>NW_027211759.1:2380000-4780000 GCF_022749685.1 Semicossyphus pulcher
CACTAAAACACCGTTAGCTTAAATCCAGCACGCAGCCGGACCACGACTGAGCTGTGCTGGTTGTCATAATGTCTACACACAAACAAAGCTGCCTAATGTCCAGAGAGAGGCCATTCTTACTGGTCTTATGCTCATGTTTAGTGTCAAATCAAGGAAGGACTGGACAGAGCAGCAATTTTGGTCACTCATGCAGGTCTTATAGATGAATAAATATTTATTTATATAGCGCCAAATCACAACAAAAGTTATCTCAACACGCTTAGAGCAGGTCGGGACTGTACTATTTGTTAAATTACTTACAGAGACGCAACATGAATCCACCATGAGCAAGAAAAACGTCCTTTAACAGGCAGAAACCTTGAGCAGAACCAGACTCGTGGTGAACAGCCAATCACAATTCTCAGAAATGTAGCCAATAGAAAGAAGTCAAATCAGTCAATTGATGAAGGATCCCCATAGTCATGTTTCATGGGCCAAAAAATACTGAGGAAGTTTTTAAAATTAAAATTTGTCTCAAACAGCTCAATTATTTTAATCCATCTATGTGGCAAGGTGTTGGACAGACACTTACATAGTAGTAGGGATGCAACAGTTTTGAAAGAGAGAGGAAGTTTTTAATTCAAACATCCACAGAGTACCATTTGGATATTATAGTGTGCAAGTTTTACCCAGACAGTTTCAGTCCAGCAGTTGTCCATTAGCGGTAGCATGCAAGTTGCCATTGCACAGTTAGCATAGTTTTACAATGTTACAATGTTACAATTTCATTTAGCAGACGCTTTTGTCCAACGCGACGTACATCGTACTCCATCGAGAGTTAATATAACACGAGCAACGATCAAGACAGGAGGGAACGAAGTCAGTGAGAGCCAACAAACAGCTTCAAGTGCGACCGGACACTGCTGCTGACAGGCCGCGCACAGGGCATTATTTTTATTTATTTAATTATCATCAACAACATCAACAAGGTGAATATAGTTGTTGTCATCATTATCATCATGAATATCCTAATCAACACCAACAGCATCGTCAATGTCATCATCATCAATAGCATCAATATCATGCAGTGCAGGTGTTTTCCAGGATCAACGAGCTCATGTAGTGTCACAACTATCCAGGAGTCCAGGAAGTGACGTTTAGATTCAATGTATGTGACAGTTGTGATTATTATCCGATTGTTTTTTACAGCCAAACTGAATACCAACATCGTCATTTATGACAGCATCACAAAAACACCTTCTGTGGCCTTCTCATGTACTAACTGCCCTGTAAAATATAAAGTAAAGGATTTGAGATGCTCTTTATGTTTGGAGTGATGAATCTGAGCCGAGACCTCAGAAGACAGGTGGACAGTGCCGTCCACCTGTCTGCTTTAACCAGGTGAGTGAATGAAGAACTGCAAAGTGATTGGCCAGATGCTACAGCAACAGGGCGTGACCTTTGCTCCTCAGGAAGTGACCCAAACCCCTCTGAACATGATGTCTGATCGCGTCGTAACCTCCTGCAGGAAAAAAGTGCTGATGTGGTCTGAAGGAGGCAGAGGGCAACGACTGATGTGTTCTCAAGACACAAGGGACAGGTGTGTGAGTGTGTGTGTGTGTGTGTGTGTGTGTGTGTGTGTGTGTGTGTGTGTGTGTGTGTGTGTGTGTGTTGGGGTAGCAGGTACAGTCTTCCAGTGTTTCTCTCATCTTTGAAAAGTTATTTGTCTGTTTCTCGAATATAAACTGATCAAAAAACACAAACAGTGACGTTACAGTCCATGTAGGGACCTTTACGATGCTTCTTGGCCACTTTGAGTACTTTCGGTTTTCACAAGAAAGTTTGATTTATACTCTCTCGAGCCAAACAGGCAGACACACTGAATGGAGGCATCTCAGCTGAATACATTACCAACTTATTCTATTTCTACATATGCGCCTCTTTAGCCATTCTTACACCTAATCACACTCAAAAACTTGATTTATTAAACTTTCGCAGAATTTTCTACGTCTTCCTCACACCTTAGCGTCCTAAGACTTTTCACCTGTCATAAAAAGCAAAAATATACATGTTTTGAGTGTCCTGAAAGGCGCTTATAAATAAAATGTATTATTATTATCATTATTATTATTATTATTTTCCAGCACCTTAAAAGTAAATAAAAGCAAAAAGAAACATTACCTTAGCAAGTCAGGCTATATTAAACAAAACGTTTAGAACATGTGATTAACTTTCTCCTATTAAAGATATTTAGTGTTTTACAGACGGGTATTAGACCTCTGGACCGCTGCCTATGTCACACTTTCTGATTAAATATGATTAAAGGAGTGGGAGAAAAAATAGATTCACTAAAGTATTGCAAATCTTTTTGTAACACTCGTGACTCCACGATGTTTTCATGAATCTGTCTTTATGGCAACAGGTTGAAACAGGAAACAGAAAAATACAGCAGCTTCTTGTCGGAGCGAGCCCTCCCTCCAGTCCTGTGTGCAAACTGATATTTATTGTTGAAATATAATCAAGGTTTTCTATAAGCATCAGATTTGAGATATCATTAGAACATTTAAACTATCCAGATGCCAGCTTTTGTACAGGTTCTAACCACGTCCCTGTGACTCACCAAAGACCACTGGAGAAACGTTACTTCTCACATGAAGCTGCTGCATTCAGTGCTTTTTGTCATTTGTTTATGAGACCATAAAACCTATATGGATAATTCGGCTCACAGTAAAAAACCTGTGAACGATAAACAATGAAGAAATCCGAACCTAAATACACAAAGCAGGGCATCTTAGGAACAAGCTAAGCTAACATTAGCCGCAGCTCGTTGGCTCGCAGCCCCTCCTGATGGGAGTCAGAGAAACACAGGTCTTAACCTGATACTGCATTATTCTGTGTTTTTGTTTTGTGAATATAAGAAGAATAAATCCTTAAAATGTCTGACTTTTATTGGTCTCATATTTACTTTTATTTACCCTTTTTAGCCAGCAGGGCAGAACCAGGGACAGTTAAGTCCACAGAGAGACATCTCAACAACTGCTCACATGTGAACACACGGCATCATCACCAGGTGAATAAACATGCGAACATTTTAAAAGCTCTGAGAGTTAATATTACATGGAATCACTCTTTAATTGCAGTGTGCAGAGACAGTCCATCTGGTTCTCCTCTGCTGTCCCAGCATCCTCTGCAGGAGCAGGACAGAGAAACCCAACACTAACTAGTCAGAGGGGAGAGGTCAGGCCGAGGTCAAGGCCAGCGACCAAATATCAGGAGCAGGCGATGATCAACGAGTTCAGAGTGTCGCTGGAGAAGAGAGTGACTCTAAAAACGTTGTGTTTTATTGCCTGCACCTTCGTAAGACTTGATGGACTGACTTCTAAAGGTGGAAAGCTGATTCACTCATGGCTCAGAGTTTCCAAACTTTGCTGCCGCTGGTATCTGACCGTTTGAGTAGTGTCGCTTTTAATGTCGTTCCATAAAACATCCACCACCAAGCATCACCGCCCTAATTAGGACTACAACAAACAGTCAGTTGACAGAACAAGCAGAACTCCAGAGCTTTTCAATGCACTTCAGGACCTATGAATTGTTGTCTGCTTCAAAGTGAAACCTGTAAAAAGGATGTAGGAGGACACCGACTTCCACTCTTAAACATGGGCAGCTTGAAGCTTACATACAAACGTACACGTGCTGTCTTTTCTCAGGGGACGGGAAGGTTTCTTTATTTAATAGAAAACTGTCTTTTTCCGTCCTAGATGAAAACAGAAGCTCACCTCCCTCACATCACAGTCCAGACTGAGGAGCGACTCATAGACCCAACATAGTGATGATGAGTCACCTCAAGGATCTAGACCCCTCTACCTTCCACAAGTCTTAACAACACACTTGTTAGATATCATATTTTGTTCAGGTCTCTTTATTATACATACAAATACACAGATATTACCAGCTAATCCTCAATACAACATGCTGGAGAGGTATTGATCTCATTTTAATCCTTCTCAGACGAGCTTCTTCATTATCAGCGACAGACTGCTGAACTTCAACTTAGCAATGAAACTCTCCCAAACCTTCCGTCTCCTCTTCACAGATCGATTACCCACAACCCCCCTCTGTTTCTGGGACTTCCTGGTCAGAAAGTCATTTGTCAGTATTAAGGTGGATCATGTCGGGAGCCACCGTAGGTACCAAGGTTAGGACACAGCAGTTGAGTAAACATCAGTCTGGGTATCGCTTTCAGTCCGGCTGCTGGGCTCACCTCAGGGTAAACAGAGGCAGCGTCCACGCTCGCCACTCAGGTATCAAACCGACCCCTGATTTTAGTTAGAGTGACTGAGGAGCACACGAGGAGGAGACGCTCAGAGAGCAGACAGATGATGTCTCCTCGCTGTTAGTCCTGATATCTGGTGTCCTGTCTGAGTGGAGGCTTTCACTGCAGGTCAACCGGTGACCTTCAGGACCCGGACTGACCCCCAAAACACCGACACTGGTCCGGGTGTGATCCTGCACACAAACAGACATTTCTAAATATCCTCTTTTTGTTGCTGAAACATCTGAACAGAGGTAATCGTACAAGAACTTTGTCAATATAAAATAAGGTCCTAAAAGCCAAAATTTGGATTTAAATCAGGAACTAGCCTCGGCTAGAGAAAAACGAGGAACCAGCTTATCTGTCCAGCTGAGATGGGCAGATAAGACCACGCGCCATCACAAGAAGGAAAGATTTCTGATTTTAAACCATAGATGTAAAAATTGTGGATCCTGAGTGTAAACACGATCTAAATTCAGATCAGTGACTCTGTGCTGACGTGTCCGGCTAAAACCCCTCCTCTGGTCCTGAAGGTGGTTTTTCCTGGTCAGTGAGTCAGTCGGGTCAGAAGCTTGTTTTGTTTGTGTATCTGAATTCCCAGCTGGCCCTGAAGTATCAACTACATAAAGCCAAACAGAGGAAACGGTCAGAGAGGTCACGACCTTTCAGCCATCGGGTACATGTCCAATCAGAAGGTCACGGACACTAAGAAGCAGTGTGTCCGAGTCTGTCAATAAGATGGAATTATGTAAGAGAGAAGAGATTTCCAGGTCTCCAAAAAATTCACTTTTCTGTCTGAGAATATTGTTTATTATTTTGAATTCATAAAACTGGACGACTTCTTTTATGTGAAAGTCAAATTCTGTGATGTGAACTTCGTAAATGTGAATCTTTTCTGTTTTCTTTCCTCCTCTAAGAATCGAAACTTCATTTTATATCATTTTAAAGACCAAACAACTTGTTAATCAGCCAAGAAAATAATCAAATGTGAACTCAGAATGTTTATCATCGTTAGTCGCAGCCTCAACAGTAACTAATTATGAAACGAAAAAAGGAAGCAGCAGTTTTATTCACAATAAACTGCACTTTCTAAAGTAGAAAAGCTTCAAATATAATAAACTTAAGTCATGAAACTGCAACAAAAAACAGCTTATATTAAGATGTATAATATATAATGTAAGATATAACATAAAAAATGAAAGTTTTGGTGCAAAGGTCACTTGTTTTTCTTTCTAATGAGAATTTTTTTTTATTCTAATCAGGATTAAAAGGTTTAAAAAAAAAAAAAAACTTAAGGTTTAAAACTAAATTCATTGAAGAGCATCCTGCATCATTTGTTGAAAGCGCAGCTAAACTTTCTAAAGTCAGTTTCCTGAGATCTCCTGCTGAGTTCGTACGGAGCTGTAAACACCACATCGGGAATATCTGGCTGCTGGACTGCTTTGACATTGAACTTGTCGTCCTCCTGCACGTCTTTCGGCCGCTGTTTGACACTAAACTATCACATTTCCAAAATAGCGGTGGCTCTCTGCACGCCCGATGAAATGTTCAATGATGCTTGGGTTTCAGCTCTTCACCGGCCTGAATCCTGCGGCTCGTTCTGGGGCGTCCCCAGGGTGCCCCGCCCGGCCGGTCCAGCAGCCCCCTCAGCAGAGTTTGGACCTCGTCACATGGAAGCGGGCCCCTGGGAGCCATTTATAACCCGACCTCGAGCTGGCACGGCAGCACTCGTTCTCCTGCACTTCTCTGCCAAGTGTTAAAAGAGAGATTCTTAAAAATGGAGCGGCCATATGTAACGCAGCCCGGAGCTTTAAATGAGCTTTTCATCGAGGTGGGGGTCGGCTTTTCTCCTCTTACAGCCCAAAGCACTCAGAGCTCAAGCTAGCTGCCCGCTGACAGGTCGGCCATCTTGGAGGATTTTCTGTGGCGGTGGGTGGCGTTCAGGGGAAACTCTGCGGTCCACTGGATTCTTATTGTCGTTCAAGTTCAAGTTTAAATCTAGTCAGACTCATCTGTGGACTCTGAGTTGAGACATTAAGTGAGACGGAACTAAAGTTGTATGTGACTTAAAGAGGAAAGTTGCTGCTTTAAAAATCCACCTCCTCAGAGAGAGACGCGCTGCCAAATAAGTTCTCACCAAGCAAACACTTATCTGACTGATCGGCTGACCTTTGCTGCGTGCATTTGAAGCATTGCATTAATTTGTCTTATTGTCCAGACCAAACAGGACCAATACTAGCTGCCATGAAAGAACAACTACAACCTTCCTGAAGCACTTCTTCATCTTTTTCTTCTTCTTCTTCTTCTGTAGCCTGTTCTTCAGCAGCAAACTTTGCAAAGCCTACTGACAAAATTACACTTTTGCAAGCAACCAAGGAATCCACTTTTCTTTTTGCAACATTTCAAAAGTTAAAAATTTGCCAACAATTGACTGGAAACACAACTACAGTCTGTAAACGCTGCTGCTGTGTCTGCTGGCTCAGTCGTAAACTATTTTGGACTGAGCAGGCAGCGTCAGAGGAAGATGTTTGGTGAAGGTGAGAACAGGAAGCTGCATACTGAACATACAGTACATCTACGAACACAAGAGAGACATAAACTCATAAACACAATGACAGTAAGTGTTCCTTTGAACCCGTCAGACGATAAACAGGTTCCAGCCCCCCACAAAGGTGTTCTCAGGGATTCTGCTTGAGTGGCCTGTTCAGGATAAAGAACACTCGAACTGAAAAGACGGATAGAGGTGATTGAAAGTCTCCCGGCCTTTTGCAAGTCAAACTATCATCAGTCCGTTAATTTTCCAGACATTTAGCAAAGGAATTGGAAAATAAGGAGGTGATGTATTGAGATGAACAGTGTAATTAATCCACTGCAGAAGAAGAGCACAATGAGATATTAACATTAAAAGCTTCAGTCTAACTATGGCAAAAGTGATGGAAATATATTTATATTAGTTTATTGTATTAAAGACGATTGAAACACAAATCCACAATAGCTTTCTAACCATCTGTAAAGAATCAGAATTACTTACAGTCCAAATTTAAAATGAGATTAAAGTTTGTCTAAACTTTCCTGATATTTGGTTTTGATTGGCTGTGGTTGAGTTCAAATAATCATTATGAAATTGATGCACTGAATTCAGCAAAACATTCATTAGAAAAGTCACACTGAAGCTATTCAGCTGTTTACTCTCAGCGTCAGCAACGTCCACAGGTGATTTTTGACCGCAGGGTGCGACACGGTCGACTGGGTTTGTCTACATTTGTCTACATGAGTTCAGTGTAGGCAATAATGATGCAGTGTTTTCAGTGGAGCTCTGTTAAAATCAAGCAATAGCTAGCCCTGCAGAGCCATCCTTTAGCATTGCAATCATTGCTTAGAAAACAAAAAGGGGTGTCTGAGCTCAAGCTGCATTTGTATGCTAACTGCTAACTATGATATGGTCAGACATGTTTGATAAAAGAAGTCTGTTTATGTTGCACTTTTTCTCTTTTGTTTTTATTGATACACCTTCATTTTCACCTCAGTAGACCAGGTTCTGGCTTCAACTTTTCTTATAGTTGTGTGCACACAGTTTTCTTTTGTAATGAGAAATTATTATGGACATTTCAGGTGCACTTGCTGTAAAAATTAACTCCAAATAAAGCTCTTTAAATATTGTTTTGTTTCCAGTTTGTCTGATTGTCTTATTACTGACAGAAATTATGGAAAAATCTGTGAAAAAGTCCCAAATTGTAATGAACCAGAATGATCCTATAAGAACTGTATTGCTGTATTATTATATGTAGCATGGAGAGAAGAACCTGAACATTAACTTTGGACACCAAGTGATATAAGAACAGGAAGTGATGGAGACCTGGTTAAATGAAACAGAAATCAGAGCAAAGAGGAGTCTGGGTAACCGTGTGTTCCCAAAATAAAGCCTGAAGTGCCTCTGGTTGGGAATGTGAGCTATGGACGCCCTCTAAGCCCCGGGACCAGATTCCACCTTAAAATAGCGTCGTGGGTGAAGAGAGACGATCTGAGGCCACGGAGCTGCTATCTGCAGGAATTTACACTTCACTTAATTGGCGGTTTCTTCATAGCAGTGGTGGACTGAATGGAGACCCTGGAATATTTGTGATACCCGTTTTAATGGCCCAAGACTCTAACCTTTGACCTGCTTACTCATAATGTTGTTGACTGTTTCTTTTTGCCTGCAAGAGTTTGGTGCCTTAAAAGACTCAAATATAAAGCTTGCATTACAAACGCAACAGATATTAACAGCTCGGTATCGATAGATTCGTCCTCGCAGGATGGTAGAGGAGGGAGAGCAAAATAACAAATTATGCCACAGTATTTTAGGAAAGGAAACGGAGGGGTTGGTTGAGATATTATAGGACTTTGAAAGGCTGAAAGACCTCTCATACACTCTCACACAATTTAGTCACAGACTTAAAGATTTTACAAAGACTGGGTATCTTGCGGAATCGTTATTTACAAGACTGCAACTAGATTTCCCATCATGCTGCTGGTGGAAATTTACAAGAGGAAAGTTTTAGTTTTATCTGCAGTGATTGAAGCCGTAATGTTAGCTGGGTTAGCATCACGAGCTAGAAGGCAGCTAGCAAGGCTTTCCTTTCTTCATACTTCAAACTTTCATCAGAGCTAATCAGGCTGTGCTAACACTGTGTCCTAACAGCAAGCAAGCATCTAACTATGGAGTCACCTTCCATTAGGACCAGTGACTGTATAAAATGATGGCCGACATGACAGCTTACCGAAAATGAAGCCACTACAGTCATTGAACTTTCCATCAGCGTGAATATCTGCTTCAGACCGACACAAGAAGCTGTTCTGCTGCAGACTGAGCCCACCTGAGGGCTCCAACACGCCAAGGACACCTGAGGGCTCCAACACGCCAAGGACACCTGAGGGCTCCAACACGTCAAGGACACAAGGTAAAGGTGTGTTCTGGGTGGAGGAAGGGGCAGGACGTCAATACTGCATATCCACGGGCCGATCCCACAGTCCTGGACCTGAAGACACTGTGTGACATTGTGATAATTGGGGGAAATTACAGCTGTTTCTCCAAGAAAGCAGTTTGTTCCGGTCGGCCGGGGGCCACAGGAAGTAACCTGTAACTTAAGGTTCAGCCCCCCACTGTTAGCATGACAGAGCAGAGACAAAACATCATCAGTGTATGATTTATAATGTTGAGCGTGTGGAAACGACACGTCTCAGTGATGAAGACGAATGAGTCGTGGTGAGAAACGTCACTTTAACAGAGGAGTGGTGTCACTGAAGGAACATGAGAGGAGCTCCACATGCTTCATATGATACTGACCGACTGGAGTTTAACAAAAACACAGACAAACTAAACAACACAATCCGATCCATGAATCTGTGCTACCTGAAAACTACAGAAAGGTAGCTTCTCCCTTAAAGGTTCTCCTGAAATTATCCACATCCCTTCCCTTACATGTTTACAAGCAGGTGATAAAGCTCTCTGCCAGTGACTCTCATCACCTGGCCACTGTGTCAGAGGGTACATGTGGAGCAACATGTTTCTAATTTAACTTTACAAATGCATTTGGGTGTCGCAGTGTTCAAATGTATGTTGAATATGTGATCAGCCCTGCAAGGGCATTTTTTTAAAACCCAAACTCAAAGTCTTCCACTGCCTGTCGACACACACAACACAACACAGTACATGAGTTTTCCTTTTGCATCAAGCAGCAACGAAAGTAGCTGCACGACGGGGTCAGGTCGTTTGCTTGACATCTTGGTCCTGTGATATGACTGGTGCACATGCACACATGCACACATGTCAATGGCGATGCTTATGTCCTGCAGCCCTGGTGCCAATACGTTTTCTTTGCACTAGTAACAATAATGCATAAACAGTGGTTTGGTTGTGTAGCACATGATGTTGTTTGGCTGTCTCCAACAATGAGTCTTCAGTGCACAGGAGTGTGTGCATGCATACAATATTATGATGAGGTAAATCACTCTACCTAGCTTTAAGGACAGTGTAAGTTGCATTCAAGACAAAACACATAATTAGCTATGCCTTGTATATTAAGTTAATTATTTAAAAGATCATTCGGTCACTAATTCAACTCTTTTTCGTTCCCTCTCACATAATTATCAGCTGTTGCTTATGCCTACAGCGACTACAGTTTATTTGGTTACTTGTGAAACTACAAACAACCAAAAATAATCGTTAAAGGAACTTGCAGAATTTCATCATGGTGGAAAGTCACTATGTGCATTTACCCCAATAGTGGACTTGACTTATTAAATACTTCATTTAAGTAATTCTATTATTTGCTATGTATATATACTTCCACAAATCCAATCCAGGTCAATACATAAATGATCATGTTTTATAGATTAAGATGACATAAATTAAGCCATTATTGATTGTATCAGGTAGTGCAGCAGCATGCACAGGTATAGAAATAAGTACAGATAAATAAAAAAGAAGAAGAAGTATATGAAATCAAGATCACAGAGCTTTTCCCAGCGGTATAAAGCAATTTCAATCAGCCCCAACTTACCCTAAAACTGTGGCATTAGAGTGATTAACACATTACGATAATTATAGTCCAGATATTAGAAGTATAAGTCTGAAATGGGTCATTCTGCATAAGTACCTAAAGTGTATTTTGATGCTTACACTTGTGTGCTTCTACACTGTGGTACCAATGACTGCATATATTTTCATACAGTCTATATGTGGTGGTACTACCACTATCCACCACTGTCCATAACACAGTAACTTCTTCCAGTAAATTCACAGAGCCACGGCGGGACATTTAAACCAGCAGTGAAGAAACCAGCCAGCAAAGAGACAAAAACAGACAGACGGATAGTTGTTTATCACTCACATTATCTGAAGAGGCCTTTCCCCTTTCCTTTACAAAGGTTTTCTGGTCCATATCCACGAAATAATGTCCACTGAACTTGCTTCTTTTTGGCGGTAGAACTCCAGTTGATACTAGCTAAGTTAGCCAGCCTTGCTAGTTAAAGCTCGGAAACCGATGTTAGCTAGCTATTTCCGGTAGTATAATTCCATAACTTGTCGGAGTTTCTTTATTTTGAGACTAAACAGCAACTGACTTAGCTTTCGACTTGTTTTGCCAGACTGCTCGCAGTGTGTCCATAATGACGAAATCCGACTGTTTAATTGATGAAAGGATGTTATCTTCACCTGGTTTCTTCTTCTTCTCCAGTAATTGGACTTGTCATGATTATCTCGACCGGAGGACTGCAGTACCCCTTTTGACCGCTAACATTGATCAACATGTACCAGCTGTTACATCCCAGAGAGGCGCTGTTTCACTCAGTTGAAGAACTCAGTGAAAGCCCGGAAACACACAAACACAGCTAAAACTTAGAAAGAAAAATAATTTAAATATATGTGTAAGTGGAAGAAGTGCTGAAAGTAGATGTAGACATCTACATAATAGAAAATAGTCTATTGCAAGTGTTTTATTTCAGAAAATTTACACCAGTAGAAAATGTCCTAAATTTGTCTACAGTTGAACCTTACAAATTAGAATAAGTTCAATGCAGATAAGAAATCATGAATCATAATAAAAAAAAATACATCTATATATCTAAATCTAACTATATATATATAAATATCATTATTTCAGTGTTTGAGTTCAGTTTGTAAACAGTAAAGTCTCAGAGTGAGCTGTTATGTCTTTCACAGATGGGCAGACACCTGTCGTCCTGAGACAATGATCCCCAGTCAGCAGGTCAGAGGTCACAGGGAAAGACAAACACTGGCCTGCTTATGCAAAGTATACAAATATAGACTGATCATATAAATCTGCATCATGTTTATACACTCAGGACACAATTACACTTACAGTTAACTCAAGTTATGTAACATTGATGGTTATACACGCAAAGACACACATATACACATTTACACAGAGACTGTTTTTGTTATCAATCTTTAATTTGAGGAATCAAATTCAGTTTAGTAAAAGTATAAAGATAAATCAGCAACAATTATATAATGTGATTAAAGTGTTGTTTTTTATTTATAAAATTAGGTTTTTAAAAGCACAACTAACTAAACCAAACAAAAACTATGAAACAATAAAACAAAGAAATAGAAAATATAAACATACACATATTTCACATCTCATGTTCCAGCTTTTAAATGTAAAGATTTGCTGTATAATTGCATAAACTTAATATAATAATAATGTTTGGAGACGTCCCCTTTTACTCTGGGAAACTTTGATCTACATAAGTCACAAATTATGGACATTTTACAGATTTAACAATTAATCGGGGTTTTTTTAAATATGTTTTTTGGGGACTTTTGTGGCTCTGATTAGACAGTATTTGTGGAGAGAACACCAGGGACGAAAGGATGCAACAATATTGAAGTTCAAGCTAGAAACATGCACCAACGATCAATTGATTGACTGGAAATTGCTAATAATTGACAGATTAATGAGTAATAATTAAAATAACTATCTATGTAGCTCCTTTTTTAACAAGGTTACAAAGAGTGTCACAAAAAACAGCTGATAATTAAGAGTGTATAAATGCTGTCCTATTAAATAAAGTTTTAAAAGTGGATTTAAAAGAAGAGAAATGTGTCGCCTGTCGCCCAGAGCTTTTTAGAGAAGAAAGAAGGTGCAGAGTAGATATGAAACATTAAACTGGAGGTGCTGTAGGTAAACATTACATGCAGGTAAATCCAAAGCAAACAGGACTAGAACAGGTGAGTGTAGGAGGAAATAAATGTGTGAATGATGACGACCTGAAGTCAAAGCAACACAATAAACCGTAAATCTTGGACTAAAGTGCACACAGAGAGACACTCACAGAGAGACAAACACAGAGGCCGGAGCTGCAGCGTCAGCAGTCCAAACACTAGTGGAGCATCTGGAAACTCCATCCACTCCCTCCTCTGACTCTGCCTCCACCCTGCACCCCCCGCGGGCTGCAGGCGGGGACCCTGCAGGGTGGGGGACTCTGGAGGGGACAGCAGCCAGCCTGAGGACCTGAGGGAAGTGTCCGGGGGGGAAACTCCCACAGGGGGGGAGGGGGACAAACGATCCTGCCATGTTACCGAACGGGACGTCGCGACCTGGAAGTCTTGTTTTCTACATCAGACTCAATGTGGTAGACCAATCTCTCCAGGGCGGCCTGGGAACCCAAAACAACCGCTAAGTACGAGGGAAAGACTGGGTGAAGCAGGGTCAAGACTACTGGAAACACTGCAGAAAAGGTTTGGAAGTTATACACTTATACACACTACTGCACATTGATTGTTTGATTGATGTCCTATCAAAGCAGCCTGTTGTCCTCCATCATTAAAGCCTTATATGCTTAATAAGAATCTTTAATGGCGTGCTGTAATAAAGCAGAGTGTCAGTGATGTTTCGACAGTAATTGAGTGTATAATTACTGCACAACAGTACAAATACATGGTACATGTACTTACATAACATAACAGACAAGTCGGAAAATATCTTTGTGCAATCATCACTTGAGGTAATATCTTGCTCTGTCTCTGTGTCCCACCCGCTGCCAGCTGAGAGATCGGAGGCAGATTTTAAAGAAGTCTGTAGAAACCTGAATCAGGTCTAAACACACCTGAGCACGCAGCCTGATTCTCCACACCCACTCATGTTTCCCCAACCCCCGCACGCCGCGCGGCTCCCCGGGGTGCAGTGAACGTGAGCTTCAGCAGGTTTGATATTAAACCTGAAACCGGCTGGTGGTCGTAACATCCAGTGTTTATATAAAATGACAAGGCTGCGAAATACATCAAGCCCTCAGACTCCACCTGTTCCTCCTCCTGCTCTGCAGGCTGGAGTTTATGTACATGTACTGTGAGTCAAAAATGTTCAGATACAGAGAATTTTCTAGGTTTATTTAACCAGAGAGACTCTAGAGATCACTATATATGGGTCTAAATGTAACCGAACTGCTACTTCTTCCATGTTAACTGGTTATCAACTGTTATGTCCCCTGTGTCTCATTTGGTATATCATCTTCTGAAAAGACTATAATTTGCAATAAGCCAACTTTATTAGCTCCAAATAATCACCTGTATAAAAAGATGGCCGACATGACAGCTCCCTAAAAGTGGAGCCAAACCCTCTCTATTGCCCCCTGCTGACTGGCTGCAGTATAGCTCATAAAGCCCGCCTCCTCCATGTTAACAGATGGGACATGAGTCAAACTATAAAATCAAAATACACGTCAAATACATTTTTTTCAAACATGGTTTCTGTCATTATAGTTAGTTCTTATCATGCTGATTTATGACCAAGTGTTCATTTTTATGACAAGTTTACTTTTAATTAGTTATTTGATGCTATAAAAAGGGGGTGTGGCCTCATGATTGACAACTCTGTTGACAAATGGGGCTCCTGCAGCGTTCTGTTCCCGAGTAGCAGAGTAGAGGAGGAACGGCGAGAGGAGACGTAACTAACACTAACACTACAGTCATTGAACTTTCCATCAGCGTGAATATCTGCTTCAGACTGACACAAGAAGCTGTTCTGCTGCAGACTGAGCCCACCTGAGGGCTCCAACACGCCAAGGACACCTGAGGGCTCCAACACGCCAAGGACACCTGAGGGCTCCAACACGGCAGGGACACAAGGTAAAGGTGTGTGTCAGGTAGAGGAAGGGGCGGGACATCAATACTGCAGCTCCACCAGCCGATCTCTGCTGCACATGCTCTGGATAAAGATGAGTAAGATGGCAGCGCCCGCTCCAGGGGGAGTTAGGCTTCATTATTGTACAACAAGGTGGAGACAAGTCGTCCATCTTTCTACAGTCAGTGGTCTGTTAACTGGTGGATTAAAGCCAATGTCCAATACTGGCCATCCACAAATTAGGTTAGAGAGGTACCTAAAGCATCAAGTGTTGGTCAAGTAACCAAGCT
Source organism: Semicossyphus pulcher (assembly GCF_022749685.1). Taxonomy (NCBI): domain Eukaryota; kingdom Metazoa; phylum Chordata; class Actinopteri; order Labriformes; family Labridae; genus Semicossyphus; species Semicossyphus pulcher. The sequence continues at coordinate 2,395,207 of NW_027211759.1, forward strand.
GCCATAACCAGGAGAGAGAATCTCTGGATCTTATGAAGGTTAAAACAATATCCAAACATCGAAAAACTTCATGTATCCGAGCAGTGAGGCCAGATCTCACAGCTTCTTCTTCTCTTTCATCATTTGGACCTCACACTGCTCTCTCTCTCTCTCCCTCTCTCTGGTTCAGGCCGGGGACCCCCCACCCTCCGACCTGGCTGAGTGCCGGGCTGCAGAGGGGCAGGACGGCGCCTCCGCTACTTAGAGCACAAAATTTTTGGGGTTCACAGCTTCGTCTGCGAGTGGAAAATGGGATTATATCCTGCGGTTTGTCTAAATCCAGTGACCCGGGGAAAAGAAAAGCTCTCACTGTGGTTTTCTGAGCTGATGTGTGATTACAGAACGTTTGAGGTATTCAGCTGGCGAGAGAGCAGAGCGACGGGCACTGACTGCAGCAGGTGGAGCTTTACGAGGTTGAAACTCAAACATTTTAATGATATAAACAGTTGATGTATCAATGAACTGAAAGCAGACCTTGTTTTGATACAGAATTCATTGAAAAGTGAACCCCAGAGGAACTCTAATGAAGGGGGGAAAAAATGTATTCACTGTTTTAAGGGACAGAAAAGGCCGTGTTAGATTCAGGACGATCTACTGGCAGATTTCATACGCATGTTTTGTTACCCGAAACCTGAAACATTGATTGTGTGTTTTTTCACATTATATTAAGCTCTATATCTTCAGAGGAAGCTGGTCTTCTTCCACAGAATCCACTGTCCAAACATTGCATGTGAACACTTAGCAATACAGCATGTGGGGCACACAGCATTCGTGCTTATTAGCAATTGATACCATGCTAACATGCTAAAGTAAGATGGTAAACATGTTCATCTGCATTGAACCTTTCAGCATATAGTCATTGTTATTTCTAATATCTCACGATAAAGCAGCTAAGCTGCAGTTCCTCTGGTGTCCACTTGAGGCTGCCTCCAGCAGTGAGTCAGTCCCCATAGAGCCCCATGTTAAACTTTACAGCAGAAATAAACATGTTTACAGCCTGGTACAAAAAATAGTTTGGGTCTCTATAGCTCATTTCTCTCTTCATGACAACTGTACGGGGAGAATCTTTATACAGCTCACCTGTTTACATTATATTAAGGCTTAAAGTGATGCAGCATTAGGGGCGTGGCCTCTTTGAGTGACAGGTGGGAGCTGCTAGCTGTCTGCTAGGTGTCCCCTCAGCTAACTCAGTCACTGAACGTAACCTCTGGGCCGTGTTTGTGCTGTTGGAGCCTTTTGGAGATTTGTTCATGTAAATATCAGACAGATAATCTGTGTGTGCGCTTTATTGGACTAACAGACCGTCCAACACGTCTGACTTTATTTACACTCTTTTTATATGTTAGCACTGTTTAGCACATACTGATATTACTTGGCACATTAGCAATAGCTTGTTAGTCCACTTTACATCATAAGTGTACCAATTTGATAACTTGCTAACCCCTTGCTCCTCTCCAGCTCCGCCCTCTCATCCACATATGGTCCCTTCTGGCTCCAAAAGAAAAAAGATGATGATGGCCTGAATTCAGTACCTGAGGCTTCAAACAGGCAGTCCATTTATTGGAGAGAGTCTCTGGGTCTTACAGACATTTATGGGAGGCACAGTGTTGGATTATTTGCAGATATCTGATATGCTGATATTTTCCAATATCCAATTTCCAATTACGATATTTCAAACGATACATTAGGCGCATGTTTTTTTCCCACCGAATTGCAGAGAACATTAAGTCTCCCCTGTAGCGGAATTCATATCATGCGTACTCTTATTGTAGTGGTGGCAGTGCAGTGGCACTGGTAGATGCAGAAATAACATAATACAGTGTTTTTTAAATGTACACATTCACAGGGCAATATAAGAAAACTACTTAAACTTAGGTTATTTACAAAATGCCATATTTAGAACATTTTCTTTTCTTTTTTTAGGGAATCATCGAGCACTTAGGCAGAATTAAAGCGTTGTTTTATCGGCAGAAAAATGCCGATGCCGATAATATCGTACATCCCTAGTTTCCAAATGAAGATCCCTTCTGCTTTTTGTGATCCAGTAACACTTCATGTTACACCATCAATACGTTGGTTTATCTTCTAACCAGTTGAACAGATTCTTTATCTCTCAGGCCACCCAACTGTTAAACCTTATGTTGGCCAAGTTCATGATGAGTTTCCTGTTTAACTACTGGTGGCTGACGAGGATCAAAAAGATGGATAAACAGGCTCCTCTTGTCACACATGTGATTTATACCTGAGTCCATGTACCTGTGTCTGTTTGTCTCCTCTGTTTGCTGCTGGCTGCCACATAAAGATCCCCTCCTGGACAATAAAGATGAAGTTGAAGCTAGTGGCACTTTTAGCTAATGTTAGAATGCTAACACGCTAATCTAAGTTGGTGAACATCTTGAACATTAAACCTGCATATCAGCATGTTAAGGTTGTCATTTTGAGCATGTTAGCATACTAGCATTAGCATTTAGGTTGGTGCGTCTAAGTACAGCCTCACATAACATTAAGCTCTAATGCACACGAGTATGTAGACTAAACTTTACTACACCTTTTTTTTGTAACTTGGAATGTTCTACATGTAATGCAATAGTTACTGTATCACAAGATGGTATACACATTTCTTGGTGAAGCACCTTGCACTAGTTTCGGTGCAGATATTTGCAGCCCCGGTGGGAATCGAACCCTCAGCAGTCCGAATGCCTTGCTCTGCCTGTCGAGCTGCACAGGACACTTGATCCCAGTCATATCTGAGGGTTTAAATGGGTTTAAATGAGGGCTCGGGGGAGCGGCGAGGGGATGAGGAGGGGTGTGTGTGTGGTGGGGGGTGGGAGAGGAGATGAATGGCTGCCGTTGGGGAACAGCAGAGGGGCATTCTGGGAAACGGTCACGCTGAGGCCTTCCTTATGGCTCTCTATGAGAAATGGAGAGCGTGTGAGAGGAGCCAAATGGAGCTGACAGCCAACTGGTTTGACTTCCTCTGTCATGCACACACACACACACACACACACACACACACACACACACACAGCATCAAATCTCTCCCGCTTCCATTCCCTGTTTTTTCTCTCTTCCATAATTTTGTTTTGGAAAAACATGATCTCGTGTTTCGTCTCTCTGAGAGCCACCAGCGCTCTCCAACTTTCATGTGTCCGTGCTGCTCCGACCCTCCGCTACTTAAAGACCTTTGTTTGGCCGCCGGGGGGCCCGAGGGCAGCTTTTGGCAGGCGGGCAGGTGCTGATAGGGACAAACTCCATAATGCAGAGTGAACCTGTGCCAAGAGGCTAATGGCAGCATGAAAAAAAAAATAAGCCAGAGGAACAGAGTGTTTGAGCGTCCGTTCTGTTGGGTCTGCCAGTGGAAAATATCCTCCGGATGCCGTTGTTCCTCAGATGAGCTCAACTTTTCCTCTCACAGGTTAGAACCAGAATAATGAAGCGTTACAGTCCCAGAGGGCTGTGTCATAACACCTGTCGCTGTGCAGGACGTCACAAGCTGGTTTGTTTACAACCTTGGGTCAAAATAGTAAACATATCTGTTGGTACATTTGGATCGGGATCATAAATTGGACGTAGCCACCTTGACCTCACCCACTGGTTTGTGTACTACTGAAGTCTTGAGTTTGGCATTTTGGTGGACTCCATGTTGGCTTTTTGAAGCAGGAAGTGACCATAGACAAGAGAGTGGAGCCGGAGAGGAGCGAGGGGTTAGCAAATGCTAATTTATCAAGGCTAAACAGTGCTCATGGCTGATTCATTAGCTGGTTAACCACCTCATTTTAACATGGTGCTCTATGGGGACTGACTCACTGATGGAGACAGCCTCTAGTGGACACTTGAGGAACTGCAGCTTTTCGGTTCATGTTACCACATGTCCAGGATGCACTGCAGCTTGTTTCTCCTCAGAACATTTCTAGATTGACTAAAAACATAAATTCAGGTACTTTGAACACTTTCACTCACAGAAAGTTGTATTTTCCAAACTCCTGCTGCTGCTTTATTTACTGTGAACAGCAGTTTGTGTCTCCGTTCGTGGACCTCTGGATGTAGAATTCTTCATGGTGTACATGCTGAAACCTGATCGTGGTCCGTTCCTGGGGGCCTCCCTCGCCCTCACCGCTCAGCGTTTATGACCAGCATGCTTCAGTTACAGCACCGAGGCCCGAGCATGGACGGCTCTTTACTGCAGCCAGCCGAAACATTCCCCTGCTTTTGTCACAGCCACGCTGCACGCTGCTGCTCAACGGAGGAAACAGAAGAAGGAGAAGAAGAAGAGGGCAGGAAGCTGGAGGATGTCAGGAGCTGGATCAGACCCGGGTTCAGTTTCCATGACTGAGGACATTCTTCAGCCGTGTAAAAGATTATAAACAGCTCTGCTGAGTCGCACGGCCTTCTCTCTGAGCGATGAGAGGAACACTGCGCTCTGCAGATGATCACATTTTGCATTTTAAGGCCCTTGAATTTAACCCAGCTACAGTTGTTTAGTATTTAGACACAAACTTAATGTTATGTTACAAGTGCTGTGAGGAGAGCAGCAATCAATGAACTGTATTGACTGTTTACAAGAAGTGAACAAAGCCACCATGATGTCACCAAGTGGTCCATTTTGAAGAGTTTTGCATTTTGGTCGTTGCCATCTTGTTTTTTTTCATATCCAGAAGTGACCATAGTTGGACGAGAGGGTGGAGCCGGAGCGGAGTAAGAAGACAGAACTCCGCTAACGCTAGCTTGGTTAGCAAGGTGCGTCCATATTTCATGGTAAGAGAGATATTTAAGAGATAATCTCGAAGATTTTCATGTAAATAAATGTCTGTTAAGTCTCTGAATGAGGTAACACAATGGTGACTGAGCCTATGGCCCGCTGATGAAAGCCTTTGCATTTGCAGTATATAGTATTATTATGGACTGGGTGTCTGTGGCGACTTTCAGGTAAAAAATCACAAGCAGCGCCCAGTTAGTGACACCATCAGCCAGCAGTGGTTGGTCTGCCAGAGAGGGTAGGCGGAGCTAAGCGGTTGCTTTTCCGCTCTCTGCAAGTGTTGCGAGTAAACAGTAATCTACTATGGCTGAACAAACAAAGAAAAGATGGATGACTACAGATACAACTTCAACAAGAAGTGAAAATCCAAAGAAGAAGAAACAAACTCGACGCTCAGATGAAGCAAACAGTCTGAAAAGGAAAGCGACCGTCAGCCAGGAAAATCAAGAGTTACAACCGGAGCCAACCGTGGACGTCACACATGCAGCACTGTGTGGATATCTGAAGTGTGCTCCCGCAGTCACTGTTTATCGCCATAGGTGTCGCCAAAGAGAACGAAACTGAGATCTTCACGATTATAACTTTAGTTTGAATGATAGTATCCGCAAGGAAATAAACTAGGTTTACCACAAGGGTGTCAATCACAGGTAGCCCCGCCCCTGCTTCCTGGTCGGTGTGACTCTAAATGGGAGCATCAGTGACTAAATGAACATCATGCTGTGTTGAAGAAGACTTGAAACTAGAGACTGAGGCCATAAACTCATTAGGAACATGTTTACTGAGGGAATAAATCAATCATTTTCTCATAGACTTCTATAGAATCACACTTCTTTTTTCTACCAGGGGAGTTGCCCCCCGCTGGACATAAGATTGAGACACTTCTGCGTTGGCTTCAGAGCCTTCATCCACTTCTTATGTAGTGAAGAATTTGAAAACACATGCTGAAGTTTCTAAAGATGGTTTTCAACATATTTCTGTTTGTGTCATTTAATAATATATAATTCATAATCTAAATTCTCTCCCGATACAAAGAAAATCCTCCTCATTACTCGTCAGGCGGGTTGTGAATCATGGTGGGCTCTTTGCCGCTCTCTGTGGATGGAAGCGACCGGCGTGACGCCAAAGTGTCGAACAGGAAAGCAGCCTGGGAGGTTTGGAGGTGTGATGATTGCAGCAATTCAGACGCAGTTTGACAGTTTGAGTCCTGTCAGCAGAGGAAGCTCTGCTCTTAACTTCCATTACTTTATACTGACAACATAAAGGAAACAGGAAAAACAAAACACTGCTTCACACATTCATGTTCAGTTTTTATGATATTTTATAAATCTGGAAAAAATGCTCTTAATTTGGCCAAACTTTCCCAATAAGTTTGACTTTTTCTGTAATTTAATGGAAATAAGAAACAGTGTTTGAAGACAGAATGATGTTGCAGCAAAGTGTGGAGAAAAACAGAGCTGGACTGGAGAAAAGTTTGGAGAAAAAACAACTAAATAAACACATTTCTGTTCCGTCCCTTCGTTCCTAAACTCTTCTGCGGACGTTTGGGCGACACAAAAAGTTTTTCTAACCACTTCAGGAATCTTTCGTCCAACTGTCAACGCTCAGCTCATCAAATGGTCCTGCGGAGGCGTTGATGTTCGACGGATACTTCACCATTTGTACGCAACAAGAATGTAACAGAGTGTGTGGACCACCAGGGCAGGACGCCTCTGAGCCATCGTCAGGATCCAGAGGCCGGTCCAGCCTCGGCCCCCTGAGCCTGTGTTTGGGTTGTTATCAGCTGCTGGTCCTGTCAGAGCCGCGGGGCCACCTCGCTCTGTGTCCCCCCCTCTCCTCGCCCCATCAGGAGCTCAGCTGGAAGTCTGAGAGGACGCGGGGAATCAAACGGTGGTGATGAAGGTAAACACAGAGCTGCTGTGATCTTAGCTGAGGTCTGCTGAAGTCCTGCAGGGCTGAGCGGGAGGGGGTCTGCAGCCCTCAGTCTGCAGGGACCAGAGCAGACCGGACACCCCGGTAGTCACCTCTGAAAACAGATACATGGACCAAACCCGACCTCAGTCATCGAGAAGAAAACCTTTTACATCACTGAATCACAATTACGCTGGTTCGTTTTCACAGACAACAAATGTAGAGTAAATACATTCAGTTTTATTCATGCAGCACAACATCACACATTTACCTGAAGGGGTTTTACAAACATGCAGAAGATGAAACCCTCCAGCAGGTCAGGAAAGATTTCCCACTGTAGACCATTAACATGAAAGCAAAGAGAAATCCCACAGTCCACTGTCTCACAGGACGGACAGAAAGGACGTACTGTAGATGTCATGTGTGGAAAATAAAAATAATAAAATACAGTGCGGACAGTCGGGGGGACTAAACACATATGAATGTATTAAATAATAATTCTAATGATCAGCACCAGATGTATTTCCAATAAGCTTTTCATGAACATGTAGGTTGGTTTTTGGTGCATAACAATAAACCAGACGTATAGTTTCCATTGAACATCATGAAGAAATGTTAATAAACGTATTGAGTCACAAAAATGTTGCGATGTATCACTCTCAATAGTCAATCTTGCAAGCTTTAATGTCGAGTGACTTTAGACATAAGATTCATGCACAATATAATTCTTCCTTAACTTTAACACACGGCTGTTTTTACGGTGGCTAACGAGGGCGATCGCACTGCAACGGCCCCAACGGTTTCTGTTAGACGAAACAGGCTGCAAATTCAGACATGATGCAAATTCAAAAACACATGCAACGACGGACCCGCGCTGCATGTGCTACACCCTACAGGCGTGGAACACTTGGACTGCTTGGACTGGATTTGCAGCGGTTTTCTTTTTATGACTTTGCATCGTTTCTGTATTTGCAGCTTTTTTGATGTTAATAAATTTGCGTTCCATTTCGTTCCCTTCGTTGCGTGTGCTTCTGACTTTCATCATTTCTAAATTTGCAGCCCGTTTCTTCAGATGGAAACCGTTTGGGCCGTTGCAGCACGATTGCCCTTCTCGGCCACCGTAGCTTTTGATGTAGGAAGACAATTACTGCAAAAGTTAAGAATGCCCTACTATGATAGAATTTTAAAAATGTGTAAAAAAATAATTTAGAAATACTGTATATATATTTTTTTCTCAATGAAAAGAGCTGTACAGAGTTGGAAGGGAGGAGGAGGAAATGTGCAGAATATTGACCAAGGAAGGAGCAAAAGTTGATACAGACGATAAATAAATAAAAGAGAGATTTATCTTTAAGATGTACTGTATTTAAGATGTTGAAACAAATATTCTAAATGCTGGATTTGAACTTAAAATGGAATATTTTTACACATGTATTGTTTTACTTTAAGAACAGTTGAAGTTTTTCTGTCAGGACCGCGAGCTAAAAGGTGATGATGATGAGGATGATGTGTGTTTAACGTGTGAAGAGCAGCAGCAGGGTGTTGACTCTGTTGACTGTGGAGGCTCCTCAGGCCTGCAGGTTAAAGGGCGACAGACCACACAGGGAGGAGAGGCCGGCCACTTCATGACCACACACACACACACACACACACACTGTGACACAAACCCACAAACATTCAGTGTAATCTGAGTGTCATTAGTCTGGGAGGGATTACTGTGATCTGCTCTCTGCTCATCACAACATTAACTGCTGCGTAACAACCAGCCGCCGTGTTTACGTCTACCTGTAGTTTAAAGAGAGACAGAAAACGTCCTCGTCCCTCTCTGGATTCTGAGTTTGTTGTTGTTTTGTGTTACGTTTTAACATTGTCTAATAAGCCTTTCAAACAGTTTCTGTTTGAGCACAGAAATGTCTCTCTCAGGCCTCCGTAGATAAAATAGTGGGATCTCTGTGAACCAGGCCGACAACTTAGTTTACAAAAGATGTATTGTACATAATATGATTGTATATTTTCTTTTTAACAAATAAAGAAAGCAGTTAATTAAAAATAATAGTTACTCTGAAGTCCCTGTGAACGTAGGTTGACCTTCAAAATAAAAGTCCTTCTTGTGATAAAGGCTCCTGTTAAAACTAAGACTTGTCTTTAGAGTATTTAAACAGATGTGTTTATGTATTTCTAGTTTTATCCACTTTTAATCATCTGACCATTTCAAAACACTGAAAATGCTGTATTTGCTTGTTAGCTAGCTATCCATGACACAAACATCAGTGTCTTTTTGTTAATAGGCTACATCTAATTTGTTTTGCCGGTGCTAGCTTACATAGCATCTATTTAAAGCTGTTGTTAGCAATGGTTTTAGGTGGTTGTAATGTTTTGTAATGTGATGTTTTGGTATGGCTATTTATATAACTGTAATATATTTAGTATTCCAATGTTTAAAATTGTCTCTATTACTTTTTTAAATTGCTCATCTTCAGTTACCAAACTTTACGTTAGCTCTTCAGCTAACCATCTCTGCTTTTTGTCAAAACATCTTTATTAGCACACTAGCTAACATAGCTATTAGCCTCAATCTACTGTGAGCAACATGATTTCATGAAGATGATTGTGTTTAAATGTTTTAAAATCAATTGACATCAATTTCCTAAAAAAATTTTTTTATTTCATTTTTAAATTTCTCATGTTAAGCTTCTCAATCTTGAGTGACACTCAGATATGTTCTGTCTTTAAGGCCAAAAACAAGCTCACACATCAGATCAAGAGGACTTGAATACACATTTTTTTAAATGTGTATTTCCTTGTCACAGTTTTTGTTTCAAAACTTGATAATAAAAGAAAAAAATGTTGTTATGAGCCTGTTTAAAATGGTAAATACATAGATGTAGTAAGGGCATAATTCTTGAATATTAAAACAAAAGTACACCACAGAAATGTGTTAACAAGTCTGTTTAATATAATCATGTTACAAAGTGTGAGGGTGGGATCTGTGTGTTTTTAAAGAGCTCGTCTTCAAAGGAGGTTTACAGGGAGGATGGCACGAGACAGACAGGCCGTCCTGCAACACACACACAAACACACACACACACACACACACACACACACACACACGTGTACACTTGTGGGGTTAAAGTTTCTGAGAGGCCCTCAGAAAAGTGCCAAAATGAGACAAAAATAAGAACAAAAAGGAACTGCTCCTAAGGTCCTCATTTCACAAAATGATCCTTATTCCAAAGGTTAATAATGCTCGGTGGTCCCCACATTGATAGCTGTACAAACACACACGCACACGCACACGCACACACATACACACACACACACACCATGCCCAGTCTTTAAAGACGCTTTGGTTTCACTCTGTGATCTCATAGAGTTACACACTGGCCTTTAAATGGACCAGACACTGACAAGAACATTAGCAGTTAGCTCAGACATCTTGTCTCTGCACAACTATAAACTCATCCCAATATTTCACACAAATATTAACATTTCTCTGCGTTTGTTTGTGAGCCATTCAACTCAAACATCACTCTCTCTGTGTTACATGATACAGCTAGCCTGAATTACAATGCTAGCTAACAATTAAAGTGATGTAGAGTAACTAAATATATTTATTTAAGTAGTGCAGGCCACTTGAGTCACAAGCGTTTAACCTACATTAGTGAAACAGATATAAGAGACGTGTTGATATATTATCTGTTCCAGGCTGAGGAGGTGTGAGTGTAACAGCAGCAGGTTAACGTGTTCAGATGATGTTCAGTGAGTACGACAGTCATCATCTCTTCACATGATATCTGGGTCATCGTCACTATTCCCACAATGTGGAGAAACAGGAGATGTTCGTCCTGTGCAGCGCTGAAGATCAACACGGCTCTCAGAAACAACCTGTTCATGGCATTAAAATTATGATGCTAAAACATCATTTAAATGTATTAACTTTTAAAATTATAATAATCGGACTTGTGCTCTTTGACCTTTGTGAATCTGAACGTGTTGCAACAGGAAACAAATCGATCTGTGTTGCATTTAAATATCACACTCACAGTTTCTCAGCAGTGTCACTGGTGAGATGTGTGTGCACAAGGAGGGTTTGAAACAAGCCAAATCATATAAACATAGAGAATCTGACAAATCGTTACATTTTTATTGATTCTTTATTGATCAGTAAATGGAAAGACAATGGAGAGTGAAAATCTGGAGGGACGTCGAGCCTTATTCCAACTTAAAACATCTCTGGACTCCAAACATTCTCAAAACAGGCTCGTCACTTTAATCTTCATGCACATGAGGGGAATCATGGGATATTTTTATTTTGCTCTCTGCACGCTGCCATCGTGAAGACTGATTTCAAACCTGTAAAAAATGATGCAGGTGCTCATCTGGGACCTCAGGTCGGTTCAGTCTTTATCATTCTGTCTGAAAATTGGCTTGCAGCAAAACCAGAAAGTGTGCGGAGATAATAAACGAAGAAAACTATCCTCTTTTCTTTTTGCCCAGTTATCAAAAGAGGCATCGTGTATCGCTGAAGTTCAACTCTAGAACAAAGTTAATGTTCATTATTGGCAGCATATAGTTTTTATTTTAAGCTAGAATGTTTAAGTTTAATCATCTTTGAATTATTATTATTAGTATTATTATTATTATTGTGAGGTTAGTTAGCTTTGCACAGAAGTGGTGGGTAAAATGTCCTTCAGAGGAAAACTTTTAACTTTTGTACATTCAGAGCCTGAATCAGTACTTCTACTTTTACCAAAGTCTTTCTTTACACAAGGGTGTGTACGTGTGTGTACTTCTGCCACCTCTGTCAAAAGGTGATGTTAGCAAGGAAGTGACTGACTGCTAACAAACACTGCAGTGCAACGTTAAAACAGCATTTGAGAGTCCAACTTTTTACTCAGTCTAGGAACTCACCGGTCTGTCTGGCAAAGATAAATCCTCTGGTCGGGACAGCCAACCTTTCAGGGCTTCTGGTGTAGCCAGCGTTTAGGACTTCCAGCCAAGACTCCCTTTTTCACGCGCTGCATTGTTTACAGTCCAATAACAACTTGAAACATGAGAATGCAGTTGGAGTTGAGATACAACATCTAAGAGAGGATTGTTAGCTGCACTTGCATGCAGATGTGACTGCCAGTGGGAGCTGGGATCGTGTTACAGTTATTTTGTTCCACATGCTTTTACTCTCCACACAGACTCTTTTTTCTGCATGCAACCAAAGCCTGCGGATACGTGATTGGTCAATACTACTTGGACTACAAATGTACTGCAAACAGAAACACTTGCCTGTAAATACAGACAAAAGAACAGGATACGCTTCGCATGCAAGTGAGCTGAAAAGCAAGATTGTTGCGTAAGCTCCGCCTACCCTCTATGGCGGATCAATAACTGCCCTGAGATAGTGTTTTTTCCCGGGTAATGTCGCCCCAACAGCCAGTAAAAAGTTCAAGTATCTTCCTCAGGTTGCAGAAAATCAGACCTTGATCTTGATTTGTCTCCATTGCAGTGGCCTGATTTCCCACAGCCACCAAACGCCTCACATGAGTAAAGAATGTGTTTCTGCCATCGCTGGAATGAGCCTTGTTTTTCACCTCCCCCTCTTCTGAGCGCCATCGTTCATCATTGTTTAATTTCTGCCACATAACACTGTGGCATCCATTTACCTCCCATCCCTCTCTGGACCACACCGGGCTATATTTGTCTCTTTAATGAGGAACGGGGCATTCCAGAGGCTTTCTGGGTAATCGCAGCGTCTGGCACAAGAGGCATCCGTGGGGTCTCACCGGGCTTCAGGAACTCAGATTAACTTTCCTCCCATTTCAGAGGCAACAGCATCCTTCAAAGTTTGTTCGTCCGATGAGGTTTACAGCAGACAGAGCAGCAAACGCTCATGAAAGCCGGAGCGGTGCTGTGACGGGGTTATGGTCCCCGTAACGAGGCAGACTCTGGTGTCAGGTACCGGCAGTGAAACGGGGCACCGCTGCAGGCTCGGGTGTCCCGTGCTCTGATCAGTAATTGTATTTACCTTGTCTCTGTCTTCCCTCCATTAAGGGCGGTAATGAGGCGAGTTGTGAGCTGAGGAGTTTGCCGCTGATGACGATCAGGAGGATTCTTAATAGACAGCTGCTGGTGCAGCGTAAAGAGAAGTCCTGCTGATCTGTTTGACAGCTGTGACCCGCTGCAGGCCCGGCCAACCACTGATTGTGTCATACCTCAGATATCGGACAGAGAACACATTGTTGTCCGTGTTGGATCTTTTGTTGAATTGAGAAAACATTAGATTGTTCTCTTAACGTTCAGGTTCAACCCAGGTTTTTGGGCTCCCGGTTTGCGACTATATCTCTGGATCCAAAGTACTTCAAAGAGCAATCGAGGAAACGGAAAAGTGAGAGAGATATTAGCTTCACGGTCACTCTGAACACAATAGCTGTGTCCCAATTCAGGGGCTGCATCCTTCAAAGGACGTATTTGAAGGCCGATTGCATCACAGCGACGCATCAAAGGCTCCTTCAGACGTGGCTGACAAATGCGTCCTCCTTTTTGCTGGGCCATGAAGGATCCATCGGGTGCATCCGTCGGGGCCCAAAGGCGGACTCTGAAGCAGTCGAGGAATACACTTTAAATGTAAAAGCTTAAGTTACATGTTTGTTATGTTAGCCAGCTAGTTATCTGTTGCTGGGCGACAGGAGCACCACTTTGTGACATAGACGTAAGGGCAGGAACAGCTGGTGACACAAACAGGAAATCCTCCGTACACCAGAGTGTCTCATGTCAGTTCGGCCTTAGCGTCTATCCTCTGTAGGCCGCGTCCTTCGAAGGATGCAGCCCCTGATTCGAGCTAATTCGAGCTAATGTTTACAGGTTTGCAGGTTACCAAACTAGCCATCGTATCCAACATCCAACCTATAAAACTAAACTCTTGAAGCCATTCTCCCCATTCATACAAGCTGAGACAAGGACGGCACACCTTTGGAAGCACTTTATGTTTCAGTACCCTCATCAAGTGGACCGGAGGAGCAAACAGCTGATTTTCTGAGTAGTGCATGAACCGCTAAAAATCCTGAACCACTGTCGGCCGAAGGTTTGACAAGAGAGAAGAAGGTTTGGAATTTAAAAAAAAAAGATCTCTTTGAAATGATACATTTTAAATCTGTGGAGCCACTTTTAATAACTTCCTGACACGAGCTAAACCATCACAAACACTGACAGCCTCATGAAACATTGTACTCATGGATTATCAGATGTCATTCTTCCAGAAGCCATCCATCCAACATCAATAAAACTCATCTGAAGTTGATAACACTTAAAAATCCAAAATGTTCATGAAGGTGAGCCTGAGCAGCTCCTGATCAGCGTCTGTGTTTCCCTGCAGGCGTCAGGCGACCTGGTTTGGTTCTGTTTGGTTCACCAGCTGTTCAGTCTGAAGCATGGAGACGTGAGCCCGACGTGAGCCCGGAGCTGAGGCACATTTATAAGGCGGCTCGTGTGATGAGAGACAGGAATTCAAAACGAGAGGCGGCGTACGGAGACGTGAGTCTGCTGGACTGCTTCACTTTCCATCTGTCCATCACTGCCGAGGTTTCATGATGTTTACTGGTTGCTTTGCTTGTTTTCTTAAAGACACATTGTTGAAGATTGCGTCGTTATAGGCGACTAAATGTCACACAAATATCTTTATGTCCATTTTATACACTTGTGACTTTTTTGAATGGATTCTGGCTCTGGCATTAAGTTCGTCTTCATTCTTCATCCCACCAACAAAGCTGTAATAGAGATGGAGTAAAATTGACCTTCACATGGCGGCTGTTTCCCTCTGATGTCCCGCTCAGGGTTTAAAGCTCAGGTTCTTTTATAGTTATTTACTCGTGTGTTCCAGGTTCTAAATTATAAAATCGTAATCTAACAAATCATCATAATTTTGCTGCTTCTTGATTAATGACCAACGAGAACGATGTTGAACCATGAACACCACTGAGTACGAAGTGTTAGAGCTAACGTTAGCCAATTCCTAGCTAACTTTGCTTAAAGTTAACTAACATTATCCTTAGCTAAGTCTCATTGGTTAAAAGCCATCTGCCGCGTGTGATAGAAAGTGGGATTGAACCCTGTTTTCACACACGACCTCCTGACAATTTCCAAAAACTTTCAAGTCAGTCTACTTCTGAAATTCTGCAGAGTTGCCCCTTCACACGCGTCCCTCACAGCGGGAGATCTTCTATGTCAGAAGGGGGATGTGGGGGTGTCTCATGAGGCAACAATTCCAGCATCACTCCTGATTCTCTTCATCTCTCCAGTCTGCAGACGTCTTTGCTGACGTCCTTTAAACGATCCGTCTCCTTCAACCTCGGATGTTTTTACTCATCCTGTTGTGTGTCGCTCTTCTGGTTTCACACTGGTCACATATACGTCATCGCCCCGCCCGCTCTCTCGCGGTGAATGTACCTGAGTATTATCTGCTGTGTTCACACATTGGCTCACCCCGACATCTTGCAGACGTTTTAGTAGGAGAAGAAAAAGCTTGGCGGTTTGCGTTCACGCGTCACCCGGACAATGTGGGGGCATTGTCAGTACTCAGGTGTGACAGGTGATGGAGAGAGAAAGAGAGAGATGGACGCTATCAAATGCTAACTTTAGCTGGGAGGTGAATAAATGTTTAACTGTCATCTAGAATTCAACCGACTGCTAGCCAACGTTATTGTTAGTTAGCTAACGTTACCATTAGCTAGCCGTGTGAATATGTGGCTTTAAGTGGATCCGGTCAGACAGCAGTTGAGCTTCCATCGTCAGCCGACAGAGCAGAGAGGTTTGTTCAATCGTAACTCTTCTGTCCTCAAACACAACAAACCTGCCCGCAGAGCTGTAAATCTACTGCTGTGTGTGTGTGTGTGTGTGTGTGTGTAAAGTAATCTGCCACCAGTGCGGGACAAAGCAGTCGTTGTGGTGTTGCTGGTTTACAGCGGGCAGCAGGTGTGAAGGCAGACACCTCTCCTGTCGGTCTGCTCATTGTGGGGTCATTAAGTGCTGTGTGTTCCCGTCGAGGTAAACAAAGTCCTGACACACAAAACTCTTTTCATTCTTTGGACTTTTAAAAAAAATATTTTTGGAAATTTTCCTCAAAAGAATCTTGTTAAGTAAGGAAAGTTTAAAGCAGAATAAAATGGAGATGCGATGTAACACGTTCATCGGGGCCTATGTGATCATTAGACTGCTCATACTCATGCATCGATGTTAGAGCTTCATTTTACAGCTTGTTTAAACTATTTACATTTAAGTCTTTTTATTGCACTATTACTTACACTATGTATACTGAGTATGTATGCTATGCTAGCATTTTATCAGTGTATATGCTGGTCTCTTTTTACCTCCGCCACTTTACCTGATTTTTGCATCACCTGGAACCTTGTTTTTCTCCCTTTTATGCAACATCACAGTCCTACAGAACAAAACGTCATCTCACTGTGTACCTGTATTTGGCTGAAATGACAATAAAGAAACTTGACTTGGATCAATCTGAGAGGTTGTGAGCTGAGTCACCGGAGAGAAATCTGAACCGTTTCTCGGCTTTTTGAATAAATCACAGCTTATTTCAAGAACTGTTCTGTTGATCAACAATTATGAAACTGTAAATATTGCCTTTAAATATTAATTGTATGTCATTTTAAAAAGAATATTTTTCTATAAAATGATTTTTATAAGGTCTACCCTGTAAGAGACTCCTGTTTGTCCTCCATCACGGCGATGCCGGAGCTCTCATCGATCACTCTCAACTCTGCTCAGATTCCTGGAAGAGATCCTGCTCAGTTCTCGGTGCATTATTTTTGATAAATATTGGATAATTTAACTTCTTATTTGATTATTATTCTCATTCAAAGATTTTATTTTTGGGCCATTTTCCCTTTACTTACAGGACAGCTGAAGAGAGACAGGATATACGGGGAGCAGAGAGGGGGGGATGGCGAGCAGCAAAACGCCCGAGGGTGGGCGTCGAACCTGCAGCCGCTGCTTCGAGAACTGTGGTCTCTGCATGTGGGGCGCCTGCTGTACACGCTGAGATAAACCAGCACCCCTGAAACAATGATTCAAAATGATGTTTAGAGCAATAACTCAGAGCAAGGGAAACATGATTCATTTTCCAGACATAACCAGTCACTTTGTTTTCAGAGGTCACAGGGTCAAATCGGTAAGGAAACGTTGGATTAGTCTCAACATGTGTTGTTATATTTTACCTTTATAATGTGTTTTTAAAGTGAGACAAGGAAGGAGATACAAGCAGGGGAGTAAAACATTTCTTTACCTCTTAAAAGTAAAATGTATTTATAAAGCACATTTAACAAAAGC
The DNA here is from genome assembly GCF_022749685.1 of Semicossyphus pulcher. Lineage (NCBI taxonomy): Eukaryota > Metazoa > Chordata > Actinopteri > Labriformes > Labridae > Semicossyphus > Semicossyphus pulcher. The sequence goes on from NW_027211759.1 coordinate 2,412,242, forward strand.
TGACCAAAGTGCTGAACAATCAGACATAAGAACCATGAAAGAACACAATAAACACTCGGAGAGATCAGACTGAACCATGTTGTTATATAGATCAGAGGTCATGTTGTCCCCGATCAGCTGACCATCTTTAGTGTCTCCTCCTCTCCTGTTTCAGCTCAGGATGACTGACGGGAGGGGCTGGACGCTCTCCAGGGGGGGTCAGCTGGTCCAGGAGGGAAGAAAGGAGGGCTCTCAGCCTGGAGCAACCCCAGGGTCATCCGGGCTCGCACCCTTGACCCCACCCTCAGACACCTCAGTAATCACCTGGAACTGCAGCGGTTACAGGCTCGCTGCAGGAGGTCGCTCGGTCGACCTCCACCAGGTGATGCTGCACAGCAGGAGGCCTGACAGAGACCCCCACACGCTGGGATACATCCATCTGTGTTTGTGTCACAGACATGGTAAAGATACTTGTGTACATAAAGAGTAAAAGTAAAAGTAAAGTATGATTCATCTTCTTTACTGGAGGATAAAGTGGAGCGTCCAGGCTCTGAAATGTCCTCACAGTATAAAGTACAGAGTGTCCCTCGAGCACTTTTCCCCCTGGTAAAAAAACCCGCTAACATCACTAACACCCGCTTACACCGCTAACACCGGCTAACACCCGCTAACACCGCTAACACCGGCTAACACCCGCTAACACCGCTAACACCGGCTAACACCCGGCTTTTTTGCTTAGTGGGAAAGGCTTCAATCTAGACCCGGGTAATTATCACCTCGGCTCCGATCAGCATTGATGGGAACACAAAACCTGTGTCGACACGCTAATCTCCGCCCCCTTTCCAGCGCGATGCTATGCTACGTCTGTAACTTCTGCGACTCCTCGTCATCTCGGCTACCATCTCCACTGGTTACTAACCCTGTCTCCGGCGGGTTTGTGACGTCAGACGGTGATGCAGCAGAAAAGAGACTGACAGGAGGATACTTCACTGGCAATAGGAAAAGAGACAATCAGCATTTATTAGCACGTCTTCCTGGGTCTGAAAAACCTGCGTCAACGTGCTAATTTTGGTGGGAAAGGGGTATCTGAAGGACATTTCTACCGGCTGTTTCTGTGCTAAGCTAACTGAAGCTAAACTCATATTTGGAAGAATATTAAACTTAAAAATATTATATCTTTAAATAAAATAATCTAGAGAAAATAATAAACTTTGCTCTAAAGGTGCCTGTATGTGTGACCATCGTGATAAAAGCTGCTCATGTGGGGAACATGGTGTACAATGATGCAAAATAAAAATAAACAATAATCAGCCTTAAATGCAGAAAGCCTGGAGCAGAACTTTGTCTTTCCTTCTGTCTTCGTCGCCTCATGACCCCTCAGATCTCTTTGGGGGGACCCAGCCCTGAGGTTAACTCTGTACTTTGATTGAGTATCTCTGCGTTGCTCTACAGGTAGTTTACTGAAGTAATGTGGCATCTCCTCCTCTCCACTGTGCTGGACCCGTCAGCTCTAATTAGAGCGTGATTAGGATGTGTGTGAGAGCTTAAAGCAGATGATCCCTCAGTTTAAAGCTCTTTAGTGCACTCACAAGTCATCATGATTGATTAGAAATAGCCTCTTAGAAATCAGCTCACATCAGCCAACTGTGCGAGAGAAGCTTTGTGTTTTATTAAATATATGAATTTTTGTAAAATGTCTCGTGCTGTGTAAGTGAATCTAGAAACTGCAGATTTCTGATGTTTAAACAGAAATAAAGTAAATTGAAATAAAAGGAATTAACGGATTTAATCAGGAGGGACTCCAGTTCATGTGATGATATTCCTCTTATATAACCTTTGCCGTGATCGTGGATGCAGCTTTGAGCTGAAACGCACCGGATGAACTTGAGCAGCTGACCGGGAAACAGTAGATCCATGCGGGCTAAATTTATCCTCTGTTGACGGTCCAGGTCGGCTGGAGGAGGACGCGTTTATATGAAGAGCGCTGCTGTTATCAGGCAGTCCTGTTGATTGTTAATAATCTAATTCAGCTCTGTTAGTGAGTCAGAGAATACAGTCTGGCTTGTGCTTCATCTCCCGGATCAGTGACCGGGGCTCTGACATGGCTGAGCCCGCAGGAAAGCGCTTGAAGAGCAGCCTGCCGCTGTGCAAAGCGCACCGGAGCTCCGCGGGCAGCCGGGCCAGACACAACCTGCAGGCCGCCGTGGAGGAGGCTCTGTGCGGGGTGAGCAGCCTGCTGTGGGACGGAGCGTACCGGCTGCAGGCTCTGGTAGGTCGGAGACTCAAACATGCAGCACTGACAGATCAGATACAGAGTCAGAGGGGATTTAAACACGGACATCACGAGGGGCTGCATGTAACAAAGTAGGGGAGACCGGGGTTAGTGGTCACAGTCTTTACTCTCACGTGAATTGCTCATGACTAACATGTCTTATATTAGTGAATTCTGCATCACAGGAATGTTTCAGGTCCCAGGTTAAAATGGGTCCACCTTTTATTTGTTTAACGCATATTAACGTCTGAGCTTTAAGCTGCAAAAAGAATAAAGGCTCAGCTTTTATGGTTATTATTTTTGGTATAAACAGGATCAGTTAAAAACAGTGTTTGAGTTTTTATAGGCGGATGGTTAAACATCTTAAATTTGTACTTTTGGCCAACAAAAAATTAATAGCTGTATGTATACTCAAGGGCTGCACGGTGGTGCATTGGTTAGCGCTGTCGCCTCCCAGCTAATAGGCTCGACCCCCCCTGTTCGGACGTAGGGGGCCCTTCTGTGTAGAGTTTGCATCCTGTTCAGGGTCGGGGGGGCTGAAGCCTATCCTACCCTTCATTGGGCAAGTTACACCTGGACAGGTCGCCTGTCAGTCACAGGGCTGACACATAGAAACAGACAACCTTTCACGCTCACATTCACACCTACGAGTAATTTAGAGTCACCAGCGAACCTAACGAGCATGTCTGTGGACTGGGGGAGGAAGAGTACCCGGAGAGAACCCATGCATGCACGGGGAGAATTGGGGTTCAAACCAGGAACCTTCTAGCTGCAGCCTGCAATAAAGTCATCTATAACAAACACAATCAAACACAGTGTTCAATAATGTCACTAAGCGGAACAGCAGGAAGGATTTTCTACACTAATGATGAAGTGGGTCGGTCACAGTCATAGTGAGGTGTTATTCATTTACATGGCTCTGAAGGTGCAGTTATTTTTATCTCTTACCGTCCTCTCTGTCTCCTGCAGGCCTGCGTGTTTGAGCGGGACGACGTCGCTCTGCCCCGCGTTGCTTCTTTCTTCCACCAGGAGGCGCTGAAGCAGGAGGATGAAGCCGAGGCCATGCTGGGCTACCTGGCTCAGAGGGGGGGCAACTTCTGCAGCAAGGACATCCAGGTAACCACTGTTAGGAAGTTTCTACTTAAACCAATATCGCTGTTTGTTTGTCTTTATTTATTGTTCTTGTTTTATTCTGTTATCGTAAACTCGGTTTTTAATTGTACCAACAAGCGCTTTTGGTTTTTGAAAGTATGCAGGCATTTTAAGCAAAAGTATGTCTGAAATGTTTGTGCAGAAAAGAACCTTTTGGTGCGTCATATTTCCTGAGTATGAAAATGTTTCAGCTGGTTAAGATAGAGCTGATCTTAGCAAGTGTGTGTAAAAGTGTGTTACGTCCAGGTGTCAGATTTGTAACCAGGAAGTCCCCTGGGATTAAGCTCCCTTTTTGATGGGCACCTGTTACCGAGTAGAGAGCACAATGTTTCCATCGTCAGTGGAGGTATAACTACGTCGAAACTGTCCTTAAGTGCAGCACTAAATGTTATTTTCCACACTGACACACAGAAGTCAGCCAGAGGTCAGGGTCAAGAGCATCTGTTGCCTAAGACCTCCTCAGCAGGCCGGCGGGGGAGGGTGGCTGAACCCCGCTCCTCTCGGGGGTTTCGGGGGGGCGTTCAGATGATCCGGTATGAAGACTTGATTTGTGGATCCATTTTGAAACAGAATTTATGATCTGAACTTTATCTGTGAGACAGAGGAGCTTCAGTCTGTAACAGCGTTCTCGTTTTACTCTGCCAGCGCTCCTCCCAAACGGCCCTTCTCCAGGATTTATTTTGCCTCCTGTGCGATCCTTCATTTTGTCAGAGCAGGTGTCTTCTCTTTCTCTGTCGTTTTTTCTTCTAACTGGCAGGGGTCTCTTTTTGGACTGAAGCTCTTCATTTGGAGCGGGCGTTAGCGTTAGGAAGGTGGGGGTTAAGATACCAAGACGCTGGAGAGGGAGGTTAAGCCCCTGGAGACCTGGCCTAAAGCCGCTCAGGGTGTACATTTCCCCCCCTGAGTTCCGGAAAATTGGCGAGATTAATGCTGCGGCAGAGGGACGGTGGTGCTGATGGCGTTTCCAGATGGCAAACAGCATCAGCGGCAGTGGCGTTGGCGCGTCGCAGCGTGGCCTCCGACCACCGGCCCGAGTTTATGAGTCGTGTAAAATCGTTTCAGGACTGAGGCCTCGCGCCAGTCAGCAGTAGTTTGGGACACCTTGTTAGTGCCGTGCACCTCGGCGAGACGACGCCTCAGAGTCCTGTAGTTAATGCTCGCTTAGTTTCTGTGTGCGAGTTTGTTTTTAAGTTCATGTCACCTTCTTAAAGTACTCAAAAAACAATGTGGAGACTTGACAGGAAGGACTTTTATTTTGAAGAAACTCAAATTTAGTCTCAAAGTCTGCTACAAAAGTGTGTGCATAACTTTTGATTGTTTTCAACTCAACAAAAGAGGACGCGGTGTCAGAGTCCTGCCTCTCATGCTCTCTGTTTGTGTCTGTGATTGTCAGAGGCCGGGCTGCGAGGCGGTCTGTGCAGTGTTACCGGCTCTGGAGCTGCTGCTGCTCCAGCTGAAAGAAGAAGCTGACGTCCTGGTCGAGCTGAGCCAGCTGGCTCGTCATCACGGAGACCCGCACACCGCCAGCTTCGTCAAGAGCCACTTCCTGTCCCCTCGAGGGGACCGCCTTAAACTTCTGGGAGACCTGCTCACCAGCGCCCGCCGGGTGGGCTGCACCAACGACCAGACGGGGGGGTTCGGGGAGTACATCTTTAATGAGCTGCAGGAAGAGCTGAGGAGATGATCGAGCTGTTTCAGTCTAAGAGCAGTCCCGATTGAGACGAGGTTAACAAAAATAAATCTCCTCTTTGAAAGATAAAAATCTGATTTCTCCAAAGGACCAGGGAGACATTTTTAGCCAAAACATTTTAGCTGTCTCACCAAGAGCTGAGATAGAAAATAGTTTCATTCCTCTGCCTCTAGTAGATAATATTTTGAGGCTAACTTTAGCCTAACTCAGCACACAGCCTTGAAGCAGGGCTAAACTGTTAGCTGAGCGCAACAACAGATTTTTTGTGACATGTTTAAATGTTCGCCATCTGTGTGTTTTTTTTCTCACATTTATAGATGACACAAGTAGATCATCACTGTGAGTGGAAAAGCACTTTTTGATAAACAGGAAATTAAATCCATCAATGCTGAATTTAGCCAAGAAGAAGCACAAAGGCTAATGTAAGAGGAAGCTCCTAGCTTAGCTCTAATGAATGGTAAACAGTCAAATATGCTAGCTAACTGGCAGGACAATTAAGTTTGCTTCAGGCCACGTTTAGCGTAGCTTATCACAAAGACAGAAAGCAAGAATCTGCTAAGCTAGCTTAAATAATCGAGGAATGCACTTTTAAGTACAACCCCAAAGCTGTCCTTTACATTTCCAAATGTATTTATTACTTTCATGTAATTTTCCTCCCCAATAAGGCATTAAAACAGTCAAAGCTGTTTGCTAACGTTAGCTCATGACGTGCTTTATGTGTTTGTTTTTTGCGTTTGCCTTGTTGCTAACCTAGCTCCAGTTAAAAAGAAACAAAATACACCTTTAAACAACCCCAAAGCTTTCTGATTTACACTTTTAAAAATGATTTTTTAATATTTTGATTCTAATAAACTCTGTTATTAACGGTCCAAACTGCTAGCTAACCGGTTAGTCTCAACCTGCCGCTGCTCTTGTTGAGTTTGAGTTCAATTTTTTATGATAATTGTATAAATGAGAAGTCGTGTAAAAGGAGAGACACTTTTCAATGACCAGGCCAGTATACTAAATGAACCCAAGGTCGTCCAGGCCATGTTTAGCCTAGCTGATCTCAGAGACCAAAAGCAGGGGGATTGTGCACCTTTAAAGACAACCCAATGCTGTCTTGTACATTTCACCTTCCATTACATACTTAAAACGAATCATCCTCTTTGACTTTGCTAACAGTTTTGACTGTACTTTAAATGCTAACGTTAGTTGTGTTTGTTGTGTAAGTTAGCCCTGTTGCTAACTAGCAAATTACCACCAGCTCACATCACTCTTGTTGACCTGTGTGTGTTTGCACTCTTAGTCAGCGTCAATTAAGAAACACTTTTTATTAAATAGGAAAGTAAAAGAAACCAGGTAATAGGGTGATAAACATTGAGTAGGAAGTTTTTAGCCTAGCTTAGCACAAACACTGGAAGCAGGGGGAAGCTGCTAGCATATTATCATCAAACCTAAAAAAAAAAAGACACGTTTAAAAAAACTCCAAAGCTCTCTGGTTTACATTTAATCAAAAGTTCTTTAATATTGTAATCTTAATATTCTCCATGGATTGCCTTCTAAAAACACTGTCACAACTGTGAGCTAACATTAGCTTAGCTTATGTTGTATTTTAGTCGTGTATGTTTACTCTACTTCTTTGATTGAACGGAGAAACACACTTTGATAAAAACCAAAGTAAATGAAATTTAACGAGAAGGAGAAAAGCCTTGTTAGTGTTTAGCATAGCTTAGCACAAAAACTGAAGGCAGGGGGAAAGTGCTAGCCTAGCTCCATCAAATGAAGTTAAAAATCCTCCAAAGCTGTCAAGTTACATTTGCCATCTTTTTTAGCTAACATGCTAGCCACATTTTCCTCTTGTAGTCAGCTACTAGCTGAGAGAGTTAGCCTATAGCTCTCTTTTTTGTAAGCCTGATAGGACTTAAGTAGCTACAATGCTGTTACAACTGTTAATGTGTCGTTTTTGCATTTATACACCTTTTCAATGAAAACGATGCAACAAACAAACAGGAAATCGAGACTGAACGGGAATGACTTTCTATTTCTGTGTCCAAATTATATTTTAATATTTTTTTGACAAATTGAAACAAATTTTCTACAAAATAAAGGAGTTGACTTTAAAAACCACACATGAAGCAAAAGAACAACAAGGACACTTAATTTTTCACAAATGTACATTAAGTCACTTTAAATACAAGAAGCTTTTATCTTCCTACAAGTATTCTGCTTCTCTGTCGTCTGCTCGTGAACTCGTCAATTCCAACTTTTCAATGTAATTTCTCCTTCTCATCCTTCTCCTTCTCCTTCTCCTAGTTTCTCCTTCTTCTTTATCTTTACCTTCTCATTCTTCTCCTCCTTCTCATTATGTATTCCCCTTGTATTCAGTATAATGTGTTCTTGCTTTGTTGCTGTTAGCGGTCAGAAGGAGCTCCCCTGTGAAGGAGAAGCCATGACAGTAGTGTGATACTTTACCTTTTTTTTATTTGTTTGCAGTTGTTGTGTTTTTATACTTCAAAAACCAGTTTGTGTTTGTTTTGCACTATGTGTGTAGGAAAGAGAGGAAAGACAGGTAACGATTTGTCTTCTGGTGTTTTGCTTTTTGTGTCATCCTGAAAATTGTCCAAAAGAATTGTTTGATCTTTTAAAAATAAAGTTTTTCAGCACTTTGTTTCATGTTGTCAGAAATAATTGAATCCAAAGGATCCTTTTGCATTTGTTGACCATATAACTTACAGGTAAAATTGGCATTAAACCTTTAATAACAGTAATAATAAACTCCACTTACAACATGAAGTTATTTCCGAGGGTTAAGCCTTGCATGTAAAGACCTGTCAATCATCTTCAGAGTGATAGTGATAATCCTGCGAGAGCGGAGGGTTTGAATATTTCCTCAAACACTTAAAGCATCCTCGGCTTCTAATCATGTGTCACATTTGACGGGCAGAGGCTGATGGGTAGTTTGCTCACTGACTCAGCTCAGGGCAGAGAGAAGCCCGAGTGGGACGGTTTGCTGCAGGATCTGCTCTGCAGCGCCCTCCAGCTGCTGCTCCTGTGAACTGCAGCTGCACAGAGCTGACGTGAAACTCTGCTGAATGCTGTTCACACCTTGATGCAGAATTTATACTCTTTAAAGAAATGAGACATGAGCTCAGCATGAAGACCGTTCTGATAATATTCTCTTCATTATTCTTTGGATTTCCACGTCAATAATATTAAAAAACAGGCAGTATCGATGAGGTCAAAGGTCAAAAGTCACAGCTGTATACAAGAAAAATACTGATATGACCAATTGTGTATTTTGAATCATAATTTTTTATTGTATTTATAATTAGCTGCTAAAATTACATTAAGTGCTCAGAGTTTGTATAAAGTCCTTTTGTGCTTTGATTTAGAAACTTATTTTCTTTTTAGTTTTTGATACTTTAACTTAAATATTTGTAAAAGAAAAATCAGACCCGCTTTTTATCTTTATTTTGAAGATTTCTGTAAATCTTTATTTTCCCTCTGGTTTTGTCTTATTTTCACGATGCCTTCAGGGACCTATTTTTTTTCCAGGATGTGTTTCTTGCCTTTTATTCATTCTACCTTTTCTTTTTTAAACGTGACCCTTTTTTCACTCATGGGGCCTCCAGACGAGACAAGGCCTCAGAATAACATTTTCATTATTATTATTATAGAATGCAGCCACGCAATGTTGCAAGATCTTATTCAAACACCACATTTAATTCTGTAATAAAATATATGAACCGTCATGTGCAGAGGAATAAAAAGAAGAAATTAAACAAAGATTTTCTTGACTGAACTGAACAGTAAGCAGCACATGTGTACGCCCCCCGCTGTGTGCAGCAGTATATTATCCTGCTGTTACTGCTCTGTTAGGGGTAATTGTACACTAATTACCGTGAAGTTGTAAACCCCTCCTGCTGCACGCCGATTGGTCAGACCTCAGCGGACATCGTCTTGCTGGTCCCGCCCCCCATGAATGTCCCAGGTATAAGAAGATCCAGGTCAACAGCTGAGAGGCAGAACAGTTTGTGACAGGACTCTACATTCCCCGACAGCCTGAAACTGCTCTGAAGTTTCTCTCCTCTCATTGGTCCTCCTCCTCCTCCTCTTCTTTTTCCTCTTCCTCTTCTTTCCTGATAAAAAGTTTGTTTTGGCCTGAAGACGCCTCTGTGTGTGTCTGTCACTGGATTTGTCTTCCTGCTGGCTGTGTTTGGGACTGAACCATGGAGCTGTCGGATATCTCTTTCCCCATCCCCGCCGTAGATGATTTCTATGACGACCCCTGCTTCAACTCCAGCGACATGCACTTCTTCGAGGACCTGGACCCGCGGCTGGTCCATGTGGGCCTCCTGAAGCCGGACGACTCCTCCTCTTCATCCTCGCCCTCCCCTTCCTCTTCCTCTTCCTCCTCTCCGTCCTCCCTCCTGCACCTCCATCACCACGCCGAGGTGGAGGACGACGAGCACGTCCGAGCGCCCAGCGGACACCACCAGGCGGGCCGCTGCCTCCTCTGGGCCTGCAAAGCCTGCAAGCGGAAGACCACCAACGCGGACCGGCGGAAGGCGGCCACAATGCGCGAGCGCCGGCGGTTAAGCAAGGTGAATGACGCCTTCGAGACCCTCAAACGCTGTACGACCGCCAACCCCAACCAGAGGCTGCCCAAAGTGGAGATCCTGCGCAACGCCATCAGCTACATCGAGTCTCTGCAGGCGCTGCTGCGCGGCGGCCAGGATGACGGCTTCTACCCGGTGCTGGAGCACTACAGCGGGGACTCAGACGCCTCCAGCCCCCGCTCAAACTGCTCCGACGGCATGGTGAGTTCAGGGGCTGACAGGTGTCAAAGAGGGGGGAGCGTGCAGGAGAGTCTTTGGTCTTTGAATGTGTCCAAATGTCTCCAGCGCGCTTTTACGCACGAAAATGGTTCTTTAATCTACACCAACTTTGGTTTAATTTTAAGTTAACTTTAATTTTTTTTTCTCCGTAGTTACAGGTTCATTCTAGACTTCTGCCTGGGCATTAAGTTTAATTAAAATGTTTAACATTTCCACGCGTCATTTCAGACCATCAAACTCAAGTTTAGGTTTTTGATTTGGTTCAAAGAGATGTTTTTATTTTACTGTACATTTTAAGTTAACTCAGCTGTTTTACGTCTCAACACTTTCCCACATTTCAGCGCACGAGCTCAAGTCATTTTTTGAACAAGCAGTTTTTTTTTTTTACGAAGTTCCGTCCTCCGCGTGGCGTCGTTTATTTTGCGTTAGTTCTGTTTTAATTATCCAGCTTGTTTCAATTTCTCGTTTCAAATTAACGTGTTTTACATTTTCAAATCAGAAGCTTTTTTTCATGTAAAACAAATAAACATTTTGGAGAATCCGGCAGTGATCGAAGAAATATTTAGTTTATCGAAAGTATTGAAACAAACTCACTGAATGATTTCGCGCTGTGACAGAAAAGCTTTTATATGTTTTAGTTATTTTCTAATATTTACTCAAATGTTTCAGTAACTCAAACATTTACAGAATAGTGTTAGGCCTACCACCTTTTGTTTTTTCAATAATATATATTATAATATAACTTTCTGTCGCTGATTTAACTGAAAAAAAAAATCTGTTTTTATAAACTTTTTAAATTATTTTCTGGACTTCAGTTTTGTCGTTTTCTTCTTTTAAAAATGTGTTTTTATCGGTTTTAATTTGAGATCAGTTTTTACCTCATTGTCGTAAGACCCGTGTCTGTGTTCATGTTGTTTAATCTCATTTCTTTTTCTCTCTGCAGGCGGATTTTAACGGGCCGACCTGTCAGTCAAACAGAAGAGGGAGTTACGAAAGCAGCTCTTATTTCTCCGAGACTCCAAACGGTAAGAAACCTCAAAGGACAAATACAAATATAAGAACAACAATGTTTATTGTTATTACGCGCTAACGGGCCAATTAGGACACTCATTAAGACAATAAAGGACTTTATGCTCCTGGTAGTAAAACAAGCAGTTAGCAGAGAAAGACAAACAGCTGAGGAGACCAATAAAACAATAAACGCAAGTCTCTGATGTTGTTTGTTATCGGTGAAAAAATAGAAATCCAAATAATTTACTGAAAACATTTAGAAGCTGAATCAAATTAATATATCCAGATTTAATTCATGTTAAATAATGTCAATATGTCATTTAATATGAACAGTTGCTTCTGATGGGATTGCTGTTAATATAAATACATTGTTATTTTGATCACATTTATTTTTCAAAAAGAATTCCATCAAGAGGCTGGAAAAAGTTTTAAATCACAAAATGTTTCCAAGCAGGAATACAGCGATGACTGAAAGTCAAACGTAAACAGTTTTCTGCTGATTAAACTCTCTGTTCTAATTTCAAGAGAAAAGCATAAATAAGATTTATAGTTATTTTGTTTCCATGATGGTAAACTTTGTTCTCTGCTGCCAGCATGGTCGCTGTATCATTTAACATTAAAGAAGAGTGTAAAGTTCACTGACCCTTTAATAAGATAATGTTTCAGTCAGTAACTGATGTTTTGTCTCATGCAGGTGGTCTGAAGAGCCAGCGGAGCTCGGTGGTCTCCAGTCTGGACTGTCTGTCCAGCATCGTGGAGCGGATCTCCACCGACAACAGCACCCTGCTGCCGCCCGCCGACGGGCCCAGCTCCCCGCCCACAGACCCAGCCGGCGAGGCAGCGGCCCCCGGGCCCGTCCAGATCCCCTCCCCGACCGCCAGCCAGGACCCCAACCTGATCTACCAAGTCCTATAGACCCTCACACCTGGGACAACATCACCCGTCAAACACACACAAACTGAAGGTTATTATTTATCCGAAGTTACCGGGCTGAACTGAAGCTTCACATCCTGTAAAGTTTTAATATTTTAAACCAAAGTTTCACCAGCTTCTCTCCAAACCTCTTTTTATTTCTTTAAGCTGAAAGTACGGAAGATCAATCCTGCCAGGAAAAACAAACAGCATGAATCGTAATTTTTAAAAACGTCTTCTTCAATAAAAGGAGTTTTTATAGTAAATTTTATAACTTTTATAGTTACAGAGCAAACTCCATGTGCTGATGCAGACTGAGATAAAATCAAGTTATGTTATGAATACAAAACATTTGTATCTTAATTTTAATTCAGTCTTAATTCCGTAGTTTTAAAATGACAAATGTTAAAAATAAAATAAGTATATAAGTGACCTGTTTTAAATGGTAAATAAATATATAGAGATTTTTTTTTTTTTAAATCCAGAATTGAGATATTTTATTTTGAAAAATGTCAGGCCCCATTCTTTGGCCTAACAAGTTTAAATTTAAAGATGGAAACTAAAATTAAAAAATAAAAGTCACAGTCTCAAGAATTTCCAAACATTTAATTTATTTTCCCGGCATGAATGACCTTCTGTAACTTTTGTTCCTGCTGTATATCTTTAGAGCCGAACAAAACCACTTAATGCTGGGAAATGTAGTTTTAGTAACATTTTTATTTTGCTGTATTTTTTTATTTTAAGTTATGAAGATAATTTAAAAAGGCTCAGACGGATTCCTCTTCCTGTCTGTGGATTTAGTCTATTTGATGAAGGACGGAGGCCCAAAAAGGAAAAACATCCATTTACATTCCTCCACTTTCGTCCATCTGAAGTCCGAAAAGCCCCGGCTGTTCAATCCCCTCAGGAAGAAAAAAGCAATAACCAAAGATGACAAACAAAAAGAGATTACAGTTTAAAATATGCAGTTTTAATTAACCAGACATGTAAAAATGTGGAAATGTTGTGACTTTAGGTATTTTTATTTCAGACCTCCAAGTCAAACTTAAAGAAAAATCATTTCACTGTCGTTTCATTCACTGCAGCGGAGGACCATTTTTGTTTCTGTACATATTCTGTAAATAAGAGCTGATTTGTTCCAACTGAAAGTATTAATTATGTATTTAATGTTTCTGTCTGTGCTTTTGTTTGTTGTGAAAATGTTAAACTTTATATTTATACATCTGAAAACTGAGTGATCAAATAAATGAACTGCTTATTTATACGAAACAAACCACTCTGCTTTTTCATTTATTTGTTAGATGTAAAAATTACTGAACACCCTTTAAAGTATTTTTATATTATAGTATTATAACGTATCTAAAATATTTTAACTCGATGTATCTTTTTTCTAATGTTTAATATCTTGAACATGATGTGCTTATGCATATACTCTAAAAAGATGGCCGAAATGACAGCTCCCTAAAAGTGAGTCCAAACCCTCTCTATCGCCCCCTGCTGACTGGCTGCAGTATAGCTCATAAAGCCCGCCTCCTCCATGTTAACAGATGGGACATGAGTCAAACTATAAAATCTAAATACACGTCAAATACATTTTTCTCAAACATGGTTTCTGTCATTATAGTTAGTTCTTATCATGCTGATTTATGTCCAAGTGTTAATTTTTCTGACTAGTTTACTTTTAATTAGTTATTTGATGCTATAAAAAGGGGGTGTGGCCTCATGATTGACAGCTCTGTTGACAAATGGGGCTCCTGCAGCGTTCTGTTCCCGAGTTGCAGAGTAGAGGAGGAACGGCGAGAGGAGACGTAACTAACACTAACACTACAGTCATTGAACTTTCCATCAGCGTGAATATCTGCTTCAGACCGACACAAGAAGCTGTTCTGCTGCAGACTGAGCCCACCTGAGGGCTCCAACACGCCAAGGACACCTGAGGGCTCCAACACGCCAAGGACACAAGGTAAAGGTGTGTTTTGGGTACAGGAAGGGGCGGGACATAAATGCTAGTAGTCAATTCTAATAAAAGTCATGCTTGACAATTAAGCTTGTAGATATTTTGCTCTTACACTGTAAACGTCTTTTATTAATTGAAGAAGCAGCTAAATAAACTCAGAAAAATAAACTTCAACCATTTGACTGTTTCTGACTCACAGAGCAGCAGTGCCATCTAGTGGTCGCTCAGAAGAACAGCAGTTATTTCTGTACTGCACTCATCCAGCTTCATTCTGTGAGTCGCTTAGAAAGTGTGTTTGACTCCACATGGTTTTATACAAACTTCCAAACTGAGTGGTAATGTTTTACAAATATTACAAAAGTTTTTTTAATGCTTAATTTGCTGAAGCAGCTCTTACTCCTGTGTTTACCTCTCTGCTGGTTTTTACTTTGGTCTTTCCTGTGTGACAACTTAGCAAAAAACGACTTAAATAAATAATAATAATTACAAAACAAACTTTACAGCCACTAACATGTCGTGATGCCCAACATATAAGTTTCTGTCTGGCTTTATAGACTACCTGCATGCACACAGGTGTTCACAATCAACAACCACACTCTTAATCAGGTGCTCAGAAGGAAATTTAGAAAGATTGTTCGATTCAAGCCTAAAAAAGGCCTCTTATAAATACGTTTTCTGAATGGAAACAGATACTCGTTAGCCTGTGACATTTTTGTAAAGTATAAATAACAATATTAATACTTTAAACAAAGAATCAGTCATTGATTTAACATTAATAAAGAAGGTACAACTGATGGTATTTGGTAAAATGGACCCTTTGCAGTTGTTAATTGGCTAAAATTAAAACTGAATAGCTTCTCTATCTCGCTGTAAAAAGGTTTCACACTTGTTTTAAAGTCAAACTTAAGGTTAAAGAAAAACTGTGACGTTTAAAGATTTTACCATTAGCTGTAAATAATTCAGCTTAAATGTGCCAATAAGTTTTCCATGTTAGCTAGATAGCCTAGCTGACTTTCTATTATCAACCTAGCCACGTGAGACTGCAACTATATTAGCTGGTTAGCTAACAGTTTCCCCAGCACAGAATCATTCATGTAGCCTATTTAACTATATGTAAAATAAAGAAATACAACACTGCTGGGAGCATCAGATTAATTTGGACATTTTGACTCTTTGTTGTCATTAAATGGCCTGTAGTAAAATTGTCTCTGTAACCTCCTTGTTACGTGTGGCCAGTTAATTTTGTTTTGCTCCTTTCTCTCTCTCTCCCTGTATCTCTGATTCTCCATCCTCCTTCTGCCTGCTGCGCACCTGAGTGCAATGAGCGCTCAGGGAGGGGGAGGAGATATAGAGGTGCAGGGAGAGCAGAGTGGGGAGGGCAGACACACACACGCAGACAGCAACCTCGTGGTGAGGAGGGTTTTTCTTTTGTTCCTCCTAACTTTGGTTGTATTCTTTTCCACAGGTCCTTTTCCCCTCAACATGTATTTATATTGTTGGGGTTTTGTTGTTTTAGTTTGGGCTGGAGATTTCCGGTAGTCTAGTTATTTCATCTTTTGTTTTATGATGATTTTCCCAGTTTAGGTAGTTTAGGGGGAGGTGCTGGGAGCGACGGTCCATTGCGTGGCTGGCCCAGTACTTGCCCACTTTTGTTCATTTTGGCCGGGGTCTCCAGCTCTTTTTTTTCCCCTTATCACTTATTTTCGTAGTGATGATTTTTTGATTCTTTATTCAATAAACAAATTAAAACCCTGTGGGTTTTCAAACATTCTTCTGTTGTGTGGCATCCTTTTTAAATATGTTGCGGTCCTCATTGTGAGCCTTTGTTTTGTCTTATACTTAGTTTGAGAGCCCGTAACAAATCAAAACGTGTTTGCTAAACACAAAGAAGCTGTTTTTGTTAAGAGTAAAGTCAAACTGAGATCACAGAGAAGAACAACAAAAATATACTGGAATCTTATTGGCTGTAAAAATGTCAGCTTATTTATGCCAAGTTTTCCACGTTAGCTAGTTAGCCTAGCTGACTTTCCATGATAAATCAAGCAGCTATGTTGGCTGTTCAGCTAGCCTGCTCAACCTTCAAACCTGTGCACTTCGACGTGCTTTCCTTGCTTTTGTAGCGACTCTTTAACAGTATTTGTGCATTTTAAAACAGCAAATATAATATAAGTTCGTATTTAAGCTTACCGTTTGAGTAGCTGACTTTCCATGATCAACCTAGCCACATTAGCCTGCACCTGAGCTGTTTAGCTAGCCTGCTAAACCTTCATTATTAGAAGCTTACCTTGCTTTTCGCTGTGACTCTTCAGCAGAATTTGTACCCTTTTTAAACGACATTTAAGTCCAAAAACGTTTCCCTTATTACGATCATTCATTGATTCAGGAGCATTTGGATAAAATCAAGTAAAATCGATGTTGTGGTAATTATGCTGCATCCTGCTGTCAACATTCTTGCACACAAATGACTTCATTAAAACCAAAAGAGTTTTTATCACAACTGGCAGCCCTTTATTTGCACAGAATCATTTAGCTTAAAATGCTTTTCATGTAAGCTAGTTAGCCTAGCTGGCTTTCCATTATTATTATCTAGCCATATTAGCCTCCACCTAAATATTACCCATTTAGCTAGCCAGCTAAACCTTCAAAGCTGTGTATTGTGACATGCTTTTCTTGCTTTCATGGGGACTCTGAAACGTATTTAATAATGACATTGAAGCCCTAAAATCTGGCTGACTTTCCCTGACAAACCTAGTCATGTTAGCCGGCAGCTACATTAGCTGTTGAGCTAGCCTGCTAAACCTTCAAACTTCTTGAAATGTTGCACTCTTTCTTTGCTTTTGCAGTAACTCATCAACAGTATTTGTACTTTTTTACACTGTTAATAAAAATATAACTTTTCCCTGCACAGAATCATTCCTTGATTAAACTATAAATATAAATATATAGCACTTTTTAGATCATTTGGATTGAATGAAGACATTTATATACTTTATTTAATTGACCAGTGGTTGCACTGCAGAGCCTCCATTTCCCTGTGACTACATAATTCAAAGTTCAATTCAACTCTGCAGTTAGTAAACAGTGTTGAACAAACGACTTTAAAATTACACGTCTAAAAATACGGAACTTTATTGATTTCTGAATAACAACAGATCTACAGACATGGCTTGAAGAGTCACACTTTATTTACAAAAATACTGAGAACCAAACAGTGGAGGGCGAGGAAGCGAGATGGCGAACAGGTTTTAAGTGGTTTTTATTCCTATTGAACAGCAGCTAAAGGCTCCTGGTTGCATGTATCAGGACGTGGGTTGATAACCGCAAAGTAAACCTCAGCGTTACTGGCTTCTTCTGAGCTACAACCTTCGCCACAGTGTTTGTTGTTTCATCAGGCGTGTGTCCGAGGCGATCGCAGTTTGGTTTCTGAGCAGCAGCGGGGCGAGCCAGTCTACTTTCTGCGGCGGGCAGCGGCTCCCTTCTTGCTGCTGTAATACGAAAAACACAAAGATATAGAAACGTCAGAACTCTGAGACACAATTTAAACAATGACTTTAACTCTTCTTGTAAACAGTGTACGAGGGTTTGCTGCCCTGCTAAAAGGCTTATTGCAGTAGTTAGCCAATTAAAAGGTGTTCAAACCCAGCTGTACAAAAAAACTACAGTTTGTACAGTCTGGATCTAACAACATTTAAACTATACATGAAAATGGAGGAGATATTTACCATCATCCTGTGAGTCATCAATTAGCATGTCTGCTAGCACACTTTGTAAAGCAGCCTTAACTATCACTAATTCTACTTCTTGTTAGCAGATTTTTTGGGCCAAATCTCAATAAAATGACTGAAAAAACTTAAATGTTTTTTGTTTTCCATCTTGTTGCATCTAATGTATGTATTTACTCAGATAGCTAGCATAGTTAGCTGGCGTAGTTAGCTGGCGTAGTTAAAGACGGGTCTAATCCTCTTTGTAAAATTATTTAGCAAATCTCTAAAACAACAAACTAAAACAACAATTTAAGCAAATAAGTAACATAAGGATGAAAATAGAATTTATTCAATGGAACAAATTAGCGAGAGATAATTGGTGAAATTACCAATAAAAGCACTTGTGTGGCTTTCCATTTAATTTGTAAGAAATTCATATTTAATAATGTGTTGATCTATTTTACTTATTTCTGTGAGACCACACAATCAAAAGTGTGTAAGAAAAGAGGGAAGATTGAGGATGTCAGGTTTTGTTTTCTGATAAACTGAAAAATAACCTGAGCGAATAAACTGTCGATTACAAAATCATTTCACAAAGTACATTTCTTTAGATCACAAGAAAACATAAACATCAAACTCTATCACACGACAACAGTTTTGTATTTATCACATTTTTTTGAGGGATTTATGGCGACATGCAAGAGGTCATAAATGTTTACAATTACTGCAGCATCAAGTCAGACATCCCAAGCTCATGCAGAACTTACCTGAGCAGACTGAACCGAGTCCAACAGCCATCAAACTAACGTGAATACATTTTCAGTTGTTGTTATGATAGTAAATATGTTTATTTAATATCTATACCGCAGATTAATTCAACAAATTAGACACAAAAATGTGTTTTCATGTGAGTAAAACTGAGGTTTAGAGAAAAACATAAAAGGTTAAAGACAGATTTTAGGAAAAACGGCACCAAACTTTTACCGCTAAGTTTTGTACCTTAGCTAGTTAGCCTAGCTTACTTTCCATTGTCTATCAAGCCATATTAGCGCTGCAATTAAAGCAGCTGTTAGCTAACCTGTTAAACTTTTACATGGTATGACCTTTTCTTTAAATGTTAACTGTTTGGATTTACTTTTGTTCATTTTTATTTGTTAAAATTTCAATTCAATTTCAGATTTTTGTCTCAATATATTGAGACAAAAATCGACGACAGCATTTGAGAAAGTCGTCACCCTGAGAATAAAAAATTATAAGACAAAAATTCGGATTGTAGCTGCTATTTTTTGAAAACACTATAAAAATTCAGAGCTAAGTAGGTTATAGAAACTGCAAACCGTCTCTAATGAATAACATATCCTTGCATATGTCCTACTTTATATGAATTAAAGGTCTTTACCTACACATCACCTGTGTTCTGCCTGTAACTGTCCTGAATGGTTTAAAGTTATGCCTGGCTAAAGGGAAGGGTTCACACAGACGACATTTGTCACAGTGTCAGTGAACGCACCAGTGACTGATCTACTTACTGCTTCTGTAACACATCAATGCGGTTCCTGTACGTGAGCACCTGAAAAACGACACAGCAGCAGCAGCTTTAGCACACACCTGGACACGTTTACCTGTCAGGGGAAGGACCTCCCTCTGCTCTCCTGATCCGGCTGCTTGGGCTGCTGACTGAGGCATTATGGGAAACCAAGACGAGGTCATGCACAATATCAGTGTTTCCTCTGTAAATTTGTTTTGGATATTAAATATGTATATTTTTTAGTTCTATCGTTGCTCGAATTCGGGACATGTGTTGATCTCCCGCCACAGAAGAAACCACAGAAGAAGAAACACTCTGTGGCGTTAAAATGCCTCGTCGTGGTTTCCCAAAAAGAAAAACGCACATTTATGAGAGATTCAGCTTCAGCTCGGCTCTGAAACCTCTACCGGCTCCGACTTACCTGTTGGACCGCTTGCTCACACCTGACCTAAGATCTGTGATGCTAATAGCTAACATCCAGATCAGGACAGAATGTGGAGGAGCTCAGTCAACCCAACACCACCTTCACACTTTCTTTAGATTATTTATCTAATTCACAACTGAAGAGTTTGATTCTAAAAGGACACTTTGAATCAAATACTAGTAAAAAAAAAAATGTTATAAGAGATAAGATGTGCGGCTCTTTGAAGGGATACGAATCTTGTTGCTCTGTTTTGTTCTCTATATTTTATTTTCTCATCTTTTGCTCGATTGTATCCAAAGCTGCGATTTTTGCTTTGGCTCATTTCTTTTTAAAACGTGAAATATCCTACAGCGTTGTCGGGGCTAAGTTGTTAAATCTCTTCAATTTAAGCTTTTTAAACTTTTGTACGGCAGCTCAGAAGTGTCCTTATTAGAACACATAAGCTGTGTTCCATTTCAGGGGCTGCATGCTTTGAATGCTCAATCGAATAGCCATACAAATGTTAAAAATAATAAAAACGTGACGTTAGTCATGATAGCTAGTTAGCCCGCAAGCTACCTGTTGCTGGGAGACGGGAGCTGCATTTGGTGAGGCAAGGGTAAGGGCGGGAACAGCTGGTGACACAAACAGGAAATCCTCCGTAGACCAGACCGTCTCATTTCAGTTCGGCCTCAGCGTCTACACAGGCGAACCACTTTTAGGGAGTTAAAAATATCCTTAAATAAATATACAAAAGTTATCTTATTATTGAAATAATATTAGAGTTTTATTTTTTGGCAGCTCCGACCTTCCATATTTTGTAACTTCAGTAGTGTTCTGAGCTACAGATAGGAAGATGGAGTCAAGAAAACGGACTCTATTTGACTCTAAGGCTGCTGATGAATGGAAACTAAAGTTGTGTTGCTTCTAGAAAAATAGTAAACTCTTAACGTCACAACTGAATTTATATAGAACTAAAACATGTCACTTTTGGAAACAAACTCTTCAGTTCAGTTTTTCTACCTTTTAAAATTTCAGGTGTTCAGGTGGTGTGTGTCGTCTCCTCTGTCGGCCAGCGGGTGGCGCTCTGGTTCTGTGACCTTCCTTCATGCTAACATGCAGCTAGCCTGAAGCTAACGGGCAAACACCCTACTCATCTCTACTTACAATTTACTGAGCTCCTCAACTCTCTTACGCAGGGTTGTCACCTGGAGGGAATCAGAGAGCACATCAGGGTTTCAAATCTGACAGGTACGCTCAGGTGGACGGACAGAAACCAACGACAACACGTAGCAGGTGCAGCTTGAAGGTGTGGAGTTCAAGATTAGCTATCAGTGTCAGGGGAGTTGATATCACATCTTTTAAATAAAACTCTTGTTAAATGTGCAGAAATCAAAGCTGACGTACCGAAGGCAGAGCTGTGGATACATGTATTAAGAGTTGTGAGCATTAAGGGTGCAAAGGTCGAATATAAAAACAACTTTTTATCCTACTTTTAAGAAACTGAAACACTCTATACAACATTTTACATCAAGAAAAAGTAGACAGACATGTCAAATACTAAATGCTGTCTCAATAAAAGCATATTTCAAAATAAAATACACTTTAAAACTTTAAAAATCATTATTAAATCAGAAATTAATCTGATTTAATAATGCAGATATTTAAAAAACATCCATCTGTACCAAAGCTGTGCAATATTATAAAAATGATCAAAAACACTCTTTAATCATTTTTATAAAGACTCAGCGGACATTTTTTATTTTGTTTGACAACATTTCTACGTTAATGTAAGTCAAGAAACTTGATGCTTTAATCATTTCTATTTGTTTCCTAAAAGTGAAACAAAAAACATGTTTTCAAATGATCACACAGATAACAGACAGAACAAACGTTAAAAAATTACAACATAAACTGAATTAAATATCAAATAATTTGAAGGTCCAGCCGTCAGTTAAACCTTAGTTAGAATAAAGTAGTCAGTCATATTTCAGACCGTTTCATCAGAGTTTCTCTAAACTCTGTTTTAAGGTCCCAAAAAATTTCAGTGTTTTATGTTGACAACAAAAATATCCCCGAACCCGACTTCTACATATCATGTGACTCCCCGCAGGATCTCAACCTGGAGATGAGCAAACAGAAAACTTATACTGAACATTATCACAGATGAGTGCAAATAACTGCAGCACATGATGACGTGACAGAGACGAACAGGAAGGAGGGTCTCACCTCGTATTTCTGCTTCTTCAGTCTCTCCATGTGGTCGAACTTCTCAGACTCCAACTGCACCATCCATTCATGCAGCTCATTGATCTTATCCCTGCAGGAGACACGGCAATAACAACGTTTAGACGTTTCCTCAGGATTTTAACCTGAAACCACACAAATATAAACACTGGGAAATGTTCAGGTGAGTAAAAGTACTTCAGCTTGTCCTCGTTCAGATGGTCAATGTTGAGCTGCTTGCGCCTGGCGGCCAGGATCTTCTTCTTCTTCTCTCTCTCAGTCTCTTTCTTTCCTCCTCTCTTCTGGTCAGCCTGTTCGGTGTGAGTGTACACAAACGCAGGTTAACAACAAGTATCCAGCAGCAGTATGTGGTACTAGCATATAGACAGTGGTATACTGACTCTCTGCAGGTGGCTGCTGTAGTTGGAGCCCATGCTGGACAGAGCTGACTTCTTCTTCGCCTCATCGTCAGCCTTCTTCTTGGCGTCACTCTCCTCCCTGATCCGCCTCTCCTCCTGGTTCACACAAAAAGAATCAGAGTGAGACCTCCGTGTCACATCCAACGTCCATGCTCCAGAGCTCAAGGTAACACAGGATGCAGTAACATAAACATTAAGGAGCAGGTAAGTCAGTGTTTTTCAGGTGAGGAGGTCCTCGTGAAGGATGCAAACTCTCCCACCATAAATAAAACCACTAAAGACTTAGAGAGAAGACTTTTGAGGCATTAAATGAAATATCTTACAGATGGTTATATTTTAAAGATCGCTAATAAACTAAAATAAAGACAAAAGACCACGAACCTCACGTCTGGCCTGGCGCTCCTTCTCCTTCTCAGCGCGGACCCTCTGCTGCTCGGCCCTTTCAGCACGACGCTTCTCCTGCAGGTTGGCAAATAAACGAGACGTCACACATTTTATGTTACACAATATAACCCCCAACAGACACAACGTTAGAAGATTGAGACAACCCTTAATTGGAAGCCACTACTAGCATCCAGTGTGAGCTTAGCATAAAGAAAGGAAGCCTGGCTCTGACGGGGGTTAGAAACTGTAGTTCTACAAGCTCCTTCTTTGCCAGGTAACCAGTAGACACTACAGGACGTTGCTGGTCACCAAAAGTCCACGAAATTATCTCCTGTTAAAAGGAGATTTGATTTTTTATATGTAGGTTTTTCTAAAGATAACACGAACAAGATATAACTTGTCAGTAAGTAAATACAGGTGCAAGAAGGTGGATTTTTGCTAATTTTTGACAGAGCTAGGCTAGCAGTTTCCCCCTGTTTCTAGTCTTTGTGCTAAGCTAGGCTAACTGACTGTTGGTGGTGGCTCCATACTCCAGTCTTATTGCACAAGTTTAAACCTGCAGTAACTGTTGGGGGCATTGAAAGGAGGTTGTTAAAGAACTTATTTATGAGTTTGAGTCCACAGCATGAATTTCAAACTAACGTGTTTCAACTGAAAGTCGATTTCGTAACAGTTCCCGGACTTTATTTTCGCATTGCTATTTATATAGAGGCAGACATTCTGCTTGGTGGTGGTAGAGGCTGATCGATAGTTCAAACAAAGACAAGACTTTCATCTCGGCGACCACATTTGTGTCCCCTACAAGACCAGAAGTCAATGTTGGATTGTTTTAACTGACAAAAGTCCCGTAACGTAACGCTTTCCGCTAAGTTCCTTTGTGTACCATCTGTTAACTGAAACTACATTATTTTACTGTACATGATCAATTAGTTTTGGTCCCTTAAACAAACTTCAGACTGATTATTGTTATATTATGTATTTTAGTTGTAAGTATATTTTACGTTTGCAACACTAAATCCTTTTGGAAGTCATGTTACCAGGTATATAAGGTAAGAAAGTCAGCTGTAGTGGCAGTAGAGGGCAAAGGATAAGTAAATTAAAAAAACTCGGGACTTCAATTCTAGAGTCAAGACTTTGTGTCCAATGCGAGAACAAAAGTCAAAGTTGATTTGTTTATCTGACAGAAGTAACAGCATGTAAACCGAAACCACTGAGGACGGTTAAAGAAAAGAACTTGGTTTGAGCTCAGAGAGAAAGAGCTTCCCGGCAGAGGCTCTTGAAGGCTTCTGGAAGCACGTGCATTCGTAATGCAGTTGTGCTGACTAATGTATAAAATCATTTGTGTTGCAGAAATTAATCTACAATTTAACAAGATACGTTTTTTTAAAAAGGGGAAAATTCCAGTCTATGTACAAGATACTATATATATGATATTTTCATGACTATTTAACGAATGTCCGTCGTGTCACTGGCTCCGTCTGATCACTTACAATCCTCTCCTTGAGCGCAATCAGCTCCTCCTCCTCCTTCTTCCTGTGCTCAAAGTGTTGATCGATCAGGGCCTGCAGCTCGATCAGATCCTTGTTCTGACGTTTCTTTTGGATGTCCTGCAGGCCGGAGGGACAACAAGCAAAACTCAGCCAAACAGAAACCCTACACATCATCTGAATTCTTCATGTAGTGACTGCTGGTCCACTCACATCAAAGTCCACTTTCTCACCATCAGGGATTTTTGGAGCGCTGGGCCTGGAGGAGAGAGTGTTAGGGTTTTTAGTCCACTGCCCGTCATCATAGTGATGTTTTTTAAGCTTCTTTTTTTCTTCTCAAATGGCTCAAATCGACATGTCTACAGAAATCAATTCAAGTCGGATTACAAGAGAAGGACACTTACTTGAACTTTGGCTTCTCCTCTGCAGGTTAGGAAATGAAGAGGGGACAAGTACATGTCATGGGGTTAGAAACAAAGCCGATTATTCCATTTCTCTCACGCATCACATGGTTAAAATGCATGGCTTTGGCTCTATGTGACACATTAGATTGAGATTAAAAATGTAGAGTTGTTATAAGTAAGGGTTAGATGAGCAAGTAAATACTGTAAGAAAACTTCACATATTAAAAAAACACAGTTTAGAGTGCAGATGAACTAAATGATTACAGAAAAATTACACAAAAAAAGACTTTTCATTGGTATAAAAAGCCCTTGAACAGTGGATTTATGTGCCGTACCTACGACGTGTGTCATGTTTCTTTTTGGCTTGACCCCAAAATCATTTTACACAAGCAAAGACCAAGTCATCTCCCCGTTTCCTGTCTTTTCTCTGAACCCAGATTCTGGCGGCTCCATGCCATGCAGATGACGAGGGGCATAGCAAGAGAGATACGGTGGGGTCGCTGCGCAGTGTAGCACGTGTTAGCATCTCATATTCTTTCACCCTTTTCTCCTCTAGCATCTTTAACTTTTCTCAAAACTTGTTCAATGAGCATTTACAATTGTTTGGGTTTTTTCCCCAGTTCAAACTCTAAGTGCCAATTGGGCAGCGCTCCTTGATTGTGACAGACAGGTAAAATTTGGACAGACACTTTGTGAACAGCAGGCGTTCGTTCTCCCCAGTACAGACGTCAGACCCGGACACTGTGGTCCTTCCAAAACCAGACAGATTTCAGATTGAATTTTTAAATGAACATACCTTCCTCTTCATAGGCCTCTGCATGCAGCAAGCATCCAAAACAAAAGCAGAACAGACAACAGTGTTAGCAGGCGCGCTAAGAGCAGCTAACAATCAGCTAAACACAGTGAAACTGACATTCAGTTTGATGCAGCTTCTACATGTGTAAATTCTCAAATAATTGCCGGATCTTTAATATTGTTTTGGCAAGCACAGTCAAATAATACGTTCTAAAAAAGATAAACAACGTTAGCTTAACAGCGCTAGAAGTGTTAAAAGGCTAAAATATAGCTTACAAATAAAGGTGTCTTTGAAGGCCAGTCAAATAAAGGTAAATATTTGAGAATTTACCGCTGCCTAGATTAAGTCCAAGATTTTACCTTCAAACAGCTCGACAGAGTATGAACGTTACACCTGCATTCACGTGCCATTGTTGAAGCAAAACATGAAGATGAAGGAAGGATGAAGTTCAATCATCACTGTAGCAAGTTTTACTTATGTTTGGTTAAATAGAATTAATCATAAGTCTTAGTTTTAATGGCACAGTTTCATTTCAACAAGATGGCACGTGAATGTTGCTCCACTTTGAAGGACTTTTCCACCAGCATAAAAGCTGCTAAGCAGTCAATGTCATTCCCTTAAAAGGAGCATCTCAAGATGTAGCATGAATTTAATATGTTTACCTTCATCAGATATCAAAATAAGAAAAAAGCAACCATGTACGCTAAATACAAGAACTTAGAGTACATGTGGAACAGTAGTAAAGTAGTGTTAGACTGAAAAAAGGCCAATGTGTCTATTTTTATAATAAAAAAGTGTTTGCAGTACATAGCTTAGCCCAAACAGACGCTAACATTTAAGCATACAGTTATATAGGCTAGGTTGCTTATTAGCTAGCACTCTGCACATGTTTTGAAGAACTAACAGGTTTCAAAGGTTAAAAAAATTATAAACTATAAAAAAGTTTATTTTCTTCTCTTTCCTCAAATATAATGTAAGTTATGTTAGCTAGGGGGCTATCGTTTTAGCTTCCTGTTACTTACAAAGTATGCTACATTAGCAAGGACGCTACGTTTTGACAGCTGAGATTTCTGAAGTTGTTTATCTTTAAGTCCCAAAACTATTTTTTTAAAAGCCACTTGATGCTAATAGTGGAATACTTCATGTTTCTTACTGTATGCTAGCCTGTTAGCATGACAGGCGTTGCTACCATGTACCGAGACAAAATGTGGGTGTTTTATTTTTTACAGTCTATAAAATTTAAATGCCACATTACAACAAGATTTTGACAAGAATCTTCATAAAAACGAATAATTTAGAATTTCTGATTGAAGTGATTGATTATTTTTAACATGAAGCTAACAAGCTAACCTCGACTTGAGGCGACACTTTGGCTCTTAATATCAGCCTAAAACATGAGCTTCTTACACTAACTGTAAAATGCTTTGGGTAAAATGATGATGACAATGTAAAGTTATGGCGCTCTTTGAGTGCTGCATAAACGGCTTTAATCTTTGACTTTGTGCAGAGGTGAAAGGAAGGTAGCGTTAGCATTAGCAGACATGGTGAACATGTGTGCGGATCAGGATTAGTGAGGTCTGTCTGGCTGGCTGCAGCCGGTGGAGCGCACCTGTTGCCTGAGAAAGGATGATAGAATACCCCCATCCCCCCTCCATGCCACATACCTTCAGACTCAGGCTCAGGCTCAGGCTCTGGTTCTGGTTCTGGCTCTGGTTCTACCACTGGCTCTGGTTCTGGCTCTGGCTCTGGTTCTGGTTCTGGCTCTGGCTCAGGGGCCGCCTCAGGGGCCACCTCTACTTCCTCTACTACCTCCTCTTCTACAGCTACACAACATGCAGCGAGTCACCAGGGGAGAGGAAGGGCGGTGAGAGGGTTAATGGAAGCAGGAGAAAGGGAACAGGGAAAGGGGTGGAGGTGGTCGGGGGGAGCTCATGAGAGGGGGAAATGTAAGATATGAGGAGGTTCACTGTGGGGCAGTTTGGGGGAACTGCCACCAGATGGCGCTAAAGCAGGTGAGACAGCAAGCAGTTACAAGAGGGAAAAGGTCAGTCATTGATGGTAAGTCATTGATGGATGAAATGTGATTCTTCAGGATACCTGCACTTCAACTCACTGCAAAGAGAAATATTCTAATCTAGTCTAATCGTAATCTGCTTTCAACCTGTGTCTTTATGTATCTCAGATAACGTTAGTGTTGACCAGCATGCAACAAAAAAGGTACATGTGGAAGTAAGAGCACACGTTTTCAAAAATGACCGACAAATTAGTATCAGTGACACGAGACCATCCGGAGTCTGCGGGCTGTGTCTTACCATCGTATTCTTCACGTCCATCCGAGAAAGAAAGGAGCAGAAGAACATAATCAAAAGATCCCGTTTGTACCCATTTTTACAGAAGATAAATGCAAAATGTGGGTACACTGGGGATCCATGCTCAGCATACACAACACAGTCCTCCTGGGCTGATCAGAGCTCACAGGCGGGGGCACGAAGGAGGCGTTTAATTTTACAAATTCATCTGAGAGGTGATCAGCTTAGGAGGACTGTACAGTTGCGGATGGACATGCAGAGCTGCAGGACTTGTTGCCAACAGGTCAGTGCAGGGCTTGTGCAGTTTATATTTCATATTTTGAATTCACACAGCATATACCACACTGGCCTGCTGCCAGCATTGGTGCCTGCAACCATGCTACAGCGGGAGGACAATAAATGTGCTTTAATGAGAGAGAGAGCATTATTGCATAACTTGAATCTGGAGGAGTCAAGCCAAACCTGCAAACGTACAAATCTGTCCAGTGCAAATAACTCTCTAAAGAGGATGGAAAATCAGTTAGGCAGGAGTCAGAAGTAATACTAGGACTTAGCATGGAGCTCCGGACTGTACCTGGACCTAATGTTGGGGGATTTGATTTGTTTGTAAGCGGGAGGAAAATGGTGCTACTTACCCTCGACCTGATCACTGCAAGACAGAAAGAGAAAGAGAAATTTAGCAGCTAATCATCAAATCTGACAACATTAAGGTGCACCTTATGTTTTCCTGAGCTAGCTTAGAAAACAGTGGTTGCAATCTCTCTGACAAACACTCATTAAAAAACTTGTGATTAAAATGTTTCTGGACTTACACTTCCTCAGTGTCAGACATGGTGACAGTGGACTTTGCAACCTGAAAGGAAAAGAGAAGAGAGGAGGAATTTTAGAGTCAGTCTGCAAGGAGCGACTCGAGCGTCCTGCTGTATTTATAGCTCAGGATTAAGTTGCAAATGTCTTAAATATCTGCAGCCGACCCCACCCTGACCAAACCCCACCTGCTCCCTGCCTACACATATTTTAAGTCTGCTTAAAAAAAACACCAAATATTCCTTTATGCAGATTAATTTCACGGGTTTGTTTCATCGCGTTTGAAATATTTTAACAGGGATCTTTTAAAATGTGTCACAGCCAATTATCTTAGGTTTAAATTTAGATTTGGGACTGAAACTGGAGCCTCGGTCCTGAATCTGCGTCTCTGATGATAAATGAGAAGGGAGCCAAACATAGATTTATGCCAAAGTCTGTTTTCGACTGCTGAGAGAGGAGATGCAGGGGTCGCGCCAAAGGTCAACCTCCCCCATCACTCTGCATTCATGCGAAGGCGTTAAAGACATTTTATCTTTAGAAACAGCAGCTTCTAGCAAATTCCATCACATCTCAAATCTTCTTAAACACACCATCTTGTTTTAGAAATCCAGACTGGATGCAGAATCTAATCAGAATAAATTAATAATTTAATCTGTAAGTGATTAGACGTGGGATTAGTTGCACATTAGCCTCATTAGCTTGAGGCCACTATGAAGGCGTCCCGACATCACAACTATTTCCATCGGACAGCTGCAGCGCTCCTCGGATCCGGTTTCAGTGGAACCGAAGATTGGGTTCCACCGGCCATAATTCCACCTTCATCTCCTTATCTGGACGCCTCGCTCTTTCACATGGCTCCTTCAATCATCCTCCCTGAGGCTCCCTGCTGACTGAGGCCACTTTGCTCAAGAATTAAAATAAACCCTGTGAAGGTTAAAGGTCTCATGCTCGGCTTCCTCCTGTTTGCTCTTTGCGTCTTGTAAATTCCAACCTCTAATTTATTTCACACCGTCACATCATGGTGACAGTCAGAAAAACACCTTAAATTAAGATGATTCCTTTACATCCAGTCTGAAAGGCTCTTGGCTCCTGTTCAGGATGTTAAAGCTTTAATGTAAACACATGCCACGCCTGTTTACAGCTTCGCTAATCAACATCAAACTAAGTCTGTGAGGACAGAAAACTAGCATCAAAGCTACACAACGTCCCTGATTAAAATAACTAAATAACATCACAGTTCTTGCAGCTGTTCTCTCGTTGCTACACCGAGTATCGTCTTCTGTCTCCCGAAGCGGAAAGCTGCTTCAAAGTTTTTAAGCCATCTGTAAATCCCTCAGGTATGGACCTCCGCTTGGACTCTGGACTCGGACCAATCCGGCACAAAAACAACAACAAAGTCCTTTAAGATAACAGCTGACGTCCTGCAAGAACTCCAGAACTTCTACACCTCTGAGAGCTTCATCTCATAAGCTGCAGGTTTGACATGCTGACAAACTCCACACACACATTTCCCGGCTTATTCTAAAGACATAACAAGACTTTAAAAGCAGCTTTTCACACACACAGCTTCAATCAAACACAAACTAGATCTCAAAAAGCAGCAGGCTTCAGAAGGAGGCCTCTGACATCTGAACAGTTCTCCTCTCACCCCTGACCTCAGCAGCAGCTTCTACTAGTCGTGGCAGTGATTTTAACACATGTGGACTCAGGTGTCCTCACTTTGGGTGATGTTTGTGGACATTGCACTTGAGCTTCCTCTCTCACACTCACACTCTCACTCTCTCCCCTCATTCTTACCTCAGAAAAGCTGACAGAAGTGAGCTCCCTGCTGGCCAAGACAGGCTGTAAGGTTCTGCAAACTTACCGCGCTGATTATGTCCTTCTGTTATAGTGACACATGATCCGCTCGGCCTCCCCATTGGCCGAGGAGTCGGGCTGGAGGCGAGGCCGGACCCGAGCTGGGGCAGGGTCCGCCGCTCCGGTCCCCCACCCTCCCACCGCTGGCACTCAATAAGGAGATGGAAGGGTCGAGGGCTAAGGTGGGAGGCTCAAGTTTGGAGAAGGGGGCAGCCAAGACGCCCCCAGGTTGCTATTCTGGGGCGGCTGCATTAGGCAAGCAAATTTCATGTGAGAGTGAGAAGAGAGCTGGACGTCAGGGCGGAGAGGCAGGTGGTGGTCCTGAACCTCTCACAGAAGACTCATAATGTTCAGCATGGTCACAGGAGGACAAGAGCACCAGTAATGTGTCGACACAAGCTGTAAATCTACATGTTGATCCATCTCTTGTTTTCTTTGACACTCATGTTTGCAGAGAAGAATCAACCAGGAGGGGAGAAGCAGGACCCCGAAAATAAACCGCAGACAGTCTTTCTCCATGTAGGCCCAAAAAACATGCGAAAACAACATCAGAAAAACAAACAAGAAACCACAAGAAGAGTTTAAAATCTACGTCTGTTCTTCTATTAAAAGTATTGAAAGTAAAACCAACAGAAAGAGAAGAAATTAAACTTTTATTATTTGCGCAAAAGTGAACTTTTGTTCTGTATTCTTAAAAATGTTAACTTATATGTGTCTTTCAGTTCTGTCATATAAATGTTAAGGTTAATAAAAGTTTGTACTTTTGAGAAGGTCAAACGTTTGCGTCTTAAACATGAAGATTTGCTGCTTTTCTTCGTCATTTCTGAAAGTAAATAAAACGTCTTTTGATGAATGCTCTGACGAAATAAGACATTTGAAGACGACTCTTTGGACTGTCGGACTTTGTGATGAGCGTGTTTCTTCTTTCTAATCGACAGATTAATCGATCATGAAAATAACTGTCAGCTGCAGCTTTTGTCCTCTCTGAAGCTCTTTTTACATTGTGCCAAATCACAACACAAGTTTCCTCATGACTCTGTACAAACAAAGCAAGTCTAAACAGTTCACAGAGACCCAACATCCTTAACCAGACTCACGGTGCTCAGACATCTGCTGCTGCAGGAATTATCGCTAATTATCTGACGGACTGAGTGATTGTAAGCTTAAACCATCTCAGGGATCCTGAAGGAGAGTCATATTTCCTCCAGGGGGAGCTACAACGACAGAAGAAAGAGCAGGCGCTCTCAGCCAGCCACATGTGGCAGTGTTGAATGTTTTCAGAGTCCAAGGAGGTCCTGTTTGAGTCTGTTGTTGAAAACAAACCACATAAACAGTTATAGACTGCATCGACAAATGACATTTATTCCGCCACACTGTGTAAGGAATTCTACCCTCTCCATCAAGGCTCCTTCCACCTCCTCAAATACCACCAAGACTGGAATTACAACCCCTAGAACTGCCCCTCAAATTTAAGACACCAGGGACTCCATCAAGAGCTGCATGAAGCCCACTAGGAACCCAAACAACTCTTGAAACCTCCAGAAATACTTGAAACCAATGACTGTATATATAGATGGACGACACGCCTCCATCTGCTCCCATTGTACGAAATTGATGCCAAAATAGCCCCTGTGATAGGCGCTGCCATCTTGTGATGGTGACCTCATATGGAGCCAGAGACTGCACAGTAGAGATCAGCGAGTGAAGCGGCCATAGCCACTTCCGCTAACCCAAACACACACTTAACTTACCAACAAAAACAGCAAGGATCCCGCACGCCGACGTGTTTAACAGCAGAACAGCTTCTCTGTGTTGGTCTGAGGTTAAAGTTCACAGGTATGGAAACTTCAATGACTGTAGTGATTGTTTTAGTTACGTTTCTACTCGTGGATCGTCCTCCGCTCTGCTCACTGGAACTGATCGGCTGCAGGAGCCGAAATTTTCAACAGAGCTGTCAATCATCATTTTGACAGCATCAAATAACTAATTAAAAATAAACTTGTCAGAAAAATGAACACTTGGACATAAATCAGCATGATAAGAACTAACTATAATGACAGAAACCATGTTTGAGAAAAATGTATTTGACGTGTATTTTGATTTTATAGTTTGACTCATGTCCCATCTGTTAACATGGAGGAGGCGGGCTTTATGAGCTATACTGCAGCCAGTCAGCAGGGGGCGATAGAGAGGGTTTGGCTTCACTTTTAGGGAGCTGTCATGTCGTCCATCTTTTTATGCAGTAAATGCTTGAAACCCAAACCACAAAAACAGTTAAAGACTGCATCGACAACCAACATTTATTCAGCCACACTGCAACAAATTCCCAACAAAGAATACTATCATCTCTTCAACGCCCTCAAGTGAGCATCTATGGTTTTTAACCCCTTGAACTGCACATCAAATCTGCTTGAGGACACCTGGAACTTAGCGAAGAGCTCCTGAAAGCTGAAAATACCTGTGAAACCCCATCCTAGCAGAGAGGATATTGTCAGTAGCCTCAATAATGCAAATTGGGAACTCCCAACAATTTCTGTAGTCCCATGAAGGAACACTGTAGGAGTCCAGGAGCATAAAACAGTGTATTACATAGGCAACTCCAAAACGGTTGAACCAGTTCCACCTCTCTTTTAGAAACTGCATTTGTTTGATTATTTTATCTCAACATCAAATCTGTACTTTCGTCTTCAAAGAGATACAGTGGGGCAAAAAAGTATTTAGTCAGCCACCAATTGTGCAAGTTCTCCCACTTAAAAAGATGAGAGAGGCCTGTAATTTTCATCATAGGTATACCTCAACTATGAGAGACAGAATGAGAAAAAAAAATCCAGAAAATTTTTAAAGAATTTATTTGCAAATTATGGTGGAAAATAAGTATTTGGTCAATAACAAAAGTTCATCTCAATACTTTGTTATATACCCTTTGTTGGCAATGACAGAGGTCAAACGTTTTCTGTGAGTCTTCACAAGGTTATCACACACTGTTGCTGGTATTTTGGCCCATTCCTCCATGCAGATCTGATGTTTTGGGCCTGTCACTGGGCAACACGGACTTTCAACTCCCTCCACAGATTTTCTATGGGGTTGAGATCTGGAGACTGGCTAGGCCACTCCAGGACCTTGAAATGCTTCTTACGAAGCCACTCCTTCGTTGCCGGGGCGGTGTGTTTGGGATCATTGTCATGCTGAAAGACCCAGCCACGTTTCATCTTCAATGCCCTTGCTGATAGAAGGAGGTTTTCACTCAAAATCTCACGATACATTGCCCCATTCATTCTTTCCTTTACACAGATCAGTCGTCCTGGTCCCCTTGCATGATGTTTCCACCCCCATGCTTCACAGTAGGTATGGTGTTCTTTGGATGCAACTCGGCATTCTTTCTCCTCCAAACACGACGAGTTGAGTTTTTACCAAAAAGTTCTATTTTGGTTTCATCTGACCATATGACATTCTCCCAATCCTCTTCTGGATCATCCAAATGCTCTCTAGCAAACTTCAGACGGGCCTGGACATGTACTGGCTTAAGCAGGGGGACACGTCTGGCACTGCAGGATTTGAGTCCCTGGCGGCGTAGTGTGTTACTGATGGTAGCCTTTGTTACTTTGGTCCCAGCTCTCTGCAGGTCATTCACTAGGTCCCCCCGTGTGGTTCTGGGATTTTTGTTCACCGTTCTTGTGATCATTTTGACCCCACGGGGTGAGATCTTAGGTGGAGCCCCAGATCGAGGGAGATTATCAGTGGTCTTGTATGTCTTCCATTTTCTAATAATTGCTCCCACAGTTGATTTCTTCACACCAAGCTGCTTACCTATTGCAGATTCAGTCTTCCCAGTCTGGTGCAGGTCTACAATTTTGTTTCTGGTGTCCTTTGACAGCTCTTTGGTCTTGGCCATAGTGGAGTTTGCAGTGTGACTGTTTGAGGTTGTGGACAGGTGTCTTTTATACTGATAACGAGTTCAAACAGGTGCCATTAATACAGGTAACGAGTGGAGGACAGAGGAGCCTCTTAAAGAAGAAGTTACAGGTCTGTGAGAGCCAGAAATCTTGCTTGTTTGTAGGTGACCAAATACTTATTTTACTGAGGAATTTACCAATAAATTCATTAAAAATCCTACAATGTGATTTCCTGGATTCTTTCCCCCCATTCTGTCTCTCACAGTTGAAGTGTACCTATGATGAAAATTACAGGCATCTCTCATCTTTTTAAGTGGGAGAACTTGCACAATTGGTGGCTGACTAAATACTTTTTTGCCCCACTTTATAGGTTAATACAGATTTACCTCCATGTTTCAGATGTGATTTAATTTACAGTTAACCTTTTAAAATTACCCAACTAGACAGGCTAAAGTCTTGTTATGGTTATTGCACATGGTACGACAAATGCTGCTTTGTACCATTAACTAAATACCCACAACAGACAGTCCTCGAACTCCATCAAAGACATCTAGAATGCCAAACCCACCGCTGGATCCCACCCTTAAAAACCCACTAATCTCCGAATGCTTTTTCAGCGTTTTACAGAGACTACGGAGCTTGGATCCCCTTGCGTCAAAGAAGCGCTGCAAATTGGAGCGTTTCTAGTGAGAGATCAGTCGCATACGTTCCCCTGAAATTAACGTAAGGACACCTAGAACCTCATGAAGAACCCATGCCCATGCCCAGGAAGCCTAAAGCTGCGTTCAGGTCAATCATGGGATGGGTGGCAGAGTCGGGAAGATTCTGACTTTATCGAGTTGCAGGTGTCCCATGTATGATGTCAGGGCTGTCTGGCTAATCACATCTTTTAGTTTCTGAGTTCTAATTATGATTTTGATGTTGGTGTGAACGCTGCTTCCCTGTCAAGATAGAAAAAGTTATTATAGCTCAAACATGACATGACACGCTGTATTATTACTTTGCCGACCAGAATCACCGCCTTGTGGTTTTCTGTTCGCCAACTAGTCAAGTTGAAGTTACACTTCTGTCTGTGTAGACTCGAGATGTTGGAGTTATTAAACAAAAGATATTACGTGAATGTTTTGGTGGAATGGAAGTTTATACTATAGCGACATGTTTGATTCCAGCGAATAGTTTCCAGTGAGAAATCTGTTGCTGAGGAGGAGAGAGTACTGATGAAGAGCTATGACACATGACACAATTATCATCACCCTAAGTTCAATATGACCTTTGACCTTTGATCACCAAAATCTAATCACATCATTCTTGATTCCAAGAAGACGTTTGTGCCAAATTTGATCACGATAAGCGTAGGAATCCTTGAGTTATGACCAGAAACGTGTTTTGTGAGGTCACAGTGACCTTGACCTTTGACCTTTGACCACCAAAATCTTACCAGTTCATCCTTGACTCCAAGTGAACAATTTTGCAAAATTTGAAGAAATTCCCACCAGGCATTGCTAAGATATTGGGTTCACAAGAATAGAATGGAAATGAGGTGACAGTGACCTTTACCTTTGACCTTTGACCACCAAAATGTAATCAGTTCATCCTTGAGGTCAAGTGGACATTTGGGCCAAATTTAAATGAATTCCCTCAAGGCGTTTCTGTGATATCGTGTTCACAAGAATGGGACGGACGGACGGACCGACACCTGAAAACACAATGCCTCGGGCCACGGCTGTTGGTACGAAGTACATTCACTAAATACTGGACGCAAGGAGATATTTCTGTCACTTGTACTCTACCAATCCCACATATGCTTCTTTATATTTATACTGCAAAACATTTCTGAAACAAATATTGTACTTTTTACTTCTTTTAACTGCTGCAGTTACGATTTATTTTGATTAATTTTTACAAATTTAAGGAGTGTGTTAAGTGCGGCACTTAAACCTGCAAGTATTATAATTTTACACTGTGATACTTTTATTTGATTAAATCATCTGATTACTTCCTCCACCACTGTTAAGTTCAAATAGGAAATATCCAGAGTTTCCAACTTGTTAATAGTGTTCTCGTCCACTTCACGGTTGTACTTACAACTGGGAAATATGCCCAACATCCACCAAAGACTGACGTGCAATATAATTTAACCCAAATTGAATGAATATGTTATTGCATTGAAAGTGCACACAGCCAATGATAACCCTAACCTCTGATCCCATAGGACGTGAATGAATCATAAGAACAATGAGTCTTTTACACCTGAAATCCTCTCAAGTTTGTTTGATCAGGACCGTCTGAGAACCACTAAGAATGCTTAGAACTAACTGTAATATCATCGGAGGTCTTTGAATTACCTCAAACCATCGAACGACTCGTACCTCCAGCAACCAACTCTCAAACATGTTCAGGAAGTTTAAAATCCACTCATTTGGTCGGCGAGAACGCCCTCAAAGCAGCTGCACCATGAGCAATAATTGGAGACAGTGGTGAGGGGATACTTCCTTCTAACAGGCAGAGACCTTGAACAGAACCAGACTCTAGGTGGATGGCCATCTGCCTTGACTGATCAAAAACACCTGAATTATGATGATTTCTACAAAATTCAACTGAAGAACCCAGCCTGGGTCCCTGACACATCCATGAGGGACCCCTGGGTGGCCCTCGGAGCCCACTTTTAGAGCCCTGTGGTGGTGAAACCTAAGGTCCTGTGGCCTTTCTGCGCGGCGCCTCGCCTCGCTCTGCTGTGACGACGCTGCTGTCACTCTGAGCGGCTCACAGGGCTCAGCATTTATTTTTGGACTGCCATGGCGTCTGTTCCTTCCATTTGTAGTGAGGGGGGTCGAGTTGGGCTCAACATGAACCTGCCGCTCTGACACTCCGGGCTGGGACAAGCAGGCAGCAGCCGGCCGGCCGCCCCCCGAGCAGCAGTCGCACAGGTAAACACCCCATAATTACACCTTTTATTCTCCAGATAGGGCGCGGGGATGCTGTTAGACGTGTGAGGCAGGCAGCTGCTGTCGAAGGCAGAGTCCCCCTCCTCGGCAGCCAGGGATCTGACATGTTTGGAGAGCTCAGGGTGTCTTTTTCGTGTCCTCAGTGCAACATTAAAGCACCAGCAGGCTGAGCTAAGTGTTAGCCTCGCTCTGTTTCTACTCCCTGCGGCTTCCAAACACACTCTGCCTGCCGTGTCACTTATCTGTCCTGGCTGCAATGAGGCATGACTGAATGATGATCACATTTGAGCTCTGAGTTTGACTCTTCCTGTGGTGTTGTGGGGGAATAAAGTTAATTTTAATACTTGACATGGATTCTCTCTCCTGTTGTGTGAAGGGGACCCTGCCTGGAGCGCTCTGAACACCAGCAACAAGTTTTTACCTGGTACGTCTCCTGCTTTTTCCCATCTAAACTCGAGTTTGCTGTGTTTGTGGGTGAATCCTCATAACTTCACTGGAGGTAAATGACTTTTTTGGGGTGGATTCATTTACTTAAGGAGGCCATTGTGGACCAGCTTGGTTTTTATTACACGGCTATTATTACCCTTTCCTCTTTTGAACTTGCATCCTGAAGGCGCTCCAAATACCGAGCCTACCAGAGCCTTAAAAGGAGGAGTGGGCTCTCGTGTGTCAGGCAGGCAGCAGGTTCAGGGAGGGGGGCGGGGGGCCTTTAAAGACAACCAGCTCTGGCCTACATTTCACTGAGGTGACACACATAGTAAACTGAGGGTATTAAACGGTTGTTTTCGTACACAGCAGCAACCCAAACCCTGAGGATACTCTCATCATGAACTTAACCCACTCTCATTTTAAGTTCAGATCGTCTCTCTGAATGTGACATGATGCTGTGCACAGATATTTCTAAATAAAGAACCTTGTTCGGCGGTTAGAGATACAAAAACAGAAGTAGGGAACCGTTCCACCAAACGAAGCAGGAAGACGTCGATGCATGAAGCAGAAATAAAACATTTTATTTAAGCATCCTTTTATGCTGAATTCTTGTCGTCGCGTGTGATTGGGTGTTCTCAGTGACAACATATTTGCGAGGCCCTATCCAGTGTCACTGGGCTGTGATGTCATGAGGTCAGATGCTCTGCATTCACTTTCGCCCTGCAGCAGATAAATATACACAGCTATATGTGTGTGTTTATGTGGGGAGAGAAACGAGAGAGATCCTGACGCGACAAATCTGCAAAAAGAAAGACCCGCCTCGGTTCAGTGAGCTGCTCTGATGTTTAAAGATCTGATATCCTGATTGGAGGATCAGATGTTAGCTCTTTTAAACGTCTAACACGTGAGGCAACTTAAGGTGTAGGAAGTGGACGAAAATATTGGTCAGTCTTTTCATCCAGAGTGAGACATCACACCGAATATCTGTCCATGAAATGTTTCTAAAACCATCGACGAGTGTGAAGAAACACATACAGCCTCATACAGGGATCAGAAATCGGCATGACACGCCGTACCAAGCGTTTGAATCAGCACCATTTCACTCTCTTTATACTTGTGCTGGTGTAATATCCAGATTCCTTACCTTAGATAATCTAGCCTGGACTCTTCCACCGATTCTCCCCACCTAATCCGTCTCTCCGTCTCTCGTTACTACAGTGCATTACGTTAAATAAAGTGCGCCATCTGTTGTTGTTTTACATGGATGCCATCAAGTTGTTGTCGAGCTGGAACAACCTCACCTGTATGGCTGGGTCTGATTCAAGGGGATCTGCATCGCTTGTATTTTGCCAGATTAGACGCACAGTGGTGGAAACTATGGAGAGCCGACCACTAACATTTCAGTCCCGCCTTGTCTCGTCTCAAAACACAAAACAGAGTTTGTATTATCAAAGATCTATTTTTAGCTCGTCAACGTCTCGTCTTTATCATGTAAAAAAAACATTTATCGTCACAATTTTTGTTAATGAAATGAACACTGGTATCCACAAAACGACCGCCAGGTTGATAAGACATTTGCTGTGTTTGTTCACAGTCCCCAGAGGATGAACCCTGAAGATTTAAGAAGACCTCCTTCCCTTCCCTCAAACAGCAGCACAAATGTTCCACTTACACAGATAAATATAGAAATAAGAACGACTCTAAATATTCTATCTTTATATTCCAGCTCCACAGAGGATAAAACATTCTGATGTTGTTAAATGAAACTCCCCTCAGGCGCTATCATCAGCAATAATTTTCTTCTTCTACAGAAAAAAACAAAAACAAAACACAGCAGAATGATGGTAGAAATGTTCATCATATTCCAGCTCCCCAGAGGATGAACCTTTGAGTTTAACAACACTGAGACCTTTCTTATAGCAACACCCTCTCGACAACTACGGCAACAAGAACATCAAAATGATCAGGATGTTTGTTCCTCTGGGCTTTATTGTAACTTTTTATCCCACTTTTAGTTGTGCTATAAGAGACAAATTGAGCCGCACAAGTTTAAGGTCCACAATTTATACTGTCTGACCATTTTTGCAACATTGTCCCCCAAATTAATCCTCAATCTGTCACCATTAAGCACCGACCATAATCTAACCTCTGACCCTGGTGTTGCTGCAAAAATGTCAGAGCCAGACGTAACTGTTGACTTGAGTATTTGACCTTTCACAAAAAGCTTCCTACATGAAGCACAACTAGAAATGTTGGTTCTGA
Source organism: Semicossyphus pulcher (assembly GCF_022749685.1). Taxonomy (NCBI): domain Eukaryota; kingdom Metazoa; phylum Chordata; class Actinopteri; order Labriformes; family Labridae; genus Semicossyphus; species Semicossyphus pulcher. The sequence continues at coordinate 2,451,888 of NW_027211759.1, forward strand.
CTGTAAGAACAAACTAAGCGCCTGCAGTCGATGCTGAAATCTAATCTCCATCTGTCCTCCTGTTCAATGCTGTTTGTGTCTGATGCCCCGGAGGCAGCTGGAGCTCCAGAGGCTCCATCCGATCTGCATCACAGCTCTCTGATTTATTGTTTTCGGTAAAGTGATGCAGCCTGTAAAAAGCCAGGAGTCTTAAAAAAGGGAGGCAGGTGATTGGCCGGTGTCCTAGCTGCCTTCAAACTAAAATTAGGCCAAGTAAAAGCTTCCAGGATCAGCTGTGAGGCGGTAACATCATCCAGGAAGAGCCGGTCCTCCTGTTTGGGTTTTCAGGTCGCAGCACTTATCTTTATAACAAGATGAGTCACTCTAAATATATCTGTGTGGTGTTTTGTAAACATGAGAACTTCTTGGTCCTGATAAAAACTTAAAATAAAATCTTTTACTACATATTTTAGATTCAGCATTTTCATTATTGTTAAGTCTGCATGAAGGCTTGTGTTGTGACGTTCGCGAACGAGCCGATTCTTTTGAACGAGTTGTCGGTCTTTTTATAGCTGTGCCGGACGACGGGCAGGAAGAATCGGTGATGATAGTTTTTGGACTTTTTACTGAAAATAAAGAAAGAAAATAAAGAAAGAAAGAAAAAAGAACAAACTGTGGATGAAGTGGTGGAGACGGCGTGAACACGGGCTGTACATGTTACTTTATGCTGCACGTTTGCTTTGGTCGCCATGGCTGCGGTTGTTGTGCTTCCTCAGCCAGCTTGCTTCCTGATGGGCTATCGTTTGGTTCCACGTGACGATCCACAGAGAGCGTGCTCGGTTGTCCTCTGGGTTCCCCCCCACACAACAGGACATCAGATCGCAAATATTAAACACGTTTAATATTTTAAAACGGTGCGGACACGACGTCCATCAGGACTTTGCTTACTTTAATCTGAATCGGGCCCAAAATCAGCCTGATTATCTTGAAGTGTGTACCGCGCATTAGTTGTTCAACAATGCATAAAAATGTTCTGTAAATTAGGGTTTAACAAAAGCTGCAAGTTTTTAACAACAACTATTTGCATTCTATTTTTTGAATGAATAAACAGTTATTTCCAATTTCTGGGAAAACGATCCAGAAATGTCATCTTGATAGTGCTTGAGTAGCAAAGGGAATTTTTGGCCTGATGGTGGCGCTACAGGATATTCAAGGGGTCACAAAAAACATGATAGAGCAGCCGATATAGTGACCTTTCCTACCCGTATTGTCCAATAAAGGACTTTACATAGAGATGTTTGTTGGTAAACATACACACAGCAATATATATGTGATATCGGCTGATTATATCGGCTGATAATATCGGTTGGCTCTGCTACGAATAAGGAAACATTTCGGTTGTGAGATAAAGCATGAATGAGATAAAATGGATGACACTGTAAAAGTATACAATCATTTTAATTTATTTAAGAAAAAGGGAAATAAACACAAAGAAATCTCAGTGAAGGATATTAAAGGTGAGAAACGTCGTACAGAGACACAGCTGAAGGCAGTAACACTACAAACAAACAGGACATAGAGTTTCATTGTACAGAGCGGCGTCGGTATGATGAAGTTCATCGAAATGTAACAGATAAAAAATTCATGTCGTCCAGTTTGTTTACATGGATGCACCAAGTTAGCCACGATACAGTCAGTTTTAAAACTTTAAAATGATCATCAGTTTGAAAGAGGAAACTTTTCAGATTGTTCTTGAGCCAAAGTGCAGAAAGGACGACAACAAACCCTTTTCTATTTAAAGGCATTTAAGTTTTCCTACAGACAATAGAAATGATTCACCCACCAATGTAATGGACAAGAATGCACACACAGTCACATATATACATAATAATAGAAAAAGGACATCAGAGGATTCGATAGCAAAGAGGAAACTGAACAAATATAAACATTTGGTGATTGAGCTGTTGGTTGGAGAGTCAGAAAAGTGATTTTATTGGATATAGATGAAATACTGAGTCTGGACCTGCTGCTTCAGTTACAGCCAGAAGATGTTTGTGCAGCTTCGGGTGGGAAGTAAATGTAGAGACGACGACGAGTCCTCAGTAATCACCATGACAGGAATCTGCAAAAGACATAATGCAAATGTTAAATATGCAGATACAATCCACTGGTCCACATTTCTACGGAGTAACCTTTACTTATAGGTTTAACGCTTTATATGTCTTTATACAAAGTTCTAAAATGTTGTATTCATTCAGATGAGAGACTTTTTTGGCCTTTTAATGTGCAAAGAAATGGAGCGTTGGTATATTTCCTGATGCACTAGGCCTAAGCCAAACACATTGAAGGATATTTCTTTACTATGAACCAATAGGATATTGTTCAATGACAGACAGGCTGTTGGATCAGATTGCATAAGAAGAGATCACTGGACTTTTAACTTTTGCCCACTTGTTCAGAATGTAGTCACTACTTAAGATTCTCATTTAGCTATGAAGTTAAAATATCTGTTTCATGGTTTTGTATGAGTTTTTGTCTCAGAATAAGGCTTGACAAAAACTTTGACTTTGACTTTGTTGACAGTTTGTGATTTTGTCTCCGCAGGGTGCAGAAGCGCTCATGGCTATCGCTTACGGTGCTGTCACCCAGCCGGGCCTGCTTTCCCAGCAGTACCCCCCACCCCTGCTGCCCAAGCCCGGAAAGGACAATGTCCGGCTTCAGAAGCTTCTGAAGAGAACCGCCAAGAAGAAGGCCTCCACTCAGTCATTGCAGTCTGCCGCACCTTTTCGCTCCAGCCTTTCCCCTGTGAATGAAGCAAGCCCTGACCTCGAGCACAGTGACCACTCAACCCCTCCTAAAACCCCAGAGGCATCGTTTAGCCTCTACAATGTCCAGCAGCCTCCACGGTTTACCGTCAGGCCGCTGTATCAACATGTTGCATCGCCTTACCCGCAGCGTGCAGCTTATGGTCGAGGAGCAAGGTTCTCACCTCAGACTGTGACAATCCCATCGTACTCTTATTCGCAGAATGTTACTTCATATTCTGCAGCGGCCCACGTTTCAGGAGTCTCACCAACTCCTGAGCCAGTCGCCCAGCCGCCTGTACCCAAAATAACTCTGCCAGCTTTTCCTGTGCCTGAGGCAGCAGCACCAGCTTTTGAAGTGAAAAAGCCAGCTTTTGGTACATTTGGAGAAACTAATGCCGGTCTTAGGCCTGTTGCAGCTGTAGGAACCCCACAGCCAAAACCTAGAAGTCCAGGTCCGACTCCTTATCAAGGAACAGGGGCTCAAGCCTTGATTCGTCCTCTCATTGTGTTGACCCCATTCAAATCTAAAAGTCCACGACCAACATTCAAAGCAACTGAACCTTCAAGATCGCCAAAACCGATGTTTGATGTTCCTAAAATTAGGATGTACACGGCAAGCACATCGTACTACGAGACATCCAGGACCCCACCGGTCTATGACACAGCTGGATTAACCAATATTGGCAGCACAGTACCTCAAAGTAAAGCATCGACAGAAACAAACCAAGATTTGACTCAAGCATCTGAGGTAAAAAGAGGTACAACACCAACACCCCAGCCACCTCTGTTGGGCTATGATAACCAGAGAAAAACACCGACTTTAGAAGTTACAAGAGTTGCTACACCAACAGCAGAGATGAATACCGCAAGAACGCCTACATCTGAAATGAAAAGAGCGACACCAACAGCAGAAATCAAAAGATCCACGCCAACTGCTGACATAAAAAGGGCCACTCCAACAGCGGAAATCAAAAGAGCTACTCCAACATCTGAAATCAGAGTCAAAACACCAACGTACGAGTTCCAATCAAGGATTTCAGCAGGACGACCTAGAACCCCCGCGTACCATACAACTCGTGCTGCAACACCTGTTTTTGAAGTCTCAAGAACCAATCCTCTCTTGTTTGCAGTGTCCCCGATCACAGTGGAGCCAGAGAGGTCAAGAACACCCAAAACTGTTTCGACCACAAGTAGTTCATCAGCTTCTCTAAATGTGACGACTTCTGAGCCGAAGCCTACAGAAACAATACTGAATGGGGACATTCATTCAGATGTGAAGCCTGCAGCTAAACCAATCCAGCCAAGTATTACAAAGTCCAAATCAGAGTCTGATCTGACAAGAGAGAAGACCCCATCTACTCCAGCTGGCTCTCAACAACTCTCTCAAACTCCTACACCTCAGCCGATAACACCAGCAGTGACTTCTTATGGCTATCAGAGGCCTAAGACTCCAACATTCGAGGCATCCCGACTTATGACCACATCACCTGGCTACAAAAGACCAAAAACACCTACATATGGGACATCACCTTCTGGTGTATCACCTGTAGCCTTTCAGAGACCTAAAACACCAACGCAAGTGGCTCAGAAATCAAAGTCTTCCTACCGTGGATTGACACCAGCTGAATATGCTGCGTATGGTGGAATCAAAACGTACACTCCAGCGTTTGGTATCATCAGTTCTAAGACATCCACTGAAGAGGAAGTTACAGCTACAAAAGAGGACTCAACACCTAGCCAAGAACTTCCTGTGAAGGCACAATCTACGGCAGAGGTTTCAAAAGCCATAGAGACTCCCAAAGTCATAGATAAACCCACTGTAAGAGATGAGAAGGTTGCTGTCATCCCCTCAGTCCCTATAATTATTGTTTCACAAGCATCTGACTCCCCAGGAACACAAGAGACGAGTATGGTTTCCAGTCAGATTGGAGCAAAACAAGAAAAAACTGTGATTCAAGAAACAGCAAAGGCTACACCGCCAACAGTAGAGGTGAAAACTCCTGAGAAAAAGAAGGTGGAACCACCAGTTCAAGAAGTTGTGAAACCAAAGCCCAAAACTCCTGAAGCCAAACCTTCTCAGCCCAAAGGTGACGACCAGGATCCTCTGAAGGCAGTAAGGAAACTTTTAGGGAAAGAAAAAGTCCAGACTGCAGAGAAGAAGTCTGAGATTCAGACAAAAGCTGATGTCTCAGATAAAAAAGAGCCAACGAAACCTGTAGCTGCTTCCAAGACTAAGGCTGAAGTCTCAAAACCAAGTACTGCAGTACCTGCTCTGCCTGTTAAGACATCAACAGGAGGTGAAGACAAAGGAAAAGATAAGAAAGCAGAATCAGCTACAGCAGTTAAATCTGCACCTGAGAAAAAGGAAGGCGATGATTCCCTCCCAACAGCCGAACCTCTTCTTAAAGTCATACAAAAGCCAAAGGGAATGAAATCTAAATTAAGCGGTTGGTCCAGACTCAAAAAGCACATGGTGGTGGAGCAGGAGGAGCCCAAATTTCCCGAGATAGGCCCTCAGAAGGAGGCCACTGGGCAGGACCAGAGTGAGGTGAATAAGGTCGACGAGAAGGCGGTCGACGAGAAGGCGGTCGACAAGCCTGGCACCCAGGACGAGAACCAAACCACAGACGCTCCCAAGGCAACAAAGATGTGGGACGCCGTCCTCTTCCAAATGTTTTCTACCAAAGAGAACATCATGCACCAGATCGAGTTGAACAAAAGCGAGGAGGAGAAGGAGGAAGAGATACAGGGCGAGCTGAAAGAGATACCTTCGTTTGCGCACCGGCTGCCTGTGCTGCTTTTTAGTCCAAAGTTTGACGCCAAAAGGCTCAAAGAGGCGGCATCCAGGCCGGTGACGAAAATCTCAACTGTTTTTGAAATGGGTTTGATTGGGCGGAAAGGTAAAGAGGAGGAACCAAAAGACTTTAATAGAACAGCGAGGGGGTTCACTGCTACTTAAGCTAATACATCATATATAATATAAAGTGCCAAAATGAAAATGTAAAGAAAAAAAAGTTATTTTACGTGTTTTATGTACAGGTGCAGAAATCTTAGCAACAGAAATAATGTACAGGTCTGGAATCGTTTTAGTCTGAGTGTTAAAGAATGATGTTTGTGGCGTTGTAGAGAAACTCGGCCTGAACTTTATACTTGACAAATGCTTTGTGTTGCTTTTGTGTGACTGGTTGTCTGGATGTTAAATGTTTGTATCTGTGGATTAGCTGGACAGAGAGAGAGCTACACTTGTCTTAAAGTCATTCTGACGTGACTTCAGATTAAAGCGTTTATGTTTTAAGTAACTCCAGAGCTTCTCATTTGTTCCTTTCAACACACATTTACAAATAATGTAAACTTCTGAGCTATAGATTTGAAAATAATTAGGTATGTAAGAGAAAAACGACTGATTTCATGTAAGATTTAGAACATTATTGAGGCTGAAAATGTTTATTTTTAAAGTACAAAAGGCAACTTCAAGTGTATTGATGCAGATGTTTATAAAAATATCTGTAATTTTATAGACAGAATATCAAAATGGTGCTACTTGCCTCACGGTGAGACCTCTTACTAGGTAATAGAGATGCATGTAGATAAAGACATGTTTTTTAAAGCTTTACGTAGATGGTTGTGTTTGTTATTGAATTTTCTTTAAGTCCTAATGAAACAACATTTCACAGGAATAAAAAACACCAATCAGAGGTCAGATAGGCACAAAGTAGTTTCAAAATTTTCTCAGTTATTTTTCTCAACTTCGGAAACTCTGATGCACCGTCATTGTGCTTATAGCATGTCTTACAACATTTAGGACATAAAGATTTTATTAAGGGCTCAATTATAATTCAATATAGTTTTTTTTATTCAGCATCAATCTCCCAATGGTCAGCTAGCTGTAAAAAAAAAAAAAAAAGTAAACTGAATGCACAATTTGCAAAAACGTAAGAAGACCGTGAAAAGTCTTTTTTGTGCCAGCGTCCAACACATGATGGTCTTACACGCTGCAATTATAAAGTTTGGATGTGTTTGAGCTGCAGTCTAAAATCACTCACTCTCTACTCAATTGGCCATATTCACATGGCGGCCATTTTCCTCTGATGTGACGCTCAGACGCTGTTATGTCTTACCGCTGGGTTCCAGGTTGTATGTTGTAAATGTGTGAAATCCTGATTCATGAGCAACATTAAAAAACAACTACCAACGAACATCCAAACTAACGTCATATCGATAACTCATTAGCTGCCATCAAACTACTAAATGTTTGCTTTTTAGCTAAACTTCACGTTTAATGAGTCACGTGATACAGTAGGAAAGCATTACTGTCAAACAAACAGTTGTATGGTTAGCTAACTTTGTATGAGCTAGCTAACTACCTTTGAATGTGTTACGTGATACAATCGGAAAGGCATAACCTCCTAGCTTACAAATATAAGCTAGGAAGTGATTGAATGCTAACGATAGGTATTTTCTGAATAATGTGTACCTGAAGTGTCTGTCCACCCTGTCATTATTGGATAACTGCCTGATGCCACCAGTGACATCACCACCAAAATGTGTCTTCTACTGTGAAGGACTCTTTTCTGCAATCCTGCATTAAAGGTGCTACAAATAAAGCTTCTACTTTTCTGCTTCTTTGTTCCAGATTTGATTTCAGTTTCAGTTAAAACAGCAGTGAGAGTTTTTGCTTTTCTGGCAGAGAATCAGACAAAGGAACGGACACAGCTGATTCACCTGTTGAGTGATTTGAGAAACACCTGCAGGTGATCAGCTGTGTTAGGGCTCTTGATTTATTGGTCTGCTGCATGCAGGTATTTCCAATGATTTAAAATAGGATTTCAAAAGAAAACTCAGCAGTGTTAGTGTTTCTTTGGAATACTAAACACCACACGAGGATTAAACTCAAATTATATTCAAGTGGTTATTTCACATTAAACTGTCAGAGGGGCACAAACTGCTGTTGAACTTTCCGGCAGCATTTTTAAACGTCTTCACTTCCTGTCGGTGGTCTTACCAGACTTTCCGTTACTGAACTCTCCTGTGTCCTCGTCTTCCACGGGGATCTTCTCGTATTTTCCGTGGCCGGTGACGACAAACTTGTACTTTTTGCCAACCACTGATCCCTGAAGAAGAGACAGAGCGACAGCCGGTTATCATCCTGTAAGAATACAGAGTCATCTAGATTTCTGTTGAATCTGTTGGCGGGGACGTGGATTTCTGGGACGGCAGGTGTTTGAATTTCGCTTGTACCCCAGTAATATTAACCAATCGCGTATCAGCAGGCTGCGGCATATGCAGGAAAAACAGTCTGTGAAGAGAGCACAGCATAATCTCTATAATCTGCATGCTAAAAGCAACAGTTTGTTCTAGATCTAAAACTCAACTTGAGACAAATTCCCTGACGCGGTGGCACGAAAGCTGTTTAGTGTTCAGATTTCCCGACTTCCTTGAATGCATCAGATCGCTCCGACCTCGAGCGTTTTAAAAGTAGTTTTCTTCTCCTCTTGAGGACAGACCTGACAAAGCTTCATTTTGACTTCATTTAAATAATTTAACTAAATAAAGAAGAAAATAGTTAATGTAAAGATAAAATCACATACTTTTACTTAAAGTGCGTGTGTGTGTGTGTGTGTGTGTGTGTGTGTGTGTGTGTGTTAGCGCTCACCTTGGCTCTCTGCCCGGGCCACTCTGACGAGTCTCTGATCCCCTCCCACATGTTCTTCTTCTGCATCACATCTCCAGGCTTCACGTCCTGACAAATCAATCAATAATCAATACAATAGGGAGGGAGGTAGTTAGCCTAGCTTAGCATAAAGACTGGAAACAGAAAAACTGTTTAGCATGGCCCTGTCCACAGTTAAGAATACACAAACCCACAGCTCTTAAAGTCATAAATGTACACGTATCTTGTTTTAACCGACGAGTTAAACATAAAAGATGTTCTGCCTTTAAAACAGTAACCTTTCATGCAGTCTGATTTTTACGATTAAAAATACTAACTCCTACAAACAAAGGCACATGTTGCTCTCTCCATTAATTTTAAACAATGAAGCAGATGAATGTTTCGTATATAAAGTTTTCTCTCAAACAGAGCCAGCACGAGTACTGCAGAAAGAAGAAGAAGCCGTTTTAGACGTTGCAGTATCTTTTATTCTCCACAAGAGGGAAACCCCACATAACAAACTTGTAGGCTGCACCTGAACGCATCACATCACTGGCTTTTTTTTCACTTACAAACTTATAACACGACTGTGTAAGAACACTGTTTATGATCAGCCTTAATAAAGCACATACGTATTGTCATTTAAATGTCCTTAAACTTACTGTGCTGCACTAAAAGACGAAATGTTTTGAATTAAAATATTTCATAAATTCGTTTGAGGTTTTTTTTACGTGCTCATTCAAAAATTAAAAGCATAAAAAGATCGTTTTTTAGGCGTTGCAGCTTGTGTAGCACCAAATTTAAAATCCCTTTTCCTCATGAATCAGAGCTTAGGCTCAGAGTTTAGTTTAGTTCAGAAGTGAAGAATAAATGAGACCACACAGAGCTGAAAGAGGAGAGTGAAACGTGTTGTTCTGACTCACAGCTGGTCTGCCGGGAGACTGTCTGCCGCCGTCAGAGGGACCCTTCACCCACTGAGTGATCCGGTTGGCCACGCCCACCTTTATCCCCTCAGTGTCCTGATTTAGAAGAACGAAATAAAATATGTTCTTTTCATTTATGTCAGAATAAATTATTTTGTCAGATGGAATAATTTAGTTTTAAGACGTGGTTTAAGAAACCCAGATCTCTGAGTGTTTCCTCACCTTGCAGGTCGCCCCCTTACTGGGACTCTGGCTCCAGGCTTCTCCGGCCTCAAACAGGTTTTTCTTGGAGGCGACGACCTCAGGTGAGCTGGGAAGGTCGCTCAGTGATGCCTTCGCTGCCCGGGCCTCCTGGGAGTTCTGCAAAAGAACAACAAGCGGTTAGGGTATGACAACTTTAATTTAAAACTTTTTACATACTGAACTATAATTAATAATAATGGCCACCTTGGACTTCTGTACTTTTTTTTTTTTTAAGTTTGATTTTGGCTTTAATATTCACCATCAAACACAAAAGCATCATGTGCACACAATTTAAAAAAAGTTCATTAAACTTTATCAAATTAATTTGAATATTATCTGCCTTCGACATCAGTACTACTGTAATCTATTGGATTTGTTTTTTCAATTTAAATGTACTTACACTGTTTGACTGTTTGTAAATATAATGTAAATATTGGCAGCCTTGGACCTCGACAGTGTGTAAATATTTTATCAATTCAGATTTTATTAAAATTTTTGTGCACTTATTTTGATGATCAAACATAATAATGTAACTGAACTTTTTCATTGTTTTTTCAAATCTTACTTTGATAAAAAAAAAACATTTCAATATTGGCCTTCTCGGACTTCCGTACTATTGGCATTGTACTGACGTTGTTGGCGTTAAGTCCGTAGTTCTTCAGATTTGACAGTTCAGATTTAATTTAAAGCTCCTGTGAGGAGTTTTTTGGTGGTTATGAAACGGACTGAAACAAGTTCTGATGCATCTTTATGACAAAAGCAAACCAGACCAACAGTGACCAGACGGATTATTCCATTTCAAAGCCTGAAACTGCTGCCGCGGGGAACGTGTCAGACAAGGGGATTAAAAGCACGTGGGCGAAACAGCTTTTGTTTACATTTTCCACAGCAAAGAGTCTCAATGAGTGATATGTGTAAATGTAAAAAGAAAGCAGGACCGGATCAGCAAAGAGATAATAGGTACTTCTTTGTCTACAGGGGGCGCCAAAGTCAACACAAACTACAAAGTTCCTCACAGGAGCTTTGAATATTAACTTGATTACATTTCAATATCGGCAGCCTTGGACTTCCATACTGTTGGACCTTTAATGTGTTGAAGAAAACAATTTTTCCTCCCCATTCAAATTTCATATGAATTTTTATTGTGGCTCTAATATTCATGATTTCATATTTCAATGTTCTTGAAAATGCCATGCATCATGTGCACACTAAAAGAAACATGAAACATAAGTTGTTGTTTTTTAATAATGTTAGCATTTTATTTATTAAACCTCGGCTTGATTGAATAATTTAAATTTCAATATTGGCAGCTTGGACTTCCATACTATTGGTCGTTAAATGTGTTGGAGAAAACACTGAAGAAGTTTGAAGAAGCTTTTGCTAAAGTTGATGTGCACACAAATACAAAAATGTCAGTTTTAATACTGGCAGACTCGGACTTCCACACTTTAAAAGAGCTTTGTATGAATACAGTTTATCACTCTAAGAATAAGATGTAAAGATGGTTAATGATACTAACATTCTTTCTTCTTCAGACCTTTGATTTATGCCCTTTATTGCTCTTTGTGTTAAACTTGTATTAATGTTTTAAAGCCGTCCATAAATAAGAGTCTTTGTGTTAACCTCGGGTCACCGGCCGGGCCGTTAATCAGCCTGGGAACCGCCCGAGGTGAGGAGTGAAAACAGGGAGCGGAAGGATCAAAATAAAAAGCTCTGAACGTCGGGTATTCCTGTCGTATATCTGTCCGGCTCCCTGTGCTGTGGTGTCGTCGCCCAGATGCTGCAGAGATTTGTGAACGCAGCACAAAAAGGGTCAGAGCTGATTTCTGCCCCTCAGCTGCTTTCAAACAATGAGGGTGCAAAAGTTCAGAAGCTGCTCGTGAGCACCACGGGGATTAAAACGTTTAAAGGCTTCTACTTTGATGTCAGTCATTTAAATATAAGACACCCAGTTAGCTTAGCTTAGCATAAAGTCTGCAAACTTCTAATTAAAATCTGGTTTGTTGGAAAAATGGCAACTGAAAATTTGATTAAAATGGGAGCATCATTGACTAAATGAACATCATGCTGTGTTGAAGACTTGAAACTACAGATTGAGAGCATAAACTCATTAGGAACATGTTTACAGAAGGAACAAATCAGGATCAATGTTCTCATAGACTTCTATTCAATCAGACTTCTTTTTGCAAACAGTGTTTTTGTGTGTGTGTGCACTGACCTCCACAGCGTGTGCGTACTGCTCCATCTTGTCGTCGATCTTGGGCAGCAGGACGAGAGGCTGCGTCTTCTTAAAGCTGTTACTGATTCACACAGAACGACACGGAACACAAGCAGTTAGAACAACAGAGACGAAGGAGTCACTGTGACGGCTTCATGTCTTCATTTTCACCATAATTCCACCTTAAATTCCACCTTAAGTCACGTTAACGCTCATAAATCCTCTTCTCTCCACAGCATATTATCATGTAACCTGTATGCAGGTTACTGTGTGTTGTGTGTCATTTGTTTCAGCAGCTGTAAGATGTTCAAGCTGAAGGTTGGTGCTTCATTTAAGGCACATTTACACTTTTTTCAGCCTCTTTTTGTTATTTTTGGAAACTTTGGGATCTTTCCTAAAAGTTTTAAATAAAGTTGAAAGTTTCTTTTGTAACTCTCAGTCAGATTTATTGTCCGACATAAAAGTCTGCACAAAAGTTGAATCAAATATCGATCAAAGTGACGTCCCTGTGTTCACTTCCTGTTACAGTTATTTTAGAAATAAAAGCATCCACACTGACGCTTCTCTCCTGCTGAGCTCGTGTGCAGACGGCCTGGAGCCACCGTCCCTCACCAAACCATCAGAGAAAACATGGCCGCCTGCATCTGGACGGAGTTAAAACGAGGACATAAATCACAGCTGAGGAGGGCGACGTGACCTCTGACCCTCTTCATCAGTGTTTACCTTCAGGAATCATGTAACTGAAAGAAACAGAGCTGCAGGCGGCGGCTGGAAGGATCCGTTAAGAGCCAGAAAATCCTTGTTTGATTGTCACCTAACATTTAAGTGATTTATCAATCCACCAAACAAATCATTGTCTCGTTAAATGTGTTTGTAAGATTGGCTAACAAAACAAGACATTTGAAGACTTGAAGAAAGTCGCAAGTTGAGAATAAAATGCTGTTTTGTTGCAGCTCGTCTTATAGATCATTAAGAGTATATAAAAGAGCGACATTAAAGGCCTCAGTTATAAAATATATTTGCTCTTTGCCTGATTCTCATATTTTGGTTGTTTTGTGGAGTGTACGGTGGCCTGCAGGGACAGTTTAACTGATGCAAATGCAAAGGGAAACCCAAAAGTCAATAATGTGCTTCTAATTTTGGTGTTTTAACGTTCAGAATCTACATATGTCTTGTTTTGATCAAACTTTATCTAATGCAGGTTTTGTTGCGACACCTTCTCTCTCTTTTAAACCTCTTCAAAATGTATCCTCAAGCCTTTATTTGCAGTTTCATACATTTGAATGTTCCTCTAAAACTTTTGTCTTTTGTTTTATTTCCTGTGTACACTACAGTAAATGTTGCCGGGAAGAGAACAAAAGAGAACGAACGTCTCTCATTCGTTCATAAATAAAGGTTGAATGAATGACTGAATATAATTTTGTTTGCAAAGAAAAGCTTTTAAATGCTACAGATTCCCATTGGGATCAATAAAGGTTTATCTTATCTTAACTTAATTTTACATTTCAGAGAAGATCCCAAATATGTCAGGCTGAACTGAGGGCGTAAATGTTTTTATAATGATGCTCAAACATCCAGAACTCTGCCACTAAGGACCAATGCAGCCGTGAAAGCATCAATAGAATGATCGGAGGATAATCAGGATGTTGATGAGGATGTTCACCTTTTCTTCAGCGAGCGGTTCAGCGACTCCGTTCTCTCTGTGATCTGAAAAAGAAGAAGAAGTCTGAGGTCATTTTTAATGTTGATTAAGAAGCGTTTTAATTACATCTCGACTCTGCTCAGACCGCAACAGCTCCAAGACAAACAGAGACCAACGGATCTGCTACTTTTTTTATCTTAATATGAGATCGTTTTTACTTTTTGTATTCATCCTCGTCCTTTTTCTCTTTAATACGGCCCTAATACTCCGTCATATGGATGAGACCATGCAGAGACTAAAACGATCCTGAAAATCTGGACCCACGATAAAACAAAGGGTTTCACACAAACGCTCACTGGGCTTCATGTCAGTCCAGTTTGAATCTCGAGTAAAATTCTACTAAAATACTTTAGTAGTAAATTTTCCTCAAATTCATGGTACAAATAAACGTTCATTTCAATGAAGAACCAGAAGGTGCACAGGTGCAGAACACACATGCAGTGTCATGCACATCAAACATCCAAAAACTAAACCACTAAAGTCCAGAGAATCTTTCTTTCTCTTGTGCACACTAACTATCATCCTGTGCACAAAATATATTAACTTATAAGCTCATTATTTTCCAGGTTTTTGTTTTTAACAGTCGTCTCCAGCAGCCGGGACGCAGCAGGAGCCCAGCCGGGTGTGGAGGTTCACAAGTCAAACTCACCAAAGTGAGAGTATCAGTGAGATCTCTGAAAACACGACATGCTTCTCCTGGTGACACACTGGCTTTTAAAATACACACACATTTAAACACGCACATGCAACTTACAAGCTGAGCCTGAACCCATCAGCTGTGAAAATAACACACAGGTATTTGTCAAAGACTTTTTCTACACGTTTATAAAAGCAACATCATTCTACACCAGTCAAGTCAGGCGATGTTTACCTTGTGTGTGGGAGCTTTGGGACTGAAGGGACTGAACATCTCATCTCCGTCCACGCTGGACGTGCTCAGGCTCTTCATCCTCTCCGCTGCCTCCGTCCTCCTCCTCTCGATGTCCTCCTTCATCCGCCTCCTCTCCTCCTGCGAGATCAGGTCACAAACACCGTTACACAACACATTTATACTTCGACACGGGTCTGATTAGCTTTCATTAAAATTATTTTGGAGGGAAATTTGTTCTCACACGAGCTAAATTTGGCCCTTTTTGAGCTAAAATCCCTGTTTGGTCACTAGAGGGCACAATAACTTCACATCTAGCCAAAAATGCACATCTTTATCATATTATCTTTTTATAAACTGGTTTTGGCTAACATGTTAGCAAACAGTCGGGGTGCTTCCTGTGTTCCCAGGGCCCTATGATCTCCAGGAAACATATGTTCCCCCATGTTAACCTAACCCCTCGCATTGTGCTAGAAAGAGGCACAAACTCGCAGGTCCAATTTTACCATTTTTAATATTCACACTGGGAACATAGGACAAACCTTTGACCTTAGGAACAACCCTCAGAGCTCAGAAGCGTAGTTACATAGAACCATGTGTGCATGGGACCCTTGTAGCAATGGACACTGGGAACATGGGACAACATTTTGAGAACTAGGTCCGTGGGGATAGAAGAACCTGGGAAAATAGGAGCTGAAAATATAGGACGCTGGGCGCAAGGACGCTGGGAACATTGGACCCTAGGAGCATAGGACCTGAAAGATAAAACCCTGGGAACAAAAGAAGGACACTGGACCCTATGAACTAAGAAACTAAGA
Organism: Semicossyphus pulcher; assembly: GCF_022749685.1. Classification (NCBI taxonomy): domain Eukaryota; kingdom Metazoa; phylum Chordata; class Actinopteri; order Labriformes; family Labridae; genus Semicossyphus; species Semicossyphus pulcher. Next base: position 2,467,096 of record NW_027211759.1, read on the forward strand.
ATTGGACACTGGGAACAAAGGAACCAGGGAACAAAGGACAAACATAGGCCTATGACACTTAAAAACTAGGACCCTGGGAACATAGGACAACATGAATCCAAATGATCATCCCTTTAGAGATGTGTCTACTTGATAAATAAAGGTCAAATATTCACTCTCCTCTTAGCTCTGGTCGGTCATCCCACCACCACCATATCTTTTTGGTTACCTCCTCTTTGGCCAGCCGATGTTGCTCTTCCTCCTGCTTGTGACGCTCCTCTTCCTCCCGGATTCGCCGTCTCTCCCCCCTCCTCCTCTTCAGCTCCTCCAGCTCCTGCTCGGCCTCGGCCTGCCGGTGTCTCAGCTGCTCCAGCTCCTGGCTCTCCTTCTGCTGGAGGCTCTGCCGGATCTTCTCCAGACGCTGCTCCGTCTCCTGGATGGCCTCCGACTCCTCCGGTTCCACCGCTCTGCTATTCACACACACCAGGGAGGTTTTACCCAGCTTTATTAATGACCTGATCTGAGTCTGTGTACTGTTCAAATAAACGGCACAAAGACCACTTCACATCCCAAGCTCTGAAGAAAGGTAATTAAGTGTAAGAATGTAAAAATAAGGTCAAAACTAAGTGAACTCTTTGGTAGTAAGGATAGATCGTGGATCTAGGGTGTCTGGGCTCAGCCTTAGAAATAGGGTAAGGAGCTCAGACACCTGGAGGGAGCTCGGAGTAGATCCGCTTCTCCTGCGCAACTCATTTGCCAATAAAGGTGATTCAGGTATCTGATTAGGATGCCTCCTGGGCACCTCCCATAGGAGGTTTTCCGGGCACGTACAACTGGGAGGAGACCCCCGGCTAAACCTAGAGCTCGCTGGAGGGATTATAAATCCCACCTGGCCTGGGAACACCTCGGGATCCACCAGGAAGAGCGGGGAAATGTTGCTGGGGAGAGGGACGTCTGGGCTAACTTGCCTTACCTGCTGCCACCGCGACCCGACCGCGGATATGAAGAAGAAAATGGATGGATGGATGGATGGATTTATCATATGAACAAAGGTCAATATTCACTATACACGTTAGTTAAACACACTACACACCTGGTGGAGCGCTTTGTCTTGCTCTTCATGTATGATGTCACTTCCTCCTTGGTGGCGTCTCCATTGCTGTGTTTGGGCTCTTGATGGAGGAAAACCTTGGATGTGTAGGAGATTTTAACTTCTTTTCTTTTCTCCACCTGAACATGAAGTTCAACAACATGAATCTTTTTGCATACATTGAGACATTTTTACTCAGCTGACAGAGACCTGAATGTTGACTGGTTATCAGCTTAAAACCACTTGTGTATTTGTATGATCTTGCCCTTACTGAGCTAGGGACTTGTTTTGGAATCATCTAAAACTTAACGAAGACTTGTCCCAATTGGATTGAAAGTTGTCCAACTCATTCTTGTCTTAAACGACCATAGGCTTTAACATAACTGGTCTTAAATAACCTGAACTTGACTCAGATCATCTCGAATGCCTAGAAAGTTAACTTGTCTCATCTGGAGTGCCATGAGACTTGACTTGGACTTAAATTGAAGGTCTTGAGACTAGATTTTACACATCTCATGACTTTAGACTTGACTTGTACTTGTGTTTGACTTGTCTCAAAGGATCAAGGATTTATGTTACGAGGATCGGACCTGGATTTGGAAAAATGACCTAGTCCTCTCCGGTATGTTTTAAGACTTGATTTGGAATTATTCTAGACTTGACTCGTTCAGACATTGCAGTCCTTCATTAAGAAACTCTTACCTCTGTATTCGGCCTTTGACTTTCCTCCCTCTTCATCCTCGTCTCCTCTCTCTTGCTCTTTTCCTCCTTCTCTCTCTCCTTCTCCCTCGTCGCCTCCTCCTCACGCTCCTTCCTCCTCTCCGTCTCCATCCTGGTCCTGTCCGCCTCTACCCGCTCCTGCCTCTGGAGTCGATTTGGAGATGTAATGGAGGCCCTTGTGGGTACAGCTTTGTTGATGGTGACCTCCTCCTCTTCCTCCTCCTCCTCGCCTCCCTGACTGAGCTCCTGCAGGCGCTGCTGCCTCCGCTTCTCTCGGCGCTGGGTCCAGTCGCTGAAGCCTTCGTCCTCCTCCAGAGACGGAGAGCTGCTCGGCTTCAGGCCGCCGTCATACCTGAGGAAGAGACGGGAGGTAAATGATGTGAAACAGCAACAGGTGATCGATATTTCCCATGATGTTTAACAAAAATCAGAAGTGGGTAGGTAGATAGGTTGAATCGGTAGGTTACTAGGTTGTGGAGGTAGGTAGGTTGGGGACGTAAGTGGGGAGGTAGGTAGGTAGAAAGTAGGTGGGTAGGTAGGTTAGGGAGGCAGGGAGGTAAGTACGTAGGTAGGTAGGTTGGGTAAGTGGGTGGGTAGTTAGGTAGGTAGCTAGGTAGGTTTTGGTAGGTGGGGAGGTAGGTTAGTGATGTAGGTAGGTAAATAGGTAAGTAGGTAGGTAGGTAGGTAGGTAGGTAGGTAGGTAGGTAGGTAGGTTTGTAGGTGGGTAAATAGGTAGGTTGGATAAGTAGGTAGGTTGGGGAGGTAGGTAGGTAGGTGGGTGCTCCCATTTAGAGTCACACAGACCATAAAGCAGGGGAGGATTAAGGGGTTACCTGTGATTGACAAGTCGCTACAATGACGGCCTTTTAACCAGTGCGTCCCCCTCTCCCTCTCTTGTCCAAACATGGTCAAAAAAACAAGATGGAGACAGCTAAAATGCCACTTAAGGCTTCAAAATGTCGTAGTAGGTTGGTAATAATCTAATTTATTGTTGTCTAATGTTTGAACCTTTATTTAAGGGTTACATTTTAATGAAGTCTTGATTCATTGAACAGTTTCCTGTCTGTTCCCTCTCTTATTAACAGTAATCACAGTGTGTTTTGGGTTCCCGGGAGCTGGCAGAAAGGAATTCACTCCACATTCCCCACATGATTAAGACGCTCGGCTCCGGCCAGATGCATGATGGGAGTCTCTGCATGAGCTCACAGCAGCTAATCAGTCTTAATGAGCGCCAATGTTTCTGTTTGTATGTGAAGGCAACACCTGCACAGATTCCTGACACGAGTGAGTCAGTGACGTGTGATGAGACACATCCATCAGGAAACACCTCCACCTGTCTGGTTTAAGATATGTGACTGCTTTTTCACTGTCGGATGCTTTAAAGTTTTCATGTTTGTAGTTTTGAAGAACGCATAAGCAACACAAAATATATAATTTTCTGTTTTTCTTAAATGAAACTAATTTCATACATTTCTGAGCTCTTTAACATAAAACTACGTCTCTCATGGTTCTTAAGATTAGAGTGTTTACCACGTTGTTGAACACGTCGGTTGACCAATAACTCATTAGAAGACTGATGCTTTCTTCAACCAACGTCTGTGGATTCAAACTTGACCTCTGACCTCCTCTGAGGGCAGGAAATCATGCAACAAACTTTGCAAAAACATCATTACATCACCGCTGCGTCCAAACCTCTAAATTACAGGCTGCAGAGGAGCGGCACGTCAAGTCACTGCGGTCTGAAACCAACTGAGAAGTGACGGAGGAGAAGGTGTCGGAGCCGTACTTAAAGAGTCTTTAATGAAAAGTCGGCGGCTGAAACACAAGCTTTGACACGGTGGTGGTTTCCCCCCCGAGACGCCTTGTAGTAAACATTCTTTGGAGGTTGTGTAATGAAAAGGCAGATGTGTGTGCGTCTTCACATCAGCTCGACGGGAGGGAAGAGGTTGTTTGCAGCTTTTCCCCGATGGAAACATTTGTTTTATGAAACCAGACGTGAAACCAGTAAACCATCGAGCGTACGAGGAGGAGGAGGAGGAGGAGGAGGAGGAGGAGGAGGGGGGAGAGGTTCGACCTCCACAGCTGGGAAACACGATGACAGACTCTTTAAAGTCCCACTCAGAAAAAACAGTCACACAGTTAGCAGCTTGTACAGGAAGTCGTTGGACATGAGGGAAGTGAGTGAATAATGTTCTGCACTTAATAACTTCCCAGGTTCCCATGATCACATGGACGAGGAATTTAACGACTCTTTGATTTCATATTAGATATTTATAGGTGAGAGTTCTTCAAACCTTAAATCAGAACTGGAATCTTGTAACTCAAACTTTGGTGAAAACAAGAATCAGAATCAGCCAAGTAATTCTTATCCATCCATCCATCCATCCGGGGGGGCTGAAGCCAATCCTAGCTCTCATTGGGAAAAAGTGAGTACACCCTGGAGTGATCGCCAGTCAGTCACAGGGCTGACACAGAAGCTGGGGCTCAATTTAGGGGGTGCATCCTTCGAAGGACGCGGCCTACGGAGGATGAGTCATCCGCAGTCTGTGTTGACACTGAGGCTGAACTGAAATGAGACAGTCTGGTCTACGGAGGATTTCCAGCTGTTCCCGCCCTTACCCTTGCGTCACCAAACACGGTTCCTGTCGCCTAGCAACAGGTAGCTAGCGGCCAAACTAGCTAAGATAACAAACGTCACATAACTTCACCTATTGTTTTATTTTGTTATTTTGAACATTTGTTCAAAATAACAAAATATTTGATTTGAGTTGAAACCAAAAACTTTTACATTTAAAGTGTATTCCTTGGCCACCATCTCATTTGAATTGACGCGCAATGAATGTCTGGATACGATGGGCAGCGAAGGATGCACCCGATGGATCCTCCGTGGCCCGGGAAAAGGAGGACATATCTGAAGGAGCCCTCGAAATGGGACAGCCTTTGACACGCAGCTGTGACGCAATTAGCCTTCAGATACGTCCTTCAAAGGATGCAGCCCCTGAATTGGGACACATGTATTGAGACAGACAACTTTTCACGCTCACACTCACAGCTACGGGCAATTCAGAGTCACCAGTGAACCTAACGAGCATGTGTTTGGACCGTGGGAGGAAACCAGAGTACCCGGAGGGAACCCACGCATGCACGGGGAGAACATGCAGACTCCACACAGAAAGGCCCACTGCGTCTGAACCGGGATTCAAACCAGCCCCAGTAATTCTATTATGAGGAATTTGCATTGACCTGATGGTGCTTTAACAAACATGCAGAACAATCTGAAGTAAGGAAACATAAATATAAAAAGAAATACTTTAAAAATATAAAACATGTAACTGTATGTAATATGTAACTTTGTCGTGAGTTGGTCTGTGTGTATCTTACATGCTCTCCTCTCCTGGCGTCTCGTTCTCCGGTGACGACTCTCCGGGCAGCGAGCCGCCATTCGTCCAGCGTGAAGCCTCTCGAGCTCTGCGCCGACGCTCCCGCTCCACCTCCTCGGCGTCCTCGACGCTCCTCTGAGCGGTCAGCCTGCAGGAAAGTCAACAGAGATGAGTTTTAAGTTATAAGAAGTGGAGGAACCCTCTTGATTTAAAAACGACACTGAAGTGCTTTTAACCTGCGTTCTTTCTGCTAGTTTTCCAGGAAACTTTTACTTTGAAAAGCTGAGTATATTAGATAACTGTCGATCCATAAAAGTTTCCTGGTGTTTGGCTTCTGTTGGTGTTTAATCTGCCTAAGCGGAGGCGGAGGCGGTTTGAGGAGCAACAGGTCAATCAGCTCCATGTGGCCGCTCCGGTGTCGAGTTACTGAACTCACGTTTGGCCTCTGGGTCACTAATAGATCCCTAATGGCTCTGAGGGTCCATCTGTTCCTCCACCTTCTTTAACAGAGGGATCGATGTAGGTGGGACACACTGTGACCTCTGACCCTAACGCTCATCCTTACACCTCCTGGGGTCCAGTTTACTCTACATGCAGTAACAAGCTGCAGCGTCGCCTCCTCTCTGACTCCTCATCCTGGTTTCTCATCAGATTTGAGCGATTCAGGGTCAAAAAATGTAATCAATAAAATGAATCATCAAGTGTAGCTTATTTTCAGTGAGATTGTTTTTCCTGCTTAATTCAAGCGTTTCCTCGACTGTTCTCCATCTCTGCAGATCGTTTTAAAGCTGTCATCACATTCGATTTTTGCTTTTTTCTTCATCTCTGTTGCTTTTATTTTGTAATAAACACAGAATATGTAGTTGTGAAAACAAGCTGCAATTGCACCACCAAACAAATCCAGGTCTAATTCCTGCAGCTGGTGGAGGAGCAGACTGTGTGTGACTGACAAGAGACGGATGTAAAATCATCAATGATCATGCACGATTATATAAACATGACTGACGGTGATATTGACGTTTAAAACGCTCCGCCTGTAAAAAACTCTTCTGTATATCAAATCAAGCGCTCCCTAAACTAACAGCCCCTCCCCCAGGGGGCGATGGAGAGGTTTGGGCTTCACTTGTGGGGGAGCTGGCATGTCATGTGATGAGTGCCTACCTCGCAGCAGCAGTTTAGACAGGAAGAGTAAACAACAGAGACGGTTGGAGAAACTAAAGTCAAACGTCTGGAACAGAAGACGAAGAGCTGGTCCCCTGAAACGGCTCGTCGGCGCTTGTTTGGGGGTGTTTCAGGTTTAAGTGATGTGAAGAAGAAACAATAACCAGCAGAGAGGTCATGAAACCTGCGTCTGCGCCGCAAAGCAACACGACTAACTTGTTGAAGCAGCTGAAAGAACAAAGTGCAGCATGATGAGCGTGTGAAGGCCGAGAGGAAGAACGAGCTGCTCCCAAAATTATTGCAACGATAAAAAAAATATATATAAAAGAGTGGATGGTAACTGAGGCTACTGATAAGCTCTGCTCTCATCAGCATCACTTCCTCCTGTCCTTCCTGTGGTCAGGCGGAGGACCAACAGGGAGGAAATGAGGGAAGGGATGGAGGTGAAGAGGGCGGAGAACAGCTGGATGTGGGTCAGAAACTCTGTGATAGCGGCTGGCTGAGGAAAAGGGAACATTCAGGGCATCAACGGTCACCGTGTCAAATGAGACAATCGTTACGTAAAAGACTTGACTTTCAAAATAAAAGCTTTTTTTTAATAATCTAATGGCAGATTTTTAAAGGGAAAAATTAAGCAAACGCAGAAGTGCCACAAGCTGCAGTTCCTCTGGTGTCCACTTGAGGCTGTCTCCAGCAGTGAGTCAGTCCCCATAGAGCCCCATGTTAAACTTTACAGCAGAAATAAACATGTTTACAGCCTGGTACAAAAAACAGTTTGGGTCTCTATAGCTCATTTCTCTCTTCATGACAACTGTACGGGGAGAATCTTTATAGGGATGTATCATTAGGGGCGTGGCCTCTCTGAGTGACAGGTGGGAGCTGCTAGCTGTCTGCTAGGTGTCACCTCAGCTAACTCAGTCACTGAACGTAACCTCTGTGCTGTTGGAGCCTTGGTGTTAAATTTTATAGCTTTGATAACTTCGTATTTGCTAACCCCACACTCCTCCTCCGCCCTCTTCCAAATATGGTCCCTTCTGTCTCCTGAAAACCAAGATGGCGGCCACCAAAGTGTCAGTCCAAAAACCAACGGGGACGCCCACTTTTATATCCACTCTATGATTCAGCAACATTTTTTGGAGCTAGAGCAGAGGTCGGAAGAAACGCAAGTTTGACACTGCAGCTGCTCTCATGCAATGCATCATGGGATCTGTAGGCACTACCAGCAGGGTCCTGGAGAAGGGGCTCTTGGCTTTCAAGGTCTACTCAGCACGCCCAGTGGAATCAATCTCTCTAATTGACTATATTTATTATCAACACTGACTTTTTATAACACAAACGTCCCATCCACTCATATTGAGTCACTGAGGGATTACTTTGTCTTCCTGTGTGATAGAGGATCGAGCTGGTGTATAGAAACGGGCTCTGGTTGCTGCTTTGTCAGTTTATTCGGTGCTTCAGCAGAGTTGGGAGTTGAAAGCAGAAAGTTTGCGCTGACCTCTCCCTCCTCCTCTGCCCTCTCATTACGTCTCCGTTCTGTAATCAGTGCTGTGGGATTCTGTCATACCTGGCACCGGCTCAAACCTCCCATTCACACTAAATGATTAATCCACCTCAGAGTGATTTTAAAGTACCGGGATTACCGGCAGCTTTACTTCCTCCTCCTCGTCCTGTGTGTTATCAAATCTTTTTCTCTCGCTCGTGTCGGGGCTGAAATGTTCCCCCCTCGTCTACAACACGAGGAGCACTTTCACCTCCTCAGCAGGAGTCGAGCAGGTTTTCTGCAGGTCCTCTGTAGGTTGTTGTTTCTGTGTAAAGTGACACCACAGACATGACCGAGCACGCTGCCTCCACCGAAGCTTCCTCAGGTAAAAGCTGACAAAGTGCCCGAGAGCCCCGGAGGTCCGTGTGACTGACAGAAGCTTTAAACCTTTCAGAGAGACACACCTGAGCCCGAGAGTCAACAAAGAGGGAGCAAGGAGAGCAGAGAAGTGCTGGCTGATTAAAGCCTTTAAGCTTATGTTAAATAAGATTTTACGATACATCCTAACGTATGTTTTCTGCTCTCAAAATAGCTCTGACATTTCCGCTGTTTTATTGCATTTAAAGACAGCACATGTGGAAGGAGGAGGCGATGCAAAAGGAGCACATAGAGGATGAAGAGTAAAAACAACAAATTCAAAAAGCTCTTCTAAAAAAGTTAGAAACAAAAAAAGAGGAGAAGAAAAGAACTATCATTATCATTATCGTCTACACCTGTTTGGATAAACAACATAAAAACCTTGATGGAGCCATGCTAGCAGTTTCCCCCTGCTTCCAGTCTTTGTGCTAAGCTATGCTAGCAGGTTGCATGAAGATGAAACTGACATCCATCTTCTTCTCAGACTCTCTGGGAAAATGTCCACGAAAGTGACGAATAAATTATGTTCAGAACGGTGTTAAAACGAAAAAGTTGGGCTGCTTCTTTAACAGAGTTTGGATTTGTGTCTCTGAGAAGCTTTTTGCTCTCCAGCGTTAGAAGGAGATAAAGCCGCCCCACCTGCCAGCGGACCACCTGAACCACACCGCTCTCCACCCGTCTGCACTTGTCCAGGCGACGTTTCACCGGAACGGCAGTGAAAGAGGGATCACCGCCAGGAAGAAAAGGTTAAAAGTATTAAGGCCTCAGCTGCTCTGCTGTGAGCGAACATGCTGTCATCGGTGGGATGACTCGGCTGAATGACACAATAATAACATGTTTCCTCTCAGCCTGGACGCCTGCCAGAGAGGACGGTGGGAAGACGCTTGTGAGATGAAGTCAGTGTTGTGTTGGAACAAGTCCGGGCAGCGGAGGGCACTGAATCACTCTGACACGACAACAAAGACGACACTTCCCAGAAAAAAGGCAAGAAGAGGCTGCAAGGAAGGAGCCGTGAAAAGACCTGTCGAACTGCTCACACTGAGTCACCACAGCTCTGCAACTTCACCATCACGTCACCCGATTTTAAACCGACAGCACTGCGGCTGGCCATCACAAAATATGTAGTTATTATGTCTAGAACTACTGGTTTGAATGCAGCAACACTTTAAACACTTTCCTGGTCCACAGGGATAAATTATAATAATTATCATCATTCCCTGACGCTTTCTTTGGGGCCGAAAGCAGGTCAGATACAGCAACGTCTTCTTAACCAGGTGGTATCGAAGGTCCAAAGAAAGTCTTTCAGTCTTTCCACACTTGCTTTTGAGTTACTGATATCTCAGATCTTGATGACGAAGAATCATCACAGAAAGTTGCAGTAAAAAGTCAGCTGTGTGTACACTGGAAACGGGTAAACAAGAAATCACACACCCTCGAGCCGTGGAGCAGACAGTGATCACACTGTTATGGCTGCATGTCTGGGTGTCGCCCCCCCATGCAGAGCACAAATGGGCTGCTCATTCCTACACACCCCTGAACTGGACTCCAAGCAGGCTCGTATGCACACAGGTTTAAACCAGAGGACAGGGAAGAGACATGCAGTTACACTCCAACAACTCTTCCAAAACTTCACCAAAACAAGATGAACCACAGTCCCCAAAACATGCAGCAAAGAGCGAAGAAGATTCAGTTTATATCTGATTGCACCCCAAAGTTCTCCGATGTCAGCAAAACAACTGAAGGAGAATGGAGTAAATAAAATATATGTATGCATGGCCACTTAGGGCTTCGTAGTCAAGTGACACTGTCGTGTTACTTCAAGGCAGATATTTGCGCCTATTTTACGTAAATATTCCTCGTTCTATTTAATTATTTTCTTGTTTTTGAGAGCTGATTACCAAATATAATAATAACAGCAGAAACGTCTCCCACAGAGAGGAGGTTGTGCTTGAGGAAGGAGCTGCAGCTTCTAGCAGAGTCAGTGTGAATTCAATCAGCTGAAAAGTGACGAGTTAAAGGATTGAATGATTGTGCTGTTCACACGCATGAGTAAAATCAGACGTAACTTTCAGCTGATGAACGAAACAGAGGAAAATCTCTCTCATATTAAAATCAACGGTTTCACTGTGTGTATGTGCCCTTCATAAATCTGTGTGAGCAGATTTCACGTGGAGTATAAAGCACATTACTCACACCCACATGTACGTCTGCAAAGATAAAAGCCACATGTGGAGCAGCTGCTGGCTCGCAGTCCTGCACCTTGTTTTCAAATTCCACTTCAAGCTGTGAAATATGGGAAACATAGAACCACAGTGGGTTAGATACTCCAACATATCCCGGCCTGACGTCAAAATAAAAACTCAACAGTTTGTTCACATCAGAAGGTGTTTCCAGGTGTTCGCGCATGTGAGTAAAGTAAGTGTTTCATTTCTCCAGAGAAGCTGTGAGAGGTCTGATGAATGTCAAACAGAAGTTACTGAGCTTACAGACCTCTGTCGTCGATTCTCATCTCTGCTGTAGGCTACATTAGCTTCTACTAGCAAGAACACACTTGAATCTCCCTCCAAACGTTCTGTGGTTGAGGGGAATTGTGGGTAATGTAGTCTTCAGGTTTTGATGAGGAACAGAAACATGTGGCGATAAAAAATAAAACATCCTTCTGGTTCTGCTGCTTTGAACTCTTAAACTTTTAAAGATTTAATGTTATTTAACTTTAATTTTACCAGGATTATTAGAGGGAAATATCTCATTAATAATGTGTGATCGGTTAATTAAATCATGGCTATAAGACCTTCTGCATAAGGCGTTCAGATAAATACCATGAAGGAAGTGAAGACTGCCTAGCTAGCTACAGTAGCTGCTGCAAAGCTAACAGGAAGAGAGGAAGAGATGGCTTCCAGGAGCTAGCAGGCTTCTACAGTCATAGATAACATCACGATCAATATGGATATTCATCACAATATTTAATTTGATAACTGCCATGTTGAAGAGTATCTGACAGGATTTCAGGAGATGCTGCAAGCTAATGCTAACAATGTAAGGATGACAGGAGCGTACATGTTCTTAAAGCTTCTACTTAAAGCCGTATTATCCGCGCAGGTCTCTTTTCCTCTAATACAAACAGACCCGATAATTAACACATTTTAAAACACTGAATTAAGCAGCTTCATGCTAAAGTGAGTGATTCTTCTGTGGTCTTCAGTGGGCAAGATGAAGCTGGCTGAGCTGCTGCGAACTTTAGCTCAGCTAGCTTCTGTCTAAACTTCCAGACATCCAAATGCTGAGTAATTAACTGCAAAGATTTAAAAAGTGATGTAGAAGACGCGCACACTGTAAAAAAGTAGTTGGTTGGAACTTTTTAAATGTCCATGCAAGCTTAAAACTGCAGATTCACTTGTTCTTGTCGGATTTATCTCTGCTGTCAGATCTTTACATATAGAGTTAATAAATCATCCTAATCGAACTAAATTGCCTTACACTTGTAATAATTGAATTTGACCAAAAGTGTATTTAATTAAAATCACATATTGCACCTTTAAGGCTGTAAATGACTACATTTAAAGCATGAACTCGGAGTGCACAGATTCCCACACTGTCATCATCGTGCAGTCAAGAGATAAAAAACGTGTCATCTGCTGTCACAGATATGAAACAGGAAGCCCGCTCTGTTTACTTTCCCTGCGCCCCTTTAACGCTGGCGACCTGCAGGAGGGAGGGTTCAGAGCCCCCATCACTCATCAGCTCACTCCACCCCCCCTCTAAAAAACATTCCTCAGTCTCTTATCTCCCCTGTATCGTAAACAGTGAGGTCACCCACCCATGTGTGGGGGATTCAAGGGTCAGAGGTCATAGGAGTCTGTTTGTTAGAACCAGGTATGCCTCCTGGGTGACATCAGCAGTGAGGGCTGGCAGGAGAGGGGGGGGTCTGATTAAAAACAGCTCTGCTGCATGCCTGCCGTGACCCGCTGCGATATGAACGGCTCTAAATCTGATAACAGCAGGTTTCTGGGCTCCAGTCAGCGATACTGTGTGACGATGTCCACTTCAGTTTGTCTCTAAAGGTACATGAGCGAAATATCTTCTGATTGGAAACGGCAGCTTTAGTTCAAACACTAGATTTTGGTTGTCTGATATTTGTAGTTACATCGGCCCTTCCGTCTGCAGACATCTTTGTTGCCCGACTTCTTGTGGACATTTTGCTCCGAAGGCTGGCAGGAAAAAGTTTGCACAAAGTCAGAGTGAAAAGTTCGGCTGTTTGCGTTCACACCGGACAATTTGGGGAATTTTAAGGAGTGCATTGCAGGTGTGAATAGGGCTTAAGTGTCTACAACATAACAGAAAGGTTCCCTACATCTTCCTTTAAGAGGAAGATGCATTACGTCGCTCTCTTTGACCGTGATTTAAAGATTTTAACTGACTGTGCTCCTCTCACATTAAATGTAAGGTCATAACAAAGAAACAAGGACACCAGCATCATAAATCTCAGCCTGTAAACCAGAATGATGTTCCTGAATCTCTTCTCGTGAACTTTCTGACGAACCGAACAAACTTTAAATATGGATGAAACATTTCACAACGCCTCAAAATGAATCACTTCGTCTGACAGGCTGGATGACGGACGTGAAACAGCTCAGCCAAGTTGCCTACGTCGTGTTTTTGCAGCAGGCTTTAGGAGTGATGTCATCGCTGCTGTCAGCTCCTCCAGACAGATGCCATCTGCAGAGCAAGACGCCGCCGCCTCCTCCAGCTGTTATCTGCTTGATAAACACACAGCCCGAACGCTGATCTCACTGTGACTCAGAAGTTTACACCGAGTGCGCTGGTTATGACATCTCCTCACTAGCAGGGACAAATCCATGCATCAGCTTCCTGTAGAGAAACTGTGGGGTGAACGGAAAGTCACAGAGAGAGGGAAGACTCTGTGGTTTACGTTCAGGTCCGTCGAGATTCAGCTTCTGATGAATCATCCAGACTTAAAACCTTTTCTGGATGAAGATCTTGAGTTTAAGGGACGGAAAATTCTGGACCTGATTTGAAACGGAAAAAACCTAATTTTCAAAATAAAAGCGACCAGAGGAGTGTCAGAAATACGCCCTCGTCCAAAACCAAAACCCAATGGACGGAAACAGACTCAACAAAAACAAGTTGAGTGTTTCTGTTCATGCGGCCATTTTCAGGTTGATACTAAGCAGGCTTTGTGCTAAGCTATGCTAACCAGCTGCTACCTGAAGGTTTATAATAGCTGATTTGAACGCTCTCTTAGAAAGACTTTTCAAAAGTCACAATAGTCTTTTTTATTGTGTCAACCAATGACTAAAGATGGCCGACGAGTCTCCTCCTCCTCTCGTTGTACAAAAGTGAAGCCTAAATCCCCCCGGAGCTGACGCTGCCGTTTTGCTCATCTGTACACAGAGTGTGTGCATTAGAGATCGTCTGGTGGAGCCGCAGGGTAGAGGTAGAGGACACTGTGCCGTGTTGGAGCCCTCAGGTGTCCTCGCCGTGTTGGAGCCCTCAGGTGTCCTTGGCGTGTTGGAGCCCTCAGGTGTCCTTGGCGTGTTGGAGCCTTCAGGTGTCCTTGGCGTGTTGGAGCCCTCAGGTGTCCTTGGCGTGTTGGAGCCCTCAGGTGGGCTCAGTCTGCAGCAGAACAGCTTCTTGTGTCGGTCTGAAGCAGATATTCACGCTGATGGAAAGTTCAATGACTGTAGTGTTAGTGTTAGTTACGTCTCCTCTCGCCGTTCCTCCTCTACTCTGCTGCTCGGGAACAGAACGCTGCAGGAGCCCCATTTGTCAACAGAGCTGTCAATCATGAGGCCACACCCCCTTTTAATAGCAGCAAATAACTAATTAAAAGTAAACTTGTCAGAAAAATGAACTGGACTACAGCTACTGGACTACTTGGACATAAATCAGCATGATAAGAACTAACTATAATGACAGAAAAATGTATTTGACGTGTATTTTGATTTTATACTTTGACTCATGTCCCATCTGTTAACATGGAGGAGGCGGGCTTTATGAGCTATACTGCAGCCAGTCAGCAGGGGGCGACGGAGAGGGTTTGGCTTCACTTTTAGGGAGCTGTCATGTCGGCCATCTTTTTTACACTCTTTGGTGTCAGGTTTATAGGAAGTCGAAGTCATGTGACAATTAAAAACAGAATATATGACATTAATTATGATTCAGTCTGAACTGAAAATAACGACAGGAATGAAGCTGCTGGTTTCATGAAAACTTCTTGTAACTTACCACAAAGGTAAACTGGCTGCTACAGTTTGAAAGATTTAAATTAAAAGAGACAAGCTTCTTCTTCTTGTTTGCCTCTCACACAGACATGATAGACGAGAGAAGTCGGTTCTTCGCTCCTTACAGATCACCTTTATATGTCACTTAAGACATGCGAGGGCTCTGATTGGTGTCTGATCGTGCAGTCTGGAACATCTGTCTGCTGATTCACGGTGAGAATTTATGATCGTCGAGCACACCAGCAGGATGAGCTCTCATTATCTCCTCCACCACTGAAAGCTGACACAGGATGAGTCTTCCCCTATAGACGGGACGTGTGGCCACCTGAGAGCGCCCAGCAAACAAAAGACTGACTCAGGTGACCTTTCACCTCTGACACAGGTCATCGACACCACTTCCCCTTTTCTGTGAAACTGTCCGGCTCGCCTCGAACCTCCCCGTCGGTGTGGACATGAAGCAACACTGAACTCTCACTCTATTTTTTAACTGTTTCAACAGGAAACAAAGCTTACTGGGTGAAACGGTTCCTTTGCTCCTTTGTTATGATTAATCCGTGCGAGTGGAGGTAAGTCGAAACCCCAAATCCCCCCAAAATCCTGCGTGACCCAAAACACTCCCAGTAATCCCACTGTTCCCACTCACACAGACGTGTTTCCAGCACACACACGCTCCCCTTCATCCCGGTCTGCAGATGTGAAATGCTTTGTTCTTCTGAACCCGAGTGTGTGTGTGTGATGTCACCGTGTGTTTTTAAAGTTTAAACATTAACCCGAACAAACAGAGAGCGATGGAGCACATACCTCATCAGGTTCTGTAGACCCTGTTTGCTGGAGTTTCTCCTCAGCAGAGCGTTGGACATATTGGCTTCCTTTTCTTCTTCTACTGCTCCTAATTCTTCTCTATAGAAACAAACAGATCAGACCTCTTCCTCTTCTTCTTCTTCTTCTTCTTCTTCTTCTTCTTCTTCTCCTTCTCCTTCTGTTCCCAGGCAGCTTAGTGTCCTCCGAAGCCCAGAGCTCGTGTGTGTTGCACAGTTAAAACTCTTCTGCTAGTTTCTCTATCACACACACTTCTCTCCCCTGCAATGCTTGTTGGGAATGTCAGCGTAGCTCGGAGTGACTCCCTCCTCTCTCCGTCAGAGGCTGGGCTTTGAGTGATTACACTAACCCCCCCTCACCCTCACACACCTCGCCCCCCTCCCTCTGTCCTACATGTGGTTTTCATTGAGGAGCTCAGAGCAGCGGGGCCCGTCATCTCTCTCTCTCTCTCTCTCTCCCTTTCTCTCCTTTTTTCTGTCTTTCTCTGTTATGTCGGGTCATGTGGTCTTCCCTGAGGGGGGAATGAAAGACGATACCCCCACCCACAGTCCCCCCCAAAGAACAAAAAATCCACAACTGAATCATCCCGGTCCCCTCCCCGACATTTCAATCTCCCTCCAGTCGATAAGCTGCAAACAGCAGGAGGAAAACAACGAGGAGGTTGTTTGTTTCTCTCTGTACGCCGGAGAGGAAAAATGTGTCATAATGTGAAAGAACTGCAGTAAAAGTACAGAAAGCAGAAAGATTGTTGTCTTTCTGCTTCGTCTCAAATGTGTCAGAGCTGGATGCAGGGTGTTATTAGCCTAGCTTAGCATAAAGACTGTAAACAGAGGAACACAGCTTCCAACACCTCACTCTCTGATGTGTACGTTATTTGACAGCACAGTTCGCCATCCTGAGACGGAAACTTTGTTTTTAAAAGACTCCGGGGTCTCCATGGTTACCAAACGTTGCTCATTTATTGTTGCTATCTTGACTATGGGCCCAATCAGCCAGAACGCGTTTCAGCAGCTGGGGGCTTTTTTGTCATTGTCTTCAATGAGACGCTTTTTGCGCGCTGCTTTTGCGTTGCAGAGCGCCTCGCGTTTTTGAGGAAACGCTCCGAGCGCCTCGAGTTGAAAAAACTTCAACTCAAAGCAGAATAGCGCCCAACATCATGGGCGTTTTTTCTCATTGTCCAATCGGATGAAAGGAGAGGCGGGCCTTCAGTCAGTTTACAATAAAACGGTTAGGTTAATGACAGCTTATGATTCGGTGGTTGCCTTAACAACAGTAGGCTTCAACATCAAAGTCAGTGCGGTGCGCCTCACGTTTTACAGCCTGCAAAATGCGCTCTGTCTGATCTAGTACATGTTCTTTTAGACGTGCAACAATAATAAACACATGATTATCTTTGTGAAATAGCTGCACTGTTGTTATGTTTAAGAAGCTATCATGGTTAGACAGACTGCCTCCGCAGGCAGACTTACCGGGCTTCAGCAGCACACCAAGGGCCTGACTCACTAAAGGATTGCGCCACTTTTGCGCTCGCTAAAGCTGTGCAAATGACACAAAAAGAATTATTCTGGAAGCACACGCAGAGGGTTCAGTGCAGCGTCTCTGTGTGTCATCATGCAGACATTCAGGGGAGATTTGGCCCCTTTTTATGTAAATGAGCCTCGTGGCAAAAATAATCTAACTCACCAACAGCAGCGCGCGGAGAGAGAGAAAATATGAGAGCTGGTGGGAACAGCAGCGCGGTGTTATTAGGGCTGTCACGCTCTGAGTTCACACTGATCATGAAAACTACTGCACCCTTTGTGTGACCAAACAAATATCTGTAAATAATATTTTGTCATTATTATTCCTTAGTGAATTCTCTCCAAATATTTAAGCTAGAGGACGTTAGCTAGGTTTTATAGGTTTTATACACGTTGTACGGACGTTTTTGGTTTCCTCCAACTCTAAAATATCTGTCCCTTCAGCTCCTTATGCTCCACTATGTTCACCAGTTAGTCTCTAAAATGTGTGTTTGCTGCAGAGGTCGTACGAGGTCACTTTTCAGAGCTTTGTAAACCTGTAACATGAAAGGGAAGTGTTGTGGCCATTAGCTTAACAATGAAACTGTAACGCTCCATGAAGCTGCGGCGAACTGCTTTGTTAGTTTGTCTCGAGGCGCAAACGACAAAATGAGTTTTGTGTCTGTAAAATAATATTTGATAACGTGAGGATGACGCTGCTGCTGCAGTTCTTAAAGGGATGATATTAACCATGTCTGAAGGCGCTTCATGTTGAGGTTTTATGTTTTTAGCCATAAAGCATAAAAAACATGGAGGCTTTGGTTCTTCTGCCTCTTCCAAAACTTTTATTTTCTGCAACACAAATGTTTTTACACTTTCACCTCTAACTTGGTTGATTTGTTGTTCGCCGAGCGTTCGCAGGTCATGAAACCTCCTCTCTTCCCGTCACCTCGACAAACAAACTCTTCCTCTTTGTCTCCGCCGCCCGCCCCCCCCTCCATAACACTCACCCGTTGCTTCAGTAACCCTCGTCAGCATTCATTCTCTCCTGGAGTATCGGCCTGTCTTGCTCGGTGGCACGTCAGACAAAAGGGCATTCTGGGAAGTGAATTCATGCCCCCCCCCCCTCCTTAATGCTCGTGCTCATAAAGCAGAGCTCCAGTTTCCGACCATCACGGGCTGACCTGAACACAACGTCAACACTGTAAAAGAACAAAAACAGAAAGAGGCTGAAGAATTGTTACCCAGCTGAACACGTGTAAAGATCTTGGAGCAAATAAAGATGATTTGCTGCTGAGGACTTTCGACAGCCCTGGTGGATTACAGGCGCTCTAATCATCTCTCTTTTATCTCGTCCTCCGTCCCTGCTGGAAACAAACACTTCCATCCATCAGCAGAGGAACAAACACTCCCCGTCTGTTGCTCCTGAGTTTGCTTTCTGCTGCTGGAGGTTATCTGCAGACGCCAGATACTGATGGAGAACATCGCTCCGGCCTCCATCGGTCCACCGCTGCAGGACATCTGATGCCTCTCAGTGGCAGGAGATGTTTGCTCAGCTGTGTTTACAGAGGTAAACTCGCAGCTCGAAGCCTTTATAGATTTCACATAAAATATTTAGTAAGTAGAGTCATCAATAATTCTTCTCTGTATTTTGTAATCTTGACAGGAGAAGCTTAAAAAAAAAGGCCTCAGTCTGCTTCAAACATAATCTAACTAAACACAGTGTTTCAGATGATCCACCTGTTAGAACGAGAGAGAGATGTGACCGAGGGACCATTTGTGGAAATCAACCCCCCGCTGGGTTAACGTCCCCTCCTCCTCCTGAGCTGTGTCTGATGAACTCTCCTGCTGCTGACCAGTGCCCAGTGTGATGAGATGTTAGCTCGGATCAGTACCAGGATTTCTCTGATGGACACCAAATACCGGCGTTTTGTCTCAGCTGTGGAGCGCCTGTCCATCTGTCTCCGCTGAGTGGCAGTTTCACTGTATCTAGCAAGTCACACGTGGGCTGAGATCTGTCTCACTACAGCGCTATGAAGCCACTGTAAACAGATGTTACTGAGATTTAATGACAATAAACAGGCTGAGAGGATGCTGAGAGAACTACATCAGGAGGCAGGTTCGTAAAAAGTGTGAGTTCATGCTCTGTCAGGTCTTTCTGCAACATGAGAAGAAAACAACTTTAAAATTGATCGTTTTTTGAATGGAGTTTGGTTCAACCACTTCTGATGCAGCCTCAGGACGTCAGGAGAATTCACACCTTTTTTGCATCTTAGCATCGACTTTTTGTAATCGAGCCATGTGAAACATTCACTTCACTTCACATATTAATGAAGTCTGAATTCAAGCTTTGTCAGGTCTGTCTGCAAGACGACAAGAACACTACTTTAAAAACGTTTGTTTTGTGAATGGAGTTTGGTTGACTATTTCTGATGCAGTCAAAGGGCCATGCTGATTTGTAGCCAAGAGCTACAATAACAAAGTCCAGAGCGTCAGGAATTATATTTCACTTTCAAGTATAATCTGGTGCAGTCAATCCTGTAGGACCAGCGTCTCTTTAGTCTTAAGGGTTTAAAAGGTTTGAAAAGAAGCAGAAAGTCTGTTTTGCTTATTTGGCCGAAGCAGGATTAACTCTCCGGCTCCTCTGGAACATAAAGCGGCTCGTTCACTCGTCAGGGAGGAGGAGAGGTCAGAGCCAGGAGGGCCGCTGACCTGTTTCTCCTCCACTCCATGCTCTCATCACCTCCCACTCAGAGCCGCTCCTCTCAGGGCCCTCGTCGCCTGACACCGAGAGCCAAACACTGCCGAGCTCCCCCCGACGGACGGATGGATTCACACGCTGTAATTAACCCGTCAGCAGGAGCTCTGGACGCGATGTCAGAGAGAAAACACCAAGCTGAGAAAAAGGCGTGCAAGATGCTCTCATGCAAACACTTTAAGAGGCACATCAAATACGAATCTGTCTCTATGTGTCAGGGGGAAATAATCTTTAAATTACAAAGATGGAGGAAGACTCGAATAAGGACGGCAGAAGAAAGGTTAAGGTGTGTTCTTGTAAAGGTCAGAGTAACAGGTTTCCCATGTCGAGCCCTGTGGAGTAGAGCTGCTATAAATAGTCAAATACTGGATTAAGTTGATTGAAATAAACTTGAATATTATTTAAAACTTCTCTGGTTTTTGGCTCTAAAATGTGAGAATTTCCCTCCTTTCTTTCACTAAACTGAATATCTTTTGGTTTCTGAATCTTGAAGACAAAACATTTCATTCTTTCACTCTTAAGGAGATCCAGATGTTTTATAAACCAAACAATGAATCCAGAATATCATAAATAATAATGATAATAAAAATAATTATCATTCAGGTGTGTAAGGACCAAAAGTTTTTTTTTTTGTGTGCCTTATTTACAAAAAGTCGATGCTAAGATGCAAACAGACGTGAATTCTCCTGACGTCCGAATTGCATCAGAAATAGTCCAACCAAACCCCATTCAAAAAACAATCACTGTAGTTTTGGCTCTGATACTTGTCAGTTCTAAGCTAATTGTGAACAGTTCATGTTAACACTGCAAGTTTAATTTTCATTTTACAAATCGGCATGGCCCTTTAGTGCATCAGAAATAGTCAACCAAACTCCATTCAAAAAACAAACGTTTTTAAAGTAGTGTCTTGAATTCAGACTTCATTAATGTGTGTTGGGACCAAAAGTGAAGTGAATGTTTCACATGGCTCGATTAAAAGAAGTCGATGCTAAGATGCAAAAAGGTGTGAATTCTCCTGACGTCCTGAGGCTGCATCAGAAGTGGTTGAACCAAACTCCATTCAAAAAACGATCATTTTTAAAGTTGTTTTCTTCTCATGTTGCAGAAAGACCTGACAGAGCGTGAACTCACACTTTTTATGAACCTGCATCCTGATGTAGTTCTCTCAGCATCCTCTCAGCCTGTTTATTGTCATTATATCTCAGTAACATCTGTTTGTTGTGGCTTCATAGCGCTGTGACTTGCTAGATACAATGAAACTGCCACTCAGCGGAGACAGACGGACAGGCGCTCCACAGCTGAAACAGGACGCCGGTAGTTGGTGTCCATCAGAGAAATCCTGGTACTGATCCGAGCTAACAGCTCCTCACACTGGGCACTGGTCAGCCTGAAGGAGCTGGAAGCAGCAGGAGAGTTCATCAGACACAGCTCAGGAGGAGGAGGGAGGTTAACCAGCTGTGTGTGCCTCCAGCTGAACCCTGACATGGAAATCAGGGTTTATTTAATCTGTTGTCTCTGTAAAAAGGATCACCTTACTGTGTGTAATTTGCGGTTTACTGAAACACCAAACGCCCATCCAGTCCACACATTTTCATCGGAATCAAACCCCCGACCTGAGCAGAACAAGAGTGACACATGAAGCAGCCACAGAGCCTCTTTGTGTCTCTGCAGAGGGTTCAGTTTCAGATTCTTCAGCTGATTAAAACGTGACAACACGCTGACGGGGAGAAAGACGATCCGAAGACAAAGACGTGTGAATATCTGTTCTGTGTGTGAGTGAAATATTGGAATATTTCATGCTTCTAATTCTCCTCCAGGCTCCTCTTAGAGAACACGATCGCTTTGTTTTCTCTGCCTGTGGGGGTAAATAAAGACGTTTCCATGAAAACAGACCTGCTGACACTCGGCTCATGATGAAACCTTTTTTTTTTAAATCAGAAGAAGATCATAAGAAGAAAAGAAGAGACAGGAGGAAGACGGAGGAAGAGGAAGTGAGAAGGGAAGAAGAGGGAAGAATGAGGCAGGAGGATGAAGAGAGGAGGGAGGAAAGGACAGAAGAAGAGCGAGAAAGAAGTACAGCTTTCAGCTACTTCATCTTCATCTCTCTTCCTTCTCCTCCCCCTCATGTTCTGTTCTGCAAAGTTTAATTGATGATAAACCTGCAGGAGCTTGATCGAGCCTCAGACTCGGGGGAATTCACACCGACCAGGAGAACAGAGGATTTAAACTGTGTTTGTGTATCCTGGAGCCTCCTGCAGGTTTTTATGAGCTGCAGTCAGGACGGCTTTTATGGCAGCGCAGTTATTTTACAGGCCGCACAGAGCTTTACAGCACGAAGGAGACGTGTGGAGAGCACCGAGCGGAGGGATGGATCCAAGTCCTGCTGAGTCAGGAAGAGGCAGGAGATGAGTTATGAAATATATCTGAGTAAAACACGTCCTTCTCTTGTGATCCTTCATCTACATGCTGAGCTGGTTTCAGGTCATTTTCATCTCCTCACTCTGCTGAATCATCTCTACATCTCTTTCCCTCCGTCGACTCGTCTCCCTGCAGACCTCGTGACTGTAACCCAAGCAGATCCTGGTCACTGACCCGGGCTGTTAACTCATCCAGGCTTCTTGTGTCCAGCCTGCCGGAGGTCATCGTAAAAGTTGGAGCAGTGCCGTAACGTTTAGTGCCTGCTCAAACTCTCATTAACTTTCCCCTGTCTGCCCCGAGCGCCGTGTGTTTTCACTTTCAGAGCTCACAGACGGAGAAGCGTTCATTTCTTTGTGGATTGTGCGTTCCAGCAGGTTCTCTGATGTCCGGAAGGATGAAGTGGGAGGATGAAGAGGAGGAGACGGACGGAAAGGAGAGAAGAAGAAGAAGAGCGTGAAAGATAAGCAGAGGAAAAGAGGAGACTACAAGAACAGGTAAAGAGAGGAAGAAGAAGAGCGTGAACTGAAGAGGAGAGAAGACAGATAGAAGAAGAGAAAGTAAAAAGGGACGAAGAGGAAAGGATGAGGCAGGAGGATGAAGAGAGGAGGGGAAAGGTGAGAAGAAGAAGAGCGTGAAAGATTAGCAGGGGAAAAGAGAGGAAGAGGAAAGGATTAGGTTGGAGAGGAAAAGGGCTCAGGAAGAGAAGAGGAAGAGGGCTAGTCAGATGGCCCACTGGCTCATGCTGCCTCCTCTCTGCTGCTCTTTATACTCTCTATTTGATTGGCAAGTTGGCACAGGTGAGCTCAATCACCTGTTGCACCAAGGAGACACAGGAGATGGAGAGAGATAGAGAGAGAGATAGAGAGAGAGATAGAAAACCATCTCTCATACAGTCCAGATATGTTCTTCTAAGAATTCAAACTGAACCTCAGCTGCTGCTCAGAGCACACACACAGAGCACACACACAGAGCACACACACAGAGCACACACACAGAGCACACACACAGAGCACACACACAGGGCACACACACAGAGCACACACACAGAGCACACACACAGAGCACACACGCCCCCTACTGACCGCTAACCTCCGTCTGCATCAGCAGGACGACCTCCAACAGCTGATCTGAGGTCTGATTCAACTTCCTGTCTCTCCTGCTTTCGTTCCAAATTCAGTTCAGACTTTGGGAACGAGACAGAATATCTTCAGCATGTCTGTCTTTTAGGATTAAGAGTTGTAGGTTTGTGGAAACTTTCCCAGAACTGCTCTGCAGGTGTCTGAATGCACCCAAAATATCACCGTCCAGCAGTAAAAATAACCTGCATCAGTTGTCAGAGAACCATGTTGGTCGAAGAGGACAGCCCTGACCTCTGACCCCTGACCTCTGCAAGACACAAGGCTGGTGTCCCTCTCTGTGCCTGTGTACAAATCACCCTGGCTGAAGATGTCGACTGAACAGAACAGAGGGAGGTAAATGTTTTCTCTCTCGGTCGGCGGCTGTTTGACGTCAGATGTTTTATTGTCCTAAAGTTTGAAACTGGCCGATCATCACGTGAGCAGTTTGCAGTCCTGCTGCTGCTCGCTGCTCGCTGCTCGCTGCTCGCTGCTCGCTGCTCGCTGCTCGCTGCTCGCTGCTCGCTGCTCGCTGCTCGCTGCTCGCTGCTCGCTGCTGCTGACGAGTCTTTTAACAGCTAATTTAATCTAATTACCTCCCGGGCTGTAAAGCAGTTCCTAATTAAGCAGCAGGAATTAAAACGAGTTTCATCTGGATCAGAATTATCTGATTTTTTTGCTATCGAGGATCAGATAATCCATCTTCCTGTTGTCCTGGTTTTTCAAAGTAAAACATGATTAAATCAACCTGATGCAGAAACCTTTCATGATTAACAAATCCAGATTACCAGAGCTCTAAACGGGACTACACACTTTGTCCACAGGGGGCGCCAAAATTCACACAATGTAAAAGATTCCGACAGCTGCTTTAAACATATAATCTCCAATATTTCAGTTTTGTGCTCTTGTGCGCCACCCATTGGCAATAATAGGTAATTACAGGAGCACACATCCCAATTTAACCAGGCGTTTTTTAGTCCAGGGCTCAGCTGTTCGAAGGTGATCTGATCGGATCGGATCAAATCCTGAAAACAAGGTTTTCACGACAACACTTTTACAGTGATGTTGGAACTTTAGGCATGTTTTAATACTTTGCTCCTAAATAGCTGAATCTCTACAGTGACACAGAGATGAGGCAGACTTTAGGGGTTTGATAACTATACATCATCCCTTACATATGACACAGGAAGGAGAGGTTTCAAAGGGCTTTATGTTTCCAACAATAGTGGAACATTTATGTTTCCCTGGTTCAGTATGTGGAAATAACCCCACACAGCTGAAAGCTTCTCATGTTCGGCTCCATTAAAGTTTCCCTGACTGTAAATGTGATTGTGAAATGTGAACTCTGCAATACTTTTACTAAAACAAACCTCAAGCAGCAGTTTGAGCGCAGCACACCGGAGAGGCAGATAAACGTTTTTTAAAGGGAGTCTTGGTGAAGTCACACGGTCCAAATTTAACGCTGAGGCGTCTCCTCACATTCCCTCCGAGGCCTGAGAGGATAAAGTTAGCTGCTGAGGAAACTTAAGAGACCCCCGGAGCCTCGGGCCCCCAGCAGTGCCGGAGTCAGGGCACCATATAAGGAGTGTGAGGATTGTGTGTGTGTGTGTGTGTGTGTGTGTTTAAGAAGGGGGGGGGGCATTCTTGAAACCAGCAGTGAGTTAAATCATTAAAGAAGTGCAGTCACTCAATAGCACCAACTTCTAAGGACATTGGCGACCTTTGACCTTTTCTTCGGCACTCACATCTTCACAAAATGTCTTATACACAATTTTCCAGCCTCTCTAAACAAACAAAGACTCTATGGGTTACCATAGACTGTATATAGAAAGTGGGCGTGGCCAGTGTGATGTTATTCAGTGGTTTGTGGACTTCAAGTTTGGCATTTTGGCAGTCGCCATCTTGGTTTTGTTGGGAACCAGAAGTGACCTTATTTGGACGAAAGGGGTTGAGCTAAAGAGGAGCTAACACCAGCGCTAGTTTGGTTAGCAAGGTGCAAAAGCACAAAATCTATTTCGTAAAAAATAATCGTCATTTTTCAGCCAGCGACATGTCAATCACAGGTAGCCCCGCCCTAACCCCTCCCCTCTTCCTGGTCTATGTGACTCTCAATGGGAGCATCAGTGACTAAATGAACATCATGCTGTGTTGAAGAAGACTTGAAACTAGAGACTGAGACCATAAACTCATTAGGAACATGTTTACTGAGGGAATACATCAAGAGAGGAGGAGGAGCATTTTCTCATAGACTTCTATATAACCAGGCTTCTTAATGCAAACAGTGTCGTCGTCCCCTGATGGCCTGTTGACACTATTATAGTGTTGTTTTAAAGGGAGTGGATTTCTTCTTTTTCTTCTTTTAATATGTATTGGCATTTGGAAAAACTAGCCTAAAAAGTACATTACTGCCACCAACTGGGCTGGAGTGGAACAAAGGAAGGGGCAAGAAGAACACCTTTACCTTGTGTCCTTGGCGTGTTGGAGCCCTCAGGTGTCCTTGGCGTGTTGGAGCCCTCAGGTGGGCTCAGTCTGCAGCAGAACAGCTTCTTGTGTCGGTCTGAAGCAGATATTCACGCTGATGGAAAGTTCACTGACTGTAGTGTTAGTGTTAGTTACGTCTCCTCTCGCCGTTCCTCCTCTACTCTGCTACTTGGGAACAGAACGCTGCAGGAGCCCCATTTGTCCACAGAGCTGTCAATCATGAGGCCACACCCCCTTATAGCATCAAATAACTAATTAAAAGTTGCCAGAAAAATGAACACTTGGACGTAAATCAGCATGATAAGAACTAACTATAATGACAGAAACCATGTTTGAGAAAAATGTGTATTTTGATTTTATAGTTTGACTCATGTCCCATCTGTTAACATGGAGGAGGCGGGCTTTATGAGCTATACTGCAGCCAGTCAGCAGGGGGCGACAGAGAGGGTTTGGCTTCACTTATAAGGGGCTGTCATGTTGGCAGTCTAATAGTTTACAGACATCATATTGCTGGTTTATATTGGAGAAAAATGGAGTCTGGTTTTGATTTCGTTGAGTTTTCTTGTAGCGCCACCTTCAGGACAAGCGTAGCATTTAAGTTCCACTACTCCTGAGCCGCTGTTGGTTCTTTGTTGAACTTATTTTTTCGTCCAGATTTTTAGAAGAGTCTTTGAGGATTCTTGAAATATCTTCAGAGGATCATTAGGTTTTATTAAAAATGCTTCAGGGATGAAACGAGGCCTTCATGGAGCAGGACTCAGGATTCGTCAGAACTCGTGTGTGCAGATTTAAAGGTAAGGACACGAACAATATGAACTCTAATTCTGATCATAAACAGACTCAGATACACAATGTAAACATTAAATATGATTCTGAAAGTACCTCCTCATTTAATTTGACTATTAAATACACAAAATATCGCTTAAACTTTCTTTTTCTTATTATCCGTCCATTACACACATGCCTAATCAGACATTCAGTGTTTAACAGGATAAAAAGTAAACTACTGCTGCTTAACTTACTGATCATGGCATCAACTAGCTATTTAAAACAACTGTTTATTTTCACAGCATTAACAACTTCATAATTCAGTTATAGATTACATAGGATAACGACTTTAAAAATGCAGAATAATCACATTTTATAGGATTTTAAACTATTTCACACTAAACAAACTTTTCAGATGACTTTTCTTGGAATCAGAAAAAAGGCAGTTTTTGTTTTATTTTGGACAAATTTACAATTTAAAAAAACCCAAATATGATGAATGAATGAATAATATGATAAAGATAATATGATAGAGAATAAAAAGATAAAATATCCAGTGATTTTTAAACCTAAACTATGTTGCTGGCAGCATGTTGAAGGCGTTGAAACAGGATTAAGGCCTTTAAGGTTTGGAATGAGCAGCATTTCTGAACTAACAGCTCCGGCCTTGAGAGAAGAAATGAGGCACATAAAGACACAAAAACAAATCCACACGTATTTCCTTCCACATTTGACTTTATTGTTTGTGTTGAGTTGTGTGTGTTTCGTTGAATGTGTGGAGTTTAAGACTTGCTGTTGTGTGTCGGCGTGAACCTGCAGAAACTCTCCACACTCCTCCCCCCTCCCTCCAGACAGAGCGCCAGGACAAAACAAAATAAAAGAGGTAAAATAAAAACAGTTAAAGTTTCCGCTCAGACATGCTAACCTGCTGTTGAAGCATAAAGAAACCGTCCGGGTTCAACCAACACTTATAAGACACGTGGAGTTCATACAAACAGAAGGACAAAGGACACGTTTAGGAGGTCTCGAACATCTTCTTCCTGTCGGCTTTGTCCTCAATGTTCTTACGCCAGTCGCCCACCGCCTCTGTCGGCTGCACGGGAGAAACACAAACTGTCAGTTTAAAGAAAAATACACGTCAAAGAATATTTCTCTTTATGTCAGAGATGTTAAAGGTTTAGCTTTGTGTGTTTTATTGTTAATAGAGTTATAGTTAGAGTTTTACTTCAACTTCAAACAGTTGATTGATAACTTCTGCTTCTAACTAAACTCTTACCAGCTATATTTGCCTAAACTTCAGTATGAATGTTTCATTTCACTAAATATAAGACCGAATCACAAATTTAGGCTTATTTCCTGAGTATTTACTTACGGGAAAAAATCACGTTGTATCTCAGATAAAACAAACTTTTGATTACATGTCATCAAGTTTTAAAGCTGCTGTCTTATTTGTAAAAAAAAAAAAAGAAATGATTATCTTATCGTTTTTTTACTCTTTAAGTCTTCTTGCAAAAACATTGTGTTAGCGGGTATATAACCAACCATGTTTCAACAAACACAAACAAAATAAATCCTGTGAAGGTCGGCCTCTCTGTGACTTTGGGTCATATTGTTTTGCAAGATGTTTGGTTTACTCTGCACCTACCCCACGCTCTCGTCAAAGGAAGGTAACGTGTGCTTTTCGGCCAAATTGTTACTTCACTTGAAATTTCATCCTCCAAAACAGTTGAAAGCTATTCAGCAGACTGAGAGTTCAATTTAAAAGTGGTATCCATTATAAAAACAGGATTTGTATTGATCTAATAAACGCCTGTTTTATACAAGTTTTTTCCAATATTATGTTTTTTTTTCAATCCATAGAACACTTAAACTTTACAATACGCCTGAATTAAATTGATTTTATTTCAGTTCAAACAATTTAAATAAAAACAGTGTTGGTTCCATAACATAACTTTAACGTTTCTCATCAATATAATTAATGAACTGCTATGACAGTTTGTGCACATGGAAATTGCTATAAAAAGGTCTCAGGCGTAATCTGGTCAGGATTGTTTGACATCGAATCGACGGTTTATAATTTGAATTCTCAGGTTTGTAATTTAGTTTGAAAGCTTTCCTAGAGGAGAATAATCTCACTTCTTGTAAGGATACAGACGTCAACTAAAGAATAAACACAGTAAAATATGTCGAACTCACCTCCTCTTTGACCTCCTTCTTCACCTGCTTCAGGTTAGACCTCAGGTCCATGTTGACTGTGTGCTTGGAGCCCAGCAGAGCCTTCAGCATGGTGTCAGCAGACATACGCACTTTCTTCAGAGCGGGTTTCTTCACACCTCTCAGATCCACCACTTTGATCTTCAGGTCTTCAATCTATGAGAAGAGACCATCTTAGTTTCCTGTCCCTAAGAAGCTCCTTTAAGTTGCGATTCTGTCAGAGGGGGTTTACCTCTTTGTCGGCCTTCTGCACCTTGGACTCGATGTCGTACCTCTCCTCGTCGATCGTGTCGATGAGGGCGTGCAGCTTCTTGCAGTATTCCTGTCGATATGCAAACACACACAGTTTCCTGTTACATACACAGCTACAGATGTAGTTTGATGGGTCAAATGTCGACTTTCTAATGTTTTTATATAAGTTGTGTCCTTTGTAGCTGTACTACATTATATTAATTTTGAGATGGAGCATCTTAAACACTTTTAAGAAACATTTTTGCCTTAAAGTCTGCAAACACGAGATTTACAAACAAATCAGTGTAACTAACAGTAACGCTAACGATGCTAATCATAATGGCTGACTGCAACTGTTATTTATACTAGCTAGTTCTTCAATTAACACTTTCTATCATATCAACACCTCTATCTCCCTGTATAGATATTTATATATTTATATTTATTATATTATTTTATTATTGTTGACATGTCAAGGCTAGCTGTTTTAGCAACTCCTCAGAAGTTTCTTTTCGTTAGCATCACACATTTCCTGTGAAGTACCTGCGTTAGCATCTTATAACTTTAACAATCCTGAGACTTCAGAGGGTTTGTTCCTGAGACAGGTTTCAGGTTTTCATCTATTTTAACGTTTTAACATTAAAAACGTAGAAAAACAACTAAAAAACGTAGAATCATAGCTAGCCAGTAAAATGTAGCGAGTGAAACACAAGCTAGTCAGAACTGTGTGAAATCTAGATATACTTTTTTTTGGTAAATGATAGTTTATTGAATAGTTTATAGTTAAAAATAAAATATATAAAAAAAGAAAGCTTGTGTCCATGTTGGTGAAGACGTTGTTAGCCTAAGTTAGCTTAAGCTAACCATAGGACTCCTGCTGCTGCTTCAAGTCTTTGTAATAATCTAGGCTAAACATGTTATAGATATGCTTAAAAATAGTTTCAAGCATATCAAGAAATATTTTGCATTTGCGCCATAAAATGTTCTTTCTGTTTGTTAGCCTTTCTGCTTCAGTTAGCCACAATTCTATATTTCCCAGAGTGCTTTTCAAGAATCTCCAGGTAAGGACTAAAACGTTGTTACTTTTAACTTAGACTCGTCATACATACGCACTGGGCTTTCTCCCTGTGGGATCATTACATGTTGTTCCAAAATGAATATGTTTTCTCGTCTCTCACCATGAGGGTGTTCTGGTCTCCGCCTGTCTCCGCGGCGGGACAGTGCTCGGCCATGTAGGCCTCCTTAGCTGCAACGTTGTCCTTTTTCTCCTGCTCGAGCCAGTTCTGTGCGATCTGGAGGATCAGACTCTGCCGGAGAAACAACAGGGAATCATCAGGTAAGCTGATTTTTTTTTCTATCAGGTGTAGCAAACTCAGATTTGAAACTCATGGGCGGGGCATTGGAAACATGGTTTGAAATGCTGTTTAAAGGACAGTCGCCAAATATGGATTCATCCGCTGCTGAAAGTAGTTCCAAGCAAGCATAGTATTCTCCTTACTTCCTTTCCTAAGAAGTTCTTTCAGAAAACTTTTTGAAGATGAAACTAAAGACTTGTCAGGTGTTTCTAAAGACTTCGGTCTTTATTAGGAACGGCCTAATGGATGTGCCAATAGGACAAACATGTAGGTCTATTTATGGGATTTGTTTACGGTAAGTAAAATATAGAATATCTTCCACGATGAAATTGGTTTTATATAGCTTATATTGTCATAAAAACCTTTGAATTTTTATCAAGGACTGTTAAAAATATCCCTTTATTAAGCGACTTGTTTACCTTCAGGTGATGCCTGCGGCTGGAAGTCAGCTTTTTCCTGTTTGGGAGGAAGTTGTTTCAGATTAAGTTGCATATAAAAACAGAAAGCACATTTACAGCTATAATTTAATGTCCATCTCAGTCTAAACATGATGCTTTTCTAACAAGTGAAACTATACGTCTTGGTGAAAGCTTATTTTGAAGTTCTGATGGTTTAAATGCAGTTTTTCAAAATAAAACAAACTTTTTAATTCACATTTTCAGAGAAATAAAAAGTTAGATTGTAAAATGAATGTGTGTTTGGTGTAATCTAAACCTGCCAACTTACTCAGACATCTTGGTGGTTTTTGCGGTTCACAACCTGCATGAAGACACGCATTAAGGACACATTGAGTGAAGCAAACATTTGAGTATTTTTGACCTCTGCTGAACACCGTACTTCTTCAGATCAGGATGTCAGTGTGAGCTTCTCTGACATCAGCATGTTCTGAAGGAGATGGATGGACGGGAATATTTGTGCCGTAACGTGATCCGAGGCCACAGCTGAAGAGCAGCGACGTCGACTGAACTAAACTGGGACGGTCGGGATCGGATGTCGCGTTTGGACGGTTTACGACCAGATCGGGTGATGGGTTGATTCAAAAAATTCTCCAGTGGAATGTCATCGAATAAAGTTCAAGGCTCATATCTTTAATTACTTTAGATGGTAAAATAAGGAGATTAAATCAGGAGGAATGATCACTTGATTGATTAGTTAAATGCTTAATCGATATTACTTTGATACTTCTTTAAATTTAGTTTAGTTAAGTTAAGTTAAGTTAAGTTTAGTTTAGTTTAGTAAGTTTGTTTTGACTTTTGACAGCGACTATCAGACATTTACAAGTCGTGCAATTTCAATGTATATTTTTCTTTTAAGAGGTTAACACAATTAACAGATTTACAAACTAACAAAATAAAAAGAATGAATCATGAATCAGTCTTCTGCACTTAATTGCCATTAGATCTGTCCAATTAAAGACATTAAATTACAGACTAAATTTATCCAACTAATATAGTTAAGTAACATTTTCTCGAGCCAACAGTTGCACAGATTTAAAGTTTGACTTTTTAAATCCAGATGAATACATTTTCTCTCAGTCAGAAAGAAGTTTTATCTTATTATTAACTTTTCAGGGAGCATAATGACAGGATGGTATTTTAGCCGTCTGAGCGCGACAGATTTAAGACTTTCTAGCTTCAGGATCTTAAACCTGGAGCTGAACGGGTCTCATAAATTCGGGTCTGTCAGGAGAAGGTCAAATGTCAGAAACAAACATGTAGAAAGCGAGTTCAGGATGTCCGGATGGTTCAAAGGTGCAGAAACGTCTCTGATCCCTTTTAAAAGAGGATTTTTAGAGTCTGGTTGGCATGTGGCTGCACCCATTCCTATTTTTTCCTCTGATAAAGTAAAAGATGCTGCTCTCAGAGAGGCTGCAGAAAAAGAAGAGATGGAATAAAATAAGATTTCTCACCGATTCAGAGGAGGAAGAAGAAGACAAGACACACCTTGTGGAAGAAAAGGAGACACTGCCAAAGCCACAGACAGTGAAAAATGAAATACGGTATATATGGTGGGTTGCGATGTCTCAGCAAATTGCCCAGATCCTCTTTATGGAAATGGATTCCCGGGCAGACCAATGGGCCTGCGAGCTCCTGAAATACACCCGACCCAGCCCTGCTCTGCAAACCGCCCTCCCTGCTCCTCTGAAGATCCAGATTCACTGTGTGTGTGTGTGTGTGAGAGAGAGTTAAATATAAAAGACCACAATCTGGACAAAGTAGAAGCTCTTTAACCTTCAGAGTTCTCTGAAGTTGAACTTTAAAGTCTTCAAACTGAGTTAAAATGAGCTTTTTGTTCTGATTTCCCTCTTAAAATATCCTTTAAATATTTAATGTTTAATCCATTTCAACACAAAGAAATGTTTTTTATCCTAAATATCATACATGTTATCTGTTTTAAAACTCAAGTGTTTCTAAATGAGCGTTTGGTTTGAGCTCTTTAGTTTTGCTGTGCAGAAGTTGTTCTTTCTTATTTAAAGTGAAAATATATCAAGCAAGGAAGCAGGTGGAAACAGCTCGCCGGGTTCAATGTTCAGTTACAAAATACACAGGCCAGATATTCTGTTAAAAACACGACTATGTTTATGTACTTTAAACACAAACAAGATAAACGTTTGTAAATCAGAGAGCTTCTGAGGTGTTCCTGAACTTCGGACAGAGCTAGGCTAACTTTATCTCCAGTGTCCATTCTTTATGCTAAGCTAACCTGACATTAAATTAATCTCAGACAAAAAAAAAAGTTAACTTTTCCTTTAAGACATTGAAACGGTTCAAAATGTTTTCGCTGCTCTGATGGTGTTTTAAGAAACAGGATTTAAATGTCAAAACAAACATCCCTCATACAGTGTGGAAACATTTTCATTCAGGTATTGATCGATATTTGATCAACCCTGAACCCTGAACCAACCCAAAACAATCAAACTTCTTTGTTAATAATTGTGTTTTACTAAAAACAGCTGCTTTTATGTTGCTTCCCTTTCCGCTCGTGATCTCTGTCGTAACATTAAACATAAATAATTATCCTAACATGTTGAAAACTGACAAAAGCATATTTAGATCGTGTGCAACAACTTCCTTATTTACTCTGAAAAAGCAGTAATAAAGAGGTTATTAAGGGAAACTCTCAGATATAGTTAGGTAGTTGTTCGGCATTAATAAGTGCTTTTAAAGGGCCATGTATGATAGACATACGTATTCACATGCTAACAAGCAGCCAGTTCATGTTGAGTGTGCACAAAGTGTTTCTAAAAGTTGAAGGTGGAAACAGTTTGGGAAGTTTTTAAGATCCAGTTTGATGCGGTGTGATTTGGTGAAACACAAAATGAGGATTAATCTTCATTAAAAATGTACCAAACAAATTAATCCTTATTTGAAAACATTTATTTCTAATTGCTGCATGAAAAGCTGTACATTGTGAAGTGATGTTTTCCTCTTTAAGGCGTTTTATCTGCGTTAGCTCTGTTTCAGTTCAGTGTCCCTCTGTGGCGACGGTTTCACAAAAACAACCCAAAAACAAGAAAAAAGTGTCTAAACTTCGTCCCTGCGTGTCCTGCTGGAACTCAGAGACACATTCAGTCACTCAGACCTCGGACAGAGACGTCTCCCCCCCCGCTGTCGTCCCCGAAGACAGATCTTAGGAAGTCTCGAACATCTTCTTCCTGTCGGCCTTATCCTCGATGTTCTTACGCCAGTCGCCCACCGCCTCTGTAGACTGCAGACAACGACAGCAGGGACTCGTAAACGCCAACACTCACATTACAGAGGAAATCACGGAACAAAAGTGTCTCTGTCCGTCTATGTGACACGTTTTTACAAAGATGTGTTGGGTTTTTTATCCTTCAAGGCACCTTTCGCCGTTCATTTCTTTAACATTAGCACAACAATCAACCTGCAGGCTCTTCAAACCTAAGAACACATCACACGGCAATAAACCTCCAGGTTAGGTCCTTTTTGTAGTTGAATTGTTCTCAAACTTTTTCACATCATTGACCCCCTTTGAAATATGTTTTTAGCCCAGTACCTCCTGACTTGGACAGAAAAAGCAGCATAAAAACACCCAATTAAAGCGGTACAATACAGCGCTGTTCCGTCAGGAAAACGAATGTTTCCTGCTGGTATTTTTGTTTTATTTTACTTTGAACTTTTATCTCTGTTCCTGCTTCTTGTTGTTACATTAAAGTTCTGGAAATAATTAAGAGCCCACTCCAAATGTTCCTGAAATCAGCATCTCTCTCTACATGTCATGGCCAGCCCAATCCAGATCGTATGAAAGGTGACGCATAAATATAGTTGAGTTATGTTACAAAGCGACATTAAATTTAGTGTGACTGCATAATAATTCATCTGCAACGACCTGAAGTTACATTCTTGTATAGCTACAGCTAGTTGATGGAATGAGCCGGTACAATCATGAAGTGACCGGACAAAGATCGGCTTTATGACCTCTCCAGTGTGTGTGTCGGGATCGTCTCTTCTTTTTGTCAGCAGATAAAAGCGATGAGGAGGAACCTTCATGTTTTACAAAGTTAAAGGAGAGCCACAAACTGTTTCCCCCTCCGGTGGGGGCGGGACTTAACTGTGCTTATCCTGCCCTCCAGTGCTGTGATTGGCTTGGAAAGACAAAAGGTCAAACTTAGGGCTTTTCGTGTCCCGCCCAAACCACATAATTTTCCTTTCTTACTTTTTACACTTGAACTGGCTTCCTCCTCTGCTTTGTTCCTGTCATAATTACTACGGCCACTAGGGGTCTCCAGCTTAATATCAAAGTGGGTGTTCTGTCCTACCAATAGATGATAACAGCCTCGACCTCTGCTCACGATGATAACATTATATCACTCTCAGACGTCTTTATGCTGCAGGATGAGTTCTTTAACTGCGGATACTTGGAGGCCATGAAGCTGAGATAATGTGTGCACTTAAATTTCTGCAGGATTTTGGATGCAGAACTTGTATTTGTATTCCCTCATTAGGTTGCTGAGTACTTCCTCCACAAGTGATCACATCTGACAAACCAAACAGTTTTGTGCACGCTTCCTCACCTCCTCCTTGACCTCCTTCTTGACCTGCTTCAGGTTGGCCCTCAGGTCCATGGTCACCTTGTGTTTTCCTCCCAGCAGAGCCTGCAGCATGGCGTCAGCGGACATACGCACTTTCTTCAGAGCGGGCTTCTTCACTCCGGCCAGCTCGACCACCTTCATCTTCAGATCCTCAATCTGGAGGCAGAGAAACATCACGACATGTCTCTGTGGGGGTCTGAGTTCGGGGGAACATGGGGCGCTTTCTCCAGAGGAAAACTTACAGATTACTAGTGAAGAAAGCCTTTTTATGCTAATGCTAAAGCTACATTATTACATAAATGTACACTACCCCCAAAAATGAACAGATTACATTGAAAACATTTTTATAACCAAAATCTTTCCCATCCAAAATGCAAAATCCACCTAATAAGGAGCAGTTAAGGTCAGAGAGAGCTGCAGGTGGTGACATTGTTCCTGCTTTACCTCCAAAACTTCAGGGTCTTTGGCAGCTTTTAACACAGACAGAGACAAAGGTCAGAACAACAGGATCCGTGCTGTTCTGTAAGTATCAGATGTACGTCGCTTTGGACAAAAGCGTCTGCTACATGAAACGGTAACATTGTAACAAGTATCTTCAAATGATTCACATGCCTAAAGTCAGGACTACAGCGTTTACAAGTTATGCTCCAGTTATTATGATTATTTTCTTAGTGCTTGGTAAAAACGTCGGTATGATAACAGCAAATCCTTTTAAACTTCTTTCTTATTCTCTGGGCAGGAAATTATAAACTCTCAATCCAACATCGCTCGTTGACTTTCACTTCTGTTACCGAGCAAATTACGCTTCTTTTCTTAACCTACTGAACTAATAAAAACGCTCTCTTTTTTTTTAATTACAAATACAAAAAATTAGCAAAAACAATGACACAACAATGATTTTACAACCTAATGTAAACTTACTGCAACAATTCTTTCAGAGAATTTTAATCTTCTCTTTCTTTTTCATCTTTTGTCCTCTTTGTTTAACTTCCTGTTTTTGTTTTGTTTGTAAAAGCTCTTGTAAACTCTTGTTTTACAGGTCTTATATAAATAATGTTATTATTATTATTGTCATTATTAACGGGCTGCACCGTGAGGTGGTTAGCGCTGCCACCTGTTCCTGGTTGGAATCCTGGTTCGGAACTCGTGGGCCTTTCTGTGTGGAGTTTGTATGCTCTCCCCGTGCATGCGTGGGTTTCCTCCGGGTACTCCGGCTTCCTGGATGACTCGCGTTTCGGCTCTGTGCCGTCTTCAGCATCATCGACATTAAACTGAGTCATCCATGATTCTGATTGCCGGAGCTTTTGTTTTTCTAGATTTGATTTTCTACCGTGCACCCGAAACGCTATTCTGAAACAAAGTTTGGAGTTGTGCGTGCTTCTACTGCTGTATTCACTGCGGCTTCCTCCCACAGTCCACAGACATGCTCGTTAGGTTCACTGGTGACTCTGAATCGATTGTAGGTACGAATGTGAGCATGAAAGGCTGTCTGTCTCCATGTGTCAGCCCTGTAATTGACAGGTGACCTGTACAAGTGTAACCCCGCCTCCTGCCCAGTGACAGCTGGGACAGGCTCCAGCCCCCCGGGACCCTGAACAGGATAAGCAGTATAGATAACGGATGGATGGATCATTATTAACATCACCTGGTGGAAAAGGGCACGTCAGGATAGCTTAGCGGTCACGCTAAAGTTAGGAGAGTTTATTTAAGATTTCGTGAAGTGAGGATGCTGATTGGATAAACTTTATAATATGAAAATAAACACTGACTAAGAACACTGACAGCTGCTGAAAATGCTTTTGTCTCTTTTTTATTAATAAACAAAGTCAGAGTCACTTGAGAAGGTCTTCCAGTGTCTCACCTCTTTGTCGGCCTTCTGCACTTTGGCCTCTGCGTCGTACCTCGCGTCGTCGATCTTGTCGATGGCGGCTTGGAGCTTCTTGCAGAATTCCTGCCATGACATAAAACAAACAAACACGGTGTTAACATTTTTACTTCTTCCACCAATAATAAAATATGTACAGCATGTGAGCAGCGAACTGTGAGGACTTGTGAAAGTTAATCAAAGTTAAGGAGTGAATATTTAACCTGATTTATCCAAACTGACATTTACACTTTTAGGTGGAGTGTCTTCAGTTTTCGCAGGAACAGACACAAACATTGAGATCTACACTGTAAGAAGTTAAAAAGCTAAATTCATTATGCTTTACACTCATCTCTTCAATCGCTACCACACCCGTGCTCTCTTCATTAAAAGGAAAACTACACCGTTGCGCTCGAAACACTCGAGGGCCTGGAGAACTGTCGTTAAAGTGTCCAGTGAAGCTCTAAATCCTTTACCACCTTAGAGGGAAAAGTCTCCAGAATGAAAGTGGCATTA
The DNA here is from genome assembly GCF_022749685.1 of Semicossyphus pulcher. Taxonomy (NCBI): domain Eukaryota; kingdom Metazoa; phylum Chordata; class Actinopteri; order Labriformes; family Labridae; genus Semicossyphus; species Semicossyphus pulcher. The sequence goes on from NW_027211759.1 coordinate 2,504,656, forward strand.
AAAACTCATCAGTACAAAGACGTGACTGTCGTTTCACCATGAGGGCTGCCTGGTCTCCACCGAGGTCTGGACCGGGGCAGTTCTCGGCCATGTAGGCCTCCTTCGCCGCCTCGATGTCCTTCTTCTCCTGCACGATCCAGTTAGCAGCGATCTGCAGCATCAAACTCTGCAGGGAGGTGAAAACATGTCCAATTTATATACTGATTGTTAACAATAATTCTTCCTGTGAAAAGGAAAAAAAGGTATTGTTCTTACTTTCAGATGATGCCTGCGGCTGGACGTCATTTTCTTTCCTCTGTGAGACAGAGATTAAAAACTATCAGGACCCACTGAAACATTCATCTCTCAATATCTTCGCTGCTTTGAAATTGTCTTTTTTCTGTTACTGAGTCCGTTAACCTGAGAATATTTCCAAAGGGAGTGCTTCTATTTCTTATAGTGAGAGTTAGATTACAAGATCAATACCACTCTTGTGCCTTTGAGCCAAAAATAGCTGAAGCTAACAGCTGGTTAGCATAGCTAAGCATAAAGACAGGGGAAACTGTTTGCCTGTGTTCGTCCAACATTAAGAAATCGGTGTACTATGAACATGTTTTATCTCATTTTGATTTTAGCTAGATGTTAGCCTAGCTTAGCATAAATAGTGGAAACAAGTGGAAACAGCTCAGCATCAAAACTGATGAAAATTAGGGTAACAACTAGCTTGTTTGTGTCCAATGCTGACAAATCTGCCTACTAACATAAAACTTACAAACTACCACATTTTAACTTTTTTATGCTACAGTTCAGAGGCTGGTTAGCCTAGCTTAGCATTAAGACTGGAAAAGGGTAAACAGCAACCTGGCTCTGTCCAAAGGTAACAAATCTGTCGACAAATTTTTCTAAAGCTCACTATTTAAGTTATATTTTATTAAAGCTAGAATCCAGAGAGAGTTAGCCTAGCTTAGCATACAGACTGAAAAGGGGGTAAAAGCTAGCCTGTATCTGTCGAAACACGGGTAGTACCTGCCTACCAGACTCTCTAACGTGTTTTATATTTTTAAGCTACATCAGCACCTTGGATTGGAGAGTTGGGTTGTACAGCATGTACGTATGTGAAAGTAATAAATCTGACATTGCTAAAAATACATGAATGCTTTGAAACACTTTGATTTGAGATGTGAAAACAAATTGAAACCACTAGTTGTGACCTGCTTTATCATGTTTCTCCTCAGACATGCCAGCAACACGTACAGCTGCTGTCACCTGAGGCTGGAGGCTGACCTTCTCACTGAACCGGTGCCTCCACATGTGTTCAGATCAGTTTAAACACATTTCAGACACAGCAGCACTCAGTTAGTCCAACACTTTGGGGATATAGCTGGGATTTACACTGGTGTTTGGAGATAATCAGGAATTTATTGACCTTATTGATTTAAGTGCTTTTTGGCAGGGTGTTTTAAGGCGCCTAAAAATGACCAAAAATCTAAAAAGAATTTTTTAAGGCTTTACATATATGTTGCTGGCTGTCATTTTAAGGTAACAAGACCAAAAGAAATAATAGATGAAGAAGGAGAATATGAAGTAGAACAAGAACAAGGAGCAGATAAAGCCGAAAAGAAGAAGAACACGAATAAAGATTGAATCGAAGAAGTGGAAGAAGAAGGAGTAGAAGAAGAAGAACGGTGCTTAGAAGAAGGAGAAGGAGTAGAATAAAAAGAAGATGAATAGAAGAAGAAATAAGGAGTATAAGACGAAGATGAAGGAGTGGAGGAAGGAGAAGGAGAAGAAGGCAAAAAAGTAAGAGAAGAAGTAGCAGAAGTAAAAGGAAAAGAAGGATTAGAAGTGGAAGAAGAAGAAGAAAGAGTATAAGAAGAAGACAAGGTAGAAGAAAGAGACGAGGAAGAAGACTAAAAGTGGTAGAAGAAGAAATAGAAGATAATGAAGAGAGAGAAGAAGGAAAGAAAGAAGCAATAGAAGACAACTAGAAGTAGGAAAAGAACAACAAGTAGCAGAGGTACAAAAAAAGGAGAAGATGAAGATGAAGAGGAAGCTAAAGAAGGAGAAGAACAAGATAATGAAGTACAAGAAGAAGAAGGAGTAGATGATAAAGTAGAACAAGGAGTAGAAACAGAGGATAAAGAAGATGGAGAAGAAGAACAAAAGAAGTAGTAAAAGAAGAAGAAGTGTACTCACTCAGACATGTTGGCGGTTTGTGATCTTCACACCCTGTTCAGAGACAGAAAACACTCATCAGTTAAACACGAGCAGACAGGCCGCGTAAAGCTCTCCGACTCCGTCCACAGCTGAACTCTACGGGTTCGGTTCCCTCCCCAGTTATCAATCAGCGACCTTTGACCTCCAGCAGGAAACACGATACGCTTCACTATCATGGAAAACCGGCTGCCAGCGATCACAAACCGGCTAATTTTGGACGGGCGGGGTCAGGTGCCGGGGAACAGTTGCCCCTCTGAAGACATTCTGCCTGGATTTTAACTTCTTACAGCGAGCCAAAGATCTGAGCACGAAATGCCACCAGCAGAGGCTCCAAATGTGGCGCTAAGCACGCGGTGAGAGCCGTTAACACTAATTCCTACATCCTGCAGGCATGCAAACGGCAGGCTGACACCGAGGTGTGTCCAGAAACAGCTTTACATCACAATTTAAAGAATCAGGCGCTATTAAACTTTATAAATATGGGAAACACAGATGACTTAAGGTCTTAAAAAGGTCACTTTAAAGGCTCAACACGATGCTAACGCACATTAAGTCTTAAGTTTAAATCCAACATAAAATCACAGCACTTATATCCACTTGGTTAAATCTTCTTATTTCCATACGTCATAACAAAGCATCAAATTTCAGCCAAAATGTCCCAGGAGACAAAGTCTGTAACACGATGCTAATCATAAGGAACATACAGACTTCAATTACCAAACACTTTACTAAGTCTTTTAGTCAGTGCACGTGCAGATACAACAAATTGGTCTTGCAGGGAAGTTTCTAATGATGAAAAATAAATGAAAGAATATTTACCAGGATTTAAAAGAAGCATTTTAGTCAAAGAAATTAAGAATTTGGAAATTATTAACATGCAAATTAAATTTCTGCCAAACTTTCTGCAGAATAATGACACTAGGATTCAGATGTTTAACATCCTCTATGATTTGTATTTTTACCATTTTATACACTAACCTCAAAATTTCTCCAACACCATGCACCTTTAACAAAAAAACATCCAAAGACCAACAATTTGGATGATTTTCATATAAAATATGAGGCATTTCAAACTTTGCACCGCCAAAATAAAACAACAAAATGACAACGCATTTCCTTTAACCTGTAAATCCTGAAATTATTATACGGTTCAGTCCTTCAGTAAGTCCAATTCGCTCCTTCTCTTTGCTTCTACCTCAAAGGTCAGAGGTCACACCTGCAGCAAACAGCATTAAAGCACCTGTCCACAATAAAGCAGAGTCCCACCTGCAGAGCGGATCTCAGTGTGACTCTTTTTTGTCTCCTACAGGACCGAACAGAGCCGCAGACACGCTCACCTTCTGAACGAGACGAGGACGACGACAACGAAGGAGGAGAAGAAGAAGGGGGGGAGGTTCTGCCAAGTCCTAAACAGTAAAGATTAAACAGGGTATATAGGGTGTGAAGTGCTGGCTCAGCAGAAAAGTCAGCCCTCTTTATGGTAACACACACACTTCAGACCAATGGGTCGGCAGGCTCCAGAAATACCGCAGCAAGTCTCTGAGGAACCTCGTAAATTTGTGCCGCAGGAAGTGGGCTCAGTAGACAGGACACACTATCAGGTTCCCCCCACCCGCACACAGAGAGACAAGCAGTGAAAGGATGGAGCGATTGTTACACAACATGCAGGGTGGGGGGGGAGACATGATTAACGCTCACAGAGTCTTTAATACCAGCAGCTCCACAGATCAACTCAGAGTCAGGTGGTTCCTTTTTAGACCAGCTTTCAATGTGTACCAAATCCCATTGAAGAAACCAACAGTTTAACAATGAAAGAGAAACCTGGAAACTATAATAACAACAACATAAAATAATAACAACAAAAACAATAATAATCAAATTGATTATGATAATAATGTATTAATAATAATAACAATAATAATGATAAAGATGACATGATAATAATTATAATTGTAATGATAAAATGTATGATAATAGTGTATTAATATTAATAATAACAATAATAATAGCAACAATGATAAGATATGATAGTAATAATGATATTATTTTAAAAACAAAATCTTTAATAACAATCACCATCATAATAGTAATAATGATAAAGATAATATTTTTAATAATAATAAAGTTGATGATAATGATGCATTAATAATAGTAATGATAACAATAATAATGATTAAGATAATGACATGATAATAATAGTAATAATAATAATGAATTTTTTTTTAATAATAAAATAATAGATGATAATATTGCAGAAATATTTACACTAACAATTATAACAGCAAACATTATAAATATAATTACATGATATTAAAACTAATAAAGATAATATCCTTTAACAATTATAATTAAAATAATAATAAATTGATGATAATATTGCGTACGTAGTCATAACAATAATAATAGCAAGAATATAAAGATAATGGCATGATATTCAATACTAATAATTATACTATTAGTAATAATAATAATTAGAACAATAATAATAATGTACATTATTATTACAGTTATCAATCATTTTATGAATTATGTTATTACAATAATAATAACATAATAAAATATTATGACTATCGATATTAATAATATAAAACACCAATAATAATGGTGAAAACACTAAAAATCTTACTAATACAGGTGGTGATTTTGGAGTCAAACACCTGGTTTTTAAATGGATTTGTTGTTTTAAGTTTTAATTCAGGTTATACACGTTATACATGAAATATCACATCCTTTACCTCCAACCTAGTTTTTGAAAAATACTTTATTTTAAGTACTTAAGTTATTTTCTTTTCTAATAGAGATCTTAAAATCTTCAATGACACCACATTTTTACACGTTTTTAATAATATTAGTAAATTGAATATTTACTAATTAAGGACATCGCACACAGTGAGTATAAATCTGGAATAATTTATACTTATTTATGTGTTTGTTTGTTACTATGCAGATGTTTTAAAGTGATCTCAATGCACTTTCAGGAGAGATGAAGAATTTATGAGGTTTGAAAAAACATGCACTGATGAGATTTAAGAGAAAAGATAAACAGTTACTCACCATCTGTTGAGCTTCTGGTTGCTGCACCTTCTTTTGCGATGGAGAAGTAGAAGTGTGATTTGATGGAAATATGTGGCATGAATCCACATTTGATGACTCAGAGACTAAAGAGAGAGGATGTGCAGGATGGGGAAACATCCAGGAGAGAAATAAGGCGAGAGAAAGGCTCTCTGCTGACATCTGGTGGTTCAGTATGAGCGTAACACTCACAGTTAAAGGAGAATGCCTGTATTTTAAACCTGGCCCCTATTTCTGATATATTTTGGGGTCTAAATTACTAATGGGTAGACCAAGTTTTGGTATTGCTCCAGTAGATTACTTCAGCCAGCAGAAGGGAAACAGGCTGTGCAGGCTGCAGCGGTGAATGCGTCCAATCAAAGTGCGTCCACTAAAAGTTCTCGTTGTTTCCACTGACAGGCTCAGATTGTTATTCTAAGTGTCTGACGACATTACAGAAAGGATCCCTACAGAGATAGACCTTTTTGTTACAGAGGAAGATGATTGTTTTAACCAAAAACAGACGCTACATCGCTCTCTGCAAACACACCAGACTCCATTGACAAAAACAGCAATTTCACCCGACAGAAAACAGGGAGTCTCTTGTCTACCGCTGCCTATATCAGTTAGTTTGTTTGTGTTATTGTGAAACTTTTGTGTTTAAAATATTTGTTTAACCCCAAAAAAACTAACTGACTGAAGCAGCAGTAGACCAGCAAGTCCTGTGTTCTGCAAGGTAAAATTACTGTTTTTTTCAATGGAGTCTGGTGGCTTCAAAGAGATAGATGTTATGTCTGTTTCAGCTAAAAACAAAACAAAAATGTTTACGTCTAAACATCCAAACACCGTCTTGGAAAAAAACCTCAGTATGACAGCATTGCCTTATTCCAAAAAAACAATTTAATGGCACGAGTTTTTTTCCATGAAAAAGGTCAGATGTAACAGAGGAAAGAGAAGCAGGAGCAGAGGAAGTGAAAGTCTTTAGGAAGTCTCGAACATCTTCTTCCTGTCAGCTTTGTCCTCAATGTTCTTACGCCAGTCACCTGCATCAGCAGCCTGAAGGACGAAACAGATCCGACACAGTGATGCAGCTCATGTGTCCAAATAACGCTTAATAAAATCAATATGTTCAGGGTTCTCACCTCCTCCTTGGTCTCCTTCTTGACCTGCTTCAGGTTGGCCCTCAGGTCCATGGTCACCTTGTGTTTTCCTCCCAGCAGAGCCTGCAGCATGGCGTCAGCGGACATACGTACTTTCTTCAGGGCGGGTTTCTTCACTCCGGCCAGCTCGACCACCTTCAGCTTCAGCTCAGCGATCTGCAAACACAGACAGAGAGGAAAGGCTGCAGTCATGAGCACACACAGAGATGTTTGAACCATGAACTTTAACACCAGCAAATCACAGATAAAAAGTTCTGTTTCCTGTTTCTGCCATTAGCTTAGATTTATATTTCTTCATCTCGCATTATCTCACATAATCATGATACACTTTCCTTGTCCAGTCTGATTTTGCAGCAGAATTTAAAAAAAAAAAGTTGATGTTGAATTTTTGAGGCTGTTTTTTTTCCCGACTGGAACAAACGCTCCAATAAAGCATCTACTGGTGTAATGAGCTGATTATCTTCTGACATCACTTCCAGTCGATTTATAAATTAAAAGGCTTCATGCCGATATCTCTACCTCTTTGTCTGACTTATCGACTTTGGCCTCGGAGTCGTATCTGTCCTCATCGATCTTGTCGAGCGCCTGGTGCAGCTTTTTGCAGATTTCCTGAAAGACGAGAAGAGAAACAAGATCAGGATCTCTTCTTGCTCTCTTTGTAGACTTTAAAGGAAGTGTTTATCGTTGTGTTTCCAGGTTGTTCATTTACAATCATAGCTGCCTGGTCTCCGCTCAGGTCGGGGGCGGGGCAATTCTCCGCCATGTATGCTTCTTTGGCGGCCGTGATGTCCTTAGCTTCCTGCTCAAGCCAGTTAGCAGCGATCTGCAGCATCAAACTCTGCAGGACGAGGAATCAGACGTATTACTGTTCATTTATCTATAATCATCAATCAAGCTTTTTAGCTAACATTTTAGCAAACAGTTTCCTTATTTTTACGTCCAGCAGACGCAGAGTAACCCCATCACCTTAAAGTCATGTTAGACATTGATTTAATAGATTTTCATCTAGTTAACACAGAAATGAAATGTTACCTTGAGATGATGCCTGCGGCTTGATGTCATCTTCTTTCCCCTTTAAAGAACAAAAAAAGGACATTTTTAAAACATTCTCCCAAAAAAATTTTGAATTTGTGTGAGTAAAGTTCAAACTCACTCAGACATCTTGGCGTCCTTTTTGTTTCAGACTCTGTGTAGGAAAAGAAAAGAATTAGTTCTACTTGTCGTTTCTTTGAGTTAATTTGGTCATTAATCACTTTTTTTTAAACACAAATCTTTATTTTTTTTTGTCACCGGTTTGCTGCCTGATATTTAACAGACGGACAATATATTTATTAACTTAATAAAACGCAGACACGAGCTACACACACGTCAGTCACAACATCATTTAGTTTATTAGCTCTTTTTTAATCATATTATAATTTTTTTGAGCGCAGTTACACTAACAAAACCATACGTAAAAAACGTCAATATTTGCAATTATTATTACATTTACAGTTTGTTTTGAATTCTCCTTAAACCGAATAATATATTCAGAAGAATGTTTATAACATTTTTGTTATTCTGAAAGTTTTTAAAGTGTAAAATAACATTTTCTTTATTTAAATATAATGAAAAATAGTAAAATGAACAATATTTCTAAAACAGTTTATTTAGTACGTTATCATGCTATGTTTTTAAACTTTATTTCAGTGTTTTGTCCGGTTGTTTTACGTTTTCTCAGCCCTGTAGAGCGCCTTATAAGGCTTTGTAATTAATATAACATCGTTCGATAGAACGTGATCATATAATATAATACAAATGAATATAATCTTATCAAATGAGAGTTATAGTGTAAAGACAAACTGTTCTTCATGTTTAATGACCATCACATCATTAATTCGTCTTTAAACCACCTTAATTGAAACTTCTGTTCAGTGTTGGTCAAACTGAGGTCTGGGGGCCTCTCGGGGCCCTTCTGCAGGTTTAAAAGGACTCTTTGGTCATTTCTCCATTTTAAAAATAGAAACTTCAGGATTCAGTAAGCATGTTATTGATCCTGGACCAGAGGCAATCAGGTCAGGGCTAATCCTGGCTCAGGGGTCAAAGGTCAACGGTGGCATTTATGATGATTTCTTTATGAGCAGCGACAGGGAAAGAGTATGAGACACCTGACAGGAGAAGGGAGCTAAAAACTCGCGCAAATACTCGGTAAAAACAAAATACACTTCAGCATTTAAAACCAAATCACATGAATAATTTGACCACTTTTATCTCAGCAGAAACAACAGATTCAAACCGCTTCAGATTTCATTTAGCAAACACTCGTTTTAAGAGGTTTGTAGACTCGTATTCCTCTAATGATGTTTTCTTCAGCCCACTTTTATGTTGTAACATGTGGTTTGAAAGATGCTGACAGTGTTTGCAGCATCAGTAATTACTGATGTAATCACCTGTCAGCTGTAATCTGATACTCGGGCTATTTTTCACCTAAAGGTAACTGGATACACCCGTAGTAACATGAGACACAAAAACTAGACCTGGAACCAACCAGAGAGGTTTACACAAAGTTTGTGATTCTGTAAGTCAGGAGGAAAGATAAAAACAAAGCACCCAAAACTTCTTCATGCGTGGTCTGACTCTGAGGTTGTATAGAAAAGATCAGTGGGAGTCTGAGTTAAACATTAGTTACTTAAAAGGAAGAAGAAATTTGGGAAAGTCCTCTTACAGAAAGGACACATTAAAAACTAATTTGAAGAAAAGTGTCTTTTTTTAGAATGGAGCCAATTTAGTTCAAGTTTTTGTGAACTTTAGAGAAGATCTCTGCTCTCGACACAACACTCAAAAAGAGTTCAAGAAGGCAAAAAAGGACCAAAATATGGGGGAAATATAAGCTCTGCTCCTTAGTTCCTTTACTAAACAGAAAGTTAGATAATTCTCTTTTTTCACCATATTTGTTAAACATCTCACGGCGTCACATAAAATCAAAAATATGTGATCAATACTAAAGAAATTACAAGTATCCTCCAAACCAACATGTAATGTTGTTTAAGTCTGTTAGCACTGAGCATCACTTCAATTTAGCCACAAAATCCACAAAGTAAAAGAGTTTCTCACCTACGAAGTGACGACGAGGAGGGCAACAGAGACTGACAGAAGGACTGGGAGACAGTGAGGGAGTCAAAGACTGAAAAAGTTAAATCTGTGGGGGTATATATGTGCTTGGACCGGGGTTTGGAGGTTCCTCTTTATGGCCATGAGGAACTCTGAGACCAACCAGGCCAATGAGCTCCTGAAATACCTTCATCCTTTGACCGCTCACCTCGTAAATCCTCCATTTCGGACGTCTGGTCAGTGTGAGGTGGTCAGCAGTCCTCAGAGGGGCAGGACATGAAGAGATCTGGAGGAACAGTGGAGAAAAATATAAGAGTCTCACTTAATCTGACTCAAGGTGTTAAATAAAATAAACCATCATTAATATACACCTTAGATACCTCTTATTCTCCTCTGGTGAGAGAATGCCTCCTGGTTTACTCCTTTTATCCTCTTTAGAGCTGCTTCATGTTTGTCAGCTTTATTCTGTTCTGATTTAACATATTGTTTGTTTTACAGTGATATCAGGAAATGTGTCCCTGTTAAAAAGAATACAAAACCACCACACCAAAGGATCTGTTAAATCTAGAAACGTAACATGATTGATTAGCTTTAAGGGATAAGCCATTCAGCTTAACACTGGCACAGTTATAGTAAGTTTCAATATTGTGCCACATTTATTATTTTATATAAAATATTCATGAGAAGAAGCTGACAAAGATTGTTAAGGTCCTGTCAAACTTTAAATCTTGTCTGAAACTGGAGACAACAGAAATAAGGCTGCAACCTCCTGGAGCTAGCAAGAAGAGCTAGTTAGCAAACTTAGATTAAGTGTAGCTAGCTTCTGTTTTAATAACTTTCTCTTGTGGGTCCTTTAAGAAGCCAGTGTTCCTGTCTTTCCAAAATTTTGTAGAAGCATTTTTTTTAATTATTTAGAATTGACACTATTGATTGGCTTATATAGTTGTTAGCATTTTGGCTAATACTGACACATTCACAGTGGTATTGTTAAATGTGTTCCTGGTTTTACACAAAACAAGAACAAAGATTGTAAACGTCCTGTAAAATCTGCATTTTAAATCTTGTCCAGAACAGAAGACAACCAGATCCAGAAATAATACAGACAAGGAGCTAGCAAAAATAGCTAGCTGGTAAACAAATACAGATAAAATGTCCCTGTTTGTCCATTTTAAAAATATATTATACTATACTGCTGTATAAGAAGCTAAAAAGGATGTTTAAGGTCCTGTGAAATCTAGATTTTTTCATCTGTAACAGAAGGTAACCATGTCCAGAAATAATGTGGATACATTGCAAACTTCTACAGCTAGCAATTGGTTGCTAGCAAACATAAGAAAGCAGATGAGATGTAGCTAGCTTCTCTTTTTTGTTGTGGTATTAAACTTACATGTAATATGCACGTTTATGAATGGCTAACATTTAATTATGATAACAAATTAAACGTAGAAAAGAAATGTACCTTATTTGATGCTGCTTTGAAAACGAGCTCCTGCAGTTCATGCTGGATACAGACGGCAACTGGGAACACAACAGGGAGAGAAATTTAACAACCGTTAATAATGAGATAAACAACTTTACCTCCTAGCCAAAAACCCTCTGTACATATAGTTAACTGTATATATCATTTACTGTACATTACATGTTTAACGCACATAAACATTTACTGACTCAATATCTACACATATACAAAAGGTAACTGATGTCGCTCACCTTGTTTGACTCGACAGTGTCCATCCTTGATTATTCAGGTTGATTAGGAAACAATTACAGCGTAATCTGCTTTCCAAATCTTACCTAACAGTACATATATATTGGCTTTAAAAAATATGCAAAGGCAAAAGTAATAGTGAAAAGTATCATAATAAGGATTAAAGAAACATAATTAATGTTGCAGCTGGTAAATGTGGAGCTAATTCCATTTAATTTCCATTACGCAGGGCAGCCTTTACCGTTAAAATACATCATCATCATTTAGCAGTTGATTATTGTTTCGTATTCATAATTTTAATCTATAAAGTAACTTAATCTTTCAAATACGTGTATTGTAGTACAACATTGGTTTCCTAAATGTAGTGAGGTACAGTAAATATACCATAAATGGTACTTAAATACAGTAGTTGTGGTTATAAGTCACTATACGATGGGCAATGTTTCCATTAAAGTATTAGAAAGAAGACTTTTCTGAAACAGTCCACGTATAAAAATGTTTTTTAAAAAGTAAATCCAAATTTAAAGTAAAACACACAATAGAAAATATTAAATACAAAATAAACAGATTAAAACACTGCTCAGTGTTGTTCTGTGTCTCCTGTAAGGCTCATCACTTCAACACTCAGCTGTTAGTCACGCGTCTGTGACAGAGGACTGAAGACAGCAGGTGTGCAACAGGAAGTCCTCTGCTGACACTGAGTGGTCAGTTTAGGCCACAACACAAAAATATAATAATGTTTAAAAGAGCTTATAATGCAGTTGTAAGCAGGTATATAAGTGTTTATTAATGTAATTTTCAACAACTATAACTCCTCGTGGACATCTATAAGAGGAGAACGCTCTGTTCACACATCATTCAATACAACATGTATAAAAATGTATGTTTAATGTTCTTAATGTAAAGTCTGGACACATTTTCTCATACAAGTGAATGGGAAAGTGTGTCCAAACTTATGACTGGTAGTGTATATCTGCTCACAAATACTTTAAATGTTATAAAATGTGGATTTAATGTGAATAAAATGCTTATAAATTCTAGTTAAAGTTACTAAATAGGGAGTTTTTTATTTGTTGCAGATTTGGGAAGTCTGGAGCTTTAATTAACTGAACACATTAAGTATTAACTCTTTGAAAAACATAAAAATAACCTTTATGTTACTGAGATGCACTGAGATTGTTCAGGAACATCTGAGATTTTTAATCACAGATGAAAGTTTCTGTGTAAAATTATGCATGTTGATTTACATGATACCTATAAATGCATGTTCCTAAAATAGTGTATTTTGGTTCATTTCTGACGCAGGAAAGTATATTTGCAATAACATTGTAATCTCAAAGCTCCCGTTTCATGCAGAGTCTGAAGAAGGAAGTCAAAAGCTCTGGAAAAGCTAGTAAGTAAACTTTGTCTCAAATATATTGATTTGTTCCCTATTTTCCCGACTCTTCCTGGTTCTATAAGAGAATTAGGCAAGGATCGTTGGACATTCACTTTTCACAGCCTCCTGAACAGTGAAATGTAGATTAAAACTTGGATATTGTGTCTCATCCCTCACTGACATGCACAGCACCACAAAGAGCACAACACAACCTCGTTAAAGCTTGAACCCACCGTCAAACAGAACCCGTCTTATCACAGGAACATCAATCAAACGAGGCTCTTCTGTGGTGAAATTTGGTTCAATTAAAAAACAGCAGGAGTTCCGTTTGAGGGCGTTTTTCTTTAACGTTTGACAGAAACAAACATAACAATAAAGTACTCTTCATCTCATGAAGGTTTGAGATCATTCAGGTGTGTCTGCGCTTCCTCTGCAGCGTTGTGCGTCACTGAGTCAAAGACAGAATACCCCACCACAATCAGATGTATGAAACAAAACACATTTATTACAAAAACACTACGAGCAGGAAGTTGTCGAAAGTGAACATGAGGGAAACAGGAAGTACCACTACAGAATAAAAGTCTGTTATTATGAGAACTGTAAAACTAAGGGGTTATTTTGTAACTTAAACACCCGCTATACAAACGCACAATAACAGAGCGAGCTGAAACTGACAGATTTAATGAAACAATTTCATTTGAATGCAAAAATCCATAAACTCCATAAAAAGTGCTAACAGCTCAGAGCGACTAAGAGAGTTAAAATCTTTAGGAAGTCTCGAACATCTTCTTCCTGTCAGCTTTGTCCTCAATGTTCTTACGCCAGTCGCCCACCGCCTCCGCCGGCTGCAAGACACAAACAATGCAAGACAGTCAAAAATGTATTCATCTGTTTCAACTCCATGTTCAATTCTTTTCTGACAAAACTCACCTCCTCCTTGACCTCCTTCTTCACCTGCTTCAGGTTGGCCCTCAGGTCCATGTTGACCGTATGTTTGGAGCCCAGCAGAGCTTTCAACATGGCGTCAGCGGACATACGTACTTTCTTCAGAGCAGGTTTCTTCACTCCGGCCAGGTCGACCACTTTGATTCTCAGGTCTTCAATCTGCAGAGCGACCGAGGAGATTAAAGGGGAAATCGAGCAAACAGTGAGGCACAAGATTTCACTGCCTCTCGATTGATCAGAAAACGAACGACTCTGAAAAGTGAAAATCTGTAGGGGTCATAATTTAAGCTAAAGCTACATGCTTGAATACCCATATAATGTGTAAAAAGATGGCCGACATGACAGCTCCCTGAAAGTGAAGCCAAACCCTCCCTATCGCCCCCTGCTGACTGGCTGCAGTACAGCTCATAAAGCCCGCCTCCTCCATGTTAACAGATGGGACATGAGTCAAACTATAAAATCAAAATACACGTCAAATACATTTTTCTCAAACATGGTTTCTGTCATTATAGTTAGTTCTCATGCTGATTTATGTCCAAGTGTTCTTTTTTTTTTTTTATTTACTTTTAATTTGATGCGATAAAAAGGGGGTGTGGCCTCATGATTGACAGCTCTGTGGACAAATGGGGCTCCTGCAGCGTTCTGTTCCCGAGTAGCAGAGTAGAGGAGGAACGTAACTAACACTAACACTACAGTCATTGAACTTTCCATAAGTGTGAATATCTGCTTCAGACCGACACAAGAAGCCGTTCTGCTGCAGACTGAGCCCACCTGAGGGCTCCAACATGCCAAGGACACCTGAGGGCTCCAACACGCCAAGGACACCTGAGGGCTCCAACACGCCAAGGACACCTGAGGGCTCCAACACGCCAAGGACACAAGGTAAAGGTGTGTGTCAGGTAGAGGAAGGGGCGGGACGTCGGTACAGCGGATCCGCCAGCCGATCTCTACTGCACACACTCTGGATACAGATGAGCAAGATGGCAGCGCCCGCTCCGGGGGGGGGTTAGGCTTCATTATTGTACAACAAGAGGAGGTGGACACGCGTCGGCCATCTTTATACAGTTATTGCTTATGCCCCAACCACCTTCTTCCTCCTCCACCTCCCTTTAGCAGCTGCCTCTGTAGCAGCCATATTTGTACTTCAGTGGAGAGTCTCACCTCTTTGTTAGCTTTGCCCACTTTGGCCTCCAAGTCGTACCTGTCGTCATCCACTTTGTCGATGAGGCCGTGCAGCTTTTTGCATGTTTCCTAAAGACAATAGAGATGGTAATCACAACCTTTTACTGATGGACATTATATAAGCTATAACGCTTATATTTACACATATATTCATACATTGTATAAATTAGTTTTGGGATTTTTAGACATTACAGATCACTTTTAAACTGCGTATTTTGTTACATAACAGATATCTTTTACTGTCTAATATATAAGTATGAATACGTTAGTAGTTTTTAGAGCCTAAATGTTTTTATGTTGAGTTTTAGAGGTGGTGTCTTGACTGTGATTGTAGCGCCTGTAACAAAGCTTCATTTTGCGTAAAGAATTAACAAAAGTTCCACCCATTAGGCCGATATATTTTGTCCTCATTTTTCAATTTGATGCAGTACAAGGAGAGTTTTTTTAATCTGTTAGCAGTGTCATAAAGACAATGTTAGCTTACTGACATTAGCATTTAGGTCGGAGCACCTCTGTGCCACCTTACAAGCTGCTAGCATGACTGTGGCCTTCGTTTAAGCACATTTCACAAACTTTGGCACTATTAAAAACAAACATCATCAGTATAAAAAGTATTATATTATTACGTTACAGTAGTGTGTTGTACTATTAACTACTTTTATTTATTTACTACCACAACCACTCACCATGAGGGCAGCCTGGTCTCCGCCCAGGCTGGGTTTGGGACAGTTCTCGGCCATGTAGGCCTCTTTGGCGGCTTTAATGTCCTTTTTCTCCTGTACAAGCCAGCCGGCCGCAATCGACAGCATCACACTCTGCAGGACAGATCGAGTCAGCAGTCAATACAAGGAAAACCAATTCTTTCGCCATGTTTTTCTTCTCATACATGTGAGGATTTTCCAGACAAACCTGTCGGAAGTGTTAATTAAAGCCTCTTGCCAAAAGATGTTAAAATTATATTTTGATATGTAAAAGTTGCCGAGTTTAAATGTGCTCAGAAATAATGGTTCTAATTTCAATGTTGGTTTCACTTGCGACGAATGTGGAATCCTTTGGGTCTTTGTTAAAGTTAAAACCCCCAAACACACTTACAGAAAACAACAGAAAAACGTATTACAACAGCTTTAGTGTTTAGTGTAGCACCGTGACTGTTTTAACTTAACCCAACGCTAAGAAATAGCTCAGAGCAAAAAGTGCAGGTTCGGATATAATTAAAACTTTCAGTATTTAATTAAACATGTTTCATACACAATATGAAGAAACAAAATACATTTGACAACTATTAAAATTCTGTGCAGAGGCCGAAAGCTTCTTTTTGTTTGAGTGTTCGACGTGCAACAATGATTAACACATGGTTAGCTTGTGCTTGTGGTTATAGTGTGGTGACGTTAACGCACCAAAACTATTTGGTTAGGAGATTATGGTTTGGTTTTAGTAAGCACCAATCTACCTATCTAACAAATGCACAAATGCATGTATGTTATGAAACTAACATAAGTAACGTACGTACGTTACATAACTAACCCAACCCCTTTTAAAAAGTCAAAATCAACACGTTGGTTTTCACGTGGGAATCGAACACAGACCTATCCATCTCCCCCTGAAAATTACGTGCTTTTCATTACACACATTGCTGACTTCAAGAGCACATGAAAACAATTCAGGACAATTCAATGCAAAAAAGGTTGCTAGAGGGGAACCTGCAGCTCTGCTGTCATTTGGGCCAAAACATGCCAAAAACAAGAGCCGCTTTTTAAGTCAAGGAAAGAATTGTTTTTTTTTCAGACACTAAACTTCTAACAGCTGTCCGTGACTGTAAAAAACAGCAGGGGCTAGATATTCTAAAAGATTGAGAGAAACTTTTAATCTGAAGAAGTTTTTCTACACCAACAGCTTCCTGTTTGACACCATGAACAACTTTCTGTGTCTGACAGATTCCACCTGCAGGGGGCGCCTCACAGCTTTGAATCTCTGCTCTGACAGCTGTGGCAAAGCAGACTGTCAGAGACTTGACAAGATTTACCAAGAAAGCAACAAACGTGTCGGATAAGTCTGAAGTTAGAAACACTGTTAGAAATCAGAACAACACTAGTGTGTCTCCTAGAGAACAACAACAACAACAAGAGTACATGACAGAGGCACGCAAATCAATCTGCTGGTTCGTGCTACTCACAACAACTTTCTAATAACCACTTGTTCCCGGTCTTAAAGTCTTCTAACATTTAATGTTTTAGTATTATCATCAGTATCAGTTGATCAATCATGCTTATACAGAAAACAGACGCCGTTGTACCTTCAGGTGATGCTTGCGGCTCGAAGACATCTTCTTACTGTAAGAAACAAAGAGAACGATCCATTTTATTAATTCAATGATTTATCTCACAATCAGTTTAGGACACTGACTGTATATTAGAAGTGGATGTAGCCTTGTATTATATAAAAGTCTTGGGGAAAATGGTCCTACTTCTCTCTTGATGTATTCCCTCAGTAAACATGTTCCTAATGAGTTTAATATGGTCTCAGTCTCTAGTTTCAAGTCTTCTTCAACACAGCATGATGTTCATTTAGTCACTGATGCTCCCACTGAGAGTCACACAGACCAGTTTATGGAAGGTACGTGGTGTTTAAAGCCTGTTTTGCTAGCCACATTTAAGATCTGAATTAAAGGGACTGTTACAATAAATTACAGATGCATCTTGCTAATCATGCTAGTGCTAGCTTTAGTTGTGAACTAGCCTTCACCCTTTCATTCAAATACGGATCTAAAATGTTCTTTTTCCTCTCTTTGCTATCTCCTTTCTCTTTCCTTACCTTCATCCTTCATTCTGTCTCTTTCTATTCATTCTTCCTTTATATTTTCACCTGTCTTTCTTTTTGCCTCTTTTATTCTCAAATCTTGACAATGGGTTGTTCAAAAGAAAAAAAGGATTCTGAATGGGGATCGGGTCGGGTATGCAGTTCTGCTTTATCTGGATAAAAGCTCCAGTTTGTCAGTAATGTAAAAGTAACACTTACTCAGCCATGTTTGCGGTTTCTTTTCTTCACAGCCTGTTTGATGAGAAAAAACAGAAGAGAAGCACATTGAGCCACAGGGAGGAATAAATGATGCTATCATCTGCTGTGTGCTTAAATATCAGACAGTCTGTATGAAATGTGAGCGATTACAACAGTCGATGAGCAGCTGAGCCGTGACGGAGCTAAGTTTGGAGTTTGGGGTCAAATGTCGCCTCTGACGCCTACGATAAGCTCCTTTACAGGTGTTCAAAACTGAATATCCCCTGGGAGTTAACACTGCAATTCCTTTCGTGGGGAGGAAACCCTCCAGCAGAATGTGCTGCGGCAGCGTGTTAGCTGCCAGCACACCCGGCTGTTAATACACAAACACACACTCACACATTGCAAAACAAATCACTCAGTGCTGGACTCAGATTTCAAGTTATTTTACACTATAAATAATCAAGGTTTTCTTTTCCATCTCATTAAGTCAGAACTTTGAAACCCAAGAGCGACAGGCTGAAAAGATATAACCACTCAGGCGGATTTTAAGATCTAAATTTACATTTTCTTTGCAGCGTACTAACTTAAACCATTGTTTATTATTCTCTTACAGTAATAAAATTTGTAGATTTCCACAAAACTTCCCCTTAAAAATTACAACGCACTGTAAAAACAATCATTGTCAAAACAAGTACTTCCAGTTTTACTGCTTTTTTCTTTTTCCAGAGCTGATGTTCTGAAAAGTCCAAATATAGTGATTCAGTTTAAAAACCTTCCAAACCTTCCAAATGAAATGCTTTAAAATGACAATACACTGTAAAAACATCTTAGTCGGATCAAGTGATGTTGGTCTAAACCAAACATCCAGAACAGTGGAGGTGTGGTGATCAGATTTCAAAACTTTCCACATTAAACACTTTTAAATTACACTGTAAAATTGCGCTGTAAAAAATAAAAAATTCCAGACCAAACCTTTAGCAAAATCCAAAGATATCAAAATCTGTTTTCAAAACTTTCCACAATAAAGACTAAAATTACAAAGCACTGCTAAAAAAATAAAAAAAACTTTTTTTTCTTGTATTTTAATTTGTTTCCTTACAATAAATGTTTTCCAAATCACACCTTTGCAATGCTTTGGAAAGTGTTTATATTTGATCTCCACACTGAGACTTTTCCAAACAGTTTAACTTGGCAACGCATTCAAATGAAGCTGATCACACGAAGCCATGTTTCCTGTAACAGTTGTTTACAGAACTAACATCCAGAAACGTCAAAGTGAGAGCTCAAATTTAAGAGCAGAAGAAAGAATTCTATGTAAAATGATCAAAACAAGTCAGATAAATATTTAAAATAAGTTATTTTCCAGAGCGCAGAAAGAACGGTTTCAGTGCAAAGATAACATTTCTAAACATCAACGATTAAACCAGCGAAAAGCTTCAAACTAACTCAAAGTTTCCTGTAAAATAAATCTCTGCCTTGAGATTATTTTTACTGTTAATAAAACCGACTACTTGATCCTCTGCTTTACTTTCAATCGTTTAAAGGCAATGACTGTAGTTTCTACAAAATGTCTTACTTAAGAAAAGAAACTGAACTTATTTTCCCACAAACCAAGTAAAAAAACTGCTACATTTAATGGTTACGTTTTTGCAGAATACACAATAACAAAACTCTCATAGTCTCCGAATCCAAAAGATCCCAAGCTGCCAAACACTCACCTAAATGATCAAAGAAATATAATAAATCAAATTTCCTAACTTGTTAATTATTCCACTCATTCTGGGACCAAGCTTTGCGGGTATTGATTTACAGGAATCGGCCAATTTTTTAAACAAAAAAAACAACAAAAAAAACAGTTCAGCTCCATCAAACCTCTGTGCAGCGTTGCTCAAACACACAACCTTCAGCCGTCTCCTTCATCCTGGATAACATTTCCATTCACTTATCATCAAAGAGGTCAGGACTTTCATCACGTTAGCACTTTACCAACAGCTCTCCCCAAAAAGACTCTTAATGAACTCCACTCAGCTGTTCTGTATCCATTTACCGGCTCTGTTCAGGCATGCAGAGACGACCAAGAGTAGGAGGAGGAAAGAGAAACTAGTCTCACCTACGACAAGAAGGAGAGTCAGGGAGGACGGCAGCAGTGGCCAGGGGCGGTGTGAGGAAATCATCCCCGGGGTGTGTATATATATGAGGGCTCAGATATGGGTATGGAGCTCCTCTTTATGGAAATGCAGGATCCTCAGACCAATCCCCCAGCAAGGTCCTGAAATATCATCATCCCCTGCCAACATCTCCCTGTAAATCAGACGTCGCCGAGGAGGAGCCTGATATCTTTTTAGGACTCAGCTCGGTGCCACCAAGGCGCTATAAAAAGGTGGAAAAGGACTATAAAACCATCAGAGTCCAAACGTTTCACCAGATGAAGACGGGGTGGATGAAAGAAGCGGGGCAGTAGAGTCACCTCTGTGTTTTTGACTTGTTTTGGTCTATCCTCGAGGATGCTCAAAATCCTGCACTTAACAGGCGTGGTCTGCATTCCAATGCAGTTGTTCAGAAAGACATCGGAAATGTACAGGACATCGATTATCTCTTGTTACACCAATGTAAATGATCAAACAGATAATAGGGATGAATTTAACTTAACAAAAAGAGAAAACAGAGATATATCAAAAACTGCTGCGGTTGAACTTGTAAAATCTGGACTGAAGTATGGAAAGAGCCCCCCCAAAAAACCTTGAACTCTTCTGAAAGCCACAAATTGAAAGCCAGCTCCAGCTTTGTATGGTTCTAAACGGTGATTTGCATCAAATTCAAGAACCACAAAGGATGGTTTAAACATCAAGCTAGATCACAACCTGCTTTGGTTAAACTACTTACACTTGGACTTGATGTATGGAGAAAGTCAAAATAAACCTTTCATGTAGTTTTCGATAAGCCAATAATTTGATGCCGGCTTCAACTTGGGATCAGTCTTACCAATAATTAGTATCAGATTTCAAAATAAGTGAGCTTTTTTGTTGTAAAACTTTGACTCAAAGTATGAAAAGAGCCCAAAACACGATCACAGTATTTCCAAAAACCACTAATCGCACGCCAGCTTCAGCTTTGCATCCCTGTTGCTAGTTCATTACATTTCTTTGCAAGATCCGAAAGCTTTTCCTATAAGTCCTTTCAAGATGTCTCATCACTTATTAGATGCAGGTTTCATGACAAAGAGCTGGCAAGAGCTCCAGTTGCAGAATCTCCGAACTGTTGCCTCCGCCTACGGATTTCTGCTCGGATAGTTTTCCAAAGAGGAATTAACCAGCGGAGCCTCCCTCTACTCAGCTGCCTGACACCTCTGAACATAGGACGAGGCTAAAGGTTGGCAGGCATGCTAACGAAGAGCCAAGTTATTAACACATATAATCCAGAATGTTTTAATTCTTTGATAAATACCAAATTAAACTAGAAATGGTTTGCCAGTGCCTTTCTTAGACTCGCTTGTTGATGTTGATGTAACTTGTTGGTTCAAAGGGTTTGTTACTAAATGTTTTAATCCAAATAAAAAGAATCTAAATGTGAAAACATGAACAAAATATATTTACAAAGGAGTTTGATGGTATGAACTGCAATACAGCAATAATACAGCGCCTACATCGGTATTTTTACGTATTTCGGTGTTTTTATGTATTTTTTGTAAACGTTTCACATGTTTATAATCTTTACAACAAAGTTTTAAATGAGCTTTGTACGTTGATTTTCGCGCTCTTATGGTATTAAATCAATTCAAACCGAGTAATGCAACAATCAGCCAGAGCCAGATCACCCCCCCCACACACACACACACCCACACACACACTTAAATAAATATAACGTAACAATGTTGTATACAAAGGCACAATGTGGTGGCACGAAAGATGGAGGTCTTTCCGTTGCCATAAGAACGACTGCCCTGGCTGAAATGTTTTGTCATTTCAGAAAAACTGAAACAGAACAATTTAAGATACGATCTTACACGGTCAGTTTGCTGTCGCCTGCGTGTTGTCAACGTTTTAAACCACACACACTGTAAAGCAATGTAACATAAGAAAACAACAAAACACAACAAAAGGTGACGTAACAGAACATATGAACAATGCGATGACGTAAAGCTTTCAGCTGCACAAAGAATGACGGCGTAATTGTTTTTTATTCCAGCACGACTGAAACAAACAATGTGTCACATGATCTTAACGGTGGGTTCGCTGTTGTCTACTTGTTGTCAACATGTTTTAAACCGCACATAATGTCACGTAACGCAACGAAACAAAACATATAAACAATGTGATGACGTAAAGTTTTCAGCTGCAAAAAAAATGACGGCCCTGGCATAATTGTTTTTTATTCCAGGACGATTGAAAGAATTAGAAATATGATCTTACGCGGTCAGCTGGCCGTCACCTACTTGTTGTCAACATGTTCTGAACTGCACGCAACGTAACGAAAGCAAACGTAATGTGATGAAACGTGACAGAATGTTACGAGACAAAACAGAACAGAATAATGTTAAATATCATCTTACGGTTTGCTGTCGCCTTTGTGTTGTCAACGTTTTACACCACATGCAACGTAAAAAACATAATGAAACGTGACGAAACAAAATAAAACGTAACCTATAAACAATGATGACGTAACGGCAGGATGTCTTTGGTTTCAGCTGCAGAAAATAATGATGCCTCTAGTTTTAGTAGTCATGTGAGATCTATTTTGTTTGGAGTTACAGCTTTTCACATCGAGTTTTAATGGGAAGACAATATTCAACTCTTAAAACACTGCAAGTTGATCCTCAGTCGAGTAAACGCCTGCTGTAACTGCTTCTTTTTAGGCATGCGTGTGAACTGAATCACACAATTTCAGAATCTGTGGTATTTTTAGGGATGTTTAGTCCTGAAGAAGGAAGACGCCTGAATGCCAGATATTTTCCATGAAACACTAAGTTCTGATTCTTCATTTTTACCTGAATATTGAAAGATGAGGTCTTTATGTCTCTGATGTTAAGCGTTTTCTAAATCATATGAAAAGTTACTTACTGAAAACACATGTTGGATTTTGCTCAAAATTAAAAGTGGAGAAAACAGTGAAACTTTGACACCACTTTTAACGATTGCCCCACATAAAGTGCCAAACAAGCTCGCATTTCTGCCATCTATTAATATCAAGCAATCGTCGGCTGGCCTGGTTAGCGTTTCATCTTGGATAGCTCATCTGAGCTGTGAGTCTGACCTCCTTCCAGACCTTTCTCAGGCTGCAGAAGCTCCTATCATATTAACACTGCGATAAAATATGTGGGCATGATGTCAAGTAGGCAGCAAGGCCGATTTTCCATGCGGATAACGTTACACCGTGACTCGCTCTGATAGCATTCTTGTTTAATCACTTCAGATTCTTCTCAGGGGGAATTTACCTGAAGAAAAACGAAAGAAAACGTCCTGCAGTATGTGAAAGAAGACGCCGGCGTGTTAGTTTAATCTCCTCTCGCCGTTCCTCCTCTACTCTGCTACTCGGGAACAGAACGCTGCAGGAGCCCCATTTGTCCACAGAGCTGTCAATCATGAGGCCACGCCCCCTTTTTATAGCATCAAATAACTAATTAAAAGTAAACTTGTGAGAAAAATGAATACTTGGACATAAATCAGCATGATAAGAACTAACTATAATGACAGAAACCATGTTTGAGAAAAATGTATTTGACGTGTATTTTAATTTTATAGTTTGACTCATGTCCCATCTGTTAACATGGAGGAGGCGGGCTTTATGAGCTATACTGCAGCCAGTCAGCAGGGGGCGACAGAGAGGGTTTGGCTTCACTTAAGGGAGCTGTCATGTCATCCATCTTTTTATACAGTCTGCGGTTGATCCCCACTGGGGAATATCAACTGGTTACAGCAGCTTAAGAGTCAAAAAGTAACAATAAGATATTATTAACAACAATAATAAAAACCGTAAACACCATGTACTCTTTCTCTTCTTCATGACCTCAGTTGGATAGCCTCTGCTGTTGGCAACCTAATTGTCCGACAAGCAAGATACGTTAGCTAGCCAGCATTAGCAGCTGTGTAAATCACTGGATAACAAGACATTAGCTAAGCACCAACCAAGAGAACTGTGATCTGAACTCACTGAAACCGTCGCAATGGCAGAAGAATATTTTTGAGATTAGCTGCAAACTAAGCCTACTCGAGGAGGGAGGTTTGCTTGCTAGCCGAGCTCAACGTCACCTTAACACAGCACAGTCTCTGCAGAGCCACCCACTGCTTTTATTTTAATGCCCATCTATTAATGCTGTGACAGTACCGGTGATTGGAGCGACCAGACAGGACAAGAAACTTTACAGCAATAACATTCTTTATATATAAATCCATATATCACGGTTCAATCAAGGCTTGTTGAATCACAAAATAAGTAATAAGTAATACATTTTATTAAAGCGATTCTACAATAGAAAATTAAAGGGCACATCAGCTCAAATTACATCACGTTTATAAATTCTTCATATTTGAACTTTCGTTAGCTTTTTTCTTTTAGAAATGTATTTCCATAATTTGGCAGTTTGAAATTTTTTAGTTACTTTACAGAACAATTTTTTTGAGAAACTTAAATGCGTGTCAGCTAAATTTATATTATAGGAAAAGGAAAGTAATTTTTAACTGGACAATTGAATGGTAAATTTAAGTGCCTCACAAAAGCCCTGTTAGGTATTTGATGGTACAATAAAGCTGCCTAAAACAGAAGGGTTAAAGAAAGGTAGCAACAGCAACGTACTTAAAGGGGACAACCTGCTGCAATTTAACCAACCAGTTTGTGGTTGTTCAGTTCACTACAGTAGAATGAACTTCAGTTTAGTTTTTTCACTAGGTTCCCAGCATTACACTAAAATGATTTATTCTCCTTTTCTGTTTGATACCCAGTTTGTTCCCTTAGTCGTGTTATCTTCTATCAGCCCTAGATTTTATCACCAGTTTGAGCCAGGAAGAATTTTATAAATATATCTGTTTACCAAAGTTACACTGTAAAATGTTTGCTGTAGATAGAAGTATGACAATTTGTCTTTAAATGGTGCTTTTTCTTATTTAAACCAAGCTAACAAAATACAGCTGATACAGGAGCTAATATATAAAAGATGTATTTAAATAATTAGATGCACACTAAAGTTAGTTTCTCCAGGAAGTTGCAAAGTTGCGATTCAGCGCATTCACGTAAAATCTCTTTTTTTCGTGACCTTGCAATTTCGTCCAATCTCTGCAACTTTTCCACAAATTTGACCGATCATCCTATTTCCCCCACGGGTGTTGATGTGTTCATCACCAAATATTGATCTTCATAGGTCTGCAATGTTGTTTAAACATCAGAGAGTATCGTTTACTGTGCCCTTAATATCTCCAGAACGCTGCATGCTGGAGACAGACAGCTGATTCGTTCTAACGAGGCTCTGGTGTGATCGTCTCTCTTTCATGAGCGTCCTGATCCTCAAGTCTTTCATGAGACTCTTAACAGTGAATCATTGATCGCAAATCCAACACTCAATATCTTCTTGTGATTATTTATCCATGTTGGAAACTGTTAGTCGTTCACTTGGCCACTTCCTGCTGCCTTTCCACCAATCAGAGGCTCTGTAACAAATGTGGGTCAGTGTTGATCTCAAAGAGTGTTTGTACAGTGAGATAGTAATCACGTCTCTTATCAGTGGTTTTATACAAGCGAAGCACCTGAAATAACAAGTAGAACAGCTTAAATATCATAAATAATGTGCAGATTCTTCTTTAGGCAGATGGACAGCATGAAATAGAAATTTCTTTCAGGTTCATTCCATTTTTACACATTTTATTTGGTGTCTTGACACAGAAATTGACTGGAAGTGACGGCTTTACTGGAGCGTTTGCTCTGATGAAGCAAGATAAACAGTCCTCACCATGGCCTAGTGTGCAAACCATTTTTTAATGTTATTTGTAAATATATCAGTCATGCATAGTTTCCTCATCATTTGAGGAACTCACCTGATCTCTTTCAGGGAGTAAATCAACGATAGAAACGTTTCAACGTGACACAAAGCCTTGTGAAAAACAGATGCAAAGAAGCTAAATCAATCTGGAGATAAAGCCGGTGCAGCTTCTAAAAAGCGTTTGAGGTTTTGATCTCAGTGTTAACTCTTCACCAGTGATCACCTCAGACCAGCTGACCAGTAAAGGTGTCAGCGGAGCGACAGTCATTTAGCAGGTCAGACTATAGGACTGAAGTCTGAGGGCGACAGGCGGTGACAGGTCTGAGTGAAGCACAGACAGCGGAGAAGATGGAGTCATGCTGGGAATGTAGCGCTGCAGGGTGATGCTGTGGCTCAGGTTCGTGGTTCTGTCAGACGGACGGGCAGGTGTTTTCTACCAAGATGTCCGACCGACAACTCGAGCCTCAGGAATGTTCTGAACGACCAATTCCGAGTTTGGAATTGCGAGAGAAGCGTGTGGCCTTTCCTCACTATGTGACAGCATTAATAACTATATGTGTATGTTTACATGGAGTTTGATTCATGGTCTCGATGTTTGTTTAGATGCATCCACCATCTGGTCGCGTTTGCTGCGTGGACGGGAATGTCCGTGTCGCCACCCGCAGAGATGGTCTGCTCTCAGATTTATCGCCTGTCACTAAGGTTTAACCAATACGAAAATATATCACAAGGGCCTGACCAACTCTTCAACGAAACGATCCACGACTAAAGTTTGTCTTATACCCACATTTCAGATTCTTGTTTGCTTGTTGAGGCTGATGCGTCGTCCATCTTTATACAGTCACTGGACTGGAACAAGAGAAGAAACAGTATTTACTAATGTGTAAACATAATTACTTAAATTAAGTAACCTAAACCTCTCCGACATCAGCTGTGGCGTGAACGCAGCTTGAATTCTGTGAGTCTTTGTGCCTCTGAGTCTTTGTTTCACTCACAACACATCAAAGAGTATTTCTCACATTCGGTCTTAATTAAAAGTGTCACTGAATAACTAATTTAACACTTTAACACCAATGCTTGTTGCAACACCTTGTTTTATTTAGAGGTGTTAAAGGGTGTGACATTGACAGCAGCTGATGTCTCTGATTAACAACCTTCATTTAGAAAGTTAGAACTGTAAAGTGAATAAGTTCAGAACTGTCACGTTTGGTCAGAATCACAAAGGGAGAGGACGTGATCGCAGACTTCATTAAGGATTTCATGAAACACGAAAAGGAAAAACAAGAGTCCGCGGGGAGCAGGTGGGAAGCAAACATCCAAAAACAGGTACAAGATCCAGGAAAACACTGGTACAGCCACGAGAAACATCCACGCCTGGAGCAGGGGCAGACACTTTGACGAAAACCGAACTAGCAAAGAAACGGGAAGACTCCGGCCATGTCCGCACGTACACCGGTGTTTTTCAAAACGCAGCTTTCTCTCCGTTTTGGTCTTTCGTCCACACAAACGCCGTTTTATGTCACTGAAAACGGATCTTTTGTAAAACTCCGGACACGGTAACGACTTTTAGAAACGCCGTTTCCATGGAGACGTGTTGACGGGGTAAACAGCGTTTTTGGCGGGATGCGATCTCCCGGCAATAGATTTTTTCAGACTTGTGATTGGCTGGTTGGTTCTTTGCATGACTGGGTCAAATCGTCGCCTGTTGGTGTGGCGTTGTCATGACAGCGTTCTGTTGTGTTTTGGACGGGGATTTTTTTATATCAGCACTTGTGTGGACGAGGTTATTTTTTGGAAACGAAGGAAGGAAAAACTACACTGTGCGTGTAGACATGGCCTCATGGAGGTGTGGGTAATGAGGGACAGGTGAGACAATCTACACAGGTGAAATCAATAAGGGCGGCACACACAA
Source organism: Semicossyphus pulcher (assembly GCF_022749685.1). Lineage (NCBI taxonomy): Eukaryota > Metazoa > Chordata > Actinopteri > Labriformes > Labridae > Semicossyphus > Semicossyphus pulcher. Next base: position 2,532,241 of record NW_027211759.1, read on the forward strand.
CAGCCACAAGAGTTAGGGGTGAATGACAACATAAAACAGGAAATAAAATCTACAATAAATCAAATGCAAAAACGTAACAACAGTGAATGACAGGCTAAAGAAAATGAGGGTAACTTTCAAGCTTTAACAAAGAAAGTGACCGGACGTGTGGAGCTTCATGCTGAAAAAGGGCCACATTCATACTGTGAACATAAATGATCATAACCCAAGATGTCTTAGCAGCTTTCTGGCTAATACCACACATATTTAAACTGAGCTTCACCATTTACGTTGAAAAATATTATGTGATAGAATAATTATTGTTTCTAATAAGCCGACTCTCTGTATAAACCAACACAGACGCATCTGTGAAAACCTTTACAAGCATTGACATGAAGTGTTTTTAAAAGCTCCAGAGAATCTCGTGTCTTCCCCAGATCCCAAAATGTGGTTTATGGGATAAGTGTACACAGTAGACTGAATAAATAACGGCCGTAGCCACCGTGATGTCGCCCACTGATGACTGTAAATGAAGCCTCGAGTTCGGGCCGCTGCCATGTTGGTTTTCTGGAGCCTGAAGTGATCATATTTGGATGAGAGGGTGGAGCTGCAGAGGAGGGAGGGGTGAGATAGCAGCGGGTGAACGTCACGTACTGGGTAACTTAAAATAACCTTCTCATCACTTCAGTTCGCCGTAATGTCTGCAGGAAAAAGCCTACAACTCCTGCCTCCTATGCCCCGACGAAAAATAAATGTTTGATAAACAAGCCAGCTTTAGCGAGCACAATAGACCTACTTAGTGCTAATATATCAAAACAATTATACTAGCATTTAACTCACCGAAAAGCTGGAGCTCAGACTTCTTGCACAGCCATAAAGTTCAATAAATCACAGAGAGAGAGAGACAGATTATTTGTCCGATATTTGCATTAAAAAAAGTTCAGTGACTGCGTGTCTGTGTTGGCGTCTAGCAGACAGCCAGCAGTGTCCACCTGTCACTCAAGTGACCCGGCTACTATGAATTAAGGTTTAATATTATAAAATATTCACCTCCTCTACAGTTATCTTGAACAGTAAAATTGGCTATTTATAACAAAACTGTTTTTGTACCAGTTTGTAAACATGTTTATTTCTGCTGTTAAAATGGGCATTTTCCCATCTGCTAATGTTATTTCTTGGTTTCTGGAGCCTCAAGTGGCCACTCAAGGAACTGCAGTTTTTGCACTTCCACATTGGCGTCTTTTTTTTTTGAACAGCGGTGGTACACGACACCAATCATATATATTCCCTAGTTTTTAATCCTATAACCTTTGTGTCCTTACATGGCAGCGGCAGGAACTACCGCCTACCTATCCAAATGATCTAAACAACGAGGTAACCAAGTAAGTAATAATTCTTTTTGCAGAGAAAACAGTTTTTACCAGGTATAGGCGGATCAATCCAGCAGGATGCTTTGATTATCAAAAGCTACTAGTTAGTATAGATCCCTTTAAAACAAATATTGATAATAAAGTTCTAAAAATATAAAAGTGGATGGCTCAGTTTTCAGTACCTCTGTATAATGTTTATACCAATATGTAGCTCATAGGATGACGAGGTACTACTTAGAGGGAAATACACAGAACGATGCACTTTATGTACCCAAATAAATGCTACAAAGATGAAACCCAAGTAACCTCTCAAAACATTTTAAAAAAACACACTGAGAGGCAAAGCACATCCAGGTTCATGTAGCAGATTAGCACCAGTAAGGTTTACCTCTACCAAGGAAGCAGACCTGTTGCATGTAAGCTATTCGTTTCATAACTTTATCGCAAACTGCCGTGGGACACTGTAGTTCATTTTCACGTCTCGAGTTTCATTCAAGATACCGATTAACTTTAGTAGTAGATCAATGTCTTATCTCGACTTTCTGTTTAAAGAGAAAAAGTAACTTCAATTAGTCAAATGTTTCTTACCTGATATCCTGAGGCCAGTCCATTTTTTCCCAGGCTTAAACGAGCACAGGGGTAACAGTTCACCTCCTGCCTGAATGGAGAACATTCAAAAACAACATTAAACAGATCATTCATGTATCTACTAGGTGCTTCCACAGTATCTCTGTGTGCAGTGTTTTTTCCACAGGATATTATAAAATTCAAACTGTTGTAGCTCTGCTGTCCTGTTTGCTCATTTCTAAATCTAGCTGGTGTCTTAAGTGAAGAAGCAGCTGTTCTCTGAGGATATGATACAGCCGGCAGCAGAGGTCAAATATAACCTGCAGTAACTCTGGGGAATGAGACGCCAAACACAAGACATTGTTGAGGCAGTTAGGTGTTTAGAAATGTAACAGAATGAACACTGTAGTCAGCAATGCAGATGCTTGACAGTATTCAACCATGAAACTGAACATGTCCTCCCCAGGACTATCACAAGACTTTAGTGCTGTGACATTGTAGGCTTAAGATCAGGAGGGGGCAGGAAACACAAACGTCACGGCCAAATGTCTGACAATCTGGTTTTATATACTCCAGGCATCCGAGTACATTAAACATGACTCAGCAAAATGCAGCAAAACTATTTTTGTAACAACTTGGAACCAGATAAGGGGCCTAAAAGTTAGTGAGACTTGTAGTGATAATCCTTCCATACATTTTAATACTTTCTTTGTTAACATTTTGTTTAATAACTTTGGTGTAGTTCTTTTATGGACTCCAGACCACCATGAATAACGTTGGAGAACGTTGTTTTATTGTCTGTTTATTTGATTTTACTGGCGCTTCGATGTGAGAAAAAGGATCAGGGAAAAGAAGGTTTATCAAAGAACAGAAGGTAACAGAACAAACTTGCCTCTGCAGCAAACCCCACCAGGTCATGATTAAGATCATCTGCAAGGGAATAAAAGGAAAGAAATCAAATCATTATTGTTTAAGAAACACAACTTTGAATTAGGATTATTAATAAAACTACCTTATTTGCTCGACCTGGACAAAGACTCTTCCGTGTATTTCTTTGAACAGACTGCAGACAGTAGTATAAAAGAAGCTTGAGCCAATTCATGAAGAGACAATGAGGATCCAGCTTCATGACTACAAACATATTCACTCAGCATCATAAATATTTCAATTTTAGCACCAACTGTTCCCTTAGTGGACAAAATGTAAGTCTTACTTAATGTAAAATAACAAATACGCTTACGTTTTGTTTTTCAATTTAGGGTTAAAGATGAGTTTTGAGGATTCATTTTTACGTCAGAAAATTGTCAAAGTTTTTATAAATATTTGCACCAAATAACCATCTGTCGTTCCTGCTGACGCTTAAAGGGAATGTTAGCTAACGGTTAACTTTAGTTATAGGTTACAGTTAAACCGTAAAATAAAAACCAAATCAGCGGGAGGTTTAAATGCTGTGACCTGAAGCTTATTACATCCAAAATACTTTTAAATAGTAAGTAAAATCTACGGAAGCCCTTAGCGGACATGCGTCCATACATTGTATTTACTCCGTTTTCCAGCGATAACGAGTAATTTCAGTTGTTTTCTTGAGATCTCGACTTCTTTATCTCGTTATCTCGAGATAATGAAGCTGGGTTTCTCGTGATAACGGGATAATTTTCTGCCGATCTAGACAACAGAACAACAGGCTGGTCACTGATATCACAGAGCAGGACATGCCATGCTGCCATTGGCCACGTGAGGTCAGTTAAGCCTGTGGGTAAGCTCTGGGGATACGAGTTATGACCATCTGACGTTACGGAGGTGCAGAGTTGTTATCTCATGATAACGAGATAAATAAATCAAGATCTCAAGAAAACAACTGAAATTACTCGTGTGCGGATACATGTCCGCTTAGGGCGTCCGTACTCATCAGCTATGGCTTGGCTTCATTTTTCGTTTGCATAACGATTAACATTTGTGTTGCAGATGAAGGGTGAGAAAAAGCCCAAATTTAAAGTACATATTTTTTTTCTAAAAGTCACCTTAGAAGTCTGGGAGGTTTTTATGTCTAAAGCTAATGTCTGCAAACTCACAATCCTCTCTTTCTGTCCTCAAACAAACTGATAGAGCCAAGCATTAACAAATTCAACAAGACTATAAACAGGATGAACATGAAGCGTTTGTATTTAATGTGACAGGTACAAGATGAGAAATGTACATCACACGTTTGTTTGAGCAGTTTAGAAAAGATGACATGATGTTGTTTAGTACAGACAGTCGGCTGAATTATACTTCTGCAAGGATGAGTCACTGTTGCTTGCAATGTGTCAGTTTTTTAGCTTTAGCTTGCATGACTAATGGCGTGCAAAAACAGGCGTGTAGCTGTTTAGTCAGGTTAACACGCCTGTTTTTTTCCCTTTTTAAACTGGGCATTGTTTATCTAACATATAACACACATGTTGGCAGACAAATGGCAAAGTAGGAGTGAGAATAGGACCAATCTATTCATGAATTATGTTTGAAAACGTTACTGGAGCCAGAAGCTTTTCAGAATAAAATCACAGAATCATGTCGGTCTGTCAGGTAACAGAAGTTCCTTATCAATTAAAAACTATATTAAATACGTTTTACTTAAAGAAAGGCCACAACATTTGTACGTTCATGTGAACCTAATTTTTAATTTTAACCTTTTAATGCAAAAGAGATATGTTGTAAGACATTCCCCAGAAAAGAGCACAAGATTTCTCTTCTGCCATAAAGGTATAAAAACAGGTAAAAGTGGTATCATATTAACTTAGATGTGAAAATAAAAAAACATTTTAGAGAGTGTACCAATTTGAAATGACTGTTATTAGGCGTACTAAACACACCAAAGTGAATGATTTAATAAAGATTGAGATGATGAAAGTTTGTTCAGCCCCATCAAAGATGCAGCAGTGTTTTGATGCAGAAGTACAAGTCAACCTCAACCTCGGAAGAAGAAAAGCAAATATTTAAATCACCACTCGTGTACTAACTGACATCGGTACACACGGTACAAATACATCACAGAGTATGTTTAACAGGCTAAAGCAGAAGGCAATATAGATTTAACTGAAGAGTTTTGTTCCAAAGCAAGACAACCTAAATCTACCTGCGTCCTTCTGAAATTTATAAAGTATCCAAGATTTCAATATGATCAAGATTCATACGGTTTATCAGTAACACCTTCACAGCCGTCACATCAGTTTAAAAGACATAGACAGGTTTACAGCGGCTATTCAGCATTTTGGAATAAACTCCTCAGTTAGAAAAACACAAGTCCCGAATTCTGTCCAGAAAAACACTCGTAAGCCAAACAACCAGTTACAGATCACATTTAACTATCAAACATCTTCTTCCTATCAGACTTGTCTTCAATGTTCTTACGCCAGTCTCCCACATCGCGCAGCTGCTTGTCCTGTAAACACAGACAATATTACATTTAGTTTCAATAAAAACATTACAAGTAAAATAAGAAATAGCATTTAGAAAGAAATGATCACGACTTAAGTGGTGATAAACTTTACTTGTAGCTTAACTGGCTTTCTACTGAAGACAGCTCACGGAGTAAACATTAAAAGAACACAGTGCGGGATATGGCAGTGTTTAAAGACGGGTAATGGAAAAGAAAATGTCAACAGACTGACAGTGATGAGACGGGAAACATTCATCAGGTGCTGCGCTGATTTCTGCGGCCCTGTTCACCTTTTCTTACTTCACCATCAGAGGAAATTATTCCATTTAGTTATTTTAATGTGAGTAACAACAGCTAGCTTAGCTCATTTTAGCATGAGTAATAACAGCTAGGTTAGCTCACTTTAACATGAGAAATAACAGCTAGCTTAGCTCATTTAAATGTGAGTAATAACAGCTAGGTTAGCTCATTTTAACGTGAGTAATAACAGCTAGCTTAGCTCATTTTAACGTGAGTAATAACAGCTAGCTTAGCTCCTGTTAACGTGAGTAATAACAGCTAGCTTAGCTCATTTTAATGTGAGTAATAACAGCTAGGTTAGCTCATTTTACTGTGAGTAATAACAGCTAGGTTAGCTCATTTTAACGTGAGTAACAACAGCTAGGTTAGCTCATTTAAATGTGAGTAATAACAGCTAGGTTAGCTCATTTTACTGTGAGTAATAACAGCTAGGTTAGCTCATTTTACTGTGAGTGATAACAGCTAGGTTAGCTCAATTTAACATGAGAAATAACAGCTAGGTTAGCTCATTTTACTGTGAGTGATAACAGCTAGGTTAGCTCAATTTAACATGAGAAATAACAGCTAGGTTAGCTCATTTTACTGTGAGTAACAACAGCTAAGTTAGCTCAATTTAACATGAGAAATAACAGCTAGGTTAGCTCATTTTACTGTGAGTAACAACAGCTAAGTTAGCTCAATTTAACATGAGAAATAACAGCTAGGTTAGCTCATTTTACTGTGAGTGATAACAGCTAGGTTAGCTCAATTTAACTTGAGAAATAACAGCTAGGTTAGCTCATTTTAGCATGAGTAATAACAGCTAGGTTAGCTCACTTTAACATGAGAAATAACAGCTAGCTTAGCTCATTTAAATGTGAGTAATAACAGCTAGGTTAGCTCATTTTAACGTGAGTAATAACAGCTAGCTTAGCTCATTTTAACGTGAGTAATAACAGCTAGCTTAGCTCCTGTTAACGTGAGTAATAACAGCTAGCTTAGCTCATTTTAATGTGAGTAATAACAGCTAGGTTAGCTCATTTTACTGTGAGTAATAACAGCTAGCTTAGCTCAATTTAACATGAGAAATAACAGCTAGCTTAGCTCATTTAAATGTGAGTAATAACAGCTAGGTTAGCTAATTTTACTGTGAGTAATAACAGCTAGGTTAGCTCATTTTAACGTGAGTAATAACAGCTAGGTTAGCTCATTTTAACGTGAGTAACAACAGCTAAGTTAGCTCATTTAAATGTGAGTAATAACAGCTAGGTTAGCTCATTTTACTGTGAGTAATAACAGCTAGGTTAGCTCATTTTACTGTGAGTGATAACAGCTAGGTTAGCTCAATTTAACATGAGAAATAACAGCTAGGTTAGCTCATTTTACTGTGAGTAACAACAGCTAAGTTAGCTCAATTTAACATGAGAAATAACAGCTAGGTTAGCTCATTTTACTGTGAGTGATAACAGCTAGGTTAGCTCAATTTAACATGAGAAATAACAGCTAGGTTAGCTCATTTTACTGTGAGTAACAACAGCTAAGTTAGCTCATTTAAAGAAGGCTACAGAGTTAACCGTTGCTATGGTAGCAGCTCTCACTGTAAGTGTAACAGACTATTTTTATATGGAAGAAATATAATCATTTTTAAGTTTCTAAGTAAAAAGCTGTGTAATAAGCGGGATAATGTAAAGTGAGCGGGTTGTTATAGCGATGGAACCCTGACTGGGGGTGAGCAGGACTGTCCGAAAATATAAAGAAAAATTTCTACAATAAGATTTTTTTGACTAAAAAAAATAATAATCAAATAATAGAATTAAAAAAGATGTGGGAACAAAGCAACAGAAGCACACAAACCGTGGATTGATCCTGCAGGATGCTTTGATAATCAAAAGCTACTAGTTTGTATAGATCCCTTTAAAACAAATATTGATAATAAAGGCTCAGTTTTCAGTACCTCTCTATAATGTTTATACCAATATTTAGCTCATAGGATGACGAGGTACTACTTAGAGGGAAATACACAGAACGATGAACTATTTGTACCCAAATAAATGCTACAAAGATGAAACCCAAGTAACCTCTCAAAACATTTTAAAAAACACACACTGAGAGGCAAAGCACATCCAGGTACATGTAGCAGATTAGCACCAGCAAGTTTTACATCTACCAAAGAAGCGGACCTGTTTTTGCCTTTCCACTCTTTATTCTTAACATCATCATCACAATCAAAGAATACAAATCCTTAAAGGACTTTTGTAGTTTAAGCTGATGTAAAGGAGATAACAAGAAGTCAAACTAAACTTTACCTTAGAGCTAACGTGTTTATTGAGTTTTAAACAGAAGTCTGGCTGAACCAGGAAGCAGCTCACCTCCTCTTTGACCTCCTTCTTGACCTGCTTCAGGTTGGCTCTCAGGTCCATGTTGACCGTGTGCTTGGAGCCCAGCAGAGCCTTCAGCATGGCGTCGGCAGACATGCGCACTTTCTTCAGCCTGGGTCTCTTGAACTTTCCCCTCAGATCCACAATCTTTATGTTGAGGTCTCTCACCTTCAGGAGGATTCAGGACAGAAGGAACATAGACTTTTATTTTAGGTATAAGTTATTGTATGTATTTTTATGGTCATTATAACCATAACTTTACAGCATACAACAGACGTTTTTAAGGAAAATATCTTTGCTGTAACAAAAACATCAACGTTTCCTCCAGGATAACTTGTGGATAAGATTATTATTGTGCTGCTCCAGAGCTAACGGTTGGAAATTGCAATTTCATTGAAGTCATGGTGGTACCTAAACCTGAGCTGGTACGCAGTGAAAGTTTGGTTAGATTTAGGCATGAATACTACTTGGTCAGGTTTAGGAAAGATTAATGTTTTGGCTATAAGACTAAATTAATGTTAACGGGCTTAAGTGCACAGCTCCAGGGTCCTAGCCATAGACTGTATTAAGGAAATGGACATAGCCACTTCATTGTCAACCATTGGTTTTTAAATCCCCCTTTGAAGCCTCAGGTGTGACATTATGGCCGCCGCCATCTTGGTTTCTCCTAGTTGACATGTCGCTGTGGCAGCGTCAATTCACAGGTAGCCCCACCCTAAAGCACACCCTTCTTTATCATCAGATTCACCCTAAATGGGACCACAATTTGCTAAATGAACTGTATTTAAGACGATTTGAAATTAGAGACTGAGACCATAAACTGTTAAAATAAAGGAATTTTCTTCTTTGTGCAACCATTGGAGTCTCCCTCTGCTGGTCGTAGCAGGATTGCAGGTTTAAGGCACTGCTCCGTTGGCAACTCTTTTGAAGTATGTATTCTTAATTAGAGTGTATGTCCCTACTAAAAATCCCTAAAGGAAATCATAGCACATGAGAGCGCAGTTAGGCAGAGCTCTTTTAGCCTTAAGCCTCTTTTACTTTCACAATGTCGCCGTTGTTTGTTCACTGTAACAAAGGAAAGTCTGCATAATAAGGGGGGCCTCTTATTAGCTAGTTGTTAAAAAAGAGTTTAGTGAATGCCTCATAAAGCTGCTGTACATTAACTCCACAGATGCGTAAGATTAATAGAGTAAACATACCAGGAAAAGTATCTCACCTCATTCAGAACCATGTTCAGCTTGAACTCTATGCAGTATCTCTCCTCCTCACTGATGTCAATCTGCTCGTGAAGTTTCTGGCAGAGTTCCTGAGGAGAAAACATCTTTTTTAGTTTTGGTTGAGTTCGCTGGGTGATTCAACTTTGACGAAATAATTTGACCAACTCTTGGCTAATATACATTCATCAAGTGGTTAATGCACAATGCTTGGAATTCTGTTCTCTGCAAAAGTTTCAAAGAAGAATTGTTTCAAAAAGTATAATAGGATAAGAATACGGTAAGTGTTTTGTAAGATATATTTAAACTCGTCTCCATGTTTTTTTTACAGTTAATCCTGGGCCGACCCGGGACAGCCTGTCCCGTTTCTCTCTCACCGTGAGCTCATCCTTGGAGTACGGCAGCTCCAGAGGAGGACACTTATCTGCCAGGAACTTCTCCCGCTCTCCAGATTTCACGTTTGATTCAGCCTCCAACAAATTATTCGCCACCACCAGCATACAGCTCTGTGGATTACAGCATCATGCAACATAAAGTATTTATAAGTAGGCAAGAGAATAAAAGGTGTTACAGTCCAGGTCATGGTAATTCTAAGCTTAATCCAAAAGGCAACTGGACTTGGTCGACAGTGATTCCTTACCTTCAGTGTATGCTTACGCCTCGCGGACAGTCTTTTCCTGCACACAAAAACACAAAACATGACTCAGACTGGTACTAGGTACTTTAGGCTATCAATACATCCATAAATCAGTCGAAAGAGTGAACACATCCAAAAGATTGCCAAAAGTGCAAAAGTTATTTTTAATAAATTTCTGTTTTATAAGACAGATGATCTTTCGAGCGTTGTAAATGATGAGAAAATAGTTTGTAAAATGTCCTCAAAAATATTTTATCCTTCAAAAGGTTTTTAGCTGAACGTTGAGGTAAACGCTAAAGTGCTAACACTACAAATGCAGAAATGCTGTTGTTTATCAGTGTTCGATGTTACATGCTAAAGGTTAGCATTACAGCGAGCTAACAGCTAAATGCTGTATATTACATATCAGACTTATTCTGTTTATGTACTTTGCTAGCAGCTTGTCAAAGGTTAAACTTTGCCAAGACTTCCTGACTGCTTCATCTGTATAAGAGTCTAATGCTAACATAACATGCTAACACTAGCATGCTTATATGCTTAATTTCTTAATGTAGGCATAAAACAAGATTAGATTGTAGAAATTAGTATGGTAACATGGTACTTGATCACATGACTAACACTGGCATAATATGCTACATTAGCTAACATGCCAAATTCCAATATCTAAAAAATGTGTGTGCATTCCCTTCCGCATGTGGTCTGCATCAAAATAAAGTGACAAATGGTCTTTTGAGCATAAACATTGAAAAGGTTCCTTCGCTTAAAAATGAATCACTTCTTCTTTTATCCTCTGGCCTAAATGTACAACAAATGTTTAAATGCTTTAATGAATGGTGCTATGGAACAAACATAAAAACATTCACTCGATTTCTGTAAACTTACTCGTCGGCCATCTTGGCTGCTGGATCCTGTTGTTATCTGATAACAAAAACACAAAAGACCATTAACATTACATTTCTACCAGTTGATATGTAAAGTTTTGATGGAACTGATTAGTGACACACAAAACACCTATTATTAATACAGGTCAATTTGTATTCATTGTGTGCACATATGAAGAAGAATATGCTTCCTATTGGTCTAAAATGTTTTCCCAGTTACATGATGGCCATATGGCAAAAATAACATTAATGAATACCATGAACCTTCCTCTGCTAACAAGGACGCAGGCTTTGAGTATCTTTTTTAGTGAGAGGTGAATCTGACACTTTCATACGCGAGACTAACCACAGAGATAACATTTTATGCAGATTGTATGTCAGCAGCAGAAACAATATCTGAAAACATTTTCCATACAGTACACGCACACGTCCCTTGTTAATCTCCACATTTTTACTTTAAACAGTTCTGTTTCCATGTCAATAGAAACTCCCCCAATAGAAACTAATCTGTCTCGCATTTCAAATTTGGCTCATGTTAATTCCAGGAAACTTCATGGAACTGAACTTTGTAACTGAGGCCGTGTTAATACCTTTAAGGACCAGAAAGCTAATTTTAGCAGCGTGGCTGCTCTGGGGACAGTGGTCCAACACTGTAGTCAAGTTTAATATCTCAGCATCTATTGGATAGATTTACAAGAAATGTGGTTATACAGCCCACAGAGGATAACTCAAAGTGACTTTAATGATCCTCTGACTGGTCTTGTAGCGCCATCAACAGGTCCAAATGTACACTTTGCCAACTTTTCCCTTCATTAAAAGATGCCTCTAAAACTGAGGACTGAATACCTTCCAGCCTAAACTGAACTCGGAGTCTAATGCTAACATGCTATCATTAGCATGCAGACATGATATTTGTTTACCAGGTTGCACATGCTGAATGTAGCAGGTTTGTGTAACATGGCACATTTAAATGCGTATTTTAAAACATATTACAAAGCTTAAGGAACGTATGGTGAAAGGTTCTATGTTACATGCCAAAATGAGCATTATAGCAAGCTAGGCTAAATGCTATATATTAAATATCAGATTTTATCATGCCAATGTAAGATACAATTAGCTGGTCAGAACTTCTACAAAATTGACCGAATCTGATATAAGAGGACCCAGGATGCACCCTTGTGGAACACCTGATGTTAAGTGAACTTGGCTCTGGGTTCTTCCTGTGAAGTAGTAATTAAAACCATTTAAAAAACGTTTTTTTAGTTATCGTAAAATTTGGTGTATAAGACGCACTTTTAATAAATTTTCTTACATCTAAAAAGTGGGCTGCGTCCGATATATTACTATGTGACGGTATTTTACCCAGACGATTGGGGGGCGGCGGGGGTTCCGGATCACATTTGAAAATATATCGAAGCACATTACAAACAATAAAATAACAAAAGAAATAAGATGAAAACTTAATCTCGATGATAAAACCATGAGATATAGTCTCATATTTATCATAATTATGTCGAAATGATGCGATAAAGAGTTGAAATTATGACAGAAAAAGTCATAGTTATGAGAGACATTATCTCATAATTTTGATGTTTTATACGACAATTATGACTGAAAATGGGGGGATATTTTATTATAGAGGGTAATTTTCATATAGTTTTGTTAATGGCATAAATGGACTTCCATAGACACACGGTCCCAACCAGACACTGATTTTTTGAAAGGCTGGGATGCAGTGTACTTTATTTTCAGATGGACTGTATTTTATCAATGAGTAGTATCTTTGTTTTCTTATTTAAAATATTTATCTTAAAAGTAATCAGTGATTAAATCTGTCCAAAAAATGTTTTAAAGTCCATTAGTGTCCTTTTAAGTGGGTGTATAAAATAGCATAAAAAGAAATGTATCAAGTAAAGTATAAAATTAGGAGCCTATATAAGTGTATTACTTGATTTTGCACTTTCCTCTACTGCTGTTAGTACTAAAATATACCGCTAGACTGGGTAAACCGACCTTTTCCGTACCAGGCCGGGGCTCTTTGAGGTCCCAGAGGTACTCGGAGGCCAGTCAGTCGCTGCCTGAGCTGTTTGTAATGTTTAGGCACTGTGACGAACAGTGGATTAAGACTCTATTCCTGGAGCAACAGCTGTTCCAAACGTCTTTATTATGGAGGGAAAAAATGACAGCAGGCTTGTCTTGAAAGAAAAGACGTCTGACGGCCTGAAACCCATAACTGCTCCAGGAACAAATGGCCGTCGTGTGTAAACCAATAACAGGCGGTTGGGGGGGTATCTCCAGGGCTCACAGTGTATTTTAGGACACTCGAAACCCTGAGGACATAACAACATGTTGCTCTGGAGATGGGATAATATCTGCAGGGTTAAATTTGGCCCTGATTTTTGTCTTAGGTATTGGCGTGTGTGTTATGAGTAGGGGATTGTCTCTGCAGGGATATTGGAAGGGTTCACAGTAACCCAACACCGCAGAACATCCCTCGGACGAACAAGACATTAGAGCATAATGCAAAAATAACTCGCTGTTGGGCTGACCTCAGATGCACGTACAGTTCATCTGCTTCAGGCTGAGAAAATACAGACAAGATGGTACAATAGCATCTAAATCCTTTGAAAAAAGGTGTATTTTAAAAAAAGAAAAATAGATATGTAAAAAAAAAAAAAAAAGATAGTTTAAAATATGTAAAAACAAAAAGAAAAAAAATTTAAACAAAATCTGTCTCACGTGCTCCTCCTTGTTTAGGACATTAAAGCTCCAAAGGTGGTTAAACATTCAAACACTTTAATTGGTTTCTGGAGGATTAAACTGGAGGATTAAAATTAAAACGAGTTGAGACATTTTCCATGGAAAAACAGAAAACTTGAGTCGTGAATGTAATGTGCTATTTATTTTCAGAAAACCTTTAAGCTAAAGAGAGAAAATAGATCTAAAAGAGAACTTGTCTGCAAAATAGGCAAAAAAGAAAAAAAGGAAGACGACAGAAACAACATCTGTTGTGACAGCTCCTCTAGTATCACACTCTTATGTTCTTTGGTAAAAGACAAACTAAATCTTTGTTGTTGCAGAAACATCTGAATCCTCGTGCAGAAAACAGTCTAAATTTGGTGAGGGGATTAAATGAGGTGTGAAGTGACGACAGAGACCGAGGTTGGCAGCCGCTGCAGATTAGACTAGGTTTTCGTCTGAAACCCCTGGGTGCTGACAGGAGGATAAACACCGACCGATCGATTTTCAAGTTCAAGCCTTGTAGTGGTGTTGCCTTTCAGTGCGCCACATCACCACATCGTACATCACCGCTTTGCGACCGTGCACGTCAGAAATATCTACCTTAGAAATCCAGAACAACAAAAAACACTCCGCAGACAAGAATAAAAATTGTTGTAATGAAAGAAACATTTAAGAACTGTACATTTAAACTTATTTATCACTTAAAGTATATTAAAGTAATCGAACACCAATTAAAGATCGACTAAAAAGTGTCAAACAGCCTTTAAAATTGACGGCATTTCACCATCAATAAAAAAGATCTAACTACCGTACACCAAAATCAATCACTCTCGACAGCGCCTACAAACCACGCGAGCAAGCATCAAATATTCGGCCAAAGCTCGAAAGATTTTCACCTTTTTCAGCAACTTTTAAATGACAGTATTTTCATTCAACAAACAAGACACTAACAGTTTTACCTTCAAGATTTAGCATTTATAACTGCTTTCAAGCTAAGAATGTGCATGCAAACAATCAAAATATGCCATGCTCTTAGACTACATCCACTAAAACATTTTTAAACAGGCAGAGACGGAGTTCTTACTGTATCGGAGCAGAGATATCAGCTCGTTAGAGTCACACACACACAGACCGAGCCCCAGCCGGACCGAGAGTTAAGAAGGTATATATTGCAATCTCTCATAGCCCTCTAAATCCTCCACTTTCTCTTTATGGAAGTGGATTACTGGTCAAACCAATGAGCTGGCAAGGTCATGAAATACAGTACAGTGTCATCTGCCCCCTTCCTCGGCTCGCCTCATTATAAATAACCCGCCCTTTAAGATTGTTATCTGTATTATCAGGTGGCATCGAGCTTCTGGCGGACAGAATGCAGGAAAGTGATTAAACCACTGAGGCATTTTGTAATCAGTTATTTTTGCCTTTAGATAGACAGAAATAAGTAGGAGATATAGTTGGTGAAACTCTCTGACATGCTGCTGGATGAAGTCTGTGTCACTATATTAATGGGAGATGCAGCTTAGACCAATAAATCCACAATAAGTCATTTATCTCCTTATAAACTAGAACTTTTTATCAACTCGTCAATTTACAGAAGATAAATGTGCGAATACTTAAAATTCTAGTGCAGGTTAAAGCCGCTGGAAATTATGTTTGAAATACTTCAAATGTCTCCACTAGAGTCAGAGTGAAAGTAAAATTATAAAATGTCATTCAAAACAGCTAATTTTATTTTTTGACCATATTTCAAGACATTGTTTGCATGGCCACTCATGTTTTTATTGACCCTTGCCTGGCTCCGCCCACAATAATGGTTAATAATTAGCATTGTGCAGCATACACATGCAATGTTAGCGTAAATTGCTCTATTTGTTCCCAAAACTAGGAACAAATTACTCTTCTTTATGTCCCTGTACCTTTAGCTAGCGAAACATCATTAGAGAGATAAACTACCCCGCTGCCGAAAAAACACCCGCCACCCAAAATAGATCATTAACAGCCCCACTAAACTCCCACAGCTGAATAGAGACAACTGCGGTTGATAAACTCTTGCTAACGCTGTGTGCTAACGGCCAAAATGCTGCAGTATGGCTGCCCTTATGATTATGCTTAATTTTACTATTACGCTACTATTAAGTTGTACAGAAACTAGATTAAAAATGAAGCTAATTTCTTATACTTTATAAATGCTCACTATTGTGTATAAAGGATGGATTTTGGCTTCTGGAGATTTTTAAGAGCTTGTTACTGAAACTGTTTAAGTTTTTTGTGGTTTGTTTTTGTTCACATTAAAACAAGGATTTTGCTACCCTTGCCCATCAGCCACCGTCTGACATCATTTAGCTCCAAGGAGCGACAATCCTTCGCTTCTGGTGTAGCGAGTGGATATCCGGATAACGAATATTATTGGATACGATATCTAGGGCAAGTCTTGTTTGTCAATAAACCGATTTCTTAATCTGATCTTTGACAACTAAAGCTGAAACAATCATAATTTACTGACCCTAAAGGAGAGGCTCACAGATTTCAAAGTATGTCTTCAAACAGGACTAAAGTGCCCGTATGCAGACTGACACAGGAATCTTTTTGAAGTTCATATTGTAAATTAAAATATAACCTCATCATGGGGGACAAATCCACAGTCATTTTTCTGTATTTAAAAGATAATGTCAAGTTAATATGAAGCTTTAGCAGTCTGATTTAGACAAATCAAGTAAATATGAAGTAAAAAGTTGACCAAAAGAAAATATTAAAACAACAAACGTAAAAAAGAGAAGCCTTTACTTACCTTAGATCTGTTTCTGTGGAAAATATGTGACGAAATGTTTGTTCGTTAAAAATATTTATCTTCCTAATGCAGTATACACAGTTAGTTTAATGCGACAAATGTTGCAACAGGAAATTATTTGGGGTCTTTCTTTACGTCCCACTTTGAAATTACAACTTCGTCTCCTCAACGATGTGTTAAAGGCGCCTCCTCTTGCTAAACGGTCGGTCTGTCCGACACCATTCGAAGCTTTACACGTCATAAAACAGCAACAACCAGGAAATGAGAGCAGGTCTGTAGCTCAGTGTTGGATCATGTTCACTGCTTTTTAACATTCCTGCAAGCTAAAGAGACGCTGCATCCACTAATTTCCATTCACATGTGCATCTTTCCGTATCTGCAACGCTCAGAGATTAATCAAACACCAGATATTAGAGTTTTGTTTGATTTGTTGATCAAGTAAGACATTTGTGCTAGGCCAAGCAAGGAGGACAAAATCAGCTTCCTCAGCAGCTGTTTATTCAAAGTTTCTACAGTTTTCAAGGTATTTCAAAAGAATGTTTTTGCTATACAATTAGTGGGGATTAAAAATGCTGCAGTTCAGAAGATAAGACTGAGTTAAGCCTCGCCCTCGAACATCTTCTTCCTCCCGTCCATGCCAGATTTGTCTTCGATGTTTTTGCGCCAATCACCGACGTCGCGCAGTTCCTTATCCTGAAACAGCAAGAGGACGACATGAAACCGTCTCTGTGACACTTTATAGTACGGCTCATTATTAACAGCGTTGTTTTATTGTATACTTACGTGTCTGCTAACTCATAAACGTTACCTCCTGCACATATGAGGAAAGGTGCTTCCCTTCCAAAAAGATTCATAAAACAAAAACACTTCCAGTAAGTTCCTCACCTCCTCTTTCACCTCCTTCTTCACCTGCTTCAGGTTGGCCCTCAGGTCCAGGTTGACCGTGTGTTTGGAGCCCAGCAGAGCTTTCAACATGGCGTCGGCGGACATACGCACTTTTCTCAGGACGGGCTTCTTGAATTTGCCCATCAGGTCTTGAACTTTGATCTTCAGGTCGTCAATCTAGAGGTGGATAATGAAAAAATTCAGTCTGGATTTACTTCAAACGGCTTCAGCAGTCCACAGAGCTTTGGGCTGGGACTCGTCAGGACACATCATAAGGTTTCTCAACTTTCTTTGGACCATGAGCTTGTTTTAAAACACCAAACTTAAAGTAAAGTTTTCATTTGATTTTTTACCATTTTTGAAACATTTTTTGCCTTTCGGGGGCATGAAAGGAGTAACTGCCTTTTTGGTTGTTGTCAAAGCCTGAAAAATGATGAAATGATGAAAGATGAAGCTCTGTTTCTGATTCTCTCCTACTTCCTAGCAGGTCGCTGCGTACCAGCAGAAGGTAAACACAGCTGTGTCAGTGCGCATGTGTAGCTAGCTGACTCAACGAGCGAGCTGGCAGACAGGACAGCGTTTACTTTGTGGAAATATTCACATTATTTTGAATTTTGGGGCGAAAGGGACGAGAACAGCATGTGTTCTTGTATCCTCCAGGCAGGTGTCACTTCATCACCGCTCACCTTTCAGTAAATTCATTCATGTCTCCCACAGTTAACACCAACAGTCATTCAATAATCCAATCACAACATTCAAAACAACCCGCACAGTCTGACACCAAACCCTGGAAAAACTCTGACAGTGAAATACACACTCCACAGGTAATCCTCCTCCTGAACAGACTCCAGCGTCGAGACTTGGAGTTCACACAAGCAACAACTATATAACGTGGACTTTTCAACGGGATCTTGAGGCCGGGGTAAGCTAACGTTCATTTCCTCCACTGACTAAAAAACACACTGGCCTCTGACACACTAAGAGATCTTTCCGCGGTTTGGTTCCAGACGGTGCGGGTTGTTTTGAAGGTTGTTTTGATCGCTACAAACTTACAACACAACTTACAGCGGTGAAATGTAAGCTGTGTCTGGAGGATAAGTGCTCGCCAGCTGTGAAGAGTTGTTGTCAAGGAAACAACCGTGCGTAATACACCTCTGCCCAGTTCACTGTCAGACTGTTAGCATCATAAAGAGCTGTAAAGGTTATACTGCGTCTGTCATTCCTGTTATCAGGCTGCAGAGTTATGGGCCGTAAACGAGGCTCTGCAACGACGGTAGAGTCGATACATTCAAAGGTAGACGTTCAATAGGCTACTACTAGTAGACACATTTTTGGTAACACACATTTCTCAGTAGGTAATGCAGAACTGTAAATAGTTACTTTTAAGAGTAACGCTACCCAACTCTGGTCATGTGACACTTTTTTACTCCCTTACTAAAATCCCTTACCCACTTTAATCACGGGTTAAATGCCCAGCAGACTGCAGCATTCTTGTAAAAATCTAATACCTTGAGACTTACAGGTGAAGCAAGAGACTCATGTCGGCTGATGGAACAAAAAGTCGACGCTTCAAACTGTTTCCACACACAAAATTCGGAGTCAGTCAGCCCTATGTAGGTGATGACGTTCATAACTTTACGTTACTTGTGCACTTATTTTTACTTTGCTTTATTTCAGACACACAGGTCCACATCAAACACAACACATACAATAAAAGACAGACATCTTTTTCAGATTTGTGTCTCGTCTACCTCCTTGTTGGATTTATTCACTTTCATCTCCAGGTTGTATCGCTCTTCATCGATCCCGTCGATTTTGTGGTGGATCTCCCTGCACATCTCCTGAACACAAAAACAAATACACGTTAAGATACCAAACTGATCGACATCAACTAAACACGATGGTGATGGTTCTCACTGGCTGTTACTCTTTTACACACAAAAACACCAGAGAGATGAATAACAGGTGGGTTTCGTTTCGTTGTGTACATCTAGTTGGCTCTACAGCTGCCTACTCTACAGAGGAATACAGAACATCTAATTATTTAACTTTGTACTTGTTTTTATTTATTTATTTCAGACATGTTTTTAATGTTGTAATTATTGTCAAGTCTATTCTTACAATTTCTGTTCTTAGTTTGTTCCTATGTTTGTATGAAATGAGCTATAGTTATAGTTATATAGAGTTCAGTATAATGAAGGACTCTGTTAGAGTGCGTACCTGCAGCTCCTGCATGCTCCTGGGCATGGACACAGCAGGACAGGTCTCAGCCATGTACCTCGTCCTCTCCCGCTCTCGCTCCCTATCTTCTTCCTCCAGTAAACCTTTGGCGATGGAGAGCATCAAACTCTGCCGGACAAAAGCAGATATTAATGTAAAATACACATTTTTATATTATAGAGAAATGATCTCTCTTCATTGCTTTATTCACATTGGAAAATCTTTTGACTGAAAAGCCTGTGAAGAGATTAAATCAGTGGAGCAAACGCTGTTTTACCTTGATCTGATGCTTACGACTCGAAGATATCTTTTTCCTGAGGAGTTGGAGAAAACGTCCATTTGTTATGAAAAATCTCTCATTTAAAATATAAACTTTATATTCATAGCTCATCAAATGTGCAAAAAATGACTTGGTTTAAGAAAAGTCCTGAAATAATTCTACATTTCTTTATTAAAAAAAAACTCTTTTCAGACTCTTTTCGGAATGAATTCACCAAATTATAAGATGTTTGCATACATTTTGTTTCTGTAACACTTCTACAGTGTTCAGAGTCCTGTTGGCAAATTTGAGAGAAATAAAGTAATTTGCTAATTTATGTGCACAAACATAGTCGTCCATCACAACCTTGAGGTGGTTGTTTGTTGTCTGAGCCTCCATCCAAACAACAAAATGACTGAAACCAGTGACTTAAAGTAGTTCTGTATATTTGTGTTAGTAATGCAGGTTTGTTTCCTTTCATCCCTCCACGTGTGACGGTAACCCCTGGGGCAAACGGGGAGCACAGAAACGTCTTTTTGAAGCAGATGGTCGCTCTGTCTTTCTCACTTCAACACTTTTTTCCAAGATTTTGTTTCTTGCACATTTATGACTTTATAATCTCACAAATTTGCCTCTTTTTTCTGGCAAATGTACGACTTTAATCTCTGAATTTTCAAGTTTTTTCTCATGAAGTCTATATGTCAAGCTTCAGGTCTTTAACAGTGTTTTTGATCTGAAGTAAAATAAACCGGCTCATTGAAGAATATGGGGCAGAATTACTCACTCTGACATCTTGGCGTTTGTTTGGCTTCAAAGTCTGAAAACACAATGTTGAAATAAAAGGTCAACATGCACAGACAGACTCTTGGCTGTATAAGTATCTCATGAACACAGAAAAGTCATCACAGTAAAGTGCATTGCTAACACCAACAGAGAAAACAACCCAAGCTGAAGTTTGGGTCAGGTTGACGACTGGAATGCTTCTGTCCGCACTTTCCGGAGTAACAGCTCCACTTAGACGAAACATGACTCCGAATAGGAGCATCAACAGTTTGCCTCAAGAAAAAACCTCTGTTCTAATTTAGGACAAGGATCTAGGGTCCATTTGTCCCCCCCGGGCTCCCTGTCATGAAGGCTCTGTCTTCTGGAAGATTATCAGGAAACACTTGATACCTCCTCTGTTGGTACCAAACATCTCTGACATGAATGAGACAGCACTCATCCTCTCTGAAAATAGAGGCTGTGAGAAACAATCCAGATCCACAATCACTCAGTCCAAACGGCAAATAGAGTCCGAAGGCTCCCTGATATTTGACATAATGCCTGAAAGACTTTGCTGAGAATGTAACAGACTGTGTACTTAACTCCCAATCCCGCTGCGAGTCCTATAACATTGAGTATCTGTCAACAACAATGGAGACTTTACATGACTTATACAAAACATAATATCAATAGCCAATATCAAGACAAAGTCTGATGCAGTATTTCTGTTACGACACTGAGATTTTACCCCGAATAACAGACGATCCATCCTGCATTACAATCCATCAAAACCCGTAAGAATTGCTGTTGAATCCAAATGAACAGACGGACGAGGGACTTGGTATGAACTACATCCACAAGACTTTCTAAGAAAAAGATCTTTACATGATTACATAACTGAAAGAAACACTGCCTGAATTTAGATCGGAGAAAACTCTGATTATCATGATTAACGAGTGGACGATGGAATTTAAACATAAACAGTGACATTTTGGGGATTTGGGAGCAAAAGAATAAATTCAGAGTTAATTTTTCAAACACTTTGATAATTGACTTAAAATGTCTTATTTGTTTAAATAGTTGTTTTATTTTTTGTATTTCACATTTACGATTACAATTTTTCAATGTGAATGATTTACTGTCAGACTTTTAATTTAAAGTGAATAAACATTTGTATTAATACTTTTTATTGTTGGTCAAATAACCAATAACTAAACATTTTGTCTTAAAAACTCACATGTATGTTCTGCTTGTAATAAATATCCACCTTATTAAAACTACAGCGTGTACTTTTACCGTGTTACAGCAGAGTACCGTCAGCATAATGAAGTTATTTTTAATGTCAAATATCGAGGAAAAAAAACTTTCAATATGAGTGCTATTCTCTTGTTCTCACATTTCCTTGTAAATTAACATAAATATAATCTTTTCAGTAAAGGTCAAGGGTCATCTGACCAGTAAATCGTGCTCAACAACGTTAAATTAGCAGCTCATGTCCAGACCACAGTCGAAACATGCAGGAAACGTGACTCCTAACAGTAATCTATCTTAAAGTCACCAAGCCTTGAAGCTAACACAAAACAACATATTTATATATATGTATACGTCTGATTTCTGTGGAGTATTTGATGTCCGGTAATGGAAAGGAATCTTAAACAGAAAAAATCATAGTTTCATTCAGTCCAAATGAAACGATCGTACGGACACTTTACAAGCCTGCGACGGCCACAGATAAAATAATTGCATTGTATTTATTGATCGCCGCCTGAAAGAGAAGTTCAAGAAAATGACAAAATCATCTCCTAAAACAAGTTTCCTACTCGAGCTTAAAACGGGTACACAACCTGACAACATCTCTAAATTCTGTACATAATGTATATTTGTACTTTTGTATTTTAAATCTGGAGCTTACATGTAGAACTACATTTATGATATACACTTTGTACTGTCGCCTGTTCCCACCCCGATACCCCCAACAGGAGTGTTTCGTTAAAACGTGCCCCTACATGGCAAATATCACATCCTCAAACCTACACGTCTCTGCTGGACAAAACGTGGAAAACGTGGTTAATCTATGAGAGAAGGTCGCCGTATGGTCAGGTTCAAACACCAAAACTACTCAGGTTTTAAAACAAGATCTTATCTGGGTGAAATTAAGAAATCTAGTCATGTTAAATTACTTGCATGACTGAAATGACTTTACGTGGCGTTACGTGTCTTGTGGTTTCCAATGGGTCTAAGAACTGGTCTCGTGGGTTAAAGTTGTGTCTTTTGGACCCATCCAGCAAACATGAAGCTATTAAACAAATCTGTCAGACTAAGCACCAGATCAGACTGAACTTTGACACATTGAAAATATTCATTGCATGAAAACACCATCACAATCACTTTGCAACTGTCGAGTCCATTTACACCAACACACATCACACTGCACAACAAGCCTGAAGCACCGGCTGCTTTAACCCCAAAATTTTAACATCCAAAAGCTCAGAAGTCATTCTCATCACCCCATCATCCTGCAGGAACGCTTTCTATTGAGCTGGTTCGTTTCACCAATGTGTCAACAACAGTTTAAACATCCGATACAACACATTTGTGTTGACTAGAGCTCAAAGAACACAACTTAAAACTTTGTTTCCAAATTGGATACCAAAAGGGAAATCGCTTGAAAATGGATGAAAGTGCAAATCAACAGCAGGGAAAAGAAAAGATAGCTTACCCTTTAGTCGGAGACGGGAAAAGGTTGGACAGACAGGTCTGGGAAGCTGCTCAGTTAAAGCATTATAAGTTGGTATATATTGCATTCCCACAAGGCAAAGGAAACACCATCTTTCTCTTTATGGAAGTAGATTTTCTTACACACCAATGGGCTCACCAGTGCATGAAACTGAATATCTGACCCCCCTTTCACCCCGAAAATCTCCTCCCTATCTGAAAATTATAAATAACCAGCTCCTTCTGGATTGTTTTAGCTGATGGCATTATTCCCCCCCGATCCACGAAAAATACAGTCCTCATGAGCCTGGAGATGAAACACAAGAGAAGGAGAGAGAGGGGAAAAGGCGGATTAAAAAGCTTTGACTTGATACAAAGAATATCGCGTGTGAACACAAAGCTGGGCTCTGAGATAGTTTCTCTATGAAGGCAACTTGGGAGCAGCAGTGATGAAAGTTAAAGGGGCAGCAGGTGGATGGGCAAGAAAAGTCAGAGTGGAGTTTCAATATGGTCATTTAAGACACACCAAGTGGATGCTATTAAGCAGCTGCTAACAGGAGCTGGTACACAAGAGGAAAACTTTCCTAATGAAGATCACACAGGATGCTCTGAGCAGAAAACAAGGAAAAAGCAGGAGTGAAAAGATGACGATATAAAAGTCAGAAACGTGAAGACTGAAGGAATGAGTGGAATAAAATGATTCATTTACACAACAGGCTAAAATTTGGTTTATACCTTAGTGATGTATTACCTGACGGATGTTTGAGGGGACATGCACATGTATATAGATAACAGTAGTGGGAGTTGTTAATGTACAGGCACACATAAAATGCAGGAAGCTGCCCTCAGTAGCAATAATTTATTCTCTTAATGATAAATATATTTACTTTACTAATAAACATATTTTGTGAATTTCAGAGCATATCAGACAAATCAGTGTTGGATTATAAAATGGAACTGATCCATGTTAAACCATTTTTATAGCAAAAAAAAAGCCCCGCAAAGGGCATGCAAATAAATGCACAGCAAAGAAATCTGACGAAAAATTGAATCTAGTGTTTTAATTTCTCAAGACAAGTGCCCAAACTGTACGCCAGATTGCCCGACTAAAATAGGTTTTGCTGTTTAAGTGACACAGAGAAGATCCAAATAAACTTTTCATTATTATTAGAAGATAATTAAACTTCTCCCTCACCCGCACAGACGGAAAAAAGGAAAAGCATCTGCTCTAGTGTTTCTCTGAGAGAGGAGTGAGCGAAACAGATGATTGGGAGGGGGGTGGGACATGGCTGCTGGTGACAGACAAACTGCAGCACGTGAAACTACGAACACACGAGTCATATGTGGAAGCACAGGAAGCCCCTTAACCCCAAACATAATCAAAGTTCAGCTGCTTTAAAACGATATTAAATTAGTTAAATTCAGCTTGAATATCTGACGGACACTTAACCTGCTTGTATGAAGAACTCCTGTTGCTAGCACATAGCAAACACATAAGCTAGCATGTTCAGCTAGCTGATTTAGTAAAGATCTACAAGATGGCTTTTCTTTTTGCAAGCGTGTCCAATGCTCATTTAAGATCATTACAGGGGGTTGATTTTAGTTCTGGGGGCAATTTCTTGGCCTAACATGTTAGTGTTTAGTGCAGTTATAATAATAATATAGTGTTTTCAACCCCAGCTCAGGACTTAATCCATGCTTTGAGATGTGGTGAGACCAAAATAGAAAGAATGAAGTGGAAGGAAAATTACAGTGATGACAGAACCAAAGCAGAACTCTGCAGCACTCTGACTCGACTGATGTCACAGACGTGGCTGAAGTTTTCTCCGTAGAAATGAACTCCAAAGGCACTAAACCTGATCACATAATCAAAAAGACTGTTTTCATTTCATGGAACTTTAAAAGAAAATAATGAGCTTCAGGTTACATTACGTGCAAGTGATTTCAAGATGTTTTACGGTTGGTCAATAGCACAAAAAATACCATAAAATCCAGAATATAAATCGCACCAGAAGTTATCCCAGAGAGAGAAAAGTTTTATAAAGATATTTATCAATAAAAAAGTGTACAAGTTATTTCAACATTACTTCAATTTATAAAGGATTTTCTTTTTGCCTTTATTTTATAGGACAGCTGAAGAGAGACGGGAAATGTGAGGAGGAGAGAGTGGGGGATGACGTGCACCAAATGATCGGCAGACGGGAGTCGAGCCTGCGATCAGTGCGACGAGGACTGTAGCCTCTGTACATGGGGCGCCTGCTGTACCACTTGAGCTAAACCAGCGCCCCACTATTTAAACGTATTCTCTTTTGAACAACATTCAAATCATAGCCTACCATCTGTTTTCATCATGTTGAGTTTCCAATCCTGCTAGCTACCGGTGCGGTTGTTGAGCTCAGCCTACGTTAACCGTGATCGTTGTGAGAGTGGCGGCTGCACTGGTGATCATGACGGTGCATGTCCGTGACGACGCTTTAGCGAAAATTATTGCGCCATCGTCTGGGTAAAATACCGTAACACAATAAAACACCTCTGCATTTTATACTGGTATATTAGTTGCAACAGTTTATGGGACGCAGCCCACTTTTTGGATTAAAACAAATGTATTACAAGTGCGTCTTATACAATGGATTTTAAAGTAATATAAAAGATAAATTCAGTCGGCATTTGCGATAAATCTTTAGTCGGATAAACTCCTTCAGGTTTGAACTTCATACTTACTTCTGCAGATTTAGAGACCGTTTTCCACCTTGTACTTTTCCCTCTCAGTGCGGTACAATTCACTGTCGACACCAAAGAGCTTTACAGTACATCCTTCTCTTTAATATGTTAACAGTACAAATTATATCTGACTTAAGAAACATGACATGAGAACCACATCGCTTCACATTTCTGAATATCATATGCATTGAGAACATTCTGGGCCACTGAGAAATCACCTGAGAGAACGAGTAGGAAACGTATTTAGTTTGACTTGAAAACAACAAGGGATTGACTAAAATATGCTGATACTTTGTCTTCAGTGTATATTATGAGAATTAAAACATAGGTTGAGAAATATATCCTCGTTTTACAGCCATTTGCATTAGTAAAACACTGTACAATAATGACTAGCAAATATACTACAGCAAGTTCCACTTTACACAGATGTCATGTTCTTACTTTTTTGCCCCACCCTCAAAAAAAAATAAAAACCACATTTTACATCATACTGAGAAAAGATAGAGTCATACAAAGTGTGCAAATGTCATCGTACGGCCACAGGACGACTCCAAATGAAGGCACCACACTTTTAGCTTTCACTCCTACCACACGGCTCACATCACGACTTCACTGTGCTTCTGGGGGATTCATGTCAAGCAGGTTAAAACTGTCCTTTACAACTGATTTTCAGAGGCCGCGAATTAACACAAAATACGCAAGTAAAAAATAGAAGAAGAAACATGCTGTGTAAATGCCCCTCTGATTTTCGGTGCATGTTTTGGACGTCGTTTCAGTATTTATCTCGTTAACACTTATTTTGAAATGACTGTTGGACTCTTATCTTTTCCTGTTTCGTGCTAACGAACAGGATCTATTGAGCTAAGGTAATTGAAGAAAAAGATTGCAAGAAAAATTGGGCTCATATGTTTGTGGTTATTTTGTACTAAAAAAATATTAAGCTCTGATGACATGGCTTTAGTGTTCACAGAATGCAGTAAGGATTTAGGAAATTACATCAAATATTTTGCCGTCTTCATCTTAATAAAGTTATTGAATAGCTAACGGATTTAGAGCCACAGTTCAACTTATGGCAGCTTCAGGTGTTATACATAAAGTATGTTTTTGTTGCTTCTACAGCCGACAAACTGTTGATCAGACTTTACCAACTATTAGCAAACTAAAATCACGCTTTAAACTGCTTAATTAACCTGAAATTAGCTAGCTGACTGGACTAGCTAACGAATGTAGAGCCAAAGTGTTGGGCAACGGATTATTAGGGCCACGTTAAATAGACATTTTCAGAGTCCTGATACTTCTGACAACGTGGTGCTGATGTGCCAAAAATGTATTATTTGTTAAACCAATAGTGAAGCATTATCATATTAAGCTGTGTAATGTGTTTGCGGTAACACAGTCTGCAGCGAAACCTTAGAGACCAGGAGACCTTGCATGTTCTCGTGAGGTACATGACTGCTATGCTTCCATGCTACTGGGTGTATTCGACACGTATAACTCCGGCTAAGCCTCCTGTGCAATCAACTCAATTAAATGTTGCTGTCGTATTGCTGAACTGATATGGTTCAGGAAAAATATACAGTAGGGCAAATATCTGTGTGGTGCTTGCTCCTTCAGCTGCTTTGACACAGCCTCAAGATTTAGATGAGCAGTAGGTTTATGGTACTTTAATGGCACACAAAAAGTTGGCTTATCAGAACAACCTTTAGCAAAACAACGTAACCAAAAGGAAGCAACGCCCAGGCTTTTATCTGATTAATGGTCTTGAATTTTAATCTAGCTAGCTGCCTGATGTTATTTTCAGCTTTGACACTAACTTTAAATGAGAAGTAGGATCTTGTTCATTTAATGGGACACAAATGTAATCAGAACCCAACTTTAACAATAAAATGTAACCGTAAGGACACAACATCAAAACTTATTGAATTGTAATTTAGCAAACGAATTTGGACTGAAGTCCTATTGACACCCAAATGTCCCCTCTGGAGATCTTTTGTGGTATTTTAGTTGCACTCTAGATTATTAGAAACGTTGCATGTTACGGCCATACTGCTCAGAATCAAAAATATTCGACTGACTTGTGATTAAAAATATCCACATTTTGAGGGGGCAGCCCTACCACAGTGAGAATTTTCCTTAGAGTTAAACATCACTGCAAAATGTATATTTTTGGTTTGTAAAACAAGATCTTTAAAGACGCCACATAAATGTGACAGACTAAGAAATTAGTCAATCTAAAAGTAATTTGTGGAATAAGACATAATGAAAACACTCAAAAGCCTCAGCCGAAGTCTCATTGACAAATGGATTTTCTTTGATCCGACAACTGATTTTAGTAAATAGTTGTAAAAAGACATTTTGCATTCAAAAAAGTAGGAAATGTTGAAAAAAGGAACATTTGTAATGTTTCTGTGGCGGCCTTTAACAATCGGAAAAACTAAAGTTATCAAGGAAATCAGGTGAAATCAATCATGTAAACTTTTTAATTGACCCATTACCTTAATGTTGCTATTCTTATAGGAATGTAAACATGGTTTCTGTAGCTGTGTCCCAATTCAGAGGCTGCATCCTTTGCAGGACGTATTTGAAGGCCGATTGCATCACAGCGGAAACATTGAAGGCTGTCCCGTTTCTAAGGCTCCAAATCTTTAAAATAATAGGTTAAGTTACGTGACTTTAGTTATGATAGATTGTTAGCCAGCTAGCTACCTGTTGGTAGGAGCACATTAGGTGATGCAAGGGTAAGGGCGGGAACAGCTGGTGACGCAAACAGGAGATCCTCTGTAGACCAGACCGTCCCATTTCAGTTTGGCTTTAGTGCCTATGTAGACAGCGTCTATGCCTCACCCTCCGTAGGCCGTGTCCTTCCAAGGATGCAGCCCCTGAATTGAGACACAGCTTGTCTCACTCATGGCTGAATCATTTCTCTGTCATTGGTGGAAAATGTCATCAGCCAGTCCCCAAAAAAAACAAAAACAACAATTAAAACAATATTAAAATAAGAAGAAAACATTGCATTTTGGACACCCCTGTGTAGTGCAAAATCACCTCTTTGCAGTGTAAACCCTGAATCGCAGTTCAGTGGCACTGACACACTAATACTGATAATCCACAGATGCACATCACCCAGCTTCACTGCGTACACTAAAATTCAAGTTCACAAAGCCACAGTCCGAGCACCAACAAAGAGAGTAAACCAAAAACTGTGGCTGAAAATGGGACTACAGTCTTCCTCACAGAGGACAGTTTGGGCCGTTCATCCTCCATCAGGTATGACCTCGGAAAACACAAAAAAGCCAGAAAAGGTCACAAAGAAGAGAAGCAGATTTAACGTGTTCGTGTGCAAAGTTCCCTCTTGTGGTAGAAGATTAATCAGTAATATAATCCAGTCAGTGGTGAACGATCCAATGGAGACTAATCACATCTACATCTTGCAGTCTTCATGGTAGTGAGCAGCAGAGTTGTAGCTTAGCTTCATTCAGGTTGGAAACCAACTCTATTTTTTTACCCACAAACTACAACATCCAAACAACCAATTCACCAGCAAAATAGATTTTTAGCCCGTTACTCCCTCCATTGTCAGATATTTACAGATTGTGTCAAAGCCTTATGAACAGATTGCAGTTCAAACCTGGCATCGAAAATATTTCCAAAATGCATCTCCAGCGACAGCTCATGTTTCCGTTTCACATTATACATTTGATTCTATAAGTCTGGAAAGTGGCGCTGCCTTTCAGACAGGATTCAGGCTCAGCTGCAGTAAGAACAAACAAAGGTGAAGCAGTTTGATAACTTGTGTACAGTGGGTTTTTAGAGCCATTTATCTGAAAGCAGCTGCCTGCTGCAGCCAAAAACGACGCCATGAAAGCCTCGAGAGTGAGCTAGAAGCTGCAGCTGATACTGCTCTTTAGGATCATCACGACCATAGACACCTTCCAAACTGATTTTGTGTTGTTATTTCTTACATTATAATCAAAATATGATGGCTGCTTTAAGGGGTTCAAGGTTGATTAAACACAAAGCCAAAACCTGAATGGTGATTACCAGCCTCATTGTCCATGGGCGTATCATGTTTGTATAAGTTATGCATAAGTTGATCAACATTAAATAGCTTCAACTCCATGAGTTCTAATGCCAGAAAGAAGTCATGACAGTGGCTTACAGACCCACCGCTGAGCACAGATACAACGCTCAAGTATAAATCAGGCTTCAGACATGAGGCGTACTATTTAAAAATATACTTTTTAAAACATTAAAAAGGGCAAAGCAATCCCCTTTCTACCATTGTTGTGTTTTGATTTTCAACTCTTGCATTTGCTCTTGATATTTTGATTCAATGATGTGCCTTAGCTTCCCTATAACTCCAATTTCACTGAGGCCACGGAGAGACATGGGGCATTTGAACAGTTGTTCTTCTGCTGTCCTTTCAGCTCGTCAGAGAGGCCATTGATGGAGGTTAAATTGAACGAAGGGAAGGTTCAATAGCTTCAAAAAAATAAAGCCATATGTGCAATCAACACAGCTCACCAAGATGCATTTTAGATCCAGGTACGAACGGGGCGCAGACTGATCTAATGAGTAATTTCCCACCCTGTGTTGGACTGACATCAATAATCTCCTGAGATCTCCCGTTACAAATTCCCCTGATAAAAAAACACCATCACAACGGCATGGCACAGAACTGAAGCAGGATATATCAACTATACAGCCAACACAACTACACTGTTATACCAAGAAGCTGTATACATTACACTGAAGTCTATTGCGTCTCCTGTTTGGTGAGGGAGAGGGAGTTACAGCCGGGTCACATTTACAGGTTTGAAGAGGAAATACATCAAATTCATAACTTTCACAACCACTGAACTCAGGTGGGGACGATAATATCCAGGTGACGAGTCTAGATGGGGGAGTACAGCTGCCCTTTGTTGTCTTTAGGAGAATATCTAATACAACAGGAGGGTGGAGGAGGAAAGAGAGCAGTGAGCAGCACCCAAGCCTGATGGGAAACTGAGTCAGGTCCACGCCACTTTGCGCGAGATGGCCTGTTTGAAGCACTCCGGGTCGACGTTTCCTCCGGGCCGCAGCGCCCTCTCCAGGCTCACCAGCACGTTTTGGTGGCACTCCCTGATGTTGACCGGGTACTTGGCCCTCAGGAGCTCGTAGGCGGCGATAAGCCTCATGTTCTGTTTCACCATCAGGTACTGGATGATGCACGTTGGTGCCAGAGAAAAGCCGTCTCGACAGTGGACCAGGACGCGCTTCCGCTTCCCAGTGGAGGCGTCGATGCACTCGTTGATGTCCTCGAAGCAGCGCTGCTTCAGGGCCGGGCCCTCCCCGAGAGCGTCCGGCACGTCTCCGATGTCCACCTTAAGGCGGGACCAGCTGTGGCGGGCGCCGCGAGAGCAGGTGCACGGTACGAGGTTGAGGCTGGGTCCTGGCTCTCCCGGCACACTGCTCATGTCGATGATGCTGTCAATGTTGTTGCGGCACAGGGTGCGCCCATTGTACGCGGCGTTCAGGTTGCCGACATAGATGTAGTCAGTCACCTTGGAGATGACGGGCTCAGAGTACTGGAAGTGTTCAGGGCCGCTGGGTTTGGGCTCAGGTGTATCTGGGCCCCTGGCACCGGCCGGCCCCGTGGCAGCTCTCCGGCTGTAGTTCCGCAGCTTCTTAGAGCCCGAGCGGGACGGGGGGTTTGAGTCCGACTCTGAGCTGCTGTTCCAGGGCGGAGAGAAGAGAGAGAAGCGGCTGGAGGATTTGCTCTTGTTGAGGATCTCCACCGGGCTGGACAGGCCGGAGCTGGAGGCTGTGGTGGAAGCTGAGGCGCAGAACAGAGACGCTCGCTCCAGAGAGCCGGTGCTGCTGGCAGCTCCTGCACTGTGTGCCTGCTCCATCTGCAACAGACACACAGCTGACATGTGACAAAACTTGCGGAGATAAATAAATAAGTGCTCATGTTGGACTCATGTTGGATTAGTATTTGCTCAACATATAGAGTACTTATGCATGCAAACGTAAACCTATATACAAAGTTACACAGCGATGTACTGCTGTCTACAAATATCTGAACAGATCAATACAGCAACAATAATACACGGTGACTGGACATTTGGTCCTCTGAAGCCTCCTGAAAAGAAAAGGCTTCCCGAGCTGATTGTGCATATTGAGCTGATCGTATCATGATTATAAACCTTTCTGTAAACTCTTCATTGCATGTTTTTTAACAGTCACAGTTTTGCTCTGTTACTGACATTGGTCTAACCGGCAGCAGGTGTGTGTTTGGACGTACCTGAGCTTTGAGGTTGTTCTTCCACTCCTGCGTCTCCAGAGCCTTGAAGCGTCCGCTGCTGTCGGAGGAGATCGACATGCAGAGCGGCCGGTGAGCTCTGGGGGGAAGCTGGGGGGTGAGGGCCACGGGGACGGGCCTCGCATCGGCGTGCTCGCTTCTACTCATCATCAGATTTGGACAGGAGCCTTGGTGACACGGGGGACACGTCTGAGATCAACGGCCAGATCAAATCAAGCAACCTTTCTTTGACGGGACGCTCACTGCTGAGCTGGATGATTGTACATTTCTTAAGTTACCTGCAGAATTTACCCCTGCATACAAAATAGTTTCACTAATGAACTGAACACGTATGGTTTCTTCAGGCCTCTGTTATTATTGCTGGTTGCAGCAGATATCTGTCCACCAATGAGGCTAGTTTCCAATGAGCTTGAGGTTTCTGCCTGTTAAAAGAATGTGTTTTCCGTGACACTGTTGCCAAGTGCTTGCTCATGGTGGATTAATGTTGAGTTTCTGTAAATAATATTCCAAAAAGGACCGCGGAGAACTGCCCTTTATGTAAAGTGCCCTGAAAACTTTGGTCATGACTCTAACAAATTATACCATTTTAATTTTTTAATCTGTCGAAGAGAATTATGCAAGCAGAGAGAAATCAGGGGTGTAGGTGTGTAAAAACACTAAGGTGGAAAGTAGAGATCACCTTAATTAACATCAATATTGTTTAAAGATGATCTGTCCCTAGTCCTAGCAGGAAGTGTTATCAAGAGGTTTGACAAAAGTTTTGAAGTACCAGGATGTCCCTTTCAGAAGAACTGATTCTTGTCTCTGAGACAATCTGATGCCTTTCAAAGAAGTCGGCTTGTCCTGCATGAAGTCTTTAAGATTTTCAAGAAGACAGGCCTCATTTGATAGCATGCTGCAATAAAACCATGCATCTCTTCTGTTTTAGGCCTGGCTAGACTTTGCTATTCATCTTAACATCAGATTTATTAATGTAACTATTTTCACTGAGGACAATGTTTAGTTAGAGATGGATATCACACTCATTTTTAAAGGAGGATTTCACCTACCAGCACATTCTGAGCGGGTGATGGACTGAATCTGCAGTGTGTTCTGGGTTTTCAACAGGCTGTGAAGAGTTCTCACTATACCTGAGGAAGAGAGGTCACCTTCAGTAAACTTACGTGTGTTCTTGAATGGGGAATGTTTATCATAAACAGTCAGGAGAAGACATGAAAAACACCTTTCTTACCTATTCTTCCATTGTGCTTGCAGAGCACCTTTTTATCCAGCAGTCTGTGTGCACTCAGGTCTTTGTTCCACTCTTCCTCGGCCTCCATGATCCGCCTCCTGCTGACAGAGGCACACAAACCGGCTCAGGCGAAGCGTCATCTTTGGCAAGCCGAGAAACACTTTAGCTCCATCGGATAGACATCACTTCAGCAGCGCGCGGCGTGGGCTGACACTGCAGCTAGCAACTACGTTAGCTGCTAACGGCAGGCTAACTTAGCCAGCTCACTGTGTGTGACTCATGCTTAACCGTCGGTTATTTCTGCCTCGAGGGAGATATTTAGGCAGCAGGGCACTAAATCGTCCACCCTGTAAGTCGGAGCAAACATGACGACTGAAGTGGTTAACGTTATCGGTTAAAATGCTGGGACGTTAGCATGCTAATGGCTGGTAGTTAGCATATATACCCGCTGCCCACTGCTTCTCTGTGGGTCCGGCAGCTCAACACGGATAAACACCAACTACTGTCGCATCTCGTGCTCGTCAGCAAGCTAACGTTCGTGACAAACACAACACGATATCATAATTGCGGAGCTCCAGTGACTAGCTAGCTAGCTGGCTGGCTGGCTACCGAACAGCTTCACCAGCCCAGCAGCATCATCACAACCGCGAGCGCGAGCCCGCCCCCCTGCCGTGCAGACCCAAATGCAGTTTGAGTCAAGATGAGTTATTTTTCCCTGAAGTTAAGCTTCCAGGCTGTTTTAAACACTCATTACAGTCTATATCAATCAAAATGTTAGAGATATACGTTTTTGAAATCAGTTGTGACTTGGACAGAGGATAGGGTGTGTGGTTTAGGTTAAGGAGAGTCGGATTTTTACACATCGTGAGAGAAAAACGCGCATGTGCCAAAAACTGCAGGTCCTCGAATGGCCACTTGTGGCTGGTTACAAAAGCAAGTCCATCCCATAGACTGTATAAAAAGATATACTGTATATATCTATATATATCTATATATACAGTCATTGGTCCATCCCTACAGAGCCCCGTATGAAAATGTCCAACTTTACAGCAGAATTAAACATGTTTCTAGCATTTATGGTGATGTGCTAGCATCCTCGTTGCTTGAAGAGGTTTAACCATGCACTCTCATTAAGTGAGCTTGCCGTTGTACTTTAGCGCTTTTCTACAGAGCATACGAATGGACAGACTTGAACTTTTAGATGTGACGCATTGGAAATTGCTTTGGCTGTTTTTTGACATGTTTTCTCCTTGCCACTTAAAGCTAACGTAACTCGCCTGAAAGGTAAAAGGTCAGTGTCAGTTATTAAGTTAAGCTCATAATCATGCTGGACTTGTACCTAAGTGTGATGATTATTTTTGAGACCAACCGATTAGTCGTTTAGTCTATAAAATATCAGAACATTGAGGGAAAAAAATGCACCTTAAAATTTCCCAGAGCCTAATGTGATACCTTAATATTGCTTCTATTGTGAAAACAACAGTTCAAAACACTTAATTAACAAAATGACTTAAAGCAGCAAATCCTGACATTTAGGAAGCTGGAACCAACAATTGTTGGACATTTTTGCTTAAAAAATCACCAAAACGACTTAGCGACTATCAAAAATATTTGTCGATTCATTTTCTTTCCATTGTTTTATAGCTTAATCACTGCAACTGTCAAAATACTCAAAACGGTGACATGAAATCCTCTCATGTGTCTGACTTTTACTTAAAGTTTTAACGTTATTTAATTAATTGACAAATCTGGACAGGTCATAAGTTAAAATAAGCAACCTTCAGAGAGAGGTAGTGTCATAATAAATAGAGTGTTTACAAACATATGTGCTTAAATCTGAAAAAATACCAACTAGAGAGTTAGATAAAGAAAAGCTCTATAAGCGTTTCTGGAAGTGTATTCACACCTTCATGTTAAGACAGCTCAAAACTAAAATCATAATATGCAAAATAAATATAAGCTGATGAAATCCTCACATCCTCAGATACTCACGCTGTGTGTTTAAGTGTGTGAAGCTGGTCGTTGTCGTTGCTCTGTTTCTCAGTGTGTCCGCAGACTGAAGCAGCAGCAGCAGCTCCCTCTGAACACAATCGTGGTCTGCAGCCTGTGTTTTTCTTCTTCTTGTGTTTAATTGGATGGCTGCGCCTCTCTCCAGGTTCCCTGGTAACCCACCGACCTGCTGATGTCATTGCTCTCCATAATGAAGTGTGAGTGTATCTGGCTGCCTTTGTCAATAACCAGGCAGGGAAATTCACAGGAGATAAGACCGACACTGAAGAGCGGCCACGTCTGCCATAGTGTGATTTAAGGTGATCACAACACACAAAGAGCTTCTCTGGTTCTTTAACGGTTATTATCACAGAATATATGATTATTACATCTTTTATCTGCATTATACTTAAAAAAATGCAAATGAAAGGTTATGAAACAGACTCAGTTTAATTCTATTGCCCACGTATGACCTATAAAAGCAAACCAGTCAGAAAGATTATTTAAGTAATTTTTAATGTCTCACTGCTGCCACCAGGTCTGCTTCTGAACCCATCGGCTCAGTCTAACAATGATATATCCTCTGGGAGCAACGGCGACTTCCAGACTGACTTCTCCGTGCGCTGCATTGTTTACAGTTCAGTAACAGGTTGAGAAGCGACCGTGTGTTCAGGTCAAAGTGAAGTGAAATTCTCCCCTCCAGATATTACAGCAAAGCAAACGGCCTCATTTCTTGGTTCATAACATCCCCCAAAGGAGCTTCCACCTGCTCATATTACATTTAAATCAACCCAGCACTCCATGGCTTATGGGATGTAACATTATAAAACAAAAACAACAACCTTAATTCGATGTAAAAGCTTAAAGCTAATATACAAACCTATAAATTCCTAAACGAGGATCCCTTAGAACAGTGGTTCCCAACCTGGGGTCCGGGGCCCCCTTAGGAGCGCACCAAAGATCACTGGGGGCGGGCGAGGCTTTGTCTGCACTGAGATTGTCAAGATTAGATTTGCACATGTTAAATAAAATCATTAAAAAAAGCTCTTACTTGATAAATAAAAGTTCTTTCAACTATTAAAAAATATATTCTTTGGGTCCTCATTCAAATGTAGTAGCTACTTTGTAGGCCACACTTCTGCGAACTATTGGCTAATTGGTGTTTTTGCTAATAAAGATTTGGAATTAATCACTTTATTGTTTTGGTGGGTGGGCTCGGCCTTTATTAAGCCCTTTTTACACTGCGGTTTCGCCTCAGTGCCAGCGTAAAGCTGCCCCAGTGTGTGTTTTTAAACAGCGTTCAGGCGTTGCGGAAGCACAACGTGCGCGAGGTGTAAACAAACAGCGCGTGCTTCAAATACACACACGGCGCTGTTCTGCCTTGCCGCCTCTGCAGTTTACACAGACGCCATTTTGCCTCCGTTACGCCTCTGTTACTACCTCCAATGCCAGCTCAGAGGCGTAGGACTTCGCCCCACCATTCCACCTCTGTGCGTTCTACTCAAAAGATGTAACGTAACAGAGACGTAATAATCCCGCCTTGAACTGGCAGTGAAAAAATCCCTTTAGATACAAGCAGGGGGGCTCCAAGTAGAAAAGGCTGGGAACCACTGCATTAGAATATCCTTTGTGCACTTGAAACCGTTGACTTGAAGTCAAGTTAACTTGAAGTTAACTGAAATATAAACCTCATTACATAGTACATTATGTGTAAATTAAGGGATGAATTAAAGGGATTGAAGACAAAACTCCAGTGAGTCAGATGAGATCCCTAAACTGCAGCAGTCAGCGCTGTGTGATGTACAGGAGAGAGAGGGGAAGCCTTAAGAAACAGCAGAGCTGAGTGTGTGCAGAGCTGTATGGGTGGGTGTGATATTTGCATTTCAAAGAGCCTCCTCTCTATCTAAGCTCGTCGACTCATCACTGATGGATCTGTTGGACCCAATGACTGTGTATAAACATGGACGACGCGTCTCCACCTCCTCTCGTTGTACAAAAGTGAAGCCTAACCCCCCGGAGCGGGCGCTGCCATCTTGCTCATCTGTATCCAGAGTGTGTGCAGTAGAGGTCGGCTGGTGGAGCCGCAGTATTGACGTCCTGCCCCTTCCTCCACCCAAAACACACCTTTACCTTGTGTCCTTGCCGTGTTGGAGCCCTCAGGTGTCCTTGGAGTGTCGGAGCCCTCAGGTGGGCTCAGTCTGCAGCAGAGCAGCTTCTTGTGTCGGTCTGAAGCAGATATTCACGCTTATGGAAAGTTCACTGACTGTAGTGTTAGTGTTAGTTATGTCTCCTCTTGCCGTTCCTCCTCTACTCTGCTACTCAGGAACAGAACGCTGCAGGGTTTGGCTTCACTTTTAGGGAGCTGTCATGTCGGCCATCTTTTTATACAGTCCATAATTGGACCTGGGGTGATCTTGGAATAGCAGTCCAATAGTTCCCGGTGAATATCAAATAGTATTTTCGCTTGAAATGCCCGTCCCTAATATAAATAAAGTTAAGTTGAAGTTTCTTGCAGTAGGAGTACCTGCTGTTCACGTTCCTATTTATTATTCTATTTATGTTTACTGTAATGCACAAAAACATCAAGACAAATCCCTCACAACTTACATGACAACAAACCCTGACTCTGATCTGATTCTGCTGCAACAAAAACATCGACAGCAACAACTGAACCGCTGACAGCTTTCTGGATTTGATTACATTTCTGGGCGTGTTTCCTGTTAACATAATTATTTCCTCCTCCAGGTAAAAGGAAATCACAGTTCAGCATCATCACAGCCCTCAGTTCCCTCCTGCTTTGTTTGAGTGCAGCGCTCAGGGACGGTTTAATGAAGCCTGATCTCAGGAGGCCTGAAGCAGCAGGTAGACACACCTGCTGCTGATCTCAGCTTGATTGATCTGGAGTCATATTTTAAACCATCATCTATCAGGGACAGGATGAATGTTCTCTCAGCTTCTAACTCAGAAACTCAGTTAACCGGAAACCGCCGTTACATCGCTTTCATCGACGGCACCAGACTCCATTGACAAAAACAGTGATTTTACCTCACAGAACACAGGAGCTGCTGCTCTACCTACTGCTGCCTCAGTCCATGGGAAGATGCAGGACGTGTTCAGGAAGACGAGTGTTTCACATTTACCTTTTACACCCCCATACTTCGGACTGCATTTTATTTGTTCGTCCTGCAGCAGTGAAACAGGCTGTAATGGCTGTAACATAATCCTTGATGGGTCAAAGGTCGTCCACTAAGAGTTCTTGTTGTTTCCACTGACAGGCTCAGATTGTTATTCTAAGTGTGTGACAACATGACAGAAAGGATCCCTACAGAGATAGACCTTTTTGTTACAGAGGAAGATGATTGTTTTAACCACACACAGACGTTACATCGCTCTCTGCACACACACCAGACTCCATTCATAAAAACAGTGATTTAACCTTGCGTAAAACATGAGATGCTGGTCGACTGCTGCCTCCATCGGTAAGATAAAATATGATAAAATATATATTTTAAAGAAGGCCAATGGATGCATAAGGAGCCTAAAGTGTTGATTAAAAAACAACTGTGATTACGTGAGATAAAATATGTTTAATGTACTTAATATAACAGGTAACCAAGAGTTCTATTACGCATTTTATACAGGAAGACGGTCGTGCTCAAGTTTAAAATAAATGTGATTTATAATTGAATCTTAAATGTGAAATACAAAATAATCGGATATAATTTCCTTACCAGAGAAGCATCTGAGAAATGATATTTAAAAGTACTTAAATCTCGTCGTTCAGATGTTTTTGAAATGTTTCTGTGTGTGTGTGTGTGTGTGTGTGTGTGTGTGCGTTTCCATCAGAAGGGCAGTTTACTGGAGAGGGGAATCTTCTTTTTCAGGACCAGGGTGGAGTTAACCTGCTGGGCCGACAGCAGGTTGTGCCACTGAGCGACCGGCCGCCGCGGGTTGGACAGCATGTCGGCCCAGTGTCTCAGCTGGTTCCCCGAGGCGTCGCAGCCCAGGAAGATCTTCCCCATGGCGTCGTTTCGGGTCATGGCGTCGTGGTCCCACACCGAGATCACCAGGTTCACCCTCTGTGGACCGAAGCATAAGTCTTATTTCAATTAACTATTTCTAAAACACAAATATGGTCAAATTTGTTGTTTTAATTTGAAATATGGCCAGGTGTTGAATCAAGATTGGTCTGCTTCCCTGCATTTTGCAAACCTGGAACAGAGCAGTAGGCCATTAAAAAAACCTTTGAGCTTCCCAACCTGAGCGTGACATCAGAGGAAAATGGCCGCCATGTAAATATGGTGAATTAATAAGTAGAGTAAAATGTCACTTTCAGTGTAGTTTGGAGCCTCTAGTCTGTACGACTAAGCAATTTAAAGAGAGATTTCATCATATTTACAGTTATAGCAGCTGATATTCTTTGAAATATTAATGATCTGTGGTTAAAACACATTCATATATCTGAATCAGTTAAAAACATCCTGTGTCAGTCATGCTCTGTTTTTGTACCTGGTGACACTCACCTGGATTTGTTCAAACGTCACGTCAAAGGTGAAGGACTCGTTGTAATAGGGGCTCAGCGTCTTCCTCTTAACAGACGTCTTCCTTTTCTTCCACTTCCTCTTGTCCAGGGCCAACTGCACCTTCACGTAAGGATCTGCAAACACCATATAAAATAAAAGAAGTGTGAATGATCAGAAGTTTAAGAAATGTTTCCTAAAGTTTTTTTCAATAGACACCAACAACTAACAACTCATTGTTCAGCCGACTACCTTTTGAAGCCTCTAGTTTGGCATGGCAGTGGGTGACGACCAAAGGAAGAGCAAATGCTAAGCCATTGGCTAAAGCTAGCGCTAGCTTGTGTGCAACATTAATTCTGGTACCTGTCATTTTATATGGATGCTAATATTGGCTAGTGAAAACCGGGCATCAATCTCAGGTAGCCTCGCTCTAATTTCCTGGCCTGCTTTCTGGTCTCTGTGACTCTAAATGGAGCATCAGTGACTAAATGAACATCATGCTGTGTTGAAGAAGACTTGAAACGAGATTGAGACCATAAACTCATTAGGAACATGTTTACTGAGGGAATACATCAAGAGAGGAGGACCATTTTCTCATAGACTTCTATAAAATTGGCCTTGTGTTTTTTCACCATTTAGTCCACAGTGACTGCCTGTAAGAAGCGGATGTAGGCTTTTGGTTTCAAACGGGAAGCCAATACAGAAGTGCCCTCAACCTGCATTCTTTCTAAGGCCAACAGGGGGCGACTCCACTCGCTGCAAAGGTTCGCCCTGGCATTGATAACAGAAATATTACCTCATTTAGAA
This sequence comes from Semicossyphus pulcher, assembly GCF_022749685.1. NCBI lineage: Eukaryota > Metazoa > Chordata > Actinopteri > Labriformes > Labridae > Semicossyphus > Semicossyphus pulcher. Next base: position 2,572,904 of record NW_027211759.1, read on the forward strand.
ATATTCTAAGTGGTATTAGGTCAGTGGTTAAAATGATCTGCCCAGCCAATCATCTGCTGAATCGAGCTTCATAGCTTGTGTAGCGCCCTCTCCTAACGAGCATCTACTGATGGTAACTTTAAAATAAACCTTTGGCAAATCTTTTGAGATCTGAACAATTTATTTAATGGCTCTCGTCTCTGTTGGACCTGAACTTCCTCCGATGTCCATGCTCATCAGGTTTTTGGCCTCCAGGATCACAACGGTCAGTTTCCCGGCAGTGGGAACGTATCGCAGAGAGAAGCAGATCTCGCCCAGGTTTACATCCTGCGGAAAAGATGTGACATTCAAAACTGAGATCTTTACAAAATATAAAATAAGGAAGTCTTTATAAATGGTTCTATTTTGGTGTTAGACTAGAAAATTGATATACTTATCACTTACTAATATGTTCATATTTCCACAGCACACAGAAAGTGTTTGGTTAGATGTATTTACTGTTAAATTTGTTTTAAATATTTGTATCTAAAAGATTTACAGTTTGGGTCATAACTTTGTCATCTACCTTGAAGAAGTGCAGGCTGTTTGAACTTGTTGGTGCAACTCTTAGGCTGACTTCATCCTTCACTCAGTCCACCACTTTAATCCAGACTAAAAGATCTCAACAGCTATTTGATGTTTTTGCATGAGATTTGGTGAAGCCATTTGTGTTCCCCTCTGGATGATTCCTACGGACTTTGCTGAACCTTTGATTTTAACTGTAGCGCCACCACAGGTCAAAGTTTGTACTCTTTCTGTGTAATTTTCAATATGTAATTGGTAGTTTGGGAACAAATTCTTTCATGAGGCTCTGGTAAGAATTCTGGTTCAGACGTAGTGGGCCTTTCTGTGTGGCGTCTGCATGTTCTCCCCGTGCATGCGGTTCCATCGGGGTACTCCGGCTTCCTCCCACAATCCAAAGACATGCTCGTAAGGTTCATTAGGGACTCTAAATTGCCCGTAGGTGTGAATGGTATTGGTGCCTTCGACTTTTAACCTCTACATTTAAACACAAACATCTGTACTTCCTACTCATTGCATGTTTCTTTAGCTTTAATTAATTTGAAGGGCTTTTTTTCACCTTTATTTTGACGAGTAATCTCATGGAGACACAAAGTCTCATCCTTAAGAGAGACCTGGTCAAGACAACATCAGCAAACCACCACACAGATGTAGATATAACAGGACACACGTGGTACATGGTTGTAATTGCGCAGGATCTTCCCAACATCGACCCAATTTCATCTTAAATCAATTTCTGAGTATTTGATAGGCAGGATGGTTCCTTCTAGCTGCTGTTTTTTCCGATCGTAAAATGAATGAACTCAGTGTAAAGAAGACAACAAAGAAAACCTCAAACTTGGCGGGCTCTCCGAGGTCCTCCCACTCCTCGATGACGTGGTTCCAGTCGACGTTGCAGAGCTGCACCCGGAGCTCACCGATGATGTTGTGTTTGGAGAATCTGTTGAAGTCAAACACCTGCATCACCACCGTCGACTTCAGGAGGGAAGACTTGGTTATCTGGGAAAAGATCAATCGGCTGAGAAGAAAGTCTGATTCCCAAAGAACTATTTTTTGTTTTGAATCCAATGCTGATTCGGCCCTCTCGAGACATGCCCTCCTTAACTCAACCCCCTCGTACCTGGAAGTTGAATTGTTCGTTGAAGACGGGGTTCAGCGTGTTTCTGAACACTTTGGTCTCGCAGGTTTTGGATTTGTCAGGGAGGACGTAGACTTTGACGTACGGGTCCGAGCTTCCCCCCAGGTCCATGGCCTTCAGGCTGTTGGCTTGTTTGATGCCCACAGTGAGCTGCAGAGAACGACAAGAAAAACGACTTTTAGTAACTCTGTGAGATAAACGGGAACTTAAACACATTTTCTACTTCAGAGTACGTTTCCAGTAAATGTCCTCAAGTGATGTCACTTAAGTCAGCGTCTGACGGGGCTGAAGACTACAAGTTTGAAAAAAAAATCTGTTGTGGAGTTAGAAAGCCTGCAGTTCATCTCTGCTGCAGGCTAGCAGCATCAGGCTACACTAGCCGATATTAGCATAACACACCAAAATATCCAACCTAACTGTTGGTAGTTGAGTTGCATTGTGGGTACAGTAGGCCCGTGGTTTTGGCCCCAAAATGTGTGGGATAAAAAAGGCTATATTTTTGGAATCTGATGCATTGATGTCAGATTTTTGTTTTCTTTTTTTTGTACAAAGTAGACGATAATTTAAAAGTCGGAGGAAGGATATTACACGGTATTGACAGTAATTTATAATAAAACCAAAAATCTATGTTTGCTGTGAAAACCTCCGCTGTGGGGTTAAGATCAGGTGAAACTTTAGGCTAACTTGTAGGGCCAACAGATGTCTACTTTTTGGACTGCTTTTGTTGGTTAATTAAACAGTTAATTGTTGAATAAAGTTAATGTGAACTCATGTTGTGATGTGGCTTGAATCACCTCAGACTGAGCGGCGTTGTAGTCCAGAGAGTAGAGCAGCTTTCCCCTCGCCTGTCTGCTGGAGCCGTAGTCCACATCATTCACGTCAGGCTGAACCTAAACACACATCAGGTCATTGGTAACGATCAACTGCAGCTCAATTCAATCAACTCAATTTAGTGAGAGTGTTTTGTTTAGGGTTGTGTTTGTGGCCACCTGATGACTCTAACGCTCTCTTTGGGCTCTGTTTTTGGTCTCCACCACCTCCTGAAGGTAATATTTGTCTCTTTAGCTGCTCAATGCTCCACTATGTTCAACAGCTGCTTTAAAAAATGTGCCATGCACAGTTACTGTACTCATCCGACTCACGTCGTGACCATATTTGGACAAGAGGGTGGAGCCTGAGAGGCGCCGGGGTTAGCAAACAATGAGTTATCTGCTTAGACTAGCGTTAGCCTGGTCAGCAAGGTTGTTGACCACTTACTTTCTTTAGGGAAACTTATTCAGGTTCTCTGTCATTGTTTTATGAACTTTGACCTGTTTTGAGTTTAGTTATTGTTTCTGTTTAATTCTACAGACGTTAGAAGTTCTTATTTTCCACTTTGTGTGCGTTTTTGTTCATTATTCTTTTGTTTTTGGAGACCATGGCGTGTTTTGTGCTTCTAGTTCTTCCAGTAATGTTTGTTTATTTCAGTTAGCCCCTTTTCTGTGAATAAACATTCATTACAGTAATACTTTGAGTGTTTCAGCAGCCATTTCTAGTTTTTTAGGGATTATTTTACTTCTTGTGTTCACTTGAAACAAACAAACAAAATCTTTTATAACTATTTTGTAAATTGCGATGCGAATTTTGGCGAGCCAAAACTTTTAATGTCTTGAAACAAAAGTAATTCCAAGAAAATTACTAGCCGACTTCTCAGTCAGTTGTTTAATACAACGTTCTTCAGGTCTGCGTGGTAGCGACTTGTCAATCAAAGGTAGCCACGCCCTAAAGTATTCCCTGCTTTGTGGTCTGTGTAACTCTAAATGGGAGCATCAGTGACTAAATGAACATCATGCTGTGTTGAAGAAGACTTGAATCTAGAGACTGAGACCATAAACTCATTAGGAACATGTTTACTGAGGGAATACATCAAGAGAGAAGGAAGAGCATTTCTCATAGACTTCTTGCAACCAGTGGATTCGCCCCCTGCTGGCTGTTAGAAACACTGCAGGTTTAACGAGCTTCAACATGGGCGTCATTTGTCAAACCAGAGGCTACTACAGTATTTGTAGCAGACGAGTATTATAAGAGAGAATCAAATTGACCTCCAGAGGGCGCTGTCACTCACCAGGGCCGTGGTGGTTTTCCCGTTCACTCCATTCAGATTGACCTTCTCATCCTTCTTCTTCTGCTGCTTCTTCTTCTTCCCTTTGCAGCAGCACTTGATGCAGATACACAGACAGCAGAGCAGAATCAGCAGAGAACCGACCACAAAGATGGCGTAAGTCACCCATCGAGGCACTGCGGGAAACATACATGTTATTTAAATGACATTCACAACATGTGTCCAGCTTACAATGGTTGTAATGGTTCTTTTATGTTTGTACTTTTACTTTATTTTGAATGCCGGTATCGGTGTATCAGAGCACTTGAGGAGGAGGAGGTTTCTGTGGATTAAGGTGACTTACGGGGGATGTCGTCCAGCAGGCCGTGGATGAAACCGGCGGCTGGGTTGAGGGTGGTGTTGGTGTGAGAGGAGGTGGTGGAGATGATGTTGATGGGCGGAGCAAGCGAAGGCGGTGCATGAGGGATTGGATGAGAGGGTTTTGGTGTTTGACGGAGGGGAGGCATGATGAGGAGGATGAAGAGAGGAGCTCTGGATGCAAGAGGAGAGAGAAGAAAGTCAATGTGACGCTCTGAACGTCGAGTCACGTTGAGTGAGTTTAAGCTCAGTTTTAATCTCTCTGTTCGCTTTTAAATACGTTAATTCTGACTCGGTGAGCTACGAAGCAAGTTCAACACAGCTGGGCCTTTTGGCGTTAGCTTCGCAAGAAATTTTAGCTAACGTGAACGGTTCGTCCAACTTCCTCGCTGTCAGAGGAATGTTCTGCTGTTTCCGTATTTATCCTGAAAAGTAAGTAAGTAAAAGTAAAACGCACGTTACCTTAAATGTGACTTATAGATTCCTCTGGGTTTGAAGACAGAAACATTTTAATGTGTAATTTTCAAATATTTCACCTGGAAGAAGAAAAAAAAAAACATTCCCTGTCATGTTTGTGCAGTGACACTCCTGCGCTCGGAGTTGCCTGGGTGCTTCCTAACAACAACAGTGAGGTATGAAATCAAACAAACAGCAGAGCAGTCAAACTCTGCTGGAAACTCCACCATGAACAAACAGTCTGATTCACACTCTGATAACATCTCTGCTCACAATGCTTCGACACTGTTTCTGTGTGCACCGCCTGGAGTATCTGTGTAAGTCAACAGAGGTGGAAGAAATACACACACACATAATTGTTGCTCTTCCTCGTCACTGACAGATATGCAAACAAAATGTTTTTCTTTCTGAATGTTTGAATTAAATCCTGACTAAGAGATAAAAACTGTAACTATCTCCAGACGCTGCCGCAGGCCAGAATAACTTATTCTAAACGCTTCGCTAAAGTCAGAAACCACTGTGCTGATAAATGGAGCCAAGGCAGAAGTGCCTGTTTACATTATATTAAGGGGGCGGGGCCACCTGAATGACAGGTGGATACTGAAAGGTGTCTGCGACCTCACTGAACTTAACCTCTCCATGTTTGTGCTTTTGGAGAGTAAGCAGCAGGTAAAGTGCTATTATGTATTCGTCCGCTGGTACATAGGGGTCAGGATAGTTGTTGGCTTTTCCCTGCAGAGATTGCAGCGGACCGTAGTGATGAGGAGACGGGTTACCTTAAGTTACCCGGTACGTGCGAGCGCTACTTCTGTAGTCTGATAGATAAACACCTGCAGTCAGTCACCAGCACAAAAAGAATCTCCTCTGCGGGAAATCTCGGGATCCAAATCTGGTCACTTCTCCAAAAAAACACCAACATGGCGTCGAACTCGGTTTGTTTACGCAGTCGAGAAACCAGTGGGTGACGTCACGGTGGCTACGTCCATTATTTTAGCCAACAGCTGATTTTTTTTATCTCTTTTTGCTTTATGAGTCTCAAACTGTTTCTAAAGTTGTAAGTCACCAACGGGCGGCCATCTTTGTTTCACTGTGTAAACTGAAGCATGTCTTAACGTCCGTCTTTGTTTACAAAAATGTTACAAACATTTGATCAACCTGATCATTCCCTTTGCGAGTGCACGAGAGGCACAAACTGCTGCTAAAAGGACAAATCATGTGATAACCCATCAAAACAAAACAATCACACCTGCAGCAACATCAATGCTTCCCCCCAAAGCCCAAAGTCTTTAACACTTCATGCACTAACTAGTCCTGTCGTCTCCTCAAGAGAAGTGAAAGATTTTACTCACTAATGACGACTTTTACAGAAATATCGACATCCCTGCTCGCTCCGACCAGAGGAGACTGAAGCGCACTGAACAAAAGGGAGTCGGTCGTGTTGGAGAAGGAGCGAGAGGAAGGAGGTGACGTCGAGCAGAGAGGCCAGGTCCGGACTTTTCCTAAAAACAACCCTCAAACTGTTTGATCAGAAAGAGGAAACGTCTCCTCCCTCCATCTTTGTTCACATTAATGAGCAGGAAAAACACATCATCAGCAGTCCATCTGAGGCAGCAGGAGTCTGGGCGCTTTCTCTTAACGTCTCTATTCAAAGAAAATAAGTTCACTTCCTGTTCCAGAGCAGAAAGAGTCAAACTCGGAATTTACTGAAAAATGTGAACAAAGTGGAGCCCTGAACACCAGATACAAACCAGGACAGAAGCTGCCCGCATGTACACGTGCTTGTTCAATTAGCATAGTTACCACATGTCATGCATGCTAGTTCTGTTCTGTAAGTAGCTCATGGTGGATCAATCTGAGATCGGCTACCACCTGAGGACGATATATCCTCTGGGAGCAACAGCGTACACGTCAGACGTGTCCGGTGTAGCCAGCGTTCAGTGACAAACAACTTCCAGCCCAGACGTCCTCCTCCGTGCGTTGCATGTTTACAGTCCAGTCAGCAGCTCGAGAAGCGACCGTGTGTTCAGATCAAAGGTAAATTCTCCCTCCAGATGTGTCTGCTAAATAAACGCTGCCATCTCTTCGTCCCATCCCCCGGAGGAGCGCCCGTTCATCTGTCTGTGCTGAGTCTCAGTCTCACTGTAAACAGGAAGTTACACAGAGGCTGCACTCTGGCTGACTGCAGCGGGATGAAGCCCAAACAGAAACAGATTTTCTTGTGATCGACTTTAATTAACGGCTCTTCAGTTTGCTGAAAGAACAACATCATGATGCAGATTAGGAACAACATGAAGCTTTGTCAGGTCCGTCCTCAAGAGGAGAAGAACACTACTGTAACATGAGACGGAGGGCGGAGCCATCATTTGTGATGCATTTAAGGAAGTCGGGAAATCTAAACGTGGATCGGTTTTTGCTACACAGCATCAATAATATCAATAATGTTTTTTTATTTTATCATATCACATGTTCAGCATGAAATCACCGTTAAAAAAAAAAAGTTGCTCTACTGAAACAATTTGCTATGAATTGTGTAATGCTCTTTTTTCAGCCGTGTTAAAACCGGAGCTCACACCTCACGCATGAGCAGTGCGTGTCTGTAGTAACGTCTTTATTTTATAACGGGGCGGCTGTGGCTCAGTGGTAGAGTTGGTCGTCTTTCAATCAGAAGGTCGGAGGTTCGATCCCCAGCTCCCTCAGGCTACATGTTGAAGTGTCCTTGGGCAAGACACTGAACCCCAAATTGCTCCCAACGGGTATGAATGTGATGACTTCACGTAGCAGCCTTTGAGTGCTCGCAAAGACTAGAAAAGCGCTAAATAAGTACAGTGACTTTACAGTGAGCCTGCGCTGTGCTGCTCACTGCGCTGTTGGAACTGCTGACTGACGTTTGTGTTGCACGTACGAAAATAAACCTCCACCATGTACACACATGTAACTATTTTTACATGCTTTGCTGAGATTATGTCACCAAACACGTCGAACACACGACAGGAGTTTTCTGTTTCAAAACAAAAAGTTTCTAAAATGTAAATGTGGCTGAAAAACAAGTTTGCAAAACAGGAAGTCCACAAACAGCCCGAAGCTGTTGACACATTTAAACTAAAGACGCAGACAGAACTGGGTTTTTTTGACTGTTTCCTGAACATTAAAAACATCTTATTTGTAGTTTTATGGAAGTTTATACTTAAATAAGGGAAAGGTGCACATAATGTGTACAGTTTATTCTCCTTATACCACTTCTGCCTTTTTGAGCTGCTGTAACACGTGAATTTCACCCAGTGGGGGATCAAAGAAGTTTATTTGATTTTATCTTATATCAGTGGGGGCCAAATGTTGTGTATGTTCATTTAATCAAAGGTTTAATCAACATATCAAAGTTATGCAACACGGGGCGAGAAAGAGACGGTAAACTAGATCATTACGAGCTGAAAACTGGAGGAAAAAGTTTAATACATGAAAGAAATAAAGGGAAGTTAAAGAGGAGAAACAGTCAAATGGAGGACAAACAGGAGGAGGAGAAAGAAAAAGGGTGAGAGACGAAAGGAAGAGAAGAAAGATGGGAAGAAACAAGTTAGAGAAGAATGATGAAAAGAGGTGAAAAAGAGAAAGCAAAGACAAACAGACGAGTGAATGCAGCTTCTGACACAGTGAAAGTGTCCGTCACAAACAAAACAACCAGAGGCCGGTCTCACATCAGCAGACGCTCAAATCAACGAGGAAATGACTGAAAACAGAAACAGTACCTGTGAAACGAGGAGACTTTCTGCCCGCCGTCCTTCTTATTTAAGTCTCATGTCCTCTGCGGTTGTTCAGTCGGGTGTTGGATCTGTTGTTCCTGCCCTGCTGAACTTCAGTCGGCCATCTTAAACTCTTAAAGTCCGTCTGCTTCAGCCTGCAGGAGCCACCACACCTGCTGAACACACACACTAACACACGCGCTCACAGTTTCCTCTGTAGTCAGTGTTCAAACAGAGGTGGAGTCGTCGCTGCTTAAATACCAGTTATTCAAATATGTGTCATGTTAGAGAACAAGCCGCTGATACAAGAATCAGGCCTGTTAGTCTTTTACAGACATTAAACACAACAGAGGAGCATTTCAATCAGAATCAATGAACCTATCAAACATGTAACATCTCTTTACTTCTTTCTGTTTCTGTCTGATTTCTGTCTCCTGCCCGTTTATGGGCTGTAAGGGGCATTTACACGTGCTTATTAGAGACAACATCGGGTTCAATTAAGCAGCCACAACTGCTGTACATGGAGGACCAGACTTTGGTACAAGTCCTGGTTTAAATTTAGTACATTTGCTGTCCGAGTAATAACCAATCACGTATCAGCAGGCTGCGGCGTATGCAGGATAAACAGTCCGTGTGGAGAGCAACAGCAGGCGGAAAGTAATCCTCCGTGATGACGTCCCGGCTCCTGACAGCCGTCAATCTTCTTATTAATCTCTATAAACAAACAACAAGCAGCAAGTTCAGCAACAATCTGTTCTCGATCCAAACTTCAACTTGACACAAGTCTGCTTGTCACTGTTGCTGTGTTCGAAATGCCGAACTATACCACCAGTACGTCCTGATGTGGCCTAAATGTAGTCTGCAGTATGCAAACAAAAGCAAAGTGTGCAGGATGCCAAAAACACCCAGATGTCGTACTGATTCGGAGAAAATCTCCAGTACGCATCGGACCAGGCTGCCTCGCCTACTGTATCCCACAATGCAAAGCGCTGGAACGTCACAGCGGCAGTTGAAGTGACGGACAGCAGCAGCATTCCAGCAGAAGGGGGCACTATAGCTAAAGAAGCGGCGGTTATTGTTTTACTTCCGCCTGGCGTAGCAAACTGCAAAATGAAAAGCTCCTCCATACTACAACGCAGTGTGCAGTATATAGCATGAAGTCTGTAATCTGCATCATGATGTTGTTCTTTCAGCAAACTGAAGAGCCGTTAATTAAAGTCGATCACAAGAAAATCTGTTTCTGTTTGGGCTTCATCCCGCTGCAGTAAGCCAGAGTGCAGCCTCTGGGCCTTTCTCATTTCTCTATTTCGTGCCTCTCTTCGTCTCCTCGCTCCTCGTCTCCTCGCTCCTCGCTCCTCGCTCCTCGCTCCTCCTGCCTGTGACCCGGAAATCGATCTCAGCACGCCATCTTGAAGGATGTCCCAATTCATAAAATGCATCTCGAGGAGAGAGGAGAGAGGATCGAGGAGGCTTGCCGGAGGAGCTATGAGCGAGGATACACCGGTGTATCCTTTGCGGAAGTCTTTTCGGCACCGTGACGTAAAAAGAGGCGTGAAACACAGCTGGAGTATACAAACCGCGGCGGGAGCCTAAGGTTGCATATCTCTGCTCCTGGGACACCTGTTCCGTCTGAGCAGGTATTCTCCGCGACGTGTCTCACATTTACCAGAGTGCGCACCAGACTAACCCACAGCATGTCCACATGTTGCTCTTTCTTCATCAAAACCAGAAGACAAATGGTCTCCTCCAAAATGAGGACTGGTGTAGGCCTGGACTTTTTCTTGTAAGCTTCCACAGCCTGATGTTCAGGTATCGACTGTTTTTGAGCAGAAACAAAACATAACATTTTGGCGCTAGGCGCAGCAGGTAACTCATTCATTATTTACATCTGCAGACACGCTGTCAGGCCCGGACAGGATCTCATGTTTATTAAAGTTCTGTGTGCTGACTGTCAGAGAAAGGTCGGCTGTAAATGTTTATTTACTTATTGTTGCTGCTGGATCACACGGCTGTGTGCTCACGTGCGTGCATAAAACACTGGACAGTTAATATCTGTGATTGTTGGTGCCACGTAGTTATGCTTGAGGATTATAATAAATGTACCTCTTATTTGTGTGAGTGTGTTAAATTAAAAAATAAAACTTGTATGACATCCGTACATTCGAGTCACATTGCCACGTTGTGAAGTGAATTAAAGGTAACTTGTCATAAACACTGTTCTGCTGACAGAGATCATAAAAACAGCCGGCTGTAACAGACGATGCAGCTGTGCCAAACATCATACTTAATGGACGTCGCTTTTAAATGACGCCTCTGAAGCAGGGATGTCTCATGTTGTTAAATGTCTGTAGACTCGCCTCCTCTATCCTCGTATCTCTTCCTCGCCTCCTCCGCTCGCATCTCCGGTGGGAGGGACTAAGACGCGAGGAGAGGAGTCGAGGAAAGGACTCGAGGAGGTACAAACTAAGAAATGAGAAGAGCCTTCTGTGTAACTTATTGTTAAAACTGAGACTCAGCACAGACAGATGAACGGGCGCTCCTCCGGGGGATGGGACGAACCGAGAGATGACAGCGTTTATTTAGCAGACACATCTGGAGGGAGAATTTACCTTTGATCTGAACACACGGTCGCTTCTCGAGCTGCTGACTGGACTGTAAACAATGCAGCGCACGGAGAAGGAAGTTGTTTATCTCTAACCGCTGGCTACACTGGAAGTTGGCATCAGACAACAACTGATGGGGTTTGAGATTGAGATACAGATAGCTTCCTTTACTTTTTTGAACAATTTTAATCCATTAAGTGAAACGAAAGCCGGCCAGAAACAGCTGTATGAAAGAGGAATTGGGTATAACTCAGTGAGAATGCACACAGGTAACTCTATAGTGCAAAAAGATGCAGATCAATAGAATATTATATTCTGCTAATAAACTTCATATTAAGTGACAACCTCCTTTACCAGAGAGCTGCAGTTCCTCTGGTGTCCACTTGAGGCTGTCTCCAGCAGTGAGTCAGTCCCCATAGAGCCCCATGTTAAACTTTACAGCAGAAATAAACATGTTTACAGCCTGGTACAAAAAACAGTTTGGGTCTCTATAGCTCATTTCTCTCTTCATGACAACTGACTCCACTAGACCTCTGAAGGTGTGCTGAGGTATCTGGCACCGAGACGTGAGCAGCAGATCCTTTCAGTCCTGTAAGCCATTAGGGAATACTGTTTCCATGAAGGGGGTGTACTTGGTCTGCAACAACGTTTAGGTAGGTGGTACGTGTCAAAGTAACATCCACATGAACGGCAGGACCCAAGGTTTCCCAGCAGAACATTGCCCAAAGCATCACACTGCCTCCGCCGGCTCGCCTTCTTCCCATAATGCATCCAAGAGACGCACACGCAACCGGCCATCCACATGATGTGAAAGATGATTCATCAGACCAGGCCGCCTCCTTCCATCGCTCCGTGGTCCACTTCTGATGCTCACGTGCTCATTGTAGGCGCTCTCAGTGGACAGGTGTCAGCATGGGCTCCCTGAGCGGTCTGCAGCTCCATACACAACAAACTGTGATGCTCTGTGTGTTCTGACACCTTTCTATCAGAACCAGCATCAACTGTTTCAGCAGCTACAACAGCTCTTCTGTTGGATTGGAGCACACGGGCCAGCCTTCACTCCCCACGAGCATCATTGAGCCTTGGTCGCTCATGACCCTTTTCCTTCCTTGGACCACTTTTGGTAGTTACTGACCTCTGCACACCGGGAACACTCCACAAGAGCTGCAGGTTTGGAGATGCTCTGACAGTCTTAATGTTATGGCTGATCGGTGTGATCCCTTTAGCCACAATCATTTTGACGAGTAAATATAATTTAAATCTAGTTTTTTATTAATTACTGTATAATTACTTGTACCATGGTCGTCAGTAATGAGGTTACACACTGTGTTCTTAGTCAACTGATACGGCATTTATTGGTTGAAATGATGAGATAAAGAAGAGCAGAGCCAATCACAGTGAAGTAATCAGAGCAGGAAACTGTCTCCCAGCAGCGATCAACAGTCTCTATAGCTGGGTTGACATCAGCATTTAAAGGGTTAAAGCAACACAGGAGTTAGCTGAAAAGCTGCTGCTGCTCTGAGGGAACAAACACGGTTTGCACACGCACGTCACAGTGGGTGTTTACCTTAAAGGTGCCCTGTAGTGTTTTACTGCAGACAATGACATTCAGCCTTAGTCTACAGGACAGAATACACTTGTGTCCTTCCTTAGTAACATTTCCTGTCTACATAAAAATTATCATCTCAGCTGCATTTGTTTGCTAGTTGTTACATTGTTCGGCGTGAAAGCATCGGCAGGAGTGTATTTTATATGAACAACGTGTGTGCGTTTGAGGTGTAAAACTCCACAGGACAAGTTTACGGCACAAACAGTAAATATTTTGTTTGATAAATAAGTCAGAAGTCTTAATTCTAAAAATAAGTATAAACTTTGGAATCTCTGGTGCAAGAGGGGAGGTCAGGGACAGGACGACCGACACATATGTCTGTATTAATGTAAATGTTTCCAATATGCGCCGACATAAACGTTTTTTTGATAAGTAACTGTTTGGGTTGATTTAGAAAGGGTGTCACGATGCAGTTTGTCCAGCAGAGGGAGCTCCAACTCCATATCATCTCCACACTCTCTGCAGCACATGAAGCAGAGCTGTAAACCTTAAATCATCCTTTAATAAATTAGCCTTCTGGGCACGTAAGCAAAGCCGTGCCAGTGACACATCCGTGTACGACACACCAACGAAAGGTTTTGTTCACGCAAGTTAAAAAGTGCACAATATCAGCCGCCATGTTGGAGAAATTCTCCTTCTAAAATCTGCCGCGCTGTCGTCACTGACTCCACTACAGGATGATTTTTTTACTTTCATTTTCAAGACTTACAGTGTTTGAAGGCTGCAGAAACAGCTGGGAAGTAGACCTAGAGAAGTGTATAGTTTTGTCTCTACTTTTTAAGACTCACCGTGTGTTTTCTGAGCAGATTTAAGAGTCGTTTTTACCTTTGAAACTCTGAAACCGATTAATTTTGAGCCTTTACGGTTCCCTGCTCTGATTACACATCATACGCGTCGTGTTTAATCCTTTTACACTGTAAAAAACAGGAAAACAAAAACACCCCCTTTTCCTTTACAAGAGAAGCCGCAGCCATAATAATATTTATATCTCTATTTACTGTAAATATGTGGAATTATTTGCATTCTGGGATCTTTTAAACTACGTGTTTGTAAAGCAAAAAGACTGATCTGCAGTCGGGTCAGTGTTTGTTTATCGCCCAGACGCCCTTTAACCTTTTATTCAGAACAGTTAAATAACATAAGAACTAAATGTGGTACAGGATGTACACAGAGGATCCCGGTGAAGGTGAATGAATGTTTGGACGCAGACGCAGACACACACACACACACACACTCCTGTTTCTCCTCTGTTATGTACACTGAAGGTGCGACAGCGGCCGTTGGATCAGAAGTTGATGGCTTTGCCGAAAGAGGCGGCGAGGTTTGCTTCTCTGAAGGCCTCGGACACCGTCTGCAGGAGGATGAGGATGAAAGGAAGAAGCAGCAGGAGATTAGTTTGTTGTTTTTTTACAGTTAAAATAAACTGATTTTATGCTGCATGATGATTTTTATGATGGCACATTTGGTGTGCCACATGACAGCTCCCTGAAAGTGAAGCCAAAGGAGTACCAAAGAAGAAGTCTGACAGCAAGGTGAAGAGTTAAAACATCCTTTAGACTCAGGACTTACAGGATGGGCGTGGCAGACTCTGGCTACGTCCTCGCAGGAAGCACCGTACTCCATGGCCAAAGCAGCTTCATTGATCATCTCTCCCGCCCCCTGCAGGCCAACACACACACAGCAGCTTTTAGCGTACAGGTCTGAAATTCCACTTTGAATAAACACATGATATTTTGAGCCTGTTAGCTTTGTGTGACAGCCTAATATTTTTAATCATAGTCAAACATGTCAGAAAGTATTAAAAAGGAGTTAGCTTGTACTGCTAACATGCTGAATGGTCACATCGTGTAACAGTACTAATTTTGCACCTATGCTAACTATAGGCTTATTTATATAGTTGCTCTGCTAGCTGTGAGCATGCTAACTTGTTAACATTCCCACAGTAGCACATGAAAACAACTGAACATGCATGTTAAAGGAACTTAAAAGCACTGAAGACAAGTTGATATCTGTGAATTATAGTTATCGGAAACACATCGTCACATTATTGACTTCAAAGAGCTGTGAGAAGAACTTCCAAATGTGGGCGGGGATATTAAATCATATCATATCTTTAATGCAATAAAAACATGTTTTTCATAATCCAATATTTCCTTATTTTTTCAGTTTAATATCTTAAATTTAACACCACAGAACACGAAGTGCCCGAGCCCAGAACAGGCAATGTCTGTGATTAAAGTGTCTGTAGATGGAAGATTGAATTAGACTTTAGTGTTTGTAATGTTCTGCATAAATGATGTGTCCGCTCTTACTGATCCGACGATGTGAGCGCCCAGCATCCTGTCCGTCTCCTTGTGGCTGAGGATCTTCACCATGCCGTCAGTGTCGGCGTTGGTCTTGGCTCGGCTGTTGGCTGCGAACGGGAACTTGCCGATTTTGTACGGGACGCCCTGAGGAGGAGAGGAGCGGAGTGAGGACTGTGAAACACTGACGGACGATCAGCGTCAGTAAACACAGAGAAGAATAGATAATCTGTGAAAAGCATCATGTTCCTCTGGCTCCTCCTGCAGCTCCTAATGGCATTTGTAAGAATTAAACGCTTCCGAAACACAACAACCAATCAGAGCCGAGCAGTCTCTCAGGCAGCTGTCAATCACACGATCAAGCTCCATTTCTTCATGACAGCCTCCTCTGCAGGGAGGGCTTTGGAGGCATGACAGCGCCGCGGAGAGAGAGGGGGAGGGACCTGGAGGTTGTGATCTTTCAAATTTTGAAGCAATGTCTGCTCTCTTCTCCGTCTCACCTACTGCAGCTTTAATTTTGTTCCTTTTCATGAACAACCATAAATCAGTTTACACTCTAAATATGGCTGGTTATGTCTTTTAAACATTGAATTAGTTAACTTAAACAATCATTAAAGCTTTATGGAATGTATCGTGCATAAAGCAATATTCCTCTTGAAGTATCAAGAATAATTTGAATGTTTTTTGTGCCTTAACTTTTCCAGAAGTGGCAAAAAAATCTGCAAAACCACATTGACGACCTCCATTTCTGACGTCTCATCCAAAGGTACTCTGGGACTGATATTCTGCCCCCTGGTGGATTATCGGTGCACTGCAGGCTTTTCAGTTTCATCTTTTAAATCTCTTCTAAAAACAAGCTTTTATGTAAATGATCTTTCAGTTTCCTTTACTTTTGTCTTTTGTAATATTTAAGCGAACACCTGTTTTTATCTTTACCGTTTTATAAAAAGAACTTTGTGACTGTAATTTGTCTTTACAAATCCTCCTCCTCTCACCTCCTCTTTGAGCTGCTCCTCTGTCTTGCCCACCCAGGCCACCTCGGGGTGTGTGTAGATGACGGAGGGTACACAGTTGTAGTCGATGTGCACGGCGCCGCCGGCAATGCCCTCCACACAGATGATGCCCTCGTCCTCCGCCTTGTGGGCCAACATCGGCCCGGCGACCACGTCACCGATGGCATAAATGCTGCAGGGGGAGAGGCCGAAGGTTAAGGTGCTGGTGCTCAGAAGTTGTTGACGTTTCTGCAGCTTTTATGTTGTTAGTTATTAATAACTTTATAGTCTCAATAAAGAATGAATGGTAAAAGTATCACTAAATAAAGTTTCTGTATTTCCAGGTTCTTTCTGCATCTTGATGTTAAAATTCTCCATAACTTTGAATGACCTTTAATCGTTACCTGAGCGATCCATGTAGCAACAGATGATGTGTGTTGAATTATACCAGATATTTTATAAATGGCTACATTTGTGACTTTAACCCTTAAAACTCTGCAGTAGAACTGGTTCACCAGAGCCCACATTGGTACTTTCTGAGTTTTCTTCAAACTTTCTGTCTCCGAAGGATAAAATTTTCTATTAAATGAAAAAAAAAATGTTTTATGCCTTCATTGACAGCAAAGCTGGAGAGAGAGAAAACAAGCAAATAGCTGATTGTTGGAGTTGAACCCGGGCCCGGTGCTGCGATGCTCCAACCACTGAGCTAAGCCGATGCATCCTGACATTGTTTTTAGATTATTTTTATGGCGTATTGGACGAGACAGCTGACGACTGACAGGAAATAGGGAAAAGAGAGAGGGGGGGGTGACATGCACTAAAGGGCTGTGAGTCGGAGTCGAACCCACAGCCGATGCGTGGAGGACTTACACGTACACGGAGCACCTGTTGAAACGCCTGAGCTGAAGAGACGTATCCCGACATTAGTTTTAATAAAACGCATTAAATAAAACATGTTGATCCAAAACAAACACTTTCCTCATCTCCGTAACTTTCAAAGAGCTCTGTGCATTTTTTGGTTTTATAGATTAGCTAATATTTTTGAGCAGAGAGCAGATGTGTTTTAGTTTTTGTTTGACCTTTTCAAGCATCTTTAAACGCTTCATTTCCTTAAAATCTTAATCAAATGTCCTTAAAATCAAATGTATAAAAAGGTTATTTAGGTTACGTCTAACCGTTAGTGTGTGTATTTTAATAAATTCAAACTGAATTATGCAAACAAGGTTCTGTTTTCATCGAGTTTTCTTTTCTCAACATTTTGCTTTCTTTAGTTTTTGTGTTGTTATTAATAAAACGTAAATTTCTATTTAAAGGAACTGTCGTCTTTTTGGACTGTGGACAGAGTCGAACAAACCCGGGCACGCTGCTGCACATATCTGAATGTATTTCTGTCAGAACTATTTCATCTACACACTGAACGGACACTTAGAAAGATGTTGAAAATAAGGATTATTTTAACTTTGAAATCTGGTAAATACCTAAATAACAATTCTGTGTTTTTAATAAGATACTCACTACACTGTGAAAGTGTTTTAACATTTAGTTTCATGCTTAAAGGTCACGCTGTCTCTCTCAGACTTCTGCAAGGTCACATGACTCAGCCTGAGCTCGATGGTACCTGGGTACTTTGGTCTGGAAGCGGTTGTTGACCGGGACGCGGCCCCTGTTGTCCAGCTCGATGCCCACAGAGTCCAGACCCAGGTTCTGGGTGAAAGGCCGTCTGCCGATACAGACCAGCAGCACGTCGCACGTCAGAGTCTCGCTCTTCCCTCCGGCCGCCGCCTCCACCCTGACACACAAACACGTCAACACACAGCGTTACAAAGACCAATGCATACAACAGAAACAGGATGTGAACACTCAGGAGGAGTTCACTCACGCCACGTCGATCTTGCCGTCGGGCCTCTTGGTGGCTCCCATCACTTTGGTGCCAAGCTTGAACTTGAAGCCCTGCTTCTGCAGGATGCGCTGGAAGTTCTTGGACATCTCCATGTCGATGCCCATGCCGCCCACGTGGCCCAGGAACTCCACGGCTGTGACTTTAGAGCCCAGACGCTGCCACACTGACCCCTGGAGGACGGGAGGACAGACGCTTTATTGATTCTTTCATGCATTTACGGGAATATTGCCGCTCTCTGTTCACAAGTCTCTGCCAAAAGTGCCACCATTGCTCAGCGCGTAGAAAATGCTGCAGCATAATCAGACAGTTTGATGCCTACCAGCTCCACACCGATGACACCGGCTCCGATCACGATCATCTCCTCTGGAACTTTCTTCAGAGACAGAGCTCCTGTGGACGACACCACGGTGTCCTCATCAATCTGAACGAATAAAAAAAAACATTGGCGACTGTGAACACGTTGAAACACAAAGTTAGACATAAAACCTTCACAGATTTAACTCAAGTCCTCAGAGGAAATCATCCTTTACATATTTAAGACCTTTAAAAAAGCAGGAACCATCTGCTAATATTTTAGAAATGAACATCCTCTTAAAACTAAGCAGCCCAAACTTCACCTGAGTTTGCAGCATCACACCATTAAAGCTCATGTAGGGAACTTGTTTTAGAAGCAGTTTTTGAAATCAAGTGGAATCACACAGAAAAGTTGAAACTTCAAAGATGTTTTCTGCTCTCAAACTTGCCCACAGTTCGAGATATAAAAATCATCATCCCTAAGTGAGGTCACAGTGACCTCAGTCTCATCATCTGACGATGATATACCCTCTGAGAGTGACGGTGAATTTTGCGGGCATTCCGGTGTAGCCAGCGTTTAGTGATAAACGACTTCCAGCTAACACCATCCAGACATCCAGTCAGCAGCTCGAGAAGCGACCGTGTGTTCAGATCAAAGGTAAATTCTCCCTCCAGATGTGTCTGCTAAATAAACGCTGTCATCTCTCGGTTCGTCCCATCCCCCGGAGGAGCGCCCGTTCATCTGTCTGTGCTGAGTCTCAGTCTCACTGTAAACAGGAAGTTACACAGAGGCTGCACTCTGGCTTACTGCAGCGGGATGAAGCCCAAACAGAAACAGATTCTCTTGTGATCGACTTTAATTAACGGCTCTTCAGTTTGCTGAAAGAACAACATCATGATGCAGATTAGGAACAACGTGAAGCTTTGTCAGGTCTGTCCTCAAGAGGAGAAGAAAACTACTTTAACATGAGACGGAGGGCGGAGCCATCGTTTATGATGCATTTGAGGAAGTCAGAAAATCTAAACGCTGAACGGCTTTCACGACACAGCGTCTAGGGAATGTGTCTCAAGTTGAAGTTTTGATCTTGAACAGATTGTTAGCTGTTAGCTGTTAGCATGCAGATGTCTTATAGAGATTAATAAGAAGCTAAACTGTTGTCAGATCACTGATGGGAGCCGGGAGGACATTAGAGTGGATTACGCTCCGCCTGCTTTTGCTCTCCACACAGACTATTTTTCCTGCATACGCCGCAGCCTGCTGATACGTGATTGGTCAATACTACAAGCAGAAACTAGAACACTTCCCACACTAGCCACGCCCCTGCCTACAGATTCTGCATTTTTATGTTGAATATGTAAATAGAGGTGACAGTGACCTTTGAGCAGAAAAATCTATTTAGTTTATCCAAGTGGTAGTTAATGCCATACAAAAAAAGCGTCTAATCAAAAACAGTTGGGAGCCACGGTAAACACGGGTTGTTATAATATTTCACCGTTGGCTGCTGTCGCATTGCCTCAGCTCAGAAAGTACAGAAATAATCATCCACATTTTGAATCCCAAATATCAAACATGTCTGAAATAATCTCGGCAGCAAAGAGAGCAGGTCAGGAGGTTACAAGTGGATCTGCAAATCCCTCACATGAGCGGAAAATCCGGGCAGGAAATCGACCAAAATCCTCTGTGGTCTGAGCTCGGTTTTACTCTTGCTGTCTTTCCTGAAGTTCCTTTACGTTTGAAGTTTCCAATCAAACGATGCACACTCGACAAGTTAGAGTGAATACTGCTTCAGAACATCGGTTGAAATTTTGTGCTTTCCAAAAAACAGTGAACTGCATATTTCCTTTGAGCTGAACGGAGTAAGAAAGGGCCGTACCTGAATCCCGGGGAAGGGCGTGACCTCTGAGCCGGTGGCGATGAGGATGTTTTTGGTGTTGATGACCTGCTCGCTGCCGTCTGCTGAGACAGCCGTCACCTGGTTCTTACCGGTCACCCTCCCAAACCCGTTGACATGGGTCACCTGAGGGGAGAGATGTCACGCTGTGAACACCGTTATCTGTGGTTTAGTGAGTGAACAAAGATTTATTGAAAGAGACGGAGGCCTCACTTTGTTCTGTTTGAATAAATGTGCGATTCCTCCGGTCAGCGCTTTCACCGCCCCGCTCTTCTGAGCCATCATCTTCTCCAGGTTCAACGAGAGGCCTGAGACTGAGGGACAAACACGTCAATCATCAGTGTAATCCTCAGGAGGGCGCCGTTTTTTAAAATATTAATAATTACATTGTTACAGCTGCTCGGCTCAGTCTTACAGATATTCTTTAAACTAGAATAACGTTGGATTTAAAGTAAGACATGTGTGGTTTGATGTCCGGCTTGAAGTGGTGCTGTGATGTTGGATGTTACAAGGACTGTAATCAATGTAAATGCTTATCTCACTTTTGTGATCACATAACATAAAATACAGAAAACAGACACATACTGATGTAAAGATGTTAGAATGATCTGTCCCAAACTCATCTGAACTTTTACAGAAGGGCTTCCTGAAGCTAAAAGGTCAGCATCTGAACTGACACACTGAGCTGCATAAAGGGTGCGTTCAGACTGGAGGGCAGGCTCAAGTGTGGTAGAGGTAGCTTGCCGTGGCACGTCTGGTAGTTACTGGAAGCTGCCAGGTGAACTGCCAGTAGCTACGGTGACCTGCCGGGACCTGCCAGAGCTGTAGTGGCAGTCCTGGTGGCTATTAGACGATTAATAACTCTATCATTAGTTGTGGTAGCTACAAGAACTAATAATAATTAGTTATATTATCAGTAATAGTTATATTATTAGCCGTTTGCACTACGGCAGTTTTGTTGGGGGAAGCTCTGGGGTGCAGTTGCGCTGTAACAGGGATCTACTGTGACCACTGAAGTTGTCTGGTGAGATCTGAAATCATATTCCATCATATTTTAACCAGATTTAAAAAATAACGTGAACAGTCAAGCAAAAAAAATGATATAAGCTATAAATCAAAATATATCAGAAATGAGCACTAAGGCTGGAAGTCCAGTGACGTCTCTTACTTTCGATGCCTCTGCTTTCAAAGTCTTTGCCGTGAGCCATGTGGTACAAGTAGGAGTTGTTCAGCAGAGCCTGCAGACACAAAATATCAGTAAATTAACATGTTTGTATCATTCTTTTATTCTTCTATGTTTCCCGTTTTCACCTGTATGTGAACTGTATGTTTTGCCCTGTAACTTAGACGCTATTCTAGACTGGTTTGTTTCAGCTCAGCACACCTGAGGTAAAGACGGACTCCTCTTAGCGGTTGAGAAGTTGGACTCTGCAGCAGTGTGAAGACAGATTATAAAACATGTCTCTAAATCTAATCTGGATATTTTGCTTTTTGATTACAAAAGGCAGCAGATTAAAATTCGAGAAAGATTCGAGAAAACCAGTTATTACCTTTGAGGGGATGCAGCCGACATTCAGACAGGTCCCGCCCAGCGTGGCATTCTTCTCAACACACACCGTCTATCAAGAGACAAAAAACATAACTAAAAGATCGGAGATTCAATCAAAAAAAAGCTCTTATTCTGTGTGCAGCCTAACAATTAATGAACTCTTAATTCGCCTCAAATTGCAAATAAAAACGGAGCTTTTTACTGGACAGTATTGGGTTGATATTTATTGGTGCAGCAGTGTGATGGAGCCATTTATTTCTGAAGCATCCAGTTCTTACCAAAGCAAACACTCGTATGTTGTTTCTCCAGAACTTTAAGTTTAAATTAAATAAGATAAACGATATTATCAGTATAAATATTAAATTACATTAACAGCAAAAGAAGACTTGTTTCCTCGTTACTTAAAACCAAAGAAGACGTATGGTTCCATCTCCGTCAAACTCCCTCTATCATCATTTTCCCTGAACTGACCGGGGCCCTGAACGCATCTTACCTTGAAGCCAAGCTGTGCTGCTTTGATGGCAGCGACGTAGCCGCCCGGACCGGAGCCAACCACTGTGACGTCTGCATCGACTGCAGAGAGAGAAAACACCAACTTTTATACACTTTTTTAATAAGTAGAGAAGAGAGGGTTTGGCTTCACTTTTGGGGAGCTGGTATGTCCTGCCATGAGCGCCTACCTTACAGTGTAAGTGCTGATTGTGCAAACGTGTCATGTAAGCTACTAACGCTGAGTCGTGTTTTGAATGCTGCTTGTTGTTTTTACGCTAAAACAGAGAACGAGTCCCTCCTTAAACTGAAACACCGGTCCCCTGAAACGGCCCGTCATCATGGAGGTATTTCAGGTCAGGAGTGATGTTAAGAAACAATAATCAGCAAAGAGGTCATGAAACCTGCGTCTGCGTCTGCGTCTGCGTCTGCGTCTGCGTCTGCGTCTGCGTCTGCGTCTGCGTCTGCGCCGCGAAGCAACATAACTAACTTGCTGAAGCAGCTGAAAAAACAGCACAAAGTGCAGCATGATGAATGTATGAAGGCCGAGAGGAAGAACGAGCTGCTCCCCGTCCTCCTTTAGCGTCAAGTCAGACATCCGGAACGCTGTACAGAGACACCCTATCCACCCAACTCCCAAAGACACACTGAAATTACCCATGATGCACCACATTCAGGTAAAGAACCTGATTTTTTAAGTCTTAGTTTGATGCAAAAATTGTACCTGAGCCGTAATTCAGCACATAATGGAACTGAAGGTGTTGCTCTGTTTGTTTAAATGTGAAACTGCAGTAAAAAAAAGTCCCTAATATTTATAAATAATCGTGATTAATGATCGTGATCTCATTATTGATCAAATAACCATGATTATCATTTCAGCCATAATCATGCGGCCCTAACTTTTGATACCAAAATCCGGTCTGTGACTGCAGATGCTGTGAGGTTATGATCTCAGTCTCTTTCACGCCTCAGTTTGTCCCCTTTTTTCAGAGGGTGTTTTCAGCTCCAACAAGGTTGCAGCTGGAAACTTTGCAGCAAGTTTAAAACTGCAGACTGACTGACTTCGCTCTGTGCCTTTGGAGGACGCTATCTGCTTCTCCAACGGGCCCTGGAAAACCTCCGCCAGACTACGTTAAATGCGTCATCTGGCGGAAGCCAGGGGGCTCGCTAAGCTTCACTTCCTCAATCTAGGACGCCCACCTCCGATGTTATGTCTCGTTCAGAATCGTCAGGTTTGAAATGTCGACTGCAGATCTTAAGATTTTCTAGACGATCCACCAGAATATTCTCGTCGTATTTCGGATTCTGTACCGCTCTGAGCCATTGCCTGCAGAGATCAATGTCCTTGACTGGAACACGGTAGTATTTCATTCATATTCTGTTTATTTTTCTTTATATATTCTTTTAAATCGAAAAATATTTGAGCAACCTTTTAAATCATTATCCAGAGAATTCCACAACTTCACACATTTGCTTTAACGTAGTTCGAGGACTTTTGAAATTAAGTTTCCGTCTGTGCGCCTCCTTATTAGATATAAACACAAATAACCTCTGTAGGTTTTCAGGTAATAACGTATTTCTGGCTTTAAACATGATTAATAATTATTGTTTAAAATCAACTAAATCTTTACATTTCAACACTTGAGCTGATGAACAGACGGTTAGTGTGTTCTCTAAAATTCACCTTGTTCACTCCAGCATCTCTTTCCTCTTGTTCACTCCAGCGTCTCTTTCCTCTTGCTCACCTTACACTCCGGTACAACGCAGCTGCTTATGTTTTGTGTGTAGATATATTTGGTCGAACTGTTTTGGTCGAAGGAACGAATAAAACAAACAGGTAGACTTTTCGCGAATCCTATAACTTCCCGGTGTGACCGCGACCTCGCTGGGCCGTTCATATCAGAGGGAGGGGTGCAATGCATGCTGGGTGTTGTAGGAATGTAGAATGGGCGAAACCACAAGTTGTTTGTACAATTTTCTCCACAGCTATGGCGCTATTTTAAATGTTATTGCTTCTATCAATTACAGAGAACACCAGCTTTGACTGACAGTGGCTTCTTCCAGGAGTGAATTGCTCCATAAATTTCATCAAGATCCTGCATAATAACTGTGTTGTCCCCCAGCAAGTTTAGTGAAAATAATTCCACACGTCCCCATAAATCACTGCTGTGCGATCTGTTTGAACGTCGTCCTTGCGAGAGTTCACGCGTGAGGCTGAAGTTCATACGAGAAACACATTAACTAAGACGGATGATAAGATTCACATTTATCTTACTTGCTGCTTTGTCAGCGTAGGTTCTGACGGAGAGAGCAGCAGCTCCGTGCAGTTTGCAGGGAAGGTGGTGGCTCCGCTATGAGAGGCAAACAGACACACAGTAAGAAAAAAACGTAACCAGGCGATCAGACACGACACCATCAACAGTCACATTAAATTCAGAGGATTAAAGCTGTAAAATAAGTCAAATTATTCAAATCAAAAGATGTCTCTTTTTATGAACTACAAGTAAAGGTTTACACGCTGCTTGTTATGTTTGGTGTACGTCCTTCAATAAACAGCGTCATGGTTGTGATAGTGATTTCTGGTTTAAGTATTTCTGTATTCAGGATGGAGCTGAAGTAGAAGTGCTTTATGTTTTTGCTCCCTCATCTTGGTATGAGCTAGAGTCACCTTGTATAGATTATTCTATTATCATGGATGATTTCAGAGACGCGATTAAGGATTATTTGAACAATAAATCCACATTTCTTCTATCTGAAAACTGCTCATTTATAGTTAGTTTGTTGTTTGCTTGATGTAAACATTTTTAAAGCTGCCTTCTTGGCCAGGATGGGAACATTCTGATTAATCGTATTAAAATTGTGACC
Organism: Semicossyphus pulcher; assembly: GCF_022749685.1. NCBI lineage: Eukaryota > Metazoa > Chordata > Actinopteri > Labriformes > Labridae > Semicossyphus > Semicossyphus pulcher. The sequence continues at coordinate 2,597,729 of NW_027211759.1, forward strand.
TCGATTCATACTTCTACGCAATTTAATTTCTAAATGACAACGACTCATTTCATTCGGGACATCAGCCACATCAAAACACACGCTCCCCCTTTCTCCCTCAACAAATGACAACGCTGCGTTTCACCACGTGATGCAGAGCGGCAGTAACTAACCAAAACAAACCCAAGTGAGAGTGAGTCGGAGCCGCGGCGAATGACAGTGTGAGAAACGTTGAGTGAAGAAACCTTACATTGCCTTTATAAAGAACAAATAAAGCGACAAAATGAATCCAGAAAAAAACCCTGCTGATGGTGGTGAGAACGAGATGAGGAATCTGCCCAACCAATAAGAAACGTTTTGTGGCCAGTAGACAGATGTGGCTCTTCACTTTACTTTACTTCTAGTTTTTGTCGTGTTTGGAGTACATTTAATCGGTCCTGATTCCCGTTCTGGCAGAGGCGAGTCAGGGCTCCATCGTTTACACCAGCTGATGGGACTCTGACACAGTGACGTGGCCGGCGAGAGACCTGAAATCCCCGAGGAGCTAAGGAGGAAGATGGCTACTGTATCTCCCCCTCTATCGTTATGGGAAACGTAAGATCACAGGTTAATAAGATGAACGAGTTAGCATCACTCACAAGGAGCGAGAGTGTGTTTCTGGAGGGATCTGTTCTGTGCTTCACAGAAACATGGCTAAACATCAGCATTGTCCTGTGCAATATAACTTTTTAAAAATTACCATGCCCTATTACATATTTGTCTCATTTAAATGTCTCAATTTATCTTGTGCAATATGCTTGTGCAAATATCTAATTGTACTATTGTTATTATATGAGGCACTGACTCTCGGCATTTAACCTCTATACACATTATATTGTATATTTCACTTATATTTGAGTTATTTTGTATTTCTTGTTTTTGTACTGTAGCTTTGGAGCAACCTGGCTCAAGAATTTCCTTCAGGATTAATAAAATTATCCATCCATCCATTATCTATACCCCTTATCCTGTTCTGGGTCGTGGGGGGCTGGAGCCTATCCCAGCTGTCATTGGGCGAAGGCAAAGTACACCCTGGACTGGTCGCCAGTCAATCACAGGGCTGACACACAGAGACAGACAACCTTTCGCTCACTCACACCCACACCTATGGGCAATTTAGAGTCGCCAATTAACCTTACAAGCATTTCTTTGGACTGCCGGAGACCCCGGAGGGAACCCACGCATGCACGAGGAGAACATGCAAACAGAAAGGTCACCTTGCCCAAACCGGGGTTTGAACCAGTGACCTTCTAGCTGTCGTGCAGTTATAAAGTTATATTCTATTCTATTGTTTTCATGTTCAGTTTCAGAGTCATGAAGCGTTCGCACTTAAAACAGGATCATTCTGTTGTCCAAAGTTGTGCCAGTCCTGTATCAGGCACCTTCATAGTTTTTGTTTGTACAGCATTTATATTGAGAAAACAAATCGTGAGAAAATCGTGATTCTCATTTCATCCAGAATCGTGCAGCTCTACTACCTTCTTGTTGCTTTTGATAATTTGTGCAGAATGCAGAATACATTTCTTTAAAGCCCCTACAGATGTTGAGCACTGTATATAAACCAAGTGCTAACTCAAAGCTAGGACACATTCATCTGTCAGTGCTGAGTAACGAACTAAACTCCTAATGAACCTTTCCAGCCCCGCAGGCTGCTCAGGCGCCGGATAGCTGGCAAGTAAACATGTTTATGTACTGGCAAAAGCCTAAACATGTAATATAGACAAGGTGATAATGAATATGGGTTGTTGAAATAGATACAGTATTGAGAATAACAAGTTATTAGAAATCTGAAAGCTGTGAGACGCCTCTGACATAAGCTATATTAAGTGTTAGGTAACCACTGCTAAGCTAACTGCCTTAGCCTGTCAACATGACATTTAGGGAGAGCTGTCAACTGAAGCTTCATTTAACTACCTAGCTATTGAATTTGGCGTTAATAGAGACCGTAAATATTTAACAAATCCCACGTAACAATGTTTTGAAACGTTTAAAATTCGCATACGAAATAGCAAACATTAAGTCACTTCTTCACATAATGTGATAACCTGGAAAACACAGGAAACATTCAACAACAAAAGTTATATTTCTATTAACATTAACAACCTTTTAGTTATTTCTGATCATGCCGAATTAAAAGAACACCTGAGAATAATTTCGACAACTTTTCATATGCATATTAAACCACATATTTATTATCAATAACTACAACAACTCTGACTTTAAAGGTTTTCATGTGGAGTCTGGTGTGGCGTTCTGTCCGTAAGATTTTATAGGAGAAAAGCTGTTAGCCTTAGCTGACCCGCTAGCCAGGCCCCAGCCGCAGTTAGGGAAATATTAGTATCCACAGGACCAACAGCTAGTGACTACAGTTTAAAACCGATCCGAACAACACATACTCCTGGGTAGGTTAATGAAATGTATCCTTACCGTGGCCAGAGAGCGGTATAACTGAGTCCAGCTCTGCATTTTGTCTATGTCCCTCACAGGTTCAGTAACCTACAGCAGGCCGACCAGCCAAGGACTCCTGTCATTGCGCACGCGCAGTACCAGTCCGTTAAAACACGCCTGTACGTCGCCTCTATATGACGTATGTGTTTGCGAAAGCTGAAAAACACTCAAATTTACCAATTATCTCAATTTCTTTGAGAAACACAGATAATGTCATTCAGAATATTATTTGAGAAACATAAATGGGTCATACTCTCTTATTTATAGTCAACAAAAAACATCTATCATGAGTAAACAGTTTGAATGCTGAATATTCTTTGATGTTATTCTATATTTCTTTGAGGTTAAACTTGAAAATAACATGCTGTAAATCAAACAGCTCATTGTTACACATAAGACATACATGTTCATGAACCAAGCAAACTTTACCACACTTTAGTAAACACTAAAAACGTATATCACATATAATTTAGATTATAGCACAATTTCTTGATGTACATATTCTTCTAGTGTTAGGGTAAATTTACTATATAGGTTAATTTATGTATCCATTTATCTATCTATCTAGTGTTTCAAGGCATTGTTCCTGTCCCCTGTGCAATATCATATTGGAATTGGTGTGTAAAAATATATTCTTCGAAAACAAATTAATACAGCAAATGTTATCATACACAATGCAATGGGGGAGGCAATGTTTTAAATAATAATTATATTCCCAAACATGTTTTCATCAAAAACAACATAAACGTGATGTGTTGTTTCTGTGAACTGATACTGAACTGTTTGTTAATAAAGTTAAATGCATCATTTGTCGCTGTGGTAAAAGTTTTTATCCTTTGTCATTCAGATTTGTATTTATTTTACACTGACTACATACAAGAAAAAAAATATGAAGGATACAAACGTGATATAGAAGGATTCACGAGGAAAGAAAAGAAGAGGGACAATCCCCCTTAAAAACAAACAAAAAACAAAACAGCAACACCCCCGCACCACAATAGGTCACACATCAATATAAACATCTAAGCATACATGCACTTATGGTTATCGTATGTACACGTACACATTTACTGCTCCTTGCACATGCTCTTTACCCTCTTTAAAGTGTGGCCTCTTCCAGTTGTGCAGCATTAGCGTAGCTGCAACAGCACAGCCCGTCATTTTCAGGCCAGACTAGTTATGGACAGCTACTAGACAGTTATGTAAAATAATTTATTCAATATTATATAAATAAAGAGTTTATTTCCTGTTGAAAGTAAAAACTGCAAAGAAAGCAGCAAATCCAGCTCTCACAATACTTTTTGATTTAAGTCTTCTTAAAACTACAAATCAACTTCATTAGACACAAAAAACTTTATTTCTCAAAACAAACAGCTGTTGTCTTATTCATAGACTAGTGCTGGTATGAAACTCCTCTCATATTTACAATAATCAGACAATAAACAGGTTTTAAATTTGGCAGAAGGACATTTAAGATCTGTGGAAATTCATGTTTCTGAGTAAATTGTTTTCAGATGATTCAACAGACTTTAAAACACAAAAAAGTGCATCAACATCATCAATAATGTTCATTTATTATGTTAAATGACAGTGAATCTTCCTGTATTAAATCAAATGGTTGTTCTACTCCGTGTGATTGACAGGAGAGATGATCAGAGGAGCAGAGTTTTTACCACCAAAGTTAAGAGAGGGACTAAAGAGTGGGTGTAGTCTCTCAGTGAAGGAGCAGCCAGTGAAGGAGTAGATCAGAGCTGCAGCATCGACGTCATAAAAAGAGACCAGACCCTCCTCATAATCCACAAACACCCCCACCTTCTCAGGCTGAGACTTCAGAGAGAGACGGACTGAAGGGTCAGCAAGAGCTGTGTACTCATTTTCATTTCTCAACCATATCGTCCAGTAACCATTCTGAGGCTTCAGCATGATCTGTCCCTTCCTGTTGATCGACTCTCTAACCACTCCTAAATCCCAGTCAGTCTTCCCTTTAACCTGAACCTCGTAATAAAATCTGCCTGAAGAGAAACTCTGCTTTGCTAAGACATTAACACACTTATCAAATCTCTGTGGAGTGTCTGGGAGATTCTTCTTTACATCACTAAGATGAACTTGTTTCCCATCATCAGACAGGATGAGTCTAGGATGTGCTGTATCAGGATCAAGTGTCACATCCACCTCATGCTGCTGGACTCTCTTCAGCTCGGCCTCAAACAGCTTCTTCATCTGTTTCCTGAGCGTCTCCTCCAGCTGGTTCACAGCTCTCACCACAGTCCCCTCATATGAAGGTGGACAGACGCTGACTTCTGTCCAGTCCTTGGTGGGTGGAGCAGCGTTAAGGGACGTGAAGCTTTGCAGGAGGTGGAGGTGGTCTTCAGAGCGTGAGAGCTGCTCCACCTCAGAGCTTCTCTTCTCCAGCTCAGAGATTTCCTGTTCCAGCTCTTTGATGAAGCCTTCAGCCTGTTTCTCTGTCTTTCTCAGCTTCTCTTTGATCGTGTCGACGAGCTCGGCCTGACTTCTCTCTACAGATTCCATCAGAGCGGTGAAGACCTGAACACCTTCTGCTATCTCTCTGTCTGCATTCTGATTACTGAGCTCCACTGAGCGTTTGATCTCTTGAATCTTCAGTCGTCTCTTCTGGATCATTTCTTGAGTTTCAGCCTCTGTCTTCCCCAGCTCGGCCTTCTTTCCTTCATATTCTTCTTTCAGAGGAACAACATCATGTGTCTTGTGGTCTGAATAGGCGCAGAGCATGCAGACACACATCTGGTCGGTCTTACAGAACAGCTCCAGCAGTTTATCGTGCTTCTCACACATCCTGCCTTCCAGGTTCTCCACAGGGTCGATCAGCTGATGTCTTTTCAGGCCTGACTTTTTCAGATGAGGCTCCAGGTGAGTCTCACAGTAGGAGGCCAGACACACCAGGCAGGACTTCAGGGCCTTCAGTTTGGTCCCTGTGCAGTCGTCACAGGGAACTTCTCCTGGTTTGGACACTTGTTGCTCTGAGCTGCTGCTGCTGGCTTTCTGTTGAGCTGACTGTCTGAACTGAGCAGCCACCTCAGAGATGAAAGTGTTGACCCGCAGCTCAGGTCTTGAATAGAAAACATCATTACAGTTGGGACATTTATACGGGACTTTAACATCCCAGTGTTGAGTGATGCAGGTTTTACAGAAGTTGTGTCCACATGGTGTGCTGACTGGATCAGTGAACACATCCAGACAGATGGAGCACAGGAACTGATCTTCAGTCAGCAGACAGCTGGCAGCAGACATGTCTACACTCTGAGGACGAGAAGAGAAAAACATTGTCATTAAATATATTCACATGTCTTGTTTTACATGTTGAGGATAAACGTGAAAGTAGGATGAAGCAAAACAGCAGTCATAAAAATCTTGAAATAATATCCAGACACGTAAATGCATTGGATAAAGTATTTAAGTATGTTTGCTAAATCAATGTGCTGAAGCACAAATTTATGTTCTTGTGTGTGAGGTTTTTTTTTGTACCATTTTCTCTGCGCTTCAACAGCATGTCATGAAAAAGGCAGTCGCTAGCTTAAAGAGAAGATTCTGTGTGTGGAGGAAACCATATTCCTGCGCCGAGTTTCTCAGTAAGTATAGACCTTGTTTGAAACTATAATGATAAAAACATTTAAGTGAAGATGAGCATACAGTTTATTGGTGGCTGTGAATTTTAAATAGTGTGCTTCGGACCTGCAGCCCAGCCAATGACGGTGCTGTAAAGGGCTCGGGACTCGCCTCTGCAGGGTAGAGGACGGCTGGCTGCACGCGTGCCGCAGGTGTGTTTCCCATCACACAAAAGTCAGCAGCGCTGGATGTGAGTGTTTGAACTGGCTACAACCTCCGAGTGTCAAACCGTGAGTACTGACCACCATTAAAAAAGGATTCAAATGAGCGACAACGTGCGCTCCAACATTAAGTACTTGGTGTTTTTTTATTTTGAATGTCTGCCTGAACTTGATAAGGCCTGAAGATGACTGAGGACAACTCGACTCCTTTTATTTCTTCAAATTAATTTTTCTTTGCATTTAGTGAAATTTCCAACATTCAAACATGCCGTACTTCGTCAGGAGTTAGTAGATTGATAACCTTTGAATACAATGAGATGGTAGCGCATCCCAAGACAGCGGCTTTATACTCCTCAAAGCAATGCAACTCGGGCTATATGCTCTTGATACTCCTTTGTATAGTAACACTAAATCAACCAGCCAGTGCTATACTTTTATTTAGCCGTTCTAAACTGCTTGATATTGGTCGAAATCTAGCAGCGTGCAACTTCAGAGATTTCAGCAGCATCCCGAGTGAGCTAGCAAGAACACCGGCAGCTACGTGGACCACCTTACCAACTGGAAGGAGACGGAGGCGGCGTTGCAAAAGGAGGCAGAAGAGGGGTCGGCGTGCCAGGTACAGGCCAGGCTGCGGAGAGCTCGGCACCGACTCTTTGCCAACCGTCTTCCTCGCAAAGGTCCGGGAACTTACCAACAAGATGGAGACAATAAAGCTGTGGATAAACACTCAAAGATCACTGAGGGACTGCTGCACGATCATCTTTGCGGAGACTTGGCTCAGCGAGCTGGTTCCAGACGAGGTTGTGGAGCCAGCGGGCCGCTCGCTATAATGTACAGACCGAACCAAAGACTACGGTAAGAACAAGGGCAGAGGGCTCTGCATTCACCTGTGCGTCTCACTGCTGTATTTACCTATTTAATAAATGCATTGATGGTGAGTTGCACATTATATTTCGTTGTACCTGATACAATGACAATACAGATATTTCACTCTATTCGAAAGAAAAAACATGTTAATTAATATGTTTTACAACAATAAATGTTGGATTGTGTGAAACTCAAGATTTACCACCAGCATCAGTTATTTAATTTGAAATTAATTACATTTTTCACATCATCACAAATTTAAATAAATCAGAAATGCATTTATAATCACTCAGATTTAAATGAAACGGATTCATTAATATTATTTTTCACATTTAAATAAATCATATGCATATTTAAATTGTGTTTACAATTATATAACTGTGTTTGAATTACTGGTAGATATCAGACCAGTCTTATACAAAAATGAATGTTAAAGCGTGTAACTCAATTTAAATCAAGCAAATCACAGCAAAATACTCCTAATGACGAGCTTAACCACCACGTTATCTAAACGCGCTGAACAAACAGATGTACCACAGAAGCACGCCGCACCATTAAACAAACCTCTCAATGCCTTCTAAGCCAAATCACTTCAATGCACAACTTTGTAAACACACTTTAACAAGGAAACCGAAATCAGTACATACTGATGCCGTCTCTTAGTCTTTACATTGACGAGACCCTGAGACAGTAGAGTCAACCTCATCATCGTGTCTCTCACACGTCAACTTCTACTTCCTTACACCATCAAAGTCGGCCTGCCTAAACACCTGGCTTACCTGGAAGCAAGTGACGTCATAATTTGCAGCTTAACGCTGCCCTCTAGTGTGTCTTGTGATAACCCACCACTATTAGATCACCTATTGAAAAAGCCTCAGGTCAGTAAGTAATAAATTCTATCTTTTCTTTTGTTTCTGTCTTTGCACATAGGGCACCAACACACTGAGTTTATAAATCCTGGTTATGAAGGTTTTATCTTCCTGTTCTTGGTTCATAAATAAATGAGTTTTGTTATCAGATTTGAACCTTATTGTACAGTATTTCTTTGTTGATGGTTATTGTGAATAAGATCGTTTGTTATATGCATATCCAAGATATTAGTAGAGCTCTAACTAACTCATCTTTCACCCTAAACTGTTTCATAGAGGTGTCAGGTGTATTTAGATTATTGTAAACAAAAATGAGGGTTGTCTGGGAGGTCCACTATACGTTAAGGGATTATAGATTCTTATACAAAGTTTTTAATAGAAGACTTTAACTTTAAACTGATTTATTTTACACTTTAAGTTAGTATTAAATAGTAAAGTGTTCCTTTTTGTGGGTTAGTGATTTTCATACCAAGTGAAAATCAGGTAGGTTTGTATTTAGTTATTTAAGTCCTGAGGCAAAAGATCTCACACACTTCTCACATCACGTCTGAGTAGGGCTGAAGTTTTGTGCCGTCTGTCCAGAAACAATAAATATTATGGGCTGTACTCACCGGCGATGGCAGAGACTCTGCTGTGTTGTTGAGAAAGGTCGGAGAGATCAGCTCAACTTTTCTTCCAAGAGAACGAGACTTGTTGCGACTGCAGGTTGGCCGTGGCTCACACAAAGTTTACTTTCATTTCATGATCATGGCATTAAAGTCGTCGTGCTTTTGTGTTACTGCACCCCTTTGTGCTATGCAGGTGTGCCTTAGTTACCCTTCAGGTTTGACCTGACTGGTGACCTTGTTTTTGCACTGGTTGAATTTAGTGTGCGAAAACACTGAAGGCCTGTAAGAGTACCTTTTAGAGCCATGGTGTAATTTTGGCACACATTTATAGAGCAAGCAGTGTGGATTCAACAGGAAATCACATCGACTTCATCGATTAAGCTTACCTGCTTCACTCACAGTGACCACGCCCCTAATTATGCATAACTTTCAGCCTTTATTTAATGTAAACAGGTGAGTTATATAAAGATTCACCCTGTATACTTGTCACAGACAAATGAATGAGCTTCAGAGACTTAGGTTTTTTTAATTCCAGCCTGTAAACATGTTTATTTCTGCTATAAAGTTGGGCAGTTGAACATGGTGCTAAATTAGGATTGCCTCACTTTTGGAGCCTGCCTCAAGTGGACGCTCGAGGAACTGCAGATTTTGGCATTGTGTTTATTTTTCCACCCCGGAGGTTGTCGCTTGGGTTCACTGTGTAAGATACTGCCAAAAGGTCCAACAGGATGAGAACAGATAGGGAAGGTTCTCTGGCAGTTCTTCTGACAGCAGGGAGGAGAGTGAGATGAATGACCTCCCTGGAGTCCAGAGTTATATCTGAGTACTTGTTTAAACACACAGCCCCTTTTTATATGTTCATTTCTTTTTTACAAGATATCTTTGTTTTAACCTGCTATTATACAAAACATTTTCACAGCGCTGTCCACCGTGCAGTTGTAAAGGTGATCCACACGAACGATACACAGACCAAGATGTGTTGTTGGGCATAAGTACTGTGAAGAGAGAGGGGGGACCGTCAGTATCTGTCTCTGGACTTATGTGTGTTGGTCACGCTCTATAAAGGTGAAGGTAGGAGGTAAACCTTCTTGTCAGACACATTTTTAAATCTTCATTCTTTTGAAAACTCATCTCTTGTCTGCAGGTGTTTACATGCCAGGCTCCTCAGGCTCTCTGTGACACAGTGTGACCGTTACAGGCAGTTGGATTTCCTCGTAAAACTGCATTACCAGAATACTTGAAGCTCCTGTGAGGAACTCTCAGTTAGTGTTGATTTTGGCGCCCCCTGTGGACAAAGCCGTACCTTATCCCTGTCCTGTTCATGCTTAAGTGGTGTTTTTTAACACAAAATCTCATCCTGCTTTCTTTAACAGTCACATGTATCACTCACTTAAAATGTTTGCCCTGGAAAATGTAAACAAAGGCAGCGTGCAGTAAATCGCTTCGTCTGACACCTACCCCCCCGCCAGCGGTTTCAGGCATTAATAATAACTCTATAGAAATAAAGAATGTTGTCGCTGATGGTCTGGTCATATAGAGTCATCAGAATTAATTTCAGTCTGTTTCATAACCATCAAAAAACTCCTCACAGGAGCTCTAAAGGTTATTCAACAAACCCTTACTGATATACCGGTACTCACACCAACAAGACGCACGCCCACAGCCATGATGGAAAACACAAAAGCATGTCCACATAATCATATTATATGCTTATCAAAAGTATCCTAAGATTGCCAATGGCTAAATTTCATCTTCAGGCTATGATGGACCTCTTCTGGTTTTAATAGCAATTGCAGCTTGTTGTTATGACAACATACCAATTAATCATGTTCTAATGAGAAGCTTGTTTTAACGAGATATCTTTGTGACCAGAAGCAAAAAGATATAGAAATAAATGAAATCAGATGGTTAAATCTTTATTTTGTTTTTGTGTATTTCAATATAAAGATTTGTTTTCATAAACTGCTCTTTAATATTTAATTGGTTTCAGTATGCAATACTTTGTGTATTTAATAATCAGACAATAAAAAGGTTTGAACAAATGCTTCCCATCCCTGAGTACATTGTTTCCTGATGTTTTAACAGCCGTGTAGTCAGGTACTGCAGTCAGTAGAAAAGAGGATTAGTATCTATAATGAAGCAAAATTGGTTTGATGTACAATTTTATTGCAACTCCCTTCTCTTTGGCCTCCCCCAGAAAGCCCTCCATAACCTTCAGCATGTCCAGAACTCTGCCGCCCGGATCATCACCAGAACACCTTCTTCCCACCACATCACTCCCATCCTACAGCAACTCTGTAGGCTGGCTCCCAATCAATCAAAGGATCACCTACAAAATCCTTCTGTATACTTTCAAATCTATTCACAACCTCGCCCCTCCCTACCTCTCCGACCTCCTGCACATTGCCACTCCATCCCGCACCCTCTGGTCTTCCTCCTCCATCCACCTCGCTGTACCCCCTGCCCGCCTCAGCACCATGGGGGCCAGAGCTTTCAGCCACTCTGCTCCCCAGCTCTGGAATTCTCTCCCACCTGACCTCCGAAACTGTACCACCCTCCCCATGTTTAAATCTAATCTCAAAACTTATCTGTTCCGCCTCACCTACTCTCCCTAACTCTAAGCACTGTCCCTCACCCACTCTTAATGTATTTTATCTGGTTTGTTTTACTCTTGTTTGTGTTTTTTTTTTTTTTGTACAGCGACCTTGAGTGTCCTGAAAGGCGCCTCTAAATAAAATGTAATATTATTATTATTAATGCTCAAAAAAATTAAGGGAACACTTAATTGTCACCTCAAAACACCAAGTCAGTTAAACTTCAGGAATATCAATCTGTCCATTTGGGAAGCACAAGTGATTGTGAATCAATTTCACCTGCTGTGGTGCAAATTAAAGAGACAACAGGTGCAATGGAGAGGCAAAAGCAAGACAACCCCCAAAAAGGGAATGGTTTAACATGTGGTGGCCACAGACAGCTGCTCTCTGATACTTCCTGACTGATTCTTCTTTAGTTTTGTGTCTTGCTAGTGTCCTTGTAACTACTGGTAGCATGAGCCGGTACCTGCAGCCCAATCAAGTTGCACAGGTATTCCAGCTCCTCCAGGATAGCACATCCATACGTGTGGTCGCAAGAAGGTTTGCTGCGTCTAACAGCACAGTCTCAAGAGCATGGAGGAGGTACCAGGAGACTGGTTGTTACACGAGGAGAGCTGGACAGGGCCGTAGCAGGGCATCAACCCATTAACCCAGGACCGATATTTGCTACTTTGTGTGAGGAGGAACAGGAGGAGCACTGCCAGAGATGAGCTCCAGCAGGCTACTGGCTGGCATGTTTCTGACCAAACTGTCAGAAACGGACTCCATGAGGGTGGCATGAGGGCCCGACGTCCTCTAATGGGACCTGTGCTAACAGCCCAGCACTGTGCAGCTCCATTAGCATTTGCCAGAGAACACCAGAATTGGCAGGTCCACCATTGGCGCCCCGTTCTATTCACAGATGAGAGCTGGTTCAAACTGAACACATGTGACAGAGGTGGGTCAGTGATGGTCTGGGGAGGCATTTCCTTGGAGGGCCGCACAGACCTCCATGTCATAGCCAATGGTACCCTGACTGCTGTTAGGTACCGGGATGAAATCCTCCAAGCACTTGTTAGACCTCATGGTGGTGCAGTGGGCCCTGGGTTCCTCCTGGTGCAGGACAATGCCCGGCCTCATGTGGCCAGAGTGTGTAGTCAGTTCCTGGATGACGAAGGCATTGATGCCATTGACTGGCCCTCTCGTTCCCCTGACCTAAATCCAACTGAGCACCTATGGGACATCATGTATCGGTGCATCAGACGCCGCCAAGTACCGCCACAGACTGTCCAGGAGCTCACTGATGCCCTGATCCAGGTCTGGGAGGAGATCCCCCAGAACACCATCCGCCGACTCATCAGGAGCATGCCCAGACGGTGTCGGGAGAGCATACGGGCACGCGGGGGCCATACACACACTACCCAGTAACATCATGAGTTGCTATGGTGACATTCAAGCAAGTTGGATCAGCCTGATTTTGGTTACTCTGATTTTGGGTGTGATTTTGAATCCAACCCTCAATGGGCTGATGATTTTGGTTTCCATTGACCGTTGTTACATCATTTTGTTGTCAAAAAATTATATAATGTACATCAGTTAAGATTTTCAACTTGAATTATACGTTCATCAAGATCTGATGATTGATTTACGTGTTCCCTTAATTTTTTTGAGCAGTGTAGTTGAAGTAGCATTGTGACACATCAGTAAAAAACTATGTACAGTGAATCTTCTTGTATAAAATCAAATGGTTGTTCTACTCAGTGTGATTGACAGGAGAGATGATCAGAGGAGCAGAGTTTTTACCACCATTGTTAAGAGATCGACTGAAGTATGGGTGTAGTTTCTCAGTGAAGGAGCAGCCAGTGAAGGAGTAGATCAGAGCTGCAGCATCAACGTCATAAAAGGAGACCAGACCCTCCTCATAATCCACAAACACCCCCACCTTCTCAGGCTGAGACTTCAGAGAGAGACGGACTGAAGGGGAAGCATTAGCTGTGTAATCACTTTTGTTCCTCAGACATATCCTCCAGTAACCATTCTGAAGGTTTGCTGTGATCTTTCCCTTCCTGTTGATTGACTCTCTGGCCACTCCTAAATCCCAGTCAGTCTTCCCTTTAACCTGAACCTCGTAATAAAATCTGCCTGAAGAGAAACTCTGCTTTGCTAAGACAATAGAACAAGTATCAAATCTCTCTGGAGTGTCTGGGAGATTCTTCCTTACAATACTAAGATGAACTTGTTTTCCATCATCAGACAGGATGAGATTTGGGTGTGCTGTATCAGGATCAAGTGTCACATCCACCTCATGCTGCTGGACTCTCTTCAGCTCGGCCTCAAACGGCTTCTTCATCTGTTGACTGAGCGTCTCCTCCAGCTGGTTCACAGCTCTCCCCTCATATGAAGGTGGACAGACGCTGACTTCTGTCCAGTCCTTGGTGGGTGGAGCAGCGTTAAGGGACGTGAAGCTTTGCAGGAGGTGGAGGTGGTCTTCAGAGCGTGAGAGCTGCTCCACCTCAGAGCTTCTCTTCTCCAGCTCAGAGATTTCCTGTTCCAGCTCTTTGATGAAGCCTTCAGCCTGTTTCTCTGTCTTTCTCAGCTTCTCTTTGATCGTGTGGACGAGCTCGGCCTGACTTCTCTCTACAGATTCCATCAGAGCGGTGAAGACCTGAACACCTTCTGCTATCTCTCTGTCTGCATTCTGATTACTGAGCTCCACTGAGCGTTTGATCTCTTGAATCTTCAGTCGTCTCTTCTGGATCATTTCTTGAGTTTCAGCCTCTGTCTTCCCCAGCTCGGCCTTTTTTCCTTCATATTCTTCTTTCAGAGGAACAACATCATGTGTCTTGTGGTCTAAAACTGTGCAGAGCATGCAGACACACATCTGGTCGGTCTTACAGAACAGCTCCAGCAGTTTATCGTGCTTCTCACACATCCTGCCTTCCAGGTTCTCCACAGGGTCGATCAGCTGATGTCTTTTCAGGCCTGACATTGTCAGATGAGGCTCCAGGTGAGTCTCACAGTAGGAGGCCAGACACACCAGGCAGGACTTCAGGGCCTTCAGTTTGGTTCCTGTGCAGACGTCACAGGGAACTTCTCCTGGTTTGGACACTTGTTGCTCTGAGCTGCTGCTGCTGGCTTTCTGTTGAGCTGACTGTCTGAACTGAGCAGCCATCTCAGAGATGAAAGTGTTGACCCGCAGCTCAGGTCTGGTGTTGAAAACATCATTACAGTTGGGACATTTATACGGGACTTTAACATCCCAGTGTTGAGTGATGCAGGTTTTACAGAAGTTGTGTCCACATGGTGTGCTGACTGGATCAGTGAACACATCCAGACAGATGGAGCACAGGAACTGATCTTCAGTCAGACGACAGCTGGCAGCAGACATGTCTACACTCTGAGGACGAGGAGAGAAAAACATTGTCATTAAATATATTCACATGTCTTGTTTTACATGTTGAGGATAAACGTGAAAGTAGGATGAAGCAAAACAGCAGTCATAAAAATCTTGAAATAATATCCAGACACGTAAATGCATTGGATAAAGTATTTAAGTATGTTTGCTAAATCAATGTGCTGAAGCACAAATTTATGTTCTTGTGTGTGAGGTTTTTTTTTGTACCATTTTCTCTGCGCTTCAACAGCATGTCATGAAAAAGGTGTTTTCCCTCCTGTTACGTGCCGTAGTGTTGTGTATTTTGTGTTGTGTTTTCGGTGTGTGTCTCTCTCCTGTGTGCTCCTCAGGTGCTGCTTTCCCCTTTGCTGCAGCAGGTGATCAGGCTCACCTGTTACCACTTCAGCAATCAGGCAGGAGTATAAAGAGCAGGAGAGAGGAGACAGCCAGTGCCAGTGGGACATTCGGCTGTGTGTGTGACAGATGTCTTCGTGCTCGGGTGTATTCCTTCAGTGGAAGGAAGGTGTTCCTTCGAGGCCTTCGTGTTTGTTTATTGTTATTTGCAGTTTTTGGTTTATAGTGTTTTGTCTCAGAGAACAGCTTCTCTCTTGTTTAGAAGAAGCTCGCTTTGTGTTTCCTTTTTGCTTTGGTTTGATAAATTCCTTTAACTTTGCCTATACTTTGTTCATCCCTTCTTTTTCCTGGGTTTTAATTTGTTGTTACTCCCCTCATCCCCTAGCCCATTCAGGGGAACGGAACACACCTCCTTTGTGATCGTGTGTCTTCACCTGTGTCTTTTCAGTCTCATCTGTGTCTGATTACCCCATGTGTGTTTAGTCTCTGTGTTCCTTCCCGTCTGTGCAAGTTTGTTCTTCAAGGCTCCTCCTGCTTTTTTTCACCTGTTGAAATTCTTCCTTTGGACTTTTGTTGCCTGGATTCTGTAAAGTAAGCATGTTGTTTCTGACTTTTATTTTATTAAATCCTTGTAGTCTGCACCTGGTTCCTCTCTTTATGTTTTACCAGAATGTGACAGACTTGCATTTTATAGTTGACTGGACGATTGTCCTCGGCATAGATCTGATTTTGATCATCATTCAATTCATTTTGTCATTCAAATACGTGAAATGGGTTAAAGCTTTTGTAACTTTTCCATTAAATAATGTTCATATATTTATATTAGTTTGGAGATTTGGACTGTTAGTTGGACAAAGTTGTGTTGTGAAGGTGTCTCTTTGTGCTTTGGTCCATTCTGTCAGCCTTTGATAAGGTAAGGTAAAATACAGTACAAATAGAGAAATACAAAAAACAACTCAAATATATGTGAAAATATGAAGTCTTCATTTTTTGCATTATTAATAGGTTTATAAATAACTTTCACTTTTCTTTATTGAGTTGTTTTAGTTTGTTTTATGTATTTTCTACTCTTTAAATGTCAATATACAGTTTGTTTACATTTTTCTTAATTACAATTAATGTATTCTGTTTGAAAAACCAGTTCCAATCTGTGTGGTTAGTAGGTCTGATGTGAAGTAACTGTAAAAGCCAACACTATTGGGCAGTTCTTGAACCTGTCATGCACTGCTAAGAGTAGTTTTACTGGTTTAAACAGGTGTCACTCATGGAGGGAGAGCCAGTCATGTAACCTATCAGGTGGAGAGGGGCGGGACGGAAGAGGAGCGGAGACAGAAAAGAGAACGGGAGAGAGGGAAACTCTGCTAATTACGTTAGTTTAAGTTCGGCTGCTGAAGACAAAATGTTATTTGGTTTGTACGACACTGAAGAGTGAGCTGTTTGAATCCATGTCGGTCAGTAAAATCACGTTGTTAGTGCTAAAGCTGTGTGACCACGCTATGAGCTATCGCTAATTAGCCGAGGCAGTCGCTAGCATAAAGAGAAGATTCTGTGTGTGGAGGAAACCATATTCCTGCGCCGAGTTTCTCAGTAAGTATAGACCTTGTTTGAAACTATAAAGGTAAGAACATTTAAGTGAAGATGAGCATACAGTTTATTGGTGGCTGTGAATTTTAAATAGTGTGCTTCGGACCTGCAGCCCAGCCAATGACGGTGCTGTAAAGGGCTCGGGACTCGCCTCTGCAGGGTAGAGGACGGCTGGCTGCACGCGTGCCGCAGGAGTGTTTCCCATCACACAAAAGTCAGCAGCGCTGGATGTGAGTGTTTGAACTGGCTACAACCTCCGAGTGTCAAACCGTGAGTACTGACCACCATTAAAAAAGGATTCAAATGAGCGACAACGTGCGCTCCAACATTAAGTACTTGGTGTTTTTTTATTTTGAATGTCTGCCTGAACTTGATAAGGCCTGAAGATGACTGAGGACAACTCGACTCCTTTTATTTCTTCAAATTATTTTTTCTTTGCATTTAGTGAAATTTCCAACATTCAAACATGCCGTACTTCGTCAGGAGTTAGTAGATTGATAACCTTTGAATACAATGAGATGGTAGCGCATCCCAACACAGCGGCTTTTCACTCCTCAAAGCAATGCAACTCGGGCTATATGCTCTTGATACTCCTTTGTATAGTAACACTAAATCAACCAGCCAGTGCTATACTTTTATTTAGCCGTTCTAAACTGCTTGATATTGGTCGAAATCTAGCAGCGTGCAACTTCAGAGATTTCAGCAGCATCCCGAGTGAGCTAGCAAGAACACCGGCAGCTACATGGACCACCTTACCAACTGGAAGGAGACGGAGGCGGCGTTGCAAAAGGAGGCAGAAGAGGGGTCGGCGTGCCAGGTACAGGCCAGGCTGCAGAGAGCTCGGCACAGACTGTCTTTGCCAACCGTCTTCCTCGCAAAGGTCCGGGAACTTACCAACAAGATGGAGACAATAAAGCTGTGGATAAACACTCAAAGATCACTGAGGGACTGCTGCACGATCATCTTTGCGGAGACTTGGCTCAGCGAGCTGGTTCCAGATGAGGTTGTGGAGCCAGCGGGCCGCTCGCTATAACGTACAGACCGAACCAAAGCCTACGGTAAGAACAAGGGCAGAGGGCTCTGCATTCACCTGTGCGTCTCACTGCTGTATTTACCTATTTAATAAATGCATTGATGGTGAGTTGCACATTATATTTCGTTGTACCTGATATAATGACAATACAGATATTTCACTCTATTCGAAAGAAAAAACATGTTAATTAATATGTTTTACAACAATAAATGTTGGATTGTGTGAAACTCAAGATTTACCACCAGCATCAGTTATTTAATTTGAAATTAATTACATTTTTCACATCATCACAAATTTAAATAAATCAGAAATGCATTTATAATCACTCAGATTTAAATGAAACGGATTCATTAATATTATTTTTCACATTTAAATAAATCATATGCATATTTAAATTGTGTTTACAATTATATAACTGTGTGTTTGAATTACTGGTAGATATCAGACCAGTCTTATCATACAAAAATGAATGTTAAAGCGTCTAACTCAATTTAAATCAAGCAAATCACAGCAAAATACTCCTAATGACGAGCTTAACCACCACGTTATCTAAACGCGCTGAACAAACAGATGTACCACAGAAGCACGCCGCACCATTAAACAAACCTCTCAATGCCTTCTAAGCCAAATCACTTCAATGCACAACTTTGTAAACACACTTTAACAAGGAAACCGAAATCAGTACATACTGATGCCGTCTCTTAGTCTTTACATTGACGAGACCCTGAGACAGTAGAGTCAACCTCATCATCGTGTCTCTCACACGTCAACTTCTACTTCCTTACACCATCAAAGTCGGCCTGCCTAAACACCTGGCTTACCTGGAAGCAAGTGACGTCATAATTTGCAGCTTAACGCTGCCCTCTAGTGTGTCTTGTGATAACCCACCACTATTAGATCACCTATTGAAAAAGCCTCAGGTCAGTAAGTAATAAATTCTATCTTTTCTTTTGTTTCTGTCTTTGCACATAGGGCACCAACACACTGAGTTTATAAATCCTGGTTATGAAGGTTTTATCTTCCTGTTCTTGGTTCATAAATAAATGAGTTTTGTTATCAGATTTGAACCTTATTGTACAGTATTTCTTTGTTGATGGTTATTGTGAATAAGATCGTTTGTTATATGCATATCCAAGATATTAGTAGAGCTCTAACTAACTCATCTTTCACCCTAAACTGTTTCATAGAGGTGTCAGGTGTATTTAGATTATTGTAAACAAAAATGAGGGTTGTCTGGGAGGTCCACTATACGTTAAGGGATTATAGATTCTTATACAAAGTTTTTAATAGAGGACTTTAACTTTAAACTGATTTATTTTACACTTTAAGTTAGTATTAAATAGTAAAGTGTTCCTTTTTGTGGGTTAGTGATTTTCATACCAAGTGAAAATCAGGTAGGTTTGTATTTAGTTATTTAAGTCCTGAGGCAAAAGATCTCACACACTTTTCACATCACGTCTGAGTAGGGCTGAAGTTTTGTGCCGTCTGTCCAGAAACAATAAATATTATGGGCTGTACTCACCGGCGATGGCAGAGACTCTGCTGTGTTGTTGAGAAAGGTCGGAGAGATCAGCTCAACTTTTCTTCCAAGAGAACGAGACTTGTTGCGACTGCAGGTTGGCCGTGGCTCACACAAAGTTTACTTTCATTTCATGATCATGGCATTAAAGTCGTCGTGCTTTTGTGTTACTGCACCCCTTTGTGCTATGCAGGTGTGCCTTAGTTACCCTTCAGGTTTGACCTGACTGGTGACCTTGTTTTTGCACTGGTTGAATTTAGTGTGTGGAAACACTGAAGGCCTGTAAGAGTACCTTTTAGAGCCATGGTGTAATTTTAGCACACATTTATAGAGCAAGCAGTGTGGATTCAACAGGAAATCACATCGACTTCATCGATTAAGCTTACCTGCTTCACTCACAGTGACCACGCCCCTAATTATGCATAACTTTCAGCCTTATTTAATGTAAACAGGTGAGTTATATAAAGATTAACCCTGTATACTTGTCACAGACAAACGAATGAGCTTCGGAGACTTAGGTTTTTTTAATTCCAGCCTGTAAACATGTTTATTTCTGCTATAAAGTTGGGCAGTTGAACATGGTGCTAAATTAGGATTGCCTCACTTTTGGAGCCAGCCTCAAGTGGACGCTCGAGGAACTGCAGATTTTGGCATTGTGTTCATTTTTCCGCCCCGGAGGTTGTCGCTTGGGTTCACTGTGTAAGATACTGCCAAAAGGTCCAACAGGATGAGAACAGATAGGGAAGGTTCTCTGGCAGTTCTTCTGACAGCAGGGAGGAGAGTGAGATGAATGACCTCCCTGGAGTCCAGAGTTATATCTGAGTACTTGTTTAAACACACAGCCCCTTTTTATATGTTCATTTCTTTTTTACAAGATATCTTTGTTTTAACCTGCTATTATACAAAACATTTTCACAGCGCTGTCCACCGTGCAGTTGTAAAGGTGATCCACACGAACGATACACAGACCAAGATGTGTTGTTGGGCATAAGTACTGTGAAGAGAGAGGGGGGACCGTCAGTATCTGTCTCTGGACTTATGTGTGTTGGTCACGCTCTATAAAGGTGAAGGTAGGAGGTAAACCTTCTTGTCAGACACATTTTTAAATCTTCATTCTTTTGAAAACTCATCTCTTATCTGCAGGTGTTTACATGCCAGGCTCCTCAGGCTCTCTGTGACACAGTGTGACCGTTACAGGCAGTTGGATTTCCTCGTAAAACTGCATTACCAGAATACTTGAAGCTCCTGTGAGGAACTTTCAGTTAGTGTTGATTTTGGCGCCCCCTGTGGACAAAGCCATACCTTATCTCTGTCCTGTTCACGCTTAAGTGGTATTTTTCTTTTTCTTCTTCCAAATGTGTTTATTGGATTTTCTCTTTTTTTTCCACTTTCAAGGAACAACAAGTTACAAATACAGTAAACATATGAAACAAGCTACCAGACAAAAACGTAAATAAAATAAAATAAAATAATAATAAAAACGCTCAAAACTAGATGGCACACTCATTGGTACAGAGGCAAAGGGTAATGTGGCAATGGGTTGCCCAACGGTTGTACAGGGGTAAAGATGAAATGGTCACTTTAGAGCCTTAAGAAATTGAGGGCCCTTTACAAAGTCCAAGAAGGAAGTCCACATTTCTTCAAACAGTGCATATTTTCCTCTGTGAATATGTTATTTTTTCCATTGCTATTACTTGTACAATGTCCTCTAGCCAGCCTTTTGTAGTCGGCCTGTGTATAGATTTCCAACTTTTTGCAATAGTCCGTCTGGCTTGAAGTAGGCTTAGGGTAACCATCTTCCTGTTAGCTCTGCTGAGATTAAGGTCCTTTGGTATGAGTCCCAAAACGCACATCCTTGGGCACATAGGAAGAATCACCTCAGAAGTATTTGAGTGTCTCAACAACCTCTCTCCAAAATTCTTGTAACTTTGAACAGGACCATAAACAATGGAAAAGTGTCCCTTTGTGTGTTTCACATTTTATACATGCATCTGGAATATTACCATTGAAATGATTCAAAACCTCGGGGGTGATATAAAGCGTCATGGACCATTTATATTGTAACAGTCTGAAACCTGAATTTATTGTTTGTGTTTGTGACTGGGCACAAATGGTTTGCCATTCAGACCCAGTTAACTCCTCCCCCAAGTCCACACACCAAGCAAGTCTCTTGTCCTCGGATGACTCTGGTGACCCTGATAACGGAGTCCTATAAAAGATGGAAATAAGTCTTCTCTGGGGTAGGCTTACCACAACATTTTCTATTGCTGACAAGTCAGGCATTGAGAGCTTTTTTTGGGTCTTATAAGTGAAGTCTCTGACTTGTAGGTATTTGAAGAAATGTTTAGCAGGTAAGTCAATTTTTTTCCTGAGAACTTCAAATGACATAAAAACATCCTCCTGAAAGAGATCTGCTATTTTCCCAATACCTTTGTCTGCCTAGATTTTGAATTCCTTGTCTTTTGCCCCAGGCTGAAAATTGTTGTTTCCCCAAATGGGCGTGAACTGTGATAGCTTACGGGAAACATTTAGGTAGCTATGAACTTCATGCCAAACACGTGTGGAGTTGGAAACAAATGGGTTACCTGAGGATTTCTTTAGTTTATCAGGTTTGTCTGAGTACAGATACAAACAGGTATATTAACAGGTAAGTTAACTGAAGTTTCTCTTTCCATGGTCACCCACGAGAGGGATGAACTGGGCCTAAACCAGAAGGAGGTTGTCCAAAGCTGGCATGCCCAGTAATACCATTTGAGGTTGGGGAGCTTCAACCCTCCCCTGTCATATGGCAGATAGAGTAGGGAGAGGCGTAATCTCGCTCGCCTGTTATTCCATATGAAATTTCTGAAGACTTTAGTCATATTTGGGAAGAAGTTTGTTGGTGGTGGAAGTGGTATGCATTGGAACAAGTATAGGAATTTGGGTAGGACATTCATTTTAAGGATATTAATCCTGCCAATCAATGAAATTGGCATTGTTGTCCATCTGTTAATAAGGTTAGTCACTCCTGATATCACTGGGCTATAGTTGGTGGAAACAAGGTCCTCTGTCGAATGAGTAATTTCGATCCCCAAGTAAGTAAAACATGTTGTATTTTTAAATGTGGTTTGTATTGGGGGACAGCTTCTCTCAGATTGTTTAAGAAAAAGAATATTTGACTTGGATTCATTCACTTTATATCCTGATATTGACCCATAAGTCTTTATTAGCTTAAGGAGATTTGGAATAGAGCACTTTAACTCAGTCAGGAACAGAACAATGTCGTCTGCAAAAAGTCCTATTTTATTCTCCACATTCCCAATTCTGATCCCTGTTATACTGCTGTTTTGTCTAATTGCAATAGCAAGTGGCTCGATCGCCAATGCAAACAGAAGGGGTGAGAGGGGGCACCCCTGTCTGGTCCCTCGTTGGAGTTTGAAGGGCTGGGAGGTTACAAAGTTTGTCGTGACTGACGCGCTTGGGGAGTGGTATAACATTTTCACGCACTTACAGATGTATTCACCAAACCCAAATCGCTGAAGCACTATGTTCATATGGGACAGCGCTTCAAACAGTTCCTCCTTTGTAATGGGAGAGTCGAGCTTCTTTTTAACCATCTTCTCTAAAACTGGAATGGAGAGCTGATCCAAAAAAAGGGTGTAAGTCATTAGTATCCGAAGACTCTGACGTATAAAGGTTCATGTAATATTTTTGAAAAGCTTTGTTAATTTCTATTGGATTCGTTGTTGTCCCCCTTTCAGTTTCAATCTCAGTGATAGCCCTTTCATTCTGCAGTGTTTTGAGCCGCCGTGCTAATAATTTACCCGCTGATTCTCCCTGGTCATAGTATGTCTGCTTTAACCGAGTGATACTGTTTAAGGCCTTACTTGCTGTGATATTGTTATATTTAGCCCTTAATTCTGAGAGCCTCTGTACATTCTCCGGTGTATCATTCACTGAGAGCTCCCTTTCTAGGTCTTTAATATCGCGCTCAAGTTCAGTCATAAGGAGATGTGTCTTATTTGAATTGCTACTAGTATAAGAAATCATTTTATCTCTAATATAGGCATTAAAGGCTTCCCATCTAATAGAAGCCGATGTTTCATTTGTATTTGTAGCAAAGAATACCTCAATATTTGTTTCAACAACTTTGAGAAAATTCTGATCCTGGAGCCATCTCGGGCTAAGTCTCCACACTGTTTGCCCCCTCGCATATGCAGTAAGGCGATAATGCAAAAATAATAGGGCATGATCTGAAATAACTATGCCTTTGTGTCCACAGTCCTGTACATTAGCCGCAAGACTTCTAGAAATTAAAAAATATTCTATGCGGGATTGTGTTTGGTGTGTGTTTGAGTGGCAGGAATACTCTAGTGCGCTGGGATTTCTAAATCTCCAGATATCACAAAGATGCAGCTCTGACATGAAGTGGTCTATCACCCTTCGGGTATTAGTATGGGAGGAGTCATTTCTGGATGAGCGGTCTAGAAGAGGGTTAGGAGCGCAATTAAAATCCCCCCCATAATTATTTCACCTCGAAAGGAGGAAACGGTCATAAAGAGGTTACTAAAGAATGTGGCATCGTCATTGTTGGGCCCATACACATTTACAAGAGTAATTTCTTGATTCAGAAGATTTCCCCTGACCACCACAAATCTACCCGCAGGATCCTGGAGAAGTTTGTGAACCCTAAAGGGGACTGATTTATGGATAAGGATTGCTACTCCTCTTGTCTGTGACGAGTAGCAGGAAGCTAAGATTTGCCCAGGCCATCTCCTCCTTATGCGCACAATCTCATCTGACAGTAAATGTGTTTCTTGGAGAAATATGACTTTTGCTTGGAGGTGTTTAAGTCTAGACAGTACTTGCTTAATTTTAACTAATTTTCTCATACCCCTGACATTCCATGAAGTAATATTGAGAAAAGGAGCATTACTCATAACCCAGCCTAAGTAATATTACAGTTATTACATCAACTCCTCTTTGACCAAGGAAAACCAGTGTGCCATCAAAACATGAAAAATGGAGAAAACAAAACAGTAACAAACGCCCTCTCTCTGGAACGGAGAGGGAACTCTCCTAAGTCCCTGTGCCCCCTAATTGCACAGACCCCTCTCACACTCTTGCAATACACTGAAAATCCTGACAACTTGCATTGATCCTTAACGAAGGAGCAGATACAAAACATTGAACAAATTAGGCTGGAACCCACGTCCGGCCGAAATTATTAATTATAAAAAACAAAAGGCAAACCCCCGTATGTGTAATTACTGACCCATGACATTATGTAAAATGAAACAAAACGTATTCATACCATCAAACCGTGGGCCAGCGATATTACCAATATGTGATACCTGTCTCTGGAATATTATAATCTTATCCAATAAAGCATAGTCTAAGTCATTGACTTATTTTGGATCCAAGTGGGCTAGCGACATCTAGCCAGACTCACTCACGTCACCGCTCCGCTCCGTCTCAATCTCCCGGATGAAAGTCTCTACATCTGCTGGAGTCAGAAAAGTAAGCGGTTTACCCTTGTGGTAGATTCTCGTCTCCAAACTCGATATCCATATTGCGAAGTCGGGCTTTCACTCCATCGAACTTTCTCCTCTGCTGCTGGATCTCCGCTGAAAGGTCGGGGAAAAACATCACACGATTCCCATCGAACTGTAGTGATTTCTTCTCGCGAGCAGCCTTCATCACTTGGTCTCTGTCGATCAGCCAGCGGAATTTCACGAGGATCGCCCGAGGGAAAGGTTTTAAGTTCGGCTTGTTGGCATTAGAAGTGGCTGCCTTTGGAAGTCTGAAGGCTTGGTCGACGGATGATGGATTCGGGAAATTTTCTGGACCGAGGAATTCTGGTAACCACTCGTTAAGGAAGGATACCAAGTCACCTTTCTCTGTGTTTTCTGGCAAGCCCACCAGTCTCACGTTCAGCCGGCGCTGGCGGTTTTCCATGATCTCCACTGACCTGGTGAGTGCTAGCACCTTTCTTTGAGTGGTTGCAGTGACGTTCTCTAGGTTGTTCAGTTGGTCCTCAGCGGAACTTATACAAGATTCTGCCCCACTTAGTCTTTCGGAGAAGGAGTCTATGGCTTCTTTGATCCCGTGATTTGAGGTGATAACTTCTTGGAGCTGGGCGGAGAATCTTTTCGAAGAGCGTGAATAGCTGCTAAAATTCCTTCATCCCTAGCTTGGGTTTCGGAGGCTTCGGCTAGCCCATGAGCTAACGCCAAATCGTTGTCTCCCTTCTTCTCTTTACCTCTTGTACTGGGTTTACTCGACTTCATTTCGGATCCTACTTATATCTTGCACTTATATCACTGGACTTAGACTTTTTACAAAATTAAACGGACGGGTTTACTTATATAAAATGATATATTTTACCGGAGCACACAGGTTCTGCGACTTCTCACGACCACGTCATAACCGGAACTCTTTAAGTGGTATTTTTAAAAAAAAAAAATCTCCGCCTGCTTTCTTTAACAGTCACATGTATCACTCACTTAAAATGTTTGCCCAGGAAAATGTAAACAAAGGCAGCGTGCAGTTAATCGCTTCGTCTGACACCTACCCCCCCGCCAGCGGTTTCAGGCATTAAAAATAACTATATAGAAATAAAGGATCTTGTCGCTGATGGTCTGGTCATATAGAGTCATCAGAATTAATTTCAGTCTGTTTCATAACCATCAAAAAACTCCTCACAGGAGCTCTAAAGGTTATTCAACAAACCCTTACTGATACCAAATACCGGTACTCACACAAACAAGACGCATGCCCACAGCCATGATAGAAAACACAAAAGCATGTCCACATAATCATATTATATGCTCATTGTTACAATAGAAAAATATCTACATCCCATCAGGTAATTAATTTATCCTAAATGAATGAAAGAAATACTTACTACAGCTAACAGAAATAAATGAAATATGCTTCCCACCCCTGAACCGACTCTGTCTAACACTAAAGCCGTCGTCGTTTCCCCGGGGACTTTTATTCGAGCGCCCTGGGAGTGAAGACAGCGGAGACCAGGGGCCTCATGTACAAAGACTTGCGTGGATTTCCTACTGAAACATGGCGTACGCTCAAATCCAGAAAACGTTGTTCGCACAAAAATATCCAGATGTATGAATCTGTGCGCACGCATTAATCCAAGCACATTTCCTCTCTACATCCCAATCAACGTGGAATTGAGCGCACATGTTGGAGTACCCGACCCCTCCCTGTCCACGCCCCCATTTAAATATGCAAATCATATTTAAATGAGCCCTGCACCTGAGATTCCCCTCTCTGCACGATTCAGAAAATAAAAAAAGAATGAGTAAGACGGGGGAAAAAAAGAATTTCACAGAAAGCAAATTGGAGGCACTACTCGCTGAAGTGGAGGCGCGCAAAAATGTGCTCTTTGGCACGCTGTCCTCTGGCATGAGCAGCAACCGCACGAGGAGTGAGTGGGGGAGTGTGTGTGAGGCTGTCAATGCTGTTGGGTCAGAAGCGCACCCAAGCAGAATTGAAGAAGTGGTCTGACATCAAGGTGGATGTGATGCGGAGGATGGCTGCCCACCGCCAAAGTGTGGCCAAAACAGGCAGGGGGACAGGAGAAGAGGGGCCCACCCCGTTTGAACAGAGAGTCGCCGCATTTGTGGGTGACACTGCTCTCTCAGTGGTGGTGGGAGCACATGTGGGTGACTCTGATTACCCCCAAGGTAAATACCTATGTATTTCATACAATAGCCTGCTCACAGCCCTAAAAGATAGAGGTTAATGCGTAAATGCTGTATGTATGGTATTATTTCATTTGGAATCTTTTGAATTTAAATTTAAACATGCCAGCATATCAAAGAGGATATCAAAGACTTTGACTCATGTTTGATTACTCAATTTATTATTTTAAAATACAGGAGAGGACACGCAGTCGCAGCCACGTGCCACAGACTCGGGGGATTCCTCCACCGTCCCCACCGTCCCTGGCGTCCCCGGCGTCTCCAGCGTCACAGACTCTGGGGATTCCTCCACCGTCCCCAGCGTCTCCGGCGCCAGTACACCGCAACCACCGGCTGCTGCTGCTGCTGTCTGCCCGACAGGCCGTGTCCTAACCCGTGCTGTGCTGGAGTCACAAGAGGAAATTGTTAAAGCAATAGGCGGCATAAAATGATCGCCTAGATCAACTGATAGGTGTCCTCACAAATATCGGTGAATCAATAAATGCATTGGTGAATAAGTGAATTCTTCGTCTTTGCCTCTTTTACATGGTTGAAAGCAAATGTAGCCGGGCCCGAATGGCCTCCTGGGTAGGATGCACATTCATGGGTCCAGCTTCTGGTTCGTCTGGTGGGGGGATATGTTGCTCTGGCAGTGGAATGGCGTGCCGGTGTGCCACATTGTGGAGGACGCCGCACGCCATCACAATGCGGCACACCTTCTCGGGACTGTACAGCAGCATACCCCCACTCCTGTCCAGGCAGCGCCACCATCCCTTCAGCAGACCGATTGTCCTCTCAACGACTGACCAAGTGCGGGAATGGAGGTCTTTATACCTCCGCTCTTGGTCAGTCTGAGGGCTGGTGAGAGGGGTCATCAGCCAGCTCTTAAGTGGGTAGCCACTGTTGCCTGGGGTCAATTGAAAGCAGACAAAGTAAACTGGATTTACAGTTTTCATTCGTTAATTTTATACACTACTTACATGGATCACACACTATTGTTGCAAATTAGTGCAGAAGTGCGCCGGGGAAAAGATGAGGCTGATTAAGACATTGCACACTTTACGCACAGGGTTATTGACATGAGTACTTTGCACACAGAGACAATCAGGGGCTTGTTGGAAAGATCTTAAGCTGTAGTTTAACCAGCAAAAAACAACAAGTCACTAACCTTAACCACTGACTAGTAATGATGCTGTGAAGACGGGATAGAATTTGGGGGCGCACATGCTCAATGCGCATCACGGGGATTAATATTAGAACAATTACACGAATAAATTTACTCACCGAGAAGCCACCCATCGCGCACAGTGCCAGCTTGTAGTCTGTTCCCAACCATGCTGTTACTCAGAATGTATGAATCGTGCGTTGAACCAGGCCACCTCGCCACAATGTTGCTTAATTGCATTTGCGCATCACATATGATCTGTACATTGATCGAATTAAAATGTTTCCTGTTGACATATACAAATTCATCATGTGATGGCGCTTCTATAGCAATGTGTGTGCAGTCAATAGCTCCAATAACATTAGGAAAACCGGCTCTCGCTGCAAATTGCGCTTTAATGTTGACCTGTTCAGCTGCACTGTATGGGAATTAAGTGTCGCCAAAGGATCAACAGCTGTAGAAACGTGCGTACGCCAGCCATGAAGTTGGCGTGAGGCACCGCACATTTCCACGATCATTTCACTCTTGATACATCTGAACTTTGCCGTGAAAAAGAGCGTACGCCACGTTTTTGTGCGTACGTACCCTTTGTACATGAGGCCCCTGGTAAGTACAGAGCATATTCCTCTATTTAAATTACACGTTACTATGTCAAATGAGTATGCACACTTTGATACATTAATCATTTGAATGATTCATCTTGGGAGGCGAGTGAGAGCTCTCCCTCCCTCGTGCATCTTTTGTTTGCAGAGCATGATTGGCTGTTCAGCAGGTGTCGTCACCGCGGTGCGTGATTGGCTGATCAGCAGGTGTCGTCACCGCGGTGCGTGATTGGCTGATCAGCAGGTGTCGTCACCGCGGTGCGTGACTGGCTGATCAGCAGGGGTCGTCGTCGAAGAGGATTGGTGGCTTTTTCTATTCAGCTTCCGGGTCGTCGAGTTGAGCGAAGAGGACTGATGCTGCAGGGCTCCGCTCCTCCTCATCTCTGTTGGTGTATTAGTACATATTTCGAGTTATGTCTTGGACTGTGTTGTGTTTGATCCGTATGCTGTCAGTTAAGTTTGGGTTTAGCTTCGTGCTAGCTTTGAGCCCGAGTCTTGTTTTACTTACTTACTTACTTACTTTTGAAGCAGTAGGGGTGAATCGCTATTTTTGTTAACAACTTTTCTCCTGTTTTATTAAGTTAGGGAGTCAGGTTCAGTTCATGTCTTTTACTTGCTTTTTCTTTCCCGAGGGATGAGTTAGTTTCTCTGGGTTTTCGGTAGCTTCGTTTTGTTTATTACTTTGGCCTGGATTCACCCTGACGCCTGAGCTTGGTTCATTCATTCCTTTTGTTTTGTGTACATAAGATGTCCTGTTGTTTACATGTTGCACCCTCACCCCCTCGACGGGGTCGTAACAAGTTATAAAAAATCCCCGTCCAAACGAAAATGCAAAAACACAACAGAAACGCTGTCATGAGAACGCCACACCAACAGGTGGAGATCTAACCCCGTCATGCGAAGAAGAAGAATCGCGACCAGTCAAAAGTCTGTAAAAATCTATCCTGACACCTCTGTTCCTCAGTGTAGTAGACAAGTAACTGTACATTTATGTGTAAACATGTAAGAAGTCCTGTTAAGCATCACTGTTTTTGTCACATCCGTCATTTTGCAAGGAACGTCGCCTCATTAGTGACGCCTCACAGAGGAGATAATGGTGCACAGCCTGATGTCACGAGCCAAAACGCTGTTTACCCCGTCTACACGTCTCCGTGGAAACTGAGTTTCAAGAATTCTTCACCTGGCCGGAGTTTTACAAAAGATCCGTTTTCAGTGACCTAAAACAGTTTGTGTGGACGAAAGGCCAAAACGCAGACAAAAAGCTACGTTTTGAAAAATACCCGTGTACGTGAGGACATGGCCTAAAATCTTTATTTTGTTTTTGTTTCAATTTCAATAGAAAAAAAGCAAATTATTCTGGTCTCATTCATAAACTGCTCTTTAATCATTTGTTTCAGTGAATATACAATCAAATGGTTGTTCTTGATCCTAAACTGGGCAATTTTGTCCACCGACTGTCTGAGCTTTACAGTATTCAGAGCTTAAATTGGCATTAACATTGTAACATGAATGGCTGCTTTGGAGGCAGGTGGGAGTTCATAGCTTCCCTCTAGCCTTCAGCTCACTCCAGTCCCTGAACTTAATCTCTTATTCATGGTGTTGGAGCCTGTCGGAGAGTTTTTTTACTGCAAATATCAAATGAATAAAACGGCTTTCTGTGCATTAACTTATACTAAAGGACCATCCAAGAAGTCTGTGCTCGTTTGTCATTTTGTTTTAACCTTTTCACATATCAGAAACCTGTATCTTTTTCTCTCTCAATTGGGTCAAGTACAACAAATAGTCTGGTTCAAAGTCTGTGCTCTTATTGTGAAGTGTCCCTTTCACAGTAAAACATCACTGATGTTTATGTCCTAGTTGTTTAAGGAAGCCTTATATCGGAGTACTTCTTTAATGCGTAATGAAGACGTTGATTGGATGACTTATCTTCAGTTTTTTAGTTCTACAGGTTCAGAAATGATCAAACACAATGTAAAAAACTTGCTTGAAAACTACAATATTACTTAAAGAAAGCGATGAGTTTATTTCCCGTTGGATGTAAAATCTCCAAAGAAAGCAGCACCATGTAGTAAAGTCACAGATTCACTGTTTCCCCTTAGAAGTGATGCTGAAGTAAAAATACTCAGTTACACTCATGTAAAGTATCTTTTTGTTTTTGTACTAATGTGCGTCAGTAAATGTTCTTTGTTACTTCCTTCCTCTGAGTCAAGTGACTGTCACCATTTCATCTGCTCAGTACACTCTACAGTCTATGATCCATCATAGCAGCTAAAGTGTTGTTCTGCTAAATAATGCATTGACATCTATTTTCTTTTAAAACCTGATGGTTTTATGACCTTCTGGGTTTGCCTTTGTTAAGCACTTTGGATTTTGAAAAGTCTTTTATGAATGAAAAATTAGATGGAATAAAACAAATTCAATCCTTCTGATTGGTCCACAGCAGCAGCTAAATGGGCTCGCTGTGATTCTCTCAAAATAAGTTTTAAGTTAAAGTCTTCTTAAAACTACGAAACAACTTCATGAGACAACAAAAACTTTATTTTTCTGTTTTTATTTCAAATTAAAGCCGAGAAAACAAACAGCTGTTGTCTTATTCATAGACTGATCTTTAGTCATTAGTGCTGGTGTGAAACTCCTCTCATATTTACAATAATCAGACAATAAACATGTTTTAAATTTGGCAGAAGGACATTTAAGATCTGTGGAAATTCATGTTTCTGAGTAAATTGTTTTCAGATGATTCAACAGACTTTAAAACACAAAAAAGTGCATCAACATCATCAATAATGTTCATTTATCATGTTAAATGACAGTGAATCTTCCTGTATTAAATCAAATGGTTGTTCTACTCAGTGTGATTGACAGGAGAGATGATCAGAGGAGCAGAGTTTTTACCACCATCGTTAAGAGAGGGACTAAAGAGTGGGTGTAGTCTCTCAGTGAAGGAGCAGCCAGTGAAGGAGTAGATCAGAGCTGCAGCATCGACGTCATAAAAGGAGACCAGACCCTCCTCATAATCCACAAACACCCCCACCTTCTCAGGCTGAGACTTCAGAGAGAGACAGACTGAAGGGTCAGCACAAGCTGTGTACTCCTTTTCATTTCTCAGAAATATCGTCCAGTAACCATCCTGAGGCTTCAGTATGATCTTTCCCTTCCTGTTGATCGACTCTCTGGCCACTCCTAAAGCCCACTCAGTCTTCCCTTTAACCTGAACCTCGTAATAAAATCTGCCTGAAGAGAAACTCTGCTTTGCTAAGACATTAACACAAGTATCAAATCTCTCTGGAGTGTCTGGGAGATTCTTCTTTCTTTTCCTATGATGAACTTGTTTTCCATCATCAGACAGGATGAGTTCAGGATGTGCTGTATCAGGATCAAGTGTCACATCCACCTCATGCTGCTGGACTCTCTTCAGCTCGGCCTCAAACAGCTTCTTCATCTGTTTCCTGAGCGTCTCCTCCAGCTGGTTCACAGCTCTCACCACAGTCCCCTCATATGAAGGTGGACAGACGCTGACTTCTGTCCAGTCCTTGGTGGGTGGAGCAGCGTTAAGCGACGTGAAGCTTTGCAGGAAGTGGAGGTGGTCTTCAGAGCGTGAGAGCTGCTCCACCTCAGAGCTTCTCTTCTCCAGCTCAGAGATTTCCTGTTCCAGCTCTTTGATGAAGCCTTCAGCCTGTTTCTCTGTCTTTCTCAGCTCCTCTTTGATCGTGTCGAGGAGCTCGGCCAGACTTCTCTCTACAGGTTCCATCAGAGCGGTGAAGACCTGAACACCTTCTGCTATCTCTCTGTCTGCATTCTGATTACTGAGCTCCACTGAGCGTTTGATCTCTTGAATCTTCAGTCGTCTCTTCTGGATCATTTCTTGAGTTTCAGCCTCTGTCTTCCCCAGCTCGGCCTTCTTTCCTTCATATACTTCTTTCAGAGGAACAACATCATGTGTCTTGTGATCTAAAACTGAGCACAGCACGCAGACACACATCTGGTCGGTCTTACAGAACAGCTCCAGCAGTTTATCGTGCTTCTCACACATCCTGCCTTCCAGGTTCTCCACAGGGTCGATCAGCTGATGTCTTTTCAGGCCTGACATTGTCAGATGAGGCTCCAGGTGAGTCTCACAGTAGGAGGCCAGACACACCAGGCAGGACTTCAGGGCCTTCAGTTTGGTCCCTGTGCAGACGTCACAGGGAACTTCTCCTGGTTTGGACACTTGTTGCTCTGAGCTGCTGCTGCTGGCTTTCTGTTGAGCTGACTGTCTGAACTGAGCAGCCACCTCAGAGATGAAAGTGTTGACCTGCAGCTCAGGTCTGGTGTTGTAAACCTTTTTACAGTTGGGACACTGACAGGAGACATTAACATCCCAGTGTTGAGTGATGCAGGTTTTACAGAAGTTGTGTCCACATGGTGTGCTGACTGGATCAGTGAACACATCCAGACAGATGGAGCACAGGAACTGATCTTCAGTCAGACGACAGCTGGCAGCAGACATGTCTACACTCTGAGGACGAGAAGAGAAAAACATTGTCATTAAATATATTCACATGTCTTGTTTTACATGTTGAGGATAAACGTGAAAGTAGGATGAAGCAAAACAGCAGTCATAAAAATCTTGAAATAATATCCAGACACGTAAATGCATTGGATAAAGTATTAAAGTATGTTTGCTAAATCAATGTGCTGAAGCACAAATTTATGTTCTTGTGTGTGAGGTTTTTTTTTGTACCATTTTCTCTGCGCTTCAACAGCATGTCATGAAAAAGGTGTTTTCCCTCCTGTTACGTGCCGTAGTGTTGTGTATTTTGTGTTGTGTTTTCGGTGTGTGTCTCTCTCCTGTGTGCTCCTCAGGTGCTGCTTTCCCCTTTGCTGCAGCAGGTGATCAGGCTCACCTGTTACCACTTCAGCAATCAGGCAGGAGTATAAAGAGCAGGAGAGAGGAGACAGCCAGTGCCAGTGGGACATTCGGCTGTGTGTGTGACAGATGTCTTCGTGCTCGGGTGTATTCCTTCAGTGGAAGGAAGGTGTTCCTTCGAGGCCTTCGTGTTTGTTTATTGTTATTTGCAGTTTTTGGTTTATAGTGTTTTGTCTCAGAGAACAGCTTCTCTCTTGTTTAGAAGAAGCTCGCTTTGTGTTTCCTTTTTGCTTTAGTTTGATAAATTCCTTTAACTTTGCCTATACTTTGTTCATCCCTTCTTTTTCCTGGGTTTTAATTTGTTGTTACTCCCCTCATCCCCTAGCCCATTCAGGGGAACGTAACACACCTCCTTTGTGATCGTGTGTCTTCACCTGTGTCTTTTCAGTCTCATCTGTGTCTGATTACCCCATGTGTGTTTAGTCTCTGTGTTCCTTCCCGTCTGTGCAAGTTTGTTCTTCAAGGCTCCTCCTGCTTTTTTTCACCTGTTGAAATTCTTCCTTTGGACTTTTGTTGCCTGGATTCTGTAAAGTAAGCATGTTGTTTCTGACTTTTATTTTATTAAATCCTTGTTGTCTGCACCTGGTTCCTCTATCTTTGTGTTTTACCAGAATGTGACAGACTTGCATTTTATAGTTGACTGGACGATTGTCCTCGGCATAGATCTGATTTTGATCATCATTCAATTCATTTTGTCATTCAAATACGTGAAATGGGTTAAAGCTTTTGTAACTTTTCCATTAAATAATGTTCATATATTTATATTAGTTTGGAGATTTGGACTGTTAGTTGGACAAAGTTGTGTTGTGAAGGTGTGTCTTTGTGCTTTGGTCCATTCTGTCAGCCTTTGATAAGGTAAGGTAAAATACAGTACAAATAGAGAAATACAAAAAACAACTCAAATATATGTGAAAATATGAAGTCTTCATTTTTTGCATTATTAATAGGTTTATAAATAACTTTCACTTTTCTTTATTGAGTTGTTTTAGTTTGTTTTATGTATTTTCCACTCTTTAAATGTCAATATACAGTTTGTTTACATTTTTCTTAATTACAATTAATGTATTCTGTTTGTAAAACCAGTTCCAATCTGTGTGGTTAGTAGGTCTGATGTGAAGTAACTGTAAAAGCCAACACTATTGGGCAGTCCTTGAACCTGTCATGCACTGCTAACAGTAGTTTTACTGGTTTAAACAGGTGTCACTCATGGAGGGAGAGCCAGTCATGTAACCTATCAGGTGGAGAGGGGCGGGACGGAAGAGGAGCGGAGACAGAAAAGAGAACGGGAGAGAGGGAAACTCTGCGATTTAAGTTAGTTTAAGTTCGGCTGCTGAAGACAAAATGTTATTTGGTTTGTACGACACTGAAGAGTGAGCTGTTTGAATCCATGTCGGTCAGTAAAATCACGTTGTTAGTGCTAAAGCTGTGTGACCACGCTATGAGCTATCGCTAATTAGCCGAGGCAGTCGCTAGCATAAAGAGAAGATTCTGTGTGTGGAGGAAACCATATTCCTGCGCCGAGTTTCTCAGTAAGTATAGACCTTGTTTGAAACTATAATGATAAAAACATTTAAGTGAAGATGAGCATACAGTTTATTGGTGGCTGTGAATTTTAAATAGTGTGCTTCGGACCTGCAGCCCAGCCAATGACGGTGCTGTAAAGGGCTCGGGACTCGCCTCTGCAGGGTAGAGGACGGCTGGCTGCACGCGTGCCGCAGGAGTGTTTCCCATCACACAAAAGTCAGCAGCGCTGGATGTGAGTGTTTGAACTGGCTACAACCTCCGAGTGTCAAACCGTGAGTACTGACCACCATTAAAAAGGATTCAAATGAGCGACAACGTGCGCTCCAACATTAAGTTCTTGGTGTTTTTTACTTTGAATGTCTGCCTGAACTTGATAAGGCCTGAAGATGACTGAGGACAACTCGACTCCTTTTATTTCTTCAAATTAATTTTTCTTTGCATTTAGTGAAATTTCCAACATTCAAACATGCCGTACTTCGTCAGGAGTTAGTAGATTGATAACCTTTGAATACAATGAGATGGTAGCGCATCCCAACACAGCGGCTTTTCACTCCTCAAAGCAATGCAACTCGGGCTATATGCTCTTGATACTCCTTTGTATAGTAACACTAAATCAACCAGCCAGTGCTATACTTTTATTTAGCCGTTCTAAACTGCTTGATATTGGTCGAAATCTAGCAGCGTGCAACTTCAGAGATTTCAGCAGCATCCCGAGTGAGCTAGCAAGAACACCGGCAGCTACGTGGACCACCTTACCAACTGGAAGGAGACGGAGGCGGCGTTGCAAAAGGAGGCAGAAGAGGGGTCGGCGTGCCGGGTACAGGCCAGGCTGCAGAGAGCTCGGCACAGACTGTCTTTGCCAACCGTCTTCCTCGCAAAGGTCCGGGAACTTACCAACAAGATGGAGACAATAAAGCTGTGGATAAACACTCAAAGATCACTGAGGGACTGCTGCGCGATCATCTTTGCGGAGACTTGACTCAGCGAGCTGGTTCCAGATGAGGTTGTGGAGCCAGCGGGCCGCTCGCTATAACGTACAGACCGAACCAAAGACTACGGTAAGAACAAGGGCAGAGGGCTCTGCATTCACCTGTGCGTCTCACTGCTGTATTTACCTATTTAATAAATGCATTGATGGTGAGTTGCACATTATATTTCGTTGTACCTGATACAATGACAATACAGATATTTCACTCTATTCGAAAGAAAAAACATGTTAATATGTTTTACAACAATAAATGTTGGATTGTGTGAAACTTAAGATTTACCACCAGCATCAGTTATTTAATTTGAAATTAATTACATTTTTCACATCATCACAAATTTAAATAAATCAGAAATGCATTTATAATCACTCAGATTTAAATGAAACGGATTCATTAATATTATTTTTCACATTTAAATAAATCATATGCATATTTAAATTGTGTTTACAATTATATAACTGTGTTTGAATTACTGGTAGATATCAGACCAGTCTTATCATACAAAAATGAATGTTAAAACGTGTAACTCAATTTAAATCAAGCAAATCACAGCAAAATACTCCTAATGACGAGCTTAACCACCACGTTATCTAAACGCGCTGAACAAACAGATGTACCACAGAAGCACGCCGCACCATTAAACAAACCTCTCAATGCCTTCTAAGCCAAATCACTTCAATGCACAACTTTGTAAACACACTTTAACAAGGAAACCGAAATCAGTACATACTGATGCCGTCTCTTAGTCTTTACATTGACGAGACCCTGAGACAGTAGAGTCAACCTCATCATCGCCTCTCTCACACGTCAACTTCTACTTCCTTACACCATCAAAGTCGGCCTGCCCAAACACCTGGCTCACCTGGAAGCAAGTGACGTCATAATTTGCAGCTTAACGCTGCCCTCTAGTGTGTCTTGTGATAACCCACCACTATTAGATCACCTATTGAAAAAGCCTCAGGTCAGTAAGTAATAAATTCTATCTTTTCTTTTGTTTCTGTCTTTGCACATAGGGCACCAACACACTGAGTTTATAAATCCTGGTTATGAAGGTTTTATCTTCCTGTTCTTGGTTCATAAATAAATGAGGTTTGTTATCAGATTTGAACCTTATTGTACAGTATTTCTTTGTTGATGGTTATTGTGAATAAGATCGTTTGTTATATGCATATCCAAGATATTAGTAGAGCTCTAACTAACTCATCTTTCACCCTAAACTGTTTCATAGAGGTGTCAGGTGTATTTAGATTATTGTAAACAAAAATGAGGGTTGTCTGGGAGGTCCACTATACGTTAAGGGATTATAGATTCTTATACAAAGTTTTTAATAGAGGACTTTAACTTTAAACTGATTTATTTTACACTTTAAGTTAGTATTAAATAGTAAAGTGTTCCTTTTTGTGGGTTAGTGATTTTCATACCAAGTGAAAATCAGGTAGGTTTGTATTTAGTTATTTAAGTCCTGAGGCAAAAGATCTCACACACTTCTCACATCACGTCTGAGTAGGGCTGAAGTTTTGTGCCGTCTGTCCAGAAACAATAAATATTATGGGCTGTACTCACCGGCGATGGCAGAGACTCTGCTGTGTTGTTGAGAAAGGTCAGAGAGATCAGCTCAACTTTTCTTCCAAGAGAACGAGACTTGTTGCGACTGCAGGTTGGCCGTGGCTCACACAAAGTTTACTTTCATTTCATGATCATGGCATTAAAGTCGTCGTGCTTTTGTGTTACTGCACCCCTTTGTGCTATGCAGGTGTGCCTTAGTTACCTTTCAGGTTTGACCTGACTGGTGACCTTGTTTTTGCAGTGCTTGAATTTAGTGTGTGGAAACACTGAAGGCCTGTAAGAGTACCTTTTAGAGCAATGGTGTAATTTTGGCACACATTTATAGAGCAAGCAGTGTTGATTCAACAGGAAATCACATCGACTTCATCGATTAAGCTTACCTGCTTCACTCACAGTGACCGCGCCCCTAATTATGCATAACTTTCAGCCTTATTTAATGTAAACAGGTGAGTTATATAAAGATTAACCCTGTATACTTGTCACAGACAAACGAATGAGCTTCGGAGACTTAGGTTTTTTTAATTCCAGCCTGTAAACATGTTTATTTCTGCTATAAAGTTGGGCAGTTGAACATGGTGCTAAATTAGGATTGCCTCACTTTTGGAGCCAGCCTCAAGTGGACGCTTGAGGAACTGCAGATTTTGGCGTTGTGTTCATTTTTCCGGCCCGGAGGTTGTCGCTTGGGTTCACTGTGTAAAATACTGCCAAAAGGTCCAACAGGATGAGAACAGATAGGGAAGGTTCTCTGGCAGTTCTTCTGACAGCAGGGAGGAGAGTGAGATGAATGACCTCCCTGGAGTCCAGAGTTATATCTGAGTACTTGTTTAAACACACAGCCCCTTTTTATATGTTCATTTCTTTTTTACAAGATATCTATGTTTTAACCTGCTATTATACAAAACATTTTCACAGCACTGTCCACCGTGCAGTTGTAAAGGTGATCCACACGAACGATACACAGACCAAGATGTGTTGTTGGGCATAAGTACTGTGAAGAGAGAGGGGGGACCGTCAGTATCTGTCTCTGGACTTATGTGTGTTGGTCACGCTCTATAAAGGTGAAGGTAGGAGGTAAACCTTCTTGTCAGACACATTTTTAAATCTTCATTCTTTTGAAAACTCATCTCTTGTCTGCAGGTGTTTACATGCCAGGCTCCTCAGGCTCTCTGTGACACAGTGTGGCCGTTACAGGCTGTTGGATTTCCTACTAAAATTGCATTACCAGAATACTTGAAGCTCCTGTGAGGAACTCTCAGTTAGTGTTGATTTTGGCGCCCCCTGTGGACAAAGCCGTACCTTATCTCTGTCCTGTTCACGCTTAAGTGGTGTTTTTTAACACAAAATCTCATCCTGCTTTCTTTAACAGTCCCATGTATCACTCACTTAAAATGTTTGCCCTGGAAAATGTAAACAAAGGCAGCGTGCAGTAAATCGCTTCGTCTGACACCTACCCCCCCGCCAGCGGTTTCAGGCATTAATAATAACTCTATAGAAATAAAGAATGTTGTCGCTGGTGGTCTGGTCATATAGAGTCATCAGAATTAATTTCAGTCTGTTTCATAACCATCAAAAAACTCCTCACAGGAGCTCTAAAGGTTATTCAACAAACCCTTACTGATATACCGGTACTCACACAAACAAGACGCACGCCCACAGCCATGATAGAAAACACAAAAGCATGTCCACATAATCATATTATATGCTCATTGTTACAATTGAAAAATATCTACATCCCATCAGGTAATTAATTTATCCTAAATGAATGAAAGAAATACTTACTACAGCTAACAGAAATAAATGACATATGCTTCCCACCCCTGAACCGACTCTGTCTAACACTAAAGCCGTCGTCGTTTCCCCGGGGACTTTTATTCGAGCGCCCTGGGAGTGAAGCCAGCGGAGACCAGGTAAGTACAGAGCATATTCATCTATTTAAATTACACGTTACTATTTCAAAATGATTGTGCACACTTTGATACATTAATCAAGCCACGGAATAGACGTCCTGAGCTTTATTAATATTCACTTCCTATTTCTGTAGGTGGCGTGGCCAATTCAGCCCCCCCCGGCAACCGGGACAAACACCCGGTAGCCTGCGGACACACACACACACACACACACACACACACACACACACACACACACACACACACACACACACACACACACACTCTGTTATTAGACAAAGCAATGCCAATAAAGTGCTTAAACTTAGCACTGCCTGCCTACTACTTTTATTAATCATGTGGTCAAACAATCAGTGTGCAAAAATGCATCTTGATTTGTTACTTTGCAATTTTACTTAGCTGTGCAAATATACAAAATGTGCAATATTAATCCTGCTGTGCAAACAGGCTTTTTCAATAATCAAGCGTCACAGGCTGTAACGGAGAGTGACCTCCGTTGTCATGGTGGCTCCACTGCAGGCGCCCTCAGATGTCACTTCAAACCAAAGTAGGCGCCCTTGTTGAATCACCAAATCAGCTGCTCAAACATAACTCAAACCTGAATCAACACGACATATATCATCCTCTAATTCTCTCTCGTATGATGGGGGATTGGAGCTTCACGCTCAGGTCACATCTGAGAGCAGCTCATGGTGTTTTAGAAAAATAATCAGCAGTTTTTTCAGGATATAATAAAGCAGAAGCAAAAAAATGATCAGAGTAAGGCCATGTCTACACGTACACGGGTACTATTGAAACTGAGTTTTTCCCTCCTTCGTCCACACAAGCACGGTTGTTACAGCCCAAGCTGTATTTATATGAAGTGTGTATCTTGTGTGTTTGTATGTTCCGTTTTGAATGATTCATCTTGGGAGGCGAGTGAGAGCTCTCCCTCCCTCGTACATCTTTTGTTTGCAGAGCATGATTGGCTGTTCAGCAGGGGTCGTCACCGCGGTGCGTGACTGGCTGATCAGCAGGGGTCGTCGTCGAAGAGGATTGGTGGCTTTTTCTATTCAGCTTCCGGGTCGTCGAGTTGAGCGAAGAGGACTGATGCTGCAGGGCTCCGCTCCTCCTCATCTCTGTTGGTGTATTAGTACATATTTCGAGTTATGTCTTGGACTGTGTTGTGTTTGATCCGTATGCTGTCAGTTAAGTTTGGGTTTAGCTTCGTGCTAGCTTCGAGCCCGAGTCTTGTTTTACTTACTTACTTACTTTTGAAGCAGTAGGTGTGAATCGACATTTTTGTTAACAACTTTTCTCCTGTTTTATTAAGTTAGGGAGTCAGGTTCAGTTCATGTCTTTTACTTGCTTTTTCTTTCCCGAGGGATGAGTTAGTTTCTCTGGGTTTTCGGTAGCTTCGTTTTGTTTATTACTTTGGCCTGGATTCACCCTGACGCCTGAGCTTGGTTCATTCATTCCTTTTGTTTTGTGTACATAAGATGTCCTGTTGTTTATATGTTGCACCCTCACCCCCTAGACGGGGTCGTAACAGGTTATAAAAAAATCCCCGTCCAAACGAAAATGCAAAAACACAACAGAAACGCTGTCATGAGAACGCCACACCAACAGGTGGAGATCTAACCCGGTCATGCAAAGAAGAAGAATCGCGACCAGTCAAAAGTCTGTAAAAATCTATCCCGACACCTTTGTTCCTCAGTGTAGTAGACGAGTAACTGTACATATGTGTAAACATGTAAGAAGTCCTGTTAAGCATCACTGTTTTTGTCACATCCGTCATTTTGCAAGAAATGTCGCCTCATTAGTGACGCCTCACAGAGGAGATAACGGCGCACAGCCTGATGTCACGAGCCAAAAACGCCGTTTACCCCGTCTACACGTCTCCGTGGAAACTGAGTTTCTAGAAGTCTTCACCTGGCCGGAGTTTTACAAAAGATCTGTTTTCAGTGACCTGAAACATTTTGTGTGGACGAAAGGCCAAAACGCAGACAAAAAGCTACGTTTTGAAAAATACCCGTGTACGTGAGGACATGGCCTAAAATCTTTATTTTGTTTTTGTTCCAATTTCAATAGAAAAAAAGCAAATTATTCTGGTCTCATTCATAAACTGCTCTTTAATCATTTGTTTCAGTGAATATACAATCAAATGGTTGTTCTTGATCCTAAACTGGGCAATTTTGTCCACCGACTGTCTGAGCTATACAGTATTCAGAGCTTAAATTGGCATTAACATTGTAACATGACTGGCTGCTTTGGAGGCAGGTGGGTGTTAATAGCTTCCCTCTAGCCTTCAGCTCACTCCAGTCCCTGAACTTAATCTCTTATTCATGGTGTTGGAGCCTGTCGGAGAGTTTTTTTTACTGCAAATATCAAATGAATAAAACGGCTTTCTGTGCATTAACTTATACTAAAGGACCATCCCCCTCCATGAATCGCCACCTTAACGTGGTGGAGGGGTTTGCGTGTCCCTGTGAACCTGGGAGCTGTGTTGTCCAGGGCACTAGCCCCTGGTAGGGTCTCCCAAGGCAAATCGGTCCCAGGGGAGGTACCAGACTAAGAGCGGTTCAAAAGCCCCTATGAAGAGGCACAAACGAAAAAAACAGCTACCTCGCCCGGATCAGGGAGACCGGGGCTACTTCCTGGAGCCAGACCTGGGGGGAAGCTCGTTGGCGAGTGTCTGGTGGCCGGGCTTTTGTCCATCGGGCCCGGCCGGGCTCAGCCCGAATGAGCAACGTGGAGCAGCCGCCTTGTGGGCCCACCACCTGCAAGGATAGGCATAGGGGTCGGGTGCAATGCAAACCGGGCATCAGGCAAAGGCGGGGGCCTTGGCGTGCTGATCCCCAGCAGCATAGACTGGTTGTTGGTACGTGAAATGTCACCTCTCTGGTGGGGAAGGAGCCGGAGCTGGTGCGAGAGGTGGAGCGTTACCAACTAGAGATAGTTGGGCTCACCTCCACGCACAGCTCTGGCTCTGGAACCAATATCCTGGAGAGGGGCTGGACTCTCGCCTTTTTCCGGAGTTGCCCAGGGTGAGAGGCGTCGGGCAGGTGTGGGGATACTCACAAGCCCCCGGCTGAGCGCCGCTGTGTTGAACAAGAGGGTCGCCTCTCCGCGACTGCAAGTTGCGGAGAGGAAGGCTCTGCTTGTGCCTATGCACTGAACAGCAGTTCGGAGTACGCGGCCTTCTTGGAGTCACTGCCTGGGGTCCTGGAAGGGATCCCATCTGGGGACTCCATAGTTCTACTGGGGGACTTTAACGCTCATGTGGGCAATGATGGAGAAACCTGGAGGGGGGTGATTGGGAGGAACGGACTTCTGTGCTCGTCATGGATTGGCCATAACAAACACCATGTTCGAACATAGGGTTGCTCATAAGTGTACCTGGTACCACAGCACCCTAGGCCGCAGATCAATGATCGACTTTGTGGTCGTTTCATCAGATCTGCGGCCGCATGTTTTGGACACTCGTGTGAAGAGAGGAGCAGAGCTGTCAACTGATCACCACCTGGTGTGAGTTGGATCAGATGGCGGGGGAGGCTGCGAGACAGACCTGGTAAAGCTAAAGGTGTAGTGAGGGTGAACTGGAACGTCTGGCGGAGGCCCCTGTCCGCGCAGTCTTCAACTCCCACCTCCGGAAGAATTTCTCTTGCATCCTGGGGGAGGTTGGGGACATGGAATCCGAATGGGCCGTGTTGAAATCCTCCATTGTGGAAGCGGCTACTAGGAGTTGTGGCCAGAAGGCTGTCGGTGCCTGTCGTGGCGGCAACCTAAGAACCTCTTTGGTGGACACCGACGGTGAGGGAAGCCGTCAGGCTGAAGAAGGAGGCCTTTCGGACTTGGTTAGCCCAGGGGTCTCCAGAGGCAGCGGACAGGTACTGAGTGGCCAGAAGGGCTGCAGCTTCTGTGGTTGCGGAAGCAAAAACCCGGGTGTGGGAGGAGTTCGGGGAGGCTATGGAGAAGGACTTTCGGTTGGCCTCAAGGAAGTTCTGGCAAACCGTTAGACGACTCAGGAAGGGGAAGCAGGGATTGGCTCAAGCTGTTTTTAGCAGGGGTGGAGAACTGCTGACCCGGACTGAGGATATTGTCGGACGGTGGAAGGAACACTTTGAGGAACTCCTGAACCCAGCCAAAACATTCTCTGATGAGGAGTCTGAAGCTCCAGAGGAAGCCTTATCTATATCCGTGGCAGAGGTCTCTGAGGTAGTCAAGAAGCTCCTCAGTGGCAAAGCGCCAGGTGTAGATGAGATTGGCCCTGAGATGCTAAAGGCTCTGGACATTGTTGGGCTGTCGTGGCTGGCACGTCTCTTCAATGTCGCGTGGAGGTCTGGGACAGTACCTGTGGAATGGCAGAACGGGGTGGTGGTTCCCATTTTTAAAAAGGGGGACCGGAGGGTGTGTCCCAACTATTGGGGTATAACACTACTCAGCCTCCCGGGTAAAGTTTATTCCAGGGTGCTGGAAAGGAGGCTCCGGCCGATCGTCGAACCTCGGATACAGGAGGAGCAATGCGGATTCCGACCTGGCCGTGGAATAGTAGACCAGCTCTTTACCCTGGCAGGGCTGCTTAGGGGGGCATGGGAGTTTGCTCATCCAGTCTACATGTGCTTTGTGGACTTGGAGAAGGCTTATGATCGTGTCCCCCGGGTGGTCCTGTGGGGGGTA
The DNA here is from genome assembly GCF_022749685.1 of Semicossyphus pulcher. Taxonomy (NCBI): domain Eukaryota; kingdom Metazoa; phylum Chordata; class Actinopteri; order Labriformes; family Labridae; genus Semicossyphus; species Semicossyphus pulcher. Next base: position 2,641,802 of record NW_027211759.1, read on the forward strand.
CTGTGGGAGTATGGGCAATCGGGGCCGTTGAAACGAGCCATCCGGTCGCTGTATAACCAAAGTGAGAGCTGTGTCCGCATCCTCGGCACAAAGTCAAACACGTTCGCAGTGCGTGTTGGCCTCCGCCAGGCCTGTCCCTTGTCACTGATGCTGTTTGTGATTTTCATGGACAGGATCTCAAGGCGCAGCCGGGGGGAGGAGGGTTTCCAGTTTGGGGACCTCAGGATTTCATCTCTGCTTTTTGCAGATGATGTTGTCCTGTTGGCTTCATCAGGCTGGGACCTCCAGCAGGCATTTGGGCGGTTTGCAGCCGAGTGTGACACGGCTGGGATGAGAGTCAGCACCTCCAAGTCTGAGGCCATGGTTCTCTGCCGGAAACCGGAGGATTGCCCCCTCCGGGTGGGGAGTGAGTCTCTGCCTCAAGCGAAGGAGTTCAAGTATCTCGGGGTCTTGTTCACGAGTGAGGGTAAAATGGATCGTGAGATTGACAGGCGAATCGGTGCAGCATCAGCAGTAATGCAGGCCTTGTACCGGACTGTGGTGGTGAAGAGGGAGCTGAGCCTGCAGGCACAGCTTTCGATTTACCAGTCAATCTACGTTCCAACCCTCACCCTATGGTCACGAGCTTTGGGTAGTGACCGAAAGAATGAGATCGCGGATACAGTCAGCCGAAATGAGTTTCCTTCGGAGGGTGTCTGGGCTCAGCCTTAGAGATAGGGTCAGGAGCTCGGAGATCCGGGGGGAACTCGGAGTAGAGCCACTTCTCCTTCGCATCGAAAGGAGCCAGTTGAGGTGGTTCGGGCATCTGGTTAGGATGCCTCCTGGGCGCCTCCCTTTGGAGGTTTTCCGGGCACGTCCAACTGGGAGGAGACCCCGGGGCAGACCCAGAGCTCGCTGGAGGGATTATATATCCTTTTCTGGCATGGGAATGCCTCGGAATCCCTCAGGAGGAACTGGAAAATGTTGCTGGGGAAAAGGATGTGTGGCAGTTTCCCCTGCCACTGGTAACACACCACACCAGCACACCACACAATCACTCATTTCACATGCCACATGTTAGCCAGGTAGCATGCTACTGATAGTTTAGTGGGTGCACACACTGAACTACGTTTAACATCACAGTAAGTTGCCAGTGCTATTTCCCCCCCATAAAGTTTCACAGAAACACATTTAAACACATTGTTGTGGTTTTGAGTTAAATCTTTATTGTTCAAAGTTGGTGTATCATGAGTTTGTAATTATTATAATTATGTTTTTCTTTTCTTACCACAGTGCTTCCTGGTGCTGGGCAGTGACAAAGGACCTGAGCATAGTTTGAGGGTGTCTTTTATAGTGCCTGAGTAAAAGTATGGAGCATGCTCAGTCCATCTTTCTGCACCATACCAACTGATGGGAGTGTTTAACGGAGTTGTGAATTAATTCTTAGCTTGGATATCATGTGAAAGCTTTGATGACTCCTTTAATTTGTGGTGAATTAATGTAAATAGACTTTGTAATGGGATCTGATGTTGAAAATAACATGTAGGGTTTAATTGATTACTTTTATTGAGTTCAATTAAAGATGGTATGTTCCAGTGGGAGGGGCTTAGCCTTTAAATGGAGGGAACCTACACTGCCTCAGCAGTCAGAGAAGGACTGTGGTGCTGTATGGAGGTTCTGGCCTGTGAATGTAAATATTTTTCTGCTGCATTTTTGTTTCATTTGCTCAGCTGTCCCTTGACTGTTTTTGAAGAACAATAAACCACTTAATTTTTTGCATCAATTGGACTTGCTACCCTTTTTGAACATTTGGAGGTTAAATTACACCTTTTTCAGTAAGCCTTTCGACCTACTACCCTCACTCTAGATCAGAGTGTAACAGGATGCTTGGGTCACCTTGCTGAATAGGCTGCCACCGCGACCCGGCCCCGGATAAGCGGAAGATAATGAATGGATGGATGGATGGATGGATGGATGGATGGATGGATAGATAAAGGACCATCCAAGAAGTCTGTGCTCGTTTGTTTTTCCAGTGATTGAAATTCTGGAAAGTGTAATACAAATAAAAGTTACTTAAAGGAGATCCAGTAAGAGGCAGAGAAATGAGAGCAGATAGTAAGAAGAAAATAAAAGCATAATGGAGCATAATAACTAAAAGCAGCTTCCCCACTCGTTTTGTGGGTCACTTTGGGAACAGTTACAGTTGGGTTGCTTGGCTCAACAGAAATGTATAATTGGGTATCATCTACATAACTGTGAAAATTTGTATTGAACTTGTTGATGATGTAGCCTAACGGAAGCATGTATAAGGAAGCAGGGGGACCAAGACAGCTTCCCTGTGCAATACCAAACGGCAGGTCATGTTTTACAGACACATGTTCATCCAAAAAAACATAGAAATTTCTGCCGGTTATGTAGGAACGGAACCAGTCTAGAGCGCTGCCAGAAAGACCAACCCATCTTTCCAGATGATTTATTAAAATAGTGTGGTCAGTGGTGTCAAATGCTGAGCTTAAATCTAAAAGGATGAGGATCGACACTTAATTCAAGCCAGTGGCACGTCTAAGATCATTCACTATCATTCACAAAATAAGCAGGTAACTTAATCTGTCTAACACCTGGATTTGCTGCTTTCTTCGCTTTTGTTTTTAACTTTTCACATATCAGAAACCTGTATCTTTTTCTCTCTCAATTGGGTCAAGTACAACAAATACAGTCTGGTTCAAAGTATGTGCTCTTACTGTGAAGTGTCCCTTTCACAGTAAAACATCACTGATGTTTATGTCCTAGTTGTTTAAGGAAGCCTGTGCTGTGATTCTCTCAAAATAAGTTTTAAGTTAAAGTCTTCTTAAAACTACGAAACAACTTCATGAGACAACAAAAACTTTATTTTTCATGTTTTTTATTTCAAATTAAAGCCGAGAAAACAAACAGCTGTTGTCTTATTCATAGACTGATCTTTAGTCATTAGTGCTGGTGTGAAACTCCTCTCATATTTACAATAATCGGACAATAAACATGTTTTAAATTTGGCAGAAGGACATTTAAGATCTGTGGAAATTCATGTTTCTGAGTAAATTGTTTTCAGATGATTCAACAGACTTTAAAACACAAAAAAGTGCATCAACATCATCAATAATGTACATTTATTATGTTAAATGACAGTGAATCTTCCTGTATTAAATCAAATGGTTGTTCTACTCAGTGTGATTGACAGGAGAGATGATCAGAGGAGCAGAGTTTTTACCACCATTGTTGTTGCAGGTACAGAAGTATGGGTGTAGTCTCTCAGTGAAGGAGCAGCCAGTGAAGGAGTAGATCAGAGCTGCAGCATCGACGTCATAAAAAGAGACCAGACCCTCCTCGTAATCCACAAACACCCCCACCTTCTCAGGCTGAGACTTCAGAGAGAGACAGACTGAAGGGTCAGCACAAGCTGTGTACTCCTTTTCATTCCTCAGAAATATCGTCCAGTAACCATCCTGAGGGCTTGCTGTGATCTTTCCCTTCCTGTTGATCGACTCTCTGGCCACTCCTAAATCCCACTTAGTCTTCCCTTTAACCTGAACCTCGTAATAAAATCTGCCTGAAGAGAAACTCTGCTTTGCTAAGACACAGGGACAAATATCAAATCTCTCTGGAGTGTCTGGGAGATTCTTCTTTACATCACTAAGATGAACTTGTTTTCCATCATCAGACAGGATGAGCCAGGGTAGTGCTGTATCAGGATCAAGTGTCACATCCACCTCATGCTGCTGGACTCTCTTCAGCTCAGCCTCCAACAGCTTCTTCATCTGTTTCCTGAGCGTCTCCTCCAGCTGGTTCACAGCTCTCACCACAGTCCCCTCATATGAAGGTGGACAGACGCTGATTTCTGTCCAGTCCTTGGTGGGTGGAGCAGCGTTAAGGGACGTGAAGCTTTGCAGGAGGTGGAGGTGGTCTTCAGAGCGTGAGAGCTGCTCCACCTCAGAGCTTCTCTTCTCCAGCTCAGAGATTTCCTGTTCCAGCTCTTTGATGAAGCCTTCAGCCTGTTTCTCTGTCTTTCTCAGCTTCTCTTTGATCGTGTGGACGAGCTCGGCCTGACTTCTCTCTACAGATTCCATCAGAGCGGTGAAGACCTGAACACCTTCTGCTATCTCTCTGTCTGCATTCTGATTCCTGAGCTCCACTGAGCGTTTGATCTCTTGAATCTTCAGTCGTCTCTTCTGGATCATTTCTTGAGTTTCAGCCTCTGTCTTCCCCAGCTCGGCCTTTTTTCCTTCATATTCTTCTTTCAGAGGAACAACATCATGTGTCTTGTGGTCTGAATAGGTGCAGAGCATGCAGACACACATCTGGTCGGTCTTACAGAACAGCTCCAGCAGTTTATCGTGCTTCTCACACATCCTGCCTTCCAGGTTCTCCACAGGGTCGATCAGCTGATGTCTTTTCAGGCCTGACTTTTTCAGATGAGGCTCCAGGTGAGTCTCACAGTAGGAGGCCAGACACACCAGGCAGGACTTCAGGGCCTTCAGTTTGGTTCCTGTGCAGACGTCACAGGGAACTTCTCCTGGTTTGGACACTTGTTGCTCTGAGCTGCTGCTGCTGGCTTTCTGTTGAGCTGACTGTCTGAACTGAGCAGCCACCTCAGAGATGAAAGTGTTGACCTGCAGCTCAGGTCTGGTGTTGAAAACCTTTTTACAGTTGGGACACTGACAGGAGACATTAACATCCCAGTGTTGAGTGATGCAGGTTTTACAGAAGTTGTGTCCACATGGTGTGCTGACTGGATCAGTGAACACATCCAGACAGATGGAGCACAGGAACTGATCTTCAGTCAGACGACAGCTGGCAGCAGACATGTCTACACTCTGAGGACGAAAAAAAAAAAAAAGAATATTCAGCTCAGTTTTAATTTGGATGAGAGGGTGGAGCTTCAGAGGAGTGAGGGGTCGGGAAACACAAAGTTATCAAAGCTGAACAGTCTGTGGCTGATTCATTAGCTGGTGAATAAACTAGTTTAACTTTCCCACAGAGGAGATTCTGTTTGTGGTGCTGACTGACTGCAGGTGTTTATCAGACTAAAGAAATAACATCTTTTAAGCTTCATATTCAGCCACTCGTAAAGAATTTGAAGCTCCGTCTGGGCTTCTATTTCACAAATAAGTCTTTTGCTGCAAAAAGAAAACTTGTTGCTGCTACTTTTATGCCTCTGATTGACTATGGTGGTGTTTTATATATGCATGCACCTCCTCAATGCCTTCACTCTCTTGATGCTGTATAAACCACGGAGCATTGAGGTTTATTACAGATCTTAAGGCCCTCAGTCATCCCTGTATGCTCGAGTTGGCTGGCTTGAATTGTCCGACCATAGAGTAAATCACTGACATGTCCTTATTTATAAGGCAATTGTTCACTTTCTTCCCTCTTACTTACGTAATTTAATGAATGTGAAAAATGCTGGGAGCTACGGTCTTCGCTCTGTGACCCACTCGCAAGACTTCATTTTATGATCTGTCCCCAACGTGAGTCTTTACATGGGGAAAAGGGTTTTAGGTACGCTGCTCCTGCTGCTTGGAATCTGCTGCAGGAGGGTTTGTGTCTGAAGGACCTGATCTCTGTTAATCTTTTTAAAAGTAGATTGAAGGTCTTGGAGGAACATGCATCAGGTTGTAGATGCTTTGATTAATGACTTCCTGCTATGTGACCCAGAATAGCTGACTTGTTTCTGTAATTGTTGTGTTGTATGTCTGAAACTTTGTTAAAATGTGCCGCTGCTGTCTTGGCCAGGAAATTCTTGTAAAATATTTTTAATCTCAGTGAGGCTTTTCCTGGTTAAATGAATTAAAATAAAAGACTCGCTGCTCGCTCTCCTGGAGAGAGAATAAGTTGTTAAACCTCAGATTTAATGATTAACAGGCAGAAAAAGATGATCAGATATAACAGGAGACCGCACTCTCCACTTTCTTCTGTACTCTCTAAATCACAGACAGATTCCAAAGAGCACCGAAGCTAGGCTAGTTAGCTTTTAGCAGAGCGACTTTATCTGGTGTTTTCTTTGTAATGGATACATTTAGTCAACATCTTAAACATGTATGTGACAGAACAACCTCAACCAAGATGTTGGAGCATCAGAACTTGTTTGTCAATCACAAGGAAAAGATGGACAAGTGTGTAAATTAGCTGAAGCTAAACCTAGCTGTGACTGCACTCTGTGTGGTGTTGACGAGCCGGAGTGCTCTCACTATTGTTCGGTTTGTTCCTCTGTTTTCTGGTGTAGTTTTTACACCATTTTGACTGAATAGTCAGTAAGTTATTTTAGGTTTTGTGGGGCAGTGTACTCACCAGAAACACCTGATGATTCAGTTGAATTTGTCTTCAGATAGAAACAGAGACTCGTCTCGACTGCAGCTCTGCTGAGGCTCAGACAAACTTTCACTTTCATTTCAGGACACGTGACGTTGAAGTTTCTCCTCCTTCAGTGTTGCTCCTCCTCTCACTGGAGCTCTGTAAGGGAGGCTTTATTGCCTCTTTGGGAAACACCCTGACAGCTTTGAACAAGATTAGTTTTTACTTTAGTTTGTTTTTTCTACAATGAGAGTAACACAGCAGCAATAAAAAAGAGATCCAAGAACATACTGTGTGTTTGGATCAGCAGGCAGCAACTCTGCCTTTACAGTCTGTCTACAATCCCACAAACACTCCTCAAATGTTCAGCTCACTGTTTCGTCTGTAATTTCACTTTTCTGCTGCTTTCCAGACTGTTGACCAACTTTTCTTTGTGTCACAGATTTCTACCTGAACACATTGCAGGTAGAAAATCAAAGAAAAACTGAGATGAGGAAACTTTTATCCCTTTTAAAAGTTGTAAAGTAAAATACGTCTTTCAAAGAACTCATAAGTCATTTAAAATGTTGGAAAAAGCTCTGTAATAAAAGAAAGTAGTGCGTCTTAATTTGGCTCCACAGCTGGAGAAGCAAAGTAACAGGGATGTATGAATATTATTTCAGTAGACATTTTAATGTCTCAGTCAGGCTGCAGTTTCTATGAGCTCCACTGGAGGGCGCCCTCAGCTCTCATGTGTTCTCTGCAGACTGTGGTTTATTGTTCTTCTCACCTGCCTAACTCAACTCAACATAACAAAAGCTTTACAGCACGTTAGATGACCTCACACACTGAGCATTATTTTACTGTATCACTCTCAGGGCCTTAACGGGCTCACTGTGATTCTCTCACAACACTTTTTAAGTTCAAGTCTTCAAACTACAAAACAACTTCATGAGACAACAAAAACTTTATTTTTCATGTTTTTATTTCAAATTAAAGCCGAGAAAACAAACAGCTGTTGTCTTATTCATAGACTGATCTTTAGTCATTAGTGCTGGTGTGAAACTCCTCTCATATTTACAATAATCAGACAATAAACAGGTTTTAAATTTGGCAGAAGGACATTTAAGATCTGTGGAAATTCATGTTTCTGAGTAAATTGTTTTCAGATGATTCAACAGACTTTAAAACACAAAAAAGTGCATCAACATCATCAATAATGTTCATTTATTATGTTAAATGACAGTGAATCTTCCTGTATTAAATCAAATGGTTGTTCTACTCAGTGTGATTGACAGGAGAGATGATCAGAGGAGCAGAGTTTTTACCACCAAAGTTAAGAGAGGGACTAAAGTATGGGTGTAGTCTCTCAGTGAAGGAGCAGCCAGTGAAGGAGTAGATCAGAGCTGCAGCATCGACGTCATAAAAGGAGACCAGACCCTCCTCATAATCCACAAACACCCCCACCTTCTCAGGCTGAGACTTCAGAGAGAGACAGACTGGAAGCTCAGCACGAGCTGTGTACTCATTTTCATTTCTCAACCTTATCGTCCAGTAACCATCCTGAGGGCTTGCTGTGATGTTTTCCTTCCTGTTGATCGACTCTCTAACCACTCCTAAATCCCAGTCAGTCTTCCCTTTAACCTGAACCTCGAAATAAAATCTGCCTGAAGAGAAACTCTGCTTTGCTAAGACATTAACACACTTATCAAATCTCTCTGGAGTGTCTGGGAGATTCTTCTTTACATCACTATTATAAACTTGTTTTCCATCATCAGACAGGATGATGTAAGGATGTGCTGTATCAGGATCAAGTGTCACATCCACCTCATGCTGCTGGACTCTCTTCAGCTCGGCCTCAAACAGCTTCTTCATCTGTTTCCTGAGCGTCTCCTCCAGCTGGTTCACAGCTCTCACCACAGTCCCCTCATATGAAGGTGGACAGACGCTGATTTCTGTCCAGTCCTTGGTGGGTGGAGCAGCGTTAAGGGACGTGAAGCTTTGCAGGAGGTGGAGGTGGTCTTCAGAGCGTGAGAGCTGCTCCACCTCAGAGCTTCTCTTCTCCAGCTCAGAGATTTCCTGTTCCAGCTCTTTGATGAAGCCTTCAGCCTGTTTCTCTGTCTTTCTCAGCTCCTCTTTGATCGTGTGGACGAGCTCGGCCTGACTTCTCTCTACAGATTCCATCAGAGCGGTGAAGACCTGAACACCTTCTGCTATCTCTCTGTCTGCATTCTGATTACTGAGCTCCACTGAGCGTTTGATCTCTTGAATCTTCAGTCGTCTCTTCTGGATCATTTCTTGAGTTTCAGCCTCTGTCTTCCCCAGCTCGGCCTTCTTTCCTTCATATCCGGCTTTCAGAGGAACAACATCATGTGTCTTGTGGTCTAAAACTGTGCAGAGCATGCAGACACACATCTGGTCGGTCTTACAGAACAGCTCCAGCAGTTTATCGTGCTTCTCACACATCCTGCCTTCCAGGTTCTCCACAGGGTCGATCAGCTGATGTCTTTTCAGGCCTGACTTTTTCAGATGAGGCTCCAGGTGAGTCTCACAGTAGGAGGCCAGACACACCAGGCAGGACTTCAGGGCCTTCAGTTTGGTTCCTGTGCAGACGTCACAGGGAACTTCTCCTGGTTTGGACACTCGTTGCTCTGAGCTGCTGCTGCTGGCTTTCTGTTGAGCTGACTGTCTGAACTGAGCAGCCACCTCAGAGATGAAAGTGTTGACCTGCAGCTCAGGTCTGGTGTAGAAAACCTTTTGACAGTTGGGACACTGACAGGAGACATTAACATCCCAGTGTTGAGTGATGCAGGTTTTACAGAAGTTGTGTCCACATGGTGTGCTGACTGGATCAGTGAACACATCCAGACAGATGGAGCACAGGAACTGATCTTCAGTCAGCAGACAGCTGGCAGCAGACATGTCTACACTCTGAGGACGAAAAAAAAAAGAAAAGAATATTCAGCTCAGTTTTAATTTGGATGAGAGGGTGGAGCTTCAGAGGAGTGAGGGGTCGGGAAACACAAAGTTATCAAAGCTTAACAGTCTGTGTCTGTGGCTGATTCATTAGCTGGTGAATAAACTAGTTTAACTTTCCCACAGAGGAGATTCTGTTTGTGGTGCTGACTGACTGCAGGTGTTTATCAGACTAAAGAAATAACATCTTTTAAGCTTCATATTCAGCAACTCGTAAAGAATTTGAAGCTCCGCCTGGGCTTCTATTTCACAAATAAGTCTTTTGCTGCAAAAAGAAAACTTGTTGCTGCTACTTTTATGCCTCTGATTGACTATGGTGGTGTTTTATATATGCATGCACCTCCTCAATGCCTTCACTCTCTTGATGCTGTATAAACCACGGAGCATTGAGGTTTATTACAGATCTTAAGGCCCTCAGTCATCCCTGTATGCTCGAGTTGGCTGGCTTGAATTGTCCGACCATAGAGTAAATCACTGACATGTCCTTATTTATAAGGCAATTGTTCACTTTCTTCCCTCTTACTTACGTAATTTAATGAATGTGAAAAATGCTGGGAGCTACGGTCTTCGCTCTGTGACCCACTCGCAAGACTTCATTTTATGATCTGTCCCCAACGTGAGTCTTTACATGGGGAAAAGGGTTTTAGGTACGCTGCTCCTGCTGCTTGGAATCTGCTGCAGGAGGGTTTGTGTCTGAAGGACCTGATCTCTGTTAATCTTTTTAAAAGTAGATTGAAGGTCTTGGAGGAACATGCATCAGGTTGTAGATGCTTTGATTAATGACTTCCTGCTATGTGACCCAGAATAGCTGACTTGTTTCTGTAACTGTTGTGTTGTATGTCTGAAACTTTGTTAAAATGTGCCGCTGCTGTCTTGGCCAGGACATTCTTGTAAAATATTTTTAATCTCAGTGAGGCTTTTCCTGGTTAAATGAATTAAAATAAAAGACTCGCTGCTCGCTCTCCTGGAGAGAGAATAAGTTGTTAAACCTCAGATTTAATGATTAACAGGCAGAAAAAGATGATCAGATATAACAGGAGACCGCACTCTCCACTTTCTTCTGTACTCTCTAAATCACAGACAGATTCCAAAGAGCACCGAAGCTAGGCTAGTTAGCTTTTAGCAGAGCGACTTTATCTGGTGTTTTCTTTGTAATGGATACATTTAGTCAACATCTTAAACATGTATGTGACAGAACAACCTCAACCAAGATGTTGGAGCATCAGAACTTGTTTGTCAATCACAAGGAAAAGATGGACAAGTGTGTAAATTAGCTGAAGCTAAACCTAGCTGTGACTGCACTCTGTGTGGTGTTGACGAGCCGGAGTGCTCTCACTATTGTTCGGTTTGTTCCTCTGTTTTCTGGTGTAGTTTTTACACCATTTTGACTGAATAGTCAGTAAGTTATTTTAGGTTTTGTGGGGCAGTGTACTCACCAGAAACACCTGATGATTCAGTTGAATTTGTCTTCAGATAGAAACAGAGACTCGTCTCGACTGCAGCTCTGCTGAGGCTCAGACAAACTTTCACTTTCATTTCAGGACACGTGACGAAGTTTCTCCTCCTTCAGTGTTGCTCCTCCTCTCACTGGAGCTCTGTAAGGGAGGCTTTATTGCCTCTTTGGGAAACACCCTGACAGCTTTGAACAAGATTAGTTTTTACTTTAGTTTGTTTTTTCTACAATGAGAGTAACACAGCAGCAATAAAAAAGAGATCCAAGAACATACTGTGTGTTTGGATCAGCAGGCAGCAACTCTGCCTTTACAGTCTGTCTACAATCCCACAAACACTCCTCAAATGTTCAGCTCACTGTTTCGCCTGTAATTTCACTTTTCTGCTGCTTTCCAGACTGTTGACCAACTTTTCTTTGTGTCACAGATTTCTACCTGAACACATTGCAGGTAGAAAATCAAAGAAAAACTGAGATGAGGAAACTTTTATCCCTTTTAAAAGTTGTAAAGTAAAATACGTCTTTCAAAGAACTCTTCAGTCATTTAAAATGTTGGAAAAAGCTCTGTAATAAAAGAAAGTAGTGCGTCTTAATTTGGCTCCACAGCTGGAGAAGCAAAGTAACAGGGATGTATGAATATTATTTCAGTAGACATTTTAATGTCTCAGTCAGGCTGCAGTTTCTATAAGCTCCACTGGAGGGCGCCCTCAGCTCTCATGTATTCTCTGCAGACTGTGGTTTATTGTTCTTCTCACCTGCCTAACTCGGCACCAGATGACCTCACACACTGAGCTTTATTTTACTGTATTACTCAAAAGAGATTTAAGGCCTTTATTGCTAAAATGTTGTGTGTCAGCTAGAAATGATCCCAACACTGCAGGACCGAGTCATATTTAATATTTAATGTTGCAATTTGTTAAACGATTTTGATACCTTTTTTTCTTGTAATGATGCAACTTCTTTCTTAACCTCCTTTGAAAGACCTTCCAAAATGCTATAACTTACTAAGTTAATGAAATAAAATAAAATGAGTTTTCTCATAATACAAATGTTTTCTGAAAAATATTCCAACTAAAACAATAAAACTTTTCCTTGTTTTATCAAAAATGTAAAAATGTTTTCTACTTTTTACTCAAATAAGAAGTTGAGAAGTTCTAATTATATTACAACTTTTTCACTTAAATTTTATTCACTTTGTTTCCAGCATTAAAATGTATTTGTGTTTGGTATATCCAGAATGATTGTTGCAGTGTGTAAAAGCCATTTGACCTTCTCTTCCCCATGTTTGTCCCTTCACTTCAACAGGATCCCAGAAGAGCGGCTTCATAATACGCCTGTTTGGGCCCCTTTGAGACCTGCTGACAGTCAAATTCAATTAAAACATGATGCCAACATCCCGGCAAACACTCCCTACGACTCTCAGAGAAACGCTGGCTTTCAAAGTCAATTGTGTCCCATGTGAAGAGCCGGCCTTCATGTCCCCGTCTGGAGCCTTTTCACGTGCTAAAATAAGAGTTTCCCCCTCTGTCCCCGAGTCGACATGAGCAAAGTGAGCGCCGTGAAAGGCTCAGAGAGGGAGAGAGCTTCTATTTGACGACTGGCAGCCTCAGGTCTTGTGTCTGTGTGACACTATGGGCCACTACAAAAGCATGTCCTTTCTCCTTCTGCAGTACAACAGGCGGGGGAAAGAAAAGAGGTGGTGCATGATGGGGAGGAGGGGGGATTTTAGAGGAGAAAAAAGGGGGTCTGGCTTTTGAAACTGGCCCGGCGCAGATGTACAGGGCAGGAGGATTAGGCTGCGGGTGTTGCTGACGTTCACCCGGCTTGATTCTCCCTCCGTTGTGGCTCTTTGTGGCTCCCAGCAGCCTCGGGGTGGTAAGCTGCCGGCCGGCGTGCCAACAGGCCTCAATGTTCGACAATGGTGGAATACCCCCACCAACCGCCCCCCCCAAAAAACGCAACCAACCTCCAACTCCCAATCATAGGCTGCATAAAAACATGGCCGACATGGCAGCTACCTAAAACTGAAGCCTGGTCATAAAGCCTGACTCCTCGGTTTACTTTTAATTAGTTATTTGATGCTGTAAAAAGGGGGTGTGGCCTCATGATTGACAGCTCTGTTGACAAATAGGGCTCCTGCAGCGTTCTGTTCCCGAGCAGCAGAGTAGAGGAGGAATGGCGAGAGGAGACGTAACTAACACTAACACTGCAGTCAGTGAACTTTCCATCAGCGTGAATATCTGCTTCAGACCGACACAAGAAGCTGTTCTGCTGCAGACTGAGCCCACCTGAGGGCTCCAACACGCCAAGGACACCTGAGGGCTCCAACACGCCAAGGACACAAGGTAAAGGTGTGTGTCTGGTAGAGGAATGGGCGGGGTGTCAATACTGCGGCTCCACCAGCCGACCCACTACACACACTCTGGATACAAATGAGCAAGATGGCAGCGCCCACTGAGGGTGTTTTGGCAGTGGAGACACATCATCCATCCTTATATACAGTCTTGACCAGTGTGGGTGTCACATGTTACTTTTGTCTGTAACGCATTACTGTCTTATATTCAGTCATCACATTATCGTTACTAATCAAACAATTAGTTTGTTATTCGTTACTCGCGCTACAGAAGTTCTTCTACCTTTCATACACACGTCTCCCACAGCGCATGCTGCGCGCAACGATCACTTGACCTCACGTCACGACTTGGACAGAGTTCAAACAGGGATAACGCAAAATGACAGTGTGACCTACAACTATTGAGGGATGAGATATCAACATTACTTTGAATTTGTTGCTTGAAAGGAAAATAATTTAACAGTAAAGTGCAAACTGTGTCCAGGCCAGGAGCGCCTATCCACTGCTGTGGAATATAAACCAAGCACCTGCAAAAGCAACATGCGAACACAAAGCTGGTATGGAAAGACCCCCGGAACCAGAGTGACGCTCAAGCTGAGTGTATGTCGACCCCAACCAAGCAGGAAATGTGCCCGTTTCTACAGGAGAAACGCCGTCTTTTGGAAACATACTCTGCAAAATACAGATAGCTGCTTATTAGGATCAGGATTTGTGCTGATATGACCCCCAGCGCTGCTGTCAACCTCCCTGTTTTCCCTCGTTGTTTCCCTCGCTAGACCACAGCCGCTCTACATCTCGCTGGCTTGTTGAGGCCATCTTTGAAGGATGCGCTTACAAACAGCAATCTAATAATCCAACTCATGTTATCGTATGTATGAAGGCTACGTTCACGTTCAGGCTCACAAAAAGCTTCTAGCATGGGTCTAAACACTTGTTTCTTTTCCTCCATTCTTACTTTCATGTGTTTTGTTTAATTTTGACGCAGTTATAGATCTCACTTCCTGGTCCTCACACATCATCCTAATACATCACCCAGTGCTGAAAGAGGAGCGAGAGAGAAGAAGAGGGACAAGCGCATATTCTCAGGGCGCATTGTGGAGAGGAATGCCATTGAATTTGGGTGTTTTTTCATGCGCCAGCCTCTTTTGTGTGCATGCTAAGGAAGTCCATTGTGCGGGGCAGACACCCTGAGAAAAGAGGCGAGCTTGGAGCCGTTGTCTGCCGGTGCTTCTGCGGCGCTCAGGCCCTAAAAAGACCTGAATGAAGCTCTGCCATCGGAAGCAGCCGGCCCGAACTCGGAGACAATGACGCTGGGCAACTTTGAAGACCCGCAACAATTAAAAATGCAGCTTCACTATATTAATTATGCATTCATGCTTTTGTCTTGTTTTTTTTCTTCACGGGAGGACAAAGTGGGGGAGCTGTGAGGTTTAACATTCAACAGGTCTGAGGCAGAGAGAGATTACAGTGAAAAAAAACAACACATGCAAACGCTCCTGCCAATGCTGCTATTGGAAATTCATTGGAGGAGAAATGTGTGTGTGTGTGTGTGTGGTTGGATGTGGGATTCAGGGGATTATGTGTGGGAGCACGAACATTTGCAATAAAAAAACACCCTGGTATCAACTTACTAAAACCAAACATTGCTTCAATAAGACGACAATCCAGATCAGGAGAGGTCTGCAAATCTCTTGATTTCATCTTACATGTTGCCGGGAAACTCAAAGTTACAGCTCGGAGTTGGGCTTTGCACACTCTTTTTCTTTTAGGCCTTTCTCCCCCTCTCCCTCGCTTGCAGGCAGGACACACAGAAAGCAGCTCTCTGGAGACATTGAGGTGATTTTCTGCTGGCTGCCGCCTCTGTCAGGTGGCTCTGTTGTGCTCGGAGTCAGAGCGGGACGGTTTATTTACAAAAAGCCAACACTGTTTGACAAATCGCTCTGTTTGTTCCTCGTTTACAACCAAATCTGTCCCACTGAGGACAGAAGAGTGTGCAATCACAGAGTCTCCCCCTGCTGGCCGCGAGACAAACAGCATATGCATGCAATTAATAAGTTATGATGATTGTAAAGGGTTTAAAAATACACTTTGGATAACAAATATTCAACCCTGATACAGAAAATATAGGACAAGGTGGAGTCCAAAAAATATTATTTTTTACATCGACAATAATTATACTGAAGTAATATTTTGCCTTTTGATCCCGGCTGTAGAAACAATGAAAAGTTACAAAGTGTTTTTGTTTGTTGGCCGGATCACGTATCAGCAGCTTTGGTTTCATGCATGAACAACACTCCAGAACACAATCCGCCATGATGACATCCTGGCTCCCATCAGAGGTCATCTTACAGTCATTTATTCATCTCTATGAACACACATCTGCATGGAAGTTCAGCTAACAATCTGTCTTTCAACTGGGGAACGCCAATCAGCGTTTAGATTTCCTGACTTCTTTGAATGCATCAGAATTGATGGATCTGACCTCCGTTTAACAAACTTGTCATGTTAAAGTAGTTTTCTTCTCCTCTTGAGGACAGACCTGACAAAGCTTCATGTTGACTTGTTCCTAATCTGCATCTGCAGGATTAGAAGACTCTGACAAATATAATATAATATAAATCATCACTTCTGGGCCTCTATACATGTGTGTTGGTGAGTGTGTGAGCAGACCCTTGTGAGACCCTTCCCTCTGCATCTATTTGTGTATTTATTTGTTTGTTTTGCTTTGCACGGGACGTTTTCAGGAGGGGCGATGTTGTGGTTCCCTGAGCCAATCACAGCATACAGGTGAGCGTGGGAGTGGTTCAAATTAGCAGCTGGGCCCCATTCAGACCGGCAAACATGAAAGAGCGATGCAGATTTGGTCTTCTTTCTGTTGGACAGGCAGGTGCCTCAAACCAGGTAGCATGCTAGCGCAAAGGTAACCGTCGGTTAGCATGCTAGCACAAAGATAACCGTGATGCTGTTGGTGTTAGCTCAGCGGGGTGGACGTGTTCTCGCACGAGAGAGTGAGAATGAGCTTCTGGTGACGAAGAGCCCAGGAGGTTGTTGACAAAATGCAAGAAAAAATCCTACTTTATACCTTTTAAGAGCCGTTAATTAAAGTCAGTCACAAGAAAATCTGTTTCTGTTTGGGCTTCATCCCGCTGCAGTAAGCCAGAGTGCAGCCTCTGTGTAACTTACTGTTTACAGTGAGACTGAGACTCAGCACAGACAGATGAACGGGCGCTCCTCCGGGGGATGGGACGAACCGAGAGATGACAGCGTTTATTTAGCAGACACATCTGGAGGGAGAATTTACCTTCACTTTGATCTGAACACACGGTCGCTTCTCGAGCTGCTGACTGGACTGTAAACAATGCAGCGCACGGAGAAGGAAGGAAGGAAGGAAGGAAGGATGGCTGGAAGTCGTTTATCGCTAACTGCTGGCTACACCAGAATGCGGTAAAAGGTTCGTCATGTGACTTTTGTCCAAGTTAAACGTCAGGTAACAATCGATCAGACAATCGATTGAGGCTTTCTGTAAGAACACAAAACATCTTCGAGCTTCTGCAGCTTCTCTTCCTCCAACACAAACACATTCAGCACAACATTCATGATGGCGTGTTGTGGGGTGCAGCCGGGGTCAGAGGTCACGTGTGTTGGCAGCGTGTGACTCACCATGTGTTTCAAATACAAGCAGCACTGCATGAATGAACGAGCAGCTGAATGCAGAGCTCATTAGTGCTGCAGGAGACTGTACGAGGAGAGTCAGAGATCGTGTAGCTGAAGCGGACGCAGAAGTGCCTCAACACATTCCTGCCTCCTTATTAAGGTGATCTGTGACCCCATCTGTCCCGAAATAGAAAGTTTTCCATTGTGTGTGTGTGTGTGTGTGTGTGTGTGTGAGTGGTCCAGGCTAATACAGAGCATATCGAACCTCTTCTCTCCTAAAAAGGATCTTGTTGTCAGTTGAGAGACCGCTGAGTGCTCGTATACTCTCGTGCAGATAAAAGCGAATCAGACCTGCTGTTTTCTGAAGCCTCCTCCACTGGAGAGGCTGGAGAGGAGCGTTTTGTTTCGCGGCCGGTATGCAGAGTGCAGCCCGGACGCACAAAGACGACGGTAATAACAGTTAATCTTCGCAAAGGTTCAATGGCTGCCAACCAAGCAGCCAACCAGCTGGTGGAGATTCACAGCCGTCCTAACAATGTCAACCAAACATCAAAGTCAGAGGCAGCGCGGAGCGGCTGGTTCCCATCACCTCGATCAACCATTCCTGGGCAGAAAGTAAACATGTAGAGTTAACAGAAGGGGTCACAGTCAGACAGTTTGTTTGGACTCTTAAATTTACCACAACAGACATTTCCTCCTTCATTAATCATCAAATTACTGAGTTTATACTGAGTGTGTTTCTGCCACCTCTCCTCTCCTTTTTCAAGGGTTTTATGTTACTTTTAAGTTTCATTGACACAAAAAACAGAAACATTCATCAAGCTAGAGTTAATCTTATTCCCCTTTCCCACCAAAATTAGCGCGCTGGGAAGACCCGCTTGTAGATGCCGATTGTCTCTTTTCCCATTGCCAGTGAAGTATCCTCCTGTCGGTCACTTTTCTGCTGTGTCACCGTCTGACGTCACAAACGCGCCGGAGACAGGGTTAGTAACCAGTGAAGATGTTGCAGTGGTTAGGTCTTTATTGTATCTATTACTCATTCAGTCTATGTATCAAACTCGGCACAACAGATTTTTAACGAGGTTCAAGTGCTGCTTGTGAACTGGGCAGAGGCATACAGTATTAGGCACAGCTGTTTCCATGACAACAATACAACACGGGCTCTTAGTCCCACCAGTGTTGTGGAGCTGTGTTTAGCTGCAGATGCTTCTTCACATTTGAAGTCGAGCTCTTCACAGCTGACCAGACACAGCTTACATTTCACCGCCATGTTGCTCTCATCGCTTTCGCCCAAACATTCAGAATAATGTGAATATTTCCACAAAGTAAACGCCGTCCTTTCTGACATCTCGCTAGCTGAATTAGCTAGCTACACATGCGCACTAACACAGCTGCTGATACGCAGCTACCTGCCAAGAAGGAGGAGAGAAACAGATCCGAACAGAGCTTCGTGTCACAGTTTGGGTAAAATGAAAAGGTAAAAGACCCAGGTGCAAACAATGGTAAGGAGTTTAATAAAATGAGGCAAAAAATGCAAAAAACTAAATCTTAAATCCAACAAAAGACAAAACAGAAAACCAGATGGTAGAACAAAAACGTCAAGGTAAAAGAATAATCCAAAGGAAAAACTAGAAACACACAGGAGCAACAACGGGGAGCCACAAGGGAACAGGAAAATCCACAAAGGTAACAAAAGTGCACAGGTAACATGAGATGAGGCTAATCAGACACAGGTGAGACAATCAAGGGCAGGTGAAAACAATCAGGGCAAGGCACACAATCAAACAAGCGGGAAACACACAAAGGCAGGAAGTGGATATCACAAGAGACAAGGTTTCAAAGTAAAACAGGAAGTAATCTAACCCATGAAACACAAATGAAATGCAGAACTAAACAAGACCAAATCCTGACAAGAACACAGAATAAACTAAATACCAAAGTAAACGATGAGAACTCATGACAAGAGACAAAGTGACAAGGTAAAACAAGAAATAATAACTGAACACTGAAATTCAAGACAAAACCAGAACTAAACTAGAAACTCACGACACTTTGGGGATTTTCTGTTTTGGCGACAAAAGGACAAGAGAAAAACGGTGATTTATTTTCCAGTAACAAATTACTGTTAATGAAAAAATAACAAAATAACACAACATGAATTGCAGAACTAACGTGTTACGTTACTTGTTACAACAAAAAAGTAATCCGAGTCCTCTAACGGATTACTTTGTAACTCATTACCTCAACACTGATTATGACTGGTTTAAATATGCGCAGACATCATCCGAGCACAGAGACGCTGTTTGCTTTTGCCTCTGCGCGTGCTTTGGGAATTAGACAGTCTTTTTGTCCCATTTGCAGGTTTAGAGTTCCGGTAAAGCTTCACAATCCTTTTGTGAACTAGGCCTTTAGACTTCTTTTTGCACCAAGTGGAGTCGCCCCCTCCTGGCCATCAGAAAGAATGCAGGCTAAGTGCACTTCTGCATTGACTTCTGAAACCAAGAAGCTCCCGGTACGTCCTGTTCTATGTTTTTTCAGGGGACATCTTTGTGATGTGACAGAAACAACGTGGGTTCAATGGGGATCCCCAGAGGGCTCTGAACCGGCTTCCTGACTGCTACCAGCTCCAGAGGCTGACCTCTGACCTTTCTGTCAGAACAGGGGGGGTTATACAGTGAGTGTGGTAGCAGAGGGGTGAGGGGGGGGTTTAATGACAGTCTGTTCTCTGTGTGTGACATGACCTCATTACCTCAATCCATGTATTGATAGAGGGGGAGGGGCTTATCCTCAGACTGACAACATTTAACTGCTTTAAAGGGTCACTTCACACAAACAACTGGAGAGAGACATCAAAAAGCCGGGACACAGAACAGAAGTAATAGATGCAGTAAAGTCAAAATATTTTTATATGTAATCTGTAAGTTTTTATTTTTCATTTCTACCATCCTGTTTTATTTATTTTAGTCTAAATGTTCTTATTTCCTGTTTCCTTCTTACTTTCTTTTTTCTTCCTGTTTTTATTGTTTTCTTTTTTATGTCTAATTGTCTTAACTTCTATTCTTTCCCCCTTTTTTAGTCTCAATCTGCTTGTTTTCTTTTTTGTTTTCTAGATTTAAATCTTTTTTTATCTGTCATTTTTATTCTCTTCTATCAGTATTTTCTTATAAATAGTTTTGTATATTACATTTTTTCTTTATTTTCTTGTTTTCTTCCATCAGTTGTCTTTACTTATTTTTACATTTTGAGTTTGTTTTATTTCTTGAATATTACCGTGTTGGTCTGATTATAAGAGAACCCTGAGTATAAGACAACCCCTTATCAAGATTATTTCCAAAAAGACTTTCTGAAGAACAAACTTGTTTGTAAAAATAATTTTGTTTTCAAACCCTTTAAATAAACTTATGTTTTCAGTATCTTGTTTTCAATATCTTTAAGATTAAATTGTCACATTTAGATTAAATAAAAAGCTTTTCAAAATATCAATAAATCATTAACCATCGTAGCAGGGTCTGTTTATAGATCAGTCCTGAAACAGCTGGATGACAGCTCTGGTAACGGGCAGACCTTCGTTCTGTTCTTCAGTAACACACTCACACTCTCTCCTGTCAGTCTCTTGGAAGTGGCACACGGTTTTCTCTGTTAGCATCTGTTAGCTAAGACTGTTAGCATTTTTAAGATGCAGCGGAACGTCCGTTACAGGCCGGGGAGGGCAGGCCCGTGACTTAGAGGAATCCCAGGAACTTAATTAAGGTGTGGAGGGCCGGGCTAGGTCTGCTGAGAGCTAGCCATGGGGCTATGTGGCGCTACAGTGGCCTGTGATCTTTTTTGGCTCTGTGACAAGTATCTTAAAATTAGCATCATTACTCCCCCCCGTTGTTGGTTAACTTGGCTGACTGAGGGGTACACTCGCTTTACAGATAAGTGGCGCCGTCTACTGTTGTGAAAATTTATTGGCCTTTAAAAGTCAGAAGGAAAACTTATATTTAGACCAATATGGTACATGAATTGTTTTTTGTGAGAGAAAACAATAAAATGAACAACAAATCAGATCAATAAGCCATCCAAAAATGTCTTTTGCTTGATATAAAAATCGTATATATTATATAAAATGTTTCCAAAGATATTTTAATTAAACTCGATGAAAAGAAAAATTCAAATGCAATCACAAAATAAAGATTGGTTCACTGAAGAGCACAGGAAGCTGTAAACTCTGCTAACTAACCCAACCTAACCCACCATCCACTCACCTGAATATATCGACCAGCTTTACGTTGGAACCGGGCGGAGCTGAAGAGGAGCACAAAGATCAGCCAAGTCTCCCTCTTTCAAAATAAAAGCTAACAACACAACAAACAAGGTATCTGATGACCTGAAAAAGGCCCTGAGAACCTTCCCTCAGGAGGTTTGTTGTTGTCTGTTCATTTCAATGAGCGCTGCTTTTTCCCACGAAACATCATCCGAGGGTGGAACCTGTGTGGATCTGAAAAGGATGTTTGCTGCTGCTTTTCAACATGATTTCTTCCTCAGTGTAGAGACAATGATGGTGCGGCTGCATTTTGTCCTGCAGGTACAAACAAATGTTCTGATACTGATACGACAAAATCACAGACTGAATAAATAATGGGCGTAGTCACTGTGACATCACCCATTGGTTTCTCGACTGCGTAAATGATGCCTGGAGTTTGGGATTTGGCTGCCGCCATGTTGTTTTTCTGGCACCATAAGCGACTATGTTTGGATGAGAGGGTGGAGCTGGAGCTAAACTGCCTACAGCCTTGGCTGATTCATGAGCTGGTGAATAAACTCGTTTAACTTTAGCAGCGGAGATTCGTCTCGTGTTGGTGACTCACTACAGTTGTTAATTTATCAGACTAAAGAAGTAGCAGACTCGTCACTCGTGAAATGTATGTAAAATGCAACTAAATGTATATAAAATGTAGCTACAAGTAGTTAAATGTATGTAAAATGTAGCCAAACGGAGTTAAATGTATGTAGTATGTAGCTAAATGTAGTTAATTGCATGTAAAATGAAGGTAAATGCAGGTAAATTTAAGTAAAATGAAAGTAAATGTAAGTAAAATGCAGGTAAGTGTAAGTGTATAATGCTTGTAAATTCCATGTAAATATTTCCTGCTGTGTCTTCTGCTGTTTTATCAAATACAATATAAAGTTCCTTTCAAAATAAAATGTGTCTCACTAGAGATCATTTCAGGTCACAGGCTCATGTTGGAGCAGTATAATCACAGTTTGTAGGTTTGTAAGTCAGAGAAAACTCTCCTAAAGCTCCCAAAAGAAAAGTCCCTGAATGGGTGCTCTGTGGGAGTACAACTAATTTTATTAGCCCCTTTGGAAACATTCAACCTAACAAGTGGAAAGCAGTTTCTGCATAAATTAAAGATAATCCAGAGTAAATTATGCAAATATATTCGCTCTGATAAAGAAGGGGGTGGTGTGGTCGTTTATTGTGAGGTTTAAAAAATCTGAGGCAGCGGTTAAAACTGAGCTGAGGGAAACTTTACTCAAAAGTCTTCGAGGAAATAACACAGCATTGTTGCATCATCTGTAAATCACTGAAAGCAAGGAATGATGGGAATCGAAGTAAAGAGAGAGATCACACACAGCAGGGGAAGTTTTAGGTTCATTGTTTTTCAGGTTGATTTATTAGAGACTCAAGAACCTGCAGAGAAAGTCCATCACAGTCAACATAATTCAAGGAAGAATGTTTTTCTGTTGTAATGCAGCTGAGAGAGTTTTGAGAACTCCCCCTAGAGGCCGTTCAAAGAATAACAGGACATTGAGACCCCTTTTTTCAAATTTGCACATAAATCTGCTCTCATTTCAGGAAAATCTTTCTGCAGGAGGTTTTTTTTTGCATCATCAAACCTTTTCATTTGCCTTCACTGACGTATGCACTAAAGATTGTCCTTCAAACAGACAACTTCTCTGATAATCAAATCATTTCCGTGTCACCAGCCCAACATGGAGCTCTGAGGTTTTGGGAGAGAGAACCTGTTCCTGTCAGGACAGAGATCACCTCTGACCATAGACTGTCAAATGTGGACGTAGCCGCTATGACCTTTTTGAAGGCTTAAGTTTGGCATTTTCTAGAGAGGAGCGAGGGGTTCACAAACGGTTCACAGTCTGCACCGTGGCTAACACATTAGCTACTTAACCACCATATTTCCCACTGAATGAGATTCTATTTGTGGTGGTGGCTGATCGCAGTTGTTTATTTATGCAGACGCAGATACCTGCAAATTAGTGCTAACATGTATTGGTCCGAATACAAGACGTTTTGTTTTTTCTTGACATACATCTGAAAAAGTGGGCTCGTCTTATATTTGGGGTCGGGACTTTTAAAGGCCAATAAATGTTCACAGCAGTAGACGGCGCCACTTATCCGTATAGCGAGTGTACCCCTCATGACTGAGGCCAGCTGTCACTCACAGCTACAGAGGCAGGGGGATGAGAGATAGAGAGACACAGTGATTGTTCGGGACAAAGTGGCTCAAAAGTCGGCCAAGTTAACCAACAACTGAGGCGGAGTAATGATGCCAAATATACTTGTTGTCCTGAAGTGTAATGTCTGAAAATGGCGAGCCCAGCAGGCCAGCCGTGGAGCTCCGAGCTCCCTCCTCTTGTGCTCTCAGCAGGCCCTCCGTACCTTGGATTTTTTTGGGGGGCATTTTTGCCTTTATTATACAGAACAGCTGAAGAGAGACAGGAAATGGGGGGAGTAGAGAGTGGGGGAAGACATGCACCAAATGGATCAGCAGACCGGGAGTCGAGCCTGTGATCAGTGCGTCGAGGACTGTAGCCTCTATACATGGGGCGCCCGCTCTACCAACTGAGCTAAACCAGCAGCCCCATACCTTGGTTAAGCTCCTGGGAGTCTCCCAGGACTGGCTCTGCCCTCCCCAACACAGAATTACAACGCAACAGGTCAACCGTACCGCCACGTCTTAAAAAAACAGTCTTAGCTAACAGATGCTAACAGGGAAAATTGTACCGTGGTCCCCAAAGCAGCCGCTTCCAAGAGACTGACAGGAGAGTGTGTGAGTGTGTTACTGACAAACAGAATGAAGGTCTGCCTGTTACCAGAGCTGTCATCCAGCTGTTTCAGGACTGCTCTATAAACACACCTCACTACGATGGTTTATTGATATTTTGAAAGGCTTTTTATTTAATGTAAATGTGACAATTTAATCTTAAAGATATTGAAAACATGATTTTATTCAAAACATTTGTCTGATATTTAAATGAACAAATCTCCAAAAGGCTCCAACAGCACAAACACGGCCCAGAGGTTACGTTCAGTGACTGAGTTAGCTGAGGGGACACGTAGCAGACAGCTAGCAGCTTCCACCTGTCACTCAAAGAGGCCACGCCCCTAATGATGCATCACTTTAAGCCTTAATATAAGTAAACAGGTGAGCTGTATAAAGATTCTCCCCGTACAGTTGTCATGAAGAGAGAAATGAGCTATAGAGACCCAAACTGTTTTTTGTACCAGGCTGTAAACATGTTTATTTCTGCTGTAAAGTTTAACATGGGGCTCTATGGGGACTGACTCACTGCTGGAGACAGCCTCAAGTGGACACCAGAGGAACTGCAGCTTGTGGCACTTCTGCGTTGGCTTCATATCTCATCCCTGGAGGAGGCTGTTTTGTGTGAAAACTTCCTGGACTCTAACTTTTTACGCAACATAAAGAAATGAATCTGACATCAAACTTCTCTGCTGACACTGTTTCTTTTCATTATTTTTAATATTTTAACCGTCAGAAACTTTCCAGATAATGTGTCATGTTGCATCCTGTGATTCCAACACTTTCTCACTTGTGTGAAGGGACTACACACACACACACACACACACACACACACACACACACACACACACACACACACACACAGGCACTTGTTCCACATTCCCAGAGTGAATTGTGATTTCTGGGTCACTGCTGATGTTTTGGGCTCCATTTCAGTGCGAGGTGGAAGCGTCTCTCAGGGGTCAGGAGGTCGGCGGCCCGGTGAACTCAACCACACACACTTTAAAAACAAAAAGACACTCCTCTCAGCCGCTTCACTCAATTACTCTTTACGTTGTGTTAAAGACTCCCCGCTGTCTGCAGTCAGCGAGCCACCAACTGCTGCTGCTGAGCCGCTCTCTGGGGAAACTCCGACGGCAGCTGATGAAGGGGACCTTCTTCAGTTCAAGGTGTGACAGGTCCCACGTCAATTACTTTACAGATACAGTTCAGTTAAGGCAATAAACAGAATTTACGTGCATATTTAGGCCTAAAATTTATTTAACTTACTACCTACCTACTTTAAAATCCCTTTGAAATCCCCGTGCATGCGTGGGTTGTCTCCGGTTACTCCGGCTTCCTCCTACAGTCCAAAGACATGCTTGTTAGGTTCATTGGCGACTCTAAATTGCCCGTAGGTGTGAGTGTGAGCGTGAAAGGTTGTCTGTCTCTAATGCCGCTTTCCCACTGATCAAAAAACCCCACTAACACCCGGCTTTTTGCTTAGTGGGAAAGGTTACAATCTGCATTCAGACCCGGGTCACATGAGTCTGCAGTAGACCCGGTAATTATCAATTATTATTATTATTATCAATTATCGATCGGCATCGATGGGAACACAAAACCTGTGTCAACACGTTAATCTCCGCCCCCTTTCCGGCGCGATGCTATGCTCCGACTCCTACAAACTCCGCCCGTCTCCGTCCGAGCAGCGCTCGAACATCGTTCCTAATTTGTCAGCGCCAAGTTTGATAAACAGACTGCCTGAGTAATAGATACAATAAAGAGCTAACCACCGTAACATCTTCACTGGTTACTAACCCTGTCTCCGGCACGTTTGTGACGTCAGACGGTGACGCAGCAGAAAACAGACCGACAGGAGGATACTTCACTGGCAATGGGAAAAGAGACAATCGGCATCTATAAGCGGGTCTTCCCAACCTGCGTCACCGCGCTAAATTTAGGTGGGAAAAGGGAATATGTGTCAGCCCTATGATTGACAGGGTATCTGTCCAGGTGTAATGTTATTTTGGACACAATGATGTCGTAATCGTATTTTAGCTGGTTGAAATTTTTTCTTAGATGTTCAGACCAGATTTCAGCGTTGAAATCCCGGTTGGTGCTCACTGTTACGGCTGTCTGGGGACTGCATTTAATCTTAAGTAAAATATGTCACATGTCATGATCAGTTTAAATATGTAATAATAGATTTTTTTGGCCACTTGGGGGCGGCAGAAACAATTTTCATCTATTAGGCTGATCATTAATGTGGAGCTGTCTTCGTCCACCTGAGCACTGTAAGCCCAGTATTCTCCCTCTTTTTCTCTGTTTTTGGTCTCCACCACCTCCTCAGGGAAATGTTTTGCTCTTTGGCTTCTTCTTCCTCCGATGTTCACCAGCTGGTCTCAGAATAAGTTAACACAGGAGTAGGGGGCCCGGAGTTAATAAGGATAATAATACGGCCCTGCAAATTAATATAATGTTTGTATAATCACAACTTTTTAAACATATTTGACGTTTCTTTTCTTCTTCAATGCGACTTTCCTTCCTTCTTCATTTTTTTTAACTCTTTATTTCCCTGTTATTGTTATTGTTCTTTTTTTTTTTTAATCTGTCCTTGTTTTCCTCTTTACTTTTCATAAATTCTCTATATTGTTACATAAAAATGTCAGTAGATCTGTGTAACATAGTAGTGTCTGTTGAGGTTGTGTGGAGGAAGTGAGGCCGGTGTGGCTGCGGGCTGGGGGCGGCGCACAGCGTCAGTCTGGCGGATCGTCTTCAGTCAGTCAGTCGGTGTGGAGGAGAGCGGACGGAGCGGAGCGGCGCACCGGGACCCGGACTTGTATTTTACTTTTACGGCAACAAAAGCACAACCGAGCGACCGGCAGGCAGGCAGCAGCGGAGCGGAGCAGCATGAAGCTGTGAGGGCTGCGGGCCGACCGGGACCTGCTCCCCAAAGATCTCTGTTTCATTTGTTTATTTACTGCATCTGAGCGTTTTCCCCCCAACATGGAGACTACAGGCTGCTGGCTGCTGCTGGCTGCGCACTTCATCCTCATATGCCAACAAGGTAAGACATGTTTCACTTCGGTATTGTCCTCACATGACACAGAAACGCTTCAATCTTAAACGTGTTTAGGTTGTAAAAAGTCTGTTTGGGTTTGTTTCAACTTGCTGCGCACACTTGAAGGGAATTGCGCAGCAGCTTCAGGTGACCTGGGAAGTGAACTCTGTCCAAAACAAACAGAATCAGTCTTTACGCAGTCAGTGCGTTTGTGTTTTTGTTGAAATAAGAAAGTTTGCTTTGTTTTATGTAAATAACTGCACCTGTGGTGCGTAACACGTTGTGCGCCTTTGGAAACACTGAGTCCAAATCATTTTACAATCAGTCTCATGAGTGTGAGAATGATCTCTCGTGTTCCTGCGATGAACAGCGTCCCCGCTCCTATCTGTCTGTGGGATCGCAGATTAAAACGTTTGGGAGGCGCAGGGCGTCACGTATCAGCTCCAAACCGGAGCTGTCAAGCATGAAAAGAGAAGTTTGGACACGGTGGTCTGACTGGCTTATTAAGGGTGTCAGAGGCGCCATATCTGGCAACAACAACAGCAGTGATCCTACAAAGCTTCACAGAAACAGATACTATCGCTGCAGAGACTCAAATATGTCTCCTTTATTTCCCATCCTGAAGGATAAAACTTTACAGTGGTGTGTGTGTGTGTGTGTGTGTGTGTGTGTGTGTGTGTGTGTGTGTGTGTGTGTTTTAATGTGACTGACCTCGCTTCAGTATAAAGACTCTGATGTTTGATGTTGAAAGTTTAAATGGGCTGTTTCCTGCAAAAGTAAATCAGCTTCTTTCAGGATTAATTGGTGTCTCTTTGGACTGTGGCGACTGTTCCAACATGTCTGTTTGCAGAAATGAAACATGCAGCAGGGACGCAGCTTCATGTGCAGCCAGGATTCTTCAGGAGCCAGAAACCCTCCTTGTGTTTGGCTCACTTGCTGTTTCCCTTCAGGTGTTAGACGTGATCACTCTGCAGGCTGAATATTGGAGAAGCTGTGTGTGGATATCATACCTGTGTTTCATCAGCTTTGTGAGGCTCTAAATATATATTTACATTATTTCTAGAATAGTTATTTTCATGTAACAAAGGAAGCCGACGTTTCTAAAGTTTCCAAACAAAGGCAGAAATAAAATGTGCATTATTACAGAAATATACTTCAACGCACCTGGTCTGAAGTAAAAGTTAGACTGTGCTCTGTACGAGGATGTTTTCTGCGTGCATAGTGATTGCTGGATGTCTCCTGTCTTAATGTACACTGACTTTACATTTAGACTTAGACTTAGACTTAGACTCAACTTTATTGATCCCTTTGGGATGACTCCCTCTGGGAAATTCAGTCTCCAGCAGCTTATACAGTACAATACAATAGGAAAGAATCAGCACACAGAGGGTAAAAAATAAAGATCAAAATATATATATCTATCTATAGATATATATATATAAAAAGAACAAAAATTAGATAACCAAATATATAAAATATACACTCTTAGAAAATATACAAGTAAACAGTGGGTAATTGACCTGGTATTTAGTTTGATTAAACTAAATTAGGTTATTGCACTGTGGTGAGAGATTATTGCACATTGACAGATTTTTATTGCACATATGACCCTTTGAGAAATAAATAAATATTACTATTGAATAAAAGAAGATAACTACTATTAACTTTGTGAGGTGAATTAGTGGCTACCGCTTGTGAGAGAGTCTGTCCCTGTTACCTCCTCCCCCTAAGTGAGGAGTTGTACAGCCAGAGCAGTGGTTCTCAACTGGTCTAGCCTCAGGACACACCACCACCTCCTTAATGATAAATTGCAACCCAAATTTCTCAACCACTCAAATTTATTCAATAAAAAATGGCGCCGTGGACCTGAGACGGCCACCTGACCGGCAGGTAGCAGTGCATTAGTCGTCTTTTAAAAAAAAAAAAAGTGCAATTACTGTGAAGCTCATCAAGTTTTAAGAATGTAAATGTAACTGTAGCTGGGATTACCCATCAGTGGATACATGCAGTGTGAATAAACTACAGTTACTGCACCCACATCAGAGGAAGCCCACGTCCTTCAAAATAAAAGTGCAGCGTAGACTTTTTGCCACTTTTTCAGGCACACATCTGTGACCCACTGAAAACAGCTCCGCGACCCACTTTTGGGTCCCGACCCACCGCTTGAGAACCATGGATTTAGAACACAGGATTTTGGTAATAGCTTTAGCTGTTCCTTTAACTTTTTGGGCGCTAAAATGACTAAAATCATGACTCATTGTCAAATAACATCATTGTTCAGAGTCCTGAAACTTCTGACTAAATGGAGCTGATGTGCCAGAAGATTCAGTATTTGTTGAACCTATACTAAAGTAATGTCACACAAAGCTGTGTGATGTTCTTACATGTTACACGGTAACACAGTCTGCAGAGATCTCGCATGTTCTCGCGAGGTACATGCATGCTGTGCTTCCATGCTTCCAAGTGTTTAATAAATACAGATCCAGATAAAGTTGTATTAAACCTCCTGTGCAGCAGTTTCACAAGCTGCTCCACGTGCCTCGTTTTGGCGCAGGCGACTGGCTGCTCTGATTTCCCCCTTCATAAGAACATACAGTATAGGCTGATGTAAAATTACAACTTTATTCTCGTGATCTACATGTCATGTGCTTTATATTTGCAAAAGTTGTCTTATACTTAGCCTGACATTGTTAAAGCTTGGTGAGTTTCCCTCTAAAAAACCAGAGTTTGAGGTGCAGTCCTGCAGGGCTGAAGAGGTTTAGGAAGCCACCAGAGATGTTTCAGGTTTTGCCACCGTAAGCCTGAACGCTGGAAGGGTTCTCTTAGCTCCTCATCCTCTAGTTTGTCCTCCCATGGCCATGCACGGTGCAGTCGCAGCGTGCCAGAGAGGACACTGATCTGCTTGGTTGAATCTTTTTTGGGTGGTGAGACGGGAAACAAAGATTAGGGGGGAGAAGCTGGTCGGAGCCAGATTTAGCTGAAGAGATGTGAAACCTTTTGTGGCCGGGCCAGTGAGCCTGGGTCTGTGCTGGGCGGATTCGGTACCTGCAGAAAGCCTCCGGGTTTCCTCACGCCCCCCATCTTTCTGTTTGTGTTGTTTTTGAAATGATGAAAAGTGGGGGCACGTAGCAGATGCCAGTTTGCTGAGGAGGCAGCGCAGGAATGGTGGATGGTGGAAGAAAAGACACACGAGGAGAAAACTCAACGCCATCTGTCCTCCCAAAAGATATTTGTGAATGGGCAGCGCCAGCCGTGCCCTGCACTCCGCCCGGGCTCATGGAGTCTCCGGGCCTCTTGTTGTCTAACAGGGAGTCTGCTGACAGATGGCCGTCACAGTCAGGCAGTCTGTCAGTCAAACACATGTAGCGGGCTGCTGTAGATGTGATGCCCACCACCACAGACACCAAGCATGCCAACTCCAGGCATGCTGAATACCTTTTAACAGCATTTACTGCCTTTATTTTAAAAGTGTACATTCATTAAAGTCAGACTACAAACAGTCCTCACATACACATATACACATTTAAAGAGGTAAAACAAATTACTATTAAAGTTTAGAGAAGTTTGGATACCATTTTTCTTTCCTGATACTGATTCAAATACTTGAACTTTAATACCGAGCATCCCCACAGAGATATACATATTATTGGTGATAAAAACACACATTTTTACAGCTTTGACTAACCTTAAACTCTCCATTAGCATCGCACTGTTGTTGTTTGTTATTCTCATGAGAAATTGTTTTCTTTGGGGGCTGCGCGGTGGTGCAGCGATTGGCTTGAATCCCGGTTCAGACGCAGTGGGCCTTTCTGTGTGGAGTCTGCATGTTCTCCTCGTGCATGCGTGGGTTCCCTCCGGGTTCTCCGGCTTCCTCCCACAGTCCAAAGACATGCTCGTTAGGTTCACTGGTGACTCTTAATTGCCCGTAAGTTTGAATGTGAGCATGGTCTATCTCTGTGTGTCCGCCCTGTGATTGACTGGTGACCTGTCCAGGTGTAACCCAACTCTCGCCCAATGACAGCTGGGATAGGCTCCAGCCGTCCCCCCCACAACCCTGAACAGGATACGCAGTATAAATAATGGATGAATGGATGGTTTTCTTTGGGGGATGTACCTGCCGTTTTAGGCAGTATCGAAGGATGATACAGATGCTGGTGTTGGTTGGAACAACTCTACTTTGGAAACCAAAGCTGAAATGGATCTTCCTTTTAGATACATCAAGTCTTTTGGATTCCTCAGACAGCAGGGAATTCACTATAAAACACAATAGCCCGACTGATGCTGGATTTTTGAGGCTGATTACCCTAAGCTGTGTTGGGACTAGCCGTGACAAATCTCCAAACATAGCCCGGTGTGGTTAGCGACGTTGCCTTCAAATCCCCTTTGAATTGTCGCTAAAGCACTTGTCAGCATCCTCCTGTCATAATGTGCCGATAGATGTTGCCAGAGTGGAGTGTTTTGGGGGCCGGGCCTCACTGACGACTGTAACAAACACAACTGTATAACTCTATTTGCTAATGATTGGTGTACCTCTGATGTCCTGCTGCTCTGCTAAGGAAGCTGCTGGTAACTGAAGCTGCTTCTTGCTATTTAGCTTAGTTAGCTGTGCAGCTAGCTGACTCTGCCCAGTCTGGGGTCTCAGAGCAACGTGGAAGTGTTGGTGTTTACAGCTCTGGCTTTTTGTACCAATTTATAGATAGAAGGAAACAAGAATTATGGGGAGAGAGAAGGGGGAGTGGAACTGGTTGAACATTTGATTGGATCACGAAGAGTTGAGGCCAGCTAGACTTTGATTTGTAGCTGGTTATAGGGCTCACGCAGCCTCAACTGTCAGGCAACTGTTTGTAGCTTAATGTCGCCGGTTTTCATTTAAATGATGTTACTCTAGATGCTTTGAAGCTTCTTAAGTTGGGTACACACTATGAGATAATCAGGCTGATTTTGAGCCTGAATCCCCCCTTCAGACTAAAGTAAGCAAAGTCCTGATGTTTTGATGGTTCTAAAGATGATCTCTCAGATGTTCCTGTGGTGTGACGGATGTTAAGAGTGATTTTACTTCTTAAACGTGTTCAATATTTACGATCCGGTATCTTGTTGTGTGGAGGGAACCCCGAGGACAGCCGAGCTTGCGCTCTGTGGATCATCATGTGGAAACAAACGCCAATTGGGAAGCAAGCTGACTGTAGAAGGAAACACAACAACCGCAGCCATGGCAGTTATGATTATTTCAAGATCAAAGGTCAAATGGCACCTATCAGTGAGTGGGATATGTCAGGCAGCAAGTGAACATTTTGTCCTTGAAGTTGACGTGTTGGAAGCAGAAAAAATGGGCAACTGGGCCAGGGCGAAATTATGATGGTATGCTAGACGACTGGGTCAGAGCATCTCCAGAACTGCAGCTCTTGCGGGTTGTTCCCGGTCTGCAGAGGTCAGGACAAGTGGTCCAAGGAAGGAAAACCGGTTAGCTGACGGCAGGGTCATGGGCGACCAAGGCTCATTGATGCACGTGGGGAGCGAAGGCTGGCCCGTGTGGTCCGATCCAACAGAAGAGCTTCTGAAGCTCAAACAAATCCATGGAGGCCCCACCTCACCGCAACTTACAGGACTGAAAGGATCTGCTGCTCACGTCTTGGCGCCAGATACCTCAGCACACCTTCAGAGGTCTAGAGGAGTCCAGGCCTCGACGGGTCAGGGCTGTTTTCGGTATAATTTAATATATATCTCTGGGACTCCTGGAGGGAATATTTAATAGTTTGGTGCATACATCCACTAGATCTCAAGGATGATCTGACTAGATTTTTTGGTCAAAGGTCAAAGATGAAGGTCACTGTGATCTTGCAAACCTGCTACAACTCAAGGGTTCAGAGGCCTATTGTGACACATTTTCACACTATTGTCTAAAAGGATGAAATGATGACATGAGGACATTTTAAACCCAGAAGTTCAACTTTACTTTGACACACATTTCTTGCCGTTATTGCCGTCGCATTCTTGGGATTTTTCGGGAATGTCAGGATGGACACCAACACTCGTTTCCCTCTTTCAGTCTGTGAGCTGCTGTTAACGAGAAAGACTGTATAAAAGCACATTTGGATTTTGTTTATACATTTTAATAAAGACACAAACAAGACTGTGGTCACCTCAGATGACCTCTTTCTTCCTCCTGTCCCTCCCCGTCTTCTCTCTTTCTCCCTCTGGCCCTTTTTGTCCGTCCAAAGCAGCCTGGGCTGGGCAGACGTCCCTCGCTGCCCCACTGGAAGTCTGCAGAGAATAAAAAAAGCAGATTTCCAGTCGTGGCAGCGGGGGTATTTGATGACCAGATTAGTGGGTATTAGGCTCAACGGCATTCACTCAGGCATACACAGGGGCCACCGGTTTGAATCCTCCCGAGTCGCCCCTCTTTTTCTTCCCCCGTCTGAATGGAGACCCGGGTTACGTGGGGGAACAACCAGCCGAGTCCTGGGCGGAGGTCAGCTGAGGAGGCCCGTCTGTCTGTCCGTCCGGCGCTGCCTCCTCTGGCCCGGCCCGGTGAATTATGCTGTCAGAGGGGAGATTTGTTTTGTAACAGTAGGAAAGGGGGCAACTACAGAAAGACGGGAGGTGTAAAGGGGGCAGATTGAGAAGGGGGTGGGGGTGCAGAGAAACAGAGAAAAAGAAGAGGGTGAGGGGTTGTTTCAGGGGGGGAGCATTAAAGCGTGACGCATGATGGCACTGAGATTTGTCCCAGCGTCGGCGGTGAGGAGGAGAGGACGCCGTCACACTGTGAAGCTGGAGCAGAAGTGTGGGAGCGCAGTGTGTAAGGGTGAAGGGAGGGGTGGATTGGCATACACACACACACACAAACACACAGGGAAGCAGGGACACACATTCTTCCTCCGCTCCGACACCTCAGGGTTGGAGGCCTCACAGAGCGATGGAGTGCAGGTTAAGCAGCACTCCTGCCTTCATTAGTCTTCGTTAACACCCCCAGCCTCGTTAACTCCCCCCCTCCCTCCCCCCTCTTACTTTGTGTGTCCCATCGCTGTTCTCAGGCCTCTGCTCCCCTCACGCACTGTTGAAAAACACCCGTCCTAACAAGTCGCTCTGTGTCGGATTCAGTTTTTTAGACTTCAGAAGTCTTGTTTAGTTCAGTCGCAGGTGGAGTTTTGAATTGTGGTTGTTCCTCTGGTGTCATTGTGTTCTTGTGTTTATACTAACATTATCACTGATTCATATAGAGAGCCAGTTGTGCAGGTTCAGAAGGGGATCATCTCTATTAACAGATTCTACATAAAGATGCAGACTCTGTCGGCGCGGTTCTGGATTTTGGTATCAGAATTGTTCTGGTTTCAGTTTGTAGTACGTTTGTAGTCCCAGCAGTATTGACCAATCAGGTATCAGCAGGCTTTAGTTGCGTGCATGAAAAACAGTCCGTGTTTTTCTGATGAAATTAGCTTTATATTTAGAGTATCTCTATAAACGGAAATCTGCAGCAAGTGCAGCGAACAATCCGTTCTAGATTCAGCTCGAGCGACACATTCGCTTGCTGCTGTGTCACATTTTGATTTCCCGACTTCCTTGAATGCATCAGAAATGATGGATCGGCTGTTCAACAAAAAAAGTATTTCTCCTCTTGAGGACAGACCTGACAAAGCTTCATGATGACTCGTTACTAATCTGCATCATGATGTTGTTCTTTCAGCAAACTTAAATGGACAATCTTGAAGATTTCAGTTTGGTTCTCGTCTGCGCCATCTAATGACGATATACGGTAATCACGGGAGGACACTTCCCAGTTTAAGCAGACGTCCACGGTCGGCTCCGGTTGTAACTCCTGATTTTCCTGGCTGACGGTCGCTTTCCTTTTCAGACTGTTTGCTTCATCTGAGCGTCGAGTTTGTTTCTTCTTCTTTGGATTTTCACTTCTTGTTGAAGTTGTATCTGTAGTCATCCATCTTTTGTTTGTTCAGCCATAGTAGATTACTGTTTACTCGCAACGCTTGCAGAGAGCGGAAAAGCAGCCGCTTAGCTCCGCCTACCCTCTCTGGCAGACCAACCACTGCTGGCTGATGGAAAACACGTCACTAACTGGGCGCCGCCGTGATTTGTTACCTGAAAGTCGCACCAGACACCCAGTCTGTAATAAGACTATATACTGCAAATGCAAAGGCTTTGATCATCGTGCTACCTCATTCGGCGACAGATAGAGACGTAACAGACATTTATTTTAATGAAAATCTTCCAGATCATCACTTTAAGAGCCGTTTATTAAAGTCCAAAGTCTAACTGGACTGTAAACGATGCAGCGCACGGAGAAGGAAGTCCTTATCCCTAAACGCTGGCTACATGGTGTTGCTGGAAAAGTTTGCCGTCACTCCCAGAAGCTAATTTGTTTTTTGACGATTACAACATGAGATTGTAAAGTTTGAAGATTTCACAGTTTGAGGTTCAGAGCTCAGCTCCTTCTTCCTCTTCCTCTCCTCCCCTCTTCATCTGTCATTCTCTCTCCACACTTCTGTGTGCTCCTGCTGCACATCTTCCGTCATCCTGTGGTCCCACAGTTCTCCCCTTTTAGAGCCTCATGCCTTCATCCTTCTACTGTCTGCTTCCTCCCCCTCCTCACCCACCCACCCTTTAACGTTTTTTAATCCTCCTCCTCCTCATTTGTCTCCTCTCTTGTTTCTGGGCGGGTGAGGGATGAGGGGTGTCGAGGGTGGGTTTCTTTTTTTTTTTGGGTAGCCAACCATCTTGTCTCTGCTGGTGTCCGCCTGGTGCTCTGCCACCACCGTCACCCACCCCCCCTTCTTCCTCCCCCTCCTCCTCCTCCTCTTTCCCCTCCACTCTGGATGCTGTAATGGATGACGGGGCAGATCCGGGTGGCCCACAGCGCCTCTGAAAAGGGGAATTGCAGAGGGGAACAAGTGGAGCCCCCGTAGAGTAGCTGGTGGAGAGCCATTTGATTTGTCCTCCACTTTTCTCCCTGTTTTCTCCCCTCCTCAGCTGCCTGCGAGTGTGTGGTCTCCCTTCGATCCTGGATGTTCGATGGCCCTCATCTCTCAAACCGCTGAATGCAAAACCCCCCGAAAAACTCACGCAGAAAAAGGCCAGCGATGAAAGGCCTGCGAGGAGGACGCGGGTCGGTCCTCTTCAGTAAAAAGGAGGGACGATTGATTCAATCCTTTCACCACCATTCACTGCTTGTTGGAGGGGATCTAAGCAGGTGAATGTGCTGACGCTTTAGGCAGATGTTGTCGTGCACAAAAGGATTCGATGGGCCTCAACGAGGCTTTTCAAGTATTTACAGAACATTTACATTTCAGGCTTTAGTCTGATCCTCTTATCCAGATCGGCCTCCATTGAGTGCAGCAGGAGAATGAGCTTAAATTCCTCGATCAGCAACATTACAAGCTAACAGTAGCAGGGGGTCGAGCTGTACAGCACCGGGTCACGACCAATGACTGTACAAAGATGGCCGACATGTCTCCCCTCTCGTTGTAGAGACAAAACCTGCAGTATTGACGTCCCGCCCCTTCCTCCACCCAAAACACACCTTTACCTTGTGTCCTTGCCGTGTTGGAGCCCTCAGGTGTCCTTGGCGTGTCGGAGCCCTCAGGTGTCCTTGTCGTGTTGGAGCCCTCAGGTGTCCTTGCCGTGTTGGAGCCCTCAGGTGTCCTTGGCGTGTCGGAGCCCTCAGGTGTCCTTGGCGTGTTGGAGCCCTCAGGTGTCCTTGGCGTGTTGGAGCCCTCAGGTGGGCTCAGTCTGCAGCAGAACAGCTTCTTGTGTCGGTCTGAAGCAGATATTCACGCTTATGGAAAGTTCACTGACTGTAGTGTTAGTGTTAGTTACGTCTCCTCTCTCCGTTCCTCCTCTACTCTGCTACTCTGGAACAGAACGCTGCAGGAGCCCTTCACTTTAAGAGACAAGTTACTGGCCACCTTAATGATGCATTGCAACCTGTTTTTGTCTCCTGTTGAGAGGTTACCAAACTGGGTGATGATGGCAAAGGTAAGGACAGACTCTACTGTGGAGGTGTGGAACAGACCGGTGAACCAGTTGAGCGTCCGGAGGAAGTGCAGACATTGTCGGGGCTTTTTTAAAGACTGCTTCTTTATTTTTCCTGCAGTTTCAGACTCGTACGGCACCGAGCAGATGTTTCCCCCCATGTCCGAGGAGAATCTGTCCTCCTCCTGGTCCGACATGTTCGATGTGTCTGGTCCTCAGGGAGAAGCTTCAGGCTGTGTTTACACACCTGAGCTGGCTTGGCTGACCTTCACCCATGAGGCTCGTCTGCAGGACGAGACGTGTCAAAGCTGTGGAAGGTTAATCCTCTTACAGCAGTTAGATGTAAGTGGAAGCAGATATGAAGTTTTCAGGTTGTCACTGAATGCAGCTGAGGTTGAGTTAGGATGAAACCAGAGCTGATGAATGCCAGATGTGTGGTTAGACCCACAGGACTGTCGGGAACGGGATGTTTGAATCCATGGTCTAAGGATCAGACACTTAAACTGAACTGCTCGTGCTGAAAGCGCTCATGAGGTCACTTACATATCAAGCGATTAATCCTCTGGGGAGCCCGCATGTGATCAGGAAATGTCACACCCATCTCGCTGCCAGATTTTCTCTCTGTTTTAAAAGTGAAAAAATGTGTCCTGATGGTGGCGTTACTGTGCTGATATTTCCTCGTCTAAATGTTGCATTGAGACTTTTGTGTCTCCAAAAGGAGCAGTGTGAAGTTCGATACCTGCCTTAAGTGATGTCACTTAAGTCGGCTTTGTGGTAATATTTTCCTTTGCATGTGTTTTCTGGCTTTGTGTGTTTTTTGTTTCTGCAGCTTTAATGTATTTGTTTTTGTTTTCTCAGCACGTTTTCTATTGTTGTCCTACACACGGGTCTGTGAGTGAGTGAGCGAGTGAGTGAGTGAGTGAGTGAGTGAGCGAGTGAGTGAGAGTCATAGAAATAGAGAGATCCAATGGTGGATCATGGAGCACATTGGACCTCCAATGACGCGACTCTCTCTCCACACACTCTGGATACTTTGTTCGGGGAGTAGGCGGGGCTGCTCCTCCGCTGTCCTCACCATGTCCGCAGCACACACATCCAGGGGTTGTTTTGGGTCTTTGTTTTAAAGGTTTCCGTAGGTTGGTCTTAACAGAAAATGATCTTATTCACGTTAGAAACGGGACCTTAATTAACACAGCGAAAACAACCATATGAGCCGAGACGGAGAGCGAGCGAGGGGGAGAGAGGGACAACATATACTTACGACCTGTGGGAGACTTATGACTACGTTTTTTTTTTAAGAAAGTTAAGCAGAAGCCGCAATAAGGATGTGAGTGAATTTATCCATAAATCACTTCCTGGAAAAGTCACAAATAAAGTGAAAACAACAACAACAACGGCCCGGGAAACTCTTCAAAATAAAAGCATTGTGTACAAACGAGGGGAGTCAGAATTCCAGATCAGGCTTTTACTTTGAAAAGACATACTGGAAGTGTTGTCCTACTTTACTCTCCTTGCCTGTTAACATTGCTGTCAGAGATCAATAGGACTTATCACGATTCATTTTCACCGTGTATTCTGACCGAGAACCGCTCGCGGCTCGCGGTACAAATAGGCGAGCCTCCTATTCTCTATATTTTCAGCCCATGTTACGCCGGCAGTGTGAAGACTCTCATCTGTTTTCATGCATTTAAAAGGAAAATGAACACGCAGCCTCCACGCACACGCACATGTACATGTACATGCACACGCCACGCTTCCAGTGTTGCCAACAAAAGCGCACATTGACCTGAAGCGGTCAGCCACGTACTCGGTTTTCACCTGGTCTTGTTTGTATTTCGTTCTGAGTTTTGTGTTTTTGTTCTCCTCTAAATGCTTTGGGTCGTTGTAACGCTAACGCACTGTACCTTTAAGACATGAACTCCTGATGATTTCAGGACTCCAACAGTATTTCCATAAAGACAGAAAACAGACAGATGTAAATGTTTGTCAGATAACGATGAGGATGAAACATCTGCCGTCAGCGAGGGAGATCCAGCAGAAGTGTGTCAAGGTTAACGAAGGACAAAGTGTAAAATCCATAATTTCCTCTGTGCCCCGCCCCCCCGCTGCTCGTTTCAATTAGGTCATTCCTCAAAATAGTCGAGCGTCCCCAAGGCACCGTCACAAACTGTCTGCCTGCTAATGAGCTGCTGACGGTGCTGATGGCGTTACGCTGGAGCAGCTCGGTGGAGTCATGCAGGTGAAAAAGCAATTAGTGTTTGGCAGCAGACCGAAGCTCCTGCAGGGCGGCTCCTGCGGCGGCCTGCAGATGATGTAGCGCTGACATCATGTGGAGGCGGGGCATCCTGCTGGGAGACAAAGAGGACAGGTGAAGGGTTGAGTGGACAGAAGGTTGTTTGGTAGAAGCTTTGAAAGGACCACACTGGTGGTTTTTGATGTTTTCGCCCGTCAATGTTAAACACTTTTTTATTGTTAAAGGGAAGGTTCAGGTTTTTACAGAGTGTCAGCACAGAAGCTCGATGTGTCCTGCTGTAGACGGGGTCACGAGAAACACGTACTTTAGCCACAAGTTTTCCCTCCCTCTCCTGTGCTCTAAGTCTGCAGAGGTACTTCCTGTGTGGTCTTTCATTCATAAAAGTCTCCTCTTGTCTCCACCGTGAAAAGCATTTCCTCAGTTGCTTCATATTGTATTTTCTATTTGTTGTCTCTTCTTTAAACTGCTGACCCGATAGCTGATCAGATGCTGTGTGCTGCAAGCGAAGGATACAGAGACGGTGTGGATAAAAACATCTGACGTAGATGTGAAGCGGTAAATATTCAGAAATATAGCGTAAACTTTTATTTTATGTGAGGAGGAGGCGTTTAAAGTCGTCTCTTTAAACAGCATTTTATAAAATCCAGCCGACTAAACATGGATGCAAAAACAAGCTAACGAGTTCACTCGCGCTCGCTCACAATAAACCTGTTAATTAAAGTCGATCACAAGAAAATCTGTTTCTGTTTGGGCTTCATCCCGCTGAAGTAAGCCAGAGTGCAGCCTCTGTGTAACTTCCTGTTTACAGTGAGACTGAGACTCAGCACAGACAGATGAACGGGCGCTCCTCCGGGGGATGGGACGAACCGAGAGATGACAGCGTTTCTTTAGCAGACACATCTGGAGGGAGAATTTACCTTTGATCTGAACACACGGTCGCTTCTCGAGCTGCTGACTGGACTGTAAACAATGCAGCGCACGGAGGAGGAAGTTTGGGCTGGAAGTCTCCACCGGGATGCCTAAAAAGTTTTCCAGCGCTCCCAGACGCTACCCTGTCGATGGGCTCTGAGATTATGTTGGCATTTACAGGTGTATCCTCCTACTTCATTATCAAGCTGTTTGTCCCTTTAAAAATAAAAACAACACCTTCTGTGATTTGAATAATTGTTTTATGGATTCAGATTCAGATAACTTTATTTATCCCAAAGGGCAATTCAGTTTTTACTGTCCACCCAGACCATGCATACATTCACCACAGAGGCATCAGGAGCATGTCAGAGACAATAAGTACATTAATTAAATGAATTAGTCAGAGGTGCAAGCTGGCTCCCTCCTGTGGCCCCATGCCTGATGACTCACACGAGGGCCGCACAAAAATAAGCAAAAAACTGTGTAAGCGACCCGTTAATCCACAAACGGAGTCTGTGACATTAAACTCCGCTCGCACAGGACGAAAAAACCAAAACAGATAAACACAATAAGAGCGGTCAGGTAGACTGACTCGGGTCGCACGCTCAGAAGCGCTTCTTATCACACCTTAAAAACATTTTTATCTGATTGATTCCAAAGTGTAAACAACAACAACATTTTTTAACATCTATTTTTCCTCTTTTGTTCTTTATTTGTGTTTTTTTTTAAATCATAATCATTATTATAAATAATTTATTTATCTGTTAAAAAAGGCTTCACTTTAAAACGTCAGCTCGAGCTACCACATTTAGTTTGCTCAGTGTTTGCTGACTGTTTTCCCCAGTTGGCAGCTGAGAAATCCTACATGACTTGAATGCAGCATTAGCTTTCAAATTCACTCACTAATTGATCAAAACTAAACACGGAGATTTTACAGACCTCGATCAGAAAACAAGTCTCATCTTAAGCCTGAGAGGAAGAGTTAATAAGTTAGTAAAAGGTTTATAAGTAAGGAGCCTGCACACACACACACACACACACACACACACACACTTCCTCTCTCATTGTCTTTGCTGTGGGATACAGATTTGGCACTCTTCTTCGTCCATTCAGCTCCGGTGTTTAATTAAGTCGTTTTTCTGTTCGAGAAGCCTTCCTCTGGGCCTCTGACAGAATGTTTCGTCACCGTTTGTACGATCAGATTTAAAAAAAACAACTCGTCTGCTGGAACCAGAACGGCTCCTCTTGGATCGGATGCTTTACACACGAGGAAACGTGGGTGAAGAAGAAACTCACTGCTCCTTCACAGGTCGTTTAAAGAGTGGCGAACGTTTGCAGCCGCAGCAGAAACCAGACGAGGCTGTAGAGTTCGTCTGAAGACAGAAACAAAACAGATGGATTGATCATTTTAAAAATAGGGGTGAGAATTGGCTGCACAGCTGGCCGATAGATGGATTTTATCAAGTGATTAGAATTTAAAGTTTAGGATGCTACAGAACTGACACCATTTTTCTTACCTCTCATAGTTCAAAGTAACGGAACAGTTCTCTTTAGACTCTAGCCTTTTCGTCGTCTAGAAGTAGTTACATTTTGCATCGTCCAGCTGCACGACGCCCACTGTCCTCCGTCAGGTTTGTCTAAAGTCTGCAGCAACAATCAGCAGCATCATTTAATCATTCCAGCGTCGCAAACAGGCAGGAAGCCAAGTGGCACAAAGACAGCGGCAGGCCCAAAACGTGCTGCTAAAAAGAAGCTAACTTTAGTGGCATTAAAGTCTAAATTTGCTTTGATGTTGTTTAATTAGAATTAATTTATCGCCTTGTTCGATGGGATTTCACAACAGAAACGTGATCACGCCCTCTCAGTCGGTCCGAGCGGCAAAACATCCTGCAACATGGCTGCCTTCAGGAGGGCAAACGGCAGATATCTGATTTTATTAAAGGCAGTTCGACTCAATAGAGATCCCTACAGTTTACCAAAGACACAGTGCTGCCGGGGAACTACACAAAGCATGGTCGCACTTCAAGGCGGGATTTGTTTTGTGAAATTAAAGCAACATTTTTTTCATCTCTGCACAGGAAATAGACTCATTCATCATCGCTTTCAAACACGCAGACATAAGGAGAGAGAGACCTGTTTACTTTCTCACAACTCTTGGTTTTATTTTCATGTCAAAGTGTGTACCGAAAACACTCAGTGCATCTCATCCTTATAACACACAGACAACGTCAGACAGGATCATTTGTCTGACGGGGAGAATCGGCGTGATACTGTGCAGACTCGTCGTAGACTCATGCTAGTTTTACCCTTCAAAGTTTGCACTTGACCTCATTTTCAGAAGTTTCTGCATCTTTCTTTGCTTACGAATCTCAAAGCGACATGCCCGGTTTTCCCGCACCTGGCACTCCAGCTTTCTTCTTCTCTTGTTATTTAATGGCGGTTAGCAAACAGCCTCCAGATGTGCTACAGCCACCGTCTGGCGGGAGTACTGCATTACAACCAGGCACCAGTGAAACAATGGAATAAATACTTCATAAGATGAGATAATAATCACATTAACGTTTCGATTTGAAGTTCATGACCCATCCCTACAGCTTGCTTGCTTTGTGAGTACCCAACTTTAAAGTCGAGGTGAATGAAAGATGTCATTTTAATCCTTTTAGATCACATCCCCGGTAATATTGTGCATCTATTTGACAATATAGGCCAAAAAAATCCACATTATCCATTTCTTCGTATTTATATATCAAAATCTGATCATTTTTTCTTCCGGTAAAACTAAATTTCACACGTGCTTACGTAAGTTAGCACCAAACAATTTCAACCAATCAATCTGCAACATTTAGCCGCAGAGCACCAAGAACGCTCGGTCAGTTAGCTAGCTACTGCGCTGTGGAGAACGTCTGTCTACGCCCACTTCTCAACGATCAAATCGAATCCCTCTAATGATATGTCCCGCCTGCACGTCCTGTTTCGCTCAGAAATACGTCACGATACGGAAGCTAGATACTCTCGAAATGCTGTTTCAGCTCAACTTTAAGGAAAACTAAGTTTGTCTTGTTACAGAAAATAAATGAAAGATGGTATTTAAATGATTAGTAGTCAGTGCAGTATAACTTAAGGTTTGATTTTACCCAAAAATCCAACATATTTGAGACAAAATGTCAAACACAAATCCGTGTTTCAGCGCCTGGATTCCAGCTGTTCACCTGAGAAGCAGTGATCCATCAGCTTCTCTTTTCTTCAGCTTTCAGTAGCCTGTAAAATGATCTCTCCGACTTCTTGTTCAACCTGCGTACAGTCAATCGCACAGCAGCTCTTTCCCATGTCAGAATACTTTTTGTGTGTTCTCAGACGCTGCAACAAGTACATGCTCTCTGCCAGTCAGTGCGTTTAACCGCGGTGACTCCACCTGTCTGTTTTACACACTGAATCCTTGCTATCATCTTCTTTTGTCACCCGAACGCTCTGCTGTCAGTCGCTGTTGAGAAGCTGATGATTTCCATTTTCAGACCACAAACACAGCAGCTCCTGACGCACAGACAAACAGATATCATTGGACGTTGTGAGGGCTATCATGTTCGACACTCTGCTGCTGTCCAGACTGCGAATGAATGAGTCTGTGTCCACAACCGGAGCGATTGTGTAACCGCTCCGTGTCTTTCAATGGGAAGACGACAACACAGACTGGGCAGCCTGGTCCGACCAGCTGCTCTCGATACTCCTACAACAAGTCTGCTTGAAGCAACTTTTACTCAGAGTTAGATGAATATATTGTTTTCATGGCGTCATTAAATAAAGTAGATATAATGTGTTAATAAATTAGCTTTAAAGGTGGATTTTGTTATCTCTGAACAGAGCCAGGCTAGCTGTTTCCCTCTGTTTCCAGTCTTTCTGCTAAGCTAAGCTAACCAGCTAAAGAATGTAGCATGTTTTATGTGATTTTTTTTATTGTGAACACTAATGAGAGTGGCATCACCCTTACAGCAAAGAGAATAAGTGGACTTTTTAAGTTGTTTGATACAATAGTAATATGTCTGTTGTCATCAGTAGCAAAATAAGCTAACAGAACAGGTTGTCGAGTTCTCATAGAGGAATATAATGAAGGGGAATTGCTGTATATCTATATCTGGGCCCTATTTTTACCCATGTCAGGGTCTAGACGACGAAAAAGCACTAAGTGTTTGGAATTGCTCCAGTAGTTTGTTTCAGTTGCATCTGCAATCATGTTATAATGGTTGCAATGTAAGCCTTTGGGGCAATTGCGCCCGATCAACGTCTGTCCTCTAAAAGTTCTTGTTTTGTTATTCTAAGTGTGTGACAACGTTACAGAAAGGATCCCTGCAGAGATAGACCTTTGTGTTACAGAGGAAGATGATTTTTTTTTTTAACCACAAACAGACGTTACATCGCTCTCTGCAAACACACCAGACTCCATTGACAGAAACAGTCATTTTACTCAGCAGAACAGGTGCGTTGCTGTTCGACTGCTGCCTCCATCTGTTAGTTGTTTTTTTTTGTAATTGTCTGACTTTAGTGTTTTAAATAGGGATGCCCTAAAAAATGCTACGACATTAACTCAGCACGAGTGTGTGCGTGCGCACTGCCTGCACAAAGTTATCAACAATATACAAATAGAGACTAAAAAGTCACAGAAACTCGAGCCGATGAACAGAAGTTAAACAACTTTCACAACTCTTATCTAGCTAACGGTTAGCTCACACTCTCGTCATTTTACTGACCGATCAAACACGGCGAAAATACACTCGCGGCCAACGCCGACGCTAACAGAGTGTAGCACAAGAGTGCACCTTTTGTCCAACGCCTCTTCCGTCAAGCGTGAAGAAGGCCACTACAATAAGAGCAGGCATGATATCAATGCCACGACAGGGGAGAGTTGATGTTCTCTGCAGTTAGGTGCAAAAAACCATTTTT
This sequence comes from Semicossyphus pulcher, assembly GCF_022749685.1. Lineage (NCBI taxonomy): Eukaryota > Metazoa > Chordata > Actinopteri > Labriformes > Labridae > Semicossyphus > Semicossyphus pulcher. The sequence goes on from NW_027211759.1 coordinate 2,686,688, forward strand.
AAAGGCTTGGATCCAACACAACCCAATAACACAAAAACAACTACATGATGCAGGCAGTGCTACAGCAGCAAATCCCATATTCTGAGAGGTAAAATGACTGTTTTTGTCAATGAAGTTTGGTGGGTTCGAAGAAGGCATCGTAGACAGAAGCTTTTTCTGGTTACAAAGTCATCTTCCTCTTTAACAATAAGGTCTATGTCTCTAGGGATCCTTTCTGTAATGTTGTCAGACACTTAGAATAACAATCTGAGTCAGTGGAACAAGAACCTTTAATGGACGCACTTAAAAATAAAACCAAGAGCCATGAATGCTGTCATGTCCTCAGATAATCAGGCCGTTTGGGGTCTCACAGGGAGCTGTTACAGGGATTAAACTCATGCTAGTTTGATTGGCGGAAGAGTTTTCATAAGGCCACCCAGACACCATTTTGTTTACGTGTTACCTAAATGCCTCATGCAGGGAAAGTTCGAGAGGCGGAACATTTGTGATATATGAGAACTTAAAGCCACCGCAAACATACACACGGCTGCTTTGTTCCCTGATTGATGCCAACATGAGCCACATGCTACATACATTCAGCGCTTCAAAGGGTTTCTTTACTCAATTTGTTGCTGACTAAATAAATCATTATTTATGTTCTGCTAAGCTAACAGCAAAGGTTTAAACTAAATAAAATGTCCCTGAGATCACTGTGCTGGAGTCGTACCTTTCTCAGTTTCCCTTTAAATCTTCCTCTTCCTGTAAACAAGTCGCTGTGAGTGGGAGCTCTTTGTTTAAACATCCCGGCCGCTCTCTGAGTGTTTGGAGCCGCTGGCTGTGGAGGTGACGGCCGGGCACAGCAACAAAGAGAGGCAGTCTGAAGGTCTGGGCTGCAGGGTTTGTTTGAGATTGATGCAGCAGCAGCGGCAGAGGCTGGCACACAGTGAACAGCGGGCAGGTACCCAGCAGACTTTTAGAAGCTGAATAGGTGTTGATGGGACGGCCTGACAGCTGGTGGAAATACAAGAAAGGGAGAAGACGTAGAGTGGACATCTGCAATCGTCCAACGTTGTTTTGCTGAAATCTGGATTTGCAAATTTGTTATGATCACAAAATCCGAGAGCCCAGGGTGCTTCTTTTGTCCAGCCAACAGTCCCAAACCCAAAGACTCTTCATTTACTTTTAGATGTGACAAAGAAAAGCCGCAAATCCTCACATTTAGCAAGCTGGAACCGAAAATATTTGATCATTGCAGCTCTAATGGGATAAATCCTTTGCTATGTTAGCAGTGTGACTCTAGTCATGGCGATGTTGGTCGGTTGGTCGACCTCTACACCTGCAGCCAGACTCAGATGTGTATGATAAGTGAAGTTCCCCTCACAGCTGTGCAGGTTGTTGTAACTTGGCCTTGAAATAACAAGATGTAAATAAATCAGCATATGTTTTGGTCAGCATGACAAAGGTTAAAACTTTTATGCTTTTATTCCTCATTTTCCTCAAATGCACATTTTGTGCACCTGTTGACGAGAACATGTTTCGGTCACTTCAGGATTTCGACGGCTTTTTCTGTGATTGCCTCAATTGCCTGATTTTGTGGCAGCTTTTTAAAAAGTTGCGATGCAAGTTTTTTTCTGTGTAGCACATCACATATCCACTGCGAGCGACTGGGACAAACACTCCGATAAAGTAGGGATGCACGATACTGGATTTTTAGGCCGATATCCGATATGCCGATATTTTCCAACCCTTTTTGCTGATTTGGATACCGATGTATTCGGCTCATGTTTTTTTTCACCTTTCATTGCAGAGAACATCAAGTCTCCCCTGTAGTGGAATTGATATCATACGTACTCTATTGTAACGGCCAACCGCAGACATCTTGCACCCTTCTTCACGCTTGATGGAAGAGGCGTTGTACAAAAGGTCACGTGTCTGATCCCTTACATTTCTGAGCACACCTGAATGCAGCATCCCCCCAAAACATGGCAGTGAGGAAGACATGCCCGGACTTGTTTACTGCACCTACTACGGAGACATCAGCGATCACCGACTGACTCTTTTTATCGTGTGTGCGTCCATGAATATGTAAGCTAGTTTTGCACTGATGTTTATGTTACTCGGTCAGCGTCGGCTTTGGCCACGAGTGTATGTTCGGCGTGTTTGATGTTGTTAAGTCGGTAAAATGACGAGAATGTTGTTAAACTTCTGTTCATCTGCCCGAGTTTCTGTGATTTTTTAATCTTTACTTGTAAATTGTTGATAACTTTGTGCTGGCAGTGCGCGCTCACACTGACGCTGAGTTTATTTCGTAGCATTACGTCAAACTTTTTTAGGGAATCATCGAGCGTTTAGGCAGAATTAAAGCGTGATGCCGATATGTCAGCTGGGATAGGCTCCAGTCTGGTCACAGGAAAAGTATATCCTGCTCAGATGATGGATGGATGGATGTTCTAATATCGCACTGATAAGAGAGCGGGGGGATTACTATCGTACTGTAAAAATACTTTGAGATCAGTGCTGACACACACATCAGTAACGGCACGTCTGGTTGGTGGAAAGTTAGAAACACAGTCTCTGATTGTGCAATAGACTCAATACAAGGCATAAGGAAGTGGCTCAGTGGACAGCTAACAGTTTTCAACACAGAAACATGGATAAATAACAAGAAGACATCGAGTGTTAAGTTTATTATCATGGATTCACTGTCTCTTTAACGACGCTGTAGTTGGAGGCCGCATTAGAAAGCTCATGAGAGAGAGAAGTACGTCTCTGGCATGCAGCGTTCCAGAGATATTAAAGATGCAGTAAACAAACCCTCTGATGTTTATAAAACACTGCAGACCTCAGGGGATCAATGATATCACAGAGGTGTTTTTACAGGACAAAGCGTGCCGGGGAAGATTGGTCAAATTTATGGAAAAGCTGCAGTGAGGGTTTGTTGAATTCACATAAATTTGCACAATTGCGACATTGCAACTTCTGAGAGGGACTGATATAGGGACTGATATATAGACACATTTTAACTGCTGCTTGTCAGTAAAAGACTAAATTCACTTTGAAGCCAAACAATTAAGAGGTAATATTGAGCAGACAGAGACGCCCTGCTGTAATCTCTCATGTTTATTGCATGCTGCTCTCTCTCTCGAACATGTACGAATATTTAAGAAGTTGACATTTCAAATCAAGAACAAGAGACTGAGTTAGCTAGTTAGTAGGTTTACAGTTTGAGGAGGAAGTGGTGTCCAAAGTTTTTCATTAAGCTGGCCAATCAGAAGAGAGTGGGCTTTTAGGGAGGAGGGAGGCTCTTAAAGAGACAGGAGCCAAAACGGCTTGTTTCAAACAGAGGATGAACTGAAGGGCTGCGTTAAGAGATGACAAACCTGCTCCAGTGACGCCCCACAGTAAACATGTAGAGCTTTAAGGGAGGACTGAAGGCACCCTTTAAGTTCCCTGCTCCTTTCATCTGCAGCCACACCTTCTGTGTAAACTGAACATGACGTCACGAGGACAGATATGACACTTGTTGATACTGATTGATTTAAACGGGATGTAATATCTGCTTATTGTTCAGCAGGCAGAAAAAAACAGAGCAGACTCTGAACTAACACGGAGGCTGCAGAGTGTTTGGCTGCAGCCCAAAGAGGCCGCTGATGGAAACTGTAGACGGTCAGATCCATTATTCATCTGCTCTCCCCCGGGACAGATCATTTGTTTCTGACTACAGATACAGGTCACACATGAGTGCATGAACACACACACGCAAACACACACACACACACACACACACACACACATAGAAATCTGTCTGAGAGCTGCTCAGTCTTATCACAGTTCACTGCAGTGACGCTGGTGATGGAAGATGTAAACCAGAGACCTTATGCTGCAGTTAAAAGTTATAACCGTGACCACACACAGACATTTAACACACACACACACACACACACACACACACACACACACACACACACACACACACGCACACACACACACACACACACACACAGAACATAGTGTGTTGACTGACAGGAGAAGGTCAAGTCCAACCTGTAAGAATCACAACTTCCAAACTGTAAAATGTTTGAATACTCTGATTTGAAGGTACATATTTTACCCATCTTTTTCAGGAATAGAAAGTGCAGATGTGCAGGATAGATTTGATGATACAACCTTCCCAGTACGCACAAAAAAAACTCAATTATTTCATTAAATTAATTGAAAATAAACAGAGAAATTTAAGCCAAGAAACCAAACAGAAATACAGATTTAAATCAAAAGAGATTAGCAGCGTAACGGTGGAGCTTAGTTACTGCTGCGTTTAAAATAGAAATGCTCATCAAAATTTAATAAGAGGTCAGGGTTGGGATAGGACGTCATCTGGGTTCAGATCAGGCGTGTTTGCATGCTCATGATGTCTGCCCTGTGTCTGTTCGGAGCGTCGTCTGTGCACATCCTCAAAAATTAGCAGTAGGGGCAGTGTAGAGGCAGAGGGGGTGTGACAGGGTCAACACAGCAGCAGGGACAACAATGGCAGAAAGTTCTGGAGACAAGCTGATAGACCGAGTCCACAATGATCCACATCTGTGCGATGTGTCGTTGCCGCTGCACAGAGACAAACATGCCTGTCAAACAGCTGCAGGCAGATAAGTTCTGTTTTAGAAGTCGACGTGGAAACCTGCAAAACTAAATGGGAACAAGTCCGGGAGCGTTACGTCCGAGCACGGAGGAACATGTTGGAGAGACGGAGCGGGGACGGAGCAGACGGTGTGTTCTGTCCACCGCTCATCAGTCACCTGAGCTCGGAATTCAGAATGACCATCACAGTAACCTGCTCAAGTGTCTCCATGTTGTTTACATCCTGCACATACAGTAGTTGCATTCGGCCTGAGCTCTCTGGTGCGCCCTCTAGTGGTATCCTCCAGTACATGCGTAGTGCAGAGACAAGTATGTGAACAATTCTACTCATGACGCAGACGGTTGTGTACGTAAATATACCTCCAGCTCTAGGCTCTATATCACCCCACAGGATTGTTTCAAAGTGCCCCGACCAAGTGCATGCAACACGTCTTTATACCTTCATGTCTGTACTGGATGAAGACTTGGTTTATGTTTTGAAACAGTCAAAGTTTGATCATATTTAGACACCAAAACTACTTGATTGAATGTAGAAAAAATACTTTGGTTTGAGTTTAAATGGTTACGCTAGTTAAGTTAGCATAAACTGGGTATGTGGGTACCTGTATAGAGTGATTTTTGGTACGCGAGGTGATGTATATTTAGGTCAGTGACTTTAATTTTCACGATCTCCCCTTGGACTAGTTTTGTAGTTTTTAAAGAGGTAAAACATTTGATACTCAGTGTTACCTCATGTGACTCACTGAAGATGATATTCCTGCAGCACTTTGTCATATTTTCATTTCAGTGGAGCTTCTGTAGTCAGTTTTCCTGCCTTCATTCCTGGCGTGCACATGTGAAATCCTCCTCCCAGCGGCTCTGCTTCTTTCATGTTTGGTCCTCCTTTTAGGGCCCGGCCTGTAGATAATCCACAGCTTTTGTTCTTTGCCATTTATAGTTAAAAGGGAGAGATGAGAGCGGCTGATCGATGAGAAAACATCCACCCTGAGGCCTCTGTTCGGCTGATGAGTTTAGTTTTCCACAGCCAGTTCTCCCCCGTGTTAACGCTCCCAGCAGCGCTACGTTTTGAGGTAGACCTGACTTTTTATTTGTCTAATGCCCGCGGCGCTGTGACGAGGCGCTTTGATTTTCCTGTTGGTGGTCCTACAGTGGAGTTTTTAGTTTTTCATAGATGTTCTGCTGTGTATGAATCCAGCAGGAGCACTTAGATGAATCACTCTGCTGTCTGAGCAGAGGTCAAACTCTGTTTCAACAAAGATTCAAAGCTTTACTCTCAACTCACACTGGAGACAACGAAGATAGCTGCTGTAATAAAAGCAGAAAAGAGCAGTGATGTAAAGATAACAGGGTTTGAAGGCTCGTATGGATAACGCATATAAATAACTTTTAATTTGAATAGACTAAATAAAAGATGGCCGACATGACGGCTCCCTAAAAGTGAAGCCAAACCCTCTCTGTCGCCCCCTGCTGACCGGCTGCAGTATAGCTCATAAAGCCCGCCTCCTCCATGTTAACAGATGGGACATGAGTCAAAGTATAAAATCAAAATACACGTCAAATACATTTTTCTCAAACATGGTTTCTGTCATTATAGTTAGTTCTTATCCTGCTGATTTATGTCCAAGTGTTCATTTTTCTGACAAGTTTACTTTTAATTAGTTATTTGATGCTGTAAAAAAAGGGGCGTGGCCTCATGATTGACAGCTCTGTTGACAAATGGGGCTCCTGCAGCGTTCTGTTCCTGAGTAGCAGAGTAGAGGAGGAACGGCGAGAGGAGACATAACTAACACTAACACTACAGTCATTGAACTTTCCATCAGCGTGAATATCTGCTTCAGACCGACACAAGAAGCTGTTCTGCTGCAGACTGAGCCCATGTCGTCCATCTTTATACACAGTCAAGAGATTATTACTTTCTTGTTTTTACAGTGTACCTTGGAAAGATAAGAGGTTTGCGACAGGAAAACTAGCCCAGATACAAGAGAGAATCATGTAGCAGGACTTGTACAGTAGCTTTGGTGGAGATGTTATGACAGCAGAGGTTTTCTCTCGTTTGCTCTGAAGTGTAAAACACCCCAGCTGTTCAGGCTCATCCTCCCTTTCTCTGAGCTCGGAGGCCTTCGGGGTGTTTTTCTGCCAGCCAGAACTTGCTCTCTCACTTGAACTGAAAGACTCACACTCCAAGAATGGTCATAACTCATAACCCTAAATCTTATTAATGTATAGTATGACCTTAAGCATTTTACTTGAGGATCCTCTTGGCATGAAAACGCTGCCTGTAAGGTCGACTCAGGTGAATCCTACAGCCTAAAACATGATACGACAAAGACAGAAGAGGGACGGTGGTTTGTTTAAAAGGAGAAGAAGTGGGGCTTATGCAACAAAGTCAAAGGTTCTTCAACTAAAACCAAACTTGTCTCTTGTTTGTTGTCTGCTGACCTGCTTGCTTAATATGTTTTGTAAATCTTTTACAGCCACTTTCAGTCTTATAAGCTTCTTTAACATTTGGCATGAATCCCATTAGAGCACACAGAGGGCCTATTTTAGTCATTTAGGATGGGATGGAAAACTTCTCAAAAACTTTAAAATACATCGTCCATGGAGGAGAAATCCTTGTAATTTTGGTCATTCCTCCATTTTTTCCCCTGCTACCTTGAGGTCGACAGTTTTGGTTTGGGTGAAATATCTTAAGACCTATGAGATGGGTCGCCATGAAGTTTGGCACAACCATTCATGGTCCCAAACAGAACTCAGCTGTAGTTTGCGTTTTGTGCTAGTTAGCAAGTGTTAGCATGTTTAAGTGCTAACATGTTCCTGCTAAGAACAAGAATGAAAGCATTTTATCATGAGCTTGTTAGCATAGTTGCTACTGTGGAGACTTAAACAGTAAAGTGTAAAGAGTAGGTTGATACTCCTCTAACAAACATTTGGTGCTTTAACATAATCCATTTGTGTTTTAGTTTTTAGTTGACCTGACAGATTTTCAGGGGTTTAACTTCATATTTGTTTGACGTTTGTTGCCAACACTCAACAAGGCGTCCTGCAGCGTCCTGCAGTGGGCACGCCACTTGTTGGTTCAGCCAAAACAGATAAAACAAAACATCCTTCCTAACCTTTAATCACCTCACCAGAACGAAATGATGAGAAACAAAATGCCAGTCAGACTGATGATCAGGCCAGTAAATATTGGTGGTACACAAGTGCTAAGATTTGCGCTCTAAGTGGCCCAAATGAACAAGTATTACAGATTATTATTTTTACTTGCATTGAAAAGAAGTTGCCTGGACTGATCAACGTCGAGTGGTAGTGTCCTACAGCTTGATTCGGTTACGTTAGCTAAACGCAGTTGGATTCAGACTCTTCTGTCTCTGATTAAAGCAGAAATATTGAGTTTCAAAATGGCTACAACATTTCAAGACTTTGCCCAAAAAAATATTATTCATCTCTCTAAAATTCAGTGTTATAGGCTTGGTGGCTCTATCATTGTTACATTGTTGGTTTCCTCATTTGGAGGGGATTTTGGGAATTGGGAATTGGCTTTGTACCTTTGAAATATACCAAATATATCAGGTTTTACATGGAAAACATTTGTATTTGTTTAGCTTCAGGAAATTTCAAGTCTTTGCAAGTTGATTTTCAAAGTATAAAATGAATCCAGTGGCTGTCTGAATGGAAGGAATCAACCGATAAATTGACTGTGTTTAATACATTTTTAGGTTTAGAGCTATAAGAGGCCGAATCACACTGGGATGGTGCCATTAGTATGATCCTTACAGAAATAAAAGCTCAGACTGTGCACGGATTAACCTGCCATACCCTTTCCAGTCTGAGCGGTTGGTATTACTTGCCCCAACCCTCCCTGCGCCCTCGCCCCCCTGGCATGAGGAGAGGGGCAGGGATTCTGTTGGATGTGTCGGGGGGTGGGGTCGTCGCACATTCTGGCATCGGCACCAGTTCTCACCCCCACAGCCGGTGGACGTCCCGGCTCTCCCAGGGCTCGGCTAATCCTCTTATTCAGCGTCCGGCTAGAGGCAGCGGGGCTCCCACAGACCGGAGCGCAGAGCCGGCCACTCTCCGCTGAATAAACACACTGACACAGTTGTGGTCTTTTTCTCTCCGTACAGACGCTGAGCAAGAGTTCTCCATAGAATCTATTCTACTCATTCACTCTTTTCCAGTAGAACATAAGCACCCCCCACCCCTTCACTAACCCCTCTGTTTTCTGTCTTCACAATGAATCTCACAAACCCCCTTTTTCTTCTCCATCACCCTCCCATCACTTCCTTCTCTACATTCGTCTCCTCAGCATTTTCACTCCTGGTTTGCTCCTTTCGCAAAACTTTTTCTTGGGATAGTTTGAAATAATTACTGTAGTATAACACCATTTGATGTCTCAGCCTTTGGCCTAAGTAATAATGAAGTAGGTCATGAGTTATAAGGACATTTGTAAAAACGTTCAACGTATTTAGTTTAGCATGATAGCATGCAAACATTAGCAGAGCTATGACCTGAATGCTAATGTCAGCAAGCTAACACTGACAATGTTAACATGCTGATGGTAAAGCAGGTGTAAAGTTTCCACGTTCCACTTCTTAGTATAGTGTGTTAGCATGATAACATCGAGCTAAATGCTTGTGTTAGCATGTACATGCGGTTTAGTAATGTTTAACATGTTCACAACTTGCCAGTATGCTAATGCTGACAATCTTTAAATGCTAGCATTAGCATCATAACTTTGATTATGTTAACATGCTGTAGTTTAAGCAGGTGTACTGTTAACCACGTTCAACATCTTAATTTAGTGTGCTAAGATGCTAACATTAGCAGAACTATCAGCTAGCCGATGTTTAACATGTTCACAACTTAGTTTAATGTGTTAGCATACAAACATTAGCAAAACTATAAACGTATTGCTTATGCCAGCTTGCTAATGCTGACAGTGTTTTTTTGCTTGTATCAGCATCATAACATTGATTATGGATAAGCAGTTTACCATGTTCAACATCTTAGTTAAGTGTTTAAGTTGCTAATGTTAGCAGCACTACAAGGTAAAATGTTAACATGCTTAGATGCTAACATTAGCAGAACTACCAGCTCAAATGTTATGTTAGTGGTTTAACAGAATGTAGCCTACCGTGTTCAAAATCTTAGTTAAGTGTAATGGCATGCTAACATTAGCAGAACAGTGCGCTCAATGCTAGTATCAGCATCATAACACCGACATCCCGATGGATAAGCACCTGCACTGTTAGCCCTGTTCAATATCTTAGTTTACTGTAGGCTACTAAGATGCTAATGTGAGCAGCACTACAAGCTAAATGCTGATGCTCACAATGTTAACATGCTAACGGTTAAGTGGGTGTAATATTTGTTCACGACTTAGTTTAGTGTGTTAGCATACAAACATTAGCAGAGCTATGAGATGAAGGCAAAAGACTGGATGCTAAAACACATCTAGTTTAGTGTGTAAGCACGTTAATATGCTAATTAGCACTCAAGACAAGGTGCAGCTAAGGGCTGATGGAGTCTCAGGTATTTGGCTCCTAGACAAATAATTATATAAATTAATATTTTGATCTGTTGAAGCTAGCTGATAATTTAGCTTTAGCTTAACCTGTAATGTAATGAACATTAAGAATATTGTTATTAGCTAAAGAGCTAAATTATCTATGACTCGACTGTGTCTCTGTTTACTTTATTTTTTGGAGTAAAGAACACTGCAGCATCTGCTCTTGTTTTGTGTACAGCTTTAACATTCCCTATGCTCTGTGAGTGTAACACTTCCTGTCCTCTGTGACAGACTCAGCAGGTGTTTTCTCTGTAGTCAGTGACACAAAAGGTCTCCAACCCAACTCAGGTGTCAGGTATTGTCAGGACGCCGTTGCGCTCGGTAACTGAAACCTGCAGCGTTTGATGTGTGCATGTCGGGGAGTCGTGTTTGTCCTGCAGCGCAGAGAGGATCAGACGCACGGCGAGGAAGTGATGGATTGAAAGTGATGCAGCAGATGCTCAGTGTGTCAGAGTCACTGTGATCTGACGTGCGATGGTGCCTTTTGTCAACGCAGCAACACCCGGGAAAGACAAAAGCACCTGCTGCAAACAACACAATCATTTTACACATTTTCTTTAGGGATAATAATAGTTTGATATATAGTGTATTTCCGATTTTATAGTTTGACTCATGTCCCATCTGTTAACATGGAGGAGGCGGGCTTTATGAGCTATACTGCAGCAGGGGGCGATAGAGAGGGTTTGGCTTTTAGGGAGCTGTCATGCCATTCATGTGTCTTTTTATACTCTGTACTATATGTTGTTAACTTTGGGGAAAAGTTTAGTTGATTTTGAGCTGAATTATTGTATTAATATGAGCGGTAAAAGTGTTTCTGATATCAGATCTAAAGCTGCTTTAAAAGGGTTGAGCTGCAGGGCTTCTTCAGGCGGCGCTGGTTTGGTCATTGCACAGGTCAGAAAACTTTCAAATTGCTGCACATCGTTGTCTCTTAAATCAGGCAGAATGTGGAGGAGAAAGATTAGATCAATAAAACTTGCTGATAATTGAAGGAGGGATACTGCACCTGAACACACACACTTTTTTTAGGTATTAGTACAACTTTAAAAATACATGTAATCAGAATAAAACAACCTGCCTTTGGGAGATTTTCTTTCTCAAGTTGCCACAGAAACACACATTGATGGAAACTGGTCACACACACACACACACACACACACACACACACGCAGGCTGTAATAGACTCTTGCTGATGTGCTGTTCAGGCAGCAGACAGGTGTTTCATGTCATGCTGTTTACACTGTCTGGTTTCCATTTCAACCTTAACACGGACGGAGCGCACAGCTTCCTGTCTGTGCTGACCCACCTGACTGCTCCGAGGTCACAGAGGAGGAAACTGACTGACTTCTCTCCGTCTGTCTGTTTGTCCACCAGCTTGTGCCTGTCAGTTTTTAGCCACAGGAGCAGTTTGGTTTTTAGGAAACTTGTGTGTCGACAGATACTTACTGAGGGATTTCACTTAAAGTTTGTACATTCGTCGCCTTAGAGGTTTAATCCTGATAACTGCTGATCCTGTGACTTTTTATCCACCAGACATTAGCCACAGACATGCTCCTATTGTTATTTTAACAGCTTTTTGTCATGGTAACCTCTTCTTTTTAAACTAGAGACAGTGTTACATTGCTGCCTTCAAGGCCACCAAACTCCATTAACAAAAACAGCAATTTTACCTCACAGAACATGGAGGTTGTTGGTCTACCTCTGCCTCAATCTGTTAGTTTATTTGTGTTTTGAGCGACTTTGGTGCCGTTAGTTTAGCTACAAACTCTTTCTCTTACAGTTACAGTTTGTGTTTTTACTTCATGCTTCAACAAATGATGTAACATTATTCATGAGAAAATGGACCAGACCGACACCTTCCACTTTTGCTCTCCATGTCTTGTATAAACAAAGACATTTTGTCGTAATGGTGTTGCCAGGGGAGAAGACAGAGCGTCATCAAATCCATGATTGATCAGTAGTTGTCCGGTTCTTATCTCTGGAGCAGACTGGGATCGTCCACCCTGACGTGACAATGACTCAGAAACATCCTCAGCTCACTGCGGAGGAAATAAAAGCTGCTTCTTATTACTTGAACTTCTCCCCTCTGACCTTTCAACTAGAGGTCGTGACCCCGCCACAGTGTGAGCATTGGAGTTCAGTGAAAGCAGCAGAGTGAGTTATACCACCAGACCAGGAGAAGATGTCACGTCTGATTGTTTCTTTATCGCTGCTTTCTGAAGGAAGCGAGCTGCGGCTGTAAGTCAGCTGGAATGCGTCGCAGTAAATCTCTTTCAGTGTCTATGTATGGGCACGCAATGATTCATGGGAAAGTGGCGGGGGCGAGCTTGTGCCTCATCAGGAGGTTTAGTTCCACTTTGGCGCTCCGTCAGTCCTCTATTCCTCAGAAACACAAGTTCAAAGTCGTCTCTGCAGGATTTCAATCCTGTTTCTACATCTGAACCGTCTTTAGATTCAGGGATTAAACTTTCTACACTTTAACTAAAATAAAAAGGATGACTGGACCCTCCTGTGACGTTCCACCACAGAAGAAGAACAAGAAAAGCTTTATTCTCTCAGAGGGAGAGACTCAATCTGCAGGCAGGCGAGTGTATCCCACCGACGAGCAGACATGAATACATGTTTCTGTGATATTTCTTATGCATCTTTGTGTTGTGATTAAATGTTGTTGAGTCCCCCTCAGGCCCTTATGTCTGTCTTCCATTGCAAAGTACGCCACCAAAAACAAACACCGAAGTCACAGAAGAACACAAAATGAACTAAATGAGTTACCTAACAGAGCAAGCGAAAGAGCAGCAACTCCTGTTCTGCAGCGTAAAATTACTTTTTTTGTCAATGGAGTCTGGTGGGTCGCAGGTTTTTCAGACCAGATAGATGCCGATTGTCTCTTTTCCCATTGCCAGTGAAGTATCCTCCTGTCGGCCTCTTTTCTGCTGCGTCACCGTCTGACGTCACAAACGCGCTGGAGACAGGGTTAGTAACCAGTGAAGATGTTACGGTGGTTAGCTCTTTATTGTATCTATTACTCAGTCAGTCTGTTTATCAAACTCGTCCGACAAATTTGGAACAATGTTCGAGCGCTGCTCGGACGGAGACGGGTGGAATTTGTAGCTGAGACGAGGAGTCGCAGGAGGGGTGGAGATTAACGTGTCGATGCGGGTTTTTGTGATCCCATCAATGCCGATCGAAGCTGAGGCGATAATTACCCGGGTCTACTGCAGAGTCATCTGACCGGGTCTGAATGCTGATCGTAACCTTTCCCACTAAGCAAAAAAGCCGAGTGTTAGCAGGTTTTTTGGGAAGTGGGAAGCGGCTTTAGTGAATAAATTAATTTGAGTGGACACGTTGGAAATTTGGAAAAAACAGGAACAGCTGTTACATTGCTCTCTTCAGACCCACCAAACTCGTTGGGTTTGCTGCAAACTCTTTTTGTCACATTGACAGTTTGTCTTCGGTCCGAGGTTTCAACCAGGAGTGTTCAAATAAACGTGAGCTGACACGTTGGAAGTTGAAATATTGCAGAAAAATGTTTTTGCTAATATCATGCGGCCCTAACCTGCAGTTCAACACACACAACAACCGGTTTATTAAGATGTTATTTTCTGCACAGGACATATTGTCTTTAGTGGACTTTAACCTTTATCCTGCTTTTAATTTGAAAGTCATCCATCTGCTCCCTCTGCAGGTCTTCTGTACATTAAACCCCCTGCAGGAAGTTTTTAAACCCAATCTCACCCAAACTTTCAAAGTGATCTCCTCTTTACTCATAAACACTTAATCTAATGCTGCTGCTCCGGGTTTAACGCAGGCAGATTACTGAACAACTCCTGCTTTAAGGAGAACTTCACTTCCTGTGTGGAGGTTTTTCGTACCGAGGAGTCGACCTGCAGGCGACGTCTTCCCTCTGCAGATTGACAAACATGTAATCCTGGATTAGACGGCTATCATCCAGATCTCAGGGGGAATAAATGCTGCGCAGCAGGAGACCTCATCTCCTAATTTACTGCAGACTAATGCGAAACTGAAAACAGCACGGGTCGTGAAACTTAATTTGCAGAGGAGGCTCGAAGCGTTCAGAGGGATTTATGATATCTGAGTTTGAATGTGGACGTGAAGGAACAGTCAGAAAAATGTGTTCTGGAGGTCGGGCGTTCGTTTGCTGATCTGCTGCCGTGTTTGGAAACTGGCTTTCATACAGATTTCGGGGACATGCTTGTAGGGATTTGCATTAGTGAGGTCAAACACTGATGTTGCGTGATGCAGGGATAAGATCTGGCTCGTGTTGTTCCAGTAGGGCTGTACCAGACTCCTTTTATGACTATGTTCCCTTTTTTTATCAGCCTACATGAGTCTCATGTTTTACCTGTAGGACGCACTTATCAAAGTCCCATAAGCCAGAGGGATCAGCCGAACATTAAACATCTCCAGCTGCCTGCTTTCTTCGTGTTTTAAATGGCCTCAATGTCATTTTTCACTTTATCATTCAACCGGATGAAGGATCTTAGTCAGATAATGGGCTGAAGTTAGCGACAGCTCGGCTCTCAGCCCCTGCAGCCCTCCCGAATAGCATCAGAGAGACACTGATAATGTTTTCAAAGTGCTTCATTCAGTGTTTTACCAGTTTTAATCAAAGGCTCTGTTTTTGTTTTGGGGAGGAGGAGAGCTCTGGGAACAAGATCCAAGCACCTGTCAATAAGCTGCAGCTCAGCTCTCAGCCCCTCCGGACTTCCTGTTTCTGGTCCTCTGAAGTGATGATTCAAATCGTCTGACGATCAGGGCGTGGCCTTTGTTTGGATATAAAGTTATAAAACTTGTAATATGTGACTGAAACTTCGTAAAAATCTTCTAGGGGGCACTACGGAGCCCTTTTGCTGAACCCATATGTGAGATTAGGGCGGCAAAATTAATCAACTATTAATTCTGATCACGATCTTGTCTTCCCACAATTAAGTTTACACGACTGACGGTTTGGGCTTTACTTTTGTGGGAGCTGGCATGTCATGTGATGAGCGCCTACCTTGCAGCGAAAGAGTGGAAGAGTGAACAACAGAGACGGTCAGAGAAACTAACGTCAAACGTCCGGAACAGAAGACGAAGAGCCGGTCCCCTGAAACGGCTCGTCAGCGCTTGTTTGGAGGCGTTTCAGGTTTAAGTGATGTTAAGAAGAAACAATAATCAGCAGAGAGGTCATGAAACCTGCGTCTGCGCTGCAAAGCAACACGAGCTGCACATTTCCATGTGTTTTTGAGCATCTTGACTTCCTCCAAAAGCTGATCAAGTTCGTAACTAAAGAGAGAAATAATAACACCTCCAGGTTCTACCATCAGTTGGTTCGTTGGCCCAATTTATTGGATGGATTTTTACACGTCAGAGTTTACGGGAGAAACTGAAGGCAAGACAAACAGCCGATGGGTGCATGTTTTTGCCTGTGAAGTAATTCCATCAATGAATTCTCGACATTTCTTCTGTGCTTGTAAACACACACCTCATCACGTCACTTTGCTTCCTCTCTGTGTCATGTGACCTCTGCTCTTTGTCTCCCGGTCGGGCCTCGGCGCTCTGTTATGATAATGAGGTGTCGCTCTCTAACGGCCCCTCAGGGCGTCGACTTGACTTCATTAACGTGACAGATGCCCGCACAGACGCTCGGGTTAATGATGTCACCTCCTGACATCACACCGCGCAGGAAATCATTACATACATGACTGAGAGCGCGAGTGAACCAGAGAGTTAGCAGGATGGAGAGAACATAGTGAGGCAGGGAGGGAAATTAACCCTTTTGGGTCTGTGGGTTTGGACTGATGCTTCCTACGGCGTTTCTGTCTGATTGTTTTTAACCAAAATGTACAAAAATGGCCCAAAATATAATTTGCTGAGGACATATTTTAACATTAAGAGCAAACTGACTTTAACCCGCAACACATCTCTTTTCTAAACTTTAGCAAGTGTTAGCTAACCAGGCTACAACATGTTCCTGGAGCGTGTGTGCTACAGACGTGCAGATCTGAGGTTGTGTTGGCCGGCATCTGTAGAAAGACTCTTTCAGTAAACGCTCAGGTGTCTTGTATCAGATGTTAGGAACAAACAAACCCTGTGGTCCCAAGGGTTGGAGCACACCTTGGTTCAAATATGTGTATATGGTTCCAATGACTGTATAAAGATGGACGATGTGTCTCAACCTTGTTGACGTCCCGCCCCTTCCTCTACCCAGAACACACCTTTACCTTGTGGCCTTTATGACCTATACTGCAGCCAGTCAGCAGGGGGCGATAGAGAGGGTTTGGACTCACTGTGAGGGAGCTGTCAGGTCGCCCATAGATATAACTTAAAGGACTACTGGAAGAATCCGGATTCTGTTTTAATGTTGAAACAGAATCAATCTGTTTAAAGTAGCTGAGATTTAGATCAACAAAAACAAACCGAAGCTCGACCGGCTCTCTTTGATAATTAGAAGTGAGTCACTGATGCTCTGCAGCTTTGTGTTGGATTGTTTCAAACTGCCTGCGGCCTTTTTCAGCCGCTGGATATCGTGAAGTTTGTGTTTGTACTTGTGGTTTTGTTTGGCAGCTGTTCAGTGCAACCTTTAGCGGTGACTCAGGAAAAGGTATCCAGATAAAAAAAATCAAAGCAGTCGTGCACAGAACGGCCAAATTACAGCTAATTATGAAGCTTGTACAGACTTTGGAAAAGCAAACATGAGGATATGAAACATGTCAATATGTCCTGTGTTTCAGCAGTAAAAATGTTTACTAAGGATTTAAAGGAATCAGCGGTAACACAAAAGAACATTTACACATACAATCAACAACTTACATAACAGATGATATGTAATTAAATGACCCTCCTCTTCTTCTCTGTCTTACAGCTGATGGATACGCTTACAGGAATCAACGCAAGTTCTCAGAGGACATCGACTGGTCGTACGCAGGTGAGTCACACACGAGCTAATCTCTGTTAACACACATCTGCATATAAATTCAGGATCTGTTAGCACATGATAGCATATGTAGTGACAGAAGTGGTTTGTAGTCCAAATAGTATTGACCACTAGCATTTCTGTGGAAAGTGGTCTGTGTGGAGACGACAGAGGCGACACGATCGGCTGTAATACCATCCCAGCTCACATCGGCGTGCGTGCAGGTTCAGCTAACAATCCTTTCTTCATTCTCTCCATTCTCGCTTCTCAAGTTGCTCGTCCGACAGTAAACAGTTATCTCGCAAAACAAGTAACGAAAAATACATTTTACGGAGAGTGAAATAATCAAGCATGCCGTTGTCTGATGTACATTTATCGTGTCTCCCTTTGTGTTTTGAGAGGCCCTACTGGCACAAAATCTGAGCTCAATCAGCACCTGCAGGGCGGGGACAGCACCGCGTTTCTGTCCGACACGTGCTGCAGCTGAGGGGAGAGCTCTTTAATTAACAGGAACAAAAACGAAACCTCTCGATCAACTTACTGTCCAATCACGGATGATGCTCTCTCGCTTTAATGCCCTTTTATTTAACTGGTGCACAGCGTAATTTAAAGTCTGCAGTGCAGTCTACTCGCAAACAGCAGTGGCGCACAGAGACGCTGTTTGCTCTTCAGTGCACTCTGGGGTGCATTTTGTTTTTGCTCAGGTTTAGGAGGCGCAAAAGCCGCACAATCCTGTAGTGAATCAGGCCTTTGGAGTTTGCTTAGCCCTCGCTTCTCTCAAGCTCCGCCCTCCTGTCCAAATATGGTCACTTCTAGCATTTAGAAAAATCAAGATGGCGACAGCTAATTTGCCAAACTCGAGGCCTCAGATCCGATGGGTGACAACAGTCTATGTACTTTGCAAAACATTAACACAACTTTATTTTCTTCATATCCTGCTTACAATCTGACCTGGACACACAAAGACACGGTTCGCCTTTATTTCATTTCTTTATATTTGATCTAGTTTTTAATCGGTGGACCACCTGGAGCTTACAGTGTCTTTTTACTGTTGTTGAAATGTCAAACAAAGTTTAAATTAAAATGCCCCTGTCTAAAATAATAATAAGTTTTAAATTAAAGGTTATTTTGTTTAGAGCAAAGTAAAAAAAGCAGAGAAAGATTTTCAGCTTCTTATTTTTTATTTGAACGTTTGTGTTTCACGTGAGTCACGGTAACAAACTAGAAAAGGAAACTCAGCCTGTGGTTTAAGGTCGGGTATGTTTACAGCCTGTGTGTGCGCGCGTGCGTGTGTGTACGCTCCATTGACATGCTAATTTCCGTCCTGACCCAGAAGCCCGTCTGACCTGGTTGGGCTCTTTGTCCTCTGGTGGAGGAAGCTCTAACAGCCAATCAGAGCGCGGACAGAGAGTCATGTGATCTCTGACGTACCTGCTCACAAACACAACACCAGCTGGCAGAAACGACACTACAACACGTAATTAGCCCAAAAGAGAGAAATAGCTGCACACATGTGTGAGGTGACAGGTCATTACGCTGAACATCTGGGAGGTTTTCTGTGAACAGAATAAAAAGGACTCAAAAAACAAACTTTCTGGTTCATTTAATTACTGATAAGTTACATTTTTTCGAGGTTATTTTGTCCCAGAGACGCTCCTTTACGGCAGCTTTAGGTTTGATAAAAAGAAATGAAGCTCTAAATGTCAGAAAGAACAGAACAGTATAAAGTAAGAGAAGTACTGGCATTGAAATCAGTTCCAGGCAGACTCAAAGTTGATTATTGACAAAGTAAAAGCTGCTGTTATCTGCTCACTGGCTGTAGCATAATTAAACCCATAATTAAAATGTCTTAACCTGTATTGTCATGTAGAGGGATCATGTGGTTGGAGGCGCACCTTCGGCCTTTTGACTAACATGTATTTTATCTGAATGATAGTCTGTACACTTGCCATGTACTTCAACTTGCACACTTTTACAGGGTAGTGTTGTTGGTGGAATAAAACGAACCTTTTATGCTGTTTGACAAAAAGGGAGCGACATGAATGTATGTCACACCTTGGGATGTAACCCTGTTAGCATGCTGATGTGTTTAAGTGCAGCTTCTTGTCCACGACACAAACAACGTGAGGAGATGAAACAGTGGGCGTTCTTTGACGCTTCTTCCATGATGTCGGTTTGTTGTGTCTGAAACCATCCACACTTCCTCTTCTTCTTCTCCTTTGTCTTCTCTTCCCATTCATTCTTCTTCTTCTTCTTCTTCTTCTTCTTCTCTGCCTCCTCCTCTTTCTTCTTGTTCTTCTCCTTCTTCTTCTCCGGCTCCCCCCCTACATTTTCTTCTCCAATTCCTCCTCCTCTTCGCTTCTTCTCCTTTTTCTTCTCCTCCCATTCCTTCTTCTTCTTGTTTGTCTCCTTCTTCTTCTCCTACTCCTCCTCCTCTATCTCCTTCTTTTTCTTTTTTCGTCTTCTCCTTCTTCTTCATATTCTCCCCAGTCTTCTTCTTTTTCTTCTTCTTCTTTGCCTACTCCTTCTTCTTATTTTACTCTTTCTCCTTTTTCTTCTTGTTCTTCTTCTCCATCACTTCCTCCTATGTCTCCTTCTCCTTTTCCGTCTTCTCCATCTCCTCCTTCTCTTCTTCTCCTTCTATTCCTCCTTCTTCTTCTTGTTCGTCTCCTTCTCCTTCTCCTATATCTCCTTCTTTTTATTTTTTTTCTCCTTCTTCTGGTTCTCCTCTTTCTTCTTGTTCTTCTTCTCCATCTCCTGCTTCTCTTCTCCACCTTCTGTTCCTTCTTCACCTTCTTGTCCGTCTCCTTCTTCTGCTTCTCCTCCTCCTCCTCTATCCCTATCTTCTCCTTCTCCTCCTTCTTCTTTTTCTTTTTTTCCTTCTTCTCCTCCTGCTATCTCACCTCCCCAACTTCCCCACCTGCTGTGCGTATAAGGCCGTCACACTCCCAGGCAGCAGAAAGACATATTCAGCTAACTGGTTTAACACTATATAGAGAAACATTGTTGCTGATGGAGTTTGTATTTGACTTATTTATACTGTGGACGTCCAGCTCAGCTGCTGCTGTTAATCACAGACGGCAAAGTGCAGCTTTCAGTCTGTGTCTCGTCTCCTTAATGGGACTCTGTCGGTCTCAGAGCTGCAGATGTGAACACACCTCAATTTGCTCCCTAAACACGCAGCAGTCACAGCAGCAGGATATACGAGCAGGACACAGAGCGGTCCTGGTCAAAGCTTAACGTACTGCTCAGATTATTTTTGCAATAAAAGCGCGAAAGAAGGCTCGAGGCTGTAGATCAGTTTGACGTGAATGTGAGCTGCTGGATTAAATCAGTGGAGTGAATGGACGGCCTCTCCTGTGGGGGATAGTTTGTATTCCTGGTTGTAACACTTTCCAAACTGTATTTATGTGATCCATCATGTCCGCCTGTTCTGTCTTTGAGGAAACCTGACGCTGTTGTTTGCAGAGCGCTGCAGGCTGTTTGAGAAAAGTCTGCTTGAACACTGAAAAATCTTGACCTTTGACCTCATGAAAGCTGCGAGAGTGAAAAATGTGAGCAGATATTACTGTTAAGGCCGGAGTGATGCAGAACAGCTGGAGGCTATTAGCTCGTTAGCTTGTTAGCTAGCTCTCTCGGAGAAGCACACCTGTAAGCGGTCATTGCAGAATTAGTTAGAGAGGTCTGCACTGTGTCAGTTTGTCCAGCTAATGGAGGACAATGTTATCAGCAGCTGCATGGTTACACGGTTGTTATGCACATATACTTAAAGTGTATTATGTTGACAAAATCTATTAACAGATTCTATTTGAATTATTCTTTAAAATCCGTTTACCGCTCTTCACTGTGCAGCTGTTAAATCAACGAAGAGAAAAGTTGATTGAAAAGTTTTAAATTATGACCTAAAGAAGAAAAAATCTTTACAAGCATCAGGAGATGATGTAACTATACAAATAAAGATTTGGAAATGATTTTAGTCCTCAGCATTGTGTGATTAGAGCCTCATGCCTAGCAACGGTCTGTTCTTCATAGCAACAGTCTGCTATCAAGAAATAACGGACCTCAGAATGCCGTACTTAACAGAATCAAGTATTTGACACGGCTGTGTAATAAACAAAAAAAACGAAGTATACAATAAGATGTTGAAATAATAAAACTGAATTTATGAAATGTACACCTTTATGGAGTGAAAAGAAAAGGAATATTAGAGAGGGTATGTCTTAGAAACTTCTCAGAATATTTTGCAGTAGAACACAAACAGTAAGCTCAATACTAAAACATATAACTTTATTAAGACCTTTAAAAACAGAATGTTATGGGCATCATAATGTTAGACTTAAAAACCAAACAGTTTCGTATCGTATTGCATGAGATTGTACAGGTGTACCGTCCCGTCTCCCGTGCTGATAATGTACCCTTTTTTTTTTGGCTTTTTATGCCTTTTTTTTTGTAGAGAGAGGACAGTGGATAGTGGAGGAAATGGGGAAGAGAGAGTGGGGATGACACGCAGCAAAGGGCCGAGGTCAGGAGTTGAACCCGGGGCCGCCGCATTGAAGACTGTAGCCTCTGTATATGGTCACCAATTTTAACTGCTGAGCTGAACCGGCGCCCACCGATAATGCACCTGGACAGCTGTCAAAGTAGTGAAAAGTTGTCATATAATTGTATAATCCATGTGGGGTTCCCTGCCTGCTCTTTAAAGTAATACACTTAATTACACTTTACCAAACGTGACAAGTTGACAGCTCTGTGATCGTTGGGGTTGTGAGAACTTTGAGACCTTGAAGCAAGTTCAAAGGTCGCAGAAGGAGTGTACAGTTGTGGTAGTTTGCTTTTACTTTTGGGTCATATTTTTATAAAGTCAACATGCATATTGGTGATTGCATTTATGTTTCATTAAACCACGCAATGAGCTTTGTGTCCCGTGTGGAAGCGTTAAGCATTCCATATGTTCCATATGTTTCTCAGATACTCATCTATCCACAAAACGGCTTTTATTTATGTATTCAGAAGTTATCTTCATCCTGTACTCATGCAGCTGAGAGAGGCCTATCAAAACCCTTTCTTATTGGTGCGTTCAGGTGCTTTTATGAAACGCCTAGGTTGACTCCATAGGTTATTTTTGTGAAGCTAACTGATGTCAGAGATTCCCTCTAGCACCTTGTTGATTAAGCAACAGCTTTATCTGAAAGTTTGTTTGTGTCTGCCCTTCAGGAACATTAAATCAAAACAACTGGGCCAAGAAGTTCCCGTCCTGCAGCAACGCCAAGCAGTCTCCCATCAACATCGAGGAGAACCTGGCTCAGGTGAAGCTGCAGTACCAGAAGCTGAAGTTTGACGGCTGGGAGAGCCTGACAACCGACAGGACGACCATCAAGAACGACGGCAAGACAGGTACGAGTAAAAAGACAGGACTGTGGTCACTGTTCATTTGGAGTATTTTTAGGGCGACTAAAATCAATATTTTCATATACATAACATTTATATATTAAATAACAACAGTAACAAAGTGGAGCATTTGCAGCTAGAGAGACAGATTTTTGCCTAAGGAGGTGGTGGAGACCGAAAACAGAGATGAAAGCAAATAAATATTGGAATTAAAATGGACACAAACATGGTGAACATGACGTGATGATCATGTTTTCCTGTGGTTGCTAGCATGTTAGCCGCAGCTACTTCATAAGGTGATAATAGGAAATGGTTTGCCTCACCAAAGTGGCCATAAATAACACAACGATCATCATTAACCTTTTTTATGAAAACTGGAAAGATGACATTATCAACTGGAAAGATTTAAAACACTGACATCTTACAAAAGTCATTTATTCCTGGTTAAAGAAAAAACATCCTGTTTCCATACGCATATAAGACTTTTTGAATGGTAGTAGGAGCACAGTAGGAGCCATTTTAATTATTGTGTTCGAATCCAAAGCAAATTTTTTCACAAGGTTTCACAAGGCGATTACATACAAAGTCAGTGCAAAGACGCAAATTTGTGCTTGGTGACACTAAAAACATGACTTTAAAGACACAAGTTGAATTCGGTCTACTCGAGTGAGAACATTTGCATGACTCGCAACTCATGTCAAGAACGCCTACAAGTGTTGAGATTCTCCTGACATCCTGAAATCGCATCAGAAATAGTCAACCAAACACCATTCAAAAAACAGGCATTTTAAAAGTGGTTTGCTTGTCCTTTTACAGACAGATCCGACAAAGCATGAATTCAGACTTTTAACAAACCTGCATCCTGATGTAGTTATTTCAGCATCCTCTCAGCCTGTTTATTGTCATTAAATCTCAGTAACATCTGTTTATTTTGGGTTCTTAGCGCTGTAGTAAGACAGATTTCAGCCCATGTGTGACTTGCAAGATACAGTGAAACTGCCACTCAACTGAGACAGATGGACAGGCGCTCCACAGCTGAAATAGAAAGCTGGTAGTTGGTGTCCATCAGAGAAATCCTGGTACTGATCCGAGCTAACAGCTCATCACACTGGGCACTGGTCAGCCTCAAGGAGCTGGAAGCAGCAGGAGAGTTCATCCAGACACAGCTCAGGAGGAGGAGGGGAGATTGAAAGAGCTGTGTGCATGTCAGAATGATGTTATGACCCAGACATGATTGTGTATTGCTCTTTGACGTATCTGTATGGGTTAATATTGGTGGGATACTCCTGTGAGTAATGGGAGACGATAATTCTTCTTTCCTTTCTTAGTTTTTGGTTTGTTTTGTTGGTAATACAAGTTAAACATCATTTTAAATGCTGACTAGTATGTCTGCTTAAATATGTAAAACAACAGTTCAGGCCTCCTAAATCTAACGCCATTTTGACCTCATTTCCTTCTCCCCTCCTTGGCCTCCACCCTTAAGTGTCAGCTGTCTGCTTTCCTATTGACTGTTCGTCCCACATAGATACGAGTGATAACTCCTTTTCTCATACAGTTGTGTCCTATTGTAAAGGATACAGTTACCAGTTTTTCATTTGACAGAATCGAGAGCCTTTTATATATTTCCTCTCTCTAAGTGGTGTGAAACACAATAGCCTACAGTGTGCATTCAGGATAATTGTTAAGTGAAATTGTAGACAAGAGGGATCCCGCCTCGCCTTTTCGAAAAGCTCCAAACAGACGAGTCCAGCGCTTCTTAGCAACGGGACTCTCAGCGAAATAAGAAGCACTCTGTTGTGGTTGTTGTTCGGTCGCCAGCTGCACCAAAGGCTTTTATTAATGGAGATGTTTGGTGGACAATCTGAGCACGATTCAGGCCAACAGCACTTAAACCTGTTTTTATCAGCCCACCAATGGGCCCAGTGTAGGTTCAAGGCACAGACTGCCATCCGCACACACTCTTTGAAAGCTCCGTGCCTTTCAGGAGTGTACTCATCCACAAATAGAAGATTTTGGTTTCAGAAAAAGAGGTGATGGATGGAGTGTATGGATCGATTCATGCCTTAATACGAGGCAAACAGACTTTTCAACAGGAATGAATAAGCTAAGTTGAATCAATATTTGCCTTACCTTGAGGGGAAATTAGATTTTAGACAGACACCAAACACCATTCAAAAAACAGGCATTTAAAAGAAGACACAATAGGAACCAAGCCGCACAAAGACCACAAACAACAAAAAGGACATAAAGGAGGCGAAACACTGACAGATGAAAAGTTAGAAAGAACAAAAAACAAGTTCTTTACGTGTTGAGAGCTAAAGTCGATGGTTTTGCAAAGACTGAAATTTGTCAGCCAGTCACATGACAAATACTATGTATAATCTGTACAAAATGCTTTTTTTAAGGTAGTGGGCTGAGACGTACAGTATAGCAAGGAAGATGAAAGGACGGTCCAATGCTCCACCTTCATCAGATCATCAAAGACCGTTTCGACCCTTGAGGGGGACCTTTTGTCAGGACAAACAAAGGCCGACCTAAAGAAGAGCCCCTTGTGGTTTCAATCATTGTTTGATGGTCCATTAAAGCTGTTAGTGGAGTGCTATGTGATGTACAGCCTGTCATCCTTTGGTCTTCTTTACATTTATAATCCATTATTTCAATGAGCTGTAAGGCCTTGCTGGGGTTGGGTCTTCAAAGCTTTAAAAGCAGTAGAAGGATCTGATCTAGGCGGTAAAGCTGTACGCAGATGATGGTATAATTAAACAATTAAAATGCA
This sequence comes from Semicossyphus pulcher, assembly GCF_022749685.1. Taxonomy (NCBI): domain Eukaryota; kingdom Metazoa; phylum Chordata; class Actinopteri; order Labriformes; family Labridae; genus Semicossyphus; species Semicossyphus pulcher. The sequence goes on from NW_027211759.1 coordinate 2,711,948, forward strand.
GCACATTCAGTGTCATACATTTGCTCATGGCTTTGTCGTTTGTTTTCAGTGGCGGTCGATGTGGATGGAGAGTTCTTTGTCAGTGGAGGGGGCCTGAGGTCAAAGTTCAAGGTAGGGCGCATCACCTTCCACTGGGGGCGCTGCAACGCCTCTTCAGAGGGCTCCGAACACAGTCTGGATGGCGTCAAATACCCTCTAGAGGTGAGACAATGTTTTATGTAACAGTTATACCAAGTCAGTCTTTTATGAAAAGGTTTATAGAGAAGTAAATGAAAGTAACCTTATAATTTTGTCTTTGTTGGACTTATTTGGTGTATTTCTTACCAAAAATAGCCACTAATTAAGATAAGAGGCAAAACTTTCAAATATATCTATAGATTAATGTTTCTCTTACAAAAAATGATACCTTCAGAACAAGTTTTTTTTTGTCATTTTCCGGCAAATACTAGCATCTAGGCTAGGTGACAATCAATGCTAGACGTAATAAGAAACAAAAACCCTCATCCCCAAAACCAGCATCTATTTTTTTTTATTAATGGGAGCTTAACTTCTATTTCTGTACACAAATAAATGAAGTCTGTGTCTGTACTGACTTTATTTAGCAATGCTTCCATCTTTGATGGCTATGGAAGGCTTGACTTAGTCATAAACAATTCATTTAATTCACACATCAAAACAAGACTACATTCAGATGCTTAGAATTATTATACTCGTAACTTATGAAATTAATCTTTCATGGAGCCTTTCAAATTTAGAAAAGTTTCTACAAAGAACACAAGACACTGATATTTTTCCCTACTGTCTAACGGTTTTAGAAACACCATATTAAAAACAGAGTGTAGCTCTGGTGACACCTGAATGTGACTTCTGTACCTTAACATTTTTTCACAGATGCAGATCTACTGTTATGAGGCGCATCGCTTTGAGTCTTTGGATGAAACCATCAAGGCTGGAGGCAGAATGACAGCGCTCGCCGTGCTGTTTGAGGTTAGCATGCTCTCCAGGGTGGATGATCACATTATCCTGCTAACACTGTGATCAGTCTGGAGGCGTTTCTGTCAGTTGTCTCCCAGTATCACATACAAGGGCATTAAAATACAAATAAAATGAATTAGAAGAATGAAACAAATGCAATGGGGTGGAAGTAGTGAGTGATAAAAAAAAGTCTGTTTGGCTGCTAAATAGCTTAACATAAACTTTTTCAGCAGCTTAACTTAACTGTTGGCTAACTCCAGATAGTTCTAGCTAATATTTGATCTATTAGCTTTACTAACCAAAGTGTTTAGGCAGCTTAATGTTACTTTTAGCTAACATTAGCATGTAACTTTCTTGCTTATATTTGATCTATAAGCTAAACTTACCAAACTGCTTAAACCACTAAACTTAACAAGTGCTGGCTAATAGTTCTCTGTCCGCTAACCCAAACAAAACAGCTCTAGCTAATGTTAATCTAATGTTAGCTAGACAAGCAGTTTTTAAAGCTAATTTAACTAGCTGACCCAAACAAGATAGTTCTAGCTAATATTTTATCTATCAGATTGCATTGCCAACAATGTTTAAATAGCTAGCCCTTATCAAATAGTGATTGCTTATTTTTCAACTATTAGCTAAACTAACACAAACTGTTTTTACAGCTTACCCTAACCAGATAGCTAACATTTGATTCCTTAACTACTCTAAAACAATCTATTTCAGAGCTTAACCTAACTGTAATCTGAAACTAACCAAATTGTTATAGCCGTTTTTGTCTTTCTGTTTAACTTACACAAAATGTTTTACAGCTTAACCTAACTATGCTGCCAGCTAATGTTTGATCAATTTGCTTATCTAACCCAAACTGTTAAAACAGCCTAGCTTAATTGTTACCTAAACTCACCACAACAGTTTTGGTTTACATCTCTTTTTGACCACACTGTGTTGCACTGTTTTAGCTGAGCAGCTAGAAAATGTTGATGGGACTGTTTTATCTATCAGACTATTTGTTCTCTGTATAGCATGAAATGGTACATAGCAAAATATTTCTCAGCAAAATATTGCTGAGAACATAAAACCTTTGAAAGTTGTTCTAAATGTGTCCTATTGAAGGGATATCGAGCCTGGGAACATAGAACCCTTGGAGCATTGTTACACTCCTGTTACAGACATTAGGGCTTGGCTATTGATTTGGATATTTCACAATGCGAGTTGTGTTTCTGTTAAGCTAGCTGTGGGAGCTATCAGGGGTCGTAAGCATTGTCTTAAAAGACTTAACTTTGAGTCTGTCCTCATTTCACAAAATGCCTGAATAAAGAGGCTTAGCTACTTAAAATCTGGCAGGTTTGAAACTAGAATGACTTTATGGATGACTTCTTGTAGAAGATGAAAACAATCGGACTGAGGGAATGAATCAAAGTCTCACAGCAGAATCGGCTACTGTAGTAAAACCTCAGTGAGTGCAGTGTTTGAACAGTTAGATTCATATTTTGGCTTCGGATCTTTGCAGAACTCTTGTCTGTGTTTTCATGTTCAGTGCCAGGGTCGTACTGGAGCGTGATGCATACTTTGTGCTTTGCTTTGTGCAATCGTTTTGCCCGAGGCCGGTTTGGCGTGTTCGAACCGACAGGGGCCATGTTGGAACAAAACTCAGAAAAAAAACGTCTGATGTTCAGCTGCAGGCTCTGTGTGTGTTTAGGGCTGCAGGTTGGGTGGAGAGCAGGGTGGGAAAACTACCAGCCAACACAAAAAATCTAGTTATGTTTGTTCTTCCAGACGTAACTGAGCCATCATTTTTACTTTTTTAACCATCCAAAAGTCATGTTGAGTGGAGAGTGGTGGTAGTAGTAGTAGTTGAAGGTGAATGTTATGTAGCCTGAGGGTCTTATTTTTTTTAACATCACTCCCCATTGTTTTCCATCTGTGCTTTCTCTGTCTTTTGTAAATTAATATTAATGTAAACTAGAGAAAAGTAGTAATTCCTTTTGATGATCACTTACGGAAATAACACAGAAGCTACAATCCTTTAACTTCTCCTGTCAATGATATTGTAGACTAAAGGTGGCAAGGAGAGCACGGGTGGATTTCTGTGCTGATCTCCTGTCAGACTGGTTTAGGTGCTGAACGCCCACTTTGGTGTCTGTACCTGACATCAAAGTTTCTACTCCCATGAAAGTTTACTTCCAGCCTGTCATTGCACCGTTAGAGCCTACATGCAGTAATCCACATAACTCCACAGCATTTTTTTTTAACTACGACCTAAATAAATACCTTCTTACAACTGTGATTACCATAACCAGGAAAGCTTGTATTAGCGGCTGCCAGTGGGTACAGACTGTAAAGAAGTTTAACTAATCTGAAACTGGTTGAAGCCTTCTATGGTCAAAAAATGTGACACTGACACTTAGTGGTAGTATCTATAACTTAAATTCTTGGTTGTTTAATGTTCATGTGCAGTTTTTCTTTCGTGGCCCCACTGATATCTGTTATGAGAGTGAGAAAAAGTTTTTTAAAAAGCGTAGTTGCAACAGCACTGCCTTCCACTCCTATCTACAAAAGTTTGAATCAAAGAACTTTTAATCTAAATTTTAAAGTTTAACATCCTAAGAAAAGCTAAGCAACAGCTGTAGACTACCACTTAGCTAAAAGTACTAAAGAAACAGCTCTACTAGTTAGCTAAAAGTAGGCTACTTACAAATACAGCTGTACTAGTTAGCTAAAGCACAGAACAAACAGCTGCACTAGTTAGCTAAACGTTTCAAGTAAACAGGTGTACCAGTTAGCTAAAAGTACTAAAGAAACAGCTCTACTAGTTAGCTAAAAGTAGGCTACTTACAAATACAGCTGTACTAGTTAGCTAAAGCACAGAACAAACAGCTGCACTAGTTAGCTAAACGTTTTAAGTAAACAGCTCTACCAGTTTGCTAAAAGTACTTAATACACAGCTTTATGAGTTAGCTAAAAGTACCAGCTGAAAAAACAACTGAACAAGTAAGCTAAAAATAATTGATAGCTGAACTACTTTTCAGTGAATAAATGGCTAAAGTGGTAAATGATAGCCTAAACATTTGAAATCATTAACTTAAAGTCATGGAAACAGCCTTATAGCTAAAAGTAATGTTAACAGCTAGTTAACTAAAAGTTACGAATCGACAGCTGAAACAGATAGATTAAAGTTAACAGCTCTACTAGTCAGCTAAAAGTAATTGATAAACAGCTGAACTAAACTAAGGGTACACTTGAACAAGTTAAATAAAACTAATAGGTTGTAATGGTTAGCTTAATGCATTAAACTGTTTGCTAACTTAAAATGTCCAGCTTCTGCAGCTTAGCTGGTGGTATCAACAGCCTACTAATGCAAGATTGACTAAAGCTACGTAAACACTGACAGTTTGATTATCTGTAACATTATTGTTCAACATAACTAATCTCATAAAGAAATAACATTTTTAAATCGATTCAAATGAAAACACTTGGTTAAAAAAACATAGTCAACTACTGCTCTGAGGGATTTCACTTCTGTAACTTTGATTCAGAATTTACATTAAAGCCAAAATGTCCACCAAAAGTGATTTTTCATCATGTCATTTTATGTGTATTTTTTAAAAGCCTTTATCAGATAAATATGTTGTTTTTCTCTTCACAGACGAGCACAGAAGAGAATATGAACTACGCTGCCATCATAGACAGTATCAACAGCGTGAGCAGATATGGTAAGTCAGATTCTCCTTCTTTCTCTTGTCTCTTCTTCCGTGGTGCTTATTTGAGCTGTCTTGTTCTGCTGTCCAGGAAAGAGCGCAGAGGTTTTACCCTTCGCCCTGCGAGGTCTCCTGCCCAACTCCACAGAGAAATACTTCATCTACAACGGCTCTCTGACCACGCCGCCCTGCAGCGAGACCGTCGAGTGGATCGTCTTTAAGAACACGGCCACCATCTCCGACGAACAGGTGAGGAGTGGGGATCACTTTCGGTTTCACGTGTCTTTATGTGGATTTTTGTAAATATAACAGAAACCAGTTAATCTAAAAACTTATGGGAGAAATTGAAAGACAATCAGCAGTGATGTAAAGAGACTGCAGGGCTGCAAATCCTGTAAAAAAACAGGGGCACGGTCCTTTAAAAGCCAGACGTCAGCTTCAGGGTTTCTGTTTAAGATGAAAGACGAGCGACACAATAACAGAAAATGTCCGTAAACAACCTTTTAGAAACTTGTTCAAAGAGCTGAAAGGAGGAATTATCATACCAGAGCTCAGGAAACACGCAAGTGATGGGTGAGGCAGAGAGACGGCAGGCTGTCAACAGACCTGCTGCGTGTGTGTGTGTGTGTGCGTGTGTGTGTGTGTGTGTGTGTGTGTGTGTGTGTGCGCGTGTGTGTGTGTGTGTGTGTTTCTGCCTAAATACCGTAAAGATCTTTTGTTAGTCAATATTAGTTGGATGTAATGACTGCTTCTGTATGGCTGTCAATCACTAGGAGCCTGAGGACAGTCACACACACACACACACCTACACACACAATTGCACAAACATGTGAGAGCACACACACAAAAGCTTTTCCACAGAAAGGTTGTCGCGTGACGCCTGCTGAGGCCAGACGTCGAGTTCCTACAGGCTCATTCTCTATGAATACACAGCTGTCAAAAGTCAGGAGTCCTCACACACACACACACACACACACACACACACACATGCATCCTTAAAGGGTTATTCCTATATTTTTTAAACCTAAATTTTGGGGTCTAAATGATTTGTTAAAGGGAAAAATACGTTACATCGTCCTCTTCAAAGCCACCAGACTCCATTGATACAAACACCAATTTTACCTCTTTCTTCAAAAAAAAAAATAAATAAATAAATATCTATATTTTAATGATTAAGCCATCAAAGAATATAAATAAGTCATCAGAGTTGAGACATGTTGGCAGATTCAGCTGAGCTGCACGATCCTCATGCACCTTGTAAACCTGCTGATGAAGGTTTTCCAGGTTTCCCGTGTGTCTCAGCTGGTCTACATTCCAGCTACAGTCAGGCTGCCAGAGCTAAATGCTTTAGAGTCACAACGTTAACAACAACAAATGGCCTTAATGGGCCCTTAGCTTGGCTGCGCTGCAGTGTTGACTCAGTCGATGAGTGTTGTGTAACCGCGGGGGGGGTGACTCACCTGGGCAGGTACAGAGGAAGCCTGCAGGTTAAAGGACCATTTCTGCATGATTCACGGCTCCTGCACGCCCATTCACTTCTCAGGGATTTGAAGCTGAGTGTTAAGACAATTACAGATGTTTATTTGTGTTTGTTTTTTATCAGATTTCTACTGTGTATTTAAAAAGTGTTCTGCAGTTATTAGAATAGTTTGAATTCTGTGATTTCATAGTTTAATTACTCCTCGGTTTGTCGCAGCAGGAGTTTAGAGAACAAACTAATTAAGTCCTGATAATAAAGTTAATTAATCTATTTGTCTATTTCTTTGTGAAAAAAATCTTTAAACATTATCTGTTTGCAGCTTCTCCAGTCCCAGGATATGTACTTTAATCTTCTTCATATCAGTGTAAACCAAGGACTGTATGTAAAGATGGGCGATGCCATCGTGCGCTGGTGACGTCATTTGTAGCCAGAGCTGAACAGTTGAGATCGCCACTTCCGCCAACCAAAACACACACTTAAAGTACCGAAAAAACCAGCACAGATCCGGCAGAATTAGGAGCAAATTAAATACAAGCCTGCAGATTTGCCTGTGTACACTGAAATTAAGCCCGAGCCTGTAAAACAACAGAGGTTTGAAATCACTTGCTTTTGTCGTTGTTGCAGCTGGAGATGTTCTGCGAGGTGATGACGATGCAGCAGGCCGGGTACGTGATGCTGATGGACTACCTGCAGAACAACTACAGGGAGCAGCAGCAGCAGTTCATGGGTCAGGTGTTCTCCTCCTACACCGGCACAGAGGAGGTCCTCACACCAGGTACAGCTCATTAATCTTTTCCTCTGTATGGTGGCCTTTGGAGGACATCTCTGACCAGTCTAAACTGTGTGTGGCTCAGGCTAACACTAGCTTAATAATCTGAGTTAAATGTTGTTAATGTTCCTGTGTATTTATACTTTTATTAAATATACTGAAACCTGCTTTAAAAAGTTTCTACACACTTTAATATTTCTCGTTAATATACATACAATACACATCTCACCTGGCTGGCACCTGACCTCAGGGTGACCCCCGGTACGAAGCGTCCCAGGTTAATGCTGATTAAATTAAACATGGTTCAAATTAATCCGACAGAAGTGGATCACCAGTGATGGGTAAAACATGACAGAGGGATAAGAATAGAACTCCAGTGACCTAAATAAAATCCCAGTGACGCCGAGAGGAGGTCATCCTGGTTAACCATCGATTCTCACGCTGGTTGTATTCGATAATTAATGAGGAGGTATTGATCTGTGCTTTTTGGGAGCGCTGGTTGTGTCATTAGAGACCAGCTGATCATTTGATGCTGGAAGAATAACTTTGTCTGTTTGCGAATAACTTTCAGGAATATTTCACCTTTATTTTATTTATGTTGTGCTTTTATTTGTTTAGTTTTAAGTATTAAGTGTGTTATCCGTGTTTCATCTTACAGTATATCTGTTTTCCTGTTTCTGGTAGTCGAGTTATTGTTGTTTTGGCAGTGAAAGGAGGTACTATTAATAAAATTGTGGGCAGCAGAAGTCTTAGAGCTCTTACCTGAGAAAAAGTGACCTAGTGACCTAGAGTCAAGACCAATGACTGTATATAAAGACGGACGATGCGTCTCCATCTTCTGTCATTGTACAAACATGAAGCCACACCCCCCCCCCCCCGGAGATGGGGAGCCATCAGTTGTATCCGGAGTGTGTGCAGTAGAGAACAGAACGCAGAACGCTGCAGGAGCCCCATTTGTCAACAGAGTCTCAATCATGAGGCCACGCCCCCTTTTTATAGCATTAAATAACAAATTAAAAGTAAACTTGTCAGAAAAATGCACACTTGGACATCAATCAGCATGATAAGAACTAACTGTAATGACAGAAAAATGTATTTGACATGTATTTTGTCCCATCTGTTAACATGGAGGAGGCGGGCTTTATGAGCTATACTGAGAAGCGTTAAAAGAATACATACACAAAACACACAGGCGCACATGCTATTATAGTATTAGTATTAGTATTAGTAGGAGTATTTTATATATTTAAAAAATAAATAATGTAAAACAGCCAAAAAGAATTATGTTCCAAAAGCATAATTAGATTTTATGTGGATCCTTCTGTTAGGGTTACTTATCAGTCACTGTGTCAGTAACTACAGTAGATTACTATAGACTAAAACACATGCACTATAAAAAGTGAATAAAGGCTCCTCTGAGGTTCATACTTGTGTTTTACTGGCTCACTCTGCCCTCTAGCGGTTGCAGCTAACAGTTACAGATGTCATCTCTGCTTTAGAAATGTTCACAGGCTTCGTTATTGTTATATTTTACTGGATTGTGAACACACATCTCTGATCGCCAGATTTTACTGCCAGTGTTGGGCCTTTTTCAACTCTGATCCCTCAAAGAGCGTAGAGGTCAGAGGTCAAAGTCAGAGAGGTTTAGGAGGAGGAAGTGTGTCATTGTTTGGGTCGATGCAGGCTCCTTCTCCTGTCCATTGTCATTGATACTCAGCGTCTTTTTAATCTGTGTTAATCCACAGAGGGTCTGTCATCTGCGTAATCTCTGCTCCCCTAATCTCCACTCTGACCCAGAATCGTTCTGTGGGTGCAGCAAGGAAAAACTCTGATAGCCCCCATCAACCAAACATGGATTCTTTTTGCTAATGAGAAGCTTTTAACTGTCACTAATCACCTTGTAAAAATTTAAGTTGTAACAACTAGAGCCTGCTAAGAGCTCCCATTGGTTGACTGGGTCAGGCAGGGTGTTTCGTCCCTTTGAAATCCAAGCATCTGAATATATATATAATCTTATATTCAGCATGACGTTAAAATAACAACCAGGTCTATATCATCCTGCTAATGTCACGAAAATACTTGGAAAGACATTTAAAGACTAAAGTCAAACACCCTCTCTGCGTGTAGCCTGCTGTACGTCTACCTTTAAATGTATCGACTCTACCGTCGTTGCGTCGCCCCGTTTACGGCCCATAATCTGTAACTCTGCAGCCTGATAACAGGAATGACAGACGCAGTATAACCTTTACAGCTCTTTATGATGCTAACAGTCTGACAGTGAACTGGGCAGAGGCATACAGTATTACGCACAGCTGTTTCCATGACAACAACACAACACAGGCTCTTAGTCCCACCAGTGTTGTGGAGCCGTGTTTAGCTGCAGACGCTTCTTCACATTTGAAGTCGAGCTCTTCACAGCTGACGAGCACTTCTCCTCCAGACACAGCTTACATTTCACCGTCATGTTGTTCTTGTCCCTTTCACACAAACATTCAGAATAATGTGAATATTTCCACAAAGTAAACGCTGTCCTCTCTGACAGCTCGCTAGCTGAGTTAGCTAGCTACACATGCGCACTGACACAGCTGTGTTTACCTTCTGCTGGTACGCAGCGACCTGCCAAGAAGGAGGAGAGAAACAGAAACAGAGCTTCAGGGAGTTTCTGTTTCTGTGGAGACAAAAAAGTAACTAAGTAACTAATTGCTTGAACTGCAGAACTAACGCTACTCGTAAATAATCCAAGTTCTCTAACGGATTACTTTGTAACGCGTTACCCCCAACACTGCAACTAGGTTTCTGTTGACATTATTTCCCGTCATGCACTTGGTAGAAATTAACAACAAAAAGAAGCAGCTTTTGACCACAGCTGCACTTGTGTGTGCAGTAACAATAGTTGGGTTAGCATTACAAGCTAGCAGGCTGCTAGTGAGCCATTTCCTTTTTCCACGAGGAGATAATGACCATCGTGCTAACAGCGTCTCCTAACAGAAAGTGAAGGTCCAACAACTGAGTCACATTTAGTAAGAACAGGGTGACAGCAGCCCTCCCTAGAGTCCCCTCCTGATTTGCTGCTTCCTGTTTGGTACTCGCTCCTATTGGTTGTTGACATTGTTCAAGTCGAGAAAAAGACTTATTTCAGACGGCTCAACGGAGTTTCATGACCAGCTTACACCAACGGGGATAAAGGGAGGAGGCCTCATCGATTCTCTCTTCTTCCAAATAATGAGATATTTCCCAACCCATTGCAATTTCCTGTTTCTGTCTGTCAGTGTGCAGTTCAGAGCCGGAGAACATCCAGGCGGCGCCTCACAACCTCAGCAGCCTGCTGGTGACGTGGGAGCGGCCTCGGGCGGTGTACGACGCCAGCATTGAGAAATACTCCGTCAGCTACGGGCTGGCTAACGTGGAAGCCTCCACCCCCACTATTTACCTGACAGACGGAGACCAGGATGTGGTGAGTTCTTAATATCAATAATGATTTTTTTTTTAAGGTGTTTGTAAAAATATCCATCCAGAGCCATCAGTCTACCGCCTCTATCAGGGGTGAATCAGCAGCTCAGTGAAGATCTAAACACATTAACTTTATTCATTTAAAGTGCAGAGTCTGTGCAGAGAGTGCAGAGAGATTGAGACCATAAACTCATTCGGAAAATGTTTACTGAGTGAATAGCAACTTGTCTTTTGATTTATTCACTCAGTAAACATTTTCCGAATGAGTTTATGGTCTCAATCGTTTTAGAAGAAAATTGTATAGAAGAAAATTAGCAACTTGTCTTTTGATTTAATTTTCTTCTATACAATCAGACTTCTTATTAAAACAAGTGGAGTCTCCCCCTGGTCTAACCCTTCTTTTATGAGACTAAATCAAAGCTGATGCCCTTCCTTCTCCCTCCACCAGGGGGCGATACTCGATGACCTGTCAGCCAACACCAGCTATGTGATCCAGGTGGTGGCGGTCTGCACCAACGGTCTGTACGGACGAGTGAGCGACCTGCTGACAGTCGTCATGCCCGTCGACGACCCCGGTAAGAGCGACCGCGCCCGAGACTGAGCAAGATGAACTGTACAGATATTTCTCATTCCAATACAGCTTATATAATTTTAGATTCAATAACAGGTACGAAAAAACGAGTTCTCTTACGTTATTCGGAAGTAAGACTTAAATGTATGGAAGTCCATTCCTGCCCGGAAAAAAAAGAAATGTGTTAGAAAAATTAAAATAAAATTACATTAACATTTTTTGAAGTCAGGTCAAAATTGTGCATAAATCGACAAACAAAATATATTTGAATCAATAACTTAGAATTATATTATATGTGTTTCATAAAAGTATTTGTTATAAAAGTTGGTCTTATTTTATTCATATTAGCTCACTATCTAAAATGTTTTTTAAAAAGGCCAAGAATGTTTTTTTTTAAGTGTCAAAATAACGTTTATTTCGATTCATTAATTACAGAAGAAAATAACGCGTCTAGAAAATTAGAGATTAATTGCACTCTGTTATATCCCCTGACCCCATACGTCACTGAGCACACGACCGTATACGGCGGCTTTGAAAACATGATGGAAACACCTGACACAACGTTACCTGGCTTTGAATTTATTATTATTTTATCTGAGATCGATCCATAAGTGGACAATCTAACTCTCCGCCCCTCTCGCGAGCCGGGTCTATACACACACGCTCTGCAGGGAAACACACACACACGACCTCTGGTACGTCCCTACTGTAACTCTTTTCCTTTTAAAATAAACCGTACTCTGTCGCTGTGTTAAAGCTTGTAAAAGGTGCCGATGTCATTTGGTAACAATCGACCGCTTTGAGACGCTACATCGTTAAAAACACCCCTCGTGCACACGCTGTGAAAACTGAATCGCAAGAGAAAATATTTAACTTTTCTGACTTAATTAAACAGACTGCCGATGAAGACAGTCAACAGCAGAGAGAGAGACAGACAGAAAGAGGGGGCGGGGCCAGCAGCTGTGTGCAGAGGTGCAGGTTAATTAGATTAATGTTGTTAATTGTCTGACAGCACTAATGTTTCTACATCTCCTCATTCCATTCCAAATTTGGATTTATAATCTAATTTTAATCAGCATTTCATTAAAGAAAGTGGCAAAGTTTTTCTTAGTGTCCTGTTTTTTATTTAAAATACTTTTTTTTTCCTGCTGTCATTTCACTTTTCTGGTCAGCGATGGGCTTCCATATTAAAAACAGAAACTGCAATGCAAAGCTTTTCACTAAACCTCCAGGCTGATCTTTTATCATCAGTGGGAAAACAGACATTCAAACAGAAACAAAAAGACTGACAGAGGTTGGCAGTTTCATCTCCAATACAAAGGGTTTAGCCCAGGTTGTGTTTAGCCTAGCTTAGCACAAAGAAACTGCTAGCCTAGCTTCAATCAAAAAGAAAAAAATACACCTTTTATAGATGATTTCTTTACGAGGGAACAAATTAACCGTCTTTTCTTACAGGATAGATTTCTGATATTTATTTAGATTTGTTTTCTTTTGGTCACATTTCCATCCTCCCTCTCATCCTCCCTCTGAACCCTGACTGAAGTTATATCGATGGTATTTTTAGTTTTTCTTCCTCTTTAACACACTCTTCACCCTCCCTGCTCTTCTCTCTGGGGTATATATTTAATCACACGCACGTGCACTGTTATTGTTGGACTTGTTCTGGTTTTCACTGTTTCACATGTCTCTCTGTGTACTCTTCAAATCTTCTTTCTCCACATATTTCTAAGATGAAAGAGCTTGCTAGCTTGGTGTGGGATCCAGGGCTCATTTCTTGTGTCCCTTTGTGTCACATGGAAAGACAAAGTTGCCATGTTTGTTTATGTTTTCATTTTGTGGCGTCCGTTCCTTCTGCCTTTCAAAGTAAGACAAATGTTTGCATGTGTGCATCAGCATTCTGTGTAACATGGATAATGGTAATCTCAGTAACCTTGTATTTCAACTGAACTTTATATTTAATAAACTAATATGTCTTGTTGCAAAGAAAGAAAATCCCCTGCATCATATTTCAGTGTCAGCTTGCATGAATGGGTGATAATCTGCAACATAAAGTAGGTTTTCATCATCTTACTGTGCTTGATTAATGGTGCAGCGAAACTGTATTTTAGATATTTTGGTCTAATTAACAAAAGGTATTAAAAATATTTTAAATTGCTCCGTTAGATCACTTCAGGCAGCAGCCAAAAACAGGCTATAATGGCTGCAATGTGACGCTTTGGGGTAAATGCGCCCGATCAAAGTGCATCCACTAAAAGTTCTTGTTGTTCCCACTGACAGGCTCAGATTGTTATTCTAAGTGTGTGACAACATGACAGAAAGGATCCCTACAGAGATAGACCTTTTTGTTACAGAGGAAGATGATTGTTTTAACCACAAACAGACGTTACATCGCTCTCTGCAAACACACCAGACTCCATTGACAAAAACAGTAATTTTCCTTTGCTAAACATGAGAGCTGCTAGTTTACAGCCACCTTGATTTTTTTATGTAACTTTTTAACTTTGCTGTTTTAATGGTTGGTTCAAATCCAACACAATGTTTGTGTCACACATAAAAACTTAAAAAACTAGCGGATCGAGGCAGCCGTACACCAGCAACATCTGTGTTCTGTGAGGTTAAATCACTGTTTTTTTGAATGGAGTCCGGTGGTGAAGAGAACGAAGTAACGGCTGTTTCTGTTTAAAACAATCATCTTCCTCTGTAACAAAAAGGTGTATCTCTGCAGGGATCCTTCCTGTGATGTTGACAGACACTTAGAAAAACAATCTGAGCCTGTCAGTGGAAACAGCAAGAACTTTTAGTGGACGACCGTTGATTGATTATATTTGCCCCAAAGGATTACCTTGTGGCTTCCAGCTGACAAAATCTACAGGAGCAATTCTAAACATTTTGTGCCTTTAAAACGTAGGTTAAAAATGTAGTTGAGATAGATTTAATATTTCCAACAAATATCCAGTAAGTTATTTAAAAAGTATTCCTATCTCAATTTATTGAAATACAGAATACATGCAAATTTGTGCAGGTTTGAAACAGCAACATTGATAAATGACTAAAATAATCAAATTTTCACTGTCTGCTGATTAATCAAGTAATCATTTAATTAGCTGATAATTATAATAGTACATTAAGTTTTTTTTCCTGTTATTTTGTCAGACATTAAGTCAGACCTTTTGCAACAAACCCAGAGTCATCCACCTCATACCCAGTTCATTAAACTTGTAAAACCTCACCTCATGCTTCACAAACCAGTTTGAACTGGTCTCCATGATGTGTGACTTAGACAGGTAAGAGCCACACCCCCCCTGCCCCCCCGACCTGCCCGCTGTGTGATGTGCGTCTGAGCTCCGTCAACATCCGAGGCATTTGCAAATAGTTTGTTTTTGTTTTATCTTTGGAGACAGACTGGTGGAGTTTAAATGGCAACAACATTTAGACAATCAGACGAGAGAAGCCGAGAGTTTCAATTCTTTATTTTTTTTTTTTGCTCGTCTGGTTTTAGCAGAAGGATGAACAGAAAATAATTAATTGCAAATGCTTTTTGTTAACTTTTTTGTGTGTTTGCATGCATGATAGTCCAAATGTGTCTGAAGTGTTGCATGCATCTAACACTGTATTTACTTTAATGCCAACAAACTGCTTGAGGTGGTGTGTACGACCTTTCCCTCTTTTACGTTTTCTCCCGCTGTCATTTCATACATTTACATCCATCATAAACAACACATCCAGATTTTATTTTAAAGTGTTTTTTTTGTTTATAATATTTTACTGAAACATTGAGAAAATGTCCTCGGGTTGACCTTTCCCTCTCCCTGATGTCCTCATCACAGTTTTACCCTGTGTCACATTTTTTGTTTAAAATATAAACCTCAGGAAAATTGCAACATAAAAGGAGATAAATGTACCAACAAGTTTAAAGTGTTAAAAGAGCTTTTGTTCTTGTTTTGTGTAACTATAAACGACACCTGTGCCTTTTTTTTTTCCAGAAAACTCTCTGGATCCAGATTCAGAAGAATTTAATGTTGAGGTAAGGACACCTTATTTGTCTAAAAGGCTACGTCATAGACTGTATAAAAAGATGGACGCCCCCTGCTGACTGGCTGCAGTATAGCTCATAAAATCAAAATACGCATCAAATACATTTTTCTCAAAAATCGTTTCTGTCATTATAGTTCGTTCTTATCATGCTGATTTATGTCCAAGTTTACTTTTAATTAGTTATTTGATGCTATAAAAAGGGGGCGTGGCCTCATGATTGACAGCTCTGTTGACAAATGCGTTAAATGAGGTATTTAGGATTCATTTTTGTACAACGAAAGGGGGTGGAGACGTTAAAGTCTCTGCAATGGTTATCTGCTTGCTTTGGAGTTCTGTTTATGAAGCCCTTACCGGTCTTGGTCCTCCTTTATTTTGGTGTCTTTAAACCTTTCTCTCTCCTGCAGGAGAACTATGAACCTGATCTGTCTTGGAATGCACCGGTCCAAACCGAGGACAACGAACTGGCCTGGATTCCTACAAACCCCCCGAGGACTACAACTTCTGGATCTGCCTTTTTACCTCCGCCTGGCATCAGAACCACAACAGCAGAATCTAGTCGGAGAAGAACCACCACTGATCCGGTCCTCCCGGTCAGATCCACCCAGCACGGTCAAATTCTGAGCAACTCTGAAGAGACAGCACGCCGCAGTACCTCCACTCTGCCACCAGAGGTCACCGTGTCGTCAGAAAACGGAGGAAGTGCTGACTTCAGTGGCAATGCTCCCTTTTACTCCACAACAACAAGAACTACTCCTTTATACCCAAGTGCAAAGACGGATGTGGTTTTTGGAGGTGCAAAAAAACCCAAAGGTGGTGTTAGTACCACCTCTTCTACATTTACAAGTACAAAGACAAAAAGTGGTGAAAGTATTTCTCCGTATAGCACCACCACGACTACGTCGAGGTCTCGTACCAGAACGACAACATCCCCATCCTTCATCCAAGCCAAGACCGACCGAGGCCTGGCACGTCCCAGAAATGAAGACACCACTACAGATGCAAGAATTCCTGCAGGACCCGGAGGCTTTCCAGAGAACCGGGCAGGAAGTTCGACCCCCCAACCTTCCTCCTTGGGTGGAGCTGTTCCACGTAGGCCAACAAGTGCCAGCATGCCTCATTTTTCATCCACCACCACTTCTGTGCGGTTGAGTGGTGTTCTCTTGCAGACCACGCAGCCGCTGTCCAACGGTGAGAGCCCCTCTGTCCTCCCCTTCTCCTCCTCCTCCTCCTTCGCCTCCTCCCCTCTGTGTGACACTGCGGACCCCTCCACCTGCCTGCATGACCCTCCCTCCTCGTCCTGGCCTCTTATCTCTGCCTCTGCATCGGACTCCCAGCATGCCGCTACCGCACCGCTTCCTAGCAAAGACCTGGCTTCCCCTGCCTCCACCTTGCCCCGCCTCCCTCTCCCCTCACTCCCCCTGTTTGGTTTGGAGACTCGCCACTTCTCCCCCGGTGTCGGGTTCGATGATACTGATAGTGATGGTGATTTATTGTCTGGGTCTTCATTGGTGTCTTCAGGTGACCCCTCTGTATTTAGTGATACCCCTCCTCTACAAACGGTGCCGGATCCTTCTGGCACCACCGTCGCCGAGCCACCGGATTCCTCCTGGGATCCGTCTCTCTCAACCGTCTCTCTGTCTCTCAGCCCCACCCTTCAGCCCTCAGTTCTCCTCGCTAGTGACTTCATCCTTCCAGGCACAACTCCGGGTTTATCCCACTCTTTCTCGGCTGGGTTTGAGGACTCGAGGTACGCCACAGGGAGCACGATAGAGTCGTTTCTCCCTGAGGTTGGTGGTGAAGGGTTTCCGTTAGCTAGTGATGTGGACGCCATGTGCGGCTGTTCTCTGGAGCCGTCCTCTTCCTGGTTGCATGCCTCTTCTCACGCCCCCCTCCCCTCCTCGGCCTGGGACTCTGCTAGCTTAGAGCTCTACTCGAGCGTGGCCTTCCCTCCAGCCTCTGGTGTTGGTGTAGACAATCTTCTTCACTCTCTGTCTCTTGGGGGTTCTGATGGTGCGTCCGTAGATGAACCTCTTATCTCCCATAGCTCTATCTCTCCCTCGGCCTCCTCTTCACACTCCCGCCTTCTCAGAGTCAGCCATAGTGACCTCCCCGTTTCTGTTGCAGCCACAGCGTCTGGTGTCAAGGATCCCTGGTTCTCGGCATCAGACGGGAACTCCGTCCTTCAAATCTCTGCCCTCCCTTCCTCACCCACAGCCTCCCCCTTCACCCCTACCCCTGAGGGACAGGCGTTAGACGCTAGCAGCAGTGCCTCCGGCTCGGCCCTGTTCCCCGACTCCCAGGAGGGTGTAGATCAGGAGTGGGACAGGGCTCAAACCTCTGCCTCTGGAGAGAGTGCGTTCCCTCATTCAACCAAAGTCACTGACACCATTCCCTCCTCTATGACCCCCGAGTCCGGCCAGAGCCCTGATGATTTGGACGATCGCTCCTCTGCGTTTTATTTTGAAAGTGAAAGTGGTAGCGCCAGCACCTCAGAGGTAGCAGGCACAGCGGCGCCGAGCATTCCTGATGTAACCTCTGCTTCCCCCTGGTCGCTGGGTGGGGAGGAGGAGAGCGGCTCAGGACAGGGTGAAAGCCTGTACGACAACGAGACGTCCTCCGACTTCAGTATCTCCGAGCGCACAGAAAGAGAGTCGGAGGAAGAGGAGCCAGTCGCAGGTAAAAAAGCCGACCGTGTGGGGGAAAAAACTGCAAAATGCCAAGGGATCAGGAAGCATTTCTCTGGATGTCAAAGCGTTGACTAACACCATCTGTCGACCACATTTCATTTTTCATTTTTATCTGGGAAAGCCAAAGCGAGAGAATTCATTCATGTAAGGTAAAATGTCATCAAACAGGATCCCATAACCTCGATGAATGTGCCATCATCATCTTCATCATCATTTCAGTCTCATAACTGTTAGTACAAGTCATCGATCCATTTCCTAAAGCACCTTTTATTTATCAATCAGGGTTTTGAAGGACGGGAAACTTTCCCAGCATGCATTTGGCAAGAAGCTATAGTATAACAAGGAATTCCTCCAGTGGTAATAAAAGAGTCATCACATGTATTGATCGTTTTTAGGTATTATATTTCCAGTTCAGATTTAGTTGAAAATAACCTCACTACGAATAATCAGGAAGCGATGACTTTTATTTTTTGTTACCATTGGAATGCTGCCTTTTTTCCCTAAATCTCTTCAGGGATAAACAAAAACGTTGGAGGTCTATTTGAGGCAGAACAAAAAGCTGAGAATCAATAATCAACACTCATTTTTACTGGCTTGAATTTGATTCAGGAAGTATATCTAGCCTACAGACAGAGTGCAACGCGTCGTAGGAAAAACATTCTGCACCACATTATGCATCAATGGGCCAAAATGCTAACAAAATGCCTGTAACTACAAACAAAATATCTTCATGTCAAAGGATTATTTTAGCGCCCTATGTCTACCAGAGAGACACTGACCACACATGGAAACTAGAGTCCCAGAGGAGATATCGTACCAGACAGGATTACTACATCACGTTACAACTTCTCTGAACATTTCTTAATTAATAGCATTCATAAAAACCTTTGAGAAATTTACATTAAATATAAAGTTTAGTTTTAGTGTCTGAAACTTTATAGATTAGTAAGCTTTGTCTTGAAGTTAAAATTTCAGTTTCAAACCATTTAAGATACTTCCAGGGTGACCTCTGACACCTACACCTAGATATGATGGATGGATGGATGGATGGATGGATGGATGGATGAATGGATGGATAAATGGATGGATGGATGAATGGATGAATGGATGAATGGATGAATGGATGGAATATGGATGGATAAATGGATGGATGATGGATGGATGGATGGAATATGGATGGATAAATGGATGGATGGATGAATGGATGGAATATGGATGGATGATGGATGGATAGATTGATGGATGGAGGATGGACAAATGGGTTGATGGATGGATGATGGATGGATGGAGGATGGATGGATGGATAAATGGATGGATGATGGATGGATAGATGGATGGATAGAAAGACAGATACGGAGAGATAGTTAATATAACACCAGAAAAATAGAAATAAATAAATATACTGACACTAGAAGATATTCTACTACACTATAATAAAATGATATAATAATATAGAATATAAACAAACTGCACTTTACTGCAAATGCATCAGTGTGTGCAATGTTATTAAATAGAGAAAAATGAACCATGTACAAAGTATGATCAGATATTATGAGCTGTATTATTAGCAGACTAAAAGCAAACTCCAAAAGAGTCGACTGCTGTTGGAGAAATTCAGTTTAAATTCCCTCTTCCTTGTTGTTACCCCTCCTGGCCACCAGAGGGCAGCAGAGATCTTCAAAGCTTCATCTGGTTCAAACAACATTCCTACCCCTCTGACTACACTGAAATATATACAGTCTCGGAAAGGCTTTAAAATCCTCAGTTATTGGAACAATTCATGTATTAAACTTTCGACAAAAATGATCTGTTTAAGATTTTACAAAGAGCCGAAATAATCTGAATAAACTTCCACAGCAGGATAAATGGGGGAACTGGTCCTGATGTGGGGTTTAAAGGATGTCAGATGTGCTGCCCATTTTCTAACATCTCAACAGGGAAAGTTAGAACTGTATCTTAGTTTGATTTTAACCTGCATTAATCCTCCTGTCAGTTTGAAGCCAGATTCGTCTTGCCATTCTGCTCTCATTAATGTTCATTTTTACGCAAATCAACTTCCACAGACTTGCTGCAGAGAGATAATCCATCAAAGTCAACAAGAAGCTGCTTTTAAGCTGCTTTCTAATTTTTGTTAAAATGTTTGAGAGTTGAGTTAACGACCAGAATAAACCCAGAATAACATGTTTGTTCTTATTATGATTGTTAAATTTTTTTTTTTGTTTCGTTTTAAAATCTTTTACAAACGTGCAACTAGACAGATTTCTTTCAACTGCAGCTAAGGTTCATGGGAAGTTGTGTCTCAAAAGCCTACCAGCACTGGGATCCTACAGACCAAACCAAACTCCATTCGAAAAACGATCATGTTAAGTTGTAAAGTTGTTTGCTTGCCGTATTGCTTTAAGACTAGACAAAGCATGAATTCAGGCTTTTAAAAATCAGCATCATGATGTTGTTATTTCAGCATCCTTTTCAACCTGTTTCTTGTCATTAAATCTCAGCAACATCAGTTTATATTAGATTCATAGCGCTGTAAGCGCGCCCACGTGTGACTTGCTACAGTGAAACTGCCACTCAGCGGAGACAGATGGACAGGCGCTCCACAGCTGAAACAGAACACTGCTAGTTGCTGTCCATCAGAGAAATCCTGGTTCTTTACAAACACATGTATAGAATAACCCTGCACCAACATACACCCATACAACACACAGAAACACATAAAAGAAGGATCTCATGGTCCCTGACCTTTTTCTACTCGAGCACACACACAAAGACAAACTCACCACCAAAGTCCAGAGAGAAAGTTGATGTTTTAAGAGCTTTTAAAAGAACACAAAGTTTTAGGAAGAGGCAAAAATGTAGCTTAATTTCGATGTGAACACTTCATACTTTTAGGAAAGTCTTGGTTGAATGATCTCTGTGTGCAGTATGACAAAGATTCAACTTTAACAAATGGAAAGTACAAGAGAGTGAGTCATTCAGTGAAATTGCAAACATCTCTCTGCAGTAAGTTTCAAGTCCTTTAATTCTTTATCTGAATCAGCAGGCTGAGGACAGAGGCTTCATGCGATGTAGAGGTTCTCTCTCCCAGTGTGTTTCCTCGCCCATGCCCCTGACATCCTGACAGCCACATGTACAGCAACACAACTCCATCTTCATCATTTAATTTCAAGTCTTTCATTGGGAACTTTGAGGAGTTTGAAGTTTGTGTCCTTACTTCTCATCAGATCTTCTTTGAGTCACTTTGTCTCTTCAGGCTTCGCAGCGACACGAGTAACCTTTTCCATCTTCTGTCGGGCTCTTCTCTTCTTCTTCTTCGCCCATTATCATCGCCTGTGTGTGTTCTGAGGATGGATGATTGTGTGAATGGGTTTTGCTCTGAGGCAGCACAGAGTAGAAAGGCTCTTTGTGAACTAGTCGACAGGGCCGACCCAGCCTTTCACGGCTGAACCAAGTCAGTTTTTCCAGAAGAGGTAAGTTCTGACAGTCAAGGTGAATCCATACTAGTGTTTCCCTCACGGGTTATCGATGATAAAGGGAGATTCAGCTCAGCGAGGTCAGGTTCAGCCGACACGTTTTCTCCTCCAGGTATTCAAAGTTATAATTATGCTGCAGGATCGACTCCACTTTGATGAATGTGTTCTCGTGTGATCTGTGATGGACTTTTCATTGTGTGCCTTTGTGCAATCGGGTTTTTCTTTCAAGTAGTGTTTCAGTCGTAGGTGGGCGGATGTGAATGGTGGTACATCGTGTTTGCGGTTTTGCGTGTCTTATTTTTCTGAAGTAGTTATTAGAGATGTGGAAATGTTTGAGTTGTAGTTCTGCAAACACTTCAAAGAGGCCAAGCTGCTCTGGAGGCAGAAATGTGCTCATCGGTCGATTTAAACATTGTGTTCCTTTTGCTTCTCAAACACCTTGAGGACATAAATGGAAATTTTGAGGAAATAAAAACCCCGAGAGTATTCACAAGTTTTAGAATTCCGCTCTGATACTGTATTCTGCACCTTTCCAGGATCAATATCAATCTTTTACCGTATAAGAAACCAGCTCGGTAGATTAAATCAGCCCGTTCTAACTCCAGAGTCGTCAAATACGGCAGCTCGGTCAGGCCCAACGTCCAGTGAAACCCAATGAAAACAGGATAAATGGCTTACAACAGTTAAAAATGGAAAGCACTGGATGAACGATTGAGATTGGTAAAGAAAATTTATAAATGGTTAAAGTATTGAGCTAAACGCGAAGTATAAATAGTGAAAAAGCTTTCAGGTTAAGTGCTGACAATATTTAGCTCACAGGTTTATCTAAACGCATAAAAAGGAGAAAGGGTCAAATGTTTCGCTAAAGCCAAGTAGTGAAATAACTTAAACGGATAAATTGTGAAAATATTTAGGCTAAATGTATTTTCAAAATAACGGACATTGTTAAAAAAAAAATAAAGAAAATTGAAAAAAACAAGAAAAAACTAAAAGTGATGGGGTGAAAACATTTAGCGAAAAACAACGAAAAAATGAAAGAAATTGATTTATATAATATATTTAGTCCAAAGCATCATCATAATACCAAAAAGCTTAAACATAATGCATTCATTGATCAAATATTGACTTAAAAAGCATTGGAAAAATAGTGACAAAGCTATATAATTTTGGACATTGTTAAAATATTGAGCTGAACGTGTTGTGTAGATGGTGTAAAGGTTAAAGTAATGGATAAAGGGTTAAAATATTTAGCTAAAATCATTAAAGTGGTGAAAAAGCTACAAAAAATGGTTAAATGTTTACAATAATAAAATGGCAAAAGCTTAAAAATAAGTAATTAAATAATTATTACAATATTTAATGAACAGGAGGAAAAACAGTCATAAAGCAAAAAAAAGTAAAATTGTTCAAATGTTTAGATGAAATCATTAAAAGGGGGGAAAGAGTAAAAGTTATGGATACATGGTTACAATACTTGGTAGTGAAAAGTAATAGTTAAATGTTTATGTTATTTATCTAAAAATGTTAATAAACGGTGTAAAGGTTGAAGTAATGGATAAAGGGTTAAAACATTTGAAATAAAATAAGTGGTGAAAAAGTTAAAAGAAATGGTTAAATGTTTCGCTGAAAGCATTTAAAAAGGCAAAAAGCTTAAATATAATCTATAAATAAAAATATGTACCTAAAGAGATTGGGAAAACAGTGAAAAATAAAAATATAGGAAACTGTTAAAATGTTAAAATGTTTAGTTAAATCATCGAGGAAACTACGGAAAAGCTGAAAGTGACAGTTAAATAGCTGAAAATGGTGAAAAGTGTAAAATAGTTCTGATGGGTGAAAGAAAATGTTTGAGGGTTAAAATATTTAGCTAAAAGCATAATGTATAAATTATTAAAATATTTACCTAAAGGGATTGGGACAACAGTGATGAAGATACAAATAGGGGTAAATCTTAAAAGTCCTAAAAAAGGGAAAAGGGTAAAAGTTCTGGATAAAAGTTTAAAATGTTTGTCTGAAACTTTGGACAAGAAGCGAAAAAACGTAATTGATAAATGGTTAAAAGATTTAGTTAAATGCATTTTGTAAATTGTGACACAAGGACAATTGTTTTAATGTCAAGTTAAAAACAGGTAAAAAGCTTAAAAATAATGTATAAATTGTTGAAATATTTAGCTAGAAGCATTGGCAAAGAGTGAGAACGCTAAAAGTAATAAAGATAAAGATAAATGACTAAAATTTTCAGCTAAAAAAATCAAAGAAAAAGTTCATCTGACACAGCTGTAGACGTTCATCAGAGACAAATATGGCAGACTGAGGTTTAATTACTCACATTTCCTAAACCAGAGCAGCTTATCCCCTGAACTCAGTAACAGCAGACCTCTCTACTTCTTCTTCGTCTTTAACTTCTGTCTTCTTCTGTTGTTTCTTTCCAGACGCCAGCAACAGCAGCCACGAGTCCAGAGTCGGGTCCGTCAGGGACAGAGAGCAGAAGGCCGTGGTTCCTCTGGCCGTCATCTCCACCCTCACCGTCCTCGGCCTGATCGTCCTCATCGGCATCCTCATCTACTGGAGGTCAGACCTGCAGGTTTATCTAAAGCTGCATTTATTGTAATGTTTTGGCCATCAGAGGGAAGAAGAAGTCAGCAGATGCTGACAGAAACAAAGTCCTGACATATTAGCGTTTTAATCGTCACGTTCGTACCGGACAAACATGTAGAACACCTGGTGAATGTTGGGAAACGGTTCAGGTTGGTTAGGTTTAGGCATGAAAACTACTTGGTCAAGTTTAGTAAAAATATCAGGGTGTTGAAATAAGTTAAAGATGTTTGTGGATTATGGACGTGTAACGTGAGGTAAGTGGAGTTAAGCGCTTAAATGTACGATTTCACAGGGGACTTAAAACTCTCCCTGCTGGAAGTCCTGAGTTTGTGGTGGAGAAAAAAGATTGTAGTTTGGGTTAAAATAAGTCGGTTAGTTGCTTTATTTAAATGATACATGATATGCATGTTACACTAATACACCTGATATACATGACGTTGCACGTTAACTGAGGGAGTCCAAAATAAAAGTTTGCCTTTTGGTTTCACACAGGACTGGAACTCTGATTTACCAAGTGACTTTATCGCTCTTTGTTCCATAAAACTTACACCTCTTCTCTTGTAATAAATACTAAGGCCTCCAGAAGCCTACACCTAACTATAAACTACTAGTTTTACTAATCTGCTGCAGAAACAACCACATTTTTTCTGTGGAAAGTCTCCAAATTCCCGCTTTATCCTCACACGCCAATCTCAAAAAGGGGCATTTTTGCTAACTTATGAATCTGAAATCTTTTCCTGTGAAGTGTCACAACATTCCTACAAATGCATCCTGCATTTTATATTAAAATACATTCAATATCACCAAAAATGGTCACAGTTTAGCCAGCACTCAGAATTCCTGCAGCAACATCTGACTAGAAGCTAAACCACCCTACCTCCACCCCCTGCCCCCTGCCCTTTAACCCCATCATGTGTCACATTATAGGGGGAGTGGACTCTCACATTTGACTGTGAGGCTGAATGTCCTCGAACACAAGCTCAGTCCGGATCTTACAACGTGCTTTGTGTTTTCGTCTGTGTGTGTGTGTGTGTGTGTGCGTGTGTGTGTTTGCTCACCAGCAGCCCCTCCACACAAACAATACTTCCTGTGTCGTGTGCTGTTGATGCGGTTGCTGTCGGCCTTTCAGAGCCACCGCCACTCGCTTTTGTCAGCAGCGTTTTTGATTCCTCTCGGCCGACCTTGAATGATGTTGTTTCTCGGTTTTTTTATGAAGACGTATGAAATGCTGGATGTAGAGCAAACAAAAGTTTCTTTTCTACTAGTGCTGAAAACATCTTTGGCTACAAATTGAAGTGGGAAAAAACTCTGCATGCCCACTCAGACTGTGAAATAACCAACTTCAGAAATCCCATGAAGGACACGCTGTCGAAGGCAGTGTAAACACTTTAAGTCATATTTTTCACATTTCTCTTCTCCTGAGCCAGAGAGTCAACATATTGTTCTTGTTTTGCGCTCTGCTTGTTGTTGTATCTCCAAGATTGAGCAGTGCTAAGCTGGTAATAATCTGAGGAGCAGGGGGATTAATCCTCGGTGAAGGATGTACCTTGGCTGCGAGCGTCCACTCCGACGAGAGCGTCCAGAGAGGGTCAGGGGATAGAAAAGGACATCCGCCTGATTATGTCGGACAGAAGGAATCGTGTCAGCGTCTTGTAGGGCGAGCGGCAGGAGGCCAAACTACACTAATCCTGCTGCTGTTGTGTCCTTTTTCACTCCCCCCACGACAACACGGTGCTCATTTGGACACTGCTGCTGTGCATTTGAGGTCAAGCAGTTTGAGCGGATTGCGGTCGACTTTACAAGTTTACAACAAGCTGAGAGATGAACAGCAAATTAGCATGAAGCTAAGTCATTTTTAAAGGCATCTGATCAAATCCAACTTTATCCGTGTGCTTCATAGTGCAGGACCGAGTATTTTTCATAGCAATATGTAAAAAAGATCAATTAAAGTCAGGAAGTGAGTAAAATGTATTCATAAGGCGCTTTTAAACAGTCAAAAACAGGAAATGACATCATTAAAAAAGCAATAAACAACACAAGGAAGTCACAAACAAACAAAAACACACAGAAAGTTTAAAAAAAGCTTTGTTGGTAATTTAATGAACTTTAATTTGGATTCTGCTTTACTCAAAAACATGAATGACTTTTCCCAAATCTTGAGAGGATAATGCAGATTTGCTTTTAGCTACGTTCAACAAACGGCGTCAGAAGACTTTCTTTGTGTTCCACTTTAATTTCATCAGTAAATTAAAGAAATCTTTGTTTTTTTTGAGGCTTGCTTTACATTTGCTGCTTATTTCTTATTTCTGCTTATCTATTTATTTGTTTATTGGATGGGAACAGAACACGTTAATGAACATAAGTATAAACGTTAAAGATGTAAACACGAGTTAGCAAGAATGCTAATTTACATCACTAATAAGAAACCTTTCTAAGACAAATACAAATACACAAAGATTCACGGACCAACACACTGCTGTGTTTTAACAGAAATGGCCTCAAGATCTATGATGAGGACTTATTTTTGTAGGGGGTTAAATTGGAGGTAGTTATGTGACAACCATTCGCAAAAATACATAAAAAAGACTAAGCAATAGCTGTGAGGCAGTCTTGCAAGGTGCAGAGTTAACTGTGGTCATTTGAATTAAAAGAAAAGTACAGCGGTGTATCATCTGCAAAACAGTGATGAGAAATGTCCCAATACGAGAACCAAAGGGAAGCATGAAAAGGGAGAACAGAAGAGGACCGAGGATTGAGCCCTGGGGTACGCCCACAGGGCTATTTCACAAGCCAAACGTAAATCGCCTGAAAGAAAATGAAAATAAATGAATTAAAATCAACAGTTTTTCTCAAGGTTTTAAGCTTGCAGATAAATTATTTTGTTATTTATATGGTTATGTAGTCATAAGGGAAGGTTAATATTAGTAAAGACATCAAGGATTCATGACACAGTGACGTAAAAGGGACTTTATTCTGCCTGTTGAGCAACACAGAAATATAAAAATGTTTTAATGTAAATACTTTACATTTTCTTAGCCGTCTGAGCTACTTTGGCATTCTTCTTTACGCAAAAGGAAAGTTCTATTTCTCAAACGATAAAAATCAAAGTCGGTTCTGAGCAGACCCAGATGAAACCCAGCTCTTATTTAATGACTAACCACTGGTCACACTCTCAGAGAATAACTGTGTGTGTTTCTGTCTCTGTGTTTCACCAAAAACACGTCTTTAATCTCAGAGCTCAACCCTTTTGCTGTTTTTTTTTTTGTTTTTTTGTCAGTGATAATCCCAGATGCCCATTTCTGGCCGAAACAACACAAGTTCATCAGAGGCGATGTCATCCGTTTAAAAACTTGTCAAGGATTAACAGAACATCTTTTTTCTTGTGTTTCCGGGGAGATTAACGTGTGTTCTCCAAAAAATCTGGGCCAGCGCAGAGTCACATGAAAACAAAAGCACCTTCTGCCTTTTCACCGATTCTCCCGTCTCAATACAGATCATTTATATACTTTATTTATACAGTCCATGATGTGTGTATATATAGCGCTCAGTCTGTACATACAGCATTTATATATTATGTGCATGTTCAGATTTTTGGGTACTTTTCTAGGCTAAAAATGTTTTTTATTTCTTTTGTGGATTTAAATATTTCTGTGGGTTTTCAGTAAATGCTGATAATAAATGTTTCTCTATATTTTTTGTAAAACCAAAAACTATTTTTCTTAATTTGTTTAAACTTAAAATAGAATTAAGACGTACTACTTTAATGAATCACAAACTTTTCATGGTTAAAATATATTTTTAGATGAAAACACATTCTGATTTTAACACTGTGTGTGTGTGTGTGTGTGTGTGTGTGTGTGTGTGTGTGTGTGTGTGTGTGTGTTTGTGTTTGTCTGCAGGGCCTGTTTTCAGACGGCTCACTTCTACATCGAAGACAGCTCATCACCCAGAGTCATCCCTGATCCATCTGCAGCTGCATTAACCTCTGGTAACACACACACACACACACACGTGAGGACCGCCAAGATAATGACGTCAAGCTAATTACATTTATATCGCTCTCAATCACTCTTAATCCTTTAACCTTATTCAGTTAATAAAAGTTCTTTAACCGACAAATAATTCCAGTAGACACTTTTTCGATTGTGAGTAAGTCAGGAACCGCTCAGTTTATTTTCGATTGCACAGGCTCAGACCAAACTGCCTCCGGACCATGGATGAATAATTAACACCTGGATACAGGACTTAAAAGATGGCGTCTATGTAGACGGATAGGAGAACAGCTCAACTGAAGCAAAAAGAGTTCTAACTTCCAGGTTTGCTCCCACAGTGTGCAGCCCTCTCATCGTGCATGGTAATGTTATTCACCTGGCCCTGATTGTGACTTTGTGCTAAATTGAACTTTACAATATTAAACGTCGCATCCTCCATGGATCAAAACTCAAATCAGAAAGTGTCATAAATAAGTGTCCTGAAGGTCGAGGTTGTGTGCGTTTGATCTGAACCAACCAAAACAGCAAAGTCACAAACTAACTAAGACTAGATCAGCAACTTCTGAGAAGGGAAGAGAGCGATGCAACTGCTTGTTCTGGTTAAAGAAATAAACGTGAAGATTTTTCAACACAATGGTGACTGAGCCGATGGCCCACTGATGAAAGCCTTTGCATTTGCATTATATAGTATTATTACAGACTGGGTCTCTGTGGCGTCGAAAAACTTAGTGACGTGTTTTCCATCAGCCAGCAGTGGTTGGGCTGCCAGAGAGGGTAGGCGGAGCTAAGCGGCTGCTTTTCCGCTCTCTGCAAGTGTTGCGAGTAAACAGTAATCTACTATGGCTGAACAAACAAAGAAAAGATGGATGACTACAGATACAACTTCAACAAGAAGTGAAAATCCAAAGAAGAAGAAACAAACTCGACGCTCAGATGAAGCAAACAGTCTGAAAAGGAAAGCGACCGTCAGCCAGGAAAATCAAGAGTTACAACCGGAGCCGACCATGAACGTCACACATGCAATCACTGTCTGGATATCTGGGAAGTGTGCTCCTGCAGCTGCCGTTTATCGCCAAATGAGTCGCCAAAGAGACCGAGGCTGAGATCTTCGAGATGATATCTTTAAAGAAAACATCCTCTGTAAGAAGAAGGCCTATCTCCTTTCTGTAATGTTGTCAGACACTTAGAATAATAATCTGTCAGTGGAAAAAAAAACTTTTAGTTGACCTACTTTGACCGGGCACATTTGCCCCAAAGGATTACATTACAGTCATTACAGCCTGTTTTGCACCTGTCGGTTAGAGCAATCTGCTGGAGCAATACTAAAACTTTTTTTACTCATTAGTCATTTAGACCCTAAAATTTGAAAAGCCAAGCTTTAAAAATAACAGAAGTCCTCTTTAACACAAAAGAATGAATCCTCAACAGCCCTGTGGAGAGGAGATGACCTCACTAACAAGTGTTTCCTGCCAGTCTCCTGTAAGTCTCAATTTGTATGTAGCTTAGCATCCTTTCTTTCACAGTATATCCTCCCAATTTTCCCCTCAAAGAATATGCCCCTTGCGAGAGCACACTCAGAGCTTCACGTCTCGATCATGCTTGTCCATCAATCTTCTAAAAATTACATTAATATGAACTAAAACTCACAGACAGCACAGTACACACATGTAGTGACATATTTTGTTGCACTTTCTCTTGGCAGACGAGCAGACGGCGTTCCCTGTGAAAGACTTTGTCAAACACGTAGCCGAGCTCCACGACACCAGCGGCTTTCAGCGGGAGTTTGAGGTACCAGAGTTTTTTTAGATTATTAAAGTCTAAACTTAAATATTTCTTCTGTCTTACACCTGACTGCAGTGTGTGTGTGTGTGTGTGTGTGTGTGTGTGTGTGTGTGTGTGTGTGTGTTGTTGTCTGCATGTTGCATGACGAGCTGCGATGATGCTGCACAGTTAGTTTGTAAAAGAGCTGCAACATCATGTGATGATTTTAAATCCTCTGCTCATCATTTAACAGGAATTCATGGTGATTAATAATAATACGTTAAATTAAGAGTATTCACAGTTTTCTAACTGTGTGAAATAACCTGGAGGTTGAATGTTGCAGTCCGGGTTAATGTCTTTAAGAGGAGCCTTCATTCATTGATGCGAGCAGCGTGTCAGGCGTGTTTTAAGCAGAATAAAACAGTCGACATGACATCGGTCACCTCCTGAATCAAAGCTTCACTTTTGTTCTCAAACTGCCACTGAAGGAAAAATCGGCACAAAGACAACATGGCCGTGACGGGTTCAATCGTGTGTTTCGCTTTTTCTTGATCAGATAATAAAAAAGCCCTGATCTTCACGCAGATGACGGTTATTTCTAATCAAATTAAACGGAGGATAATGCAGACACTGTCGCAAATATTTAATTAAAGAGGCTCAGATCAGCGAGGCTCAGCATTTTAAACAAAGCCAGACCACAATCATCATACAACCTTTAAATCACAGGTTTCTAATTCAAGCAGCACAATGCCTGAGTACAAACAGGAAGTTCACTCTGCATCAGCCGAGGCTTCGTTATTTATGTAACATATATCTACTAGATAAATGTTTAAAAATATAGAACCTAAAAAATCTCACCAACAGGAAGTGCCAACAGTAAAATGAAGGAAGCACTCAAAATAAAAGACCCAAAGTAGAAAAGGAAAAACAGCTTACGAGGGAACACAGGAGAAACTTTCAAAATAAAAGTCCTCATTTTACAAAGATGCTTTCTTGTAACAGAAATAAAAGTCCTGACTGACTGATGAAAAGTTTGAATTACAGAAATGAACCAAGGCTGCGTAATTATTCGTGATTGCTTGATACAGTTTTTGTTTTGCATGCTCGTAACGTGAGCCAGCGTTCAGAGACTTATTTTCCATCTAACAGTCCAAACCAGCAAAACATCTCATTTAGGACGACCGAGAAAATAAATGTTCTACCACTTTACACATGACGACTCTCAAGTAGCGATTTTACGATCGTTACTTGCACTTCCATCCAGTTGAACTACAATAAAGAAAACTGTTTACATATTTGTTATTTTGTTGGGGAATGCTTTTATCAGCGTGGAGGAAAGGTCCACTGGAATGCTTACTGTAGATTGAGTGCAATGAAGAGCTGCAGGCATACTTTGGGTTCTCTTTGGTGACAAAGATGTCCAGGCACTTTTAAATGCTCAGTTTTCATATGAGACTTTTTTATTGATTCAACATCCATGAGCAGAGACTCATAACCAGCCACCCGTAAGACTGGAAAGGTGCCGTACATGCAGGACATGGTGCACATTTAGTTTGACAAAATACAAATAATAATCTGGTGTATAGGCTGCACATTTGTTACAGTCAGAGAATGTAAAAATCAACTTATCGGCGATCTACAAAACAGAGCAACAGGCTGCTCACTGTGATGTTACAGAGCAGGGCATGCCATGTAAGTTAAGCCTGTTTCTATGTTTGTTTGGTGCTTTTGCAGCTCTGGCGATACGAGTTATGATCATCTGATGCAGCGTCTCGAGACAACGAGATAAATAAGTCGAGAAAACAACCGGAAAGTACTTGGGAAAACGGAGTAAATAAAATATATGGATGCACGTCCGCTTAGGGCTTCCATACCGATCTTTTGGTTTGGTAAAACTCAATAAACTTATTAAAATTTCATGAAAGATAGGAGGAAGAAAAATCCTCCAAAAGTCAGGAACAACTGAAGTTAAACCACACAAAAGGAAACATTTTAGCTAACGTGCGTAACCCCAGTTCTCCCAGTAAAAGAAGCCGTAATCGCGCTCATCCAAAGATGAGACATTAAATCATTTAAAGGTCGGTTCATTCAATAGTCTGCAAAGTAACCTCAGCTGTCAGTTAAATGTAGTGAACGTGTGATATGTGGACAAGAGAAGAAGGTCCCAGAAATGTGAACACCTGTTTTAGTAGCAAAATGAATGTGACATTGAAACCAACCAAACCTTGTTGCTCTTTGGGTTGATTTCCCCTTCGTGTTGGCAGAAGCATGAGCCGTTTTGTGAGATGAACTAGCCCGGAGATGTTGTCTGTGTTGTCTTGTAATTTGTATTTTTGCACCCCTTTGGTTGACCGTCCTGGCTGCCTGCCTGCTGCTTCCTCACCTTCGTCATTAGATACTGAAGGAGAGTTACGAGGTAAGACGCTCTCCTCCCGATGGAACGCCGCTGCACTCGTAGCCGTGTTGTTTTTTGTCGTGTCTGTTGTCTGTGGGTGTTTAAAGCATGGTCGCTGTTTGGCGTAGCTTCAACAAGTCGGGGATGTCTTGTAAAAAATGCAATGTCTTCAAAATGGCGCCCGTTCTTTACAAACTCAGTCACCCAGCAGATAAAGAGCTTGTTTTTTCACATGGAAAACTTTACAATGAGAATATAAATGATGCAAAGAAAGTTTTCAAATATGAAACCTTTATTTTTTTAACTTCGTATGAAATCAAAATGCTCTTCTTTGTACTCATATTAAAGAGCGCTATAAACTATAACGTTGTAAAGTGTCTAAATTCTGTGTGTGTGACTGTGTGTGTAATGTGTGTGATTGTGTGTGTGTGTGTTCAGGAGGTGCAGGCGTGCACGGTGGACATGGGGATGACGACTGACAGCTCCAACCATCCTGACAACAAGACGAAGAACAGATACAGCAACATCCTGGCCTGTGAGTTCACCTCAGTTTTATTATTACGAAACTTTCAGTAACATTTTTATTCTATAACAAAGCGAACGCGTCTGTTATCAAGTGTTTGGAGAGAATCAAAGTTTTAAATGTTGAATTTCCGACTTGGAAATGTGTTAGATTTTCTGCTCCTGCAGCACTTTGAAAATATAATTCAGTGCTTTTTAAAAAACATGAAAGGAATTTCTTTGATAGAAAAGAGATTTTTTTTGAGTCCGACTTTCTGTTGTTCATGAGAATCGTGCAGTCTTTTTCAAACCACGAACCAATCAGAGAACACTTCACGCACATTAACAAGCCTTTGGTCTGACGATTTACTTTAAACATGAGAGAGGCTGCGTTTAGTTATTGTAAATGTTTCCATGTGAACAGGGATGTCACAGCAAAACTCGTGATGACCTGCACAGGACAGGAGAAACTCTCCGGGGAAACCGAATTAAACTTTGCATTCATTTTATTTGAATAGGGACGATGCAGTTTCACATATTTCCAGTACAGAGCACGAAACTGACGCGTTGCACAGAGAGTTTATTGCTTTCACTAATTTTCAACTCTTGTCCCTAGTTGGGCCTTTACATAGGCGATATAATACAAAACAAAGAGGTCCGTATCATAAAAAAATATAGAACTACAGATTTGAAAGTACAGGGGAAAACACACAAATACTATACAATAATAAATAAGTAGTACAATAAGCTAAAAATGACTACAGCTCTGGTTCACAGCATTTCACCTTTGCTGTGAAAGATTTCATATCAGGGATGAATCTGATGTCTGTTGGTGATGTGACCCAGAGCTGACAGCCCTCCATGGAGACGGCTGATTGTCTGCCATGTTGTATTTTATGCTCCTGGTTCCTCTCTTACTGTCCTGTCTGTGGATATATCTGGTGAGAGGTGTAGAACATTTCACGTAACACTGAACATTAATAACAGTAGATCCTGAGCGATCCTGTCGGCATGAAGGGAGATTTAAATCATCAATGAAGTTACGCCGCTGTGTCGCACGCGTAATAACGCACCGTGTCTCCCCATGAGACGCACTCATCGTTTCTGCTGCCCGGGGATCACTGCAAGAATTTAAGCTTTAAATGTGCACCTTTTAGAAAACGAAATGAATATTTTCCTCATTAATTATTTATTATTGTTCCAGCCGCAAACCATGCACTTTTAATCACTATGTTACATTTTATCACCTGGACCGTCTGATCTGGATCAGCTATGGATGTATAAAGAAAAAGAAGTATATTTAAAGAATCTTATCGTCCTTTAAATAGATTTAAACTCAAATATCTCTCAGGACAAATATTAGTGTTGTTGTTGTATTTTCTGTGATTTGTTGGTACATTCTGAATAATTCGTTAAGTTTTTCCTGAGCCATTAAAAGACAACAAGGCGATATCAGAAGCAGAAGACAGACCGCTAAAAGGTCGTTTAAATAAACAGGAGATATTTTGTCACAAAGTTAAAACAATTAAAAACATTTGAAATGAACTAAAATACAAGAAAACACTAAAAGAATTACAAATGGAGGACGAGATGTTTAAAATGTCCAAAAGCTAAAAGTGCAGCTAGAACAGAGATAACTCCAGGATGTTTTTAACACTGAATAACAACATTAAAAGACGATTATCGTCCTTAAAACAAGTTCTTGCTAAGACTTAAAGTTCTGCTACCGTTTGTTCACATCAGACGAGTTTTAAGTTTGAAATATCTGACATTACAACCAAAAGCTTGTTTTTTAACTTTATTTGAGCTCCTTAAATCTCACCGTGGTTCAGTTGGAAGGATGGATATCAGTTTTATCTCTCTGCAGTTCATGCAGAGATAACTCCAGGATGTTTTCAGCACAAAATAACGACATTAAAATTCTGTTGCTTCCTTAAAACTGATTAAAACTAGAATATCTCATTAGGAAAAGAGAAATATCCATGGAGCAGTATTTTCTCCTGTTTGAGGAACAATTTCTGGGGTCTTTGTTGACAAAACATAAATCTAAAAGAAAGAAACATAAAAACGTAAATCTGATCTAAAGTTGCTCTCTTTTCCGTCTTTAACCCTCAGATGACCACAGCCGGGTTCGACTCTCGCCGCAGGCCGACAAAGAAGGGAAGACGAGAGATTACATCAACGCCAACTATGTGGACGTGAGGACCCGGCTTCATCCTGTTTTCAGTTTAATTTCTGAGCTCTTTACAAACGGAGGCCTTCATCTTCGCCCCGAGCCTCGTCTCTGTGAATCGAATCTGTCAAACACTCAGCCAAAAGTTTTTTATTTTCATTCTCAGACCCACTTCACTGTTCCCTCTGTCTTCCTAAACCAAAGTCAGCGAGCTCCCCTGAATAATTGAAAACCTTTTCATTAGACAGGCTGTTGTTAGCGGGGACCTGCGTGGCTCTCCATTATCCTTATCACAGCTCCATTCATTTCCAATATCTTGTCGTTTTGTGAAAGGCGGAGGCGACACAAAAAAACTCTGCGACTGTCACGGCCTCTCCTGAGAGACGACGCACGGGTTATAAAGTTGGTAAAAACACGTCGAGGATCTCTCTATCTCCACTTTTGTCTGCGTGCGGCAGAATGAAGGCGGCTTCACGCTGTCAGTCATGTGAAGGTTATTACACTATTAAAGTGAGCGATTGAACGCTGCCCTCTGCTGAGAACATGTGACACTTTCTTTCCTGCGCCGCTCTTGAAGGGACCCTGTGGAGTTTTTTAACAAACAAAAGTCATATTTACATTCTGTGCTTCTCCCCAAATGCATTGTGGGAGTCCTTGAGCTCTGAATAACTGCTGAACGTTCCTTCTTTGTGAAGTATTTGCGGAAGCATACAAAGTTTAACTTTCAGTATTGTTTACTATCAAGTAGTCGTCTTTGTCCCTGACTGTGACTGTACATAAAAATGGCCGACGCATCTCCACCTCCTCTCGTTGTGTGAATCTGAACTGTACTCACTGAAGCAGATATTCACGCTGATGGAAAGTTCAATGACTGTAGTGTTAGTGTTAGTTACGTCTCCTCTCGCCGTTCCTCCTCTACTCTGCTGCTCGGGAACAAAACGCTGCAGGAGCCCCATTTGTCAACAGAGCTGTCAATCATGAGGCCACATCCCTTTTTACAGCATCAAATAACTAATTAAAAGTAAACTTGTCAGAAAAATGAACACTTGGACATAAATCAGCATGATAAGAACTAACTATAATGACAGAAACCATGTTTGAGAAAAATGTATTTGATGTGTATTTTGATTTTATAGTTTGACTCATGTCCCATCTGTTAACATGGAGGAGGCGGGCTTTATGAGCTATACTGCAGCCAGTCAGTAGGGGGTGACAGAGAGGGTTTGGCTTCACTTTTGGAGAGCTGTCATGTCGGCCATCTTTTTATACAGACTATGGTTACCACCAGCTGTTGATCAGTGCAAATGTATCACTTGATTTTCTCACAAATTTTATCTCAGAGTTTTTTTCTCAGAATATTTCACTCACTCCATTTTTTTTCCTAGTCTAAAAGTCTAAAATTAGGACTTTATTCTCGTAATCTCATATTTTTATTTTTTTGCGTGGCCCAAAAACTCTCCTACAGACAAATAAACAGTGAGACCAGTTTCTTTGCTACCGTTGGTTTTCTTTCGTGGCAAGAAGTTAAAGTTGTAATCTCACTCGGTTGTAACTCTTGATTCTCCTGGCTGACGGTCGCTTTCCTTTTCAGACTGTTTGCTTCATCTGAGAGTCGAGTTTGTTTCTCTTTCTTTGGATTTTCACTTAATAATCTAAGAGATTATTCCTCTAAGGGAGTATTTCCTCAGTTAGCTGCAGTCTGCAAAGACGCGTAACAAAACCATCATGTTGGATTTCAGCTTCTGAACTTTTGAGTTACAGAAAGTTTTATGTGATTTGACAATTAATTCAAGTCCCAAACTCTTTTCAAGCCTTTAACCTTGAAAGAATTGTAATGAATTAAAAGTGTCACAGGGTGAATTAGACTGCGGTGCACTCGAGAATTAAATTTTATTCCTGCAGCATTAAGCTTGAAATGGACTCTTGGGATAATTCAAGGAGAAATGTTAGCTTTTTCTGAAGGTTTAAAAAGAGTTAATTTAGGCGTTTATAAAAGCTGCGGGTGTCGCGGTGTGTTTCCTCAGGGTTTTAAGAAGCCGCGGTCGTACATCGCCGCTCAGGGTCCTCTGAGGTCGAGCACCGAGGACTTCTGGAGGATGGTGTGGGAGCAAAACGTCTGCGTCATCGTCATGATCACAAACCTGGTGGAGAAGGGAAGAGTGAGTGACCACATCTCTGATTATTGTTTTGTCCATCATTCTACTCTTCATCATAATGTTTACCATCTGATGTGTTTCCTGTGTCCTCAGAGGAAGTGTGATCAGTACTGGCCCACCGAGGTGCAGGAGGAGTACGGCAGCTTCCTGGTGACGGTGAAGAGCAGCAGAACGCTCGCCTACTACACCCGGAGGACCTTCACTGTCAGGAACACGCACGCCAAGAAGGTCCGACAAGCACGTGCTATCAGAAATATTGATGAAATATAGATCAAATATGTTAAAATATTCTTTCTACAGGCCAAATATTCCCCTTACATGTCCTTCTTGTTCCAGGATGTAATCACTAATGCAGATTAATTCAATCAGAACATGATTAGTCAGAGATATTGTAGATTCACTTAGCGTGTCGGTCATCCAAATAAGTTTATCTGTGGTTAAAAAATAACTTGATTTGGTCAATAAGGAAAAGAAAGTTAAATAAGATAAAAATATAAAAAATATAATTACATTGGCTGCTTAAAATGTGTGTTTTCTAATATTGTTTTAAATAACGAATTATCTAATTCCCAAAAATAATTATAAAAATTATTCTTTTTTTTTCTTAATTTGACTGATTAATTATTATAAGGATACATTACCTCTTATAGATTCAGGTCAGTAGCAGAAATAAAGATACCATGAACTGATTTAAAAATGTAACACAGTCACAGCTATTTTTGTTGTTAGCTAACATTGCTAACTTTAGCCACCATAAGCTAGTAGTCAAACAAACCAAGGCTATATCAGCAAACTAAGAGTATTGACTTGTGCAACAGTGGATTTTACGACGCCGTATGGTAAATGGTAAATGGACTGTACTTATACAGCGCTTTTCTTGTCTTTGCGACCACTCAAAGCTGCTTTTACACTACATGTTACATGCACCCATTCACTCACAAATTCATACACTGATGGCAGAGGCTGCTACGCAACGTGCCCAACTGTCAGTCAGTTATCACATTCATACCAGTTGGCTATGCCACCTGGAGCAATTTGGGGTTCAGTGTCTTGCCCGAGGACACTTCGACATGTAGCCTGAGGGAGCTGGGGATCGAACCTCCGACCTTCCGATTGAAAGATGACCGACTGAGCCACAACCCTTAAATACTTGGATACTCTGTTTGGTCTTGTCCACCATCAGGGCTCACAGAAGGGGCGGAGCAACGAGCGGACGGTGACACAGTTCCATTACACCCAGTGGCCCGACATGGGTGTCCCAGAGTTTGCTCTGCCTCTGCTCAGCTTTGTCCGCAAGTCGTCCAAAGCCAGAACCGGCGACACCGGGGCGATGGTGGTGCACTGCAGGTAACATCTGCTAAATAAGAATACGTTTTGTTTTCAGTTTTTATCCTCACATCAGTTCATTCCCAACCCTCTTCTCCTCTGGTGTTGTTGTGCAGCGCTGGCGTGGGCCGGACGGGCACCTACATCGTCCTGGACAGCCTGCTGAAGCAGATCGGAGACGAAGGCAGCGTCAACATCACAGGCTTCCTCAAACACATCCGCACACAGAGGAACTACCTGGTTCAGACAGAGGTCAGAGGTCACCTATCTGTCTGTCCACACATTCACACAGTTCTTAAGTCATCATTCATGTGTTGCATTTCAGCAATCTTTAGGCTCTAACCAGTCAGAATCTGCAGATAAAACTTGTTGTTGATCTGTTGGTCTTTTATCTGCTGGTCCAGACAAAGATATCCCACATCTGAGTATCAATTGAACTCGTGTCAGCACAGGTGTAAGAATGATAAAGGTTATCAGAATGTCCTATTATTGGACAGAAAGTGCCTCAAAACAAATATAACTTTTCCATCCAAACATGAATTAGACCTCAGTGTAACTAACCGCAGCACTGTCTGTCTCCTCTCTGCAGGAACAGTATGTTTTTATCCATGATGCTTTGGTGGAAGCCATCTTGTCTGGGGACACAGAGGTGGTGGGGGCTCACCTGCACAGGTACGTGGACGAGCTGCTGATCCTGGGGCCTGCAGGGAGGACGCGTCTGGAGAAGCAGTTCAAGGTCAGCAGTGTTTCAGACATATCTGTGATCCTTGTTTTATGACTCAATGAATCATTTAGAGTCTGTAGAGGACTGAACGTGTTTAACTGTCATGTTGGTGCTTTTCCTTTAGCAGCTGACTGCTGAACATAGCAACATTTGGAATGAGACCAGAACTCACAGGCTTTATACTTTAACTGTTTCTAACTAGTATAAAACAATGTGTTTTTCTAAAGGAAAGGAAAAAACAGGATATTTAAAGCTAAATTCTTACCTGAACTGTTTGTCAAATACATTTCTGTTGCAACTTAAATGTGTAATCGTTGGCTAATAAATCAAAAAAAGATTTGACAGGCGAAGCACTGAAACTTAATTTAAAAATGTTTAGATTCAGCTGGATGAATGCTGATCCTTGTGCATACATGCAGTATAAAAACAATCTGCATGATGCAAAATGATTC
The DNA here is from genome assembly GCF_022749685.1 of Semicossyphus pulcher. Taxonomy (NCBI): domain Eukaryota; kingdom Metazoa; phylum Chordata; class Actinopteri; order Labriformes; family Labridae; genus Semicossyphus; species Semicossyphus pulcher. The sequence goes on from NW_027211759.1 coordinate 2,751,161, forward strand.
AGAGCTGCTAATTCCAATGTCACTAACTGTGTGTTTTGTTTCCACAGCTGGTCTGTCACTCCGGTGTGAAGCAGTGCGACTACTCTGCAGCTCTGCAGGAATGCAACCGCAGCAAGAACAGAAACTGCTCTGTGATTCCTGGTAAATGAGCCAGTTTTCCTGAAGTTAGACCAGGCTGAAAAAGGACAAAGCTGCACGAAAATATGTTTTAACTCATCCTATCATCTGTCTTTGCAGTGGAGAGGTCGAGGGTGCGTCTGTCCACGGCAGCGGGGGAAACGTCAGACTACATCAACGCGTCGTACATCACCGTAAGAACAAATTCATTCACTTCAGGGTTTAAATATTCTCAAGGTCTGTTTAAGATACACTCTTACATATTTTGGAGTCAAAATGTCAAATAGGCACAAAAGGATGAGTAATTGCCCCATCTGATTGATATCCTTGGGGGCAAAATCACCCTATCAACGTACATCCTCTGAAAGTTCTTGTTTTCACTGACAGGCTCAGATTGTTATTCTAAGTGCCTGACAACATTACAGGAAGGATCCCTACAGAGATAGAGCTTAGTGTTAAACAGTTAGATCCTTTTTTGGAACTAGAAACAGCCTTCATATCGCTCTCTTCAAAGCCACCAAACTCCATTTAAAAAAAACAGTAATTTTACACTGCAGAACATATAAAAAGCTGGTTAACCACTGCCTCAATCGGTTCATTTTTTTGTGTAATTAAAGTGTCCCAAAGTAACCTTTTAAAACACCGAATACATACAATAACACAGAAGAACTTACCGAGTGAGGCAGCTGTAGACCTGCAACTCTTGTGTTCTGCAAGGTAAAATTACTCTTTTTGTCAATGGAGTCTGGTGGTTCCGAAGAGAGCGATGTAACGGCTGTTTCTGGATGAAGTAAAGCATCTTCCTCTTTAACAAAAAGGTCTATCTCTGTAGGGATCCTCCCCATGATGGTTTGACAATTAAAGTAACAATCTGAGCATGTCAGTGCCAAAAAGAAGAACTTTTAAGTGGATGTTGTTTGACTGGGCGCATTTGTCCCCTCAGGTTTGCACTGCAGCCATTACAGCCCCTTTCCAGGCTGCGAGGTAAAGTAATCCACTGGAGAATTTCAAAAACTTTTTGTACCTGTTCGACCCCATTTAGACCCCAAAATATGTAAATAAAAAAATAGCGCCTTAGTTTAAAAATAATTTCCCCTTTAAGCTACACAGGTGCCCAGGTGGAGACAGGGATTCTCTTACTGTGGACTAAAGACTCTAGACTCTAGAACAGTGTGGAAATCCTCTTGAACACCATAAGGCAGTGAAAAAAACAGGGTAGAAACTAACAGAATCATAGAAACTAAGCCGTGGTTCTGTTCCTGCAGGGTTACAGGCAGAGCAGCGAGTTCATCATTACCCAGAATCCTTTGCCGGGAACCATAAAGGACTTCTGGAGGATGATCTGGGACCACAACGCCCAGGTCATCGTGTCGCTGCCAGGCGGGGTGAGGACGTGTTTTTCAGATGTATTAACTTGTCTTTAATGACCATTTGCACCTTTATGCTCAGATGTTGTATTTCTGCAAAGTCTGTTAGCTTTTAACTTGAAAGATATCGTTAAACATTTTGAAAAGTGCACGTATTCTTCTTTCAGAGAGTCTCGTGTCTGTGTGTTAAATATAGAGCTAGTCTCTGGGTAGTTAGCCCATAGATATAGAACAATAGATGTGAAGTAAAAGGTCACTAACACTACAAAATGTTAGCTAACCAGGGTAACTTTACTGTTAGCTACCAAGTAACGAACCAGCTGAGTCCTAAGTCAAAGGCTTTGCTGATTGCTAGCTCTAAATAGCATTAATATTATAACTGAACAGCGAAGCTTTAACTACTAAACATTGTTTTTAATTTCAGCTACACTGATTTACAGCTAAAAGTTAACATTTAGTTACATTAATGTTATAAAAAATTTAATATATTACACTGATATTTGACTGCTAAGAACAAAAGTTTAGCCTAGCTTGACTGAAGCAAGAAGAAACGGCTAACCTGGCTCGGTCAACAGTTAAAAGACACACCTCTAAACTTTATTTATATTGTGTGGGGAAAAAAGCTCTTTGCAGGGAGATCTGTGTGTTGGAATTTCTTTCATGTATTCATATTTTTATAGTTTGGACAAAGCCTGGCTAACTGTTTTCACCTGCTAAGTTATGCTAAGCTAGGTTAACGATGTCCTAACTCCAGCTCTGAAGGGTTATTTATTTTCTTGTAATGCTAAATGTGAAATTCTGACAGAGAAGTTAAAAAAAAGGTTGTAAAATGTCAATAAGTGGTGACTACAAGGTTTTTCTGGAGGCTAACCATCTTTTAATGATGCACAAACACTCCCAAGTTGTCCATCAATCTGTGTAAACTCCTCTTAAAGAAAGAAAGCAAAGAGTAAAACCCAACATGTTATACTAGTCCTTTAAAATCAGTCTTTGATTGATGTAACCTTCCGCTGACTTCCTGTGTTGATAGACGGAGGAGGAAGAGGCGGGACTTTGTGCTGTTTGGCCTCGTAAAGGGCAGCCAATCAGCTATGACACTTTCACTGTCACTCAGAGGAGTGACAACAACATCTGTTTGGCCAACGAGGACATGCTGGTGGTCCAGGAATACGTACTGGAAGCTACACAGGTTAGTGTACCTGGAACACAGTTAATGGTTCTGAATTTAAAGGGCCGGTTCGCCACAAAGTGCATAAAACCAAAAACATAATTCTTGTTTACTTTACGTTGTTTCTATTTATCTCGCTACTTGTCTGTCGAGTTGTCTGCATCTTCTCCAATAAGATAATTTAAAACATTTAACATCGTCATCTCTTTCCAGAATCAGCGTCTTGTCACTCTCTAATATTTGAATGTCTTCTTACAACTAAATCACATCCATCTTTATTCGATAAAATTAGGATATTATTAAAGACTCACTGCAACCAGCCAGGACAGTTGATAGGTAAATGTAGAAGGACAGCTCCACCATCAGGACAAAAAGTGTAACCAACGTTTTGATCTACCATTTAAAAGAATATTGGCCATTTTTTGATGAAATGTTCGGATCCCATTCAGGATGAACCCCTTGTATTTTATAAACCCAGTGATTTACCCTTAAATGCAACCCTCAAAACAAACGTATTTCCATCACTGAAAGGCTACAGACTGTTTTACCAAATGTCCAATATGGCTGCAAAGTTCTTTAACTGTTTTTTCACTAAACTTAAGTCCCCCAATAAATAGCACAAGTTTTGTAATTACATAGTTTTTGCGCTTTGTTCCAAGAGATGTAGGAGTAATGAAAAGATGTTAAAAATGTTCATTACAACTGGGAAACGATTTTCAAAAAGATCTGATATTTTGGTTGTTACTGGCCTGAGTCTGTCCCTTTAAGAAGGTGGCCTGATGGGTAATGTACGCTGTGTTGTTGAAGTTCCCTGAGGAGGTGCGAGCAGTCTACTGTTTGTGTGAATAAAGAGACCCTTTTCAGAAATACACTCCGTCTCTCCTGCTGTTTTGGCCTGTGGAATTAGCCCAGACGGCTAGTTACCCGCTTTAAACCAGCCAAGCAGCCGCCCCTGTAATCGTAGGGTTAGGGACCACGGAGCTGAAGACGGCAGCACGGTCATTGGAATGCAAATTTAATAGATATATAGATCAATATCTTCTTTTTATTACCCTCTTCAATAACACATCTGTCTTGAGTTCTCCTGTAGCATTAACACTGGAAAATCATAACCATGGGAATCCTGCATCTCTACCATCCACGAAAGAAACGTGAAAAATTACTATGAAAGGCATCTATTTGTTTTCAGGGCTCCTAGTACAGAAGTACATAACATATCCTTGTGAGTTGTTGTTTCAGACGTCTGCTCTCTTCACTCCTTATGTCAACAGGACGACTACGTTCTAGAGGTGAAACACTACCGTACCCCCCACTGGCCGAACCCAGACAGTCCCATCAGCAACACCTTTGAGCTCCTCAACCTGGTGAAGGAGGAGAGCGCCGCCAAGGACGGGCCAACAGTGGTCCACGATGAGTAAGGCCTTCACTGGCTTTATCTTTGGTATGATACGCAAGGATTTCTCTGCTGTGATATTCACATGAGGGTATTTTTTCCCCCCAGTGTGGGCGGAGTTACGGCGGGAACGTTCTGCGCTCTGTCCTCTCTGACCCGCCAGCTTGAAGCGGAGGGTTCGATCGATGTCTTCCAAGTGGCCAAGCTGACAAACCTCATGAGACCAGGAACCTTCAGCGACATAGTAAGGCCGTCTCTCACTATACGCTGATGATGATGTGTTATCTGTTACCGAGCCTGTACGACTTATACTTTAGAGCAGTCGGTCTTTAAGGGGAATTCGGAATAACTACAACTTGGGTCCGTTTGTTAACAGTGAAGCGTCAGATTACAACTTCGGTTGGATTGAAACGCATGAACATGACCTGCTCTTATAAGAATCATAAATCTAAGCACTGCCAAAAGTTTAGGGCAGCTGACTGAGATATATGTCATTACAATTTGTGTAAGAAGCACAATATTAAGAATAGTTAAGTAAAAAAGGTAGAACAACTTGTAGCTTTTATTTTAACAAAGGGATAGCTTAAAGGCAACACTTTACAGTTTCTTTCTTTTCCAATAAGTTTGCTGCAGACACAAGACTAGATGAACCCAGTATATTGCTGGTCAATGTGACGTATTGTGTTCAAATTGTTAAACAGATAGTCAGATGGTCCATAATGTGAATTCATGGGTGTCAAACTTAAATGTAGTAATTATACGCAAAAAGGAGACAGTTTTTAATTGGTTTATTTACAATAGGGCTGCACGATAGTGGAAAAAAACATTGCTTTTCTTTATGCAATAAAAATTGCGATATGAAAAGATATTGGAAATTACACCAAATAAAAACTGAGCAAAGCGGCTGCTTTCCGGCAAGTGTTGCGAGTAAACAGTAATCTACTATGGCTGAACAAACAAAGAAAAGATGGATGACTACAGATACAACTTCAACAAGAAGTGAAAATCCAAAGAAGAAGAAACAAACTCGACGCTCAGATGAAGCAAACAGTCTGAAAAGGAAAGCGACCGTCAGCCAGGACAATCAAGAGTTACAACCGGAGCCAACTGGGGACGTCACACATGCAGCACTGTCTGGATATCTGGGAAGTGTGCGCCCGCTATTACAGTTTATTGCCACAGGTGCCGCCAAAGAGAACGAAATTCGAGATTACCACTTTAAATCTGTGTCACCAGCCCGGTAATTTTCTGAATCGAAATCTCAGCGCCTCCCACTACCTGTTACTGACTGACTAACACGACACTATGCATGCACATCAGGTGCAGCTACTAAAACACTCCAGGGCACATCCACTCCATTAACAGCCCGCATACGCAGCCTCAGCACTAAGGAGCACTATAACAAAGTGTCGCTGATAACAGGATTACACTCGCTCAAAAGCCATCTCACGTAACTGAACCTCTGCACTGATGTTCCCAATGACATCATCTGTTACAGCAGCAGCATCGCGCTCATGTTTACGGGCAGGTGACACACAGCCTCTGTATGGCGAGTTAAGTTTTGCATCAAGCAGCGATGTGACTATTGCCTATGCGTACATGAACATGATACGTTGTTAAACCCTCATTTACAATGAATACATTTTAATTACTTGTTAGCGTAGCGTTAGCACGGGTCCGCTGAATGTGCAAATATTTGTCTACAATTAAGCAGTAAGGGAATAGTGTTTATTTTCTCCACAAAAAACACATTATTCTTTCCAGTTGACATACTTGGAAATTACTAAGTTATCAGCGTAGTACTCAATCATCCCTAAATATAACAGTAAGTTACCTGTCCATGTTTTGCAGGAGCAGTATCAGTTCCTGTACAAAGCCATGCTGAGTCTCATCGGGACGCAGGAAGACGAGAAAACCCTCCAGTCCTCCGACAACAACGGTACCATTGTGGTGGGAACTGCCAGCACTGCCGAAAGCCTTGAATCCCTGGTGTAACTACCGCAACAAACACAAAGAACTCTTCATTAACTTTTACAAATGAGCAACAGATTTTCACCCTCCTCTTCAACCAACAGAACTTCTCCCGATGCCAGACTCGCTTTACAACTTTAAACAAAAATCCTCCTCCTTCAGGACTCTGTTGTAGCTTGAGGCTGGCATGTGCTGAACCAGTTTCTTCTTCTTCTTCGCTGGATTTGGACTCCCTGCGGTTTTGTAATGTGTGCCTTTTTGTACTTTTCATCCTGTACTTTTAACTTTGATACAAGCTGTAGACTAACTGTCTGATGTTTTAACTGTACTGCCCTGAGACTTTTCACTCGACTAACACGTTTCCTAGACCTTTGTATTTATTGGCACCGAGCCAAATGGGGAAAAAAGGGAAAAACTGCATCTTTTTACAACAAATGAGATATTTTGTTAGCTTGTCTTTTATAGAAGTCCTGCACTGAAATCCTTTCTGTAAATACCATCGCAACGGTAGCAGCAGTGTGCTATTGAAGTCAAATATTAAATAAGGGCCTGGAATAATAAAAATAATAATCTAATGTAAATAATATTATAGTAATCAACTTGATGGACCAAATTTCTATTTATACTGTTAGATTTTTATATTTTACCGTTTTTAGTGCATTCAAATGTTACGGTTTCATTCTAATTGTGTAGTTGGAGAACATTAATGCTTTTATATTCTGGATTTTGTAACAGACTAAATGTGATGCATGGGGTACTGACATGTTTGTTTTTTTAGCTGGACGTGAAACACTGCTGGATTATTAGCTAGGGGATTAAATAAGTGAAAGAACACCAAGACGGAGCCCTGTGGAGTGTTTTCTTACCGTTTGCTGACCTTAAACTATTTACTGCATCTAAACATAGAAAACGATTTATGTTTAAAGAGGACAGACATCATGTGGTTTGTTCTGTGACAACATTAATGTCCACTTAAAGTGATAATCTCTCTTTTTTTTGCCTTTTATGCCTTTAGTGACAGAGAGGCCAGTGGCTAGTGTGGGAAACAGGGGAAGAGAGAGTGGGGGATGACACGCGCCAGGGTGTGCGCGCTTTACAGCAGTGTTGCCAGATCTTGGATCTTGTGAGAAACACGTAACCGGGCCTCGCACAAATGACTGGATAACTGACTGTAAATGGGACTGTGTTTGTATGTGATCCTAACTTTGATACAAATTGATATAAAGTTCTGAATATTAGGCCTGAATGATAAAACGTTAGCAAAATAACGCTTGATAAAACGTTGGATGATTTTACGTGTAAATGCACAACATGAGAGCACGGAGCTCCAGCTCGTCACCAACCTGTAACATCTCCATGGTAACATCCCCATGAGTGAACAGCCAATCATCTAATAGACAGTCCCACGTGTGCTCCCTGCCTGGCTAATTGAAACAGCCTATCATATCCCTGGACGCTACCAGTGACAGGCAAACAAATTTGGGCTGTGGAGCCAAGACTGCGAGCAGACTGTCCTGCGTTTGAATGACATATCGAAAATATATGTTTGACAACTTATGGCGCTGCATCATGTAAGTAAGAGAGGGAAAATAAGACTTTTGAGAACGACATTTAAGACTTGTGAACAAAATTCAAGACCTTTTCAAGGCCTTAATTTACGATTATTAAATTTAAGACTTTTTCAAGTTTTTAAGGTACCATGCTCTGTATATGGTCGTCGATTTAACCGCTGAGCTAAACAGGCTCCCTAAAGTGATAATCTCGAAGATTAGTTGGTAGTAGTAAATAAATGTCTGGTAAGTCTCTATTGCCGAATGAGGTAACACAATGGTGACTGAGCCTCTGGCCCACTGATGAAAGCCTTTGCATTTGCAGTATATAGTATTATTACAGACTTGGTGTCTGTGGTGACTTTCACAGAAATAATCACCAGCGGCACCCAGGTAGTGACACGTGATCAGGTAGGCGGAGCTACGCGGCTGCTTTTCCGCTCTCTGCAAGTGTTGCGAGTAAACAGTAATCTACTATAGCTGAACAAACAAAGAAAAGATGGATGACTACAGATACAACTTCAACAAGAAGTGAAAATCCCAAGAAACAGAAACAAACTCGACGCTCAGATGAAGCAAACAGTCTGAAAAGGAAAGCGACCGTCAGCCAGGAAAATCAAGAGTTACAACCGGAGCCGACCGTGGACGTCACACATGCAGCACTGTCTGGATATCTGGGAAGTGTGCTCCTGCAATTACAGTTTATCGCCATACGGTGCCACCAAAAAGAACCACAGTGGGATCTTCGAGATTAACACTTTAAACAGCAAAATAAAGTAGCAACTTCACATCCTAGTTAGCTAACATGCAAACCTATTCGCTTTTTCCAATGTGCCATGGTGACTAAAGTGAAACGTCATAAGTGTGATTTTAAACAGGTTTAAGAACGTCTAATATCTCACCTCCAACAACCATCTTTTTCTGAAATAAGGTCCAAAGCTAGCAAGCTAATAGCAAAGTAAGCTAGGAACTGTTTGACAGCTTAAGCTAGCTCTTTTGACATCGCTATCTGTACCTATAGACTTATCAAATATGTTGTTTTAACTTTAAATATGGCCTTACATTTCACCATTTCACTGTTAATTCTATTTCCAGTTACTGATCAATTGAGAAGCTTTGAAATTCAAGATTTTCTACGTTTATTTATATAATTTATATAAACAATATGCAGCAGTATTGGGTCAGACCGTTTAAATCAATTTTAAATTGTGCAAGCTGTAAGTTGTGTTTTTATATTTCCATGTACAATTATATTTTTTTACAGTATGCAGATATAAAAAAAAAAAACGTAACTATAACCTGTTGTTGATATTTTGCTGCTTTCTGACAGTAAATATTAAGATCTGATCACCAACAGGACAACAAAGAGGCAATCGAACACTGGCTGAGAAAGCGGGTTACATTTACATGTTGTGATGTGATTATACAGAGAGACTTAGAGCAGCAGAAAAAGCCTCGGCTCCTCCATCATCAGCCTCACACACGACCAACAGGAAGGAGGCCGAAGGTCAGAGGTCACAACGGCCACACAAAAGATGGAGCAAACAGAGAGGTGTTAACGAAACAAACACAGAGACAGAGAAAATGAAGACGTGGTCTGATGACGTCCTGTCCGACCTGTGGATTATACATTCTCCCTCTATGGAGTCATGCTTTAATCCCCGCACTGAACTGGTTATTCCAATTGATTGCCCATGTGTTAATCCGGTCTAAGACTCTGCAAGAAACGCGCCTTTTCAGGACAGAAAATAGGTCAAGTGTCCAGACGTCGTCTTGACCGGCCCCCGTATCCACACCTTCATTTGCATTTTTGACTTTTCATAATTACATGCCCAATTATCCCCTGCTTGGTGGCCTAGTTTGCATGGCTGCCTCCAAATTGAGTGGAAGCAATAGGCTGAGTGTCTTTTTGTTTGTTTTAGAGGAGGCTGGGAAGACGTCAGTAGTTTTACTGAAGTATAAATAAAAAAGTTCACTCAATTCCAAGAGAAAGTTTTGAATGTAAAAATGTTCTAGAACTTTTACTTTCACTGAAGTGTTCACGCATATAAAATATTAATCTGAAAGACGATTTCAGCACATAAATAAAGTAAACTTAACTAATTTCTCATGTTAAATTTCTAAATTATTTAGGCAAACGCAATATGTACTGTGTAAATTTCAGAAAAGCTAGGACCATTCTATAAGACAGGAAGTTGGTTGATTTTGTTAAGGAACTATTTTCATTTTGTACAATCTTCCAGGTGAAAAAGCTCTAAAGGTACATCCTACTCTGACAGTTTAACATTAACAAGCAAAGACTCCAGCCGGCCTCAGGTCTCTGTAGAGGACTATAGATTCTACTTTTTACGATGTGTTGTAGGAAGTTTTAGTCCACTGAAAAGAGCAAAATGGCGAACAAACATTGAGTGATTTCGGATACGACCTAAATTTAAGACTGAAATTAAGTCATAAAAAAAACAAAAGCGCAAATGTAGCGTGAGTTTAACACTCACCAAAACCAAATGTGCCTGTAGGTGACGGCCATTTTGGTGTCGGTGACGTAACTCTACATTTAATTTGATAAACAAACTTTAATGGATGTGGTCATTTGTCCTTAATAGTCTTAAATCTAATAATGAATCAATGGTAATTGCTTTTTAAAGATGATATATTATGTGAACACAATTTTCTGTATTGAAATCGAATAAAAGAATAAAAAACAGAGGAAGATTTTTATTAATGTAACCATTTATACATTTTAATAAAGCATAAAGTTATCAAAACAAGCTTTTACACACGAGTGTTTTTGCTAACATGAATGGTATAAATAACTCAACCATTAAAAACAAAAGGACAAAAATAAAACAAGGTTCATGTTGGAGGTTTACCAGGATTTAAATCAAACCAATACTCATATTGATATTTCTATTTTACAAACACTATGTCGGTGTTGATGGGTTGTTCCCTTTTAAACACTGATATTGTACTTGCACTTGAAGTTGTAAAACCATTGATTTGAGTGATTTCCCTTTAAATCCAGCATAAACAAAAGTCTTTATATCATTCAGATCAAAATAAAACTACCAAAATATCAAATAACTCACTTCTATTTCAAACTCTCTGCAAGCCAACATATAAACTACATATCAGAAATACATATCATCTTATAAATATTTCTCAGGTATGTGTAAAATAGTGCTCTCCATCTCTCTCAGGGTAATTTTTTTTTACCCCTTTAAAGCATTTAACAAACTGTTCACAAGATTACCCGTTTACGCCCCCAAAAAATAAATATTGCTGAGTTGACAGACAATAAATACTCACAAGTCCCTCAAACAAAGTTTTTAAAACATCTCAAATCAAGACTTCAGTAAAGTTCCATTTAGACAGAAGTCTGAGCCGCTGTTACTAATCATGTTTCAGTTACCGAAACAAGATCATGAGTTAATCAATATCGTCAAAAGAAGTGAAATTTGTGCTCATATTTATTTTTACAACTCAAACTGATTCTAAATGTGTATCCAAATTGATTTTAAACTGGGGTCAAATTTAGATTTTTCTATATAATTACAGGAATGAAATTTATTTTTCATTTAGGTGCTTTGAAATTGAACTCTGGGTGAGTGTTTGGTGTTAAACAAGATGCTTTTGTGATAAACATAACGTTAAATAATGTGAAAATAATCAGAAAGAATAATGTGACGCCATTCCCGCATTTTAAATCACATTGCATGTAACGATAACAGCTAGCCTACATAAAGTACTTTGTTATTCTGACAGAAACTTTCGTTAGCTTCACCGACAGGACAAGCTAACGTTAGCTCTACAAAACGAGAAGACAAACAAACATTAATGTCTATTCTGAATCGTGAAGGTCCAGATTCAGAACATTTGTTGTAACAAAGTTAAAAAATTTATTGAATGATGAATTATAAAAGACATATTTTGACTACACACATCTACTGAGGGGGCTGCTAGCTAACGTTAAAATTGCTATCTTCGAATTAGTCCCTGCCACAAATTTAGAGTTCCTTTTTATAAAATATGAATAAATGAAGACAAATATTCCAATTTAGCCCAGAACAACTTACATTTAAGGTTACTGATTAGAAGTTACATTAGCAAACTATCATTAGCTTTCCAGACTGACGGTAAAAACTACCATTTGCATTCTGACAGAACAAGCTAACATTAGTTAAAATTAATGTTAAATTCAATTAGTGAGTGTTTAGCTTACAAGCAAGAAAACGTATGATGTAAAAAGGTTTAACTGAGTGTTTGACTACTTTCTACAGTTGTCGGCCGGTTACACAACTACTGAGGTAGCCGCTAGCTAGCATTAGCATTTTCCATTTGTTGTATTTGACTGACTCTCTGGCTCATGATAAAAGGCTTTATGTTTTCCTTATAACTTTATAACTAAAGTTTTTATCTCAGTTTTTTGAAGGTCTTCAATATATAAAACATTTTGCTGTTTAATTTTATAGTTCAATTAAATAATTATTCCAGGATACAAGCTTTGGAAGTGAAATAATGTGTCAAAATTATGTCTGAATATGACTTTTCTAATTATTAATGGAGATATTGAGCAATCCAAAACATCTCACCAACAAGTTAAAACAATTGACTCGTGATCAGATACAAACCTGCTGCTCTCAGCTGTCTACCAACAACACTACATATAATGATAGTATATCCTGAGAATGGGAACAGATGAGATTTTATGGTTTTGATGTTGGACTTTTTCTCTGGCTGAATTAAATTCACCAGGAAAGACGTGTTGTTAGTTACGAGCCCACTTCAGGATTTGTTCACAGTGTGAAGGTCAGTTCAGTATTGAGCCAAGTTTGATGTACTGTCAATGATTACAGAAATCAGATGCTGTTCGATGTGATGCGCCAAAAAGATTTTTGAAAATGAATAACCAACTCACAGCAAAAGTTTGTGGATTATTGATTACTCGGATGAGTTGGACACTTTTTAACCCCACATGCACTGTTTCACTTGCCCTTTGAACATTTCATGCTTGAGCTTTTAATGCCTTACATTTCTAATGCCTAAAATGTTTTTTTCAGTCAACCTTTTACACATCTTCACAGAAGAACTTTTCTCTGAAACAGCTGATGGCAGTAAAGACTTCAGCCAAGAGTTAGACCTAAAACTTTAAAACAGGGGTTTAAACCATCACCAAATTGCCTTTATATAGAAGCCAATAGTCAATATTCGATTCAATAAAATCAAAACATTTTTTGGGGATAATACATTTGACCTACATGGCTTTTTTCTACATTCAAGCATTTATATCTTTCACATATTTGCTTGAAAGAAAAATTATATATCTAAAATTAATTCAATCAGACCCTGGCAGGTGACGCAAATATATCATTTAAACACTGCAGACTAAAATGTAACAAGCGAGACTGAGTCTGTTAAAAGATCCAGTTTAGATGACCTTGAAAAGAAAGCTGATAGCATGTGGATTTGATAAATTTTCTCTGCATTATGTGATTTACATAGATGATTTGCTCGCCTTGGAGGCTTGGCTCTACTCCTGCAGGGTGCTCTTGGACATGAAATGAAGTCCTTCCTCTTTCAGTCGGGCCAGTGCCGGCCCGTAGACCTCCTTCGTCATTGGAACAACCAGACCCTTTGTACTGATTTCACCTGTGAAAAGAAAACGATTAGAATAAGGTTGAAACAAACTCATGTCTTTAACAATATATCTGCTATTCAGTGGTAAATCAAATGTCAAGCCACAGCTTTAGGAGATACAGCAGTCTACATATCACAGTGAAGACAGACTGACAGGACAGGCTCATGTTTGCTAAGATCCTGAAAGGAAAAGCTAACATTTACTTCACAGGCTGACAACACAAAAAGTGTTAGGCTAGTCTGTAAAGCTAAAAGTAGCTTTAAAGACTGATAGGACAAACTAGCGTTAGCTTAACAGCCTGACAAGACAAAATAATGTTACCTTCACAGCCTGATGAGACAAAAACATTTTAGCTAAAATTAGCTTCACCGGTTGACAGCAGAAGCTAACAATAGCTTCACAGGCCAAGATGACAAGCTAACATTAGTGTCACAGACTGAAAGGACAAACTATTGCTAGCCTACAGACTTTGACAAGACAAGCTAACAATAGCATCACAGACTGAGAGAAGAAACTGACATTAGCTTCACAGACTGAAATAACAAGCTATCAAGAGCTTCAGAGACTGACAGGACAAGCTAACGTAGGCTTTACAGACTGCCAGGACAACTAGCCTCAGAGACTGGCAGAAAAATACTTGCTTTACAGGCAAGCTAAAATTAGCTTCACAGCATGACATTAGAAATAAACAACTACCACACGGACTGAGAGGACAAGCCAACATAAGGAGAACACATTGACATGAGAAACTTTTTTGATTACAATTTTGCATTTAAATAAAATACATACAAGTATTACTCTGTAGCAGCGTTACCAGTTTTCTCTTTTCACATTGAGCTTTAATAAAATGTATATTATGTGTTGATATTCACACTTATACAGTTAATTTGTCAAATGAATGAGTCAAAATCTTGACTGAAGTCACTGACCATCAAGAACCATCCGAGCAGCAATGGCCGCTGGGTATCCTACAGTCTTGGCCATGGCGGAGAAGCCGTTGGGTTCACCGTACACCACCAGGCTGATGTGTTTGGTCTCCAGCTCGCCAGTTGGGTGGCGGAGCCCCACGTCGTTCCTCAGGATGACCATGTCTCGCTCACGCTTATCTGAGCACGGAGGAGAAACCATATGTAGTTTATGTAGTAGTTTTGCATTTAGTTGTGATTTCTTATCTGTGGTAATAAATTGGGCTTTTGTCTCACCAAAGGAGAGTTTAGCTTCCAGATGTTTTGCCAGAGAAGCCAGCACACTGTCGGCATGAGGCACCAACTCATCGCTCAGCATCCCAAACCTGAACAGACACAAAAAAACAAGAATTTTCCTCACAATAGAATAACCTTCACTAAGCCATTTTCAAAGCGTAAAAAGAAAGCGATTCTGCTTTAACACCCTGTCAGCGCTGCCGCGGTGGCAGCCCACACATCCTTGGCTAAATCTAAAGAGATGAGCAGTTGTTTTTTTGTCTCTGCTTTGCTGGTGAATTGATTAAATGAACAACAAGTCATTCAATTTGAGCTGCGAGTGCGTTGGCTTTTTACTCTTTTAACGGCACAAATGGAATGTTTCCAACAGTTCACTTTTACCGTTGCAGGAATTTACGTTTCAATGCCAGCGCGGCCCTCTTCTGCACAGCGCCAGCAGCAGGAGAACAATGGTAGCTCGGAGCCTTGGTCTGAAGAGACCCTTGGAAAAGTTGATTTAAATTGAAGAGTGTGCACGCTACACCACTTCAGGCGTCCTCATTAGGAAGGAAAGTGAAAAGTGTGCAGAGGCGGAACAGCACTGGCCTTGTTCAATCTGCAGCACCAACACTAACGACCAAAAAACTTTACACCCTTTTTTCTTTACTTCACTCCTAGAATTACTGCTTTTTTTATTTATTCCCAAATGTTTCAGGTGACTTTCCAAGTGAAAGTATTTTAGTCTCTCACCATCTCAGTGTGTCCATCCCAAAGTCGTCCTTTCCGATACGTTCATATACGGCTTCTTCAAAGGCATCATGGGAGAGAGAAGGCGACAATCCCATCTGCTGACAGAGGAGGTCTTTCTGTAGAGAGGAGAGAAAAGGTCAAACACAGGTCTTTTAAACTTCTTTTTAGCACCTATACCGCCTGCTTGCTTCTCTTTAGCTACTATAAAGTCTTCTTGTTCCCCTAAATAATAGTTTGTCTCCCACGAATTCTCATTGCTGCTCTTAATTGCTGCTCATTGTTTGTCTCCTAAGCTTCCAAGTAGCTCCTTAACTGTCTCCTAAAGCTCCTTTTTAGCTCCTATAAAGTCCCCTTTCTTTTTTAGCTCCTAAACCATCTTTTAAAGTTTGTATTTTGCTCCAAGACTTTCTCCTCGTGCCCCTATAGCTCCTGTAAAGTAGCCTAGCTTCTCTTCAGCTCGCAGGCTATCTCCTAAAGCACCTCTTTACTCCTATACCGCCTGCTAGCTTCTCTTTAGCTAACTCTTCTTCAGCTCCTCTTAAGTGTCATAGCTGCTCTTAACTCATGTGTATCTCCTTAAGCTTCCACTTAGCTTCTTACCTGTCTCCTAAAGCTCCTCTTTAGCTCATTGACTGTCTGTTAGCCCCTCTTAGCTCCCATAAAGTCTCCTTGCTGCTAACATATAGTTTGTCTTGAAACACAAGACCTAGGTAGTTTTCACCTCCTAAACCATCTCTTAACGCTTGTATTTTGCTCCAAGGCTGTCTCCTAGGGCCCCCTTAGCTCATATTAAGTCACCTAGCTTCTCTTCAGCTTCCAGGCTGTCTCCTTAAGCTCC
Organism: Semicossyphus pulcher; assembly: GCF_022749685.1. NCBI lineage: Eukaryota > Metazoa > Chordata > Actinopteri > Labriformes > Labridae > Semicossyphus > Semicossyphus pulcher. The sequence continues at coordinate 2,767,131 of NW_027211759.1, forward strand.
TCTTTAGCTCCTAGAATCTCTCCTGAAGCTTATATTTAGCTCCTTTACTGCCTGCAAGCTCCTCTTTAGCTCATGTTTGCTTACTCCACAAAGTTTGTCTCCCAAAACTTGTTCTTAGCTGCTACAGTGTATTGTCTCCTTTAGCTCCACTTTATCTTAGCTTAGCAGCTATACCGTCTCCTGGCTTCTCTTGAGCTCTTAGACTAGTTGTTTCCTTTAGCTTCACTTTAGCTTAGCTTAACTGCTATACTGTCTCCTGTCTTCTCTTAAGCTCTTAGACTGTCTCTTTTAGCTCCTACACTGCGTCCTTAAGTTACTTTAGCTCCTAGTCAGTCTGCTAGCTCCTTTTTAGGAGCCCAGACTGTCTTTAGCTCTTGTAAATTCCTGAGCTGCTCTTTACTCATAGCTTGTCTCCTCACACTTAATTAGCTTGAAGCTAAATTAATAATTAGCTCTTAAGCTGCCTGTTAACTTCTCTTTAGCTCATGTACTGTCTGCTTACTCCTCTTAACACAGTTTGTTTCCTAAAGCTTGTTCTTAGCTGCTATACTGTTTCCTTAAGCTCCACTTTAGCTTTTACACGGCCTCCTTAAGTTCCTCTTTAGCACCTTTAAAGTCTCCTGGCTGCTCTTTAATCATAGTTCGTCTCATCAAGCTTATATTTCACTCTTAGGCACTTTAGCTTCTAGACTGTCTCCTAAAGCTAGTCTTTAACTCCTAGAAAGTCTCTTAGCTCCTCTTAACATAAACTTTATCTACCAAAGCTTCTCTTTAGCTCCTTGACTTTCTGCTAGCTCCTCTTTAGCTCTTATAGTGCCACTTTAGCTCATAAACCCTTTAACGTCTCCTGGCTGCTCTTTACTCATAGTTTGTCTCCCAAAGCTCGCCACTTGTCTGCTAGCTCTCATTTAGCGTATGTGCTGTCCCCTAACTCCTCTTGACACCAAGTTTGTTTCTTAGCTGCTACAGTGCTTCTTAACACCTCCTTATCTACTAGTTTGTCTTCTTAAGGTCTTGTTAAGCCCATATGATTTTAGCTCCTCTTAAATGGTAGTTTTTCTCCGAGCTCATCCATAGCTCCTCGTTAGCTCCTCGACTGTCTTCTTGCATTTTATTTGGTCCATGGACTTTCTGCTTGTTCCTCTTTTTTTTTATTTAGCCTTTAGCTCCTACAAAGTCTTCTAGCTCCACTTAACTTGTACTGCGTCTCCTAAAGCTTCTCTTCAGGTCCTTGTCTGTCTCCTTAAGCTTCTCTTCGGCTCCCAGACTGTCTGCGAGCTCCCCTGAAGTTGAAGTTCATTTCCTAGCTCCTCATTAGCTCCTAGACTGAGTATTATTTCTTCATCTTCATTACTGTTTCCTTCTCCGCTTTTGATACATGGAGATGAGACACTTTTAGAATTTGTTATATTCCATCTATTTCTCTCGCATCTCGTTTCCACATTTAAAAAAAAATGTTTGAGTGTTTTCATAAAGACAAGTGGGTGAATTTAAAATTGCTAATCATGCTTTGATTTGCGATAAACACCAGCAGCTCTGCATTTCTCTTTCATCTCATGCGGATAAAAGAGGACAAAGATTATGCGCCGTAAACTCATCGGTGTCAGAAAGCCTTGGGTCACCGCAGCCTTGATGTTGACAAGCAGCTATTGACAGTAATAGACTCTTCACTTCCACAGTCAGACACGTCAAGTGGGAGAGCCGCAGAACAGCTCATTTTATAAAAACTGAGAGACAGAGTGGAAAGAAAAGGCACTTCTGAGATGCTGCCTTTCAGACATGTGTGCATGTGTTTAGATGCTTGTTTTTTTCACACTGAATGTAGTCTAAGCAGAGGTTCTTACCCAGGAAGTTTGATGCGAGACGGGTGAGGGCTCACTGTGTATCAGACCCAGTTTGACGAAGCCACTCATGGCCTTTGAGAAGCCCTGTGGAAGAGAACAAATGAGTCACAGAGAACATCAGATACAGAGTTGCAGGAACCAATCAGGCTTTTGCAGCTTAATATTTCTATTGTGCTTTCATCTATTTAAAATATTGTAGCTACAGTTTGATTTGGTCTTTTGCACACGCACTTAAACTTTTTGGCATGTTTGTCCTGCACATGGTCAAATGTAAAACCTTTCAATCATTACCTTTCCAGACTTTTCTGCAGATTTTTCAACCATATTGGAAGTACAAAAGTTAGATGTCTGAAATGTAAATATGTGTGTTTTTTTATTTACAATCCACTCGTAGATAGAAAGATGGATGTGTCATGAATGTTAAACACCTCTGACAGAAGAAGTTAACCAACCGGTGCTACCTATACTTGTCAAAATTCCCCTTAACCTGTTACTGTTCCCGACACTCACAATATTTTTTTACACAGTTATCCAGACCTGAGAATCAACGCTCCGTTACGCGAGGTAGCTTCACGTTTAGCAGCTACACCTGCAGCACACACTCGGCGTGAGGTTGTGTGTGCTGACAGGAAGTACGAAACAGTGAGCTTCCGCTTCGTCACTGGGCTGATCACGCTGATTAAACATACATTTGAACACCGTTAGAAATGATAACATACCGTATAAGTAACACAGTTGCAGCCAAGAAACGTGTCGCTCCACCTGAACTCTCTGAACCAAGAGTGGTAAATTTAGGAGGGAGTTTTGTTTTGTTAGAAGAAAACAGAATTAAAAGTCCCACATAATAAAAAGAATGATTTTTAATTGTTTATATACACATGAAAACACACTTGGCGTTTATCTGGTATCATTTCCTGTATTTTTAAAAATCGCAATAAAAATCGCTAAACAAAAACGCATTGTCACTTTTTTCCAATGTCGTGCAGCCCTACTGAGAATTAATGTCTTCCATCCTTTCTAGTCACAACAAACCTTTAGTTCTGTTTTTTCATGTAAGACATGTCGGAGAATGAATATGATAGAAAAACTATTTGTTTGTCTGTTTATTTATTTATATTTCTTGTTGCTGCTTGGCCATGATGTTCTTCATTTTCTCCTTCAAGCACTTGCCTCCTCTGCACTTCACGATGTCTGGCAGTGAAGCACCATTCTTTCAGTACAAAACACCCTCTTCAGGTCACATATTAAAGCTCCTTGTGCTTACACACTCAAACAGAACAGTCAGGATATGTTAGTGTGGATGTTACAATCCAGGGAGTGAATGTGAGAAAATCGCTGCTTTGCTGCAGAGGTGGACTGTGTTAATGCAGAAGGAAACAGGAAGCAGTTTATAAATAAAACACTGCTGTCAATTCTTGTGATGTCTCTGAGTCTCGCTGAGATAAGAAGGAAAAGTTAAAGTTCTGAACAATACAGAAACCTAAGAATGAGGGGTAGAAAACAGGAAGTCTGGTTTACATGACATTTAATAATCAGGTTTGAGGAAGTAAAAATGTTTAATTTTAATTTTGAATTCGACACCATCATGAGAGCTGCTGGCGTGATATTAACTCTGTGAACTTGTACATCCTTATTCTAGTAAGTAAGGTACTTATCGGTCCCTCATTTCAAATCAGAAAAGACAGATGTTTGCGTTCTCTTTTACACATTTAATTCACTAAATGTCCATTTAATTAAATAAATTAAACATTGATTTGTTTTTGAGCTCTTTTGCTGCTACTGCTTTTCTCTGTTTCATGTCACTGTTAACAAATCAAGACATCTTAACCTATGACAGACTTTTCCCACCATTTCTTTTTACATTTATCAGGCAAAATGTTTTTAATTTTGTGTGCAGAAAATAATCTGCATCACCCAGGTTGCAGCTCTAAGCAGCTTCATCTAAAACTTGCACCTGATTCTTGCAAAGAAAATGTTTCAAAAGGTTGCTTAAGTCGCTTTAAGTTTTTTGGTATTTCTTTGTATTTCCTCCGAAATTCCATGTTTTCTGTTTAAATCTCCACGTCTGTGTTTTACAATTAAAAGTAGATTTTGAGGTCAAAAAGAGACAAATCAATACACATTTCAGCGATAAAATATTTTACATTTATACATTATACATCCCAACTAGCCTGGGAACGCATCAGGATCACAATGTTGCTGGGGAGAGAGACTTCTGTGCTAACTTAGCTTAGCCTGCTGCTAACGCGACCCGGCCCTGGATAAGCGGAAGAAAATGGATGGATGGACATTTAGAAAATAAAATGTATAATAATATAGAAATTAATTTTGCGATTCTGTCCGTTTTTTCCACATTCAGGAAATCTTAAGGCCCTAGTTGCCTCAGGAAATTAGCCATAAGTGATAAACAGGACAACAAATGCTGCCAACGTTGTGACTGGTCAGTCAGTCCTGTGTGTGTTGATGTGTGTGTGCTGTACCTTGAAGCGCAGTGTTCCTCTGATCAGTGTGTGTGCCGTCTCGATGCCATACGGCTCGGCGTACTTGGTGCTGTCGCGGTTTGGGAATCCCTCCAGGTTGAAACCAGGAAGGAAATCCATCGGCATGGTGGAGTCCATCAGAGAACCGCCGGCCGGGATGCTCACCACCTGGACGAAACACACACAATCTCTTACAGACATTTACAGAAGAATAGTTTACAGCTTAATCATTTCTGGTCCTGTGAGGCTTCCGTACCTCGTTGTCCCGGAGGAAGATGGCGGGGCTGATGGTGTTGAGGAGGACGCCGTACGGACTCCAGCTGAACTTGTAGCGGAGAGGATTGTCTGAACACTCAGGAGCAGGAAGACCGCCGCAGAACGAGCTGTACGACTCCACCTGAGCATTAACACAGTCGATTGTTCACATTTATTTCTTAGAGATAAGTCATCGTAAAAATACTAATTGATTGAGACATTTATTTCTATTATTTATTCCATGTCAGATTTGCTCCATTAGAACTTGAATTAAATGAGGTCCTCCCTGGTTAAAGACAAAACAGTTTTAAATCAAAAGTCGGTGTGTAATGGATCAACATGGCTGCTGTGTGTGTACAGGGTCAATGTGCGCTGACTCACTGTGCAGCCGTCAGCTTTGCCCTGGTCGATACACTCCATGGCCAGCATGTGGTCGATCCCCGGGTCCAGTCCCATCTCATTCACGATGGTGATGCCTGCCTCCTCCACACTTACACACACGCAAACACACACCGCACACATTTCAGTATCTCTTGATTTAAGTAACTGTATGTTTCATTTTCACGACACAGATCTCACGCACACATCATCAGTCTAAACCATAACCCTTTTATTGGTACATTTTCTGTTGGATGTGTGATTTTTGTGTGTAATTTTATTAGGAGCCTTATTTTCAGAGCTTAACAGAATACTAACGTTTTAATGGGGTTCACATCTGGATTGGGTCTCTCAATTTTTTCCAGAAGTGTATATTTTTTATTTTGCATTTCGAGATTAAAGCATAAATGTAAACAATTAAGTCTAACTTTCAATATTAGTTCCAGACATGAAAAAAATAGAATTAATAATTAAAGTCTGCTTTAAGCTAGTTTTGGTAGAATGCAAATAAAACAGAGGTTCTAGTTGTTGCCCGAGAAAAGGTTGTTCCCACAATCTTGCAGAACTTTGGTTCCCTTTCTCATGCTGCTCGCTGCAGAGTTAAATTCGACCAATCATCATCGTTTGACAGCCACGTAAAACAGTTCACAAGATCATGTTACTTCCACTTAAGGAACATCAGTAAGCTGAGATCTCTTGTTTCAAACGCTGAACTCGAGATGCTCGTTCGTGCTTTCATTTCATCACCCACTGAGTAACATCCTCATACATCCTGTTTCATCTCTGTGAGTGTCGTGTACTCGGCGCTCACCTGCTCTGCAGCTCCATCATGGCAGGGCTCAGGTAGCTGGCTGTCACCATGTTTACCTTCCTCTTGATGCAGTTTTTGGCGATGAGTGGGTGAAACGAGTACGGCAGCATGCTGAGGAGCAGAGGGAGGAGGTCACGACAGGTGAGTTCACTGAGCAAACAGACTTTCTATATTAATAATTAAAGGAAGGGCTCATAAAAAAGTTTATAACAAGAAAACAGGGAGCTCTTCTAACTTTCACTGGTTCAGAGGGCTTTTCATTTCAACCTTTTACTTTGCAAAGGGCGAGAAAGACTCATTTTTTAATCTACTGTATTTCCTAAAACAAAAGACAGATGACAAATAATGTCTCGGGCTGTGGTTGACACAATAACATATAAAGGTAGGTCCCAAATAATGACCAAAGGTGGACAAAATCCTGGTGGTAATATTATTGTTGTGCAAAATAAGCACAGTGTCCATTTCCATTACTTTTATTTCATACATTTCTATTTATGATATTATTATATATTATTTATTTATAATCATTTTATATTCATTTTAATATTACATATTTTTAACACCTTGTTGCTCTTGACTAGTCATTTAAACATCTTAGTTAAACTGTATTTTGTAGTAGCGTACAGGTGCCACAAGATGGCAGCAGCAAAATTTTGGACAGGAACCATGAAAGTCACTGAGTTTTCCAAAACAAATTTCTACAAATGTTACGCTACAGGGCTTTTATTTTGGAACAAATACAGGAAGTGTTGAGTTTCTTTAAAAGTCTAATGCAGTCACTTTAACAGGACACAAATAAGAGTGGATCAAAGCACTGAAAAGAGGCTTCTTACTAAAATCTAAACAATTATTCTTATCAAACAGACAGAATCAGAAATAGAAGTCTGCCTCAATTAAAGGCCTGGTTCCCTCTTCAGCTGAGGTAAATAAAGGCTTTGTCATAATTTAAGGAAATAAGGTAAGAAAATATAATTTAAAGGAGGCTAAATGAATAATGTGATCATGCAGAGCACAAAGCACATGAAGGAAACACTTGGCAGCTTGAAACCTAGAGGCCATCAGAAGCAGTACATAGCTGAAAATGGTCTTTAGGCCCCGCCTTTGGGGGTTTCACCAAATGGAAAAAAATCTGACAAATATCAAGTCAACTTTAGAGAGTCTGAAAATCTAAGTAAATCTTTTCATTAGATTGACTTAGTGGTACAGTATTGTATAAAAACCTAAACCAGCCTTAAAACCCTTAAAATAAAGACAAGCAGTGACACAGGGGAAGGTGCCTCCATCCATCCTAATATTTTGCAGGTTGTATTTCTTCCTGTTACTGTACCTGATGACCAAGTCATGATCTTTGACCAGAGAGTCGAGGTGTCCTTCCTGGCTGCCAGCGTCCAGAGTGACGGGGATGGTGTTGGGATATTTGGCCGCCAGCTCCTCCGCCTGCCTCAGCAGCACAGACGCTATAAAAAACACAAAAAGGAAATGATAGCTTTCCACTTCCAGCCACTTCCAAGCTAACGGTAGTATTATCAAGTAAGTGGATGGAAGCTAACACTAGCTTGTGTCTTTCTGTCGTTAATAGGATATCAAATTTGTTGTCTCATTTAAAAATAGGACCATTTGTCCCTCAGGATTTTTACATATTTTCAAACATATGACTTTGATGAAAGGACCGACTCACCCACGGTGACCTGAGTCTTCTCATCCCGAGTCAAATACTCGACTACAGGTCCGGAGACGTATCCTGAACCCAGCAGCAGGACGCGCTTCATCCCGCTCTTCTTCATGATCTGAGCCTTCTCCCTGAAAGCCGTTAAGACACACTGACTTAAAACCATCATAAAAAGATACAACACATCAGGCGGTCTCAGTAGCTGCATTTTCACCCAACAAATTTGGATACCAAAATGAGTCGCACCAAAAAGAGTCATAATTTCGGTGAATTTCTTTGATCATTCGAGTAGATTTAATTTAAAATAGTCATCCTTAAAAATGGATGATTGGATGGGAACCAATCTTTCAGCCGCTTTGACTCAGGACACATTTAGTTTTACAACAGGAAGCTCCAAAAACAACAATATTATTAGACCTGCTAAAGTCTGTGTTCACTTAAGAGTTACTCTTGCTTCTTTTTGTATTTTAATGAATGTATAAAAATGGATAATAAAGAAATACAGCGCATGGGAATGTATTTATAGTCCTCGTTTCATTCAATGAAGTTTTTTCCTGCACATTACATCGGCAGAAAAGCAAAAATAAGGGGCCAAAACTGGTTCAGTAAAATATTGCTGAAAATAAATTTTAAATAAAAACATATCTACCTTATGAAAGCATGATTCAGAGATTCAATTTTGTATTTAGTTTTACACGTCAAAGGTTTTAAGGTTCCTTGAAAATCCTTGAAAGAATCAGTTCAGTAAAAGAGGGACGTTTTCTTTATCGGTTTAGATTAAACCTCCTACATTTGGCTTTGTACAGTATTTTCATAAATGAACAAATCTTCGCCCGTGTAGATCCTGGACCTTGGAGTAGAACATCCTTGTTGTAAGAATGCAATGTGTACAAAGTCAAAGTGGCAGTGAGACATCTCTGATCAAACAGTATTCATGTGACAGATGAGGATCTGGGCTGAACAAGGAGGAGAGGAAGAGGAAGGGACAGGTGGGCAGGAGGAAGAGCTTGAGGAGGGGTCATCCAAAAAATAAGAAAAATAATTAAACAAAAAGATATGATGAAATCATGAGATTTTTGCTGATTTAGTCTTTACTTACCAAATACAGACAGAATAAACCCCAAAGAGTTTAATTGACATTAAATGTTGCAGAAGGATTAAAAGAAAGAGTCGAGCAAACGGCAGGACTCCGAAAGTCCTGATCACAGTCCACTGTACCAGGAGGCCCCAGCTCTCATGCCTCTTAATTAAACCGAGAGGCCTTCTCCAAACAACTGGATTCAGTTAGAAACGCTGGATTATCATAACAACAATGACACCATAATAGAGGCATCGCCCCGAGTGACCTGTGGCATTAATATCCCACCACGGGCCTCAAATCCCCCCAGGAGTCAGACCCCTGGACTCGTTAGCTTTGCCCTAATTGGATGCCACACCGCGCACATGCACAAGGCCGACTGGAGGTCCGAGCGGCCGCCGCGCCTCGCCTTCTTAATTAAAAACAAAGAAAAGAGAGACGTTCCCTCAGGAGGAGTTTACATATCTTAAAGGAGCCAAACTCAATCAAAAGGATTAAGATTTGGTGGCATGGCTTGTCTGGAAAAATGATACTGAAGATCAATTATAAAGAAAACGCATCAAGTCTTAGAGCTGACCTTAATATGACTCTTCTGTGTGAAAGAGTCGAGTCTGAAGACGAGGCTGAAATCTCTTCAACTAAGCTGTTATTGTGAGTTATTGTGAAGCAAATCTGCACTGAGCCTGAATATCAATAAGCTAAAAAAACAAACATTATGAAGTCAGAAAAGATGTGACAAGCTCATTAAAATGTCTTTAAAAAGCAGCGTTGAATAAAGCTAAAGATAAGCTGTGAGGTCTGTTAAAAGAAGCAATGTGTGTAATCAATAAACAGAGTTTACAAAGAGAAATAATTAAAAAAGAAAAGTTAAAAAGGAACAGGATGCTGAGGAGGATTTCACAGGTCATGAGTTAATGATAAACATGCAGATGAATCATTTGTTTTCTGTCTTTCATAAAGTCACAAGAGAAGATCGCTTTTGTCTGTGTGAGGACAGAGTGAGCTCATGGACATGTTAGCCTAGCTTAGCACAAGAACACCAAAACGCTTAGCTCCGTAAAATCTTTGAAAGAACAGAAAATAGTGGTGACAGTTTGTTTTAACCTAACGTCATACGGAGTCATAGTATTGCCAAAAAAGGTATAAACCTCTGACAAAATTAAAAATACATTTGTAAATCTAAAAACGAATAAATAAGTAAATTAGCCTTTGAAGGAAGACCAGCTTAAAGCCGGTTGAAATTAAAATAAAATAAAAAAAATTATATTATACAGAAAAAAATAGAATTATTAGTTCCACATTTTTTAACTTATTTTTTCCTCTAATTTTTCTTTATATTTTTTCATTCTTCAGCATATTTCTGTTTTATTTTTATGGCACTCCTTGGACTCCGTATTTTTGAGCTTTAGAGGCAGCCTTTCAGTTTTCTGATTGTTTTTAATAATTGACTCCATGACCCCTACAACACAGACTTGAGGCTGATTATGAGACATAACAATTGTTATATAGAGAGCTAACATTTAACAGGTTAGCTAGAGAAACAATGCTAAAGGGTATAGCCATGCTAGCTGCTGTGTGAGCTTGTACTTTGGAACGTAAGGCAGATGCTACAAGCTAAATGCTACAATGGAGTCCTGTATACTACTTAAACACACTCTGATGACTCGGCTGTTAATTTTTCAGTGAGTACACTTTGTTTAAATTAGTATCACAGTTTCTGTCAATTATGGATGCACCCTGTTAACCAAGCTAGTGCTAGCATTAGCTGATGACTAAGCGTTTGCTAACCTCTTCCTACTCTCTAGCTCCGCCCCGATGTCCAAATATGGTCATTCCTGGCTCCAAAAGATTGAATACCTGTAAAAGTTTGATTTTGTTTGGATGTCCTGCCCCCATTTTCCCTTTTTAAGGATAAAACAGCGGTCAGAAAATCTGGATATATCTGACTCACTACAAGCAACTTCGAAACGGGGAATTGGATTTTTCTCTCCTAGCAGAATAGACAGAGGCTAGCAGTTTTCAACCGTTTCCAGTCTTTGTGCTAAGCTAGGCTAAACACCATGTCCGTTCTTAATTCACAGACATTAAACAGATATTTATCTTGTCATGTGACTCTGATTAATATTGCTGTTTAAATGTAAAACAAGACGGACTGATATGACATAGGGGGTGACGGCGGGTTTGGTGCAAAGAGAGAAAAAAGGTGTTTCTACCCCTCGATACCAAAGGGTCCAGCGTCTGACGTTGGCTAGCGGCTGTGGCTTATTAGCACGCTAACCATGCAAGGTGTTAATGCAGAGGCAGGTTGGCAGAGCAGACAGCAGAGGGCAGCACTGTGCAGGAACAACCACAAGGTGAATGTTAGTCTCTACAAGGCCAGCTCTACCGGAGGACACTAAAGATCAGAAACTGTAAAGCTGAAAAGGTGAGTTAGGAAGGAAAAACAGCAAAAACAGGAGACTAAAGCATCACAAAGCGTTTAAGTAAGCTTCTATTAGATACAGTTGGTAAGTTAGCACAGGTGAGCTACATTACAACTCGAACAGAACAGAGATGTTACCTGTCTCGTAATCTTTAGACATTTCATCCATAGATTGGTTGCATTATCTCGTAAATGGAACAAGTGTGTGCCAAAGTAATTTGTTGGCATTTCAGCAACAATTAAAATTAGAAATACAGAACAAAGGCTACATATTTTACCAAAACTTTATTTAGTTTTAGTCTGGAAAAGGTCTTACCTTCTTTCTCGAAGCTTCTCTATGTATTCAAACTTTGGGGTGAGTACTCCGTTTGAGGTGATGACAGCCTTTAGGAACAAAGACATGCAGAAGGCGACATGAAATGATACAATTACTCTTGTTAAATAAATAATAAATAAAGATAGGAGGCATTAGAGGCTATGGAGGCCTTTTGTTGCATAAAATATGTCTTTAAAGAAGATGAAGATCACTCTGTTTAGACAACTGATTCTATAGTTACAAATTCAATCCTTTCACTGTTCATCTCCAAGACATTTTAAATTCATTGTAAAACAACAAAATCTACAGAGATAGACCTTTTTGTTAAGGAAATATTCTGTTTTTTACCTCAAAAACAGACGTTACATCGCCTTTTTCAAAGCCACCAGACTCCATTGACAAAAACAGTAATTTTACCACACAGAACAGGGGACTTGCTGCTCTGCCTCGATTGGTTAATTTGTTTAATGTTGTTATTTTAGTGGTTTAATTGGCTACTTCACATCAAACATGATATTTATGTACCACACAAGAACACAAAAATACTAACTAATCGAGGAGCAGTTGGACCAGGAACTCCTGTGCGCTGCAAGGTTAAATTACTGTTTTTGTCAAGGGAGTCTGGTGGCTTTGAAGAGAGTGATGTAACAACTGTTTCTGCTTTCAAAAACAGCATCTTCCTCTGTAACAAAAAGGTCTATCTCTGTAGGGATCCTTTCTGTAATGTTGTCAGACACTTAGGATAACAATCTGAGCCTGTCAGTTGAAAAACACTTTTAGTGGATGGACTTTGATGGGAGGCATTTGCCTGCAAGGATTACGATGCAGACATTACAGCCTCTTTGAGACTGCCTGCTAAAGCAACATACTGGAGCTATTCTAAAACTTTTTGCACCAAAATATGTTAAATTAAATATCTTACTTACGTCTCTGACTTGTGGGCTGAACTCCTCTTCATCCAGCGGTCGGGTGGCGTCTGAAGGCAGCTGATAAAAAAATTGGTAAACACCCAAGTTCTGTTTGTCAGGTTTTATATTGATTCAGTACACCACAAACATCCTGTTGCAACACGCTCCCAAAGCAAACCCAACCAACACGTCTGACACCAGCAGAAAGCAGCAGCGAAGAGCGAGACAGAAACCCAGCGATGACATCACCTGCTGATCTCACCTCACCCAAAACCCGGACCTCTTACCATCTCCCACATGTAGGGGAAGAGCCGGTCTCCAAAGTACTCTGTGGCTTCGATGGGGAGCTGAGCAGGAAGGTTGTCGATGGAGCACATGAGGATGCCGTTTCCCTCCACACTGCAGGGGGAAAAAACAGAATACAGATTACTGACTGGACTGTATTTAAGAAGTGGACAGAGCCGCCGGGACTTTATACATTGGCTTGCGGACTACAGTTTTGAATTCTGGCCATCGCCATTTTGTTTTTCCTCAGCCAGAAGTGACCATATTTGCACGAGTGGGTGGTGCAAGATGCATTTACAGTAACTGTGATAATAATTGGCATCCTAATTATCAGCAGAACCGGCACTAGAAGAGCCGCTAATTAATGCAGGGACTTTCCACAGGAGCCAGGAACCTTTGGAGGACTGTTTTGCGTATAGACTGCTCTCTGAAAACATCACTGTGGGAGAAAGATGCCAGCTGTATGTGTGGCAGGGATTACTTAAAGTGTTGTAAAAAGGGCTTAAAGTGTAAATCCACCCACTGCACAATTTTGAAAAATGCTCAAAGTGGGCAAGGGGCTGAGAGGGGGGAGGAGGGGGGGTGTACCGCTCACCTCTGATTGACAGGCGTTACCGTTCTTTTTGTTTAAATACATTTCATGATGTAATTTTAACCATCACTGCCATCTTCTGTCACCATCGGCTGGCAAGCTCCAGGGCTGATTTAAAACAGTAGATGGGGGTTTTGAGCCGTTTCTAACCAATGAAGTGCCATGAAATAAGAGTGTGCAGTTAGTCTTTAAAAAAAGGAGCTTGAGTCGTGGAACCTGAAGCACTAAGTACTTGAAGCATTTTATTTTTAAAGATGGAGGCACGAGCTGAGGGCCAGTGTGATTGAGTTCTATTCATGAGGATTTGACACTTGTAATCTGGGTTTTAGTAAAATAAAGGATCAAATCACTGTCATAGTTTCAGTCAGAAATATTCAGATTCATCCTTCATTTAACCAGGTGGCTTTAGTCAATAACACAGACTGAAAGGGAAACAGCAGAAAACCAAGGACACCACTTATTTCACAAGAGCAGAATTTAAGAAATGAAACTGAAATAAAAACGTAAAGTGACGTCTTTAAAGCATCCAAAGAAAAAGGTTCAAACAATTAAAAAATGACACTAATCTGAATTTTAAAGTTTTGTGTGTTTTTGTTTGGGCTGCACGATATCAGAAAAAAGTGTTTGTTTTTTGTTCTGCGATATTTATATATTACGATACAAAACGATAGAAGAAATTATACCAAATGATTTTTATGTAAAGACAATAACCATCAGGCTGTTTATTATTTGTAAGTCTTTCTTCTCCAACAAAACAAAACTCCTCTCCTCCACTTTCACCACACTTGGTTCAGAGACTCTGACACCTGCATGAGAGAGAGTTCAGGTGGAGCGACACGTTTCTTTATCACATAAACACAAACAGACTTGTGGGCTGCAGTTGTGTTACTGATACGGTGTGTCATTAACCATTTCTAACGGTGTTCAAATGTTAGTTTAATCAGTGTGATCAGTTTTTTAAATGAAAGCTTACCGTGTCTTACTTCCTGTCGGCACACACAACCTCACGCCATGTGTGGGCTGTAGGCGTAGCCGCTAAAAGTAAACACTACCTGCCCATGTAGCGTAACGAGCACCGGGATGAGAGGCCGCTGATAACGGCAATATGCACACAGAAAAGCCGGCATGCATGACTCAAACCGGCCTCGGTCATCCCGCCAACATGAGCTGTGACGGCAGCGGTGTCGCGTGCATGTTTACAGTTTACAGGCAGCTGACACAGACTCAGCGGTCAGGTCCCTCTGCGCTCTCATAAAGAGCTGCACTGATGTGATATCAGACAGATTTTTGTTGGAGATTAGTGATGGAAAACGAGAAAATGGCGAGCACTCCTTTTGCACCGCGCAACAATAAAGTAGCAGCTCGACATGTTCTCATCTGACTCTGATTGATGTGACTCACAATCACACGTCCTGCGGTGTGACGATTAAACATGTGCACATCGCAGTTTGCGTTGGTCAAACGCTAACTGCTCATTTGACATACAGCAAATGGAAAAGTGAAACACATTTGAACTGAAAGTAAAAGTCTGAACTTTTCAAAATAAAAGGAGGAAAAAAGAAAAAGTTGTTTCTCATTGAGTGGAATCGAGTTATCCTTAAGGTGGATCTATCAATCCTCTTCAACACATGCACATGGATTAAATAACTCGTATGTAGCCATAAATTAACACATCTTGATACTGTTACACCAGGAGAGGAATTCCCTTGAGCAGGTATTTACATTCACAGTGTTTCAGGCTTACGTGCTGGTGATGGCTGAGAGTGTGTTTGCTCTGTACCTGTCGTGATCGATGTGCTGGTCGGCGTCGTACATACAGAACGGCTTATCGATGGTGGTGCAATCGTTCATGAACTCTATGGAGCCCCCGGCGTCAGCAGAGATGTCACAGATGGCCAGCAGTCTGTGGACAGAGAGAGGAGAGGGTGTGTGAGAGGGCAAAGCGACAGGCTGAATGTAAACAAGACCGATAACAGGGGGGGATAATGATGTGACCTCTGACCTCTGTGGACATACAGCAGGTTACACACTGCTCAGCTATGTATTCAATTAAGAGAAAGAAAGGGCAGGAGAGTCGTTCATTCATCCTTTTTCATCTGTTTTCCTGAGTTGCTCTCAGCCTCTTAATCGACAGCACCAGGGCGACATCTTTGTTCTGTATGTCTGTCTCATGTCTGTGTCATACTTCCTGTGTACCATTTGTCACATGTGCACAATATGTGATAGTGAAGAGGCAGAAATAACATTTTATCACCAAACAAAAACCAAAAGGTGCGTTCACAAACATCTTGTGAAAACTAATCTGTGGTTCATTTTAAACGTGATGCGCGTACTTGTGAGGCAGCACCGGGGATCCCTCGGTGGCTGCAGCGGAGACTTTGGGCGGTCTCATCAGCTTCTGGGCGTCTATTCGTCTGAGGAGTCGGGGGGTGTGGGGGTCCCAGTAAATCCCGTTGATCAGACAGGTTGTGTACGGCGCCACCTGTGGGTACCATGATACAATATTTAGCTGCTCTTACCCACTCAGATCATCTCATCTCATCATTCATGTGTTTCTGTCGTCTTATTTTAATAACTCTTTAATACCTGACTGTTAAGTTTCTATCGATCGCCGTTCTATTCTGTCTTACTTTGACAACAAAAAAATATGGATTAAAACTAAAAGTCACCAAAGAAGAAAAAAACATGATATGTGATTATTTGTTTGAATATTTTCTCTGCAAAAACACCACAAACTTTCAAAGCTTCTCCAATGTGGAAAGAATTTGGAAAAACGTGTATTTTCCTCTTTGAATAAAATTCCTTCCAGATTTTTTCACATATTCTTTTTCAGTGGAGGATTATCGATCAGGTAGATGTTTTGGAATATTCTCTGTGAGCGGCGATCAATGGTCCACTTATCGGTACATCGAGCCAAAGAAAATTAACTACGAACTTCTTTTGTAAATGTCGCCGTTCTGGGACGAATAAAGGATTATCTTATCTTTTCTATTTTGATAAACATGTGCCTGTTCCAGCTTCTTAAATGTGAAGGATTTAAAAAGTTTTCTTTGTATTTTTCTTTACTTAAAGATAAATTGATTACTTGTGGGACAAGCCACAGATAAATCTCTGATGAAAATAATGAACAGTTGCAGCCTTAAAGTCAACACACACTTAAAGGGATCACAGTTTGGCATGTGTTTGAAACAGCAACACAACCTTTCCAACCAGCGAGTGTCTAGTGTTGAAATAGAGGACGAGGCCTCTGAGTGAGCGACAGCAGCAGGTGGAGGGGTGTTGTAACTGGGGGTAGTAAAGGAGGGGGTAGTGAAGGTTTGGACTCACGCTGGTCCTGAAGTGCGACGTGTACAGTTCCGGGTGGTTCTCGTACTCCATGGGGTCGTAAATGCCGTCGCTCTTCCTCATCAGGTGGTGGTGTCGGCTCAGAACGGTGGCGAACACTTTGGTCATGTCTTACAGGAAAACAACAGGAATGATGGTGTATTAACTTTACTATAACAATATGACGTTTATCAATAGATCAACTCGGCACATCCTGTTCTACAGCTGTTTCCTGCTCTGACAAACTGATCAATGAAGTTGAACTGACAGGAAGTTAAAAACACTCTGAGAAGGATTTTAATATTTTAAAACTGATCAGAAATTCATTTAATTTTCAATGTTATAAATAAATAAAACTTCCACTTCTGCGCCCAAAGTGATTTAAATGAAGTATTTAATATGTGCTAAAATATACCTATATTATATTACATATACCTACATTAGATTACAGTCCATCCAGGGTTTTGTCGGCAGCTTGTTGCAATGAAAGCTTTGATGTTTCTAAGTTGTTTTTTCGGTTTAACACATCACACATCCTCTGTGAGCGACTGGGACGGACACTCCAATAAAGGGGATCTATTTTCTGAGCGAGATGTTTGTCTTCTGAAATCGCTTCCGGTTGATTTCCAAGTCAAGATGCCAAAAAAACGTATAAAAACTGAAGAAAACTAAAGCTGATTCAAAGCTGTCCATATGTGCAAAGGAGAATCTACATGTTATTTGTGACATTTATGCTGCTCTACTGCTTATGTCGGCTGCTGCGGCAGAATAAAACCATTGACAACAGACAGGGGGATTACTATCTCACTGTACAAACACTCTTTGAGATCAGCGCTGACACACACATCAGGAACACAGCCTCTGGTTGGTGCAAACTGCTTTAACACAAGGCACCAGGGAGTGGCTAAGTGGACGGCTAACAGCACAGAAACATGTTTAAACAAGCACAATAAGACCTTGTTGCATTTATTATCATGGATTCACTGTGATGAGACTCCTTAAAGACTCGAGGGATTAGTCTTGCGTACAAGTTGCAGCAATAGGTTGAATTGAATCGCAACATTGCAACTTCCTGGAAGGATTGAATGTCGTCGTTCTAAAGTGTTAAATGTTGAGCATGTAAACATTCAACAATAAACACATTGACACAGGAACTACAGCCACTTCAAAGCAACACCTGCTTGGGGCTAAAAGCTAACGTTAGCATGTAAACATTTACCTTTTTTGGCTCATTACTGACTACAAATATCATATTAGAGTTATCCTTTAATTTTACACCAAATTTTGAGCGTAGTTTTGAATTTGGTGCATTCGCAGGAACTGGTTTCGCAAGAATAAACAAAGTTTTTTGAGTAGAAGTTTCTGGTATAGGCTAAACTTAACATATGTTCCTATTGCTGTTGGAGGCTGAATGAACGAAACATTTGAATCACAGCTGCAGCCCAGACAAAGACGAGGAATTTCATACCTCCTGTCTCAGAGACGTCCTTCAACTCATGAGGTTCAACATACTCAACAGGAAGCTCGTTCAGGATATCCTGGGCTCCCTGGAGGAAGAAGGAGGAGGAGCGTGAGGATCTGAAGTTCCCAGAATCCCCCTGTGTAGTCCTGATTTCTGACACCACTGAGTGTTTTTTGTTTTCTGTTGAACATTGCCGTACCTTTGAGACGTTGCCGGTGCCGGTGAAACAAAACGTCACAGGGCCGATTGATTTGGGCATGAGCCCCATGGAGATCTCATACCCACAATCCCTCACTGCCTGGATGGCCTGGCTGACGTTCCTGTAGTTATGAGCCATGCCGATGTGCTGTGAGAGACATCAGAGAGACAGGAAGTCACAAGATAATAAGTGCATAAATTAATTCAGATATTTCTAAACCGTGGCCCTATTTTGTTAATAGATATAGAAGTTTTGGAATTACTCTCGGAAACGGGGCCCAGATTGTTATTCTAAGTGTGTGACAACTTTACAGAAGGATCCTACAGAGATAAACCTTTTTCTCAAAGAGGAAGATGTTTTGTTGTAAACCAGAAACAAACGTTACATCGCTCTCTTCAGAGACACCAGACTCCATTGACAAAAACAGCAATTTTATCTTGCAGAATACAGGAGTAGCTTATCTACATCTGCCTTAATCTGTTCGTTTTTTTCTGTTATTGTGTGTTACACAAATATTGTGTTGGATCCAAACTAACCATTTACATCACCAAAGTCACACAAAATACAAGGAAACTTATCTCCAAAGTCAGGAGCAGACCGGCAACTCCTGTGGTAAAAATGACTGTTTTTGTCATGGAGTCTGGTGGCTCTGAAGAGAGCGATGTAACGGCTGTTTCTTGTTAGAAAAGCAGCATCTTCCTCTTTATGAAATGTAGGGATCCTTTCTGTAATGTTGTCACACACTTAGAATAACAATCTGAGCCTGTCAGTGGAAACAACAAGAACTTTTAATTGCTGCATTCAACCAGGAACATTGCCCCCCAAGGATTATCATTTAGACCCAGGATTATGTAGAAATAGGGTCTCATTTAAAATAACTGGAATTCCAGTGTAAGGCCACAGGAAGCTGTTTCCCTGTCAGATTTAGAGGACAGAGTTGATTTCAAGTTGTTTTTTATAAACAATGTTTTGTTACCATGAAGGGGGTGTGGTGCCCCAGAGCCAGGAAGCGCAGACCAAGTCCGTGCAAGATGTTAATCATTCCTACAAAAAAACAAAACACACAGAAAATATCTTTACTCTTACCTTTATCACAATCTCTCAATTCATAATCAAACATTTTTTAGAGTTGTTTTAACATCATGTCGGAAGAGTAAATGTATGAGTGCTGTTTGGGGACAGCTGCCTCTGCACTGTCAGCAGATTAGTGAGACACCATGAACAGGAATGCGGATCATGTCACCTGTACACACACTGCTTGTGTGCTTACATGTGAGACCTCATGTGCGAACCAGAAGAGCCAAAGATAGAAACAAAACATGGACCCACGTCTAAAACCATTCCCAGACACATGCAGCGGGTTCACATGCCAGCTGCAGCTGCATGAGTGCTGAGGTTTGTGGGTGACCAAATGATGAACTTAACAGATAATTTATCATCTCTGCTTGTCGAATCGACCTACAATCTGGTGTTGATCTTCACTGTTACTGTCAAACATTTTCATAACTGTCCAAAAACAAATGACCAGCTGAGGCACGACTTGTTTGTTGTCTTTGAGGAAGTTGTCATACCTGCAACACCGGCCCACTGACCGAATGCTACGATCCGGAAGCCGTTAGCATCAACCATCTTCTCGTAGTCGATCAGACGAACTTCCTGAAAAGAAAAGAATCACTTCATTATAGTTTGGGGGGGGGGCGTATGTTAAAGAAAAGACAAATACACAGAGATGAATTGTGCAGCATCAGCTTCAGTACAGAAGAAAAAAGGCTCTCCTACAGTATTGTAGAGACAGGTGACCTTTTGCACGTTGTTTGTTTGCCTTCGATAGTATATCAGGGCAAACACACTGAAGGCAAGATGATTTTTTTCTCCCACACAGACACTTTTCTATTACTTATATTTTCACATATTTATTGACTAATAGGTACCGAAAGTTTCGAATTGTTCCAGCAGACTGAGTCAGCTGGCCGCTGCCACAGGGCCATAAAGTAAAGCTACAGGCTAATGTGCCAAATTAAAGTATGTCAAATTAAAGTGCTTGTTTTTGCCACTGACAGGCACAAGTATCTGACATCACAGAGAGGATCCCACCAGACTCCATTGACAAAAACAGTAATTTTACCTGACAGAAAGCAGAGGTTGCTGTTCTTCTGTCTCTATCTGTCAGGTTTTATTGTGTCATTGTTTGACTTTGGTTTGTTAAACAGCAAGTTTGGATACATCCCAATACTTTTGTAACAAACAGTAACGTAAAAAACTAACAGATCCAGGCTGAGGTATACCAGCAACCCACATGTTCTGTGAGGCGAAATTATGTTTTTTGTCAATGGAGTCTGGTGGCTTTAAAGAGAGAGGAAAATAACAGCTGTTTCTGGTTTTAAGAAAGCATATTAGTCTTTCACAAAAACGTCCATCTCTGTAATGTTGTCAGACACTGAGAATAACAATCTGAGCCTGTCGGTGGCAAAAACAAGAACTTTAAGTGAACGTACTTTGATCTGGTGCAAGGATTCTTTCACAGTCATTATAGCCTGTAGCTGTTAAAAAAAAAGTTGTTTTTTTTTTTTTATACCACGTGCAAAAAAGGAGTGCACTACCAACACGCGTATCAGGATAATTTGAAGACTTTTTATGGATCTTTTCAGCTCTCTCTCACCTTCGTCAGCAGGTCCTCCAGAAGCCCCATGTTGGCCTCCTGAGCCTTGATGGTGTGGGAGAAGAAAGCGTACGTCTTCCTGGGAATGACCTTCTCCTCCGGCGGCCTCTTCACCCCGATTATCAGGGACGCCTCGGAAATGTCCTCCTGTATGATGGCCCCCGCCCTCATGTAGTACTGAAAAACAGTGAACAGTGTTATTTCTTTACTCACATTTCCAAATGTTGATTCCTTTGCGAAGACTGCACAAAAAGTAGTGCTGAAATTGGACAGGGACAGTGATACAAAACAAAAGCAAATCTTACTGTTTTTTTTATAACTTTAAGTTATATATATATATATATATGGTGATCTGTTCTTTATAATATGACAATATAAGATAAATATATCACCATGGCTACAGTATTGAAATGTATACCAATACATACACATTCGTCTCACCTTCTCGTGGATGGCTCTGCGGTTGGATGGTTGGACCAGGACTTTGACGCCGGCGTGGGTGAGCTCTTTGACGTGGCGCGGGGCCAGCGGCGCCCTCCTCTCCCAGGGGTTGATGTCTTCGCGGCGGATGGCCATGACGGCCCGGTGGTGCTCATAGCGCTGCTGGCCTGCGAGGCAGCTCGGCGTCCTCTTACCTTGGCGACTGAGGAGTCTGAACATGACTTCACCCCCCCCTGCTCAGGACAAAGACACACTGCTGACCACACCACGTTAAACAAAGATGGCGGCATGTGATGTTCAATCAGGAAGTGAAACAAACTTAAATAACACAAAGCTACTACTCTAAGGTTTCTGTACTCCATGTCAGTGTGTATTTTGGACCCTCTGACAAACTTGACCGTCGAGGGAAAGTATGATTAAGGTCAGAGGTCAAGTCAAGTTTGCTGTTGGGAGAGCGCTGCTGACACAGGTGGTTTTGACAGACTGAAAAAACTCTGATGAGACAGAACACACACTTATTCAGCTGCCAAGTGCACTAAAAAAAACATCAACTACAAGAATATAACTAAACAGCACAGACAACATAACCATTAACACTGCAGTGATGCAACCTAAGGGAGAGGTAACGGGACTGTCTGCTTATGTAAATTAAAGTTTAACAAAGTGACGAACATCGCATGCTCCCAGGTTTATGATCTGATGTTTACGTGCACAACACATAACAGGGAAAAAATGGATCACTACAAGGATACAAGTGGGCATGCATTTCTGCTCTCTGGGCGAGAGTGAGACAAGAAGACTCCCACCCCTCTCTGTGGGCTAAAGGTGGGATTTTAGCTAGCAGTCGGATAGCAAAGCTTTGCGCAAAGACATAAAACAGGTTGCTGAAAAAAAACTAGCCTTGCACTATTTAACATACTGTATGTTGTTTAATAAGGTCAAACAATACGTAAGTTTAAAAATTGGAAGCTGTGGGGCAACGCAAACACCTATGACTCCAGGAAGTCACGGCATCAGCCCAAAAAATAGTCCCCACCATAACCAACCTTTAAAACCATCAATTCCTGTTTACACTACAATTTTAACACGGATCGAACAAACAACACATAAGGTGTTAATTAGCCAGGTGAACTTTAATACCGCTGGAAAGATCGAGACTGGCAGTTTCCCCGTCTCCTGTTATTACGCTAACAGGCTGCTAGATGTGGCTTTATATAAAGCTTACAGACATGGAAGTTATATCAATCTTCACTTCTACTCTCTGCAAGAAAGCAAATATGTGTTTTTCCAAATTGTCAACTCTGTCTTGTGACCCTTCAGGATATTCTTGCAAGCCCTTGAGGGGTCCTGATTTCCAGTTTGGGAACTACTAGTCCGGGAGCAACAGGTGGTACAGTAAACTTGAGCCCACTGTACTTGCAAGACACAGTTGAAAAACCCTGAAGAAAAAAACCTATTAATTGTGAAATTGATTATTTAGTAGTAGAAGTACTATGTGTGCTTATAGAAGTAATCCAGGATTGCTTTGTAACAGCAATACTAAACCTGTCTCGTACAATAACTCGCTGTAAATAGGAGCAGATATCATGATATTGTCATTATTGAATCCTGCATACAGAGAATTAAAATCAGTAGAAATATGAATGGAGTTTGGTGTTGGCTTTACTCGTAGATTCTGTGTGGATTAAACCTCACTCATACTGTAACCACATGGGTCAGTTCCGGGATCTGGTCAACTCTGTGCCACTCTCATACTTGCACACATTAATAAAGTAATCGATACAGTGATCGATCTTCGGCGGCGCGTGCGTCGAACTCACCTTTTAGACCGCTTTCTTATCACCACGCCAGCTCCTGACGGGAAAATGTGGCGATGGTTCACCGACAACACCCGAGAGTCACACAGAGGTGAGACGAGCTGCAACTTCACACAGAACTGTTATTTACATACCTGCTAATCTTTTTCCGGTCTGAATTTCAAAATAAAACGAACATTTTGTTTCGGTTTCTTTTATTTGCCTTTCTGAAAGGGAATTTTAAAGATAGTCGATTTATGTTTAGATTTTTTTTGTGATGATTAATTAATAAATTAAATACACATTTCCTTACTTTTACTTCATTTTATCTTTACCTTTTTTTGTAATAATATTATACAAAAGTATAACTTTTAGACAAAATAAGATATAGATATTAAGTTAATATTAAGTATATTTTTTGCAACCAATATTTTGACTCTCAAAGATTAGATTACCTAAAATAAAACCTCATAACTTAATTGTAAAATAATTATGACTATGGCTTACAATAGTTTGTGATGAATATGAACACAAACAACCCCCCCCAAAAAAGTACTATAGGAACACATGGAAGAAAATATTAATTCATGATTACTAAAAATGTGGCAAGAAAACAGGGGGGAAAAGAGACAAAAGGAAAAAAAAGAATAATTACATATATTCTTCATAAACACATTAAAACCTACAATAATGTATGTGTCTATTTCTACGATGAAGCACCTTGCCACGCTCGTGCAAGACATGACACCAGTCTTCACTGGTAGTACAAAGCACCAATCAAGAACAGTACATTTAAATTTGGGTTTTTTTGATTGTAGTTCTTCTAGTTTCCCTTATTTTTGTATTTATCTTTGTTTTGTGACTGACGTGACTTGGCTGCTTGGACACCACAATGTCAAGCTGTGATCAATAAATTAAAAAAAACTTTTCTATCCACCTATTTAAGTCTTCTTCTGTGATGAGGTGGTTCTTTATACAATTTTGTGTTTTATTCTGAAGGCAAGCCACCAGCTTCCGGTTTTTCCCACGCAATGGAATGGCTGGAATCTCTCCTTAAGGAAACTTGAGACGTCTGTGAATTCGTTTTATTTACAGGTCACTCCGCAGCTTCAATCCCATTTTAACAATCATATTAGTATCAATACTTCTTAAGTATAAACCCATGTCTGCACTTTTTCTTACACGAGAGAGCAAGTGGACAAAAAGTTTGATACATTCCAAGAGCGGACGGAGCTACTTGGACGTCACCGCCTACAAGAGCTGTAGACAGACAAAAACCGAGTGCTCGTGTGCCGCTAGTCCGCGAGCGCTCTGTAGATCTCCAACAGAGCACGTGCTGTTACTGTGGAGATTCTAAACATGTAGAGCGTTTATTATCTGTACAGTTCTGAAGTCTCTACACCAATCAGCTTCCAGAGCTGAGGCACGGCCTCCTGCTCAGCTCGTCGCATGCTGATGACGAAAGCAACCGGGGAAAAACGTAAACAGGAAAAATTAGCTTTCACAACGTGTTTCTGATCGTATCTTGGTGTGTATATTCATTGTATATAACAGGAATTTTGATTTTAATTTTACTTTTATTTTTGCTTTAATTTTATATTTTATACCCAAAAGGCTTAATTATGCCAAACCGTCATTAAGCTAAACTTTACATACCTGCTTAAAGGTGTCTAACTATAATAATCCACAGCTTGATGTGCCAAAAGAAAAACCTCTTGTAAAAATAAAGGCTTCTGATGTTTATTGTCTTTCAATCATTCCTCCCGCTGATATACAGTTAGTTATAATTTTGGTTGATTGCATGTATATTTGTTTCAAAACAGTTCTTCAGGAATAACACAACAGATTAGCGTATTGACTAATGAGGTAAATTAAAGTAATAATCTTGAAGATTTTCATGTAAATAAATGTCTTTTAAGTCTGGTGGTGACTGAGCCTGTGGCCCACTGATGAAAGCCTTGCATTTGCAGTATATTGTATTATTATGGACTGGGTGTCTATGGCAGCGCCCAGTTAGTGACGTGTTTTCCATCACCCAGCAGTGGTTGGTCTGCCAGAGAGGGTAGGCGGATCTAAGCGGCTGCTTTTCCGCTCTCTGCAAGTGTTGCGAGTAAACAGTAATCTACTATGGCTGAACAAACAAAGAAAAGATGGATGACTAC
Organism: Semicossyphus pulcher; assembly: GCF_022749685.1. Taxonomy (NCBI): domain Eukaryota; kingdom Metazoa; phylum Chordata; class Actinopteri; order Labriformes; family Labridae; genus Semicossyphus; species Semicossyphus pulcher. The sequence continues at coordinate 2,792,212 of NW_027211759.1, forward strand.
AGATACAACTTCAACAAGAAGTGAAAATCCAAAGAAGAAGAAACAAACTCGACGCTCAGATGAAGCAAACAGTCTGAAAAGGAAAGCGACCGTCAGCCAGGAAACAGAACAAAACTGAGAACTTCACGATTACGTCTTTAATAGGTTAAGATCATACATGTGTTTTTCTGAAGGCTAGACTTTTGTTCTTTTAAAGTTATATATTTATATTTATACTAATTAATATATGCTTCATATACTCCAACAATTGTTCTTTTTTGGTTACTTGAAATGAAAAACAAGCAAAATGCTGTAAAGCCAATTTCAACCTGGAAAATTTTAAAAAGTTATACGTAAATGTAAATAATATATTACTAATGGTAAGTCAGAGTAATGAGATGACTCGCTTAAAAGTCATGATTGTAATTTTAAAGTGACATTTTGTGGCATCTCATAATTTAGCTCTTAACCATCACTATGATGTTTGACTTATTATCCTATAAATGTAAAAAGTCATGAATTTGAATGATTTCCTCTCACAATTATCCCTTATATATATATTTTACGCTTCTGTACAATTGTTCTGCATCCATCAATAAAGTGTGTTGACTGCAGCATGTCTGTGTTTATGAGTAATAGTTTTTAAATGTACTGTTTGACTGTACCTGAATGTGTTTTGGCTGATATGCAGTCCACACATTTTGTGTCATGTTGACAGTAGAACAAGTTGAAGAAGCGATCACACACAGTTGATTTTATTTATTATTTTTTCCTTGTTAAACGTCTGCAGCAGGAGGCCTGGGAAAAAAACAAAAACTAAGCTTCATCGTGACAAGAAACATTTTTTTTCAACAGTGGTACAATCTGAAATAAATATAATAAAACACTTCTTTGTACAATAATCCTGAGACTGAAATAAAATATAACAACAGACTGAGCGACGGAGAGAAGCTTCAGCTCGCCTTCCTCCGTCAGTCAGGACCAGAGATGTCGAGGTGAAGCCACAGAGAACAGAGCGCGCGGCCACGGTCAACAGTTTATATGTTTAAATGTCGAAGTGCTTTATTTCAAGGTTTTTTCAATCGAAGATTCATCAGCTTTGTAGGAATCATCATCATCATTTTTATATACAGCGCTCAAGGCCAAAGGTTAGTTCTGGTTTTATTACAACTTGGGTCTCATTTTATACCTTTGACCATCATTCCAGTCAGTAATCATGAGCATATATCCACTAGTAAAGTTTGCATTCCAATATGAATACTTCCAACCTATTTAAAATGTCTCAATACATGTGTGACAAATGCAAACATACCAGGATGTTCTTCTATAAACATCCACACCGTGCGGGGAAGTTCGACGAATGATCTGTTGTATCTCCACTGAAACAATATTAAAATCAAAGGACTGCAACACATCTATGAGCAAGAGAGTCAAAGTTCAAGGTGCAAGGGTATAAAAATGTGATCCTAATCAAATGGCACTTTGTACAAGCAGCTGCAGCTTGTATTGTAGTAAAAAGGGAGGTGTAGGATTTGGATTGCAGGGTATGCGACATCTCAGATCTCAGCTGTTGGTGAGTAAAGTGTTTCTTTAACTTATAAAATGATGGACACATCTCTTAAAAGTTAAACCAAAGTTGTAATAAAGACCATAAATCCTAAACTGTCCCTGCATGGATGTTAGCGCACCAAAGTGAACATGTGTTTGGACATATAGAGTTACCTCAGTCCTGCTGTGCTGTGATTGGCTGGTAAAAGTCAATTTGGCAAACATCAAACTTTCACCCAGGAGATCTGATCTGATCTCAGATATTGACTAAATATTTTAAAGGGACAGTTCAGATTTTTGGACACCAAGTTGTATGAAATACTTGCTGGCAGTGTAGTGTAGCTCACTCACCGAGTCCCGTGGTCGGAGTTCTGGTCAGTTCTGAACGTAGGATAAGTAATTCCGGCGAGATGCCAGGGTCATGAGACCAAAAAGTTTGACCCAACAGAAACAACACGCAGGCAACACAACATCATCGTCCTAGGACTTCATATACTGCGCCGTTTTTTGGGAACTATTTTCTCAGCCATCTCTACAACACATGCATTTTCTTCTGTCCTGGACGTGTAGGGCCCGCAGCAGGCGTAGTGATACTGGATTTGTCAAGAGACAAAATAGTGCAGAAAGAACGGCGTAGTATATGGATGCTGATTCTGTGTTGGACATGGATCACCATCGCATGCGTGTTGTTTTTGTAGGTTAAAACCTTTTGGTCTCATGACCCTGGCATCTCACCGGAACTACTTAGTCTACGTTCGGAACCGGACAGAACTCCGACCACCGGACTCAGTGAGTGAGCTAATAGCTTTGCATTCACCACGCTACTAGCAAGTATATTTCATACAACTTGGTGTTCAAAAATCTGAACTATCCCTTTAACCCAATCAAACGTTTCCTAATCCCGACCCTGTACGTGGTTTTCAATGTGTCACAGTTTAGAAAGCTTTAAGCACCAACATTTCTCGGTTATGTTCAGGAAATGATCTCTAACTCAGCGCACACTTTTACACAGAACCAGAGCAGCAGTCTCCCGTACTCCTCGTGGTGAAAGAGCTTTTTGACAGACATCTCTGAAGGCAGACTTCAGAGATGGGAAAGAACAAGCCAATCACAGCACAGGAGGGCCAGAGTAGGCCGCCTGTTATCATGTGACCAAAGTGGATCATGTGATGCAACAAGGCAAACTCTGTTTTTTAAGGTATACCTCAAATTAAAAAAAGAAGAATCCAATCGAGTCCTGAGGATGATCCGTTTGATTCTGAATGCGTGATTTAGATCATAAACATGATTTTTTTTCTATATTATAATTTTGTCAACACATCCCGATAAGAGACACAAAACAACATCGTGTCAGTCTGTCTCACAATTTCTCCTCACTTCCTATTTGTGGCGATTAGCTCGAAGCTTTGGTTCCCACTGAAGACGACAAATATATAGTTTTATTTTTTGGCAGAACGAGGTGTGTGTGTGTGTGTGTGTGTGTGTGTGTGTGTGTGTGTGTGTGTGTTATGGTGATGAAGGAAAATGTGTCTCTTATAAGTTTTTTGGGGTTTGTTGACAAAAGAAAAAATAACTTTTATGCTTAAAAATGTTTTAAAAAATCGTATCTTTGACGCTTGAATGTGGTCGGTAACGTGTGTTGTTTCACCTCTTCGACATCTCTGGCCTTCATCAATCTCACATCCTGAGATGCAACTGAAAATAATCAAACATGACTAAGGATATAATAATCAGCCACCGTTATAATATAACTGACTAATAATCAGTTCGTCCTCTGTCCGACACGAGCTGACAGCGACAGAAGCCTCCCACGGTTTCCTCTGGTTGGTTTCAGGCCGGATTCAGGGGCCAAAGGTCAGGGGTCATATCAGGTCTGAGGGCGTCTGGAGGGGTGAGGAAGTGTCCTGATGGCTTTCGCAGGGTGAAGGGTCAAGTTTGGGGTTGACAGGCCTGAGAGGAGCGAGGACTGGGTTTCACTGGGTCACATTTAGAGCGGGATCAGGGAAATTTGTACAAACGTCATTTCTGCTTTTTTTTGCAGGAATTTTAAAAACTTTTTGGGCTCAAGTGAAAGAAATATTGACTAAAACTTACAATAATGTCATTTCAAACACTTCACTTCTACTGAATTGGCTCCATACTTTATAATAACAGCAAAAAGGGGTGAAAATTCAATGTTTTATGATACAACACTGTTGGATTTCAGGGATCTAATGTAAAAACGTGTTGTTTTAAGCTGGTTCACGGCCAAGAAGGGGCAGTTTTAGTAATACTGAGGATTATTTGAGCTTTGAAATGACAAATGTACGACAGAAAATCTGCATTAAAAGTTTGAAATATGTTTCAGGTTCTGAGCCAAAAAACGATCGATGATTTAGTGTTTTTGGAGCTTGAACAACACGAGAGAAAAATGTCTCTCAGCCTGTGCTCGGTGGATCTTGATCATTTTTATGGCCACAAAAGAGTCACAATTAAAGATGTTATCTTTAAAGGAAATGTCTGAATCAGCCTTAAAAAATCAGCGTCAAGGATTTGGACAGAAGCAGCGACAGGAAGTCACATGCGGTCAGGACTGAAGGGGATTCACACGGACAAGTCGCACCAATTTCAGGGCAAAGTTCTGAAATGATAAAAAAAAGTCTTCTTCAAATGTGACGTGTAAGGATTTCAGTTTATCTCCAGGCCGGTCGGGGGCTCTCAGGGCTCTCAGGGGGACCTGATGTATTATTTTGGTGTTTTGGGATCAAAGGAAGCAGCAGAGTCTCTGTTCAGGCCTGCGGGGGCGACTGCGGGCCGGCCGGGTCGTGTAGCTTCCTGATGTGTTTCTTCAGGTCAAAGTTCCTGCAGAAGCCCTTCCCGCAGGTGGGGCAGGTGAAGGGCTTCTTGTCGTTGTGCGTGTGCATGTGGAAGGTGAGGTTGTACACCTGGTGGAACGCCTTGCTGCAGATGGAACACTTGAACTGCTTCTCCCCGCTGTGCGTCAGCTTGTGGTTCTTGTAGTTTCCTGCAGAGAGAGGACGAGGAGTCAGAGCGGGACAGACCCAGCACACCGTGAGCCACATCAACGGTTCACAATATTTGAAAGTCGGGTCCTTTTAACATTTTTGTCAACAGATGCTCTAAGAAAAGTCCCGTCACAGATTCTGTTTGTTCTTTTGGAACACTTTTAAAGCCTGAATTGGACGATGATCCAGATTTCAAAATAAAATGAGCCAAAAATAAGAGACAAGGTTGGAAAATTATGTTCTTATCATTTGATACTTTCTTTCATGTTGTCGCATCGCCAATGCTTCTATCATCCTGACCACCTGACGGCTCCGCACACTGTGGACCGCAGACTGTGGACGCTTCTAAAATAAACCTACAGACCGTCCTCGTAATGTTGATGCCTTGTGTCATTTTTTTTATGATTATGTCTTTGTGGTTTTTTTACTGCCTTGTTTTAGCCTGTAGCACTTTGAGTGCGTTACAAATAAAATGTGTTATTCTTATTTTTATCATCCTTATATTTAATCAGTCTGCTGAAAAAGGACCTTTCCCGTTATGACAAATAAGTCGTATTGTTGTCAGATTTGTACGGTGTTGTGTTGCGAACGAGCTCAAGATGTTTTTAAGTCTAAAGATGGCGGCGCGTGAAAGAATCTCTGGTTGCAGTCTTGTCTGCTTGTCCACAAAAGTCCAGATAAGAGGAGAAGTTAGGCGTGTTTTCTGCCCTGGGTTTCACCTCTCAGGCTGAACAGGCTGCCTTCTGATTGGTTAAAATAGTGTATTCAGACTCCTCTAACTGTGAAGCTATAATTAACCTGACAGGTACACCTGCAGACACTGCTCAGGTCCTGTCGCCATGCTCTCCAAAGAAGGAATTGAGCATAAATCAAGATAATGTTCACAGGTTTATATAAATTTGATATCAGCACGTATTCATGATGAACATTTCTGTCAAATCTGAATATTGAAAAACACCAATTTGATGACCAGAAAAATAAATCAATATAAGAAATCTTTGATTAATTGTTGGTTTATTTCCTGCAGGACTTGAAAGCATCATTAGTTTGACAATTTCTCAGTGAAGCAGAAAGTGTTTTAAAATCACGCCTGCACCAATAATGAACCTCAGACCTCCTGTCCTCCGCGTCAGACAGCTCACATTATTCTGACGACACTTTGATCAGTTCAGAAACACGCCGCTTTAAGAACACACACGCACAAGAGGGCACGTGAAGCCACCAGAGGGTAAATCCAGGAGAGCAGGTATGTTATTAAAGGGGACAAAGGAGACATGTGAGGGTGTGAAAGCACTATAATGAGCTCACTAATTAGCATCTTGAAGCTAACAGAAGACCTCAATCAGCCTCTAAACGCTCCTGATGGTGTGAGCGGCTCATGATAAAGCTAAACCCTAAACTTTGTCCTGCAGGAACATTTATAGAAGTCAAACTTACTTCTTCTAATCCTAATTTAAAAAGTCTCGTTCCTCCTGCTCACTTTATTAATTACTGCACCTTCAAATACTCAGTTATTAATATTTAATATAATCAACAAATAAATGATGATTGATTATCATAGCTCGAGCTAACAGGCTATGTTTCAAATCATTTTAATTAGCTCAACATTAAAGTTCTTCTCTAAAAGCGTCAAAATTACACTCACAACGTTTCTGCAGGATTTAATGTTCGTACTTTAACGCTCAAACTTTTACACGCCGCGTGTTTGTGAGTTCTTCCTCCATCGCTGCTTTTCTTCCGCAGTGTTTAATGTCTTTAATTATTTGTATTTATTGTGTCTGTTGTTTACAGGAAGTCTTTCAAAATAAAAGGGAAATCATGATTAAACTGTCTGTCTGTCATGTTCCTGTCGGTCTGCTTTGTTTCACATTATCATGATTTGTTTTTTATTTGTATTTATTTTTAAACTCCTGGTTGAATGAATTGTCTTCCTCTTGTATGAATTATTATATTAGACGAAAATGCAGCTTCTTGTATAACTGCCTACATGTTCATATTAAGGTGTGAAGTAACAACTACACACTGTATTTTAAGTGATCTTTATTATATCATATTATTACTGTTGATGATTCAGTGATTCAGAAGTGCTAAAATAAATAAAGTTTTGTATAAAAACTAAAGATATTAAATTGATTTTGTCTTTATTTAAACTCTGATCAGGTCCGTTTTTTTTAGCTTCTTATGTTGGAACCAAACGTTACAGAACATCCGCAGCGTGTTTCCGGTGCTTCTCTCACCTTTCTGATGAAATCCTTTCCCGCAGAACTCGCACACGAACGGTTTGTATCCCGCGTGGATGCGCGTGTGCGTGTTGAGCGTGGAGCTGCGGTTGAAGGCTTTCCCACACTGGTTACACTTGTGCGGTTTTTCCTGCAAGAACAAAACGAAAACATACATTACAAATAAAACACACACACGGACAGAAATATTAAAGAAGATCAAAGTATATGTTACAGAGACGATCAACCGGAAGTTCATCTTCACTTTACTGCTTCAGTTTGTCCAGATATCATTAATGGGGTTTTTTTACGCATTTATTTGATTCAGATTTTTTTATTTTTTTGAAAATAATCTTTCCACATTTCCGGTGGGAATATCAGCCTGGGAATATTACAGGGATATTTCCGGATTAAAGGAGTGTCACGGTGACGCCACAGGAGGAGCTCAAACACAACAAACAGGCTGAGCAGCGCGCGAGGCTCACACAGTCTGCACCAATAAGAAAACGGGGTTTACCCTCTTTTTTAAACTATGAAAAAAGCCCATTAAGTCTTTTTAATATTTATATTTCTTTACACAAACATAAAGGATGTAAACATCTCAGTGAGACTGTTTGAGCTTCAAAATAAAAGGATTTAATAGGATCTAAAAACATGAATGAAGGCCGCTGCTGTCACTTTTACGTTGATTGACAGGTGTTTTTAATACAGAAACTATTAGAAATTAAATATTAAAATAAATCACGTGTTGGTGCTGTTTCACATGTGTTACAAAGCAGAGAATCAGAGCATTTAAGACGAGAATAGCTTCTGTTTCTAATAAACATTAAACCAGGATTTTACAGACAAATATGTGGAGATACAGCTTTGTATCATTTGGTTTATTATTTCTATAAAAAGGTTTAAAATTAAAGGACAAAAACAGAGAAGAAGGCATAAATAATGAACAGATAGCATCATTACATTTCCTTATAACGATCTTATTAAACATCAAAACGGTCAAAAAGGAAGAAAATAAAATTAGAGCTCCTCTGGAGAAAAATATCTCCTCAGTTTATACCCGGATTAATAACCTGTACGTAAACTGCCGCGCGCGTGCGTGCGTGTGTGTGTGTGCGTGTGTGTGTGTGTGTGTGTGTGTGTGTGTGTGTGCGTGTGGTACCTGAGTGTGGATGATCTTGTGTCTGCACAGTGTGCTCGCCTGTCGGAATCCTTTCCCGCAGACTTTACACACAAACGGGCGCGCGCCGGTGTGCACGGGCATGTGGCGGGTCAGGTTGTAGTGCGCGTTAAAAACCTGCAAGAGAAAAAGGACGCTGCGTTAATAACACAGAAAACAGAGCAAAACATGAACACGAGATTCTGAAAATATACTTCCGCTCAGGGATTAAAGGGGAGTTTCTCTGGAGGAGAATAAATTCACTTTCACATCTTTCCCTTTAAAAACAATCCGGACTAATTATAGAATCATGACCTGTAATCTGCCATAAAAACGGGCTGAGTTTAACCCTCTGTGTTCCGGTTTATTCTGCGCTCATCTTCATGAAATAAAGATTATTTGATTATCAGATTGAGTTTAATTAAAGGGAACGTGTCAGTGGTCAATTAATGGACTTTGAATAGATTTAAATGGTCGTTTACAACACAGTAATAACAACGTAAACCTGCGCAACACAGCAACACACGAACCAAACAACACGCGCCATCCGGAAGAATATTTGGCCTTTATCAGGAAAATGTTATTGTTGGTTTGTTAAAGAAATAAACATTATTATTGTGCTTTGTGAAAGGAGGTTAAATAGTCTGTTTTATTGAAGCGAAACCGATGAACGAGATCTCAGTATGAAAACATCAGACCAAAATCAGAGCCTCATTCTGCTCCTGGTGATTCACAGAGACTCCGACAGATTTTTATTTTGAAAAACAAAAATCTATCAAACTATTTTAAGTTTTCTATTTTAAATTCTCATGATTCTGATTAAAGTCTAAATTAAATCAAAGTTTATCAAAATGAAAATAAATTAAAACTTTCACATGAACTCAAATTATTCTTTCAAACGAATAAATCTTTGAATTTTTTTTGTAAAGATTGTGTCAATAATTTGTTCCTAAAACACAAACATGAAGTTCCATCATAACGATCACTTTCATGTTTTAAATAGTCTTTTTGTTAATAATCTAACGGCCTGTTTGCAGCCAGTCATCCACACGTCCTTCGTTTTCTTCTAATAATTCTGTTCGATCATTTATGCCAAAACAAAGAGGGAATAAATCGGATTTGTATCCTGGATAAAATCTGGATTTTTCTTTAAATGAAAAGTAAAATAAAATAAAAAATAAAGAATCCTGAGATTTACTGATTTAATGAACCCTGCAGGTTTTATTTCTGCCCTGTACTCAGACATGAAATCAGACCGCTCATCCTCTCACCTTTCCGCAGACCTCGCAGGTGAACACTTTGGGTTTGCTGCCCGGGCAGGAGCCGCTGAGCCGGGCTGCAGCCGCCGCGGAGCTCTTGAAGATCTTGTCAGAGAGGATCTGGTCCCGCTCCTTCATGTAGTGCTGGATCTGACTCTGAGTCAGCTCCTTGAAGGCCTGCACGCCGGAGCCCGGGTACCGCTCCCCGGCCTGCTGCAGGCCCGGCTTGCTCTTCTCCGCCATGAAGGCTTTGTGCCGCGCGCTGAGCAGGTATGACGCCATGGGGTGCAGGTTGACCAGGCCGCCCGGCGGGGGGCACGAGCCGCCGTCCCCGCTGCAGTTCAGGTAGCACACGGTGCCCATGGTGGCGGGGAAGGAGGACTGGTTCACCACCCGGGGTCTGAAGAGTTTGTACTGGCCGCTCTGGCTCACAGAGTCCTCCTGCGGGCTCTTATAGTTCAAGCCGAAGCCCAAAAAGTCTGCGGGAGCGCCGAGAGAGGACGCGTCCAGGTGGCCCGAATCCAGCCCGGTGATGCTGAGCCGGTGGCCCGGCTCGTACCCGAGCGGCACCAGCGGGATCATGCAGTGCAGCGAGGACGGGCACACGTCGGGTTTCCCCACGGGAGCGGACTGGAACCAGCTGGGGAGCGGTATCGACTTGGGCTCGGGCGTCCTGGCCATAATCCGGTCGATGGAGAAAGCGAGCGGCTTGCTGCTGCTGCCGCCGGAGGTGATCATGTCGGAGCCCGCGGGCTGGCTCCCAGAAGCCGGGGGGGAGCCGAGGATCCCCGCTGGGCGGCGGAGAGGACCGTCCATCACCTCTGCATCAACAACAACGACAACAAGAAGCTGCTGGAGGGAAACCGGGGGTCGCTGCTGCTCCTCACCGGCCCGCAGGAAAGGGCATCATCTACCGGGGAACCCCCCCTCCGAGTCTCTGGCCCCGTTCCCCCTGCTTATTGACGACAATCAGGGCGGCCGCGGCTCGCTCGATAACGGCGTGCGGAGAGCCGAGACCTTCCGATCGTTACCGTCCAGGAAGGAAAGCGGAAAAGTAGATAATTTGCTCAATTCTCCTCCGTCGATTCTCTGCACTTGTCGCCGCTGGAAGAGGAGGAGGAGAGGAGGAGGAGGAGGTTGTCCCTCGCTGGGCAGGACTCCTGGTCAACTGGAAGGTATTTGGTAAATCCCAGGTCTCCTTGTGCTTTCGCGTGACATCATTTTTTTTTCTAATCGCAGAACGCCAGACGCGCAGCGGCCGCGAGGTCAGGAGCTGTCAGAGTCTCACATCAGATTTGGACGCTGCTGAAAGCCAGCCCTTTTACGCACGCCTCAGAGAAGACGGAGCTGTCATGTGGGTGAACTTGAGACAGAAAACGGATCGAGATATCGAACACAAAATGGATTTCAAGTCACCGATCTGCGCCTGGGTGGGCTTTGGCTCTTTGAATCTCAAACTTTCACTCCTGCGCCTTTTTTTTCTCTTTTCTTTTAGGCAGCAGATTTTTACATTCCAAAATCCACCTGCGGCAGAAAAGACTCCTCTACATAGACTCTGATAGATCTCAACACGAGAAACAACCCGCGCGCTCTCCTCGCGTCACTTTCTGCCCCTCTTTCGGATGCAAACGGCTCTTTTACGCACAGAGAGCGCACTGTAAAGAACTCCACAGGATGAATCAGTGAGACTGAAAGCGTTGATCCTGTCAGGCATGAAGCAGAGGCTGAGCAGGTTTGATGCTGAATTTGTCCTTCAGAGGTTTGAACAAAAGATGCAGAGGAATAAAAGTGATGACTGAGGGCCTGAAGAGCAGAAAACAAAGAGAACACAATCAAACACAAGAGAGAAACATTCATGAGACGCGCGCGCGCGTGTGTGTGTGTGTGGACTGAAACTTAAAGTCTTTTATGATGTTGAATAAAGTATTTATTATTTATTCGAACACATTCACACTCTGACTAAGTGTTTTAGCTTATTGTTTCACCTTTAAATGTTCCAATAAAGATTCTTATTATGACGACAGTCAGACAAAGACTGAAAATGTTTCTTTAATGAATCAAGAAAAAAGAAAATCTTAACATCTGAATTCTCAGCAGTTAAAAAGACAAAAGAATAAAAACAAATCAAACAAATTATTTTATCCGCAGAGAAAAAAATGTTTCATGAAGCGAGTTATTTTTGTTTTGGCGTCACGAACAGAAACGTGAGAATCATTTTGTAAAATCTAATTATTAAGAGGGAAACAATTCAGTCTAACGTCTTTATAACTTATTTATCATCAGAAAATAAATTCTGTGTATCGCTTAGAAGACATATTGATCATGTTATTTGTCAAACAATAGTTGGAATGCGTCCATAAAATCATCAGAATGCGCTTTTATCCCGCCTGTGGATGTGTTGGTTTTTAAATCTTATTTTACTTCCGTGTAATAAACGCGCAGCTTCATCCTGCAGATCGTTTAAAGCTTCCGGTTTTGTATTTTATTTATTTTATTTGTTTGTGACACTATCTCCTTGTATCATTTATATTTTCAGCCACATCATTTGGTGTTTTTTTTATATCCGTTCTTCTGATGTATTTGTTTCACTGTCCTGTATTTTGGATCTAGTTTTTTCATTTTAACACGTTACTTTTAGTTCCTGTTTATTTAGCGTTCCCAATCAGTTTAAAGCTGTTAAATCAAATGTTTTCAGGTAACTGAAATGCATTTTGTTTTTAATGTATAGGAATGTTTCAATCAACAGCTCCCAATAAGCTGCTGTATTACCGGAACATGTCTGACAATGGAGAAACACACATGAAATCAAAGTGTGTTATATCAGTTTGTTATGTGCATAAAGGCCTAACAGGGTCTATCACAGTCTGTAACAATAATAACAATTATAACAATATTCCGCTTTATTGTTTATAAGATGCAGGTTATAAGAAAGTGAGCGTCACGCTGGAATAAAGATTCGGGCGACAGGGTGAAGGAATGTGCGGACGGTGCGTGCAACACGACCGACACCCGAACAGGCCTCCGCGCCTACAGAGCGTTAACCTACAGCTGGGACACTGACACGTGACAGGAAGCTAACATGCTGTAAAAAATGTGCTTAAATAAACATGCAAGCATGAGTTATTTAGAGAGGTGGACATTATTACCATTATTATTATAATTAGTGTCTTATTGTGGTCATTTTATCTGTATTTTATCTTTAATTGATTTATTTATCTGCGTGTCTGAGCTGAAACAGAATCATGCAGCAGACTGAAAACAAACTCAGATCTGAATATTCTTTTTAACCCGAGCATCGTTTAAAGAGAGGACAAGGAGAAATCTAAAGCGCGCTTTTATTTTGAAATCACTTGGATTGCTCATCTTTCTCTTTGGTGCAACTCAGTTATAAAGTTGCAGTATTTTAAGCCCATTATGCTGATATTATTATTATTATTATTAGCGTAAAAACATGGACAGTAAATGACGTGTCCTGTCTCTTCTCTCAGGCTGCAGCAGCAGGACTCTGGCTGGTTTTGTTGTCGTAGGAAAAAAAAGCTCGATGCTCATTTTAATAAGGAGAGAAAAGAAGCTGCAGCTGATGGACGGCGGCCAGCGGAACGTCTCCAAGAAACACGAGCCTCACAGACAGCCCAGAAAACCGACAAAATAAAGGTCAAACAGACATCAAGCCTAACAAACTAACGCTGAGAATATTATGAAAGAGTTAATATTATTTAAAGAGTTTATAACCTTTGAAGCTCTATAAGGGCCTTCTTCAAAGGTGAACAGGCGGTTTAAATACATTTTAACAATATATAAGATGTAAATATGAAGGTTAGGTCATTTTAAATAAAGATCAACGGGATAAACTTCCTTTTTTGTACATTTCTTAAGAGCTATCTTTACAAATTATTACATAAATATGTTGTAAAGATTTTTACTCATGATTGCTGCTTTTCTTTTACGTGAGTCGACTTCAGAGGAAATGAATCTTGATTTTGACCCTTTTTGTCTTCAGGAGGAGTTTCTCTTTCTACAGCATGTGGTGGAAGAAGTACTCAAGTGTTTTAGACAAGTAAAAATATTAATACCACCGCGTAAAAACATTCAAAATTCAACATGTGGACAAATATTATCCAACGAAAGATATTTTAAGTATGAAAAGGAAACGTGCTCACGATTCAAAATGGCTCCTTTCACAGCTTTTGTTTTATCAGAGTCTTCAAGGTCCTGAAATATGATATATATGTTTTTATATGTGTGCAAAAGGAGAACATCATTTAACACCACTTCCTGATTATCGGCCTGTGCAGGTCGGATGTGCTCCGATCCAACAGAAGAGCTACTGAAGCTGCTGAAACAGTTGATGCTGGTTCTGATAGAAAGCTGTCTGAACACACAGAGCGTCACAGTTTGTTGTGTATGGAGCTGCAGACCGCTCAGGGTGCCCCTGCTGACACGTGTCCACTGAGAGCGCCTACAATGAGCACGTGAGCATCAGAACTGGCCCACGGAGCGATGGAAGGAGGCGGCCTGGTCTGATGAATCATCTTTTACATCATGTGGATGGCCGGGTGCGTATGCGTCTCTTACCTGGGGAAGACATGGCACCAGGATGCATTATGGGAAGAAGGCGAGCCGGCGGAGGCAGTGTGATGCTTTGGGCAATGTTCTGCTGGGAAACCTTGGGTCCTGCCATTCATGTGGATGTTACTGTGACACCTACCACCTACCTAAACGTTGTTGCAGACCAAGTCCACCCCTTCATGGAAACAGTATTCCCTGATGGCAGTGACTCGGCCTCCAAGTTCCCCAGATCTCAATCCAATGGAGCGTCTGTGGGATGTGCTGGACAAACAAGTCCGATCCATGGAGGCCCCACCTCGCAGCTTACAGGACTTATAGGATCTGCTGCTCACGTCTCGGTGCCAGATACCTCAGCACACCTTCAGAGGTCTAGTGGAGTCCATGCCTCGACGGGTCAGGGCTGTTTTGGGAGTCTACACAATATTAGACAGGTAGTCATAATGTTATGGCTGATTCGTGTATATACCAGAGAACAGCTGTGATGGTCTGTGGGTTGTTAATATGAAACTATTCATCATGTTTCATTAGTTTATCATGTTTTTGTGTGTAAAAACAAAATAACTACATTATTTTAATACATTTAATAAGTAAAAAGTGCATTAAGTCGAAATATAAAGTGACAGCGTATGAAAAATTTAAAGGAGCGGCAGGAAGGATTTAGTGACACCTAGTGGTGAGGCTTCAGATTGCAACAGGCTAACAACTGCTAACCTCAGCCCTCGCCTTACAAGCCTGAACGGGGTCGCACAGTGCTTACGTGACAGTTTAATTTGTGTAAATTCCCGACTTCCTGGAGTGACTGAATAAGACGTACCGCTTTGTCCACAGGGGGGCGCCAAAATCGGCACAAAATGAAAGTTCCTCACAGGAGCTTTAATTGGTTAAAATATTGATGGCTGTAGTTTAAATATTTACCTTCACTGGAAAACATCCATCATCTTGCTGCTTATCCTGTTCAGGGTCGCGGGGGGCTGGAGCCTATCCAGAGGTGGGGTGAGAGGCGGGGTTACACCCGGACAGGCCGTCAGTCAATCACAGGGCCGACACGCAGAGACAGACAACCTTTCACGCTCACACTCACACCTACGGGCAATTTAGAGTCACTTAATGAGCCTGTCTTTGGCACAGTTTATAGATAAACTTAACTTAAAGTTTAGTGCAGATGTTCTTTAATGTTAAAAATCTTAAATGTTAAAAATCAAACAAATAAATAAACAAAGCATTTTTGCTGTTAAAACTTCTGTGAGGCTGGAATCAGTAGTCCAGTCCTGTTTTTGTGGCTAATGCTAAAAGCTAATCTTTGCATTGACTTGTAAATATTGAGACAATAACCCACGCGGTGAAAACACAGGTGCTTTAAAAACACTTTAATATTGACACTAAGATAAGACACCTGAACAAAACAGGTGCACAATGAGACAATATAAATATACTTCTTCATATAGGTGTTTGTCCTCTTAGTTTTTGGCCTTTGAACTGCACGGACACAAACCGGATCGGACAGTCAAAACGAACAGCAGGTTGTTGCACACAGTCGATCGAGGCCTACACTGAATTTACAGCTTTTATTCTCAACGACGACACGCAAACAGACGTGGTGACTGAACGAGCAGCAGTGATGAGACGCTGATCAGCTCAAACACAGATTAAAAACTGATCCTGTTAAAAAAAAAAGAAGAAAAGTCCGGACTCTTCCAGCTCGTCGGCATGTTTCTAAGACTTTGATCGATGTTGGATATGATGCACACCAGGCAGTACGACCATATCACTCTACAGCTCCACATTATTCTTCACAACAGTAAATATCACAATGAACAGAGATGGCAGCAGATCTACAACTACTTCAGTTTGTAGTCGTGATTCGGAACAACTTTCCCCCCAATATGCCGTTTGTTTTTTGCTTCTTTTGGCCCCGTTTGTTGGGACGCTTTAAGCGAGAGACGATTCAGATTAGCTTGGAGTTGTAAGAGCTCTTCTGCAGACGTGAGACGCTGAACATCGTAACATTTAGCTGTTAAGTACTTTCTGGTTTTGTTCTAAAAGCTCAACCCGAGTGTCAGAAAACATCATGACGGAGTACTCGGCAAAGCACCGAGATTTAAACGCAAATGTTTAACTTTTACTAAGACAAATTTATTTAGTAAGGTCAAGGATGAAAGGTTAATTTATTATTTTCAATTGTACACATAATGTCTAACAACTGTGCTAACCATAGTAGCTGGAAATTAAGTTTTAAACCACAGACTGTATAAAAAGATGGACGACATAAAAGAGAAGCCAAACCCTCTCTGTCGCCCCCTGCTGACTGGCTGCAGTATAGCTCATAAAGCCCGCCTCCTCCATGTTAACAGATGGGACATGAGTCAAACTATAAAATCAAAATACACTTCAAATACAGTTTTCTCAAACATGGTTTCTGTCATTATAGTTAGTTCTTATCATGCTGATTTATGTCCAAGTGTTCATTTTTCTGACAAGTTTACTTTTAATTATTAGTTAGTTATTAGTTATTTGATGCTGTAAAAAGGGGGTGTGGCCTCATGATTGACAGCTCTGTTGACAAATGTGGCTCCTGCAGCGTTCTGTTCCCGAGTAGCAGAGTAGAGGAGGAACGGCGAGAGGAGACGTAACTAACACTAACACTACAGTCATTGAACTTTCCATAAGCGTGAAGATCTGCTTCAGACCGACACAAGAAGCTGTTCTGCTGCAGACTGAGCCCACCTGAGGGCTCCAACACGCCAAGGACACCTGAGGGCTCCAACACGCCAAGGACACCTGAGGGCACCAGCACGCCAAGGACACCTGAGGGCTCCGACACGCCAAGGACACAAGGTAAAGGTGTGTGTTGGGTAGAGGAGGGGCGGGACATCAATACTGCGGCTCCACCAGCCGATCTCTGCTGCACACACTCTGGATACAGATGAGGAGCAAGATGGCAGCGCCCGCTCCGGTGGGGCATTTGGCATAATTTTTGTACAACGAGAGGAGGCGGAGACGCGTCGGCCATCTTTATATACAGTCATTGATAAAAACCAACATTTCAGTTTGACCTTTACTTAAGTGGTTTGTATGATCTGGAAAACGGTTCTGACTGCTCGTGTTTCTTGACCTCTAACATGGTAAGTGCAATGTTATAAGTTATATCAATGTTATAAATGATGGACAATATTACAAAGAGCCAAACTGTAATAAAACCATGATAACACTTTCAGGTTTTGGTCCTTTTAGGCAACCAAAAACCAGTTTCTCCCAGATGCTAGCAGGACTTCTACTCTTATCAACCAGATTGGTTGGTTATTCAAGAAAGTAAAACCATGACTGAGTAACGTATCAATGATTGGGTAGTGATTTAAATAACAGATAAAAACAGTAAAATAGATCCTTACAAGTCCAAGCTTCCTGTCAAATAAAGATAAACCTCATATTTTGCTGCTGTCGGGAAAATGACGTACAAAGTGACAAAGTCTGAAGGTTCAAAGCTGCCGGAGGATTTTGAGTTTCGAACAATACGCTACAACAAAACAGGAAAGAGCTGCACTGACGGCCATCGCTGAGCTCTACTGTACAAAGTGACATCAATTAGAGTATGGCTGCACGTTGGAGGAGGGCGGGGCTTCCTGTCCTGCAGGTGAGAGAGGGAGGACGAGGTGAGCGGCAGCACCGTGCAGAGAGTCCTTCAGGAGCCTCGCCTCTCCTCGACTTCCTGTCTGTAGTACATTCTCACTCGTGTATGTACAGCAGTGTCCGGGCAATGAGCATGTGACATGTGGGGTAAAATGGGGGGGTTACTACCTGAGTGTTCGCCTTACCTGATCAGGACCTTCAGTCACCATGTTTCCACTGCACATGTGCAAAGGAGAGGGGGAAGAGTAACAGAGCGTGGCAATAGTGCTAAAACATGGACGTTGTAGGTGTGTTCACGACCTCGATGTGATGGACAGTTTATAGAGGAAAAAGTTCTTCAGCTCTTTAACGTTTTCATCTACAACATCGATCCCATGTGTTGAGTTTGAAAGTGTAAAATAAACTTAATCATCGTTGGTTTCAGGAGATTTGTTCACAAAAGAAACAAAAAAGAAAGTGCCAGCTTTATCCTTAAACTCGCTATGTGCGTGGTCCGAATTTAACACGTTGCCTGTTAGCTAGCAAGATAACATTAGCTGTTATGCTAACTAATTAAAAAACTATGATGGGGTGTAAAAATTCATTTAAATTGCGACTTGTAAATCTTTAAAAAAGTTTTATCTTACTTTAAAATTCAATTATATTAAGAAGCATTTAATAGAAAATACATAATGAACATGGCCGTTCTTGTTAGCAGGAGCTTTTATGTCGGGCAATCATCCCTCTGTTTCTTTCTTCTATTTTATTTATTGCTAAAACAAGGTTACTGAGTGCAGTTTCTTTAGTATATTCACTTTTTCTATTTACGGAGAACTTTTAAGTGAGTGGAGCTCAGTAGAGAAACTGCATCAATAGCATGGCTTGCTAGCTAACATTAGCTTCAACAGTAACATAACACTACAGCTCCTTTGGCTGCCAATCAGCTTTCTATTTCTTCCCTCTGATGTAAATATTACCAAAACAAAGTTTTCAGCTGTGGTTTCTGTTGTAAATGTCGTGTTTGTATTTACTAAGTACTATTCAGTGAGTAGAGCTCAGTGGAGAAACTGCATCAGCAGCACTGCTGGCTAGCTAACGTTACCTTCACTTGTAACTTTTAAACTACGGCTATTTTGACTGGCAGCTTTTTATTTGTTCTCTTTTTTTTAAATAAATGAACAGATTGTTATTGACCTAAGATTCAGTTGTTATCTCTGGGTTGGTTGCCTATTTATTGACAAGATTCAGTAGTTAAAATGAATCAAAGCTCTGCTATTTAGCCCTGGCGCCAGGTATCTTGTGATGGTCATCATGTAGCCTATTAAATATGTTTTTTAACTGTAGAATTAGACGTGCTTTCACTTTACATTAAGTTTGTGTCTTTAAATAATTTAAGCTAAAGATCATCTGTAGATTTGTAGACCTAACATTTGCATTTCCTTTCCCCGCTAATGTAGCCTGGCTGTTTGACGAGAAGCCAGTCATAGATTTGTGTTAGTTCTCCTAAAACATTTGTTGAATATAATTATAGTTTAAGCTGTATTAAGTTAGACTAAGGAAGGTGGATTTCAGTGGGAAAAAAAATGCATCAACAGCTTGGCACACGAGCTAACGTTAGCGTAACATCAGCGCTATTCAGCAGCTAACTATGTCTTTTAATTTTCTGCAATCTTTTTGTGAAATCACGTTTGTTTCAGCTTTAGCTCGAGGGAGAGACACATACTGAAGGGGGGGACACACATCATTAACTGTGCTGATGGTCCTGATCTGTTTTACGGGATGATATTCAGGTAGTAACCCGGTATATGAAGGTATGATGAGTGTGTGTGTGTTTAGTCGTCCTCCTCATCGCTGTCTCTCATGCTGATGCCCTGCAGGCCGTCGCCCGCTTTGACAGCCACTGTAGCTTCTTCAACAGTCAGCCGGTTGTAGATGGTCTCGTAGCTCTTGTTGTTCAGCGTGCCGTCCAGGACGCCCTGCAGCCTGAAGTCACGGTAGGTCTTCTGTTGGGGTGGGAGGATGGAGGGGTGGAGGTGTGTAAAAGGAGAAGGGAGGGGAAAAGAGAGAGTGTCTTAGGAATGCAGCGAGCAGGAGGAGGCGGCAGCGGCTGCCGTTCGGACAAAAGCGGGAAGACTGAGGCTCAAGGACAAGTGTTTTATGTGTTGGACTGGAAAGGCAGACTGAGGCATCTGAGGGGTTTTTACCTTCAGTCACAAGCCATTATGAGTCATTGTCTTGTTGCTTTAAAGTTAAACTTGCACATCTCTGTACATTAGCAAACTGTGAAAAGACAAAAGCAGCGAGCAGCAGCAGCGCACAGTTGAGCAGTTTTCTCTTTCGTGTCTCGCCGCCTCCTCACGCCGCCGCTGCTGCTTTCAAGGACACTTCAGCGCAGTTTGATTCGTCTTTAGTTTTTCTTCTTTCCCTTCAATGTCAGTTCTGACTGTTTTTACCTGACTGCGCTTTAAGAAGCTTTTTAACATTCAGTTTAGCCAGTCCCGAGCTTATTCACGGCAGCTCTTTTCAAACAGCAAAGAAAAGGAAATTAGGAATCTTTCAGCTAAAAGTCTCAACGCTTAAATTAACAGAACTTTTAGTGTTTCATGCATGTTGTTTTAAATAATATTTTCTCACCTTTACAATCTTGATGAGTGTTTTCAGCTGGTACATGTGGAGCTGCAGGTCCAGTCTGTCTGTCAGCCAGACACAAACTGCCTTGGTGGAGCCGGTGTACCATTGCTGTAAGAAAAGAAAAACCCAAACTGTAAACATCCATCGCAGTTTACAGAACACCTTCCTGCTTCAAATGCGACCCAGCTTTGTTCGGTCACACAGACTTCCTGTATTGATTATCACCAACATTTCAGGAACTGACAAGGTGTGTTCGGACAACAGCTTTTGTCAAGTTAACTACATAAAGAGAACAAAATAAAACTCTTACTCACAAATCCGCGCTACGCTGCACCCAAGTTACTGTATCCGAATATAAGACGACCCCAATTATATTTTACCTTTAAAATAAAATCACGTTTTCAATATCTCTAAGATTAAATTGCCACATTTAAATGACATAAAATGCCTTTAATATTTAACTAACGTAGTGAGGTGTGTTTATAGAGCAGTCCTGAAACAGCTGGATGACAGCTCTGCTAAGGGGCAGACCTTCGTTCTGTTTCTCAGTAACACACTCACACGCTCTCCTGTCAGTCTCTTGGAAGCGGCCGCTTTGAGGACCACGCTTTTCTCTGTTAGCATCTGCTAGCCAAGACTGTTAGCATTTTTAAGACGCCTTTTTGGGCTGGCCGTCTCCAGGCATTACCCTCTGTGCCTCCGTGTCTCTTGGCTGCTCTCAGCTGTTTAATGACTCTGCTGCATTGATTACCATTATCTTAAAATTAGCATCGTAACTCTTAACATCACAACTTGGCCGACTTTGAAGCCATTTGATCCGGACGATCACCGTGCCTCTCCAGCTCTGCAGTTGTGAGTGACGGCTGGCCTCAGTCATGAGGGGTTCACTCGCTTTACAGGTAAGTGGAGGCGTCTACTTTCGTTAATGTATATTAGCATTTAAATGTCTCTGGATATAAGATGATCCCACTTTTTCAGACGAATGTCAAAGAAACTCATATTCGGACAAATACAAGAGTCCAACACTAGAAGAAAATCACACAAACTACCATCACTCACCTATTTACAGTTTCATTTGTGTGATGTCACGCTGTGAAGGCCTAAAGCGTTCAGACCTCCTTGTTGCCTCAGAAATTGTTGGACCAAACTACATTTATAAAACAAGCATTTTAAAAGTTGTTACTTACTTACCGCTGATTTCAGCCAACCAGTATCGTGCTAGTTAAAGTGAAACTACCACTCTTTAGAGACAGATGGACAGGCCCTGAATCGGAGCTAACTACTTAGTGTTCGTATCTTAGAAATCTTAAGAGTCGAGCCGGAACGAGCTAAAAGGTAGTCAAACTGGGCACTGGTCAGACACACGGAGCTGGAAGTTAATCCAGACACAGTTCCTGGAATAGGCGGTGAAATTAACCGAGCTTAGGGTGACGTTATGAACCCAGACACGACGGCGTTTGGTTTTCAGATCAGTGTGGTAATTTGAAGGTTTTGTTTAATCAATGCAAATAAACACCGAAAATGCTCTGTGATTTTTTGACCTTCAAAGAAAACCGTTCAGATAACCTGGATGAACTCCTGAAAATAATCCTAAAGCTCTGATACTTTTCTTCCTTCCTGGTTTTCTTCAACGCAAATTGGCCCGGAAAAATGTAAATATCGATCTACTGAGATCATAACTGTTTCACAAAAACACTTCTGACTTTGTGATTGTACTATCTATTTATTAGCCATTAGACGTCTTTAGAGGTTGATGACTTCGATTAGTTCTTTTTACAACGACCTTAATTTTGAAGCTGAAACACATTTTGGATTTTAACAAACTTACCCCAAAAAATAAGCACCAATATGATTAAATATGGCCGAATGAATCAGAGTTTTACACGTGAAGCTGTGAATTAAAGGCGTGACCTCAGACCACATTTTTCACAGAAAGCTGCATTTTAAATGAAAAAATCCAAGAACAAGCAGCCTGGGCAGCACATTCAAAGTCCTAGCTGTTTTCTCTCGTGCTGAAACTTCCTCAAAAAGAACATAAATACAAATATTATGTTAACAGCGTTGCAGCTGCTCTGTGAGCAAGGACGTTTCATGGTTGTAATTCCTGTGAGTAAGCTGTCAGAGGAGTTCAGATGATCGCCGCTTGCATGCTGACAGCTTCTGAAATGCCGAGGTCAAAGGATGTGCAGCAAACTCAAAGAGGGTAAAACATTTGCTTATTCAAAAGGCACCAATTTACTGCAAAACTCCTGAAAGCTGCATGTAAAAGGGAACGGGTCACGGCTCTACTTTGACCTTCGGAGAAAGAAAAAATCCGGTTCTGTTGCTGTAAGATTCATTAAACGCTTTGCTTCACACCTTCCTCCAACAGGCCACAGCTGCAGGGAAATCAAACGCACCTTTTCTCACCTACAGAGCGATTCCTCACTTTCAGCAGCATTCAGCACGCCGCTGGTAAAATGCACACATCGGGTGGCTTTATTCAGTCACCAGTCAAACAAGAATGCGCGGGGAAATTGCTCTGACACAGTAATGACCCGTAATATTCAGATCTGCTTCAAGAGCAGCCGGCAGACTTAATTTCACACTGACAGGAACAGTAATTACCTCCCAATTTACGAGAGAAAAACAGTCCAAAGGTTACTCCATGCACTTGACAAAAGCCAAAACACATCCGTGATCATTCGTGGGTCACGCAAATATTTGATTCCATCTATTGTGGGATTGAACTCTGACCCCGCACACGCTCACTATAATTAACGAGGCAGCTTTTCAGCCAGCAGTTAAGTGTCGACTAAATTGCAAGAAAATGTACATTAATTTACAAATGAGGATTAAGTTAGAAGTTAAATACCAGGTCCTGATTCCACTTCTTTTATGTCCAGAAGAAATAAAAAGATTGATTGTTTGCTTCACTTCATAAAGATTGATTGAGTCTTCACTTATGATCTGGGAAGTCACCAGAGGAGATCAGCGTCTTCTATTAACGTTTCTTTTAATCTAACGTCCATAAATGATGAGTGACTTAGAAAGTAAAAGGACGCATTTTCTTTTCTTTACATATTTGATGGTTATAACACGAGGGCAGGAGCTGCAAAGAGATGAAGAACAGAAATTACCAATGACAGTGAACGGGGGCGAGAACAAAAGTTAACCTTGTCCGGTCACAGATGAACAGATCTGCAGGATATAACCAATCCACGGTCCGCCCCTCTGCTGGACAGGTTTGTAATATCTGTGTTTGATTCATGACAGATGTTGAGATGAAGAGGACTGTGTCGTAAAACAACTGGCTTATAACATAAGACCAGTTTTATTATTGCTGATGGTTTATGAAAACTGGAGAGTCGTAGGTCTGAACAATGAATCAAATCTTAATCCTGACGATGATTTTGTCGTCCCGCGGTTTAATAAACATGATTGACGTTTAAAATGCTCCGCCCGTAAAAAACTCTGCTGCAGATCAAATCAAGCGCTCCCTAAACTAACAGCCCCTCCCCCAGGGGGCGATGGAGAGGTTTGGGCTTCTCTTTTGTGGGAGCTGGCATGTCATGTGATGAGCGCCTACCTCGCAGTGGCAGCGTGTAAGAGTAAACAACGGTCGGAGAAACTAAAGTCAAACGTCTGAACAGAAGACGAAGAGCTGGTCCCCTGAGACGGCTCGTCAGCGCTTGTTTGGAGGTGTTTCAGGTTTAAGTGATGTGAAGAAGAAACAATAATCAGCAGAGAGGTCATGAAACCTGCGTCTGCGCCGCAAAGCAACACGACTAACTTGTTGAAGCAGCTGAAAGAACAAAGTGCAGCATGATGAGTGTGTGAAGGCCGAGAGGAAGAACGAGCTGCTCCCCGTCCTCCAGCATCACGTCAGACATCCAGAACAGAGACGCTGCACAGAGACACCCTATCACCCAACTCCCAAAGACACACTGACATTACCCATGATGCACCACATTCAGGTAAAGAACCTGATTTTAAGTCTTTAAGTTTGATGTTAAATTTGTACATGAGCCTGAATGTAGGACCAAATGGAAGTGAAAGTTTTGCTTTGATTATTAAAATGTGAAAGTACGATTAAAAAAAAAGTCCCTTGTGATTATTACTTGGGCCATAATCATGCGGCCCTAATTAGTAGAGAATGTTTATATTTGTAGATTTCTCGTCAAAATTACTCGGCCTGGAAACAGACCGATTTCCAACAAGCCTTTTTCAGGTCGGGCCAATCACGACTGTTAGTCTACTGAGGGGCGGGATTTAGCGCTGTTGAAGCTTTTTTGTAAACAAATAAGCTGCTGATGTAGATGTTCTGAATTTGCTATTGGGTTAATATTAGTATTATCATGTTACACACAAATGTGTATCATGATAATTGAAAACCAGAAACCATATGAATCAGCTACCTGGACTTAGAGCCTACCATGATATCACACTGTCTTTGCTTTGACTGGTTGAGTCCAGACGTGTTTCGGTCTTTCCTAACACAATCGCGACCAAATTCAACTCAAAAGGAAAGTTCGGTTCTGTTGTTACTTTAATGGGCTTTGTGTGTTTTAAAAGCAAGTCTCGTGTTTTTACAAATCTTTGCATGAAAACGGATTTTGAGTTCGGGTATTAAACCCAGACGATGGCGCTATAAGCTAGCTAACGTGTCATAACGGACATGTGACATCAGTGCAGCCGCCTTCCTCACAACAGTCAACGTTAATGTAGGATGCTAGCTAATGCACCGGTAGCTAGCAGGTTTGCAAACTCAGCATAGTGAAAACAGATGTTGGGCTTTAATAAAAAAATTAATTGAAATAGTGTTGACATAACTTGTCGGCCGAAACATGTTTTTATTAATAAACTGCTGCAGAAAACATTTTTCCCTCTGCGATATCCCCCAAAAACAGACGGCGTCTTATATTCAGGATTTTACTACAAACGTTTTTTGCAGTTTGTGTTAACTGAAGCTAATGCTAGTTAGCGACCGGAGGGAGACTATGTGTTTGTGTGCAGGCTCTTCTTGTCTTCTCTAGTGAAGTGAAAGCATAATTCCTCAACATAAATTGACCTGAAACAATCGGTCCAAGATTTTTTTATGTTTGGAAACACCGTCAAGAATAAACTAAACTAATTCAAGAAACGCACGTTAACGTTTCATTCGACTACATTTAACTGGTGAATGCTTCTCGGCTGGTTTTCTTCATTTGTATGTATTACTGCGTTATGTACACCTGAAAGTAATACACTTTTCTTGCCTCTAGCTTTCTACAACTGAATGTCTTCATACTGGAGTTTGCTAATCAGCTTGTTTTCCATCGCGTCGCGCTCTGAGTTAACAGATGCTCGAGGATGTTTAAGTCCCTGGAACACTTGCTGCTGCTGTGATTATTTCCTCTGATTCCCTTCGTCCTCCTCCTCCTCCATCTCTCCACCGGCTCAGGGAAACATTTATTTTGGTATAAATTCTAATCAGCCGCCTGACGGACGCCTCGCGAGCGGCGTTAACTGTCGTGGAAATTGAGAGCGAAGAGGCTGCTTAATTGAGCTGATTAGAGGACGAAGAGTGAAAACAGATGGAGAGAATATGAGGGGGCGGGGGGGGTCTGCATTAGCCCTGTCAGAAACAATATCTACATGATGGATGGAGGGTGCTTCCTCGATGGCGTCACAGTAATGATGCCGTTTAAACATCTGACACATCCTCTGGTTTAAGGCAGAAACAAAATGTAAATTTGGTCAAATTCAAAGTCATTTAAAATCTTATTTTGAAGGCCAACAATTTAGAATTGTATTTCTTTTATCGTTGTCACAAGCAGTTTCACATAAAACAATTTTACACATGCAATATTTATAGGAACACATGGGAAGTAGGAAAAGATCAGCAGCAACATGTTTCATACAGGCGAGTTTGTAAAGTACCTTTAAAGGTTCAAAAAGGAGGAAATGTTGTTAAAGTAACGGTATTTTGTAAATTATATTATTTGTGTTTCTAGGAAATTCCCGAATGTGATGTAGAGATGTAGACCTTTTTGTAAAAGACCGTTTCTTTTCAAACATCAACGCCACCAGACTCCACTGAGAAAAATGGTAATTTTTTACTTCCACAGAACACAGGAGTTATTGGTCACCGCTGCCTTGATCAGATCGTTTTTTGTGTTATTTTTTTTGTACATTAAAATTATGTTGTATCCAGACTAACCTTTAAAAAACACCAAAGTCACACAATCATTCAAATCAACTCAACAATTGAGTCAGAAGTACACCAGCAACTCCTGTTTTTATGTGAGGTAAAATGAGTGTTTTTGTCAATGGAGTCTGGTGGCTTTGAAGAGAGCAACGCAACGACTTTACCAGGTTAAGAAAAAGGATCTTCCTCTGTAACACAAAGGTCTATCTCTGCAGGGATCCTGTCTGTGATGTTGTCACACACTTAGAATAACAATCTGAGCCTGTCAGTAGAAACAACAAGTGGACTTTCATTTAGCCAACTGCCCCAAAGGATTACATTGAAGCCTGTTTTGCGACTGCATGCTTAATCTGTTCCTAACTTTTTGACATTTAGACTCTAAAATATGTAAAAATAGGGTTTAAAAATCCCACATATCTCCTTTAAATCATCTTAAAAGGAGAACCAGGAGGATGAGATTATTTGATTTTCCTTGATTTAAGCGTTTTTCTTGTCTTCTCTCGTGTTAAGATGCTGACACTGATTTCTAAAACATTCCCGACTGTAACATTTTATCTTGATTTAAAGAGAAAAAACACATTCATTCACCCTTTTTATTTTGCAGTGTGTGCCCTCGTCAGCCGCTTCATCGAGGTGATCTGGCTCCTGATGTGAAGATGAAGCTGTGTGTGTGTGTGTGTGTGTGTGTGTGTGTGTGTGTGTGTGTGTGTGTGTGTGTGTGTGAGGGCATTTATTACACTCGTCATCCAAACAAAGACGTTCCCTGGTGAGCACTTGGACACAAATAGGCAGACAGGCACATGTGAGCATGCACACAGAAAAGAGAAAAGTCCAGAAGCTGCGTGCTGATGCGTCGCCTTCACAGCCGCTTCCTTTACTTTAAATCTGTTGGAAAGCGTTTGTTTAAAGAAAAGGCACCTTAAATGTAACAAATGTTGTAAGAACACAGGCTTTACTTTCTTTGTTGCACACACTGTATGTTTGTGTGTGTGATACATGCTGAAAGGCCGAGTGGAGACACTTTGGGGCCCCGTCGTCACCTCCTCCTCGGCGCATGACTGGGCGCTTCTGAGCTCCATTAGACTCATTGTCCTCATCCTCCCCACACACACACACACACACACACACAAATCATCCTCAGCCACAACACTCCGAACCCTCAGAGGAGGCGGCAGGTGGCAGAAATCCATCGCTCGGCTTCGTGCTGCTAATGTGTGCGAAGGTGTGAGCTGCCATGTCCGCTGCGTTGACTCACGGCGGCGAGCTGAGGCGTGTTTGGAAACTCGCTGCTAAAATATTCTTTTAAATCTGAATCCTGGAGGGGGGGCGGTGTGTGAAGAAAACGGACAGCGTGGGACGGATAGATGAAGGATAGGTGGAGGTGTGGAGGTGTGTTTGCATCCCGCAGAGCGAGCCGGCAGCTCTCGGTGTTTCCTAAGTGATAAACAGGTCAACAGAAGCAGTCGGTGTTTTCAGCCTGCTGCTGCTCCGAAACTGGAGGATCAAACCTCACAGCAACAGTACAAACACCCGACTGTGAGCTCCATCAGTAAGGATTTTTATTATCCGAGTGTGCCTCCATACGAGCCCGCACTCTGTAGCTCATGACAAGATCCGATACAATGAAACCTTAATGTTGAATGTTCCATTTCACCTGCGTCTCTATGCACGTTTTTATTCCAAAATTCAACATTTTAAAAAAGAACCTGAGAGAAGCTGAATTCTGCAACACAGTTTGACATTCTGTGTTGGTGAAAAGAAACTCAGACAAACTGAAATCAAAAGAAGTGGACTGAAATGTTGCCAAAGAGACCAAAACGACGAGCAGACCGTGACCGTCATGTTTCCACACGTTCGAGGTTTTAACTTCATGATATCAGGCAGATAAACCCCCCTGTGTGTTTCTGGCTTTCCCCTGCAGCAGGTAGAATTCACTGACTTCTACACGGCAGTCATTTTTCAAACAAACACAAGAAATGTCACTGAACAAAAAAATGAGCTTTAAATAATGTCGTTTTGTGTTTTACGTAACGAGCCACTCTCACAGCAGTGAAAAATGAAATCCCCTTTTTTTGGAGTTTAGTCATCAGTTAGAATGGAACAACACCTGAGCCTGCGACACGCACTCTGATAATGTCGCTAAGGTTCACCGGCGTAAATAACGGTTCTGCTGCAAAGTAGAGGTCTTCACGGGTCCGCCGGAAATCAAGGACCCGGGACCCTGACGGGACTCGTTCCATGTTCTATAAACCTCGGTTCCGGGTCTGTTCAACATTATGTGTAATACTCGAGTGGATCCGGGAAGACCCGGCCGTGATTAGAAAGTGTTGTTCATGATCACGTGCTGGGTGTGTGTGTGTGTGTGTGTGTGTGTGTTAACTTAACTTGCATCATTCGGATGAGAACGTGCGGGAAATATGGTGGAAAAAACGTAAGAAAGAGCAACAATGAGAAGAGTGACGTGACTGCAGGTTCAGAGAAACGTTAAAGCCCGAGCCGGTGAAGATGGATACCTTCCTCGCTGATGTGAAAAAGAAGCCGAAAGAAAACGAATATAAAGAAGTAAAACCAGCAGCTTCTAAACTAGTGGACTTTTAATCTGAAATAAGCAGTGACTAGCATCAGCGTTTTAACCAACACGACAGGAAACATGGATGTGTTTAAGAACTTCCTTGGTGGAGGATGGATGAGCCAGGCTCAGGGGAGAAGGCTGCGTCACACAGCTGACTAACGGTAACTTGTTAATCATGATCAGCTGTGAAGTCGGTGTTGATCAGGTCTGTTACGCCCGGCCGGGGTCGGGTCCGACATAACTCAGTTCAGGATCCGGCTTTTAAATAATAGACTGGTCCGGTTCGGCTCAGGATCACACATTTCCGGGTCTCTTTGGGTGCTACCGACCACCACCTCAGACCACTTCTGGTGCAGGCCCAAAATAAACATCTTATTAAATCACATTAGTTTAAAAATGGTGCTGAGAGAAACATAACCAGGGAAACGTGTGTCCCTTCGTAACCAAAAGTCTATTTTAATTCATACCTGTTATTCAGTCTTCTTTGGGACCTGGTTGTGCATTCTCTGTTGTCTGTTTGGATTAGCAGCTGCTATGTTCTGAGTTTCACCGGTGGAAATACTTGTTGATGGATGACAAGTAGAAAAGTTTCCAAACGTTTCGAAAGGGGAAATGTTCCTGCTCAGCGTGGTTTTGTTCAGAGAGGCCGTGAACGCAGCGCCTAGAAGTGAATCATTGGCGACCATGATTTTGTCTTCGTGTCCTCGAGCTGCGATCCGCCGCGGGAGAGCTGACGGCCGGCTGACGGGAGGGGAAGTCAAAGCCATGACTGCAAAATCTCCTCTTATTGTCCGCTTTCTTCTCCGTCACAAAAACACGGTGCTAAATGTTTCATGCGCAGGTCATGGCTGATGTGTAATGTCAAGTTACGCTGCTTTCAGCAGATATTTTAAGTCAAGAAGGAAATTAGATTTTTTATTACCTTGTTTCCAATTTTTTTTTGCTCCAGCCTGCGACGTGCTGCGGCTTCTTGTTCCCTTTGAGGTTGTTGTGCAGGTTTTTATTTCAGCGCTGTTTGTTTGTTTGTCAGCAGGATTACTATAAAACTATCTGCCCGATGCTCATGAAACTTGGTGGAAGGATTTGTGGACTACAGTAGAATCTATAAAACTTTGGAGGAGATTTACATCCAACTCATGAACAAGAACTTTTGTATATTAAGTAATTTTATAAGACAGTTTAGTGGTCACACATTGAGATTACGATTATTGATCTGTGACGTGACGCTGGAGGACGGGGAGCAGCTCGTTCTTCCTCTCGGCCTTCACACACTCATCATGCTGCACTTTGTTCTTTCAGCTGCTTCAACAAGTTAGTCGTGTTGCTTTGCGGCGCAGACGCAGGGGTCATGACCTCTTTGCTGGTTATTGTTTCTTCTGAACATCACTTAAACCTGAAACACCTCCAAACAAGCGCTGACGAGCCGTTTCAGGGGACCAGCTCTTCGTCTTCTGTTCCAGACGTTTGGCTTTAGTTTCTCCGACCGTCTCTGTTGTTCACTCTTCCTCTCTAAACTGCCGCTGCGAGGTAGGCGCTCATCACATGACATGCCAGCTCCCACTCCCTGGGGGAGGGGCTGTTAGTTTAGGGAGCGCTTGATTTGATCTGCAGCAGAGTTTTCTACGGGCGGAGCATTTTAAACGTCAACATCACCGTCAATCATGTTTATTTAATCGTGGGAAGACAAAATCCAGCCCTAGTGTGTTCTGTATTAAAGGCGTCTGTTACAACCATCCATCCTAGCTAACCTGCGAAAGGTGCATATATCTCGATGCTGCTGACCTCCTCTTACTGATGTTTCCATGTTCCAAGATCTTATTTTTCTACTTGGTAAATAAAGTGTCATATTTCCTGAACATAAAGATGACAAAACTAAAACACAAGTTGAAACCAGAGCTGTCGTTTACAACACTCACATCAAACACCTTCTCGATGTAGAGCTCGTCCTGGACGCGGTCTCGGAGGATGTCCTGGTTCTGCCGTACGAAGGTGATGTAGGTGTCGGCCAGATCCATCCCTGGCTTCTGCAGGAGAGAGGACACAGACAGGCGTGAGCACGGCTCAGAGAGGGCGGAGGCTGAAGATGGAGAACGATGTCAAACATTCACGGCAAGCAGATCGTAGAGCCTGGTGTGGAAATGTGAACATGCCTGGTTTTATATGCAGAAGAGCAGCAGAGGTTTTCATAACAGTGAGATGGAAGAGACCCCCGGATAATAATGTCAGCATGCAACAATCCATCACTCAGCTCAGGCCTCGATTGTTTTGTGGTCTTTAAAAGCCACAAAACTAAATGTGATGTTTATTTAGCGTGTGAGGGAATGATGATAAAAAGCTTTGCCTCTCAGACTCTGTCACGTTTCAGGAGTGTTTTTATTATAGACCGAACACTCCAAGAACACAGGGAGCAGATGTTCGGCGTCACCTGCAGCTTCCTGTGTGAAAAGAGTAAAAATAATAATCTACCTTCTCCGTGTTTGGAGTAACGAGAAGCTGCAGGAGCTGTGACACGGCAGGAAACACTCCCTGCTGTGGAAGCAGCGGTCTGCTGGGCGTGGAGAGGCCAGAGGCAGCACAAGTGGGTAAAGCTCTGTTCATTCACACTCCCTGTTGTCAGGGGAGATTACAGCTGTAATGCTTATTGTAATTGCTTTGACATCTTTCACACTCGTTTTCTCTGAGCCGGCATGCGTCGGCCCCCGGGGGGGTTTGTTGTGCTGCTGCAGAGCTGCTGAGCATGGCACGTCAGGTCCCCCGTGCAAACACGAGGAAATGGAGCCTGGAGAAACGGGGAAACCTTTTGGCTTCACTTACAGGCAGAGAGCAGGTTAGAGAGGGATTATACATGTGGGACTGTAACCTTTTCTTTATCCGAGAAAACACACACGAAACACAAAGTGTCACATGCTAATGTCGGAGGAAACCTGACAGTCAGCTGCTCGGCTCGATGTCAAAGTGCCTGAATTTGGGTTTGTGATTTGAAAAGGAAAGAGGCCGGGCAGGAAGATCACGGACGGCTCGGCTCTAAACACAGTTTCACTACGACAGATGTGACATCCTGAGACGGAGACGGACTCTCTGTGCTTCTCACCAGCAGTGAGAGTTTAACTGGTGATGACACAGGCTGGATTTAATACTGATGCCTCTACGTGAGCTACAAAAACAGACCATCAGATAGAAGATCGACGATTTCTAAAAGGATATTTTAAATGTTTTTCACTGCCGTCACTCGGCTGGATTCAGACAAAGCAATTCCTGTGACGCAGACCGACACAGCCTTTGTTTACATTTTCCCAGTGAGCGGTACTTTAGACAGTTTAAATAAAAATACTTCAAACACATGTTCAGGACGCGATCAGCAAAGAGAAAAGACTTAGTTTTGTCCACAGGGGGCGCCAACATCCAAACAAAATGAAAGTAACTTTAAGTCTCAGTTTCCAAACTTCTTGTTACATTAAAAGGAAGAAAGTGTTTCAGATAAAATGTGTTTCTTTCAGCGCTGAGCGTCAGACTGAGACCAGTCAGAGACGCTCAGCTGTAATTCAGACGGACCGCTGGACAGACACCGGGGTTAAAGCGGGGTCACATGCCTGCAAGGGGATCTGGTGTGCAGGGAAGGAGGGGGGCCGCGAGTGCTGCGTTCAACTAAAGAGAGGATTGGTCAAGAGCGATGATTGACAGGCTTGTCAGAATACCCATAATGCTTTGGAGTGAGTGGAGAAGTGAGAGTCTGGCAGATGGAGGATCATCGCTGAGTGACAGTCAGAAATGTTGACGAGGTGTGTTTCAATACTCGTCATGTTGTCTCTGATGTGTCGCAGCAGACACTTCCAGGTCACCTCCACATCAATGCAGAAACATTTCTACCATTTCTGCACGTTTTGCATCCTCAGCGCCTCGCGGTGATGAGGGTAGATAGTTTCAGAGTCTGTTATTTATGTCGACACGATCTCAAAGAAATACACACATTGACCACGACCCTGCGACACAGAATGCCCTGGAGGGTTCATGTAGAATTGCATGCCGGCATCACAAATGAAGCCGATATAAAGTGCACGTTGAAGAAGAACACACAGTTACATCGTGAAACTACGGCTTTGTGACAAATAGATTGTGTTTGTCTCTGTTCCAGTTTCAGCAGGACATTCCCCCGAGCTCAAATCCTTAAGAAACACCACACGACACCAAAGAGCTACAGAGATAACATGTCGCGTGACTGGACCAAGAAGTTGTACTTGAACACACCACAAAGACTTACGGCCAACTAGAATAAACATTCTGTGCCTGTAAAATGAAACGACTCTCCGCTCCAGCAGGTGGCGGGAGTGTGTTTTGGTCAGGAGTGGTCAGCACAGTGGATATACAAAATGTGGTTACCACCACTCTCTCTAACCACACAGACGGTAAAACATTTAAGTACAGCTACTGATAGTTTAGAATATGTCTAATGAAAGCTTGCACATGGCACTTGCAGTGTCGGCCATCTTTGTTTGCTTTTGGAGGAAGAAAGAAGGAGGCGTTAGCGTGCTTTCCTCCCTCCACTTTTCCTTTTTTTGTGACTGATTCGCTTTGTCTCACAGCCAATTAAAACCCGGAAATCCACCTGGTGCAGAACTGTGACACAGGAGCTGGAAAAAATGAACCCGTCATGGGGAGAGGCCCAACGTGCTGCCAAGGGCCGCGTGCAATGGAGAGAGCTCATTGAAGCCTCGTGTCCCATAGGGGATGAAGAGGAGCAAGTAAGTAACAGCCAATTAAAGACTTCTCTGTCAGCGACTGAAAGCCTCGGGGCGCTTTCACACCTAAAGTCTGTTTGTTTGATCCGAATCAAAGACTTGATACAAAGTTACATTTTGCCTCGAGTTTGGTTTGTGTTCACACGGCAGCTTTCACCAGCGGACGACTGCTTTCGGATTGGTCAGAATTTCCACGTGGGAAAACTCCCTGACGTAAACAAAGAGAGAGAACAAGAAGAGAGACAACCAAAGACTTTAAAGTTTTGTTGTTGGAGTTGTTTTTACTTTAAACCAACATTGTTCCAAAGCTCCATCAGCTCCATCTCCTTCAGTCACTGAACAGTTTGAACTCGTCCGTGTTCTCGTGCGTTTCCACAGCATTTGTGAAATTGTTTGGTCAGCCTGTATTTCTATTTCCTCATGAAAGCACCCTAAGACAAGGGCTGACTAGTGCCAATACACATCGCAGAAAATAGGGCGAAAGATGCTCACTGATGGCCCGACAGCTTTTTAAGCGCCCTAAAAGAAGTGTTAGGACGCTAAAAATGTAGCTTGTGAATGCTAATGTGGCTAAATGTGAGCAGATCTCTGCAGCTGGGTTCAAACGCCTGTTGGAAAGCTTGAAACGCGAAGCGTGGATGCTGTTTAAGCAGCATATTTAACATCTTTATGTGTGTTTATATGATTTTTGAGGTGTACTGAAGGCAAGTGAAGTCAAAAACAAGTTCAGGTAGGGTCACAATAAAGAAAGATATTAACTACAACATTCAGGAGTGTGTGTGTGTGTGTGTGTGTGTGTGTGTGTGTGTGTGTCAGTGGCAACATATTACTGCCCTGTTTGTCACTTGAGACATCATCTTCCCTCCTTCCATCCCCTGAAGGCTTAGTCTCAATCATTTACCTCTCTTTTCTCTCGTTCTGACGAGGTGACAAAGCAGCATGACAGGTCGGAGACGCCGGCACAGTTCCAGCCGCAGAGATTAAGACTTTAACACGAGAGGAAAAAACACACATAGAGGCAGCTCGGCGCTCTTGTCACGCTCTGTCCTCTCTGCCTGTTTTGTCTCCTTCACTGTTTCCTCACTTGTAGCCAAACACCAGTAATCCCCTCTGCGCCGGGATAATGGCCGCCCGGTTGCTTGTCAACATTTGACAACTAAAAAAATTGAGAGTGTAAAATTAAGCCGTGTTCGTGTTTCGGATTCCGACGGGGAGGAGGGAGACGGTTTGAAGCTGGAGGAGGAGATTCCTGTTGACAATGAGCAGTTAGAGGAGGAGGAGGGCAGGTAATTACACACCTGGACCGGCCTCGTTTCCTGCCCTGGATTCATTTCATCGACCAGGTGCAGGTAGTGTGTGTGCTTGCACGTCACAGCAGAAAGCCCCTCTGTAACTTTAAATGATTGTGCTTATGATGGTGGAATACAGGCGAGAACACATCCATGCTCCCGGAACGTTAGGACCGGCGCTGTCGGGCCGCCGTGTGTTAAAGATGGTGAGGAGCCAGAGACGATGATCGCTCTTCCAATGTTTGTGTTCCTGCTCAGCCTGCGTGCATATGGCTGACGCGAGCATGTGCGGCTGTCAGTCACTGGTATCTTGGCTGTAGAGCTGCAGCACGTCGGACCTGCTCAACACGTGTGAGTCAGTGTGAGAAACACACGCTGAACGACTCCAACCCTCCACAGAGTCTGCACATCGGCTCTGAGCACTCGCAAC
This sequence comes from Semicossyphus pulcher, assembly GCF_022749685.1. NCBI lineage: Eukaryota > Metazoa > Chordata > Actinopteri > Labriformes > Labridae > Semicossyphus > Semicossyphus pulcher. The sequence goes on from NW_027211759.1 coordinate 2,827,383, forward strand.
ACTGCACACACAGATCCAGCTTTCTTTAAGTGATTTAAGGACACATTAATGATTCCTAATGATTCCTCTGAACAGAAACGTAGAATAAGAATATCAAATACAGAGATGCACAGCTGTGAGAGCGTCCCACACCGACTCAGTGAACAGCTGAGCACAACAGTCTCACCTGACCTCCTTAATCCTCTGCCCCGCCGCGGTTCCTCCCACCTATCCCATCATGCTCTCTGGTTCCCAGACAGACTTCCTCCTCAGCTGCTTCCTCCCCTGAAATTATAATGTAACCTCTACCTCGGCCTTTTGGTCCTTTGTGTGTGGGAAACCTGACACAGGTAAGCCTCTTTTGCAGGTGGGACATTGTGTCAGGGGGCGGGGCCTCTTATCGGCCCTGCTGGACGGCTCCGCCCCCAACTCTTTGTCACGAAAACATCTTTCGCCCTCCAGTTATTAGGAAACTATTTCTGTTTTCTCTTTAAATCAGTGGGAAACTCTGAACACGAGTTGTTTCTCTACTGTTAGAGTAAAGACAGGAGGCACAGCGAGAAATACACTTCAACAGAAAATACAGTCATGTTCACACACATGAAGTGCCAGTAAGATGTGACCGCTCTGCAGCAGGCGTTCACATCCACTGATTATTGTAGGAGCTGATCTGTCAGACTGAAACCTGCAGCTGAAACGCCTCCTGTGAAGACTTGCCGTCATATTCTGACTTTTGCTGAAAAAGAAGAAAAAAGGAACTGTTTCCAAGCAACCGGTAAAGACTTCAGGAAGTCACTGGTTCATTAATGTCTTCTGGCAGGGACGTGGGTTTTTAGTACGGGAAGTGTAGTCAGCGTCATCTGACAACGATTTATTAATCTCTATAAACAGACGTCTGCAGCAAGTTCAGCTAACGATCGGATCTAGAGCTAAAATTCAACTTGAGACAAATCTGCCTGACGCTGTGTTCCGAAAGCCGTTAGATTTCCTGACTTCCCTGAATGCATCATAAATGATGGCTCTGCCCTCCGTCTCATGTTAAAGTAGTGTTCTTCTCCTCTTGAGGACAGACCTGACAAAGCTTCATGTTGTTCCTAATCTGCATCATGATGTTGTTCTTTAAACTGAAGAGCCGTTAATTAAAGTCGATCACAAGAGAATCTGTTTCTGTTTGGGCTTCATCCCGCTGCAGTCAGCCAGAGTGCAGCCTCTGTGTAACTTCCTGTTTACAGTGAGACTGAGACTCAGCACAGACAGATGAACGGGCGCTCCTCCGGGGGATGGGACGAACCGAGAGATGACAGCGTTTATTTAGCAGACACATCTGGAGGGAGAATTTACCTTTGATCTGAACACTCGGTCGCTTCTCGAGCTGCTGACTGTTAAAAGCTGCTCAGCTCTGCACTCACTGACCTTGAATTCCATCCTATGGTCTTTATGGCTTGTTTTAATTTAGCATACACTGATGATGAGCTACTTTGTGTGTAGCTTTGTATTTTCTGTGTTTTGTCTTGTGTTGACATGCCGAGGGACTACAGATGCGAATTAGCTTAAAGCTATAATCTGGTACGGTGCATCAAAAGGTGACAATTACGTGTTAAATGGTCCCTTTTAAATAAAATAAATGAACAAACTGGACTGTAAACAATGCAGCGCACGGAGAAGGAAGTCCTTCATCGCCAAACGCCGGCTACACCGCCAGCACGATTCACCGTCACTCCCAGAGGCTATATCGTCGTCAGGGGATAGCCGATGGGTTCAGAGATTGCTGGTTCATAAAAGTAACAGTACAACACACGATAACTGGAAAAGGCACATTTTCATTTGAACATGTCGTTGTTTTTTTTACATTACTGAAGTATAACATGCTGGTTGGTGTTTTTAGTTTGGTTTGGACACATCCAGGTAAGCTGTGTTTAGCGCACAGACATGAGAGTGGTTTCGATCTTCTCGGCTTTGTCCCTCAAAAAGAAAAGACGAACATATTTACAGAAAAGGTTGACCTAATGTCTTCAGGCAGAGGACAAGTTTGGTTACAGAGAAAAACATGCAGTTGGAGGAAATGTGTAGAAACAGGATGATTGTGATGTGGCTTAGACACCTGTCAATCAAATGATAATGTTGAGGAGCAACTGGATAAAACAAAAAGCAATCACAGAACATAAACAACTGCGCCACTGACTGAAGTGACATGATCGTCTATGAGCAAACACTTTGCTGAATATCAACCTTTAAATAGGAACCGTTTTTCTTATCGTGGTCATTTAAAACATTTATTTGCAGCCAAACTCCTCGAAAAGCAGGAAAGAAAATCGTTTTTAATAATTTCTCCTCTGCAGAGTTTTCTTCTGTTTGGATTGAAGCCTGAGATTTTTGGAAGAACTGATTTTAAATATCTTAAATCCCAGCGGATGCTTTTAAAAATATTAAAGCGATGGAAATTGTTAAACAGAGAGCGGTTAGAAAAAAGCAAACCACAGAGGAATTGTTCTTTGTTGGTTCTGAGCTGTTAATCACTTTGGAAAACGAGGGGTCAGCTCGTCTGATTCTGAAGATTAAACCTCTCTCTCCTTCACACCTTGAACGCCGCCAAACGTTTACGCCTCATCACCTCCACACTTTAGCTCCTCGTCGAGCTCGTCGCGTCACCTCCTCCTCCTCCTCCCGCTCGCTCGCCGCAGCCTCTGATCTTTGCCACGACGCCGCCGCTCATTAACCGCTCGACACCATAACGCCGCCGCCGCCTACAAACCGACACTTCAGCAAAACACATCTCCAAGGACAAGAGTGCAATTAATTATGCTTGTTGTGTGATCTTTGGCTCTGGAGCTGCAGATGGAATAAAACGGCTCTTTATCTTTCACACATGCTTAGAAGCTAAGATGACAAACTTTAAAAAAACAACAAGCACATGACTGAATGCAAAGAGCGCCCGCTTTGCATTTGCAGGCTGCTTTATTCTCCAGCCGACACCTCCACTGTCTGAGTGTGGACAGAAAACACAAACATGGACTGTGACGGACAGGGTGAATAATAAACAGCAGGCAGAGCGACGGACTCACAGGGACTTCCACATATTTGGCGGCTGCTTTCACCTTTCAGGAGGAGGAAGAGAAGAAGAAGAATGACACTGACGTTCAGCTGGGAAGATCTGGTTTCCAGCAAATAACAGGCTGAGCGGTGAAAGAAGCGGCTCGGCGCGCTCGGTTTCAGGAACAAAAACGTTTCTACTCACTGTGAAAGAGAGGATGGAAGAGAAGAATGTGCCTTCATCGTATCTGGAGAGCTTGGAGAGGACGCAGTCTAAAACAGCAGCAAACTGCAGACAGAGAGGAGACACACTCGCCGTTTACTGCCGTCATTTGAACTCTTTATTAGCTTTGTTTAAAAAGAAAGTGGGCAGCAGATTCAGAATAATTTATGCATTTTATTAAATCTATTTCCTTTATCGACACAGTATTTTATAGTTTTGTTAAAAGATGGAAGACAAGAGAAAAGATATCTGCTGTCTCTGCATCGCTGACTTAATAACACGTCTTTTAATGGTAAATAAAGTCTTAAAACGAGCATAATTAGGGCTAAGGGGAATTAAAACATTAGGGTTATAATAAATGCTAAAATAAATCAAATTAAATATTAAATTAAATGTAAACAGGAAATAGAAAAATGTCAGATATCAGATTGTAAGTTTATCACTATCTAGGAGCTAAAACGATAAATGTTTAAAAAAAACAAAAATGTAGAAAATAAATAGAGAAAAAAATAAAAAACAATAAAATGAATAAGAACTAGAAATAAACACATCCCATAAAAATAATAAAACATGAATTTAAAAGTGATAAAATAATTATTTTTTTCTCTTCTCCCTCTCAAACAAAAAGAAAACACGATATAAAAACAATAATTAACGGCTAAATTAGAAGGTAAAAAGAGGAAGGTAAAAAAAAAGGAATATAGAAATATAATAAACTAAATGATAAAAAACAAAAGGCCAACAGAGGAACTCCTGATGGGATGTGACTGGAGGATAAAAAGAGATTTACCTTTGAGACGAGGGAGGAAATCATTTCTTTGAACGCGTCGTCAATCAGAACATCGATTTTGGAGTGGTACTGTTGCTGCAAACGGAGGGGGGGGGGGGACGTGGAGGTGGGCGGGGGGACAAAGAGCAATATTTATTATGTTATTTTCAGAAAATATAAAGGCCACAAAAATGACTTCTCCTGATACAGAACAACAGCATTGTCTGTGCTGCAAAAGACAGAAAGAAAACGTACAACACTCGAATATGAATGAACATCAAGTCTCCACTCACACACACACACACACGGACACACACACACACACACACACACACCCCTCCCGACACGGCGAGGCGTGAAAAACCTTCCCATCCGTGTAACGCCGCTGAGTTAAGCAGCTAATAGGACCATTATGCGGCTGACTGACATTCCCGTCCGCGCTGGAAAAGCGAAGGAATCTGAAGGATACTTTTTGTGCGGCTCCCCACAATTAGAGCAGCCTTGTATTCCTCTAAAGCACCGGTCCAGCTGCGAGGACCAAAGGCTCACACAAGATTCAATTAATCCGCCATTTCATGTCTCGTTTGGGCCCCCCCTAAAACATATTCATGGCACCTTTTCCCTTGAAGGGAGGAGGAAAAAAAAGGCCGGGGCTGAGCGCTGAATGGCAGCAGCAGCAGGGGAGTTCATCTCTGGGCGACAATGCCCTTTCACTGGCCGTCTAAAGAACACCCAAATTAAAAATTTCAATCAACAAAGCGCACGGATCGCTGACAAATTGCAGGTCCAGGGAGGTCACCGCCGCCAGCCCTAATTATGTTTTTTTTCCCTCCACAAGTCCGTAAAAATGGCAGTCCTCTTTCAGCACGCCGAATCTTTTTGGCAAATCTTGAGAGCTTTTCTCTTTTTCCTCTTCTTACCTCAATTAACATTGCTGCTTTGGCCCATTTTATGTCCACAAAGGGCGCCGTAAAAAGCAGAAAGAGGAGAAGAAATTGTTTGGTCTTTGCCATGTGCACAGCAAAAACTGAAAAGAACAATTATTGCTTCTAAAAAGATTTATCTGGTGTTCGAGCTGCAGCCGCCGCTGCTACTTCAGCTCGCTGAGATGTTTTAGATTCTGAACTGGGCCAAGTTTTCAACATGACCGCCCGACACTCTTCAAACGACCTCGGCGACAAAACGACATGAACGTTGTCATTGATTTCAGCTGATCAGCCGGTTTAACAGGGGTCTACAAAAGATCTTCCAAGCTGAATCTGGACGCCATTTTCCTTAAAAAACAGACTAGAAGGAAGGAGGGGAAGCTCATGGCCGACTGTTTTGCTGCAGATGGACGCACTTGAACACTCGCTGGCAGAAAACTGACCACACCAGAGGTTTGGATCAAGTTCAGACTGACATCTCTTTAAAGCCTTCAGACTGCTGGTCAGGGGTCAGAGGTAAGGAGGCCTCATTCACAGCACCAAGTGAACATGAACCTGCAGCAAATGAACCATATACATGGAAAGTCAAGAGCGTCTGCTGAGGTTGTTTCAGAAATGTGGTGCATTAAAACATGACAAAGGGGACGAACCACGCATTATTTTTAAATGGAGGCTGTGATTTGACTTCATGTGTAAGCACGGTTCAGTCGTATGGGAGGTAAAACGCTTCAACCTTCTGAACACAAAGCTTCACTACCGCTGCCTCCATCGCTCTGTCCGTTTGTGTCATCTTCGATACACACACACACATCAGATCCGAACAAAACATTTAAAGCACAAACTATTTAAGTCGCACGATAACACAAGCAAACATGCCGATCAAGGCATCAACTAACCAGCAACTCCCCGTGTACTGTGATGTAAAATGACCGTTTTTATCAATGGAGTCTGGTGTGTTTGGACAGAGCGATGTAACGGCTGTTTCTGCTTTAAGAAGAAAATCATCTTCCTCTGTAACAAAAAGGTCTCTCTGTAGGGATCCTTACATACAACATGAAACATAGAGTAACATGCTGAGTCAGTGGAAAACACTTTAAATCAGTGCAGTTATCGGCAATGCTCAACAAATCCACCGGAGTTATATCAAAACGTTTTGTACTTATTAGGCGTAGGCGCAGGTTTGGGGGGGTTCAGGTGCAGGTAAGTACTTAAATCTCTGTATCAGTCATTTACTGTAATACCTTCTCGACAAAAACAGTTACAACCAGTAAACTAATTGTGATTATTTTCATAAAGCTGTGGTACGGCAGCCTGCAGGGACACTCTCACACACACACACTTATGGCGGGCAAAGGAGGAGAGGTTAGCGGTCAACATTTCTGTCAAAACTTGGTTTGCTCACTGCGTCACTACTTCGTTAAAAAAGGAAGAGAGGAGGCTGAGTGCAGAGAGCCAAGCAGCTGGGATGTCACAGCAACTGCTGCTAACGGCTGCGGTCAACTCCTGGTGCATCACGCCCCGGTCGATTTCTCTAAAGCGGGGGACTCCAACCTTATTTCATCTGAGAGCTGCTTGCATCACTTTTTCTTCTCTTCTCTTCATCTATATCACATAATGGGTCTGCACATGTTCTAATATTCATCGCTGTGAGTTGTCCTTGTCTGGTATTGGATGTATTTATTGTGCATTTGCCTCAGTTGTGGATGGATTAGATGTCAGGTACGTGACCAGGCTGTAAACTTTCACAGTACATGGAGCTTTTGGGTTGTTATGAAAAACAAAAAAGCAGCAAGCGCGTAACTCATGTGACCGGAACAAAACGGAAATCGGCTCAAAAGTAAAAATCATGTTTGACACGAGCTCTTGAGGATTTCTCAGTGAAAGTTTGATGGGTCTGAGAATTTCCTTCACCACGCCAGAGCCCCTTTAAATGATACGATCTGCAAGTTTCAACCTTATGCAGATGATATGATGAATTACAGAAGCAGTGCTCCTTCTGGGTCCAGGAGAGGCCCTGCTGTTTTCACCATCTTTACCTCCCCCTGATTGGCTGGATCAGGTGTGTTCAGCTGAACACACAAAGGTGCAGTGCTGCAGCTCTGCAGAGCTACACTGGACAGCGCTGCTAGGAAAAAGGCTCACGTTCTTTGGGATATACTCTCACTCACGGACACCGATGGCTCCTTACGAGCGTTTAATTGATTTGGGCTCTTTACTGACTTTAATTAGGGAAATGTTGATTTCTCTTTTAGGTGGAAAAGTGTGAGATGAAAGGAAAAGGCGATGAGGCGATGGAAGGACTTACCCATTGTTTGTCAATCTGGGATGCAAACAATGACGTGCAGGACACATGGAGATGATCGAGGGACAGGGGAGGACATGAGACAAGGAGAAGAGGGCAAACAAGTCAGCCAATCGAACTCAACAGTGACATCTGTATATAAGTATTCACACAAAATTTACATTAAAACTTTTTCTGTACATTTCACAGCTTTATTCCATTTCCACCAAAGTTTTGACCTCGACTCAAACATGTAATTTTAATAGTCATAATGTTCAACACAAGAGACATTGTCAGAGTCTGAGTCTCTGCTGGTCTGACAGTCTCTCGATTGTTGGGCATAAAAATCTAACCAGCAGAGAGCGGATGGGCTGCTGAAGCTTTTCTCCTTTTGGAAACGACTCAGAACAGTTTGGACAAAAACACGTCTTCATTCCAACATGCAGAACATTCAATCCTCAAGGTTACTCAGTATTTTGGGCGGCAGGAATTTCCGCCTTTACGAGCTGAAAAAAACATTTAACGCAACACAAAGTCAAACGGACGAGCGACAGCTGCACCTCTTCTTCGACTGTCCAAAAGCAAAAGAGCAAAATTGTGAGAGAGGCATTAAACAGTGTGATTATCTGCAATAATATCAGCTGCACGTGTTAGCATTCTCTGCTAACTAGCTTACACAGTCTCCCAAGGCTAATAAGCAAGCCATTAGCATTATTTTGATTATTTGGTTTGGTACACTGGGCAGCCTCCTACTTTGTTCATACTGGTGGTTTTATAAGAAGTAAATACAGGCTGGATTTGGGCCTTCTGTAAAACAGCCACACACAGACACCGTTTGACAGAGGGCTGCTCTACACCAGGAGGCTGCTCTACACCAGAGGGCTGCTCTATACCAGGAGGCTGCTCTACACCAGGAGGCTGCTCTACACCAGGAGGCTGCTCTACACCAGAGGGCTGCTCTATACCAGGAGGCTGCTCTACACCAGGAGGCTGCTCTACACCAGGAGGCTGCTCTACACCAGAGGGCTGCTCTATACCAGGAGGCTGCTCTACACCAGGAGGCTGCTCTACACCAGAGGGCTGCTCTACACCAGAGGGCTGCTCTATACCAGGAGGCTGCTCTACACCAGGAGGCTGCTCTACACCAGGAGGCTGCTCTACACCAGAGGGCTGCTCTATACCAGGAGGCTGCTCTACACCAGGAGGCTGCTCTACACCAGAGGGCTGCTCTATACCAGGAGGCTGCTCTACACCAGGAGGCTGCTCTACACCAGAGGGCTGCTCTACACCAGAGGGCTGCTCTACACCAGGGGGCTGCTCTACACCAGGAGGCTGCTCTACGCCAGGAGGCTGCTCTACGCCAGGAGGCTGCTCTATACCAGGAGGCTGCTCTACACCAGGAGGCTGCTCTACACCAGAGGGCTGCTCTACACCAGAGGGCTGCTCTACACCAGGGGGCTGCTCTACACCAGGAGGCTGCTCTACACCAGGAGGCTGCTCTACACCAGGAGGCTGCTCTACACCAGGAGGCTGCTCTACACCAGAGGGCTGCTCTATACCAGAGGGCTGCTCTATACCAGGAGGCTGCTCTACACCAGGAGGCTGCTCTACACCAGGAGGCTGCTCTACACCAGAGGGCTGCTCTACACCAGGAGGCTGCTCTACACCAGAGGGCTGCTCTACACCAGAGGGCTGCTCTACACCAGGAGGCTGCTCTACACCAGGAGGCTGCTCTACACCAGAGGGCTGCTCTACACCAGAGGGCTGCTCTACACCAGAGGGCTGCTCTATACCAGGAGGCTGCTCTACACCAGAGGGCTGCTCTATACCAGGAGGCTGCTCTACACCAGGAGGCTGCTCTACACCAGAGGGCTGCTCTACACCAGGAGGCTGCTCTACACCAGAGGGCTGCTCTACACCAGGAGGCTGCTCTACACCAGAGGGCTGCTCTACACCAGAGGGCTGCTCTACACCAGGAGGCTGCTCTATACCAGGAGGCTGCTCTATACCAGGAGGCTGCTCTATACCAGAGGGCTGCTCTACACCAGGAGGCTGCTCTACACCAGAGGGCTGCTCTACACCAGGAGGCTGCTCTATACCAGGAGGCTGCTCTACACCAGGAGGCTGCTCTACACCAGGAGGCTGCTCTACACCAGGAGGCTGCTCTATACCAGGAGGCTGTAATCAACAAGTCTATGAGAAGGTCTGAATTTGATCTTTAAAATGAGATGTACCTCGAGTAAATCAAACCATGTTAGCCTGAATTATCAAGGTTAAATATAAAGCCTAGTTTAACTTCCGGAAACTGACCACATCAAATGTTTAAATATAAGAAGCAGCGTTGTGCCCGGATCAAAAGCCACTACTCGTTACAAAGACGAGAATCTCAGCTTTATTTGGTGTACAACTTTATGACACTTCTTACTCTTCTTTTTGTTCTTCTGTTTCAGTCTGGAAATGTTAAATAAAAAGTGCCAATATAACACGAGAAGCATGTTTATAAAGCTAGTAGAGTGAGTGCTTCTCCGCAGGCAGGTGTTCAGTGTGTGTGCGTGTGTGTGAGGAATAAATGGACAGACGGTGTTTTCGAGCAGCGACGGCTCGGAGAAAGCTGGAGAAGAGAGGAAGCTGAAGGTTAAGAGAACAGCGAGCTTAGCTCTCTGTCAAGACTGTCGGCGGCCAAGGGTTTCGCTCTCAGCAAAGCCAAGGCTGCCTCCTCACACAGGCTTCACGGTCATCCATTTAACAGCTCGTGTCGAGCGCTTGGCCGCTTCAAGTGAACACAAATACACCTGAACTCCTCGTCTGCTGGATGTTTGGAGGGAAACAGCTGCGTTTTAGTGGCTGATCTGACAGTTTGACTGCACCTGTTCAGCGTGAGGCTGAAAATAAAAAGCTGGCACACTTTCACTCTGCGAGGAGTCTCTGAAGGTGAGCGGTGAGACGCAAACGGAAACATACAAACATCCAGCCATCCAAATTGATTTTTCTACATACGAGAAAAAGATTGTGCCAATGAGGAGATGAATCTTCACTCAACAGGACGATGCCACGATCAGGCCTGATATCACCAGCATTCTATAGACCTAAATCAGTGGAAGAGAATCACTCACAAAGCACACCTGTGTGAACATATACCTGTGTCTGTTTACAGGAACATCAGGAGGATTTGCACACTTGCAGTGGATTATAACCTGCTGTGTTAATCTTCAGTTAAGAGCTGATTAGAAGATACATTTTCAGGCATTGTTTCCTTCACGGCACAGGGACAGAAAGGAGGCAAACAGGAAGTGGATTTAGGGGCATAACGTGCATCAAAGGTCGACGGCTGAAGCCTGTGACAGCTGTGACAATGAAGCCATGCTGCATGCCCTGTAATAATGTAAAACAAATGCTCAGACAGACAATAATAACACGGCAGAAGCAACTAAACGGGGTCGGTACTTTGGAACTGTACTGAACAACAGCATCATGTCATTAAAGTGTCGGCCAGAGAAGAAGCTGACCTATGAGCTGCGTGTCACTGTCGCTGGAGTTTGAACTGCTCCACAAAATAGATGCAGTCAGTCATCATATATGTCATCAGGTTTGGAGATTAAATAAAACATTTAAATAAACAGCTGAGATGTAGATTTTCCACAGTGAGTTTGATTAACAGTGAAGTCCACCTAGAACCAGGGTTTCCGTGTCCGTGTCCTGGAAGCTTTCAATGTTCCGGACAAATGGGTGAAATTACAGTCAAATATTATCTGCATTTATTCAGCTTAAAGACAATTGATAAGCAGGCTGTGTCAAGGGCGTAGAATTGGGTGGGGAAACGACTGTCCATAATAATTTGCACTAACTGTTGCACTTTCAACCTGCGGTGGAGTCGTGCACGAGACAGCATCACTCTGTCACTGTCGACACTCCCGTCTACAGATCAGTTCATACACTTCACTTAACTGGCATTTAAACAGCGGAACATGTCGCATGCTCAAATGACCACTTTCTGCGCTGCGTCCGCGCTGTCCCTGTGCATGCGCACTCTCTCTCTCTGAGGGAGTGCAGCCCGTTATACATACTAATATTAGTTCAGTCAGACAACTCACGTTGTTATAGTTTGAAATGTTTGTTGCAGCAGCAGAACACACCTTGTGTTTGGGGTCTCGGCTCCGACCTCATCACTCCTCGCAGATTTATTTTCATGCAGAAATTTGAGGAGTGATGAGATAATATCTAAAACTCTCTATTCGGAGCCTGCAGGTGGATGCTGGGGTGGTGGTGGGGCTGAAAGTAAGAGCGCAGTACTGGAGCAGGGCAGCGATGGCAATGACAGAGCAGAGGGAGAGAGACGAGACATCTTGCAGCTTAAATAGACCGCCAACCTGGAGGAAGTGTTGTCAGGCGACTGTGGAAGTGACGCATGTCAATTATTAAATCAGTGTAGCTCAAGGTGTCTGCCTGAACTAGCTCGCAGGCGTCGCCCCATTTAATAAACTGGCTATTAATCGGGACATATTTCAGTGACATCCCTAATGATGACTTTGCAGGCCGTAGATAAATTCGGGCCTCCATCGACGCGGAGCGCTGTCATCTCGCTTGTGGCATCGATGAGTCCTCGCCGCTAATTTCTTTGCCAATATAACCAATGATGGCTCGGATGGCTGATTTAGCATATTCCTGAAGTGCTGAGGGGACGGAGTTATAATGAATCAGTGATTTTTTTGTTGTTGAACATATATAACTTTCACCAGACATGACCGGGGATTTTAATGTGTCGGACTTCAACAGACCGATAACGGAAACCCAGCCTAGAACACAACAATATATCACAACGCCAAGTGTGATCAGTCATGTGACTGTTACCTCACCTCCTGCCCGGTGTCCAGCACGCAGAGTTTGGAGCACTGCTTCTTGGCGTCCATCAGCACGTTGAACATGGTGCAGACCGACAGCGGCACCCGGAAGTCTGTCGACTTACTCGCTTTCTGCATTTTGGAATCAAACGCAGATTTTGTTCTGTGGGACGAATCACAAAAAGACTTTCATTTAAAATGACAAGTAAACAATCAGTGCTCAAAAATAAAGATGAGCTGCGTCTCAGTTCGGGGGAGGATGAGTCATTCGCAGCCTGTGTAGACGCTGAGGCTGAACTGAACTGAGACGGTCCGGTCTACGGAGGATTTTCTGTTTGCGTCACCAGATGTTCCCGCCCTTAACCTTGCTTTACCAAACGCGGCTCCTGACGCCTAGCAACAGCTAGCTAGTGGGCTAACTAGCTATCATAACAAACGCCATGTTACTTAACCTGTTATTTTAAAGAAAATTTGTTTCAAAGCCCCTTTCGTTATTTTTTACATTTGTATCTCAGCTAGGGGCTGCACGGGGGTGCAGTGGTTAGCACGGTTGCCTGACAGCTAGAAGGTCACTGGTTCAAACCCCGGTTTGGCCAAAGTGGGCCTTTCTGTGTTTGTAAGAGTTTGCATGTTCTCCCCGTGCATGCGTGGGTTCTCTCTGGGAAATCCAGCTTCCTCGTTAGGTTCATTGGTGACTCTAAAATTGGTGTGGGTGTCAGCCCTGTGATTGACTGGCGACCAGTCCAGGGTGTCCCCCACCTTTCGCCCAATCAGTCCAGCTCTGCGCGAGCTCCCCGTGACCCTGAACAGGATAAGCGGTATGGATAATGGATGGATGGTATCTCAGCTATTCGATTGAGCTGAAACCAAAAACTTCCTTGGCCGTTTAAGAGTCCACCAAATTGTTTGAATTGGCACGCAATGAATCTCGAGATATGTCGGGCTGCGAAGGATGCACCCGATGGATCCTACATGGCCCGAGAAAAGGAGGACACATTTGTCGGCTGCGTCTGAATGAGCCTTCAAAATAGGACAGCCATTGACGCGGCGCTGTGACGCAATCGGCCTTAAAATACCTCCTTTGAAGGACACTGCCCCCGAGTTGGGACACAGCTACAGAGTAAGAGGGACTGTGACCCTGCAGGGGTGACCTCTCAGTCTGACCTCTTGACGCAGGCCTCCATCATGTCGCTGGCCATCAGTTTGAGTCTCTGCTCCAGATGTTTGGCGAACTCAGGCTCCGGCCAGTGGAGGTCCATCACAAACATCTGCAGAGCATCCAGCTTCCAGAACAAATCCTCCGAGGTGGCCGAGCCGTTACTGCACAAAGGATGAGAGAGGGTTATTAAGTATCATAAACACAAACAAGACGCACTTTTGCAGGGACCAGGGATCTACCGTGATTCTCCTTTGCTGAATGTGTTGGTACTGTGAGGATGGTTTTTATACTGAGTCAAGTCAACACAAACACCTGTTACATAATTATCTTTAAAGCCACCAGACTCCATTAACAAAAACAGCAATTTTACCTTGCAGCAATCTCTCGCTGCCTTGATGAGTTAGTTAGTTTGTGTTATTGTGCAATGCAAAACTATTGTGTTGGTTCCAATGAACTAACCCTTTAAAACACCAGAGTCACACAATACTACAAACACAGCGGCAGACGAGCGAATCCAATGTCCTGCAAGTAAAATTGCCGTTTTAGTAAATGGAGTCTGGTGGCTTTGACGAGAGCGATGAAACAGATGTTTCTGGTTTCTCTTCAACAGAAAGCTCCACCTCTGCAGGGATCCTTTCTGTGATGTTGTCAGACACTTAGAATAACAATCTGAGCCTGTCAGATTCGTACTTTACGTGCAGAAACATGTAGATTTACTGGTGTGATCCTTCATTTTATATAATGAGCAGTGACAAGAAAACATCTTGACTGCTCAGTGTCATGTCCTGAGAAAAACAAAGACTCGTAGATGATGAGTACTTCAACAGGTTCTGGTTTCAGTGCACAGTTTTGTGCTTTCAGTCAGTAGACGCAGCACCAGGCTGAAACAGAGACAGATGGACGTCTCCCCGCCTTCTCCCCTGCGCACAGGTTACACAGCAACACATGGCAACGCTCCGCTACAGACATCCAAGTGTACATCGCCCGGCTAGAATGACAGCCACGGGAGGATGGAGGAGGAGGGGGTAGGAGGGCGATTGGGGGGGTTAAAACAAGCACCACTCACTCCCTCACTTTTCTCACTTCGCCTTTAAAAGACTGTTACCTTAACAAGTGGCGCACAGGAATAAACGCTTTGGGCTGAGTCTGCGGTGCAATTAAACGCTCGGCGGCTATCCCCCTCATGTCTAATTAGCAGTGCTCTTCTGTGAGCGCGCTCCGCCCTGCTCCCCGGGGAACGGGACGATCCCACTCGCCCGTCTGTGCTCGCTAATGAAGTGCCAGCTTTTCTTTCTCTCTTTTTTTCACTGGATCGAGGAGGGCCAAGTGAAGGGAGGCAGAGGAACAGTGCGGTCTGTGTTGTGGGAAAGGCTGGGGGAGTTGAAATGAGGAGCCTTTTTAAGAAACACACCCTGCAGGAGCCTCCTGGTGCAGCATTCGTGACCCTGACGTGGCCACCAACACGGATTGAAGACTCGCTCGAAAACAGCCACATGAAAACTGAATCTACCTTAAACACTTTAATATCAAACCTCTGCCACAGCTGAATCTACATGTTGATTATTTTGGAAATTTCACCCAAATCCTTAAGACTATAAAATCAGATAAATGAAGACCTGCCAACACTCCCGACTCATTTGAACCCACTCACCCGCTTTACAAAGGGGTGCTCCTCAACCTCTATGAGGGATATGTGTTATAAGACCTGGCAACCCAACTGGAGGCAGCAAAAAGCACGCACAAACCGCTCTACCTGCCGTGCGTATGTGTCACTCCTTACTGCGGCTTGCTATCTCTCTACCGCTTCGCTTGCTACTGAAAATGGCTGAAAGAAGAAAAAATACGCCTCCAAATTTAACCCCATATGGTGTGAGAAATTCCCCTCCATTGCTGCTAGCCACATTAATACATAGCATGCATTTTGTAAGGTGTGTAGAACGGACTTGAAGCGTCGAACACGGTGGGAAATATGATGTTAGCAAGCATGCTAACTGTGCAAATCCAAGCAAAACTTTGAGGCACAGAGGGGATCCTGCAGCAGAGGCACGAGCTCAAAATGTCCACGTTCATCGCAAAGATAACATTTCTTTTTCTTTTTGCGATGACTTCAGCAAAATATGTTTCCAGACTCAGCAGCGGCACGCAAATATTCAGCAGGGAGAACCAGAACAACACAAACTGCTAACAGGGTTGCCGGTTATCGGACGATTTTCCGATGCCCCGGAAAATCTCCTTCTTTTTCACATCGTAATGTTGGCAGGTATGTGAAGGTCCTTCACAAGATCGAGGTGCTTTCAGATGTCTGTATTTGTCTGACCAACGATATTAGCTTTTTGCTGAATTGTTTCCCCTGAGGTTCTCCAGTCTGTGCTGTGAATGGGCACTCGTAATCAGCTGTTAACCAAGTGCCTCATAAACACTTGAACATTCACTTGTGGAGGGTCAGAGAGTATAAAATGAACATTTAAAACTAAAAGGACAGACATGTTGCTTTCTGTATTTTGTCATGTTTCGATACAGAGGGACGTGTGGAGGGAAAGCAGCAGGTGGTGTTATGAGATAAAGCTTTCACACATCTGAAGCAGAAAACTTACAAGACGTCGGGGAGATTTATTCCTTGCAGGCTGCAATAAAAAAATGAATTTTTGTTATTGTTACACTGAAATTCTTTACATCTTGACAGGCACACCGCACCGCACACAAGACCGCTGACACAAAGAAAACTTCATCACCGAGTCGGTGAGGAACGACTGCATGCAGGTGGTGAAGCTCTGACAGAAGAGACACAGTCACGGAAACAATTTGAACACTGCAGACGTCTTCTGCAGACTGTCACTCAGATGAGAATAAAACTGTACGTTTTACAGTTTACTCTCTGCAGAGCACGACTGAACGAGGTGACGAAAGAAGCTTCAAGCATCCATGGAGTTCTGACAGGAGACGTTTCTTTATTTGAGAGGTGTGGAGTCTGACAAACATGCAGACAGACGAACGGAAACAGCTGAAGGACTGCTGAGCGTTCAGAGAGACAGAGGAGAGTTCTGGCTAAAGGTCTCCACCCAAACCGGAACCTGTGAGAACCCAAAGACCCGACCAGGACTGATCCTGCTCCATGAACGGCATCGTTCTCTGCACATTACTTCAGTTAAGTACTTTAGTACCAGAATCCAAACCCTCTCTATCGCCCCCTGCTGACTGGCTGCAGTATAGCTCATAAAGCCCGCCTCCTCCATGTTAACAGATGGGACATGAGTCAAACTATAAAATCTAAATACACGTCAAATACATTTTTCTCAAACATGGTTTCTGTCATTATAGTTAGTTCTTATCATGCTGATTTATGTCCAAGTGTTCATTTTTCTGACAAGTGTAAGTTCTGACATTAGTTTTAATTATTTGATGCTTGATATAAAAAGGGGGTGTGACGTCATGATTGACAGCTCTGTTGACAAATGGGGCTCCTGCAGCGTGAGGAGACGTAACTAACACTATCATTACAGTCATTGAACTTTCCGTAAGCATTAATATCTGCTTCAGACCAACACAAGAAGCTGTTCTGCTGCAGACTGAGCCCACCTGAGGGCTCCAGCACGCCAAGGACACCTGAGGTAAAGGTGTGTGTGTCGGGTAGAGGAAGGGGCCGGACAACAATACTGCGGCCCCACCAGTCGACCTCTGCTGCACACACTCTGGATACAGAAGATGGCAGGGCCCGCTCCGGGGGGGTTTAGGCTTCACTTTTGTACAACGAGAGGAGGAGACGCGTCAAACATCAAACCCAGGTTCTTGTCTCGGGTCTGTTTGGGTTCAGGTCTGGATATTTGTATTTTTACCTCCAACTTCTCAGCCTGAATGAAGACCTTTATTCAAATCCCCCCCGCCCCACCTTCATACATACGTGTTCTCACACAGCGGTCCCATCCAGGCCGGCGGTGAGAAGCTGGGCATCTGCGGCAGCGTGAGAGGGAGGCTGGGGACTTTAGGAAGAGGAACGCTCGCTAGATTGTTAGTTAACGACCTGCCGGGTCAGAGCGGGGTTGAGCGATGGCGGGGAGGGAAAATGTTGAAGGAACAAAAGAGAAAGAGAAGAAGTAGGGAGAGTAACAGTGGGCATTCGTCACCACAGAGGAAGAGTAAAATACAATAGCAGCCACTTGTTCTGCCTGCAGTAATTGATCAATAGCAAACACCAATAAGAGACAGAAAAGTCACTGCTTCCTTCTATTCATTCCGTGTCTTTCACTTCAGGTGTGTTTTGTTAAAGAGAGCTGCTGTCGGCGTATTGTTCCCGCCTGCTGCGTGTCCTTGCTGTGTGCGTTGTACATTCAGCTCTGCCTCCCTTTGTGCTGCTGCGGCCCTGTGCAGCGTTTGGTTTCTTCCTCGTCTCTTATTGTTTCTCTTACATTCATGCAGCAGCCAGTATCACACCTCAACACATCATCACAATAAACAGAAGGTTAAAAATGACAATGAGAGAGAACGGAAACCGCCCGAGCTCAGGTCAGATACAGATGAAATGTGCTGTTAAAACACACCTTTGCACACATATTTAAAGATTTATTTCAACAATAATTTAAGCTAAAATGCCCAAAAGATAAAATCTCATCTAATGGAGCCTGTTTGCTACAGTGCTACCCTATCTGCTCCAACCAGCAGCTGGAACGAGCCCTGCTGTGCACATTGAACCTGGTGCTAACGCTAGGCTAAAGCTAATCCCTCATGTAGGTGCAGCACAGGCGGGCAGGCTCTTACTTGACAGACTGCCACGTCTCCTGCTCGAAGCCGCGGTGGATGGACTGAGCGATGGACGACTCCATCAGGTCGATGTAGCGCACCACCAGGGGCACGAACAGGTCCTGCAGGTGTTTGTGGAACGGCCCGTTGCACAGGTGAGCTGAAAAGAAGAACAGGTAAGCAAATGTAACGCCCTTTAAACAACATGTGAAAATGAAAGCAAACAAGCGTACATCAAACAACCTGCTTCACAAGTACTGCTTATATTCTACGAATCTGCAGTGTGACATTTGTTTAGAAAGCAATCTTTGCCTGATCTAAATCAAAGCTCTTTGTGCTAAGCTAAGCTAACTGGCTGGCTTACATTTACAGACAGATATCAGAAGCCTCTTTCACACACGCTCTGCTCTCCTGAAAATGTCCCGACATTGTCCTTTCAGACATTGACTAAAAAAGACATTTGAGGGATTTTTATTAGTCCAAGCTGAGTGCAGCTTTATGTTCTCGCTTACTGTTGACCAGCAAACAACCTGGAATGTTTATATTTTGGGTTTTATATGGATTAAACAAACGGCCCAAAGGGTGTTTATGATGACAGATAATGATCAATTGAACAGTTTTGTTCCTGTAGTGTGTGGAGAGCAACGATGTGACCCAAACAGCACCACACATTAACACATTCATACACCAACAACCAGAGTCCGACTCTCACAGCTGGAAATCTCACTAAATCTCTGGCGGTCAAACGAGACTTGAGAGTAAACAAACATGGCGGACGACGGGCAGGAAGAATCGGCGATGATCAGGAAGAAAAAAGAACAAACTGTGGATGAAGTGGTGGAGACGGCGTGAACACGGGCTGCACATGTTACTTTATGCTTCACTTTGCTTTTGTCGCCATGGCTGCGGTTGTTGTGCTTCCTCCTTCAGTCAGCTTGCTTCCTGATATATTAGATCGTAAACATTGAACATGTTTAATATTTGAAATCGGTGCGGCCACAACGTTCTTCCCAGCAGATCGGGGGAACATCCCTCACACCACAGGAACATCTGAGAGATCATCTTTAGAACCATCAGAACATCAGGACTCTGTTACTTTAGTCTGAAGAGGGAATCAGGCCCAAAGTCAGCTTGATTATCTTGCAGTGTGAACCCCACCTTAGATACACTGTCTTAATTATTGGGCTTTAGAAGTGCTTAGTTTCTACAACAGACAAAGCCTGGATGATTTTCCCTCCTTGCTCTCTTTGTGCTCGGCTAAGTTAACCAGCTGTAGCTTCATTTCTACTGTCCAGGAATGACAAGTAAACCCCTCCTCTCCTCTAAGTTTACTGATTTGAAGCCTGATCAGGATCATGAGACAAACATTTAAAAGGGTTAAACTGAAAACAAATCTAGGAGCTTTAAAACAGTAGGATTTGTTTTGTAGGGAGGATGTTCTTGTAGGAAGAAATGTGACTGCTCAGGTGTTCCTGATACTGTATAACAAACACAACTCCCACTTGTAGGTTTTAGAGCGACTGTACAACAGACCGAAGTCCTCAGGGAGGAGAGAGACAAAGAGAGAGAGAGGGAGAGCGAGCGGGCCGGCCTCTCAGGGCTTCATTAGTTTTAATTCCTCTCACATGCTCCGTCATGATTAACACTAGCCTTTTCACCCCCTGGAGACTAAGCCCCGCCTCCCTCGCAACCGCTCGCCTTCACATGCTGACAATCAAGTGAGCATTTAAATAATCTACAGAACTACAGAGAGATGACGCACTCGTGGAAGGAAATGAGTCTTGTCACCTGAGATCAGCAGACTAACGGTCGCCGCGGAGGGTTTGAACAGTGAGGAGTGATTCGTGTTCATCGACGTGAGCCGGCGTGTGAATGAACTTCATTATCCTCTGAATCTGTTTCACTTCACCCTGCTGCCGCGCGCCTGCTTCAGATTGATTCTCTTTCCTCTCGCTGTCGGCGTAATTATCAAAAAGCAACGGCCTCATTTGTGCAAACAGTCCAAACTATGATTTCACTCGTTCTGCGTCTCATCTTTTTTCTATCACCTCATTCTGCTCCAGTTTAAGTTGACTCATGTTGTGACACTTGGAATAATTACGGCATTAACAGAGGATGGTAATTAGAAGAAATATAAAAGATATGTGCCACAAGAAAAAAAAGAGATTTGTCGATTCTTCACACAATGAAACGCAGAGTTTTTGTTCCCATCGGTGCCCTTGGGCTGTCTGTCTCTCTGCCTGCCTGTCTGTTACTGTATTCGGGGGGACTTTGGCATCAGCCATGTTAAATAACGCCTCGCATCTCGCCAAATCTCTGCTGGCTCCGAGACAAAGCCGGAGGAGCCGGAGGAGCTGGAGGAGCTGGAGGAGCTGGAGGAGGGATGGAGAGAGGAAACAATGAGGAGACATTTCTCCTGCAGAGATCCTCAAGGAGGAAATTATTAAATGTTTTCTACTTCTTGTTTGAAATAAAGGAACAAATACTCTGTTACATTAGCTACATTGTGTTGTTACGTTCTGGTTTTATTCAGGTGTTGATGTTAGTCAGACTTCGCTCATTGATATTAATAATATAAAGCTGTTTTTTTCAATCCCACAGCTCCCAATAAATATCTTTTAATTATCACACACGTGACGAATGAGAGACGGAGTGGTGACGTGGTGCCAACGTTCTCTGCAGCTACCTGCTGACAGGTAGGCAGGTCAGCCGACCCTCCGGCCTCCTCTGCTGTTTCTGTTAATTACCTCCCTGACGCAGCGTGGGAGGTGCCGCTAACCTCGTCTCCTAACGAGCCGCGTTCTCTCTGAAGCATCATCAGTGTTAATTAGTGTTCTTAGCGGTGAGAACATCCTCCCAAAAAAGATGATGAAAGTGAAGGTTAGTCGGAGAGACTGAAGTGAAACTAAAACTTATCATCGAGGAGTCGTTGCCCAAAGTTTGCAGCCAGCTGATGGGTCACAAGTATTTTGGTTCTGACTCAGGTGAATCTCAGAACTCATCTCGTTTTTATTTAACCTTTATTTAACTGGCCCACACGGCGCTTAAAAACTGACAAGTTAGAAAACACAAAAAACATCTTTTTACATCGTTTTATTTTAACTTTTATATTAAGCTTCATTTGAATCCTTTGAAACAGATCCTCCTGCAGGCCGCTGCAGGGGCTCGTTTTTTCCCCCATGACCCTGTAAGAGTCGATTTAAAATAAAAACTATTATAGCCAGTCTTTATTAGACCTCGATCTTTCTAGACCTCACCCTGTACATTCACTGATGACGTTACAGGCGTTTAAACGGGTAAAAACACCGCCTGCAAAAAGCTGTTGTTTAGATTGTCCTTTTTAGATTGAGGTTAAATTCAAACCCGCGCTGTGGCTCACGCTGTCGCCTCGCAGCTAGAAGGTTCCTGGTTCGGACGTAGTGGGCCTCTCTGTGTGGAGTCTGCATGTTCTCCCCGTGCATGCTCGTTAGGTTCACTGGTGACTCTAAATTGCCCATCGGTGTGAATGTGAGCGTGAAAGGGTGTCTGTTTCTGTGTCAGCCCTGTGATTGACAGGTGACCTGTCCAGGTGTAACCCCCGGCTCTCGCCCAATGAACAGGATAAGCGGGGGTTAGTGCAGTTAGACGTCCTGTTTAAGGCACAATCTAAACACACACTAACACCAGAAAACACTGAAATCTTTTTCTCAGTGGAAGTATGAATGTGGAGCTGATTTCCCACCAGAGAGAAAAAAAAGGCAGGATTTAATTTGTGGAAAATCTGAAGCAGCTCTGCGTGTGAGTGTGTGCGTGTGTGTGTGCGTGTGTGTGCGTGCGTGCGTGTGTGTGTGTGTTGTTGGTTTAGAGCCCACAGAAACTGGCAGAGTCAATCTGTGACTACAAGAGACAGCAGGGCTGCACGATTATGGGAAAAATGATAATCATGATTATTTAGATCAATATTGAGATAATTATTTATCACCATTATTTATTAATTCAGGGACTTTTTTTATTTTACTTTCACATTTAAATAAACGTTAAGGGTGTCTCTGTGCAGCATCTCTGATCTGGATGTCTGACGTGACACTGGAGGACGGGGAGCAGCTCGTTCTTCCTCTCGGCCTTCACACACTCATCATGCTGCACTTTGTGCTGTTCTTTCAGCTGCTTCAACAAGTTAGCTGTGTTGCTTTGGGACGCAGACGCAGGTTTCATGACCTCTCTGCTGATTATTGTTTCTTCTTAACATCACT
Organism: Semicossyphus pulcher; assembly: GCF_022749685.1. Taxonomy (NCBI): domain Eukaryota; kingdom Metazoa; phylum Chordata; class Actinopteri; order Labriformes; family Labridae; genus Semicossyphus; species Semicossyphus pulcher. The sequence continues at coordinate 2,849,554 of NW_027211759.1, forward strand.
TAAACCTGAAACGCCTCCAAACAAGCGCTGACGAGCCGTCTCAGGGGACCAGCTCTTCGTCTTCTGTTCCAGACGTTTGACTTTAGTTTCCCCGACCGTCTCTGTTGTTTACTCTTCCTCTCTAAACTGCCGCTGTGAGCTTGGCGCATCATGTTTATTTAATCGTCTCTCACTCTCCAGCTTTTCTTTGGTACCGCTCACACCAAGAGTTTGAAGGATGTCAGACACAGAATTAAAGTAGCACGGGAAGAAGAGAAGAGAAGAAGAGTGGTGAGGGATTTGAATCGAGTGGCCTGGAGCAGCTTTGAGTGGGGGAGTGGAGTGAACAAACAGCTCCATGAGAGAGAAGAAGAAACTCTCACTGCTCCCACTAACACACGTTGATAGCGACTGGAAACAGATCGGTGAGACTCACGGTCCGTTTGCAGGAAGTTGTTGTGGAGCTGGAACAAAGGGAAGCTGTCCCAGGAGTCGACAGGCTGCACCTGCAGAGCGGCGTCCATGTCGGCTCTGTACAGAGACAGGAACGTCTCAGCGTGTTCAGCCATCAGCTCCGGCCACCACGAGAAAGCCTGAGAGACAGAGAGAGGCTGCAGATCAATAACAGGGAAACAAGTCATGTTGTTCTTTGTTTGGTGCATCATGACATTGTGACATAACAACGATTGTCAGATTTCCTGAATTTATACAAACTAAAGACACACCTGTATGTCATTATAACATGAGAGCGTCCCTCCGTGAGCGTTACGTTACAGAAAAATGGCCGCCGTGTGAATATGGTGAATTCTCTTCCCCTTAATCTAACCAAGTTCTTTTTGTGCCTGAACGTTACCAAAACTAAACAGCTGCTTTGTCAGGTTATGAAACAGATATGATACTGATTACGATACAGAACAAGTTTTATATGTGAGCTAGAGGGCAGGAAGAAACAACCTAATCCGTAGGATTTGTTGGAAACCTTTCCGGTCTCAGGAGGTCCTGTGTGAAGCCTGACATTCGGTTTATTGCTCATCAGCAGCTAACGGGGCCAAAATGACGAATCCCGCTGTAGTTAGTCAACCTCGCTCCTCACTGTTCTGTAAATGTGAGGACTCTTCATCAGGAGTCTCCATCCTCGAGTCCTCAGTTTTTTAAGATCACCAAACTTCATCCTTTTGTCTTCAAAGTCAATAACAAGCTGAACCCTTCAGATACAGGTGCATTTGTACTACAATCAATGAACCCTGTGAAAACAGACCTCCCACAGGCGGTGGGAGACCGAGGTTGTGTAATCCTGTTTAAACTAATGTTCAGTAAATACAGCGAGAGCGTTCATTGTTTCTGCAGCAGAGAGAAAAGGCTTCTGTGTTTCACGTCACCGCGCTGTATGTTTGTTTGCGCAGTGAAATGTGGTGACAACACGCAGAGTGGCTCGGTTACATAACCCTGTGTAATTAGATTTTATACATACTTATAAAGATTTTTTACTTAGATTACAGAGATATCACTTTTTTTTAGCCTTTCATGCCTTTATTGAGAGAGGACAGTGGACAGTGTTGGGAGCTGGGGAAGAGAGTGGGGATGACACGACCCTACGACCTCATGACGGATACTGAAAGGAAACAAACCTGCAACACTGACAAAAATATACTTTAAATCAATTTGGCTTTAATTACAGTTCTACATTTAATTTATGATCTGACAGCAAATTTATGACTTTATAGTCTCATAAATTTAACTACACACAGGTGATACAGATTTTCTAAACCATACGGCTGCACTACTCAGGATAAGGAGGACTTTATAAAGGGTCAGTTGTCTGTTAATATAGACACATGACTACTCCACTCTTTTGAAACGTTTCTCACTTCCTGTGTGTCCCAGTTTGTCTTTTAAAAGCTGCAGAAATCTGAATAAGTGGAGGCAGATGTGAGATATCTTTAGATGCTTTTAATCTGAAAGGGAAGGAAAGAAGGCGTAGAGGTCACATCGCGGCTGTGCCTCTCTCCTGCAGAGAGCCTGCTCAGGTGACCGCTGCTAAAGGACACCTGGCAGAGAAGTGCAACCGGCCTTGAATCGCACGCCGAGGTCGGTATTTGTGCACGACGGAGGAAGAGGAGGAGGTAGAGATGTGAGACCAGGAGAGAGAGACATGACACGGCAGCGGCTCTCGCTCGTGGCCTTGCAGGACGACTCATCCTTTCAAACGCGCCTTTTCAGTTTCCTGTTACTGACAACAAACGGCTTTAAACCAGCCTGAAGGTGCCTTACAAGTCTTTCTTCTGCATACATCACAGTCAATCCCTGCTGATTGTTAATAAATGCTGCTGTCGCTCCATCGACAGAGACAAAGGAAAAGAAGACGAGAAAGCAGGAGACGATTCAAAGAAAAAAGATGGTAAAGGATTATTAGAACAATAAGGAAAGACAAGAGGATAGAAGGATGTGAAGAAGGGAAGAAAGAGAGGACAAAATGGGGGATAAATTAAATGAAAGTAGGGGAAAAAAAAGTTTGAACAAAGGAGGACGGGAAGAGAAGAGGGGAGGAGTAAAGAAAAAATGATGGAAGAAAAGAAGGAAATAGGTGAAATGAAGAACAAAACAGTGAGTGAGGGTAGGAAGAAGGTATGAAAGGAGAGCAGGAAGAAAGGAGGAGGAGAAAACAGGAACAAGCAAACACAGTAGGCACATTTTGAGTTAAAGGAAAAAGAAGGGACGCAGGAAAGGGGGACAAAAAAAGTAAAAAAGACAAGCGTGGTAAAAAGGGAGCATTAAGGTGAACATGGACTGGACGAAAGTAAGCTCGAAGAAACAATAGAATAGGGAGGAAGAAGTAAAGGAAGTGGGGAACAAATAAGGGAAGAAAGGGGTAAAAAAGAGTGGTTTAACGAGAAGAAGCAAAGAAAGTTAAAAGGAAAAGGTTGTAGAAAAAAGGAAACATGCAGAGAGGAGGGCAAGAGAGAGGGACAAAAAGGGGAGAAGGTAAACAGGAGGAGAAGAACTTAACAAAGGACAGAAGAAGAAACAGGTACGGCCGCTGCCTACACCGCCCCTTGTGTGTGTGTGTGTGTGTGTGTGTGTGTGTGTTGTATGGCTGTGTGAATGGCGTGTCCTTTTAGGCCGGATATCAGGGACTTTGAGCAGCGACGGTGAAAGGGACGGCTACGGCATTCAGAAAAAAAAAGGTCCACTGCGCACTTCCTGTCGTTGTAGCCCTGCCGTCTACTACGGGAGAAAGTTTGTCAGGACAGCGTCGGAGTGTAAGCAGGTAATTAAATGTTTATCGTATTTGACAGCGTCATTTCGTTTATACTCGAGGAACAAATCGTTGCTTATTAACATTAGATTTCTACCACTACGGCGCTGTAGCCGTCGCTGCTTAAAGTCCCTACTCCCGCCCACCTGTGCTGCCGGCCGGAGAAGCCTGTTTGTTGGGCCGAGACAGCGCACCAATTAGACACGACCGATCAAAGACCAATCATCAGTCAGCGCTCAGCTTCATTGGTTTCATTGTTTACAAGTTGTGTGCGGCTGTGGTGCTCGTGTTTGTCGCCTGCAAAGCAGTGGTGTGCAGATTTCTTCCTGACATGAACGTCTGGGAAACAAAGACCAAAAACAAATCATAAAAAGCAACACAAAAAAATCTCTTTTTATCTCCTGTTTTGTGTTATTACAACTCACATATGAAGGTTCTAACTGTCCTCACGTCTCATCAAAAACCAACAAAGATGAAACATGATTTATAGTTTGTATATCAGAAGATGAATCCTCACTCACAGAAGTTATATATGAAACCATTTAGTGATCAGGTGCTTCTACCTGTCAGCTGAAAAAAGAGGAGCAGCACATGTCACCATTCTTTAACCCTGTTTAACTCTTACTTCCTGTTTCTTGTCTCCTTGTGTTTCTCATTTCCTGCTGCGGTGACCTGCTTACACTGTGAGCTACAGAAGAGATAATTACACATCAAACGGCACTTAATAAGAGCAGAGAGCTTATTTACAGTCTGTGTCGATCTCTGGTTTCATTCAGACGTCCTCTTTTATCACTAAATCCGGTCAACACACACGGAGTAAAACGACAAAAACACAAACACATTGGAGGATGACTCAAACGTTCAAACTTACCTCTCTTCCCTTCCCACGGTGCGATAAGGCAAGAGAAACAGAAAGGACAGTCAGGTAAATAATAATTAGTCTGTATGCTTTTATTTTGAAATTCTTCACAGTGTTCGAAGTGGCTCTCTATTTTTCAAGTTTTCTGTTGGTCCAAACTGACCGTTTAGCACACCTAAGTCACACCATAGCAGAAAATATCTAACCGAACAAGGCAGCAGAAGACCAGGCAGTCCTGTGTTCTGTGAGGTTAAATGACCGTTTTTATGAATGGAGTCTGGTGTGTTTGCAGAGAGCGATGTAACGTCTGTTTGTGGTTAAAACAATCCTCTTCCTCTGTAACAAAAAGGTCTATCTCTGTAGGGATCCTTTCTGTCATGTTGTCACACACTTAGAATAACAATCTGAGCCTGTCAGTGGAAACAACAAGAACTTTTAGTGGACGACCTTTCATTGTTTGAGAATTACGTTGCAGCCATTACAACCTGTTTCTTTGCTCTTGGCTGAATCGATCTCCTCGAGAAATACCAAAACTTTTTGTACCTCTGAGTCATTTAAGACCTAAAAAGTGATGCATGAAATGTAAAAAAATGTCCAGATGTTAATATACAGGGAATTAGCTTTTAAGATGCGTTCACAGCAATCTCGGTTCAGTGACATCTAGACAGTTCAACTAGTAATCTCAAAGATCTCAGTTTTGTTCTCTTTAGCAGCACCTGTGGTGATAAACGGTAATTGCAGGAGCACACTTCCCAGATATCCAGACAGTGCTGCATGTGTGACGTCCACGGTCGGCTCCGGTTGTAACTCTTGATTTTCCTGGCTGACGGTCGCTTTCCTTTTCAGACTGTTTGCTTCATCTGAGCGTCGAGTTTGTTTCTTCTTCTTTGGATTTTCACTTCTTGTTGAAGTTGTATCTGTAGTCATCCATCTTTTCTTTGTTTGTTCAGCCATAGTAGATTACTGTTTACTCGCAACACTTGCAGAGAGCGGAAAAGCAGCCGCTTAGCTCCGCCTACCCTCTCTGGCAGACCAACCACTGCTGGCTGATGGGAAACGCGTCACTAACTGGGCGCTGCTTGGGATGTCTTCTGTGAATGTTGCCAAGGACACCCAGTCTATAATAATACTATATACTGCAAATGCAAAGGCTTTCATCAGTGGGCCATCGGCTCAGTCACTATTGTGTTACCTCATTCAGAGATAGATAGAGACTTACAGACATTTATTTACATGAAAATCTTGATTATTACTTGATTAGTGCAGTGGTTCAAATCCCGGTTCAGACGTAGTGGGCCTTTCTGTGTGGAGTCTGCATATTCTCCCTGTGCATGCGTGGGTTCCCTCCGCATACTCCAGCTACCTCCCACAGTCCAAAGACATGCTCGCTAGGTTCATTGGTGACTCTATTTTAATTACCCGTAGGTGTGAAGGTGAGCGTGAAAGGTTGTTTGTCTCTGTGTGTCAGCCCTGTGAGTGACTGGCGACCTGTCCAGGTGTAACCCCGCCCCTCACCCAATGACAGCTGGGATAGGCTGCAGCAGCCCTGCGACCCTGAGCAGGATAAGCGGTATAGATAATGGGTGGATGGACGGATGATTTGTCAGCGCTGCAGAAGAGTAAAGGTAATTTAAAGACATTTAACTTTGGTAATTCAGTGTCAGACACAAATTATTTTTCCGAGCAGGATATTGAAACATGTCTGTGAGGGCTCTTTGTCTGCGAGATCTTCACTGTGACAATTTATTAATGAAACGCTGACAGAAACAACAGCAACAGAAATCAGAGACGTGAGTGAAAATGTTGTTTGGATGCCGACTGTAACCGAGTAAACAATTATGATTCATGTCTAAATTTAAGCGGTGACAGCTTGAGGCGGCGCTCTGACAAAAAGCCTCTAATTTGCAGATAACATCTTGCTGCCGCTCGGAGCAGGGACTGAGCGGTGGCCATGGCAGCGGCAGAGCGCCGTGTTATAAATATCTCAGAAACAGATGCCTGAGCGCCACGCTGCCACTTCAGGGCCGATCACACCGACGCGTCTCAACACCTATGATTGATCAGTTTTACACCGCGGCGTAGAAGCGCGACGTGCATATGGGCTGTGGGCGTTGTTTTCATCGTTCCCCGCCGCAGATGTTAATGCAGCCGTGTCATCCGCCACTTTAGCGTGAGCGCTGCCAACAAGTGCAAAGGAGGAAAATGGACAGTGCTGCGAAAAGTGATCAAGAATGTTGAAATTAAATGATCAAGTGAGTCGAGTGTCTTTGCTGCTGTCGCTCAGAGGAGATAAAAAAAGTGTCAGAGTTAAACTGTTCTCAGAATAAATCAAACAAGACGAAGAAGACAGAAGACAGAAGACAGCTTCTCACGACAACGTGAGAATCTGTCAGCTAAAGTTTTACTCTGAAGATCTTAGAGGATTAATGGTTTGGTTTACAAGATATTTGCAAAGACAAACTGCAGTTATAGGGCTGCACGATCATGGACAAAATGATGATTATTTAGATCATTTATTTGTTCTTATTGTACTTTCATGTTTAAATAAACACGGGGAGTAACTCGTTCTTCCTCTCGGCCTTCATACACTCATCATGCTGCACTTTGTGCTGTTTTTTCAGCTGACTTGATTTGATATGCAGCAGTGTTTTCTACGGGCGGAGCATTTGAAACGTCAGCGTCCCCGTCAGTCATGTTTATTTAATCGTGGGATGATTTATTTGATTTATTGTGCAGCCCGATGCAGTTGGATTAAAAAGTCATGATAACATGAAGGTACAGAGGTGCATGTCATATCTGTCATGTGCATATCTTAGATACTTTATTCTCAGATGAAACATTGAGACAGATGTGAGCACAATAGATCCTCTCTATAATCCTGCTTTGTGCTTTTGATCTTTCTGCGACTCTGGTTCCTCCGGTGAGAAGATTTGATGCTTTTATCTGTTTAAATCATTAAGTTAAAAAAGACTTAATAATTCATTAATTCCTCCTGACTTTCTCTCGGGATGAATAAGTGTCAGTCTGATCCATAACGGAATAACTGATGTAGGTAAGTGTATGTTATTAAGTAATGTTTAAACGCATAAATATTAACCAGTGAAAGCAGCATTCAGGGTTTAGTTTTTAAATAATAAAACAAAAGCAGAAAACATCGAAACCACCCGACTGTGCAGGACAGGAAGCCCACATCCCAGCAGGACCAGGACCAGTCCCCAGACCCGTCACGCTGAACTGTCCTTAAACAAACAGTGTGAAATACCTCTGAGTGGTGCTCCTCGTTCTGCTGCAGGACCTCGATGCAGAGCTCTCCCAGTCGCATCATGTCCTCCAGCCTTTTCTCCGGAGCTGCCTGAGCGTCAACTGAAGGCCCGAACACGGCAGGACACATCCAGGAGAGAAATAAAACACAGGAAGGCTTATACACAAACATTTCAACATGACTTCATATCCCATAAACCTTAGCTGACTCTTTGTTGCTACCTTTAACTGCTGACTAATGCTGCTGATATCCCTGCTCAGGGTATGAAGTCAGGTTGATTTCCAACAAAAGAACAGCACAAAGAAGAGATGCACACATTGTTACGTTGCTCAGAAGTTTCACTGTGGAGAGAGGGATCGACGAACTACCTGGAAATGCACTCCTGTGAGAAACAGGATGTAACGGCTGCAATGTTGTCCTTTCACGATCAAAGTACGTCCACTAAAACTTATTGTTTATTCCGCTGACAGGCTCAGATTGTTATTCTAACACCGCTTTCCCACCTAAATTTAGCACGTTGACGCAGGTTTTTCAGACCCGGGAAGACCTGCTTATAAATACAGATTGTCTCTTTTCCCATTGCCAGTGAAGTATCCTCCTGTCGGTCTCTTTTCTGCTGCGTCACCATTCAGACCATTCAGTCTGTGTATCAAACTCGGCGCTGACAAATTAGGAACGATGATCGAGCGCTGCTCGGAGAGAGACGGGCGGAGTTTGTAGCTGAGATGACGAGGAGTCGCAGAAGTTGGCAACGGAGCATAGCATCGCTCTGGAAAGGGGGCGGAGATTAGCGTATCGACACAAGTTTTGTGTTCCTATCAATGCCGATCGAGGTGAGGCGATAATTACCCAGGTCTACTGCAGAGTCATGCGTGTTCCTCCCTGCACGGACGTAACGCTCCCGGACTTGTTCCCATTTAGTTTTGCAGGTTTCCACGACGACTTCTAAAACAGAACTTATCTGTCTGCAGCTGTTTGACAGGCATGTTTGTCTCTGTGCAGCGGCAACAACACATCACACAGATGTGGATCATTGAGACTCGGTCTATCAGCTCTTCTTCAGAACTTTCTGCCATTGTTGTCCCTGCTGCTGTGTTGACCCTGTCACATCCCCTCTGCCTCTACACTGCCCCTACTGCTCATGTGCAGACTGCATCTCCGGCTTAACGCAGCCCATTTTGCAGCTGCCATTTAAAACACGTTAAAGGAGTTACCCTTTAATCCGTCTATGGCAGCAGAGATATTTCATTGCTGCTTTCACCTCAGATGCATTTGTGGGTTTTGGTCCTCTCCGACATCGATGGTGTTATTGTTTCTATTGTGACACAGACATTTACAAAGGACTCCCGTCTGGACTCAAACCAAGGACGCTGTGGCTACACACAACCCTGACCCCTGCACTCTGCCTCTCCTTTGTGTGTCTGTCTTTAACGCTGAGTGACGGCCTGTTACAGTGATGAATGTCATCATTATGTATTTTAAACATTTCAAACATTGTTAAAATAAAACTCTCACCCTTGATCTGAGCGTATTCGATCAGCTGGCTGTAGTTGATTTTTGCTGCTTTCTCCAGACACTTCTGCACCAGTTTCTTCATCTCCTCTGGAGGAACAGGCGTGGTGATGTCCTTCATCAACACCTGAAAACACACAAACAACCACCAAGTTACATTACAACAAAAAACAGAACAGTTTTTGTTAAAAGCCTGCAGAAAAGGAGAGTAGAATAAAAGCTTAACACCTTTAAAAACATATCTCTGCACTTGATTGGAAAGAGCGGCCACGCAGCTTATTAAATATGGAACTTTAAAAGCTTAAATTCTACAAACACATCACGTTTAATTCTTGCAAGTTGCATGTCAGGGTCCAATGCAAATAAAGGTATATAATATAGTTAATATCTTAAGAATATTTAGGCTACTTATACATTTTTGCATCGTTTAAAATCATACATAACCTAAATAAACACCTGAGCTGTAAAGGAGAGAGAGAGAGAGAGAATGTAACAAGCTCTTACATCCTCTCCTCCTCTCTATGCCTCATGAATGTTTTGATTCAGTACAATTTATCAAATGAAATACAGTTTATGCTTCCTACAGCGCTCGAGTGATAAGGGCCCAGAACAGAAGTATTTAAACGTGCTCCTGTACCCGTTCCTGCAGCGAGAGCGTTGCCTTCAGGGCCCCATCTGGTCGTCCAAAGGGAAAGCAGTACCTGCAGATGCAAAACGTGGGCGGTCATCACATTTAGAAACAATCTCAAGGACAACTGAGTGAATAACAAAAGAAGAAGAAGAAGAATGGGAAGGTGGAGGCAGCGGCAGAAAGACGTCAGGGCTTCAACAGATGGCTGCTTCCTTTCATCTGATCACACTGATCAAGAAGCTTTTCTCACCTCCAGCTCGTCTGAGAGCGGGCGAGCGAACGGGACTAAACAAACAAAGACACTCGGACACTCAGGTCACACATTCATGGACAGAAACCTGCAGATGTTCGGCCCCGTCACACTGATGTCAAAATGGGTTCAAAAATAGCTTATTTTGTTTTAATATAATACTGTGTCCTCCTGAAAATAAGTCACCAGTGTTTGATGTTCATTTCAATAAAAACTCATTTTATTTATCACAAAAAGCCTGAATTTATTTTTTCTGAAGATGTCTGTTTATGAAGTTCAATTAAAAGCTAAATGGTCCTGAGATGAAAGCTGATGAGCTCAAACTCAGAACCCCTCAAAGAACGACTTCCAGCCCAGACTTCCTTCTCCGTGCGCTGCTTTGTTTAGAATCCAGTCAGCAGCTCAAGAAGCGACCGTGTGTTCAGATCAAAGGTAAATTCTCCCTCCAGATGTGTCTGCTAAATAAACGCTGTCATCTCCTGGTTCGTCCCATCCCCCGGAGGAGCGCCCGTTCATCTGTCTGTGCTGAGTCTCAGTCTCACTGTAAACAGGAAGTTACACAGAGGCTGCACTCTGGCTTACTGCAGCGGGATGAAGCCCAAACAGAAACAGATTTTCTTGTGATCGACTTTAATTAACGGCTCTTCAGTTTGCTGAAAGAACAACATCATGATGCAGATTAGGAACAACATGAAGCTTTGTCAGGTCTGTCCTCAAGAGGAGAAGAACACTACTGTAACATGAGACGGAGGGCGGAGCCATCACTTATGATGCATGCAAGATTCAGATCTAGAGCAGATTGTTGCTGAACTTGCTGCAGATGTCTGTTTACAGAGATTAAGAAAAAAGCTAAATCGTCGTCGGATGACGCTGATGGGAGCCGGGATGTTGTTACGGTGGATTACATTCTGCCTGCTTTTGTTCTACCTGCACACAACGCATCCTGCTGACACGTGATTGGTCAACACTACTCGGACGACAAACTGCACAGAGCCAGCTCCATAAAACAAATGCTTTCCCACTTTGGTGTGGATAAACTAACATTCAGTGCTTTCCAACATCTTTGGGTTGAAGTGGAACACTGACTCTGAGCCAGACTTCACATCCTAACATCAGTGCTGGATGTCACTGATGCTGCTGCAGCTGAGTGGGAGCAAACACCTGCAGCAGTGTAACAGCATCTGTGGGAAAGCTTGAAAACAAAGAGTGGAGCACAGGTTTGTTCCACTATAACACAGATACAGGGCTGCCCAGGTTTTTTTACAAGGCTACACTAAAGCATTCTCCGGTACTCCGACAATCATTTAAATATTAAGCTCAAAGTTAAAAAATATTGAAGAAATAAACAGTTTTTTTAGTTTCTTTCGAGCTCTGCAAACAAAAGAGGCCATTTGTAAGCGTAAAAATGAAACCACCTCTCCATCCGGTCCTCGTCGTGTAAACTTGGAGTCTAAGGAGTCCATGTGGGAACTTTAATGTCACTAAAACAAACAAGACGCAGCACATTTCTCTGAAGTGTCGGACAGACTGGGCTGCTTGTGGGTGAAAGCAAACAGTGATTAAGTCATCTTTAGCCGAGCTCCCTCCTGTGACCGACAGAATAATAATAATTAAGTTTAACTGCTTTAATCTGAACTGTGGAATCCTCCTCTTGTCTCGTCCCACATTAGCATAATCCCAGCATTGTCCCGGCCATTGTTTACCAGCATTAGCCTCTTGTTGAGGTGAGTTAGTAATGACTCCCGCTGATCGACCCCCCCCACCCCCCTCGGCGCCTCCCCTCCTCTCAGGGGCCAGATGGAGGGCCCCTCTCAGGCGTGAAGGGTCTAAAGAGCCGGGCTCGGGGACAGTTAATGGCACAGGTCCATTCAGACGAGTGTTGCTCAAGGTCTCGGGGCTGTCGCTTTCACACCGCGCTCACAATGCGTTCACACGGCGGCGGCGGTGCTGAATAGCAGCACGCAGATGCAGGGAGGTCCCATCAGCCGCCGTCAGCGCGAGTCCTGCACCTGTTGTGTGCTGCTGCTGGGCTAAAAATACCCAGACTGCCCCGGCTCGTTAGGATGGAGCTAAAGGAGCATCCCGCTGGTTTTTAAAGGCTTTATAAAAACATGCTGACGTGCTTCAGAGGTTAAGATGTATTTTTTTGACATTTCTATTCAGGAGTTCTTTTCAAAGTTTCTGTCTCGGAGACTTTACACTTTAATGTCAACATTCAGCTTCATTTCATTCTTAACAATCATATTTTAGTTTTACTGACGAACTACGGTGTAACTCTAACTGACAACACACCTAAACACAGGACAGACGCTGATCTAATTCTTAATTTCAATCTTCTTAGCCGCCCAAACTAAATTAAATTGACCTCCAGTATGCACAGGAGGAGGGAGATATCTCAAACACAAATATCTGCATGAAACAGCACGAAAACTTCAAGACTTCAGTTGTTTGTGGTTCTGCTGAGAAGACGTCCGTACCTGAAGTGTGTGATCTGGTTCTCCAGCAGATCCATGAGGCGACTCCTGATGGCCTCGAAGTGATCTTTCTCCTCCACCGTCACCGTCCCCATCCCGTCAGGCCTGACGACACACAGACATCACACACAGGACTCAGCCGTCTTTAACATTCAGGTAGAGCTCACAGACCGGAGCTATAAAGATGTTACTGTTCTACTAATACCAATAAAAAACAATGCATTGAATTCATTTATAACCCAGGTCATCTTAATACATTTTGGAGGCGTCTGCACGAGATACACCAGACCACCTGCTCTAGCCTTTTAGCATGTTGGTGACGAAGTTTAAATATCGACAAAGCTCTCTTGGACTTAGACCACTCAGGACATTTACCCTGTAACAAGGTTTCAGCCTGTGTGAAACAAAAAGAGTCAGTGTTGAGTTCATTTTAACACAAAAACACTAAAAAGAACCAGAGGGTGCCGAAACGATGCGACCTCGTGGGTCTGTGTAAGACGACAAAGAGCTGCCGTGACAAAACGTCGGTATGTGTTGGACATTCATAAGATTACAATATTCGTCATTTGAACTGTTTCTTAGACCATCAACCGATGATGCCACTGTTCAAACAATTCTATTTGCTGGATTGGCTCACATCTCTGATTTTTTAAATCTACCTGCAAATGATCTTTTGGTGTGTGAGGCAGAGGAGAGAATCCTGCACGTTTTCTGTCTGCAGATTTTATAATGCAGGAAATACAGATTCAAAATACAGACAGGATGCAGTCAAGTGAACTGTATTTAAATCAGTACAAGTGCAAACATGTGTGAACTGTCCTCTCAGAGCGCGTTCACACCTAAAGTCTGTTTGTTTGATCCAAATCAAAGACCAGATTGTTACAAAGTTACATTTTGCCTCGAGGTTGGTTTGTGTTCACTCGGCAGCTTTTACCAGCGAACACAAAGTTTTGATGCGCGAGGAAACTGCTCTCTGATTGGTCAGAATGTCCATGTTGGTAAACTCCGTGAGAGAGAGCACACTGATCGATCACACTCGACATGATCGCAGACTTCAAGGTTTTGATGTCGGAGTTTTTTACTTTTTACCGACACTGTTCCACAGATCGATCAGCTCCATCTCCTTTACGTTCTCACTGAACCGTTTGAACACCTCCGTGTTCTCGTGTGTTTCCAGGAGTGTTTGTGAAATAGTTTGGGTCAGCCCATATTTCTATTTCCTCGTCGCTCTCCCACGACTGTCCTCTGCTCATCTCGCTTCCTGTCTCTGCAAGTGTCAGCACCCGTAATCACTGCAATGCACAGTTTTAAGTCGGTTTACGTTCTCACCAGAATCAAACCGGAACCATGGCTCATTCGGAAAGGGACCGAGGGGACAAACGCTCCAGGGTTCGGTTCAATCTGACTAAACACGGCTGGTGAACTCGCACTAAAAGACAAACAACGTCGGCAAAGCAGCTCTTTAAACATAATACATTTTGTTATCGCATCTCCATCTTTGTTTTTGAAGTCAGAAGTGACCGGATTTAAACGACAGGTTGCTGTGTTTACAATTTGTCCATCACAAGGTGACCCCGCTCTGACGCATCACCTGCTTTATCATCACATTCACTGTAAATGCGACCGTTGTTCACAGACTAACATCATGCTGTGGACACATACAAGAAATCTTTACATTGTGTTCAATGTACATATAAACAAATCACTACAGGTGAGCGAATGAGATCAGTAACTTGTTGGGTAACTGATTTTTACTGAGCGAGAAGTAGGCTCACTTTCTCATAGAGTTCAATACAACCAGTGGAGTCGCCCCCTGCTGGACATTGGGATGGAGGTTTAAGGTGACTTCCACCTTTACGGCCGGTTCAGGCTGCATGCACGAGCAGCGCGTGGCGGCTGAGTCTCAGAACGGCTCCGGCTCGCTGCGTCAAGGTGTTCACAAAGGGTGCACGTCGGCTGGGCTTTTACTTAAAACAAACACTCCTGGCGTAATGACGTACTTTACTTTCCATGCCTGTGACAGACTCCACCGCAGGAGATGTAAATATTCACAGATCAGTAGCTGAGGATGAAGAACGGGCGGGATTACAGGACGGCTGGCGCCGACTTCCATTTCATTTTCAGTGTATTTAGGCCGAGAACTCGCAGCTTGCAGCAAAAATAGACGACCCTCTTCTTCTTCTTCTTCTTTTTGCCGCATGTCAAGGCTTTAACCTGTTCTCATGCATTTAAAATGAAAATGAAGGCATGCAGTGTGAACCCACTGTTATATACAGTTTGTGCTTCTAGTAAACTAGTCTGCAACCTCCTGCAGATGTTATTCTGACAGGCGAACGAGGAATGAGTGGGATTGTTATTCTTTTAAACTCTATTTCAGGACCGCAGTTCATTTTAGAAAACATAAATCTGGACAAAAGCAGTTTTATATCCTCGGCTGTTCTCAGATTTAGCAACATGTAAAAGGGGAGAGGTAACACGCTCACACAGAGCAAGGAAATGTATGTCAGAGAGAACACACATCGACTGTTAGAGGACTTTTAATGAAGCATGTGTGTTGAGTTTTGTTCAGTGATTGAAAGTTGAAGCGATTGTAAAAAAAGAAACACAGAAACGTGTTTAGTGTATGGGAGGTACAATTTGATAACATCGACTCCTTATATTAAAGATATTCTGGTTCCTATGAAGGGCTGGTTCTCTCTTCAAATAAAGCTTATAAGAATTTGAAATGTGAACCATGAACTCTGGAGACCGAATCTTTGATGCTGCCGGCACCTCAGCACGTCTTTGTCGACACTTCCTCACAAGACAAGGTCCCAGAGGAGAAGAAATGAGTGAAGGAATCTTCATTTGTTTCTTAATATGAAAGCGAACAAAGTGTGAAGCCTTAGAAAACAGCTCAATCTGCTTCTCTGTGTTCGGTTTCTTTCTCGCTCCGACAAGTTTGACTGACTTGTTTTCACCAAACTCTGTGATAAAGCAGCCAAACTCTCCACACTGACCCCGGAGTCAACCAATCAAACAGAGAGCTGCTCAGGCTCCTCTTCCTCCTCCACAGCTCATCCGGCCGGCAGGAGGAGAGTCCACAAAGAGAGAACTGTTAGTTGAGCGCTTCATTAATGTTTGTAAAGCTTTCATTCCCTTCTTGCCTTCGTCTGAATAGGCACTCTGGCAAAAAAGGGGAAAAAATGCAATCAGTACCCAGAGCGACCAGCCTTGACTTTCTGGGCTTTCTGTGCGCGGCTGAAAGAGAAAAGCACCCTCTCCAAACGGCACTCGCGGTCGCTTGAGGGAAGAAGCGAGGAGGTTGTCTGTTAATGAGTTGTTCTTATAAAAGCCTTCGCTGGTTCAGCCCCTGACCGCCGCGCCTCAAGTACCAACAACTCCGCCGAGCTCCTCGCCGCGTGTTCCTGAATCTACAACGTCGCAACATAAAAAAAACGTGACGAGAAAAAGAAGCAGCAGACAGCGAGGGAGGCAGGCGAGGCGCGGATACTGAGCAGCCGCTGATTAACCTCCCGTGAGTTTTAATTATGGGAATAATAATCTTCTTCAACCAGCGAGGTGAAGCACTTTGAATCAAAGTGTTTTTACAGGAGAACTCTGACCACGCTGAAATATGTGACCGATGTGAAGACAGGAAGCAGCCTTCAACAATGAAACTCAATCGAATATTAAAGCAAAATAAAAACAACAGAAATTACATTCATGAATATGCAGTGCTTCAGTCATCAAATAATTTATATTAAAAGATAAAAAATAACAATGGAAAATATAATGCAGTAAGAGTAGACACAATGCTTCAGTGTCTCGAGTAAAAGTGTCTTAAAGAATAAAAAAATAATAAAAATAAAATGATAAAAACAATAATAAAATAATTAAAATATTCAAGAATAATAAAAAAAATAATAATAATTTTAAATATATATGTATATAATTTTTAAAGAATAATGTCAAATGTAAAATTACATGAAATACTAAATACTAAACTAAATAGCCTGGAAATGAAATAAAGATAAAACAAATTACATCAATTGAAAACAGTAAATTATGTAAAATTTTGTTACATGAATAATATAGAAAAAAATATTAATTACTTGTGAAAATGTAAAACTGCATTCAATAAAACTATAGAAAAATAGCATTTTGTTAAAAAAGAAATACAATTACATAAATAAAAAAGTAAAATAAAATATAAAGAACTGAAAATGATAGAATATAATAAAAGTACAAAAAATAAAAACATCTTCTACACTTAAATAAATTGTAAAAAAATAAATACATTAAATACATGAAAATGAAAAGTGTGTCAAAGTTAAATAAAATAATAAATTAAATCAGAATTTATTTGAATTGACAAACACAACGATTTAAACATTAAAGACATTTATTTTTGGGTCTGATCATTTTCAGACAAACTGCACAGGTTGGTGTGTGGGGGTTAAAGGTTGGTTGTTTGGAGGGTGGAGTTTTGGGCTGGGGGGTCAGAGGTGGAGGAGAGGTGCAGGATGACAACAGGAAGTGGTCGTTGATTGTGTGAGAACATCAGCGCCTCTCTTCAGCTCCACTCTGCTCCGTTTGTTCTGTAATGAGAGGCAGCTTTCTCTGCACAACAGCACTTGTTAGCACAACTTCTAAACCCTGTTGTTCCCCAAATCTGTCAGTTCATTACCACCCCCACCTACCTCCACCCCCCGCCCCCATCACACCCCCTCCACTTCCCACAGCCCCCTATTTAACAAGCACCAGTTAATCCTGCGGGAACATAAAGCAGCAGAGTCGCTGGGAGGAGCGAGTCACTCATGTAAGGGCAAGAAAAGCTGCTTTCATGTTGAGGGCCCCGCTCGCTCCGGGCCCCCGCACGGACAAATGAAGATGTGAGGGCTGTAGTCAGAGCGAGGCCCCTGATGGAGGAAGAGACGGAGGGATGCAGAGATGGAGGGAAAGATGGCCCGAGGCTCCTGAGCACTCGCTGCCAGCTGTCCTGTAATCCCGGTCGTTCTTCTTCCTCAAACAATCAGTGTTGGCTTCATGAGCAGCGAGGTGACAGGAAATAAGACTGATCAGTTTTGCAGCTCTCGTGCTTCTCATTATGGCGTCAGTGTAAAAGAGGCGGAGCTGGACTCATCAACATTTTATTATTGCTATTTTTCTAAAAGATAGAAACGTGTGATTTTTAGAACTATAAACTTCCTCTAAATTGCTTTGAGGTTGTTCCATTAAAGCATAGACATCTCATTGTCTTAATTAGCCTACTTTCTTTGTCAACACAATGCCATAAATAGTAACATGTCCATCACGGTTTCCAAAAGTCCACGCTAACATCTTCAAATGTCTCTTTTATACGACTAACTCTCGCAAACGATCATACATTTACTTTACATTAAGACAATAAGAAGAAGCTGAAAACGAGCTCATATTTGGTGTTTTGGGACAAAAAGTGAATTAAGTGATCATCAACAAAGCTTCTTGAATCAACAATCATTAATCAACTATTTGTTTAAAGGTCCTCCTCCCTCACCTGTCTGTATAACCTGCACAAAGATGACGCTACATTGACACTGAATCTTTTCAGTCTTTGGAGTTTATCAAAAAAAGAAACACATTTTAAAGCATATTTAAACATCATTGAGACTTTCACCCTGTGACCTTGGGGTCATTTTATTAACATTGTAAGCCCCCCTCCAGTGAAAAGTTTTTAACATCTCCATGTGGTGTTCTTTATGTGCTACAAGACATATCAGGGACAACATCAGCATCATCTCCACGGCTGGGCCTGTCTGCTTTTAAACTGCAGTGTACCAAGGACAGGCTGAACAACACGTTTACAGATTGGCAGGTTTGAGACGTCACAAACCTAAGGAGCCAATCCCGTTAATGGATGGGGTGATGCTATGCATATCATTATGTGTAACCTATGGCAACCACTTCAGCGATGAGTGAGCCAGCTGTAACCGTCGTCGTCATTTTCATCAAACTCACCACTGACTGCTAACGTTAACGTTACTTCTACTGATCACTTCATTTCAAGCAAGCTAAGTTTCAACAAGTTGCCACTTAATGACGGCAGAGACGTGTTCTGTTTTTCGTGACGGAGGGGGCGGTTGCATCGTGGGCGGGGCCTATGCAGATTCAGGATTTTTTAATGATGGAGGAGGAGGAGCTGCCGTGGGAGGATAAGGACAAGGTGCACAATTTATTATTTCTAGCAGAGCATTTCATCTGTCTTAAAACATGACTGGAGCTGCTCTTTAAATTCATTAAATGGCTATGATTGTTTCATGTTTGTCACATGATGAACATCTGTTTTCCTTCAGGTGATTGTCGGTTCGTTTAAGTGCTGCTGGTTTAAATTTCATAAGCTGCTAAAAGTGAAAAAGCACAATGCTTTCTTCTTAAAGTGATGATTAAAGGATCATCCTACATGTATTCTGACTCACAACCTGTGATCATAATAGTGCAAATATGGATTCATTTAAATCGGCTGAAAATCAGATGTGAAATGACAGATGGATTATTTTTTGAGACAAAAAGGTTGCACCTGAAGGCATCGTTTCAGCAGCCTGTTTTTCAGTCTGCACTTCCTGCTGCGTCTGAATGACGGTCCGGGAAGAAGAAGTGAACACAAAAGCACAGAATGTTGTTTTTATGGGGCGAGGAAGGTTTATCAAATCATCTCAGTGTGTTTGAGCAGAAATATTTTCTCTGACCGTCACAAAGAGCTCATGAAGAGCGGTCAGGTGATGTGTGAAACTCAAATCTTCCCCTGAACGTCACTCACACCCTCCACTTCCACTGCACTGAAGTACAGCAGGAAACAAATCGGACGAGGAAGAAGTTGGCCGGGCGCCAGACGCAAACACAACCCGGTGTGGTGTTTGGTTTGGTAGCTCTCCTCTCTGTGCCATTAAACCCAGTCAGATGTGCGTTCATGCTTGGGCTCACACGGAGGAGTGGGGAGCGATGCGACAGCTTGTCGGGGTTCAGACACATTGTTGCTGCTAAATGAAGCGAGCGCGTTGGAGGCGAGGCTGCTGTCAGCGCCGCTCAGGGGCTGAGGGAGGGGGGGGGGGGGGTGGGGAGGGGAGGGGGGGGACTCAGGTTTGTGTGTTTACACTCGATGTGGCTCAAGTGTAAACGATAAGTACGGTATCCGCCTGCGGGATCCACCAAACCTCCGCCTGTTTGGTTCTGATGTTGACACGAGTCGTCACGAGTGGAGCTCGCAGAGCGGCGTGGCAGGGTACCGGGGGTGGACGCCACTTCACCTTAAGAGGTGTGAGAGGAGATGAAGCTGAGTGGCAGGTGGTCGTGTGTGTCACCTTCCTCCTCTGGCTGCAGTGTGAGGGGCGGGGGGAGTAAAAGCTCCTGTCACATCCAGTGCCAGTGCGGTGTCGACGGCTCGGCGAGGAGGAGATCCGACGTGACAGGTGAGAGGGAGGCGAGCGGACCCCCCCGGCTCTGGTAATGCTCCTTTAACCCCAATCCCAGTTCAAACGCACCCGTCTCATCAGACACACACAGAGCAGGACAAGAGGAATCAAACTGTCACAGCTCCGTCACCTGCTCAGGTGAAGCCGCTCCAACAAATCCTGCATCACTAAATACTTGAGGACATACACAGCAGGCCTTAATGATCACATTCAGAGCTTTCACTTCAAGTGTCTCACGTCCAGATGAACTAAGAAACTTCAGCATCACTTTAGCTGCTGTCACCACCGGGGGAGAGACACCGTAAGATGCTCCACAGACATCTGATGCAGTTTCACTCTGGGGTAAAGGAGGGACACATGTTTGATGTATTTCAAATGTTTTATGAAGCTTTCACAATCACCAAAGTGCACTCACACGTGGCTTTTTATGTCAGATAGCAGCCTTACATTACTGCTAGCTCTTTATGCTAATCAAGCTAATGGTACCACCTCACAAAACCACAGATAACGCAAAACACTGCAGACACACGGGCAGCTGTGGCTAAAAGCTGCATCTGTTTCTGCTCCTATGTTTGTTTTTCTTCTTGTAAATTTCCCCCAGGTGCATGATGGGAAACAGTCTTTAAAACTGTGACCCTGCAAGATATTCTTTGCAAAATCCTCTGGTCAGACTACAACAGGTCAAAAGTCTTTCCAACAAACTTTAAAACCTTACACCTAAATATTCACTTGTCTGTAATCGAGGTGCATCTTGTTTCGTCAGTCAGAAGTGAGCGTTGTCTGCAGAAAAGCACAGTCTGCTGCACTCTGAATATGCATCGCCTTCAAGTATTAGTCAAGTGCTCTCCTGCTGATCACTCTGCAGCATCTCTTTTTGTCCTCTCTGCCTCCTGACGTAGTTCCTCTTCTTCGAGCAGCCCTCCAGGGAAAGCTTGAGTTCTGTAATTACGTTTGTTTTCTCTCCTCCTCTGAGACGGCCTCCTCTTTTTCCCATCCACACCCACTCAGGCAGCTCCAGGAGCCCTGAATGGGCATCAATTATTCAAATTACAGCTTCAACTGACAAAAAGCCAATTCCAGTACCCCCCCCGACCACCCTTCCCCCAATTTATATCTGGTGATTTGGTGGAGAAGCTAATCATTACGCTTCTAAGTGACTAAATGAGTCGACAAAGAGAGAAAGCACAGATATCAGTAATTAGCAGCCGGGGAGTCAAGCAGGGGCTGCTGGGAGTGAAGTGGAGGGCTGAACCGCTGATGCCAACAAGTGGCTAAAAGACGACTGCTGCTGCTCACATCTCGTCAGTTTACAGGCCATCAGTGGAGGCCTGCCGGTGAACAAGCAGAGGAGACTGATCCATCAGGAAAAATCAGGTGTTTCAGGAAGTAGCAAAGCCAACTTTAGTTTACGTTGAAACTGTGAAACCCTCTAGAGGCCGTAGGAGTCGAGGAAAGGAATCATCAGTCAAGAAGACCCTGAGTCCACTCTTGTTGTATCAAGTGTTTACCAGGAGCCAAAGTATCCAGAGGTTTCCTCCTCTTTACTACAAACTTCCCGGTAATTTAAAGCCACAAAACGTGGAATGATGTTTCCTCTTCACTCTTTGGTGCGGCTTTGGGAGCTGCAAGTCTGGCCGTAGCTCAATATCTGAATAAAATCCTTCATCCAGTTAAATTATACTTTAAAAAATGATGATGAAATGACTTTACACAAAAGTGAAGTACTTTTCTAAAATCCCTTGAAGTACGGTCGACAGCACTTACTCCGATAATCTTGCATCTCACAGGTAAAACATGAGACTGATTCAGGAGTTTGGTGGGGCCTTAAACTGATTTAAAAAAAAGGAAGGAGTAAATACTACGGCTGACAGTGGAAAAACAAACACTGTGACAACCTTTTGTTCTGCAGTATTTTTAAATATCAAAAAAACAAAACAGGAAGTGACACCAGTGTGTGTTTCTACGGTCATACAAACCATTAACAATCATACTAACAGAACAAAACAGGGACTCTGAGACCTGTATGAAAAAGTGGAGCGAGTTCATCAGGAGCGACACGTTTCTTTATAAAGTTGCAGTTAGTTTCCTAAATGCTCGATGATTGCCTAAAAAAGCGTGACGGATTGCTACGACATTAACTCGGCACGAGCGTGCGTGCACTGCCTGCACCACGACTCTTGCGTCATGTGTGAAGAAGGGTGCAAGCTGTCTGTGTGTGCAGTTTTTCAAAAATTTCCGAAATGGACAGCAAGGCTGATGTTCTTTGCAATTAGGTGGAAAAAAACATGTGCCTAATATAACGAAATCGGCAAAAAGGGTGGGAAAATATCGGCATATCGGATATCGGCAAAAATCGTGCATCCCATGTGCAGTTTCCTCTACGCACGTCGGGATCCCTCTCTGGCTTCTGCCCACAGAAAGTGACCTCATGATGGAGTCGAGTGACACCTCTTGGCCTCTGCTGTGTTGGCAGGAGCTTCCCTCTGCACAACATCTCTTTATGATGATCTCCTGTGTGACTTCTAAGGTCTAACGAGTCAGTGTTGGCCGTGTACCTGTTTCCGTGGACGTGCGAGGCGCAGAAGGCGTAGCTGTAGTGCAGCAGCGTGGGGTCGACCAGCGTGTTGTTCTCCGAGTAATCCATCAGATCCTTCAGGTAGCTCAGGTGACGGTGGCAGCCTCGGACGCCGTACCGAGCGCAGTACTCGTCCAGGACGAACACCTGACCCGGACTGAACCAACCCTGAAGACAAGAACACAGACACACCGGACCTGTAAGAACACATAAAGCAGTATGAGGGCGTCCACGAGAGGCTTCACTCTTCCATACAGCCCAGATGAGACAGCGCTCGCCTTACTTATTTAGCTTTGACTGGGCAGATGCATGAAACTAGCAGCACTTCCACTTCCGGTCTGTGAGATCGTTTCATCAGGCGTTTATTCTAAAGATTTTGGAGGAGCTGCTTGTTGGACATCAGCTCCCCTCACAGCTTCTTTATACCACAGGAGACGTAAACAGGCTCAAAGCAACACCAGCCATCGGTCAGTGTGAAGGTTAAACCGTCAACTTTTAATTCTCTGCTGAGTTTAAAAAAAAACAAGACAAAAAGAAACAACAGGAAGGCGTGTGAGATGCTCATTAGCTCGCTCATCCTGCATGTAATCACTAAATTAGGCATGAAACCTACAGCGCTAATTAAGATTCCTCACGGAAGGAACATTAACAAATTAGCACCTCCGCCGAGCTGACACACACGCACGCGCACACACACACGGTAAATCAACTGTGTCATTTTATCTCTGTTTCTGTAGCAGATTATTTGTGTTTGAAAGACGCGTCGATTTTACAGCAAACTTTGAGTATTTTGATGAAATGAAAATATTTTTACACACTGAATTTGCTTTTATCTAAACTTTTTGTTGTGTTAAATTCTAAAGTGAAGGTTTTTCTTTATTCAAATCAGACTTGGTTAGAACATTTGCAGAAATGTCATAGACCTGTCCTTTCCTCAAAATGTGACTTGTTAAATATTTTACATTACAACAACAAGCTGCAGAATCAGGGACATCTTTTAAATCACTTTTATAGCCTTGATTCCATGTGGTGTTTATTTGTTTCATTTCTTCCTGTTTCATTATTTTCTGATTTTAATTCCTTTCCGTCCTCTCTGCTGTGTTTTATCTTTTGTCCGGTTGCTTTACCTTCATATTGGCTGCAGCTTCCTTGCAATGTCGGCCATGTTTTTTGGGTTCTTTTGTCACCTACTGTGTTCATGATTGCTTGTTTGTCAAAGCACTTTGTAAACTGTTGTTTTTAAAGGTGCTACATAAATAAAGTTAGAAAGGTGGTCTCGACAAGTCTGTCTGAAAACAGAACCTTGACTTTCTTATCTCAAAGCGTTTTAAAAGTGGAAGTGTTTGCACGGGACTTTCTGTTGTATTAAAATGTTTTTTGAGGTGGCTGTGGCTCAGTTGTAGACACTGAACCCCGTCTACTGTTGGTGTGAGAATGTGATTAGTACTGATTGACAGTTGGGCACTTTACATAGCTGCATCTACCATCAGTGTGTGAATGTGTGAATGTGACATGCACTGTCAAAGTGCTTTGAGTGGTCTGAAGACTAGAAAGCGCTAATTCAGTGCAGTCCATTTACCATTTATAGGGTGACACTTGTTTAGGCAAATAATCAATGATTCTGTTTTGTACCAACGTTCAAATTTAAGGGTAATATTTCAAATGTCTTTGTAGAACCATTCAGTTTTTTAGCGACATCAGGAACATTGATATATGACAGTTCTAATATCAAACTAAATCTATGTTTTTAAAATGTTATCAATTAAAACAATTTAACTATGGGACAGTAAGTTAAAGAGAAGGATGTTGGTGATGTAAAAAAGACGACCACGAGATGAAGCTCTGTGATCAGACGGGGTCGTGATGCATCTTAAGGCGGAGTTCACACTACAAGATAATCAGTTGTTGTTCTGATGGTTCTAAAGATGATCTCTCAGATGTTCCTGTGGTGTGAGCGATGTTAGCGATGTTTGTTCTTTTTTCTTCCTGATCATCACCAATTCTTCCTGCCCGTCGTCCGCCATGTTTGTTTACTCTGAAGTCACGTTTGAGCGCCAGAGATTTAGTGAGATTTCCAGCTGTGAGAGTCGGACTCTCTGGTTGTTGGTGAATGAATGTGTTAGTGTGTGCTGTGCTGTTTGTGTCACAACGTGCTCTCCACACACTACAGGAACAAAACTGTTCAATCGATCATTGTTTGTCGTCATGTGTGGGCTCTCTCACATGTCACACATCTGTTAGGATTCTAAACATCTTTTAGTGAGGGCCAGGCTTTAGATGGGATTATACGTCAGTCCTTTCTGTTGACAGAATTAAACAGTCGATACTTTTTCATAATAATTAAATGAAAGAGACATTTAAGGTTTAATGTCCCGTCTAAGAAATGATTTCTGTTTAACTGCATCAAAGATCATTTAAGGACTTGAGATATCACTATTTCCAGTATTTTATTTAGACTCTCGCGAACATGCTGCTTCCTGTCGGGGTTAACTGGACCTGGCAGATTCCTCGTCTGCAGGCCTTTTAGTGTCTCCCCCCTCCTTCCCCTTCTTCCCCTCTCACCCCTTCTCTCCACTCCTCAGTTTGTTTGTCGTTTTCTTCGGTTCCTTTCTTCGTTTTTCACTCCGTCTGTGAGCTCGAGCTATTAATATCACACCACAGAGTGAGAGAGGGGCCTGTCGACGGGCGTGAAGCGACAAGATGTTCCTCTGTGACAAACAGATGGCGAACTCCAGTCTTGGCGCTGACCGCTCAATTAGCGGCTAACGAGCCGACTGCCTCGTTAGCTCCGTCGGCGGATGCTGCCCGTCTCTGTGTCAGAGCGGCATCGTCCGCCGCCTCGCTCCGAGGAGAGACATGACCCCTAAAAAAGTGAAAGCGGCGTGTGGCTCCGAATCAACGGCCACCTCTGCTCGTCGCTCGTCACTTGACTCCAGACGCCCGACAGGAAGCTGAGAGAGGAAAACATGGAGGGTTCTTCAGGTTTGACCTCGGGGTTGTACTACTTTTTTTGGCTCATGAAATCTGATTTGTTCCAAAAATTCTTGAGACCCCCAACAGCAGGAGAAATGCCACTTTGTCACAAGCTTGATGAACACATTGAATAAAAAACACACTAAAATATACAAATATCAGTTTGTGTCTGAGACATCGCAAAACCAGTTCTGTCTGCAGGTTTTTGGGGTCTGAACGAAGGAACTGTGCGTTACCTCATTCATCTGTCTTCATTGATTTTATTTTTGTGAAGCATTTTGTCATTAACTACTAAAGTATTTTAAAATTAAAAACAGATATATAATCTGTCTTTGCCTACTGTGTACCTCCAGCTTTAAATCGTCTAAATATTTTAAAAGCTAAAGGATGGTGTGGCCTTGAAAAAGGTTTGAGCTCATCCTTGATCACTGTTTAATCTCAATAGTGCATGTTTACAGATAAGACCCAGGTTTCAGCTTCAGTATGGTGTGACTTAAGTCCTGATGTTTCTGCTGTTCGGCAGCAGAGTGATGAGTTATTTTCACATTTGCTAAAAACAATCACTGCACGATTTAACCGCAGAGCACAAACACAAATATGTGTAAATCTCTTCAACGTTGGACTCGAGGTCAGCGTTCATCTCTCCGTGTTAACACTGCTATGCACACTGGAGAACTCTTCTTCTGCAGATTGCTCTAATTGGCACAAATGTAAACGCTTTACATCTAAAGCAGTGAAGGCCTGAACCGTGTGGATGCATACATCCGAGTAATTATATCGTGTATAAAGGCTCTGCAGGAAGTTAATGTGACAGCAGCGTGCTCAAACAGCACACATGCGTCGGTGACCCCCAAAAGTGAAGGTGGAGGCTCAAAATAAAGACGTCTCCAGAGGTTTAACAAGTGAAGGCAGACAGGAAACCAAAGTGGGGCAGAGTAACGTCACAGTTCTGAGGATTAAAAGACCGTGGAGAGGGAAATATTGGTCTTCAGATGTCGTGCGGTTCAGTGCACATTCTCCATGATCTTATGACCCTTTAGCTTCTGCTTCACCTGTCAGATGTTTAAGGAGGGCGGGGGGTCCCGGGACAGCGACAAGCTGCTGGTGATCGATAAACTCGTCAGTTGACACTCAAGCTCTGCACAAGTCTTCCTGCAGACGTTTGTTTAAAGACAGATCCCAAAGTTAGCAAATACGTCGGACTGAAATTTAGAGAAATGTGTCTGAAATGAAGACATCCAGAATATTTATGTGTGATACAACGATAGAAGATGTGTTTTGCTGTGCTAAAGTCCAAGAAGAGAAAATCTTAAAGGTAAATCAATTGTTTAAGAGGCTGATTAAGGATATTGTTTAGCTTTAGCAGCCATTACACCACATAAGCACAGAGTCCACACATGCACCACTGACGAGTTCAACATTCATCACAGAGAGGTTTTGCAATTCTGGTGAACATCGTTGATCAAATCTTTGCAATAAAACACTTTAACCATATTGCACCTTAAACACCTCGAATGAAGGGCGACTTTAGGTGCGAATACCACATTAAACCTGATTCACTGTTTTATTATGTGCTGAATCTACACGTCGCTATACTTGGCAAAGTGGTTTCTATGCCGCTGTGTTGCTTTTTCCAACTTCTTTGTATACTTTTAACAAAAGTGACTGGAAATGTGGGATCGTACAGGATTTGGGACCTCTAATGATGGACAACAGTTAGTAAGGGTTTTTAACCATTTGGCTTTTAACCTTGTGTGGAAGCCAAATGGCTGTAGCAGTTAGCTACAAATTAGCATCAAGCACAGAGTCATCAGTAGTTTGGTGAAAATCTACAAAGCCACCAACTCACAGTGGTTTCAATCCCATGTGCCACGATGTATAGTTCAATTTCCAGGAAAGTCGAGGTTAAGACTCAGCACAGAGTCCGGGCTAAGGGAAACTTAATGCGCAACTGTTGGGTAAGTTTAACACAGAAGTAACAGTAGAACACATTTAGGTGGAAATGTTGTCTTTGGGTTCTTTATATATCCGTGATGTGAGATATGAACACTGCTTTCTTTCTATTGCTTACCTTAAGTAACACTTTCTTTAAAGTTCTTGCTACAAAGATTGGACCAGACTATCTTTTGGTTTGGGATTAAGCTTATTCAAAAACTTCCTTCTCCTAATTTTACCACCTACTTGGATGCATCAGAAAACTCACTGGGGGATTTAACCCTTCAATCATCAGTGAGAACTACAATGTTCCTGTTCGCAGGACTCTGGGCCCCAGCTACAAACCAAATTTCTGCCTAATTACTGTTGTTGTTGTTGGGTTCAACTCTTTGTGAATAAAATATGACCCCGTCTATGACATGAATCCAAACCACTTCTCAACAGATGTCCCCCACGCCGAGGCACTGGCCTTTTCTCAAACTGTTTGGTGAAAAGGGGCTCAGGCTGGAACACAAAGCCTTCGAGTTTCTCACAAAAGGCTGAGGAGTGGGAGCTGGAGGGGCGGTGTGAATGGATCGGTCTAATTGCAGAGCTGGAAGGAGTCCTGGTGAGGCAGGTAGAGAAATGAAAGAAGAACAGATGTCACTCTGGTGAACATCTCCTCATTCTGCTGCTTTTAGAAGACGAGAGCACAACGCAGCGCATGAAAGACCTGACTGCTCAAAATCTGTTTTAGTTCATGCTTCAGTGAGTGACTGATAATCTACATACTGCTATGAAGTTTTTAAAGTGTCCACTATAAATATTTAGCTTTTTTACATTAAATTTGGAATGGATCACATCAGAAGGACAAATGGAAAGGTGCCATTAAACTGTGGTTAGCTGGATTCAAAAGAAAACCATAAAACTACATATCAAATGGGATAAACATGCACACCATGCAGCGCTGGTGTATGTCATGTGATTGTCAAATGAAAACACATTCTAGGCCCTTCGCACAATTTTGATGGTTCTACAGTCAGGATTTAAAACACACCACAGCACCGAAATCTACCCAAACACAGACAGTAGTAACGTTTCAGCCTTCTTCTTCAACATGGCTGACCACAGCAATCACAAGACAGACTGGAAGACTTAGTGGGACTTTCTCACACAGTGCTAAAGTGATTTGAATCCCATTTGAAGGAAGGCGACTCTGTGTGGATTTAAAACTACATATCTAAGTATAGACGAAAGACTTGTGGAGTTCCCCAAGGCTCCATTCTTGGGCCTCTTCTGTTTCACCTCTACATGCTCCCCATCGCTCCGATTATGGGAAACCACAACATCCCTTACCATTATTATGCAGATGACACATATTTCTTAATCAATATCACAATATAATGACCGCATGAATGAAAAACGAACAGGTCTGTGATTGGACGTCCCAAAATTACCACGTAAAATTCATATCAAACAAAAACGATTCTTTTTTTGACCAAAAAGAGAAAAATTTAAAGTCAATTTCAAACCAACAAGAAATCCTCGTGCAGTCATGGCCTCAGATCAAAATTTTAACATCCACATTAAAACAAATACAAGCATAGGCTTAGCTCAGCGGCTAAACTGGCGGCCTCCCACCCCGGGCCTTTTGCTGCTTGCCATCCCCTATTCTCCCCTCCTCTGTTTCCGACACTATCCACCGCCCTCCCCAGAAAATAAAGTTAAAAGGGCAAAAAAAGACAATGACAAAGTCGACTATCACCTAAAGAATTAAAGAAGTCTTTAAAAAATAAAAACCTTGTGTCCGTCTGTTGGCACCTGCTTTAGAGCACTGCAGGTAAGGTCTTTAAAAATACTAAGAGAGAGAACTTTAGCCCAGTTGTCATATCTTTATATTGTAATGACATCCATCCATCCATCTATTATCTACACCGCATATCCTGTTCAGGGTCGCGGGGGGCTGGAGCCTATCCCAGGTGTCACTGGGCGAACGGCGGGGTCCACCCTGGACTGGTCGCCAGTCAATCACAGGACTGACACACAGAGACAGACAACCTTTCGCACTCACACCTACGGGCAATTTAGAGTCACCAATTAACCTTACAAGCATGTCTTCCCTCCGGAGACCCCGGAGGGAACCCACGCATGCACAAGGAGAACATGCAAACTCCGCACAGAAAGGCACACCTTGCACAAACCGGAGTTCTAACCAGTGACCTTCTAGCAACACTGTGCAGCCCCTTTATGGATCGTTCAGACCTTTAAGATGGTCTAACAAAGGCCTGTTTACTTCAGTTCTTATGCACCTCATCTCTGTGACAAAAGATCTGTTCCAAATCCTGGCACTTTTAAATTAGGGCCTTGGACTTGGACAGAAGTTACCAGACTCCATCGACAATTTATAACTCTCCTGCACTGCACTGTGATGTCTATGCCAGTGTTTAGTCCGTCTTATTCTATTTAATCCTATTTCTATTTTCTACCCAGTTAAAATGTAATAATGTCACTTTCATGTTGTCGTGTTTCTTTTACACCTTTTGAAACATTTAAAGGCCTTTTTAAAAGGTGATCAAATCCTGAGAAACCGTTTAACCAAGCTGACTGAAACTGACTTTAGTCTTTTAAAAGTTTTTTCTCGTCTATTGTAGGTTAGGATCACAGAGTCATCTTACAAAATAAAAGTCAATGGAGGATTATGAAATCAGTCACATACTGTTCTCTGTAATCTCTATCTTCTCGTTTGCTCTCTCCAAACTCCTCGAAGACTCTAAATCAAGGCTGGTGATTCAGATGCGTCCACTTCAGCGAAGTATAGAAAGCGTCAGGCTTTACAACAGAAACACAGACGTAAATGTGAATCATATCTCCTCCATGTGGGGTTCATGGTCCTCGCTGAGTTGCACACAACACAGATTGGGCTCATTCAGCCCCCCCCTCCTCCCTCTCCACACACACTTATTTAGGCTTCACCCCTCCTCTCTCCCCCCGTCTATTGAGTCAGCCCAGCAGTTTTCTATGAGGGTCATGTTCCTATTTGGAAAGTATTGATTAGAGCGTTTATCCCCTCAATCAGTGTGAGAGAGCCCCCAGGCTCTACACACACAGAGCGAGCGAGCGAGAGAGAGAGAGAGAGAGAGAGAGAGAGAGAGAGAGAGAGAGCGCTCTGTGTGTCACGCCTCTTCAGGAGTTTTTATTCGCATTCTTTAGCTTCTGCACCGAGTCGTGGTTATATATAATTATTATACATTTCTGACGTTCATTTAGTCTAGAAAATGTGAGAAATAATTATTTAATTATTTCATTAGTATTTAATTAATTCAGTGTTCAGAGTCTTTCCTACTTTGTCTCTTGAGTTGCTTTCCTGTTTCTTTTGTGTGCCCTGATCTCATTGTTATCACCTGTGCTGATCAGTCTCACCTGTCCCTGGTTGCCCCCTGTGTATTTAGTCTTTGGCTTCCCCCGTTTCTCTTCGGCTAAGGTAAGACCCGTTAGTAACGAGTAAATCACAAGAAAACGGTTTCTCTTTCTTTAACAGTGCAGCACACAGAAAAGGAAGACGATTATCGCATACCGCCCGGCGCGTTCACCAGTGTCGGCAGAGGCGATATCGTCTCCGACTTTAGCCGATGGGATCTGAGATTGATCACTGTGAAACCTTTGCCAATCCTGTTTCCTCTAATTAATTTTGCCTGGACTCTCACACAGTACGCCTTTGATTTTTGCCTTTTATGTTAAATAAATACCGTTTCTTAGTCTGCATCGACTTCAAACCTGACAGCAAACAAGGAGGGCAGCACACAAGCTCAAAGGCGGGAAAAGAAACAAAGGAAAGAAGTAAAGCAGGAAATGAAGACTGAACAACCCAATACAAAATAAATACACAACTAAAGAATAATTCATAACAGATAATGTGCAAGATATAGACCCATAAACCCAGAGACATTCAGTTCAGTTCAAAAAGACTAATTACTTCAGCAAGTTAAGATAAATATTCACCTGCTCTTACTGTAGCAGAAGGTACAACACATCTCACAGCACATTCTTACCTCCTTTTCTCCTTTTCGTTTTGGACTCTGGCATGTCACAACTTCTCCCCAACTCCTCATAACTTCTGTCACTTTTGTGTACTCTCACACATTCCTAAATGTTGTATATTTGCAATGACACTTGCATAAGTGTGAAAATGTATGTCTGGAACAGTATATGTACACAGGTCTCTCTAGAAGGTCTATCCATATCCATACTATCCATAGATTTTTCTTATAGTTTATGTTATTTGATTTCATTTCAAGTATGTTCACCTGTCCAGTAAGACACGTTCTTTATCCAGGAACCAGATCTAGTTCACATCTCTCTAAAAAGCTAAGAAATTAAAGGTAGCCTGAACACCAAAGACTCAACCGTCATCAACAATATTCCTCCTGTCAATGATCGACATCAAAAACAGGAGTGTGTTGGCTGATGTGTTTGTGTGATCGTACCAGGCAGGAGAAGGAGTCGCTCATGCGGTGCTGCAGAGTGCTTTTCTGTAAAATGGTGAACAGGGCGGCGTGCTCGAAGCGGGACGGACCTGCAGAGATCAGCTCCTCCACGCCCTGACGCTGAGACGGATCCAGACCTGGACGGGAGAAAACGAGGCGTGTTAGAGTTCAGACAAAGATTGCCTGAATGGATAAAACATCAGCTGTAGGTGTTCCTCCTGTCCTCCATCACTCGGAGGCCACACCAGTACTGAAGGGTATTATTGGATGTTAATTGTGCGCTGAAAGTGAATTTAAGGCGCCATTTTTAAGGAGGCAAAATAAAGAGCAAGATGAACAAAAGAAAAGTTGCTGAGCTGAATGACTGCACAGATTCCTGCTCGTGATCCCATCAGCTTCAGAGGTGGCATGTAAATGATTCACAATCATTCACGCCTCTCTGTGAGCTCGGCAGTGAACTGAAGTGTAAACACACACACACACACACACACACACAGATCCGACTACATTGGCAGTGTCAGTTCTCAGTGCGGTGGTTAATAGTTCCCACCTCGGTTGGCTACAGATCCTCTGTGAAGCTGTCAGTACTCTCAGCTGACACTAAACACTCGCCAACATGAGAGGACGACACTGGAAGTGACGCACAGAGACGAAAAACCAGCCAGGAAGGGAGGAGAGAAGCTGCAGCAGGAGACCAGGCATCATTTCTACAGAGATACAAGAATCTCACATTTATAAAGCTGAAGAGTAAAGTTTGCTTCTTTTACTTGAGAAATAAAATATTAGAGCGCTGAATGTCCTCTTTGAATTCATCAGCAAATCCAAATTGTTTGTATTTATGTACCTCAGATCTAGTTACACATATTTGGATTTTTTTGCTGGTTATGAAACAGACTGAAATTAATTCTGATGACTCTGTATGAGCTACAAGCAGACCCGACCATCAGCGACAAGATTGATTATTTCTATAAAGTTATTTTACATGCCTGAAACTGCTGGCGGGGGGGTAGGTGTCAGACGAAGCGATTAACTTCACGTTGCCTTTGTTTACATTTTCCAGAGCAAAGATTTAAGTGAGTGATTCATACGAGAGATATTTTGTTAAAACCCACCACTGAAGCACGTACAGGACAAAATCAGCAAAGAGATAAGAGGTACGGCTTTGTCCACAGGGGGCGCCAAAATCAACACAAACCAAAAGTTCCTCACAGCAGCTTTAACACCTGCAACGTAAATGTTTCTGATCTAAGTCCGTCCACTAAAAAGTTGACCGACAGGCTCAGATTTGTATCCCTGCAGAGATAGACCTTTTGTACGAGCCGTTTCATCGCTCTCTTCATATCCACCAGACTCCATTAGCAAAACCAGTCATTTTCCCTCTCAGAACATACGACTTACTGGTCTACCGCTGCTTCGATGTGTTCGGTTTTTTTTGTGTTATACAAATATTGTGTTGGGTACAAGCTAACCATTTAAACACCAATGACGCAGTATCACTCAAAGAAACTTTGCGATAGAGGCAGCAGTGGACCAGCAGCGTGTGTATTCTGCAAGCTTAAATTTGTGTTTGTTTAAGTGAGGTCTGGTGGCTTTAAGGAGAGCGACGTAACAGCTGATTCTGGTATAAAGAAAGGATCTTACCTGGATTGTTTAAGATTTTTGGGGCACGTAAATGTAACTTTTTTCTTTAATATGCATATATATATATTTAACTGTTATTTCTGTACTTTGATTGCTTTACACAGTTTAATCACTTTTACTGTCTTTGTTATTGTTCTTTTTATCATGTAAAGTGCCTTTGAGTACCTTTTAAAGTGCTATACTAATAAAATATAATATTATTATTATTAAATACTAACAATAGAGAGTTGACAGGAAAGCAGGGAGAAGACGTGCTGAGTAACATGCATTAAAGGCTCCCTGACCAAAGTTAATGTCAGTTGATCCAAAATAAGCTAAAGTGTGTGTTCATAGTAATTTCAGTGCTTGTTGTTGTTACAGTGTTGTAGTTTTTTGCTGATAATGGAGCTCTTCTTGCAGCTTGGCCGCGCAGCGCCCGGAGCAGCAGATGATAACGGGCTTTGGGGTCAGCGTCAAAAGAATCAACAGAGAAATAAAAGAAGCAGAAGAGGCGCAGGGCGTCCCTGCCTGAGCAAACATGGGTTCATTTCCAGTCCTTTCAGGCCTTCCTGTTAATGGCCCCACCAAATGAAAAGCCTAACACTCTCCATTCTGCCTTTATCAGGGGAGTACATTTCGGGATGGGAAGTTTCTGAGTGTGACACATGGCCCCACAAAAGACCAAGGCTCGCTGAAGAATGCCGGCGCAGTTTCCACGCCTGCGACGCCCGCGGCCTCGTGTCCGAGACGAGCATTAGTGATTGCTTTTTATTAACGCTGCCATTTTGTTTTTGTTTGGACGCAGAGGAGCCCGCAAGGACTCTCAGACATTTGTGTTTGTTCCCCCCCTCCTGCCTCCTTTCTTTGACGCTTTTGTCCGAAAGAAAAAAAAAGACAGCAAAAGTGAAATCTCCACAATCAACATCCAATCGACGCTCCGCTCCTTTTCTTCCCGACTCCTTTTCTTCTGAGTCCGGCTGCCCTTTGGCTCCTGTCCTGGCCTGCTTTCCCTCTGTCTAATTCCGATGTAGGTCATTTTACATTCGTTACCTCCGAAACACGGGATTGTCCTTAATGTAATTTGGAGAAAAGACGGGGAGTGAAGGAGGCGACTCTAAAGAAAACGAGACAAAGAGATATAGATTAGCGCTGATAATAAGAGGAGGGGGAGGAGGGGGAGTATTGATTGGGGGACAGCGGAGGAGTGATGTTGATCCGTGTCGAGTCCAACTTTCAGCTATCATCTACGGGGGGGTGGGGTGTTAAAGGGGGGCGTGTGTGTGTGAATGAGTGTGTGTGACAGAAAATATGGATGGATGTCAGTGCTCCTGGCACAGATGGTCCAGACTGTCTGCAGGTTTCTCCACTTTGTGTTTCTCAAACTGTTTCTCATCAGTCACAACGACTGACCTCAGCACCAACATGAGAGGTACGGCAGAGGGAGGAAAATAAAGGTTGTAAACGCATTCAGTGGGAAAAAATAAATCATAATAAGTGCTTTGATTGCATTAAAACCATGAAGATTATAATTTTAAACTTGATTAATGGTTGTGCAAAGACACATGTAGACATCTTTACGGGGTATTGTGAGTTACGGGTGTTATGGGTAACTGGAAGCCCTGCACAGCTTAAACAAGCTGACATGTGATCCACATTCTTGTCTGTGAAACGGGGGACCGATTTGATGGAATAAGACGCTGCATAAAGAGACAAAGACAGCAGGGACTGTAAGCAGAGAGCTTGACTTGTGACCTCTCACCTTAAACCTCATCCACTGGATTAATGCACAATTCTCACTCATATTTTCAGAGTTATTGGATTCATTTTACCTGTAAAAGTGTGCTAATCTGCAAAAATAAAGTATATAAAATATTTTTGAATTTGCAGTAATTAAAACACGTTCACCAAAATGCTTTTAAAGATCTTGCTATCACATCTCTGGGCTGTCATTAAGGAATCGAGTACCGTAAAATTCAGTGTATAAGACGCACTTTTAATACTTTTTTTTCCAACTAAAAACTGGGCTGCGTCCTAAATACCGGTGCGACCAATACACCTTTGTAAAATGCACAGAGAGGGATTTTGTGGTGCCACAGTATTTGACCTGGATGATGGCGATACAATCTAGCTAAAGCTTCGTCACGGATCGTCAGTGCAGCCGCCATTCTCACAACAATCCAGGTTACCGTAGGCTGAGCTCAGATACCGCACCGGGAGCTAGCAGGATTACAAACTCGACATGGTGAAAACAGATGGTAGGCTGTCATTTGAATGTGTTTAAATTTAATTAAATCACTTGTACACGTTTTTATGAAAAAATATCATAGAAAACTTCTTTTCTATCTGGGATACCCCTAAAAACAGACTGTGTCTTATATTCCAGATTTTACGGTAATTATTGCACCTTAGAGGGGAATTACGGTATTTTTTAACCTGAGCCTTTTTTTGTTTACATTTTGATGTGTAGTTAGCCGGTCGGTTCAAACCGATTTGGAATTGGTCAGGTAGATTGTTTCATCCAACAGTCGGGAAACAGGCTGTAGTGGCTGCAACGCCGTCCTTGTCGGCAGATGTTCCTGCTACGTCCACTACAAGTTTTTGTCACTGACAGGGATTGTTAGTCTAAGTGTCTGACAACATTACAGAAAAGATACCTTCAGAGAAAGTCCTTTACTTTAAAGGTAAGATATTTTATTTTAACCAGAAACTTTTTTCCAAACAGAAACACCAAAGTTTCACCACATCATTAAATTAACCGGCCCAAGAACTGCCATGTTCCACCAGGTAAGCTTGAGAGGACAAATAAAATATGTTGGTGTGAAGTTAGAAAGAAGTGAGCTTACCATATCAACATAGCCCGCTGCTCACCTTATCTCCTCAGGCTACGTTAGCATAGCACTCACGGATATGGCAAAAATGTCAAGAGGTGTTGTGGGTAATGTAGGCGCCAGGTTTTAACAAGGAAGGAGTTGAAAGACAACATTTGTTTCAATTTTTACATCTGAAGTCAGACGAGTGCAGTGCTGAATCGGTAAAATAAAATGAATGTAAAATATCTGACAGCTTCACGTGGTTCATATATGATATGTTTGTGTCATATTTACAACATGTGTGAGGATGTGTGAGTGAGTGTTAAAGGGTTTGTGTGTGTGATGAGGTGGGGCGGGTGGGGGTAGTTTTCTGCGCTCAATCTCTCCATATCCATCTTGTCTGAGCTGCATTGGTATCATCACAGCAACAGTCACATCTATGTGACATGCTGCTCTGAGAGGTGGTGGCGGCCGCTGATGGCAGGTTATTGATGCAGACGAAGAGGAGGAGGAGGAAGGAGAGCGTTTCAGTTTCAGGTGCACCGGGCTGAGAGATGTGACTTGATCTGCCTGTCGGAGCGTGGCAGCGGGGACGGTGATGATGTCAGGGCGGTAAGAGACGGAAACGCAGACAGACAAGTCCATCAGTCCGCGTCTGACTGAGCGAGGCTTCGGAGCGCGGAGCGCAAACAATCCCAACTCTGAGAAAAGTTTGAGAAAAGCACACGAACGCTTCCCCAGCTGTTCTGCTGCGTTTGAGGACGCAGCTGAAACCATGTGAGGTTAAGATAAATGGACATTTGGACGTCTCTCCTCAGGATCGTCCTCGTTGTCAAACTGACCACCTGCTTCCTCAAAAAACACAACTGACAAGTGTAAACACCCCGAAAGATGACTTCAGGGGCGAGTCTCGACCCCGAACAGGCCGCTGTGTTCATACCGAGGATGGGCGTCAAAGTCTGTGTAATAAAAGTAGATCTCAGGTCAAAGGTCAGAGCCAAACCTCTGATGATTTCCACTGGTTTGGACTTTTGTTTGAGCGCTGGTCCATTTGAGTTTTGTTTATGTGAACTACTGGCTGCAAAGAACAAGAAGGAGGTGACAGGAAGTGATGTCTGCTGGAGTTTCTCTAACAAACTCACACCTCTGTTCGTCCTTCTTTTGAGTTTTCACTTCAGAGCTGAGAAAGAAAGGCTGCTGACATCTGCTCACAGAGCTGTACGGTTTCTCCTCAAACTACATCCCGAGGAAGGACTGAAAGGACTCTCCAGTTTTCCATCAATAATGTCTCTTTTCTTTTATAGATTGCCTCTTTTCATCTCCTTCTCTTTTGATTCCTCAAGTAAATTCTTGAAATGCAAGTTCCAAGTCCCCTGTTCTTGTGATCACAGTAGCTTGTAAGATCTAGCAGCAATAACCTGTAGTAAGTGTGCATGTGCTAAGCATTGTTACTGACACATATTTACACAGGATAAATCCTTTTTTTTCACGCAGTCTCATTGATTGGTGTTGACAGTTCTCTGTTGCACCAGTAAACGCAGCCAACAGTGATTAGGTTTGCAAAACATGCAGGTTTTAGCGCTCATTCTGAAAGACAGAATTCCAACTAATCCTGCTATTCAAAATATTCCTGTTTTAGCAGTGCTGGTTTCGCTCAGCGGTTAAAGCCCATGCTCCAAGCATAAAGTGGAGCTGACACTTTTCAATGGAAATTCGATACATCTGGTGAAATATTTGTAGTTCGAACAGTAATGATGTGATCGAAATCAGAAGTGAAGCGCAGCAGATAACGCTCACCCACCAACAAATCAGCAACCTGCTGTCCAGAGTCCCGGAGTGCTTCACCTTTAAAGTAATGTGCCTTGCATTCCAACAGATGGCGATAATACGCCGCCTGCTACAAACCAATGGAGGAAACTAACGAGCCAAGCCGTTATTAAAGGGCCAGTTCCCCAATTTTCAACATCAGTCCTATCATGCTATTACGAGGAGCTAATGCTATTATGGTCTCTCTGTGCCTTTGGAGGACGCCATCTGCTTCTCCAAGGGGCCCTGGAAAACCTGGGAGCTTGCTGAACTACACTTCCTCAATCTAGGACGCCGCCTCCGATGTCATGTCTCGTTTCAAAATCGTCAGGTTTGAAATGTAGACTGCAGACCTGAAGATTTTTGAACGATCCACCGGTATATTCTCGTCGTATTTCGGATTCTGTCCCGCTCTGAGCCGTTGCCTGCAGCGAAACGGAAGTATTTCACTCCAGCATCTCTCGATCCTTTAAGAGGGATGGGCGCAATGCATGCTGGGTGTTGTAGGAATGTAGAACGGGCGAAACCACGAGTTGTTTGTACAACTTTCTCCACAGCTATGGCACCAATTTCACATATCGATTACAGAGAACACCAGTGGCTTTTTTCCAGGTACGAATTGCTCCTTTAACATTTTCTGCTTTAACTTATTCTTGTTCTGCTCCAGGGCCGAAACTGGAGCTAACTTCGGGGCTAACATTTATACACACCAGCAGCATGGAAGACATGGGAGCGCAGCTCGAGTCTTCACATAACTCGTGCACACACACTTCTGCTCTCTCTCTCTCTCGCTCTACCACCCGACGCTCACGCTCAGGTCTTCCCAAAACAGAGCTACGCTTCTAGTGTAGGACGGTGCTACAGCACTGATCATCTCAGGCGGTTGTCCAGAGAAGATTCGTGCCCATAAATTTATGACTTTATTTTCACCACAAATTTGCCATATTTTCCTGGCAAATTCACGACTAACGACGAACTAACCTCCTATTTCCTACAACCCACCTATAATCATGCTGGCTTTCTAGTAAGATCTGCTTTCAAATCTTCTGCAACAATATTTTCTTTATCAGATTCATTTCAGATAGCTATATAAATCATGACATGCAGAGCTAACTTGGTAATTACCTCTCACTGCCCAGCCATGCTCGGTTAAAAAGGGGAAGAATGTGCAAGTTGTTTTATTCATTCGTGATTTATTCTCATCGTGTCAGCGTACCATTCAAACACACAATCCCCAAAAAGAAGAGCGAGATCTATAAGCAGCCACCATTCATAATAATAAGATGTGTAACTCTGCGTCCTGGGAGGTGAGCTCCTTCATGGCTCCTGTTTGCAGCGTCGGCCTTCTTGCTGTCGGCTGAGCAGAACTGTACGGCTAATCTTTAAAGGAATAAAGTGAGAGGACATTAATGTGAGTTAACACGGCTTTCTGTTGAGCGTTAACACGTAGAGATAGCCACTGAAAGACTTTGTTTAATGTGTGAAACATGATTAAAACCAAAGAGAGCAGAAAGAGCTTTACCTGTTTGAACTGTGTTTTAATATTTCATCCTCAGATCTGCAGCGCCTAAATGGAAACACAGCTTCATTCAGTGACATTTCATCGTGTTTTCATCCGTGGTATTAAAAGAAACTTAAATGTTAAATGAATAGAGAGCTGCATTCAAACTCACGCATTGACTCGGGCAGCCATTGTCTCTCCTTCTCTGTCGCTGCTGCAGCTTCTTTTTTCTGGAAATGTGCTCGTGCTCGCTGTGGGCACGTTTTCCAACTTCTAACTCCGGAGGGGTGAAGTAGAGCGACCTCTTTTTTCCCTCGCAAGTTGCCATGGAAATTCGTAGTATCAGCGCTACATTGATGATTGCTTTTTATAGTCTTAACGGACGCACACTCAGAGCTGATTGAACGGACTCAGATCAGCTGTTGTGGAAGCGTGCGAGGGTTCAGCAGCTCAGAGTTCAGGGTTTCAGCTCAGTGAGTGTGTGTGTGTGTGTGTGTGTGTGTGTCTAACATGACTTTCACTTGTGCACAGCTTCATTATCTGCTCTCACACACCGGTCGATAACATCTGACGCCGCCGTGCGCTCGCTCTTTGTGCTCCGAGATGCTTCCAAAGACACGCAGCTGAAAACAGTCCTGAACCGGAGACGCACAAAGGAGACGCGGCGTCCCTGCTCTCATTGTCTCACCTGTTCACTCCACGTTATTAACCTTCAAACAGAGGAGGAGAATAGCTCGTTTGTGTTAGAAAACGCAGCTATTTTCATGAAGTCAAGACAGCAGAGGGATGATTTTATTAATGCTAAATAACCCGTGTGTGTGTGTGAGTGCTCCTCAGTGTGTACACATGCAGTCATTAGTGTTTTTTAACCTCTACATCTTTTTTTAAATTAATATCGGCTGCAGGGCGAGCACAAACCAACACGCAGGTTCACAAGCACGATCATTACTAAAGCAAGAATGACTGTCTGCCAAGCCCACACACACACACACACACACACACACACACACACACACACACACACACACACACACACGGAGCGGCACTTAGCACCCAGTTAAGAGCTATTTCAGGGACACCTTCTATTTCCTCCTGCAAACAGCGTGTCAGCACCTCTCGCCATTAACGCTTCAATCTGTTCCATTAAACGCTAACGAGCGGCGGCAAGAACGGGCCGCCGCCGCACCAATTTACACAAATATAGCCGTAATCAGCTCCCAGTGTGACGCTCCTCATGTCACAATGCCGGGGC
The DNA here is from genome assembly GCF_022749685.1 of Semicossyphus pulcher. Taxonomy (NCBI): domain Eukaryota; kingdom Metazoa; phylum Chordata; class Actinopteri; order Labriformes; family Labridae; genus Semicossyphus; species Semicossyphus pulcher. Next base: position 2,890,142 of record NW_027211759.1, read on the forward strand.
CAGGAGGAGGCGGCCGGCAAAATGCAAGACAGTGTCCTCAACACACACGCAGATAATGAATGAAATGATGTGTAGGTGAACGGGAGGAAGAGAAGAAAGAGAAACAACAGGATGCAAAAAGAAAATACAAAGAAACATTTGGAGGAAAGAAAGGACGAAGGAAGAGAGAGGGAGAAGGGAGGACAGAGTAAACGAGACAATAAGGAAAGAAGAAGCAAACTGGAAAGAAAGACTTTGGGGGGAAAGGATGAATGGAAAACGAGAGGAAGAATTAGTTAAAAACAGGAGGAAATAAATAAATTAAAGGAAAAGAAGCCGATGAAAAATAAAGATAATACAAAAGAAAACAGGAAATACAAGAAGAGAGGAGGGAGGAATAGAAGAATAAAGATGGGCAGGTAGATTGGAGGAAAAGAATTAGAAAGGAGAGAAGGAAGGACACGACGGAGGGGAGGAAAAGGAAACAACAGGAAGTGCATGTCAGAAAGAATGAGGGGAAGAAGGGAGGAAAGAGTGAAGTAAAAAAGAAGAAGAAAGAATCAAAAAGATGTGAAGGTATTGAAGCAAATTAGAATAACAAACATATTTGAAAGAAAAACAAGGGAGGAACCAGGGGAAGGAGGGAGGAGAGAGTGAAAGAGAGAAGTAAAAAGGAAAGTAAAAAGGAAAGAAAGTGGGGAAATGGAAATACAAAAAATGCTGAGACGAAAGAACAAATAAGGAGAAAACAGAAGTGAAAAAAGAAGTAAAGACACAGAATGAATGGAAGAATAAGGAAATAACCAAAGAATACAAGAAGTACAAGAAGACAGGAAAGAAATGGAGGTACAAAGAAAGACGCAGATGGAGGAGAAGAGAAGGAAGGATGAGTCACAGAAAGGAAATGAAGACGGTAAAAGAACAGGAACTAAAGGCGGTGAAAGGACAGAACGGAGGGATGTGAAAAATGACTGAAGTGGCGCTTTACAATCTCGCCTTTCATCCGCACTTTCCACGTAGCGTGACAGGATTCATACCTCTGTTTATCTGTACGTTTCTTTGCGTTATTATGTGATTACACACGAAGCCTTTCTTAGCAACATTTATCTTTCCTCAATGGCGAATTTCTGAATAAAGAAGCCTGCGCGCGGTGTGTAAAAGAAAAGAGACTGTTGTAGTGTCTTTGGCCTTTTATCCCTTTCTTCCGCACATGTTTCGCCTCTCTCACAGCAGTGAAACCTGCACGCTGTTCACCTGCTTCGATCTGCCTCCTACTGTGTGTGTGCGGACCTGCAACCAATCAACACTCTGCAAACAAATAAAGAGAAACCCTCCTAAGCGTAGTGAGATCTGTCGGTGTGTCGGTCTGTATTAAAGGACAGTTACGCTCCTTTTAATCCAGGGTTCATTAAAACACTATTGGACAGATTGGAGTAAAGAGACATTTGAAAAAAGGGGGCAGGAAAATAAAATAAGTTAAAGTAGCTGTAGTGAACATTTTATTTTTATTTATTTAATAGTTGAATTTATGCTTGTTTTTTCACTGACAGGCTCAGATATGTTATTCTTAGTGTCTGACAACATAACAGAAAGGATCCGTACAGAGATAGACCTTTTTCTCAACTAAAAACATCACTTTCTTCAAAGCCACCAGACTCCATTGACAGAAATAGCAATTTTACCTTGCAAGATACAGGAGTCGTTGCTCTACTGCTGTAGTTAGTTCAGCTACTTTGTCTGTGTCATTGAGCGATTTCAGTGTTGTTGATGGTTAGTTCAGATCCAATAACAACACACAATAATAGAAAACGCTAACCAATGGAGGCAGCGGTACACCAGCAACTCCTTTCTTTAATGTTATCAGACATTTAGAATAACACATTTAGCCTGTCAGTAGAAAAATAAGCACTTTCAGAGGGAAAACTTTGATCTGGAGCATTTGCCCCGAAGGATTACGCTGCAGCACGTTTAGCAGCTGAAAGCAGAAGCAATCTACTTGAGCAACTCTTATACCTAGAAGTCATTTAGATCAAGAAAAGGCTGATGTTTAAAAATACAGCCTCGGAAACCACTGACAAGCAGAACCTACTGATGGGCGACGCTGGTTTCTGTAATCCTCCTCTGCAGTTTGTGGTTTTGTTCTGCGGCGGTGGGACCGGTTTGTAGGACTGTCCGGTGGCTCGGTACATGGCCTGGACCCACAGCATGCGGTCCTGCTCGTCGTCGCAGGCAAACATGACCAGGTCGCCCTCCTTCACGGCGTTAAAGAACACCCGGCCGCCCTGCAGACCTGAGGAGGGGAATTAAGGAGGAAATAAAATTGTATTATAAAAAGGATTAAATGTCATTTGTTTAATGTTCTTTGTGTCTAAACAGTTTGCATTACTTCCTGTGGGATGCTCAGTGATTGGCCGATGGGACGTCTGCGGCGCTCACCTTCATCATATCTACTCTGCAAGGACACTGGGCTGAAAGGGATGAGAACGCTGTGACCTTAATCGTCGTGATGGATCTAACTACAGTCGGTCTCTTGGCCCTGCAGCTGATCTCAGAGCTTCTTTTCCCACAGCGCCAACTGAAGTTACATCGGCAGTCGTGCACAGATACGGTATTCCTAATTTTAACACACTGCTGGTAGTTTTTAACAGTTTATCATAATTTAAAAGAATTTCAGAGTGAGTCTGGAGGTGTGGAGTCAGACAAAGAAGATCCTGTGATCTCACTCATTAGAATAACATGTTTAAAAAGATGATCATTTTACAGCAGTGACTCTTTCATCTCCTACCCAAGCACTCTGTGGGTTCTGACGTGTGTGTTGTGTATGTTTGTGAAGCCCTGGGTGAGGGCGTCAGACACACAGATCAGGTGTGCGTGTGTGTGTGTGTGTGTGAGTACCTGGCTGAGGGTCGCAGTAGTCCACCGTGTAGCCCTCCAGCTGCATCAGCTCCTGAGGCTCGGCCTTCTTCTCTCTGTAGCTGCACATGGCGAACGTGTACTGACTCACCTGCGGGGCAAACACACACACTGATGAACCGCAGGTACAGCACAGTCTTAATACACACAGGTGGATCTTTGCTTCTCTGCAGCAGGACCACAGGCCAGGTCTTTGTGTGCGCCTCAGATCCAGTTTGACTTTGGGTCCATTTACACCTGTTATCTAAATGTTACCTGTGTCTGGACAGCTTTAAGGAGTAAGTTCATGTTTTAACTGATGCAGAAGTTCGAGTCAGATCTGTTTATTAAAATCAGTCGCTTGCTCTTCTTTTGCTTCTAAAGCTCAGTTCTTCTTTCCCAACGTGCTGCCTCACGTCATCACCGCTCACCTGAACAAGAACAAAATATCTTCTTTTCCAGCGTTTCCAGACTCTCTGTCCGACAGCGTACAGGTGCCTGAAACACAGAGAGCAACATGACGTCAACTGGAGCTGGAGTTTTTACCCATTGTTGGTGTTGTTGTCTTTGTTACGGGAACATTCTCATCACTGGAGATGCTCAGCGTTGACAAATAAGCCTCAAAGCCTTTCAGACAAACGGAGCAAGTTGGAACAAACAAACATAAATATTCTGAAAGTGCTGTGCAGCTCTTGCAGAGTAAAACTCAAGCCCTCTGAAAGCACTTACAAGGTGCCAAATCCATCACTCATTAACTCTTCACTCTCCAATGATGTGCTGCTTACATGCTTAGACTGTCTGAAGAGGCTGACTCGGACTTTAAGGAAAGAGTAAGAGACATTTTCTTCACTATTTTCTCACAAATTAAACTAAATTAAGAAGACAAACTGATAATTAAATAGACCATCATCACCACCACTTATGTATTAAGGAAATCACATCGCAGCTCCCCAGCAGACTGCAGCATCAAACAGAACACACGCCACCACAGACTGATCAAACATCTGCAGCATCTTCCTGCAGACGTCTGGAGATCTGAGCCTCCTGTTTGTAGAGCGCGTCTGTGTTAAGGGACCAGTCCAACTTGTTATCCAGGTGTACACCTTAATATAGGTTGGCACCACCTCGATGTCCACCCCACAAGTGTTCACTGGCTGAAGAGGGGGCTTGGACCCTCTTGAGAATATGTGGTTTGACGGAGGTCAAATACAAAATATATTTATTTATTTAATGTATTTAGGATCCCCGTTAGTTCTTACAGCTGTAACCACTTTTGTTCCCGGGGTCCATACAGAAGAGAACAAGACAAAACATTCAAGATAACACAGCAGACAAAAAAACACAAAGTAATACAAGACAAAAAACTTATTTGAGTTTACCTTTACGTTAATCAGTCCTTCAAGAATTTTCAACATTCACATACAAAACGTCACATTCACACTAAACTGATTCTTATTTAATAATAATAATAATTAAGCGTTTCTTAATCTCTTTTTAAACCGGTTCTTATTCGTAATCTGGGATCAATTTAGAGAGCATTCGATTCAGGCAGAGGTGGGCGCTGGTTCGGCTCGGTTGGTAGAGCGGGCGCCACATGTGCAGAGGCTGCCGTCCTCGTTGCACTGATCGCAGGTTCGACTCCCGATCTGCCGATCCATTTGGTGCATGTAATCTCCCGCTCTCTACTCCCTACATCTCCTGTCTCACTTCAGCTGTCCTGTATAATAAGGCGAGAAGCCAGAAAAATTATCTTTAAAAAATAAATAAAAAGAATAAGGCAGAGGTAACATGAAGCGCCCATGAAGACACGTCTGCTGTCATAATTATCATCAGCTGTGAGGAGGGGTCTGCAGGTTTTCTTGAGGTACAAATGTTTCTTATGAAGTGGACCAGGCTACACGCACGTCTCTCTCCCGCCCTCATGCATGGCAGCAGTGCATGCAGCCCGACCTCACTGAGCAGTGAAGAGCCAGGAAAGGTGAAGGTGCAGGAACTGACAATAAGACGGATCAAACAACAGACAATAATAACGATTAAAAGCTAGACTTGATCTCCCTCCTGAGGACATGAAGGAGCAGCTAATCCGTGACAATGTGGTGTTTAACTTTAAGCTACAAATGACAGAGTAATAATAAACAAAGAGCAGAGTGATTATACATTTCATTTAAAGATAGACCTTTATTAACCTGAAGGAAATTCTAGTGCAAGATTACAGTACAAAAGAAGAGCACAAATATAAGTGAAATATAAAGTGTATATATTGGAGCTAGACCCAGCAGCCCTCAGGATGCTTATTGTTAGGCTTTGCTTTGGGCCATCACAAGATGATGACGTCCGCGTCTCAATGACCGCTTCACTGAAAGATGCTTTTGGCCACAAGATGTCGATGCACATTTGAGAGCACTGCAAGGGATGTGCACTTTAACCGGATAAGGGACCATTAAGACTTTTAACCAGTTAACACCAATTAAATGGTTAAATAAATATATATATTTTTATGAACATATACATTTGTGAAACACGTTTTGTTGAGCAGCAAAATTTAACAAGAAAAAAAAGTGTGTGTGGGACTATTTAACCCGAGACGACGATGGCGGCGGTACAAGCACAATGCGAAGCAAACATCCACAAGCATCCCGCCCGGCGGCTCCAGCGAGAGTTTCTCAACCATTGTTATTCACTGCGGGAGAGACGAGCCGCCAAAGACAGACCTGAGGAAGTCACTGCCGCGGAGGATTCATCGTGTGTCTTCTGTTTGTGTTCTCATTTTGATCTTGTTGTTTAACCTGTTATTATCCGTTCAGGGTGCCGGTTAACCGATCCAAAAAACATTTCTAAATGCACATTCATAGTTACTACAGCTGCATAAATAGTCTTAAAGGTCTGACACTTGGCAGGGAGTTTCCTGAAACGTATGGGAACGTAACAAAATGAGATTTAGGATGATATTGTATTTTAAAATATTACCCACAACACTATAAAAAGACAAAAAAACGACGAAATTCTCATCAAAAATGATGATTGTTCAGCACATTGTGTTAAATATCATTGTCTCACATGTTTGTAAAAAAACACCCAAGTTTATAAGCTTCAATTTGAGTCCGAGATGACCTTCCTGTCTTCATAACGACTCCTGCTGTGACCACAATGCTTCATTGTCCCTTAAATCAAACAGAACAGACGCGACAGTGACCGGCGGTGCAGCTGAGGGACAGCAGAACTGTTGCATCCAGCAACATTATATTTGGGTTACATGCAAAGAGACGGTGCCTCATACAATAACATTAGTACAATAAGTTACTTACAAAGTTAAGCTGAGTAGAAAGTAGAGATGGCACTTACGTTGCATCAGATGATGCAGTACAGAGCAGGATATTAAACCGTATTGTACATGACAGTAATAATAAGTAATAATGCACATGGCACTAATACGCAGAATGGATTTATGTGCATTACTTTATTCTGTGTAGATGTTATGGAGTGCAAAGCACACTTTGTGAAGATATCAGGATGTGAAGACGTTCAGGCTGCAGCCCGGGCGTCTGCTCTGTCGAGAGTCTTCAGGATCCGTTTAAAAGCTCCTTGATTCACCATATTCTTCTGTCACAACACCACATTACGGCGTTATTACTCCCCCAGCTGTGAGCACCATCACCACATTAACCCCCCACCCCCCCCACATATGAAGCTAGAAGGAGAAAGTAATGAGTCCTGCGCTGAGAGAGGCCGTGACACAGGCAGCAGCTCGTTGAGGAAAATGGAAGAATGACCAGTGTGGCCTCTCGATCAATGGCTGCTCCCGGGCCTCCTGAAGCGTGGGATACAGGCAAGTGCAAGTGAGGAAAATCAATCGATGGCGAGACCTCTTTCTTCAGCCCTGCCGCCCGCCCTTAAAGAAAAGGCCTCCAGTCAAGGCTGCGGCGCGTCTGGACAGAGAATCTGGGCCACGGCGGGTTAACATGTGGCACCGCTCGCCGGCCACTTGTGAAAATTATTTGGCCGTCTGTCCTCCTGCAGGGTTTCAAACATCCATTCAGCCGCACGCCGCCACGCTGATGGACCGCACACGCCAAAGAGTTCACTGCAGGCATTTAACAGTCCTCGCTGCAAAAAAACATCCATCTTTAACTGGTCATTTAGCCGCATATTCACTCTTTATGGGAGAGAGAGGAGACATTATAAAGAGTGCTTTCTATTAGTCCAAGAAGTGACCAGAGAGCCTGGAAGATCACTGCATCATAAACACAGAGAATAACCGGTGTGATCTGATCACAACACGGGCTGATGGAAGTTTTTGGTGATTATGTGAAGAAAAAGATGCAACATTATTAAAATAACACTTTAAATTGGCCGTAACAAAGAGTACTTTCTTCTCTTCAATTGATTTCCACCTAACTTTATGTTCCAAGGTATAAAAAGGTCGATCCTTCACCTGCTTCAAATAAAAAAAGTTAACGTGACGTGTGCAGAAGAATTTCTACTCATTTTATTAAACGTTTTTACCGTTCGGATCTTTTTGAAACATCATGAATGATTTTCACGAGTTTTATGCTCCCAGGTTTATTTGAAGTAAAGAAAAGATGCATTTTGCACACATCATTTCATTCTCTTTTTGTTATCTTTTATCTTGGATGGATTTTAACACCTTATATTTTTCTTCAGTGTCATTTATCGTCTCACCACATCAGCAGATCATCTTTATCTGCTTAAAGAACCTTTTTAGTGACCGAGGTGTTTCCACTGCGGAGGAGAGCGTGCGAACATCTGCAGAAACATCTCGTCTACACATGAAAGGTTTTATCGTTCTTCCTTCTCTGTCACAGGAAAACAGATCCGTCTGAAACGATTTTCACCAGGTTTCACGCTCCCAGGCATCAAAGATGTTCCTTGTTTTTGTTCCTTGATGCTTTTTTAAGCTTATCTGAGGTAAAGAAAAGATGCATTCTTGCACACATATTAATTACATCTTAATTTTTGCACCGTGTTTAGTCTTGGGTGGATTTAATCTCTTGTTTATATTACCAGACATCACAGTGTCATTTATCAGCAGATCATCTTCATCTGTTTAAAGAAGCTTTTAGTGACCGAGGTGTTTCCACTGTGGAGGAGAGAGCGCGAACAATCTTCTGAGTTACTTCATATATATATCATCATATCATAAATGAGATCAAAATTACTAAATGTTTTGGGGTTTTTAGATGTGAGAATCCCTGACTTCATTGTGTCCTCTCTTAAAGATGTTTTTCTGCGGTGCTGTTTTGCTTCTTGTTTATAAACTGATGATAATTAAAATCATGTTCAGTTTTCTCTTCCACGTTGGTCGCAGTTAAATGAGTTCACCTTCAGAATGGGTCAGAAATAAACCATCAGAGCCTCCATGCTGCTCACGCTGAGCAGCTTTCTGCACTGTCGTCTTCATGCAACAAGGAAACATTTAATCAGAACAAAAAACCTGTTTGTGCACTTTTTCTCTCCAAGTCTTCCTGCAGCTGTCGGCCTTTCAAAGATAAAATACTCGATGCAGTCGCCACAGTTGACGGGATGTTGTGTCTCTTTAAAACAGACAAAAAGAAACATGAACGACGTCTTCAGCGTGTTCACTTCCTTTTCATGTTTTCTCTTTTGCATCGTGACCCCGGTGAAAAACAAATCACACAAATAAACTATTTTCAGCAAAGCATTTTCAGTTTGATCTTTTTTTCCTGCTTTTTCAGTATAGTCTTTTCTTTTTATCTCACTGACCCGTGTGAGTCTTTTTAGTGAAACATGTTAAATGCTTGCAGACCCTGCCTCGCCTGTGTTAGTCTTTCCATCAAAGATTCAACGAGAAAAAAGCATCAGACACGTAAAAATAAAAACAGGTGCATCACAGATCGTGTGTGTAAGAAATGAGGACTGGCAGAGAGCTGGTTTCTGAGCTCTGCAGAGTTCACAGAAGATGAACACTGACCCCTTGTGGACATTGTTGGAAACTACACCCAGTATTTATCCGTCTGTCTTTAGTCTCTCTCATCTCATTGCTCAGTGTATTACAGAGTGTGAGGGGAAACTGAAGGCGACACAGAGGCTTCCAGGAGGCTTCTGTTCTCCTGTTGGAAATCCAGAGCTGTTTGTTGGCCCACAAACTAAACCATGAGTGCACTCACACACTTCTCCTGACAAACAGCAAGCAAATGAACTGCAGTGCATGAAGGGAAAAGTTGTCCAGTTACACTATCACTACCACGATCCATGCTGCGCGTAAGGAGGGGATGAGATTGCAAAGAGGGGGCTGGGTGAGACTCCGTGTCATGTGGGGGATGGAGGTGGGGCCCACATGACACTGGACTTGTCTGTTCACATTGCACGCCGTTTCTAAATGTTATATTGTTATATGTTTGCACTTACTATCATCCTGCATATACCTGCACATCTGTACAGCTCTTACATTACACCTGTTGTACATGTTCTCTTCTTTATTGTCCACCTGACAGTAGGAGAACTGCTGTCTACTTTAATTCTGCTTCTGTGTTCACTGTTTTTGCACCAAAAACATCAAACCAAAATTTCTGGTGTGTGCAAACCTATTTGGCAACAAACCTGATCCTGATTCTGGTTTAACTTGTAATTCCTCCGTCTGCATGAAATGCAAAGGCACAAGAAAGAAAGCTGCATGGGACGGAGCAAAGTTGAGTATGACTACCCAATAAGGGAGAGTCCAAATCTGTAAGTAGAGTACTGAACCTTTCACACATTATCATTATAGGGAGAGTATTTATATGTCATGTATCTGGAGGGTCTTTGAGGGGCTGCTGGTTCACGAAAGAGTTTAAAGGTGTTTTTTACTGATGATCTTTGACCTGCTTCTTTGAGCCGCTCACACTCAGACTTTTTAAACTCCAGACTCTAAAACTTGAAAAACATTAAAGTATTGATACATTTCAGCCGTCAAAATAAAGTTCACTACAGAGAAACTAACGCACACACAGTGCTCGTGTGTTTAACTTCCTCATCATTTATCTGTGGGTTTGAAAATGAGGCTTTACTGCCATCTTCTGGCAGAGAGTGAGAACTGCAGAACATTCACTGACTCAGGAGGTTTTGCATGAATCTTACACAGTGATGGAAACGTTCTTCTTTCAGGAAGTGATAATCCTTCAGAAGTAATAGTGAGCTTTAGATTCACAGCACAAACACACGAGTTTATACATGAAGAGCTGGACTGTAGAAATCAGCTTTCCATTTAGCATTTTTTATTCATTATGATCTAACTTTCTTAGAAGTTGCAAATGTAGCAGTTTGAAATAGACGCATCTTGTGTATTTCACCAAAACACTTTTTCCATTATAAATCTTCTTTTGTTTTTTTTTCTTTCTCTCTCCTGCCTGTGTTTTGGAGTCTGTGCGCGCATGCGTAATGACGCAGCTACGTGCATGCGTGGTGCACGTACTGGCTAAAGCCAATTTGGACGTTAAGTGATTCTCTGCTAATAAATGTGAATAAAAGTTGTTATGTGTGACTTGGACACGTTCAAACTGATGTGTTAAGCTCTGTGTAATATCCGACTCGTCCTGTGTCAGTCCTGCAGAGGTTGGAGTTCGCTAATTTACGCTTTTAAAATAAAACGCTAATGATAGCGTTCTAAGTTAGCTTAAATGCTATGCAGCAAGCTCCGCCATGCTTCGTTAAAGTCGAGGTGAAATGAAAAATGTAATTTTAATCCTTTTAGATAAACAGAAAATCAATTTCTTCGTATTCTTACATCAAAATCCGATAATTTTTTCTTCTGGTAAAACTACATTTCACACGTGCTTACGTAAGTTAGCACCAAACAATTTCAACCAATCAATCTGCAACATTTAGCCACAGAGCACCAAGAACGCTCGGTCAGTTAGCTAGCTACTGCGCTGTGGAGAACGTCTGTCTACGCCCACTTCTCAACGATCAAATCGAATCCCTCTCATGATATGTCCCGCCTGCACGTCCTGTTTCACTCGGAAATACGTCACGATACGGAAGCTAGACACTCTCGAAATGCTGTTTCAGCTCGACTTTAATGGTGTGCGTATCAGGGAGAGTCAGATGCAGACTCATGTCACACACAGCTCAAGATTCACTGCATTTCTGTCTGTTGCACAGCGAAAGTAAAGAACCCACCAGAACCCATGTGCTGTCTCCTGAATCTTCATTAACTACCAGAACACAACGCAGACACAACACACACGTTACACAAACATTCCTGATCAACTCTTTGAACGCGTCACAACATGGTGTTTAGAGCGAGTTTTTTTCCCTGAGTTAAAATGAATAATCATTATGAGAGTGATTCTATTCATCTGAACTATATACACGTTTTTAACTGTTAGTGAGTTGGTCTGAATCTTAAATAAAAAGAATCCTGTTCTGTCTGATGTGTGTCTGATGGTCATGTGATCACATCCTCACATTCAGCACACGCTGTGTCTGCTTCCTTTATTCAACCAGCAGGTGAAGCTGTCAGCCTGCAAACATCCAGACACACTTTAAAAACACTGACTCTCTCGTTTCAATGTTTTTCTTTCAGTGATTATCATTGATTTTAGAAACAATGTGATCTGTTGTGCTGAGATGGAAGAAGTCGGACCTGAGATCAATACATATGAGTTCTTCCTGCAGGGCGGATGTATGGAAGAAAAATCTATGTCTTGGATTGTTTCTATGAAATCTCACTCATCATTTGTCTGTTTTAAACAATGAGAGAAAAATCTGACATCTGTCCATCATTCTGACAATTAAATGTTATTACTAGTGCTGTTAGGCTATTGCAAGTCTGACGCTTCAGTCCCCCAACACACCTGCACCTCTGCACGCAGCTGCTGGCCCCGCCCCCTCTTTCTGTCCGTCTCGCCGTCTGCTGTTGACTGTCTTCATCAACAGTCTGTTTTATTAAGTCACAAACGTTCAATATTTTCAGTTTTCACAGCATGTGAGCCGCGAAACGATCGATCATTACCAAACGACACCGGCATCTTTTATGAGCTTTAAGACACGACAGAACGAGGACGCAGCCTCTGCTTGCAGGTTCAACTCCCCTGTAGAGAACATTTCAGCCTAGTTACAGTAAATACACATCATTAAAGATCAATGTATTCAGTGGGGAAATTGAAATGTCTCTTCAGACTGATGGATCGGTCACACTGGACGTCCTGGATCTTATTTCATTATGTCATCAGGCCTAAAACAAACTACACCGACACAAACAGCCCCCCGCATGTGTTTGTATTTATTTAGATGTAATAATCAAAGTGCTCATTTTCTCACCTACTTTCTGTCTTGTGAGATTACTTACTCTTGTATCACAGAGCAGAGTTACGTACTGTAACTTCAGGACTTCAGAGGTGCAGAAAATATATTTCTCCACCAGTTTTCAATGAAGTTAAACTGTCACAATCACAGCGGCCATCTGGTGTCTAAAGGTGGTGGGAAATCAGGGTAACGTGCAGAGCTGCAGAGCTGCAGAGCTGCAGCTCACGCGCTCACACAGCTCACACAGCTCACACAGCTCACACAGCAGGGGGCGCAGAAGGTAACGTCTCTGAGAAAGGAAATGTCAAGCTCTTTGAGTGCTTTCAGATTCAAAGTCTTTGACAGGAGCTCTTTCATCAATCAAGTCCTTTTGATATTTAAAGAAACTCTGATAGTTATTTTGATGTGTTGTAATGCAGCTGATTGAAAGGTGTGCTCTGCATCAGGACAAACACACATGATAACAAAACCCAAAATGTCTCCAGAGATTGTTCTGGGAGGAAAAATGACTTTAAATGTTGAAATGAATGGATGTTGTATCACTGACAGTAATTGAGATGTAGAAGCAAGTTCAAAAACTGCTTATACTCTGAAGCAGACGACACACGGAGCGAAAAGAAAAGAAGCTGATAAAGAAAAGTTTCTATTTCTAATCAGAGCAGCTCGAATCCTGTCTGAGACGTGAAACAGGGACTGAAAAAGGAAATAATTCCTGCAGATGTCTATGATGGAAGAGGAGGAAGGAGAAGGAGGAGGATGAGGAAGAAGGATTGGAAGGAGGAGGAGGTGGAAGACGGAGAAGAAGAAGAAGAAGGAAAGGAGGAGAAGGCGGAGGAAGATGGAGAAGGAGGGGTAGGAGGAGGAAGAAGAAAAAGAAGAACAAGGAGGAAGAAGGAGGAGGAAGAAGAATTAGAAGGAGGAGGAGGAAGACAGAGAAGAAGAAGAAGAAGAAAGAGGAGGAGGAGTAGAAAGAAGAAGAAGAAGAAGAAGGAAAAGGAGGAACAGGCGGAAGAAGACATAGAAGGAGGAGGAGGTGGAGGGGGAGGAAGAAAAGGAAGAACAAGGAGGAAGGAGAAGTTTATATGTCTAATCAGAGCAGGTCGTTTCCTGTCTGAGACGTAAAACTGGGACTGAAAAAGGAAATAATTCCTGCATTGCTTCTCACTTTGCGCGTGTGTTCCAGGCTCTACAAAGGGCAGCAGAGCCCCGGACGCTGCGACTCACCCGCTGTGCTTCATGTTGGGGGGTTTGTCCATGCGGACGGCCAGTTTGATCTTCAGCTCCGTGTCCTGGCTGCTCTTTGCGACGACCATGCGGTGAAACTCGGCCTGCTTCGGACTGTTCGTGGTCGGGTTCAGGATCACCTGAGGAGGGACGGGATGAAGAGGAGGGACGGGATGAAGAGGAGGGACGGGATCGGTTAGCACGGGTCACAAAGCAGGGTGTTCTGTAAACTCTTATTTTACCTTTGAAAATAAATCTCTATTGTATTATGCACCAATCTGATCAGAGTCAGGGCTGATACTGAGCCTGCTTTATGGTATCTGTATTTTTCCTCCCCACATTTTAACACAAATATCTGCACTTTTTACTCCTTACACTTAAGACTGATCTCAACCTGAATAGACAATAACACAGAGAGTAGGCGATTCCTTGGCGTATCCACCAGTGCATATCACACAGGACCAATCTCTGAACCCATCAGCTACCATCTGAGGATGAGACGGCCTCTGGGAGCAACAGCAAACATGTCGGCCGTGTCCAGTTTAGACTGCGTTTAGCGATAGAGGACTTCTAGTCAAGACTTCCTCTCTGTGCGCTGCATTGTTTACAGTCCAGTTATAAAATAAAATAACTAAATAAACGCTGTCATCTCTCGGTTTGTCCCATCCCCCGGAGGAGCGCCCGTTCATCTGTCTGTGCTGAGTCTCAGTCTCACTGTAAACAGGAAGTTACACAGAGGCTGCACTCTGGCTGACTGCAGCGGGATGAAGCCCAAACAGAAACAGATTCTCTTGTGATCGACTTTAATTAACGGCTCTTCAGTTTGCTGAAAGAACAACATCATGATGCAGATTAGGAACAACATGAAGCTTTGTCAGGTCTGTCCTCAAGAGGAGAAGAACACTACTTTAACATGAGACGGAGGGCGGAGCCATCGTTTATGATGCATTCAAGGAAGTCGGGAAATCTAAACTCAAACACAGCGTCAAGCGAATTCGTCACTCAAGTTGAATGTTTGATCTAGAACAGACGTTAGTTAGTTAGCTTTGCACAGAAACAGCCGGTAAAATCGTCCTTCAGAGGTACGCTCTTTACTTTTACACTGTGAGGACATTTAAAATAATGTTCCTGTTTGGTGCTGTTGCATTGTGGGTATGAGGCAGGGCTTAGGTTTAGTCATTGTTCAGTTTCTCCCTGCAGATGCTCATGTTGATAGATATTAGAAGAGGAAATTATCACTTGTCTGCAGCTTCCTGGTTCTGGTGCATTCCCAAACTTTGATTTAATTATGAAACTAACTTTCTTATAATCACAAAACAAAGTCAAACAGCAGCTCTGTGAGAATCTGCACACCAGCAGCCGCGTTATTTACAGATACTATTCGTGCTTCAGCGACCTTCACCTGTCTGCTTCTAATACAATGCACATATACGCACAGTCTGGACTGTCTGTCTTTAACTCAATCAGGACTCTGCTTACACAACCTGCTTTTGTTTGTGTGTCAGTGACTCATGTTAACATCTCAAACAGCACAAAGGATGTCTGAAGCCCCCCCCGTCGTGCACCGTCCAATCAGTGTCCAATAATTAAAATGTCTAAACCTTCACAGCTGGTTTTATTTCTCCATTCATTCATGGATGCTTCATTTCGCTGTGATCTGACTCAGGTCACATCAAAAACAAACATATTTTGTGCTGCAGTGTGTTATTTGTGTGTGTGTGTGTGTGTGTGTGTGTGTGTGTAGACTCTCACCCGGCCCAGCTCCTTGTCCTCCAGAGCCAGGACTCCGGTGCTCTCTGTGAACAGCTTCACTTTGACCGAGGGCAGAGGGTGAGTGGTGGTGAAGTCCCCCTGAGTCCCCCACCTGAAACACACAAGCATCCTCTCTAAAGCCGGACAGACACTGAGCGTTTCACTGATGTTTTCAACTCACACGGCACAGTTTAAACAAGCCTCTCCTTCTTGTTTAGGGCTGGATTGAACTAAGAGACACTCTGAGGGCCCAGCTGTGTATATTTTAGATACGTTGTGTGTCCTAATGAATGAATGAAAAAATGAATGGCAGCAGCAGTTTATAGTAGTAATAGTGCATTGTCAAGCTGATTATTGTGCAGTATAAAGACAGTATTACTCAGTCACTTTGAGCAGCTGTAGGAAGGTGTGTGTGTGGACGCTACAGCTCTGGGGCAGAAGCTGTTCAGCAGTCAGTCTGTGTTTTTTATTTATTTATCATTTTGGCCTTAAATGCCTTTACTGACAGAGAGAGGACAGTGACAGTGTCGGAAACAGTGGAAGAAAGAATGGGGATGACAAGCGGCAAAGGGCAAAGGGCAAAGGGACAATCAGCATCTATAAGCGGGTCTTCCTGGGTCTGAAAAACCTGCATCAACAGCCTCATTTTGGTGGGAAAGGGGCTTTAGCGTTTTGTTTCTGACTAAACAGTCCTTCACATTTAGTTTCTCATCTGAACAGGATAATAACGTTTCTCCTAAAATATCAACTTCAAGTAAAATCAACTTCAAGCTGCAGCAGGTAAGATGGAGAAGAAAGCAGACTTTGCTTCAAAATTTTAAAGATTTCAACCTCCAGGTCCCTCCCCCTCTCTCTCCGCAGCACTGTCCTGCCTCCAAAGCCCTCCCCTCAGAGGAGGCTATCATGCGGCGCAGGCTAGTAACCACGGCAACTGAAGGAGCCAGATATACACTATGTAAAAACGTGACATGACAACAACCACAGCCGTTGTTTTACGCCACCAACACTATCGAAGCAGATATACATCAAACCAGCGGAACTCTGTGTTTTTGCTGTGAACGGTAATCTACAGCTGATTCTATTTAGCAAAACCAGCAGCGCTTAGTTTGCTAACAGAGACTGTGGATAAAACAGCGCAAACTAAGCAGTAACACACTGATGTTGTGAACATTTAGCCGTGAGAGCACAGGCACACAGAACTATCAGGAGACAGTCTGAAACGGTCACACTGCCTGGACATTTCACAGAGATATTTTCAGCCACTCCGCCATGAAACAACGCTGAACTGCAGCCACATTGAGAACAAGCTAACGTTAGCCCGACTGCTACACCAACGTAACAAAACCTCACGGTAACCGCAGACATCTTAGCAATGTGAAACAAAGACAGCAGAAATGAAGCTGGGGTAATTACCTGTCGAGCAGAACTGTCTTTGTAGTGTAAGCCGTAGTTGGCAATAGAGGGATGAGCAGTTTTTTCATTCCTGGTGGTTGTTTACACAAACCGGCTGACGCTGCGCACACTGAAGAAATTGAGCTTGACCGTGTGAGCATGCGCGGAGGAGTGGCGCTGCGCAGCTTGTGATTGACAGCAGCCCGAGAGACTGCTCGGCTCTGATTGGTTGTTGTGTTTGGGGAGCGTTGGATTCTTACAAATGCCATTAGGAGCAGTAGGAGGAGCCAAAGAAACATGATTTTTTCACAGATTATCTCTCTCATGCACCACAGCATGTTTAAAGTGACAGTTTGAGCAAATATGACAAACAGTTCATCTTAATAATGTTACCTACTAAAGCTTTAAGTTTAACATGAGGTAACGAGCTGGTTCTGCACAACATAACTTTGTATCTTAAACAACTTGTAAGACCGTGCTAATGCTAGTTCTAAGTTCCTCCGACCGGTACAGCCTTTGTTACGCTCTGCTGAATCTTAGTTGATATTTTCCAGATTTTAAATCTGCAGGGAGAGCTGAAGCTTTGACATTCAGCCAGGCTTGTGACAGGCAGTGATGACTCAGTGCATTAAGCATTTCACTTCCAGTAACTATTTATGTTTTTTAAATTATTGTTTTATTGGTGGTTTAAACGATGGTTTTACATACCCTCGGCGTCCTCTTATCACTTGTTGTATTCTTAATGAATTCTTATGTGTTTTAATGTTTTTTGTAACCGAGTCTTTGCATCTGTGTTTTCTAAATGTTTTATTTTCTTGCTTGGCTGCAAAACAAATTTCCCCCTCTGGGACACTAAAGTTGAAGTTGAAGGCTCTTTGAGGAAGTTTTAAGATCCAAAAATTCACATGAATTATACAACCAGACAGTCTGAGAGGTGTAAATCAGAGGAGGAACGACTTATATTGTTTTCAAAAGAGTAAACAAAGCCCCAAATGTCGCTGCAAGAAGACAATAAATATGACGTACATCTCAAGCTATTTACATTTGCACGCTTTAAACCCACAGGAAGTGCTTTTGTTCTGAAGAGCAATTCCTCAGACATTAAGTACTTTAAAGTTACAAATTATATTGTACGTTTTTCTCAGTTTCCTGTCAAAACGTCACATGAAGTCTTTGTCACCGAGTCAGTAAACAGTCTCGTCAGTGCCGGCTGTTATCAACAATCACTTACTGTGCATCTCTCAGAGGCTTGAACGGAGCAGGGAGACGCCTCCTGCTCAGGATGAGGGAGACTCGGCCGAGACACGCTCCTGTGATTACATGCCTCTGTGTCAAAACTGTCTTTTTAAGTGTGTGTGTGTGTGTGCGTGTGTGTGTGTGTGTGTGTGTGTGTGTGTGCGTGTGTGTGTGTGTGTGTGTGTGTGCGTGCGGTGCAGAGATGAAAGTAACCCCTTCACTTGTTGAGGGCAAGAAGCAACGCAGAGCTGCATGTATAGTTTCCCCAGTTTCCAAGGCAACATTGTGCAGAAAGGTGTGTCTCCTTCACACACACACACACACACACACACACACACACACACGAAAGCAGCATTTTTAAAGTAATCTCAGAAGAAGAAGACAGACGCTGACACAAACAGCTGTGACCTTGAGTGTTAACTCAGAGTGAAAACATGATGGCGGTGATATTATCGTGTCATTTTGTGGATTTATCGACCTTGAGCATTAAAACATTAAAGCCAGACGCTGCAGGAGCCCCATTTGTCAACAGAGCTGTCAATCATGAGGCCACACCCTTTTTATAGCATCAAATAGCTAATAGATAATAGACATAAATCAGCATGATAAGAACTAACTATAATGACAGAAAAATGTATTTGACGTGTATTTTGATTTTATAGTTTGACTCATGTCCCATCTGTTAACATGGAGGAGGCGGGCTTTATGAGCTATACTGCAGCCAGTCAGCAGGGGGCGACAGAGAGGGTTTGGCTTCACTTTTAGGGAGCTGTCATGTCGGCCATCTTTATATACAGTCTGTGGTTTATCAACAGCAGATACAACAACTTGTTTGTGTTCTTTTGTAGCTGAATCTGTTTACAACC
The DNA here is from genome assembly GCF_022749685.1 of Semicossyphus pulcher. Lineage (NCBI taxonomy): Eukaryota > Metazoa > Chordata > Actinopteri > Labriformes > Labridae > Semicossyphus > Semicossyphus pulcher. The sequence goes on from NW_027211759.1 coordinate 2,908,747, forward strand.
CAAACCCTCTGCGCATGACGGCCTGCAGCAGGTCATACAGAACACAAAGACTGTAAAGATCATTTACATGGAAAAAGTTACAGATTTAATTTAGGAAGTTTCTTCTCTGAAAATAATTATAACTTAGAAAGAAGGAGCAGTGCTCGACATCCCAGAATGATTCAGTGCTGATTGCTTAAAGAGCTGTTACACTACAACTGCAGGACTCATCAGAGCAAGTGGACGACGGTGTAATCACAGCTAATCATGCTGTCTGTATAATTACTGTTAACCACAATGTCAGTAAGTGTGTGTTATTGAAGATGAAGGGTGCGGGCTAATTACAGTGAAGGTTACAGGAGTGAACCCGGGTTACAGAACAGGAGTACTGCTGAGGTGTTCAGGTGACGCTGAGCTCGTCTAATTGGCTCTGATTGGAGGACAGGTGACAGGAGGGAGAAAGGACCCCACCTGCAGCTGGAGCTTGTGAAAGGGCAGCCTCATTATGGCGAGGACACCCGCTGTCCGACGGGCAGCCAGTGACCGACACAGTTACTAAAAGAAGCGGGCAGGTGGCAAGGAAAATAAAAATGCTTGTCTTCAAAATAAAGATTTTCTTTATGTGTAATTAAATATATAAGTAAGTGACTGATTGGCTGATGCTTTAAACTCAGTCAGACTTCCCTGCAGAGACCTGTGTGTGTTATCAAGTTGGCTATGAGAAGAGGAGACACTGACTCCCATCACTCTTACATAACAGCCTCATCTTCTCGCCGCATCAGCCTTGACTGGAGAAGAAGAAACATGGCTCGAGGCGGGTTACGTAGCTGTTTGAGGAGGCTGAGGGTCGCTCCTCCTGTTACATAAAATGTGGACTTTTCTGTCTTCGATCCGCAGAGCGCCGTGCGATTCTCAAAGCTGCGGGTCTGCTGTGATTCAGATTCAGGGAACTGTGTTAAGAAGGCTTTCAGCGAGGTCAGTGTGTTCATTTCACCTTCAAAAGCTCAGACGGTAATCCAATAAAGAGTCAAGAGTGAAGCCTCGGCAGACTGTGAGCATGGAGACTCTCATACACAAAGTTTGAGCTCCTAACACTGTTCTCGTCTTTTTCAGAGCTTTGAGTCAAACTTTGTTCATCAGAAGAAACCCTTAAATATCAATAAACACTTTAAAATTAACAAAACTGTTGCATTTAGGAGTGTTTAACAACATTATATTAGTGATAATGAGCAAGAAAGCTCAGAAGGTAAGAGTAAAATCTAAAATTCAAACTTGTTTTTGACCTAAGACTCACTTTGAGCTTCCAACCACATCTCATGGTCTTCACCAGTGATTAAAGACAGTTTAAGTGTCACCTTGTACCTGTTTGTTTTCCGTTGACAGTAACATGCTAGCTTATGTTCAGTAATATGTTTAGCGTTGCTTGGAGGCTCCTCTCCTTCTCTCCTTCTCTCCTTCTCTCCTTCTCTCTCATCCTGTTGTGGTCTTGCTCAGAAAGTACTGTCGTGATCATGCAGATTTTACATCCTAAATTTAAATCATGTTTGATATTTTCAGGACGGCTCAGGTAAGTGTGCGAGCAGTTATGGATTTAAATATAAGAGATATAACACCCTCACATTACCTGATAATCTCAGCCAAGGGGTCAAAGCAGATTCTTTCCTAGATTGTCCGAGGGGTCGAGTCAGGTGTAACTCAGCACGATATTTCTGTAGTCTGAGGAACATCGGCCTTGGCTGAATGATCATGTCAGTATGCTAACATGCTAAAAAAGACATTTCTGAGAAAGCTGTGAAAGCTCCTGCGGGGAGTTTTGAAAGAGAATGAAATTAACAACAGTGATTGATTATTTCATTATAGATATTTTGAATGCCTGTAACTGCATTTGTTTAAATTTTTCACAGCAAAGATTCTCGATGAGTGACGTGTTTTAATGATCAAAGAAAGCGGGAGGAGATTTTTTCATTAGAAAACAACTTACACGTGCACAGGACAAGATCAGACAAGAGAAGAGACGTGCTTCTTTGTCCTAATGAGCGCTACAATCGACATAAACTGAAAGCTCCTCACAGGAGATTCAAGCAGGGTTCCCACTCTTTTTAAGAAATCCTTTTCCAGGACCTTTCTAGGGGAGAGTTTTTCTTGACAATACAGGACAGCACTTGCTCTCAAACGGTCATATAATTTAACGGTAGGCCTAGTACTGAAGCATTTAACCCCACGTTTATTCCTCCTTTTTTTGATGATGCAGGGTTCACGATGGAAATGTCTCAAGCCCCTTTTACACTGCAAGCTCAAGGCGGGATTAGTACACCTCTGTTATGATCCATCTTCTGTGTAAAACACACAGAGGCGGAATGGCAGGACGAAGCCGTTCATTAAGCCTACATCTATCCAAGTTCCACCTGAAAGAACAAAGCAATATATTGAAAAAAAGGATTGTGATACTCAGGTGTCATACTTTTCTGTCGTCTTTCAGTTGGTTAGAAAGTGTCTCAAGGCGGCAGTCTCACATCGCTCGCAGGACTCAACTGTGAATGTGACAGCTGTGGGAGCCCAGACTGGAGCTGAGGCAGCAAACTGCTACCAGCTCACTGACATCAGAATGTGTCATCAAGTAATTTAAGTCAAAACATCGGGCGTTTTAGTTGCACGCTAAATGAAAATGATCTAAACAAACAATCCATTTTACCTCACATGCTTAACATGAAAAGACGTGTGCTCACACTTACAGGAACATAACTATTAGCTGCTCACTTCACATTGCTAACAATCTGCTGCTTCAGTACTGCACACTAACCAGGCACAGCAATGGGTTTAAAAATAGAGCCACCACTAGGAGGAGACGTTGCATGCCAGCCAGGTGAGGGTCACACTGCACAGCTCATCCTAACAGTCATGTTACAAACTAAAATTCACACGTTGGTTTACGGAGGCGATCAGAGTGCAATTTTCTGAGAGCGAAAAATACAATTTTCCAGGACAACATAAATTATTTGCTCATTTTAATCAATTTCCAGGACTGGAAAACTGCTCTCTAAATTTCCAGGTTTCCAGATTTTCCAGGATGCGTGGGATTCCTGTTTAAGGTAGTACAATGTCTACCTCAATGTCAGTTAGTTAATTTGTACTGAACACGAAGCTGTATAAACCACGTTTTTTATTTGTATTGATTTTAACTGTTCTTATTTTTATACTGTACTTACTTACTTGTCTTTGAACTGCTGCAACACCTGGATTTCCCCCCGAGGATCAATAATTATCTGATCTTATCTTCTCTTAAGCACACGAGGCCGGCAGGAGAAGATGCAAATGAGATGTTTCTCAGGATTTATGTTATTACATATATTTACATTTTGGACTAGATGATCGTGCTGGATGAGAAGCCAAAGTTATTACAGTTCTCAGGGGAACATGAATGTCTGCAGCTCAATACAATCCATCAACAGCTGTGAAGATATTCCATTAAAACAACTGTGAAACTCATGTTTGTACAGGAGGAGAAAGTCTGTAATGTCTGTAAAACATGTCTGACATCTCCTTTATATGATGTGGAAGTTCAGCCGACTGACTTTGCCAGCTGACCTTTACCACTGAACCGCAGCTGAGCAACTGCTTTCTGTTTATCTGCTCACAATGAGCAAAACAAGCATTCGATATGTGAATGTTACACTGTTAATGATGCACATTAGCAGAGGGGAATTGATCCTGATTAAATAGCTGCTGAAAACAAGTTAAAGTATAGTAAGAAAATTAAAGTCGTACGGAGAACGTTTCATCTTACTGCTGCTGCTGTGCATCATTAAAGCACTTATATGCAAGCGCTGTTAACTTCATTTGCTTATTTCACATTTGCTTTTAAACTGTATCAAATGTGGAAGCTGCGCCAAACACTCATCAGATATTCACAGATTTAAATCAGGGAACTCCTGTGATGTTGTCACAGATCTTTCCACACACACAGCACGTCACTGTCTTCGTCTAAATATGAGCAAAGCTGGGCCATTCAGAGTGTTCACAGTGCTGCCTCTCTCTATCAAGTCCCCCTCCACTCACAGAAGTGTTCCGCTCATTGACCTTCACTGTGCCGAGTGTTTGTGCAGAGTCTGACACTAGACAGCCGTTTTCACATTCATCTGCTGAAGAGGGAAACTTTCTCTGTGTTTAAAGTTCCTCTTTAGCTGAGACACTCAGGAGGAAGCAGAACTCACTGTGGTCTGGAGGCTTCAGCCTGGTCCGTCTGCAGCTTCTCTCCTCCCTCCACCTCCATGGTGCAGTAAACGATCCGGTTCGGAGCCACGGACTTCAGACCCTGGACCTCCACGATCACAATCTGACAGAACAAGGCTAAAAAATATCAGCCACGTATGACGTTTGCAGCTGCATAAAACAAACACAAATGCATCAACAGCAAAGGAGCTGCAGACACATTAACGATGCAAAGTAAGCGAGGAATGCCGCCTGAGTTTGACCACAGTGAGTAACATTTATTAACATTAAGTACCCAGGAGGTTTACAGGGGCGCAGTCCTGCTCTGACTTTGAGTAAGAAGAACCCAACAAGAAAACCACCTCCTACTTTATCTTTACCTGACCTCTGTTGGTCTCAGCCCGGCTGCGTCTCCCCCCTACCAACAAAAACCTTCACCAAAATCCTGTTCCACACAGCGCCTTCTACAGGCCTGGAGCTCTTTTGTTGTGATGACTGGATATGCAGCATTTTTCTGTTGCATTTCTGTGTGTTTTGTTTTTGCATCTTTTTTGTATTTGCAGCGTGTTTCCTGTTTATGTTTTTGTTTCGGTTTTCTGCAGCGCATTTCTTTTTGTTGTGTTTATTTTAGACATTTTGACGTGGGTAGGATTTGGCTTTGTTTGGGAATTTGCAGCCGGTTCCTCCTCAACAGCTCGGCCCTTTTTCAGCCACCATTGAAGAGAATACAAAATGACAACTGGCCAGAGTCGAACATAACATCTTAAATTGTTAGCTTGCAGGTGTACTAAAATGCTACAACAGTCTCAGCAGTTATCTTGTCCTCAGACTAACAGCAGCTCAGACTACACACCTCCAGAGTGAAGGACAGCACCACGTCAGACTTGGACAGGATGTCTCCCTCGTCTCCCATGTCCAGGAAGGAGTTGTTCATAGTGGAGCGTTTGAGCTTCTGTTTGAAGTCCGGACCTCCTTTGGACACCGGCAGACTCTCTAGGTTCGCCATGAGCAGGTTGACCGACGAACGCAGCTCCTCCACGAAAAGAGGCTCCATGTCTGCAGAGACGAACTTTGGGTATCTCCTCTCCTGCAGGACAGACGTTCAGTTATCAACACAAAGGTTTACTTTACATCAACACGCACTTCTTTCATCAACTGGAGGATGATTTGGTAGGTAAGGTATGAAAACATTGACATAAAAAGGGCTAAGAGTTTCCACACGTCGGCCCATCTACAACTTTGAAACTACAAAGTCTCAGAGTTTTACTTTCACACTTGGAGGGGAACTCCAGAAGAACCAGAGCCTCATTTTTACATATTTTGGATACAAAAAGTTTTGAAAGTGCTCCAGTAGACTGCATCAGCCGGCAGCCGTGAAACAGGCTGTAATGGCTGCAAAGTAATCTGTTGAAGGCAAATGCTCCCGATCAAAGAACGCCAATGCTTCTCTTAGTCTTAGATTGAATTCTAAGTGTCTGACAACATTACAGAAAGGATCCCCACAGACATAGACCTTTTTGTTAAGCGTAAAGCTGGACATATACTTGCTTTTAACTACAAGATGCAGTATGGACATGAGCAGTAGGGGCATCGTAGAGGGGATGTGAGAAAGTTCTGAAGACAAGCTGATAGACTACAATTATCCACATGTGTACAATGTGTCGTTGCCACTGAGCAGAGACAAACACGCCTGTCAAACAGCTGCAGACAGATAAGTTCTGTTTTAGAGTCGACGTGGAAACCTGCAAAACTAAATGGGAACAAGTTCGGGAGCGTTACGTCCGTGCACGGAGGAACATGTTGGAGAGACGAGGACGGTGGACACACAGAAGATGTTTCTGCTGTGATCTCGGAGTGAACATCACAGTAACCTCCTCGAGTGTCTCCATGTCTGTTGTTTACATCCCGCACATACGGTAGCTGCATCCAGCCTGAGCTCTCTGGTTTGCCCTCTAGAGGATTCCTCCAGTAACACACGTAGTGCAGAGACAAGTATGTGAATAACTACATTCATGACGCAGCTGGCTGTGTACGCGAACACAGGTTAAAAAGCAAGTATGTCTCCTAGCCTTTTATCGAACCAAGAACTGTTGAATCGCTCTCTGCAAAGGCAGCATAACAAGCTGCAAAAACCATCTGACACATAAACAGATGCCTTCTGCACCACCTCCTGTGAAAGATATCCGGCTCTTTAGCTGCGAGATTTTTCACTTTCTTCACCAGCGAGTCTCGAGCTTTGTCTGGCCAGCGTTTGGTGCTGGGCAGGTAGTGTAACGTGGGTTTATCACACCTTGCTTTGCTGAGAACACATAACCAAAAAGGAAATGTGCTATAAAGCTGAAACGAGAGGCATAAAAACATGCAGAGCTGCAGAGCTGGTGAGAATTATCTGTGGGTTTGTAAACAAGAGACACCTTTCAAAATAAAGTCAGTGTAAAAACATACTCAGTAGAGCAGATTTAAACATTTTTTTCATCATTATGACAGATTGTGTTTGTGTCTTATCATTGATGACGATGTGTTTTTCTCACTCTGGAAATCTTCTCGGCCAGCTGTAACCTCCCGTCCAGCTCTCTGCGGATCTGAGCCGCCTGCTCGTCCACGTTGTCCAGCTGTAAATGAAAAAATGAAAAAAACATAAGAAGAGTTTCATCAGTCAGCCAATCAGAGAGCTGCAGGATCAATAAACCACTCCGAGGGACAAAGCAGGAGAGACTCAGAGGAGGTTCACTTGTGCATTGATAAAGTAATCAGCACTGAGGTGGTAACAGACCTCTTCATCAGAGCGCCTCTCCACCAATTACAGGACAGAAATATTCAATCATGTGTGTTTACAGTTAAAGCTGCAGTTCCTCTGGTGTCCACTAGATGCTGCTCCATGAAAACTCTCACCTTGCCTCTGATTAACATGCTAGAATGAATTACACAAACATGACAGCTCCCTGGAAGTGAGGCCAAACCCTCGCTGACTGGCTGCAGTATAGGTCATAAAGCCTAACCCTAACCTCCAAACGAGCGCTGACGAGCCGTTTCAGGGGACCAGCTCTTCGTCTTCTGCTCCAGACGTTTGACTTTAGTTTCTCTGACCATCTCTGTTGTTTACTCTTCCACTCTGCAAGGTAGGCGCTCATCACATGACACGCCAGCTCCCCCAAAAGAGAAGCCCAAACCTCTCCGTCGCCCCCTGGGGGAGGGGCTGTTAGTTTAGGGAGCGCAGCCGTACCTCGAGCATATCTTATCGTAAGCAGGGATCAAACATGCAACCCAAAGATTTTAGTGTAAATAAAGAGGTAAGAGTCTGATATTCACACAGGTTTATAATGTGAGATTCTTCTAAATGGAAATGCATGATTTGACGTTCAGTTGAGAAAAGTGCAAACACTGTTGAAACGAGGAATGTGATGTGTCCTTGTCTTTTGTTTTCCTCAGCTTCGAGTCGACCCTTGACTAACAGGCTATGAGTTTACTTCATTCTAAGTGAAGTGGCCTTATGTAAAGCTCCTGTTCATTGTCTTCATGCACTTCCAGCTTCACCACAGAGAGCCGAGGCGGAGCTGCGTGCGAGCTCCACACCGAGCAGAGATCAGCCGACAACTCGTCTGTTAAACTTTATGTCAGCGAGTCTCAAAGAGGAGATGAAAGCGGAGAGAAAATTGAACGAGGTTTGCTTACTGGGCACAAAAACTGTGCCTCGTCTCACAACTCTGTGATGAGCAGGGGCGTCTCAATGACAATCAGAGATAAAGCAGCTCTGATGGAAGCTGGCCTGAAGCCAAAGAGACAAGTGGAACCTTCAGAGCGATAACAGAGAGGAAAGATAAGCTGTTTAATTTGACTCTGTTCCAAAATGAGTCCCAGAAAATCAGTTCAGAACCTGCAGTCAGAGAGAGCAAACTTCCTTCAGTCACGCTGAGGAGACATCAGACCTGCAGGCTGCAGAGGAGCAAACTGAAACTCTAACAGGAGCCAAAGTGACAGGAACACACAGGTCAGGTCCGAGAGCCTCTGGTTCCAGACGTCTCAGGTTCCTGTCCTGGAGGGATCTTATCTGTGACTTTAAATTTCAGCCTGCAGCCATCTGACGAACAGACCCTCAGCTGGAGGAGGTTCACCATGTCTGTTAGTGAACTGACCCTCACTGACACACAGGCTGCAGACGCTCCGTGCTTCACTTTCTCTATTAGGATTGTGCTTTAAGGTGAAATAAGGAAGAAAACATCCAACCTAAGAGTTCTGAACAGATCTACAGTCAGATTTTCAACCCAAGAGAGAGAGAGCAGCTGTGGTCGAGCGACACAGACAGGAAGTGAGGAGAGCGAGCGCCGTTAATGTAAATAAAGCAGTGAAACAGAGAAATCGGACGTTATTTTCTGAGTGTTTCACAGCAGCTAACACGCCTACACCTCCGCACAACCCGCAGGAAGGGACAGGGTTTAGTTTTTGTGTGTCTGTCTGCTCCGCCCTCCGTCACACCTGCAGCTCTGATACAGCAGCGACACAGCGGACTGTTCTCATTCACAGAACGACACATGAAGACGTTTGTGATGTCACTTTCACGTCTCATAAAGATGCGATAGCGTCTATTTTTCGATCTATTTTCTATTTTTGTTGCTGTGGTAACGAAACAAGTATCACGTATTGGTTTTTTTTACTAGTATTGTATCGAAGTTTGAAATTCTGGTATCGTGAGAGCCCTATCAAACCTGAAAACACACATCATGTTTAATGACCTCGTAAAAATCCTCCCAAGGCGTCTCCTCCTCCTTCCTCATTAAAAATTCCCGATCTGCGTAGGCCCCGCCCACTATGCACATTTCCAACCACCCCCTCTGTCGCGAAAACAAAACACGTCTCTGCCATCGTTTAGTGGCAACTTGTTGAAACTTAGCTAGCTTGAAATGTAGTCATTAGCAGTCGTAACGTTAACGTTAGAAGTCAGTAGTAAGTTCGCAAAAATTACGATGTCGGTTACAGCTAACTGGTGCATTGCCAAAGTGGTTGTGGTTGCCATAGGTTACACATAATGATCTGCATAGCGTCACCTCATCCATTAACGGGATTGGCTCCTTGTGACGTCTCAAACCTGCCAATCTGAAAACGTGTAAAAAGCAGACATGCCCAGCCATGGAGATGACTGCTGATGTTGTCCCTGATGTGTCTTGTAGCACATGAGAAACACCACATGGAGATGTTAACAACACACTGGATTTTACCTGGAGCAGCTTTGGGGTTTTTTAAACTCTTATTTTTTAAAGAAAACGTAGAAATGTGTGGACAGTCTGCGACACTAATGTAGCTCTAAAGACGAGGAACTGGAGGCGGCTTTCAGCAAAATCGATTTTCCCTCCTTTTAAATCTGAAGATACCTTCAAGGTCAGGTTTAAAATGTTCATTAGAACAAGTAGATGAAAACTGAAGCCTTACTTACTGTTAATAAACCCTTGATGAATGAATGAATGAATGAATGAATGAATGAAGCTAGCTTCCAGATACAACACGTCTGTGTTTGCGGGGCGTCAGTCAGCAGAGTGATGCTGCACGCTGTCACTTTGTATTCCTGCTTGTGTCTCCTGTTAATTACACTCAAAGCTAATTAACTGTTGTGAGATAACAGAGCTCAGAGTCCATCCACTGGTTATCAAACTCTGTGTGTCACATGTTTCAGGAGAACACAGAAGAAACATCCTGCATGTGAACAAAATATAACAGGACGAGATGGGGATCAGAAATTATACTGACAGAACCGAGGCGAATTTAATGTTTGTAACATGTCAGATTCAATTCAAGCCACTTTGTTCGACCCGGCAGACATGTGTTTGCAGAGGTACATGTCCTGCACTTACACTACGGGTAATAATGACTATGCAAATGTACAGTGGAAGGCAATCAGTGCAAAAAACGGATTCATTTAAGTTCTTCAAAAGAAAAAGAAAAGTGGGATTCTGGGATAAAGTTTCATATGATGAAAATTTAATTGAGATAACTTTTCGAAACACCTTCAAAACTTTATTTCGTTAAGTTAAAAAATAAGTTAACTTCTTACACATCTAGAAAATGATTCTTATTTACAGCTGCAGCAGTAAATAGATTCATGAGAGCATTATGTCAAAGATAAAAGACACAAATACCGACACCCAGTTTGGCTGCATGTGCTAAAATTAACGAGCAAACACACACACACACACACACACACACACACACCTACACACACACACACACACACACACGGATCAGAGAACATGATGGCTTTGTTACCATGACTTCTATTATGTGATCTTTGTTGGCAGCCGTTCTAATTCTGCCTCGGAGCATTTCTATGACAACCATTCTTCCCATGATGCTGTGAAAGTCTCTGAAATGTGTCGACACGTCAGAGAGGAGAAACCTGCACATGAAAGTGTGGAGAGACAACTAAAGTGCAAATAGCCTGAAGGAAGACAGTGTTAGCGCCTTATTTCTGAACGAGCTAAGAGACTGAATGCAAAGTCATTTTAGGAAAACAAATCTGCAACACACGAGCATTTAGACGACAACATATGACTTCAGATGGAGTCAGTTGGAATGGCCATATGTTTGTTTGTTTGTTTGTTTTTTAAAGACGATCGGAGACACCTTTATTAACAAAAAAGAAAATCAGGTCCTTCGAAGGACGTATTTTAAGGTTGATTGTGTCACAGCGGCGCGTCGAAGGCTGTCCCATTTCGAAGGCTCCTTCTGTTGCGGCCAATAAATGCGTCCTCCTGTTCTCTGGTCATTAGGGTCCATCATGTGCATCCTTTGTGGCCCAACGTATCCCAAGATTCATTGCGTGCCAATTCAAACTAGACTGTGGATTCTTAAACGGCCGAGGACTCAGCGTTCATTTTGGCAGCTATTTTAGATTTAGTGTTGAAAATATGAGGCTACAAGGCATGGCTACTATCTGGGGCCAGCTTCATCATCTGCAGTAGACCTCCGGTCAGAGAGAGACACAGAGCAGGGAGTTCCATTTGACTTGAGCTTTAATGAGCAAACATGAAGCATGTTAATATTAACTGGTATTATATTAACATCCATCCATCCATTGAAGGCATAAAACCAACAAACTCAGCCATGATTAGCATATTACAGGCATATGACAATGAAACCGAACATAAATCAGCCATGAACCAATTTTAGCCAACCACACTTATCGGGCTAACATTAGCATTAGCGCGCTAACGTTAGCATTCGAGAGCTAACTTTTCATCATCCCTTCTCAATGATACAGTCTGACTGAAGCACACAGCCGATGGTCGCTCCTGTGCAGAAGAAGCGTCGAATGACGATTAAAACGCCCCTTTTTCTGTGAGCGCGCTCAGAGCCTGAAGCAGAAAGCCCGAGTGACAGAGAAAGTTCACATTCGTGATACCCGTTAGCCAGTAACAGGGATGCATTGCTTGTATTTTGATAGACAGATTAAACACACAGTGGGGGAAAATATGCATTTTGAATGTCCGACAGTGACCACTCACGAAAACAAAACATACGTGTCGTAGTTTTTATTATCAAAGATCTATTTTTAGCTCATCAACGCCAAACTTCAAAAAATAAGTTAGTTGAAGTTAGTCGCTAGTTAGCCAGCTATCTACCTGTTGCTAGGCGACAGAAGCAGCGCTTTAAGTGACGCAAGGGTAATGGCGGGAACAGCCGGAACAATAAATCCTCAGTTGAGCAGACCGTCTCATTTCAGTTTGGCTTTAGCGTCCACACAGGATACAGATGACGGAGGATGCAGCCCCTGAACTGAGACACAGCTAATATCATTTTTTTGGCTACGTAGTGCTAGCCCAGCTGGCTAAAGAGTAAGCAGTTAGCCTGTTCGGTAAACCAACTTTTGGAGGAGCATCAAGCGTTCAACAAGATTTTTAAACCATATATACCATCATCTCCCTCCAGGGTCAGGTGGCAGTGGCCCAGACGTCCTGCTCCACAGCAATATTTTCCAGTTCCTCCTGGGGGATCCCGAGGCGTTCCAAGGCCAAACGGGATATATAATCCCTCAAGCTACCGACAATGTATTGCCATAAGATGACAGCTTATTTGGCCGACGCGTTCAGCCTATTTTGCTTTCCAGATGGACGTTTTTCCTTCAGCAATAAAAGCCTTCTCAAACGTGATTGGTCAGAAACCAGAACACTTCTGATACCAAGACCTGGTCCCTCGCCAACAGATTTATACGTTTACTAAAGACACAATCACACCCTGCCATCAGTAGCAGGACTCAAGAGAATGAAGAAAACAGCACATATGGAGCTTTATCTAACAGAGAAGCCTCTGAGAGGAAAATAAAACACCAGAGAAGGCTGATTTTCAGACTAAACTTCAGAGGTTTGTGTCACAGCTGAGGGCAGAGCCGCAGCCCGGAGCTGCTGCTAATTTATTAGAGCTTCATCCACCTGCCTCCTGCAGCTAATGAGAGGCGACACACAGATAGAACCAAAGCAGAAATCAATGGACCTCCTCCACAGGCCGCTGTTTTTGGCGAAAACATCCGTAATTTAAGGATCCAAACAAGCTACAACACCTGAACACACTTGATTGGATGGTTTTAAATCCCCGGTGTGTGCGTGTGATTAATGGCACCAGAAAACAACTTTAAAATGAGTCCTAAAGTTTATTTCAGAGCACATGGGTGTGAAAATGTTCTCACTGTATTTAAAGCATTCTCACGACTCTGTAGAGCTTTAATTAAACATGTGCCCTGTGGTCCGTGTCACACCGTGTATAACTGTTTAAATTATGTTCACGCCCAACTTTAAATTGGGAGCAGGCAGGTTAAAACCACTGGATTCTCTGAGAAATAAAGGAGCTAATGTAGCTTAAAGTGCTGCGATGGCTCCTGTGAAAACACAAGAAGAGAGCGAGCAGACAAACAGCGAGCAGAGGCTGTTACTCTGCTTCAAACCCTTCACTCTCATTAGCTGCGATTAGTGTTAATAAAGAGTCATAACTCAATCAAACATAAGGAGACAGACACGATGCAGACACGTTTACATTCAGCTGGACTCAAACATCCTGAGGATATCTGATACACATCATTCATTCATGCGTATAATAAAGCTGCTTCTAAAAGTGTTGCACCAGTTTTGTTGGCAGTTCAAAGCACCAAGAGATGAATGAGCACACAGTTTCTTTACCCCCTCTTCCTTTCAGCCTCTCTTCTTCTTCTGTTCCGGCCTCTAATGAAGCAGGACAATAATAAAATCCGTCCTGGCTACAGACACACTGTGTTCGTTATACAGGCGAGGCTGTCAAGTGATCTGTGAATGGAGCTATTTATGTTGAGAGCCCGCTACAGCAGAGGAAGCATGAGTGAGGATTACTGACGTGCTGTTTCCTCTACAGAGTGGTATTTAAAACTGTAAAGTCTGTTCCTCCAGAAAAAACTGAAATAAAAACAGATGCCATCTTTTCCGTCCAGTAACTGCAGCTAGCATTTAGCTCTGCTTATCCAAGTTTTGTTTTTATAAAGCTAGTCGGCTGTTCAGCCCCCGAAGTTATCCCAACACCACTCCTCTTCTCCAGCGACCACACGGGTTCCCTGATGAATCCAATCAGGACTCTGGTGCCCGTCAACAGGGCAGGAAAGGGAACGAGTCGTTCGGTAACTGCCTCAGATCCACCCAGAAATCAACAGGATTCAGGTAAATTATCATGTGATGATGACAGAAAACAGGAGTGCAGTATTAGTGCGGATCAAAGGTATCTTAAAGTCAGCAATCTGTTTATTTTAATCCTGCTGATAAACAAGGGATACTTAATATCAGCCGATACTCGAGTCCAGGTATCAGGAAGGAAAAATCTGAATCTTTAAAGGGAACTGATCCGTTCTATCTCCTCTGGATCTACAGTGGAGGAACAAACCTCGCTTCCCGTCACGCTTCAGTAAGAGAGAGAGCGGCAGAGAGACGGTAAACACGAGCAGGTCAGAGAGAACGTTAAGCTTAACATCAGACCGCGGCTTCATTCAAAAGTTTGCCGGCGCTCCCCAGAACGTGGTGCCTCAGGAGAACACCTATATCACCTACGACGTGAGCTGGACCTGGTTCTTACCCCGTATATTAACAAGATCCGTTTCTGCTCACACATAACTTTACTGCCCGAGCTCTTATAGGAGAAATTCGGTATTTTTAAACCTGGGCCCAGTTTTCACAAATGTGTGTGTTGAAATGACTCATAGGAACAAAAACTTTTAGACTCGGTCCAGTAGATGTCCTCCCTCGTAGCTGCAACATAATCCAGTCAGAACAAAGTGCTTGTTTTTGCCGCTGACTGGCTCAGATTGTTGCTCCAGGTGTCCGACAACATTACGGAAATGATCCGTACAGAGATCGTCCTTTTTTTTAAAGAGTAAGATCCTTTTCGTGTCACCAGAAACAAAAGTCTCGCTCTGAAATCTCGCCAGTGGTAAGATGTTACGGGACGGTGTAAACGTGAGTCAGAGTTGGAGAGAGGATTTGGTGAGATTGTTGTGTTGGTGTACAGAAAGTATAAGTTGGTGTGTTTGTTTTATCCTCCTGCCTGAGCTCGTCGTCTGTATACTCATACGTCATGCAATCCATCTCAGTTGTTGCGGCCGTATCGCGGCTACAACATCTACTGGACCGATTCCAAAAGTTTTTGTTCCTATGAGTCATTTCAACACACACATTTGTACAAACAGGGTCCGAACTTCTCCTTTAACTCTTTGCGACGCATCGACGCACGTTACACAAATGGACACATTTCCGTAACCAATGACGATTGATAAATAAACCTGACACAGCACAGCTCGCTTGGAGCGCTGCATAGACAATAATAAATGTCTGGGAAGCGTGCTCCTGCAATTACCGTTTATTGCCATTAGGTGCCGCCAAAGACGACGAAACTGAGATCTTCCAGATTTTGTCTCTTCGTAAGTAAGTTTGTCATCGTTGTGTGGTTGTTGTCTTACGGACATCTTCCAATAGTTCGAATCTTTGTGGTTTTTTTTAGAAGGAATAATAGAACATCATTTTTGGCCAGATTTGACAGCACTACTACGCTGTAGAAATGTAATGAGATTAACTGAATATTCATTCTAATTCTTACGAAATGTTTCAAATTGAGTCGACTTTGCATTTCCACTTTGCATGTTGAATTGTCAAGTGCACGTTGAAATGCTGCTGAATTTAGGAAGGAGACTACAAACTTTCACAGGTAGAAGAAAACGTGCAGACGGACGGCTGGAGATGAAAAAGTAGAAAGTATTACTGACTCGGGATCAAGGTCCTTGGACTATCCCTCCGTTATATTTGGATTCCGTTTGTATAAAAGGTTCTGCAGTGTTTGATTTCTCACGGATGAATTTAAAACATTTTCTACTGAAGCTGTTGTTAACTTTGCTCATCACCCACCTCACCTCAAGGACTTCTACCTCCTCCTTCTCGGCGGCTGCTCGAAACAGAGACACGGTTCATCTCTGCGTTCATCAGTGGCTGTACTTTAAGAACTGTGTTTCATTCTTTCTGTATTTACAACTGATCTTAAGATCTTTTTTATTATCTGTATCGTTTGCTCGGTTGCTCTTTGCTCGTTTATTTTTTGTACTTTTAATTTTCACATTTTTAAAACTACATTTTTGTTTCCCTGTGATGTAGAACGTAACAGTCAGGAGATCAACACAAACACAAAGAGGAGGGGGATGAAATCATAAAAATGAAACCTGTTTTTTTGTCCTGCAGGCTCGTCTCAAACTGAACGCCGATCACTCTGAACTTTAAATGTGACCTTTCTGTTCCTGCAGACTGAAGATGACTGAGGTCCCTGCGGGTCACGAGACCGACTCTGAAGGGAATAAACAAGACCTGAACCCGTCAGGCCTGAAGACCGAGCCAGCTCGGGCTGAGTGGGATGAACAACTATTAAGACCGCGGGGAGGTCAAAGGTCAAGAGCACTCCTGCAGCTAGAGAGTCTGTGGGTTTATCAAGACACATTTCACAGTTATACTAAGGCTGCATTGATCAACTCGACTTCTCATGAGTTCATGATGTTCTTTCAGGATGATATTGATCTATTAAAACTCACGTTAACTAATAAAAAGGAAAAGAAATTAAGAACAAGAAAATCAGGGGACCGAGGACTTCGATTTTTGTTGCCGTGGTAACGAAACAGGTATCGAGTATAGTTTTTTTACTAGTGTCGTAATGAAGTTTTAAATTCTGGTATCATGAGAGTTTTTCAAAATTTCAAAGGCAGAAATGGATCAACTCTGACTTTTCACAGTTTATCTGACAACATTTCCATCAGTCGTTCGCTCCCTCAGAGACCTGAACCTGCAGCCGGATACCAAACACCAAGAGGCTGACATAAAACTTTATTATATTTTCTCTTTTTCTCTTTTACTGAAAGTACATTTTACTTCTTCACCTATCTCTGTTCAGCTTTGTTGTCCTTGTTTTGGTTTTGGAGCTGTGTGTGTCCTTGTCCCTGTACACACCCCAGTGATGAAAGCATTTTCTTGTTGTTGGATTCTTTAGTAAATAAGTAAATGATGTGAACCTCTTCGTGTGACACTGTTTTGCATGTCAGAACTTTCTCTCCTCATGTTCTTTGTCTGCATCTATTTTGTTTTTATCTTCCGGCTTCAGTGGACAAAAGAAAAAGAAGAGTTTGACATTTTTGTGCATTAACTTTGTTTTGGGAAATATCTGATGATGACAGAGTTTTTAAAGCAATCATTTCTGTGTCACTGTGGATTTTAAAGTGATAATCTCAAAGATCTCTGTTTCGTTCTCTTTGGCGGCACCTGTGGTGATAAACGGTAATTACAGGAGCACACTTCCCAGATATCCAGACAGTGCTGTATGTGTGACGTCCACGGTTGGCTCCGGTTGTAACTCTTGATTTTCCTGGCTGACGGTCGCTTTCCTTTTCAGACTGTTTGCTTCATCTGAGCGTCGAGTTTGTTTCACTTCTTGTTGAAGTTGTATCTGTAGTCATCCATCTTTTCTTTGTTTGTTCAGCCATAGTAGATTACTGTTTACTCGCAACACTTGCAGAGAGCGGAAAAGCAGCCGCTTAGCTCCGCCTACCCTCTCTGGCAGACCAACCACTGCTGGCTGATGGAAAACAGGATCCACTGACTGTCTGCACAGTGAACAAACACCTGCAGACACTCTGAGCTCACATTGTTTTACACACTTTGTGCCTTCATATTCAGCTCAGCTTGTCTTTAATCACTAAAAAGAAAAACTTCTTTCTTACAGTTAACGTCTACAAATCTCAGTTCTGGCTCAAACTCTAGTTCAGCAGCACCACACAGCTGCTGCACACTGTATCATGTATTTAAACCAGTGTTATAACAGCAGAGCTCAGAGTGAGCCACCGAGGGAGAAAAATGAACCACAGCACTGTGTGTGTGGTTTCACTCGATGTTTTCCTTCCACACTGCAGAGGACAGAGGCAGCAGAGGGGCTGTAACTCTGAGTTTATGGTTTTAATGCAAACACAAGTGTGGAGAAGCAACATAATCACCTGCATCTGTTAGCAGGACGGCTGCTGGAGTCTGCTTTATTCTGAGGTAACACCACAGACTCCCTGTAAAGCTGAAAACTGCCTTCTGCCCCACGTACCGGTGACCAGCCCCTGCTGCTTTTTTACACAGAGCAGCGATGCCACTATTTCCTTTACATTTCCATTCAGTCAAAGTTCCTCTACAGCAGCATCTAGTGGACATTAGAGGAACTACAGCAGAGGACACCAGAGCATTGACTTCATAGCGTGTGTAGTGAGTGTGTGTGTGTCTGTCCATGTGTGCCTCACCTGGCAGGCGTTGTACAGCAGCTGGTGCTCAAACTTGCGGATGCCGAGGATCTGCTGGAACATCTCGTACAGCTGCTCCTTACTGAGGATGAGCTCCGACACGGCGCTCAGGTGCGCCCTCTGAGGCTGCCGCCGCATGTCCTCGTCCCCCCTGTAGATGGCGTCGTACTTGGCGATCCAGGAGCTCAGCACCGTCTCTTTGCTCAGGCCGTCGATCTCCGGGAGGCTGCGGACGCGCCGCTCGATGTTCTTCTTGAAGACCTCGCGGAAGTCGTTTGCCGAGCAGCCGCCGCTCTGAACCATCCGGAAGACACGCTCGCTCTTCAGGAAGCCCTGACGAAGGGAGAGACACAGAACAAGGTTATATTATTTCTGTGAGGAGTTCAGCAGTCAGACGCTCCTGCTGCTGCTGGTTACGTTCTGGAAAAGCAATAAAATCCTTGAATTAGCAAACGAAACAGCATCCAGTCGCTCTGGAGATTAAAATGTTTTCTGTCTTTTCATGTTTTCAGACCTTTTAACCAAGCAGCTTGGAGAAAATGTCTGTTTATCTTCAGAGCGACACACCAGCACTGTATCAAAAACCTGGTAACAACCTTGACATTTTGACTCGGCACAGGAGCTGTTTGAGGAGGTACTCTGGGTGGTTTGTCGTGTTGCTTAAAGAGAACTTCTTTCTTTATTATAACCTGTACAGCTGCAACATCTAACGCAGAGTCTCAACTTTTTTGTGACAGTTTTTTAGTGCTTATTCAAAGAAAAAGGTCACCTGGGTTCAGACCTTTAAAGGGCCAGTTCGCCGACTTTAAACCTCAGTCCTATCATGCTGTAATGGGGAGCTGATGCCGTTATGGTCCACCAGTATATTCTCGTCGCCCTGCAGTGAAACGGTACTATTTCACTCCAGCGTCTCTCGCTGGGTCGTTCCTTTCAGAGGGAGCGGCGCAATGCATGCTGGGTGTTGTAGGAATGTAGAATGTGCGAAAGCACGAGCTGTTTGTACAACTTTCTCCACAGCTATGGCTCCAATTTCAAATATTATTTCTTCTATTGATTACAGAGAACACCAGCTTTGACTGAACTGCTCCTTTAAACCCGCCAACTCCATTGAATATATTAACACGTGTGACATTGTGATGCTGGACCAACAATGGGCTGACCAGTGCAATAAGCGGGGCTGTTGTTAAGTGTTTCAAAACTCTAAATGATGTTAGCATGCGGCGGATAAGTCAGGGTAATGATTGGTTTGGAGAAAATAATGCCACTCCTCTTTGGAAATCGTTTAGATTGTAGGCAATGCAAGACTGCTGCACGGTGCGGCAGTGGTTAGCGCTCACAGCTAGAAGGTTCCCGGTTCAAACCCCAGTTCAGATGTAGTGGGCCTTTCTGTGTGGAGTCTGCATGTTCCCGCCGTGCATGCGTGGGCTCCCTCCGGGTACTCCGGCTTCCTCCCACAGTCCAAAGACATGCTCGTTACGTTCACTGGTGACTCTAAATTGCCCGTAGGTGTGAATGTGAAAGGTTGTCTGTTTGTGTCAGCCCTGTGATTGACTAGTGACATGTCCAGGTGTAAACCCGCCTCACGCCCAGCTGGGATAGCCTCCAGCCCCCCCGCGACTCTGGACAGGATAAGCGGTGTAGATGATGGATGGATGGACGGATGGATGGATGGATGGATGGATGGACGGATGGATGGATGGATGGATGGATGGATGGATGGATGGATGGATGGCAACGGAAAGAATAAAAAGACGTGAACAATCTTAGTGCTTCCTGCAGAGCTCTGATTGGCTCAGTTGTTTTCCCATGCAGGGAACCAGCCGTTAACGAGGACAACAGAGGACACGGAGCTGATCAGGGTGGTGATCCAGAATCACTGCGTCTGCACTGATCGGAAACTGAGCAGAAATACACCAAAGAAAACGTCTCGATGAGCTAACTCCACATTCAACATTCATATGTAGAATTTATAATATGAAGAGACTGAAGACGTGGTGCTACAATGCCTTGTGAATTATTCACACAGCCAAAGATATTTTTAGACTTTCCTCCTAAAGATCAGACAATCAGATCCCTCTCACATGTTTTATGAATCTGTCCCTAAACTGGGACCGGATGACGCGCAGCTGCAAACACAACAAGCCGAACAAAAGGAAGCATGTCAGGTTGCTCCTCCGCCTGGGTTAGTGCTGCATCAAACACACTGAGGTCATCAGTAAAGGCTCCCAGTTCCTTTAATTTAAAGTTAAATGCACTCAAAGAAATGACGAGAAGCTCCTGAATGACTAAAAGCCATTTTCTGAATTCTGCTCAGACAATTGAAACCTCCAAATGATCCAGAGAGCAGACAGGACCGCCCTGACCTCCTCCGCAGTCATTCAGACGCTGTGATGTTAAACTCTCGGCTTCATTCACATCCGCGACTTTTGACAGAAGTGAAGCTGGATGAGTCTGAAAGAGGAGTAAGTGGCTGGGAGGGAAGCGGCGGCGGCGGCTCGCTGTGACATTAAACAGTCACTCAGCCGGCTGCTGCTTCACCTCTTCCTGTGCGTCGCTGTGAGACGGCGAACGGCAGAACATCAGCGGGAAAATGATTCATCTAATGGAGGCCGAGAGCGCAGAGAGGGCGGTGAGAGGAGACGAGCAGGCACAAACATCATCGGACTCAAACATATCCAGCTTCTTTCCTCTGCTGATCGACACACATGTTTGATTTATGGCTCTAAATGCTCCTGCATTTATCAGAGAATATTTTAACTTCAATTCTACAGTCTGCAAACATCAGAAAGAAAGACAAATAGACTCAGGTAACCTTTGAGGATTATGTAAGTTTAGGTTTTACGTCTTCAGATGCAGAAACACTTTATAAATCACAGCCCAGCTAAGGCTGAAGTTTTGAAACTTGACGGTTCTAAATTATTTCTACATGACCTCAAATCTGCACCCACCTTCTTCAGGCCCCTTCTGTGACCCCTTCAGTTAAAATCAGAATATTTATTAACATGTCTCTCCCGTTTCTGACTACGCACCCTGACCCTGAACACGTTAAAGTAGAGGTCAGATTTCAGTGCTGTAAGGGAACATAAGCTGCTGTGGCACAAAGAGAAACATGCGTAGTGACAGATTAAAGGCACGGTTTCTATTGACTTTTTACTGTAACAGATGCATTAGTTCAACACGTTCATACGCACACAATCATTTTCAATAAAATACAAAATAGTTTTCATATTGCAGAGCGAGTTCGGCAAAAGAAGTGAAGAAAACCTCTCAGGAGTCACCGTCTCATTCGATCAGAAACAAACTGCACAAAGTTTATTCTAAGTAATGTTGTTGTTGTTGTTCATGCAATAAATCCTGTTAAAGCTCTTTGTGATGGAGCTATCCACACGCACATCACATCACTATGAAGGCAGTTATAAGGGCATTTGCATAGGCATGCAGAAATTGCCCTATTTCAGCGTTAGAGGTCAAAGGTCAAATTCTGCTGTCCTAAGCGTCATGAAAGTGTGACTGGCAGATAGATTATAATCTAAGCTTTACAATGATATATGACTTCAAGACAATTTGTTTCAAGGCCCCTTTCATGTGTAACGCCAGCTATTTGACTGAGTTTGTCCCACGCGCTGCCCCTACTGGCTGTTGGTTGAATGACTTTGAATGAATTAACTCATCCCGTTGTCTCGTTCAGGTGTTGGGGATCCACCTGATCAGGAGGTGGTGAAGAGTTCTCTCTTCATGGCTTCACAGCAGCCGCAGGAGCAGCTGGATGAGATTCATTTGGTTTTTGCCTTTTAGTATTCTTTGTTCATGTTCTGATCCGGTAGTCCAGTTTTGTGTTTTTCGTGGCCCACAAAAAGGGAGGATGCATTTATCGGCTGCATCTCGAAATGGGACAACCTTCAACGCGCCGCTGCGACGCAATCAAAAATCAAATACATCCTTCAAAGGATGCAGCCCCTGAATTGGGACACAGCTGAGTGTCAGCACTGTGACTGACTGCCGATCAGTCCAGGTGTACGACAGCAGGGACAGGCTCCTGTCGCCCCCGCGGTCCTGAGGAGGATAAGCAGTATAGTAATGGATGGATCTTTATATTATGTATAAATAACAAATATTAAATATAAAGAGTGCTTTAAGGTTATTCTTTGACTCAACACACGAACAACACATGTTCTGACTGAAACACGTGGCGAGCGTCAGTCTGCTGAGAGGGTTGGTAACGGCGCCTCATGAGAGCGATAGACCCGCGGAGCGTGAACCAACAGCAGATGGAGAGGAAACTGCTGCGGAGCCACGAGAGCAACGACGTGGAACAGAAATAACTGGAAGCTTCAGAGTCTCAACAAGCTGATCAAAGAGAAACAGGAGAAAAGTGCCGCTCTGGTGTCACAGAAATCAGCAGAGACGTTTGGAATCAGCGGGAGGCGGCGCGCGGAGAGGGTCGTCTTTACGGTGATGGATGGAAACGGGCAAACGTTAAGTGGATGAAGAGGGAGGTGACAGATGCAGCCGCCACCAGAGGAGCCTGCTAACAGCGGCTGATCTGCCTCTCTGCATCACTCAACACAAACTGTTCACCACTGCAGAGGCATTACAACAGCTCCTGGAAGGACGCCCGTTTCATGATCACGCCAGAAACTAGGAGACAGATTTTAGGAGTAACTAGAGAGATGAAGCCGTGACTGTGTGATGAGGCCGCTTTCAGGTGTTCATGTTTTATTCTCCGTTCAGCTCTTAACCCGAGTAACACACTCTGAAAAGAAAAAGAAGAGAGCTCATAAATGTCTGTATCAGTTTTAAGAAAGCGCGCAGGATAAAGAAGATTTAAAAGCTGCTCACGAGGACGTTTTTAGGGGTGAAGAGAGCAAAGAAGGTCGCTATGTTTGATGCTAACTGACAGAAACGGTAGAACATAAATGAGACGGTGCCTTCCTCTCTCTGTAAAGTCTCCAGGTGCATCAGCTTTACTGAGCTGTTTGCCGTCTTGGGCGAAACGAAAAGGTTTTGTATCTCAGTGGGAATATTTCAGGTAAAATACACATTCAAAGATAAAAAGAAAACTGGCAGCGACAGTCAAGGCTGTAAACGCTGCCAAAGTTGCATCTAATCACTGACTTGGGAGGGATGAAGACTTTGCAAACAAATGATTTTTATTTCTGAGTAAATAAGAAATACAACAAACAAACTGGGTGAATCATTGTTATCAGAACTGCTTCAGTGATGGTCGAATGCCCTGCAGAGCACAAAGGTCACAGGGTTACAACAGAAATGAAGCTCAGCCTAAGTTCAAGCAGGAAGACGGTTTCACACTCATTCACTCAGTCTCATCTTTGTCCTTCCTGTCGGGTGATCAGCTGATTATGGGCGTGACCATTTTAAGTACTAAACCAGTCAGATGAAGCCTCAGCGTCTGTTGACCAATCATCCCGCTGCTGTCACAGTTTAAAGCTGTTCTCCTCTCTTCTGCAGACGTTTCAGCTCCTCCCCCCCGTCCACCTTCAAATCCATCTCATCAGTGTCCACGTCCAGCTCCTCAGCTCACCAGGGCCGTCAAAGGATATCCTAAATTTAAATATATAACCGAGTTGTAAGAAAAGATCGGATAGTGAATGTGAAGAAAAATCAGCACTTCTGTGGCTGTCTCACAAACTCTTGCGTGTTCTCGTATGTTCTCTTGGTTCCGGAGCATCTTTAAAAGCATCACATCACTTTACGGTTAATAATGAACTTCAGCCACCGTGTGGTAATGATGGCGGCGAATTCAAATCCCAGCTCGACCGGAGTGAGAGAGAGATTCTCACCCCCAGCAGAAGAGACTGGTCGGCTATAGGTACAGTTGTTTTGGGTTGTTGTGAACCTGAACCTGAACCTACATGTTTATGTTTAAATCACAGCACAGCTGAATGTCCGTTCTACCTAATCATCAGATCTGTTTATTTTGTGTAGGAAGCCTATGTAGATCTTTGAAAGGACATGTTCATGTCTCGCAAGTTTGTCTCTCGTTGTTTTGTGTGGAAACAGAATTTATGGCTTTAATTCTATTTGTTAACATTTTAAATAATTATGGTTTTCTTCACAATTCGTTGCACGTTTCTACTTTTAGTTTAAATTATCTCAACAAATGGTCGTGTAACTTCAGAGCAGAACAACATCAGGGTGTATTCTTCTTCTCTCCTGCGATCACATCAGTGTTAAACAAACAAGGTGTTGAAGTTTCCAGAGGAACCCCTGTGATTAACTTCCTTCTGTACATTTGTTTAGCCATCAGACTGTGAGTTCTTCACCCCTCAGACCACTGAGCCTCGAGAAGCTAGCTTGATCCTTCTTGTTAACCCTCGGAGAATGACACCGTAGCTTCTTTCATCTTGGTTGTGTTTTGCCCGTTGTTGCTTTATCTCAATTAGCATAGCACTTTTGGTTAACCCTTTGTTTTCTGTTACCCACGATATATATTCTGACTACAGCTGACTCTAGGCAGAGAGGTTTTCTACAACGTGCTGTGATGATCTCTCTCTACTGCGCAGTGAATAAAACTCATCTGAACCAAACACTGAATCGGACCTGAAGATTATTAATTTCTTCTACAGTTGGTATGTCGTCTTGTGGACACACTGCACAACAATAGCTATTAAACTGTTTTGTTTTTTAGAGGGAATAATCAAACGCCATCTTTGGCGTATTTTGACAGCATTAAAGCTCATCCTGCATCCTTTCTTCACCGCCACCTTCGAGTACATGATGACATCACAATGAGGACTAATCGCCAAAGACATTTCTCATATCCAAACTTGTAAAAAGTAATCACTCATCACTCTGCACCACTACATGTTACTTTGTGGTAGAAACGCTGCTTCACTTCTGAAGAGGACCCGACAAAGCTTCTCCTTCTTTCAAATGAAGCCTTCACTGACAGCAATGATTACAGACACATGTCTGGATGAGCAGAAGCTCTGTGTGTCCAAAGTGCAGTGAGATGACTAAAGTGAGTCCACGCTGACAGCAGACGTGTCTCTGCAGGATCAGCAGTGTTAAAGTCTGCTGTCCCCCTGTTGGGTTTCGTCCCTGTTATTTACGCACACATTATGTTCCTCGGAGTAAAACGCTGAATGAAGTTAATGGTCAGACTTCACAAAAACAACAATCAGCTTTATTGTGTTCAAAGAGCAGAATGACAGCGTAGTGACCAAACAGAGAGATATTCATTAGTCTGTCATCACGCCATTGTTGCTTCCTCCAGCCCGTCTCCGCCGTCAGCACACAGAGGAATGATGATGATTTAACAACGGTGACTGGCATGAAGACGGACTAATGGAGGAGCCAGCGCCTCATTAACCAGCACAGATTATTTTCCCATGCCGGGATGATTACTGCTCTCGCTTCCTCTGATTGTTTTCTATCCGAGCTGAAGCGGGCCGCACGTGAACGCAGCTCTGATGTTTCCTTAGTTTAAATGTGTTGAGTTTAGAGCGTCGCCGTCTACATCACTGAGCTCTGCTGTTATCTTCAAGCTTTGTGTCACATGTATTAAAGCCTGAGCTGCTACACACACACACACACACACACACACACACACACACACAGTGTTGAAGTTTCTATGTAACGTTACTCAAACAGGTGGAAGAAGTGAATTTGTCGGGGACTATTTTCAGAGACGAATTAATCCACATTTAACGCTCTACAGAGTATCAACAGCTGCACGGCTTATTATGCAGGACTGAATGACAATTAACTACAGTGTGGTGCAGGTGCTCTGTATGGTGTGTGTGTGTGTGTGTGTGTGTGTAAAGGTCACTCCCTCCTTAGCAGCTCTGAGCATCCTGTCAGGCAGCTGGAGGCTCTAACCCCCCGTCCAGACGCTCTCAGAGCCTGCATCGATAACTCCCCCGCCCCGCACTGTACGCCGTGCTCACCTGAGAGCATCCGTATTTAAACAGGAGAAACTCTGATCTGATCACCTAAGATCTGGGAGCATTGGAACAGACACTTTTAAACGTATAAATGCTCTTCAATCTCTGCTTCTGATCGCACACAATATTTGGTATTACACCGATTCCTAACAGGAAGTGATGCGAATGAGCGAGCCAGTAAACAACAGAACATGACCACTAACTGGGTGCCAGTGTCAGTGAGCAAGCTCAGCAGGGTGTCACTTGTTTAAACGCCACTTTTACAGCTTCTATTGTTGCTGTTTTTTGTCAAATTGTAATTAGAAGTGGAGCAGTGACATGTGATTCCAACAAAAAATCCCCTCGCTGCTCTGTGACGCCGACATGTTTCTGCTCAGGCTGGAGGAGGAGGACGGTTTAAAGATCGGGAAAATGTGTCATTTTCACATTTGTAAAAAATAAAAGTGAAAATATAAGCGTATAAACTTGACACAAGGAAAATTATTTCCAAACTATAGCGGGGCTTCCAGAAGCAGAAAGCGAACAATATACATCAAATTAAAGTGGGAAAAAGAACTGAACAGAAATATCACAGGAGGATTGGATCCAATGTGGGCCACACAAACTTCATCCACGAGCTCCAACACGTGGAGACACCTCATCAGTCACAACAAGAATGCTGGAGACACATGGACGCCAATCACTCCCATATTTCTGAGTGATTGTGGATGTGATGAACATTCTGGATCAACATATGTTTAGTCCTGAGACAGATTTTGACTGATGGAAACTCATTATGAAGTAAAAGTCCTTTATCTTTGTTTAATGACAGGATGTTATTATAAAACTGTTATCTGTGTAAAATGTTGTTTACTGCTCGTACAAAATCGATTACAAGGAAACATTAAGTCTGGAAGGCCTGCCTGTAGGGAGCTGCAGTAATCAATGTGTGATATCACGAGAGCGTGTAGCAGCAGGTGTGTTGCATGCTCTGAAAGGTAGGGTCTGATCTTCCTGATGTTGTACAGGGCAAATAGACATGACCGAGCATTCAAGGCCACGTGAACCTGAAAGGTTAGCTGGTCTTCACGCTTCATGGAGAGATCATATCGTGCATCTCTACACCAAACCTGCAACTGGATGGAAATAGTTAAAGAAATCTTTGTAACGGAGAGGATGACTTTCTCTCTGAGACTTAGACGCACTTTGTCTCAAGTTAAGGAGTTATTTTTTATTCTCTTGTTTTTTGTCTTTTTTAAAAAAGTGGAAATAAAGACTTGATGAAACGACACTTTGTAGTCCACAGGTGTGCAAGTAACTCTAAATATAAATGTAGTTATCGAAGGCTCTTTTTCTATCACAGAGACATGAAGAGACAAAGTGTTACATCTGCTGTGCTCCTCAGATGCTGCTCGTTCACTCTGTGCAGCAGGTGTTGAGCTCACCTGTGCCACCTTGATAGTCTTTGGATTTAAAGGACAGACCCGCCTCTTTTATATTTGATTGATTTGATAGAAGCTTGTTTTGCCCTAGTTTGTTAATTACTTCATTATTCAATTATTTTTGCTTGTTTTACGTAAACAATGTTTAAGGAAGCTTCATTATTGAAACAAAAAAGAAGGCATGGCAAAATAATCATTCTTCACTTCATTAAAGTTTCAAACTGCACACGTCCAAAAAGAAAGTCCACAGTGGGGACTTTGTCTGGGACGACGGCTCATTGCTGCAATCTGTAAAAAATAAACAGTGGACTGAAAACACTAACCCTTCTGCTGCATTTGGAGGGAACTTGTTTTGGACACTAAACAGAGACCTCTGATGCCCTGACATACAAACAGTGCTGTCTGGCCCACAGGGAAGAGATCAAACTTCTGTCAGCCTGATGCACCAACAACAAGCCGTGCTGAAAGATCAGCGACACAAGAGCAGAGCATTGATTTGAGGAGGCAGGGAGGAAAACATCACCGACCCTCCACATCAGTGGACTGCTGTGTGGAGGCTCCGCATCTCTGAGGACCTCTCATGGAACCACCACACATCCTCCATCATCAACAAAGCACATCACTGCCTGCACTCTCTAAACCGGACTGAAGCAGGTTCAATCAACCACAGGTTTCTCCCCCTGTGTTCACCTGGTTTATGGATCGTTGGACATTTAAGTTTCCAACCATGAAGGTGCCCTAAAGTTGGAACAGCCAATCAGGAAAGTTTGAGAACATAGTGTTACCAGACTTAATGATTACTACATTTGCACATTTAGCAGAAAAATGGCGAGTGAAAGTAAATGCTGAATTGCCAAAAACTTTATATTTATTCATGTTGTGCGTCTCCATTTTTGGCTCAATTGTTAATTGCAATATGGTATTGGGTTGTAGCCATGACTTGCTCTCCAAATCGAGTGTCACACATAAAAAAGCAGCATCCATCGCTTTAACATTTAGGCTTAAAGCTTGTGAACACTCCAAAGTCCAACCTAGAGAGAAGGGACAATCTGAGGAACACTTGAGAGCAGGATCGCTTCCTCCTAACCCGCACAGTGAGAGGACACTAACCAACCAGGCTGAGGCCTTTGATTTGATTTGCAGATATGAAGCAAAGCACACGAAATCATCGACATCACAGCTGCTCGAGATCGATATCCAATCAACCGTGCAGCCCTGTGCATGCATATCAGGTTTTTGCATGTGAAACTAATGGAAATGAAACTATATTAGCTTAAAGACTGAGGTTTGGCTCGCTGAACTAAAACACTATAATGGGCGACGCAGCCCTCCCTCTGCTGCGCTCTGGATTCTATAGGCTCTCCTCCATTTGGCCTGGCGACACAAATGTCAGCCATTATTACTAATGAATCGATCAGCAGGAGACTTCCTCCCTCCCTGCTGCTCGAATTAATTGGGGCTTTAAAATTTCACTAAATTATTTACACGCCAGCAGAGCGCCGGGCTGGGAGTCAGGAGATTAAAGACACAGAGTGTTTGCAGCCCTCAGAGAGGCGGTTCAGCCGCCGAAGGGGGAGGAGGGAGAGCATCAGATGGGCACATCACAAAATGTTATCGCGGTCACACGGTCCAAATGTTTTGTTAGAGTTACAGCAATAAAAATATTTGCATACATGTATGAGAAAAGAATCAAGTCACTTTTTCTCATTCATTTAACAAACTGAATGCAAAACCAACAGTTAAAGACACAAATCATTTAATGTCACTATTGCAGTGAATAGTTGGGATCTTTGCCTGACAAATGAGTGTAATGATTAATTAGTTATCACAATTGTTGCATGCAGTATCTGTCAAACTGATTGTGTAGACGGATGGATGGATGGATGGATGGATGGATGAATACTTTATTTATCCTTAACAGGAAATTAACATAAAAAAAACTTTTAGCCAACATATACGTTTTTCTGGCACTATTTTCTCTCTTGAACAATTCAGTATCACTACGCCTGCAGCAGGCCGGTCTCTCAGGTAAGCCGACCAGCAGCTGTTTCACGGTGATTCTGATTCATTCACGTCATCGCTGAAGTAAACATGTCGGACTATGAAAGTGATGAAGACGATTTACCTTTAACAACGGATCCAACGGGACATCTGTATGAACCTGAATATACGGATGCTGAACTTCGTCAGATGGACGTAGAACGGGCAGAGACAGAAAGGAGAGAGACAGAAGCTGTGCAAGCAGACGAGGGGCCCGCAGCTGCTGAAACGAGAGCTGCATGAAAACTGGTGGTGCACCTGTGGGAAGTGCCAGCCAATGCTCACCGAGTTGGAGAGCTACTGCTGTCGGGAATGGGAGCTGGTCATGCCGCAGTTGCAAAATCTCTCACTCTCAGAGGAAGCCAGTGCATCTGTTTCTACCTGTATTTCCTCTGTGACAACAAACGTCCTCCGCCAAGGCACCGATTCCAGCGTGTTCTCTTAGAAACAGCTGATGGATCACGTCACCTGAGAGACCGGCCTGCCGCAGGCGTAGTGATACTGGATTGTTCAAGAGAGAAAATAGTGCCAAAAAAACGGCGCAGTATATGAAATCCGCAGACGGTGATTTTGTGTTGGAAATGGATCACCTTTGCCTCCGTGTTGTTTTTGTAGGGTCAAACTTTTTGGTTTCATGACCCTGGCATCTCACCGGAACTACTTACTCTACGTTCGGAACCGGACAGAAGTGCGACCACGGGACTCAGTGAGTACGCTAATGGCTTTGCTACGCTACACTACTGGCAAGTATTTCATACAACTGCGGGTCAAAAAATCCGAACTATCCCTTTAATCTTTCTATCTCCATAAAAAGTACAGTATATGTTCGGGGTGGGACAAAATATCGATACGGCAACATATTGTCGTTATCGCAGAAGCGCAGTATCGCGATATTATCGTTATCGTGGGCCGCGTATCGTGTATTGTATCGTGAATTACCCTGCGATTCCCAACCCTACCTTGCATTACAAACTTTGACTGACGTGAGGCGTTCAAGGTTTGTTTAGTTTCCCGGGTGTTTCTGTATTATTCAGTGACTTAGTTAAGTATACAGTTGATACTGTATCAGAGTTGGAAGTGAATTAAAAGTTGAGGAGGAAATAAGAAGAGCCGATTTTGCTGTTAAAGTATGTATGAAGTCTGTAATAACAGCTTTTAAATTAAACACATCGCTGTAGTTGTGTTGAGAATAAAGACACAAGAGTACACATCAATCTCGCTGGCAGCTGTGTTGAACCAATCATATTGCTTTGCTGATGTATACATTTAATCCCACGTGTATTTATGATTCAACTCTTCTGTCACAGCATTATTAAAGGTTTCCTATAAGCGCTCCACCGTCAGCTGTAGCCTGCTGGGAGCTGTGGATTATCTCTGCTCATGCATTAAACATGTTTCAGCTCGATATTAAAACGCCTGCTTCCACTCACAGCCTGAACATTTCATACATCAGCACAAAAGTTTACAATTCAGTGGTGGAACATAACTATATTTTTCACAAGACGTCTCTGTGCGACAACAAAGACTGTAAGTTTATTGCAATGATGGACAAAAACAAAAAGGGATGAAGTCTCTTTAAAAACGTTTTGTAGATTGTGAGAAGTATGACCAGTGATTTTATTAGGTGATCAAAATTAAGCCTTTAACATGTGTCACTTTGAGTTTTGCAAAGATGTTTAATGTTTCAAGACAACGAACTAACGCCGGGGACACACAGGACGAGGAAGCGCTGCAAAGCGCTGTGCGCCGGATTCTCTCGTTTCATGTGTGACTTCCTGCCAGGATTGAGAAAAAATTAAAAAATTTCATAAGGCAGAGCTGAAGTTTGCTTTGCTGCATGATGTTATTTTTAACCAAAGGAAAAGAAGTTGTGCGAGAACCATGTGGTAACAAAGATAGAAAAAAGGAAAGGACCGAGGTAAGATCCCTGGGGTACTCCAGGAATACTCAAATCAGTGTTTAGTTTGTCTGTTTAAGGTTCCTGTAGAGAGCACACAGCAGGTTTGGAAAACCTCATTCTTATTATCCTCATGAGATAATACTAACTAAGATAATAAAAACAGATTCAGGTATATCGTATTTTTTTTCTGCCAAAAACTTTTAACAATGGATCTCAAAATCCAACAAATGGGTCGATTAAGAAATTGAAATTAAATCAAGAGATCAACAGCATCAAAAGTCGCAGAAACAAAGTCGATGTCAGCTGCTAAAACGAGATCATCGAGGACTGTGGGAAGTGCTTTCTCTGTGACGACTTCAAAGCCTTATTCTAATTCATAAAAGAGGCACTGGCACCGTATATATGTATGTAGATATATATACCAATAACTAGGATAGAGACCAACATCCTTTATTCTTATGTACAAAAGCAAATTCAGTCATGTTCATTTATCAGGTAGGACTGGGTGATAGGGTCGAAATCATTATCCCAGTTTGAATCTCCATATTGGCAGATATTATTATTTATCATGGCATAATAAATCTGTGAAAAAGCACAATAATCAAACAGATGTTCCCAACATGAAACCGTTTCACAACAGAAAACTAAATTAATAATATTCTTTCACTGGAAGATACTTATGATAAACAATTTTCTGTAACCAACTAGATGAAAGAAAAGCTTTACTGACTGACTGTGATGAAACAAAGAAGACAGTATGACTGTGATTATGCAAACAACGCTCAGACAATTAAACACTTCAAATGTCATCATCAGTTTGACTGCGACTGCAGGGAAAAGGAAACAACGGTCGATAACTGAAAACAGAGACGAACATGAAAAGCCAGACGGAAAACTGCGAGATGTAGAAACGTTTCTCTGCAGGGCTCAGTTTTATCTCCTGCTTCAGGTTCTGTCTGAGGAACTCAGCCAACAGGTTGTGTTTAGAGCAGACGGAGGTGAATACACAGTTTGTGTCACTTGTGCAAGTTTGACAGGAGATCATTTGTGTCTGTGTCTCTTATTATCCCCAAAAACCGAACACTGTCATGTCTGGGTTCATAACACCAACCAGATTTTCTCCCAAGACCTGTCTCGATAAACTTTCCTGCTGTGACCAGCTACTTTAGATCAGCAGATCAGTGCCCAGTTTATAAGCTGTTAGCTAGGTCAGGCTCAGCCAACCAACCAACTACTGCTGTTCTGTTTCAGCTGCGAAGCTCCCGTCCATCTGTATTGGCTAATTGGCAGTTTAAATGTATCCTGCAAATCACAGCTAAGTCTTTTTAAAGCTGATGCCCAAGTAACTTCATGATGTGTCAGCAAACAACTCAAAATGCTTCTGAATGGAGTTTGGATTGATTTCTGATTAGTGTTGTTCCACTACTGTTTCCAGTGTCTGTATCAGCCTCGGATACTGCCTAAAATGTGATATCATAAATTATCTTGTGACAATAATAAACAACGTGTTACTGGCAGAGAGTTAAATGGGAAATCTTAACCAGTAATATGTATTTTTAATCGCCCTTGTGTCGGCCAACATTCAAGGCTAGGTGTTGGAAACAGCACCGGAAGGAAAAGATGGTATGAGAGCATCTCTGTTTCTGATGCAGCTGCAGGACGTCACAAGAATCTCAGCGCTTAAAGGCTTTCACGACGGTGCAACGCAAATTTGTCCTCAGCGTTGAAAAAGGTAAGTCTCAAAAACACCAAACGATGCCGTGTAACGCACAAAGAATTCGCCCCCAGAGCGAGCAGGTTTTCTTTTTGAGGTATCTGTAGGAGTTGAAGTGTGGAAGCTCCATTTGGTCTGATTAAACAGAGAGAAACCTCGACTCCAACCTCCCACAGCGGAGCTTTTATTGAGGCCATGTGTCATATTGTCAAGCCTGTAACCGATCATCTACCAACTGATCTGACAGAGTTTATTCTGAAATCCAATTACTTCATGTACAATAAAAACCTGATGATGTGCAGATTGAAGTAACAAGCGTGGGCTTCTCCTCTGCCTCGAGCGGAGCGGCACAATCTTTTTAACAGCGGTCCCATTTCTCCTCTCAGATTGCAAACGTCACAGATGAACCGTGAAGTAGTGGAGTTATAAAAGTCATCAGTCGGTGAGGGGAGCTAAAATCACCAAAGAGGAGAGTCAGAGGCGTAACGAACAGCTGTTTGCTCCGCATGGAGGTGACGGCTCAGACTCGTCAGGAGCACCTGGGAGGCTCGGTGCAGCTTTGACGGGAAATGTTCTGAGTGATCGTTCTGCTTTGTGTCTGATCGGACAGGTGAAGCAGGAAATCGAGAGCACAGGGCTGAAACGCTGCTTTGACCCGGCGCTCTGAAGGAGAAGGAACCCCCGCTGTGTGACTTCAAGCCCATTCGGACTCACCGAAGCGAGAACAAACAGACGAGGAGGAAACAACGGAGGGAGAAAAATAAAGACAGGAAGTACAGGGAGCGCGATGATGGAGGGAAACAACAGAGCACCAGCTCCAGGTTGTTGTTTTGAGGGGAAATTTTCCAACTTTTGGACGACCGTGACTACCGAGACGAAAGCTAAAAGCACCAATTTCCCAAAGCAAAGCCTCCGGAAACTTCTATTGGGACTCTGGGCTTTGAAGAGAGACGAGGCCCCCAGCCAAAGGGCACGCTGAGTCACTGATTGCTGTGAATGTGTCATTCACAGTCAACAGATCTCAGCCCACTTGAACCCTTTAACAGACTTTGGACTTCGACATCACTCCAGAAGAATGCTGTCCATCTCCACAGTCGAGTTCAGCCACTTGTAGAATCAATGCCAAGGAGCATTGGAGCTGTCCTTGCAGCATGAGGAGGCCCTTTGTCACATGTGAGTAAAATAATACAGGGGTAAATGTTTTCAGTCATATTGCCCAGTCCAGTGAGGCCAAAGAAACCTCCTCCTGATCTTCACCAGACCACCATTGTGATTCCTCATTCCTTAGATCAGACCCGCTGCCAGTCGGGCCTGCTGTCTGGTTCTCTGTTTTTGGTGTTGGTGTGTCTTTCTTTGTCCCTGCAGGTCATTGGTGGGTGGTGCTGCGAGACCTGGCCAGTCTCGCAGGGGTATAAGACCATGCAGTCAATCTGTGCGCTCCCTCTCATCCTCTGCTCAGTTCTACCGCGCTCAGCTCAGCAGGGTTGGGTTGGGTTCACCCACAGCTCCTCGTGGTGCATTTCTGGTCCTTTATTTTACGGTTGAGAGGCATTGTTTTTTTGTGCTTATGTAATTAAACATTTTAATCCTTTAGTTAAACCGTGCATTCCCGTGTATTTGTCATGTCTCTGAGCCGGGTCATGACAGGCCTGAGAGTAAAGAGATAATCGGTGAAGCATCCGCTGAGGCCCGAATGGACTCAGAGGTCAGGTGTAGGGCGATAGGACTCCCAAAGGTCACAGTGGCCTCCTGACGCTGTAAGTCGTAAATCGACTGATGGAGATATTCACTATCTGCTAGCTGGCCTTCAATTCTCCAGAGTGGCTTCAGCCTCACATTACTTCTAGGCACATGTTCCCGTCTCTCTGCACACCTGAGACCATCTGTCTTATTGAGCTGCAGGTAAGGTAAGACATTGTAATCGCTAGGCCGGTCCTTATATGGTAGATCGGACGGGTTAAATACCGAGCATGAGGAACGGTCTGTTAGAATTGACCTGGCATTACACTGCACCTCCAAGTGTATCGTTTCTGTCACTTCTCCTTGATCAAGTTATATAAACTCTTCAGCTTCAGCCATCGGACTCTTCTTCCACTTCTAGGTTGTCAAGCTTCTCGAATGTCATCGACAACCACGAGTGAAGAGAAATCTCTGCAATGACTAAGAGTCTGTGTAAAGTATCCAGAGACATTTCAGCCTTCAGCACACGCAGACCCTCCCTCTTCTATTAAACATGAGAGAAACAAATGAGTCGACAGAGGAGGCAATAAAAACTGTGAGCAGAGTTAAATGAAATGCCGGGAATGATTTGCAGCTTCAGTCTGATCCAGGCTCCATTTGTGTTTTTATCATTCGACATTCTGCTGGAGGAAAACAAACAGACACGAAGCTGAAGGAAAACTCTGGGAACAAAGTAAACTTTGGTTCATCTGCAGGAGGAGGAGATCACTGGCTACCTCAGGAAGCTGAAAGATTACACAGAAATCTGCAGCAAAGATGAGAAAGCAAAGCTTGTTGTGGAGACAGTGTGACTGAGCGGATGCTGTCCGAGCGGCTGAACCTGAAAGAGTCGATCAAGGTGTCTGCTAGCACAACTTCCCGATTCCATTCAAACAGGAGAGAAGGAGCGGGACACGATTTCGTCCTGTGATATTTAATCTTTATCAGTCAGTTGGTTTTAATGCAAAAAAATCAAAGTTTGAGTGTGTTGAACTTTTGAACCCCGTCTTCTTTGGCTTCTTTGATGGTGTTCAGATCACACAGCAAACATCCCCCGGTGAGAAAACATATTTATCAAACCAGCACCAAAGTGAAAGTTGGAGGAGCAAATTCAGCAGACAAGGTCAGAAGTGATGTGCTGAACGATAAGCAGTCGACGTGTGATGCAAACACGGAGTGGAAGCAGAAAGTTTCAACCCAGCTGGACAGCTGGAAGTCTGACAGGAAGCCAGTGATGTTTAAACTCAATGATCAAAGACGCTATTATTCTAAATGTATTCAGATATTGTAAAGAATGCTTCCTCAGTCTTTATGTAACCATGTAAATCTGTGATAGCAGTGGTGAGATTGGATTCTGTCTTAAAGGGAAGTCTTCATGTTTCGAGTGGATGTCCAATCGTTGAGGGCTTGTGTTGCCAGTTAGAGCAATCAATCCCTCAGAGTGCGATTCTGACAGAGATGAGTTTGGAGGGAAACATGAAGCTGAGATATGGCCACCGCCGTGTTGGTAACGATGCTTTGTAGCTAGTTTGCAAAGGCGGAAACTAAAAGCTGAAGTAGTTTGTGGTTCTTCCGCACCATAAAAGTACCAAGAATACAACAGCGACCCTGTGCGCCGAAGAGACACGGAGAACACACAGAGAGAACACTGACAACAACTCAGACCATAGCTGATTATTCGTATGTAGATGTGTTCAGGGTTGGACCCAATTATATGACATTATATGAGTTACAACTTCCTGTTTTACGGCAAAAGGTTTTATTTGGGAATACATCCACGGCCACATCATTCATCGAAGTGCACATCAGTCATGGGAGGAGCTGGTTTGGCACCGCAGCCTGTGTTTTTTTTCTTTCTGTAAACTTTCGTCATTATTATAATTTACTTTTGAGCTCATCCCAAACAATAAATAGCATCAAAGCTCTGAGTACACCAACCGAGTGTTTCTCCCCTTAACCCCACACCTCTCTGGGACGTAACAAGCCTGCTGCTCACCTCTGCTTGACGCTCGCAGCTCAAGGCTACGTTAGCTTCTCCTAGCATACTGCAGATTGACATAAAACCAAATGTTCGACCATCAAGACCATCGCTACAAGTGCACTCATGGGCTTTTTCATGCACTTCCACCTGCAAAATGAAGTGAACAACTTGAGTCCCTCAAGCCAAAAGCTTGGCTTCATCACTAAATACTTTAAAGAAACCAAACTGGATGCAGAGCTTCATTTCAAGCTGCGACTTTTTGCCTGTGTTATAACAAAACATCTACAGCTTCATGACGACTAAGCACACTACTTGTGTTGATCAGGATTGTGGTCAGAAGCTCCAGAAAGAGTCAGTGAGATTTAAGCAGAATCTTCCTTAGTAAGCTGCTCTGACTGGAAAGACATTTATTGATCCAGGATGTGTTGAGCCAAACTTAACATCTGACGAAGGCGGCAATAGCCTAGCCTCTGTCCAAAGAACAATTCTAGCACGGTATCATTTACAAGTTCTGCCACAGTAGATTTTGAAATGTTCCTTTAATGAGGATGGTTTGGAGTTGGCACGTGGGGATGTTTCAGTCATTGGACATAATGAGGCTCTGTGGTTAGAGGACGGCTGGAAATGTCAACGGTCCTTTGGGTGACAGTCTAACAGGTCGCTCAGAGACGGCATTGATTCATCATCACCTCCCACTGATCGGGAACTCTGGGGAAAAAACGAGGGGGCTGAAAAAGGAGCAGCAGCTGGAGATCATTTAAAGAGCAAACAGGAAATGTAGGTTCAACATGTTCTGTGACACACGGGTTTAAATCTCGTCTTCGTGTGTCAGAGCCGTCGTCAGCTTCATGTGTGCTCTCGCCTTTTGACAATGAAACCGTTGACATGTGCTGCGTGTCAGGAGGAGATGTCCAAGCACTGCAAACATCCATCATTGCTGCTGTGTTGAACACATTCAAACTGACAACAGGGTCTGATGCATTGTAGGAGAGTTTCCTTACAAAGAAACAAGCAGCAGATATTTCACGCTTTCTACACTCCCAACAGCTTTGTTTATGTCACGATGCACTGCTGAGGTTTAAACGTCACCAATGCAGAAAAGACAATAATGCACCGATATATAAATATACCATCCATATATAAAAATATGACTCTTCATTAAACTATCCAAGAGGGTAACTTTCCCTCAGGGGCACGTGTCCATCTCTATTTTATTAATCCCATTTCATTGTAAGAAAAAATTATATCCTGGTTTAGTATTTTCTGGGAGTAGAGTTCTGGAGGAGGAGGAAGGACAAGGAGGACGAGGCAGAAAGAGGAGAAAGAGGAGGACGAAGGAGGTGGTAGAAGAAGAAGAAGCTGGAAGAAGGAGGAGGAGGTGGAAGAAGAAAGAAGAAGAAGAAAAAACAAAGAAGAAGAAGAGGGAGAAGACAGAAGAACAAGAAGAGGAAGCAGAACAAGAACAACAGAAAGCAGAACAAGAACAACAGGAAGCAGAACAAGAACAAGAGGAAGGTAAATCAAGTACAAACTTGCAACAAGGGACTTCAAAGCCGCGGCTTCACTTTTAGGTCCAGGCATGTCAGACTGAAGCGAGTAACGTCTACGTGAGTAGGTACCACTCAGCGGTGATACTGGATGCCTGATGGAGGGAGAGACAGCAACGGCGTCCAGCTACTCCGGTGAAAGATGATGGTGGTGACGGTGGAGGTGAAGATGAACGCATCGACAAACACAAACAATATCATATGATATTATGAAATGTTAGAATCGCATACAGAAAGTAATTTTCTGGTTTGATATCTGAACTTTTACTCAAGTATGGCTTTCAGGTACTTCATCCAACACTGGATATACATCTATATAAATGTGGGAACAAACTTCAGTATTCCTTTATGTGTTTATTTCATATTTTAAGATCCCATTTTCATTTGCTTCTTATTTCGCTTTTTAGCTGCAAAATGATCCATTACAGAGACGGAGCACAATCTGGTCCTTACCACACCTGACTGGAAAACGTTTCTAGGCTCTCTGTTGACTTTGTGTGGCCTGAAGGGGCCTCCTGTTCACTTCTGTCTGATAGCAAAGGACAGAAAAGGGCCTTAAAGCTGCTGCGTGATGGGATACACTATCAACAGGTCGATGCTAAACTATGCAAAGCTTGTTTCTGATCTTTAGGTTAATGTGGATTCTCAGTGGGATCAGTTCTCCAAATAAACAAGGAGACTCTGCGATAGACCGACAGTGTGGAGTTTTATTAATTGAGCTTTTCCTCTGGTAGGCGTATGGAGCTAAAATAATCCTTTGGCATGCTGGAATCTCATGTTTTAGCTAACTGCAAGCATATTGTAAGTATGTTGGTGCAGATTCCCCCCAGGTTGAGGGGTTTTATATGTTTTTGTCAAACCTAGAGGTGGATTTGGGGAGATCAACTTTAAAAGTGTCCTTTAATGTTTTATCTTCCAAACAGCTAGCAAACATTAAGGTTATGACTGTGAAGAAACTGTGATTAATACATGTATGGCAGCTTTGATGCCTCACTGCTGCTTTGGGAACATCCTGCAGTAACAAGCAACATGAAAGTCTTCAGAGAAACTTACAAATCAGTCTCCTGTGCAGCTTTGAATAAACATGTAAATGAGAATTGTATGTTCATGTATGGAGAAGAGAAAAACACTTCAAACGTTTACACACGCCTCCTCCGCTGAGTGTAAATCCTCTTTCAGGCGTCCATGTGAAACTTGTATCAAAGCAAACAGACGCAGACACACACAGGCCTCCCACTCGCACGCTGAGGAATACATGCTTTAAACAGCCCGCAGGCGGAGTGACGGAGCTCCTGGTGTGTTCGCCGCCTCTCTGTACATGACAGGAAGGAGAAGTCAAAGATACAGCTGACACGATGTTCTGTTGGGTTTGTGTGATAATGACATGACATCTTTAAAAGATCCTCCGTCACAGCAGACAGGAGAACAAAAAACGACAGAAGCAGCTCACTGTGAAACTTCACAGCTTTCTCAACTCACTGTTTCTTTATCTTAAACTTTATGTATTAAAGAGCCAAGAAAGAGGCGAGGGGAATTAGCTTTAGGTTTAGCATGTAAGCTGAATTTAACAGTCCACACTGATGACTCCTGTAAGAACCATTTCACAGCTGTTTAAACATTAATAATAATCATATAATGTAAACATAAGAGGTCCTGGTGTCAGGCTGTGTCTAAGGTGAGTTAGAAAATATTGACTTTTAAGCTAACACAGACATCAATCTGATGATGTTGACCTGTGACCTGGTCGTGAACCGTTAATCTCACGTCTTTGATTCCCCCGCTGCCCTGCACGTCTCATTTTCCACACAGCAATGTAAGCTCGAGATTTGAGTCTGTGCTGGGGGAAGTCTAATACTGAAAAACCAGCAGCAGCAGATCTGCGGTTAGAAGGCGAGAGGGAATCTGTGAAATCCTTGGTTAAATAAAGGAAAATCTCTGAGCTGGAGGCACTTACAATCTGAGCAGCAGCTTCCAGCTGAGCTGCAGAAATGTCACACACCTGCAGGACCGGACTCCAGCTGCTTTAAAAACGCAGAATTACAGGTCACACACCTGCAGCCCCAGCAAAAAATGTCCTTCATAAATATAAACGCCGTTTGACAGAATTGAGGTGAATTTCTGCTGTGTATAAATGACAGTGGGACATCTACGGAGACGTGATTGTTAAAGCAGGAGAATAAACGCTCAAGAGAAATGTAACTCAACAATGATGCTCATTTAATCTTACAAGGTTCAGGTAGAACAAGATCAATCATCCTAATTCATAGGAGACAAACTTTCAGGAATAAAGAGCAGCAAGAAATCCCCCTTGTTGTTGTTATTGTTAGCATATATACATCAGCTTGTTATTGTCACCACAACAGCTGTAAATTAACAACTGTGAAAGTTTTCTCCCAAAGAGCAACATTAAATTAAATCACCTCCTCTGTGTCTGTGATCCGTCACATTACTCAACACTACAAAGTGCAAGACGGAGGCAATTAAAACCACTCCACCTCTCGGAGGTACGACTGACGGATGAGGATTTCATTTTCCATTTCTCCCCTGAGCCACACACAAACACAAAACACACACACACACACATACACAAGCACACACACACACACACACGCACACACACACACACACCTCTCTGGTGTAATATGATATGAATTCCTAAAGACATCCTGAAGTGGTCAAAGAACATCATAATAAAACCGTCTGGAGAGAACGGCAGAAAAACCTTCATTTCATCATCTGTCGCTCTGAGAACAGTTCATTTCCAGCAGCCTTCAGCAGCTGACATCTGGAAAAATATAAATCAGCTCCCAGCTAATTTAAGTTTGTCTTGTTTATCTGTGAAGATAAAACCAGATAAACAGTTCAGTCTGTCAGGCTTAAGTTGGCTTATTCATCAGTCTCTGAAGCTAAAAGCTATTACTGTCGGTCTGTGAAGCTTACGTTAGTTCATCAAGCTAGCATTAGCTTGTCCCGTCAGTCTGTGAAGCTAGCAATGGTTAAGCTAAGTTAAGTTAGCTAACTTTAGCTTTCTTGCAATTCTGTTAAACTAAAATTGCTTTCTTTTGCCAGTATAAGAAGCTAACAAAATTCAGTCCGTGGGGCTAACCTTCGCTTTTCCTGTCTGTGATGCTAACGTTGTTATTTCCTGTCCACCTGAAAAGCTAACAATAATTTTTCTTGTCAGTCTGTGATGCTAACGTTGTTATTTCCTGTCAGTCTTTGAAGCTAACGTTAGTATGTGATGCTATGTTAGTCTGTCCTGTCAGAATGTGAAGCTGGCATTAGCTGTCTGTGAAGCTAACGTTATGATTTCCTGCCAGCCTGAAAAGCTAATGTTAGCTTTACAGACTTTCAGGATTAACTATGTTAGTCTGTCCTGTCAGTCTGTGAAGCTGGCATTAGCTGTCTGTGAAGCTAACGTTATGATTTCCTGCCAGCCTGAAAAGCTAATGTTAGCTTTACAGACTTTCAGGATTAACTATGTTAGTCTGTCCTGTCTGCCTGTGAAGCTAACATTTTTATTTCCTGTCTGCCTGTGAAGCTAATGTTTTTGTTTCCTGTCTGCCTGTGAAGCTAATGTTTTTATTTCCTGTCTGCCTGTGAAGCTAATGTTTTTATTTCCTGTCTGCCTGTGAAGCTAATGTTTTTATTTCCTGTCTGCCTGTCAAGCTAATGTTTATGTTTCCTGTCGGTCTGCAAAGCTAACAATAGTCTGTCATGTCAGTCTGTGAAGCTAACCCTCTTTCTTCATGTTGATCTGCGAAGCTGATGTTATTTTGTCCTGACAGTCTATTAAGCCAAGTATAGTTCTTCCTGTCAGTTTGTGAAGCTAGCGTTATTCTTCCTGAGTGTGTGTAATGCTAACAACTACCATAGAAACGGCTTCACCCCATTTGTCTGATTATCAGGGCTTGCAAATTTAACTAGCAAGACAAAAACATTTCATAAACTCACATTCTGAGGTTAAATTCTATTTCAGTACACAAAGATGGGGATGTGATCAGTAAGTTTATCTCAAGGTGAACCCATTGTACAGAGAAAAAAGGAAACAAATCTCCTGTTCTTTGCTAAATGTTATCTTCTATTGAGAATCGATTCAGAGGCTCCCCACATAACAATCTCGCTGAAAAACTTAGCACTGCATCACTGATTGTTAACGCTACTGACAGAGAATGAGAGGTGTTCAATAGTCAAATTTCAACAGACTCTTGTACTCCTCATGCTGTGGTGCCAAAGAGCTGAACTAAGGACAAGATGCTAATTAGTAAAATAGCAGCAGAGCAGAGATGGCATCCAACACAACAGCTCGTGGGCGTTAATTAAAGAGTCTGATGGACAGAGAGAAGGACGTGTGCTTCAGTATGAGACAGGGAGATGACAGGATCAGCCAGGAGGACTGCAGGACATCTTTTCAGTTCATGGTCCTCTGCATTAACAGCAGTCCCTGTCAGTCTGGTCTGAAGGTGTCGAGAGGTCTCACTAAGTGTTTCACAGATGGACTGACAGATACTGTTATTTGTCAGCTCTGCTAATGGAGCAGATATAACCAACACCAACAGGGATACAGCTGAACATATGACACAGGCCAAGTGTACAGTTACTCTGCTAAAGATATAATGAGATTACTCACTGAAGATAGTAATCCTATTAGTCACTTCTACAGCCTTGCTAAAAATTATACCAGCCACAAGCCAACACTAGTATCTTGTTATAATTTCCCTGTCAAACAAGGTAAAGTGAAGCTTCTTAGTACCTCTAATGCCGTGTAAAACGTCCAACAGTGTGACTCAAGCTGGGGAGAAGTGTTGCATGTCATGTCCCTCTCTTTCCCCTAGTTTTATGTCTGCCTCCTAAAAACTGATGCCAGACAAATTTCTTTCAGGAGTTTCAGCTCGACAAATACTGACTAGGTTCCCTTAAGAGTCTACTATATACGGGATGCACCGGTCTTTCAATTAACTCCAATTTAAATCCATTTGAATCCATTAACCCATTGCACTAGGGTCCTTAGACTTAACAATTCTAGGGGGGCTTACACTAGCCTAGTTTTTGTGCTTAAAGCTAATCAAACCATTTCATGTTGAACAATTTTTAAGAAAAGAAGAAAGTAGACGCTGCCTTGTGCATCCTTATCACACCCAAAAGTGTCCATACTGAACGACCTGGCTTGGGAGCACATTGGGAGCACATTGTAGGGTCTCCTCTGTTTGCTAATGCTGCACTGATTTGAAATGAGGCCATGCTATTGCTAGCTTCAGGCAAGGGGTCTTCAACAGGTAGCTCGTGAGCTACTGGTAGCTCAGCCTGGATTTTAGTAGCTCGCCAAGAGGTTCACAGACTGTACAAAAAATCAGACAACAATAAATGTACCATGAAAGCCTCTTCCCACTTCAATTCACTCAAATACACAGATGTGGGCGCCAGTTTAGCTCAGCGGTTAATTCAGCGACCATATACAGAGGCTATAGTCCTCGATGCGGTGGCCCCGGGTTCATCTCCCGCCTTTGGCCCTTTGCAGCATATCATCCACACTCTCTCTCCCCCCATTTCTGCCACTATCCACCGTCCTCTCTCTGAAATACAGGCATAAAAAGACCAAAAATGATATAAAAAAATAAATACACAGATGTCCCACCCCCTTCAATACAAAATAATAGGATAGGCCGATCAGCTGTCAGTAAAACACGGTGATGCTCCTGGCAAGTTTGTCAACGTCTAAGCAAACTCCATCGACAGTCGGGTCAGTCCTGCTGTACGCTAGCTGAGCTAAGGAGTGGGAAAGCAAATTTATATTCATGAACGTGAAGGACAAGTGTGTGCGCCTCATCTGTGGTACCAACGTTTCAGCCGACAATATAATCAACACGGGACGCCACCAGCAGTCACAGCGATGTGACGCAAGCAGCTCTTAGCTACTTTCATTTTTACAAAGAGACCCCTGCTTCAGGCGACAGCAAATTCTTCTCATCTGACAAATGTTTTTCTCTTTACCTTGGTGTCAGCGTTTCTTTTATTCTTTATCTTTGCTGGACCTCCGCTCATATTCGAGATCCTGGGTCCTTTTGTGTTTATTTCTCAAGTT
The DNA here is from genome assembly GCF_022749685.1 of Semicossyphus pulcher. Lineage (NCBI taxonomy): Eukaryota > Metazoa > Chordata > Actinopteri > Labriformes > Labridae > Semicossyphus > Semicossyphus pulcher. The sequence continues at coordinate 2,953,050 of NW_027211759.1, forward strand.
TTGGCAGAGTTTATCTTGTTGGCATAAAGGAGCTCACGGCTGAAGCATCCATACGGCTCGACCGGCCCACCAGAAGTCTCAATTCTAACAGATTTAACATTTACAATGTAGGCATAAGCTCATCTTACATGGTAGATCAAGTGTGGTGACCTGCGAGTAATTCAACTTTTCAAAGCACCAGGTCTCTCGAGTGCTCTCAATTCAACTCTGACTCCAGTCGACGATAGCACCAACAACCATTCTGTAGAACTTTGTAGCATCAAGTGTTGATGTTGTGGATTTCAACCAACTGATGACCGCTCCCTGAACCCCTCCTTTCAAACGTGCAGGTAAAAGTGGCTGTGAAACCCATGAGAAATGTGAAAGGCCCTCTTTAGAGTGAATGTTTCTCCTATCTGGGAGAAAGTCCCAGCCTCTTTAGATATAAAACGCTCCTTCTGCCATTCGATCCCCATAAATCTGACACACTGGTCCTTTAAGACACCATTAGCAATTATATCTTACCCTCCCTTGAAGAGACTATCGAGCACTGTTGAAATAACCTGCAGCCAACCCTTTCACTGTAGCTGTGGCGTCGTGGACTGACTGCTCAGTGAGGTGGAGACAGCAGCAGTGGGTTCACTCCACCGTTCAGCAGCCTGACAAAGACATGACTGAGCATACAAGCGCTCCTAATGATCACACACTACAACCCCCATTATTTTCCAGAGACCTCTTACACACCGACCCTCCAAGAATGAGGGCTGAAGTTTGTCAAAAGAAAGAGGTCGAACACATTAGGTGTGTGTGGTGTCGTGTGTTGATTAATATATCGCACTTTTTGTTGCTAACATAGTTTAAAACGTCCCTAATAACTTCCCACAGTCCAATGGGACTTATTTACGTTGTCTGTTTTACCCGACCAACAGTCCAAAACCAAGTCGACTTTAAGTTTTGACAAAGAATAGTAGCTAACATGGAGGAGGCGGGCTTTACGACCTACACTGCAGCCAGTCAGCAGGGGCGAGAGAGATGATTTGACCTCACGTTTAGGGAGCAAAAATGATTCAAAGTTGGCCACAGACAAAGCTAAGAAGGATTCTTGTTTTATTATCTTCCTTTATCTGAGTTTTCAGCTGATTTTCCCGCCTCCACTCACAGTCTGTGTGCAGTCTGTTTGTGTCACGCCTCAGCTGCAGCAGTTTGTTAGAAAGGCGTAAACAGTTGGCACAAAACTTTAGTGTTTCACATCTGAAGTGTTTCCCCTCTCAGAATCACCCAGCTTTGTGGGGGGATGCTGATACAGCAGAGAATAAGCCGCCTCGCTGAAAAGGAGAACACATTTCACCGTGATGATGTATTCATGTGACGAGGAAAATCAGCGTGAAAGCTGTGAAATCCTTTTAACTCTCCAGCTGTCACACTTCCTGTCGGGTTTCCACTCCAGAGTTTCCTCCTCTGCTGATGATTCACCATCATCACCACACTCTCCTCCTCTCCTCCCAGAGTCTGACAATGATGGTGAATCCCTTTCCTTCCCTTTATAGTACAATGTAAAAATATACTGCGATATGAGAGTTCTCGCATGTTATCACGGTTCAGTCAAATTCCTACAGGCATGTTTTCTGCAGGGAACATTTCATCTTTCAAAGAAACATGAAGATTTCTGTCACAAACATGTTTGCATGACTCTGCTTTAGAGAGAAGCTGAACATGATTCATGTATTCACTGTGCCTCACCTCAGGGTAAATCAGAGCACACACCTGGTAGTGTTCATTCAGTTATTAACTACCTCAAATTTGGCCTGCTTCTTCAGAGGCTGAATCTCAGGTTCGGTGCAACATACAGTCTAAAATAACCAAAGTATTTGCATCACCGCAGCATGCTCAGACTGGTCACAACAATAGATGGCTTTTTTCGAGCGTTTGTCCCTGCTGCTCAGTGGATGTGTGATGTGTTACACAGAGAGGAGAACACAGCAACTCTCAGTGCAGCAGCGAAAGCTACAGTGAAATCAGGCATTTTTGGCCGCAACAGTCAGAAACAGCGGTGAAATCCCGGAGGGACTGCACTTGCAAATGTGTACTCTGTAAAGCAGTGGCTGCAAACAAGCAAGCTGACAAAACAAACAACAACGTCGGTCTAAAGGGCAAAAAATTGGGCACAAATATGGTGTATCTGCAGGTGTGGGCAGGTCAGTGTCGGCGTGTCGGTGTCAGGATTAGTTTCAGTGGACACTGTGTATTTTTATTTGAATGTTTATTTCTATAGAGACAAGTATGAAGCAAGTAAACCGACGCCACACACTACAGCATTTATAGCCTTGGCTAATTTGCAATGCCCACCCCTAGATGGGTTTCATGCTATACTTGGACTTGAATCGTCTTGCAGTTTGTACCTCCTCCCTCACACTCACTATATTTGCCATTTTTTACACAGTCAACACGTCGTCTGCCAGGATGATGCAGAGCTGCAGCAGGGCGAGAAGCAGGGAATAGATCATCCGATGTTTCTCTGCTGTGACAACCTCTTTCCTCATGTGGAGCATCTGCCATTTTCCTGATGAATGAAAAACAGCTCAAATCCCTGTTGTTGTCATTATAGTGTATGTGTGCAGGCTGCCTCTGCTCTGACACCGTCTCAGGACGACATTTGAAGCATGAAGAGTGAAAGTCGGCTCTCATGAGGACGATAATGTCCGCCGCCGTCTCACTTTGATCACTGGACCCGTCGGCTCCTCTGCAGCGACACAAACGCTGAGTTTCAGTGACACCCTCTTGTCTCAAGATTGCTGGCAATTAAGGAGACGAGCTGCAAGTGGCCGATAAGATCTCCATCTCACCCCGGATGATGGGGGCTCCATCGGAGAAGGGGAAGACGAAGATGAGGGGGAGATAGAGGGAGATTCAGAGGCAGAGGAGCAACAGATAAGAGAGGGATGGAGTGTAAAAAAGGGAATAAAAAGAGTGAGGAAATTCACTGCAATCTCTGCTCGCAGCTGTCCTCCTCCAACACAGGAGAGAGGGAGACATGAGTGGACGTGGGAGGTTTCGTCACAGTGTTTCTGGAGGAGTCAGAGGACAGGTTTCCATCCAAACACGGAGCTTTTTATAGGAAGAAATATCAAAACATGGCACGGAAAAGGAGGGAAAGTATTTTAGGAAATATCAAACATAAATGTGGGTTGATGGAGAGACGGGGGGTCACAGGAAGGAGAGAAACGGGTGGCACTTTGCTCCTACAGACGGAAAAACTCCTTCACGAACTGAAAACAAGCCTGATCGATTTTCTAATCTGTTTCAGTGCGACGCCGGCGATAAACTAAATTACTTTGTGCCATAAGAGCTCAACAACCACTCTGTCATGAGAGGAGAGGAGGAGGACGAGGAGGACGGAGGCAGGAAACACCAGCAGGGAGGGGGCAGAGAGACTCAGGGTAAGAGCTCTTGTGTTGCCTCGGGGCATTTGTTTGGAGATGACTGGAATATTCTGTTCTCTAGATTCTTCCATCAGTGGTTTCTGGAGGACATCTGAGGCCCGTACTATGAGGAGGTTTTGGAGTCACTTCCGGTTTAACATTGAGTTTTCAGGGCTGTTCGCTGGTTCACTTCTTCATGATCTTCAAGTGATCAACTCGCATAAAAGCAACACTAACGGACCAATCAGGTTTCTTGATCCAAGAGCCCGGTTCATGGATCTTAAGTGTTCAGAGGTCGCTAAAACTTTGGGCTTTCCCAGATCATCTCAATCATTGTGCATAGAGCTGCAAAATACAGTTACTCTTACTATTGACTCACCTGTGGGTTCATTGTTAAGTATGAAAAAGTTGTGTGCTTCTCACAAACTCCCAGAACCCAAAGTCACTCCTTCAAATTGCTTCTTTTGTCCAACAACAGCTCAACAGCAGCTAATCCTCACATTTACCAGAAAATGACCAAACTGCTCGATGATCAAATGTTTGGCCATTCGTTTTTATCAATCAATTAATTGTTCAATCTTTGCAGCTCTAACTGTGCTTTTAACGACATTATACTCCGAAAGAGACTGAAGCACTTGAGTCTTTACTTGTTGTACTTGTAAGACATGAAGGTGCGCCAGCTTACCACTCTGAATAATAATTTTATATTTATTTTCTATTTGCTCCCAAATCTGTTTGACACCCTGAGGCTGCAGCAGAAAGAATACGTCCCCGGGCCTGTGTCCACTGACAGCTTTTTCCTCCCTGGTAGCGCCTTTGTTCTCGATACAGAACCAACGCAGAGAGCGTTTTCAACGCAAAAACGCCCTCGCTGTCAGCTGTGTTCCAGCACTCTCAGCTGAAAATAGTTCAACACTTGGAACACTCCCTCACCAGCCAATCAGAATCAAGAAGGGGCGGGACTTTGTCCACAACAATGGCTGAGGAGAAGCTAATCCTGTCGTTTTTTCAAGGATACAATTTCCAGGTGTCGAGCGGCTGCTCGCGGCAGGACACGATACATTCACATTGTTTTTATGTTAAATGTAACATTTTATTGAATTAAGCAAATATTAAACACAGAGCGATATACAACAGACTTAACGGTCACTGCAGAGGGAAGCAGAAGAGCTGTGATACAACTTTAGCTTCCTAGCAACAGTAAGCGCCGGGAAGAAGCGCTCTGAAATTAAGGTAACGCATCTGAGCAACACATACACACAGTATGATATCATAGGATGTAATCGTGCCCCAGTGATGGGGCAGTTATGTTATAGGCCTTAACTTCCACTTCTGCTTTAGTGGACTTTTCCATGTTTGGGATCAAAAGCAACAAGCTCCGCCCCTTTTATATGCATGATCATGGGCAGGGTCTTCAGGAAACCCTGGGCTCACTTCCTGAGTCGCGGTGTTTGAGCTTTAAGCGTGGTTGTATCCTGTGTATATCTAAGTCACTCTGGGTCCCTCTCAGACGTGTAAAGCACAGAAGAAGAAAAGATGCTTTCTTTTATTGCTTCTGCTTGCTGAGATTAAAGTAGAGATTAAAGCGTTTTACCTCATAGTAGCTCCTCACAGCGTTGCAGAAAGCTTCATCCGCCACAATCTGAGTTTCCCCGTTGAGGAAGGACAGAAAACGGTCTTTTACTGCCTGCAGCTGCTGCTTGTTCACCTGAGAAAAGAGAAAAGACACCATGAAGTGAAAGATGACGTGAAGCACAGGGAGAAAGAAATGAGCATGTAGGCAGAGGAAGGTGTCATCAATTAGAAACAGAAAGGGAGGAAGAGCAGAGGATGATGGGAGGGCGAGATGGATGAGAAACAGAACAAAAGTACCAGATTAGACTCATTGTTAAAGTGTGACAGAGTCTGACACCGCCATTACAGAGACGAGAGGAGGCACATTATCTAACAAATGTGTTTCATTAGGAAGTCACCAGAAACAACAGAGGAAGAGGAATCTGTCTGAGTGTGGCTGGGAGGAAGTTCAGACATGATTACAGACTGATGGAGATTCTTCAAGAGGACCATCGTAACATGTCAACTCGTTTAAAGTCATGAGGTCAGAGATCATCAGTGTTCATGTTCAGAATCAGGATCATTGCCAAGTAGTTTTACACATACATGGAGGTAAACCTTTCCCTGACCCATCGAGGCGTGGACTCCACTCGACCTCTGAAGGTGTGCTGAGGTATCTGGCACCGAGACGTGAGCAGCAGATCCTTTAAGTCCTGTAACCTGCGAGGTGGGGCCTCCATGGATCGGACTTGTTTGTCCAGCACATCCCACAGACGCTCCATTGGATTGAGATCTGGGGAGTTTGGAGGCCAAGTCGACACCTCTTCGTGTTCCTCAAACCATTCCTGAAGCATGTCTGCAGTGTGGCAGGGCGCATCATCCGGCTGAGAGAGGCCACTGCCATTAGGGAATACTGTTTCCATTAGGGGTGGACTTGGTCTGCAGCAATGTTCAGGTAGGTGGTACGTGTCAAGTAACATCCACATGAACGGCAGGATCCAAGGTTTCAGGCAGGTGTCAGCATGGGCCCCCTGAGCGGTCTGCAGCTACATACACAACAAACTGTGACGCTCTTTGTGTTCTGACACCTTTCTATCAGAACCAGCATCAACTGTTTCAGCAGTTTGAGCTTCAGTAGCTCTTCTGTTGTCGGACCACACGGGCCAGCCTTCGCTCCTCACAAGCATCAATGACCCTGCCGTCAGTTCACCGGTTTTCCTTCCTTGGAGCACTTTTGGTCGGTCCTGACCCCTGCAGACCGGGAACACCCCACAGGAGCTGCAGTTCTGGAGATGCTCTGACACAGTCGTCTAACCATCACAATTTGGTCCTCGTCAAAGTCGCTCACATCCTCACACTTGGTCTTTTTTCCTGCTTCCAACACGTCAACTTCAAGGAGAAAATGTTCACTTGCTGCCTAACATGTCCGACACACTGACAGGCGCCACTGTAAGGAGATTCACTCGACCTGTCAGTGGTCATAATGTTATGGCTGAGCTGTGCATGTCTTTGGTGTATAAAAAGAGTTTGCAGAGGCAGTGAGCTAAAGTTTACTGCATGAACAACAGAGACAATGTCGTACAGAGAAGATAATGCAAATGTGGAGACTTAATATGAAGCTGTAATAATGTAACATAAAGGGACCAGCCTGGGCTCATATGCCTGTGTGAGTCTCCTTCAGTTATTACATTGTTCTCTAAACAATAAGATCACCAACGAGCAGCAGTGAAAGGTATGACAGGTGCTTCTCCCTGCAGCCTTTTCACCCTGGGTCTCGCCTCTCAGGCTATAAATATATATATAGGATGTTATTTCAAGTATTGACTGCAGACTAAAAGAAACACCTGCACTAGTTTAAAGGAATAAAAATATAATATATCACATAAGATTCTTACGGTGCCTTTTGGATTCAACATATTTAAAGTCTGCTGTGCCTGAGGAGAGGGGAAACATTTTGTAGATACTACGTCCCTCAGCACGCAGAGACAAGCTAATGATAGAGTTACAAACTCCAGCACTGTGGACCAGCTGGCCAACGTGCATGCTCACACTTCTCTTTGTACGTTTCTGTTTGATCAGAAGGTGATCTATTAGACTTTAGTGGACTGAAAGTCGAGACACCGCTTCCCTTTCTCTGTTTTAAAACGAGAATAGATTCTGAATCAGCCGGATCAGTGGTTTCTCCTGAAGACTCCCATCCTCGAGAAAAAGGTACAGCCAACTTTTATTTAATCACCATCATGAAACCGACCTTTGACACCACCTAGCTAAACATTGTAGCAGACCAAGCACACCCCTTCGTGGAAACAGTGTTCCCTAATGACAGTGTCCTCTCTCAGCAGGATGACGTGCCCTGCCACACTTCAGACATGCTTCAGGAATGGTTTGAGGAACACGAAGAGGTGTCGACTTGGCCTCCAAACTCCCCAGATCTCAATCCAATGGAGCGTCTGTGGGATGTGCTGGACAAACAAGTCCGATCCATGGAGGCCCCACCTCGCAGGTTACAGGACTAAGTGGATCTGCTGCTCCCGTCTTGGTGCTCAGAGGTCTGGTGGAGTCCATGCCTCGACGGGTCAGGGCTGTTTTGGCAGCAAAAGGGGAGCTACACAATATGAGACAGGTGGTCATAAGTTAATTCCGAGTTTCTACCTTTTTAGGACTGCTTGTTGTCATTTGAAGAGGTCACATTGGGCTGAATTACAACTACATTGATGCAATGTGCAGCCCTACTATCCATCCATCAGTCCAGTTCACAGTTTGGTGATTTCAACACTTTTCAGAGGAGTAATTCTCATGTGAGCCGAGCAGCCGGGCCACAAGAAGAAATCATTCCCATAAATGTCAGCCGTGCTGGTAATTCCTGCCCAGTGAACCACGGCTGACATATCGTGTTGTGTGAGCGCTTTAAGTTTTCATGAGCCTCCGAGTCTCCAGAAGCTGCGTATGCATGAGGCGTCAGGAGGACGGCGGCGTCGGGGGGGAAATTAAACCATTATTCTTCCGCTTGTTGCAACTCTGCCAGCAACGAATACATTCTGGAAGTCAAAAGTGCCAATTTCCAGCGTCACTAAGTGAGCAGCGACTTATCTCCCGCTGACAGCTTTGTGTGTGGGCTCGCTCGCCTTTTCTGTGTCTAAATGCAGCCGCTGCGGCGCACTTTCAACCGCAGGGGAGGGGGAGGAGGGAGGGCATGTGGAAGGCAGCAGGTTGTGACTGTTCATAATGACTCAACCTCCGTCTAACAGGTTGAGAATGTGAATCACTGTTCATTATGGCTAACTTAACCCTGCTGAGGGACAGTGCTGGAGGGAAAATCACACCCAACAGTATTTCAGTGTAACGTTTGGCTCTTCATCGCAGCAGCTTACAGAAGGCTGCTAACATGTCACCTTTAATGTGCGTTAATGATTTGCACCACAAGAAACCAGAGCGACCATGCTTCAACTTTGGCAAAAACTGCTGTAAAATGAGAAAAGAAAAATGTAAACTTCGGGGAGGCGAGGAGAGCAATGGAGACGCACTCAGCTTCAGAGGATGTTTCAGCCTCCTGCTTTACGTACGTCAGGATTTATGCACTCGACCTGTTAGAGAAAACATCTGTGTGGACACGACGTGAAACAAACAGATTTTCCAGTCATCTGAGGTTTAACTGCTGCCATTAAAGGGAATGTTGCCTGGTTTTGTGTGGATGTCTAATCAGTATTGATGGTAAACGCAGTCTATCGAGCATTATATTCCACAGTGTGTGGTTGAGAAAAGAAAAGAAAGAAAAGTGGTTGAATATCCAGTCAACCAAAACACTCCACGACATCGTCTGCACAATAAAGACTCAAACAAGCCGTTCTGTCTCACTAAGCAGGCAACATTTTTACCTTATAGATGGAGCCCCAGGTATAATGGTCATGCTTTCACACCGTTTTGATGTGATCAGGTGATCAGGCGATCATTTATTTTGGCTTCAGAAAGGACATGTTGTACTAACTCTCAGATGTCACTTTGGACAGAAGCATGCTCAATGAAACTGTAACACTAACAAACAGGTGTAAAACGTGCAGAACAGCAGATACACAGAAGAACTAAATTATAGCTAATTTACTCGCTTTAAAGTTATAATCTCGAGGTTCTCATAGTGTTCTCTCTAGCGGCACCTATGGTGATAAACGGCAGCTGCAGGAGCACACTTCCCAGATATCCAGACAGTGCTGCATGTGCGACGTCCACGGTTGGCTCCGGTTGTAACTCTTGTTTTTCCTGGCTGACGGTCGCTTTCCTTTTCAGACTGTTTGCTTCATCTGAGCGTCGAGTTTGTTTCTTCTTCTTTGGATTTTCACTTCTTGTTGAAGTTGTATCTGTAGTCATCCATCTTTTCTTTGTTTGTTCAGCCATAGTAGATTACTGTTTACTCGCAACACTTGCAGAGAGCGGGAAAGCAGCCGCTTAGCTCCGCCTACCCTCTCTGGCAGACCAACCACTGCTGGCTGATGGAAAACGCGTCACTAACTGGGCGCCGCCACAGACACCCAGCCCATAATAATACTATATACTGCAGATGCAAAGGCTTTCATCAGTGGGCCACAGGCTCAGTCACATTGTGTTACCTAATTTAGCGATAGAGACTTATTTAATATTTTTTTACATGAAAATCTTTGCAATATTTTCACACGTTGTAGAGTTTTCTCATATCGTGCAGGTTTACTATGAATTCATATTTCTAGGACGTATTTTACGCAGATTGTGTTTTTATTTTGCTGGTTTTCAACAGGAGCAAAGACAGAGACAAGTAATCTAAGGGACAATAGCCTGTTGTTCTTCCAGGCCACCAACTGTGTAGTCAAATACAAAAGATTTTGTAGCTGCAACCAAGAGACATGAGTCCCTTACACACACGCTCTGTACTCCTTGAACTGTCCCCACATTGTCAGGGTGAGCTGCAGTAAAATGAGTAAAATGTCCGGTAAGCCGATGTGTGAACGCAGCAGGTAATAGTCAGGAACATTCACCGGGAGCGACGCAAAACAGGATGATTCAAAACATCCGAGACGAGGAAGCTAGCATTGACTCTTTTGCCAACGTTGTGAAGGTAACAATGAGAGAATAAAGAGACAAAAGTTCAGATAGAAAACATCAAAAGCAGCAGACACATCACGATAATAATGTGCAGCTCTGTTCGTAACAATGAGGATGCCCCTTCTTCAGTATTACAGGGACATGATGTCCTAACTGGACATTATGTTGTCACACTTCTTCCTCAGCGTTGTAGAAATATCAGACAGCCAATCTCAGGAGGTGATTTTCAATTCCAAATCTGATTTCCAGGTATAATTCAGTCTCATCTCAGACACACGAGCGCAGTGTGTTCTTTCTTCCATGAATAAAAAACCTCCTCGACTACAGAATTAGCTCCTGTTCTGAAGCTCCTTTACAGGACATTTGGAGCCTTTTTCTTTCCCAGGTGATGCAGCAGTAATGGCTCTCCTCGTACAAATGCACCCTGCCCGTGAAATGAGGGGCGACAACCAGAGAAGCTGTGATCTGCAGGGTGAAAAGCCGCCTGTCAGGCTTCAGTTGCACGTCAGCTCGTGCCTCCCCATCTCCACGGCTTCAGTCAGGAAATTGATTTATCCCAGGTGGGTTATAAGCAGGCGAGGTGCACTTCAGCTCCATCAGTGACAGAAAACATCCCGAGTGGAGGTGTCACTTTCCCCTTCGGGGACACCGCTCTGCATGCTGGACTGAAAATGTGGTTCTTGGAAAGAACGCCTGCAGAGTGGAGCCACTCTGAGGTCAGCAGGTCAACATCTCTAAACGCTCAGCGAGCGGAGAGGATCGACTGCCGGCTGATTTCATGTCTGCAGCTCTGAGAGCCTCACATCTGTCAGAGACAACAAAACACTTGTCTTCTGTCCTAGAGCTGCTTCTGGTGACTCACTATGTTTATTTTTATACCATCGAACAAAGCGTCTCTGTGCTTAGACAGGCCTGTTATGCTTTTACTTATTGTCTGTCATATTTTCAAAGTTTAATGTCGGTTGTTCATCTTGAAGAAGGTCAAAGATTTAAATAATCAGGTAAATGTTCAGACTGCTCTAAATCAATGTTTTTCTCTACTTTCAGGTAGGGATGCACGATAATGGATTTTTTCCAACCCTTTTTGCCAATTTCATTACCGATATATTCGGCATGTTTTTTTCCACCTAACACCTGCTGTAGTTTAACCAGAAACAAACGAAAATGATGGGAAAAAAACATTCAGAAAGCAACATGCTCCACAAGAAGCTCTCTGCAGATTCAGTTACATAAAATAAACTTAATATGGTTCTAAAATAGAATTTGTGCAAAACAAATACAGCGTGTTTGAGTCAGACTGAAGCCTCTTTACATAACAGGATTTAAGTGGAGCAGACAGCCAATCAAGAGAACTGTCAATTTAAAAAAAGAAATCAATCAACAACATGTCAAAGTGACAAAATTAGTTAGATCTGAAAAATACAAAAGTGCTGTCGTGTTACATTTCACTTCAGACTGGTGTCGGAGTGTGACGGAAATGTTTCAGTCTGACGTTTAGAAAACGGGAACTTTTCCGGGAACCGTTTTGGGAACTTTTCGAGCAGGAACGATCGTCTCAATCGACTTCATCTGGACCCAAAAACGTCCCTCTTTTAGAGAGCCGAGCAGGAATCAAATTCATACCCGTCAGATACTCAGCAGAGAGTCTGTTTTTAGAGGCTGATGTTAAAGGTCCTGCGAGGTTTTTTTTTAACTGGTTATGAAACAGACTGAAACAAGCTAATAAGACCATCAGCGACAAGACTGACTATTCATATAAGTTTATTTTTAATGTGTGTAAGCACTGCCTCTGGGTCGGTGTCAGACGAGCCGATTAACAGCACGCTGCAGAAACAGACTTTGCACATACAGATCGACAGTGAGAGATACGTTACGGAGATCCTTCTGCAGAAACACGACATACACATGTAGAGGACCAGATGAGCAAAGAGAGAAGACGCACAGCCGCACTGTCGCACTGATGTGAGTGTCTAGACATCACCAGTGTTTCTGCGTGGGCTGCTGTGGTGAGGAAGGCAGGCCTCTGTATCTACAGTTCCCACTGAGACACCTTACCAACCCTGAAGCATGGATTCTCCTCAGCACTCTGGATTTAACATCACTGTTGTATTTTGTCTCATTACAAGTGATGCAAAAGACGATGTTTCAAGAGTCCAGACTTACAAGCATCTGTAGAAAACACGTCTCGTTTCACGATGCGGCCGAATCCGATCCTGCAAACATCATGTTTTATGTCTTTTTTTACTCTCCAGACTCTCCAGGTGCAGCTTTCATTCAGACACAACAACGACGGGTTGTGTTAAAAAAATCATCAATTAATCAGGTACCTTTGTAGCTGCTGCAACACCTAGAAAACCTGCTACAACATGAAGTTTCCCTGTGAAGAGAAGGTGTTTTCAGGTTACACAGAGTTTCAGCAGGTGTGTGTGTGTGCGCGTTCGTATGTGTTTGTGTGTGTGTAGTGCACATTAGCGGTTGTTTATGCTTGGAGGCTTTAATTTGAGTCCCTTCCTCTCCACGGAGGACATGATTGGTGGTTATCGAGGAGAGTTAACGGCTTATTTGGGCAACTGCAGGGACCTCCTGATGGCAGATCAATAAACACAAAGAATGCTCTAAGTGTGTGCGTGTGTGCGTATGTGTGCGTGTGTGTGTGTGTGTGTCATGCCTCTACAGAGACACGGACACTTCTCTTCATTCCCGGCAGCTCTCTGGGCTGTCAGGATGCAGCTCTGGTGAGAAACACAAACCAGGCGAGAGGAAGAAGTATCTGTCAGACGTCTGAGATTATTGGACGGAGGGTAAGTGAGTTTTTAAACACACCCTGTGACCATGAACACACACACACACACGCACACACACACACACACACACACACACACAGAACGGGTAATCCTCTCAGTGCCTGGGTACATGGATGTAATTATATCACAGTGTATTTCCATGCCTGCGTGCTTTCTAACAAAGCAGCTCTGCAGTAATAAACCGGCTCAGCTGCTCTTTGCCTTCAGCCCACGAGCAAAGCAGCAAGACGGAACTATTTACATGCATCTGTCCAACATGTCGCTCATCAAATAATATCCAGGATCTAAGGACACAGTGACATCATTAAAGGGAAGGCTCAGATGGAGGAACACGCAGTAACGCAGGTAAGAAGCAAACTGAGTAATCATTGATTTCTGTAACAAGCTATTTCCCCTGAATACAATCAGTGATAATAAATATCGATCGTTTTTCTCCTCGTTAAATTGACAGAAATAGAAATGGTGGTGCAATGTAAAGAAAGAACAAACTGCACTCAGACACTCGATGGTTTGGTCATCTTCAGGTGTTTGGACACTTTAACGCGCCCTGTAATGCAGGCAGCAAACTCAACGAGCGGGCCAATCAAGACTGTTTGACCACAGAGACGTGCAGTTGTGCAGCCATGAACGAAACTTGGCAATAAAGATAATTGTATTTAATCACCCTTATCCAAGATGGCGGCGCGGGTGGCTGCCTCAGTCACAGTCACTCAACATCTCACGAATGTTAAGACTCTAATTCTGATGCAGCTTTTTGCACTCACCAATATCCTGCACACCTGAACAGTTTTTAATTACACCTTTTTATGTTTTTATTCTATTTAAGTCTTTTATCTATTTTATTATACTTCTGTGTTAATCGTTCTGCACCAAAATCACCAAAACAAATTCCTCGTAGGTGTAAACCTACTGGGCTGAAAACAAGACTGTGGAGATAAAATGATGTTGCTGCTTTTAATGACGCAATGAAGCTGTTATCTTTTTTATGAGAAATCAAGCCGACCACTTTACGTGGCGGGGCAGCGCATTCGCCCTCAATAAAAGCTTCCTGACGGCATGGGAAAAGCAAACAAACACTGGAGCAGAAACATTTTTAAATCATCCAGATTTGATCAGTTTGAGGAAGAAACAAAACTGGACCGTAGCCAGGACACTCTGCCGGGGTCTCCTAAGTTTACCGTCTTGTTCTTGTAAAGTGTTGGCGTGTTATTAATACTGACTTTAATAATCCTGATTATGATATTAAGCCGCCCTAATATGGACACAACTGATTTCCCTACAGCAAATGCTGTGGCACAGACGACATGACAGCTAAAACCAAACCCTCTCTATCGCCCCCTGCTGACTGGCTGCAGTATAGCTCATAAAGCCCGCCTCCTCCATGTTAACAGATGGGACATGAGTCAAACTATAAAATCAAAATACACGTCAAATACATTTTTCTCCAACATGGTTTCTGTCATTATAGTTAGTTCTTATCATGCTGATTTATGTCCAAGGGTTCATTTTTCTGACAAGTTTACTTTTAATTAGTTATTTGATGCTATAAAAAGGGGGTGTGGCCTCATGATTGACAGCTCTGTGGACAAATGGGGCTCCTGCAGCGTTCTGTTCCCGAGTAGCAGAGTAGAGGAGGAACGGCGAGAGGAGACGTAACTAACACTAACACTACAGTCATTGAACTTTCCATCAGCGTGAATATCTGCTTCAGACTGACACATGAAGCTGTTCTGCTGCAGACTGAGCCCACCTGAGGGCTCCAACACGCCAAGGACACCTGAGGGCTCCAACACGCCAAGGACACAAGGTAAAGGTGTGTGTCGGGTAGAGGAAGGGGCGGGACGTCGATACTGCGGCTCCACCAGCCGATCTCTACTGCACACGCTCTGGATACAGATGAGCAACATGGCAGCGCCCGCTCCGGGGGGAGTTAGGCTTCATTATTGTACAGCGAGAGGAAGTCTTCATTAAGCTTCAGTATAACTGTTGCTCTTGCACAGAGAGTTACCTGTTAGAACACTGGTCCTGTTTAACAAGGCTGAATCCTAATCCCCACCCAGGCTCTTTGCTGCATCTCATCTCCTCTGTCTCTCCTGCCTTCCTGTCTACCTCCACCTGTCTCCATCACTAATAAAGAAGCAGAAATGTCGTGACATTATCTTTGATTCTGAATCCCAAAAGAATCATGAAACCTGGACTCTAAATTGAATCCAACATCAGCAGTTTTTCCACATATAAAACTGAAGGTGTGTGCGGCTGAAATGTCAGAAATAATCCCTCAGCGCCGGCTCCTCTTTGTGTTCTCTCACTGCCATGCTCCGGCCTCAGCAGGTGTCCTACAGGTGTAACTGTGCTACATTAAAACATCACTCATCTGACCGCAGCTCTCTCACACAGAGCCCTTTTATAATGAGGCTGAATTGAAAGGCAGTTATTCTTTCTTTCTTCACACTGGGCGCCAGACACACCGGCAACGCTCCAGCTCCTTACTACCTCCAGGCAGCACACACACACACACACACACAAGCACACACACACAGCCCACTGAGCAGCCACTGTTTCCACAAACTGACTGATTGTTTTCGCTCTCTCAGAGACGTTTGCTTCAGACTGAAATAGTTTGTGCACAGCAGAAGTGACAGGAGGAGATATTTGTGTCCCTCACAGTCACTCAGAGTGTGTGTCTTCACTAATGGCCCACACACACACACGCACGCACGCACACACACACACACACACACACACACACACACACACACACACACACACACACACACACACACACACACACACACACACACACACACACACACACACACACACACACACACACACACACACACACACACACACTGTCTGAAGCTCCTCCATCAGCCTCGTCCTGCCATGAGATACAGGGCCTTCTGTCTGCCTGGTGAAAACCTTATACGTCCAGTTTTTTACCACCTACATTCTCCAGCTTTAAGGAAAGGTCATTGTGTGAAGGGTTCATCCTCGGGGGAACAGGGAAGTGACCGGTACATTTCCTGACATCCTGTGCTGACGCTTCTACAGAAAAGGTCAGAGGGGTCACAGGGTCTCTTCAGGGATCATCATCCTCCAGGGGGAAGAACAATCTGCTGAAACTTTGGGAACGATTTAGTGATTCGTAGCCCGGGGTAGGCGTACCACAGGGGGACACTTCTACTCCTCCCTGATCGTCGTGTAAAGGTTTAACAGAGAAGCTCAAATGAGCTGAATGAAACAGCAGTTATGGTTCGGGAGAAGAAAATAGCAACATTTTTTTGGGAAGAAAATAAGCACAAACATGGGGTTTGTAACGGAGGCTGATGCTTCATTACATTTATAGTCACTATTAGCAGAATATTGCAGCTATATCAGGATGAATAGTAAGGACACTAAAGCAACTGGTCTGAACACCAGCAGCTGCAATCTAAAGAGTATAGAGACGCAGAGAGCGGAACATTACAGATAAAGGGAGATAAATCCAGCTTCTGTTAACCTCAGTGACAGCAGGAGGGCAAAGCTAACACTGAACATAGCAGGGCTTCCTTACAAATGTCGACCAAACCGAGTCACTGAGAGGATTCTTAGCAGAGCACGTTCTTATTGGTCGGTTAGTTGTAGGTAATTCAGGAGCTGCTCTGTTAGAACAATCTTAAGTGTTACCAGCCAAGCCTTCCCCTTTAAGGAATGATGTCTTATGGGTAATGTATGCATGTGTAGTCTGGCTGGTTCATTAACGGGAGTAGAATCTGTCTCGTGTGTGAGAATAGGAAAAGGACGAGGCTGTGCACAGTGCAACGTCAACACAAGAATCTACCACCATTCTTTACTAGTTAGCTAGTTACAGAGCAGCTACGGAGGAGGCTGACGCTAACTGACCTCACTGGTCGTTCTGACACATTCAGAATCAAGACGTTCTGCAGCCAGCGTCCTAGCAAAACATCTGCAAGAAGTCGGGGTGAGCCGATGTGTGAACGCAGCCGGTAGCACTCAGGAACATTCACCGCGAGCGAGAGGGCGGGGTGACGACGATTACATCATGTGACCGGTGTGAAACCAGAAGAGCGACACAGAACAGGAGGATTAAAAACATCCGAGGTTGAAGAAGAAGGATCGTTTACAAGACGACAGCAAAGATGTCTGCAGACTGGAGAGATGAAGAGATTCAGGAGCTTCTGGCTGTGACGGCCGACGCTGAAAAAGTAGAAGTATTTACGTCATGTCCTGCCTCATGAGACACCCTTGAAATGTTCTGGAATATGTCAGGAGTGCACGTGTGAAAGGGGCTATTCTTTCTCAGCACTGGATCTCAAACTATTTCCTAATTGTGCAGAAATAACTCATTCCAACTCCCGTTATTGTGTTGGAAAACAGGAAGCCAGGAGGAGTTTAAGCCATAAAATGGAAAAGAAAACAAAGATAAAACTGACAGCTGCAATTTTCAACTCCTGAACCTTAAAGTGCGTGTAATCTCCTTCACTGCTGCCTGGACTTTAAATGTCGGCTGCACGATGGGAAGAGAGAAGTGCATCTTAGTTTGTAAGCACCTGGTAAGTTTAGCGTCTTCATCGGGGATGGCAGCTCCAGAAACATCAGTCAGTCAGACATGAATCTGTCTCCGTCCTGCTGCCTGTCTGTGAAGTCTGTTTGCCAAAGTCTCAATTCAGTTCTCTACATTCCTGAGCACCAAACTGATGTCATTACCTCAGTTATTATTTTAACCTGTGCTCAGTCTTATCTCCTGCACGCAGACACCCGTCTGTCTGTGCAGCTCTGAGAGTGAGACTCCCCGAACACAAACACTTCCTCCCCTCCCTTCACAAACACCACCTCTGCGACCAGTCCACACACACACGCACACACACACACACACACACACCTGACCCACATACTGTTGTGATAAAGTACATTTCAGTGTGTGTGTTTAAGGCTTTATGACTCTCACACAGTCACACAGACAAACGTCAGGTGTTTGAATAAGGTCACATCACAGGCTGGTGAACAATGCGAGTCTGATGATATTACAGGAACATTTTGTCTGATGGGAAATGATCCTGCTGAAAACTCAAATATCTGCTTTCTCACATCCACCGTGTCTTAATAAACACGCTCTGCAGCTTCCAGGGGCTCACACACATTCAGCTTTTATATCCGACTGAAGGAGACGGCGAGACAGTTTGATTATGTGACATTAGAGCGGTCTATGGAAGTCCCTGACCTTCATGATTATCGCTTCCCACAGGTTGAGAATTAACTGGAGCTAGTCGGTGGCTGTGTACACATGACAGGCGAGGTCTAATAAAGTAATCAAACACAAAGCATAATGAAAAGCCAAATGAAGATTAACTCCCCCCGGAGCGAGCGCTGCCATCTTGTGTGCAGCAGAGATCGGCTGGTGGAGCCGCAGTATCGACGTCTTGCCCCTTCCTGTACCCGACACACACCTTTGCCTTGTGTCCTTGGCGTGTTGGAGCCCTCAGGTGTCCTTGGCGTGTCGGAGCCCTCAGGTGTCCTTGGCGTGTTGGAGCCCTCAGGTGTCCTTGCCGTGTTGGAGCCCTCAGGTGGGCTCAGTCTGCAGCAGAACAGCTTCTTGTGTCGGTCTGAAGCAGATATTCACACTTATGGAAAGTTCAATGACTGTAGTGTTAGTGTTAGTTACGTCTCCTCTCGCCGTTCCTCCTCTACTCTGCTACTCGGGAACAGAACGCTGCAGGAGCCCCATTTGTCCACAGAGCTGTCAATCATGAGGCCACACCCCCTTTTTATAGCATCAAATAACTAATTAAAGGTAAACTTGTCAGAAAAATGAATGTTTGACTCATGTCCCATCTGTTAACATGGAGGAGGCGGGCTTTATGAGCTATACTGCAGCCAGTCAGCAGGGGGCGACAGAGAGGGTTTGGCTTCCCTGTTAGGGAGCTGTCATGTCGGCCATCTTTTAATCTATGGTTTTAAGCAACAGTTGCGGCTTGTGAGCTTTTGACCATTATATTTTCCTCCCTCCTCGAACTGCCCTTTAAATACATGTTAAAAGTAACTCTAAAGCTCCTGTGAGGAGTTTTTCGCTGCTTATGAAACAGACTGAAATGAATTCTGATGACTCTGTATGAGCTACAAAAGCAAACCAGACCATCAGCGACAAGATAGATTATTGTTATATAGTTATGTTTAATGCCTGAAACCGCTGGTGTCCGACGCAGTGATTAACTGCACGCTGCCTTTGTTAACATTTCCCAGAGCAAACATTTAAAGTGAGTGATACATGTGACTGTAAAAGAAAGCAGGATGAGATTTTTAGTTAAAAAGCACCACTGAAGCACGTACAGGACAAAATCAGCAAAGAGACAAGAGGTCCGGCTTTGTCCACAGGGGGCGCCAAAATCAACACAAAGCAAAAGTTCCTCACAGCAGCTTTAAACAAACAACCCAAGACGCTTTGGATATTGTACAACAGCATAAGTATGTTGTTAACCTCAACAGGTCACTGTTACAATCCTTTGATAGCTTTTATTACTAAAACAGCCACATTCAGCCTCCTGTCTCTCCCTCCGCTCCATCAGTAGCATCACCTGCTTCCCTCTGCAAGGTAATTTATCACGTCTTCGTTTCGTCTGAAGATTTATAGCTCATATCCTCATTTCCTGTCGACACGTGTCACCAGGGCTCAAAATGAGATTCCAGCACAAGGAGGTGTGAGGAATCAATCCTCGGCTGCTCCTCTTATTTCAAACTGTCAGGAATAATCAAACCTCTGTCCTAAACCGCAGAGCAGTCGGGCCACCTGCCAGGTGTCGTTCTGCAACAGGTCAGCCTGTTCAGGTGACAGGACGACACTACACACCTGCACCGACCAAAACAAACGTGAAGCATAAAGTAACATTTGCCGCCTGTGTTCACGCCGTCTCCACCACTTCATCCACAGTTGTTCTTTTTTCTACCTGAATTTTCAGTAAAAAGTAAAAAAACTATCATCACTAATTCTTCCTGCCCGTCGGCCGCAATGTTTGTTTCCTCTAAAGTCTCGTTTGACCACCAGAGATCTCGTGAGATTTCCAGCTGTGACAGTCGGACTCTGGTTGTTGGTGAATGAATGAATCATGGGTCAGCCTTTAGACAAATTGGGGCAGACCTCTGGAAACACACGAGGGCAGGAAGTAAAGACATCTGAAACAAGAGGAGAGCTAAAGGAAAACACAACCTAATGAGGAGGCCAGGCTGCAACAAAAAACAGCACCTGAAGTGCTCAGAGGGTTTGTGCTGACTGAACGAGTGGCCTCCTGCAGCGATGAACACCTTCCTTACAAAAGCTTCTGTCTTGTCTGTCGCTTGATGATCCCCGAGAGGTGTTTCATTTGGTTGGGATGTGTGATCATGAAGGCCGTAGAAGATGAGTTCTGTGAGCCCTCGTGACCTTTAGATGAAGCTTTGTTCAGTCACGAAGGGAGCACATAGAGGATAGTAATATAAACTCCTCTTAATCAAGGTCAAATGTTCCAACAGAGCAGCATTATTTATTTCACAGTGTAGCAGGTTTGACTTAACACGCTGAACGTTTTGGAAAACTACCTGGAAAGCAGCTCTCAACTGTTTCTCCATCACTCTCCTTCTCCACCTGAACAAACAGTGGCTGCTGCTGGATGTCACACGTCCATGGTAACGACAGCAACAGTGTCATTATGTACCAAACCTCTCCAGATTTCTGGTCTGTGTCCAAGAATCTGTCCCTCAGTATCTGAGGAAGGAAGCGTGTTTCTGTCGGCCGTTTCCTCACATTGTTGGTGGATCTCAGGCTCCACATGAGCGACGGTGAGACGATGAGAGCTGTGTTACAGCTCAGGACTCACCGTGCTTTACATGTAGTGCTGCAGCAACAAACTCTATTATCACCTGAACTTCAACTATGCCTGCCCCCTTAGAGACGACAGATCGATTAGTCAGCTGTGCACACACGATGCTCGGTTTGTTTTAAGGTCAGTGCTCGACGTTCATGAGGTTTTAACTGGAAGCCAAGTTTTCCACAGAGGTCTCCTCCTCTCCAAAACAAATGGATCTGGAAGGTAAATTATAAGAAAACGCAAATAAAGCAGTGATTCTCCAGTCGCTTTCCCATTGGTCAAAAAACCTGCTAACCCAGTTGAGCTAACACAATCGGCATTCAGACCCGGTTCAAATGACTCTGCAGGGTAACTCCGATCGGCACTGATGGGAACACAAAACCCGTGTCGACACACTAATCTCCGGCCCCTTTCCGGCGCGATGCTATGACGCGCAGTGAAGATCCAGCCGCTGTCGAAGAAACACAGAGGAACAACATACGGCGGCGAATTTGTTCTTTGTTTGGTGCAAGATGCAGGAACACTGGCAAGGCAGCGGGGTGAGAGAGTTTCCTCTGATCCGAGGGGAAGACGACATAAGGCGACTGTTTCCGGAGCCGTTTCGACGTCGGACGATGACGCAGCAGAAAAGAGACAGTGGGCATTTATTAACGGATCTTTTCCGGGTCTGAAAAACTCACATCAGCGTGCTAATTTTGTTGAGTTAGGGGTATCTGGTTCTCGCAGCTAACTTTAGCTCAGCTTGTTTCTTTGGTTTCTCTGCTCTGTGACCTAAAGGAAAGAAAGAACCGTATTGGTCTGGATATAAGACGTTTATTTCTCCCCTTGACATACATCTGGAAAAGTGGGATACTCCGGGTCTAGACTTTTAAATGCCAATAAACGTTGACGACAGTAGACGGCTCCACTTATCTGTAAAGCGAGTGAACCCCTCATGACTGAGGCCAGTCGTCACTCACAGCTACAGAGGCAGCGGGGTGAAAGATGGAGAGACACAGTGATCGTGGATGGTGAAGTGGCTCAAAAGTCGGCCAACAACTGAGGCGGAGTTATGATGCTAATTTTAACATAATGGTTATCAATGCAGCAGCGTCATTAAACAACTCAAGCTGCTGAGAAATACGTTGTCACGGAGGGTAATGTCCCAAGACGGCAAGCCCAAAGAGTCTCAGCTAACAGATGCTAACAGAGAAAAGCGTGGTCCTCAAAGCGGCCGCTTCCAAGAGACTGAAAGGAGAGAGTGTGAGTGTGTTACTGAGAAACAGAACGAAGGTCTGCCCGTTGGCAGAGCTGTCATCTAGCTGTTTCAGGACTGCTCTATAAACAGACCTCTTAATTTATTCTGATTTAACCCCTCGATACGAGCATGAATGAAGCTCATACAGGAAAAATCCTGCTTTGCCACTGAATCCAAATGCAAATATTCCAGGTGTCACTTTGTTCATCCTGACGTTTACCTGCAGTGGATGAAGCTGCAGGTTAAGAGTCTATCGAAGACGTACGTGAGCGACAGCAGTCCTGCTTTTATCAAGACTTACTGCTTTTGGCCTTTTGTTGGATCTGGATGTTTCAAGTTAACAGCTGCACTTGCTGTCCCCGAGCGCAGATGAGAGGGCAAACAAGCTGTGTCACATCGAAATGAACGAGTCTGAGTGGTGAAAACAGGCTGCGAAACGCCAGCAAGCAACAGCTACACGAGTGTTTAAGTCTGATTGGAGCCTCTCCTTTCTAATGACTGCTGGTGGATCGAGTCAATGAGGCAGAAAAAGCTCTCCACTGGGTCCCAGCAGGCAACGAGAGCAGAGAGAGGAGAGGGAGGTTAGGAGGAACGACGGAGGGGAGACAGCGAGGAAAAACTGAGAAAGAAGGAGGGGGAGGAGGAGAGGGGGAGTCTGAGCCGCAGAGAGGGGAGGATGAGATTGAAAAGACGGGACTGGAGAGAAGGGAGATGACGGCTGTGAATTCACCAGTGCAGGGATAAAAATAGAAGCGGAGCGCTGCCTCGGCTCGTCCGCTGAGGCCATTTGAATCAATTGATCATCGCTGCAAAGAGGAAGTCTTTTATTAGATTAGAGCATCCAGAGGGCCGCAGACGTGATCACACAATCCCATTCAAACGCCTCCAGCACCAGCAAAACACGTCCCAGTGTCACCTGCGAGAGCCTCACGAGACTCCGGGGCAAACCTACCGACTGAAGTTCACAGTCCACAACCCGCACGAGAGCAAGCTTCAGAAAGTGACTCTGCAGCTTCAGGAAGTCGTGCATGCTGGGAGGTGCACTTCTGATCCCATAACAACAAATTCAATCACTTCATTTGAATGTAACTTTTTTTATTTTTGAATAGAGACTGTACCAATGTAACAACGGCCCTGCAGGAGAAGGCTGAAGATCTTTCATTTGTTGATTGTCGGATATCAAACAGAAACGTTACACTTTGGTTTGTCTTCACTCTGGCTTCTTATTTATTTCTGGGGTGGAGGAATTTTCCATTTTTCCAAACCAATCGCTAGAGACGAACGTTATCGCTTGAATCTAACGTTACTTTAAGTCAACACAGATGTTAAGCTATTGCAACATCGTGGCTGTTTTGCTTAGTGGGAAAGGTTACAATCAGCATTCAGACCCGGGTCACATGACTCTGCAGTAGACCCGGGTAATTATCACCTCGGCTCCGATCGCCATTTATGGAAACACGAAACCTGTGTCGACACGTTAATCTCAACCCCCTCTCCGGCGTGATGCTATGCTCCGTCTGTAACTTTTGCGACTCCAGGTCGTCTCAGCTACAGATCGCCCGTCTCCGTCCGAGCAGCGCTCGAACATCGTTCCAAATTTGTCGCGCCGACTTTGATAAACAAACTGAATGAGTGATAGAGACAATAAAGACCTAACCACCGTAACATCTTCACTGGTTACTAACCCTGTCTCCAGCGCGTTTGTGACGTCAGACGGTAACGCAGCAGAAAAGAGACTGAAAGGAGGATACTTCACTGGCAATGGGAAAAGAGACAATCGGGATTTATCAGCAGGTCTTCCCGGGTCTGAAAAACCAGCTTCAAAGCGCCAAATTTAGGTGGGAAAAAGGTGTTAGATAGGACAGCCAAAGAGAGACAGGAAACGCGGGGAGCAGAGAGTGAGGGATGACATGCACTAATTGATCACAGACCAGGAGTCGAACCTGCGATCAGAGTCTGGAGGGCTGTGGCCTCTGCACATGGTGCCACCAACCGAACCAAAGCAGCGCCCCGAGAAGCAGGCAGGCAGTTTTAAGTAAGAAGAAACAACAATATTAAAAAGACATGCCATCGAGGTGAAATAAGCGTCTCTTTTTAACCTGCAAAATCTCTGTTTCATGTCACAATCCCAGACTGATCAGACAACTCAACCGAGGAGGACTCAGATGTCTGGGCTGCACGACGCATCATATTTCCATCCTCATATTGACACAAACGTGCACAAGCCTGCCTGAACAGGATGAATAAGAGTGATCTTTTTATGTACACGGGTCATGCATTCACACTCTGCATGCAAACACTTGACCTGTAAGTTGGGGCCCTGGACATACGAGACACGCATTCACACCATTTGACCAGTCAGATGAAGCTCCAGCAAGCCGCCAGCTGGTGCCAACTTGGTGGCGGCTGCGAGGTTAGCTAGCATGGCGGCTGAGGAAGGAGAGAAGAGGGAGGAAAATGTGGTTGATGAAAGAACATCACGTCTGCCGTTTTATTCTTAATGTAGGAGAGACAACGCTTTAAAAACACGGGAACTACATGAAACATGCTGCACAGGAGACAGACGAGGGACTGTCTGGTACAGCTGAAGTATTTGTCATATCTTTCGTCTTTGCAATATAGTGCATCGTGCAGGACTAGTGTTTATTATCCTGATTTCCCATACTGTAACTTGCATGTCTGTTATTCTTCCTGTGGAGCAGGGGGACGCTCTTTCCTTGTATGAATTGAAGGCATGAGGTCCGAGGGTTTGGTGATTGTGCAGGAAACTGTTAAAGAAAAAATTAGTTACGATGACCTGGTGAATTTTCTGTGATCATTTCTACCTTTGATCCTTTGAACAAGGCTTCAGTGCTGTAGAGGAAGTCGATGCGTCTTAGAAAATAAAAAGCAGACCTCAGGAACACGTCTTACTTTTCCTAAAAGCCACATAAAAGAACTTCTGAACGAGAGATTGCACTGAGTTACAAAGGCTAGTGGAAGAGAGGCTGGCTCAGACGTGACATCAGTACTTTTGTACTTCTTTCTTCACGTTCAATGGATGTCCTGTCAGTCTAGTTTAACCTTCAGTATCTGACAGCACATGGAAGGCGTTTTCCTGCCAGAGGAAAGAAATTCTTCATGTGTAAAAGCGATTCACAGTCGTTCCCTCAGAACAGGACAGAGTGAAGGCCGAATCATCTGTCGAGCAGTCAAAAATAACAGCCGTCACGGAGGGTCGAGGTGAGGAGCTCAAAAAGACTCCAGTCTGAAAAACGTTCACAGCCGGAGAAAATCGCTGTGAACGCTCGCAGAGCCTGACAGCCGAGAGCGCGAGCATGAGACTGACAGACAAGCTGCACAAATGTCGCTTTATGTTCTGCTCTAATGGAAGCATTTCATGTTCGGCTGCTGGAGAAGAAAGGAGGAACTTCTCTAACACAGCTGCTCTGGAAGGTCGAACCACGTTTGTTATGTTGTTTTATTATAATCAGGGTCGGCTACAAGAAAGTGGATCAACGTGGATTCAAATTCACTGCATTGAGTCAACAGAAAGAAAGAGGGGATTAGAGGCTCACAGCTGTGAATGAACATCAGGCAGTGTTCATGTAGCGAGTTTCCTTCCTAATCCAAGTCAGATACCTGAACCTGCAGATCAGCCAACAACAAGAACTCATCGTATACCAGTGTGATATATTTATACTTCATCATTCTTTAACAGCTGTATAATGCTAACACAGTGTGGATAAATGATTACTATTTCATCTTTTTAAAACCTTAAAACACATTTTGACACACCTGTCTTTGTTGCGTCTGTTCTTGGTGGACAGCCGAGCATGTGACCACCAAGGAGCGTCAGATAATCACCGTTTCTAATTGTGAAACTGTTCTCATTGGTGTTTTTAGAGGGGAGATTATTGGCAGAGAATCTGGTTCGTGATAAAAGTCCTGTGAACAATGACAGCTGAGTCTTTCCCTTTAAACAAGCGGAGCAGTCAGAAAGAAGCTTCAGCCACAGATACACTTGCTTTTAACTACGTGTTCGCGTATGCATGAAGGCTGCCCCACGTTCCCTGTGTCTGTTCGGAGCGTTCGCTGTGCACATCCTCAAAAAAGAACGCTACGTGAACGTCAAGCTGATAGACCAAGTCCACCATGATCCACATCTGCACGATGTGTCGTTGCCGCTGCACAGAGACAAACATGCCTGTCAAACAGCTGCAGACAGATAAGTTCTGTTTTAGAAGTCGACGTGGAAACCTGCAAAACTAAACGGAAACAAGTCCGGGAGCGTTACGTCCGTGCACGGAGGAACATGTTGGAGAGACGGAGCGGGGACGGTGCAGACAGTGCGTTCTGCCGTGATCTCAGAATTAACATCATAGTAATATGATGCATCCAATCAATGCTGCAAGGGTGATGTTATATCTGTATCATCCAGACTTTAAGAGAACGACAGAATGTTCTATCACTGCGGTCTGGAAATGACTGTTCAAAGTGTTTGTCCTTCTTAGCTCTGACTCAAAGCTCTCTGACACTGATCAAAATAAATACGAGCGGGGATGAAAAGAGAAAGCAGATATTTTGTTGCAGCAAATGAAAAGAAATGAGTGACCACAGAGAGGTGACCACAGAGAGGTGACCACAGAGGGATTTATTGGGATCAAGGACAAGGACAGAGCTAACAACAGGACGCGTTCCTGTAGATTTCTGCACGGCACTCATTAAAGATTCATTGGATTAAAACATCTCTGAGATTCAACACATCATCATCATCAACACTCTGAATGTTCACACGCATCCACACACTCTGTGGTCCACCCAGGCATTAACCAGCAACAGTTAACACAACCGTGTACCATTACCATCACAGCTTCCAGGCCAGGTTCTATTCTAAGCCGGGCCTTTGCTGCATGTAGGGATGTGTCAATAGCAATGTCTATCTGAGGGTAGCTGCTAGCTGCTTGGGCTTCATCTGGTCGCATCAAAACGCTGTGAAAGCATGAAACATTATATCCAGGGCTCTATCCCATAGGTCCTCACAGATTTATTTTACATGCAGAAATTTGAGGAGTGATGAGATGATATCTTAAACCTGTGTAGCCGGAGCCTGCAGGTGGATGCTGGGCCCGAAAGTGCGAGCGCAGCAGGTTACTGGTGCAGGGCAGCGGGAGAGAGCAGAAACCTTGCAGCTTAAATAGACCGGAGGAAGCGACGCCTATAGTGAAAATGATGCGCATGAGCATACGTATTCTCGCCCGATTTGTACCTCATGTGTGAACATTTGATGGCAGCAAGTCTTTTTTTTTATAACTTTATTAACAACACAATATTAGACAAATACACTACACTGCAGTACAAATAACAGTACGTGGCCGTTATTAGCCAACATAGAAGCACAGAAAGGTTGCACAGCTTCTTGTTTTATTTACATTGTTAAAAGAACTCTGTATCATACATACTAATTAGCTCATTTGGTAAAACTAGCTAATTTGACAGCCAACCCAATGACACAACTCTCTCGAGTCGAGCGTTGCATGCGTGGAACGGATCGGGCAGTGTCGTAAAACAGGTTCAATTCTGCGCATGTGCTGACTTTTGCGCATGCGCAGAACGGATCGGGTAGCCGGGACGGATGTGGTACTGACAGCCAGTCAATCACAGGAATTTGAGGCAAAATGCCGAATAAAAACTTTCTGAAGTTTGTGGAGAGTCAAAGACACCCTGTTGTCTGCAACAGCAACAAAACATCCTAAAACATACAGAAGCCATGCACCTATCTCATTCTCAGTACGATGCTGCTGATGAACCGTTTCCCTAGTGACAGTTTGAATGACTGTCTAACATTTTCTAGACGTCCTATTGTCACTAGGGATGCCACGGTGGGGACATTTTCCTTTCTTCACCCTCCGTCACACCTGCAGCTCCTTACAGCAGCAAGAAATATTCTATACGCCCAAAAAAGGCAGAACGACGGTGGCAGAGTTAACACCACTAACACCGACTACCACAGCAAACCTATTTGTAACTTCAGTTCATGCATTCAATCATGTTTTTGGACCTGGGTGTGTGTTGTGAGGGCAATTCTCCTCCTGAAGATAATTTGTGAAGAACAAGCAAACTCAATGTTATGAATCAAGTCTCTTTACTTACATTTTACATGCAGCATGGAGAGAAGTGTGAAAGTTCTCTCCCTTGCTGTTGCAGTGTTCAAGCTTATATACAACATCAACAACCCCCTACCCCATCCCCACATGGTACTTCACTCAGCCACATGGCCTTCATCAGCAAGATAAGATGATCCTTCTCTGCTCTCTAGGGGGAAATCAGGGGAAACCGGGGTTCACCAAGTCAACGTAATTGCCCCCCCCATATAAATTTAACTTTAGACAAGTTACCCCCTTGATGATCCCTGGAAAATTCCCACAGTGTCTATGTTCTCTCTCTGTTTAAAGTTTGTACCTGCTGTAGGACAAATTTCCCCTGGAGGGCGAGAGTTGGAGTTTCTAATAAGAGTTCATGTTGTACTTAATAAAATAGTCTGGTTTCTTCCTTCCCCTCTGTTCTTGCACAATCTCCTCACACTCCTGGACCGTTAATGAGTCCAGACCGGGCCGGCGCTCTGAATCCTAACGAGGATGTCACTTATTCCCAGAGAAGAAAAGTTTGCTGCTGCTCGGCTCGAACAACAAACGGCACGAGGACGACAAAGAGAGGGGACGGATGAGAAGCACCCGAGTGTTTGAAGTTAATGAGGTCAATGTGGGCAGCTGCTACATCAAGTTATATTCTGTATATGTGTGTGTGTGTGTGTGTGTGTGTGTGTGTGTGTGTGTGTGTGTGTGTTTGGGAGGCATCTTTATCAGTGGAGAGCAGAGGCGCTGTGGGGGAGACGCAGCCATGACAAACCTGGGAGACATTTTCCCTCAAACAGCAGAGTCAACCTCTTCTTCCTCTTCATCCACACACTCCTCTAACTTTCACTTCTTCTTCTTCTTCTTCTTCTGTCACACTTTCAGTTCGCGAGTTCATTTAACAAATAAAGCATAATAACACATGAGCTTCTCAGGTATTTCTACTACTCTCACTCTTTGTGCTAAGCTACGCTAACGCTGTAGGAAATGTAAGAAATGTTCAGCCTTCACGGTTTGAAAATACAAAGAATAAATATTTTCTGCTGAAGGTTCATTTCCTTTTTTAAAAGTGTTTATAAGGAAAATACTTTCTGCAAAGGGTTGGAACATATCAAGCTAACGTAATATATCAGGTGTTTTTTTATAACTGCTAAATAAAATGAACAACTTTGCTTTTGTAATTCGGGGTCCGAATTAGGGCTGCAGGATAAATCGTTTGACCATCGGCATGTGCGTGTGAGCAATAGTCAGTGAGGCAAATTACCTCACTTAATTAACTAATTAACTAATTAAAATGTGTTTTTTCACAGAGGGAAAAAGGTTTTCTGTAGCTACTTATTAATAATAAAAACATGTATTATTTCAACACTATTTCAATTTATTTTCATTCAAAACACACAAATTACAGCCTACCATCTGTTTTCCCCGCTGCCAGCTACCGGTGCTGTAGCTAGCGGTAGCTGGCGGCTAACGGTGACGTTGATTGTTGCGAGTGTGGCGGCATCAATGACGATCATGACGGTGCAAGTCTGTGACGAAGCGTAAAACACAAAACAGCGCTGCAGCGTATTGTAAATGAGAGACGTTGTAGCGGCTCGGACCTGCAAACAGTTTACAACCGGACAGCGCCATCGTCTGGGTAAAGACCTCTCTCTGCATTTTATACCGGTATATTGGTCGCAGCGGTTTATAGGACGCAGCCCACTTTTTAGATGAAAAATAAATGTATTAAAAGTGCGTCTTATACGGTGAAACACGTCAAGCTGCTTTGGTCTGTTGAAAATGTGGAAAATAAGTCATACAAACATTCCCTCTGTAAAAGTGTAATTAGACGCTCCTCTGAACCTCGTCAGATTCAGCGACGGCTCTCCTGTTGCCTCATTAGTATGGACTCGGTTAAATAGTGGTTTCTACATGGAGAGCATATAAAATAATCCCTTTTTCTGCAGGTGATCATTATATTTGCTGGGCGGAGGGATCAAAGAGAGTTAAAACACGGGCTGTTTGCTGCACAGACCCTGACCGCGGGACGGAGACCGGCGTGTTCAGATCAGAAACGTGTCTTCAGGAGCTCAGGAGAAATAAATGAGGGGGGTTAGACATGCTGCTAAATCGGGGCACTTCGGTAAACATGAAGACCGAGCCCTCACCAGTGACCCTGGCCCTTTGCTGCACCCTCGCTCTCCCTCCTTTGGCTTTGATGAATGGCAAACGTGCAGCTTTCTTGTTATTTCCAAGTTAGCAATGGTGTCTTTGACTAGATCTACAGCCACGAGCAGGAGAACGTGTCAAACAAGCAGCAGCATCGAGAAAAGACTGAGCAAGTGAGCGTTCAGTCCTCGTAGAAGGCAGGAAACTGTGGAAGATATTTGGCCCTTTTTCTTGCTTTAAAAACATTTTTGATCAGGAGGCCAATGTCAGAGTGTCCTTGAACGCACCGACAAAACAGCCTGGATCTTGACTGCATTAACCAGGCTTCAATGTGAAAGGTGAAAACACTGACTGTGATGGATTTTCTCTCTGCAGCAGGTTTCGATCGTCTGCATGTCACAGAAGTTAACAGAAAATAAACCTGTGAAGAAGAAAAGCCTTCACCGTGAGAGTAATGAGCAGATGTAAGTTAGAGCAGCGACCTACGATTAAATGAACATGACTGACGGTGACATTGACGTTTTAAATGCTCCGCCCGTAGAAAACTGCTGCATATCAAATCAAGCGCTCCCCCAGGGGGCGATGGAGAGGTCTGGGCTTCACTTCTGGGGGAGCCGGCAGTTCAGAGTGGAAGAGTAAACAACAGAGACGGGTGTTTCGGATAACTGCGGACTTTTAGGCGAATGCGTCTGTGGTCGTCGTGGTTACAGCAGCTGTTAAAGCAGGAAGAGAGTACGTAGCCGTCCTCCTGAATGCATCTTTGTCGTTTTTCATAATGATCTCAACATATTCTCCTCTGTTACGTCTTTGTAGTGTTGTTTTGAACGCCGCTTGTTGTTACGGTACAGCTCAGAGTGAGACCGGAGGCTAAAGCTGTGGATGGAGGAGAGCTGCGAGATAGTCTGATGATTGACACGAAGAGAGAAAATTAGAAGCTTTAACCAGGCTGATTGCACGTCTCGGGGGAAAATTCAATCAGAGGTGACTCTGGTCTGAAGGGTTCGGCTATGAAAAGCAAACTGATTGCTTCCACAAAAGGCGTCGTTCTCAATTTCACAGACAGCGATCTGCACCGTCTTTGTGCTTGACAGAACCTCCACTCAATTAATAGTTCATGAGAACACAAAGGAACAATGGAAACTGAGGGAACTATGTGGGCTGATGCTGCCAAAATGCCACAAATCAGGTTAAAATGACTGATTACAATGCAGATGTATTTTTGTTATGGAGATCAGACCCACGGTGGAAACGTTTTGTTTGGGGTTAAATTCTGCTCGTTTGGAGGCCGAGCGATAAACTGCTGATACTGAACATCAAAGTGATAAATATATTAAAGAATAGCTGCAGCCCTGCTGGAGCTGCAGATCTGCACTCAACATTACTGAGAAGCTTCCTGTGAAAGACTCCAAACAGAAGATAAGAAGAGAATCACACTGTGCTGATGCACAACAGCCCAAACGTGCCCGAGTTACTGCTCACGCTCCACTGCTCCGTACACCAGCAGGCTGTTGGTTGAGACTAGAAATATATCTGCATGCAATGAGAATTTTATATTTGCACATTTAAAATGGGGACTGAGTCTCTGCCTCAAGTGAGGGAGTTGCAGTTCCTCAGGGTCTTGTTCACAAATGAGGGAAAAATGGATCGTGAGATTGACAGACGGATCGGTAGCAGCGTTCGTGGTGGAGAGGGAGCTGAGCCTGAAGGCAAAGCTTTCCATTCCCCAGTCGATCTGCGGTCCGACCCTCACCTGTGGCCACGCGCGTTGGGGAGTGACCGAAAGAATGAGATTGCGGCCGAAATAAGTTTCCTCCGCAGGGTGTCTGGGCCCAGCCTTAGAGAGAGGGTAAGGAGCTCAGACATCCGGAGGGAGCTCGGAGTAGAGCCGCTACTCGCATCGAAAGGAGCCAGTTGAGGTGGTTCAGGCAACTGGTTAGGACGCCTCCTGGGCGCCTCCCTTTGGAGGTTTTCTGGGGACTTCCAACTGGGAGGAAAACGCCTCGGGATCCTCCAGGAGGGGTTAGAAAACGTGGCTGGGGAGAGAAACGTCTGGGTCAACTTGCTGAGCCTGGACAAAACGGACATTTGTGTTCTTTTTTCTTTCTTAATTTTCAAAAAGTCCAAAAACTATCATCACCAATTCTTCCTGCCCGTCGTCCGCCATGTTTGTTTACTCTGAAGTCTCGTTTGACCGCCAGAGATTTAGTGAGATCTCCAGCTGTGAGAGTCGGACTCTGGTTGTTGGTGAATGAATCTGTTAGTGTGTGCTGTTTGGGTCATCTCGTCGCTCTCCACACACTACAGGAACAGAACTGTTCAATCTGTCATTATCAATCATCATGTGTGGGCTCTCTCACGTTTTACACATCTGTTAAGATCTTTCGGAGTGGGCCAGGCTTTTAAATGAGTCGAAATAAGATGCTGCATGGATGACTTCCAAGACAGACTATTCCAACTAGGTTTTTCCCCATGTTCCTTGGTCCAAATGTTTCAAATTTGGACATTTGGTTGGGCTAACGAGAGGACGGTCTGTTCTCCGCCGTGATTTGCAGCAAAGGTAGTTCCTAGAAGGATGTTAAACGAGCTGGAAATGGGCAAACTGATTTCCCCCCCGAACTCTCTCTTTTCCAGTCTTCTCCGCATGTTTATGAAACATTTATTTTATAAATTCAAGTTGAATGTTTTCCAACTGACGCAGACACGTCTTGGCCCTGCTTTGCATCACCTTTGGGCAAATCCACGTCTTCTAGTCTTCCACTGACTTGAAAATGCAGCACGTTAAATGTGTCTGCCGTTCTGTCTGAACATCCTCAGGATATTCTATTAATTCTTCCCCTGTCAGCAGAGAACAGTCTGGCTTTTTTTGCATCCATCCAAGGCTGCTAAAGGTTGTTAATGTTTTCTTGCTGTGTGAAATGAAAGTTTAATTTCAGCCGTGGACTCTGTTTTTTTAGCCTGCAACTTTGTTTGAATGAGATCATTGACAGCACATCATATCAGTGTGTGGTAGAGACAGACTGCAGCCTTGGAGCTAGCTACGTATTGGACTGAATGACACATTTCCTCCTTGAAACCTTCCTCTGATGTCGGCATGTCGGCTCGACAGCAGACTGAAGACTGCTGCCAAGCTACGTTCAGCTGCCAGAGAGGAAGAACTTTTGAAACCTGTTTTTAAATAAAGGATTACACCCATCTGAGTCCTTTTCCACGTGTCTTTATGAGAGAGGATTCAGGGTGGTTCCAGAGAGATGCAGCCTCTGGATTTTTACACAGCTGCTGCTAAAAGAAGGTTAAAGGTGTAGGTGTAATGTTTAAAACTCAGATATGACTTACAGCGTGGGATTGCGTCTCTTTCTATAGACTTTAAAGCTCAATTAGTGTCAGAATACAGAATTAGTCATAGAGGAGGCATACAAAAAGGACCTGCAAGCTGCCAGTCACCCACCTTTTCTCTTTCACAAAATTTGCACAAGAACAGGGCGGCACCGAGGCGGAGACAAGAAGTCTCAGGAGCGCCTGCAGGAGGACGACCGCGAGGGCCGTCGTCTCAGCAAACGAGCGACGTGCGCAGCGGCAGTGGAGACGCCTCGAGGGACTTCATTAGTCACCAGAAGCAGAGAGCGAATCTGCGGGCTGATCCGGCTGCCACGCGGGGACATGATGAAAGATTCAACCTCTCAATACCTGTTTATCGAGACTCAGAGAAATCAGCGGCCTCCGGAGGACCGAGGATGACGAGGTTTGAGGAAACATGGAGTTAAACTCATGCGACCTGTTTCTCAGATGCACTCAGGGGTCTTTTCATGAGCTGCACCTGTTCAGAGTTTAACAGTTGAACTGTTCTCTTACAAAGTGCTTAAATGATGTCTGTAATGTGGAGTGTATGTTTGACATCAGTCACTGGGGTTTCACTTCAATTGTTTGTGCCAGCCTTGAGGTCAAAGGTTGTCACGAGAATTTCAAACTTTGATACGATACTAGAAAATAAGAGACTTTCCTCGATACCTGTTTCGTTACCACGGCAACAAAAAATGAGGTAATTTTCTTGTTTTTGATTTCCCACCTTCACACAGGGCTGCTACAGAAACAAGTCACTAAGCAGAGCAGCTCATTGACAGCCTGTTAACAGTGATGAAAGGCTTCATTAGCAGGATGTTCCATGTTAAAATATTCCCTCTTCATCATCACTCAGGAGAAGTGTGAGCTGGTGTCTGTGTCTGCAGCTGCGTTTCATTCTTCTTATTATTCTGCTGTTTGGCACGTTTCTGGACGTCCATCGCTGGGCGGAGGTCTGGAGCTGTTCGTTTTCTGAAAGCTTTAAAGATCCATCACTTGTAAAGTATAAAAGCTGTCAGGTTGAGTCCACGAGCAGTTTGAATACATTGAGCTGCTGTCTGTTTATCACTGTGAAACAGGCCTGACGTGTTCAGGTTCATAAGCTTTACAATTCAAATATTTTCAAAGGCATCTAAGAGTGCAAATAGTCAGAAGCATACGCTTAATCAGTGTTACGATTCTGAGGGTCCTTGGAAAATGTTCCACAAAGTTTGAGATCGCCTGGTTTAGAGCGAAACCACTGTGAAACAATCAGAAGATAACGTCTTCTCTGTTTCACTGCTTTATTTACACCAACGCCGCTCGCTCTCTTCACTTCCTGTCTATGTCGCTCGACCACAGCTGCTCTCTCTCTTTGGCTCGCAGCAGCTTTGGATTAAAATCTGACTGCAGATCTGTTGTCTTTAAAGCTTCGGTACCTCTCAGTGCTATCAAACGACAGAATAACAGAATGAAACATGTCGAATCAAAAATATTGACAACCTCAGAGTTGACTGAGAATTTGAAGTGTCGACTAAGGGCCAAAAAACAAACCTGAATGAGTTCACACAATTATTTACTATATGTGTCTTTACGTGTGTGAATGTGACAGTGAATGAAGGCTCAATCTATTTACAGCGTACACAGGCCTCAGGCAGCAGGAGAGCCTTTAAATAACTGTATACACATGCAGCAGATACACTGACCTCTGCAGATGAACGCCCACACACTCATGACGCTGTATTTGCTTTGTTCTGTTTATTAATCTTAGTTATTGTGATACTGGTCGCACATGTACGAGCCATGTTTCTTTACTGAGACAGGGATGGGGAACAGACGCCACATGAGCAAATAAGCACGTCCAGAGGTGAAACGGTTAGATGATTGATTAAAGAAATAAAATTACTAACTTTTTAAACTCCGGACACATCGACTCAAACAGTCGGTTAATCGTTAGTGTCAATTTTGCAAGTACAACTTGGAGGTTTTGCTGGTTCCACGTTCTGATCCGATCAAAATATTAATTTCAAATACTTTACAGTAAGATAACATGAGGTCAAGGTTTCCTGTAGCATTACACTCTGAGTTAGCAGCCCACTGTTGCTTCATGATTAGCAATGAATTCTCGAACGACGCTGGAGGACGGGGAGCAGCTCGTTCTTCCTCTCGGCCTTCACACACTCATCATGCTGCACTTTGTGCTGTTCTTTCAGCTGCTTCAACAAGTTGTGTTGCTTTGGGGCGCAGACGCAGGTTTCATGACCTCTCTGCTGATTATTGTTTCTTCTTATCACTTAAACCTGAAACGCCTCCAAACGAGCGCTGACGAGCCGTTTCAGGGGACCAGCTCTTCGTCTTCTGTTCCAGACGTTTGACTTTAGTTTCTCCGACCGTCTCTGTTGTTCATTCTTCCACTCTGCCGTTGCAAGGTAGGCGCTCATCACATGACATGCCAGCTCCCACAAATTTTAAGATGCAGACCATGAACCGTAACATCCCTGGTTCAAGTTTGGCAGGACACTTTACTAAAACCTTCATTTTCTGTCGTCTCTCCACTACTGATGTTTGAAAAAATCATCAATTATAAAAGTGAACATTGTGTTCTCACCAAAACCCAACTGGCACCGTGGAAGTGAGCCAAGGTTTCCTCTCCATTTCACCTCGACTCTGCTGCAGTCTTCAAACAAAGGCTGTTTGTGTGCAAGAAAACAAATATGTACAAAATGTTCTAAGAGCACTGTAAACAATACAACCTCATAAACACACATTTTACATGCAGTGGGATCCAAACAGACACTTCACTGTCTCTGCCAACACAGCTCTTAAATATCAAATCA
Organism: Semicossyphus pulcher; assembly: GCF_022749685.1. NCBI lineage: Eukaryota > Metazoa > Chordata > Actinopteri > Labriformes > Labridae > Semicossyphus > Semicossyphus pulcher. The sequence continues at coordinate 2,989,370 of NW_027211759.1, forward strand.
AAGCGTCTCTTCACTCTGCTTCAGTCTGCATCATGTAACCTGCACTGAAGCTGGTTTTCCCATGATTGTTTCAAAACAGAAACGTTGAAGCCATCTTGATTTTGAAGCACTGCCCCCTAAATCCAGCAATTAAATGACGTTGTAAGCTTTCCAAACCGACTCCAAATGACCCTTTGGAGTTCATCTCAAGGTTCTCCTCCTCTCCAAAACAAACGGACCAGGTGGTTAAACCTGGAAAAACACTGAATAAAGAAGTTTGAAGATAAAAATTGGTGTTTCTCCGACGCTCTTCTTCTGCGGACACAGGAAGTCAGGAGGCCAAGTGACCTGCCGCTCTCTTTGTGAGAGAGCATACGAGTTTTCTACAGGGAGGCAAATTACCAGCAACAGCCTCGTACTCTGTAAAAGAAAACATCCAGATGATTCAAACCAATGATTGTACGTAAAGATGGCCGACGCGTCTCCATCTAGTCTCATTGTACAAAATTCAAGCCAAAATACCGCCGAGCCGAAACACTGCCATCTTGTGCTTGTGATGTTTTTGGAGCCAGAGCTGCGCAGTACAGATCGGCTGGTGGAGCCGCCGTAGCAACTTCTGCTCCCCGATACACACCTTTACCTTGTGTCCATGCCGTGTTGGAGCCCTCAGGTGTCCTTGGCGTGTTGGAGCCTCAGGTGTCCTTGGCGTGTTGGAGCCCTCAGGTGTCCTTGGCGTGTTGGAGCCTCAGGTGTCCTTGGCGTGTTGGAGCCCTCAGGTGTCCTTGGCGTGTTGGAGCCCTCAGGTGTCCTTGGCGTGTTGGAGCCTCAGGTGTCCTTGGCGTGTTGGAGCCCTCAGGTGGGCTCAGTCTGCAGCAGAACAGCTTCTTGTGTCGGTCTGAAGCAGATATTCACGCTTATGGAAAGTTCAATGACTGTAGTGTTAGTGTTAGTGACGTCTCCTCTCGCCGTTCCTCCTCTACTCTGCTACTCGGGAACAGAACGCTGCAGGAGCCCCATTTGTCAACAGAGCTGTCAATCATGAGGCCACACCCCCTTTTAACAGCATCAAATAATTAATTAAAAGTGAACTTGTCAGAAAAATGAACACTTGGACATAAATCAGCATGATAAGAACTAACTATAATGACAGAAACCATGTTTGAGAAAAATGTATTTGACGTGTATTTTGATTTTATAGTTTGACTCATGTCCCATCTGTTAACATGGAGGAGGCGGGCTTTATGAGCTATACTGCAGCCAGTCAGCAGGGGGCGACAGAGAGGGTTTGGCTTCACTTTTAGGGAGCTGTCATGTCGGCCATCTTTTTATACAGACTGTGCTTGAAACTGGTAAAAAAAATGTAGGATAAACTCCACAGACTCTACACTCTGGAGATTTCAGAGCCCTAAAATATGTGAACAAGCACAATAAGAACAATGGATCAAAGTTGGAGGAGGATCGACCGTCTTTCAGGCTTTATCTTCCAACACATTAACGTCTTCTTTTTAATGAGGAAGCAGCACAAACCTCTCAAAGTCACAAACAGCCATAAGACATTTTAAACTGAGATCTTAATACTTACAATGTGTCCAACATATGACTGAGTCCAACACTACAGTATAAATATTTAGCTCTTTTTGCCTGAACTCCCCCTCATATCCTCAAACAGTGCTATGTGTCATCAGTCTGGTGCTCAGTGCGCTCCCACTGCTCTGCTGTAATTCACTTCATTCAGCTGAGAGGTTGTGTAGGTGAAGATGGAGAGACTAACGGCGAAAGCCGCAGAGAGCGAGAGGTTTTCCAGTCACGATGATTCCAGTGCGTGTGCTCATTCAAAAACACACGGCTCTGCAGTGCGTGCTGGGTGTTCTCTGTGGGTGTGCAAATTGGGAGCGTGTCCTGAGCGGAAAAATAAAAGGGATTGGTCACTGCTCGTTCAAAAAGCTTAAAATAAACCGATATTGCAACATTCAAGAGGAAACAGGAAGTGCCTTTAACTTGTAAATGAACATGCTGCTGATCATCGTCCACGATCGACTGGACACCCTCTCCTCGCTCACCTGTCACGAGCAGCGTCTCCACGTGCTCGTCAGAGAAAAACGCACACAGAGAGAGAGAGAGAGGACATCTGTGAAGTCCTCTGCAAATGCAATGATTGATGTGCAGCGTCTCCTGTTAAATATGGACTAAGAGCAGAGCTGGGCGTCGATACACCAGAACAACGGAAACACGCAGTAGGAGTTTATTGATGCTTCTTTTTCTATATTATGTGCTTTCCTTTCATTTCAGCTGGGAGAGGCGCGTGCGTTTAACTGTCCTCCAATGTGCAAAGCCAACAACATCCGCTCTCAGCACGCCGCTGCAAATGCAACTTCATTACAAAGAGAAACAATCCTACAGAACATCAGCAGCAAGAAAGCAGTGTTTCCCTCACATGGACTTCACCTGAGCGGGCTGCCCAGGTAGATTTGCTGACCAATATTTTTTTAATCTGTCAAAGAGAACTGCGCCATGTGCGGTCAAGAAAACTTCCAACTTTACACATGCTTTGCAGAGAAACATACAAATGTACAGAGAGAGAGAGAGAGAGAGAGAGAGAGAGAGAGAGAGAGAGAGAGAGAGAGAGAGGCATCCTTCGGTACGTCCCTCCTTTAATTAAGTAGTGTCCTCTGCCATGGTAGAAGTACACAACGCATGGAATGATGACCATATGAGCAGATAATCAACCTCAGAGGTGCAAACTGAACTGTTTGTGTGTTGTTCTGTTTCACGTTGATGTTTTCGCGTGATTTCGCAATCCTCACACGCTAACGTAGTTCTCCAGCGATCTTGTGATCTCTTGAATCCAGCTGCTTGGGCCAGCGCTCCGCTGCGCTGCGGATCACACACGCTTCCTTGGGCCATCTGACGGGCCAGAACTGCGGCGCAGACAGAACGCACTGGACACAGATCCTGTGGGATCCAGGTGTAACCGTTGTGTGCATGCAGGTGGGTGTAAAAACGGTGAAAGTGCAGAAGCAGCGTTCATTTTGGAAGCTATTTTAGATTTAGTCTAACTCTTAAGATGCTTCTTAGTTTAAGTCACATTTGAGTCCTTACTTTCAGTCCAAACGTCTCTCACTAATTAAAGTGGCCTGACACAGGTTCAGTCTGCTATAAAGTCCTTTCATTTGTCCTTTCATTGATTATTTCCTGCCGATGTCCTCTGTAGGTCATATCGATCCTCAGCTTCAGGTTATATGTGTGTGGAAACTTCTGGAACGTAATGTTACGCATGTAAAGCCACAGAACGAAGCCGGGCAGTTACAGTAGCACGTGCTGCTCATTCCTCTCTTGCCTTACAGCAGCAGCAGTGTTGCTTTGTACCGTTTACAGTTTTGTCTTCTCATTGAAACAGTCTGACTGAAGCCGGCGACCGCTCCGTTTGGTGCGAAAGAAGACGAGTAAAACGGCCCTCTTTCTGTGAGCACATTTTACTCCCGTCTCGTCTCGTTAACCAAAACAAAACAGACGTGTCGTCAGAGGTTTTATTATCAGCGATCTATTTTTAGTCAACGTCTCATCGTGGAAAAAAGGTCGTTGACGAACATTTATCATCATAATATTTGTTTACAAACTTAAATTAACACGTGCGAAGAATACATCTCATTTTGATGTTAACTTTCAACTAGTTTAGGTCCCATCTTCGCCTCCTGTTTCCTCCCCAATAAGAGGAAAGAAAAACTTTTTTCAGGGGAATTTTTTTGCTACGACTATTGTTAAAAGTAATCTTTAAAACCTCCTCTCTGGGTATCTTTTATCACAATCTCTAACTAACTGTTTTCAGCATATCCCTCCTGCAACATCCGTCAGAGAAAAGCTCCAACCACACCGTGCACAGTGTGAAACTCACTGTGCTGTACCTTAATGCACCGCTGACTGCAGAGCTCGAGCTGACTGAGGGCCGTCGTCGCCCTGAGGCCGACTGACTCGCTGTCTGATGCTCTTCTTGGAGTTCCCTGCTGAGACACTTTTCTGAGAGGAAGAGGAAGAGGAGGAGAGGTTACATAACCGAGAAGAGCACCGTCTCTGACGGGGGTGGGGGGGGGGTGACAAAGGAGGACGGAAGTCGCCTCCAGCAAATCTGTGGCCAAAAATTGCGCCCACCATCCACACACAAAAAAACACAAGCCTCCATACAGCAGGAGAGGCTTCTTCTTATAGAGCAGGCGGAGATGCCGTTTATCTTGTTTGTGTAATAATCAGCTGCCAGAGGATTAGACGTGTGCAGGGAGGGAGGAGGCGTGGGTCTCCATCAGGAGGGTGTTTCTGCCGTTATGGTTTCCCTGCTCGGTTTGTCATAAGCACTTGGAAGCAGGACAAAAACAGAAACACCGGGGGAGGACGGAGGATCCCTGTGTTTGAGACGCAGGAAAACAACAGGTGGGAGTTTCCTCAGAAACTCAAGAAAGATTTCTCTCATAAACACATAAACGATGCATAAATATCCACTTTAATCTCTTACCTCTGACGACTCAAACCAGGTTATTCTTTACATTTTAAATCACTAAAGCCTGAAGGCTGCAGAGACTGTGGAAGATTCAGAGATGCTGCTGAGAAATGCATCCACAAGGTCAGATACAGTAACAACATCAGCGTTTCACTGTGAAAAACTCTGCACAGGTTTCTGAGGCAGCAGCGGCTCCCCGTCCACCTCTGAAGACAGACACGACAGACGCCGGGCAGGAAGTTCTGCAGAGCAGCAGGAAAAAAAGCTGTGAAGTAACTCAGCCCAAGTTTCTTTCCACTGTAGGGAAACCTTCAGAGGTCTACATGGTCGCTTCCTGCTGCTCTGCCTTCCTGCAGCTGTCACAGAAGAACTGCTCCGAGGTTCTGGTGGCAAAGATCTTAAGTCATCAGTTGAGAAGACACAAAGTTGACTCTGATTTTATAGTTAAATACGCTGCTATTTTGTTTTTTAGCTGCATTATTGTAGCAGACCAACAACTCTCCGGGGGGACCTTATAGCCGTGTCCCAGTTTAGGGGCTGCATCCTTCAGAGGACGTATTTGAAGGCTGATTGCGTCACAGCGTTGCATCAAAGTAGGGATTGACCGATTATCGGCCAGGCCGATATTCGGCATTTTGACGCATATCGGCATCGGCCTTTTTTTTTTCTTAATTAAAAATTTTTTTTTTTTTTAAATCCGACGGCCAATAAGAGATCAATTTAATGCATCGGCCTTCTTGACTACTAATAATCGGTATCGGTATCGGTATCGACCCTGAAAAAACCATATCGGTCTATCTCTACATCAAAGGCTTTCCTAATTCAAAGCTCCTTCAGATGCGGCCAACAAATGCATCCTCCTTTTCCCGGGCCACGAAGGATCCATCGGGTGCATCCTTCGTGGCCCGACGTATCCTGAGATTTATTGCGTGCCAATTCAAAAGCAGCCGAGGAATAGACTTTAAATGGTTTCAACTCAATTCGTGACGTTAGTTGTGTTCGCTAGCTACCCGTTGCTAAGCGACAGGAGCTGTGTTTGGTGACGAAAGGTTAGGGGCGGGAACATGCGGTGACGCAAGACCGTCTCATTTCGACTGTATCCTTGCCACTGAATTGAGACACTGCTTGTATCTCATCTGGCCTGGGAATTCCTCCGGATACCTCAGAAGGCAATGGAAACTTTGCTGCCGAGATGGGCATCTGGAATACCTGGCTAAGCGTTCTGCCATCGCTACCTAACCCTGAGTTAGCAGAAGAGGCTGAATGGGTCTTCTCTGAAGTGGCTTCCATTAAAAATGAGCGATTTTCAGATACTGAGACTCTTCTGCAGGACTTCTGGGGCTGCGAGTCGAGCTGCTGTCGACTTCAGCTCAGCTAGTCTCTCTAAAAAGCCTTCTTTTGTGCATTAATATAGAAGCTTTATCTGGATTGGCTCAGATTTATTTGTGCCTTTTACGACTAAAAAGGAAAAGAAATACAGACACACGAGGTTATTGACTTCTCCTCTCGCTCATGGTTTAGTGGAAGTCGGCACAGACCAGGTCAGATATGTGCCTCAGGAGGGAGAGCTGCTTTCTCAACCTGCGATGTAAATTATTTATGAGAATTAAAACGGACCTGTGTTTATCTGCTCTTTGGGAGATAAACATCCTTTATTTTCTCTCGACTGCCTCGGGTAAATCCTGGGCTGCTTCCTTCCTCTCGCCTGATTCACAACATGTTTAATCTGCTCCTGGAAGATTTCATCAATAGCAGACGCTTGTTCGCTAAAATATTCATGAAATTAAAAAGTAATATGTACTTACACACTTACTTTCTTTATCTCTAACAATTCCACACTCTGAAAAACCTCAGCCAGAAGTGCTGAGCATTAAAAAACACAGACAAGAGCACTTAGAAGTTTCTACTTCTCAAATACAGACAAGAAACAAAGAACCTTAAAACAACAAGCCGACAGGAAACTGCAGAGCTCGTCCAGTCCAACACACAAACTATGTAAACAAGGAAGGACGAGATGCTGCACGGCTGGTTTCTCTGCTTCACTTTCTCTACAAACTTCCCCCAAAGGCTTCAGGCTGACGGTCAGTCTGACTCAGTAAGCTGCAGGAGCTCAGAGAGGAATGATGTCAATGCACACCTCAGAAAACCTGCTTATGTTTAAATAACAAACATGATGCAAAATTCATGTCCGGCTGAAGGCTACAGAAATACAGAAATACTGAGTTCAGCAAACAGCAGAGGTGTTGTAACATCTCCAGTTTGGAAAAGTATCAGAAACGCTGGAGAAGTTCTCACTATGATGACTCTAGTTTTTTAAGTTTTTAACCTCGAAGATTTTCATGTAAATAAATGTCGCCGAATGAGGTAACACAACGGTGTTTGAGCCAGTGGCCCGCCGATGAAGGACTTTGTATTTGCAGAATTACAGACTGGGTGTCTGTAATCTCAAGTGGCGCCCAGTTAGTGACGCGTTTTCCATCAGCCAGCAGTAGTTGGTCTGCCAGAGAGGGTAGGCGGAGCTAAGCGGCTGCTTTTCTGCTCTCTGCAAGTGTTGCGAGTAAACAGTAATCTACTATGGCTGAACAAACAAAGAAAAGATGGATGACTACAGATACAACTTCAACAAGAAGTGAAAATCCAAAGAAGAAGAAACAAACTCGACGCTCAGATGAAGCAAACAGTCTGAAAAGGAAAGCGACCGTCAGCCAGGAAAATCAAGAGTTACAACCGGAGCCGACCGTGGACGTCACACATGCAGCACTGTGTGGATATCTGGGAAGTGTGCTCCTGCAGTTACAGTTTATCTCCATAGGTGTTATTTCCTGTAAATTTAGAAGTTGCTGGTTAACGATAATTTAATGTTGCAGTTTTAGTAAAACCTGATGTTGCCTTAAGCAGGAAATAATGACCCAGTCTCTGAGGTATAATGAGTATTGATTTAACAGTGGTATTGGATCCATATAGGTATTGGTCAATACCTAAAGCCCTGGTATTGGTATCTGGACGGAAAAAGTCAGATCAATACCTCCCTCGGGAAAATAAAGTGAGTGTTAAAGTTAATTCTTGACCTTGGTAAACTGTAGTTAACTTATATATCTTAACTCAATGTCCATTTAGCGTTTCAGAGCTTTTGTTTAAAGAAAATCGGCTTCATAAACAGATGAAGTCGCCCAGTTATTAATGACATTTTAGACATTTATCTGAACACTTTGAGAAGCTCGAACTTCATGTATTAATCATTCCACAACACGGGTTGTACAGTGAAATACAAGTTGTTGTTTCTTTGAGCTACACGCAAAAACAACCCAAAGAAAATATCATTTATCTTCTTAAACTCTCCTAAACTTCTGATGCAAAGCTGCAGATCGGTTACTAAAGAGAGGTGAGGTGAGATTGTTTTTTAATGTGCTTCATTAGCAGATGTTATCTCAAATGAAAGCAAATATGTTTATTGTAGGAGGGCATGAGCCTCCTAACTGTTCTAATTAAAGAAGGATTACAACTAATAATAAATATGATTTCATAGATATGTTTATGTGGCATTGAAAATACATCATAAACAAATAAAAAGGCAGCTGATCTGTTTTTCCCCCTTCTCTCTACGTGCAGCTGAACAGACGAGCAGCTGAACAGACGAGCAGCACACACATAAAACACATCCCGTGTCGTCATTAATGTGTTTTCTGGGAGGTGAAACCCTGAGGTGTGTGAGAATCGTGCCGGCCCACAGTGAACCCGCTGCAGGCAGAGTGTGAGCGTGGGCTAACGCTAAGCACCGGCTTGCATCATTAACTCCTCCTCCAGATCCAAGGCGACCAGCAGGAAACCGACTTCGACAAAGTTTCTGTGTAGTATTATAATTATTCCTCAAACAGATATTATATTTAGCTTGAAGGTGAGTTCGGCAAAGAGGAGGGAAAACAATCCTTTGTAGCACCGCTCAAAACAATTGTTCTGCTGTTTCGTTTCCTTTCATGTTGATACATTTGATAAAGTAAAGATAATGTAGTGTAATGATGGCCTGTGAAGAAAAAACTATTGTTTTAACTTAATTGTCTCCATTTTCATAGTTAATATTTAGGCATCGAAGCTATTGATGCTTTTAACCAAAGAAATAGTGAGCTGGTACTGCAACATAAAGCAAGCTAGTTTTGAGCTTGTTTTAAGCTAGTTATTAGCTTGTTTTAAGAGCTAGTTGTTATTCTATTTTAAGCTAGTTTTAAGCTGGTTGTCAGCTTGTTGTAAGCTAGATGTTAGTGCATTTTAAGCTAGATGTTACCCTGTTTTAAGCTAGTTTCAAGCTAGTTGTTAGCTTGTTTTAGGCTAGTTGTCAGCTTGTTTTCAGCTAGTTGTTAGCTTATTTTAAGCTAGCTGTTAGCTTGTTTAAATAGTTGACAACCAATCAATCAATAGAATAATAGTAGCACCTATATCACTAATTTTGAGTAAATCCTGAGCAATTTAACCCAACTGTGAATTTAATTCTTCAGGTTTGACAGTAAAGGATTGATCAATTGACCAAAAGCAAGGTTAATTTTCTCTCCACGGATTGCATACAATGTCACTGCAATGATGCTAATTTGTGCTGTATGGTACACAACACCTAAGTTGATGCGAAAGTACGTTTTTTAACTCAAGTGAGAATTTCATGTGAGGCTGTTCTGTGAAAAAGCTCAAGCGTTGAGATTCTAACTTAGTCCATTTAAAGTCCATTCAATAAACAAGAGGAAGGAAACATGAAATTGTAAAGCGCCTGCAGGAAGTGGTGTAGAATCATCAGTAGCTCTAAGAGTCGTTATGTCTCTGCAGGCCATGAACTGAGCACAGAAAAGTATAACGTGGATCAACCAGGTCTGACAAACAGTTGATCCACTTAATGAGGTTAATAATAGCGCCGATACAGATCCAACAAGCGAGGTCGAAGGATCGCTCGTCTCCACTTGTGTGGACATTTCATGAAAGCACTGGTTGTTCTCAGATCTGCTCCCTGTCATCAGTTTCCCTCTGATGACCTATTCCTCCGCACATAAGTCCTCTCCTGCCAATGAAGCATTATTCTGAATTATTGATTTCTCCGTCCTGCAATGAATCAGAGCGGTCTGCGGGGCGAGAGTCAGGGGATTCAAACTGGCAACCCACCACACACAGACACGCAGCCTACTCCCGCCTCCCACCAGGGAACTCTACTTCCTCTGTGACACGAGAAAATCGATGCCACATTGTCCTCCAGTCTTTTAATGCATTCACAGTCTGCTTATTTATGAATCAGGGCAGGAAAAAGGAGAAGGACGTTCAGTATCAGATGGAGGGAAAACAAAAATATAAGGGAGGGGGCTGACTTCTCCTGCTGGATCTCAAGTGTCTGTCTAATTAAAGTGACATGGGCTTAATATTCTGAACTTACACTTGTGCACAAATAAACTCCCACGTCTGCCTTCTGTCAGAGAGAATTCATCACTCACACACACACATGCATAAGCTGCATAAAAGTGCCTCGTCTGCTTATTGAAATTAAACACCACGAGACGCTCATTATCAAGCTTCCCAGCGGCACGGGAGAAGATGGGGGGGTTCTTCAGTCAGAACTGGCTTCCCTGCTCGCTTTATTAGCAGGAGCTCGCTCAAATGCATCCGTCTGAATCGAACATGGACAAACCCGAGGAGAGCTATTCACCAAATCAGCTGAATGGCCCTTGAATGTTGCACTGCCAAGGACAGCGCTGCAATACATCCTCTAATCCAACACAGGCAAAACAAAGAGAAGGAAAACATTCAAAAAAGACTGACAACTTCTAACTGAATGTACAGGCATGTCTGCCTCATTTCAGCACAAAATAAATGGTTATTTTAACATACTGAGCTGTGATTCTCTATCAACAGTTGCTATTTTATCTCCAGCAAAGCAGCTTTAATGCTGCAGGGCATTTTGGGAAAAGGAAAGAGTCAGTTTACTTGTTTGTTTGCACTGAAAGCCTTAGGCACAAATACAGATCATACTGAGTTTAGGATAAGTAAACAGAGTGGATTTTAAGAGGAAGTGGGCTTAAATTCGTTTTCCTGTTTTCCTTGCTTTGATCATGGCTGCATGTATTGATAACCTGGTTTAAGTAGCTTCATGCAGATGTGTTTGGATTGTTGACATACTGCTTTTCTTTGCAGCTCAAACACCTGCAAAGAAATCTGCTCGAAAATATGGGATCCCTCGGATGTCTTCACCCCTGTACTAGATTCCCTTCAGATTTCGTTCAATGTTAAGTTGAAATGAGATGTACCAAGATTATACACACAGAAATACAACCTAATGAACCAACCACGTGGAATAAGTCAAGTGTATGTTCAATTCGGCATTCATTGAATAAAATTGGTGGCAACTGTTGAGTAAAGATTTCAAGTTCTCCAGATGGATCACAATGGTCGCAGTTGCCTTCCAGTGAGCGTGTATGTACGACAAGAGAGTGGAAGCAACAGGAGATCATAAGATGAAAGAAAGTATTTAGCATAAATAAGTGATTAGTAGTGGTTAAAATATATGCCGAATTTATTGATAGTTCTCGATGATTCCAAAAAGGTATCAATTTTTGTTATTTATATACATGTTTTCCCAGATGATAGAACAAGCGTTAAATCGGCTTATTTCTAATGGAATATTGCAAGGGAGTTTTCCACGCCAACAGGTGCATACAGTCTCAGTGTGCGGCACAGACTCACCTTCTGCTGCCGCCGGGCCATGTCGGTGGGCTGTTTGGCGTTGAACGGGTAGGCTATGCATCGCAGGACGAACACATAAATTTGCAGTTTAATTTTCCTCTCCTCTTCCTCCTTTTGGATCCGCTCGCGCTCCTTCTTCTCCTCCTCCTCTTCACCTGTAGCGTTGTTGTCTTTAGCACCTTTACCCGGGGCACCTCCAGGTGCAGCGGGCTGACGCTTCTGGCCGCCCGCCCGGCTGTTGTTGTTCCCCCGTTTCCCCGCCGAGGAGCCAGCCGCTTTCTTCGGAGGCTCCTGGACAACTTCTGGGTCGGACTCCCCGCCGGTGTCTTCGCTGGAGGACGGGTCCAGCATGGTTCACGGTGTAAGAACTCCGGTTCAAACCGACGGATCAAAAGAAAAAGAGAAACAACTGTTTAAGCTTTAGTTTGTTTGTTTAAGTCGACGTGGCGTTAACGGCTGCACTTCACCGACCGGTGCTGTTTCCCAGCTGTGGTCGGTGCTGTGTTTCAGTGGAATGTCGCTTAGTTTTTAGTAAGGAGGTGGGCGGGGTTTAAACGGTTAATATTTGGAGGTAGTGTCCGCGTGCGCTTCGTTTCGTTCCGCCGGGGAATGAGTGCTGGAATGGCAGCGCGCGCCCGCCACCACTGGCTGCTGCGCGGAGCTCGCGCGCTCTGTGACTGAGCGCTCCAGTACACAGGTGCGCAACCTGTAGCTGCAACCAGACATGAGAGGAAAACATGAAGATGTCTCACTCTGTATGTTTCTCCAAGAACCACATTTCCAACAGAAAAACAAGAATAAAAAGAGTCATTTTTTTTATGGGCGATCAAACTGACTACAACCAAGAAAAAGCTAGTTATAAATCAACCGGTCAAAAGCTCCAAACGTGACAAATTAACGTCTTACATTCTGTTTGTTTTGTACGTGCTAAAAAAACATTTAACCGTTTTACCAACAAAGTGAGGCTAGCTGATTTCCATTCTTTCTTCCATTAGCTATGCTAGCTTACTCTAGCCTTGTATTCAATCTACAGATTTGAGAGTGGCATCCATCATCTCATCCAATTCTCCTCTGATTAACTTTTTATTTTATTCATATTAAAACAATTTCTATACTAGCTAGTGCTATGTCCCTTTTAGCCTTCAAATCTATCTACACTTATTAGTGATAGGCTACTATTAAACTATTTGTTTATGTTGTCATTTAAATTGACAGTGCCCTGCTGCATGACTTGTAAGGTGTAGATTTGTCTGGTTCTTGTAGAGATGACTATAACACTATATCTGTAAACTCCCATTGTTCACTTGCTTTCTTCGGGACTGCAAGACTGCGACTCACACATTGTCTGATTATTTGACGGTTGGTTGAAAATAAACGCCCAAAGGACGTTTTTACCTGCCGTGTGATACCTTGTCCTGCATAGACAATCTTTGACTAGAAAGGGTAGTAACGTGTTTAACCGAGTTAACAAGAGTGCTCGAACAGAAAACACATTAAAAATCACAGCAAAACAAATCTTTAGTAATATAATTAAAGCTTTAATCCATATTAGATCAAATATTTACCTTTTAAGCTAGATATACTATTTACTGAGCACAATTTATACTCAATTTAACTCGAAAAATACGGAAAACTATAAAGGACATTTTTAAATCAGAGGAGGAATTTAATTGATGGATGATTACTATGATATGTGTACGAAAGGAAATGCAAAAAATTACAATACACAGCTCTTTTTCAAAGTCAGAGGAATGTTCAATTTACTGTATTTACTGTTTTTTGGTAATAAATTATATTATTTATTGCCTGTGTTTATAAAGACAATATTTTCATCTATACTTGTGTAAATATAGACATAACTGCCTCTTGTCTTTCTTATTAAACATATTTTTATATCCATCCTAAACATAGAATATTTTTGATAATTAACTGTTTATATACAGTAGGTACTAAATGTTCATAAAAGTACATGTTTTTGCACATTTATGATGATGAGAGTAGGAAACGTGTAACAACTACAGAGGCTTTAATTTGTAGACACTTTGGCCACTAGAGGTCGCTGTTTTTCTGATGTATTTTTCCACTGATCAAACAAAGAGTGTGTGTGTGTGTGTGTGTGTGTGTGTGTGTGTGTCATGCTGTAGCCACATTACAGGTACAAGACATTAAAGCAGTTCCATGTCTTAATTACTGATGTTTTATTCACAGTTTATTCCAGTTTCACCTGCACACACCTGTTTGTGTTTCAAGTCTTCTAAATAAACAAAATAGAAACAAAGAAACATCAAAGAAAAAAAGACACGAATCATTCCTCTATAATAAATATACATAGCAATATCAAATCCAACACGTTCAGGAGTGATCTCTCTGTCAGATAAATACTTCATGTAGTTGCGTTTAATTTCTCCAAATCTTTGTGTACAGGCTTCCTCTTACTACCTCCGACCACTTGGGGACAGCAGAACGAGCTGAAAGCACAATACGTTCTCCTGAGAGCGCCTTAAGAGGCCCCTGGAGGTCCCTGAGCCTGACGTTGAGCCCCTATCCTCTGGACCATTCATCACGGCGTGGTTGAGTTGAAGCCGGGGAGGACTGGCGCCCAATCAGGATACGAATCCAGAGAGAATAAAGGAACTCCCCACGTCGACATGGCTAACAGAGTGGCAAGGACGCCGATCACATTGACGCCAAGCCCCGCCTTCACCTGCAGCAGCAATAAGACGCAAGAATTACAGTAAATGATAACTACTTCCTGTGTTTGTACCGCAGGACTCACCATGTCCAGGATGTCGACGTGTCCGTAGGCGAACACGACAGCGTTGGGCGGGTTGGACACCGGCAGCAGGAAGGAGAAGGAGGTGCACAGGGTGGTGGGGATCAGGACGTACAGCGGGTTGACGTGGATGGCCTCAGCCTGAAGGAATCAGAACATTTGTGTGAATATTGACATAATGATCACGTTAAAGTGCTTCATTATTTAACACCCACAGTGACTGAAGTGGGATCTCCCTCTGTGTAGGTAATTTGTAGCCAATTATTTGTAATTGCAGCAACTTAATGGAGGATCAATGAAAATAAATAAAACGTTGGGCTGCAAATCATGAGAGTAGGCTGGCATCTGAAGATATTACAGCACATTAAAAACAGCTTGTGTCTGAGTGTCTGAGCGGGGTTAAACACTGTGAGCCCACCAGAGGAGCGAGGATGGGGAGGAAGATGGTGATGGTGGCGGCGTTGCTGGCCACCTCAGTCACGGTGGTCACGATGATGCAGGCGACCGTGACGGTGGCCAAGACTGGCAGGTCACCCAGAGGTGTCAGCAGCTTGGCAACCCACAGAGACAGGCCTGATTCCTGCAGACATCCAAACAGTTTGATTTCAGCTAAGGGTCACTGCGACTACATTCATTTCAAAAACCCAGAATTCCCCTGAAATGAGACAATGTGTTTTGTGCGATTTGAGTGGAATAATCCTTTACCTAAGTGTGTTTTGACATCAACTTAAAGGCATTTTTATACAGACTGACGTTTAATTCAACTTGTGACAGTCCTTTGTAGTATTTCTTTTGATGATATTTATCGTTTGAATAAAATAATTCTTAATCATGTCTCATCTCAAATCCTTTTCTTGTCTTATTTGTGTCATCTTGTCGTATATTTTGTCTTTATAGTTTGAAGAATAAAACTGAAATTCAGCTCCAAAGCATAAATGTAGAAGTCCTTCAAGTGCTCAGAAAAAGTGGAAATTTGAACATTAGGCAAAATCCTTATGATAAGAAAGATAACAATTGTGTGATATGTTCAATAACTGAGATGAGATGAGCTCACCTCTGTGCCCTCAGCGAGTGCAAACCCACCACCGACCAGCAGCGCCACTTTCCACGGCATGCAGCCCTGGAAATCCCTCCAGGAGATCATGGTCTCTGTGTGAAGAGAGAAGACACATCCGGCTCACATCTTTAGAGACAGACAGAAGCTTACTCTCTGCAGAATTAGCACAGATTATTAACAGGAAACACTAACATGCTCAGAATAATCATGATTATATCTGCGTTATTTAGTTAAAGTGAAATCCAACATAATTGAACAGCTGTAGTGAAGTAAAAAGAATATTTTCCTCATGAATTAAAAGTATAAAGTGACATAAATTAGAAATACTCACAAGTACAAACAGTTCTTAAGTAACATCCACATCACAGCTTACTTGTAACGTCTCGTGTGTTTACCATGTTTCCTGGAGGGTCCGTGTGCAGGTACGATGAAGAAGAGGAGGCCCAGCAGCAGAGCCACGGTGGCGTCAGTGATGTAACCTGAGTGACTGCTCGACACAAGGACAGAAAATATGACCAACCAGGACGTGCTTTACAGCCAAGACGGGTCACTGCAGGCTGTATCCACAAAATGTATCGTCTAATACATAACATGTTTTAAATAATCGAACATATTCCTTTACATTAATCTCTGATTTTTACTTGTGCAGTGTTTGTGGTAAAAATAATCACATTCATTGTGGTTTTTGAGAACCAAAACAAGCAATGTGTTGATCCGTAAATATACTTTCTCACACCTTCCGACACAGTTAAGCCCCAAATATACAACTCTTACAAATATGAAGTGAACACATTTTCACAGTGGCACTTTAACTTAAAAGTTCGATTTTGTGGAGTTCGATGGTGTTTGGACTGGGATTGCTGGAAGTCCTGAATTTGAACAGTTTGAGTTTGGCAATCCAATTTTGTTATTTTCTCATTTAAAGAAGGGCTCAAGAATTTCCTGCAGTAGCTGGCCAATGCAGTGGGAGGGTACGGGAGGATTTGTTACATTTGTAGGGGACTATTTTCAGCTGTGGATACACCCACATTCGATGCTTTTGTGAGTGTTTGTGGCAGCTGTGTTTCTTTGGGATGGATTCAAAATCAACTAGAGTGGAATAACAAAGGGACGTGACTCACTGAGGGAAGAGAGAAGCCCAGCCCGGCATGAAACCAGGAGCTCTGGTCAACCACAACGACACCATCATCAGGAAAACGGCCCCAGTGAAGATCTCCTGAGGACTGGACGGGAGCGGGGAGGAGAGGGAGGAGGAATGAACACATGAACTCAGTGTGAGAAACAATGTGAGAGGATGATTGGATGACGGATGAATAAATGGAAATAAAGAAAAAATATCAGTGAATAAATATACAAATATATTGATGAATGAATGAACACATACGTGGATAAACTGGTGGCACAAAACTTAATGAATGCATGAATGCATGGATTGAGAGATGGATTTGTGGATGGATGAATATTACATATAACTAAATTCACGAACAGACTGATTCTGTATAAATGAATGAACTCCTGAACACATGACTCAATGACCATGACAGAATGAATGAATGAATGAATGAATGACCATAATTGTATAAAGCACCATATAAACATGTTACCTGTTGAATTATTGAGTGAACATGAACAAAGACATAACTGTACACATGAATCAATGAACATATGACAGTTTGAATGAATGGAGAACATGCCAGAATGAATGAATGAACAGAAAACTAGATAAAGTCTCATATGTACAAACTGACAGTTAATGATCAGATAAATGATTGAATGAACTGATGACAGATTTAATTCATGATTAAATGAACATGTAATGAACAAATGCATCTATGAATGAATGTACAAGTGAATGGATGAACACATAACCGACTGATTGTTGGAATAAACAAGTTAATAAATAAATTATTGAACACTTAAACAACTGTTGGACGGTGAAATTGAATGAGTTAATTAAGGGACACATGCATCAATAAATAATTAAATACATAATTTAATAAATTAATGAATGAGTGAGGGAATGAATGAACACATAACCGACTGACAGTAGGAATTAAGGCACATTTAATGAATGATTGCGCACTGAACAACTATCGACTGCAGACATTAAGGAATGAACTAATGACTGAATGAATGAATGAGTGAGTGAGTTTCACCTCATGGATCCAAGCGACCTGTACTCTTCTTCTATTACTCTCCTAGCTGCTGTCTCTCTCTCAGTCTTCTCTCCTCCACACCGACACAGGAGCCTGAAGCTGCAGTGCACATGCATTCACACACACACACACACACACACACACACACACACACACACACACACACACACACACAGAGGAATGCTGACGCTGAACTTCATGATTGACTGTGATTGGGTAAAAGCACACGGCGGAGGTCAGCAGCGCTCGTGATTGACCTTTCTGACACCATCACACGGCTAATGCTAACATTAGCATTACAATCATGCTTCAATCACAGGTTCTGTTAGAATAAATGTTCTGGGACTAAATTCAACATTTATCAAATCCCATCTGAGTCATTCACACATTCATTGTCTTTGAATGGTGTTTAACTCCTGCAAGATTTACTGTTTTAAAACAAATGGATACAATAATAACAATTTTGGAACAAATCTGTACATCTCTTTGTTTAAATTGGTCTCTTTTGTACATACCTTTAACTTCTCTGAGTGCACAAATACCTTCACACTGACAATTATGGCAAACTGCAGTGATCACTGTGATGTTGTAATCATAACAATGAGTTAAATGTGGATAGCTGGACACTTTTCGCTCCAGTGGACGCTACATATCTGAATGGGTGAACGGGCAAATGGCCGAGTAAATTCCACAGTGTGAAACATACAAGCAAGTAAAAGCTCAGGCAAGTTCGTTTTCATTCATTTTATACAAAGGAACATAAGCTGAGTTACAATAGCAGTCGGTGATGTTGCTCTGTCTTGATGCAAATCACCATTTAAAGAAGAAGAAGAAGAAGAAGAAGAAGAAGAAGAAGAAGAAGTGTCCTGTTTGTGTCCTTCTCAGTGACTGTATATAAAGATGACTAACAACGCGTCTCCACCTTCTTTCGTTGTATTATGCTGAAGCAAAACTCCCCCCGGAGCCGGCGCTGCCATTTTGCTCATCTGTATCCAGAGTGTGTGCAGTAGAGATCGGCTGGTGGAGCCGCAGTATTAACATCCCGCACCTTCCGCTACCCAAAACACACCTTTACCTTGTGGCCTTTACCTTGTGTTGAAGCCCTCAGGTGGGCTCAGTCTGCAGCAGTACAGCTTCTTGTGTCGGTCTGAAGCAGATATTCACACTGATGGAAAGTTCAATGACTGTAGTGTTAGTGTTAGTTACGTTCCTCTACTCTGCTACTCGGGAACAGAACGCTGCAGGAGCCCCATTTGTCAACAAAGCTGTCAATCATGAGGCCACACCCCCTTTTTGTAGCAGCAAATAACTAATTAAAAGTAAACTTGTCAGTAAAATTAACACTTGGACATAAATCAGCATGATAAGAACTAACTATAATGACAGAAAAATGTATTTGACGTGTATTTGGATTTTATAGTTTGAGTCATGTCCCATCTGTTAACATTATGAGCTATACTGCAGCCAGTCAGCAGGGGGCGATAGAGAGGGTTTGGCTTCACTTTCAGGGAGCTGTCATGTCGGCCATCTTTTTATACAGTCTGTGGTCCTTCTCAACTGTTCATTTGTCTAATCACAAAAAGATAAATGTTGAAAACAAGCACTATTAGAAATGTTTGAGGGAAACAGAGAGGTGGCATGTTGACACTCACTCTGATCCAATGAAGAGCCAGCAGAGCCAAATCCACGTCAGCAGCAGCATGATCACACTGATGGGCAGGCACAACACAAGCCAGTTCCCAAAGTTGACACAGTTGCAGTTCGGGTAAATCCTGGATTTAAAGACGGGGTTTGAAGCGGATTAAATTCACTTTTATTTGTAATGCACACAGAAGCTCTGAATGCTTTGGCTTTTGTTCTTTAATTTGCTCCTGTTCAGTAAACATTCCTCACAGGGGAATTTTAAATTGCTGTTATATTTAGCAAATAACATCCCTTCAGATTTGGTTGTTTTCTATTCATTCTGTGTGTTCATTTAAATCCTTCACATTATTTTCTGTTTTGTCTTTTCCTTCCTTTTGATTTGATGTCTCCTGTTTTTCTCTCATACACTCATACAGCATGTCTGGCTCAGCACTCACTGATTGAGGTACTCAGAGAAGATGAGGTTTGGCGAGGTGCCCGGCAGCGTGCTGATGCCTCCGATGTTGGAGGAATAGGCGACGCTGATACACATGGCTTTACAAATCCTCAGGTCCCGTTTACTCCTGCTGGGAGCTGCAGGCTGACACACAGCGGCCTGCAAGACAACACAGAGGGAGAAATTACCATTCAGTATTAGAGAGGGAATTACTAATCACACAAGTTATAGTGGAGTTGTATCTTCATATGAAGGATTGAAAAGAATATAAAATAGGATACGCGTTGGTAGCAACACTAGTATCATTACAGTGCTTCTAGTAATAATAATATTCATTTACGTTAAATAGCAGTTGTAGTACTTTAACCAGCAGTAACTGTAGCAGCAGCACTACAAGTATTTAAGCCAGAAGTAAAAGCAATAGATGCAGTAGTTACAGTAATATTATACCTGAGACACTGTCTGTATCTGCACAGTGAAGATCTCTTCAGGAACCTCTGGATGCTTCTGGTCACTAAAACATGCAGGAATATAGTATTAAACGACACAAGACAAGGACCTAGAGTACTGTAAACACCATGAAACCAGAGGGACAGTGAAGGCACAAGAGGAAAGCACTGTATCTGAAGTGAACATACCTCACAATCTCTTCCATCTTTTCAACATGGCCGTCAGTTTCTGCAGGATAAACAAACCTCGGTTAACTTCTCTCCGTTTTAGTTTGGAGCTTTAGTAAATCATTAATAGAGCCATTTGCTACAAGCTATAAAGACTCTAAACACAAGTAGCTTTACAATGAAAAACAAGAAGATGGATCTAATGAGGCTTTCAGTGTAAGCTCTGAACACTCTGTTGAACTACAAACACATCTCAGGCCTACCCCTCTGTATAAAAACTACTTATAGTGGTACAACAAATAATATCCGTAAATAATAATTTGGGGGTTTGTGTTCATACAAAATCCTCTTTATAAATAACAGAGTTAAATGTGAATCCAGGTACCATCGAGCTGCAGGTTGGGGTTGTCTTCACCAGAACCTCCCCCTTCATTGGCCTTCAGGATCTGCTGCAGAACAGCCTCCACGATGGGCATCACCATAGTAACAGCCGAGGTGTTCTGGACCCACATGGAGAGGAATGCACAGCCGGACATGAAGCCCAACATCAGCCTGGAGACGACAGCATCCACAAACACCTGAGTCTGCACCTCAGCACTGTAAGTTTGACTATTTAACCCCAAGAAACGTCCAGTCGACTACACCAAGAAGCAACCTTTGCTACAGACAAGCAAAAAACTGAAGTTCCTCCAGCGGCCACTTGAGGCTGCCTCCTAAAGTGAGTCAGAGTCCATAGAGCCCAAATGTCCAACTTTACTGGTACAGAAAACAGGTTTGGTGTCTATAGCTCATTTCTCTCTCCATGACTGTTTAAATTGTATTGAGGCGTAAAGTTATGCATAGGGGCAGGGTGGCATGAGGGAGGTCGGTGCCTGTAGTTGTCTGCTAAGTATCACCTCAGCTAATTTAGTTACTGAACTTAACCTATATGCTGTTTTTTGGCATCGCTGTGTGATTAATTGTTCTGTACAAACAGATCGTCACAGAAGTTCAATTCTAGTATTCTTTTCATTCATAAGGACTTATAAGCAGGTATTGGTGTCTTCGTTCAACATACCTGGACTGTTAGCTTAGCTTGATTAATTTGCAAAACTCCTCTCTTCTCTTAAACTCCCACCTCTCATCCAAATATGGTTCTGACTCCAAAAACCAAGATAGCAACGACAAAATGCCAAATTTGAGGCGTCAAAATGATTGTGATAGACACTATGACTACATCCACTTTTTATATACAGTCTATGGAAAACACTAAAAGTCCTTAAAGTCCAGATATTTCCTCTCTGGAGAATGTTTTCAGAGATGTATAATTTATAGTGAGAAAAAAAATCCTCCAGATGGCCAAAGTTGAGTGAAATGTTTGTTTTTAATTTAACCAACTTGGTACGCCACATTATTGAGGGATTGCAGACAGAAGATGGCGTGATTATTAATCTTGTATAACATGAAAAATATCAGCAAAAACATTAAACAAGAGTACAAATTTGCCTGCTAAACAACAAAACAGCCCAGTGCAGCAAGACTGGGATTTACCTCTGCTGTTTGATTTACTCAGGAGTTTTTTTTTCACATTCAAACATCAATAAAATTCATATTTCTTTAAGGATGTTTTGTAGGAGAGAAGCGTGGCACTCACCATGCAGGGTTGACCCCCACCATGGTGACGAGCCTCAAGGCGATTCTGCGGTGGAGACCCCACTTCTCAATGGACGTGGCGAGGCAGGTGACGCCCACCAGCAAGAGGTGGAAGTCTTTGAAGTACTCCTTTGCCACCTGGAGGAGAAACAGAGAGGGGGTAAAACACAGTGGCATACAATCCAATAAAATAATAAGAAAACATAAGTAAATAATGACAATTGTGTGTAAGAATGAATCCTGCAATATACTTAAACTAATCTGTTAAAGTCCTTATAACGCTAGTGTCAGGGTAATCAACGTTTGGATCAAGCCCCATTTTGCCTACAGTTTTCTACAGCCTTATCCTGCTGTCGCGTTTAGCTGTTGTTTGGTTTTTCTTTTATTTTATGACAGAAACTTGAAGTTAACCACATATCTATCAAGCCAACATGCTGGGATAGATGTGGGAGAGTTAAGCTAACAAACATTTAAGCTAATTTTGTTGCAAAATGGTAATGAGCTATTTAGTCAGGCTGTAGGTTAATTATTCATTTCTGTTAGTCTAACACACCGCGAGGAGGGATTAAGAACACAAACGCTTTAAACCTTTTTTAAGTTAAAGAAAAGCTTGACCTGCTGTCAGACCGATAGACTCACATCTGAGCACTTCATGATGCCAAACGTGGGGAAGAGGACGGCAGGAAGCATGGCGGTCATGGACAGAGGAATCACCTCTGTCGCCCAGTACGTCGCCATCAGGAGCAACACAAAGGAACATTCTGCCTCCTACAGGGACAAAACACACACAGAGCTGCCTTTAAGTGCCGCAGAGGATTATATAGAAAAAAACACATTTCATTTATTAGTTTAACATAAAAAGTATGGACCTGGAGAGCAGTAGTAGCAGATGAGCTAACACCGTCGGATAAGTAACAAGTGTACGTTGAGCACATCATTAAAACCATCTGCTCCTCCTGCACAGCTTTCAAACCAGGAAAGTGCTTTAGTTTTCTGTTTGCTCTGTTTAGTTTTTCTGTCACACTGGGTTTCAGAGTACAGCAGTGCATTTGACGCTTTGTGTCTAAGAGGCTTGATTGGAATGTTGGTGTACTGGTAAAAGGAAACGCAACAACATAGAGTGGAAACAGACTTTGGGTATCATTAATGAAAGATGCAACTTCGACCTCTACTGAGGCTAAAACAGCAGCAGATAAAAAATATCTAATTATCTAAGGCGATGAGCGAACATCCCAAAACATCTCCATCATGTGTTCTGCATCTTTTTTCACTGTTGCTCTTTTGATATTTCCTTGTAACCTCTTCTTCTGCAATGGTTTCATGGCACCATTTTGGAGGGTTAGCATGCCCAAATATTGAGTATGGATTGAATCTCATATTGTATTTTGCAGGTTTTCTGGTACTTTGGTTCAATTTTGTGCTACGGTTGTGATGGAAACCTGGCTTTCTAAATTGCACTTATATAGCGCTTTTCTAATCTTCCAACCATGCACTTTTACACTACATGCCACATTCACCCTTTCACACACACATTCACACACTGATGGCAAAGGGCTATGTGCCAACCTCCAATCAGGATATATGACCATTCATATACCAAAGGCTGAGCCTTCATGAGGCTTTGGGGTAGTCGGTAGCTCAGCCTGTAGGGACTTGGTTTGGCAACCGGACGGTGGCTGGTTCAAATCCTGGTATGAACCAATTGTGGAATTGTGGCTGGTGGCTGGAGAGGTGCCAGTTCCTTTCCTGGGCACTGGGCACTGTCAAGATGCCCTTGAGCAAGGCACCAAAATCCAATTGGTCAGGTCACATGTCCATGTGCACAACAGTACGGACATCACTCCATAATGCATGTCCATAGGGTCCTGTGCATGTGTGTATTTCAGGTCTTTGTTTGTGTAGCATGTTTGTAAAAACAGATTTTTAGCTTTGGGGATTAATAAAATATGTCTTCTTCTCCATCTTCTTGCCTAAGGACACATGTGACTGTAGCAATCAGGGATCAAACCCCCAACCTTCCGACTGAGATACAAAGAACTCTACCACTGATCCACAGCCGGCCAACAAAGTGTGGCACAGAAGATTTATTATTTGCCGGCTGCGGCAAGAAACAGTGAAATTAAACCAAAAAGTAAATGTACAAGCAAAACAAGGAGCAAGAAGAAGCTAAAAAGGTGTTACAAAGGAGTTAAGTTGGTTTACACTGATTCTTAAACTTCATCAAATGTGTTTTATATCATAATCATTGTTGCCCTATGTGCACTAGTCTGGTATGTAAAGGAGACTCACCTTTGACCCAATAACAAGAGGCAGAGGAAGCAGCAGCAGCGGTGTGAGGACAGTCAGGGCGACTCTGCGATAGTACCACAACCTTCTGCTCAACCTCCTCAGCATTGTTTCTGTTGTCTCTGCCTTTCCTTCTCTTCTGCAGGTTCCTGTTGTAATCCTGAGGTTGCACAGTTAGAAGGCTTTACAGCGGCTGATAATTATCGTGGGGCTGGCAGGTTGACCTTCAGAGACTCCGGCCTTAAACAGTTGTGGGTTATGTGTCCATATCTGTTGGAGTTTTCTAGAGCAAGATATCAAACCTGGTTACTCATTGCTCATTGCTCATATCTTTGCACCAACACAAAAGTAGGACAATAATGTGACACAGCCTTTTATTTATGGAACTTAAAGGGGCAATATGAGTCATTTCACTTTCATGTATTTCTGTAATACATGTGGAAAAGTGTTGGAGTGGTGGTCAATCTTCACTATCTGTTTCCTCAGCTTTAGGGGAATTCAAGGAAACCCCCAGCTGGAACTGCTGACTGAGATTTTGGGGGTGGACATATTCACATTTGATGGATCTATGCCAATAGTTCCCCCCTGCTTCAAGTCTTTATGATAAGCTAGGCTACAGTAAACACATGATGGACTTCTCTGTACTGGACGCACAGAGATTCTACTTCAGGCAAAATAGCTATTTATACTGGTGCGTTATTACCTTAAAGAGTCCCTAACAGAGGTCAGTGGGTTCAGTTGACATGAATAATACCTGAGCACATTACACAAGTTATTGATTAACCATTCACAATACAGAAGCCAAGTGCTGTAGGATTCGGTTTGTTTTACTTTATACTTCATTTGACATTTTTGACTGAACGGATATTTCTTGAAACACTTGAAACTTGGCATAATTCTGCTTAAAGTAATAATCTCAAAGATTTTCATTTAAAAATGTCCTCTTTAAAATTCAGTTTAAAGTTGCAATCTCGAAGATCTCAGTTTCGTCCTCTTTGGGGGCACCTTTGGCAATAAGCGGTAACTGCGGGAGCACACTTCCCAGATATCCAGACAGACACTCGATGCCAATCCTGGTTTCCTAAACTTATACATCAATAATTCATACAACTGAAAAATGTCAGATATGTGCTCAAATGACAGCCTCACATATCTGGCATTGTCACTGGAATTTTAAATAAAGTTCAGTGGGTTTGGATGAATCAGATGTCGGTGCTTTACATTATTGAGTTTGAGGAATTCTAAAACCTTTGACTGCAAAACAAACAAAAACAAGCACCAAGTGAGGAAACATGTTTTATTTATGATAAATTATTATCAGAAAGAAATCCATTGTATGAACATCTTTAGTGTTTGGTCATAATTTAATGACTATTCTGTAAATCGGACCTGGACATGCTATCATGAAGATGATCATAATGCACCGGAGGATGTAAACAAATGGATGGTAAGAATACTTCTATAATAAGGATGATACACCTTACCTTGCTGCACCCTCTGCTTCTCTGTTGGTGTGAAAGCTTCTTCGTACATCCCTGCTATTTAAACCTTTGTTAACCGGCCTTACAGCTCCTTAGACGAGATAAACACAGAAGGACAAAAGTAATCAGAGCACAGTGTGATTTGTCTTCTCCTCTCTGCAGAAACACAAGAAGTGAACGTCGGTGTCTTGAAGGAATTCCCAGAACATCAAGTAGACTTTAACTCCTTATCTTTGAGTCCTAATTAGGGCTGTTAAACAGTTGCAAATGCTACTCGTGACCTTTGACCTTTGCAAATACCTCAGATTATCAAAATGCAGAAGTGTTATTTTCATGGAAACTTACCAGAACCAGTCAAGCTGGAAATATTTTAATCCTTTAAGGTAGAACTGGTCCTTAAATATTTCACACCAACAACATATTTTTATATCAACATGATACCATTATGTATAAAGATTTAATTACAAGTACATTTAAAGCCTTTTAAAATCCAAAATGTAAAGAACTATTATGAGCACAATGAATATATAGTATCAAATGTTCCCAAACTCCCGACTGATTGTTGGAAGCTGAACTTAAAGGGCGACTCCACCAATTTCACACAACAAAGTAGATTTACAGGTGTGGGAAGTTAATATGAAAACCTTTGTATCTCTGCAGGGAGCTGTGGAAGTAAAAATTGGGGGAAGTGAAAAAAGAAATGAGCTTACCAGATCCCTGTCTCCGTGACTGAGGGGAGCAACTTGAGGGTACATTAGCGGCTGCAAGCACACCTTAATCATATGCCACTTGGTTGGTCCCGGTGCCCTTCAGAAGTCTCTCTTCCGACTTTATGAACTTTAAATTGTAATGTGTAGTTGTTGAGTTTTATTGCTCTGAAGTGACCTTGGTCAATCAGTGCAGACAGCAACAAATAGCAGCAAGGGCAAGTCAGCAAAAAAATGTGTACGCAAAACATCAACAAAAAAAACACTTCTTGCAATCAACCAAACTTTGACTTTTGTTTGATTGTTGAAAATATGACGCCAAGAATTTGCCAGTAAAACTCGGCATGTAGTGTACCAACATTTTTCACTCTCTCAGTTGTTGTTCCAACTTAAAGGAGACATTTTCATGAACTTTACCGGTCAGCAGATGATGCTTCCGATTATTCTGACATTGCATGAATGCACACACATGAATATCCAATCTTTCTGTCAGCTGTTGAGTTGCATTATGGGTAATGTAGGCCCCAGGGTTTGACAATAGAGAGGAAAGCATGGAATAAAAAAATATATTTCTGGTTCTTTTTTTGCTTCACTTTTTATCCTTTTTGTTTCCATCATAAGACGACAACAATACTGAAGTGCGATCATAAATCGGTGGAGTCCTGTTGACATTGTTTATGGTGCTTTTTCGAGTGCATTTATCTGATTGAAAGACGTGTTATATGATATAAAACTTCATAAGTCAAAAAGTATACATGTCGTCAGGTCGATGTTTTAAGTTGTGACGAGAGGAAGTCATCAGTAAGACAGAAGGAGAGAAAATATAGTCTTAAGCACATACTAACCCATCAGTGATGGTCTGAATAAACTTCATCAATATATACATTAACAGATGTGAAAGTCAGGCTGTGATCTTTTCTATTGGACACATTACAACTGAATCGGTCTGTAAAAGACAAAATGAATAACTGGGCCGCAGGTGGAATAAAAAGAGACGAGGACAATGACGAGAGAAACTGTTTTCAAGCAAACATCTTCGAGCAAATACACAGTTCAAATGTCTACAAATACAGAGCAATAAGTTGCCTCAATGGGGTTTTGTAAAAAAAAAACACTTAAAAAAATTCAGTTGAGTCAAAACCATCATTGACTTTATTTTAGATTTCAGACAATATGTTTTTTAAAGAGATGGAAAACATGAGCGAGGGAAGAAGTGGGAGAAGAAAGAAAACCACCGGGTGTTTCTTAATGAGCTGAGGATGGTGTGATGTCGGCGGTGTGCTTGCCTGTCGCCATGGTGATGGGCACGGAGACAAGCTAGTTGCCCAGGGCAGCGGCCGGCTGAGAGTCCAGGTACTCAGCCATGACGGAGATCTGGCTGAAGTGGCGCTGAGCCAGCGTGTGTTTGTGTTTGATTCTGCGGATGAACGTCGCCTCGTACGCCTGAACACACGCACACACACACACATGCACACACACACACACACACACACACACACGGGAGGGACACTCAGTTTGTGTAACAGCTGCAGTCCAAACTTTACCAGCTGCTTTTTTACTGTTTGAGCAGACAAACAAAGAGAAAACCAAAACAAAGGGCCAGAGTGATCAGTATGGGATGCTCACATGACAGCAGGTACCACTTTTAATAAGGTTATGTGTCCAGTGTTGCACCTGTTTAAGGTTTAAAACATGTCGACCTTTACTTTAGAAGAATTATAAGAACAGTTTTAACAGGTTAATACTCCTGTGCACAAAGCCAGGTCCATGAAGGAATGGTTCCTCATTGAACTTTATTTTTGTGATGTCACTTTTTTCAACAGCTTACTGAT
This sequence comes from Semicossyphus pulcher, assembly GCF_022749685.1. Taxonomy (NCBI): domain Eukaryota; kingdom Metazoa; phylum Chordata; class Actinopteri; order Labriformes; family Labridae; genus Semicossyphus; species Semicossyphus pulcher. The sequence continues at coordinate 3,017,167 of NW_027211759.1, forward strand.
AATAACTCAGCTAACTGGCAATATATATACAATACATTCTCTGGGAGCAACGGCAAACATATTTGATACCAGACACCAGGGGTCCTCATGTGGGAGTGTAAATGTTTACATTGACACACCTTGTGGACATCCTCTAAGTCCAGGTGAGCTGACGTCTCTTCTTTGGACAGCAGGATGCAGTTCCAGGGGCTCCAGTCCCTGTGACGATCCCAGCGCACAAACACCAGGCTGTTGAGGTCGCTACTGCCGTGGAGGGCCGAGCAGGACGCCCAGATCACGTCCACCAGGTACCGCACGTCCTCCACCTGAGAGTACACAAAAGCAGATGTCAGAGTTGGGGTATTTTGGGGGTACTGTGAAGGAAACATCTGAAGGCTTGAGTCACCTGCAGCAGGTAGGGAATCTTGGCTTCCTCGTTAATCTGCTGCTCGTCCTCTCTCAGCCTCCTCAGGATGTTCTTGTAGCAGGATGAGTCTTTGCGGGATCTGGCTATGTTATCTAATCCGGTGCAGTCTCGGCAGCGACCGATGAGACGTGTGCTGGCGGACGGGCTGAAGTCATTAGAGCGTAGGTGGCGGTTACAGCCCCGGCAGAGGAACATGTCGTTCTTCAGCTTGGAGGGATGCTGAGGAACCTGGGTGGATTATATGAAGATGTTTATACACTGTTTTTATTCTGGATAAACCTCAGCATCCAGTGTGATCTCCGAGCAGCAGGGCTCTTTGTTTACCTTCAGCAGTCTGGACGCCTCAGGGTTAAACGCCGGTTTTTTGATGTACTGGAAGAACAGAGTGGAGATCCTCTTTCTAAGCCCCTCTAGATTGGCGGCTTTAACCTCTCGAGTCATCAGGTCCACCTCCCTGTCAATCAAATCCACGATGTCCCGGGTCAGCTGACACTTGTGCTCCTGTCCCACAAGGATAGAAACAATAAGACCAACGATGACAGGTGGGTGCAGTATGCTCTGCTCCTATGAACAGGTACTGAGTATTGGATGTCAAATTGGGCATTATAAGCACTGTTAAATGATGTGTGTGTTAAGCAAAGACTTACAGGTGTTTCAGCTCCTGTATTTGATATTTTTTCGTGTGTGTGGTAAAATTGTTTCATGTAGAATTTGTGTGCTTTCTTACAGAGTGCTGCAGGGTTGATGTATTATCTGTTGGCCAACCTGGAAGTTAATGATTCCTTACACGTTTTAGTCAGCAAGATATTCTTAAATTGAGTCGCAAGAAGTAAAAAAGCTTCTGCACGATTACATTTTTTAGTCCAAGATAACCACTGTTGTCTCATTTAGCCACTTGTTAATAACTACCTTCTGTAAGACTCATAAAGGCTTCATAATTCCTGAGCAGCGTATTTACTGACGTTGAAAATGCTAAACGTCAGTTTGGTGTCTTAAACTGACGCATTCTTGCAGTGCTCTATAAAAGGGAATGTTCTGTGTTTCAACAGGATGTTTGCTGCAGAGGCTTAGTGAGCTTATACATCAGAGAGGCCCTGTGAAACCTTTGTTTGTCCTTCTTTGGCGTCTTTAAATAAAGTGCAGTGAGCCTGGGTGTGCTAAGTGTGCTCCTCGTCCACTCCACAACACAATGCAGAGTTAGACCCAATACACTCAGTGACTTCTGATGTGTCACTGAGCTCATTATACGTAATAAGCCAAGATGGCTAAATTAGCACATACACAGAAATGTCTATTAACATGTACTTTCCCTCTACTTTCAAACCAACTAAATGAATAATTAATAAGGACTTAAGGAGACTTGCTCGTTATCTTTCAGCAGACTAAAATCTAGCAATATTTGCACAGTACACACACACACACACACACACACACACACACACTGGCCTGCGCTAATCATTCTAAATGTGTGAGCTCGTACATTGTGTAGATTTTGTCTATATTGTACGTTAGACAGCAGCGTGTGAGTGTGTGGTACCTTGACAGTGTGTTTGAGTGTCATGAGGATGTGGAATCTCTGCTCCTGGCTGACGGCGGCCATGTTGGTGTTGTTGTAAAGTTCTCGCAGCTCTCTGGCTCTGATGGTGTGCTGAGTGTCCATCTCGGTCAGCCGACCGTCTGCCGCTCTCCACTGACGAGGAGCCGCAGACTGAAACACACCATCACACTGTTAAAGCCACTGCTAATGGTAATAATAACACTGTTGTTGTTGTTACTACTTTTCTAGTCCCACTACATATTTCTGACTGGTTTAAAGTATTTTGTAGGATAAGGCCTCTGTGCTTTAAACGTTTAAGTGTCTTAATGATTTTCCTTTAAAACTGAATCTATATAATTAAAAGATAGCTCTGATTAAGGTGGATCTGCTATCGCTCTTTATCAAACTTGACAACTGTTGTGGTCTGGGTTATCAGTGCTGTGAGCACAGGATAAGCAGTGACCTCTGACCTTGTCCAGGAAGCTCTTCACGGTTTTGTCGTAGTTCATGTTCTGGGCGGTGATGCGATGGAGTCCGATGGTGGCGATGTGCTGCGTCTCCTGCTCCAGCAGCGAGTAGAGAGCTGCCTTCCTCTCAGCTCCTCGCAAGGTCGAGTTGATCTGCTGCTCCTCCTCACACCTCCACTCTGAAACAGCAAGAACATTTTACTCACCGACATCAGCACACAGCTTTACCACAGAGTGAGACCTCCTCATGCACAGCCTACTCTCTAGAGCGTGGAACAGCAGGTTGAAGTCCTCCCTCCTCTGCGGGTTCATCAAGTGGTGGCGGTGGTCTCTCAGCTCCTCTTTCCTCCTCCTCCTCTCCTGCATCTCCAGCCAGGCCAGCCGCCGGTCCCGGTCCCTCCTCAGCCGGTCCACCTTCTGCTGGGCCAGCCAGCGCCGAGCAAACGACTGCAGACGGATCACCTGAGAGGCCGGAGAGGAGGCGAGGAGCGAGTCATCATAGACAGTAAATTCCAGATAAAGAAAAAAGACAAATTGAATGATTAAAAACTTGTTTTTATTTTAATACATCTTATTTTTCCTAATGTTTTTACATTTATGTATTTACACTGTGATTACATAATGTGGAACTTCTTCATTTTTCTTTGTCTTTGTGCTGCTTCAACACCTGAATTTCCCCTCCCCTTCCTCATCTTATCTCAAAATGTGTTATATGTTTATTGTATTTATTGTTCATACAACTAACTTTGTAAAATAAGTATTACACACATGACTGCATGTTTTGTTTTATATTATCAGGACACATTTTTATTTAATGATTTAACCTCAATAAGGACTTCGAGTTTATTAAGTATTCAAATATAACTTTAGTCTACTCTTAGATACGTAATGCATTTAGCTGTTTGATGTAGTTTCCCAACTTTCTTTCATTCTTTTCTAGTTTATTTAAATTGTTCTTTATCTGTTTTTTCCTCTTTACGTGTCTCTTGTGCAGCTGTGAATAAATATCCTCAAGGTTTTATCTCACATCAATGATTTGTTCTTTAATGGACAGTTTGGAAAGAGGTTTTGAGTAAGTTATTCCTGGAATAAAAGATGTTTATTGTATTTTTCCTCAGAGAAAGTAGAAATTAAGTATACGTGTCGAAATAATCCTCACACATGAAGTAATTTCCATGTTAAGAAATTACTGAAAAAGCGTATCTAACACTTGGAGTGATTTGAATGTTAAAAAGTGGGCGAAGACTTGAAAACACATCACGTTATCATGCTGTTGCTCGCTAGCTAACTAATGTGACCCCTGCCCTTTGCTCTTGAGTCCCAATCAGGATGATTGTTCTGCTTGGTCATAGCGCCACTTTGAACAAGCCTCTAATTTCAACATTAATACATAATCAGGCATTATAATCCTACACACGGTCTGTGTTCACCTACAGCTTTCAGCCTCCTGTTGTGATACTCATCAGCTGTGATGTAGTTGCCTGGGGAGACCAGCTTGTCCTTCATACACGAGACGTAGCAGCCGATCCCGGTCATCTGGGTGGAGGCGTTGTCCGCACATTGCTGGACCTGAGACTTCAGCTTTACTGTCTGATGGAGAACACAGATCAGGTCAATTAAATATATAATAATACATCCAACATTTAAAAATGAAACATCCCATTCCCAACATTCCCTGGGTAATATTATTACCGTATTACCTTATTTGTGTGACATAACTCATGTCAAACTGTTATGGGCTAAAACTTTTAAAATACAAATTGAGCTCTGAGGTTCTCCGTGCCCTGCAGACAGACTCTGTGCTGATATAGATGAGCTGCATGATGCAGAGAAGCAGGGCGGCTGTGAACACCTCCAGGCCACAGCTGAGGTCACAGGCTTCAGGCGGATCATTGAGGTTCAGCGCAGGCGAGATGAGATGGTGAGTAACATTTTCCAAGCTTGTGACACAGATTGATTATACTAGTATAAAAAAAAAAGGTTTCGTCTCAGTGAAACCTTTAATTATTGATGACCTTTTGAAATGTCCAGAATCATCTCTGTGAGTGGAACAGGACGGCACACACCTTTTACATGCATGTATCTGGTGCACGTGAAACAGTATTCTGCATCGCAGAATTGACTGACAACTAACAGAGTGTCTCTGTGAGCAGAGTTACATTAATTTCCCCATGGAGAGTGCCAGCTGACTGCCTGGTGGATGATTTTAGAGCTGTGATGGACATGGACCTCTCCAGGTGAAAATCATGAGCCCTGACAATGACTCACTGTGCTGAAAAAATCTGTGTTATTAAAAAAAGGTCGAAGGTCACAGGCTGTGTCTATAACAACTTCAGAAGAGAAGTCAACTATGAATCCCAGAGTGTATAGAGGATGAGCCTGGATGACAGTAGAGCTTTCAGGGATCAGCTGTCTCTACCTGTGCCTTTAACAATGTCTGCTGTGATGAAGGTTAGTTTTACCCACTGTACCACCATGCAGTCCCTGGGTCTGATCATTGTTGTCAGCACACAACTGAAGAATATTTATTAACATATGTCTAATATTTTATAGACATTTGAATGCTAATGATGGCTTTCAGACTGAGCTTCAGAAAGGAAACATGGAATTGCTCAACAACATGAAAACATTTCAGATTCTCAAATGAGTTTGGGGTTAAATCTGGTTAAACCTGTGATTATTAGAATTATTTTAAATGTCAATGTAAAATGTTTTGTCTTTACTTTATTAACGTAGATTTTATGGCTGCAATGACCACGGTCAGCTCACATGCAACACATTCCGTCTCCACCAAGGAACAAAATGTGCGATATAAATAAAGTTGTATTTCTTGTTTAGTTGCTATTTTCTAAGAAATTAAGACGGACACGATGAGATTAAAAAGTAATGATAGAAATGCTGGTGCAACCTAATTCGTTATCCTTGTGCTTGTTTTGTGTGTTGGGGTTCAGATTAAAAGTAAAACCTTTTGAAGGCTCGAGCTAAAGTCAAGGGTCAGAGGTCACTGTGTTGTGTGACTGATAATTACAAAAGATTGTTTATTGTTTGTGCTGTTATGTTTAATTGTATTTACCTGCACTTTGAGGAATGTTTTTGGAAAGAAAAAGGTTGAAAAATATGACCTATATCCTAATGCACGAATCATTTAAGAAGAAAAGCTGTTACGACGATAGATAATGTATGATGTTCTATAAAAGGAAATAGAGTTTAGAAGAAAGGAGACGGGATCACGAGGCCAACAGGCTGCTGTGCTGTGATGTGTAAACAGTCTGTATTGTGGGGCAACAGGTGAGCTCATCACTGTGCTGAAGGCACAGCACACACGCACACACACACACACACACACACACACACACACACTCATTACTGCAGCGCGGTGTCTTCATGTATGTTCATCTGTAACGAGCCAACAATAATCGTTAAAGTGTATGTGTGTGTGCGTGTATGTGTGTGTGTGTGTGTGTGTGTGTGTGTCATGTATAATCTAGAGGTGGAGGGCCACTGTGTGCAGGAGGCTGAAGGTGAGTCACAGATAAAAATATAGATCTACGGTCTAACACCTCCTGAATCTCAATCAGAAACACATTATTGATCCCCGTAGGGAAGCTGGGTCATGTTACAGTTGTTTCTATTCAAGAATAGAAAATATATAAAGAAGCATTGATACATTATAAGAACGTAAAAATAGGAAAAAAAGTAATTTGAAGTCTTTTTAATTTAAAACTGGCAGGAAAAATTGCACATCCTTTCTAAGAGCTCTGTTGACCTTGTTTTACACTGTCATGTCTTTGTTCTGTGTTTTGATATGAAAGATTTTCATCTATTTCTCATCTGAACTCTTACTGAACACCAGTTTATTGGTTCTCATTCAGCAGCAAAGTTCGATAAATTATTTTTAAACTGGCACAATGTGAGAAATAAAAGTGGTGAAACATTAAGTGTGATGGATTACTTCTCTGCAGCATGTTTTAAGTCTATGCACATTGATTTGAAGTGAATTAAGAATGACTGGAAGTAGAGAAATCAGTCTTAACGTGATGGATGATTGGGGAAACAATCCACAGTCGTGTAAACTACGTAAAGTTAGCAGTGTAATCCCCAAGTACAGTGTTTCTGAGTGATTCCTGAGCTTGACTGTGTAATTCTTTTTTATGTTATTAATATTCTTCCTCATATGGATAACTTAATTGCACAACACAGTCAGAATCAAACTAATTAACCCCGACGCTCAGCAGAGAGGTGTTACTGTGACCATTTGTCTTCTGTCTTCTGGTTCAACAAGCTCATTTGCACTCTCTCTCTCTCTCTCTGTAATTACATTGTTTAATTTGCACATGGAGTCGTGTTCTGTCTCACGCCTGAGTGAGAACGCTGTTCTGCAGTAATGAATGACCTTTATATGCAACACACACACACACACACACACACACACGCACACACACACAGGCATCCAGCTGTGGCTCTGTGTGCTTTCATGCGTTTCACTGAACTTTTTATCGTAGTTGTGCATAATTTTTACAGTTTTTATTCTGCCTACAAACAAATGTCTCTTACTCATATTTCTGTGGCTCTGTTCTGTACCTGTGTGTCGCGGCTGAAGACCACCACTCCTCTGTCAGGCCTCCTCTTGGGCACGGTCTGGACGGCAGCGTGGTGGTACTCCGTTCCCGTCAGCCGGTGTTTGTAGCCGCCCAGAAAGGCCTTCGATTGGCGGGGGCGCTCGATCTCCACCACAACCTCCTTGAATATGCCCTCAACTGATATTCACAGAGAGACATTTTACAGAGACCTGAGATCATCGTTTTGCAGGGTGTAAGTGGTGTTTCTGTGATGTCCAAACATCCTGAACAACAGGTGATAAATGGAAATGGACAGCACAGCACTTATATAACTTTTCTTGTCTTCCGACCACTCAAGGCACTTTACATGTCAGAATTCACCTTTTCAAACACATTCATACACCATTGACGGTGAGATGCAATCATTTTTATACAATCACACACATTCATACCAGATGGCTGTGCCTCCGGAGCAACTAGGGGTTCAGTATCTTGCCGAAGGATACTTTGACACAGACCACGTAACAAGCAGACAGGGACAACCAAATACATGACACAAAATTCAATTAAGGACCTTTGTAGAGGTCAGCACAGAGTGCAGGGTGTTCACACCTGATTGCACTCGGACCGTGATGACATCCGGCATGTTGTCATGCTCTGGGGGGCGAATGGGGCGAAGTGGGTGCGTGTTTGGGTCGGTGGAGCTCATCTCCATCCTGGTGGAACCGTGAGGCCGGACACCAAGCTCCATCAGGCTCTGCTGCTCTTCCACCACTCTGCCTGACACACATAAAAACCCGACCACTCACACTCGCACTAAACAGAAATCTTGATTACAGGGAGGGATACCGATGAGACACATCCCCCTCAATATTTAAAACAAGTGCATTGGTCCCCATCAATGCACACTTGACAGTAGTTGTGGAGTTTTGAAGAAATGCTATAACTCATACACACAATAATGCCTCTAGTAAAGTAAGTGGTGGCAGTAGCAGAAAAGGCACACATTGGTGCATCTTAATTTGTGATTGAAACCCCAAGACCATGTGATTACTATGTGCCCCCATTGTGTTTAAACAAACCTTACACCCATGCTCAAAAAAAGAACTTCCAGCGTGTGTTTCTGGACGAGCAAACGTACCATCCAGAGAAATCTGCAGCACCTCAGAAGGAACTCTGAGCTCGGAGGCGAGATGACGCTTCAGCTCCTCGATGCTGAGACCGATGGCGAACGCCACGGTCATCACATGACCCTCTGGCACCAGCACCACCTTCACTGCAGGCACACAGAGATACATTCTCTTACAGTCTGTCAGCACCTCTGAAATCTTTCGTGTTTTATGCTGTGGGATTTCTTATTTTTGTAAAATATAAAATTTTACAGCCTTCATTAAACGGTTTGTTTTCAGTCGTGTTATTGCTTCGGTTCAATCAGCGTTTTTTTCATCTCAGAAAATGAGACTTTTTCCACTCCATTAATCACTGCAGTATCCATCAGTTGCTGCAGAATCGTTGGCTGTATTTAATGCCTTTTCTTTGTGACTGCTGTCTTTGTCGCTGCTAATAGAACTTTAACAAGATATTGATCCTCATGTTGTAGAACTCATGTGTTCAGGTTACCTAGAAACAGCACAGGTACTTAACTGCCTGCTCTTCATCTTCTTCTCCATCTTTCCATGTTTTTGTCAATACAAGAATAAATGCATATGATCTGCATAATGTTTTTATGGTATGTTAAATATTGTTGATCCATATTCTATCACTCTGCATGAGAAACTGAAATTAAACTGAACACAGTCAACAGATCAGCGTGCGCCAAAACCTCACTGACAGAGAGCAGGTGTTGATCTTTTCAATGGAGATTAACGATCAAGTAAAAATCTACAAAAAATCATTTAAACGATGCAACTAATGGTAAATTATACAGTCACACACCTTCAGAACAGCAAACAGGATACAAATAAAGAAACAATTGCAAACATGAGACAGTAAACAGAGAAACTGACAAAACAAAAGTAAATCAATAGAATCGGTTGTTTCATGACATTCTCCATGGTTGGTCTCACGCATTTACTGATCAATAGTGATTTCATGAGAAGAGAAATAAGATTGTTAAGGCTGCTGTTCATATATGTATATAAATAACATGTAAATCAGAGTCTTACCTGTAGCTGTAGAGTTTCCAACATTTTCTTTCCTCTGAGGCTCTCTGAGCTGCTCGGCATCATCGGACAGATCAGCCTGAGTTTCAGCTTCTTCCAGCAAATCTTTGCAGTAAAGAAAGTGAAGATTAAAGGTAAACACATAACATGCAATACAGATGACATCTGAAGATCACTAAATTTAGTAAATGTTTTTCTCTTATGGCCATACTGGTCCCATGGCTTTAGGGATGGCAGTGGCTTTCTGTCTGTAGATCAGTTGACAACATTTGTTTGGACTGATTTCTATTATTGGTTGGATTGCCATAAAATCAGATTCTTTATTGAACCAAATAAGCTCCTTAAATCAATATCAGCCTTAAAGATTTGGGCCCTTGTGTATTGTATGTTTTCTTGTATATTAATGTGCAGGAAAATCTAAAGTAAATAATCCATGTTTTCATCACATTGTGTTTAAAAGAAGGTTTCTGAATTTAAAACGTATGGTCTGATAATTAATATCAGATGTATAACCATGAAACTGTCTTACCAGTTTCCACTGAGAGAACATTCTCTGCTGCCTGAGGCTCGAGAAGTTGCTCAGTGTCTTCATGCAGATCAGTCTGAGGTTCAGCATCTGCTGCAGCCTCCAGCACATCTGCATCTGTCAGTCAAGACAGGGAGGACAATGTGAGTATGCACTTATCAAATGCTACAATAAGAAATCATTATAAATCTCTCAATGAAAACTTTAACCAAAAAGTTGTGACGTCTGCAATTATAACTAAGAAGCTGTGTTTCACTTGGTGCATTAATTTCAGATTTTGAAGTCTTAATAGGGAAGATTTTTTGTAAATGTAATTGGTGTGAATGCTGAAGGCCATCGTTTCCAAGATATTCCCGTTTTTCCCAGACATTTTGCCCATTCAAATGGATGGTGGAATGTTCAAAAATTCTACATTTTCAACCTTTTTCAAGGTTTCACAGTCGCCTTTCAAAGCACATAAAGTTTCAGTGAAATGTTCAACATCAGAGTGCAGGATTTCAAATTCAGAGCGGGGAGGCTGCTGAAAAATAACTTGGACACCTTCTAAACAAATTGCAACTGAGCCCAAAATTTTCACTCCATAAATGTGTTATCAAATCGTAGGTATTCTTGTGCCACTTCTGTTAGACAGGTATTCGAAACCAAAAAATGAACACTTTTGCCTGGAGATGCCCAACTGTCACAGAAACTTGACCAACTGCCCCATCAGCTCTAATGTTAAATATTTCTGGAGAACTCGGATGCCATTATGTATTTCACTGCCCTGGCAACATTTTTGGCAGCAGAGACATAAAATTCAAATGACGGCTTCATCAGACCCTTGTGATGGTCACTGTCTTGACACAAGCACAGAAGTGTGAGAGGGTGTTTTCACCTTAAATCTCATTAAAATAAACTCTAGGAAACTAAGAAGTCACACAGAACACATTTTTCAAGACTGGTCTTCCATTTTAAACTCCTCCATCGTCCTCATCACCTCCTCAGTCATCTTCCTCACCTCCAGACTCACTCTCATCACCTTACACATCTTTCATACTCTATTCATTCATCATTCAAGTGCAGCATTAGCAGATAAGCGTAAGCTATTCAGCAGACAGCATTCACACCGCAATTTCTTCAGAAATTGCATTTTTTAGTTTTATTCTTATATTTGCGCTTAGCAAAACAAGACGCCCAACAGTGAAATACAAAACAGGAAGACATACAGAACAAAACAGAACAACTTTAAACAATGGTTGACTTAAAGCAACAATAAATGAATAAAACACCCTGGATAAAATATATAAAGTACAAGAAAGCATTTTGAGACAAAAAGTCTTCAATAGTGATTCTGAAGAAATATTTACCATTAAGAATTTATTTCTAAAATATTGTCATAGAAGTCCTGTCATGTCCTGACTGGCCTCACCTGTGCTCAAACATGACTCACCTGTGCTCTGCCTGTCATGGTGCACCTCCTCTCCATCGCGCCCCGGCTCTCCGTTGACCTCTGCTGTATTTCCCCCTGGTTGTGGGTTTGTTGCCGTGTTTTCCTCCTCCTCATCTTTCACCTCCTGCTCGTTGTTTCCTCTTTGCTCCGACATTGCAGCTTTAACTGACAGGCTAACGCTAGCTTAGCTTGTTAGCTTGTCTCACATTAAGACAACTGAGCTAAAGTTAACAAACTGTGCTTTAAAACCGCCAGAAGCTCGAGTCAGTATACTCAGCGGTGACACGGTGAAAAGACTGTCCGCTGCCACTTGTTATAACCTCTCCTTTAATCTCGTCTCTTTTATTGTCCGTATTTAACAACATTTTAAGTTAGCAAAGCGCAGCTAACACTGTCGGTCTAACGTTCGTTTGGTTCCCAAGCAACACGAGTGTTGATACGTTGCTATGGGAACCATAAACTGCACTTCCAGACGTGTCCGGAAGCTGTCCAGGATTTATTTTGGCATTAGTAGTGAAATAATATAGAGAAAAGAATCAATTTTTTATTGCCTTACTCATAAAACCTTTTTCAATACTGAAAAAAAACATGTCTAAGATGTTGTTTAAATATCGTCTTAATGTATAAGCTTTGAAATAATGATAAGGTAGATAAGGTAAGGTTTTATTTTGAGCTTTTTAAAGGGAAATTAATCAATCTTAAACTTAATTTATACGTAAATTTACCTTTCATTGAAGCTTTAGGGACCTTTAATTGAGACAGTGTGTTAGTTTTAATGTTGACATCGATTTTCTTTTCTTTTAGTTTGTATTGTCCAATGTATATATTTATATATAGCTAAAATCTAATTTTTATTTTTTACCAGCAGGCCTGGGGGTGAGGCCAATAATGCACAGGATAAAAAAAAGGAAAGGAAACCAAAAGCTTCAGCAACAACAAGAGATACACAAAATAAGCAATAAAATAAAATATAAAATAAATAGCAACAGCCATCCTAAAACAGCAGACAAAACATGCTAATTCTAGCACACCTAGCTAGCACACCTTCAACAACTGCAACACCTTTAAAAACAGTCAGACAGCCGAGCACTTGGTACCAATGCTGGTCTCATTATCTCTGAGTTAATTAAACTCTAATTAATTTAAAACTCATTAATTCAATTGAAATAATTCAGTGGTATTTTTCTTCATCCTCAGAATGCAGTGCAGTGCCCATTACCTCTTTAAATGCAAATACATGCACTGTTTAAGTTTCGAAGGATAAAAAGCTGGTTGTGTGAGGGTTAGGGTTAGGTTGCAGGAATGAGATCCAGTCTTGTTTTAGTATTTTAACAGCCTCTCATATTGTACGTTGACAGTATGGGAGCTTTAAGTTGATCTATACGCTGCTATTTCCATGTCTGGGAGCCAGAGAAGGCGACACTGTGGCCCCTGTAAAGCTCCTCTAATCTGCTGCCGGACAACGGCTGGATCACCAGAGATCACACAGCCTGCGGTGGAGCGGGAGCAGGACAGCCCCGGCGTAAACCTGTCATACGCAGGTATTCATTTATCCAGCGGAGGTATGCTGGTCCTGTTAATACTGTCAGGATGACACAGATTCACACTGAGACACTTAAACCCTCTCTGGGACCTGACCGGCTAATAGATCCAGACCTTTTGATCTGGGATCAGGGGAGGAATGGGATGCAATATGACAGCCTGGAAATTACAAAATCACATGATGAGACACACCAAATCATGATGCAATACAATACACTGATGCAATATGACGATTACATACGATACTGAGACACCTGTTGCATACTTCGGTTTTTTTACTTTTCTATTCAACTACATTTTAGAGGCGAATACTGGGAGTTCTATTTCAATACATTTATGCTTTTTATGCAACTTCCTGGTGTTCTTTAAGTCATGGTAATCAATACCTTCACACGACTGCTTTTGCAGCTATTTCTATACAAAATTGATTGGCTTTCATTTTAGAAATGGACTGAAGCGTGAAAAGGTTTCTATTTAAGTCTGTAGACGACCTTGGGAGGTTGGGCTCAGCAAGCGCTTTTGGAATAAAGTAGTTTTAAAGAAAACTAAGGGGAAAAAATATCAAATGTTTACAATTTTAAAGCAACAGACCCTCAACTGTTATATTTGTGAGAATGTAAACTTGATCGTTACAGCGCTATTGTCATTTTATGTGCAAGTAGGTGGAATTTGCAACCCACAGGTTACTTTTATCAAGTTGTTTTAATGTTTTTTTTTCACTTTTAGTTTGGAAAAATGAGAATGAAAGAAGAAGAATGAGAACAATAGCAAAAGATAAAAACAACTTAATCAATCAATCAAGCAGATGAAAGCCAAAACAAGTCAATAAAACCGCAGTAACAAGCAGCAGCATTAAAAAACAGAGCATTAAAATCACACCAGGAAAGAAAACTGCTCCTTCATAAAAGAGGATTTAAAGTTTGGATTGAGAAGTCGCTCCAGTTTTCCTGCAACAGTTTACGACACATCCATCATCTCATATTTCTCAGGCAAAGCAGCGGAGGAAAAAATAGACCCGATTGATTTTGCTTTCCACGAAACAATAGACGGTCAACTGGTTGTCTGCATGAGTCCACGGCCTGTAAGCCCCAGAGGATTGTGGGACCTCGAATGTGGGATTCCCGCCAAACACGGCAAAGACCTGGCTTAGCTCACACAATAGCGCATGTAACCCTCTATATTTAAGACCAGCAGGCCAGGTGTTGAACACACGCCCCTGTCTGTGTCTCTGCAGCCAGGGCTGAGAGGAATCTGAAAGCAGGTCACACCTAAATATAAAAACTCTGTGCTGTGAGTGGAGAGTGACCGGACAGTGTGCGCCGCTAACACACTTCACAGGTGAGACATTTTTCTTTAATCTACAGAGACGTGCAGATATTAGATTTGCTTGTGTATGCGTTTGTGTAGGTTTTTTTTGTTGTTGAAGGGAGGTTTTTCGGTTGAATTGTCTTTGTTGCATTACTGTGTGCAAAGTTGGTGAACACAATAACATGACCTTGTAAGTCTGCTGCATATGTTGTCATCTGTCATTGTTGTTGTTTTTTAATTTAATTGGCACTTTCTGTTTTCTTGTTTTATTTTAGTGTGAGGGGATTCTTAAATATCTAGACAAAGGATCATTTTGTGTACTTTACCTCTACTTTATTTCACTATTGTACAAGTAAATCACTGCAGAATCATTTCCTGGAAAGAAGCGTGCAATTTGGTGCTAATTATTCAAACTTTTTTCTTCATATACGCTTGATTAATTTCTTGCCTGTGGAAAGATTTCACAAATTTGCATGCTCAACTGAATTGCTTTGCTCTGACCAAAAGACTAGAAGGTGGACACAACTCCAATGGTATTATTATTCTGCTCTGTGTCTGCTGATTCAGGCAGCTGTTTGCTAACATGTTAGCAACAACTACTGTAAAGTGATGATCTCAACAATCTCATTTTTGTCCTCTTTTGCGGCTCCTTTGGCGATAAACAGTAACTGCGGGAGCACACCTCCCAGATACCCAGACAGTGCTGCATGTGTGACGTCCACGGTTGGCTCCGGTTGTAACTCTTGATTTTCCTGGCTGACGGTCGCTTTCCTTTTCAGACTGTTTGCTTCATCTGAGCGTCGAGTTTGTTTCTTTTTCTTTGGATTTTCACTTCTTGTTGAAGTTGTATCTGTAGTCATCCATCTTTTCTTTGTTTGTTCAGCCATAGTAGATTACTGTTTACTCGCAACACTTGCAGAGAGCGGAAAAGCAGCCGCTTAGCTCCGCCTACCCTCTCTGGCAGACCAACCACTGCTGGTTGATGGAAAACGCACCACCAACTGGGCGCCGCTTGTGACGTCACCCATGGGTTTTGTTGGCTAAGTCTCAAGTTTGACATGTGGGCCGCTGACATTGATGTTTGTTGAGCTTGAAGTGACCATAATTGGAAGAAAGGATAGAGCTGGAGAGGCACGAGGGGTTAGCAAAAACGTACTATTGAGCTTGCTTGGTTGGCACGATGCCACTGTTATGTATGCTAACTTTTAACGCTAATAACTGGGATGCTAATTATCGAGGAAAAACAGGCTATAAACAAAATGTACTTAAAGCAGAAGAAAGTGCTGACTCAGACCTCTCCTGACTTCAGGTGTCGTTTAGTACAACCAAACGCTGAAGACATTCTTCAGGTCGCTGTGGTAGCGTCTTGTCAATCACAAGTAGCCATGCCCCAAGTGTACCCTGCCTTATCATCTTTTTTATTGTACATGTGACCATAATTTATCATGCTGTATTGGTGAAGACTTGAAACTAAAGATTGAGACCATGAACTCTGAAAGAAAAATGTTTACTGAGGGAATAAATCAAATGAAAACAGGATCATTTTTCTCATTTACATCCAATCAGTCTGCACCAGTGGAGTGGCCCCCTGCTGGCCATTAGGAGGAATGCAGGTTTTAGGTGCTTCTGCAGTGGCTTCACTTTTCAGAGCCGGTTACAGCAGACAATCTCTGGTGTTGATTGGTGTAGATAGTATGCATAACAATGAACAATCCTGCAGTTTGGTCTTTAAAATGCTGTCTTTGGAATCTTCCGTCTCCCGCCTGCAGAGTGATGAGCACATATGAGGACTATGGTGAAGATGAGCTCAACGACTACACCATCCAGCTCAGTATTCAAGACTCCTGCCAAGAGGCCTTCCTGAAATCTGCAGCAAGGTATGAAAGCCACATCCAAAACTTCAGCCTCCTCAAAAATCCATTAAAAAATATGTTGAACCCGATCTGACTGCCCTCTGCTTCCTCTGCTCCTGAATGTTAGCTTAGCAGCAGCGACGGAGGAGAATTTGAGAGTCCTGGCTGCCATCGAGCAAGGTAGGTTGGACGCCACCCTGGAAATACCTCCACCATTACATTGTCTTTGTGTTTGTGCTGTTGGCTCTCCTGTGACTATCACATGGCCAGAAGCTGCAGGTGAGGACTGCCAGGACAGAGAGAGGGAGATAAATAAACCGAGAGCCGGGAGAGATGTAGAATGAGATCAGGCAATAACTGTTGATAAAGTCCTTTCCTTTCTTCTTTCCTTAAATCTCTGGGACCCAGGTGAGGTCTTGGTGCTCAGGGAGATGCTGAAGCACACCTTCGCCTTCGGGGAGCCGGACAGTCGAGGCTGGCTTCCCCTCCACCGAGCCGCAACCCAGCCGGTCCTGGAGGTTCTGGAGACTGTCTTGAGATGTAAGTTGAATTCTTTAGTGTAAGGGGCTTGTGATGTCCTTAAGTCCTTGAAAAGTGAGAGTAAAAGTGCTGTGGTCAAAAGAAAGATGTGCAAAGTATAGATCGTGATGAAGTGCAATGTGCTCACTTTGTAGAAATGTGTACTGATGTGTCAAATTGGATGTTGAGACTCCTGTAAGGAGTGGACCTCATGAGATAACTTTATAATAGCTGCACTCAGATGGCCAAATTTTGATTAGAGATGTGTTTTTCAACCTCTGAAAGTTATTGTTTAAGCTAGTCAGATGCTAAGTAACATTGCAAAAGAGAGAGTTATGAAAACAGTTACAGTGCAGTGTGAAAGAAGGATGTGCAAAATATTGTCTTAAAAATGTACATATGCTCACAGTTTGGATAAAACATATGTGAAATGTATGAAAATAGAAAACCAAAAGATTTGAAGAAATGTTTGCTAATGTGTTTTAATATGTCAAAGTGGATGTTGAGAGTTTAAAGTGACAATCTCCAAGATCTCAGTTTCGTTCTCTTTGGCGATAAATGGTAATTGCGGGTATCCAGACAGTGCTGCATGTGTGACGTCCACGGTCGGCTCCGGTTGTAACTCTATATTTTCCTGGCTGACGGTCGCTTTTCTTTTCAGACTGTTTGCTTCATCTGAGCGTCGAGTTTGTTTCTTGTTCTTTGGATTTTCACTTCTTGTTGAAGTTGTATCTGTAGTCATCCATCTTTTCTTTGTTTGTTCAGCCATAGTAGATTACTGTTTACTCGCAACACTTGCAGAGAGCGGAAAAGCAGCCGCTTAGTTCCGCCTACCCTCTCTGGCAGACCAACCACTGCTGGCTGATGGCAGAGAGCCCTTTCCTTTGGGGATTTGTTTGTTCTAACTCTGTAGACGTACTTCCTCTGTGTTTGCAAGTCTCGTGTCTTTAACGTAAACAGCATTTCCTTGTTTCCATCATCGTGAGTTTTCTTTTATTTGTTGTCTCTTCTTTAAACTGCCGACCCAAACAGCAAAGCTGATGCTGTGTGCTGCATGCGTAGGAATACAGAGACGTTATGCGGATAAAAGCACAGTCCCGAGAAAAAAGGCTGTCTGACGTCAAAGTGGAGACTGACTGTCATCTACTGTACAAAGTACACTTATTATTTATAACTTCAAAAAACCAGAACTATCCCTTTAAAAGGCAGCGGACTGGTCAGATGCTAGGTAACATAGCCAACAACAGACAGTGGTGAAACTAAATCCTCCTCCCACCTTCAGTTGTGGAGGTGACACATCAGGTTTAACGCAGGGGAAGCAGCGACTGGTGGCGTCTTTAAAATAATGGCTGCCTGGGATAGTTTGAATCCACAGAACACTCAAATGAGAATCACTGCTGCCTTCCAGCTGATGTCAACAATCCTCTGGGTCTGAAATAACCTGCGATGTCACTCCCCTCTCATTCGGCCCGGAGGTCAGCAGACAGCAAGGTGACCACAGTTCACCTGCGGGTTAGCACAGCTGGCGGTCTGATATAAACTACAGTGTAAATGTATGTGTTGTGTTTGTGTCAGTGGCAGCTCAGGGGCTCAGCCTGGAGGAGAGGACGGCTGTGGGAGGAGAGACGCCACTGACGCTGGCGGTTAAAGCCGGGCTGGTGCAGAATGTGAAGAGCCTGCTGGTGCACGGAGCGTCACCTCACAACACCAACAGCAAGAACGAGACGCCGCTGCTGCTCGGTAACACCTCAGAGCGTGGAGGTTATGGTTAACAAGACTGACGGTCCTGTGATTGTGATTCTTTCAGAGGCTCCACCCCAACTTTATGGACCAGTGAAACAAATCAGCTAACAAATAACAAGCAATATGGCATCCGATACGTCTGCTCCACGAGGTTCAGCTAACCTCTATAGGGAAAGAAATTTTTAATCGTTATCAAGGTGTAGCTTTGCTCCTCGTGGGTGAGGATGTGGAAGAAGGAGAGCAGTGTGCAGAGGTAGAGTTCAGTGCAGAAATGCTACTTGTTGTATGACACAGCCAGGATCCAAAGTTTACTGGATTAGAATCTCATACCCCGATGTTAATTGGATGGATTAAGAACTGGTTTAGCTCAGTCGGTAGAGCTAGAGTCGAGAGTCCTCGATGCAGCGGCTGCAGGTTCCACTCCCACCCTCAGCCCTTTGCGGCATGTCATTGCCCTCTCTCTTCTCCCCATATTTCCTGTCTCTTTTAAGCTGTCCTATCTAATAAAGGCAGAATGGCCCCAAAAACGGAGGGACATCTTTGCCACTAATGGAGGACATTGAGGATGGTGCCTAATAAAATGTTATTTCCTCCAGAAAAGATTTTGGGTGAACAAATATGTCTTAAATCCCAAAGTTAAAGCCAAAAGGGGCTATAAAGCACCACAGAGCAGGTTGTTATAGTTCTCTGTTTGACAACACTTGTAGGATACACATCAACTGTGTCCCAATCCAAGGGCTGCATCCTTCGAAAGACATATGAAGGCTGACTGCGTCACAGCGGCATGAGGAAGGCTGTCCCATTTCAAAGAGTCCTTCAGATGCGGCCGACAAATGCGTCCTCTTTTTCCCAAGCCGCGCAGGATGCACCTGATGGACCCTTCGTGGCCCAACGTGTCCCGAGAATCATTGCGTTGCCAATTCATGCACAGTCAGCGCATGCGCACTTAGCCCGCTAGCTAGCTGTTGCTAGGCAACAGGAGCCGCATTTGGTGACACAAACAGGAAATCCTCCGTTGACCAGACCGTATCATTTCAGTTTGGTCTTAGCGTCTACACAGGCTATGAATGACACATCCTCCGTAGGCTGCGTCCTTCGAAGGATGCAGCCCTGGATTGAGGAACAACTATTGTCTAACAGAAGTAATCCTATTTTCCTGTAGCACCTCCATGAGGTTCATATTTGTTGGTGATTTACTGCTTTTTCTTCTCCTGCCATCATTAGGTCAACTTATCCCATCCCCTAAACTAATACCTTTCCCATCAGCCTCAGCTGCCCCTTTCTTTACATATTGTTAAGCTGTAATGAACATGTGTTAGCATGCTGGGAGGCTAAAGTTAGAGTTGAAATCCTAACATCTATGGCGATCCTAACTTTGACATGTTAGCATGCTCATATTAGCATTTAGCTAACTGCTGTGTCCAAGAGCAGCCTTGCAGAACTGCTAACATGTCTGTCTTCCCCCCAGCATTACTTAAATATAGATACACTTGGTTTAAATGAGGCCATTTTTACTGTGGAAACTTTTCATATTTATGATACTAAGATTAGTTAAAGGTACCATATAAATCTTCCCTTACATTTGAATAATAATTAATATAAAATATATTCTGCATAACTAGACGATAAATTTGCGTAATATCTTGTGATGTTGCTCAAGGAGGTTGAGAGGGGGACAGGACAGACGTTACTTCCCTACATAATCATCTTTAATATAAGCAAAGTTAATCGCAGACTGAGGCTCACTCTTGCCTCACCTTGCAGCAGTGAGGGCCCGCTCGTACGAGATGGCGTACACGCTGGTCGCTCATGGCGCCTGGGTGGAGCAGGTTTGCCGGAAGAAGTGGACGGCGACGCACGAGGCGGCTAAGGTCGGCGACGTGAACCTCCTGATGCTGCTGCTGAGGAACGGCGGACGGGTCAACCACAAGGATGTGACGGGAGTGACGCCGCTCGCCGTGGCTGCAGAGCACGGACACTTCCACATGACGGAGATTCTGCTGAACTGTGGTCAGTCTGGGTTCAGCCGAAGAGGAGAGACATATAGCTTAGAAAAAGAAGAGCATTGCATTAAATTCACAGCAATACGTTCAAATAAACTTGACTCAAACTTTGGTTTGCAAAGGTCCAATGTCCTCTTGTTCCTTCCCTTTCCTGCTCAGGTAGCAAGGTGAACTCTCAGGCCTGTAACGGGGAAAGTGTCCTGCTGGACGCGGCCGGATCAGGAAACACCGCCTGCATTCAGCTGCTGCTGGACAACGGAGCAAACCCCAACCTGCCCAGCTTCACGGGACACCTGCCGATCCACAAGGCAGCGTACACCGGACACTACGAGTGAGCTCCTTCTTTGATCACTGTCGGACTTTGGGGTGTAATGAATACTGCATTTGTTGCAACAGGAAGTAAAATTATTAGCATTTTTTTGGAAAACAGAGGGCGCTACAGGCTTCATGAAATAGCCAGAGACAGTTCAGAAAGTGCATGCTGCTCTGACAACAATCCCTTGGTTTGTATTAATTGATTTGACTCCTGCTTTTTTTCCCTGCAGTGCTCTGAATATGCTGATTCCTCTGACCACTAAGAAGGCCATCAAGGAGGCGGGTCAGAGCCCGGTCCACTCTGCGACAGAGGGAAGTCAGAGCCACTGCCTGGAGCTCCTGTTGGCCTGCGGCTTTGACGTCAACTTCCGCATGAGCACCAGAAACTCAGAGAACTATCGAGACATGAGGAGGAGCGCTTTGTACTTTGCCGTCTCCAACGGGGACGTGGACTGCACTAAAATCCTGCTGGAAGCGGGGGCGAAGACGGACCTGGACCCGCTGTGCTGCCTCCTGGTGGCGGTCCGGTCGGGACGCTACGAGATTGTGAAGCTGCTGCTGGCGGCCAAAGCAGACGTGAACTGTTACTTCACGGTGGTGAGCGACACGGTGTTTCCCACGGCGCTGCAGTACTGCCTGAAGGACGAGGTGATGATGAGGCTGCTGCTCAACAACGGATACGAGGTGGAGCAGTGCTTTCACTGTCACCATGGCAACTGTTTTGATGCTGCGGATGATGATGGAGAGCAGAAAATTCCTGTGAGTGAGAGCTTCTTTTTTTTGGGAAACTTGCTTCTATGCTCTTCAGCAGAGAGTTGGATGAGAAGATTGAGAACATTGAATTATATCTGGTATATATACGGTTACAGCCAGCAGCTCGTTAGCTTAGCTTAGCAACATCTATCCTGTTTCTTTACAACAGTAATAAAATCTTCCTACCAAAACCTTTCCAACAGGAAAAGTGAAAGACAGATCCATCCATTCATAGATTCACAGAAGCCATAAGTGGACATGCATCCATACATTTAATATCACTTTTCCTGTGAGTAACTTCCGGTTGTTTTCTCAAGATCTCGAGAAACAAGTCTTCTAAAACCACTTGTTGTAAAAGTATTCTAATCTCTCACATATATAAACAACATAAATGACCTTCTGGATGTCCTCCCTTCTCCAGTTCTGTGAGTTCATGAGCCTCTGCTGCGTCATGCATCTGTCCGGCAGCGTGGTCCGGACCCTGCTGGACTACGTCAGCCACGTCCACATCTGCTCCAAGCTCAGAGTCCTCCTGGAGAAACAGGCAGAGTGGCCCGACATATGTGACATTCTCAGTGAGTTTATTCATCACTTTATTCAGTTATCAGGTTGGAGGCAGTTCCATAGCCTGAGATAAACACCAGCAAGTCTCTGAAGAGCGCAGCTTTAAGTGGTGGTTAAGGGCAATGGATGGGTCATCAAACACTGAGCTCTCATCCAGACAGAGTGGGGTTTGATTCTTAAAGGAGCGATTCGCTGGTGTTCTCTGTAATCGATAGAAGCAATAATATTTGTAACTGGCGCCATAGCTGTGGAAAGTTGTGCAAACAGCTTGTGGTTTCGCCCATTCTACATTCCTACAACATCCAGCATGCATTGCGCCCCTCCCTCTGAAAGGCCCAGCAGGAGATGCTGGAGTGAAATACTACCGTTTTCGCTCAGAGAGCAGAACAGAATCTAAAATATGATGAGAATATACCGGAGGATCTTCTGAAAAGTCTTCAGGTCTGCAGCCTACATTTCAAACCTGACGATTCTGAACGAGACATGACATCGGAGGCGGCGTCCTAGATTGAGGAAGTGTAGTTTAGCAAGCTCCCTGGCGGGTTTTCCAGTGCCCATTGGAGAAGCGGATAGCGTCCTCCAAAGGCACAGAGCGAAATGTTTCTACCATAGTGGCATTAGCTCCCCATAATAGCATGATAGGACTGAGGAGAAAATCAACGAACTGGCCCTTTAAGTGTGGTTTACTTCTTTGAAGATAGTGACTTCATTTTAAGTAACATGCAGTTGATGAGAAGGGTGTCTGGGCTCCGCCTTAGAGAAAGTGTAAGGAGCTCAGACATCCGGAGGGAGCTCGGGGTAGAGCCGCTACTCCTTCACATCGAAAGCAGCCAGTTGAGGTGGTTCAGGCATCTGATCAGGATCCTCCTGGGCGCCTCCCTTTGGAGGTTGTCTGGGCACGTCCAACTGGGAGGAGACCCCGGGGCAGACCCAGAGATCGCTGTAGGGATTATATATCCTGTCTGGCCTGGGAACGCCTCGGGATCCCCCAGGAGAAGCTGGCAAATGTTGCTGGGGAGAGGGACGCTGGGGAGAGGGACGCCTGGGTCACCTTACTTACCCTGCTGCTTTCGCGAGCCAGCCCAGAAAAAGCAAAAGAACATGGATGGATTATTATTGCTAATTTGACCGCAGATCTCTGCAGGTGCCAAACTAACCCCGGAGGCTTACCTAGCTCTTCATATTTTAAAGCGCAGGGCCTCTGACCAAGCTGCCGCATTTGAAGAGTTAAAGGGAGTCAGAACATGAGCTGAAACTTGCTGTAGAACTCTGTGAAGCCAAGAGGAGCTGCAGATTCAGGGGATAACTCTCTGTGGGGTCATAAATGTGACCGCTTTGACTGTGGTTGCTCTCAAGTCTTTATCAGTGCTCCCTGGAGGATCATATGTGATGCTTTTAATGACCCCTCGACCGACCTCTCTAGTACACATAAAATATTAAAATGTACTGGTCTACTTTCTACTATCATCTCTCCTCTGTATCATCGTGTTTAAATCAGGTCGGTGTTTTATTTGCACCATGAATTAATAATTATTTTGCTCTCCAGGCAGCCCTCGCTCCCTCAGGCACCTCTGCAGGCTGGAGATCAGGCGGCGTCTCACCCTGAAGAGACTCAACAAGCCCGAAATCATGAACTCGCACGTTTTCCCTCCCAGACTGAAGAGCTTCATTCTGTACCAGGAGCTCGACCTCTACAGCCAGGACCCTGAACGCATCATGTGAAGACTTTCTCTGCTTGTTTTGAAAGGATGTGACTATTTTTTTTACGTTTGTACTCTCCAGTTTCTAAAAGCAAATGAATGTATACATATTATTTTTTGATTGTGAGTATTCTGTTTGTGAATAAATGTGTGATTGCACAGGTCACATTTCAGCCCATTGCTGCCATCCTGCTCATCTCTATCCAGAGTGTATGCAGTAGAGATCGGCTGGTGGAGCCGCAGTATCGACCTCCCGCCCCTTCTCCACCTGACACACACCTTTACCTTGTGTCCTTGCCGTGTTGGAGCCCTCAGGTGTCCTTGGCGTGTTGGAGCCCTCAGGTGGGCTCAGTCTGCAGCAGAGCAGCTTCTCGTGTCGGTCTGAAGCAGATATTCACGCTTCTGGAAAGTTCAATGACTGTAGTGTTAGTGTTAGTTACGTCTCCTCTCGCCGTTCCTCCTCTACTCTGCTACTCGGGAACAGAACGCTGCAGGAGCCCCATTTGTCAACAGAGCTGTCAATCATGAGGCCACACCCCCTTTTTTATAGCATCAATTAACTAATAGGCTAATAGACATAAATCAGCATGATAAGAACTAACTATAATGACAGAAACCATGTTTGAGAAAAATGTATTTGACGTGTATTTTGATTTTATAGTTTGACTCATGTCCCATCTGTTAACATGGAGGAGGCGGGCTTTATGAGCTATACTGCAGCCAGTCAGCAGGGGGCGACAGAGAGGGTTTGGCTTCACTTTTAGGGAGCTGTCATGTCGGCCATCTTTTTTTACAGTCTATGTGCAGAGCTGATTAAAAATATGTGACATTTATATTCATGTATTAAACATTGTGTGTGTATCACAGCTTGTACCGTCGTGCTCTCTTTCATTTAACCTTTATTTAGACGGGTAATCTCACTTTGGCACGGGGTCTCATTCCTAAGAGACATCTGGTCGAGACAACAGCAGAAAACTTCCTGCAGGATAGTTAAATATTTAAAATTCTGAAATTAATGTTGTTTTATTCAGCAGCACAGATAACAACACAGATAACTTCATGCATAAATTGTAGGAGCAAAAGCAGAGGGGTCAAAGGTCAGAGCTGTGAATCAGCAGCAGGTGGATAAGAGGTCAGACAGGAGTCACTTCACTCTTCATGTCTCTTCATTATTTCAGCAGGTTGTTTTGGACTTGTTGTGTGACAGTATGCGAGCACACGGCGGAGGGATCTCCTCTGTAGTTGAAATGTGTCACCGTCTGATGAATCATAGCGACTAAATAAATATTCATACAGGCCGCCTCATTGTTGTTTGTCATTATCTGTGGGAAATGTGTGCAGAGTGACATTCGGGTGTGTGGAGCGGCGTGCATGTTAAATACACTGGAACAGGTGACGGCTATAAATAGTGCGCTGCAGTTTGTGTGTGTGTGTGTGTGACGCTGAGGGAGGGAGGGAAGGGGGGTGGGCAGTTCAGATATGAAACAAACACTGTGCAGCTGCAGCTCCGTCCTATGACTCCAACAGTGACACATTTATCAGGTGAGACTCATAATGTTAAAGTTTTATTATGTTTCAGGTGTAAATTGCACGTTTACCTGCACAGAATGATATAAAACTCATTATGTTGTGGCTGGCTCAACAATGTTATATGTGATCAACCGTGAGAAGGTCAGGGGTAATCTGTTACTTAAATAAAGCTTATATAGTGAGGCAATAAGAGCTAAAGAGGAGGAAGCAGCTTCATGTTTAAAGATTCATTTTGATGTCAGACGTCTGCTGAATGTCTCTGTGATCAAACACGAGGTTACTCACCGACACTCGAGAGCTGTGACCCAGTTCCAAACTAAAACCTGAATGAGTCCAGACAAACACTTTACTGCACCGGAATCATGACTTCCTGTAAAGCAAATTCTCATGAACTTTCTTTTGTTGATATTTTTGCAATGTCCATCAAAGTTGTTTCAAACTGTGCAGCAGTTTGCTTCTCTTATGTTACAAGATAACAGAAGATAATATGTGATATATTGTTTCCCTACTTTGGGAAATCTGCATGTTGCAGCAGCTCAGAGTAATCAAGAGTAATAAATAAAATAGAAACAACAATAATAAAATAAACATAAATAAACGACTACTTATAATAATAATAATAATAATAATAATAATAATAATAATTAAATAAACTATATACACTATGTACACCTCTTTCCTATTGGGACCGGACTAGGATGACTCATTGCACAGAACATTTCATAAATTGAACTATCAAGGCAAATTATTTGTATGTGAAAACTACGGTGGCCCTGAGAGCTCAACGCACACCAACTTAAAGGAGCAGTTCGCCCCTGGAAAAAGCCGCTGTCAGTCAAAGCTGGTGTTCTCTGTATGTAATATTTGAAATTGGCACAATAGCTGTGGAGAAAGTTGTACAAACAGCTTGTGGTTTCGCCCAGTGTACATTCCTACAACACCCAGCATGCATTGCGCCCCTCCCTCTGAAAGGAACGGCCCAGCGAGAGACGCTGGAGTGAAATACTACCGTTTACACTGCAGGCAACGAGTCAGAGTGGGACAGAATCAAAAACACGGCGAGAATATACGGGTGGGTCGTCTAAAAAGTCTTCAGATCTGCAGTCTGCATTTCAAACCTGACGATTTTGAACGAGACATGACATCGGAGGCGACGTCCTAGAGTGAGGAAGTGTAGTTTAGCGATGTTTTCCAGGGCCCATTGGAGAAGCGGAAATTGTCCTCCAAGGGCACAGAACTGGCCCTTTAAGAAAACACATGCAAATACACAAAACACAAACAAATTAAGAAAACATCCTCATCACTCTGACAACACCTGCGCAGCATTTAGCAAACGCTCAGCAAAAATTGCTGAGAGACATTACTAGACTCGGCAGGCTAATAAGCAAAATGCTAACACTATGTTAACAGATATGTAGCAATAATGTCTGAGTCATGTGATCACAATGTTACAATAAACAACATAAACTTCTGTCTTAGCAAATTTCCCAACGAAACTGACAAATAGCTGAAATGAGTCACAAACACGTTGCAGCTGCTTCCAGTCGGGTTCATCTCTTTTTATTGTGTCCCATTAAAAGTGAAATAGACGTGAGTCATGGTATGCTACGCATGGATAGCTGTCAAACCAGGGTAGAGGAGCAGCAATCCAAATGGTCCAGATGCTGCACGCCTCTGGCTCCAAACAAAACAAGATGCTGACGGCTGCAATGCTAAACTCACGGCTTACATTATATAGTTAAAACGGACTCATTAATTCTGACTGCGACTAAAATGGACTGGATGTTTCTTTGGTAAGCAATTAAGAGATAATCACCCGAGAGTTTAAGCTAGACGATGTTTAGTTTGAGGTTTATTTTAGCAGGACTTCATGTGTATGTGCTGTTAGAGATGGAGGGTCTGAAGAGGTGTGTGTTTGTACCTGTCTGATGATGGCAGGATGGATGCAGCTGATGACATGGATGAAGATGAACTCCTGAACTACGACGTTCAGGTCAGCATTCAGGAGTCGTGTCAGAGAAGCCGTCTAACAGGATCAGAGAGGTACAGCAACATGAACCAACTTTTCCATCCATGTTAAACTTTAACATGTTTCTTTTCTTCTTAAATTTACTGACATTTACCCGTTTGTGTTCAGGAGTGAAGCTCTGAAGCTCGTTGGGGCGATCAAACGAGGTAAAGATCTTTCTCCCTCCTGGTTCTGGTTCTGGCAGCTGGTAAAGGAGGAAAACACAGATGAGATAATGATCCGTCATTTTGTGCTTTTAAAGGGTGAAGGGAGGAAGCATCATGGCTGATGGGAAATGTAGTCCTATATGAGAAATAACCAAGCTTTAACAATGATGGTGCGAGATAGAGATAGAAGTCTCCTCACAGAATCTGTCTCTGCAGGTGACTTGTTGGCTCTGCAGGAGCTCTGTGATTTCCCAGCAGCCTTCGGTCAGGTGGATGAGCGCGGCTGGTATCCTCTGCACTGGGCGGTGGTCCAACCTCTGGTCCCGGTCCTGGAGATGGTGCTGTACGGTGGGTAAGAGGTCCTACATTTCATATCACATGACAGTCAGAAGGGACGAAAGCAGCTTAAAAACTGCCAACTGTATCTGTTTTTTAAGTATGTTCAATGTAAGTATTAATAAGTATTTATTAATGTGAAATAACAAAACTGTTGTTGCGTTCTTCAGCATCTTTCCGTCTGACTCTGGAGGAGAAGACTTCAGAGGGGGAGACCTTCCTGACTTTAGCGGTGAAAGATGGTTTGGTGGAAAATGTGAAGATGTTACTGAAGCACGGAGCTTCTCCTCACACCACCAACAGCAGGAACGAATCCCCTCTGCTTTTAGGTCAGAGAACAGAGAAGTTTGTGTCCTGAGAGAAAACATTTTCATTTGTCCGTCCTGACCATCAGTTTCTCTTCCTCGTGTGTCCTGCCTGCAGCAGTCCGAGCCGGATCTTATCAGATGGTTTCCAGTCTGATTGCAGGAGGAGCTCGGGTGGGCCAGGTGTGTCTGAAGAAGGGGGCGGCGATGCACGAGGCCTCCATGGCCGGCTGTGTTCAGGTGATGGAGCTCCTGTTGCAGAACGGAGGTCAGGTGTCAGAGACAGACCAGCACGGAGTGACTCCTCTGGGCATCGCTGCCGAGTACAGCCACCCTGAGGTCCTGGAGCTCCTCATCAAACACGGTGAACACATAATACCTAATACATTTTTTATAGCTTTAGCTTAAAGTTTTTGTTTAACGTTAGACTTACTGTCTGGTAATTAGATCCTGATATGAGCCAGGCTCTGACAAAACCATGGATGCTACATTTCCCATAATGCAACGAAGTATAATTTTGACCCTCCACGCCTGGTAAAAACACGTGCCCGCATAGGTTATTGTTGTTGTGTTATCTTTGAGCTCTACATTTGTCCCTGCTCTACATTAAGGTGCTGACGTGAACGCCCAGGCACCAAATGGCGACAGCGTCCTGTACGACGCCGCAGGGTCTGGAAATCCAGACTGCATCAACATCCTGCTGCAGCACGGAGCAAATCCCAACATGCGCAACCTGAGCTCCCAGCTGCCCATCCACCACGCCGCATACGAAGGACACTACCTGTGAGTACGGCCATGTTAGACAACTGTTTGACTACTCTAAAAAAACAAATTATTGTGGAAGAGTCAAGATTTAAGAGGGGTGAATGAGAGAAATAAAACCTTATTTTGTGATAGTTCATAGGAGGTGACCTACTAAAGTTGTTAAAAACTGCAGAATACCAGACAGAGTGAGTCTTTAGGTTTTAGTTCCAAAGTTCCTGGAACTTTTCAGTCATAAAGGGCTGTAAGCGTTCATACATCAATCAGCTTTCTATAAAAACAACTTGACCACCGAAAGTTAAGTTGGGGACAAAAGTATGTCATGCTAGTTTTTGCTAATCTATCCTTGAGTCTCTAACATTAAGCAGAAAGCATTCTACATTCAACCTTTCCCTCCCCAACTGAAGCAGCAAAGGCCAAGACCCGTAAAAAGACCGCCAGACCAAGTTATAAATGCTAATGTGGCTCGAACCTCTCGCTTCGACCAATCAGAGCCACAATATTGCATCTCATTTACATTATACACATTTGGCATTACATGATTTAGTAGCCAAAATGATCCATGCATCCATTTGGTTGCGGGGGCTGGAGTCCAACCCAGTTGTCATTGGGGCGAGAGGCGGGGTTACACCTGGACTGATCAGTTAATCACAGGGCTGACACACAGAGACAGACAACCTTTCACGCTCACATTCACACCTACGGGCAATTTAGAGTCACCAGTGAACCTAACGAGCATGTCTTTGGACTGTGGGAGGAAGCCGGAGTATCCGGAGGGAAGCCACGCATGCACGGGGAGAACATGCAGACTCCACACAGAAAGGCCCACTACAGCCAGGCAGGATTCGACCCAGAGGAACCTTCTAGCTGTGATGCGACAGACCAACGTCATCCATTTGTAAATAATTGAATACTTACGAATGAACAGATTTTAAACGCCCCTCATCACTGGCAGCCTTAGAAAGTTTGACCTCAGCAACATTTAAACCTATAATATTTAAACTGTTACGATTGGCCCGACCTTGATCAGGGCGAATGGAAATCTGTCTGAACTGGAGGGAGACCAGATACATCTGCCACAGCTAATAAAACATGAGCTCGCAGATTGTGATCGGGTTTTCCCTAACTCCGACTCAAAGACAAGTATGTTGATGACAAATTATCAAGTTCGATGCTTAAACTTGATTTTCTTCTTTTTTCCGTCAGAGCTTTGAGGATTTTGATCCCGATCACCACCAGACGAGCCCTGCGTCTGTCCGGCCACAGCCCCGTCCACTCTGCCGCTGATGGAGGCCACGTCCACTGCCTGGAGCTTCTGCTGCAGAAAGGCTTCGACGTCAACTCTCTTTTAGCTGCTCACATCTCTGAAAACTACGGAGACATGAGGCAAACCGCGCTCTACTTTGCCGTCTCTAACGGGGACGCGACCTGCACAGAGATTCTGCTGACATCGGGGGCCAAACCCGACCTGGACCCGCTGCGCTGCCTCCTGGTGGCGGTCCGGTCGGGACGTTATGAGATTGTGAAGCTGCTGCTGGCGGCCAAAGCAGACGTGAACTGTTACTTCACAATGGTGAACGACACAGTGTTTCCTACGGCGCTGCAGTACTGCCTGAAGGACGAGGTGATGATGAGGCTGCTGCTCAACAACGGATACCATGCTGAGAAGTGTTTCTGTTGTAACCATGGAGACGACTGGGATGACCTGAGTGAGCCTGACTACTCAAATCAGGAGAAGGAAAAAGTTACTGTGAGTTATTTTCTTAGTGTAGACTGAAATGTTGTTTGTTTGTTGCACTTGCTAATAAGCTAGTGCTAGTGTTAGCTGATATCTTAGCACTTCCTAATCCCTCACGCTTCCCCAGCTCCACTTAATGACGACAAGTTAAGAGTTGTGACTACTTGTTTATATCATTTGTCGTCCAGTTTTGTGACCTTGTCAGCGTGTCCTGGCTGGTGAACCTGGTGGGCCGAGTCGTCTCGATCCTCCTCGAGTACGTCGGTCAGGTTTCCCTCTGCAGAAAACTGACAAAGATCCTGGAGAAGCACAAGGAGTGGCCTCACATTCACGGGATAACATGTGAGTTAACTGTGTGCTAAAATGGTCAGATTGAAGAGCTGACGTCACCAACACAAACTCTTGTTCTGTGTGGTCCAGGTAACCCCCGCTCACTGTCTCACCTGAGCAGAGTGGTGATCAGGAAGCACCTGAGCTGCAGCGGTCTGATGTCCGTCCATCTGCCCAACAGGCTGAAGGACTACCTGCTGTTCAAAGACAACGACCTGTACGCCAAAGTCATCTGCAGGGTGGACTGAGGGGAGGATCTTATCTACTGGGTCTTAAATGTTAGCAATATTCTTATCTGGTTTATGGAACGGGGCCTGTATTCATGAAGCATCATTTTGCTGTTATTAGTTACCATTAACGGTCCCTTAAAGTCGTTCTTTAGTTCTCTGCTGTCCTTAATGTTCAGCCACATTTTCAAACCCCGAAACAGGGACCCTGAAGTGTACAGCACGTCCATGAAAGCACAAGGTGTACCGTGTGAGTCAATGCATGTACAATGAGCCTTTTCATCAGGACTGTATCTGTATCTCCTGTGTGACTGTTACTGGCTGTTTGCAAGCTGTCTATGGGGCATTAACTAAGAATATTATTGTCCATGCTGTTGCACAAATTAAGCATAAAGTATTTTCAGTTCTTTTCATCACTGTGACAAGAATGAAGAAGAAAAAACTTTGATGATGTACTGATGGAATTCAAACTATTGAAATGGGCGTTACACTTAATTTGAAGGTGAATAAATACTTGTCTGCTTCTTGAGAATGATCAGCATTGAGACATTTCTGATTGTAAATACATTTGTACTGTTTTTTATCAAACGTTTGTGTTATTATAATAAAAAGTCTGGGAATCATGAAGTCTGTGGTCAGTTTTGGGCGAATCCATGTGTTAGATGCATCGACAGGATATAAGAAGTGGATGTAACCTGGTTAAAGCCAATGTGAGTAAGTACTTTAAACCTGCAATGTGTCTAATGGCCAGCAGGGGGAGAATCCACTGGTTGTAAAAAGAAATCTCAAATTACCTCAGCAAACATTTCCCGTATGACTTTAGCCTTCATGTCTTCTGCAAAACAGTGTGATGTTCTTGCAAATTATGGTCCCATTAAGAGTAAAATTGCGATAAAGGTGCACTGCCAAAACGGATAAAGATGCAGCAATGAACATCCACCCTGTAGTCGAGATATGGCCACAAAAATGCCAAACCCAAGGCTTCAAAATGGGAGTTTGCAAACCAATGGATGATGTCTCAGCGGCTACATGTGCACTCATTTTATACAATCTGTGGTTCAATCAGGAAATATATCACTGGATATGAGAACATTTGACTTACTGGTGATCACAAAAGTCCTAAATATTTGTAATCTTGGTACCATGAACGTCTGAACCAAATCTAATGCCATCCATCCAAAAGGTGTCATTTGATTCAGCCTGGACCAAATGGATGGACTGGGGGGCAACCAGGCAAACTCCAGCTCTGACTGGAACACTCCGCTGCAGCAGTTTTGCACTGAGCTAAGGAACAACAACACACTCTCAGTGAACACAGTGAGGAGGTGTGAGCTGCTTCCTCTGGCTGACAGATTGTGAAAGCAGATCGACTCTAAATTTAACCTCCTGACCTGCAAAAACAACAGCAGCAACGTGGCTCCACATTCTGTCAGCTCCCCTGAGAACCTGATAACAGAAACAGGTCACATTGTTCTGAACGACCTCCAAACTGGACCTCAGGTCAGATCTGAGGCGGCTGCAACCAGCTGGTGTGTTAATGTGCTAAAACAAAGCAAAGCACAAACGGATTAAAGCAAACAATAGAACAGGGAGTACAACATATCGCAGGATTTTCAGGTGACACACCAGTCCATGCAGCAGCCATGTTGGCTCTCTGAACAGCTGATTGTGTTTCTTCTGTTTGGATTATATTTAACAAACGTTAATGCAGAGTTAAGTGGGATTGTTGGCCACAGTCTGGCTGTCAATATCTGTCATTGTAATACCGTTTTAAGTTGTTGTGGCTAACAGATGAGCAACCCATTAACATCCAGCAAATAGGGCAACATGAGTCAATCGGATAAATGTATGTCCAATATTCACTCAACCTTCAGCTCTGGTTTGGTGTCCACCAGCCCCTGGAAAAAAACCTCACTCTTAAGCTGCTAGATGTTCCACTTACCCTTCAGCCCATCCGAGAGTCTTACGATATTATTGACCCTCATTGGTTTTTCAATTGGTATCATTGCATATGATTTCAGAAATGTACAGACATGAAAACGTTTTAAAGCAGAAAACAAGACCTGTTTTGATTTACAAATGGTTTCATCGGGTAGTTTGTGCAGCAGAGTGCACTCTGACTCCAACGTTTACAATCCTCTCAGCACTGTCTGCGTGCATCACAGGTGAGCACACAGTGCTCTGCTCCAGAATTGGACAATACCTTCTGGGCACCTCTCGATGGTAATATTGACGCAAAATTGGTGCACAATCCAGATAGCAAAGATATAGTTTTGTTAGACCTTCTAAAATTTGCATCCATCTACAAAATCCTACTTTCCTCACCAGCTCGTCTCTAACTGTGTCGATATGCAAACATTTGGTTTGAATATTTTTCTGCTGTGTCTATTACAGTGTAAGCTCAATGAGAGAAATTGTAGCCATGACAATAAACATGTGATGTGTGACATTAAAAATGTGGATGTTGTTACAGAGACGCTTAAAATTCATCTTCAACCCAGCAGCACAAATACAATCAACAGGTTTAAAGGTGAGCACCCAAGATTGCAAAAATATTGTGAAGTCAACCTTTGACCTTTTGAAACTTTATCATTATATCATTATATTATATTTGAGATTTGTGTGAAATTGTGTCACTTATTTCAGATGTTTTCAGCTGTTATTTAACACTTAAAAAAATCAACAGTTCTCCAATGAATTATGAAGATTTGCAATAAACAAATAAATAAATAAATAACACTGAGTGTGATGGATTATCTGCATGCCAGCTGATTTTTGTAAGTATTAACTTACAAACAACAGCTGCCTTGAAGGAAGGAAATTAATCTACAAACTGAAGAAAAGTATTTGGAAAATAGCCCGCAGGAAAGAATATCCAGTTTCATATTCAATAGGGTTTAAGGTGCAGAAACCGCCACATGCGTCCTTTGTTTTGTAACTGAACCTGTTTCCATTCCCCGCCTGGACTGCACAGCCCGATGACTGATGCTTATCAGCAATAATCCAGATCAAAGGTCAAATTTACAGCAGATCTGAGATGAGAGCGGTGTTATGTCACTCAGAGCCTTTTCACTTCAGACGTGTAACATGATCTGAATCCCAAGCCACTTGTTAAACATGCTCAGTGATTGATGTGTGTTGTTATTCAGCTCTGATGGTTGACCAGGCAACAACAACCCCCATGTGACAGGTAAACAGGTGGACACAAAAGGGTCAGGATTCAATACAGCAGGTCATTTTTCAGAAGGTTGCCAAGATTGCTCATTGCAAATTTTTGAGCCTGAACCAGCAGGTGACAAAACAATCTCAACTCAAGGACCGCTCTCTAGTTGATCTGGAGCGATCATCATTTGTCTGCCTGTACTTGGTGTTGTCAATATTTGGTTGTGTCGTATGTATTCGGTTGAGCCATCCATATTTGGTCGTAGTGTACGTTTGTTTGTGTCCATGTTTAGTTGTGTTGTCTGTGTTTGGTTGAACTTGATATGTAATATTCTGAGATGAATCTTACAAGTCAATCTGTCCTGGCTGAGAGCGGTTGTGTTCTGTTGTAAACAACATTAGTTCCCCTCCGTGCGAGCCAGAGCTTTACTACACACAGTCCCACAATCCTCTGAGAGAACAAGTGTTTCCCCGACAACACTACAACCACGGCTTGTTTGTATGTCCCGACACATTACATAACCGTGCACAGCTTCATCTCTGATGCATCCCCACAGCATTTTGTTCCCTCAGTGTCTTTATAGGCACGAGTCGCTGATAATCTCTCAGCACAGGCCACTCAGAGGGCTCACATTCCTGCAGTAAGCCCATCTCATTGACCCCCCATCTAACGCCCTAAAAAAAGACAGGACCATCAGTGGCATGGTGGCCCTCCCCTTTCTCCCCACCAGGCTCCTCTGGCAGCTGGGAACAGTAGATGAAAAAGGACTCTCTGATCGTCTCCATTCGTCCACAGCATCCCTGATCTAAAGAAATCTGATGGCCGAGAAGTCAGTGAGCAAACAAGATTCAAGAAGGAAAGCCAAAACAACTTTGTGAATATTTAATCAAGTACACAAGAAAGTAATAGTGGCAGCAGAAGAGTTGAAGATAAAAATTTAGGTATTCTTAGAGTCCTAAAACAGGTGCAGAGCCATGAGTACCTTGGGGTACCGCAGAGAGCTGAAGTACGAGGAGGTGGATGAAGACAAGCTGTTGGCTACTCTGTCCTCTGAGGAACTCCAGGAGCTGGAGAGGGAGCTGGCTGTTATGGACGACAACATCCCAATTGGCCTGAGGCAGAAAGACCAGACTGCCAAAACCCCAACGGCAAGCTTTGATAGGGATGCTCTGCGGAAGTACTGGGAGGATGAGAACAAGAAGCTGCCGCAGGACGAGAGGATGGAGTCCAGCACAGGACAGGTAAGAGGCAACATCGATACTCTCTTAGTTGGCACCTTAAAGAATGCTACAGCATCTGATATTCAAGGAGCTGCCAAATGTATGTTGCTTTGCATGACGTCCATGTTTCATTTTCTTAGTTTGATTTTCAAAAATGTCATTCGTAGTAAAGACCTGACAGGACTTGTAACAATTAAACAAACACTCCAACAGAGATCAGTTCAGTTGTCATGGTTGTTTAGATTCATCGTGTGAAAACTTCTCTAAAATGTGGCTCTGGAAGAAAACATGACCCTGATGATGTCCTAGTGAGGGTTCGGTACTTGGCACTAAAAGTCAGAATATCTTCTTTGGCTTCATCCGTCCATTATCTGAGGGTTGCGGGAGGGCTGGAACTTATACCAACTGTCATTGGGCGAGAGATGGGGTACACCCCAGACAGGTTGTCAATCAATCACAGGGCCGACAGACAAACAAGCACTCAAACTCACATTTACACCTACAGGCAGTTTAGAGTCACAAATTAACCTAACAAGCATGTCTTTGGACAGTGGGAGAATGCGTACCAGGAGATGATCCACGCAGACACAGGGAGAACATGCAAAAGCTGTTTATATTTTAGTAATGTTGTCTCTCACATTATATATAATAGTCATTCGAATAAAACTTAATAGATAACTAGAGTACACAGTTGGTGCTAGAAATATAGTGTCCCTTGTTGTCATTACTGTATTAATGTGCAAATGACAATTTTAAGTTGGCCAAAGTTCAAAGTGGTTTTGATAATAAGTCTTTGATGATGTAGAAAGTCACATGTATCGAGTGTACTTAAACGTGTTGCTGGAAAAACAGTCTAAAAATAAAGACTGTGAGAAATGCCAGCTTTAATGACTGTCTGCCAGTGTGGGAGAGGCTTCTTAATTAAAAGTCAAAGGCTGGAGAATGTCAGGGTTCGACCTAATTTTCTGTCCTGTTATCGTATGCAGGAGGGTCGCTCAGATAAGATCATCGGGGATCGAGTGACAGTAACAACCAGCGTCTCAAGCAAGACTCTTGACAGCGACCGGAAGAAGATGTTACCAAAGGGGAAGAAAGCTCAGGCTGTGTTAGGCAAAAGTAATGCAAAGGAAGATGAAAAGAAAGATGGGTGTAAAAAAGAGGCTCCGATCAGGAGTAAATGTCCACAGAAGAATGGTCCGTCAAAAGGCTTGAGGTGTGAAACAAAGAGGACGGAAACCACAAACCAAAACATGAACGGAAACTCTGACAGGCCGAGCGGGAACCCGACTGTCATAGCTGAAACTCTGGATCAGATCCTGTGTGACGATGCGACCATGACCGATGTCAACCTCAACAACATCGAAGACATTTCCCAGGACACCTTGCTTCGTTTCGCAGAGGCCCTTTGCACCAACACTCATGTCCACGTTTTCAGCCTTGCAAATACCCACGCAGACGACCGGGTTGCCTTTGCTATCTCCAAGATGCTCTGTGAAAACCACTCTATCACAAACCTGAACATTGAGTCCAACTTTGTGTCTGGTCAGGGCATCTTGGCCCTGCTGGCGGCGCTGCAGCACAACTGGACGCTAGTTGAGCTTCGATTCCACAACCAGAGGCATATCTGTGGTGGGAAGGTGGAGATGGAGATGGTCCAGCTGCTAAGGGAGAACACAACTCTGCTCAAGCTCGGGTACCAGTTTGATCTCCCAGGCCCAAGGATGACAGCGACCAGCATCCTGACGCGCAACCAGGACCAACACCGACAGATGAGGCTCCAACAGAAGAAGGACCAGAGTCCTCCAGAGGTGTCAGGACAAGGTTCTGGTTCATCTGCAGAAAACAAACCACCAAAGAAACCATCACACTCTTCAAAGAAGGTTGAAAATCAGAACAGAAATCCTCCTCCTCCATCTCAAGACCCGCCGACAAGAAAGATCGCTGAAATGGTCAAACAGCACGAAGGCTCGAACATCACGAAAAGTCAGGCAAACCAAAAGAAACCAAAGTCAAAGAAGCTCAAGAATGGTGCCAACGAAAAGGAGAGCGCAGATATTCTCAAAGACCTGAAGAACTCCTTGAAGCCGTCACCCCAGAAGAGACGAGATGAGCCGTCACGCCTGCCTCTGCCTCAGAGGTCAAGCCGTGATGACCTGATGGCGGCAATCCGGGGGAGCAGCATCATGTCTTTAAAAAGGGTAAGACTCCCTGTTAGGCTGTCGCTGACAGATCTGTTTGAAGGAATTTTGTTTTGCTTGAGTGAAGCATCAGATATATGATGCCTCCAAAAGCCATTAGAGCCTCCTGAGTGTGAACGCCTGCTGTCATTAGACGACAGCCTCTGTCACTCTAAGAATTGCCCGGCTCTCTGTCAGGATATAAATAGTTTGACTTCTTCACTCTTGTTTGATAAGACTGATAGCACAGAGAGCTGCTGGCAAAAGGGCTGATGAGAGGCTGATTTCCATGACGTACAGAGCTTTAAACACAAACACAATGAAATATGAAGACTCGGGAACCACTCAAGTGTAAGTTAGACTCAAAGCGGTCAAGTTTGCGATAGCACGTTATTAGTTTACATGTGGTTTATGTTAACCATCACAATTTGGTTATGATTATGCACCAACTGCATGTTACTATGATACGTATTTTATGTAACTTAAGGTAACGTAACCAGATGTTAGGTGAGTAACTTTTGGTCAAGATAGCGATAATAGATAATCCAACATCCAGAGGAATATCACGTAACTTAAGAAGAAGTCAACGTCTTAAAAGAAGCGAACACTGTCTTAAGGTTTCACACGGGAATCAAATCCCAGTAGTCCTGGATCAAAGTCTTGTTTTTGTTTCACCCATCTCTCGCCCCCAAGCAGAGTTTCGTGGTCTTTGTAGCCTTCTCGTCATCGTTAAACAATAGGCTATAGGACAGCATCCAGAAATGATGCTACAGGTGTACCTACAGCGTCGTACTTTGAAGCATTATGCCACTGAACAAGCAACCATATTTGATTTGGAAGTTAGAATGGGCTGTTACAAGATATTAAGAGACATCTATGGTATCAAGATTTAATCACACGATAGGTTCATACCATTGAACAATCTCAAATCATTAAGTCAGTAACTCAAAGTAAAGGCAGTAAATTGTAAAGTGACTTAACGTGCAATGTTTGTCGTTTCAGGTGGATCCGACCCTGGCCTGACGCTGGCCACTCACCTGCTGATTAACACCTGAACTGTTCTCACTTTGTATTGAAATGTTTCCTTTTTAACTCACACAAATGTCACTTTTTAACTCTATTTTAATTTATCACACATTGTAGCAGCACACTGCATTTCACTGTGTGTTTCTGATTTTATTGTTTAATACCATACTTTGAATATTGATGTGTGGACAAATAAAGTTTATGTTCTGACTCAGTGTTCTTTTTTTTGTTTTTTTTAAACTGAACTCTTAAAAATGTTTTATAACAGTCCTTTCTTTGATACAGACACAAACAATGGTTTTAATAAGTGTCTATTCTGCCGGTTTAAGATTTCTTCTGACATGTTTTATGGATGAATACACTTTGGAAATATTTAAATGACATCAGCTTCAAAGGCTAGTGTGTGCTTCAGGTTCTCCTGGGACATTTGTACGTTGGTACAATAAGAAGCTTGGTGTTTTTGTTCTTTTTTTATGGCCCCTTTGTTTGGAGAATTCAACGACTAGCAGAGGTTACATGAAGGCTGCTGTTTAATGTCAGTTGCTTATTTGTAGTTTCCTGCAGTTTTAATAAGAAAGCATCTTAATTGATTTAGTTTCATGATACGTTTTTGGTCAGAAAGGCTGCTCCTCTTGGGGTTCATTTTAGGATTTAATCTCTTCAGTCAGAAAACTATTCATTTATGTAAACATTTTCTATGAGATATGCTAGCAAACCTGGACTTACTAATAGATGTACTGAAATTGTAATGTAAGGCATACTTTGGTTATCTGAACTCAACTCTAAGCTTATAGAAAGTTTCTGTTTACATGTTTTACAGGTATTATCTGACTTTTATCCCAAAACAATGTGTTATTAAAAAAAAAGACTCTTTTTGTTACACCTCTTAAAGACACTATCACATTTCATAAACAGCTTCACATGTTGGTGACCTGCGCGTAGGGTCAACTCAATGTGTTGTCCAATAAAGACGGCTCACAGAGGGATTAAACTCCACCACAAACTCACACAGAGATGTAACGTGAGCTGACTGCAGCTGCTTCTTATGTCCATCAACACACACGCAGACAAGTTTGCACTGTAAGTGACAGATGATTTGTTCCTCACGGTGTACACTACAGCTGATTATGTTACACTAGGGGTCTCTGAACCAAAACAATAACAAAAGGATTTAGATTGATGACATCGTAAAGTAGCGTGGGATCATGGGAGTTGGTGTCTTCATTGTTAAAAAAAATAAAAAAGGCAGATGAAAAACTGATGTCATGTTTGACTGCAAGGTCGGGGGTGAAGGACGGGTCAAGCCCTGTCGCTGCGGATGTGATGATAATAACAGGAAGGTGCAGCTGCCCCTATCTCAAGTATTTTAAAGGTAGAAAACAGCTGATAGTGGACCATTTAACGGTCTGATAGCATTCAAAGTGGCTGCATTTGTCATCGTTTCAACAGTTTAGTTTATCAGAGTAACAGTGGTATGGCTGTAGGTTTTTTAGTGTTACAAACTTTAAAATAAATGCTAAAAATATTAATTTAGAAAAATAGAATGATTCTGATCATTCAAGAAAGAGTTGTGGGGTTTTGTATTCTGTCCTGAAATATAAAAATAGGTTGGATGTGATAACAGCTGGCAGATCAATCCGTCTGAATGTGACTCACTCTATAATCCCGTCTGCTTACACACAGAGTCACTGAGGTTCATTAAACAGCTGTTCAGAGTAAATATGGACTCCCCTCCGGGAGGCGTGGGAGGGGATTTACGTCTCAGTGTGTGACCCCTCATTACAACACTTCACATCTCTTATAAAATGCCACCTAAATGTTAGACTGAAGTTTAATTGGAGGAAAATGAAATCCTCCACTTATAGCGCTGAGAGACGCTGTAAGATGTCTGAGGAGTTCCCTGCTGTCCCTTACTGATACTGTACTCACTGTATTAGCCTACTTATAACATAAAGGGCCTTTTTACTTAGTTATGCTTCCTTAGTGTTATGCGAGCAGTTCATAAGTGTCATTGTTAAAATGTACTTGTTAAACAACCATTCAGAGAGAACGCAAAGAGGCCGTAGACTGCTAGCAGAGACACGGTTGTGCTTTGAGCTAAAGTTAGCATGCTAACATACTCAGTGACAATGCACTTCTCACTGTCTCTTTTTACTTATATTTATGCTTCATAAGTGTAATGCGAGCAGTACTTAAGTATCAAGACTGTAGAATGCTAGCAGTGAGACAGTTTTGCTTACAGCTAACGTTAACAGGCTAACATACCCACAGTGACAATGCACTTCTGACTGTTGTATTTAACATTATAACTTATTGACTACTATTTGCAGGTCAAACTGGCCGTCGGGAACATTTAAACTTCACCATAATGTCTGGTTAGTATAACTTTACCATTTTAGCACAGCACATTTGAATGCTAACATTTTCTACTTAGCACTAAACATTAGCGTAAGTGTGACTGATGTTATTCTTTTGGTTTTGCAGGTTTATTTAAATTTTTACCTGCTGTTATTGCAAAAAAAAGGTATGCGGGCTCAATGTTGAGATCATTCATACAACATTTCTACAGGCAAAGTCAGAGGATTACTGACATGATTAGGATTCATCCTCTGGGGACCATGAATGTCTTTAGACAGCCATTTATGGATTTAATAACCAGCTGATGACTAAAAAACAAATAACGAGCGGTCATTAACTACCGCATGGTGATAGAGCCAGACATATTCAATTTAAACAAAGTAGAATTTACATTTACAAGAGCATTTAGTTAAAGCTAAATGGTAACGTGAAA
Source organism: Semicossyphus pulcher (assembly GCF_022749685.1). Taxonomy (NCBI): domain Eukaryota; kingdom Metazoa; phylum Chordata; class Actinopteri; order Labriformes; family Labridae; genus Semicossyphus; species Semicossyphus pulcher. The sequence goes on from NW_027211759.1 coordinate 3,058,333, forward strand.
CTGATGAGTAAACCAAACCAAACGGTTGACGGTTTCAGATTTGGTCAGGTTCAGGAAAATATCATTGATTGAGCCAAAATATTATGAAACCTGAATTTTTTTCACCTTTCAAATTGTGCGAAAAGAGTTTTGCAAATCGAGTTTATTTTCAAGACTTACCTGCTTCAGTAACTTTCAGTAAATAAACAGAGTACCTGCTTCTGTTGCTATAATTTACTTCATGCAGTTCTTGTGATTATAATCTTCTACCACCTGGATAGAGAAAATTATTAAGTGTTAGACAATTGTTTCCTATAGGTTTAATGTTTTGGATGTCAAAAATAAACATTGCACTCATACATTTAGTTGTGTTTTTCTAGGTGACGCAAACACCAATCAGCCGTAACATTATAATCACTGACAGGTTAAGTGAATAACGTGGATTATCTTATCACCTGTCAGTGGTCCGGATATGTTAGGCAGCAAGTGAACATTTTCTCCTTAAAGTTAACGTGTTGGAAGCAGAAAAAATAGGCCAAGTTTAAGGATGTGAGCGACTTTGACAAGGGCCATATTGTGATGGCAGGACGAGTGGGTCAGAGCATCTCCAGAACTGCAGCTCTTGTGGGGTGTTCTTGGTCTGCAATCAATCAATCAATCAAATTTTATTTGTATAGCACCAAATCATAACCAGAGATATCTCAAGACACTTTACAGACAGAGCAGGTCTAGACCGACTCTTTGTTATGTTATTTAAAGAGAGGCCCAACATGAATCACCATGAGTAGCACTTAGCCATATTCGGCACATTGGCAGAAAAACTTCCTTTTAACAGGCAGAAACCTCGAGCAGAACAAGACTCATGTTGAACAGCTATCTGCCTCGACTGGATGGGCCGAAAATGGGAGCAGTGGTCAGTACCTATCAAAAGTGGTGAACCGGCGACAGGGTCATGGGGGAACAAGGCTGGCCCGTGTGGTCCGATCCAACAGAAGAGCTACTAAAGCTCAAAGTGCTGAAACAATGTTCTTCTTGGAAACCTTGGGTCCTGCCATTCATGAGGATGTTGACACGTACCACCTACCTGAACATTGTTAGACCCCTTCTTGGAGACAGTATTCACTAATGGCAGTGGCCTCTTTCAGCAGGCCTTGCCACACTGAAAACATGGTTCAGGAATGGTTTGAGGAACACGAGTTCAAGATCTCAATCCAATGGAGCGTCTGTGGGATGTGCTGGACAAACAAGTCCGATCCATGGAGGCCCCACCTCGCAGCTTACAGGACTTACAGGATCTGCTGCTCACTAATTAGTGCAAGATATCTCAGCACACCTTCAGAGGTCTAGTGGAGTCCATGCCTCGACGGGTCAGGGCTGTTTTGGCGGCAAAAGGGGACCTACACAATATTAGGCAGGTGGTCACGTCATTGATGATCAGAGTATACTCTTAAGATGTGTGCCTACACCATATTTCTCTCTTTCGAGTGATAAAGGCACCTTGAATCTTGAACTTTCCCCGACAGAAGTAGAAACAAAGAACAAGAGACACATTTCTCTGTAAATATTAACATTTATTTAAGTATACAATTTAGTATTCTCATTGCCCCGCCCACCCCTCCCGGCCCTTTTCACAGGTTTTCGCTGTCAGTATCTCGGCGTCTCGATGCAGCATTAAGCCTCGCTGGAGGACGGTAAAAACTCTTAGACGAACAGTTAAAACGAGCGTGGGTTACTTCTTTACACCGTTTACAGACGGAGGATCACAAGCATCGCCGAACCCACAAGCTGCTTGCAAATGCCACATTTGGTTCATTATTATTTGCTTTTTTATTTATTCTCCATTAGGAGGCATTTACAGTCGCATTGCATAAAATTATACTTTGTAACTGAAGGATGGAAGAGGATGAATACGTTTTTATCATTTGTGCATGACGTGATATTTGTTTGAAATACCGACCAGAGCGCTGCTGATGTTTCCTCCTGCAGGAAATAACGGAATGATGTCACAACAAAAACAACCAACCAGACATTAAGAACAAAACTCTCATTATTTCACAAATGCCACAGAATGTGTGTGTAAGATAACGTGTAGTTTTTGTATTAAACAAAAGAAAGTCGCTAACCGAAACATCGTCAGTCGTGTTTATAGCTGAATTTAAAGGTCACGATGTTGCAAAACTTTAAGTATCTTAAAAGCTGCACCCTGACCTGCTTGAAATGAAATAAAAAAACATGTGACAAACGCACACCAGAAACAACACGGAACTGAACTATCATATAAACTGTGTGCAAATAAACGGCTTTAATTTCATCGAAAATGAAAGGTTGAAACTCCGGCGACTGAGCCGCTGCATTTTGGTCAAAAGGATTCATGAAAAAGAACACAACTAAACTACGATTTATTAGGAAACTCGGAGGTACGAAAAGAAGCACGGTAAGAAAATAGTGTTATCTCGCTTTTACACGGACCACTGTCAAACACAAAGAGGATCCTGCCTGTTTGGTCGCACCAACGTCTCCCTTTAAAGTTTTTTTGACGAGGAAGGAAAACACAAAGAAATCAACACAAGATAAAACTTCCCAAGGAGCACATGAAGCCTCCAGTTCCTCTCAGTGGAGCAGCTAGTGTTTGATATGATTGATTATTGATAATAAAATGAAGCTTTGTGCTGATGGGAGTGTTAAGTGCTTTCTAACAACAGGATGTCCCGAGGGGGAAAGTGTGGAGTCTCTATCGATGAGGGTGTTTGACGAACGGATGAGGTATTGCACAGATTAATTATCATAAAAAACAAAAAGCAAAAAAGGCAAAAATAAATATACAGCCAATTCATACAACATTTACATTACAGTTTTAGTCAGATGCTGGAAGATTTTTAGAAGATATTTTAGTGTCAACGGTAGGCGAGGAGGGACGCTAGTCGTCCCACTCGTCGTCATCTTCAAAGTCCTCGTCCTCGTCGTCATCCTCGTCTTCGTCTGGGAGGAGAAAACCCAACAAACACATTTTCAGTGCTTAAAAATTCAGATGCTAAAAGACTTTAAATCAGCAGACAAACGGAGCACAGCTGTCCCACGTGTCCGAGTTTTTATAGCAGATACGAAAACAAGACAGCCTCCCTTAAAATATAAGAGACTAAAAGAGTTGAACACAAAATACATCAAGACAGTAACCTCATCCGACTCTAAGAAAGCAAAGGCTAACTATCCCCTTGACCCAGCAGTTACCTGAGGAATGGATGGCTTTGCTCCTCTTCTGCATCACCTCCATGAGAGCTCCGACGATGCCCGCAGTGGGAGCCGGCGTTGGAGGGCCGGACTCTGGATGATCTGACACCTGGAGACACACACAAAGATGAAACCCAGGTTGTAACAGGAACAATCAGGTGTTTCTTTTGCTCTATAATCACAGGTAGATTCACATCAAGATGGATTCAGACATGTTTAGGACACTTGTTACGTGGGAGTCAGACTGTGGTGCGCTTACGGTCTTGAGCTGGATGCCCTGTCGGATCTGGTCCAGCAGGGCGTCTCGTCCCGTGCCCGAGGCCGGCGCTCGGTTGTTTTGCTCCACCTTCTTCAGCTGGGTTCCTCCTCTGATCTGCTCCAGCAGCGCCGACTTCCCGCCGGGGCTCGGCGAGTGAGGAGAGTCTCCGCCTCCACTGATGCTGTCCAGCTCTGGTGGGGGAGGAGGGCCGGGAGGAGGAGGTGGAGGAGGAGGCGGGGGCGGTGGCGCAGGGGCGGAGCCTACTGGAGACTGCTGTGCCAATGGAGGTGGTGGAGGGGGTGGGGCTTGAGGGGCGATGTTAGCGTGTGATGGAGGCGGAGGTGGGGGAGGCTGGTGGTGGTGATGGTGCGGAGGAGGCGGGGGCTGGTGACCTCCCCTGTTGGGAGGAGGTGGAGGAGGCGGCGCGCCCAGAGTTCCTGGTCTGGTAGGAGGTGGAGGAGGAGGAGCTGAAGCAGGAGCTCTGGACGGAGGAGGGGGAGGAGGGGCTCCACGGCCCCCTCTGGATGGGGGAGGAGGGGGAGGTGGAGCTGTGCTGTGATGGGGTGGAGGAGGAGGAGGAGGAGGACCACTACCACCACGAGACGGAGGTGGAGGGGGTGCTGCAGGAGGAGATAAAAAGGTTGCATCAAAACACCTGAAGATGACATCAGACAAACGTCACCTCCACCTGTAGATTCACTGAGTCTTAAAGCTGCAGGAAGCTCGATTTTAAACGTATGAAGTGAACCACACGTTCTCTGATTCCTCGTCAAAGCTGATCCACAGGTTTACCCCTCTGACAGAAACACATCTCTGCTTCATGTTTGTCCTCGCCGTTGGCCAAAACAGCCTCTTAAACCAGCTTCTGAAAAGTGAGGTTGTGATGCTATACTTTCTGCATTCGACAGAAAACTGACTGTTACTGGTTTCTGAAATATTAGTCAGACTAAAAGACTGTCAGGATGTTAAAAGTGTCTTTAGAATATTTTAATAGGCTTTTTTCAGAACTTTTAATGGGCAAAAAGACCGTAAGAATAAAGTCACATTTCTGTCCGACCTTTACTTTACAAGAAAAACATCCCAATAAAGTCAGAATACTGTCAGCCAACATTCACTGATGACCAATAATATTTAAATACCTATAATTTATCCGAGACGACTCTTTAAATGAACCATGACGCATAAAGTCCCCCCTCTCTCTGTCTCTCTCTCTACCTCTTCAAAGACGAGATATCTCAGATTCAGATTTACGCACTTATTTCCCCCTAAATTCACATTCCGGTCACACTGCGCTCCTCACTCCTGCTTTCAAGCGGTGCAGTTTAACATGAATAAAACATGGAGAGAGAGAGAGAGTCAGGACAGAGAAAGCAGAGTCTGTCACGGAGAATAAGAAAGTCGGACAGAGAATTCTGTTTAATGTGCACACCTCAAACCTGCTGTCTGATAGAGAAGTACAGGAGAGGAAGGACGTGATGCTTCCAGATAAAACTGTGACAGGATTTCAAATGAGTTCATGAAAAAGTCGCTCTGTTTTAGTTTGAAAAGAAGGTTAACTCTCGGAGAAGTGATTCGGTTAAACTGTGACACCTGCAGGAATAACGAGGGCTCAATAAAATGCTGATCACCTCGAGTCGATATCAAGCCCATTATTACACATTTAGTTGGCTTTTTAAACAATAGGCCACGGCATAAAGTTAAATAATATGCATCTAAAGACTTCAACAGACCCTGCTACCTCACAATATGGAGGGGCTCGATGTAATCTGCCTAAGAGGACTGGTCTCATGGCTGCACACTCAGGCGGGGGCTTGTGAGGTCACACTCTAGAGGGCTTCAGCCTTTAATAAATGCTGCACTGCTTCATTCAACAGTTTGACACGTGAAAGGTGCATCTGATACCTCTTTCCCACAGAAATCAGCACGTTGACGCAGGTTTTTCAGACCCGGGAAGACCCGCTTATAGATGCTGATTGTCTCTTTTCCCATTGCCAGTGAAGTATCCTCCTGTTGGTCTCTTTTCTGCTGCGTCACCGCCTGACGTCACAAACGCGCCAGAGACAGGGTTAGTAACCAGTGAAGATGTTACGGTGGTTAGGTCTTTATTGGATCTATGACTCGTTCAGTCTGGTCATCAAACTTGGCGCAGACAAATTAGGAACGATGTTTGAGCGCTGCTTGGACGGAGACGGGCGGAGTTTGTAGCTGAGATGACGAGGAGTCGCAGAAGTTACCGACGGAGCATAGCATCGCGCCGGAGAGGGGGCGGAGATTAGTGTCTCTGCTCCGATCGGCATTGATGGGAACACAAAACCCGGGTTGACACGATAATTACCCAGGCCTACTGCAGAGTCATTCGACCCGGGAACCCACTAAGCAAAAAAGGTGGGTGTAACTGGTGTTAGTGGGTTTTTTGACCAGTGGGAAAGTGGCTTGAGTGTGTGTGTGTGTTTTCTCACCCTGCCTCCTCAGCTCGTTCTTGACCGCCTCCACGCCTCCCTTCTTCTCGATGAAGTCGTAGATGACCTTGGACGTCTCTCGGTCCTTCAGCTGAGCCTCAGAGATGCCGCACATGTCGAACAGGTTCTTCAGTTCAGGGTCCAGGTTGTTCAGCTGCAACATTTACAAAACAATTTTAGAAACATACAATGGACTGATTCCGCCTACTGGTGGGTTTCTAAGTTTGTGTCGAGCTTGTTCTTCAGAGAAAAATAACTTTTTAGCTCAAATACTGTTGACTAATTAAAGTAAAGCTTCACTGAAACAGCCTCGAAAGTCTGCAGCTTGTGTGGAAGGCTGGATGAAGGGAGGTGCAGTATCTGGCTCTGGGTGAAGAGACCCTATTTTACCTACAGCCCTGACATTGGCATATGTAGATTGTGGAATTCAATGACGTGATCATTGTCAACAACCAATGGCCGTTCTCCCTCCAGCACCAAACAGGAAGCAGCAAACAAGATAGTTGGATGCTTGCCTGCTGTCGGGACACGGCGTTGGTGGCAGCAGTTGTTAGCTCCAGTGAACCTGTTAAGGTTTAAAGTATAGACAGGAAATGCCTCGCCAGCTGCATGCTAGCTCGTATGCTAAGGGAAGCTGTGGCAATAAGCTGCTTCCGTTTCTTCTCAATCATACGTTTTTCTTCTTGTAAATTTACGCCAGGAGCATGATGGGAAATATTCCCAAGTCTGTGACTCAAATGTCTTCAGAGGTGAGCGTGTCAAACGTCAGTCTTTCCAAAGTCTTGTCGTGTACGCATCAGGCTGATGGGAACGTCTTTAGTTTTGTAGGTAATTGATCACAAAAAGAGATCTTATTATGCTCCGAGATCAAAGATATAATTCATCCCCAGGGCGACACAAAAGTATGTTACCATTTCATAACAATCCATCCAAAAGGTACCGAGGTAGTTCTATAAAAACTCAAACCCTCACAGTAGTCAGGTGATCACCGAAGCTAGTGAGATGCAACTTCTTGAACCACGAACACCTGTACCAAAAAGTTTGGAGCCAATCCATCACACAGATTTGGAGCTGTTTGATGGAAGAAGTGAAACTCTTCCTCTTCACCAGCAGGTCAGAAGATCACTGAAGTCATTAGAAACTAACCCTCCAGGAACTTTAATATCTGCAGCAATCCATCTGAGCGCTGTCAAGTTACTTCACTCCGGACCACAAGTGTCAGCTGAGTGTCTGCGGCAAATTTCACGGCAATCCATCAAATCATCGTGGAGATATTTTCAGTCTGGACCACAGAGGAGGACTGACAGACACTGACAGCTCGGGAAGCTAGGCTGCCAGAATGAATCAAAACAGGAGACGAAGACGAACCCTTGTTTATATTCCTCAGAGTAAGAGAAGGTGTCTGCACCTTTTGCTTCGTCTTCCTGAAGTTTATTTAAAGTCATAAATACCAAAGACAAGCTAAGTGGTTCATTTTCTTCCGGAAACCATCAGAAATCATCTAAAAAATTGATGCTTCACTCAGTGCTAAACTTAATATCCTTACTCAGTTCATTTCATGTTCCTTCCCTCTTTCCATTCATGTCCTGGTCTTGTCCAACTGTTAATCAGATTGTTTCGTGTTGATCTGTGCAGCACCTGTCGAGGGTTTTTGGCTCCTTTAACACCCTCAGACTCCTCACAGAGCGTGACATGTGCTCACCGAGTCTTATTAAATCACAACTTAAGAGTTCCTGCCTTCTCTAAGCTCTGCTTCATATGCATGTGAGAGATTCTTCTTCCTGTGCACAGAAGATGAACTACAGTGTCAGTGTGACACCTGGTGGCCAACAGGTGAAACTACAGGAGGAGGAGGAGGAGAGAATAGAACCACTCTGCTGCTTTCCATCAAATCAAATATGAACCTGCAGCTCTGCATGATCCCTTTCCACCTCTTGTTGCTGTCACGCTGCAGTGCATTCTGGGACCGTCTTATGTGCGACTGACATGTGAGGAGTGACGTGTTATCAGGGTCGTTCGGCGTGATCGCTCAGTCGGGCAAGCAGAGACAATTAAGAAGCTGTGAATGAAAGCCTCCTGCTCATTAAGCTCGTCAGTCTGAACACAACTTTCATCAGAGGAACGAAATCAACGGTGACACGCATCAGCAGCTCCAGCTGCTCCAAGAAACAAGTCAGGGTTCATAAACAGCTTCCTTTTTATAACTACAGACAGAGCAACGGTGACTTCCTCCTCCGTGCGCTGCATTGTTCACAGTCCAGTCAGCAGCTCGAGAAGCGACCGTGTGTTCAGATCAAAGAGAAGTGAAATTCTCCCCTCCAGTCTGCTAAATAAACGCTGTCATCTCTTGGTTCGTCCCATCCCCCGGAGGAGCGCCCGTTCATCTGTCTGTGCTGAGTCTCAGTCTCACTGTAAACAGTAAGTTACACAGAGGCTGCACTCTGGCTGACTGCAGCGGGATGAAGCCCAAACAGAAACAGATTCTCTTGTGATCGACTTTAATTAACGGCTCTTCAGTTTGCTGAAAGAACAACATCATGATGCAGATTAGGAACAACATGAAGCTTTGTCAGGTCTGTCCTCAAGAGGAGAAGAACACTACTGTAACATGAGACGGAGGGCGGAGCCATCACTTACGATGCATTCAGGGAAGTCAGAAAATCTAAATGCTGAACGACTTTCACGGCACAGCATCAAGTTGAAATTTACTGAAATATATGTTCTAAAATCTGGTAACGCGCCGACAGATGGAGATACTTACAGCATGATTGCAGCACTTACTATGGGAGGGACGGTTTTACACCTGTGGCAGCAAATCACAAAACTAGTTATTAAACACACTTTGATCCGAGGAGGACGTTTTTTATATCACTACAGCTGCTGGGATCAAAGAATCGAGCTTGTTGTAGAGATGACCACACAGGTGGTGTGTTCGAAAGTTGAAAAACCAGTTGAACAAGTAGCTTCACTTTTAATAAATGATATCTGGTTAGAACAACTTTAAATATACGACAGAAAGGGGAGGGGGCCGTGGTACAGTACAGAACTACAGTTTTCTATGCCACAACAAGACACAGCAGCTTTTTGATTGTAACTGCAATAATTAGAGTTATAGGACGGCCTTTCTGACACTGTTTTTGACATCCATTTGACTTCTGCCCTGCTGTTTATTATATCTATTTGTTCAGTACGAAGTCGTCTGATAGGTGATCGAGGCTGCAGTCGGCTTCCCTCTGGAACGTTCCGTCTGTGTGTGGCTTCTGAGACGCTGCGAGACGTTTGTGAATATGAGCAGGAAGCAAAAAGAGCCTATTGTGCGATTTCATCATGCAGCCGACACACAGGTCTATTGTGCTCTGTGTGTGTGAGAGAATGTGTGTGTGTGTGTGTGTGTGTGATGAGGGGGTACTCACATCAAAACCTGTGTTTGGATCCCAGCCCACGTGACCGATGTGCCTGCAGAAGACGGGACAGATATGTGGTGAGATCACACACACATGTCCACATACAAACTCCTCAATATACAGCAGAACAGCAGCTATTTAGCATGTGCACGTGGGCGGACATGTGCACATGCTAAATAGTGAGCCCACACACACACTCAGACATCAGTCACAGAGACAGAGTGGCCATTGAGCACGCTCAGACTCTAACGCAACATGTTTACTGTGAGTGTTGCTGTCGGATCAGACAGGACGGGCCATGACTGCACACAGACGCATCATTTTGGACAGGTTTCATTTGCCTGATGTCCAAAGTTGTCTCAAGAGTTTCTGGTTAAAAAAAGAGGAGCTGATTTTACAAGTTACGAGGAGTGCTACTTCTCAACCTGCAAAATCAGTTGCATAAAGTCTTTTTGAGTCTCTAGAGGAGCTTTGTCGAGTACTTCAATTAAGTGAAACCACTCAAGTATCTCGGCTTCACCCAGCATCAAATATTGAGAGGACCGAAGGTCAAAAAATGTCCCAGAAAATCTCAAAAGGCCTTAAAAACAGAGATCAAGGTGGTGATTAACGCAAGCATTTTTTAGACAATGTTGAAAATGGTTTTATCCCTACATTTGTTTAATTTTCTGTTCTGGCTTTACAGCAAAGAAACCAGAGGTGGAGTTTTTGTAACTTGGTTTTTAATCAGACTGGGACGGTTTAATAACAGACACTTTTGAGTTGCATTTTAGGAAATAAAGGGTCTGGTGTTTTTGAAGTTTGACCCACACTTGGAACTACAAGTCAGGATATTGTGACAGCCCTCCCGTTAGTTAGAGCCTGCTGGCTGTTTACTTTTCCTGGTTCTTGTCTTCTTGCAGGTTGCTGGTGGGCGGGGTTTCGCCGCTCTTCTCGCTGCTTTCTGCTCGTCGTCTGCTCTCTGCTACACGCTAATTCAGCTAGCGAGCTGTCAGAGAGGACGGCGTTTACTTTGTAGGAAATATTCACATTGTTCTAAATGTTTGGGTGAAAGGCACGAGAACAACATGACGGTGAAATGTAAGCTGTGTCTGGAGGAGAAGTGCTCGTCAGCTGTGAAGAGCTCGACTTCAAACGTGAAGAAGCATCTGCAGCTAAACACAGCTCCACAACACTGGTGGGACTAAGAGCCTGTGTTGTATTGTTGTCATGGAAACAGCTGTGCCTAATACTGGACCCCTCTGACCAATCCACTGTCAGACTGTTAGCATCATAAAGAGCTGTAAAGGTTATACTGTGTCTGTCATTCCTGCCATCAGGCTGAAGTGTTACAGATTATGGGCTGTAAATGAGGCGATGCAGAGACGGTAGAGTGGATACACTCAAAGGTAGACGTACAGCAGGCGACACGCCGTCCAGACAATATAACACACGTGTAACGAGGCGCAGAGGGGGTTTAATTTTTGGTAACGCAAAAGTAATCTGACGTTACTTTTCTCAGAAGGAAACGCAGTAACAAAATGAGATGACGCAGTTAGCCAACACTGCTTGTGAGTCCCCCAGCTAGAGCTCAAACATTCAGTTGATTAAATGATACGACAACAGACAAATTATTAATCAATTATATAAAACAGACCACTCCAAGGTGTGGTTAAATATGCAACGTTGACTCACTGGAAGTTGCTGGGCGTGCCGATGTCGGCCTTGGTCAGCTTCTTCTTCTTGCCTTTGGTCTTCTTGTCCTTCCGGTTCAGCCCGCTGTGGCTCAGCATGTTGTTGAGGTGGTACGGCTGCTGGTGGCTGTGGGAGTTGTGGAATCGGACGTTGTTGATCTCCGGGTTCTTGATGTCCACAGTCGCCATGTGCAGAGCCGGACCTGCTCACAAAGAGGGACAGAGAGGGCACGCAGGGAGAGAGATCAGGGTCTGAGGAACTAACCTGTACGCCTGTCAAAAAGACGTTTTTCAGAGCTCGAATAATGTAAAGAAAACAAGTTCATGTTTATGTTTAAACAACAGAATACTGTCTTAATTTAGGGAGAGTTCAGAGTTCAATTTTTGTTGGAATGCTGCACCAGTCTGTCACAGAGCTGTTGGCTGACGTTAGGAAGCTCTCTGCTTTGTTCGATGGCTTGTGACCATCTTCCTCTTGATCACACTCAGGACAACTTTCTGTTTTCTTGTTGGCATACAAACAAGCTTTGCAAAATATACAGTCGTTTTTGTTTCACTGATGGCCTGGGGCAAGGATCATAAAAATCACTGTCTGTCTGATCAGCCTTCAGACTCGTAGTTATTTCACTCAGACTGGACTTCCTTGATTGTATGTGATCTCTCCTCGGCACCTGAAGCAACACAGTCCTACCGACGCAGCCCTTTCTGTTGTCTAAATGCTGTCATGCTTTAAGTCTGACTGTCTGCTTGAAGGTTTAAGTTACAGCATAAACATCATCTAGCCTTCGAGCCGGGCCTTTTATACTTTCTAAGGCCTCTTTTTGAGGAAACTGAATCCAATGGATTGGTACGCCACTAAAATAAAGTCTGCATCCTTTGAGGGACGCAGGAAGGATTTCAGACTCTGGTTCTTCCTGTAGAAAGGATTATATGTGACCCTTCCTGACTCTCTCACACCGTCAGTAATCCCTGGTAATTCAGGGATGAATATGGTCGTGTTTCATGCTCATCTCATCCGTCTGCTCTGATCTTTTATGATCTTTTCATCTTTTTAGATATAAATGTCGCCCGGCGGTCCCCCCCCTCCTGGCGGTCCGAACCGCTCACTCCTCGAATTCCTCCTAATCTCCACAAACCACAGCAGCATCCGACATAACTAATCCACAGCTTATCCCAGTCACAATCCCCGGACTCCCCATGAATGCTGGATGTCCATGAACAGGCTTCAAATCTGCCTTCTCCTGAGGACCAGGACGGACAGGGTGGTGTCCAACGTTCAAGCAGAGCTGCATGGGAGGTGACCACCGATGCGCTGTTGGTGGTCAAATGCACCGATGCGCTGTCGATGCACTGACCGCTGTCGGCAATTCAAAAGACGCAAACAGGAAAAGTTTTGCAGCTCAGTGCGATTTGCCTTTATTAGCATCGAACTGTGGAGAGGAGCCGTCAGCGCTTCTTCCCTCTGCTGTGACAGCTGCACTCTCTTGCTGATGGGGTTAAAGTCGACCCAGGTCGACGATGAGCAGGGAAGGAAGGGAGCCGCTCTGTAACAGTTTATTGTGAAGCCCAGACTCGACAGGTGTGATGTTTATTTCACAGTCTGTGACGCAGCGTCTGGCTGCAGTGAGGTAGCAAGAGCAGCTCCTTCATGTAAAATAACACTCTCATCCCTTCCTGTGTAGCTTCTGCAGACTGTCGTCATCACTACTGAACAGCAAGAGACAAAATAATAATAATCTTATAGTATTATTTACAGACTTTTTTTTTTTTAAAAGCACACAAAGGTAAAATTATCATCACTGGAACGTCACCGTGTGTAAATCCTGCACTTCAGTTACCACAAACTCTCTGCAGATGCCACTAATTTCCCTCCAACTGGATTTGTGAATTTAACTTTTCCCTACGTTGAGTCTCACTTGCATCCATCCATCCATTTTCTGTACCGCTCATCTTGTTAAGGGTCGCGGGGGGCTGGAGCCGACCCAGCTGTCATTGGGTGAGAGGCGGGGCTACACCTGGAAAACAGCCAATCACAGGGCTGACACATTAGCCCCTTATATTACACCTCTGTTACGTTCCGTCTTCTATTGGAAAATAAACGGTGGGGCGAAGTCGTCCGGCCTCTGAGCTGCATCGGAGGTAGTAACAGAGGGCCAACAGAGGTGAAACGGCGTCTGCGTAAACAGCGGAGCCGCCAGGGCGGCACAGCGCTGCGTGTGTTTTTGTTTGTTTACACCTCGTACATGATTTGCTTCCACAACACCGGAACGCTTTGTAGAAACACACTCTGGGGCGGCTTTACACGCGCGTTGCTTGGTCCAATGTAAAATGGCAAAGGCTGCATGACGGTGGAGCTTCATTATGACAACCTTTAACGCCCACACCTACGGAGAATTTTAGAGTCACCAATGAACCGAACGAGCATGTCTGTGGACTGGAAGAACCCACGCATGCACGGGGAGAACATGCAAATTCCTCACAGAAAGGCCCCCTACGTCCGAACCAGGAACCTTCTAGCTGTGACAGCAGCGAACCACTGCACCATCTTGCATACGTGCAATCAAGCCAGAGCAATGAGACGCTCAGCAGCTCAGGCAGAGGTGTGTTTGACCCTTTGCAGGTGCTTTTAGAATCAGGTGGTTTCTTTTGTTTCATTTGCCCAGGTTGAGCAAACGAAACCAGACCCGACGAGCAACAACTTATAACTTCACTTTCTTCTTGGCTGGATACAGTGAGCATCCATTCAAGCCCTCTCCATTCAGTCAGTCGATGCAGAGCATGAGAAGGAGCTTCAGCTGGATTGAAGAGTTCACATCAGGTACCAAGAGAGTCCGAGGCAATCCCTTAAGATTGCCAAACAATCTGGGTTATCCCTGAAGTGCCGACACCAGCAGCTTATTCATTACACAAGAGCTTCTGTTGATGTTCTCACAATGAGGACAAGAACAATAAAACTGACACACACATACGGTACATCTCCGGAACAGAGCTGCAAATCCAGAGCAGCAACGTCCCACTGTTAGTCTCATTTTCACAGCTGAAATGTCAGAATGAATCTGTGTCGCTGCAGAGAAACTTCGATGAAAGAGCGATCTCAGGCACAAAGCCACCGAGTTGATTGAAGAGTTGGCGGGTTTGTTCACTTCATGTTAATCCTGCTCCTTACAGCGGCAGTGTTTGGCAACAGACAGACGGCTTAATGAAAGCAAACAGTCTGTTGGGACGGCGTGCAGACGCAGCTGCAGAGGAGCAGACCGAAATTAAAGCTCTGGTGCACTTTGTTCCTGGCGGCATTGAGGTGTAGGCAAACTCTCTAACAAGGGAGATATGTGATACAGACGCTATTCTTACCCCAGAACCCGTCAGACTACCATGATTACTTCTCTTCTACCTCCCTAACCACTGACATCAAACACGCTGTGACGTTCTGACACAATGAATAAGATGAAAACTTTCTCCGTGATCTCTATAGCTGCTCCTTAACAGTCAGAGATTTGAATCATTAGTCAAAAAGACGCCAAGTCCACTTGCATTTTCACAGTTCTACTTTTGTTGCGTGATTGTGCGCAGAGCAACGCAGGAGCAACGCAGGAGCAACGCCATGGCAGGCTGTAAACCTTCAGTGATCAGTAGTCCAATTCCCCTTAGAGGCCTCCTCCTCCTCCCCAAAACAACCAGACCCAGAGTGAAGCAGTTTTACAGTGAAAAAAAAGGGCAGTGTTTCTTTGATGCTCCTCTTCGTCTGAGACAGGAAGTCAGGAGAGGCTGCGAGCTAAGCTACCGCTAGTTTGTTTTAGGTGCTCAACTTGATTGTGGGTCAGGATTCATTCAGTTTTCATCCTTCACAAGGTTTTATCGGCAGCCAAATTATTAGTACATTTTACATTAAATTATTACATTTAATAATAATAATAATAATAATAACTTTAATTTTATCAATTTAAATTGAATTAAATGCCTTTCAAAATGTTGATAAATCATTAATCATCAAAGTGGGGTTTGTAGAGCAGTCTTGTAACAGTTGGATGACAGCTCTGCTGTTCTGTCAGCCTCTGGAAGCGGCCGGACCACGGTACGATTTTCTGTGTTATAACTGTTAGCTAAGACAGTCTTTTTGGGCTCGCCGCCTTCAGACATTACCCTCTGTGACATCGTATTTCTCAGCTGCTTGACAGTTGTTTCATGACTCTGCTGCATTGATAACAATTATCTTAAATTTAGCATCATTATTCCGCCTCAGTTGTCGATTAACTTGGCCGACTTTTGAGCCATTTGTTCCGGACGGTCACCGTGCCTCTCCATCTCTCATCCCCCCGGCTCTGTAGCTGTGAGTGACGGCTGGCCTCAGTCATGAGGGGAACACTCGCTTTACAGATAAGTGGCGCCGTCTACTGTATTTCAAGGGAAAAAAAACTGTCTTATATTCGGACCAACACTGTATATTTACCGTGTATTTATATTTCTCTGGTGCTTGGATAACTTGCTCCTGTAACATCAACGTCTCTGTTTCCATCCATCAATCCATCATAAACAGACCCAGTAATTAAACCCAAGTAGTTTCACAAGCAGTTCTTAGCAGCAGTGTGTTTCTTTAATGCTCTGCAGCGGGCATTTGAGGCTGTGAGCAGAGCTGCTGCTAACTGTAGCTGCCTAGCTGAACTCAATCCTTCATGTGGTTAAATGATAAAGTTTTAAAGGAGCATAACGTGACTTAAAACACGAAGAAAGTCGTACGAACTTTAATAAAAGCCCATTTTAAAAACATGTGACTCTTGTAGGCCGAGTTTGGTGTTGCTCAACTGACAGTGAAAAATAAGGTAACACAAAGTTGAGGGCCGTCTGCCTCCTCTGCCCTCTATGATCGTTCTCAGTCTGATTTGTGGGGAGAGAGATCATTGATCACATTTCTAGATAAGTTTAACAAATATTAAAGATCTACAGGTAAAATGTTAGAAAACTTTGTAATACAAATAAGAAGTTGCAGTTTGTCCCTTTGCCTCTTTTATGGATATCTGGGGGGAAAAAGAGGCTTTTTAGGCAATATTGGATTTTATTTGTTGCAGTACCGTGGCTGGCCACTAGGGTGAATTGGCAAGTTTGTGCAACTGCTCGCCACACGCTGCAGACCTTTCATGCATGTTTGCAAACATAAGAGTCATTGGCTCTCGCCTAATGAGCGGATCCTTGCACATGCATTCTGCTTCTTTCTAAAAAGTTAAAGCTGATTCAGACGCACTCTTCTTCTGCTCTTTAAACACGTTCAGTTAGGAATAATTACAATGAGTCAAAACAAACTCAGTAGCTGTAACTGTGGGGATTACAGATTAGGCCTAAAGTGCATCACAACAACAGAGGCCATGTGGTCCACATATGGCCCAGATCGGCTTCCTGCTGACCAGATTAACCTGCAGCAGACTCCTCTCTGTGTCAGCGTGTGAGTCACGCTGTCCGTGCAACAACGCCGCCAACGTGTCAGGAAACGCCACAACTCCAGTCTCCTGGTATTTGTCATCCAGACGTGCAAATAACAGACAGTCAAAGAGCACGAGCGCTGCTTTTAATCAGGTTCTGGCTTCTGCATTCACACAGCGAGCTGCTTTGTGCAACCAGTCTGCTGCAGAGCGCTGCAGGGCCTTCACGTAGCTCAGTTGTTGTGTGCATTGTATCCTGGTTTGTTTTGCTTATAAACAAGGTAAACACAAAGGAAATTATACACATTACTTTTTTTATATTGCTTTATTTGTCTGTTTGCTGTATTCGTTTTATTCTTTTTAAAATCCTGATTTAATCCCCTGAAACAGCTCATCCATCTCGTCCATTCTTCTAGCATATTTTATGCCTGTAAAGCACTTAGTCACTTTGTTTATAATAATACGCTTCATAAAGAGTTTTATTTTATTATTTATGACAAAATAACAGTCATAAAAAATATTTTTATAACGTGCAAAAAGCCATTTAAAGCCACTCTAAGATGTGAGCAGAAATAAGAGTTGAACATACCATTTTTAGGGTCACCTCTCTTCTCTGCAAAAGAAAAATTAACATAATTATAGTTTCGGAACAAAATCAACAAGGCTGGACTAAAAATATAAGATGGAAGATACTGACAGCTTTTAGGAGGCGAGAGAGGAGAGGGTGAGCTGCTCAAGTTGAAGCTCAGTTAGTGAGATTTTTTTTGGCAGCTTGAAAGAAGAAAACAGTTTAAAGGCCTCAGGTGGAAAAGAAGTCAGCGATGAGTCAGAGAGAGAGTTCAACAAGTCGTCGACGTTAGTAGAAGAAGAGAGGAAAAATAAAACCCGCCCCCCTGCTAAGAGACGTTGTGTGTGTCTCAGCTCTGAAAGCCTTCAGACTCCAGGTTGATTGGTGCACTTCAAAAGGCCGGCATGCTGAGAGGAGCCTCACTGCAGAGACGTTTACTACACAGACAGAGTGATGGTTTACTACAGCAGAGAGACAGCAGCAGAGACCAGAAGGAAACCGAACTCATGCCATCATCAAGGAAGCAGCTGCACTGATTTCACATTTCAGGTGTTGTGAAATTGAATATTACCTTATATTTAATTTTTGTCCATTAAAAGCTTTCACTTCTTTTGCTCATTTTCACCCTGAGACAGTTAAACAAACTGATTGCATTGTATGAACCCAGCACATCTCTCTCTGAAGCAGCTGGATGTGTGGAAGCGACGGGTTCGGCTCTGAGGCGTCTCGTTAACAGAAGAGCTGGTGAGTGTTTTTCAGCGTGAGCTCAGGTGTGAAAGGTTAAAAGGTCACGCAGGTTAGAGGAAGCAGAGCGAGAAGACGAACTGAAACTCACCAGTTTTGCGTTGTCGTCGGTTGAGCAGGTCGTTGATGGCGGCTCTGAATCTTTTGGCTTCTTCTTCACTGGCAAAGTTCAGACCGATCTGACACGTCTGAGAGGAAGACAGGGACAATGATTAGAGAGACAGCTTACTTACTTCACCACCTCGCAGAACTAATTTATACACGTCGAGTTAACCTTTGTTTTTGTTTACTCGACTTGCAGTTAGGTGGAAGAGTTACTAGTTAGTTAGTTGGTTTTGGACTGAAAAGACCCGATGACCTTTTGGAAACCCGGCGCCCACCATGGCGGTCTGATTGGGTCTTTATTTATGCTCCTAATCCGCAAGCAAATGTGTGCGTCTGCTTCATTGTTTCCAGAAGTCTGTGCCTGCACACACTGAAAGACACTATAACACGATGGATGGATGGCTCACACTTCCTGCGATGTGACTACAGCACATTCGCACATCCTGATGGCGATACTTAAATATCCTGTGCCGCCCGTTTTCACATCAAATCTGAGTCACCAGAGTTTACTTTTTATTTCTAAAGCACATCAGCGATTTTAACGTAGCAAGTTAAGCTTTTAAAATGAAAATGTAGTCGTGCTGATGTATCCTAAGTCCTTACAATTCATCTCATTACTTATAATATCATAGATCTATAGATTAGACGCAATAAGTGCCGACTTTTCATTTATTTACAACCTAAAATGTGTCCGGGATTCAGGCAACGGAGAAAAGAAATCTAAAACAGTCGGATTAGGATTAAGCCCTCGGTCACATCTTCAATTCAGGTTTGACACATAAACTGCTGCCTGGAGGGATTTTTGTGAGGAGCGATAATAAAAGTGTTGACTTCAGCTCCCTCGTGTCTTTGTTGTATTTCAGCACTTCCTATAGAACCTGTTCTTTCTCTCTGCTCCGTCAGAAACAGCAGTAACCTTTAAAAGAGCAGACAGGAGCTCTGCGGCGGCTTCACATTCCTGTCTGTGCGCTAAACAGGCTGTGATTATCGCACCTTATTAAACAGAGTGGAGCCAGATCAGCGAGGACAGCTGATCTCACAAAAAGAGCTTCACACTTACGTCCCCTGTGAATGAGATGAAGTAGGACCTGGCGCTGCTGATGGAGAAGTTGTGGTAAAGTTCCTGTTCGAACATGGTTTTCCCTTCCTGCAGAAACACAACACAGAGAAGGAAACATTTACATCCACTGAAGACAAAATCACCTTCACATGAAAGTAGATTCAATTCCCTCCTTCCAGCTGCTCACGTGTCAGTGCTTCTCTGAAAGTCAACAGTTCTCCTAAACAGTGTTACATTTGGATTACTGGATGTTAGTGTTGCAAGATTAGTTCAAATAATCAACATAATGAGTTGGTTACGTCATTGCGTGCTTTTCATGCTTTGTGTGGACAGAGCTGAGTTGCTGATTGGTGAGCCATCTCTCATCGTAACTCTCTCTGCTCCAGTTTCCACTCAAAACAGCGACCGGGAAGCAACAGGTAAACAAAACTGTGAACACAGCAAAACGTCCGCGGCCGATGCAACACCATCGCGTCCTAAAAACAGTCTGTAAAGTCTGAGAGCATTTCAGCGTCACTGCATCAAAGAAAAGGATCGCCTGCAGGATCTGTAAGAGCTGGTTTATCACGGGAGCACGTCGGTGATGCACGAGCATCTGAAGATGAGGCAGGTTGGACTTGTGGATGATGCAGACTCACACAGATAAGATAATTAGCAAGCTAGCGTTAGCTATCTATAGACGGAGTTGTATTGGCTTAACACTGATAGAACACTTTAGCGCTATAGAAAGAACCTGACGCGTCTCTTTTAAACTCAACAGTCCAAAGTTACAGCCGCACCATGTTGCTCTTGTTCTTCCTGCTCTGTCAAATCAGCAGCAACATTTATTAAAAGATATTTTTGAATGAAGAATATTTATTGTCTTTATTGTTAGTCAGCACATGAAAAGATCCTCCAACTACATTTGAGAGATAAATAAGAGCCATTAAATCGTTGTGCGATTAATTATCCGACTAGTCGACTAATCGTTTCAATAATCGATGACTTTGAAAATAGTCGTTAGTTGCAGCCGTACTGGATGTTAAGTGTGCCAGAGTGCACCATCAAATGATCCCTGCTCTCCTCTGCACTACACACAGTCACATTAGGAGTCACGTGACATCAACAAACACAAGGAAGGAAGGATCCGTCGCATGTTTACGCCTCTGCAGGATACTGGTGGTGTCAGGGCCTGTACGAGCATCAGACAGCAAACACAGATGTGTGGCTGGTGATTCACTTTGAGCCATTAGAAGTTGCACATTTGATCGCCAATTATGTTTAAAGAACCGTATTAACTTGGTTAGTCCCTCCCAACAGTTCATGGATACAGTCTGGATTCTTTACACCGTGTAGAGACAAGAGGAACGTTAGAAATAAATGTTAGAAATATGTTAAAATGTCCTCCATAAAGCAAATATAGTGAAAATGTTGAACTATCCTTCAAGGCGCTTCATTCCCCGATCCTCAGGTGTTGAGGACAGCACGACGTGGCGCTCACCTTGATGTCGAACACTCTGATGAAGTAGGACCTCTGAGGGTTGTCTTTGACCAGACAGGCCACTCCGCAGCACCTCTTCACCCAGCTGCAGCTCCGATCAGCCCCGTACACCTGGACCACCGCCGAGCACAGAGTCTGAACACACACGGGACAGGAGGGTTCATATCATTGGCTGCACGGTTCATGAAACACATTTAATAAGCAGGTGAAATGAGTGCTGAGGTGAAGTGGCTCCGTCAGGAGAATGTTTCATTATGTGAGCAGATTTTACAGACTCAGCTGGTGCTTTGCTACAAGCCTGCGAGCTGCAGGTGTCACAAAGCCGCCAACGAGGAAGAGGAAACCTTTATGATGCAAAACATTCAAACAGCGATAAGGACAAACAAACCGCTCAGGAACAAGAGGAGGTCACTGAGGCAACACGGAGACCTTTGGAAATCAGATTACACATGGAAATCTCTCCACAATGGATTCTAACACATTAAGAATAAAACGATACGATCAAGTCTGACATTATGACGGCTCAGTCATCGCTGATCTTTGATGCATTTGTTTGCCTTGGATACAAACGTGCTTTTTTTTTACAGCCTTTCCAAGTTGGACATTCACACAGACAAAGACACTTTACTTTAACACAATGCATTTACTCTTTGTAAGTTGGCCTCCATCTTTCCACAGAGCAGGTCTCCTGATGGTGCAGTTTTAACATCTGGTTTACCCAAAGGGTGGCTGACCTTGCTGACCTTGCTGAGCATCAGAGCAGTGAGGAGGGAGAAGGAAGATGGTGATGATAAGTCAGGAGAACACATGAAGCAGGATCTGTGAACGTCTTTACAAACATCGGTGCCAATCTCTCTGCTGGTTCTGAGATATGTCACTGATTAAGACCTGCTGGTGCTAAGTAAAGTCTGAGGCTCACCAAAGTCCTTTTCTGAACATCATGAATGTCTGCATAAAATTTCATTGCAATCCATGAAATCATTTGAGATATTTTAATCTGGACCAAACAACGCTGCTAATTCCAGAGCCACGTCTCCAGCGAGGCTAAAAACAGAAGATGATTCAACAACATGAGGTTGAACTAAAGGTCGGTTTATTAGCACTAACGATGCTTCCAAAGCAGCTCTTCATGACGCAACAAGCAGACTGTGCTCCAAAATATAATTAGATGCTGTAGCATGAAGATTTTAACTTCATTGGAGCTAAGGTCAGGCTACAGGAGTTTCAGATATTCTCTGAACTCAAACATGTACAAGATGTATTAAAGATCATCCTGTGTGCAGGAGGAAGCTCTGCACCGCCGCACCTGACGTTGTGTAATCTCATGTGATCTCATGAGGAAGCAGATGTAAACAGAGATTGATTACAACCCGCTGCTGTGATGCTCTGCAGTGAGAAAAAACAAAAGTTCGTCTGGATAACAGAACGGTCGGGGAGACGCGTTCCAAAGGGGCCGTCAATGTTCAGCGAGAAGCTGGAACAAGTACGAATCTGTCATTGCAAATATCTTACCAACAGCAGCATGCTAGCTAACAAGAGCCACTGGAAGTTAATGTGACCCCGCGAATGGCAACACCATCAGCTGCTACGTCTCCTTCGGTCTCTCTGATTGGCTGTTCTGGGCCACGACTTAATCATCCATATTTTAAATCTTTATATCAAACATGTTATCGGGAAGACTCGGGAAATGCACAACGTTTGGGAGCAGAGGTGGGAACCGCAGGGTAACTCACGACACGATACGCAATATATCACGATACAGTGATATATTGCAAGACAATCATAACGATGCATCATGATATCTGATTAACGTCTTTGGCCAATTAATTTGTTTACGTTACCCTCATTTATGTCATAAGCGCCACCGCGAGGAGTCATGAAGTAGTGACACATGTCGATAATTGTATCGCACCGGTCAGGACGACGATATATTGCCGTATCGATATTTTGTCCCACCCTTCTTTGGAAGGTTTGAGACTGCATTTGTCAGCTCCTCATGGAAATAGATAATCTGGGCACAACATCAGCACCGACCTCAGCGCCAGACCAGATCTCTCTGATTGCTGGAAGAGCTGCATTGTGTACAAATCGCTGCTGTCGTCTGAGCCCCGTTTACGCCAAGAGAAACAGACCCAGACCAGAAGCGTCGGCCTCTTGCCTGCTGAAGATCTGTCAGGTTGTGACTGAAGACAACTTCTAGTTTTAGGTTATTTTTGCCTTTAGTGGAAACTTGCTTTGTTGTTGTGTGTACATTACGGATCACTGTATTAAAAAGGGCTACATGTCCTTAACTGTTCGGCCAATATGGAGAGGCAGAACGTGATCTCTTCGATCTTACAGTAAGCGTTTTATTTCAAACCTAGTGTCTTTGGCATCGCTCCACAGAGTTTAACCTTCATTCAGCATGACAGGAAACAGACTCCAGCTGCTGTCCTCAGCACTGTCCTGTCCTCCGCCTGTTCTGGTTTGTGGTTTTGAGCTTTCTGCAGAAGTCGCTCGGTGTCAAATCCTCTGCCAGGACAAAGTAACTCCAGCCGCCGGGGGAGGAGAGAGGAAATGCCACAGAGCCGGTTTCCTCCTCTGTGATTTATGACTGCAGGTCAGAGGCCCGGCAGGAAACACTTTTCGCCATGAAATCACCACTCAGCATCACACGGGAAAGGTCAGAGGTCGGTTGTTAAAAGGCTCATTTCGGGTCTGTAAATTCTCACAGAGGGAAAGTATGCAACAATAAACACACAAGACAGGTTACATCACCGAGCGAGTTAGCATCCCATAACCACAAACACAAAGAGCAGTGCTCATGTTGGATCATTCATCAGTTTATACATCGACTGTTCCATTAACTATTTTTCAAACCATCACTGACACACATTTTAAAGGACGTCTTTGTGTTTTGATCACATTAAATATGTTTCTTCTTTTTAATGACAGCAAACAAAAGCCCTTAAAAACTCTGCACAACATCAACCTATTGACCTAAACATATTACAATGATGAGATCTTTTCTGTGTTATCCTGTGTGCTGCAGGAGGTATGATGCAAGATTCACTATTTAGTTATGGTGGAAAGAAATGCCCCGCATGCCCGCCAAGAAGCATCGATTGTGTGATGGCTCCATTTCTGAAAATATGCAGGGCCCCGAGCTGAACAAGTGTACCAAGTTTAATGCATTTATAATAAACAGTGTAGAGTGGAGTATTCCTCATTTAAACCAATGAAATAGACAACATTTTAATATAGTAAGATAAGACAGGATAAGATAAGGCAGCTGTCAGCTACCACACAGGAGTCTCCTGCTTATCTAACTTACAAACATGAACACACGTCTTCTCCTGCACATTAACTTGTTAAACAAGCCGCCAAACAAATATTTACCAGGGAAAGTTGACTGCTAGCGTCAGTTTGTTAGCTAGAGGGCTAAGAAGCTGCTCAGCTGTAGCACACACAAAACTGCATGTAAACGTCACCGCAAGTCAAACATTTGGTTCTCTTTCTTCTTCACCACTAAACAACATACTGCCTGCCCCCGGCATGTAAGCTAAAGTTACAGCCTGAGTTTGTCTGCTTTGTCTCCTGTTCCCCTGCAGGAGCTCAGCCGGCTAGCTGCTGTCAATCAAACACAGACAAGGATACACTCGTCAAAACAGGTCGAATGAAAATAAGATATCTGACAGAATACCTCATCTCATCTCTGACCAAACTTTAAAGAACTTACAAATACAAACAGACTGTATAAAAAGATGGCCGACATGACAGCTCCCTCAAAGTGAAGCCAAACCCTCTCTGTCGCCCCCTGCTGCCTGGCTGCAGTATAGCTCATAAAGCCCGCCTCCTCCATGTTAACAGATGGGACGAGTCAAACTATAAAATCACATGGTTTCTGTCATTATAATTAGTTCTTATCATGCTGATTTATGTCCAAGTGTTCATTTTTATGACAAGTTTGATTTTAATTAGTTATTTGATGCTGTAAAAAGGGGGTGTGGCCTCATGATTGACAGCTCTGTTGACAAATGGGGCTCCTGCAGCGTTCTGTTCCCGAGTAGCAGAGTAGAGGAAGAACGGCGAGAGGAGACGTAACTAACACTAACACTACAGTCATTGAACTTTCCATCAGCGTGAATATCTGCTTCAGACCGACACAAGAAGCTGTTCTGCTGCAGACTGAGCCCACCTGAGGGCTCCAACACGGCAAGGACACCTGAGGGCTCCAACACAAGAGGACACAAGGTAAAGGTGTGTCTGGGTAGAGGAAGGGGCGGGACGTCAATACTGCGGCTCCACCAGCCGATCTCTACTGCACACACTCTGGAAACAGATGAGCAAGATGGCTGCGCCCGCTCGGGGGGTATTTTCCCTTCAACTTTGTACAAGAGGAGACGGTCGTTCATCTTTATTTACAGTCAGATAAATGACAATTAATAATCTATCACAAAGATGAGCAGGGTGAATGCTTAAATAACATTTTGAGACCAACAAATCTGGCGATGGTTGTGAAAAGATTGAAAAGCCATACATCCAAACTGTCCAATTCAGTGCTTCCAAAAACTTTTCATGTAATCTGCCTCCAGATAAATCCACCTCAATCTCCTCAAAGCCGGATTAGCAAATTAGCCACATAACTTTAGGAAGCTTAAATGTAATATTTTGAGTTTTTTCTTTAAAGAAAACATCAACATGTACACCTGAAATCAAACACCAGGTGTAATATTCCAGATCTGATATTCAGGAGCAAATGTGCATCAACAGATTTAGCTTTAATGTGGTCGCAGATATCCGTCTAACTTTCTAATCCTTCTTTGTGAAATACCCCCCACCCCCTGGACAAGCCCTCCATCTGTGCACTCGTGGACGAGGACATGAAGTCTGACCGAGTTATCTTAAATACTGCTCTTTTACCTGAACCAGCTCTGGTGACCACAACGGTTAAATTACGCTTCACGTTTCTGGCAACACCTGGAAGAAACCATGAGTGTAATATTAAACTTTTAAAAGTACAGTCAATATCACAGGATTTAAATATTTTTTAAAGTCTTAAATTAAGGTTCAAGTTTTCAGAAGACGGGCTCATGTTAGCTAGCATGCTGCTGTTAGAAGATCAATTGCAGCTCTATTAACTCTTCTAAGATGCTTGATAAGACTTAGTTAGACTGAGATTTTCTAAGGTGCGCTTGCACTGGTAGGTAGTAGGGTTTGGTTGAAGTCTTCACTGGTCTACCCACACCCTTGGATACAGTACCAGGCCCTTTGGGTTTGGGCCACGTTTTGTTATATCAAAATAAGGTCAGGGTCGGTCCTGGGTCTGCTTATCAATATGTGTAGTAGCCAAGTGGATTGAAGACCGCCGATCAGCGCTGGTCACGATAGAAACACACAAACACACACATTTCACTGCTCCATTAGAGTGCGGGTGCGTTATTTGGACCTGTGACCTCTAGCAGTTGGGATAGTATGGGAAGGGAAGTAATACAATACATTTAATTACTTTGTCAAGAGAATACAGTCTAACACATTCAACGTAAGCTTTCAGGGCGAGTTTGCATTTTCAGATACATTTCTGTCAGCGTACCGTCGAGTTCAGGTTCAAAGCCAAGCGCTACTGGTGAGTACAAATCGCCATAAGCGGTGGAAGTTAGTTAAATTTGACTGTTCTGACCTGTGAGCTCAGGTGTGTCACCCTGCATGTAACTACTCCTTGCAGTCTTCCCTGCAGGCTAAGCTCTAGTTCAGCTAATGAAACCAGCAGCAGCTGACATTAAAACCTGCTGTGCTCTCCTGCAACCATCACATCACATCAGCCCCACAGATCAGATAGCACACTGTAGACATTGTATGAGTTCATGTCCTTGTCCTTATCTGAGAAATTCTGAGTCAGATATGATTTGATGTTTTAGGATATGACCCTGTTCAGCGAAACACCCAGATGTTGTTTTTCACATGAAAAAGTCTCTTTAATTAAAATGGTCTGAAGCTGATTGAAGTGGCCCTGTGGTGTCCAAGTCCACGAGAACAGCTGGCTGAATGTGATAAATATCAAAAAGACAGGTGGCTTCATGTCCCATCACCATATGTCGAGAAAACATCCAATCTTTATGAAGTGGAAGAATATACTGCAACTCAACATTTTCCTGCAGAAGCAACATTTTACCAGCTGATGTAACATCGCACACGGAAAATCTAATTTATTTTTACATCAAGGTCAAGAAATAAAAGTGGTTAAAAACAGTTTAGTAGCAGATTCAGCACCTTTACTGACTTGTCATCCATTTTATAACCACGACTAATTCCACTTGAGTAAACAAGAACATTTAAAATAAACTGTTAATACACTCATAATGTGTCTGGTGTCCCACCTGGAGCCCTGCTAGGGACTCCTGCAGTTTCAGGTGTAAACACAAATCATCTGTTGTGCTTGAGGATGTGTAGAACAGACTGATATGATGCCCAGTGTTCAAGTTTTACAGTAAGCTTTGCACACCAAAGGATGTCAGTTTGGACTACTGGTGTTAGGGCTGCAGTTTATCAATTAATTGATCAGTTAGATCAAAAGAGGCTAACAAGAGACCTAAACTATGAAACAATATCGAAATATTAGCCTACAAACTTTGTCTTTTTGTGTCAATTTTGTTAAACCATTTACAAAACACAGGGCTGTCACTAAAAATGACTTTTATTGAAAATTAATCTGCCTTCTATTTTCTCAACTGTTTGGTCTATAAAAAGACAGTAACTAATAGAAAATATCCATCGCAATTTCTTAAGACACAAGTTCTCAAACAAACCCGTCGTTGCATGATTGTAAAATACAGGCAAATGTTACTGATATAAACAAATAGTTTAACATAAAACAAGAGTAACATGCAGTCATTGATTTCTGGATTATTTATCATACCATTAAAGTTTTAACCTTAATAATGTATGGAGTTATTTAATACCTGTATTTGAAAACCTGTCAGCCAAATTTGCAGTGACTGCAGCTTCCAAGCTCCAACAATTTATTCATATCTGGTCCACCAATTGTGCCCTAAAACTAAGGTTATATAACAGAGGTTAATGCGCAAACCATGTATATATGGGGTCGCCATATTTTGAACACGCATCTAAATATGTGTAAACACTGAAAACGTCAAGGAGTCTGAAGGGTCACCGATTTTGATGCATCACCGGGCCCCTGGTTTAACGTTTCCAAACAGGTTTCTGCTGCATCACATCAGCCATGAGGGGTGAACTGTAATGAAAGGCACAGGCTGGTGGTCTTTTATGACGTGTGGCTGAATGTACCAGCACCTTCTGGGAACCTGCAGGTGGTAAACAAACTGGGAAACTTACGGCGCATTTCCTTCCCAGGTAGCCGAACAGGCACTCGTTCTCCTGCGGGGTCAGGAGGATGGAGCCGACGTTAGCAGACCTGCGGGGCGGCGGATGGCTGTTCATGGCTCTGAATTCTTCTAGTGTACTCCGAAACGATGCGGTTATCCTTGGAAGGAGTCAGCAAACACTTCTAATTACAGAAAATCCATGCGGGCTCCGGTTGCTGTGGCCTGCAACCGGATCATCTCCGCTGAGTCCGACTCCAGGCTGGAGGGCGGAGGAGGTCGGGGGGTGTTTTCCAGGCTCGCTCCTGCTGAAGAAAGAACCTTAACGTTTCCGTTAAGTGTTGTATGAACAAAAATAATGTTTCGCTATTTGTCTCTACGCCGATAAACGCTCAACTTTCATTCGGAAACTCCAGCAGCTGCAGCATCGATGCGTACATCCAACATGGCAGCAAGACGGAGCAGACCACTTTAAAGAGAGAGGAAAGGGGGATTTTGGTTTGGACGAACTCTATAAGTATCCAATGTAATATTGACTATAGAGTAAAGTTGGCGAACACATACAGACAGAGATGATTTTCAAAATTCATTGTAAGTTAAAACTGTCTGACAGGAGTATGTCTGGTTAGATGTTCAGCTGAAATGTCGTCGCTAACAGAATGGTTCGGTCCGATGTGGCAGCAGGAATGCAGCTCTGCGGAGGGAAAAGGGGGGCGGGGGGTTTAGCGCGTGGATTGGGATGGAAATGTGACGTAGCACGGGGAGGAGCCAGATGGTCGACGAAAATGTAAATAAGATGTCTCTCGTCATAAATAAATTATAAAACGTGGAATATTTGTTGATTTGTTGCCTCTTCAAAGTTTCTGCCAAATATATAAAAATAATGCTGCACTAAACTTATGATAGACTAAATACACTATACCTACTATAGATAAAAAATAATGTAATGTTAAATTATTTAAAATAGCCTAATTATTGTGTATTAAACATGTAGACATCAATTGTTAATATTCTAAAAAAAAAATATAGCTGCTTTAAAAATTCTGCTCACCTGATTTCTTCAACAGATTTTAAAGATTGATTTCTCTCTGTCTGATCCTGAGCTCTTAAAATAAAGTTAACCTTCTTTAAAGTTAGAAAGACGTGTAGTCATGTTTGCATTTTTTTATTTATCTTTATTTGAAAAGGAACAGTGAACGATAATCAACGTCAAACAGATTAAAAGTTAACTGAAAAGCTTGTTCTCACTGGCGGTTTCTTGGCATCCTTGAATAAAGAGGCAACAAGCTGCTCTGATGTAAAAGTTAAGTAAAAGTCAGGACAAATTAACTTCAATTAACTTGTTACGTAAAGGTCAGAACCTGCCTTATCAAAACAATTAAAACCAGGAGGAGCTGGTGGCAGATGGATAAATGTCGGTGGAGGGTGGCGTCCTGCAGGTCCCGCTGCAGGGTTAAAGCCAGTCAGCAGCATTAACACCAAACTAATCTGGACACCAGCTGCTTCTTCACCCTGCTGTATAAAACACGGAGCAGAGGCCGAAGACGAGGAGTTAAAGGACCATTCACAACTACCACAGAACATGCTTTGTGACAATAGTGACATCCTGCTAGAGTCCCATAGAGGCTGCAGTGTTCTTTCCACAATGTGACACAATCTGAAGTACTGGACGGCAACAACATCCTGGAGATGTATCTATTCCTAGAGCCTAACCGGTGTTAGAAGAAAAGAATGTAAAGATTATCTTCAGAGAGGTGCTGGAGGAAACGTCGAGAGGCCTTTAAAATGTAACGAGGGCAGCATCTGGAGAGCAGGATGGAGTCAGCAATTACTTTTAGCTTTGTAGCTGCATCTCGTGCCACCACCAGGTCAAAGTTTTCACATGTACTTAGAAATATCTACAAAAAAGATCAGCTAAAGGTTTTGTACAGATAATCATAAGAGAGTCGCTGTGTCCCAGTTCAGGGCTGCATCCTTCGAAGGACGTATTTGAAGGCTGATTGTGTCACAGCGGTGCGTCAAAGGCGGTCCCATTTTGAAGGCTCCTTCAGATGTGTCCAACAAATGCATCCTCCTTTTCCCGGGCAATGAAGGATCCATCAGGTGCATCCTTCACAGCCCAACATATACCGAGATTTATTGCACATTAATTTGAACGAGATGGCGGGCTCTTAAGCAGCTGAGGAGTACACTTTTAATGTACAAGTTTTGGTTTCAACTCAATCGAATAGCTAGCAGTAAAAAAAAAAATGTAAAGGGGCTTGAAACAAATTCTTTAAAAAATAAAAAGTTACGTGACGTTAGTTATGATTGCTAATTAGCCAGATAGCTACCTGTTGCTAGGCGACAGGAGGTTTGTTGACACAAGGGTAAGGCCGGGAACAGCTGGTGACGCAAACAGGAAATCCTCCGTAGACCAGACCGTCTCATTTCAGTTCGGCCTTTGCGTCTACACAGGATAGGATGCAGCCCCTGAACTGAGACACTGCTAATAAATTACTTTTGTGACCTTTGACCTCTCCTCTGCCAACAGAAATTTGGAACACACATTCATGTTCCTCTCCGGACAGATTTTAAAACCACAAGTGATCCTCTTACTTCAGTCATTCCCATCAGCCTCAGCTGTGCTTTTCCATTTACTCCTTCTCAGGTTAGCACGTTAGCATGCTAACATTTGCATTTTTCATTACAACTAGACACAAACACTGAACCTTAAAAACATCAACATGATTGGGGTAGATGGTAGCTCAGTCTGTACGGACTTGGCTTGGGAACCGGAGAGTGGCCGGCTCAAGTCTCAGTGCAGACCAAGCGTGGAATTGGGGCTTGTAGCTGGAGAGGAGTCAGTTCCTTTCCTGGGCTCCGCCGAGGTGTCCTTGAGCAAGGCACCGAATCCACCACTGTTTCCATCGGGGTGCATGTCCATGTGCAGCCCCCTCTCTCTGACATCGCTCAATTAATGTCCATGGGATCCTGTTAGTGCATGTGTGTGTTTCGGGCCTTTGTGTGATTGAATTTCCTCTCAGGGATAGTAAAGTATACCTTCTTCTTTGTAAGAATGTTAGCATGCTAACGTTAACATCTAGCTTGAAGCACTGCTGCTCAAGTTCAGCCTACAGCTTCCATTACTAGAGTCTCTCTAACTAATCATGGCTATGTTGTCTTGAAAGTGTTGAACATTCTAAACAAAATGATGCCAGTGTAATGCTGAGACTCCATGCTGCGGCTGAAAAAGAGCTCTTTCCTCATGAATTAAATTCAACTCATTTTATCTTGTTTCAAACACACCTGTGAAAGAGACACTACGATGATGATCTTAATTCGAACAGATGGTGAGGGGAAGAAGTGGGAAGAGTTGATTTCAGAGGCAGCAGAACAGTCACTGTAAGACTGAGGTGGATTTGATTATTCGTCTTTTCTCGGGTTTATAAACTTGCAGTGAATCAGATGCTTATCAAAACAGAGGCAGTGATCTTCCTCTATCAGTCTTCCAGCAGCTCTTCTGTCAGATTGGAATATTTCTTCCTGAACTTTCCACCAGGCTCTCTCCTCTGCATCTGTTTCAGCTTGTGGATTTTTCCTTTAAAAAACCTCAAAAGAAAGTTTTGCTGTTTCTGGATAAAGATAAAAAGAAAGTTTTCGCCTGCACAGAAACCCGACACTTATAACATTTCCTGCTCCTGTGGTTGAAGACAAGATAATAAATGATACAACAATTTTACAAGAAGAATCTCAGGTATTAAAGTGGAGTGAAATTTGAATGTATTTCCCTGATGTCACCACCAGATGGCGGTAGATGCTGGGCTCTCCGACCTCACCTCTCCTCTGACTTCTGCACTCGGAGCAGAAACATGATCGAACCACAGCTGCTGGGACAAAAGGTTTGTAACACAGGTGAGATCAGGTAAATCACTGACACAGGAGGGACATACAAAAACAGTTCTGTTGCGTGCAATCAACATCTAATCGAAGATCTGGTCAAAATAACAAACCTCATAACAGCTGCAAAACATTCTGCAAGAACCTGCACACATGAAGCTGATCTGTGTCTAAACTCTCTTTCTTGCTTATTTTCATGCTGTTAAATAAAGATGATATTATCTCGGTGATCGAGAGGAGTGAAGTAAATACAAAACTGAAGTATTGGAGCTTTAAAACAAAACAGTTTATTCACAATTTAGCTTCACTTTTCCACGTGCTATGATCCACAACTTAGTTTTATTTCTATTAAACACTTTGCATACAATACATTGTTCATTAGGTGGACTTAAAGTTTAGCTCCCTTATTAACCAAAGGCTAATGTGCTCTGAGCAGGGAACGTGTATCTCAATATAGTTTGAAAGAAAAGGATGATATTATGTATTTTAAAAAATCAGCACTTTTTCTACTTCACATAATGGACTGAAATTCATCCACCAGTTAAAAAGAAACGACGCCCTCTTCCCAGAATATTCCTCTGAGGCCCAGACGTAACCTGGGCTCTTCTCTCTCAGTCTGCCGGTGTAATTTAATCAAAGCTGCTGCAGAACGGCATGATGGGAGTCATCGTGTCTGTCTGCGCTGTTTCCTGTTCACAGGTCAATTCAAAGAGATCAGACAGTCCGACAAACACGGCCGCTTCACACGGGGAGAGGCAGCAAGCGTGGAGGGAGAGAGACTAAGCAGGGTTTGAACTCTCCTTTGTCATTCTGTCTCTTTCTCGCAGTGAGAACAAATTCATCTGAAAATGTGCTGCGTTATTTCCCCGTATGTAAATGATACTGTGCTCCCCCTCGCCTGAGCCGGCCGGTTTCTCACCCTCGCTCTGTGTGGTCTTCTGGATACGCTCTACTTTAACCCTCCAGCATGTTCCAACACTGTGAGTCAGTTAATCCTCCAAGGACCATAGCATTATTACATATTATGTAGAAAACTACGGAGGCCCTAAGCAGACATGCATCCTTACACTTTATTTACTCCGTTTTCCAGTGATGAGTAATTTCTGGTTTCCCCCTCATGGCGGACTAATGGACCTTGTTATCGCTGGATAACAAAGCTGGCTTGGTTCACTTCAGTTCTCTTCTCCCCAGAGCTGCAAAAGCACAAAACAAAAGGAAGCCTCTTTCCTGCTAACACCTGCCTTTTTTGCTTAAATAGGAAAGGTTACAATCAGCTTTCAGAACCGGGTAAAATGACTCCGCAGTAGACCCGGGTAATTATGGCCTCGGCTCCGATCGGCATTGATGGGAACACAAAACCCGTGTCGACACGCTAAGCTCCCCCCCCTTTCCAGCACGGTGCTCTGCTCTGTTGGTAACTTCTGCGACTCCTTCTCAGCTACAAACTCCACCGGTCTCCGTCTGAGCAGTGCTCGAACATCGTTCCAAATTTGTCGGCGCTGAGATTGATAAACAGACTGAATGAGTGATAGATACAATAAAGACCTAACCACTGTAACATCTTCACTGGTTACTAACCCTGTCTCCGGCGCGTTTTTAACGTCAGACGGTGACACAGCAGAAAAGAGACTGACAGGAGGATACTTTACTGGCAATGGGAAAAGAGACAATCTGCATCTATAAGTGGGTCTTCCCGGGTCTGAAAAACCTGCGTCAACGCGCTAATTTCGGTGGTAATATCACAGTGATCAGCCTGTTGTGACAGAAAATTATCCTGTTATCACAAGAAAGCAGCTTTGTTATCTCGAGATAACGAGATAAATAAGTCGAGATCTCGAGAAAACAACTGAGATTATCTCGTTATCACAGGAAAATGGAGCAAATAAAACGATGGATGCATATCTGTTTAGTGCTTCCGTAAAAAAAAGAATCCATGAAGAAAGTATCCGTCAAAGCACTCTGATAAAGCAGATGCAGACTAAAGGAGATAACTGAATACAAAATGTTCATAACTGTACCTCTAATTTGTTTATTTCAGACCCATTTATTGTGTAAATCCATCAGATTACAATCTTTATGTGACAAAGTGCTGATCATATGAACTGCACCAAGTTTCTGTAGGTGTGAAGGAGGTCTGAAGGCTAACATACTCTCTTGTTCTGTGTAAACATTCTGGATTGATTTATGGAAACCACCCTTCCCCTTGTTCCTCCACCTCTGCGTCTCCAACACTAACATCCACCTGCCCGGCTCAGCAGTTCCAGTATTTCTGCAGCTGGCAGGACCTGTTTCAGTCCACAGCTCAGCTTCTGCTGCAGTCTGTCTGAGTGTGGGAGAGTCCCATGCTTGTTAAGCGGCATCACTCAGAAGGTCTTATCAGTGCACGTATAGAGACGAACAGCGGCTGTTGCTGA
Source organism: Semicossyphus pulcher (assembly GCF_022749685.1). Lineage (NCBI taxonomy): Eukaryota > Metazoa > Chordata > Actinopteri > Labriformes > Labridae > Semicossyphus > Semicossyphus pulcher. Next base: position 3,092,315 of record NW_027211759.1, read on the forward strand.
CAAAGAAAAACAAGTCAGAAAGTCCAACAGAATAAAATCCTCCCTGATCCACGGACTGATACGAGGTCACAGAAACTTCGGTACCAGGCCCGAAGGAAGCAAAATGTTCCAACATAAATATAACTTCATAGGATATTTGTACAGTTATTACCTTGGAGTGGTGTCTGCATGCATGTGTCTGTTTCTTCATCACTTAACTGAAGTAAATTAGCTTCTTGATCTGCATGTGCAGGGCTCTGACTGCTGCAGAAGGTAGCTAACATACAAAGAGAACACAAATGATATACAGACCCAATTCTGCAGGGGGACACAACAATTGCTTAACTACTATAGCTAGCAAGGCAGAAGACAAAGCAGCCAGATTATCCGATGGCTACTAGCTGATACTAGCGAACTATCTCCAAAACAAACTATAGCTGTGTCCCAAGCCAGGGGCTGCATCCTTCGAAGGACGTATTTGAAGGCCGATTGTGTCACAGAAGTGCGGCGAAGGAAGACACAAAAGTTTTTGGTTTCAACTCAATTGAATAGCACACGTTACACATTCAACAATGAATTTATCTTTAAAATAATTGGTTAACTTACTCGACGTTAGTTGTGCTAGCTTGTTATCCTGCTAGCTACCTGTTGCTAGGCGACAGATTTGGCGTTTGGTGATGCAAGGGTAGACCAGACTGTCTCATCGCAGTTCTGCTTTAACAGTCTACGCAGGCTACGAATGGAGCGTCCATTCAGTAACACAAACAGCACTCTGTTGATGCACAACAGTGAGCTACAAGTTTGCGTACTTCCATCCAGCTATCTATCCAGCTTATCCTGGAAAGGTGATGTGGGACTTCTAAAGGTTTCATTTATGACAAATCTCAATCATCTCAATAATCGCTAGCTAAAAACTATCTGATTTTGTACCAAACAGCTCTTCCTTTTTGCAGTCATTTTGGAGGACATGCAAAAAAAGGATCTCAGACAATGCAACAATGATCTTCTCTTGCACAATCATAGCAAGTAAAGAATAAACATTTGTCATAGCACTTCAGATTGCAGTGCCCTCTTTGTACAGCTTTACAGTACCACACTTCCTATCTAGCAATACTTTGATAATCGTCTCATTAGCCTCCAAATGAAATTGATAGGTCTGAAGTTTTGCACCAGGTGGAGAGGCACAAAGCAAGTGTAAAAGTTCAGAGGGATTTCTTTTGCATCTGCAGTTTCTGCTCGGTTCTGCTCCAGGAAGCTCTTGGGTTGAAGGAATGCACCGTGATTGTATCTACAGTTTATGTTAGCTGCTCCACAGTTGGGTTCGGGTGATATTGCGTGACAGCTCTCAGGAAGTCTGATATAAAGTCAACCTTGGTTTGAGTCCGCCTGTTTGTTCAGCCGAAAAAACTAGTTTCTGAACATTTCTGATGTGCTGATGTGAAGCTGAGATGAAGTCTGTGTAGTGTTTTCTCAGCTGGAAGGTTACAGAAACTGGACATGGAGACAACACCTTTTCCAGGGTCATTAACATTCCTATCAATCTCAGCGGTACTTCACGTTCAGCAAACGTCAGCTTGTTTAAAGTGGTGGTCCGACCTGTCTGATATGTCTTCTTTGCTAATGTTTTACGCTGCTGCACTGGTAATATCTTTGATCATTCCAAACAGTCATTTCACCGTCGATCGTACTCGTTAAAACACAATCTTCAGTCCTTTAACAACTTCACTTTAACTCAACGTGACTCAATTAACTTTCTGACCTGCTTTAATACTTTAAAACCAATGGCACTGGTTAAAAAATCTGAGTGTGTCTTTCCAAACCAGCTTAAGTTAACGTTTAATTTAAATCAGAACTGTGCCTCCCTTACATTAAATAGGCTACTCTATCAAAAGAGTAATCCCAACCACAAGCCGAGTATACTTTCTCTAAATCTGGGCCGTTCAACGCAACGCAACGCAACGCAACGCAACGCACACAGACACAGCTGATGGTCTCCATAGCAACGACGCACTGACATACCCCACTACTTCTGTGTTAATACTATATAACGTTATTAGGCCCAGGTTACATGAATTATCTAGCTGGATTTCTGCTATCGTTCTAAAAAGAAGTGGATGACAGTGAAAGCGACATGCTCACCATGTTAGCTGTAACATTGATTAATAAACGTCGAAGACAGAGAGTTTGGAAAGAGAGGATCTGGAGCCGTCTGTGGCTGCTGCAGCGCCAGAGACAGGGCGCCTACACCAACTTATGCTGTTTCCTGATTGGCTGAAGTGAAATAGGTACATCATTCAGTTCTAAAACTGCATTTGGAGATTTGACAAGTCAAACCTTCTGCAACTCCACACAACGGCTTCAGACGCTCTGCAGCTAACCAGCTCACAGCGCTGCAGTTTTCTCTGCAACACTCTGAAACTGTTTTGTTGCGTTGTGAATCATTGCTCTGAACTGGACCATGCCGGGTGATGTGATGGTCCGCCAGTGTTTTTTAGTTTAATAAGGATAACCTGCGTTTTGTGAACTTGATTCTTTCTTTTAGTGGGTAATATTTCTGTTTGGGTGTAATTATGGTTCTGGTACCACTACAGAGAGTGTAACTAAGAATTCACATTATACATGTGCTGTATACTACAACAGACAAAATGAATGTTACTCAGACATGGTCAAGCAATATACAAAACCAGACTCTAGAATGTTCTCCGGTTGGTTTACTGCCTGGACTTCATTTGCTGTTTGGTCCATTGAATAAGAATTTCCCGTTTGGCACTGATGAGGAGGAGCCAAACCAACAATAGGGGGGCATCTGTGCCCCCAAGTTCAGCCAGGGACCTGAGAGACAGGGGACAGAGACTGGGATTCAGCCGATCATCAGAGGGAGAAATTCTGCATCTAAAGGTTTAAAACAGAAGAGACGAGGAAATCATCCAACAGGAGGCCGTGATTCTCAGCACAGACGGCACGGACAAGCAGGTATGTTGTCTTCTTAATAACGTTTTTCTCCCTCTTACTGAAAGTGTTAAGCATAACATCATACAAGTCAGATAAGACCCCAGGCTCTGCAGGTCTGTAGATATCTGATTTAGTTCAAACAGAAGCTGTTTGTCGCTTCAACGTAGCTTTTAAAGTGTTTGTTATTGCCATTTGTTGGTTATGTAATCTTTCACATGTTTGTCATGACGGTTTAGTGAACTGTGTGATGTTTGAGTGAGGCTCAAGAGTGTTAGTGTATCATGAGGGAGATGGCTTCTTTATACTGAAATCCTTGGATGGTTTTGATGCTCAAACTTACTAAAAACTGCACTTAAAGTGTTCAGATTGATGTTTTTATATTTAGCAACTGATGAGTTTGGCAAAAGCAACAATAATGCAGGTTGTCTGCTAGAGTGTAGATGTAGTTCATGCAAATGGCACGAGGACACGTCTTTGTCTTAAACCAAATAAATGCCTTCCTCTGCGATTGTTGTGCGGCTAGGTCGCTAACATTAGCTTGTTAAGACTTCATTCATGTGCACAGGCAGGTAGGCAGGAGTAAAGGAAGGTAAGCCTTTTAATTATATCATCCAGGAAAAATATCATTGGAATGCTGTTTAGATGTATTCCTCTTTAGATCCCAACAGCATGTAAAGGGAATTTCACCAAATATAGCCAAAATGCTTCTGAAGTAAATTCTCTACTCCAGCTTTAACGACCAATCTGTGACAGTCAAATGTGAAATGCAGCTTTACATAGCTGTAGCAGTGAAACGTCTGAGCGCTGGTGTTAATAAAACTGTAAAATCACATCTGGAAACTGCAGCAGAGAAACCGCAGAGCTGAAAACCACACGTGGACATAATGAAGACTCCAGTGAAACCTGGAATGAACCAGATATCATCAGTGTGAGCGTGGTGGAGTAAAAGGCCTCAACTGGCTTCAAATGAACTCGTTTGTTTGACGTGTGGACAATCCAACGACTGATTAGTTTGAAGCAAACCGAGGACTAAATTCAGAGGCAGCTCAGCATGTGATATTTGAGTAAAAGTCTTACTCAATGTTTTGCAGCCACATGTTAGACAGAACAAACAACATGCGCATTAACTAGCTATTGGTAGAGCCTTGGAGCTAAAACTGGAGAAGCATGAAAATCTAAAACAAATTTGAAAGTAATTTGGCCGCGGATATTTTGCTCTGTTGCACATGCATTATGTAAGTGTCTTAAATATGATGCTATGGAAATGTTTAACACAGAAAATACTTTTTACATGCAACAACAGTAACATTTAGCCTATCCTAGCTGTCATTGGGTGGGAGGCGGGGTTACACCTGGACTGATCTCCAGTCAATCACTGGGCTGACACACAGAGACAGACAACCTTTCACACTCACATTACAACTAAGGACAATTCAGAGTCACCAGTGAACCTAACGAGCATGTCTTTGGACTGTGGAAGGAAGCCGGAGTACCCGGAGGGAGCCCACGCATGCACGGGGAGAACATGCAAACTCTACACAGAAAGGTCCACGATACAGGACATTGACAGGGACAGGGTAAAGCTTCTTCGGAGGTACCAGGAAATGGCTATGAAGTGGAGATGAGATGATGGCTTGCAGGGCTGAGGAGACATGGACGGTGGGAAATGGTGGGGTCTGGTTGGGCAGGAAAGAAGGCAAGGGCATAGACATGGATGACAGGAGAGGTGCAGGGATACCAGGCAGGGAAGCAGGCAAAAGGGATCCTGGACAAAAAAATCTAGAATTTTTTTAGCTCGACAGTTGAGAGGATGATCTGGCAGAGTCAGGGTTATAATTTGACAACAATTCCCACGGCACACATGAGTAAGACCAAAATTCATAGCATTCCTTTGTGTTTTAGTTTGTGTTTATTCTGGACTTAAGGTCTTAAGGGACCCAACAAGATCCCACAGTTACAGCCACAAACCCCACAGTTTGGGTCCAAATGATAATCAAACAAACAAGGTCTGGTAGAGTCTGGTCGGTTTGCTGCAGGTCTCACATTTGAGTTAAAACGCAGGTTGGTCCAAGCTCTCTTTTAGTTGCTGTTCTTTTCCAATGGGTGGAGCATCATGCCAGCTGTTCCATCTGTTTGGTATTATTTATTCTGCATGACAGTTTGGATCAGGTCAAATTATCTTCAGCTTTATTCTGCACCGTTCTGATCATCCTTGGTTTTAGATCAGGTCTCTTTTTTTAAGGGTCCATTAAGGATCGAGACACGTGTGGTAAGCCTTAATGCAGAGCCATCTCCCTTACCCACAAAAACACAGACTCACACACACAGTTGTCTTGTAACCACATTTGTAATTCCACACATGCAAACTCTATGTACATGTTGGGAGTCACATCAGCAGCTGACTCAGACTTTCTGTGGTTTTAAAACCCACCCACAGACACACACAAAGAAACACGCACACACACACACTCCATAATGTGCGGCGTTGCTAAAGAGCGACAGTCACTCTGTCTCTGGTTGTTAGACATTAACACTAGATCATTAACTGCTAATTCAGGGATGGCTTCATATTTTCCAGAAAGCTGGTCATGAATCAAACACACTCACTCAGACCCATCCAGACCCGCCAGAGACCCCCGAGCATCACCACATCTGCACACACAGCTCTGCTAAAACGCACAGATAAAATCCAGCTAACGTAAGCTCGATAACTTGCAGAGCTTTTTTCCCTCCTCACTTTGATGCATGAAAATAATGTATAATCCTGAAACAGAGCACCAAGGGGAATTCATTGCACAGTAAAAACAAAGAAGGTGTGTTAGCGGCCTCGAAGCTCACTTGCTATTTGGATAATACATTTTTCATTACCTTGAGCTATGTTAACATGCCAGCAATAAATATGCCATGGTCAACATGGTAGTTAATTGTGTTAGCATGCTAGCATGAGCTAATTTGTCCTAAAACCCAGCTAACATAAGCTTGTTATCTTGCTGAGCGTTTCCCCTTTTCATTAACTCCATTGATTGTAAACTATTTCCTGAAAATAAATTACCAGGAGGAATAAAGTGCCCAGTAAAGACAAAATAGGTCAATATCTTCTGTGACTTACTAGCACTTGCAAGTTCTCAGCTAGCTAGCTCACCAATGTAGCTTGTTCAATGTCAACAAGCTCATTAGCTCACTTGCTAATGGTCCAATAAATTCAAAAAATGTAAAGGTTTTCATTGCTTGAGCTAAATGCTAACCTGATGAATATGCCTGTGACAACAATGCTAGCGGGGCTCTTTATTAGATGTGATCAATTCTTGGTAAATTCAGCGTGCTGATTTGATTTCCCTTCTTTAGTAATCTATTAAATGAAAACATAGTAAAGTCCTGGGGACAAAATACCAAGGGGGCTAATTGGCAGATTTAAGAAAACACGCACTTGCAAGTTCCCAGCTGGCTAGCTCAACAGGCGAGCTAGTTACGTTTTGGCCACCTGCTTAGCTCACTTGCTAAATTTTAACCTGATGATGGTGCTGGATTAAAAGTAAAGAGATCACCAAAGTTAGAACAATTCCTCCTCTAAAGACTATGAATGTCCAAACTAAAAGTTATGGCAATCCATCCAGCGGTAATACTTGTTGAGGTACTTCAGTCTGGACCACTGTGGTGGACTGACTGACTGGCATTACCATCACACTCCACTAGCTTGGCAAAAAGTCACAAGGTTTAGCTCACACGACCGTTAACCTTCTGTCTTCATCTGGATCCAATTAGCTGAGTTCAGCTGCTTTTTACCATTCTGTTGTGTCTGTCTGGGACAACATAAAACGGAGTCTCCTGTGTCAGTTTGGACTCAGACTTTCAGTTTGGGGGGTCTTTCTTGTGGTCTGCTGTTGCGGTGTTTTCATAGATTCTGGGCCTTTGGCTGGTTTAGAGGACAGCCTGAGTGGCTTCACCGCACTTGTTTGTCTTGGATCACCAGAAAAACCATGCAGCTGGGAGAATTATGAAACTGGTGCAAGAACGAGAAGAAATGCTTTCATAAGCTGCGCCGGACATGGAGAAACATTTTGATAAATTACTGCCTTCTTTAGATGTTTTAACGGAAAGGTTTCGACTATTTATTTGTGACTCTAACTCTGAGTAGTCTTTCATCCTCTGTCTTCTCCATAGTGGAGAGCTGGCTCCACTCACTGATCCACATCCAAGATTGCTGGGATAATAAAGTTCTCGTGCCATTAAAGTCATCATCTCCAGGCCAGCGCTTCCTTAGATGAATGAAATGCTGAAATGATCGGAGAAGCCTCAGCCCACCAGCGGTTTCCTGCTCCGCTGCTCCAGTTACAATCCCACAAACAGAATGATGGGAGATTTTCCGTGGCTTCCTTGGAGGCAACCTCAGTGGCCATGTTTCCCAAGAGTAGGGTCACAATATCTTTCCCCCGACTTTGGAAAAACTGAATTATGAATTACTTGCATATGAGGGGGCGCCAAGGGCAATTATATGGGGAGCTCTTACATAAAAAAGCTGGAAGGAGCCGTTTGGATGAAAGTCAGAGAAGAAAATAAAAGGCAGAGCTACAAAGAGGCTTAAGATGTACTGTATGTGTAACTGAATAAAAAAGGATTGTTACGCTTTGTAGTTGAGAAATAAAGCCTTTAGTTCTGAAAATAGAAAACAAAAACATTCGTCCGTCCAAGCATTGTAAACACATTCTCAATCTCTAATCCTCAAATGCGGCAGCTTGGTCAGTGGCCATCTCCTTACGATGATGTAGGAACTCTTGAAGCGTCAGTTTTGCACTACAGGGGGCCCTAGAGAGTTTTGCTCTGCAGTGAAGTTAGCAAAAATAAATATGCAACTTCTTGTAAGGCTCTCAAAGTAAATCTGTCAAGTTATTAATGAGCAATACCTTCTAAATATAGCTTGCTGAGAAACACGATTTGGAATAATGAACATGTGGTTAACGCTATGAAAGGGTCGGAGTTTGCTTAGGTTACCAAAACAACTTGGTTTAGTTTAGTAGAAATATTATGGTTTGGGTTTAAATAATCACTTGCGTACCATATTTAATGTAATTAACATAAGTAGTTCCGTAACTAACATACTTTAGGTAATTAAAAATGAAGTCAACTCCTTAAAAGAAGTCAACATTGACTATTCGTTTCACACAGGAATTAAATCCTGGTCTCCTGGAAGAAAGTCTTTTGCTTGGGGGCGCTGTTTTAGCTTGGTTGGTATACAGAGGCTACAGTCCTCGTCGCACTGATCGCAGGGTCAACACCCGGTCTGCTGATCATTTGGTGCCCCCACTCTCTGGTCCCCACATTTCCTGGCTACCTTCAGCTGTCCTATTGATTAAAGGCCAAAACCCCAACTTTGCTTGTTTGAACCATCCATCCCCCAACCAGAACCCAAACCTGACCTTCATGATTTTCATATTACATCACCTGACCTAAATGGTACATCAAAACAATAAGCGTTAGGACACCTTCCAGCTGACTCTAGAGGGGTACCTATTTTTTGAGGTATTGAGCGACTGACTAAGCTGCTGTATTTGTCGACTTTGTAGTGAGACTTAGCTGTTATTCTCAGTGCACACAGAGGGTGGGGTTGCAGTTGTTCGCAGGAAAAACTGACATAGACGGGTTCTTTATCAAGCAATGTTATATTCAACGATGTTTAGTGGGACCCTCTGACTTTGAAAGAAGCACCTCTGAGTTATAAGTTAGAGCTGTATTTGTTGTTAAATGATTGGAATTTACAGAGAGGGGAGAGTTTATCCCGATTGCCCTCCCTGTCCACACAATAACTGCTACTTTGGGATTTGTACCAGCATCCTTTTATCGCAGTCCTGCTCCCTCTGAGAACAGGGGAGCTTTGTGTTTTATTGTGTTGTGGAATTTGGAGCATTCACCTCATTGATCATCTCTAATGTGTCCTCTCACATTATCTCTGCTCATTCAACCCCATAATGTGTTTATTTTCTCTCCAAACAATTTGATTCTCCTCTCTGCCTGTGTAGGACCACTAATTGCTCCATGAGGAATCAGGGGCCATGGCTCTGATGGAGCTTCGTCTCCTGGCGCTGGCCTTGTGGGTTTGCGTGGGAGTAGAGTTCCAAGTTCAGGGCGACCAGATGAAGCCAGCCCGGGTACCTCTGATCCCTCATCGGCCTTTTGTTGTTGTGTGGAACGCTCCCACTGAGTCCTGCCGCCTTCGATTCAAAGTGGACTTGGACCTTAGTGTTTTTGACATTGTAGCAAACCTAAATGAAACCCTAAGTGGACCAAATGTCACTATATTCTACCACAGCCATTTGGGATACTACCCATACTACTCCAACTCTGGGCTTCCTATCAATGGGGGACTACCGCAGAACCAGAGCATCTCCAAACACCTGAGCAAGGCCAGGGCAGACATTGACAAGCTAATCCCCCATAAGGATTTCCGAGGCTTGGGTGTCATTGACTGGGAGAACTGGAGGCCTCAGTGGGTCAGAAACTGGGGCTCTAAGGACATCTACCGCAACAAGTCCAAGGAGCAGATCCGGAAGCTTCACCCTCACTGGCCGGAGAGCAAGGTGGAGAACGAAGCGAAGGAAAGTTTTGAGAGGGCTGGGCTGGCCTTTATGAATCTGACCTTGGCCTTGGCTGAAGGCCGCAGGCCTGATGGGCTGTGGGGGTTTTACCTGTTCCCAGACTGCTATAACTACGGATACAAGCAGCATCCTCAAAGGTACACTGGTGAATGCCCTAACATTGAACACGTACGGAACGACCATCTGATGTGGCTTTGGAAGGAGAGTACGGCCCTCTACCCATCTATCTACCTGGACTATGAGCTCAAGTCCTCCCCCAACACTGTCCGGTTTGTCCACTATCGGGTCAAGGAAGCCATGAGGATTGCATCGATCGCCCGAACAGACTTCACATTGCCTGTGTTTGTCTACTCCAGACCTTTCTACGCCTACACCTTTGTGGTTCTGTCAGAGGTTAGTTTAAAATAGTTTGACTTAGGAGGCTTCCTGCAAAACTGCTAACAAACCATGACCATTCAACCAGTGATGATACGTTCACTCTTTTCAACTGTTTCTTGGTAACAGTAGGGAACAGAGTCGTACTTAAGAGTTGTTCTTATTATCTTTGTACCAACATTGTACTTCCTTCCCTAAATCCCCTACCATTGTTTCACTCCAGATGAATTGGTGTTAATAATGGTAGTTGGCCAACCACTAATAAACACAAGGGGAAGACCAAAAGTTCCACTCCCATGTTGTTTATGTTAACAGCGACAATAAGCCAGTTACGTGATCCATCCATCCATCCAGCTTATGCTGTTCAGGGTCACGGGTGGGGGGCTGGAGCCAATCCCAGCTGTCATTGGGCGAGAGGCAGGGTTACACCCTGGACTGATCGGCAATCAATCACAGGGCTGACACACAGAGAAAGACAACCTTTCACACCCACATCTATGGGCAATTTAGAGAAGACGCAGGCATGTTCTGGTAAAATTTGCTAAACTCCAAAATAGGAAATGAGTGCCTGAGGATCCAGCTCTTTTGAATAGCTCTAATTACCATCATTAGATTCAACCTTGATGACAACCTTGGTTGTCCCTGGTATTATATATACTACTGGTATATTGTAGTAAAACTGCTTTGGTGTGTTCAGTATAATTCAGTATCAAGTGTCAGCTACCAAGAGAAAGCCTCTTCTCAGCCACGAGTAAATAAGCAATAACTTGACGAGACGAAGTGAATCATTTGGATTGCTGCATGTGTCCTAAAAATTGATGGTTAGATGGTTACAGTTGGATTCAGGTGTTTACTTGGCTTAAAGTGCCTCTTTTAACCTGTTTCAGAGTGACCTGATTCACACCATTGGGGAGAGCGCCGCCCTGGGAGCATCAGGAGTTGTTCTCTGGGGATCATCAGAGTATGCACGAACCCAGGTAAGACAAGAAATCACTACCAAAGAGTCTGGTGATGATGACATTGAAGGTTTTGAGATGAGCTTTAATTTTAAAGTCAATGAAGAGACCCCCGAAAAAGCTTACATTTTTCTTATAATGAGATAAATCGAACAGTCTTAAACTGAATGCCTATCATACCACATATACATTCTTTATTCTTTATTCTGAGAAAAATATAAACAAATGTCATTTTTCTTTACTCCAGGACATGGTGGCTTTTTGTTTTTTAACGCTGAGTCAGTCAAATTTATGTGTCAAAGAGGTCAGGACTTGATTGTTTTACCTCCTTTTTTTAACAGACTCGGCTGTAAATCTAGGAGTCAAGCTCAAGAGATTTTTTAATTTAAAACATGAAAACCACAAGTAGGATCTTTGACATTTTACAGACTAACGACTCTGTCTTCGTCTTCTGCCTCCAGAGGAACTGCCTGACAGTGAAGAAGTACATTGATGGCCCTCTCGGACATTACGTCATCAACGTCACCTCTGCTGCCAAACTGTGCAGCAAAGCGCTTTGCAAAAAGAACGGCAGGTGCGTCCGCAAGAGCCTGGACTCGGGCGCTTACCTGCACCTGAACCCCCGCTTCTTCCACATCCATCACAACCCGGCACCCAGAGGCCCTCGCTTCCACGTCAGAGGCCACCTCAACAACCACGACATCCTGGACATGAAGCACAAGTTCACCTGCCAGTGCTACCAGGGCTGGACAGGAGTTTACTGCGAGATGCCCCAGACTCCGTCACGGCCTCCTCCTCCTCCTCCTCCCCCACCTCAGCCCGTCATCCCTCTGCCTCACCCCCGGGAGCACAGCCTGCTGGGAGATATCCTGCTCCTCCTATCCCTCCATTTCTCCTGTCTGTGTATCATCATGTTCCTGGGACTCTGTCTGATCATTAAGTGTCTGATATTGTAGACAAAAAGACACTTTAGGACCACAGAGTCACTGAAGAGAGAAAACCAGACAGTTCTTTAGCACAAGAAACAGCTAATGTACACAGCTGCAGTTCCTCAAATGACCACTAGGTGTTACTCCAAGAGAACTTGGAAAACTTTCACTTCAAACATCAACAAATACAATGAGTGCTCAGTAGTTGTGTAAAGGTCATCTAATGTGTGTCTAAGTCGTGACTTTGATTTTCAATTAAAGAAAAAAATGGGTTTCTTAAAATGTTGCTGCAAAGGAACCAGGCTAATTTGTTGACTGAAGAAGTTGACCCTTCCATACTGATGCACTTCACATCCAAATCATTGTCCATTTCTAGAAAGTAGACTCTTGATTTTAAATGCCTAAAAACCTGCATTCTTTTTTATGGCCAGCAGGTGGTGGCTCAAGTAGTTGCAAAGAAAAGTCTGATTGTGTAGAAGTCTACAAGAAAACTACTTCTCATTGTTTTTTTTACCTCTGTAAACAGGTTGCTAATAATTTTATGGCCTTATTCGCCAGTTTCAGATCTCCTTCCATACAGCATGATGCTGAAAATGCACTACCAAGGCAGCCTTTAATTGCAATATTCAGACTTGATGATTTATTAAATAAAACAAAAGACAAGGCAAAAAACAGAAGGGCTTACTGAAAGAGTCCAGGTTTCAGAACAAACACAGACGGAGCCATGGAGTAAATCCATACTGGGAACACTGGGAACAAGGTTTCAGGAAGACAATGAACGAGCACGGTTAGGAACACTGGTGCTGTGTTTGAAATACCGTACTATACTAGCAGTACGTACTGATTTGGCCAAAATGTAGTTTACAGTATGTAAACAAAAGCAAAATGTGCAGGATGCCACAAATGCCCGGATGTCGTACTGATTCGGAGAAAATCTCCAGTATGCATTGGACCAGTCTACCTCGCCTACTATATCCCACAATGCAAAGCGCTGGAACGTCACAGCGGCAGTTGAACACAGCCAGAGACTAAAAACATACGGGGTAATCAGGGAGAGGTAAAACAAATCAGCACAGCTGAAGAAAATGAGGGCAGAGCACACATTCTGAAAGGCGGGAAAAACACACAAAGGCAGGAAGTAAAACAAGACATGACACACATGGTGCCAGGACTTACAAAATAAAACAGGAAACACTCAAACCAAACTCAGGACTGTGACGGTAACAAAACACTGACACTGAGCACGGATTAAATGAAATACATAACTAAACAACCAAATATATAACAACAACAACAATCATACATGATAACTTCTGACGGTGACAGCAAAACGAGACGAGTGACATCATGGCGGACACGATCACTTCTTTTATACAGTCCATGAGTTAAACACAGGTGCATACATAATAGCTTCTAATTTAGACAATCAGAGGCTTCATAGGAAATCCTGTCAACTACTGGAATCTTTCATACAGTTTATACAGACTGTTAACTTAAGCGCTTAAACTTTTGTCCCACTAAAATCAGCCTGTATATAAAAGCTGAAATAAATGTGATTCTTGGCTGTTATTTTGGTATTTTATCTCCTGCCAATACAGCAGGTAACCTATAGGATGTATAGAAACATGAAATATGCAGAGTTTGGCAAAATTGGGTGTAACTCAAGTAACACAACAAATCTCTCTGCATGCCTGTCATTCAGGATCAAAAGCATGGCTTCCTAAAATGGATCAAAATGCATCATGAAGTTAAAAATAGGAGGCAAAAAACGAGAAGAACATTGGAAAAAGCTAACTGTGTTTCAGCCTGTTGCAGACACAGCTAATTACTTTCTTCTGTGCCCAATGTCTGCTCATATAATAAGTCTGTGACTCTGTGTTTTCAGCGAGAGAAACTGAGCTGGAGTTTATTTTCTCCTGCAGGAACACAAAATAAACATTATTCTTCTGTAAAAACCTTCGTAAACGATGAATAAATCAACAGAGACAGTTCAGTCAGTCGACAGTCACAGCCATTTGTTTAACTCGGTATAATGACTGTAATGATGCTGACATCACGGCGAACACTTCATCAGCCTGCTGACAGTTTGGTTGTGATGGAGACAGTCAGTTAAATGAGTCACAGCGAGCAGCAGCGGGCGGGTCACATGACCAAACGCTTTAACAATAGTCCTGGGGGAAAGGGAGGGACGAGCTCTGTTTAGGAGGATGAGAGGAGGGAGGAAGCGTTTCTGGTGCAACAGGAGGTTCATGATTAACGCCAAACTGTCACAACAGAGTAAACTGTGGATTACACAAAGTGTCAAAGTCAGCTGGTTAGAAATGAACTCTGCTTTAACAGAAGCTAAAGAGTTCCATCACTCATCTGCTGCTGCTGGAGGATCAGAGAGCTGCATGAGGTCAATGTTTTACATTTTGGGGAAATACATTAAATATCTTTATTTTTGTCACAGCTCTGTAGTTAAAGCGGAATTGAAGAATGTTTAAACGTGAGCTCTATCTGACATATTTTGGATCTAAATAAATTAAAAAGGGACACAAAGTTTTGAAATCGAGACATGAGATATTCTTGTATTTTAACCTTTCGTTCGCGTACAGAAGTGATTGCGTTATGAACGTAATTGTTCACATACTGTGCACTACGCGTGTTACTGGAGGATACCTCTAGAGGGCGCACCAGAGAGCTCAGGCCGTATGCATCTACTGTATGTGCGGGATGTAAACAACAGACATGGCAACACTCGAGGAGGTTACTGTTACACACCGTCTGCTCCGTCCCCGCTCCGTCTCTCCAACATGTTCCTCTGTGCACAGACGTAACGCTCCCGGACTTGTTTCCATTTAGTTTTGCAGATTTCCACGTCGACTTCTAAAACAGAACTTATCTGTCTGCAGCTGTTTGACAGGCATGTTTGTCTCTGTGCAGCGGCAACGACACATCGTACAGATGTTTGTGGACTCGGTCTATCAGCTTGTCTTCAGAACTTTCTGACATTGTTGTCCCTGCTGCTGTGTCGACCCTGTCACACGCCCTCTGCCTCTACACTGCCCCTACTGCTCATGTGCAGACTGCATCTCGCGTTCACGTAGTGTTCGACTTACACAGTCAGTGTTTCAAACAGACGCAGAGAAAGCATAGCAGCCGCATGCACAGGCGGATGCATAGTTAAAAGCAAGTATATCTTCAGTTTAAGAGTCCTTGTTTTTGCAACTGACCGGCTTAGAGTGTGAATAAAACTGTCTGAAAACTCCTTTTTATCCAGAAACAGCTGCGAGCTACATCGCTCTCTTCAAAGCCACCAGCCAAACACCAAAACAACATGAACAAACCGCCTGATCACGGCAGCGATAGTAAAATTACTGTTTTTGTCAATGGAGTCTGGTGGCTCTGAAGAAAGCAAAGGCTGTTTGGGGTTTAATTAAAGCATCCTACCTGAATGAAACCGCCTGCAAAGCTACTTCTTCTTACATGTTGTCAGAGAGTTTGAAAAACAATGTGAACCTGTCAAACAAGGATTTTTTGTTGCTGTTTTGCTGTTTTTTGAATTGGCGCAAAAAATAAAGTTTATAAAAGTTTATAAAAATAAACTTATTTTTACCAGTTTATAAAAATACTGGATTTCCCCTTTAAGTTGCCTTGAGAAATGAGCTCAGGATGTGGTTAGCCGAGCTTGACACAAACACTTCGAGCAGGGGGAAACACCTTGACCAGCTCTGTCCAAAATTTAAATAAAGAACCTTAAATCAATCGTGACTCATCATAAATAAAGAATTGGAAAACAAAGCCCGTCTCTTGCAGCACCTCCCGACAAACAACAAGCTTCTATTTCGACCTTTGAAAAGATTCACCGGATGCATTAGGATGCATCCTCTGTGGACAATGACTGTCAGCCGCAGATGTCACATCCTTCACATGAGTTCATGCGACTCCGGCTGAGCTGAAGCTGACTCGGCTGAATAACTTTGACAGCTCGTCTCTGTCGGTGTTATTATTGGATTATAATGATTGACAGGCAAGGAAATAAACAGCCTCAGCATCTGCAATTCACAGTCCTCTGAGTTTTTTCTTCTTATAATCACAAACCTGAGAAAAAAAAAAGTCATTGAACGTAACAGCACAGAGAGAATATGTCAATGTTTCCTTTAACTTGTGTTTGTCTTATTTAAAGAGTTTACGCTCTACAACACTCGATCCTATATCCCCTTTTTATAGAACAAACTCCTGAGGTGCATAATTTAATATTTGTTAGATACACAGAAACCAAACACCTGTAATTTCACAAACCACAGACTCGGTTTAGCTCCTGTACTCTGACTAATAACCATAATCAGCTTCAGCCCTGTGTCAGCAGTCTCTCTGGATGCTCAGCTCGTGTGCAGACTGAGTTTTATGTTTTCTCTTAAAATGAAGGAAAAGAATATTTTTACAGTCAAGTTACCAAAACACAGTTTTTGCTCATTATAGCCCTTTAAAGGGAAAGTCTGCAGTCACTCTGCTTCTCTTGTTCATCAAACTACATTAAAAAAAACATGACTTCCCCCAAAACAGAAAAAAAGTGGAGTTACTTTAATAATTACATTTTAACATGTTTTAGAAACAGGTAAAAAAAAGTACAATTTCTATCTACACATATTTGTTTGTGTATTTGTCAAAGGGCAACCTCCAGGACTGAAAACAGTGAAGAAAAACACAGACATGCAGTTCCTCGATTGGCCACTAGAGGCTGGCTCCAAAAGTGAGTCAATCCCCATTAGGCCCCATGTTAAACTGTCAGATTTTACAGCAGTAATAAACATGTTTACAGACAGTCATTTCTGTCTTCATGACAACTGTACAGAGGTAAATCTAAATACCGTATTGGTCTGATTATAAGACGCCTCCCCTTTAAAAATAAAAGTGTTTTTATAAAGAAAACAATTTTATTTTACCTTTAAAATAAAATCATGTTTTCAATATCTTTAAGATTAAATTGCCACATTTAAATGAAATAAAAAGCGTTTCAAATCTTTTAAACAATTGAAGTGAGGTCTGTTTAAAGAGCGGTCCTGAAACATGCTGGATGTCAGCTCTGGTAACGGGCAGACATTCACTCTGTTGTTCAGTAACACACTCACACGCTCTCCTGTCAGTCTCTTGGAAGCGGACGCTTTGAGGACCACGGTACAATTTCTCTGTTAGCATCTGTTAGCTAAGACTGTTAGCATTTTTAAGATGTGGCGGTATGTATGTATATTGGCATTTAAAAGTCTACAGTCACCCTGAACATAAGACACTTTTCAGTCTTATATTTGGATAATTAAGGGCGTAATCAATTTCAGTGGCAGGACTGAACTTAACCTCTTGGATGTCGAACATTCTGTCCAAATATGGTCGCTTCTGGTTCTGAAAAACAAAGATGGCGACGGTCAAAATGCCACATTTGAACCATTTGGGTTGTCTACGTCCACATTTTATAACACTATACAGTCTATGGTGTTTGCAGCTGGGAACAAAGGACGTCTCCATAGCTACTAAATTCAAAGAAAAGAGACTCAGGATCTTAAGATAAAGTGGTTTAGACTGCTGAATGAACAGAGCGTGTTCAGAGTCTGACCTGTAATAGGCCTGCAGCTGTAATTGGCTGTGTGTCAGCAGTTCATCGCCTCTCCATCAGCTGCTCCTGCAGATTACAGACCGGGAGGGAGAGCAGATAAATATTTTTCCCCTTCATACACAAACAATTAAGGAGCTCTAAACTCGACTGATGATGCAGATGGATACGACTTCTAAACTTCACAACTGCCTCTTCAAGTCAGCCGGAAGTGAAGCTTGTTTAGAGAATGGTGACTGACCCTGTGGAGAACACATCATTTCCTCATTTTAGGATTACAATTTGTGGAGACGGAGGAGAGGATCCAACAGCTGTTACTGTGAACTCAAACCTTTGCTACCAGTTTGATACTGACTGCAGGAGAGGGAGAAAACGTTTTATTCTTTTCTTTTCTGGTTTGTTGTGTCGAAGTATTGTTCACACCTCTGTGATGTTAGACTAAAGGTCTGATTCACTAAAGCATTGTGTGGCTTTTGCTCCCGCTAAACCTGCACAAAAGCTCGCCTGCAGAGAGCTGGTGGGAACTGTGGCGCGGTGTTATAAGGGTTGTCACGCTCTGAGTTTACACGGATCATGAGTCAAGTCCACCTTTTGTGTGACCAAACAAATGTCTGTAAATAATATTTTGTCATTATTATTATAATCAGGAGATCAATCAGTCCGGGGCTATGCGAGGCTCACCCCCGTCACTTTGTCCACGTGTGTGCAGACGGTCTGGAGCTGTGACGCAGGACGGGGATTTGGCGAGCTGCTGTTGCGCACTCGTTTTAAAAAAATGAAGCTGCATTACAGAGTTAATATGGTAAACACCTGTCGAGTCTGGACAATAAACTGTTAAAGAGCTGCCCCCTCCTCTCCCTGCTCACCATCGATCTGTGCACGGGCACGAGAGCAGAGAGAGGAGGTGCAGACAGCTCCTTTCCACAGTCAGACACAAAACAAGAGCAAACTGTACGAGCTGCGAAACTTTATGGCCGTGTTTGTGCTTCAATATCATCAGTGGAGTTTGTTTTATGAATCAGACCTCGAGACGTGGCAGATAGCGGGGGCAAATGATGCAATTTATGGAGCTATCAGCGGCCGCCATTCTTTTTTGTTTCTCCAAATGTCTTTCTTGGTTTTACACAGGGAAAAGTAATAAACACAATTTACAGTCGTGTTGACAGCGTTCTGTGGTTACGAACTGCAACCCCACCTCCAGCTCGTTCCCATCCTCCTAAGCTCCCATCCCACCCACACCAGCTGGTTCCTGCACTGGGAGGACGTTCCCCTTTCCCACCCACCCAGGAGTCTCATTCTTGCACACACCAAGGGAAGACATCGTTATTCATTCTCGGTGAATTCGCCCCAATTTCCACTATGTATCGGGGAAGCTTTGCTCGGCACATCATAAAGGAGCCATGGATACCTACACAACACTACACATTCAGTCCAAACTTCAATGTATTTCAACTGGAAGAGTCAGTCTGTGCTACAGCATTAAGTGATGATGGCACTAACTTTTCCCAGCAGCCTTTGAGGCTTTTTCCTGGAAAATTCTTGCACTAAGTCAATCTTCACATAACCCAAACCCATAGAAGCTTTGGTGGAGAAACTTGACGAAGAACTGCTGCTGTTCTGTGATGATAGGACGCCAAACAGCTCAATTAGGTTTGAATAGAAAAGATAGTTGTTTTGTTTAAACTATAAAAGTAGTAAAGTACACTGACGTCTAATAATTAAACCCTGACTTTTGTCGTCTCCTCCAGTGAAAACTCCAACATGGCCGCTGTCCGAGCAGCCTGGCGTCAGACTGTTGATTCTGAATCCAGTCGACCCCTCAGATCCTGATCCCACATCAACACGACATCTCTGTGAAGCTCCCCGAGGGCCGTAAAATGCAGAGTAAGGTCGGTGGGCGAGGATGGCATCAGAAACAATAACATGAGTGCAGGGGAAACCTGGCAGTGAAACACAGAGCGTGAACTCCACGGACACGTTGGAAAGGAAACCACAGGACTGGGGGAGAGGTCACTGAGCTGGACGCTTCTGTTTAACATGTGTTAGCACGTGCAGACAGCAGACTGAGTAGAGTTCATGGAGGTCAAAGGTCAGACTAACTGTGCTAAAGGAAATGCTAATGTGATGGGCTGATAGAAACACAACTCTTCACATGAGATAAACCTTCTGTTCTTCATGGGAGGTTTACAGCGAGGAAGTGCTGCGTGACAGGAAGCGTGAGAGTTTACTCTTCTCGTCTGATTCTGTACTAGAACGTCATCAGTGCTTCCTCCCCGAGCAACAGATAATTGCTAACGGTGGTTCAAAGTGACTCTCATGAGCGACCCCCGGCTGCATGCCGTCCCCATTCTCTCGTCCCCTATTCCCAGCTCCATGCACCGTCCTTTCCAATGAAGGCAAAAAGACATTATCTTTAAAACAACCTCGGAATGATTCATAAAGTTTAAAAATTAAGATGCATTGATAAAATCGTGCAAAATGAGCTCCTCCTGAAAACTAAAGGAGAAGCAGTGGTTTAAATATGATGAAGGGATGATGACCTTCATCTGCAGCAGCCGCAGGAATCACTTTCCGGTTTCCGTTCTTTTAAGAGCAAATTTAATTTCTGTCGGCCACCAGGCTGCAGCGGCAGGCGTCATGCACGTTTAACAGATGAAATCAGCTCATTTTCTCCCGAAGCCGTCCACATTATGCAGCTCGTATCGAGCGCAGACCGACCCTCGACCATCAGATCCTCCTCGGGCAACTCGATGCTTCATTACAGCAGCAGGAGGGTCCGCGCAGTCTGAGCGCAGACATTTCCATAACACAGTCCATATGTTCGTGAGGAGGCTCCGACCGCCGCAGCCGGGGACGCTGAGGTTTCCGTGCAGGGGTGACGGGGGCGGGTGGAGGAGAGGGGGGGGTGAGGAGGTGAGGGGATGGAGCGGCCTTTCATCCATGGAGGTGGTGGAAACGAATCTGCAGTCAGGATCACAACGCTGGAGCCAGAGGAATCCAAATACACCCCCCAACCCCCACCACCACCAACCCCCCTCCACCCACTGTGGGAATGTGGTTTCCTTCACACACACACACACAAACACACACACACACACACACACACACACACACACACACACACACACACACACACTGGGGAAGAGGTATTATGAAATCCGTCTGTAGGTGTGTTTTCCTGTGAGTCTGCAGTTATTCGTAAGAGGAGTGTTTGTGTTTAAAGTGCAGCGTGTCTGTTCGTGTGTGTCTGTTCGTTTACTTTGTTCAAATGAATCTTTGGACACATTTGAAAAGTGAAAGCATTTAATAACGCTCTTCAGGTGAAACAGAAAATAAAAGATTAACATGTGTCATAAAACGTGTGTGAGAAGAAGTGCACGTAGCCTCTTGCAGCTGTGGACTCAGTTTAAAATCACTGCAGTTTTTCTAGTTGCCAGCAGGGGGCGACTCCACGTGTCTGTGAGAAAGTGTGATACTTCTCTCTTGATTTATTCCCTCAGTAAACATTTTCCTGATGACTTTATGGTCTCAATCTCTAGTTTCAAGTCTTCGTCAACACAGCATGATGTTCATTTTGTACATCATGCTCCCATTTAGAGTCATGTAGACCATAAAGCAGGGATGTTTTAGGGCGGGGCTACCAGTGATTGACAAGTCGCTAACACAGCGACCTGAAAAAATGTTTTTCAGTGCTCAGTGGAACTAAAAGACGCCAAGGACTCAGCTGTTTTGTCTTGGTAGATTTGTTGTGTTTAAAGCTTGTTTGAGTTGCAGCTGCAGTTTAAGGTCCCGAGACAGAACGTGTTTCAGCTGCTGGGCGGGTGTGTTGTTGTTTTCAATGAGAGGCTTTTTGCGCGCTGCTTTTGCGTTGCTTAGTGCCTCGTGTTTTTGAGGAAACGCTCCGAGCGGCTCTATTTGAAAACACTCAAAGCAGAAAAGCGCCCGACGTCATTGGCGTTTTTTCTCATTGTCCAATTGGATGAATGGAGAGGCGGGCCTTCCGTGGGGGTGACGACATCAATGAATCGCCGTGATCTTTCCTCCTTCTGAGGGTCTCATGTACCCACACAGATCTCTGTTTCCCTGTGTTTAATGTGATGGGAACAGCCTCTCACCCTCCATCAAAGCCAGAGAAAGCGCCCTCCGCCTGCACTTCTTAATGCAGATATAACTCATCTAATGAACACAAGGTTTAGTATTTAAGCTAGCCAAAAGAATGGGAACAGTTTTGTCAGTTTAGAAAATAACCGTTAGGTGAATGACAGCTAATGATTCGGCGGTTGCCTTAACAACAGCTCTTTTTTTTTAAGTCAGTGCGATGTGCCTCGCGTTTTAGAGCCTGCCGAACGCGCTCTGTCTGATCGGGACTTTAGAAAGTCAGAACAGGTTTCTTATTTTAAGTGACGACTTGTCTCGGAAAAGTGAGGACATTTTGGATCGTGAGGATATTTGTCCTGGATATCAAACAAACAGACCTAAAAAGAAACTCCATTCATGGTTGGCTTTTGTTTTGGTCATCAGTCATTATTTATTAAACGTTGAGCTTGCAGAGCTGAAGTTTGTACCCCAAATATTTAATGCATAAAGGAAAAAAAGAGCACTAATATCAGAGTATTTTACAACCACTTTTATTTGATGGGAAGTTGCATTGATCACACATCACATCAGGACATCATGACATCCATCAATATCACATATATACACAAATAAAAGAGCAAACAACACAACAACAGCTGCATTAATGCTGTGTTGTTTCATCTTAACATTTTTATTGACTACGTCTTCATTAGAGGAATTTAACGGCTGAGAGACGTTTGTACTTCCTGAACTCTTTGGCAGCTTCAGATGGAAAACAACAAAGTTCGCTCCAGGCCGAGTTTCCTGGAAGGAAAACTGAGCTGTTGTCTTTGAGATCAGATCAAACAAAGACGTCGTCTCCAGACAAAGTTCCTCTGATTTCTAGTCAACAAACGTCTCTCTCTTGAAGTGCATGATTACTTCCCACTGTCCGTCACCGCTGTTGGAGACTTCCAGTGGCTGCCATTGCAGACAACGTGCTGTGAGGTGTGTTCAGGGAGAGAATTACACCTGAGTTAAGAGAGGGAAGATCTGATGGAGTGACTGATTATTCAGAAGAGAGGAAAGGTGATGTATTATAAGCCTGGTTCTATAAACTCAGGTGGAGCCCTCTACTGGACTCTATGGGAACTACTCTCCACCTATGGAGCACACGGCAGCGCACACTTCCTTTTGCTATCCGACTCCCTCTTCAGCGAGTGCTGCAGGAGTGGGTCCCTTGGTTGAGGGCTCCGCCTGTGCTTATAGAACTAAGGTTATAATACAGAACCTTCGTTCTATATCACACAGGCTCCGCCCTCTACTGGAGTCTATGGGTACAGTGGGTGGAGCCCAGATGCACGAACGCCCAGATGCACCCAGTTCGCCCAGAAGCACGAACTAAGCCATCGTACCACCCACTCTGACCCTGAGTGGCAAAAGGTCAGAGGGCAAAACGCTCGCTGAAGAGAAAAAAGGGTTGACAGACAGAATACGTGCACGTGATTGGAGGAGAGTAGGACCCAAAGAGTCCAGTAGAGGGCGGAGCCTGTGTGAGATAGGGCAGCGGTTTTCAAAGTGTGAGGCGAGGCTCCCCTGGGGGGCGCCAGAGGACTTCAGGCGAGGCGCAGCGTGAGAAAATTACACAAAGTCTGCGGAAAGATTTCAGGTCTGTAAAAGTTCTTACTCCTCTTTGCTAACATCCTCTCATGTTTGAAGGTGATGATAAATAAATGTGGATGATCTAAAATGTTCATATTTTAATGACACTGTAAGTAGAGGGTGGTACACTCCTCCATAATATAGCCCTGTCCAATTATAAAATACAAACTATTCTGTATTTCTTCCTGCAGACGGACACATCAGTGGAAATGCTCTTACTTGGCTGACATATTTACTCAAACACGGTTAAAAAGGGGAAAATCCATGTGTATATTTACCAGAGGGACTCACAGGGATCCGGTCCGCGCTGACTTTTGTCTTCTGCTTGTAAATATGTGCGGCTAACCACTGGAATCTCAGCGCGGGCTGGGTTAAAGTGCCGGGTCCACATGTAATGTCACTCAATCAGTGCGGCGACTCTCTGCTCCACATGGAGGTGAAGACGCTGGTTAACTCTGCTGATGTGTCTTTACAAGGCAGAAACATGAAGAGATGTTTGTTATCATGTGACCCCGATGACTTCCTGTTCACATATTTTCCCAAGAGTTTGTGAGTTTGTGTGGTTTCACTTATTAAACTGGTTCCCACTCAAATGTGCAGCAAAATTAGAGAGAAGGAACGGGAACAATGGAGCACTTAGTGGTGAAAAATTCCCAAAAAAGCAGAATCTACTGTTTATTTCATGATGTCTGTCCGTACTGCTCCTATCACATCATCCAAATCAAAATATACCATCTGAAATCAGGAAATGTGCCTTTAATGTTTCATTAAAAGAGCTGAAGATCATTAAAGCTAAGGATTCGATGCTTTCTTCTGCAAACACAGAGAGCTCAAAGGATCTGTTTCATGGTCTCACGCTGAATTTATTCCTTTCTCATTAAACACATGCAGAGCAGATTTTAAAAGTTTGAATGCAGTGCTGTTTACGTCCATGTTTACTAGCTGGCTCTCTTCTTACTCGTACTTATACGCAATGGTATAGGAAGGAATGCGTGTTGTGTCACCCGCAATCATGTGTGTTTTTGTGCAAAGGCACGAGAACGGACAAAAGCACACAGAAAAACAAGCTTTAAAACATTAATAGTGGTTCTGTAGCTGCACGTTGCTCCTTTAACCCTTTAATGTGTTGTTTTTAGAATGATTTATTTCATTCTTGAGCAGCGTGGTTCTTTGGCAACGCGGCGTTTATACAACGCGATCAGGACATATTAAAATATACTGACTGTAAACTTTCCAGAATGTTTTTTTAACTTTAACAAACAAAAACTTAATACATTTTTTAAATGGGACGTTATATTTCATGTTTAAACCAGAGGAAATAAGATGTGAACGTAGTCGCTGAGTCACGTGTAAGTTATCAGCTAACGATATAGCACTCACTAGCTAGCTGTTTTAGGTGCATCTGTGTGTTACATTAACTGTAATGTGAATTGGGAGGCTGATTTTGGCTAGCACAAAAAATGTCGTGAACAGCTGACTCCTCTTTTATTTCAGTTAAACTGCACATTTGTACGAGACCAAACGGTTACAATGAACTTTTATGAACTGTAAACACACAGAGCAGGCCATGTCCAAAGCATACATACATACATTCTTCACTGTAGCTGTGTCTTAATTCAGCAGCTGCATCCTTCGAAGGATGCATCTTTCTGTCTGGTGTACGGAGGATTTCCTGTTTGCGTCACATAAGAGGTAGCTAGCTGGCTAACTAGCTAACATAAATAACGTCACCTAACTTAACGTATAATTTAAAGATTTTGTTTAAAAAGTTTCAAGGCCCCTTTCGTTTTTTAAACATTTGTATCCTTAGCTATTCAACCAACTTTTACATTTTTTTCTTCGGCCGCTTGAGAGTTTGCAGAGAGTTTGCCACAATACATCTCAGGATATGTTGGGCCGCGAAGGATGCATTCGAAGGATCCTACGTGGAAAAGGAGGACACATGTGTCGGCCGTATTTGAAGGAGCCTTTGAAATGGGACAGCCTTCGAAGCGCTGCTGTGACAAACACGTCCTCCCGAAGGATGCAGCCCCTGAACTGGGCGGCAGCTTACGACTGTGATGTTATCAGGGCGCTTTTTTTTTTGCACAAAACGAACTTTAAACAAACAGAATTTAGTAGAACAAAGAATCAAATGCTCAGAGTGTTTCTGAGTGCAGGAAGCTGAAACACGGCTTTTCTATGAGCCTGCTTTATCATGTATTTCACAGTAAAAGAGAGCACACACTTAACTTCATATTCACCATCCTGAATATGTAACTTTGAAAGAATTCCCTTTTGTCTGCTTTATCCACTTTTATAAATAAACATGGAGGTTATGTATGCAGGGTATGTAAGTGTAGATGTACTCACACACGCATAAACACACATGTACATGGACATTGTTGTTGTTGACATGTTTGTTTACGTCTGTCTTCCTGTCTCCGGCTGATTGAAGTGGATGAGTCGAGACTTTTCTCCCAGAGAGGATCAGACCTCAGAGGAGCTCAGCAAACTCTCAGGGATTTAAAACCTCTCTCTCTCTCTCTCTCTGCACTGTGTCTATGTCTCTCGCCCCCCTCCCTCCCTCTCTCCCTCCCTCTCTGCGCTCTAATCGCTGTGTTGTGGTGGTGACGATCCCTCCTCCCTCTCCTCTCCTCTCCGGGCTGTATAAAAGTGTGGATGGCTGGCTTGTGTTTCACACAGAGGGAATGAACTCGAGCCTTTCGGACGTACGGCGCAGAGGGCCACCATGACCCCTGCGGTGACCCCCGAGAAGAGACCCCAACCTCCCCCAGGCTGCTTATTATTGGTCGGTTTGCAGCATCTACAGGTGAGCTTTTAATCTCAGGCGCCAAGTTTTAACCAGCAAACTGTTGAAAGCTTGTTTTTGTTGTTACTATCAGGCTTAAAAACACTTTTCTGCAGCTTCTGTTTCGCTGCACAAAGAGGAAATTAAAGGGTATTTTTAAACACTGAGGGAGGCGGCAACCCTGGGTGTTACAGCATGGCTTGGGCGTCTGTTTTTGGGTGATGCAGGAAGGAGGAGGAGGAGGAGAGCTCTGTCATGCCAGGAATGTAGGCTCACCCTTAAGAGTACCCTCACCGTTGAGAAAGTTTGTGTTATTGTGAAATTGGACGCACGGCAGCTGATTCTTTAAGTCTCAAGTGAGTTTGTACCCAACAGGCTGCTGAAAAGCTGCAGTAATGTGGACTTTAAAGGTCTCATTTACTCACAGTTACAGTCATTAAGCAGCTGCTGTGACTCATAGCGACTTACAGTAAACTGTCAGAAACGCCGGCGACACGGGAGGTCACAGTTTGGGAGGAATGTGAGCGAGAGCAGCTGGATTAAAGTTCATCAGAGCGGCTATAAAAAGCTCTTTTGTGTTTACGGGCGCTTGATGTTTTCATTTTCCCCCCGCTCAGGCACAAAGGGCGAAAGTGACGGAGGTAAGAGAAGTCGGGAGTCTTGATTAGCTGACAGGATTTCAGGATTGTTCTTTAAGCTGTGCAGGTAATCTGAAGGATGATCGGCCCGAAGACGAGCAGAACTTTTGACAACTTATTGGCTAATCAACCAGGTAGCTACTTGCTTCTCTTATAGGCTAATATGTGAGTTTCATAGAGAACACTCCTCCCACACCTGTGTCCTATCCTGTATTTAATATGTGTTAAGCTGCAGTGCCCCTCCTTCCCTGAGGAAGACCGTCATGCAAAAACATCAGTACAACAATTTTTCTCCTCTGCAGCAGGACGATAAACATTATAACATAGTTTAGATTTGTGTAAAGGTGCGTAAATCTCGCTAAAAGTATCTGAAATAAGAGAAATTTAAGCAGCAGCTGTGATAATTTGGAACATTTGTAGGAAAGAAATCCTCTAAAAATCAGTTTCGGTCAATGGTGTGAAAGATCTGTTCATTTTGCAGCTGTAGGCCAAGTCTACACGTACACAGGTATTTTTCATAATCGTAGCTTTATCCGTCCTTTCGTCCACACAAATCTGTTTCAGGTCACTGAAAACTGATCTTTTGTAAAACTCCGGGCCAGGGTGAAGACTTCTAGGAACGGAGACGTGTAGACGGGGCAAGCTGTGTTTGTGACGTCAGGCTGTGTGCCGTTATCTCCTTCGTGAGGCGTCACTAATGAGTCCTTGCAAAAGAGACAAAACAGCGACGCGTCTAACATTGCTAACAGGACCTTTCACATGTTTACACATGTATGTACAGTTACTCATCCACTATGTGGATATATCATCCCCCTTCTCGATGTGCCATTGCAGCCCGCCAAGTCGTCTTCCCGCAAACGATTTTTTTGACTTTTTTTTTCTCAACTTTGTTCAATTTTTTTTGCAAACACAACAGTAACAAAGAGCTCAGGACTACGTTTGACTACACAATCAGCATATAGAAATAGTGACAATGGGAGAAATAAGAGCCAAAACACATCAGTAAAAGCTCAGACGACAAATGGGCTTTATAATGACAGTGTAACAAGCAAGGTGCAGAAGCACAGAAGGGGGAACAATAATCAGTCAGTGAGAACGTGTTGAAGCCACCGTGGAGCTGGAAAAAGTAAGATATGGAGTCCACGTCTTCACAAACTGTCCCTCTGAGGAGTGAAGAAGGCAGCTCAAATATTCTTATGCCAGTTAGCTTTAGTGGGAGGGTTGTCATTTATCCATGACAAAGGGTTTCATACAGTCTGCCAGAACTAGCACCAATAATTGCATCTTGACGCAGATGACCCAGGAGCAACGTTTTCAGACTTTTCATTGGCCTCGATTTTCTTCTTCTTCTTTGCATGACCGGGTTATATCGCCGGCTGTTGGTGCGTGTTTTTGATGGACGGGGCTTTTTTTATAACTGTGCTTGTGTGGATGTTTTTTAAAGAAATGAAGCAGGGAAAAATACCCGTGTACGCGTAGACATGGCCTTAGTCTCTAAATCCATTCAGTAACAAATGAGCTGCAGGTGCATCCCATCCATCCATCCATTATCTATACCGCTTATCCTGCTGAAGGTCGCAGGGGGCTGGAGCCGATCCCAGCTGTGGGGTACACCCTGGACTGATTGCCAGTCAATCACAGGGCTTAGACAGAGACAGACAACCTCTCACGCTCACACTCACACCTACAGGCAATGTAGGAGTTCACCTGACGAGCATGTGTTTGGACTGTGGGAGGAAACCAAGGGAACCCACGCGTGCACGGGGAGAACATACAGACTGAAAGGCCTGCTACGTTATTTATTGATACTAGAATGTTCTCTCACAGATCCCGAATGGTCTCCAATCTCATTGTGTGGATGTTACCAGCAGTGTGCATGAGCCAGAATGGAAATGTCATGTCTGAAATCCTTTTTAACCCTTTGAACGCTGCAGTGGAAATAGTCCCTCAGTTCTTACATTGTTTTCCTTATTGTGATTCCTTGAAGCGCTTCTCATCCCTAAATCTGCACTTTTGTAAGCTAAAAGGTCGTGTCATTTTGTGCGTTGGCTTTTATGTTGTAGACCAAGATCATTGCAGAGTGCTTATGTTTCTTTGTTTTTACACTGCAGCATATAAACGCAATGACATCACCGTCAAACGCACATTATGATGCAAAAGACAGAAGCCTTACTTTTGTGTTGAAGAAAGGAGGAATGCTGTAACTATCATTGTCTCTATTCTGAGTTAAACTTGATCTTGCAGAAGAGGAAGTCATTCGGACACTCTGTGGTCTGCACGCTTCACTGAAAACACTCGGTTTGTTTATAGACGGCATGCATTGTGCAAATCTTTTATTGTCTCTACTTTTGAGACATGTTTCTCCATCGTCCTCCTCAGTAGCCGGTTTGCACTGACGTCGCTTTGGCCAACAGGAAGTAGCTTCGGGTCTGTGGAGCTCTGACATTGAGCTGGAAACAAAGGGATATTTTGGATAAAGTAAACACCATCAGAATAAACAAAGGCAGTCCGGAAGGCTGGTTACGTAGCTCCGCTTGAGACATATCCCATCGTCCCTTTCATTATTTTCACCTCCGTTTAGCTCCGTCTCCGCTCGTCCTCTGAGGTCATCCGTCTGTTTTCTCCATCTGACAAATCCACCTCAAACCACAACTCACCAATCACGTCCATCCTGGCACACTGATCAGCGGGCTGTGATTAACTCTGGCTCTGCAGGGTGGAAACAGTTCAGACTTTCTGGTTCTCTTGTTTTCAGGCTCTCGTGTGACAAACATGAAGCGTTACCGCATTCAGTCACCAGGAACAGTTGTTAGAAACTCTTCTCTCTGCTCTGGTTAACATGTTCAACCAGCTTTGTGTGATTCATGGAAAGTCCTGCTGCAGAGTCATGTTTCCGGGGGGTTGAAGTGGTGACGGAGGGGACGAGCTGCAGTTTGGTCTGGATTTCCATGGTTCATGTTAAGGTGAAGTCTCTGTTTGCTGATGAAACACTTGAACAAGTCAGTTGGAGTCACCAGTTTATAAGGCTGAACACGAGGCTTCCTGGCAGAGGATTCACATGTCATTATGTGGGTGGATCTACTCGCCAAACCACCATTAACTTTACAAGAATATTCACGGTACCCAGAGCACGAATCCTTGAGATTTCTGTGACCCTCTGACCCTCCAGTGCGTCACAAATCTGCCATGGACCAACCAGCAGAGGTTAGTTTGAGGCATTAATCGTCTTGTCATCCCACGTTTCTAATTATTTTAATCAATAGTTTTTGGAGGCATCAGAGGAAGAAGGTTTGAGTTCCAGGTCTGAAGTATTGTTAACACAGAAACCTGAAAAATGAGCCTGTAGAGCTAGCCCCTCGCTTACGACAGTGCTAAGAGCAAAAGCAGCAATTTTATATGCGTCAGAACAACCAGCATGAAGACGAAACATTTTGTTAATTGATCCTAACACGTCTATAAACCCAGTTCTCCTCTGTCTCCACTAACTTTACCCAGGCTAGCACAAAACATAAGCTAGCCTTCAGTTTCTTTAGGCTCATACAAGCTGCACGAGCTAATCTCTGTAATCTGTATGTGTTGGACCGGATTTTGGTATCGGAAGTGTTCTGGTTTTTGTTTGCAGTCCAAGTATTGTTGACCAATCACATACCAGCAGGGGCTGCACGATGCCGTCGCCTCACAGCTAGAAGGCTCCTAGTTTGAAACCCCGGTTCAGACGTAGTGGGCCTTTCTGTGTGGAGTTTGCATGTTCTCCCCGTGCATGCTCGGGTACTTCCTCCCACAGTCCAAAGACATGCTCGTCAGGTTTATTAGAGACTCTAAACTGGCCATCTGTGTCAGCCCTGTGATTCACTAGCGGTATCAGTCAAGGGTGTAGCCCACCTCTCGCCCAATGACAGCCCCCCGTGTGACCCTGAACAGGGATAAGCAGTATATGGATGGACGTACCTGCAGGCTTTGGTTGCTTGCAGGAAAAACAGTCCATGTGTAACGCCATCCCGGGTCCCATCTGAGGAAGATTCCAGCTTTTTATTCATCTCTATGAACAGACAATGAACAATCTGTTCTTGGACGTCGTATCTCAACTGCATTCTTGCTTCTCAACTTGCTCGTCAGGCTGTAAACAATGCAGCGCACAGGAAGGAAGTCTTGGGTGGTCCTTCATCGCTAACCGCCGGCTGCAATGGAAGCCCTGAAGGCTATATCGCTGCTGCCGATGGGTTCAAAGATTGCACGCTAGCTAACTAACTATCTGACAGACTAACTAGTGACAAATGTTCATGAGATGTTGTAAATAACAGGAGCTTTATTCACTCAGTGCAGGGAGCATAACAAAGACCTTTTCTCAACCTGCTACACTTTCTGCTGACCAGTCTGAACATAAGCAGGGATGCACGGAAACCTCTGACTAATGTGGTTGCTTGTTTTTAATCGTTGTTAGCAGTAAGATAAGATAGCTTTGTTTTAAATGCATGTATTTAATACAGGCAGGCTCAATCAGCATACAGCAGTAATCCTGCAATGGTTTTTAAAGCTTTCGTGCAGTTACAATGTGACTTGGTGACGTCCGGTTGCTGTTGGAACATATTTACGTGCCAGATGGCGAATGTGAGGGAATCTGTTATTCTGGCTCCTGCCCCTCGGCCCTCACTCAGGGGTTCGGCTCGATTCCCAAACATCAAACCGAGGACAGGCTTCTCCCTCCCTCCTGGCATCTCTGAATGTGCTCAGAGTGCTCTCGTCTTTTTCCTCCCTCCATCAAACTGTCAGCTTCATTTACTCCCGCGCGCAAAAATGTTTTCTTTGGGCGTGAGGCTCACTCCTTCTCCAGGAGGAGCTGGTGTGAAATGAACTCGCTGGAGGTTGGAGAGGTGGCACAGCAGCACACTTACATCAAAGATAAACGCTGCTTTCCTTCAGATAAGAGTTCAAGCGCTGATCTGCTATCAGCTGTGAGGTGTTGTACAAACATTCCTGCCTTGTTGCTTCTGTTTGACCTTTGCCCTTCATCATCAGTCAGATTCAGGGACATCGCTGAGAAGCCAAAGAACTGTCCAAACTTCACTCACTGGCTACTGTGGCTCCAATTTCACCCAAAATTTCCCAAACGATGAAAATTAGACGTTCTCTCTCTTTCCTAGTTTCTGCTGAATGAATGGAGCCGCTCCACCAGAACCACAGACATCAACAAAGTCTTATCTTAATCGATGCCAGACCGGCCCGCGGCTCCAAGCTCCTCTGGATAAATAATTCACTTTGACACAAAGCCAAACCTGAACTAGACATGAACTTCAGTTTAATCTGAGTCTGCTCCCTGCCGTCTTTATGATAAGAACCATCGACCCGAGCAAGTGGAGGTCCAGTTCAGCCTCCCAGGTGACCCGGTCTGCGCTCACAGGGTGCCAGATTTACTCCAGCTCCTTTGATTAAACAATAAACAGTGTGAAGCTTCCATCCATCCATTATCTTTACCTCTTACCCCGTTCAGGGTCGGGGGCTGGACAGCTACCAGCTGTCATTGGGCGAGAGGCGGGGTTACACCTGGACAGGTCACCTGTCATTCACAGGGCTGACACACAGAGACAGTGTGATGAAATTTGAACGGGGGTGGTAATGCATATGGAAAGAAAGAAGGATTTAAATTGTATTGTACAGCTTCGTTTGAGATCATCGGGTGAGAGAGCAACACTGACAGAGATTCATGGAGCAACCACCGGGATCTTTATTTACAGGGCTGAATAATTTACACAGCACCAGTTAAACCCACTAAAGAAAGTCTTAAAACGTCTCTGATGAAAGTGGGTTAAAAAGGGGTAAAAGTCCAATAAAAGAAAGGGCGAGCAGAGCCAAGAGTCCTTCAATTAAAATATGAGGTTAAAAAGTCTCTCTGGTGAAAACAAGGGGAGACGACCGAACTCCGTTTGTCCTGGTTGAGCCGGTCGCCTTCCTTACTGCCTCCCACCGCTTGGCAGAGCTCCTCACTCTGCTGTTGCGTGTACTTTGCGTCGTGATGCTCTGGATTTTCCTCTTCTATCCAGCTGGCGTTCGGGCTGTCACTCTGTCGTTGCTCTTCTAAAGCAGGCTGTCTTTCTGTTAGCGCCGCCACCGAAGTTCTCGTTAATGCGTCCCTTGTTTGTCCGTCCTCGTGTCCCGCTCTCCTGTCTGCTCTCCCTCCGCAGTCCGTGTCTTTCCTTCCGTTTTCTGGGTTGGATGCCCTTCCCTCAGCCGCCGACTGGACATGGCGGCCATGTTCCCCATTTTCATTGGTGAATGAAACTGTCAATTAAAAGCAGGGCTACACAGCTGCAGGTAATCACACATTAATCGTCACCTCAAGGCCAGAAGTATACTCACGATCACGAAACCAAAAGCAATCCTAGAAACACAGCAGTCATAAAATCAATTAAAAAACAAGTTATCATTAAAATCATGAATAAAACTCAATATAAAAACATGCATAATAAAAATGTTCAATCAATAAATAACCTTAAAATCAATCCTTCCCCCTTTTTAGAGACAATTCAGAGTCACGAGTGAACCTAACGAGCATGTCTTTGGACTGTGGGAGGAAGCCGGAGAACCCGGAGGGAACCCACGCATGCACGGGCAGAACATGCAGACTCCACACAGGAAGGCCCACTACGTCTCGAACTAGGAACCTCCTAGCTGTGAGGCAACAGCGCTAACCACCTCACCACCGTGCAGCCCTAAAAATAAGCAGTGTTTTAAAATGTTCTTGCTTTTCATAGCTTTGAAAAAAGTTGTAAACATCTCTTGCAGAAACTTGCAGCCACTGTTTGTGAGATCTTTCAGATTAAAAACGGATCTCTACAGAGATGCACAACCATGTTTACGGCCTCCAAGCTTATTGAGAGGAGAGTGATCCATCTGTCACACCTTGATGCTGCCTAACCAGGAGGAGCAGTTAGTAGTACTCTGAGATTTCATGCTCACGTGGAAAACTTCCAAAGAGAATAATCAGAAACATTCCTACCATCAAATCAAGTGTGCCCCGCTCGCTGCCAGGCTTCTGATGGAAGTGGTTTCAGCTCCATTATCCCTCCGAGCATCCATACGTTCGCTGCTTTGAAAACCGATCTGTTTTCACTAAGTGCGGCAGGCAAATGATTTCCAAACGAAGGGGGAAAACTGGCAGGAAAAGAAAGGAGGGAATAGACCTTGATTCCAAACCGACATATTTCAGAAGGGAAAGAAAACAAGGGGAAGCGGATTCATTAAAAGTGTTTAATAGTGCTTTTCAAGAACACTGCTGCCTGAGAAGATGGAGTGTTTTCATACTGCCATCCTGGTTGACTTTTTATTTAATGTTCACTTGAAATCTAAATTGATGTCTAAGTTTTGTATCACATATCTTGGGTCCCTTTTATGCCAGTATAACACCAAACAATGACTCTGTTGTTTTATCTATATTTAACGGAACCTTTGAGCTCGTATTTCCTGGAAAACATGTTGATGAATCACTAACCAATATCAAGTCCTTTTCTGCCCATAACTCCCCCGAGCTTTCACTGGACCTTAAACTGTATTTCTCTGAGTGACACAGAAAGAAACTAGGCCAAAACAACTTACGCTCAGAAGTCAGACGTCTTGTTGCCCTCTCCGTCTGCTCCCCGGCTGGACGTTTGGGACGCGGAGACGCAGCACACTCGAAACCTCACCGAGACATTTGGCACAGAGGTCTGTCATTGTGGCCTGAGGCTTCAGCTCTGGTCAGAGGAGGACTACATGTGGACGGGAGAGCGGCGGTCTGTTCAGCTGAGGTCCTCCCTCCAGTCCCTGGGTGTCAACTGACTTCCTCTCTGTGACCTCTGACCTTTGTGTGCCGTGGAACTGAGCCAAGAAGTATTTATGTTTCTGAGGACTGTGGTGGTCAGGGGATGAAAATAGACGTGGAGTTTGATTTAACACAGAACCAGAGTTTAGATGTTAGCTGCCAGTTGTTCCTGTATCACCATGTAGTTGTTTTATGGACTAAATCTTCTTTTTGTCTGAAAAACAGAAACCAAAGAAAAGACTAACCAGGTGATTTTTAGAAGCTGGATTCAAAACATGTTTAAAGAAATAACTTGATCAAATAAAAGCTTTTTTATTTTCTCCAATCAATTAATCAACTCGTTGTTTCATAGTATTTGTTTCTGTAAGACAACTCTGTCGATCTATCATCCATCCATCCGTCCATCAATCCATCCATCGTTCTATCTGTTCATTGGTCTGTCCAAGAATCCGTTCAAACATCTGTCCGTCCGCCCGTCCATCTACACATCCTTCTGTCTATTCATCCTTCTATCTGTCCATCTATCATCCATCCATCTTTCTACCCCTCCATCCATCTATCCCTCCATCAATCTATCCCTCCATCAATCTATCCATCTACCCCTCCATCTATCCTTCTATCTGTCCATCTATCCATCCATCCTTCTACCCCTCCATCCATCTGTCCCTCCATCTTTCCTTCTATCCCTCCATCTATCCCTTTACCCCTCCACCCATCTATCCTTCTACCCCTCTATCTATCTATCTATCTATCTATCTATCTATTTGTCCATCAACCTATCCATTGTTCTATCTGTCCAGCCATCCATCCCTCCATCCATCCCTCCATCCATCCCTCTATCCGTCCCTCTATCTGTCTATCTGATGGTGGCCTTCTGTCTCTCCGGTCCCTCATGAGGAATGTAAATTGAATTTCCTCAGCTGGATCCTGACGGAGGATTTGCTTTGATGCTGAATGTTCCAGATGTTTTACTCAGACGCAAACATGGAAAATCTATCGGCTCATAAAATCACATGTAAGATCCGAAGCTCCCACAGAACTCTGCTGTGAGTCGAACACTTTAACACTCAGACAGACGGACAGTAAAACGGGCGTTTATTCAGACGACACAAGCGGTTTGGGATCTGTTGAGCTCATCCAGCTGTTACATCCATGAATCCACTGAACAATAGAAATCCAGTCACAGGGTCACGAGAAGTTGAAGAGACGTCTGCAGACGGGCTCAAACACAAGCTGTCATTAAAAGCTTCGGTTCCTGCTGTATGTTCTGCCAGTCGGCCAGCATTGTGAAACACTGCAGGAGACGTGATGTCAGACGCTGTGTGGAAAACACCGGAGGTTTCTCCGTTTACACTCGAACGCAATGTTTGGTTCAGGAGGTAAACAACTTCAGACTTAGAAAAATACGTCCGATGATCCATTTCCTCTCTTGTCTCTCAGATATTTTATGTATAAGGTTATAGTTTCTCGTGATGGTGTCACCTGGAGCTTTTGGTAAACCTTCGCACCTAAACTAAGACAATGTTAACATCGGTCAGGTTTAGTTAAAGATCAGGGTTTTGCTTAAACTATAAAGTCCTCGACATTTGTTTTCAGACAGGACATACAGCCATCTCCAGGGGAAGGTCTTGTATTGTAACTGCGACTCTGTTGTGGAAAGAATTGTGTGTACATGCACATACATGCTGTGATTTTATCCAAATTATACGACCATGCTAAAAAAAGTTGGAAAAATACTCAATATTGATGTTTTTTCTCTCTCCCACCTTTTAGGATGATTGACAGCTGCTCCTCCTGAACCCCAGGATGCCTGTGGTGCCAGTGGGCGGGTCATCCTCCTCCCAACATGTGGTACCTGTCGCCCTCACCTGCTCCTGGCTGCTCCTGCTCTTCCACGCCGCCTTCGGTCAGAAACCCGCCAAGCTGCCTCTGATTGGCCGGAAGCCCTTCATCGCCGCCTGGAACGCCCCGCTGGACTTGTGCACCATCAAGTACAACATCACCACCAACCTCGACCGCCTCTTCCACATCCACGGGAGCCCGCGTGCTGATTGGACGGGCCAGAACGTCACCATCTTCTATGCCAACCGGCTGGGCTACTACCCTCACTACACACCGCAGGGTGTCGCCGTGCACGGCGGCCTGCCGCAGAACTGCAGCCTGGACCTGCATCTGTTCAAGGCCTACCAGGACATCAACCACTTCATCCCTGCGGAGGACTTCCGGGGCCTGGCTGTCATCGACTGGGAGTTCTGGCGGCCTCAGTGGAGCCGTAACTGGCACAAGAAGGACATCTACCGGCGCAAGTCGAGGGAGCTAACTGCCAAGGCGTACATTAATGTGACCAAGGCGCAGGTGGAGGAGCTGGCACGGCGGCGGTTTGAAAAAAGCGCCAAGGCGTTCATGCAGAGGACTATACAGCTGGGGACACGCCTTCGCCCCAACGGACACTGGGGTTTCTACCTCTACCCTGACTGCCACAACTACAACCTGCACGAGCAGAACTACACGGGCCTCTGCCCCCTGCTGGAGCGGATGAGGAACGACGAGCTGCTGTGGCTGTGGAATAGCAGCACGGCGCTCTTCCCCTCCGTGGCGATCAGGAGAAGCCACACCAACAGCATCAGCAACCTGCACTTCTCCCAGCACCGGATCCGAGAGTCGCTGCGCATCGCCTCGCTGACGTCTAAGGAGTACGACCTGCCCACCTACGTGTACCTGAGGCTGGGGTACCGAGATGAGGCCCTGGCCTTCCTCACCGCAGTAAGAGCTGACTTTATCACACAATGTTTTATCTGAGTTTATTATTAAGTGATTTACATACTGAGCTTATTTTCTTGTATTCTCCTGTTATCATTGTCCTGGTGCACAACAAAGGAGTTCATATCCTTACTCTGATTAACTGGACAGGCTTATAACAGACCTGTAACAGCCACAGGTGCTGTAGTTCTCACTTCTAAAACAAATTGCCTGCCCTGCCTTTAAAACAACCATACCTGCCTCGCTCTGATGCACACATGACTGGAGATGCTCTCACGTCTGTTTCAGCGTCTGCAGTAAAAACATCATTTGTTTCCTTTACCAGAAGCAATCCTACTTTAACCCTGTCTGCACAAAGACCATACATTATTATGTTGATTATTTTCTGTTTCATCCATCTGAATCTGAAAACGTAACTAGTGAATGTATTAAATTATTTGAATTACTTTACAATCCACAGTATCAAACTAATGCAACTTTTTCACATGTTACAGATCTTCTGCATGAATGATGTTCTGTTTCTGCACGCCTGTTTGCACTCATGGTCATTGTTCTGTGCCTGAATTTAATGACTGCTGCCATCTAGTGGAGATGCACAGAAAAGGCAGCCAAACACTAAACGCTGTGGTTTCCTTCCTCGACCACATTTTGCTCACTGCTCTGCAGATATCCGTCACCCTCTGAGGCCCTTTACTTTGCATAATATCATAGTACACATCTATAAGTCATTCTGTCGGTACAGATGACATGTAGTTATGTCTTTACAGCTGCATTATGTAAAAAAAAAATGATGATGATGCTTTATGCTTCATTAATTGCTTCCTGCCACTTGCTAAACCCTAAATGAATGTTCCCTCTATTCACCTGCCTCTCTCAAAGCTTTGGACGTCACAAGAGCAGGTGCTGCTTAAAGTAAGTTAATGTGTGTTCGTGACAGAAAATGTGAAATCTGAAGTCTGTCTGTGTTTCCTGCAGAAAGACTTGATCCACACCATCGGGGAGAGCGCTGCGCTGGGGGCTGCAGGATTCGTCATCTGGGGAGACCTTAACCTGACCTCGTCCAGGGTGGGTGTCCTGTGCTATCTGCTAAAATCCCACAAAATCTTCCCTCCCTCCTTCTCCCTATTTAAGTGACCTGCTGGCTACTGATTCAATGACAAACAGGAAATACTCAGAAATAGATTACACTGTATTTGTTGTGTAGACAGACGTGCTGTTTTCACACGTGAGGAAGTCTGACTGTTACTTTGATGTGACAAATATTCTTTTTCAAGCTTCGTTGGACTCCAAACTAACCACAGCAGGAAATACTTGGTGAATTCTCTTTGACAATTTGAAAGCGACGCATTCCTCTTAATCGCCTGCAGAAGTTCTGTCTGCATGAAAGAATAAAAGATAATCTAAAAAGCAGTTTTCTGGAAAGCTAGCGAATTAGAAGAAAGTGGGCTTTAAGGGAGGGCTGCCTGGAAACATGAGCTAAAAGAGCCCACAGAGGAAAAACTGAGGGCCAGTGTAGCATAGAGAAGGATTCATTACAACTGTGAACCCTGCAAAGCTACGACAATATAGAGCTGTAACATGTTCTCTCTGACTCTCCTGATGTGTCTGCTTGGTTTGACAATCTTAGTTAGCTGCTACACCAGAAGTCAACTGTCGTCATCATCTCTGTACTAACCATAGATTTTTAACTCTACTTTGATGAGATTGAACGCTCATTTAATTTAATTTTCGGCCACTAGGGGGTACGTTACCCACACAACACGGTGACTTACACAGAGTCAGGTGTTATTTCTTTCCTATCTTCTCCTCTTGAGGACAGTGCTGACAAAGCTTCACTTTTTACTTCTAACAAATCTGCATCATGATGTTGAAATGTGGGCAAAGGTAAGAACCGTTAATAACAAGTTTCTCTTTCTGTAACAATGCAGCATGCGGGAATGGAAGGCTCGACAGGAAGTCGGTTATCGCTTACCGCCCGGCACGTTCACAGGTGTCGTCAGAGGCGAGATCGTCTCAAACTATAGCCGATGGGATCTGAGATTGATTCTTTCCTAACGTGGCAAACCTAATCATACTCTGCTGTTATCAGCTTGAATTCATTGCCTCAAAAGAGCTACAGAAAGAAGTTCCTGGTTTTGGGTTAATACGGTACTTCCCGTACGACCACTCCATCGCACTTCGTGGCTCTCCATATTATGCACTTGACTTCATTAAGGCTGCATGTTGCAGACAAGAAATATACTTCCAATTAACATACTGTAGTTTGATATTTGTGCAGAGGGACGCACAAAACTCAGTCCGACTGAACCTCACAGTAAATGTTGTGTTGTTGTGTTTCCTCAGCATAACTGCTCCAAGGTGAAAGCCTTCCTGAGCCACCGCCTGGGTCAGTACATCACCAACGTGACGCGAGCCGCCGAGGTCTGTAGCGAGTATATGTGCCAGGGGAACGGCCGCTGCGTCCGCCGGGACCCCCTCTCCCCCCATTACCTCCACCTGAGCGGCAAGAGCTACCGCATCAAGAACTCAGGCGATGGAGACTTTACCGTCACTGGGTGGCACTCGCAGCACGAGCTGCAGCTGCTAACTGAGAGGTTTCGATGCCACTGCTACGAAGGCCACGAGGGCGAGCGCTGCGACAGCATCAACATAGTGAAGGAGGACGACGGGCCGTGGAGGGAGGACGGGGAGGACGAGCAGGAGAAAATGAGGACGAAGTGGGAGGACGAGCAGGATGAACAGTTGGAGGGAGGGCAGAGTGACGCTCCACGGACCAGCTACAGCCTCCACCTGATGCTGCTGATGCTCCTGTTGAACTTATCGTTAGCAAGAACAGTCGTATGATGCAAGCAGGAGCCATTTTTAACACAGCTGTGTACAGGTGTTACTTTTCAACATACAGACACACACACAATGTCTTTGTTTTTAAGATGAAAGCAGGCATGCATCCATACATTATATTTACTCAGTCTTCCTGTAAGAACGAGGTGGTAATAACCAGCGTAACGTCAGATGATCATCCAGAGCTGCAAAAGCACAAAACAAACACTGAAAGTGATCCTGTTATCACGAGAAAACCAGCTTTGTCATCTCTAGGTAACAGGATAAATAAGTCTCCAGCAAACAAATGAAATTACTCGTCATCACGGGAAAACTTGGTAAATAAAATGTATGGATGCATGTCCGCTCAGGGCTTCCGTAGCAGAGGGAACCAGGCTAACTCCTGTTTGGCTCACAGGAAAACAAACTTCCTGCAGCTAAACGCCGAAACGAGCAAAATGATTGGTGTTCAATGTGAAATGAAAACAAAGAATGTTTCTGACAGCCGTCGTGTTGAAAAGTAACTCGTGTAAAGTCTCTTTTTGAAGGAGTGAAATGGCACTTTACATGATACAGAGATTTAGCATGTTGACTTGAAACATGAAGGTCCGGTTGATTGTAAAACAGGTCACCTGGTTGAACGATCCGCGCGGCCTCAGCAGCAGGAATGTTCAGCTTTATACTCTGTTTGTTAAACTGTGGACTGCATCGCTTTCAGCAAAGAGGCAGGTTGGAAAAGATCTCAGTTACTTTTTTTTTTTTTTTACTTTTCAGGCTTCACAGGATAATCCTCTAGTTCCTTTCGTGAAGACACAACAGCCAAGACTTTTAATGGAAACCAAAGGGTGATAATACTAACCACTCAGCCATATGCAGGAAAGTAATCACTAACATTTGATGCTTGGTCTGTGCTGTTTTTGAAGCCATCCTTAAAAGTGTCTTTCTGAATTTTTTAAATCACAGACCTTATTTTTTTCTACATATTTGATGTTCTAAATAACCCATAGGTGCAAAAGGTTTTTGGTTTTCTCTGCAGATTGCTTCAGTCGGCAGCCACGAGTCTTTATGGCAAACGTTCCCAATCAAACGTTCACTCAGAGTGCTTGTTTTTGCCACTGACAGGATGCCAACATTACAGGAAGCATCCCTACAGATACAGCCAGTTATTTTACCTTGCAGAACACGGGCGTTGCTGGTCTACCTCTGCCTTGATCTGTTGGTTTGTTTGACTTGTTATGTTGTGCTGCATCTTAGCTAACCCTGACAAGCTAACAATGCAGACAAGACTAACCAGTCTAAGCAGCAGTGGACCAGCGACTGCTGTCTTCTGCAATGTAAAATTACTGTTTTTGTCAATGGAGTCTGGTGGGTGAGAAAAAAGTGATGTAACGGCTGTTTCTGGTTTCCCAAAAAGGATCTTCCTCTTAACAAAAAGGTCTGTGTCTGTAGGGATCCTTTCTGTAATGTTGTCAGACACTTGGAATAACAATCTGAGCCCATCAGTGTACGGTGGCCAACAAGGGCGTGCTCGCTGCAACGGCCCATGTATCTGCAGGCGTTTGCTCTTGCATTTGTTTTGGACTTTTGCACGTTATTGACTTTTGCACGTACACCTTTGCAGCGAGACTGCCCTTGCCGGCCACCAGAGTCCAAGGCCGAATTTAAGTGAAATCTCCTTCAAGTTCATTTGTAATGACAGGAAACTATTTCACTTGACATTCTACATAAAGTTTGTATATCTATTGTGTCATATTCGCTGGTAGTACAGCTCGTCAGGAAAGCCCCATATTTGAGCCTGTTGGGACGTTATGTGACGTGCACATCTTGTAGGTGCTCTTTATTTCACTATATTATGTATCTGTATCCTGTCCTTTACTCTTGTTGGTTTTATAACTCCTAACGATAGAGGATCGGGTTTGTTTTTTGGTGATTATGTAGAGGTGGATGTTGCTACATCTCAGTTCAGAGGATTCAGATCAACAGACTGTGTGAACCTAAAAGAGATATCTTGTTGTGGCTGAGAGGACCAAGCATGTCTCTACCTCTGAAGCTGCTGTACAGTACTGTAGGTATGACGAAACACTGAACAGGATGTAAAAGATGGCACATACTTTATCTGGACTCATGACTCAATACAGGTTTCTAACAGCTACTTCTTGCCAAAGTTGGTGGTTCAGTTCAAATCAAAGTGTATTTCTAGGGAAGTATATTAAAAAAAATGTCTCCTGCAAAAGTATGACTGGAAAGAGGGGGCTGACTCTGCAGGTTGGAGGTCTTTGCAGGTGTGTTCAGACCAAAAGAGACAATGATATACACGGCTTTAGGTCATTTGGGAAAGTTGCTTTGTTGCAGGAAGCTGTGCTTTCATCAGCTCTGAGATTTGTCTTGATGTTGCATCCCAGTTGGTCCCCTTTGGACTTTTGTTGCAAGTTGCTTGTCGTCTTGCAGGCAGACCTGACAAAGCATGGATAGACTTTCTAGGAATCTGCATCCTGATTTGAGTTTTTCCTGCATCCTTTCGTCCAATTAGTGCAATTAAATGGTTAATTTTGGCGTCCTGCTGCTGTTGGAGGCCAGATTTCAGCCCACTTGTGACTTGCGAAACTGCC
This sequence comes from Semicossyphus pulcher, assembly GCF_022749685.1. Lineage (NCBI taxonomy): Eukaryota > Metazoa > Chordata > Actinopteri > Labriformes > Labridae > Semicossyphus > Semicossyphus pulcher. The sequence goes on from NW_027211759.1 coordinate 3,134,817, forward strand.
ACTCAGCTGAGACAGATGGACAGACGCTGCACAGCTGAAACAGAACGCTGGTAGTTGGTGTCTATCAGAGAAATCTTGGTGCTGATCTGAGCAGCTCATCACACTGGGCACTGGTCAGCCTCAAGTAGCAGGAAGCATGAACACAGCTCCTGGGGGAGGCAGTGAAACGAAGTGAGCTGTGTGCTCTGTGTGGTGGAGTCATGAACTCTAACCTGAGAGGGTGGTTATTGTTGCTTTTGTTTTAGTAATGAGATTAAATAAAATGATCCGACTGTCAAACTCTCTCTCGCCTGAATCGTTCCAAGCTTTACCCGTAATCCAAGCAGCTACTTAAAAATCGTTCTTGTCATGAACTCCACCCGCTGTCGATGGCAGAATTCCATTGGACGTATGTGGGGGAGGTCTGTGTTTTTCTGCCAAAGCTCAGCGTAGTTTGACCAGTAGAGTAAGAAGATGGAGGAGTCCGAGGTGAGGCAGGACATGTCGTCTTCAGGAGTCGATGCTGCATTTGATTTTAAGGGAAATGCAACTAAAAGAGGACTCCAGGACTTGTTGGCTTTCGCTCTGAGAAAAAGACCTTTTGGGACGAAGTTCACTTTACACTTGAGTCTTTTTACTTCACACTCAGTCTGAACACACCTTCACGCCTCAGCAGCATTGACTGCACACAATGAGCTGCATAGTTTTTCTAATAAACTTGAGCTGGCTAACGTTAAGAAAAACCTGCAGATTCACGATTGTAATTTAAAAGGTCAACAAAAGCCAGAGCAGAGGTGGAGATGGGACCATCCCCAAGACGTCTCATGAAAGTTTTTGTACCTCTCTGGTCTTTAAAGTTGAACATGTAGCATCTGTAACACTGATCCTGTTTTAAACTGAATCAGTACGTTCATCTCAAACAATCCTTCAGGTCTGAAGAGTTTCTCTCGACTCACCATGATGCAGTGACCGTTTCCTGCACTTATTCTGTATCTTTGTTCGAAAGATTGTAAACTAAATATGCAACGAGCACTATGCAACACATGAGAAATGTTACCTGAATGTAAATGCACTGCAAATAAAGACTTTTCTTCTGTACACCTGCGTCTTTTTCTGTGCACACAAAAAGAGGATTTCATGGGAGCTGTTGGCGGCCATGTTGGATAATAGAAGAAACAAGTTGTGCACGTCACGTATGATTAGTGTAAGAGCCTTTCAAGGGTGCTAGTGTGGCTGCAAAAAAATATCCTGAAGGGGAACGGAGATGGAAACAAACAGTAAGTTTCTACAGCAGACCTGAATTATCTCTCAGCTGGTTTCTGTCCAAAAGGAGGAAGAGGTGTGCGCGAAAAGTGACGCTCGCTGCTTTCTCACCAACGATGACACATGAAAAATATCACACTCACAATGGTTCATCCGTGGGAAACAATTCAGAGACAGAGAACTGTTCCTGAAGAAGCTGCTCAATCAAAGAGTTGAACCTCTCGATAGTCATTAAAACGACGGGAAGCTCAGAACAAAAGTGAACAAAAGGGGGATCAATGAGTCGTCGATGAGTCACCGGTTTGGGTTACCATCCCTGACAACAGCTTTTTGATATGGGGCAACACTGGCGGAAAGTTGCGTCAAAGCCTGGGCTGTTAAAACACTACCATCTTCTCTGCATCACTTTGCAATAGTTAAGACAAAACTCACACATGAAACATAAAAATAGGCAGTGAATAAAAAAAGGTCAAAAGCGAGGGAGAAGCATGCAGAGGAAAAATAGGCCAAACATTCCCCTCATGTAGTCAGCAGCAAAGAAAGTGTGACCGACTGCAGAAGACGGTACAAGATGTGGTTCTAGTAACAAACGCACTAACTTTGGGACTTTCAAATAACGAGAACACAGAATACAAGCTTCAAAAACGTCGGTACCAGCAGGGTGATTGCCTAAATGTTGTCACCAAGCCAGAGGCCTTCTGCTAACTCCACAATAAACACTACAAACACATGTGATAGAGACATTAAACAAAGGGCACATTTGAGGTGACGGCATGCAGAAGAAAAAAAGGCCACTGTTCTGTAGGCAGCTCAGGCCCAAGTCAGATAATGCTAAATATACTTTAACCTTTCCCTTTAATCATGCCATCATCAGTTTATCTGTGTGTTTTCTGTACGGTCGGTCTGCACTTGAGCAGCTGCTGAACTGTACAGAAGAGCGGAAACTCTCAATGCTCTGTCATTGTGTTGCAGACATTGAAAAAAGGAAGTACTAATACTATCTTTCAATCTATGATATTAAATGCATGATATGCATGATGAGTGTAATTAAAGTTTAATAATTAAAGATTTGTTGAACTTTTCTTCATCTCGTTCACTTTTCTTTTAGTCGTTTTGGTGCTTTAGTCTAAAGTTGTTTCCACGCCTCCTCATGGCAGAGATCCTAAACACGAAGGTCTCTGTTTCTGCTTTAAATCTGACATTAGAAACACAATACGAATGGTGAGCTAATGTTTCCATGTCTGTAAATGTAAATAAAACCAGTAACGAATAAATATAATTAAACCACAGAAAGTTTTGTTTTTTCAACCAACAAGAGACTAAAAAGAGTAAAAGTCCAGGCTGGACCTGAAAACATCGATCAGATAACGATCGATCAGAGTGAAGAAACAATTTCCTCCGACACATGAAGCAGCAAAAAACAGACGAGGCAAAGAGAAGTTCAGAATCAGCCAACAGTCTGAGAAGCAGCAGGTAAGAGCTGATGGTGAATATGTAAAAATATTTACTTACTGTGTCTGATATGATGAAGGAGGTTATTGTGTTCATGTAATCTTAAACATGTGTTTTCAGTTTTAGAGTTTGTGGGATCTTTTAGCATATTGGTCGCTAACTGTGTGAAAATTAAAGTAATTTAAAATCACTGTTTGTGCGGTAAAATAAACTTATGTTGAGTTTATATTTATTTATTTAGCTACAAACATTTTTTTCTTTTTCGTTTTATTTGGTATCACAAAGTGATTCACGCGTAGACAGAATCGTATATATGAATATGCTTACAAACTGTGGTAACCATGTTAACATTATTGTTGCACATGTCAAACTTATAAAGTGTGAAATGTTACTCAGCAAGTTTTATTTTGAAACTCCAACTGAACGTCTTTATTATCTGTGGTGTGACTGCTGTATTTCAAAGGCTAAGGGATGTTACATATCTACTAGGGCTGTCAATCGGTGAAAATATGTAATCGCGATTAATTGCATGGTTGTCCGTAGTTAACTCGCAATTGATCGCACATTTCTTAGCTGTTGTAAATGTCTCTTAAAGAGACATTTTCCAAGTTTTTTATCCTCTAATCAACATGGGAATGGAACAATATGCTTCCTGCAAATGTCTGTTTATGATGATTGTAACATTCCAAAACAAAGACAAATACTGTCCGGAATATTCTAAAGAATAACCTCAAAGGTGCTGCATGCTCAGAAAATATGCTGAAAGCAGAACATGGTAAACTGAAGCCCAACCAGCGACAACAGACGACATGCTGACCTGAATGTAACATTCAGTAATAAGTCAGTGAGTCTGCAGCAGGAGATAAAAATAACTTCATTTTAGTCAAAGTTTGATCACTTAAAGACATTTTCACGACCTGTGGCTCTCTGCATCAGCTGTGTGCTCGGCCGGCAAGTGGTATTTAAGACTCGACGTCCTCCGGTGGTAACTCCGTTCACATCGACAGTAACTACAAAGAACTTTTGTCTTGTCGAGAGAACCATCTAGCAGGGCTTTGTGGCTGAATTTACCATTTAAAAGACCCTTTTCTTTTTCCATTTCTGCTCAGGGAGCTTCCTAAATTTCCCAAACTACGGGGCGGGCAGAGGGTCATAATAATAGAACGCACATGCGTTAATCGTGTGTCAAAATAAATAGTGGCGTTAAAGGGAATGTGCATTAACTCGTTATTGTCAGGTTAACTTTGACATCCCTAATATCTACCAATGCTAAGTTGACTGCAGAGAGAGAGTAACTAGAATGTCATATAGCATGAATCCCAGGGCACAGACCAAACTGTCCTATTTGATGAGTTTCTGGTAAGAACATTATACAGCAAACCTTTCAGGTGCAAGAGGAGGTGAAAAATTGTGAAAAGGGCCATTTGGAACTGATTTTTGTCTTTCCTCCTTTTGTCCAGAGCCACCATGATGACCCCGCCCTTCATGTCCCACATTCTCTTTTGCATCATTGGCTCCATCACCACCATCTTTGCACTGCCGCCTACAGAGCCCCCGCTGATCCAGCGTCACCCCTTTGTAGCTATATGGAACGCTCCCACCGACAAGTGTCGACAGCTCCACATCCCACTGGACACCGCAGCCTTCCAGGCGGTGACCACACCCAAAATTGTCCCGGGTCAGTTCCTCACCATCTTCTACGAGGAGCGCCTCGGCCTCTACCCCAAAGTGGACACTGCGAAACACAAGATCTACAGAGGTGGAGTCCCTCAAAAAGGCAACCTGACCGAACACCTGACAAAGGCCAAGGGTCAAATAGATAAGTACATCTCCCAGGATTCCTCTCCTGGACTGGCAGTCATCGACTGGGAGTCCTGGCGCCCACTTTGGGACCGGAACTGGGGAACGAATCGTATTTATCACAAACTGTCCATCACTCAGGCCATGCAGATGGCCCCATTTTTATCAATGAAGGAAATCACCAACCTGGCAAAGAGAAACTTCCAGCATGCCGGGAGACGCTTCATGAAGAAGACCCTCAACCTCGGCATCAGGGAGCGTCCGAGTCGGCTCTGGGGCTTCTACCTGTTCCCCGACTGCTACAACTACGACTGGAAGAAGACTGGCTACACGGGAAAGTGCTCTGCCAAGGTCCAGAAGCAGAACGACCAGCTGCTGTGGCTGTGGGAGTACAGCACCGCCCTCTTCCCCTGCATCTACCTCCATCTGAAACTGAGAAACTCCCCCAAGGCCACGCTGTTCGCCCGCAACCGAGTCCAAGAGGCGATGAGGGTAGCGAAGCTGCCTAAACGTCCATACACTGTACCAATCTATGTTTATTTAAGGCCACTGTACCGGCAACAGACCGTGAAGTTCCAGAGCCAGGTGAGCCAGCATGCTTACAAGAAATAAGCCTATTTTAGTTCTTCGAGTGGACTTACAATAAAATAAAAATATTAAAAACCTCTGAATATAACAAAATCACCTCTAACTATGACTCCAGTGCAAAAACTGTACTTGAATGAACACCTCTAAGGCAGTGTCTTCATTGAACTCAACCCACTCCTGCCACTGTTTCCAAAGGTTTTCCAGTGGACAGTGTTTTACAGAGAATGTTGGTGTGGTTGATACTCAAACATCATCCATTACCTTGGCAGCCAGATTATCATTCTCGCATACAGTCCCCTCACTTAATTGTAAGTCTAGGACTTTTACAGTACAGTTGGGTTTCTTGCCGGGTTTAGCTCCCGGGCTGACGTAAATGTGCCTGGTCTTCTTTATTGTCCCAACCACTGTAAACCAGCTCAGTACTGAATGCCCTGTAGCCAAACTAGCCTCCTTCCTGGTCCGTGTTTAATGGAAGGCTGCTGTCGGTTGTCTCCTTACTTGGCTCCTCGCTGGCTCCTCGCTGGCTCCTCGCTGGCTCCTCGCTGGCTCCTTCACTGCCCTGGATTTAAAAACCTTCTCCTCTTGGTGGTCCAAAGCTCCTGTCATAGCGGTCCAAACACTAACACTCCCTTAGGGCTCGTACTTTCCAGTTTGGGCACTAACGAAGCTAAGTAGCTGACAATATGATGCAGTTGCACTCCAACCAAGTGAATGAACTTTGACCCTTAAACCAATACCTCAGGTCATGGATGGACGGATAGATGGATGATGGATTGATGGATGATGGATTGATGGATTGATGGATAGATGGATGGATGGATAGATGGATGGATGATAGATGGATGATGGATAGATGGATAGGTGGATGGATGGATGGATGGATGGATGGATGGATGGATAGATAGATGGGTAGGTTGATGGATGGATGGATGGATGGATGGATGGATGGATGGATGGGTAGGTGGATGGTTACATGAATGGATGGATGGATGGATAGATAGATGGGAAGGTTGATGGATGGATGGATGGATGGATAGATAGATGGGTAGGTTGATGGATGGATGGATGGATGGTGTGCCATACAGTTCAGAGTAGAGAGCTCCACAGAGCAGGAGCAGAACAAAGTGCAGTTGAATACTAAACAGAACAGAGAGCAGCTTGAATGAGAGAATCAGGATGAAGGTATAATACATGTATGTCTCCTCTTTCAGAAGGACCTGGTGAGCACGATAGGAGAGTCTGCAGCTCTGGGAGCTTCTGGGGTCGTAATGTGGGGAGGAACCAAAGACTACAACAACAAGGTGACCACAGTTTTCTGCAGCATAGAAGCATAATCACTAGATGGATGGCTTTATCTCTTACAGTATGAGAACAGTCTTCCTCTTTAGTATACAATATTCCCTTTTTATTTTCACTGACAAAGTTTCCTCGCTGAGTTGCAGCTCAGTGTACGTCACTTAGCTGGAAAAAAGCACATAGAATTAAAGATGTAGGAGCCTAAATTCAGTTTACCTTTTAAATGCACAACATGTCACTATAGTAGGAAGGTGACTATATTGCTGCTTTCTAATCACTGCGCCCCTTTAAGCTGCTTTTATCTGGGGAGAAGGAAGTTTGGCTGCAGTCATGCAAGCAGAGAGTGAAGCCACCTCTCTCGCTCTCTTTTGGATCACTTTGGAGATGGACAATTATTTGTTCCAGTTTTTTATTTAAGTAAACTTTTTACCAAGTGGTCCTGTGGATTTTGTGGTGTTGAATACGACTGAGGGAACCTTAACAGCGTCAAGCTAAGGCTTCATTCAGTGGAAACCTACAAAAGACATGTCGCGTCTTGGGTCAGTTTCTTTGCCTCCACAGCTGTGATAAAATACTGTGTGTGTAATAATCTTTACGGGTCTGAAAAAGGGGAACACACATGACGAGGCTTTAATCAGTAAAAATCTAATCTGCCCTTGTTTCCTCTTTTTGAGGTGTTTGCTGCTTAACTGACAAATGTGAAGAACAATGTGGCCTCTTCTGCTTTTGCCTGCGTGTAATATCATCATCATTCTGTCCTTATACACCTGAGTCTCACTTTTAAACCCCGCCTCCTCCCTTCAGGGTTCCTGTCTGTCTCTGTCTGAGTACCTGGAGTCCACCTTGAACCCCTACATCGCCAACGTGACGGCGGCCGCCATGCTCTGCAGCGAGGTCTTGTGTCAGGGGAAGGGCCGCTGCGTCAGGAAGAACTATGACTCCGCCCACTACCTGCACCTGAACCCTGCCAGCTTCAGCATCATGAAATCTGACAGGAAGTACGTGGCGGTTGGTCTTCCATCGGCAGCAGACCTGAACACCTGGGCTGAAAACTTCACCTGCCAGTGCTACTTGGGATCGAGCTGCTCACCAAAACTGGTGCGTCCGACTGCAATCAAACGCATCTGGGTTTAATCTGTTCACTGATCAACAGCATCATACATGATGTAGTTATTAATGTAACTAAACTACTGTCTATCATTACATGAAATTATTACCTCATTGACATTGAGTTTCTTTTTAAGTAGGAAAATGTAAGGGAGAAAATAAACATTTGGCAAGTTGCACCATGAAATGTGTCGTAACTCCAAAATCAAATCAGACAAAAGGGGTTACGATGACGTGAAAACCCAAAGACAACTAAATAAAGATTTTCTAAAACAATATTTTGCCTTTTTTGGTTTTAATTGACAAGTGAGCACCACGTTAATTAAATCTGATTAATAAGGATAATTTGATTAAGTCTGTCAAGGATATAATAATCTAATCAAGTCAAGTTCCAAGATCCAGCACTCTTACCTGTAGTCTCGGTCTTTATAAAGAGAAAACACAAGGTGTTAGCAGCCCGTCTAATAATGATATTATTGGTCAGTTTATATAACCTGTTCAAAAAGTATGACAGTGAATTGTATCTGTGTTATCTTGGCACAGACGCAGCCATGATGATGGTCTGCTCTGAGAGCGTGTTGAGTAGTAACGAGTACGACTGATGAGGCTTCTCTTTGGGGGCTTTGATGTTGCGTGTTGCCATAGCGAGGAGTTTGACTGACAGCCAGTCATCCAATCATGACGATCACATACCGGGGAGCTTTTTGAGTCGTCCAATCATGATTCCCAGTTTGTGCTGCGTACATACTCGATAGTTAGACAGAAACTTGACAACATCGAATTTTACAACATTCAAACTTATGAACACACGCAAGTCGTCCGGGTCATCGTGCCTCAAATCCAAGTCAAGTCGCAAGTCATCAAAACAGTGACTCGAGTCGACTCGAGTCCAAGCCACCAAGTCTCAAGTCCACATCTCTGCTAATCTCAGACAAGTTCATGTAGTTTTAAGACTGTATCAAGATCAAGGTTTGGACTGAAACAACAAAACTATATTAGATAAGAAATGTTTGTGCAAAAAGTTTACCATGAAAGACTGATGTGGTTCAAAACTATTGTGAGTAAATCTGGAAGTTAAAAAAAGAGTACATTAAAAAAATCTGTCAAAATATTTTTTGAAATCGAGCTGGTCCAAGTTTGATTAGAAAGACACAAAAGACAAAGACAAGTCCGAGTCAAACACCCATATGAATGTCCAAGACCACTTACAGCCTACAAGACTGTCAAAGTCATGACCAAGACAGGTCTGTCAAAACATCAGACCTCGTTGGGACGCCAACAAGTCTATAGTCTCTTTTACACATGCACTGCTCCTAAAAAATTCCCACATTGTCCAGGTGGGCTGCATGTGTGAATGCAAACGGACACATTTTTCACCCTGACTTTAATGCAGACTTTTTCCTTCTAGCCTCCTGATTAAATATCTGCAAGAAGTCGGGGTGAGCCGATGTGTGACGGCAGCAGGTAATAGTCAGGAACATTCAATACGAGCAAGTGGGCAGGGTGATGACGTTTATATCATGTGACCGGTGTGAAACCAGAAGAGCGACACACAACAGGATGATTAAAAACATCCGAGGTTGAAGAAGAAGGATCGTTTACAAGACAACAGCTAAGATGTCTGCAGACTGCAGAGATGAAGAGATTCAGGAGCATACTTATTACGTCATGTCCGGCCTCATGAGGAAATCTCCCGCTGGCAACTCTGGAAAATCTCAGGGGCAGACTAGCTAAAAAATTTTCTGGAAATTGTCAGGAGTGCATGTGTGAAAAGAAGCTAAAGTAAGTGAGTCAAAATGCACACAGGCTTAATTCAAAACACCCACGAGACAAAGAACAGTCTGAGTCAAGTTCCAGTAAGATCATCCAAGTCAAAAAAAACAGAGAGATGGCAACGAGTCAAACGACCCAAAAAACAAAGTCAAGTCAGAGTCAAAACATCCACAAGACTGCTCACGTCAGAATATTCTTGAGGCTTTGTCAAGTTAGAGTTAAAATGCCAACGAGTCAAAGGTCAGTCTGACATGAACAGGAACATTTGACATGAAGATATGAAGGGTAAAACTGAGGTGTGAAACTCTTACAGACCTTTCCCTCTGCAGACATGTTGGCTTGTCATAGCAGGAAAAGCTCAGGTAATGTTAATAACATCACTAATGGATCTTTTCCATTAAGGTGTGCCAGTAAAACAGCAAGTAGAACATCAAGGCTCGGGCGCTGACGCACATTAATAAAGTACAGTCATTATGATGCTCATATTCATGTAGGTATAATTTATCTGTCGTCCAGGTTCCTTCTCGTCTGCGAGCAGAAATGATGAGCTCTCGGGTGGAAATAAGATGAGTCAGTATTATGAAGATATAACTGAACATCTCCCTGTGACTGCAGCTCTTTTGAAAATTAGCCAACAATCCTTTTAATTTGTATCCTCCTTTTGTCCTCACCGACTGCAGACGTGTAAGCTTTGTGCACCTTGTAAACAGGAGCTGTAGAAATAGTGTTTGTGTAGCAAACCGAGCACAGCAAAGTTCGAAGGCTGTATTTGTTCAGTTTAAGCCGCTGTGACGGTTATCAGTTTTGGGATATGTGCAGGTCCAGAGAACGGGCCGTCCCCATCACGTCATTATTATCCACAGAAGTTGAGGTGGGTTTAAATTCTCTAAATTCTCCGGGTTAGGTACCTGCAACATTATCCTCTTAGCTGTCGCTTTTCTTTTCAGTCGGCTTGGTTTCAAGCCAAAAGAAAATGCCGTCAACACATTGTTGTTTGGGTCAAAAGCCTTTGCTACCTTCCTTGTATTCTTCTCCTTCCTTCTTTAGCATCTTGATTTATGCACTGGTCCAGGTGGCGTGTGTTTACTCCAACATAGCGAGCGGAGAAGTGAAGGTCATGTGTGGCCCGTCGAAGAACCTGAGATTTTGACATGCAAAATATGAAATGACATTCCATTCCCCCCTTTCCTTAAAATAGAAAGAGGGTCAACGCTTTCCATCCATCCATTATCTACACCGCTTCTCCTGTTCAGGGTCACGGGGGGGCTGGAGCCTATCCCAGCTGTTATTGGGCGAGAAGCGGGGTTACACAGGGACTGATCACCAGTCAATCACAGGGCTGACCCACAGAGACAGACAACCTTTCACTCATACTCACACCTACAGGTAATTTAGAGTTCCCATTGAACCTAGCGAGCATGTCTTTGGACTGTGGGAGAAAGCTGGAGTACCCGGAGGGAACCCACGCATGCACGGGGAGAACATGCAGACTCCACACAGAAAGGCCCACTTCACACAGGGCCAACCCTGTGACTCACAGGGCTGTATTTCCGCTCTCTGCAAGTGTTGCGAGTAAACAGTAATCTACTATGACTGAACAAACAAAGACAAGATGGATGACTACAGATACAACTTCAACAAGAAGTGAAAATCCAAAGAAGAAGAAACAAACTCGACGCTCAGATGAAGCAAACAGTCTGAAAAGGAAAGCGACCGTCAGCCAGGAAAATCAAGAGTTACAACCGGAGCCGACCATGGACGTCACACATGCAACACTGTCTGGATATCTGGGAAGTGTGCTCCTGCAGTTACCGTTTATCACCACAGGTGCTGCCAAGGAGAACGAAAATGGGATCTTAGAGATCATAACTTTAAGCAACGATAAATAAAATATGTTGATTTAATGAATAGTGAGTATTTATGTTCAAATTAAAACATTGTTATCATTGCTTACATTTAGGATGGTAAAGGTTATTGCCATCCTCCATGGGCCTGTGTAGCGTCTGGGCTCCAGACTTCCCTTCCCCCCCCTTATGAGCAGCTCTGTTAGCTTATGTTAGTCGTATGTGTCAACACATGTCGAAGCATTGGGGTAAGATCTCAACTTTTTCTTAACGCCATTCTGACAGTGTGAGCACATTCTTTAGAAAGGAATCAGGCCAACAAGTTGAAAGGTCACTGACACTACCTTCCAGCTGCAGCAGCATTTCCGTCTTTGACACGTTTGTCGGTTCACAACACAGAGACAATCAGGATAAACAGATAAGAAAACGTATACTAATACGGATCACATGCTAATTCCAGGTGTAAATGGGGTCAAAAGGTCAATAAATTTCAGATTTGGATTTTAATGAGGAGATAATAATGAAGCCACAAGCAGAAGCATGTCGGTCTGATGACAAACTGTGCTTTTATAGAACTAGTACAAGACGTTTTTGATGTTTCATCGCTTGAGAGAGGCCAATAGCTGCAGGCCCGTGGTGTCTGTTTGTTATTGGCAAGTCTCTTTCAATTCTGATCACATAAAACTCCAGTATTCAAAGATTGCCAAACATTTCTTATGGACTCTATGTGTCGGCCACCTGTTTAAAAAGACAACTGTGTGTAATGACTTATGTTTAACAGACTAAGAGAACCTGTTTTTCTGGTCAAACTTCAGGCAAACATGGTCCCTTTGTCAGCTCTTGTTGTCATTAAGCAGTAGTCGCTGATGATCTGTGACGGAGCAGCTGTGATTCATCTCCCTGCTGATGAAACCAAGTAGATTCCCTGCTCTTTAGTACATTTCCAACCACAGCTGACCAAGTTCAAACTCTCATCGCATTCTTTGCATGTCCTGACAGAGCCCTCGGATATGAGCGGCACTTGTGTCCACACATTGTCCTCATCCCGGAGCTTCCTCGGATATCTTCCTCCAGGCGGGGAGGAGGAGGGAGTTCATCCTCCACCTGGAACACATCAGGACATCCCAATAAATAACAGAACACCTCAGGCCTGCAAATCATTCTGCTCTGACAAGTTTCCACAAGTGTTCTGCGCCTGTAATTGAAGCTCCTGCGACAGCTTATTTAAAGAGGAGCTATTTGGACTCCCAGAGGAGAACAAGGTTAGCGTTTATGACAAACGGGTAATAATTTCACGACTCAGCGAGCGTGCAGGTCGGACGGCAGGAAGTTGGACCACCATAGCAGGTTGGTACTTAGTTATTTACACCTCATTTTACTGCCTAGTCTTGGTTCAAAGGTTTATTGGTGTTTTCTAAGAGTTTAACCTGAACGTTACTGGGGTCGAGTTCACCAGCAGCTGTGTTTTAACCCTCAATATAAACTTTGAGTAAGCAGTGTAGTCTCTGTAAAGTGATAGATATAAATCTGTCAGGCTGTAACCTGCCTGGAGACAAAGATACTGTAGTTACACATCCGATCCAGTGAGTGTGTAAAACTATCAGTCAGTGCCTTTAACAGTGTTTATAGGGCTGTATAATCAGCAGAACAGGTGAATGAACATGGAATCAGACAGGTGCACAGATTAGCTTAAAGAGTGCAAAGCAGGAAGCTGTTTCTTTGGGTCTAGATGCACGACTATGAGACTTGTTGGTAGCTGACTATAAATAGTGGTAAACGTCTGTGCAGCATCTGTAGTGCGTCTGGTTTCAGTTTGATCTTTTTGTTCTTAAATGTGTTGATGCTGTCAGACGAATGCCAAGAATGTTCCATAGATAAATCAGAAGATACCAAAGGTGAACAAAGATTGTTTGGATCCATTGTTTTCATATTCAGACTAAACTTTCAGCCTTCTGTGTGCCCTGCTTCTGTCCTCAAGTCTGTCAGCTAACCGAAGAGCTTTACAAACAAAAATAAACATAAGGATACATTTGTAGGTAAGTGTAAAAGACAGATTTAAGGCAATCATTTCAGAGTTTTTCCGAAATACACTTAATCTTTTTTTTTTTTGTCCCGAGAGTTTAAATATCAGAATCAGGTTTATTGTCAAGTAGGTTTGCTTGAATGAGGAGTTAGTGTTGGTGTTTTTGGTGCAAAAAGAATGATCAAAGAAGTAGCATTAAAAATAAATAAAAAGAGACAATAAGGAATAAATTAGCCAAAATAAAAAAATAAAGTAAAAAAATATGTACAATAAGTGTAATGTAAGAGCTGTACACTGTGCAGGTATGTGCAAGATGATGGTGAGTGCAAATACCTAACAGTACAATAGAAGATAGTCTACGGAGTGTGTTAGCTTAGCTTAGCTTAGCATGTAGATGAACACAGTTGGAGACAGCTAGCCCGGCTTTGTTAAAACGTAACAAAATAAAACTTACCAGTCCTTCTGAAGCTTACAAATACAGACAATGTTAATCTTTTGTTAATCTGTGAAAAAATAGAAGTACAAACTAAAACACACAAAAAATGTTGTTTTGGGGTTTTGCGTTGGATTAGCTAGCCTAAAGACCTAAAGTGTACTTTCCCGACATTTTCAAACCAAGCTGTTACTGACACACAATTCTCACATCGTGTTTTTTGTATGAAATTAAACAAATGTGTTTTTAACTTGTGAGCTCGAGACGTGTTTGTGTACCTGGATTTTGTTACCTTTGGACGGAGCCAGGTTAGCTTTTCCGGTCTTTATGCTAAGGTAAGCTAACTGCCTCCATGTTTAGCCTTCTGTATGACATGAGGGTTGTATTGCTCTTCTCGTCTAACTCTAAAAAATCAAGCTATTATTTAAAGTAAGACTCAGTTGTAACAGTGGCAAAACATGGGTTTAAAGCTGCATAACTGTTCATGTGACTTTTAGGTAACATAAAGGTGAAAAGGATCAACTCTGCAACTCATACAGTCGGGGTTTTTTTTTTGCTTCTTTTTGCTTCTTTTTGCTTGTACACACCCTGATTAACCTCCTGCACACCGTCTAACCCGCACTAAACAGCAGATATCTGTCATCAGAGAGTAAATGGCAAAGAAAGTAGAACATCGAACTTCTTAAGAGCCAGAAATGTTTCTCAGGAGTTGAACCAGAGCAGAGTGGAGAATAAACATTGGCAGCTTAGGATAAAGTGCCTGGCTTAAGGGTCCACAGTCTCAGTCAGGGAGGGAGGGGAAAGTGTTGTCGGTCCATGGCAGCTTGATTTGTTGCCACCATGAAGCTGCTGATGCTTCATACCTCAACAATGACAGACTCAGCCATTTGTTGTCAGGATATTAAAAACACATAAATCTTGCTTTAAGTCGAGACATGTGGTGCTGTGTCACCGTTACCATGTGGAAAATGTTCCAGCTCCGTGTTTTAACTTGAAGTGGAGGTCCCTCTGATCTGCTGGGATGGAAAAGAATCAGGTTAACTAAGTTTGTCCTGCAGTAAACGTAAAGACTCGAAACATATTTTTGTCACTGAGTAATCAGTGTAAACACAAATCTAGAGCTTCACACTTTTCCTTAACTTCATATAATAAAGATATTTGTTCAAAGATTTATTTATCATTTTATCTCAGTACAAGAAATAGTTCAGAATTAGTTTTAGTGTTTTAGCCCTCACAGCTAACGCGCTAATTCATATACAGTTAGTACAACAGTTCCGACCAAGTGATCTGATTGGACAAGAGGCATTCCATGAGTGCTGATATCGAGTTTAACACCCCTCGCCTCAGCCGGGTGTTCTGAATACTGTTAATTAACATCACAGCAGACTGTGTATGTCTATATTAATCAAGCTGGTTCCTCTGAATCACACAGCAGACGCTTGGGGAACCAAAAGGGTTTACTCTTCCTGTTGGAACAATAGAAGTGTGTTTGTTGCTGTGTTGACATTTATTGACCAAAAGAACTAAAGTTGATTGAGAACCACGTCTTGAATTAGGACATTTTCTCACCTCCAAAAGGTAAATGTATTTAAGAGCTGAAGTTTCTGACCTCCTAAATGATCTGTTTCTGTTTCCTTCTCTTCACAGATCATTTTACGATTTCACAATGAGCCATGTAAAACAGCATTTCCTCTCCATCTTCATCACCATGTTGGCTCTGCTGGGCTCAGGCCGGGCCTTACCGAGGACAGACCCTCCAATCGGTCATGACCAGCCTTTCCTTTTCATGTGGAACGCTCCGACCGAGCTGTGCGACATCCGCTTCGGCATGCCACTCGACCTCTCCTACTTCCACTTTGTCAGCAGCACCCTGAAGACTGCGACCAACCAGAGCATCTCTATTTTCTACACCGACCGCTTCGGCATCTTCCCCTATGTGGACGAAGACACCGGCGAGATGTACGATGAGGGCCTGCCGCAGCTCATAGACCTGCAGGAGCACCACGAGCTGGCCGTGGACGACATCGAGTACTACATCCCTGCTGACCAGCCGGGCCTCGCTGTGCTGGACTTTGAGGAGTGGAGGCCGCAGTGGGTCAGAAACTGGGGCAGCAAAGACATCTACCGGCAGATTTCCATCGAGACGGTCCAGAAGAAGAATGCGTCTTTGTCCGACGACGAGGCGGAGGACCGAGCAAAGATCGTGTTTGAACGTGCAGCTAAGAGGTACTTCCTCCGATCGCTCCGCATCGGGAAGAGGCTGAGACACAACAGACTGTGGGGTTACTACCTGTACCCCGACTGCTACAACTACGACTACAACCAGGACATGTCCGGCTTCACCGGAGAGTGTCCCGCCATCGAGAAGGTCAGGAACGACAAACTGCTGTGGCTCTGGAAGGAGTCCACAGCACTCTTTCCATCCATCTACCTGGAGCTGGTGCTCAAAGACTCCAAGCAGGCCCGGCTGTTTGTCCGTCACCGCATCCAGGAGGCCATGAGGGTGTCGATGCTCCCCGACAGCTCGTACTCCGTCCCCGTCTATGCCTACATCCGTCCTGTGTACAAAGACAGCATCGACGACTACATGTCAGAGGTCAGACACACCTTTGAACGCTCTGCACATTCAGACTGCAGAAACATGCATCATCATGCTCCAGAACTTAAATCTGTTGGAAAATGCAGCCTCCTGCTCTTTCCTGATTGTCTGGCTGTCATTTTATTTTGCAGTTTGATCTGGTGAACACCATCGGAGAGGCTGCTGCTCTCGGCGCTGCAGGAGTCGTTTCCTGGGGAGACATGAACGTCACAGACACAGAGGTACAAACTGAAATCATCATTCATTTCTGGGAACATTTTTACTTCTTAATCTGTTTGAAACTTTACTTCAAAACAAAGAACTGACCTGATATCCCATAATCCTCTAGGACTCCTGCTTTGATGCTCGACGCCACCTGGAGAGGATCATGAACCCGTATATCCTGAACGTCTCCACAGCGACCCAGCTCTGCAGCCGGGCGCTTTGCCAGGGTCGAGGTCGCTGCGTGAGGAAGCACTGGGACGACGACGTCTACCTTCACCTGGACCCCAGGCGTTTCCGGATCCAGCGTCAGCAGCTCGGCGGCCCGCTGACTGTGACTGGGGGCCTCTCGCAGGATGACATCAACTGGTTCGACCGAAGCTTCGACTGCATGTGTTACAGCGAGGAGCCGTGCAGGTCGGTCCTGACGCCCAACATCATCTCTGAGGCCGTCGCCACCCTGAGGAATCACGGTGCTGACAAGTCCTGCCCCTTCCTGCTGCTGGTGATCCTGCTCTGTCTGAAGCATGTCCTGATGGAAATATAAGTCAAAGCACAAACATGATACCTGACAGAGGACGGCTGGTTTCAGGCTTCTTAAGGACAGTGTCACTGATATTTCATTTTTTCACAAAAGAGTTATTTTTTGACTGATTTTACCTGCAATTTCATAAAATATATTTTAAAGTCTGCCCAGTCTCTCAGTCTCTTTCACACATGTTCTTTTGTAAAGCATGTGAGCACAACATACACTACCATTAGGTTTAAGATATATGAGCATTATTGTTTTAATTAAGGTCTTAAAAAGAGGTTTTATGGCATCTCTTTGATATAAAATTAACACATTTGCAGATTTCCATTACATCATTTTCAATGTGTTAAACTCTGTATGTCTTTTTAAAAAACAATGTCAATTCAAGGGCTTCTGGATCTTTTAGCAGTCTGGTACAGACATAGCCTACATGTTTCTGACATCGGCGGATTAATTGATAATGAAAGTAATTTTTAGTTGCAGCCCTAATCAGGACATTGTCAGACAAAATGTGTAAATACAGCAGCTGTAAAGTGTGATCGGGTGTTATATGATAGAAGGTGACAAAAGGAGCATCACAGGGCAGGTAAGGCCTGCCAATGCACTTCAGCTTTTTCAGTGTCCTCAGTGCAGAAACGTCCTCAGTGCAGAAACGTCCTCAGTGCAGAAACGCCCTCGGTGTCAGCTGTTTTTTGTCGCTGTGCTCTCAGTTGAAAATAGTTCAACTTTTGGAACACCGCCGCGCTCGTCAATGTCACTTCTCCCTCACCGACCAATCAGAATCAAGAAGGGGCGGGACTTCTGATGTCAACTTTGTCAACAACAATGGCGGAGGAGAAGCTCATCCTTTCATCTTTTCAAGGGTACATGTCCAGGTGTAGAGCTGCTCTAACGCCAGGACACGATTCCTTTCATTGTTGTTATGTATTCTTTGTAAAATTAATAAAAACAAATATTAAGCATACAGAGCGATTTAAAACAGACCTAACAGTCACTTCCAAGAGAAGCGGAAGTACTGCCAGCGAACTTCCGTAACCTAGCAACAGTAAGCGCTGGTGAGAAGCTCTCTGAAATTGAAGTTGTGGATGCTGCCAGTACAAAAAAAGTGCATTTACACGGCTACATCCAGCTAGCCAAGCCTTTCTGGTGTACCAGTTGCGAGAAAATCCTCTGGTGTAGGTTTTACCTTTTTCACTCGCTTGTTGGTTGATTTTAATATCTGGCTGATCTGGTTCGGTTTCTTTAATCTGTAATCTTTCACTTAAACTTCTCCTCTCGAACGGATTTTGAATAAGAGAGCGTACAGAGCTGTTTGCGGTGTCAGCGTCCATTATTGTCATTTCCATCACTCATAGACTGATCAGACTTCAACCACCGAGACTAACATAAGTTACCCGAAGGACGATTACTTTCTACGACGCTGATTGGCCAAATTCACGTTGATATGCACGGATTTTGCCCCAGCAACAGTCCCTGATTGGCTACTCGTCTCTGCTTTAGGGGCGCTTTTTCCAGCGCCCCTAAAGCAGAGACGAGTAGCCTAACGCTTGTTTCCCACATTTCCAATGAACATTAATTAATGTATATATATTTTTTGTATATATATATATATTACATATTTAAATAAGTAATTTTGTTAATATTAGTTTTTTTAAATAAAATAAATAAAAATAAAAACACACTCTCCACTAGGGAAGGCGGCGCCCTAGCGCTCTCTTTTGGCCAGCCGCCACTGAGTATAGACTATATATAACACAATGTGAAAGTGCATTTCCTTTGAACTCTGAAACTGAGATGCAGTCTTCTCCCCGAGGAGGAAAACTGTGGGGTTTGTTTGTATTTATCCTCCAAGGGTAAGTTTATAACTTCAACCATCTACTGTAACATCTTTCATATTATAACTGCTGTCCTTTTTGCCTAATGGCTTCAGGATGCTCCTCTGTGCAGTCAGTCATCCCATCAAACCAGACCCGTATCAGATCAACATTTGTGACTGGCCTGACCTGAATCCATCCTGAGAGGGCAAATAAAAAGAGCGTTCAGATTCTCCTGGTTTTCTAGTTGAGTAGAAAAGATTCCTTCTGCTCTGCTTCAGAGTCTGAGCTGCACTGCAGCTTCCTGTCCTGCAGGGGGAGCCATAGCTCTGTCCCTCTACTCTTCAGTCTCACTGGGAGAACGCCTTGACTGAACCACAGACACTTCACATACAGAAGAGAGGAAGACACCTATGCGAATGGGAAAACTTATCCCTGATATATAAATATAACTGATCTCTGGAAGCATTGAAACCCTCGCTTTCTGTCACTGATCGGAGTGAGGTCTTGAAGGCTGAAGAAGAAAAACATGTTTCTACCAGTTCTGGTGGTTCCACTTGTCGTGAAGAGTCACTTCACATGAATAAAGAGAGCCCTTTTTGCCCTGAGTTCAGTCTTAAAGGCTGTTCTTCCTCTCAGGGTGCACACAAATCCCTCCTAGTTCCCCGAGACTGACCGGCACCAACCCTGCTCAGCTGAGTCTTTAAATTCAGGAGAAGGTAACTCCTCTGTTCCTGTTTTGTTGTGTTATTGTTGATTTCAAAACTACAGTGTCCCTTAAGGTCAAAAGACAGAAAAAACATTTCATTGACAACATTGAAGAAACCAAAACATCATTCCCAAAACACTGAAAAACGTCTGAATTAATCAGCTTTGATGTTTTTTGTCCTTCAGGGCCTCCGTACAAAACGCGTTTTCTCAAAGCATCTCTGAGATGTGTAGGTGAAACTGAATCAGGCCAAAATGCAACAAATCCACTTTATAGAGAAGCCAGTAACTGATGCAACACTTAGACAACATTAGAGGACATCATGAGCTTAAAGCCCCAAAATGTAAATATGAATGTACAGTATTTGGAGCAGGATATGATGTCGTGCTCATGTGGGCCGTGTAGCTGTCAGCGTGTCACCGATCGTACCGACTGTGTCCTCGAGGCAGCAGGATTTTCTTCAGTTTTCGTTTCTGCTGTCAGGAACATTTCCCTCCTCCAGCGGCTGGCTGTGATCGCCTGCTGCTTCTGATTTCACACACAAGATCTGAGAGAGACACACAAGTCCACAGAGGAGGAGATTATTCTAATTTCATCACAGCACAGGCTCTAAAAAAATGCAAAATGTGTCGGCTCTGCAGAACTGGGACTGATACGGTCAAAGTATTTGGAGCCACAGAGGCTGCGATGCTAAGTACTCACTGAAGTTAAGATGATGAAGTTTTATTCAACAGGTTGTAAAAATTAAAGGGCAGAACAAAACATTCCTGTACTTCTTACAAGCAAAATAATAAGAAAACTTTTGCATATTTGGAGGAGGATTCTTGCAAAGACCTGCTGAAATCTTAAACGTAAAAACCTCCACACTGTCTGAAAAAAGCTAATTCACCCACCTGCAGAGAGTCAGGTAAGAAGGTACCACCACTCTCATGTGAGCACTGTGAATAGGAACAACTAGTTAGCAGCTAGTTAGCTAGCATGAGAGATGTTTTCATACCATTTTTCCGAACAACTAGACTTGATTATTAGCTGATAGCAAGTGCCCATCCGCTACTAGCGCAGTAAGAAGCTAGTAGTGCTATGCACCTAGAAACAAGCTAAGCTAACATTAGCAGCAGATCAGCTTACAAAACTTAATTTTAAAATGACAAAATGTATTTTGTTTTAGTGTTTTAATCATCTTAACTTTAAATTTTAAAGAGATATCATCCTAAAATGTGTGATGGGAGGACTGCTGCCCTTTTGCTAGCTTGAGCTAACGTTACACTCCCTGCTAGTGTGATCTTGCGTTGTGTTGTGTTAAAAGTATCGAAGACGAGGATTCCCAGTCCGGTTGTTTATTCTGGTGATGGACAAATAAGGCAATTACTGGAATGATCTCGAACATGCATTCAGGATGATACTAGAGCTATAGAAACACTCATGTTACCACACATACATGCAGCTTAGCAAGTGGCTAGAGGCGCAAGTGGCTAGCAACACAGCATACATGCCAATGTTTGTATCCAAGTCTATAAATGCACGTCTTTGTCCATGTCTAAACTACTCCAGGTACACTATACATGCATTGATATGATAACAGATTTGTGAACAAAAATAAACTCAAAATAATCTGCACAATGCCATGAACATGACTCTTACGTCGGTGAGTTAAACTGGGAAGAACGTAGGGTGCGTCAGTTGAGTAAAGTTGGAAATATATTCACAGATTCGGCTTTCTTGGATCAATAACTCTGCAGCGATTTTTGTGGTTATGTAATGATGTATTTATTGACTGGTACTGCAAACTATTAAGTCAAATTATTTTCCTTACTGACGAAATTGTTTACCATATTCATTTATCGTCATGAAAGGTTTTAGCTTTACATTTTCCCTTTCTGTAGGTTAGAGGCATTTAACTGAACACAATGGTGAGAGTCAAAAAAGAGCTACGAGGGAAGACTTATGGGCAATGGCTGCTGGAATAGCAGCCCTGGTCAAAACAATGAAAACATTTTAATAGTACGTTATTTTTGAAATTGAAAATTGAAAAGAAAAGAAAAAGCTTACTTATACAATCATGGAGCTAGACGAGAGCCACATTTTCAACGGAATCCAAGTGCAGCAAGTATTGAAGATATTCTTGTCTCTCGCAGTGGCTTTGCAATTTAATTGAAAGATGCTGCTGATTGGCTCGTGACTTAGTCAGCATAGGCATCATTGATATGATTGGTTTTAAGGCCATAGACCATGAGGCTGCCATGAGATGACCATTGGATTGGTATTTCGAGAGTATCTAGCTTCCGTATCGTGACGTATTTCCGAGTGAAACAGGACGTGCAGGCGGGACATATCATGAGAGGGATTTGATTTGATCGCTGAGAAGTGGGCGTAGACAGACGTTCTCCACAGCGCAGTAGCTAGCTAACCGACCGAGCGTTCTTGGTGCTCTGCAGCTAAATGTTGCAGATTGATTGGTTGAAAATGTTTGGTGCCAACTTACGTAAGAACGTGTCAAATTTAGTTTTACCGGAAGAAAAAATGATCAGATTTTGATATAAGAATACGAAGAAATTTATTTCCTGTATTTTTTTTGGCCTATATTGTCATTGTCAATTGTCATTGTATATTGTCCTCGAATTTAAGGCATAGACCATGAGGCAGCCATGAGATGACCATTTATGTATGAAGTAACTTTAGTGACACTACAATGATTTATAATGAAGTTATTGTGTATTTTATTCTTAAAAAAAATCCTTGATATTGTAGAGTAATATTATAAAAACAACCCTCATACATAAAAGCAAAATTTCCCCCAAATCATTGCTGTCGTGTAAGCAAAATTACCAGGGTGAAGTTATTGAATATTTTTGCAATTTGCAGACGGTCCCTGCGCACTCGTCTGACAGCCGTTTGTGCATAAACGCCAACGTAAGTTTGACAGCCCGGAGGACGGCTTGTTCTGTTGAAAATGAGGTTGTAGCTTACCGTCTGCCTTACTGCGGTACTTAAGACGTGTCATTTTAACATAAACAATGTTTCGCTGCAGAGTTATTGATCCAAGAAAGCCGAATGTCTTTCCAACTTTACTCAGCTGGGTGAGTCCATCCTTGGTGGACAACCATGCAAATATATTTAAAGTGACATAAAAATAATATCTAGATCTGGTAGCATGGCAAGTGGAAGCATAATTAACCATGTTACACTGGCACTGCACTGTTGTTAATGTTCTTCTGTCGTGCTCTGGACCAGTCGTATCTATGGGCAGCCATGATGTATTTTATTGCTTTGTAGGCGACTGCTTTGGAAAAGAGGAAACAGGTAGAAGCGTATTGGAGGCATTTCCGAGCTTAGCATAAAAGCTGTAAACTGGAGGAAACAGCTAGCTCGGCTTCGTCCACCTCGTCGCTCCGTGTGTAAAATGTCACACACAGTGTTGGTTGTGAAATAATCCACATTGTGTCGTCTGGAATGTGCAGAGCTCAGTGCTCAAACACACTATCATTGTTTTTCTGTGTGAATGACTGAGTTCAGCACAGTGAGATTTTATGTCACAACACATCATTTCACGTCCTCTCATCCATATTCACGAGTCGCCAGCATCAGCTGCTCTTTCAGAAGAGTCCGGTCTCTGACTGACGGAGCTGCTCTGATGAACAGCCGGCCTGTTGTGTTCTCTATGAATATTTCATGTCTGGATCTCTTCCTGGTTTCTGCTCTGACCTGCAAGTTCGACAGAAAATGTTAAAGCTGAAAACAGTCAGTGCGGCCTTGTGAAGGGGTGTTTCGTGCATTCAGTGTAGTTTTGTTTGCCCCCCCAATTTGTGAATTGTACCAGAGTGCTACCTCTGAAGGTAACAATCCTGTTGATGAATGTTAACCTTTCACAAAGCGATCTCTCTAATCAGATATCTGTATATGGATGTGGAAACTTTTGACACGGGAGCGTTCTGGTTAGTCAGAGTAATAATAATCTGGAGGCGCTGGACCTGATTTGGGTCTCGGGAGTGTTCTGGTTTCCGTTTGCAGTGCGTTTGTTAGCAAAGTATTGACCAATCACGTGTCAGCAGGCTTTGGCTGCATTCAGGAAACACAGTTAGTGTTCACGTGTAGCGCCCTTTTCTGGCAGAAAAGCTCTGGCAGGGCGCTGGGGAGAGCTGGGATGAAGCGCTTGTGAGAGAAAAAAACGCTGCACGCGGGTTTTGTTTCTATGACAACAATACTTACTACAGAGCTAACAACACGCTTACAACGCGTAAGACGATAAAAGCACAACACTTACCAGCAGCATTTAGTGTCGTTCTGCGTCCACAAATGGGCTGTTTGTTTGTACAGCTCACAGAAACGGCCAAAGTAAGTTGCTCCTCCATGATTAGTGGTAACCAGGGTGATGAGTGGCGCCCCATCTGATTGGTTTCCTGAAAAAAAGCACCAGTGACGACACCGGCCTCTTTCTGAAAAGTTCAGAGATATTCAACTTGAACGTCGGAGCGGCCGCACAAAAAAGGAGGAGCGCTCTGAAAAAAGACGCTGGGCGCACACGTTTTCTCTTGGCGGCCGCATGCAGCCGCATACGCTCTGTCCTCGTCGGGAACAACTGAAAAAAACACTGGCGCTCAGAAAAAGGTGCTACGTGGAGACGCGGCCTTAGACGTCTGCATGGAAATGCAGCTAACAATCCATTCTTAGACATTATATTCCAACCTCAACTCCGTTTTCGCTTCTCAAGTTGCTAGTTGGACTGTAAACAAGGCAGCGCACAGACAAAGAAGTCCTGACCGGATGCCCTTTATCGATAACCACTGGCTACACAGCAAGCCCAGAAGAGCCAGATGTGGAGAACAGTGTGGATGCAACACAATCCTGGAACCCATAAGTTATCACGTAAAGACGAAATAGCTTTTTATTGATCTCTATGAACAGATACGTGAATATCAGTGCAGATAACGATCCTGTGTTAGGCCGTCTCTGAACTCCAGCTCCATTCTCGTGTCTCAAACTGCTTGTCGGACTCTAAACAAAGTCCAGCAGACAGAACAGGAAGTTTTGGATCTTCTTTATCTGTTATTCAGATATGTGGATGGTGGATAACTGGATGTGAGGTGATCCTTACATCTTGGTGGGGGGTTGAATGTGCACCTACCTAGAAGGATATCAGTGCACATGCTGATGGCATCAGAGGAGCTGTACAGCATCATGTCATGACTGAGCATCGTTTCCATCCTCACAGTAAGAAAATCAACTGTTGATTATGAACAACGCGAACAGCTGATTCCTCACTGAGCTGCAGCCTCTTCCTGGTGGAGCTGTCGCCCTCAGTGCCCTTGCAGCCTGGTTCAGCCTGGTTCAGCCCGGCCCAGCTTGGCCCGGCCCGGTGCTCCTCCTGCCTGCATAATCTGCTGTCGTCCGGGGGGAATAAGAGCTTTATTGTCCCGGTTCTCCTCCTTTGTTGGGGATTGCAGCGGCAACATTTCTAGGTCACCGGCTGTGACTGAACGCCCCGCTGCCCCAACTGATTCTTCACTGAGGGAATTCACCCCGCTCCCCGTACTCACCCCCCTCCCCTCCCCATATTTCACCCAGTGCTGTGCGGGGGAACACAATTAGAAATACGCTCCGGGCAACAACAGCCGGGCTGCGATCTGTCAAACGATTCCAGCTTCTGTTTTCTGTCGGAGCAGAGACATTATGGATGCTGACTCAATCTGTTTGTCAAAGGGCTCTTTCATGCTGATAATTGGGCGGACGAGCTCTCAGATCCTTTGCCTTTTCTCATCTCTCCTCATAATTATCTTCAACCTTTCCCCTGATCTTTCTCAGTGGGGTTAAGCACACATTAATGTTCTCGCCTGAGGTTTGGATGCTGCTGTCAGAGGCTGTTCATCGCTGAGGATGTTTCGTTACAGTTAATCAGCAGCTAAATGCAGCTGCTGTATGAGCATCTAATTCTACACTCATTTTCAACAATCTTTATATTTCAAAATAAAAGTTTGTCCTCACATTTGAGGTCAACTGACTGGCATCACTCCAGCACATAAACCCTCCATAAAACCATTTGTCCTTTTTATAGTTAGATTTTTGTAACGATTAAACAAACTAAATACAAGATACAAAAACATTTTCATTGAGCTTTAGCTTCTAACATTAGATACATTCTGCTTTAAGCTCTGCAGTGTTTTAGACTTTTGTGGTTGTTGTTGCATAGTTCATCCTGAAAGTCGGTTCACACATTTTAGTCTGTCTTAAAATGAACTGTAATTATTTTTGCAATATCTTAAACCAACAGTGAGGAGTCTTTAACTCATTTTGAATTAAATACTGAAGCCTCTAAATGACCTGCAAAAGCAAACAAGACCATCAGCAAGAAGACGATTGGCTCTTCCTGTAGAAGGGTCCGCAGACTGGAGGGCCTACTGTTACATTTTACCTGAAGAAGTTTTGCAGTGAGTACGATGTTAGCCAATTTAAAGGAAGCGGGAGGAGATACTAACATGCATAAAGAGCAGGACCAGCAAAGAGATAAAAAAGTTATTATTTTAGTTTTGTAAGAGCCAAATTAAGGGTTCTTAAAGTCGAGCTGAAACGGCATTTCGAGAGTATCTAGCTTCCGTATCGTGACGTATTTCCGAGTGAAACAGGACGTGCAGGCGGGACATATCATGAGAGGGACTTGATTTGATCGTTGAGAAGTGGGCGTAGACAGACGTTCTCCACAGCGCAGTAGCTAGCTAACTGACCGAGCGTTCTTGGTGCTCTGCGGCTAAATGTTGCAGATTGATTGGTTGAAATTGTTTGGTGCTAACTTACGTAAGCACGCGGGAAATTTAGTTTTACCGGATTTTGATATAAGAATACGAAGAAATGGATTTTCTGTATTTTTTTTAGCCTATATTGTCAAATAGACCGGGGATGTGATCTAAAAGGATTAAAATGACATTTTTCATTTCACCTCAACTTAAAGCAAAATCCTAAATGTAGTTTTTTGCATGTTCTGATGGTGTCGCTGTGACGCTAACGTTTAGCTATAAGAGACAGGAAAATCATTGTCTAGGTCAGGTGTGTGATCCCAGAAGGGCAAGAGGTTTTGACCTGTAAAAGCACAGGTTTGTTTTTCACATGTTGCATTGAGGACTGAATAAATCAACCGTTTTAACTGCTATCCGATCCGGCTGCCTGTCATCTTTACATGTTGATTACAAACTACAGCGACGCGCGTCAGCCAATTCGCTCCTGGATTAGACGCCTTATTAGATTTAAAAAATAATGACATCCCTTCAGCCTCTGTTGTACTTTATGTTAAGCATACTAACTTGGTAAGATGTTTAACACTGAAAACACGCCTGACTCACCATTAGCATCGTCATTGTGATCATGTTAGCATGCTGCTTGCAGCCTCAGAGTGGACTTGTTAATCTAATTCTACCTGCACCCACTTCCTGTTTTCAGTCACAGCTGATGCTTTTTGAATTTTTACTACATTAACTGTAGAGCCACTAAATAACCCTGACAAAAACTTGCAGGAAAGAAGTGCATCATATCAGGTTTAATGCCACGATGCAGCCCCCTGCTGTCTTGCTTTCTGTTTGTGTTTCATATTTGTTTGTCGCCAAGATTTTTGAGACTTTCTGCTGTAAAATATATATTTCTGCAGCTTGATATCCCTTGAAGAAACTTGAGTTCAGTTGCATGAACTCAAAAACCCAGTGAAAACATGCTTCCTGCAGAGAGACAGGAGCTCAGAAAGAGCCTGAAGTTTCTCTTCTTTGTCTCCTCTGGATGTTAGACTCAGCAGCACCCTGCGCGGTCTGCACAGTTTCAGTCTGTTGTGTGAAGAAGCAGATTGGATTGGAAGAGTTTGAGCCGGAGGGAATCTATAAAGTGAATCAGATCGTTGCAGCTCTGTGACAGAAGCCGCAGTCCGCCTCTGCAGACGGGGGCTCGAGGGGCTGCTGCAGAGTCAGAGGCAGTTAGCAGCAGGAAAACTGTCACACTGCAGGGAAAAAAGTGGGTCTGCAGTCAAGATTCTTCTGCTGTACTCTGAGAACAGCAGGGAAAAGGATGGTAATCATGTCCAATGCTTTCATCTAGTGCTTGCGCTTCAGAGCTAATTTATGTTCTGCAGTGTTTTCTGTCTTTATTTGTTGCAAACAGAAAGTGAACCGACAGAAGGAGCTACATTTCTTACTGCAACCATTTGCAGAAAGGTAGTTCAGTCGGATCCCGACCCCTTTGACACCAGAGGCTGGGCTTCACATCGTCAGACATCAGTGGTTAGATTAAGTCTACAAATGCACTTTTCTTTTTACACCCAGGGAACAAAAAAGAGCAATAACAGAGGCAGCACTAACAATCAGATACAACGTTCAGCTTGCCCCAAATAAACATGTTTGAAGCATAGACTGAATAAAAACATGGACGCCATGACAGCTCCCTGAAAGTGAAGCCAAATCCTCTCTATCGCCCCCTGCTGACTGGCTGCAGTATAGCTCATAAAGCCCGCCTCCTCCATGTTAACAGATGGGACATGAGTCAAAGTATTAAATCAAAATACACCTCAAACATGGTTTCTGTCATTATAGTTAATTCTTATCATGCTGATTTATGTCCAAGTGTTCATTTTTCTGACAAGTTTACTTTAAATTAGTTATTTGATGCTATAAAAAGGGGGTGTGGCCTCATGATTGACAGCTCTGTTGGCAAATGGGGCTCCTGCAGCGTTCTGTTCCCGAGTAGCAGAGCAGAGGAGGAACGGCGAGAGGAGACGTAACTCCTGAGCAACACATTTCATTTTGTTGGATACGAAGATGTAATTAGTCAGACCTACTCGTTGTTGCCAGCCGTCCAGCTGCAGCTGTGCTGCTTTAAATCTGCATTAAGTTTGTTAAATCTTTGTGTTTGTTCAATGTTGTAGTTTGCTTTTAGGTTGTAAAGCATGCTGCCCTTAGACTTATCCATGTTTGTCTGATGTAGCCAATAAACTGGTTGCTGATACAAACAGGAAAGAGCCTGTCTGATAGTGAACATTCCTTATACATGAATACAGTCTCAAGGTGACCAAACCTCTGTCCCCTTTCATTTTATGATTCCCTTTATGAATGTTTTATGGCTGCTTTGATGTTTGGACATCTAACATGAGAAAAGAAAAGTGTTCTGTACCCTCCAGGACGAGTGGTTTTGTTTCCGTGGCAGCCTGGCTCCTGTCCACCAATCCGAGGGCAGCAATCCCGGCCCTCCCAGGACGTCTCCGTCTCATCCCTGAAAACAGTCCTGGGACCATTTTGGAGAAGGTCAGTGAGCAGCGTGTTCAGCAGCGGAGCCTCAGTGTACCCGTCGCCCCCTTTGTTTCTCAGTGAATGGGGATGTCTAATTACTGGAGCAGCGACTGGGGCCGCCAGCCTCGTTTACAAAGGACTCGAACACGCAAGTTTGGTGCCAGAGCACAAATCAAAGCCAAACGGGTGATTAGAGAAGAATGTGGTTTACATACAAAGAGTCCCCTCTTGTTGATTCTGTGATGAATACAATTAGACAGGAATGTTATGTAATTATCCAATAACATTGGAGGTGCTGCTCAAAGTACAGTAGAAACCTTATTTTTCAGATGCACCTGAAAGCATCTGATTTAAGAAAGACACAGTTAATGTAGGCTACATCCATACAGACCATGAGGCGATAAGCTGAGACAGATATGATTGCAGAAATATGTGTGCAGTTTAGATGTTCACACTATTGCCTGAATTCAGTAATGTGATGATAAAAGTTTCGAGAGCTGCAGACTATCTGTCCTGCTCGATGACTTTCAGGCCATGCACACATTTGCAGCTAAGAGTAAAGCTAATAGCTAAATTTATGGGGACTCTAAGGTCCAGACTAAAGTATCTCAAATGGACGTCAGCTTCACTTTGGGGTCAATACTATCCTCACAGGGTTACAAGCTAACTGAAAAAAACCCAAACACAAAGAAAATGTTTATCTTTATCAATGATCACATGCCAAATTAAAGCTTTTATTGATGCTAACTGTAGCCATGTTAACATGCTAAAAAAAAGATATTAGCATGCTAACAGGTTAACGTTAAAATATAGTAGCCAGCGCTTTAGCATGAGCTAACATGCATCACGTAGGCTGTGTCTGAAATTACTCACATTTTGTACAGTTGTCCGAATGTTTAGTGAGAATTATTATATCCTATAGGTGACTCAAAGTATCCCAGAATGCGTTGTGAAAAGCAGTGCACATACACTGGTCACTTACCCTGCTCTGAAGGGAAAACAACAATAGGAACAATAGGCTACTTGCATGTTCAGGTTAAGCATTAGCCTACTATGCTAACTGTACACATTCTAATTTCTTTTACATTACAGGCTTAAGATTACAAATTAAATGTTTACATCTTAGCAGTAGCATATTAGCATTTAAAAAAACTTACTGGATAAACATTATACATTATAAAATGTTCGCACATTTGTTTGTAGCACAAGTAGTCTTTACTATGTTACAAATATTCTAGATTTAACAATGTTAGCATGCTAACAAGCTAGCTGGCTCAGCCAAAAACCCTTCAGATAAAATGTTCCTGTCACTTTTTTAAATGATGAGTTACAGTGTGATGCTAAGTAACACGTTAAATGTGAGGAAGTCAACAGATCAACTTTTTAGCAGACTGTAGGCAACGTGCCTGCGCTATGCTAACACTGTAAAGCTCCAAGTTTTCAGGTTTAGCATCTAAGTGAAAACTGCTCATTCTGACCTTTCACATTAAGAATAATAGGGTAGAAGGAGCAGCAAGGTGTTCCTCGTCAGCAGTTTACTCATGTACCTGTTCACTTAAACACCTGCCGCTGTTTAATTTTGATGTTTGAACAGTTTATTAACCCCGCAGTAAACAGGAAGTGTTCTTCAGAGGTCAGACTGCACTGGATCAAACCAGAAACCATCAGTGAGCACTTCTTTCACTATAAATGAGCCTCGATGTATTGACCATAGTACTGTAGTGCTGTTCACTGAGGCGGCCAGCTGAGAGGCAGACTCCCCCCCCGGTCGGGGACAATGGCGTGCTGTGTGCTCTCCGGCTGGGCGGCTACGACGATGACGAAACGATGGCGAGAGAGAAACCAGCTGAGATTTGTTCTGAGAGTGACACAGCAAATAAACTGTTATCGAATGTGAAAATAGTTTCGAGTTTTGATGTTTTCTGTCAATAAAACAAAACTATTATTATTACAAATGATGTTCTTGCATTGACTTGTCGAATGCCGGCTGCTTTCTGTCCGTGCCTGAGAAAGATTGAGTTGTTTGTTGAGCTGACTGTAACTCAGAGTAAATGAGGACATGTTGTGTTGAGTCTGAACTGTACAAACAATGGCGGCTGTGTCCTCTGGATGGACGACCAGCGAGAGCCTCACTTTGCTTTTTTAAACACAATGTTTCCTTCTGCACGTCGACTTCCATTTGTTTTTCTTAGCGCAGTCTTCTGGAAGGTCTCAGCGTTCCCTCGGTTCAGCTGGGACTGTCACTTTGAATTCACAGTGACAGCCTTGGTTTAGCGTCCTCCTTCTCCCTCTGAGACCACAACTGAAATGTTCTGCACAAATCACCGCTAAAGTTTAAAAGAGGCTTCAAGAAAATCTATTTTAAAATATTTTTTTAATTAAAGTGATATTTCTCTGGTGGCTAAAACAAACAATCGCACATTACATGCTGAGCAAAATAAAAAGCAACACACTCGCACAACTGGAACTGATTTACAAGAGCACCATCAGCAAACACGACACAGCGTCAACAGACATTTCCAATATATTACTGTACGTCTCACACACTCACGCGCACAAACACAGAAAGGAAGAGAAAAGTACAGGAGCTGACAGCAGACAGGGTTGATCATTATTTTGTGTGCCCTTTACCTCAACAACAAAGTAAGGTAGCGCTTTATCTCGAGGTGTAATTTCCTTATAATTACTTCAAGATTTCAGATAATTAATGGCAAAGGCGTTTAATTAACTGCCACATGCCCGATTAAAGGTGGAGTCCAGTACCTTCAAACCTGGCTCTGGGTTATTGTGGGACCTAAATGGTTAGTTTGGATCAAACACCATACTTGTGTAATGAAGAATAGCACCAACAACTCATTGATTGAGCCAGAGGTAGACTATGAACTGTGTTGTGTTTTTGTCAATGGAGTCTGGTGGCTCTGAAGAGAGCGATGTAACGGCGCTGTCGCCTCACAGCTAGAAGGTTCCCGGTTCGGACGTAGTGGGCCTTTCCGTGTGGAGTCTGCATGTTCTCCCCGTGCATGTGTTGGTTCCCTCCAGGTACTCCGGCTTCCCACAGTCCAAAGACATGCTCGTTAGGTTCAGTGTGGGTGTGAGTGTGAAAGGTTGTCTGTCTGTATGAGTCAGCCCTGTGATTGACTGGTGACCTGTCCAGGTTGTACCCCCGCCTCTCACCCAATGACAGCTGGGATAGGCTCCAGTGCCCCCGCGATAAGCGATCTAGATAATCGATGGACCGTTAAAACAAGCAATTGACCTTAACAAAAAGCTCCATCTCTGTAGGGATCCTCTCTGTGATGTTGTCAGACACTTGGAACAACAATATGAGCTTCCCTTGAACTGTTTTGACACGTAAAATAAAGCCGGTCAAGAGATGGAGCAGGGACCGTATCAGGGCCGCGTCTGCTCTCAGCTTCTGTCTCATACGGTGACAGTGAACAAAAATAAGACTGAGTGCAGATTCAGTAAGAACACTGGTGAGTTAATGAAGAACTAAACACATGAATGCGTCTCACTAATACTGACTGTGTTCATTTATAAGATCTGTAAACAGTGAAGGACAAACAGTGACGTCTTCAGTCTGTTCGTCAGTAAACATCAACGTGTTCAACAGTTCAGGGTTTAAAAACTCAGGAGTTTACAGCCTGATGTGTCAGCGCGTCCACCAATCAGATTTCTAACTAGCTCCGCATAACTCTGTTGACCTTTGACCTCAGCAGTGTGTCCCCACAGCGGCGTACCCGGCGGAGGTGGACGCCTCCCTGCGGATGGTGCTGAACGGCGACAGCTCCAGCTCGGTGGTGGTGCACTCGTTGTCCACGTCGCTGGTGGCGGTGGCGGGGGAGCGCGGCGGGCCGCACTCGTCGCAGCAGCAGCAGCAACAGTCCAGGAAGGCTCTGGTGAACGGCTGGCACAGGCAGAACAGCAGCACCGGCGTCACCGCAGACTTACAGAAGAGCAGCAGCTGGCTGACCAGGTGCAGGATGTCCAGGGTTCTCCTGGGAACGCCGGCTGCCATGTACACGGTGATGATGTTGCAGATGTTCTCCGGGATGATGCAGAAGCCGTAGAGGATGGCCAACGCCACCACGGCGCAGTTCATCTGGCTCTCCAGCTGGATCTGCTTCTTGCTGCCGCGGACGCAGGCCCGCTCTGCCTGGCGGATCTTGCGTGCGGTGACCAGCGAGCTGAGAATGGTGAACAGCGTCGGCAGGCAGAAGTAGCAGCCGAAGTACCACCAGAGGCGAGCGCCGTCGTAGGTGAGTCCCAGGACATACAGCGTGTCCGGTAGGTCAGTGGAGATCCGGATCACGCAGCGCTCGCACGGCGTCACATCAGGCGGGTCGCCGTCCTCAGTGACCAGCTGTCGGATGAGCAGCTCGGGCAGTGCCAGCAGCAGAGCGCCCACCCAGATGACGGCGAGCTTGGCCGTGGTGGACGCCCAGTTCTCGATCATCTCGTAGTACATCTGCACATTGGTGGCAGCGCGAAAACGATCGATGCACAGGGCGCAGAGTGTGAAGGTCGTGACCCCGAGTGATGCTACCTGGGAAGAGAAGAGGAATGTCAGGTTACACTTTTCACAAAAAAGTTCCCCCAGAAAGAGATTTTTTTCCCTGAACAAGTGAGGAGAAGATGCAATGTGAATTTAAGTTTCTGAAGGATTAAGGCGTTTAGCAGCGAGGACGCAGATTACACCGGACAGAGAACCACTCTCCTTACCCGCCCCTTTTAAGTGTAGAGGACAGCCTACAGGTTCTGCTCTGCTCTAGAGCTGCCGTTGGGTTTGTTCATTCTGGGCTGCCTTAGAAACAAGACCGAGCAGGAGAAAAAAGGAAGAGGACTCGCAGTTCAAAAGGGACATTTTTAGCTCCTGCCTCAGTAGCTACTCTCCCAGCACAAAGAAACCTGGAGTGGCACAAGTGTACGTTTCCTGGTCAACACACGGGACAGTGCAGCACCAGCAATAGCCAAATTAAAAACCTTTAAACCGCTTGTGAACGTAGCCTAAATGAGACATGGACAAATGGCACATTGTGATTGTGTGATTTGCATGTCTCCGCTCCAGCCTTAACATCCTCATAAACATCCTCCATCTTGTTGTTTGTCTGCTTTACGTCACTTCAGCTTCTTCTTGGTGGCACAGATATCCACATAAAAAAGCTCTGAAGGCCATTGAAGAACAGTGATAGAAAGAAATAATATTTCAACAGTGTTTTAGATAAGTTTTTATATTAGGTCGATTTAGTTGATGAAGACTTCATTTAGACTTCCAACCCTCTGACTTTATCGACTCTGGTCTGTGTCTGCAGGTGTGTCACCTCTTCCATGATGTTACAGCTCATTACAGTCACACTAAACATTTAACATCATCAGAGTGATTAAAACAAAGTTTATTAAATGCCTGACTGTGATGAGCATCACCGTGCAGCAACGTGCAGGTTTGTGCAGAAACTGAACGAGTCACCTCATCAGCTGCAGTGAAACTAAAGAAAAGAGTGTGATGCATGATGGGTAAAACTATAACTATGATCACACACACACACACACACACACACACACACACACACACACTCTCTCAACCCTTCTGCTGTGTGTCACAAACCACATCTGTTGTGTCTCAGCTGCTGTAAACACTTCACACTGTATGAACAACAGACAGGCACATCGGCTGTTTGTAGGACTCTGTGTAACGCGGCCATAAACAGTCCTGATGTCACTCCTTGTTTCGCTGCACTGGCTTCTAAAAACACTCTCTCTTCGGCTGTGAGAGGTTTGTGATTTACTTTCTGTCTTATCCATAATTATCACCCAAAGTCTCTCAAATATCATAGTTACAGTTTGAATCTGTAATCTTGCAGTCTGAAAACACTGAATGTCTCTCCCTGTTTACTCTCAGAGCTCCGCTCGACCGGCCTCAGGCTGCGTCGTGTCACACAGGATGATGATTTAACGTTTCTTACATTCAGACTCACAGAGGACCTTTTGTTTAAAGATCAAAACTGATGCAGCATGGGAAATCTTTTTTAATATTGTTATTTCTTCAAACTTTGACTCCTACAGACGCATTCAGTTAATAGATTACTTTGTATGCATCTTATACTTACTGATATTGTTCCCTTTATTATAATTATAATTGTTATATATTGTTGTTGTTAATGATAAAAAGCAACTTCATATAAGATTAGATTTATTATAATATATCATTACTGCATTTTATTTATTATTATTTCTATTATAATTATTATGTATTAATGTGCATGCACCTGTCCTGTTGGAATCAGCATCCTGCTAATAAAAACTCATCTTTAGAAAATAGGAATTGATGCAGCAAACCACAAATATCTTTTCACATCTTTCATCAGTACACCTGTTTTTTTTCACCTCAGCCTGACGTCATATTTTGTTATTTTACTCCCCAAGTTTTAAGTTATAACTTTCTTCATGCGTAGACGGAAGATTAGTCGCTATCATTGGTCCCAAGAAGCTGAGTTTAATTTAAGTTGCAATGTATCACCTTATATGACTCTGCAGAACATCAGTCTGCAGCTGGCTGTTCTGACATAAACCAGGTAACAGCTGGTGATTAAAGTTTCTGCTATACGGTACGACATGAATGTGGCAACAGTCTGTGAAGCGACACAGAGAGCGCGTGTGTGTTTGTTGGGGTGGGACAATGTAAGCAGCTTTGAGGCCATTATGTTGTGTGACTGTTTGATGTTCGAATATTTGGACTTTGTTCATTAATTAGAAATTAAATCAAAGGACGGTGAAACCCTGAAATGACACTGAATAATGGGAGAAGACAAATATATGATAAATATCACGTAGGTCATGATGTCAAACAAAGAGAGCTGCTGCTGCTGCTGCTAAGAAGATTAAATGTGACCTTTAGTCTTTACATGTGGAAGCTTCTCCTCCATCACAGGGAGGCACAGACATGCTAACCTCATACTAACGTTCAATTAACATGTCAACAACAAAGCTCAGCTGAGTGTATGTGCACAGCTGAACATGCAGCTATATGGGACAGTTGGTTTTACCTCGTTTAATACTTTTGTCAATAATGTGCAGTGAAGTTATCGGCCGTGCTGCGTTTGGTTCTGTAAGTCTTGATGAGATGTTTCACTGACTTAGCGGTTTCACATAAAGTGAGGAGTTTCTTTAGCGGTGACATAAATCACAAACGTCTTTGACACCTTGATGCATCCAGTGGGATCCTCTCGAGAAGGAGGGGTACTTTGCCTCTCTGTTAGCTCCTAAATAGTTTTTTTTTTACAGATTCCCACCATATTTTAAAACCTGCTCGCAGAGATTTGCTGCAACAAGAGTGTTAGTGAGTTCCTACACTCATGTTGGGGGAACAAGGTGGCTCACAGGTGTTCCAGTTTATCTCTACAGGTGTCGGATGGTCAAAGTGTATAGATGCAGCTTTGTGCACGAGGGAATCATCATGTTGAAACCAGAAAGAGAAGCACACAAACTGCTGCCACGTCTGTCTCATCATCTATGCATTGTTTCTTCGACGTACAGCTCTCTGGTCAGCTGCTGGTTTTAAATGTGCTTTATAAATAAATAGATTGACTTTAAGAGTTTCCTTCATTGGAATAAAAAAAGACTGAATATGTCCAAATCCATCTGAGACCTCCTCATCCTGTTTCCTCTGATGGACCCTGATCAGAGGGGGGTCGTCTTTCCTTAATCCCAGTCTGCATTAATCCTGATCTTCCCTCTGATTGGACAGCAGGTGTCGTCCTGTTCTCTGCTGCCTGCTGCCTGATGTGACCCTGATCAGACTAAAGACCCTTCACATTAGGCCACATTAAACCTGATTTAGACTCTGAGTGCAGTCTGGAGCCGCCGCCCCCCCTAATGCTGCTTAGATGTGACCCGTTAACACGCACAAGGACACTAAATCTGCTCGGTAAAAACACATCTTTGAACACTAATACAGTTGATCAGCTTTCAGTCACTTTTAATACAACCACACTTTCAGGGCTTGAGACTCCGAGGTCAGCCCGTCGATTGCACTGTTTAAAAAGATTTATCCAAGAAGTTCTGACATTTTGTTGTGTTTAAAACTCTCAACAGAAGCTTCTAACAGCTGCTCGCAACCCAGAGGTTATAAGAAGATCTCCCTCCTTCCTCCTGACGCTCAGCCCGTGTGGTCTTACACAGGGGAAATGAGCACACCGTCTGAACACAGCGTGGTTGTGGAGCAGAAGATTATAAAATTATCTTTCAGTGACGCAGCAAAAAGGCAAGAACGTATGCAGATGGTGGCGTTTGGTGCTGATGGATAGCTCACACAAACACAGGACTTCACCCAGCAGACGGGAGTTACACACTAAAAGTTAAATCCTTTAGATTTGTCACATACCTAACCAACGTTAACTTATCTTAACCACAAACCACGCTCTTTGTTTAGAACCTAAATATTGTTTCGGTCCTGTGACGGCTCCTGACTGTGTCAAGGCTCCTGCTGCTGTCCTGTGTTTCTTCTCCTTGCAGGTAGAAGTGGGCGGAGCTAGTTACCCTTTGGTTCGTTGTCTTTGTTTTACCTGTACACACCACACATTCATTCATCACTGCGATCACCACTGATTTACAGCCTGCAGATACATAAGGATCTCTTTTAGTTTCAACTAATGAATGTTTTAATTATTTAAAAACCATGTGGTCTCCCTCTTTGTCCAGCTCACTGAGCCTGGGCCGTGACTGTAACCTTTCCACAATGTGAATCATGTATAATAGAAATGCTTTCCTCATC
The DNA here is from genome assembly GCF_022749685.1 of Semicossyphus pulcher. Lineage (NCBI taxonomy): Eukaryota > Metazoa > Chordata > Actinopteri > Labriformes > Labridae > Semicossyphus > Semicossyphus pulcher. The sequence goes on from NW_027211759.1 coordinate 3,172,251, forward strand.
TCCAACGAGCACTTTGCAATGTTTTGCAGCTAATACTTTGAGGGCGACCGTTACATAATGCGGTTTTAAGAGGTCTTGGTCATTTCCTGTATTTGTCATGACAGGGTTAGTCGTGGGAGAAGTCGGCCTTTCTGCCAGAGAGCCCCGCCCTCCACGTCACACGGTCAGTTGCACCGTGAAATTAAAGGGAGGGTTCTTGCAGAATTTGGTGATTAACTTGCTCTGTATGTTTGTAGCTGGAAAAAAGTGGACATCCACCCACCCTCACTTTCCTCAGTACAGGAAGTAGTTTGTCCTTTTTGTACAGCTGACACTCAGTGTTGCTTCTAATGATTAAAATGAGGCTTCAGCAGTTTTGGTTTGTGGTAACGAGTTTGGATTTCCCTCGTTTATACTCTTTTATTGAAAACCCCTTTTGTTGCTTTCTCTCCAGCGCAGCTCAGAGAGGACACACTGTCCAGAGATAAAACTCGCTCATGACTTTAACTTTGGAAAATATTCTCTTGATTGGATGAACTCTTAGGATCTTTGGGTGAACATGTTTTTGCACTGAATGTGGACTTTAAAGGATTTTGCCACTGAGCACCTCAGTTACAGACTCATTAGGGAGAGTTTTTAATGGCCTGCAAGAGCAACAGGAGGGACTTGAAAAAATGATCAATCCTTGAATCCAGTCTTGCCTACAAAATGACGTCATGGTTGATCCTCCTGACATCAGCTGCCAGACCTGCCCTCACCTGTCAACTGACATCTAACTCATGTTCACTCAGTCATTCATTTCCATTCTGCACCATCAGCAACATCAAACCAAGAACCAGAACCCTCCCCCCCTCTCACCTCCAGGTAGGGGATGATCCTGCACGAGAACTCCCCCAGCAGCCAGTTCTTGGTGAGCTCGTGGAACACCACGAGCGGCAGGCAGAAGAAGATGATGACGAAATCCCAGAGCGCGAGGTTGGCCAGCAGCGAGTTGGAGATGCTCCTCATGTAGTAGTTGTGACACACGATGCACATGACTGACACGTTCCCGATGATCCCCACGCTGAAGATGACGGCGGCGATGATCATGACCGCGTACGCTCCGTACGACTCCGCGGTGACCGGATAGAACGGGTTTTTCACCTGCTTCCGCCTGGTCCGCGTGTCCACCGGCACGAACGGCGTGGTGTCGGGGAAGTCTGGCAGGGTGTACTCCTCCTCGTAGTCACTGGTGTTGAGGCCGAAGGGGGGTCCGGCCTCTTGTTCCTGCGCCATGGCCGCAGGCAGAACTTCCAACGCGTCCTGCGCCGTCCCACTCCGCTTCGTCCTGCCGGATTTTGCACTCCGTCTCTTCCGCCGGCTGTGACCGGTCCTCCCGGGGCTACACGTGCGTCCATGCGTAGTTTGTTTAAGCACTTCTCCCGGAGGGCATCCAGCACTCCTCGGCACGTCTGCCTCGTTTACCTTCGTGCGTAAGTATTTGGGTACATTTTGCGCATCGCTTTTACGCACAGCGCGCCGGGGTAGCTGTTTCCCCAGCGGCTCAGGGGATGAGGGCTTTACAGTATCCAGCCAAGTAGCCTGCGCACTCGCACCGCGCGTCCCCCCATTGTCTTCCCCAATGACTGTGCGCCATCTCCGGCTCTGCGCATTCCTTTCAGCGGGGTCGGATTCATAATGAGGGCTGAAAGTCGCCTTTGTTTGCTGCCAGTGGAGCTGACTGGCCACGGCCTCGCTGCAGAGCCACAAATACAGAAACCTGGTGAATGGAAGCAGCATCGTGTGGTTCTGTCTAACCCGTGAGATCAAACTGGTGCGTTTTCCAAATTGATCGACCCATCTCTGGATTCTGATAATGTGTAGAAAATAAGCGAAAGTCTTAACTTAAAAGTGGAACAACAACTTTTCCTTCATCTTTGCGCGCAACCAGCTTTCACAAAGTCTCTGGTCGCGTATAAGAGGTGCACCTGTCGAGTTTGGGTGCGTCCTGGAGCGGTTCCAGTCTGGAGGCATCACCGAGGAGACCAGAAACCAGAGCAGAAACTAGTCCTTAAACTGGGCTGGAAAAACCGAAGTGACCGTTCAGATCCTCCGTAGATGAGGGTGGAGATTGGGGTAGAGTGTTGGATCCCAGTCCGGGCATGAAGTTTCTGCGGGCTGCAGCTCCGGATCACTCGGAGGCCGGGGAGGAGCTCTGTGATATGCGGGCGCTGGGGACGCCGAGCTCCGTCTGAGGGAGACGAGAGCACCCGAGAGTAGGAGGAGGAAGAGGAGGAGGAGAGAAGGCGGGGGAGGTGGATGGGGGAGTCATCTGTCAAACCTGCTCTGATCCGATAATAAACTGTACAAATAACACACTCAACTGTAATCTGTGCGAGATTATCATGTGTGGATTATACTGTCAGGATTATTTTTTATGTGGACATTTTTTGAGATTTTTCCAGAATCTTTCTGTACTTAAATAAAGTCTCAAAGTCCTTTTTTAAAAGCAAAGAAAAACAAAGTTCTCCTTTAAAAAGATGCAGTTTTGTTGGGTTAAATATTTGGTAAACTGATGATTATAAATGTTACACAAGAACTAATACACAGGATAAATATACTGAAGGATATTACCTTAATTATTGTATGTAGAATAATGTAATTATACAAACAACTTTAATACACACATTTATAAAAAGTCCTCCAGGAACTCATTGTGTATTTGTAATTTAGCAACGAATTACTAAGCTTTAATTAAACAGCAGAATTTTCCCAGAATGCCACTGGAGTTTGATGAAAAGACAAAAGGAATATAAACTCCCGTAAAGTTCACCTTGTAGTCAAAGTGTCAGGACTTATAACAGCTCTCGTGCGCCCTCTAGTGCAAAGTGTGGGTATTACACACCAGCACTGTCCAGCACAAATCTGACCCATTTAAACTGGAAGAGAATGTTTTAAAAATATAAAAGTTTTTGGGTTCGGTTCTGACAGAAAGCAGAGCGTCTTTAGACTTTCTGATTAAACTGTGAGTGTTTGAATCTCTCTGTGTGTGCGACTATATAATAACCATGATGCTTTAAAAAACCCAAATTTCCTGTATTACTGGAAAGTTCTAAACCCCTCATGACGGATAAGCAGGTGTTTAAAAAGAAATGATGCTTTCCAAGGAAAAGGTGAACAATGTAAGGATAGAATACTTTTCCTTTTCCTACATACTGTTTGTATTTGCCCTGTGCTGCTCTCACAAATTACTTTGGACAAAGTTTATTTCAATAAAGGATCAATACAAGTCTTTTGTAAACTGCATCTTTCTGGCAGTTAACCAGCAGATGGCGCAGCAGCACAACAGATCAGTTTTAGGCAAGAAACCAAACACAAAAAGATTGAACACAGATGCTGCAAGACTGACCCAAGATCTGTAATCCTGGTTAAATATAGAGTAATATTTCTTTTATTTTGAAAGGTTCTGTGAACAGGAAACAGCAGAACTCTTGAACACACGCTCACATCAGACAGCAGTTTCACAGTATTTGAGGCTTTTAAGCAATAATTTAAATTAAAAAAACACACGAAGGATGTGAAATAAAAAGCAGGTAAAACCAGGCGCAGGTTTTCTGGTGACCTTTGACCTTTGACCACCTGCAGGTGGCTCAGGCCGGGTTGGGGTTGGACCGTGCGGAGGCGGGTTTGCTGAAGGTGGTCTGACAGATCTGATAGCGGGTGTGGTTCCCTCCTCCGTCGCCCTCTGCTCGGTACGCCGTCAGACACGTATCCAGCCACGGACGCTCACCTGAGGACACAAGCACACCTGAGACAGACTTCAAACACACGGAGAAACGCTGAGCAGAAGGCCTTAAAGGGTTAAAATGTCATTTCATCTAAACTTGAGTGAGTCTGAAAGATGCACCTGTGCTGCCCCCTGCTGGACAGAGGAAGTCCATTGTTTGACGGATGCTGTTCTGAGCCTCCTGATTGGCTGCTGCGTCCTCTGCCGACACGCTGAAGAACAACTCCTGATCAAAGACATAAAGAGCAACATCGTCTATTAACAACTGCGTAAGCATTCTTTTCTAAACACTGTTTCAGGTGGATTTCTGATGGAAGTACTTTTTTCATCTCTTCGCCCTTTAAGTGACGTGTTTGATGTCACTAATCAGAGAGTGGATCAGCACTGAAACACCTCAACCTGTGTGTAAGCAACTTCTCAAATACAGGTAGCCACGCCCTCAAACATAGCCTTCTTTATCATCTGTGTGACTCTAAATGGGACCATGATGACGAAATGAACATCACGCGGTATTTAAGAAGACTTCAGATCATAAAGTCATTATGAAAATGTTTATGAGGGAATAAATCAAGAGAGTCGGCTCATTTTCTAATCTGCCTTCAGACAGTTGGACTTCTTTGCAGCCGCCGGAGTCGCCCCCTGCTGGCCTTTAGAAAGAACGCATGTTAAAGGCACTTCACTTATGGTACGGGGAAAGGTTGAGAAGGATAAAACTCCTGACTGAGCAGGAATGAGATCCCAAACTCACAGCGTCTCTCCACAGGTAGACGTCCAGCGTGTCTGTGGCGTCCCGAAGCTCGAACTTCATCAGCAGGACGAACTGTAGCAGCTGAACGCCGAGAGCTGTGAACCAGAGGCATTAATATTTAATGATTTGATGATGAAGCCACCAGTTTCATAACTCTTCTTGATGGTGCATTCAAGGACAAACAGAATTGAAAAGCGAGTTACTTGGTATTAAATCAGAGAGAGAAAGTGCAATCAGAGAGAGACTGCAGGTTGTCATTTGACAAACAGCTGTTTGATTTTCTGTTAAGAAACAATCCTCTGAACTTGACGGTTTCTTCTGTCAAAGCTGCATTCAGTCACTTTTTAGCAGCAGAACAAGCTGAAAACAAAACTGCTGTTTCCTGTGTGTCTTCAGCCTCCACACACTGAAACCAAACTCTCTCTCTCACCTTCTGCAACGATCTTCTCATCGATCAGCTCCACTCCTTCGACACACGGCTCCCTCACTGCGGCCTCGGAGCACTGCTTACACCTGAAACACACACAGGAGATGATAAAGAGAATCAGCCGTGGGATATTTGTGCAGGCCTCCTGCGCTGTGAAGAGGTCTCAGACATATCCTCTAACTAACCCTGCATGTACCAACTGTTCCATATATTCCTGTATATTTAAAGCTGGTAAAAAGTTATGCTCTTTTCACCATCAGACTCTTCTGACAAAAACGTGCATCACATGAGAGTTACTGGTCTGCTAATCTGTATTTACAGATTCTGCATAGAAATGTACTCTGAAGGCACACGACCGGATTTTGGTGCGGGAAGTGTTCTGGTTCGTAGTCAGAGTAGCATTGACCAATCACGTATCAGCAGGCTGCAGCGCCGTCCATTAGGAGAGCAAAAGCAGGCGGAACATTATCTAATGTAACGTTATCCCGGCTCCCATCAGCGCCATCTGACGACGATTTATCTTCTTATTCATCTCTATGAACAGAAATCTGCATGCTAACAGCTAACAATCTGTTCTAGATCTAAAATTCAACTTGAGACAAATCAGCCTGATGTTTTCTCTGCCTGAGAGATTGCAGGTGTGCCGCTGCACAACGTGTTAGTCATTATGTTGTTTTGGATCCAAACTAACTCTTTGGTTGGATGCAGCACTTAACCAGCAATTCTTGTTTTCTTTAAGGTAAAATGTTTTGAAGAGAGAAATGTTTCTGGTTACAAAAAGCATCTTACATGCTTTTACACAATATAAGGTTGATGCTTTAAGACTCGACAGAAAACTGCTGAATTCACTGACCCGTAGTATCTCCTCCTGCCTCTGAACAGGAAAGGTGCAGAGAGGTCGAGCAGAGCCAGGTGACCTCCTGATGACCTCACGGGGACGATGTTTTGGTAGCTGGACGCAAGTCGACACGTTTCATCCAGAGTCGAACCTGCGAGACAAGAACCTCTGTCACCCGGTGTCTGAGTTAAGGATGTTAACCTCATAATTTTATCTTTAAATGCGTTCATAACTGAGTTAATGATTTGCTATATTAAGACAAAAATGAAGGTGTCAAGCTTTCTTCACCCCTGAGGAAGATGAGCTCCTTGGATTTGCCCTCAGAGACGAGCTGGGTGGACAGGTGAACTCCCATAGCTTGGTTCAGGGAACCTCCAGGGACGTCGACCTGCCCAGAGAGCGCCCACGCTGGGGGAGGGCAGGGTTCGGAGTCGCTGGACGCCTCAGAGAAGAGCTCAGCCACATGTTCATCATCTGGGACCTCCTGCCTGAGAGCACGGAGCAGACGTGCAGAGGGCGAAATCAGTTTTAGAAATCCTTTGAAAACGGCCTCTGGCTGAGCAGAGCTGCAACATATGATCAGTACAGTCTTTTGTGCATGTGATAGAAATACAACTCTAAACAGGTTTAGTGTACAGGTAAACATTGAGCCTACATAGTCGTGCACTTGCTGCAGTAGAGTTTCAGAGCCTGGTGGAGTCTGCGCGGCTCGTACGATCTCAGCTGGACTCTGACGTGGTGGACTCGACCCGGATTGGCCCGCTTCACCTGGGACAGCGTCAGCGGCTGTATGATGTGACCGCAGCTTCTCTCTGACACACAGAATAAACACATAAACTATTCAGTTCAAACTGCTTCATAAATCCCTCCAGGGGCAGAGGCAGATGTGCAGACAACAATAGACTATACACAAGAGCTAAAATAAATACTGATACTGAGTAGACTGATGAATAATTAGACAAACTGGTTAAATCAGAGGATCAGCTTTGATAAAAAGGAGCATTCAGTCATCTAATTGCAGAGGTGACGAACGATTAACAAGCAGGTAAAACATAACGACGTCCTGATGGGAACAGAGACGATTCACTTAAAGAAAAAGTCCTGAAGAAGCTAAAATACTTTGAGCCTTTCGGAGGATCTGCTGATTACAAGAGGAGTTTGGATCTCGCTGTTTCACACGGAAAGAAACGAAAGATCACACAGACACAAGCTGCTCCCGGGTCGCACAGGTACGTGAGACCACGATACGCAGACAGTGACTTTTACAGACTTTAAAATACTGTTTTTAAGACTCCATAAAAGGGAGCATTAACATGTTATCCTTTTACACACCGCTCGTCTTTAAGGCTGTGTGTCTCAATCTGGAAAGAAGGCCAGTTAAACCGAACACCAGACCTGCTGAGCGGCCGCAGCGTGTTTCTTACCTGTGCTGACCTCCACTGAGAGAGGATCTGAATGAGAAACAGAGAAACAATCAGGAACTAAAACATTCACAGGAGAACAAAAATGTACAAGTAAGAGGCCTTGAAACAAACTTTAAATAAGCAGGCTCTGCTGTCGCCTCACAACCACTTAAAACATCTTTACAAAGAAAAATCTACAGATTAAAAGCTGAGAAGAAGAAGAACAACAACATGAAGAGTTGTTCATGTTACACACACAGAATTACACACATGCACAAACAGGACCCTGTGGACATGCACTAATGGAGGGATGTCACAGTGAGGGAGCAGTGGGGGATCCGGTGCCTTGCTCAGGGAAAGGGGCGGGCACCTCTCCAGGTAACAGCCCCGATGCCATCGCTGGTCCGTTCCGGGACTTGAACCGGCCACCCTCCGGTTCCCAAACAAAGTCCCTACAGACTGAGCTCCTGACTGAAACTTGAAACACTATGCCAATTTACTTTTATTACATTATTCTACTGAAATGAGAAGGACATGACAAGTATCTTGAAGACTTTAAACGGCCTTCCCCCTGTATTAACTTCCTGTTTACTGTTTTTGCCCTCTCAATCATTACAATCTGCAGCTGGAGACCTGTTGGTGACTTCCAGCTTACAGCTTGTGGAAAAGGACGATCCGGCATTTTAATGGCCTCGATCTCTTTAATGTCTTTACATATTCAAACATATTTCTGTTTTTGTTTTTGTAAAGCAGTTTGTTAAGAAGAGTGAAATATTGTTTGTACTTTCTCATTATTCTTTGAAAGTACCAAACGTACCAGGAGCCGGTTTAGCTCAGAGGTTAAATCTTGCGTCCCATACAGAGGCTACAGTCCCCGGGTTCGGCTCCCACCCTCTGCCCTTCCCCTGTTTCTAACACTGAATTTGAATTGAACTCCACCTGCTGACTCTTGTGGATGGTTCTGGTTCTTTCTCATGATGCCTTCGAAACACTGAATCACTGTGAGGCCAAATTGTAAAGGTATGTTTTTGTGCTCTTCCTGCATCCCACAGTTTGTGTCCACTCAGAGTTACACAACAGACATCGGGCCTGCAGGTCTGAATGAAAACCCTTTATAATGCTGACGAGCTGTCTGTCTGTGTGTGTGGAAACCTTCAGGTCAGAGCCAAAGTTTGCACTTATTGTTTAATCCCTGGAGAAGTTTGGGCTTTTAGAAGAACCCTGCTAATGGAAGCAGCTCAACCCATCCATACATCCAGCCTTTCCTCACTGACGGAATCAGTCTCTCCGAGCAGTCAGGATGCTCTCATTTCCTCTGCGGGGAACACGTTTTTATTTCTTTGTATTTTGGTAAATTCGAGTAGTTCATGATATCATTCTCAGTCATTGCAATGTTTACCCCCATGTTATCTCCCATGGAAGGCCAGGGGATGAATAAAATAAAGGAAGGAAATGCAGGGAAGAGAAAGTGGGAATGACATGGGCCGGGTCAAACCTGAGGCCGATGCAGCGAGGACTCGACACGGTGCTCCACAAAGCATTTTCTTAATTATACGCTTACCAAGTCTATAATCTTTAATTAAATGCATGTAAATAAAGTGAATGTGAGTTTGGCTGCAGCGCAAAACTGGAAAATTGGAGACCTGTCCAACATCGGTTCCTACCCAGAGACTCGGGTGGAGTGCTCCAGATCTCCATCATGTCGGAGTCACTCAGCTCTTCATCCTCGTGGAGGGCTTCAATCACTCTGCAGATACACAGAGAGGAAGAACAGAACTCCTGATTTAGAGACAAAATATAGTAAAGAAATATCTAGAAGTTCCTCTCCAAACCAGATGATAGAGACCTTTAAACCCTCGACTAAATGAACAGCAGCTTTATGCACACACAGTCTGCGATATGAGAAGGGAAAACCTGCTTCATAAGTTTATTTGTCCCTCTCCTCCTGCCGTACCTCTTCAGCTCCTGCACGTCGGGGCTGTCTACTGGAAGAACCCGGACCCCCCTGCCGTACGCCGTCCCTCCGTGCAGGTGAAAAGCCATGTGGTCCACCTCCACGCTCTGGCTGCTGGTGAGGCCGGGCACCTTACTGGATCCTGGGATCGCACGGAGGTTGTAGATCCTCAGGAAGTCGCCGGGCTGATGAGTCAAATAACCAAAAATACATTGATAATGAGGAGCTATAATCAAAGTACTTATTACCATACATATAGCATCTTGGTTCGGGTGAGAGGGGTGAGCAGGTTAGCATCAGTATATCTTAGGCTGCAGGTGGGAGTGTATTGGAGGAGGTGGTCAGTGAGGTAGGAGGGGGGAGGATTGTGAAGGGCCTTGGAGGTGATTAGTGGGATTTTGGAAGCCAGTGGAGGTGTCGTAGGACAGGGGTGATGTGGTCTCTGGTGCGGGAGTGGGTGAGCGGACGGGCGGCAGAGTTCTGGATGTGTTGCAGTTTGTTGAGGATGTTGGAGTATGTGCCGTAAACTAAAGACTGCTGTTGCAATAGTCCGGTCGTGAGGTGATGAAGGCGTGAACGAGTGTTTCAGCAGCTGAGAGGGTGAGGGAGGGGCGGAGACGGGCAATGTGTTTCAGGAAGAAGGCAGTTTTGGTGATGTAGTTGACGTGATGTTCAAAGGAGAGAGACTGATCGAAAATGACACCAAGGTTAATTTTTGTTAAAAACATAACGCAGCTGTGTTTACTTCCTGAGGCTACTTCCTGTGAGTGTTGTCAATCTAGCGACTCTCTCTCTCCCTCTAGGCGACTTTTTCTAAAAAGCGACAAATTTAGCATCTTTTCCAGATCAGTGAAATATATCATATTGTATTTCATGCAGCGGGCAGGAGGAGGACAGCGGCCAATCGGGCAGCTCGCTCACCTGCAGCTGTGCTGTGATAACCGCCACACCGAACCATCCCGGCTAAAGATGGATAAGGACAATGATGGTTTTGAAATTCACCTGGCACTTATAGGCCGGGGTTTTATTATTATTTCTTTGAGTACATAAGAAATCTGCCTTTCAAGCTGACGTCAGTTTTGATGGCCGTGAGGGTTTTATTTGAAATCTGTTCAGAGGAGAGAATCTGTGTTTAACGTTTAAAAGATGCTGTTAAACAAGAGCAGTTTAACTTAAACTCTTTTGTGTTGATTCTACATTCATTTCCTGATTTTACATTTACATTATTACGAGCTTCAGTCTTAAGAAGAAAAAAGCGATTGATCACAGTACGTGCGATTAATTAGTACATTTTTTAAATCGATCGACAGCCCTAATATTTATACTTTCTCTCCAAATGAAAAATGAACATACAGTTAAACTAACTGTGAATGAACTCCTCTCTGACACAGACAGCAGATGGCGATGTTGCACTAAACACGCGGTCGGTGTGTGACAGTGATTCACAGGCGGCTGTGAGGACTTGGTTCGGAGGGTTTGTCTTTATGTTTTTTTTCCTCTCAGTTCTCCGTCACGACGAGCCTGCAGCCCTCTCCAATCTTTCCCCCTCTTCAGCAACAAACCCTGAAATTTCTCTGAGACATTAGATTGTTCTCACATGACAGGTTTGGGTCAGTACAGGAGGACCAACATACCCTCATGTATGACATTTAATTGTATTATAGCAGGAGAGCAGGAGAGAGTGAATCCTCTATAAGCTGCGGCTGCCTTTAAATCAATTTTCTCTGTATACTGAGGGAAGTTGGAGTCAGTGTCAGGGTGGATTAGCTGCTGATCTCCTGAGGCCTCCCCTCCTCTGAAGATCCACATGAAGAGCTAAAAGAGGAGAACTGGGAGGACTGGGGAGCTGCACCCACTCACACGCGAGCGTTTTATAATCTGGCATTTTGCCTTCATCTAAAATTATGCCCACAGAAAAGGATGCTACATTATGAACTGATGAGTGGAGACGCTCTGCTGCCTGTGTGAATATCACGATATAGGTTTTATCTTCTCCGTGTCTTTATCTCCGAGGAGCACGCTGTATGATAAAGATTTTTATATCAACAATAGGCGGAGCTTTCCAGCTGCAAGGAGACTTCGCTTGGCCCGTTTCCTGCCTGAACAGAAACGGCTGGTGGTTGTGAAAATGTCCAACTCTCAAAGCAAATGAGGAGGAGGCGTGACGTTATTTTTAGTTGTGCGAATTTTATCACTGCAGCGTTTCTATTCACCAAGAAAGCACATGTTAGCTTTAGCTAGCAAGAAGTGCTAACCAACTGTGTGAGTGTCAGACGCAAAACGGTCTGACTTATGCTTCGTCTTGGTTGGATATCTTCCACTTCTTCGCCTTCCTCCATTCTTCTTTCCTATTTCCATTCTTTTACCTTTCTTTTTCCCTTGTCCTTTTTCCATCCTTCTATCTTTCTCCTTCCCTCTTTCCTTTGTCCTTTTTCCATCCTTCTTCCTTACTTTGTTCTTTTTCAATCCTTCTTCCTTTCCCCTTCCCTCCTTCCTTTGTTCTTTTTCCATCCTTGGACATTTTTCCTTCCTTCCTTCGTCCTTTTTCCATCCTTCTACCTTTCTCTCTCCTTCCTTCCTATGTCCTTTTTTATCCTTCTACCTTTCTCTCTCCTTCCTTCCTTCGTCCTTTTTCCATCCTTCCACCTTTCTCTCTCCTTCCTTCCTATGTCCTTTTTTATCCTTCTACCTTTCTCTCTCCTTCCTTCCTATGTCCTTTTTTATCCTTCTACCTTTCTCTCTCCTTCCTTCCTATGTCCTTTTTCCATCCTTCTACCTTCCTTCATCATTTTTCATCCCCCTATCTTTCTTCTACCAACTTCCTTTCCTTTTTCCTTACTTTCTTCCTTCGTCCTTTTTCCCTTTGTTCTCTCTCTCCTTCAATCTTTCCTCCTCCTTGTACCTCTCCTTCATTCTTCCTCTTTTTCTGTTGCATCTGGACGGTGCATCATCATCAACATTTGACCTGGATGATGTCACACTGTTAAAACGTGGCTTATTTAGTACCTGGACTTCAAATCAAATGTTGTGCTGTAAATTTAACTTCATGTGCCCCCCTCTTTCACACAATGTCAACATGTACCCACCATCTGTGTTGACAATATTTCTGCTCCTTCAGCTACAGAGGCAAGACGGCGACCACAGGTTGTGTGATAAGTAACTCCTCTGTCTTTGTATTGAAAAACAGGGTTTACATTAAGTTACATTTAATGCAGCGAGGCCAGGAGGAGCAATCTTCTTCTTCTTTGAGTGATGGTTTTTCTTTCAGCTCTTTAGCAGCACTTTCTGAGCACATTTGCAAACATGCTATTTGACTATGAATCATTATTAAGATCAAATAAATCCCGCTGTGCCAGGAAGCAAACAGTGAGACCAAACAGACAGTATTTTTGTTTGCAGAATCCCAGACTCTGGCCTGGATATATTTCCTCTCCAGAGAGCTGAATGTTTAGCAGAATGAGACAGAAGAAACAACAGTAAGAAGCGGAGAGTCTGGCTGTGTTTTCTCAGAGCTGCATGAGAGTTTAGCCGAATCTTCCACAGTCTGTGTTTGGAAACAGGTGTCGAGAGAACTGCGAGAGTGACTAATGCAGCGAAAGAACACCACGGACAGACGGCAGAGCGAGCACAGGCGGTACCATGTGGCGTGCGCTCGGTCGAGTTTCCTGTCTGTGTTCGTATATTAAATCCTCTGCAGCAGACAGGTGTGATTATAATGAGCAAGTTTAACGGTGAGCAGAGAGCACTAACTTTAGATGATGACAGGATCATGACTCACCTGATCAGAGTACATGCGACAGCACAGAAGCTTGCTGAGACGGTTTTTTTTAGATGATAGTTGGTGCTGCAGTTCTTAGAAAACCTTCTGACAGCGAGACAACTTTTCATTAGTCGTTTTTCAGATGCTGTTTATGTAAGCGCAGCGAGGGGGACGATTTAAACCAGCTCCTCTTGTTTTTAGAAAACTGAGTATAACATAAGAAACAGAATGGACCACATCACAGAGAGGACTGCGACAGAAACAGACCTTTTTGTAGCTTTTGCGTCGCTTTCGTCAAAGCTACCAGACTCCATTGACAAAAACATAATTTTTACCCTGTAGAACGCAGGATTACGATTCCTCCCTTCCGACAATCGTAAGCAATGTTCCTGTGGTGTGAGGGATGTTAAGAGTGATTTTACTTCCCCCGATCTGATCGAAAGAACGTCGTGGCCGCAACGATTTTAAATATTAAACGTGTTGAATATTCACGATCTGATATCCTGTTGTGTGGGGGGGACCTCGAGGACAGCCGAGCACGCTCTCTGTGGATCGTCACGTGGAACCAAATGACAGCCAATGGGGAAGCAAGTTGACTGAAGAAGGAAGCACTACAACCGCAGCCATGGCGACAAAAGCAGACGTGCAGACTCCATCGCTTCATCCCACTTCCTGATCATCACCAATTCTTCCTGCCCGTCGTCCGCCATGTTTGTTTACTCTGAAGTCTCGTTTGACCGCGAGAGATTTAGTGAGATTTCCAGCTGTGAGAGTCGGTTGGTTGCTGGTGAATGAATGTGTTAGTGTGTGCTGTGTTTGGGTCACATCGTTGCTCCCCACACACCACAGGAACAAAACCGTTCAATCGATCATTGTCTGTCGTCACATTTTACACATCTGTTGAGATTTCAAAAATCTTTCAGCGAGGGCCCGGCATTAGTCTGTTTGTGTTGAATAAGAATGGACCATTTAAAACTCCCGTGTTCTTCAAGGTAAAATTTCTGTTTTTGTCAATGGCGTCTGGTGGCTTTGAGGAGCGCGATGCCAGGGCTGTTTCTGCTTAAAAAAAGGATCTAACCTGAACCCCAAAAATATAGAAATAAGGCCCAGGCTTAAAAAATACCAGAATTCCCATTTACCTTAACTCAATCCCTACTGAGCGATTATATTGGCCCTGTTTTGTACTTTGTAACTGCAGATGATTGGACGCAGAGGGCTGTAAGCCTTGAATATGACTTACATAAAAAGGTATAAATGTATGTCATCCAAACTTTAACGACAACAGAAAACAGGCATCAAAGCATTATGTTGGAATCACCCAGATAGATTCTCTGTGTGAGGATAATTGGCTGTCTTCATTAGAACGTATTACATTAAGGAAATGAAAGAAAATCACCTTTTAGATCAATCATCACGACAACAGTTGGTATAGCAACAGACAGCAGGAGAATCAGCGACATCATTAAACCTTTGTGACCGTCTTTTTGAGCTCTTTGACCAATCAGAGCATTCAGCCGAGACCACACTTAGTACAATGGGCACATTATCACCATCAGCATGTGCACAAGGGGCGTTCAGGGACTGTAGGACACAGTGGTTTCACAGTTCTGACAGAAAAAGAGTCCCTGCGGCTTTCCCTGCAAACAAACCATTTCCTTTTTAAAGAGGCTGGGGGAGCAGAGAGGAGCAGCCTGCGGCGGCTTCTGTGAGCTCTTGATCTGTCTAAAAACTAAACACTCCACCGTCCGCCCACTGCCCGACAGACAAGACGCCGCTGCCGCTGTCTCATGGTATTAGTGCTGCTCAGCTGCGCGCTGAAAAGGGATTCCTTAAAATTCAAAAGATTGCTTTGGGCTTCCACGGCTTCTCGTCGGGCTGAGGCTCCATAAAAGGCGCCAGAAAAAGTTGTGCCCTCGCTGAGAAGAAGAAACTGTTCATTTCACACCAGCTTCTTTATGAAGCAGCAGGAGATGGATTAAAAAGCCACACAGATACAGCTTAACTCCGCAGTGGGCTGGAAAAGCAACTGGATGTGGAACGGGGGACGGGACCAACTTTCAGCTTAAACACCTCCACTGCATCCTGAATGAAACAATTAGGGACATTTGGAAGGAGTATTGACATGGCTTATACAATGCTAACACCTAAACATCGATATTAGCATATATTTCTATCAATGAATTCCAAGAAATGTGAGAACAGAAAGGTCATATGAAAGCAACGTCTCCTTTACGGTCTCCTGGGAAATTTGTGTGAATAACTGAATCAGACACATTTCAAAGCATCTCAGCTCACTGGAGTTACGAGATGACCTCGCTCGTTATCGTCATGTAGCTGAACGGCTCATTCTCCCTGAAGCTTAATAGGCCTGATATTATATTTCATAAAGAGTTATAATGACTTCTGACATCGGCGGAAGTGCTCTTTAATTCAGGCGAGGAAAATCATCGTGGGTAGAGCTGTATTTAATTATCTTTCCACCAGAGAGCACTGATAACTTTATTTTTCAACCACACAACGTCCCAACAAAACTCTTCCTCATCAGATTTTCAAGCTCCACTACTGCGGGGACGGCCCCTTCCCAATCACAGGAGACCCTGCGGCGGCCAGCAGCACAACGTGAGCGATCAGAGAAGGTTTCACTTTAAGACCTTCTTGTTTTTGTTGGTTTAAAAGCCTCCAAATTAATTATTGACCTTGAAACCTTGTCGAACTTTGAAGCTAAGCTCTTAAAGTGCTCAGAAAAATAAATATTTCACCGTCTACAGTTCCAGGAAAACTGGCTGAACTCCATCTGTGATGAAGATCAATGACTGCTACTCCCAAGAATGAACTTCACAGCTTCCATCCAGCATCATCTCTGCACTCTCTGTTCTGTCCAACACTTTCACATTGTGGACCAGAACTTTTAAACCTCAGAGACAAAATCCAAAGTATAACAAAAGTTCTGAAGCATTGTATTGAACACTGAGTTATATGAGGAGGTCAGAGGTCATTCATGACATCCAGAGGGTAAAACCATCCCTGTGTTTTCTGTAAGGCCTTTCTTTCTAAGTTGCAGAGATGTTTACAATCATAACGCCTGCCCTGCACTGGAGAACGTTTTACCCACAGGCTTCCGCAACGACAGAAAGCCATGTAAAAACACGGCGTTGCGTGGTTCAGTGTAAAAACGGCAAAGGCGGCATAACAGCAATGTAACAATAGTATAATAGCAATTTAAAAAGGGCTACTGTGTCTCACAGGTAATGAAGGTCCAACCATCGCTTCACATCCAGACACGGTGACAGAAGCCCTGAGGTCTCCTCCACATCATTGAGCATCACTATTTCCATGAGGCAAGGCAAGAAATTCAAAGAAGATTAAATCGTTTAGTTTTATCTAAACTTAAGAAAAGAAAACGCAGAGTTAAGACGGCTCGGACCGATTTACAGCAAACCATCAGGATGACGGTGACACGCCACAGATCCAGATAAATTATCAGGACTTTATTTCTAAATTATAAAATCATCTGTGACGTTGAAATATCAAACAATCACAGAATAAGTTTGCTTTAAAAGTTCCTCAAACTTTTAAAGCAACAAGGAAACAAGACTTTCAGGTATACGCAGCATACGTCTGAGACCACAGAGAAGACCGTTAGAAACTGCTTTGTGTTAATAAACTGTCTTGTTGTGATTTCTCATATTTGTATTTTGTCTTTCTGACTGTCTCTTGATCTCAAAAGACTTCTAGATCAAATAAATGAAGCCTTTTTGAGTAGTATTCACTGTGGCACCTCTTTGTTCATCAATACTTCTCATAAATAATCCACTTTAATCGCTGTATTGTTCGGTAGAGTGCTCATGAAGGATCCCTGTCATGCCCTGTGTTTTCTGTTCTGTCATCTCTCTTTATGAATAAAAGAAAGAGGGAGTTGAGGAGGCTTCAGAAGTCCTGTTCCTCAGAAAATCCTTCGACATGAGATGTTTCTGAAGAAGTGAGGAGACTCGAGACGATTTTACTCTGAACATGTTTTTCCTGAACACAAGGTTGATAAAGAGCCAAAAGAACAGACTGTCAGACAATCTGACAAAGCTGGAAACTTAAAGCTGTTTTAAAACTCCTCAGATTAAGCTTAACGCCCACTCTCGTCACAGAGAGAGAAATCTGACCAAGGCTGTATTATCTTAAATAAATGATCTGTGGTGAGATGAAGCTCCACTCAGACGAGAGCTGGGTAATGAAGCGATGTGAACCTTCGCTTGTTGGACTGCTGACTTCTCAAGCGCCAGGAGAAACTGCATTTCTGTTGCGGTCGGTGGTTTCTGGAGGAGATTTGAGCCCGCAGGCCGACATGAAGTCTCATTTCCCTCAGAGCTGTGTTCACTAAACAGGAAACAGTGTGGGAGTAAAGAGCGCGCTGCATTAGCGCGCGACCCCCCAAAAAACATTCAATGACATGGAAATGTGCACTCAGTCGACCATGAGTGCTAAAAATGAGATAATGAGCGGAAGCAGTTGGAGCTGAACACAGACTCACGATGACGACGTGTAAACAACAATCAATGGCTCAAACTTCCTCCACAGCACGCCGGGATGCGGCCATGACAGAGAACACACAAGCAGCGGACTGAACTCCAAGAGCACACACGTCACTCATTTAGTTAATTTTACACAGAAAACAGGAAAAATATGGTTCATAAAGACGGGACACACAAGGTCTACACAATAAATAGCATTTTCATTATCATGCTAGTATGAACGTCCGACCGCCTGAACTGCCGTGACTCAATGTGCACTCACACTCAGAATACAAACCCCTTCAGTTGAGGCCCTCGACCATTTGGCCATGCATTTACACCGTCTGGCCAATAAGATTACGCCCCAGCTAGCCGTCAGCTACCCTTAAATTAATGGTTGTCAGTAAGGCTGGGTTTAAAAAATCTTGCCAGGCTGTGTGCTGTCAGCTAGCCAGCTATTGTCAGCAGTGACACCTGCAGCGGAATCCGTTACACGTCGGACAATTCAAGTTAGCAACTCCGGCCGGGGAGAAACATGATGCCCGGTAAGCGGGAAAAATACAAGAAGAAATACACAAGGGGCTGGTAAGAGAAAACAGAATCAAAGAAATGATAGGACGTGTGGCTCGAGATAATACAAAAGCTTTTTGTCGGTACTGTAAAACCGAGATCGCAGGGGGTGAGAGAAGTTGTCCATGATGGATGCCAGTTTTGATAGCATCCTCCTCTCACCCACCTCTATGACCTTCTGAGTTTTATTAATCTGTGTATTTTATAATGCATTTGGCAATGATAGCAATGCTGTTAAAAAGCTGTGTATATGGTTTGACGGGTACATTTTGAGTTCTAGTATTGGGCTGGTTTTGTCACACAGACCTGGCAACCCTGATCTTCATGCTAAACAAAGTTGGGTGACCCGGAACTGCGTTCGGTCTCTACACTGATTATTTTAGTCTTGATTTTCTAAGATCTGCTGGACAGGGAAAACCAAACGTCTGGCAGTTTATTTACTTCAACATTAAAGTTGGATTTGTCCAAAAACAAGTGCATTTTAGTTATCAGGGTTGTGCATTGTGTGCATCTCCACACTATCAAACCTACTTAATCATTTATCTGTGAAAGAAGATATTGTTGGAAACTAACAACAGAACATTTGTGCTCTGATATTACAGCTTTCTTTTCCATCATCACATCCATCTGACCATAAAGGACTGTAGTGTTCAGTGAGCTCGTGTGCAGGCTGCACCCTCTGTAAACGTTCTGGATGTGGACTTGGACAGCGCTCAGAACTTGCTGAGTTCCAGGGAAGTCTCATGATCTGTCCACGAGTCTGTGTGAGGAGGTTGGCACGTTTAAATTCAGCCGATATTTTGTTTAAAAAAAACATCATTATTCATCTTTTCTGAAACTCTTAGTAGTTCAATCAGCGGGGAAGACAAAACAAGC
This sequence comes from Semicossyphus pulcher, assembly GCF_022749685.1. NCBI lineage: Eukaryota > Metazoa > Chordata > Actinopteri > Labriformes > Labridae > Semicossyphus > Semicossyphus pulcher. The sequence continues at coordinate 3,191,074 of NW_027211759.1, forward strand.
GGAAAACAAAGCTTGAAACACAGACAGCAGATGCTGTTGGACTGGTGGCTCAGAGGACTTGGCTCAGAGGCGTGTTTAAGATGCCAGCAGAGAAACTAAAGTCGGAGGATCATCAACATAAAATAAGATGAATCCTTTGGGAAACACGGATCTCTGAACAAAGCGTTGTGCCTTCCATATTTCATTTTTAGTAACATTAACGGCACTCAACACCAAGTGCTTGTGTGAGTGTCGTGTCGGGCTTTAATACCAAAACTGTGAACTGATTTTTACTGAAGCCTGGCATGCGACTTTAACAAGCACATATCATTCTAACAATAGTGTTTAAATAATCTGTTGCTTTCTAATTAACGGTAGACCTATAGGAAGCAGGATTCATGCTAGAGACAGGAGCAGGAAGACAAATGAGGCCCCTGTAGAGGTAACCAGATACAGTAAACATCCGCACTGTAGATTCTGCTGAGGCAGAGAGAGAGGAACGAGGAACTAGAAACAAGAGAAATGTAAGGAAAGAGACAGGAGGAATTAGAGACACAGTGCAGGTGAGAATAATGGAGTGACTGGAGACTGGTGGAGAAGAAGACCAATCAGATCCATTACTGCTGACTTCAGAAGTCAGCTTTCAGGACCGACACTCAGAGCTCACTACGTCTGAATTCACCCTTAAAAAAAGTCTGACAACAAAAACCTGAAAGAAGCTTTATTGCTCGTCACCTTGAAACCTTAAATCAGGTGATACAGTCTGTATCAATACTATCAACCACTCTGCACCTTTAGAAATATAAATCAGCTCACATCATGGGAAAAAGAAAATGCTTCTGTGCAGGAGTAGAAGTGAAAGCTTCTGCGTACTCATCTGGGAGACTTTGTGTTTGGTTCAAGAAAAAGACAAGAAAAGGGATGAAAATCTTACAGGAAGGAAAAGTCAAGCAGATGGCAGATTTTTCCATTGCATGAAATATCACAACAATATTCCTGTCCCCCAGGGGATAACCACTGGGTCCAAATGTCACCATATAAGAGTTAAGACCAAATACCGTAAAATCAGGAATATAAGACGCAGTCTGTTGCTGGGGGTATCCCACAGGATCCATCTCCGGCGCATGCCGTCTGCGCCGCGGTTCTGGTCCGTCAGACCCAAGCAGCTGGATTCGCAAGATCACAAGATCGCGCGAGAATTGCGGAAATCAGGCATCAACGTTAAACAGAGCAACACACAAACAGTTCAGTTTGACCTCCGAGGTTGATAATCTGCTCATCTGGAGATCATTCTGTGATTTTTGTGCTTCTACCATGGCTGAGTGCACTACTTAATTAAAAGTGATCTTTGTTCAAGATTTCAGTTTGTTGTTGTTATGAAAACGAAAAAAACGGGAGTCTGTACCGGTCTGTACGTGGTGTTTTATTTTGAAATGACTGGATGCTGTATGCTGGTTCCGTGTGTGACTTCCTGTTTGGAACGATCTGCTCTGTTCAGCTTGACGCGTGCTTGAAGCGGCCTCCGTCAAAAATAGACCCAGCGCGAGCTTTAGCGGAGGGACGCCATCGCCTGGGTTAAACACTGTAACAGAATAAAATGCCTCTCTCTGCATTTTGTACTGGTATATTTGACACACCGGTGTGTAGGAAACAGCCCACTTTTTAGATGAAAAAAACGCATTAAAAGTGTGTCTTATACACCGAATTTTACGGTACCTGCAAAACTTAAGACGTGATCCGATCAGCGTTAGCTCTACTTTGTGTTAAGAGGAAATTAGCAACTGTAATATTCCTGTAAGGGATTGTTTATTGCTGAAACTGGGTGATGTTGCTATTCTTGGCCAGGTCCCACTTACAGAAGAGTTCACAAATCTGGTTAAATAAAGGTTAAAAAAAGATGGTGAACAAGGCAAACATTAAGCCTGCTAAACATTAGCATGTTAGCTTTGCCATTTGGAGCATGCAAACAAGACTGTTCACCATTCGGTCGTGCCGTCGTGCTTCTTGCGCTACATTTGATTGTTTGGTAAAACTGTGATGGTAGGATGTTTGAGCAGACGTGTGACCAGTGGGAGCAGGTTAGCATCTGACATTAGCATTTAACTCAATGCAACTTTGTGAAATACTATTTCATCTCTTCTCTTAAATCGTAGCCTGAATATTTCCATTGCCTCACAGAAACGAGCACGTCTGTTTATATAAAATCACAAAGTCAAGTCGAGTCACGTCAAATCAAGTCACATTTTATTCAAATAGCCCCAAATCACAACTCACAGTTTGCCTCAGGGGGCTTTTCAAACTGCACAGCGGGCTGGTGTTTCTGACTGGACGCCGCTTTCCGAGCTCGGGCACAGGAAGTGGAGCTCCAGCACTCTTTATTAGCGAGTGTGCTGGCCGGCATGTTTTTGTAAGTAATATACTGTACAGTGAGTGAGGCTCTCTATGCAGACGTGTGTGTGGATGCTAAAGGTGTTGGACAGATGGCGAAATGTATGTCACATGGAGCCTCGCAGCTATGCACACACAGAAGTATGATATCTGGTAAGGACTCATCAAAGTCGCTTAATTCTGTGACTCAAATGTAACGTCAGTACTTAAGTGTTTTGTGTAAAAACCGTATGAGGTACAATGTCCATATACAGAGGGCCTAACAGCAGGCAGTCCACCATGATTTACATGTTCATCATTTGCAGACATGTTTCTGAGCATTTCTCCTGTTGAAGTTGTCAGAGAGACACAGCGATGGTTAAATGTGACATTTTGGTGCTTTAAGTCTGCAGAAGGTTTCTACCTTTCTTAAACAAGTGCCATCCAAATAAATGTTTAATCATCTGCTTGTGTCTGTTTCTGAGAAAATCAAAGATGGAGGAGGCAACACACACATTCACACGCAGTCTCCAGCACTCCTCCTCTCGCTCTCAGCTCCTCTTTTCATCATAATGGGCTCCTCTCCCTCCTAATGGCCTTCTTCTCACAGAGACGCCTCAGTCGATTTCACACAATATCACTGATGATTCACCAGAGGAGCCGGGTAATTGGGGAAATATTCCTGTTCAAACACTTCTTTAGTGGACAGGCTCCCAGTGTGTGTCACACTGTGTGAGCGTGTGGTGAACTGACTGACGGGTGTTAAGAGACAAGTGTGAAAATATTTCAATCAAAGGGACATTTTAACCATGAAACCTCATTCGGAGCTTCACTTTCAGGCTTTATGTGTTCTGAATGGTTTCGTCTGCAGCATTCAGAGGTCAGATTGGGGTTTGTGTGACGGTGTGGATCCTCCTGTCAGCCCTCGGCTTGGGTATCATTTCAATTTCATCTGGTTTTTATCACATCTCGGTTACAACTCCAAGTTATTTTGGAGAGACAAAAACAAAAACAAACGTGTAGCCAAGCGTGAAACACTGTTAAAGACACTGGAAACACCAATCAACAACTGCCTGCTCACCCTAACCCTGACTATGTGATTTAGGCGTATGTATAGAAAAGTAAGCATCATTAAAGCACAGAGAAATATCGTCATTTAAGTTTGTTTAAGCCTTTCTGATATTGGGTGTGAATGGTGCATGGTTGCAGGAATTACTTCCTCAAAACCAAACTTAGTTAAAGTTTCACAGCTCCTCAGCGGTTTACACGCAGCGTTAGCGTCGTGCGAGGTCGATTATTACGGAGGCCGGGTGTTCAGCGTCGACTGCTGTTGTCTACTTCTGGCTGTGGGAGTGCAGTGCTGGTTGTTAATGATCTATTCTAGCTGGTGATTGTTGAGTGTAAAGATCCTGACATTTTACAGCCATCATGCAGAACATTATTCATAGATTTGAGAACAAATAGGCTAATGTGTAATGTGCATGTGTACGCTAACTAAGATATCACTACAGCTCTTTAGGGAACAACAGCAAGGCGAGGATTAATGTCCTGACAGTCCCAGCCTGAACAGGCGGTGTAAAAGGGACTAAGGATAGTTTAGCAACGTATCGCACCATTCAGTGTTCCATTAAAATAATACTCAGACTGCAGTGCTTCTGCTTCTTCCTCTGACGCTAACACGGATATAAAAAGCTGCACGCTATGAGGTGTTGCTGTGCACATAATCCAGGAGTTTTCGACAACACGGTGACATTGTTAGCACGTGAACAGCAAATAATTAGCATCTAAAAATGCTAAAATGTAATATAAGAGTCTGTTTCTTTTAAAAAGTACAAAAGACTTATTTTTGTAGTTTTATTCTGACTCATTTATTGATCCCATAGATTAATATTGGGACCTATTGGGAGGGCCCCAGGATGGAGACAATAAGTGTAGAGGATTAAAACACTAATTAAATAGAATGGGACGGAACAGAAGCAACGAGAACTAAAAATAACCTGATCCCAACATCATTTTCACACCTCTGCGGAGAGTTTTCACACACTTGACAGTCGTCTTCTCATGCAGAAAAATACAGAGTCTCACTTCCATCACGGACTTCATCACACATGTTCTTCTTTCAGGTTCACACTCAGCTGATCAGGCCGGGGCAGGTTCATCAGCAGTAAAAATAAAGTGGTGTAATCACAGGTCAAACACACGACAACACAGCAGACTTCACACAGCCTGTAAGTCCAGCAATACCAGATTCAGAGGGCTGATGTAAGGGAGAACAGCCACTCACTTTGGCTTTAAGGACAGAGTCAAAACATTTCTTTCTGAATGCAAAACGTTACAAAATCATAAAGACTCTAAAGACGGAACCCACAAAACGACAGTGTAAACAGGAAACCCTACATGGCCAAAAGTGTGTGCATACCAAGCACTCAAAGTCCGGAATCTTTCACGAATACACCAAAAATCCAAGTCTGACGGCAACACTCCAAAACCCATTCATAACCAGGGGACACGGCAAAGGCCTAATGAGACATGGCATAACCCTGAAGCAAGATCGCCATTAAGATGATCCAAAACCTGATACCTAGAAAACTCACACAAATCAAGAGCTTCATCAGGATACTCCAAAAAGCCGTCCAACAGGGGACACTCTGGGATTCTTGTGTTTATTGCAGTGATCACAGTATTAGTTGAATACTTTTTCATTAACGACCAATCACCATTTGGTAAACACATGAATATTCATGTAAAACCACATTCATGTACGTTTTATGGTTTATATAAACACTAAATCTTTCCTGGTCCTTTCACACAGCTGAGCTGAGTGAGTCTTCCATTGCTGTGTCATGAGTAATTCTAGTTTAGTTATGTTGTTGATTTGTATTTTGGTGTTTTGATATTATTTCCTGTTTCACCTTGTCACTTTGTCTCTTGTCATTGTTTAGTTTTGTATTTAGTTTCTTCTGTGTTGTCAGGATTTAGTCTTGTTTAGTTAGTCTTGTATTTGTTTCACTGATTAGCCTCACCGCCTAAGTTTATTTAGTCTCTGTGCTCCCGTCTGGTTGCTGGTTCATTGTCTTTGTCGTGTTTCCTTGTTGCTCCCTTGCGTAATGTTTTTTTCCCTTTGGATTATTTTGTTACCTGGACTCTCACTCAGTAAGCCTTTTGTTTTGCCTTCTGCCTTTTTGTTTAAATAAATACATATCCAAGTCTGCTTCTGGGTCCTTCTTGTTTCAACTGAAACCTTGACAGCCTCATACAAAAAGCACATCGCTGCCTGTTACTTTTCTCGTTTGTCCCATCTCTAACATCCTAAAACACAAAAACTAATGTATGGATCATTGTGCAGAGATCCATCACTGGTTTGCAACACCCAAATAAAAGACACGTATTAACAACCTGTTGTTTTCATGTGGATATCTTGGACATAAATTCTGACTTGGGTGTAAAGACTCTTATCCCAAAGACCGTTTTTTAAACTGTGTTACTAAAGTGTTCCTTTAAAGTGTGCCTGCAGGACTAAGCAGAAAACTATCCTCCAGCTCTGAGGCTTCAGGGCGAGGTCATCATACATTTTACTCCACTAAACCAGTGACCTCAAGACAACCAGGGACAATGTTTACATATATAAACTGGAGGCAGCTACGGGATGTAAGTGTCATGGTGTTCGTAGCGATGCTAATTTGCAACACCTGTCCCTAGAAGGGCTTTTATAAAAGATGAGCTCAATCGAGGCATAAAATCAAACTCATTACCTCGTTGTTCTAAGTTAAATAATGTGTCTATGAAGTTTATTTACTGCATTTAGATGTGGTTAAAGACATCCTGTGTAATGAACCTGCTGTGTTTGATCATAATGAGCTCTTTAACGCCTGCAGGGTCGAGTGCAGATGTGCGTCACGAGGACGAGCGGAGAGCTGCTCACAGTGAAACACAGAAACAGACCCAGTGAGTGAACTGACAGATGACCGCTTCATACTGCGTTAATTAAACAAAATAATGAGAAGGAATTAACTTCACTTAAGCAGACAATTGGTAAATAAAGCGAATATTAAAGATCATCATCGGAGTAATTCACGTTGTCTTCTTTCACCATTACAGGCGTGAACTCACTGATGACTTCACCACAGGAAGAAGAGGCTCCCACTGTGTTCAGAACTAATTCAAGAATTGTATCACAGCGATTCAGAAGAGAAGAAGAAAACAGCCCCAGTCTTGTTTTGTTGATTTCAAGCACATGGATGAGAAGAATGATGGATGAAAGACGACATTCAAAAGCTGCAGTCAAGCTACGGTAAGCTGGGACGTACGTGTATCCATGATTCAGAGGAATATGATCACGTTGGAAATATCACCTTTTGGGCAGGATTCTCAAAATATCAACTGAATGGGGACATTTTCTGATTTGTGGATTACCATTTTAAAGTCTCGGGGTTGGTATTTTAGCTGTCGCCATCTTGTTTTTGGGATCCAAGTCTGAGGCCGTGGTTCTCTGCAGGAAAACAATGGATTGCTCCCTCCAGGTGGGGAGTGAGTCTCTGCCTCAAGTGAGGGAGTTCAAGTACCTCGGGGTCTCGGGGTTCACGAGTGAGACAAAAATAAATCATGAGATTCACAGACGAATCGGTGCAGCTTCAGTAATAATGCCGACGTTGTCCCGGCTGAGCCTGAAGGCAAACTTTTTGATTTTAGCAGGCGATCCACATTCCTTCCCTCACCTGTGGTCACGAGCTTTGGGTAGTGATCCAAAGAATGAGGTTGCAGATACAAGCGGCCAAAATGAGTTTCCTCTGCAGGGCGTCTGAGCTCAGCCTCAGAGACAGGGTAAGGAGCTCGGACATCCGCAGTGAGCTCGGATCAGAGCCACGACTTCTTCGCGTCAAAAGGAGCCAGTTGAGGTGGTTCGGGCATCTGATTAGGGTGCCTCCTGGGCGCCGCCCTGTGGGGGTTTTCCGGGCACTTCCAACTCAGAGGAGACCCTGGGGTAGACCCAGAGCTGGCTGGAGGGGTTATGTATCCCGTCTGGCCTCGGAACGCATAAGAATCCCCCATGAGGAGCTGGAAAACATGGCTGGGGAGAGGAATGCCTGATAAGCGGAATAAAATGGAATGTATTTTTCAATCCGCCCCGAAGTGACCACATTTGGACTACTTCTCTATCCTGGTTGACAGGTTACTATGGAAACGAGTTCATGTTAGGTTTATTCTTGAAACCTGTTTTCTCAACAACTCTAGAAAATACTGATGAAAAGCTGCCATATAATATTTATATTTACTACAGTATTTTTATAAGATCTGTTGACTGTGTAGAAAGTTTCAAGGATGCAGGGAGAGTCACTGACTCCAAACCGACGCGATGGAAGAACTTTTAATGTCGCGTGTCAAAAGGGATGGGGCGCAAACTCTGTACGGTGAGCTCCCAGGTCCCTCCCATCCATCCATCCATCCATCCATGGAGATGGAGATGATCCAAGCTGTAATTGGGCAAGAGGCGGGGTACACCCTGGACAGTTTGCCAGTCAGTCACGGGTCCTTAATTGTCTGAAGGCAGCTCTATTCTTCAGGCCTGTTAACATCCCTCACACAGCAAACGACAGCTCTTGTTCTCTTTCGTACAGAAAGGTTTTTGTACCTGCAGCCATTGCACCACTAAACACAGCTAGCAGGAGAGGATGCACCTCACACATATAAGTTGGCTGATAAAATATGAGACTTTAATGTCAATTCATTTTTGCATCTTCTTGCAACACATTTGAAGACGTCGCTCTTCAGCACCAACACATGTACGTAATTTCTCTCGCCTAGCCTTTGAACACACTGATCACACACGGCTGCTCAGGTAGTTAAGAGCATCAGGCAGTTCTACTCGGAACATCACGTTTTTAATACAAAAAGAAACATCTGAAAACACTGACTACGAGCTGAGCTGGAGCCCACAAAACCTTCATCGAACAACCATCCGAGGCCTGCAGGCTTTAGAGAGCTGTTTTAGGACTTCAGTGATGTTTAAATCAAGGTTATAATAAAAGATTCTATACAAGCGAGCACACAAGAAGTCTTTGAGTAATCTGAAGGGCAACAGCTCTCCTTCCAGACTTTTATTCAAAGCAAGTACAGAAGCAGCAGAAAGGCCCTGAAACTACCCAGAGGTCAACGCAAACTCTTCAGACTCCTGTGTGTAAAGTCAAACAGTGGCTGTGAGGGATAAGCTCTGCAGCAGGAGGTCAGGGCACGTGGTTTCCATAGCTATAATCAGTGATCTCTGCTGTTAGAGCAGAGTTATTTGTGATTATTACAGGGTGGACGTCCTTCTATGGAAACAGTGAAAAGGACAAATGAGCTCCTGCGGTTTCCCGCCTGCTCTCCTCCGTCGCTTCAGCCGCCACACAGGCCGCTTTGGACTGATTACCAATGTATAAAGACGAAAGGACAAAGAGCTCGGGGTGCTGAAACACCAAGAATAATCCAAAGAGAAAGAAAAAGGCATTTATGGCTACAAAGAGTAATTGAAAATAAAACTCTATTATTTGTAGCAGGAGAGCTTTTATACTAGAGGGGCCATTACAAAGATAAAGTGGTACATTTAGATGAATTATTCCAACTATTCCTTCTCTTTTTCCAAGCAGCTACAGAGAAAGAGATGACATTGGAAAGATAAGACTTTATGATGTCATAGTATGTGGTCCATATCGCTGTTGTGCAGCCTGATGACTGTGGAGATAAATGATGGTGGCAAAACAGCTCTTAATATAAAGCAGACCAGTAAAAAACAGCACTTACTTTGACCTCAGAGTTAAATATATACCAAACATCCTATAACCATTTCAACTCAGCAATAGAAATAAGTCAGTTCCTACATCGGGGCGGCTGTGGCTCCGAGCTATGAGTGAGAGTGCATCTTGATGTGAGATTGCCGTCAGTGTTTGAATGAACAGGACGGTTCAGGTAAATGTTCAGCTTTTATATACACTGCTCAAAAAAACTAAGGGAACACTGAAATCAAACATCAGATGTTGATGAACGTATAATTGAAGTGGAAAATCTTTACTGATGTACATTGTATGATTTGTTGAGAACAAAATGATGTAACAACGGTCATTGGAAACCAAAATCATCAGCTCATTGAGGGTTGGATTCAAAATCACACCCCAAATCAGAGTAAAAAATTGAAATCACAGGCTGATCCAACGGACGTGAATGTCATCATGGCGACTCCTGATGCGACTCAGTCGTGTGTATGGCCCCCACGTGCCCGTGTGCATCTCGTACGCATCTCGTGCAATCTAAATTCTTATTTTCACTGCAAATAAAACCGTCAATGAAACCGCCACCATTTCGTTTTTACTAAGCTTAATTCTGAAAATATCTTATTGCACTGTTGTTCTTATATTAGGCACTGTCTCTTGGCATTCAACCTCTATACACTCTAAACTGTATATGTCAGTTAGTGTATATTGGAGTGTAACTTTGGAGCAACTGTCTGAGTTTTCTTCGGGGTTAATAAAGTTCTGTTCAATCATGAACAGAGTGCAAAACCGTTTTTTAGTTTCGTTTGTAATAGAATTACAGAAGCTAAACTCCTGTTTTTGATTATTGTGATTCTTGGATGATCTTCAAATGTTTCATATTCCTGAATTCTGTACAAGATAAAGATGATGTTAGTTTCATATTCTATGTTCTGAGTGTTACGGTTTTTATTTTAAATCATTTAAAACAGAATCATGCAAACGACTAACTCACATGGCCAGGATGCAGCCGCCTGCTTCTCCCTGTACGTTTTCACCACCTTGTGCAGAGGTTCATCCTCTGTACAAGGTGGTGAAAACTGGGTCTGAACAATTAATCAAAATCAAAATCGCAGTATGGCCGACTGCCAGTTTCAAATCACAGGAGGCACAATATTTGTTACAGGTGAAGTGTATGTCAAAGTAGCGTTTTAATTTAAATATCGTGCTGCAGACGTTCTGCAGACATCTCGGTTTGGTACAGATCCTCTCACAGATTACACAATAATCATTTTCAATCAAAATTAGAATAACAATGTCAATATTATCATTCCCTATAATATCGCCAATTGCAATATAAGTGAAAAGTGAAAATAAACGCAGTTAGATATTTTTTCAAAATCATTCAGTCCTAAATGAAACTTGGTGATTTTTTTAACTGTATAACCCGATGACATGAGAAACAGAAGCCTCAGCTTTCTGTTGCACACTTTAGATCGACTGAAACAAGATCATGAACGAAACACAATTGTGTAGCTGTCTGTGGGTTTAAAGATTTAGTGTTCGTTTAAACTTTTAATGCAGGAAATATAACATAAAAACAGTGGACTAGTTCACTGGTCAGGTAAATAAGAATGTCTGCCAGCAGGTGTAGCAAGAGAAAAAAACATGAAGTTTGACGACTACAGATTAAATCCCTTCGAGTCTGACTGGACTGTAAATCCATCTGTTTAATGTGACCGGCAGGTAAAACAAGAGAAACGCTTTATGCTCTGGTGTCAGTGTGGATCGTAAAACGATGCATTCAGGGTCCAACAAAGCTTTGTAATAAACCTGACTGAGAAAAACAGGAGCGACACGAGTTGGAGAGAACGTGTGTGTGGTTTGACTTGTAATTCAATGTGACTCTGCGAACGACACGACGTAATTTATGTCTCAGAGACCTGAATCAAGATGGATGTGCTTTCCTGAAACAGTCACACACACGCACACACACGCGCACACGCACACACGCACACACACACACACACACACACGCGCGCGCGCACACGCACACACACACACACACACACGCGCACATGCACACGCACACACGCACACACACGCACACACACGCACACACACGCACACACACGCACACACTTATTTCACAGCAGACTGACTCTGTAAAAGGCTTGGTTGGATTTGTCCGGTGTTACATTCAATCTAAGAAGCTGAATGAATGTAAAATCTCAGACACAGTCAATCCTCTGACAAATACACACACACAACAATGTGTATTATTACATGCGTTTTGTTTGTTCTTTAGACAGGGTCCCTGTTTTTTTACACACTTAGGATATCAATCCTCAGTGCACCAGTGTGTGAACCACCATGTCTGCGGATAACAGACGTATGTGTGTCAGATTTGCCCGAATCAGGTGCTAGAATAAAAACATCCTTAAGATCTGACGCAATAATTATAATGAGTGAGCTCTGACCTTCAGCTTCCGGGCGGACTCCACGTGGTTGTCGTAGACGAGGATGTTAGCGATGAGGTTCTCTTTCTCTGTCGAAAAGGAGGACGGCCCCTCTGTGACGTTCGGCTCCACCAGAACCTTCAGGAGCGTGTAAGGACACTTGGTACCGTCCCACACCTGAAGACAGACAAAGACGTGACACACTGTACATGCCGAGTTTCATGTAGGCAACATGTTTCATGGTGGTAGTTATACAGCACAGATTTTTGTATTGGGGTATAATTATCATGCGCTGATACAGCCTTCCCGACAAAGTCAAACAGAAACAGCGCCAGTCAAAACTGGCTCACACTTGAGGGCCAGAATCCTCTCCTTTAATTGAGACAGCTCGTTCACGTTGGACACATTTCTTAGGTCAGATAATCAAAAAATCCAAGTTCAAGTAATAATCTCAAATATTTTCATGTAAATAAATGTCTGTAAGTCTCTCTCTCTCTCTGAAGGAGGTAACACAATGTGACTGAGCCTATGGCCCACTGATGAAAGCCTTTGCATTTGCAGTATATAGTATTATTATGGACTGGGTGTCTGTGGCGACATTTATGGAAAAAAATCCCAAGCAGCGCCCAGTTAGTGACACGTTTTCCATCAGCCAGCAGTGGTAGGTCTGCCAGAGAGGGTAGGCGGAGCTAAGCGGCTGCTTTTCCGCTCTCTGAAAAGTGTTGCGAGTAAACAGTAATCTACTATGGCTGAACAAACAAAGAAAAGATGGATGACTACAGATACAACTTCAACAAGAAGTGAAAATCCAAAGAAGAAGAAACTCGACGCTCAGATGAAGCAAACAGTCTGAAAAGGAAAGCGACCGTCAGCCAGGAAAATCAAGAGTTACAACCGGAGTTTGTTATAACTTTCAAAGTAGGTGAGGCCTTAATATTTTACACCGACAGGTGCACTGTAAGATGTCTGACTCATAAAGCTGTCACAGATACCACTTTCCTCAAAGTGAAAAATCTAGCAGGAGGGAAAAGCGACCGTCAGTAACTGTAACAAAGGGAGCCAGCCATAGAGGTCTGTGTGCTCCTGTAATTACCGTATATCACCATTTGGTGGCGCCCAACAGGACGAAACTGAAATCTTTCGAGGTTGTCAGTTTAAGCTGAAAAAAAAACCCGTCCTTGATTAATGTATGAATATTAATTGACCTTCTCTTACCTGTCAAAGTAGTTGCAGGTAAGTTTCTGTCAATCTGTCATCAATCAGCGTATTCTTTAACCTCTATGAAGGGATGTCATGAAGTTTTCTGCCCTTCATTTTAATCAAAGGGATCAAGGGCAAGAGACAGCTGGCCTTAACAAAAGAACTGGATCAGGCTCAACAAAGCAGACTGTTGCCAAAGCTGATCATTAAAAAATGCCTTGATTAATAGTAATAGAAATCCTTGAGGTTGGATCGGGACTCTCTCGCTGTGAGATGATGACAGCCATGACAGACCTTTCACAGTCAGATTATTCACAGTAATACAGTGGAAAGCAAAGAATGCTGAACAAACCTTTGTTGACGTTGATCTCAAGTGCTTAAGAAAAGGTATTAAAATCTATTCTTGGTCTAATAGGCGTTTATGATCTGGAAAGCGTCCTCTCTGGATGTACGTGTGCTTGTGTAACAGCAGGCAGCGCGCTCAGAGCAGCTTTGGAAATCAGTGAGAGGGGGCTGGCAGCAGACCAGCAGTCACTGCCAAATCCTGCTCACATTTATCTCCTCTATCAGCCTCACTGGCAGCAAACCAGGCTCCACTTAAAGCCTCATTTCTGTTCTGAAAACCGAGGTGGCAGGTAAAACAGCTCGGGACCGAGACACAAAACACGAGACCTCCTCCCACCGAGGCCACTCCGAGACAGATGACGACTGAAGGAGAGCAGCTTCATTATAAATGTATACATACTCTAACAAGACAACAAGTCACATTAACATCGACGACAAGAAATAAACAGGGGACTACGGGTAATAAACACAAGACGGTGAGAACTAACAGATATAAGCTGACAGTAAACAGCCTCAGGGGAAGCTTCCTGGTGACTGTGACGCTGCAGTGTGAACGTGGAGGGATTCTGAGTTGTTTACCTGCAGGAAGCGTCACACACTAAAGGTGAACGTCTTCCTCAGATCTGCAGGTTATTAGCATCGGTCTGTGATGCTGAATCCTTTCAAATCAAATGCAGTGGTTTGGTACAGATCCCCGCAAAAATCACGTTTCTCAATGAAAATGAGAAAAATGATGGAAAAATTATCATTCCCTTTAATATCGCAAATCATACTGAAAGTGCAATATAACTCAAAATAACCCCAATTAGATTTTTTTTCTCCTAAAATTAAGTTATTTCATCCTTCAGTTTAGGCCGACAATTGCACCAAATTTGAAGACATTCTCTCGTAACGCTTCTGTGATATCGAGTTCACAAGAATGAGGCGGGAGTGTCACGTTATGACTTCAGAGCGAAGCTGACTTTTGGGTAAAAAAGGTCATCAGTTAATTGTATCCTGACAGACATTTGTATGAAATTGTGTCATAAAAAGCACATTAATCTCGAGTTAGAGCCACGGTGACATTTGACAGTAGATGCTGAAAAGTAGCCTTTGACCTTTAACGGTAAATGGTAAATTAACTACACTTATGTTGCGCCTTTAAAAGTCTCCCAACCACTCAGAGGCTTTCGGGTACACGTCAGCTTTCATCTATTAATACGCAAGGCGTCATCGTGGACGTACACAGTCACACACTCACACATCTAATTTGGGATTTTGAAACATGCCAAATGTTATTTTAAGCTGTGAAAGTATTCTTGTTTTGCCGAGTCTGACGCAGCACAGAGGCGTAAACATGATGTTTCTGTAGTCACGATGAGTTCATGTGAGATATGGGAATTTAAAGAACACAGGATGATGCCGGCAGCCGCGAGGATGTCTCATGTCAGGACACATTCTTGAGTTATAGGGTAGCTTTAAAGAGTCTTGGGTTCTTATGTGCATTCATATCTTTGCTTGAACAACAAATCTGGTGTTTCCTTTTCTCTTCAGTCATGTAGTCACAGTCCAAACTTAACATCTGTTCACTCTCCTTCCACCCAATAAGGCAAATAAAACATCAAATTAAAGCACAGTTATTGTACGTTTACTCTTTAGTGATGTTTAACCATTAGTAACCTGCATAGCCAAGCTGTCCCTGAACGCATCATGCAGACAAATATGGACGCATGAAGCTGCTGCTGCTTTGCTAACGTGCTGCTTTCACTACAGGCTGTGTAGACTTTGTGTGAAGCCCAAAGGAATTGAATGTATCGCAGCAAGAAAGTATTATTAAAGACCTACCAATGAAATTAACACACTGACATTTTCAGCATGATATCAACAAGCAGAAGCAAGCCAGATGGTACACCTGCTTCTATTCCCTCTGACTGTAGCTGCTTTCAGTGCACACTGTCTTACCCTCAGCAGGACGCAGGTGGTGTCGATGGGAGCTTTGGCCAGCAGCTGGCAGGTCAGGTCGAAGTAAACTTTGGGCTCAACCGCAGACAGAGGGATGGTTGAAGGCAGAGGGAGGAAACCCTGGCTGGCAGCCCAGGATCGCAGCTCCTCCACCATCCGTCGGTCATCCTGGTCGAAGTGGAAGGAGCAGCTGGAGGTCCGCGGCTCCACAGGTCTGCCAACCCGCCCGTCAAACGTCAACGCAGAGAAACCGAAGGTCTTGACCAGCTCGATGGAGTTATTGTAGGAATGAGGCTGTGAAGAGGAACAGGCGATCATCTGCTAGTTCCAAAAGTCCTGCTTTTAAAATGATAAAACAACATGCAGATTTTGAATTGATAACACAAGACATGGCTTCTAAAGAACCAGTCTGTAATCCAGACCTTGACTCCGTGCAGGCGGACGATGTCTCCGACTTGGAAGATTTTGGGATGGTCCTCGATCTTCTTACAGAAGATTTTGCAGAGGATCTCCTGTGTGGACTGATCTGTAATCTTCAGGATGGAGCAGAAATCTGTGGAAAGAAAATGGTCAGAAATAAAACAGGGCAGATTTTTTGTGTCTGTCTGTTTGTGTGTTTCTCCCGTGTCTGCTCAGATGGATTGTTTTAATTGTTCACTTTAACAGACGCCTGAAGGATCCACAAAGATATGAGGGAGTCTGGACAGTTTCCAGTTTAGATGATTATTTCTCTTTATTTTCCGTCCAAAAGCACACACACGCGCACACACACACACACACACAGAATCATCAGCATCATCCTGTTCTGCATGGCTTCAGGTCGACTCAAACTGAACAGTCTTATGTTATGTACCTCGATTGCTCCTCTCCCATAACTCTCTGCCGTCAGCTCCAAATTGTGAACAGGGAAATGTAGTAAACGACAAAACATTGTTCCAGAGGA
The DNA here is from genome assembly GCF_022749685.1 of Semicossyphus pulcher. NCBI lineage: Eukaryota > Metazoa > Chordata > Actinopteri > Labriformes > Labridae > Semicossyphus > Semicossyphus pulcher. The sequence goes on from NW_027211759.1 coordinate 3,207,030, forward strand.
TCAGTGGATTAGATGAACGCAGCTTCCTGTACGATGTTGATGAGCACTGAAGCTTTTAAAGCCGGAGCAGCTCTTTCAAACTCAGACTTCAATTATTACTCCATCAACACATGAACTGAAAATATATTCTTCCAGCCGCTCCTCTCCACACCTTTCTGACAGTGTTACGGGGATAATCAGAGACACTTTCCACCTCATCAAACCTCACACTGATCCACCTTTTATCACTTCACCAAAGAGTTTCTCTTCTTTGCGGTCCGTCAGCTCGTTTCAGTCTCAAAGGAGGTGACGAGGTTTAACTTTCTGGATCACGTTTTGCAACAAGTTGTCTGTCTTTCATACATTTTTTACAAGTCTCTAAAAATATTCCCAGACACGGCTGCTGAGCAGCTTAACGTCACTGTCCGTGGTGCTGAAAGGCTGCTTTTGAAACAGTTCTGCTCTTAAGCTCCGCAAGAAGAAGTTGTTCCACTTTCACAGACTGATAAGATTACAGCTCAAAATATCTGAATGTCTGTGAAATAAAAACATGATATAGTTCTTTATTCTTCAGGTAAAACAACAGAATTACAACTTCATTCTCATTATGTCATGACTTTCTTGAAAGATATAGAATTTTATATTAAAACTGACTGAATCTCATCATATTGACTTTTTCACACCATGATGATCTTAAAATATTTAGACTTCTTTAAAAAATGCAACTTCATTGTAAGGATATGACCAGGGCTCGACATTAACCTGGTATTTTCCTAGTGTCCTGGGTGATCCGATCACAAGCGCTCAGCTTTAAGCCCAGCTGTTCACACCTGGCATTAACGGGCCCCTCAAATGTGTCTTCAGTGACCACGTGTGATCGGATCTCACTTTCCCGCTCAGATCGGCGTCCTCACTGCGCTGCATGATTATAAACTGCTCCCTGCTGGATCACATTATTATAAATCGATAAACTGGTTTGGGATCGTCCCGTATTAATAATTCCTGACTCGGGGTTCCCACTCTTTTTAAGAAATCATTTTCCAGGAGTTTTTCTTGACAATTCAGGACAGCACTTGCTGACAGACAAAAAAATGTACTGTATATATTTATAGCAGTAAATGTCGTGAAGCAAGACCACCGGTATACATTTTCATATGCACTTCCACTTTGGAGCGCCAGCTGCCTTTGGAAGACGAGCGGCATATCACTAAGGGTATCGGCACATGCCGCTGGCCCCGTAGTGGCATGCCATCAGCAACGGCACATGCCGCTGAACTACCGGCACACACAGCAAAACTATGTCTGCTGCATGCCATTGGCCACTTTTCGATCTCGGCGCTGCTGCTCAAAGGGTTAAAACTCAAGCTCAAAATACAGCCACCACTAGGAGGAGACACTGCGTGCCAGGAGAGGGCATACCTGTCATACCGCACAGCGTATTCGACCAACATGCAAGTTTAAAACAAAAATACGAACCTAGGTTTACGTAGGCGATCCGAGTGAGGGGCTGAAATACAGTTAAAGTTTTCCCGGACATCAGAAATTATTTCCAGGATATTTGGTCATTTCAACCAATTTCCAGGTGTTTGCATGACTGGAAAATGGGTCTCTAAATTTCCAGGTTTTCCAGGTTTTTCAGGACATGTGGGAACTGCTAAATGAAGAAAAAATGAATGCCACCATTTTAAAAAAATAAAATTTCCACTTATCAATTTAAACTCTTTTTTTTTTTATACATGGATTACTCTTTTGTTAAACAGCCAACTATTTTTTGCAACACAACATGCAACATTTTAATGAGATCAGAGCTGAGACGAGACCGATCATTTCATCACTTATTTTTTGAAAACGATGGCTCCCTTATTTACCAATACCCACTTTTTGAGATGTATAAATCCCATTAAATGGTTTTTCACCAACTTTTTCTCTCATAATATTAGTTTGACTTTATTCTTCAGATCTCAGCAGAAGCCCTAATACGCCTACATATCAGTTCAGTGACTATACACCTGAAGACTTATAGCAAGCATTATGACTCTTTTTATATGCTAATTGGTAAATGTTAGCATTCTTACATGCTTAACTAAGATAGAAAACATTATAAACATCACACCTGTACTTAAATCATAATGTTAGCATTGTGAGCTTGTTAGCGTGGCTCGAGTGATCGCAGTGACTGAGTAAAGACTACCAGCGCTTCTAGTTTCAAAACAATGTTCCCTCATTCCTTCCCATCATTTGGTCTGTGACTGACCTGTACCACGGGACATATACGGCTGTTTGAAGAAGGTCACCACTCCGTACACGTTGACTGCAGGTCCCGCCTTCAGGTCGCCCAGTCGGACATACGTGTATTTTGGAGTCTTGGTCGCCCTTGAAACCTGAGAGGAAACAAAGTATAAAAGAGGCACCAGAAGCGCAGGTTAGCATGTTGCTAGCCAAAATTTAACAACTTTGCACAAGCCTAATACACCTAACACAGGTTTACAGCGTGTAATTAAATACAGTATTCACAGTTTAGTCACCCGTACATTCAGTCAGGTGTAGTTAATCTCCCCTGCCTACCTGAGTTATCAGTTTACCAACACGTTGTGGCAGCAGGAGCACATCTGCTTTCTCTTCTGCTCTGTTCATTTACATTTGCACCTTCTAGATGAAGACGAAGCTAATTGTAGCTGATGCTACCGCAGCGCTTCCTGCATGTGTTTCATTATAAATGTGTTTTATTTTGAAGGCAGGGGTAATGTGAAACAACAGCTGACGAGTTAAATATAAAAAATGTGTTTCACTTATTTTTATTCTCGTGGATGTTTGAACTTCACTGTGCAGAACAATGTTTGAGAATATTTCAACATGTGTCTGCCAGTCCGTGCTTAACTTAAACTTAGTCTTACTTTCGGACACACGAGCAAGAAACAGCTTTATTTTGTGTTTAAGCAGGTTTAACTTAGTAAACAGGTGTTTTACAGTTTAATGTTTGAATGTAATAAGCGTACTCTTATCTTCCCCCTCCATGACCCCTTCCTGTGAATGTTCAGCATTTGATTTCATCACTAATCCCCACATAATATAATATGTCTGAACAGTACAGCCTCGTGTCACATTCATCCCCACAGGGTTTTAACTGTGCGTATAACAGCTGTTAAACATTCATGCTAACACGCTAACCGTGTGGACAGGAGCCGCATCATCACAGTCTGCAGCTTTTATACAAACTGGGGACTGATGCTGATGATTCAAACATTATTGGTAAATAACTAATAATCATGTCTTGAGATCTTGGCATTTAACTCAACACATTTCTAATAAATGTTGAAGCTTAACGAGTGATCAGAGCCGCAGATATCCCCGTGTCTTTCACTGTTCCCTCAGTCAGGTGAGAATAATAAAGATCTGAAAAATGAGCAGCTGCTCATTAAAGACAAAAACCGACAGAGGCAGTCTGTCCAACATTTATTTTTTAACATTATTTGTTCTACAAAATGTGTGTTTTAATAATCACAGCTCCACCACACTTTGTTTCTTTAATCTGTGAGACTTTATTGTTCCTTAATGTTCAATCTAAACATAATTGTGCTGTTAAGTTAGCTCAGAAGAGACTAGCATCCAAACTTAAGCACCGATTCCCACCAGATGTCTTCATTCATGTTGCTTCAACACCTGCCGAGTCATTGGCCGCTCTTTCAAACTCGCTCTGCTCATCTTATATTATAGAAAGGCCTGAGGAGCTAGCTAGAGTTAGCTCTGTCAAGGTCACGAGTCTCATGAGTGTGGTCAAAAATTTAAGCCCTGCAACTTCTGCATTATGTACAGTGGGGCAAAAAAGTATTTAGTCAGCCACCAATTGTGCAAGTTCTCCCACTTAAAAAGATGAGAGAGGCCTGTAATTTTCATCATAGGTATACCTCAACTATGAGAGACAAAATGAGAAAAAAAAATCCAGAAAATCACATTGTCTGATTTTTAAAGAATTTATTTGCAAATTATGGTGGAAAATAAGTATTTGGTCAATAACAAAAGTTCATCTCAATACTTTGTTATATACCCTTTGTTGGCAATGACAGAGGTCAAACATTTTCTGTGAGTCTTCACAAGGTTTTCACACACTGTTGCTGGTATTTTTGCCCATTCCTTCATGCAGATCTCCTCTAGAGCAGTGATGTTTTGGGCCTGTCGCTGGGCAACACGGACTTTCAACTCCCTCCACAGATTTTCTATGGGGTTGAGATCTGGAGACTGGCTAGGCCACTCCAAGACCTTGAAATGCTTCTTACGAAGCCACTCCTTCGTTGCCGGGGCGGTGTGTTTGGGATCATTGTCATGCTGAAAGACCCAGCCACGTTTCATCTTCAATGCCCTTGCTGATGGAAGGAGGTTTTCACTCAAAATCTCACGATACATTGCCCCATTCATTCTTTCCTTTACACAGATCAGTCGTCCTGGTCCCCTTGCATGATGTTTCCACCCCCATGCTTCACAGTAGGTATGGTGTTCTTTGGATGCAACTCGGCATTCTTTCTCCTCCAAACACGACGAGTTGAGTTTTTACCAAAAAGTTCTATTTTGGTTTCATCTGACCACATGACATTCTCCCAATCCTCTTCTGGATCATCCAAATGCTCTCTAGCAAACTTCAGACGGGCCTGGACATGTACTGGCTTAAGCAGGGGGACACGTCTGGCACTGCAGGATTTGAGTCCCTGGCGGCGTAGTGTGTTACTGATGGTAGCCTTTGTTACTTTGGTCCCAGCTCTCTGCAGGTCATTCACTAGGTCCCCCCGTGTGGTTCTGGGATTTTTGTTCACCGTTCTTGTGATCATTTTGACCCCACGGGGTGAGATCTTGCGTGGAGCCCCAGATTGAGGGAGATTATCAGTGGTCTTGTATGTCTTCCATTTTCTAATAATTGCTCCCACAGTTGATTTCTTCACACCAAGCTGCTTACCTATTGCAGATTCAGTCTTCCCAGCCTGGTGCAGGTCTACAATTTTGTTTCTGGTGTCCTTTGACAGCTCTTTGGTCTTGGCCATAGTGGAGTTTGGAGTGTGACTGTTTGAGGTTGTGGACAGGTGTCTTTTATACTGATAACGAGTTCAAACAGGTGCCATTAATACAGGTAACGAGTGGAGGACAGAGGAGCCTCTTAAAGAAGAAGTTACAGGTCTGTGAGAGCCAGAAATCTTGCTTGTTTGTAGGTGACCAAATACTTATTTTACCGAGGAATTTACCAATTAATTCATTAAAAATCCTACAATGTGATTTCCTGGATTCTTTCCCCCCATTCTGTCTCTCATAGTTGAAGTGTACCTATGATGAAAATTACAGGCATCTCTCATCTTTTTAAGTGGGAGAACTTGCACAATTGGTGGCTGACTAAATACTTTTTTGCCCCACTGTATGTTACTTGTGATCTGAATCATAAAGGAGGACATGGGCAGCTCGTCATTCAAGGCAGCTTTGACCGAGGCCAGCTCGCCTCCGTGCCTCTCCTGCTATTAGCCTTTCGACTGTTCCTGTTGTTGTAAATTGTTGTAGGTGCAGGGTTGCTGTTGCTTAGAAAGATCTCTAGTTTAGCAGCACACACAGGCCCTTTCAGTCACAGCTTGCCTCGCCATATTTTGTTATTGTCAACCAGTTTTACTTCTTCGTTAATAAAAAACTTATGTTGCTTCCCTCCTCTTATAGCTGGGTCTTAACAGGGGCTGATTGATCATGCAACTAGCAACCAAAGGTGGCAAACAAAGGTTCAGTCAGGACTAAAATGTCATAGAGCGTTTACATATATCAAGGACTGCATGTCCACATTATGGACCAACTTCAGTATTTTGAAGCTTTTTAACAAAATATTTGATGGTAGTAATTAGGTTTGACCTTTTCTTACCCCCTATAAAAATGATGGATTGTATCGGTTGTTCCAGGGATAATTAAGTCCCAATATCGTCTGTTGTTGTCCAAGCTTTGATGAGTTCGGTAATTACATTGTGAAAAATGTTCCAGAGAAATCTTTTATCTTGTTCAAGGTAACAGGGTTTTCCTTATGGTCACCTGTCACCAGCGGAAACAGGACAAAGCACCAAACCAACAGCTACAGTCGACTATCGTCTTCAGTTACGATGGATTATTCATCGCCGTTTACTGCGTTCTGTTGCCGCTGTTGTCCCCGTGAAGAGCACTCGCACGAGTGCACCAGTCTACGCAGGAAGATAACAGGAAGCTGTAGCGGATGCTGCTTGGACCCTACACGTTGCCACGACAACGGCAAGAGTCACTAAACTTAACTTTTTTTCCACATTAATAATTATTTGTAAGATTTCACCGATATATGTAGTCATAAAGAATCTAATTTCACTGTTATATTTAAGTCAAATATAGTTTATTTTCTTTCCTTTGTTGTGTTCATCCTGGATAATAAAGTTTTGTTGTTGGTCACGTGACCATGCTGCTCACAGGCCAGGTGCAGCGCCAGAGAGAGAGAGAGAGAGAGAGAGAGAGAGAGAGAGAGAGAGAGAGAGAGAGGTGGCGCGAGGAAGCGGTCACTTTTGATTCTGTCTTTTGCTCGTTTTATCTGTTGATCTAACGGGCGTACAAGTTAACGATGAATTATTTTAACTTGTTTAACTTTATTTGTAAGAAAATAAGAATCACAGATTTTGCTAAAGCTAAATGTGAAATGTTCTCCTTTATTTTGTAGTTTTCACGGTGTTTCACGTGAGTCTTCTGTGAAGATTAAACATGACTGTGGACATCAGTATGAATCATGGATTCCTTTAAAGACCAGCAGTTATAGAAGGGAGTAAAAAAGAGTGTTACAAGTGTTATTTCCAAGATAGAGAGAGCTTTGTTACAAGCTTAGGACAACAAAGAAACACTGAAAAGCATGAGTTCTACTCGACAGGGAACAACCTTTTAGGCTAACGTTAATTTGTCCTTGAACATGTAGCTCTTCCTTCTGACATCATCAAACTACGTCTTTTATAAACGTTTCATGTGGTAGATTGTGCTACAGTATTTTGTGCATTTAAAGACACTTCACCAGTCAGACCCAAAAGTCTGATAAGACCCTGATCCAGCCCAGTCGACTGTGTGACAGCTAACATCTGATATAAAACGTCCTGACAGATACAAGACCCCAACAACACAATCCGGCAGCCTCTCCAGCTAACCGGTCCTCTGATTCTGACCTTAGCAGAGCTCGCGGAGTTCCTCTTGACGGCCGGCTGGGATCTGGGGTCGGGAGGAGTCGGCAGGCGGGAGACCTGAAGGAGGGGAGACAGAGGAGGAGACGTTACAGGGATGTGGGATCAGTGAAAAGCCGCCACAGCGGACTGAGAGCTGCTGGAGGAAGAGCCGTGAATGACAGGAAGGGTGAAGGGAATAATATCTCTGACATGTCAATCATCTCAAAAAAAAGAAGTAAAACTTTCCTCAGAATACAAATTGGACCGAGTTTGTTGTAGTTACACACGCTCACACTCTTAGATTTTGGGCTCGACTCTCATCCCCTCTGCAGCAATGCTTCTAGTATCTATAGACGAATGTGTTGCACTCCATCCACGACAGTTTGCTCACTCAATTGCTGTACATTAGGAAGAGGTGAGAGCAGGTAAACACGAGAAAAACAGAGACAGGTGTCCAGGTGGAGGTGTTTGTCTGATGACGTGAAGTGAGAGATGAGTCATTTTCCTTTTACCGACACACACACTCACACATATATAGCTGTGATGCATTAGTTCTGACTTCGTCACCATACCACTGATGATCGGCATCCTGGGTTTAGGTACCAAATGGTTTTTGAATTTGTGCAGTTGAAGGGTTAGAAAATACTGAATCAGAATGAAGGCCTTTGTTGATTTCCTTTTGCATGTATGCATGCATACTTTTCGGGGCGGGGGGAAAAAGGGTTCACTTAAAATGAGATACTTAGCGGCCCCAGAGTGATGAGTGTTTGGGTCTCATTTTAAGAGATTCAAACAGCCTCCTCTCTGACGGTTTTGATAGTTTATCTTCATCTGAACGTCAAATTTGTTTGTAGATTTCCACCTGTTTTTAAAGTTTAAAGATCGGCAGTCATCAATCGTTCCTTGGTTTGCTCAGCAAGATTCACTTTTTACCCCCAGGACAGCAGAGACCAAAGAAAACAGTTCAAAGTCTCCGCCTGCTCTCTCTGTGGCAATAAATACTGCTGGATGATGGACACACACAGAGAGACTTTCCCAGGATTATGTTTTTGGCTTTTGCCTTATTACATAGGACAGCTGAAGAGAGGCGGGAGGAGAGAGTGGGGGGTGACATGCACCAAATGATCAGACCGGGAGTCGAACCTGCGATCAGTGCGGACTCTGTATAAGGGGCGCCTGCTCTACCTGAGTGAAACCAGAGCGTCCAGGAATGTTGACTCAGCAAATGTAAGGCCTTTCATTGGAGGACCATTGGCTCAATCATCTTTGTTCTATTGAGTTAACTCATTCAGCCAACGTGTTCGTCCAACGAAGCTTAAACCAAAAGGCAAGTGGACTTGGTTGAAGCTCTTGAAGACGTTTTACCTCTCATCCCAAAGGCTTCTTCAGTTCTGAACTGAGCTTCGAATTACCATGACCTGGATGACCGAGAACCTTCGCAGACGTGCAACAAATAGCAATGTTAGTCAGCAGGTGGCTGAATGCTAACGTCAGCTGCTGGCTAAAGGTAGCTACTGGGATGTTTAACTTTGAAAGTGGACCTGACGTCCCTTCTATTCATTCTCTTTTCAGTTGCTGATGAATCGTGTCAGATGCTCTGCATTCACAGAAGCAACCTGCTACACAGCAGCCGGACATTATAACGGAATTTGAGCTTCAGACCCAGAGGTGACATCAGAGAAAAATGGCCGCCACGTGAATTAGGTAAATGGAGGATTTTTATCGAGGGACATTCCCTCTTTCAACGTCATTTGGGAGAAGGGAGAACTTTTAATGTACTCTGTGGAACTAAAGGCAGCTCAAGGGTGATTTGCACTCTACACTTTACACTGTTCTGTCTGTTTGGCCTGTTTCGACTCAGGCCACAAACAAACCGCAGAAGGGTTAGCATGAGGCAGACTTAGTCCGTTTGGGAAGGAGAATCCAGGACCAGTTTTTTTGCAGGCAAACGCACCTGTGTTTGTTTTAGCTGTGAAAGCTCCCGTACCGAAATGTTGAGCCTGTTTGTATGCAGTAAATTCATGTACAGAGAACATAATACTTAGAAGATCAAAGTCCTCACATAAATGTAGGCATCGTCTCCCGACAGCAGCAGGTTACAGGGGTGCAGCTTGTCCTTATTAACTGTAGGAGATTTGCCCACGGTGAAGCCAGAAGCCACCACCACATCCTGCAGGAAAACACAAGATCATCAACAACAAGCAGAGAAATCAGGGATTAAAACTGTGAGAGCAGAGAGGGATAAATTTACATCTCCCTTCCCAGAGGGAGGACAGATTGAAGCAGCAGATGTTGCGTCCTGGGAGACGTTAAGTAAGACGTCACAACAAGCCGCCGATGATAAGCCGGTGTGAAAAGTGGAGATTGTCTTTTGTTTGGCGTGTCAAGTGCCCCCGAGACGGATTCAAAGCCTCCACTCAGGGCTGACAAAGGGACAGCAGATAGTCTGAATAATCACGTTACAGAGACACGCAGCCCGACAACAACTCTGATCTACAGCCGAGCACAGCGACTCAGGCTGCCACGACTTCCTGCGCTTTGAGATGCATCAAGACGCCGCTGTAGAGAAACCTAAAGAACACGGTGAGATGACTCTGACAGCAGGATTACCCCTGATGTGCTCAGTGTCCCCGACGTCCAGGTCAAAGGCAGACTCACCGCTCTGTAAACAACATCACCTCCCACTGTGTCCAGATGTGACAGTGTCAGACTGAAAGGAAACTGGCACAGAAAGCTGCAGCAAAGATGATTCAGAGCTGCAGGAGGTGAACTGTCACACCAGAACACCGACACATGAAGTTAACCGAGCTCTGGCTCATCTGTCCTTTGAAGCAAATTTAAAGTTGAAGTCTTCAGGACTGAAGTCTGAAAGACTTCGATTTGGTGACACCCACAGTTAACGCGGTTTAATACTTTTTAAACGCAGCAAAAACTTTGCAAGCAGCTCCTGTCAATCAAAGCAGCCACGTCCTCAGTTACACATAACTTAATACAACTTAAAGGACAGACTTCTCCAGTAAAGTTGTCACTGATAGAGAAAAGAACTTAAGAGACCAAAACTGTTTTTGTACCAGGCTTTAAAGACGCTGTATAATTAGGCCTTTTAAAGGGCCAGTTCAACGATTTTCAACCTCAGTCCTATCACGCTATTACGTGGAGCTAATGCGATTATGGTCGGGAAAAAAATCGGTTTCACTCTGTGCCTTCGGAGGACGCTATCCGCTTCTCCAATGGGCCCTGGAAAACCTCCCCCAGACTCCGTAAAAACACGTCATCTGGCGAAGGCCAGGGAGCTCGATAAACTACACTTCCTCAATCTAGGACGCCCGCCTCCGATGTCGTGTCTCGTTCAAAATCGTCATGTTTCGGGGCGCTGGTTTGGCTCGGTTGGTAAAGCAGGCACCCCATGTATAGAGGCTACAGTCCTCGTCGCACTGATCACAGGTTCGACTCCCGGTCTGCCGATCCATTTGGTGCATGTCATCCCCCACTCTCTGCTGCCCACATTTCCTGTATGTCTTCGGCTGTCCTATGAATAAAGGCAAAAAGCCCCAAAAAAAATCTTAAAAAAAAAAAAAAAATCGTCATGTTTGAAATGTAGACGGCAGACCATTGCCGCTCTGAGCCGTTGCCTGCAGCAAAAACGGTAGTATTTCACTCCAGCGTCTCTCGCTGGGCCTTTTAGAGGGAGGGGCGCAATGCATGCTGGGTGTTGTAGGAATGTAGAATGGGCGAAACCGCGAGCTGTTTGTATAACTTTCTCCACAGCTATGGCGCCAATTTCAAATATTATAGCTTGTACTGATTACGGAGAACACCAGCTTTGACTGACAGCAGCTTTTTGCAGGGACAAATTTCTCCTCTATCATGGAGCTCTGCACTGATTGACTCTCTTAAGCCTCAAGTGGTCTTTCGAGGAACTGCACCTTTTTGCATTGCTGCGTTTGCTTGTGGAGGCTTTATGCAAAGGAAACTGGAATCTAGTGTGAGCAGGGCAGACTTTGCAACTAAAGGTATAAACTGTAATAGAGGAGGGATATCGTCAACTCCAGTTCATTAACACCCATGTCTGTAGTTCTGTCCATATCGGCCTCAGATTGTTTCCATAATCTAATAAACACACCACATGTAAATTAATTAATGTCATCCTACAGATTAATGTCCGACTTATCAACACATCAAATAAACCACTCCACTCATAATCTTGTAAAATGACATGACGGACACGAGGTCCAATGACTCGAGCCTTGTTTATAATAAAAACAAACAACATAATGCAAACTCATCAGCATCACATGAATGTTCATCATATCAAAAGCTGACTACAAAATGATCAAAAATACTTTAAAACAGGAAACGAATTAGGAAACACAGGTTTGTCTCTCGTTTCAAAGAAAGACCTGGATTCCTCTGCTGATGAGATGTCTAAAAGCTGTAGAACCACAATAACACACACAAACAAACAAACACAAACAAAAACACAACAAGAAGAGAAAATAACTCAAACTGTAAATTAGATTCTGCAGCCAGACACCATCAGTCTGAATCATCACCCTCTCCATCCACACTTCATCACAACACTCTAAATATAGATGCATATGATTCAGGGATTTGTGTATTTTATGAGCACGAAGGAGGTGATAAAAGTAAAAGACAAACAGAGCAGACGCTGTGCAGGAGAGGGATGAAACTCCAAAGGGCTTACAGTCAAAACATCGCCTCTGTGATTTATTATTTATCCTGATACTGTGGATATTTGTTTCCTTATCATAATGAGGCAGGAAAGATGAAGACAATTACAGCAGCAGCTAAAATTGAAGAGGAGGATGATGAAAAGAGGGAAGAGGAGGAAGACAAATGAGAAGAACAGGAGGATCCATCAGCCGAACTGTCCAAAGGAAACGTATCATCATGTTTCGCTTATCGAACAGCTGCCTGAAAAGTTAATAGTAGTAACTGTTCTTAAAAAATATGAACATTTAAACTATTATGTGAATAAACCATATTTCTATCTGCTGTAAATAACACAGATATTAACACCACTGCTGCTGCAGAGTCTTATCATTGTATCTTTGATGACTAGTCGAACATACCCTTTGATTGACAGCTTCGTTGAAGTCCTTGGCCAGCGCTCCGAGCAAGACGACGTTAATGGACGAGACCTGAGGCGAGGTGTTCGGCCGGGAATCTTCTTCTGCAAAACAGCAGCAACATTTTTATTACACTGGAAAGAAGTAAGGATGCAGAGTCAAGCTTCACATCAGGATGATGAGGCGTTCAGGTGATCAGCTCCATCATGTCTGACAGATGCGTGTTTGTGATAAACATTAGGGCAGAAAATTCAGGAGAGACTGAATTTATAGCATAATTCTCGTGATCAGAAAGCATTTTAATTGACAATATAGTTCAGGAGAACATAATTGGCAAGAACGTTAGTAAGTAACTTATTGTTAAAGTTATTTTTTAAGCAGAAATGGAAAAATATCTTGATAGATTTGCTGATTTTCTTTGTCTTATGTGGTAAAAAAAACATTTTTTCACAATTTTCTGAAAATGTTTGGACTGAATAAATCGATTACTCAACAATAAAAACAAACTGCAGACCGATTGATCGTGAAAATAATCGTTAGGCTCGTAATTTGACACAAAAAGATTGATTAACTTTTGTTCTGAACGCAGCTCGACTTTGACTGTCGCATCATTTATGCTTTTTTTTTTTTAAATCATGCTTTGTCATGTTTGTCTGCAAGACGCCAAACAAACAACTCTTAAACGCTTGTTTTTTTGAATGGTGTTTGGTTGAACAATTTCTCATGCAACCACAGGACCAACCAGGACCTTTTCTTATTACCGCTCTCATGCAACCAGGACTTTTGGGACAAAGTGTCACATGAATTTCACACTCAAATTGACATTTAAGGAACTGGTTTGCACAGTTTACATCCTGTGTACAATGACGCAGCTTAAACCACTTAAACTTTATATCTGCGGCTAATTAAACAGGATAGTCATTCATCCAGCTGACATTTCCCTGGCTGATATATTCCATAGATGAATGCAGCGTCACTCTAATGTGTTGTGTTGGAAAGAAACCTGTTAGATTCACTGTGTGTGCAAAAAGCTGTCTCTACAGAGCCTTTAAAAACTACAACAACAGAAACAGGGGAGACATTAGTCAGACCCCACAATCCCACAATGCACCAGCAGGCTAAACGCTGACTCCAAACTGACAGATCAACAACACAGGACTCATCCTGCAGTGGGACACGCAGGCGAGGGGGTGTCTGAGAGCTTAAATGTATAAAAGGAAGTACGTATGTCCTCGCCACAATAAGAGCCTCGGCTCTCTGTGGCTTTTTAATCAGGCTGCTCGGAGATAAGAAGGCCACAGACAAGACAACAATGGCCTCCGTCTGCTTTTGCAACCCAGACCAGCTAAAGAGCTTACCACACACACACACACACACACAGCCCCGTCAGATCCACACACACACACACACACACACACACACACACACACACACACAGTATAACGGACCTTTTCAGCCTCTTTTGGCTCCTTGTTTTGGTTTCACAGCACATTAACTGTCCTGTGTCTACAGTATATTTCCATCAGCAAGTTTTAATTCCTGTCGAAGCTTTGGATTTTGAAGCTGTTGATCTGTTCATTAAATTAAGCTGCCTGTGGAAGAAGAATATTCCTACTTCATACTGGAGTAAATGTGAGCCTGTGACGGGCAGGTTGATGAATGGATTCCTTGTAGCAACAGTTTCTTTTAAAGTACAACAGCAATACACTCAGCAGCCTGCTCTACAAACTGATTTATAAAAGACAGAAACAGGCGGGTGCTTGGGCCACATTCAGGTGTTTTAAATGCACATGTTGAGCGTTACCTTGGATGACAGTCTTCAGGATGAAGTTGTCAGCTGCTAACGACACCAGCGGGCCTTTATGAACCACTTTCCCCTGGAAGAATGAAAATATAATCACTACACGTATAGACGAACTGAGAAGCATTTAGCTCTAACCGAAGCGCTGCGCAGTTTCACTGAGGGCCCGTCAGCGGATCAAAGCCAAATCAGGAAAGTGAGCAGCGTTGATGAGCGCCTCTGGGAAATGAGCTGCGAGAGAGAAGGTGGATTATTCTGCCGCTTTGGTTTTCATTAATTTTATACTAAAAAAAAAACAAGGATACGGCATCACCTTAAAAGACAAAATAAGGTGGAAGGGAACAGACGGTGGCAGGTAGAAGTACATGAGCTCCACAGGAAGGATGTGGTACCTGTGAAGGCTGTGAAACACCTTTGACTATTCGGTTTTCTTAGATCGTATGCAAATTCTTCTGAGCATTTTTTTAAGGATCCTATTTCCTTACCATTAACATCAATCCTTGTGTAAATGTAAGTAACAGCATAGCTTAAAGTTGTAATCTCAAAGATCTGTTTCATTCTCTTTGGCGCCACCTATGGTGATAAACGGTAACTGCAGGAGCACACGTCCCAGATATCCAGACAGTGCTGCATGTGTGACGTCCCCGGTCGGCTCCAGTTGTAACTCTTGATTTTCCTGGCTGACGGTCGCTTTCCTTTTCAGACTGTTTGCTTCATCTGAGCGTCGAGTTTGTTTCTTCTTCTTTGGGCGTCGCTTATATACATGAAAATCTTTAAACATTAACACTAAAGACTTTTTGAGGCAATTCGTCATCTAAATATAAATCTGTCAGGATTTAGGAGACACCCATCTTTCTACGTTTTTAAAAGACAAAAAATTACTATGTTGGCCCTAAACCTGGTGTTCGAGAGTCCCAGACAATCGATTGAATCACACTTATAAATCTTCTTTAAAGACTGCAAACAATGAAATTATACAAAATGTTGATTTGAATATAGAAGACGTTATTCTTATATTATAATATAGATACATTACTAAATTGTCAAATAAAAGGTACCAACTCTAATGGACACATTTTCCTCTCCGAGGCTCAGTACATTGAAAACCAAACATAACTGTGTTGACAAACCTTGACTGTCTTGTTGGAGCAGTCGGTGCTGCTGCTGATGAGAGAGATGGGAATACTGGTCAGGTGTGTCGGTACCTGGGCGCCTGGCCCCGCCCCATCTGACAGCACATGGACAGGCATGACGTCAAGGTGACCTGAGGGAAATGAATCCATGAGTGACAAAGAGTTAATTAGACTTATTCTTGGTATTTGAATAATGAGGTCACCAATGAAACATCTTAAAGTTTATCCTGTTTGGAAAGAAGTAAATGTCAGCGGTTCCAGGCTTTAATCTGTCATCTGTCGAAGAAGACAGCACGCACTGCTGCTGACAGACATTGATCCAAACTGGGATCTGTGGTTTTAAGGTCTCTGGTTTGTACAGTGTTACCGCCCTCCACCACAGACCACTCATTACCAGGATGAACCTCTGACAGGAAGCACCAGATCCATGTCGACAGCGCGGCGGGAGGGTTAAAGTCTGTGAGGCGCTTCACGGAGAAACCCAGAAAAGTGTTGGCCGTGTTCCCAGCAGGTAGCACGTTGCTTCCTGTCAGAGCTCGTTAGTTTGATTTCCTGCCGATTTGACTGGAGAGTCCCTCGGTGGAACCTCGTGGAGCGAGGACGGCGGAGCGGGAACAGGCTGCGAGGCAGACGAGCTGCTCACTCGGCCGTGCACTCAGCTGCTCAGTCAGGCAGAAAACCGAGACAGGAAAAAATAAAATCAAATAAACCTCTCTGATTGGGACCGGAGGGGAGGAGCCAGAGGCCTGATTAGAGCATGATGAGTGATTCATTCATGGGGTCAGAGCTGCTCTGTGAGGAAGGTAGCACAGACGATTCCTGGATCTAAATCTGCAGCTGCTGCTTCATGTCACTCTGTGAGTCTGACTGCCCCACAAACTGCAGGTTCATTAACCAGGACACTGGAGCTGCAGCCTGAAGAGATCCGAAACTGGATTAGAAAAATGAGAAACGACTGGTTGCTTTGTATCAGAAGTAGATCAAAAAATGTGTCAGGTGAGGCGCTGCTGTAGCTCCGTCTGCAGAGCAGGTGTATGCCATGTACAGAGGCAAACGATGCATCGACGGTGGCTTTGACCCCCACTTTCTCTTCCTCGTGTTTCCTGTTGATCTACAGCTGTCCAATAAATTTTTGGCACAGACCAAAAGTGCTGAACAGAAACACAAAGAAGGCACTCTCAAAAAGAAAGTGTAACAATGACAAAGGTAGCGAGAGCCTTGACAACAGTGTGCTAAACACGGTGACGTTCTTAATGATTTAGCCATTACAGTAGAAGCTTTTCATACAGCTTTATAATTGCATGGCTCGTTAGTGAGTGCACACAGGAGAAAACCAGCAAGTATCCGATTGGTCTTCGGGTCTCGCCAGATTTTTTCTTGCAAAATGTTGTCAGTTGAGATTGTTTCTTTTTACAACCTGTGAGCACTGCAACTGGCAATGCAAGCAAAGGCAGAAGCTTCGACCTTTTCACTTCACAATTAGAAACTACAACTTCTGCCACCGAGTTGAATGTCGTCACCAATGATGGTAAAAGGACTGTACTTAAATATCGCTTTTCTAGTCTGCGCCCACTCAAAGCTGCTTTTACGCTACATGTCGTTTACATACATTCACCCTTTCACACACACACACTCACACACTGATGTGCCAATGTCCAATCAGATCAATGCCCATTTGTACCCAATGGCTATAATGGCCACAAAAGCATAAGTAGGCCTCCGTTTGACAGGAGAGGTTGCACCACAATCACCGACATGTTAGACATAATACCAGAGACGACAACACAGACTTACAATCACACGCTCTGCAGAGAAACAAACAGACTTTCCACTAAGAATAAAACAAACAATAATAAACTAGAGGAGATATCTCTAACTAGAATAGTACATACCTGAGGCCACAGTGACTTTGACCTTTGACCACCAAATATCTATCTTGACTCAGAGAGGACGTTTGTGCCAAATCTAAAGCTATTCCCGCCACCTGTTTCAGAGGTATCTTTGTTCATAAGAATTAAGGGAAGGATGGATAACATGAACACATACTGCCCAAAGACAGTATAAAAAGATGGAGGACACGACAGCTCGCTAAAAGTCAAGCCAAAACATTTCTAACGCCTCCTGCTGACTGGCTGCAGTATAGCTCATAAAGCCCGCCTCCTCCATGTTAACAGATGGGACATACGTCAAACTATAAAATTAAAATACACGTCAAATAGATTTTTGTCAAACATGGTTTCTTAACATGGTTATTTGATGCTATAAAAAAGGGGTGTGGCCTCATGATTGACAGCTCTGTTGACAAATATGGCTCCTGTAGCCGGTCTGTTCCCGAGTAGCAGAGTAGAGGACGATCGGCAAAATAAACACGTTGGCGTAAGTGTGTGTTTTAGTTAACGGAAGTGGCAATTTCTATCTCTATCTCCAATCTCTACTGCACAACTCTGGCTCCAAATGACGTCACCATCGCAAGATGGCAGCACCTATCACGGGGCTGTTTTGGCATCAATTTCATTCAATATGAGCAGATGGAGACCTGTCGTCCATCTATATACAGTCATTGATACTGCCTCAAATTCAGCTTCATCCTTTTGTTTTAACTCAAATGAATTTAGAAGTTCGTTAACCTTTAAGAATCAGAAGAAAAATCTGAACTTTTTCCCAACTTTAGATTTACAGAGATAAACTGGTGTGATACCAGTGGCTCCATGGTCACACCACATCCTGCTTGTGACATGACAACAACCCCCCTGTGCGATAAAAACCTGACACCTGCACCTGCAGGACCGTATCTGTACACACATGGACCTGACCTGTAGTCTCCTGTCGCTGCTTTGTTTGTCACCTGCAGTAAATGAATGCTACAGACTGAGCTGAAAGTCACAGTCATCCCACAGAGCAGCAGCATATCAGAGACCACCAGTCGGCTGTAAACAGTCCGCCTGATCCCCGCCGAGGGACAGCAGCTGACCCCTGCAAAATGACATGCGGCCACTCGGAGCAGCCAGCGTTTTTTCTGCTCCTTAGAGCGTCACAGAAAACCCACCGCAGAGCAGCTCCGGGACCCTCATTAACTCAGAGGGTCACTCAAGTTCACCCCAACATATTCGTTCATGGGGAACGGAGCGGCTGAGAGGGACACTGCTTAACCACGGGCTCGGTGCAGCCATCAGGAGCACAAACCAGACAGGACTGCAGGGGAGGGGGACGCATTATGTTCCCACACACTGAAATATGACTGACCACTTCCCTTCAGCCAGACACAGTGTCCCTACCAGCTCGGTAAGTCTGGTCACTTCTACTGATGACTTGTAATCTTTGAGGAGTCATCTGCTAGCTTTCTAAAAATCATAGTGATTACACTTCTGAGAATCATCACGACAAACTTCAGCTCATGTTTTCTGCAGCAGAACAGCTTCTTGTGTCGGTCTGAAGCAGATATTCACGCTTATGGAAAGTTCAATGACTGTAGTGTTAGTGTTAGTTACGTCTCCTCTCGCCGTTCCTCCTCTGCTCTGCTACTCAGGAACAGAACGCTGCAGGAGCCCCATTTGTCAACAGAGCTGTCAATCATGAGGCCACACCCCCTTTTCATAGCATCAAATAACTAATTAAAAGTAAACTTGTCAGAAAAATGAACACTTGGACATAAATCAGCATGATAAGAACTAACTATAATGACAGAAACCATGTTTGAGAAAAATGTATTTGACGTGTATTTTGATTTTATAGTTTGACTCATGTCCCATCTGTTAACATGGAGGAGGCGGGCTTTATGACCTATACTGTAGCCAGTCAGCAGGGGGCGACAGAGAGGGTTTGGCTTCACTTTTAGGGTGCTGTTATGTTGGCCATCTTTTTATACAGACTGTGGAACACAATTTGTAAGAATTAGCTGCTAAAGAGTAAAATTTTAGAAGGAGGATGCAACCTGGTAACGTCATTAAAAAGCACCAGTAACTTCAAATGATGAAAACTCTGCAGAAAGGTGACGGGACTTTGGCGCTCTTATTTTTTGTATATGTGCTCTCTCCACATTGAGAGGCAGAGCGGAGTTACAGTCCAAACAATCATTCACACACACACACACACACACACACACACACACACACACACACACACACACACACACACACACACACACACACACACACACACACACACACACACACACACACACACACACACACACACACACACACACCACAGCTCATTTAATACTCTCTCCCAGCCTCCACTTAGAAGCAAACTACACTCTGCACTCACATATTTAATTGCTGCTTCACCATCTCCAATCTTCCGCAGCACACGCTCATTAATTATGGACAGAGGTGAACTCCAACACACACAGCTCAGTGTTGGAACTGAGGGTTCATTTTTATACAACACAAACCTCCAGCTGCCACAGGCGCACGCTCCAGCAGTCTCACCTATTGAATAAATAAAAAAATAAAGCGGCACAGCTCAGCAGGTGATTTCAGGGGTTTTTATCAGGTCAGGAGCAGCTTGCGAGCGCAGAGCGGGGGGAGTGTGCCCGGGGAGAGCGGCTCAACGGCGCTCAAAGAACACCATTTATTAAAACCATTTAAAATCAGACTTCAGTGCCGAGTCACCGGCTCTCTGTGGACGACAGACAGACAGACCTGGGACACAGACATTAGTGTTTAAAATTGTCTCACATCTCACATCTGCGTTAAACCTCCTCCCGGGGAATAAAAAATAAGTTTAAATCCTAATAGAAGCCACTTTGTTGCTGCTTTACCTGCAGCTCCTCCAACTACACAACCACCAACTACAAACACGGAGCCTCAGGTTTAAAGTACAATTAGAGAATTTTTAAACCTTGCAACATTTGGGCCCTAATGACTAATAGGTACAAAAAAAGTGTTGGAATTGCTCCAGCAGATTTCTTCAGCCGGCAGTAACTAACCTTGCAGAACATGCAAGTTGCTGGTCTACTCCTGTCTGGATTGGTTGGTTATTGAGTTGGTTTTAAACCATTTAAAGTCACCCAAGTCACACAGCAACAAACCGACCGGTTGAGGCATTGGTAGACCAGCAACTCCCATGCTGTGAGAGGGAAAATGACTGTTACTGAGAGTGACGTAACGGCTGTTTGTGGTTCATAGAAAGTATCTTACTTTACAAAAAAGCTCTGTTGGGATCCTTTCTGTCAGGCTGTCAGACACTTAGAGAAACAATCTGAGTCTGTCAGTCGGAAAAATAAACCTTACAGAGGACATTGTTGTCTGGGTGAATTTGCCCCGAAGGATTTGCATACATTGCAAATATCACAGCTCGTTTTGCGCCTGCTGGCTGAAGCAGTATACAGGAGCAATTGCAGAACGTTGTGTACCCAATATTATTTATTTACACCCCAAAGTATGTAAATCAATAGGACCTAGGTTTAAAAATACTAATACAACCTTATGAAGGTATAAATGTTGGCCATGTTGGTGGAGCTGTGAGGGTTCAGGTTACAGGCCAGTTAATCTGCTGGTCATGTAACTGGCTGATATTATCTGATTGAAGATATATTGAAACAGTCAGCAGGAAGAGATTACCTCTAACCCTGATAATGTTCGTGCCTTGTCCAATGAAACTTGACCAGAACAATCAGATAAAGGATTATATATATTTTCATGTTGTTTTATCCAATTCATCATCAAAAGAGGCTTTAAATATTCAGAGGAACCAGAGGAGGTAGAATGATACCCACAGTCTGTGCAGAGGATAGTATTTTATCTATGCATCCCCACAAATCATGTGTCTTATCTCCTCCTCTGCCGCGGGTTGCAAACACAGATCTAAAAGGTTTATTTCCATGCAGGCTGGAGGAGTTTCCTCTGCAGCAGGAATCAGAGAAATCCTCCCAGAGGGCGGAGAGAGACGAACCTTCTTTCACCAGCTGAGGCTGATAAGCTGACATTGGTTCAAAAATACAAACCCAAGCCACCACAGCACACAGAGGAACTGCAGTCTGCTGTTCACCTCAGCCACAGTATGAGAAACGTGGTATATGAACAGGTGACTTTTAAAACACATCAAAGATATGCCCTTAATGATGATGAACGTTTCTGCGCCTGTAGAAGCAGAGTTTCTCTGGGATAAGCTCCTCAAGATTGAAAGAGCTGCTGACTGCAGACTCCGCAGGGAGCAGCTTTTATTGGTTTAATGGAGATGGTTAGAGGGTTTAATGAGCTGCCATTGAGGTATCAGCTCCCTGCAACAAAGATCGCCCTTTTTGGCTGAGAACCACTTGAGGCGAAAGCTGTCATATAAGACTGGATCAGCAGGTCGTCTGTAATTACTGCGTCAGAGAAGATGACAACTTAATAATGTCATCTGATTGCACTCAGGTTTTAAGTCAAAAATCGTTCCTTACAGCAACGTAAGATATCAACTTAATAATGCTGTGGGATTAGAGACGTAAGAATGACAGCCCGTCGTGCTGAAAGGTGACAGACATCTAAACACTTCAAAATGAGTGCCTGAAGTCGACCTGAATCACCACAAAGATTAGTAAAGCCCTGTGATTGCCACAATGCTGAAAACATGAGTGTAACTGCTGAAAATAGAATATAGTAGAATTTGGCAAAATGTAGATGCAGTTCGTTCATTCCTCCGCCACAACAACACAAACGCACACTCATGTGAAAGAGGAGCACTGAGGCAACAGAAGTTCACACTTAACATTCACAGTGAAGGTAAAAGTTGCGCCGTGTAAAGCGTTGAGCTGAGACGAGCCTTTTCCACACGTGCACTCCTGACGATTTACAGAAAATGTCAAGACAGTCTGCCCCACACGTCGCTCACAACGGGAGATTTTCCCTGTCGGATGGGCGGGGTCTCATGAGGCAGGACATGATGTAAAAGTATGCATTGGTTTCTTGCAACTGGCAAACAATGTCAGCTTGGCCCTCACCGCTAGAAGCTCACGACTCTTTTCATCTCTCCAGTCTGCAGACGTCTTTGCTGTCGTCTTGTAAACGATCCTTCTTCTTCAACCTCTGACGTTTTTAATCATCCTGTTCTGTGTCGCTCTTCTGGTTTCACACCAGTCGCCCACTCACTCGCGGTGAATTATTACGTGCTGCGGTCACACATCCGCTCACCCCGACTTCTTGCAGACATTTTACTCAGAAGCTGGCAGGAAAAAGTCTGCGTTCACACCTGCAGCCCAGCCGGACAATGTCAGGACATTTTCAGGAAAGCAGGCATGGGTTTCAGCTTGTACAGTCACCAGTAGCTGGTTAAAAAACAAAGGTAACTTTATTTAACAGCTGGTAGCAACGTTAGCTGGGTGAAATCAGCTGGTCCAAATGAGCAATTCAACTAACAGCATTTAAAGCAAAGCAACTTCCAAATGACTTCTATAAATCAGGAAAAGGATGGATTTTTTAGTTCTATAACTATTAATTCTTTGATAAAAACTTATTGCAGAGACCATGGATCCACCATGAGTAAGCACTTGGAAACAGGCTCATTGGTAAACAGCCATCTGCCTCGACGGCTGGGCAGAGAAAGTGGAACAGAGGGAGAGGCAAACTCCTCTACCATCCTATACATGAGTCCCAAGTTTTATCTTTAAGATGCACATTTATCTGAATTTCCCAGAGATGAGGGGCATTAACATTTTCAGCCGTAGTCTTTAAGCAGATTTAAGCTTCACAATGTTCAAGTTAAAGGCTGCTCTGCTTGGAACCCTGAAGCTGTGCCACATTATAAAAAGGAAAAATCAAGCAAAAAACAAAGAATTTGGTAAAAGATTAGACGGAAAAAGATTCATAGGGTGCTTAATAAACTGGGGAGGTAAGAGATATAACCTCGACCTTTTTGGAATAAACTGGTGAGGATTTAGGGTAATGGGCAGTTTAAATTGGCTTAAATTGGCCAGAGGAGTCGGTTAGATATCACACCCACATCTAACAAACTAATGTTCTGCTTCAGAGAGTGCATAGAAACTGGTGTCCTGTCTCATTGTAAGCTGCCATGTTTTGTTTTACTATGCCTATGTGGAAGAAATCAAGAGAGACAGCAGAAGATGTAAATTAATCTTTCCTGCCAAAACTCAGCCAATCAACAAAGTGAAAACCCAAACACGTGGGAGAGAGAGCGGCGGCGTGTCGAGACGCTGCGTTTGCTCCCTGACAAACAGTCCTCTCTGTTCGCTCAGCCGACGCCGGAGAGTTTGCCAAGACACAAACCTTATTTACTCCATATTTGCATAATCTTTTTCTCTTTTTGTGGGGATGAGAGAAAGTAAGGCTCGACTGAAGCTGGACCAAAAGAAAGAGAGAAAGAAAGAAAGTCCCAGAATAGATCAGGAGAGAGGATCGGCCCTGTGTGAGTGTGTCCACACTGGAGCGAGCTGTGGAATCCCAGCTGACCAACACGGTGCTGTCATGCTGCTCGTCATCTTTAACCTCACAGGGCTGACACTCCTACAGCGGCACCACAGTCACTTCCTGCTCTGGTCACCTGTTACGTGACCGGAAACACCTCCACATTTAGTATATTACTATTTTGGCTGCTGAAAGGTCGGATGATATGAGGAAAACATGGAACTACAATTTTCTCTGGCAGATAATGGCAGTGTGATTCGTTTGTATTTTCTATATATTAGTACGACTACTTTAGTCAACTAACATTACTAATTTACAACATTTACAACAGAAATTTGGCACTTGCTGCAGATAGAGTAGATTAGTTGTGGTTTAAACTTTTCAACCCAATTCAGAAGAAAACTTGCACACAGGCTGCTGGTGTTTGTTGGTGATGGTGTGTCACGCTTGTGTCATATTGACAAGCGGTGTGTCACATGCTTCAGCACGAAAAAATATGACATGTCATCAGTGGACCACTGACAGTTGTCACTTCTCACCAGCAGGTACCATGTGAAATTGGAAGCTAATGCCATAACATTGTAGTGGAGAAACATTCAGCTGCCATTCATTATAATGACCACAGTGTTATATTTTTTATATAAGCCATCATAATACTGTGGGAAGTTGTATGTGCTCGCTACTGTTACATAAAATACCAGCATTTTTAAGCAATAAACAACAGCACCATACCACTTACAATCAGATAAATGATACTAAATCAAGAATGTACATCATCAAGATGTAGGGCTGAGTCATCATATTCATTTGTATTTATATAACACTGAATCATAACAAGTTATCTCATGACCTGTTTGTTACATTATTTTCAGAGACCCAACATTAATCTACCACTGGCAACCATGGCAAGGAAATAAACTTCCTTTCAACATGCAGAAACCTCATTTTGGATCAGACTCATGGGTGAACAGCCTGCTAACCCCCAACTACTGTACAACTACTAAGTAAATCATTTTGGAGATGTGGGGCTGTGATATCTGGTCAAACTGTGCAATTAATATACAGAGGAAGTTTGAAATGATTAAATTGGTGCTTGATACTTGCAGATAATTCCTGGTCGACATCATGAATGAGATGACTTCGGGTGGACAATGTAAATATTTTTGCAATGTGAAACTTGTACTATCCAGTAGTTGGCGGTAATGCAGCGATTATGGATGTCAACCGCCATAAAACGCAACAGAAGAAGATGTTCAGCCGTTTTACCTGTTTCTATTAATTTCTTACAACTAACATTAACAATGACCCCATACCAATATGGCAATACACGCAGTTTTTTTAGCCATCCAAAATTCGGCAACAGCGAGTTAACTGTCAGCTAGCTAGTTAGCCTGCTAGCCATCTTGAATAAACACTACGAAGAAGGGTTTGCAGCTTAGCTTCCCGTTTAGCATAAATATTATCGTCTTGTGGTTATTCCAGGAACACACTCCAAACTAATTTGACATCGCTTAAGTAAGTAAATACACAAAGCAAACTACAAGTGAGATGGCAAAATAATCTCTATCTGTCGTATACCGTATGACGTTAGTCCAAACTCAAGTAACGTTAAACTCCACTCCAAAACCATCCAGTTTGAAGTTGTATTATTTCTCTGCGACTTTGCAAAAAAAAAACAGAAATAATTACCGCGTGTTTTCGAATAAATAGACTGTATTGGTAAATTCGGCACACTTATTAAAGATAGTTAAAGGTTTTTTTAATAACATTTCAACTCATACCTTGAATCACAAGCCGTGTAAATTACCTAGTTTTGGGGCTAATTTGAACATCACTGAGTAGAAGGAGTACGCCGAATTTTAAAGGGTAATGCAAATATGTTTAAATTGACTAATATAGTACTGTACGTAGCATATGGTAGTGACAATAGGAAATGAAACCAAAAAGTCTGGGGGTTTTTTTTGGGGTCTGACAACACACTTTCTCCTTTTAAGGCAACGCACTAAGCAGGCTTCTACAAATTAACGAACAACAAACAAAGAATAAACTAAACATCGTGATAAAATGCTACTCTTAAGCATACATTATGTCAACGTAAACACGTAATTACATGGTTTTGAGAACTTACGGTTGCTCGAGCTGCTGGTTTGTTTTCCCTCGCTGTGTTTCGAATTCACAAGCTGCTGTAGCGCGCATGCGTGCAGGGAACCCAGGGGCAGTACCTATTTGAGTACCTATTTATTTATATCAAGCAGAACTATACTTTAATGAAATAGAAACAGATTATTAAATTAAAAAAATGAAATGTAGCCAGAAAAAGAGAAGAAAAATAAATATGATTAAATATTACTTCTATTTAATAAGGCCTACTATAACAAAACCACCATCTCCTATAGCCAACATTTGTTATATTGTTATTCAACAACTTGATCAATAAAAACCTAAAGTTCGTCGCACTACCTCAATTTCCAGCTTTCATACACTAGTATTTACTCCTTTCAGTGCATATACTTTAATCAATACTCCAAACCAGCCCCTCCCAAATGTCACATTATGACTTTGATCATTTAATGAAATTAGAATATTTTTCTATCACTGCACTTCATGCAGGCTTCAGGCCACAGGTTCACTGTGCTCTGTGTGACACTTAGCATTTTGTTTTGGCCTTCTGACAGGAGCTGGAGTCTGTCAGGGAGAGGAGGTGTGATACTGACAACAGGAAGTAGACCTGCCAGAGTCCCACGCTGACTCCAGTCTCTGGAAGTGACAGTCCTCCCTCTGTGATTGGTGTGTTTCGGAGGCATTTCTGCAGAAATCAGTCCTGTCAGGAGTCAAAATAAGGTGAGCTGCTGAAGTGCAGATGCTTCTGGCATCAGAGTCTTATGTCCTTTTCAACACAGAGTATCTGCTCTGAAGTGACATGCATCTGTGTAAAGTTTACTCCTGCCATGTGTTAGTGATCCACCCTGGCCTGTTCATCAGCTTTCATGTTTGAATAAGTAATCTCACAAAAATCCAGAATACATTTACACTGAACAGTATTTCGCTGCCACCTGGCACACACTGGTGTTATAAACCTAGTGTAAATATTAGTCCTTTCTCATTCTGTGTTATCTGTTCTTATGAAATGTCTTCATCACTGCCCAAGTGCCATTCTAACTCCTGTGGATGGAACTCCTGACGAGCGTTAATCATGGATGTATTATTAAGACATAGATACCAGAACCAAAGATTGGAACCTGTTAAAATCACTCCTCTGATGCAAAGGCCCTAAGATTTTCTTGCTTCTGGGTTTTCTTATATTTACTGCCCACAATACTCGCAGTATTATCTCCTGCTGACCCTGGTTGCAAGTTCCTGATTGGACCATTGTCTTAACATTGTAATGATGTGACAGATATTTTTAATAATGTTTCTTGGCAGGAGGAATGTTTTACAAATGCAAAAACTCCACAGATCCAAATGATAAGAAAAGAGTCATTAATTGACCTTGTCTGTAATTCACTGTGTCCGCTGAATAGTCTCGGGTCTCTCTTACGGTTCTTTCACACCTGAAGTGTTGTCTATGGGGAAAATGCGTTTTCGGGCTACAGCAGAATTTTTACTGCAATACCAGGAGTGACCACTGGGCAAAAAGCGGAAGACGGCCAGGCAGTTTCGCTGCAGACTTAAAAGTAGTGTATGCGATTTATTTTGGATGCACTTGTCTTCCAGAAGCTCGTAAGCTCATTGTACAATCATGGAAGAGAAAGGTAGTTGCAAGTTAAAAGTTTTTCTGGTTGTTTATGTTTAAAATCTCGCTTACTCTTGCTGCTTTTTTACTAACCCAGTTTAATTGTAATAGAACAAAAGTATTTTTCAATAATTTATTTCCACTTAAATAAAACCATATTCCCAAATAAAAACATATAAAACAACATTTTAAACCCATAGCCAGTGCATGTGTCATCAGACAGCAGAAACATGCTCGCAGATTAGCTCAGCAGCTCCAGACAGTCACGTGACCCTCGCCCTGCAGGTCCATCATCTGTCTGGCTAGACGAGACTCAACCGTCTCATTTCATATCAATCTGCCGAGTAATTATTGAGATATCTTTGTGTGCATAAATCTGGATTAATAAGCATTATTTAGCGCGGGGCAGAAACAACAACTTCCCTCTCATCAAACAGCTGCTCCGCTCTGAGCGATCACCGGTGTCATGTTCATGTTACATTAAAGATGGAAACCTCAGAAGCTTTTACAACCAGATTACTGACTGTTTAATTAAATTGAAAAATGCCAAACACTCTGCGCCTGTAGCCTGATAGAGAGCATAATTCTGCCGCCGTATTAGCAGAAGGCTCATTTCTCAGCACTAATGAGTTTCTCCTGCAGAGACACATCACAGGAGCCGGCCCGAGGTTCTGTTCCTGCTTTATGTTTCTAATCAACCGTCCTGCTCTGTGAAGAATATCGCCAATAAACCTCATACAGGAAGCTGTCCTCCAGATGCAAAACAACAACTCTGATATTGTTCTATTTGTCCCTGTTGCTGGCGGTACAAAGGAGAGAGGGGGCTTCATTGGGCTATGATAGATACTGTTGACATTGACCTCAGGCTGCTGCTGCCTTCAGTCTTGAAATGGAAATCTGACCTCAGATATCAACACGGCTGTTTTGCATCTCCACATCCACTGGAAGTGTTTCAGAAGCAGCACAGAGTCAGTTAGTGCTTGTATTTCCTCTTTTTTTTAGGGTTTAACGAAGTTATAACCTCCTAGGAAGTGCCAGAAACTGCAGTTCCTCTAGTGGCCACTTGAGGCTGCCTCTGAAGGCGAGTCAATCCCCATAGAGCCCCATGATAAATGTCTCACTTTACAGCAGAATTAAACTTGTTTACAGCCTGGTACAGAAACCATTTTAGTCTCTATAGCTCATTTCTCTATTGTCAAGTGTCATTGAATAATTATATTCAGACATAATGTTATGATTAATAAAGGCATGGTTGCTTGGAGTGACATGTGGGAGCTGCTAGCCGTCTGTGGTTCCACCTCAGCGCCGTAACGAAGCTCTGCCATAATGCCACCTTTGTCATTTTACATTGGAGCGAGCCACGCTGGTGTGTAGCCACCCCGCTGTGTGTTTTTATGTAGCGTTCCGTCGTTGCGGAAGCAAAGCGTGCGCGAGGTGTAAACAAACCTACACACCTTCTCACACACGGCGCTGTTCCACCCTGCCGGCTCCGCTGTTTAAACTGACGCCGTTACGCCTCTGTTACTACCGCCGAAGCCAACTCAGTGGCGGAACGACTTCGCCCCACCATTCTGCCTCCGTGCGTTTTACACAGAAGATGGAACGTAATAGAGGCGTAATAATGGGTCAGAGGTTCGATCCCCAGCTCCCTCACGCTACATGTCGAAGTGTCCTTGGGCAAGACACTGAACCCCAAATTGCTCCCGGTGCCATAGCCAACGGGTATGAATGTGATAACTAATTGACAGTTGGGCACTCTATGTAGCAGCCTCTGCCATCAGTGTGTGAATGGGTGAATGTGACATGTAGTGTAAAAGCAGCTCTGAGAGGTCGCAAAGGCTAGAAAAGTGCTATATAAATACGGTCTATTGACCATGTGTCAGCCCTGTGATTGACTGGCGATCAGTACCCCAGCTCGTGCCCAATGTGAACCTGAACAGGATAAGCGGTATAGATAATAGATGGCTGGATGTTAGCAATAATAAGCAGGTGTCACTGTCTGCTCTCACCATACCTGCTTGTTAGCTTGTCCATTGTTTCTCACACATTGATTTATTTGCGGCGGCCCGTGCACGTACCTTTTCTCCACAGAGAAAACTGCAGGTTCCTTTAAGTTTAGCGGTTCGTGCCATTCACCAACTGCTCGCTCTTTTAAGGAGATTAAAGCGACATTTCACAAGCTGTCTTTTTTTTCACCTCCAGTCAGCTACCACCACAAATAGAATCTCATTCTGTGGGAAGCACAGAACAAGAAGAACAACAGTTAACCTGCTCATTGGCCAGCTAATGAATCTGCCACTGATAGTAGCTTCGATAACTTGGCCTTTGTCGACCCCTCGCTCCTCTCCACCGCTTCCTCTCGTTCAAATAACTTCCGGCTCCAAAAAAATCAACATGTTGGTGGTTGGTGCTTTAGAAAAGACAGTCGACAGTCTATTGGTTTTAGGCTTGGTACTAAATGTTTTTTTCTTTGTCACATCAAACTAAACTTGGAATGAAAAGCCTGCCGTCATCGCCTTCTCCTTGCAGCATCCAACTCTGCCTCCCTGAGCTCTCTGTGTCTTTTATAAGTCTTTGTACTCTCGACACTCTTGATTGTACTAATGGAGATAATGGAGCAAACTCTCAGTCCGTCCTTGAACACGTCCATGATGTCGCAGTCAGTTGTACAAATGAGAAGTGACAGAAGCAGTTGTGTGGAGAATGAAAGAGGTTTATACAGAAGTTCAATCTGTTAACTTTCACTCCTCCGCACTTTTGATCACATCACACAACTAAGGACGCAAATGAGAAGTCTTTAAAGAGCGCACTTTACATTTCCAGGACTGCTGTAAAGGGTAAGTCAATCTGCTGAGGAAGGTCCAAGGCAACATTCATACATAATCCCATATATATAATAACCAGGAGGCCTGATGCATGCTGGGTAGGTCTTTGTGTCACCCAGCAGCAAAGCAGATGAGAGAAAATGTCCATAAATCCTGCCAGCAGCCTCAGGGGGAGGAAGAGCTGATTTACTCCTCCTGTCCAGCCCTCAGATGAGCTCCATCATCCTGCGAGGTGGAGGCCGGGCCCTGAGGAGTGCAGGTGTTATACTGTGTTTCTGCAGACTGAGAGCTGAGGGTGGGCAGTCCTGTGATCCAGACTGAAACACAACCTGAACCCTCTGCTCTGTGATCACAGCTGTTCATTACGCGGACAGCAGCCTGGTGGAAAAGCAAGGAAAACACTCAACAGGTGTCCACCTTTTAACTGTTGTTATCACATATTTCTACTTTATTTTTTATGTATAATTCAAAGTCTAGTTTGTTGACTTGGATCAGACACCAATTAAATGCATCGCATCATAAACAGGCCAATCACATCAAAGTGTCGTGCATCGCATCAAACAGCGATGTGGGTTGATTTTCACTTAGTCGAAGCCAAGAAGGAGACCTATAACTACCCGGGCCCGACGCATATCGTTAGTGAACCATGAATGGGACAGAAGAGAGTTCGGAGGACCGATGGAAGTATTTAGTTTCACCAGAAGCAGCTGTTAGATCGCTGTCTTCAAAGCTCTCCTTTACCAAAAACAGTCATTTTACCTGACAGAACACGGGTCTACCGCTGCCTTGTTGCACGTCGTGCCACGTGAGCCCAGAACCAGTGGGGCGGCTGTGGCTCAGTGGTGGAGTCAGTCGTCTTTAGTTCGGAAGATTGGTGGTTCGATTCCCAGTTCCCTCAGTCTACGTGTCAAGGTGTCCTTGGGCAAGACACTGAACCCCAAATTGCTCTCGATGGCATAGCCAACAATGTGAATGTGATGACTGACAGTTGGGTACTTTACGTAGCAGCCTCTGCCATCAGCCTTTTTTACACTGCGGTTCTGCCTCAGCGCCGTCATGCAGCCTTTGTCATTTAACATTGGACCGAGCGACGCCAGCGTGAAGTCCACCCAGTGTGCCACCATGCGTGATGTGTAACCTGCCGGCTCCGCTGATTACGCAGACATCATTTCGCCTCTGTTACTACCTCCGATGCCGGCTCAGAGACGGAACAACTTCGCCCCACCGTTCCGCCTCTGTGCGTTTTACATAGAAGACGGAACGTAACAGAGGCTGATAATCCCCCCTTGAACTGGCAGTGTGAAAGGGGCTACTGTGTGAATGTGTGTGTGTGAACGGGAATGTGACATGTAGTGTAAAAGCAGCTCTGAGTGGTCGCGAGACTACAAAAGTGCAATATAGGTACAGTCCATTTCCTTTTAACCAAATTAACTCTTTGAAACACCACACAATAACACAAACTAACCGATCGAGGCAGCGGCGGATCATCACCAACTCCCGTGTTATGGGAGGTAAAAGTACTGTTTTTGTCAATGGAGTCTGGTGGCTATGAAGAGCATCTTGCACCTATGGCTAAAAACGCCCCCGTGTTTGAAGTACAACTTTTCCCACATTTAAACTCGTTAAAACACCTGGTTCAGAAACTCTGGTCCAAAACTTTTCCTCAAGTCTAGCTCTCAGTCACGACTGACATCCATCCGGAAAATGAGTCTGGAAAAGCTGAACTCGGTCTAATTGATCGCAGAATTAATACATAAGTTAACAGAGAAACTGCAAATAACGTTTTTATGAAGTTAATTGCTGCGGGCTGATAGAGAGAGAGAGAGAGAGAGAGAGAGAAAGAGAGAGAGACGTCAGCAGTGGATCATTTCTCTGATCAATGATAATGTGAAGGAGCACGATGGGAGCCTGATAACAGCACAACAGTGAGGAATGAATGTCTGGATCATTACAGACACGAGGAATCTCAGAGCTAATCAGTCAGACAGAAACACCACACAGGAATATTAACAGGAAAGTTTGATGGACTAAGCCTTCACTGGAGGTCTACGGCATTTAAAACATAATGATCAATTATTCGTTTTTAAATATTTACTATTTCCTGCTCTGACAAATAAATCAATCCTGTCTTTAACTGAATCAACTTTTTATTGCCTGTTAAGACGATGATGGGTGATGGTTCCTCTACTAGACAGGGGTATAAAAAGCATTCTTTCTTACTGCTGTGTAGTTGAATATATATTTATTTACTATTTAGTTACATCATAGTGTCTTATTTAAGGAGAACTATTATTCCGTGTTTGGATACCTACCAATCTGCTAACTGTTTTACACATGTATTTCACGTTTCTGAGCATATGGACTGATGTTGAAATACAATAATGTTCTTCTTTGATGGAGAGGAGTAATGTGCTGAAGCTGTTGCACACTCTGCAGTATCCTCCACCCTGGGATCATTAATGAGCTGTCATGTCTACAAACTGCATCAGTCTCTGCCCGCCTGTCACAAACAGGAAGTGAACTGCTTCCTTCATGCCACTGCAGCTGTAATTAATGGTTAACTGTGATTCAGCGGGCGAAGGCCTCAGAGGGATCACAGCGAGGATGCTTCGAAAACTCTAAAGACAAAAATAAAAGGAATTTTAAAGGGAAATTGCAGAACTATTTAATCATTGGGAATATTTGTAATATACTTAAGATTATTATTTTACATATATTGGGTTCTAAATGATTTTATTTTGATCATTTGGAACAAAATATATGTAAAAAGGTTGCTTGAGACGGTTTTCCCTGGCATGGAACGTATGATGGCTTTGATGTATTTCTGGAGGGCTTGACCAAAATACATCCACATCCAAAATAATATTCCAGCCTGATATTGTTACTCTAAGTTTCTGACAACTTAACAGAAAAGATCTGTACAGATTATAATAATTTGTTGAAGAGTAGGATCCATTTTGAAAGCCTAAACGGCGCTCATTTCAAAGCCACCAGACTCCATTGACAAAAACAGTAATTTTGCGCCTCATGACACTGGAGTTGCTGTTCTACTGCTGCCTCGATCAGTTACTCTTTTTGAGTTATAGTCTGTAACATGAGTATTGTGTACTCTTACAGAGTACAACTTAAGTACTCTGCTGGGTAAAATTACTATTTTTGTCAATGGACTTTGGTGGCTATGAAGCGAGCGATGTAACAGCTCTTTAAAGAGGGGGGATTTTGCTGTTTCAGGTTTAACACAGTTTTTTCTACATGACATCACAAAGTGCAGCCTCGGCAGGCTTCGGAGAGCTGGCCAATCAGAGGAGGTTTCTTAAAGGGACAGGGTTTTCTTAACTGTAAATTATGCTAAGCTACTCCACAGGAATCACAGAGTGAAATATGAAGCTTGAAATTAGCGTAATACCCCCCCTTAAGTATCTTATGTTCAAAAAAGAAGGGTTTATGTCTTTAGGGAACGTTTATGTAAAGTTGTTAACACCTAAAATAGTCCCTCTTTTGTAGGTGCAGGCTGACGGTATCTACTGGAGAAACAACTTAAATTGTTTAGACCCCAAAATACGTTGATTGTTCCCAGGTTTAAAAACTTAAAGCAGAGCAGAAAGTACAGAGCTGCCAGAGTAATATATTTACACAAATAAGATGTCAGACCAACTAGAGTTGTAAGAGAAAACCAAGGGACTGTAATGTATTTGCTTTCTGTGCAGACAGCTGTTAAGTACAGTCAACTTTGCATCACACTCATTAGTTCCTCTCAGCAGCTGCAGTAGCTGAAGGTGAGTAACCGAACAATCAGTCCCTGCTTAAAGACAGACTCTGAGCTCAGCGGACCCCACCAGGATAATGACATTTACAGCAAAGCGGTGACCGTTAGCGCCCTCGGCCGGTCCCCTCTGTCTTCCTGCGGAGTCACACTCCGTCCTCAGAGGGGTTATTATGGCGAGCAGCGGGCCGGCAGAAGGCCTCAGAATGAAACCAGCGTGCTCTTTATGAGCCGCCTGGAACAGAGGGTCAGATATAACAAGGCCGAGGTGATGGATCGTTACGGAGCCGGTACACGCGTGTGTGGGGTGTGAGTGGGTTTGTGACGCCGTGTTTGACAGCTGTGGAGTGTCATGTCGAGGTGAACGTACACACAGAGATGGTTTGTTAAACGTCTCAGGTGTTGGCCAATCAAACGCTACAAAGCTGAAGAGTAGTTATTTGTCATTTACGTCTATGTTAGAATTACATCAGCTGCTGCAACTCTTAAAATGTTATTAACTGCAACTAAAGTTAGAAATTGTCTTCAAGCTGGGCTCGTTGGCACATAGCTGGTGCAAAATGTCCATCCATCCACCCATTATCTGTACCGCTCATCCTGTTCAGGGTCACGGGGGGGGGGGGGCTGGAGCCAATCCCAGCTGTCAATCACAGGGCTGACACACAGAGACAGACGACCTTTCACACTCACATTCACACCTACGGGCAATTTAAAATTCACTAGTGAACCTAACGAGCATGTCTTTGGACTGTGGGAGGAAGCTGAGTACCCGGAGGGACCCCACGCATGCACGAGGAGAACAGACTCCACACGTGTTTTATGTTTACTGTATCCATCCATCCATCCATCCATCCATCTATCATCTTCTGCTTATCCGGGGCCAGGTTGCAGTGGCAGCAGGCTAGGTGACCCAGGCGTTCCTCTCCCCAGCATCGTTTTCCAGTTCCTCCTGGGGGATTACGAGGCATTCCCAGGCTAGACAGGATACATTATCCCTCCGGTGAGCTCTGGGTCTTCCCCGGGGTCTCTTCCCAATTGGACGTGCCTGGAAAACCTCCACAGCGAGGCGCCCAGAATGAGTCCTAATCAGATGCCCAAACCACCTCAACTGGCTCCTTTCAATGCTAAGAAGTAGCGGCTCTACTCTGAGCTCTGATCTCTAAGGGGAGTTATGTTTACTGTAAATGATTGCACAGGAGGCTTAATACAACTTTAGCCAGAGCTATATTTATTGATCCCTCATGGTAGCATGGAAGCATCGTATGCATGGGTCAGATCTCCTCGTCTCCAAGGATTCACTGCAGACCAGATGTCGTATAACTCGAAGTAATGTGCAAGCACTTTACATATCTTTGTATAACATGCACCAAAAACACCAAGACAAACTTCTTGCTTGTTTAAAACTACTTGATTGATGTTTCAGTGTAAAAAAGTGACATATTTCAGCTACAGCTATGTCATATATTTCTTTAATCTTCTACTTTGAGGAGATGCAGCAGCAGAGTGAAGTTTGTATGGAAACAGACGGAGGGTTTGTTTGTGCGGCTCCATCACCAGAACCATTACCCACTCTGAAGTATTTGTTTAGCTGTTTAATTAAAATGACGTGTGACAGCGACGCTCCTCTCGGCCTGACTCTGAGCCCGTTTGTCCGAACCAACTTATTTGGTTTCATGAGAGAGATGAAAGTCATTCACCTCAAACAGGATCTCAATTATCATACTTCAGCAGCCGAGCCGTGCTAAGAGAGAAAAATGGCTCATTATTGGAGTCGCTCTGGTGTAAAAATGTGATTAAAGACATTCTGCATTCTGCTCCGCTGCCCACTAACTCAGAGTTATAAAGTGGTTAAAGTTAATGAATCCTGGAGGACAGCTTCACACCAGCTGGATTTAAATAATCGCAGACGCTCATTTGTCAATCACAACTTTAAAGAACTGAGGGGAGAGCTTTCTGAAAGTGAACAATCCTTCATCATGAAAGATTTTGCAATTACATCCGTCCTGCTGCTGAGCACTAATCTGTTGTGTTTGGCGTTTTGCATAATAACTACAAACGCGTTGAATCCAGAGGGACGCGCACTCTCCTCCTGCTGGATCACAGAGTTTGATAAGAGACCGTGAAGATGTTTAAGCATCTGCGTCTCTTTAAAACACCTCTGAGAAAGGAAACTATCGTGACATGCTGATGTTCATCTGTAGCCCTTTTCACACATGCACTTCGCTCCTGAATCTGTTCATCTCTCCATCTTTGCTGTCGTCTTGTAAACGATCCTTCTTCTTCAACCTCAGGTGTTTTTAATCCTCCTGTTCTGTGTCGCTCTTCTGGTTTCTCACCGGTCACATGATATAAACGCTATCACCCCGCCCACTCGCTCGCGGTGAATGTTCCTGCTGCGTTCACATCGGCTCACCCCGACTTCTTGCAGACATTTTACCAGGAGGCTGCAGGAAAAAGTCTGCAGAAAGTCGGGGTGAAAAATTCTGCGGTTTGCGTTCACACATGCAGCCCGCTCATGAGATGTCAGGAGTGCAGTGCATGTGTGAAAGGGGCTTACGGGTCCCACTCAGGTTGTCAACATAAACTGACCCTGTCACACAAGTCAATTTAAAGCATTAGCACAGACCAGATGCAGCAGGCAGAAGGTGTCATCAACTTACATTAGGACAGATAAGTCCATCGGGAAGAGTTTGGGATAGGATGACACACTCAAGTTACACCAGTGTTTGGGCTTACCTACAATTCAATGAGTGCATTCCAGGTGTTTTGATATCTAACATTAAAGATGCACTTTATCCAAATGGTGGCTGGAAGACTAGAAGCTTTGTCAGCTTGGATTCTCTGCTGTCGTTCGCTCCGAAACTCTGCTGTGAACAGGTAAAATGCCAAAATCAATTGAACCCATTGTCTTGAATGTAAAGAAATACTGACGTTTCTTTGGGGGCAGTCTCTTGTGGCTCTGTGACATCACACTGCTTCCTCGTTCGTCACCTGAAGGTTATTTTTGTCTATTTTCTAAAATGAAATGTTTTTCTTGCCCCACTCACAGAGCAGAGAAAACCCTGATGGGATCAAGACCCGTCACTCATGGGTCATGCCATATCCACGATCTCTCCAACTATAAACCATTAAACTTCAACCTTACATGATCGCCATCTTTTCCTGTTAGGTGAAGGTTTTTAGGCTCCTTTGTGGATGCAGACAACTCTGTAAAGCTTTCGAAAGCTGTTTTACGTCCTTGCAGAATTAAAATCTGTCTGCAGAGAACCCAGAGTCTGAACTCGGCTGTCCTGCAGAGAACACGTCTCTACAACCTGCAGCAAACCTCCAGGAGACGCTTTATCAGCACCATACAGATGCTCATGTTTGATCCGACGCCTGATTTCCTTTTTAACTGCACAGTAAACTCATATGCTTTACCTCTGCAGTGACCCCGCCTCGTCTGCATTAATATTTCACTTTGCCTAAAAACTTTAAATGGGAGCGAGGCGTGCCACTCTTTAATTCCAACACGTTAAATAATTGATGCTGTTGGATTCGGATGCGCTGCAGAGCTTCAGTAACGTCTCCACTGGAGGAAATTTACATCCGCTTACCCACTGATCTACATTTCCCATCAGGCCTGAAGTGCCTGCCAAATGCCTCCCTGAACAGAGAGACATGAACAGTATCA
This sequence comes from Semicossyphus pulcher, assembly GCF_022749685.1. Lineage (NCBI taxonomy): Eukaryota > Metazoa > Chordata > Actinopteri > Labriformes > Labridae > Semicossyphus > Semicossyphus pulcher. Next base: position 3,244,550 of record NW_027211759.1, read on the forward strand.
AGTTAATTCATTGTTCGAGTTCTGTAGCTGACTGTTGAATACTTTTATTCTATCCGCAGTGAATGTTTCTGCATCAGGAGCACAGACAGAACCAACACGTTCTCGCTCACTGCTCGTCAAATACGGCTGTTTGGTCGACGGCTCTGTGCGCTTCAATTACAGCAATGTGGTTTCAACTGAAGCTTCATTTGCACACATGCAGGGCACCAGTTTCAGGTGTTAGACCTTCAAAACAAAGCTTGCAGAGTTTTGCACATGAACAAGTGCCGTCCTGCTTCCTCCCACCGTCCAAAGACATGCTCGTTAGGTTCATTGGTGACTCTAAAGCCACTTTCCCACTGGTAAAAAAAACCCTGCTAACACCCGGCTTTTTGGCTTAGTGGGAAAGGTTACAATCAGCAGTCAGACCCGGGTCACATGACTCTGCAGTAGACCCGGGTAATCATCGCCTCGGCTCCGATTGGCAACAATGGGAACACAAAACCCGTATCAAATCGCTAATCTCCGCCCCCTTTCCACATTTGTCGGCACTGAGTTTGATAAACAGTCTGAATGAGGAAAAGATACAACAAAGACCTAACCACCGTAACGTCTTCACTGGCCTCCATGCTGCTTACCAAAGAGTATAATGTAAGTTGTTTGTGCGCACTATTGCTTACTAACCCTGTTTCAGGTGCGTTTGTGACGTCAGACGGTGACGCAGCAGAAAAGAGACCAACAGGATTAAAAAAACCTGCGTCAACGCGATCATTTTGGTGGGACAGGGGTACAGATTGCCCGTAGGTATGAATGTAAGTGTTAAAGGTTGTCTCTCACACTTATCACCAAGCAGCTGTAGACCGTACTCTTTGTTATTGTCATGAGTTTCTAGTTTAGTTCTGGTTTTGTCTTGTATTTTGGTGTGATATTATTTCCTGTTTTTCTTGGTCACTTTGTCTCTTGCTGTCTTGTTAGTTTTGTGCTTCCTTGTTCTCGTCATTGTTGAGTCTACTTTAGTTCTGCATTTCATTTGTGTTTCATGGGTTAGATCATTTCCTGTTTTACTCTGAGTGTTCCACTTCCTGCCTTTGCGTGTTTTCCCGCTTGTTTGATTATGTGCCCCGCCCTTATTGTTTTCACCTGCCCCTTGATTGTCTCACCTGTGTCTGATTAGCATCACCTCACAAGTCTACTTAGTGTTCGTGCTCCCATGTCTCAGTGTCAGTTCGTCGTCGTCTTTGTCCTGAATCCTTGTCGTTTGTCGAATGGCGTGCTTCTACGTGATACCTGTGGCGAATCCCTCTTTAAGAGTCCTGTGTTTTCCTTCTTCGAGTTTGGATTATTGGTTGGACCTCTTTGTTGGATTTATGTTACCAGGACTCTCTATAAGTAAGCTTTTGTTTGTTGCCTTTTTTGTTTAATTAAATATCAAGACTGCACCTGGGTCCTCTCCCTTTGTGTTTTTTTGTGAACCGTGACAGTTATATTCTCACAGAGACCAAACTGAATCTACCATGTACTCGGCAACAGTGGCAACAGGAAAACTTCCTTTCAACAGGCAGGAACCTCGAGCAGAAGCAGGTGACCAACCATCTGTCAGCACCGACTGGGCCAAGAAAGTGGGAGAGAGAGAGAGAGAGACAGTCAGAACACCATGAAAGTAACAGAACTTACTTTGGTACAGATTTAAAGTCATGTTGCTTAACTAATTGCAGAAGTGAACATTGACCTGCTGCTGCTTGTTTAACAAACAGTGATTTATTTTCACGGCTCCAAAATAAATCTTAAATCCTGAAAGTTAAATCACCTGCAGCTTTAAAGCTACACACCGATAACGACGGGGGTCTTCAGAGGACAGTCCTGGATTTGGATCCTCTCTGGGAGGTCTGTTTACTCCTTTATAGTTCTTACAAAATACTTCCTACTCCTCCGATTTCAGTTTCTACTTTCTTCTACAAACTGGCCTGAACCTTGAAACTTCACAGCAACTCTGAGACACGCTCTGAACTCTTGCCGTGACACCTCACCATCCCCGCTTTCCTGTTTGTTGGATCATTCGTCCTGACTTCAGATGGAAAGTGACGTTCATCACATTCTACTCTTCTCTGTGATGTGTGATGCAGCAGCTGTAATCTTAGAGGTTTCCTTTGACAAAGAGGCCTCAGATGATTTAATGTGCCCAGATAGAAAAGTCCTTGAATAAATACGACCTCCTAATGTAACTGAACTCTCAAGAACAGCTGGTAAATGAAGCTTACTTCAAGATTGTAATTGTCAGGAATACTTCGATTCCCAATGCCTTCCAATATGTCTCTCCCTTCACCTGTTCTTTTGTTCAACGAGAAAACATTTAGCATAGATTTCTAGTTTAAAATCCAAACTGGTTTTAAGACCAGAGACTGGATGTCTGACGTGACGCTGGAGGACGGGGAGCAGCTCGTTCTTCCTCTCGGCCTTCACACACTCATCATGCTGCACTTTGTGCTGTTTTTTCAGCTGCTTCAACAAGTTAGTCGTGTTGCTTTGCGGCGCAGACGCAGGTTTCATGACCTCTTTGCTGATTATTGTTTCTTCTTAACATCACTTAAACCTGAAACACCTCCAAACAAGCGCTGACGAGCCGTTTCAGGGGACCAACTCTTCGTCTTCTGTTCCAGATGTTTGACTTTAGTTTCTCCGACCGTCTCTGTTGTTCACTCTTCCACTCTGTGAGGTAGGCGCTCATCACATGACATGCAAGCTCCCCCAAAAGTGAAGCCAAACCTCTCCATCGCCCCCTGGTGAGAGGCTGTTAGTTTAGGGAGCGCTTGATTTGATCTGCAGTTTTCTACGGGCGGAGTGTTTTAAACGTCAATATCACGTCAATCATTTAATCGTGGGAAGACGTGATCAGGATTAATATTCGATTAATGGTGCAGCCCTAACACATCCTGTAATTTCTCAGAAACACCACAGGGAATTTCTTCTGCATTTACATCTTAATGAACAACCTCCCCCGACGACCTGATGGAGAGAGACGTTCTCTGGTAATCGTCCATTTCTACCGTCACGACTGCTGATTCAGCACTGAGCAGTTTACATACACATACTGTGGAGAGTTTACTACTTTCAGAGCTTCTAAAGGCGTCTCAAGGAGTCGTGTTTGGTGATACCATCAGACCTTTTTATGCAACACCATAAAACTATGCACTCTAAAACATCTTACTTATCCCTGCTCTGTGCACAAACAGCTGGCTGCATTATAGGTTTTGTTCTTGGAGAGTAAAGTGTTTCAGGTTTGTGCTCTGCTGCTTGCTCTCTCATGTTTTCGGGCTGTAAAATCATTTGTGAAGCTCCTGAGGTGTTTTAACGTATCAGCAGGAAGCTGCTTTTTTTCCTCCAGCGGGGCAGAAAATGTGAAACGCTTCAGGGAGTTTCATCAGCCTCTGAACTGAGACAGAAACTCCTAAAGTGCTTTCATCACTCCGGGGAAACACAGGATTTCACAGCTCTCTGCAGCGATTCCTGCCGCCGGGGACTGAAAATGGCTTTCTGCTGTGGAATACCTGTAAGAGCAGGAATACAGGGAACAATGATGTGCACCGACGTTAATGCTCATAAAAATCCTGATTTATAACCATTGGCTGAAAAAGAAGCTTTGTGTATGAAGGCGAGAATCGATAGATTGCTGGATGCTTTCACAAGGTTGCAGCCTTTTTTACACAACAATAAAAAAGAAGCATCAAGGGTGAGTTATGTTTGCTTGAAATATTGTTGTTTCATATTTTTATTTTTGTTCTGGACCAGGGAATAATCTTTGTATCACCACGATTCTTCTCTGATTTACTGGCTGACGTGTTTCAGTCGGCACAAATTTGGTGACGCGCAAAACTTAAATGTGCTGCAATAAGTTGACAACTTAAAGGTTTGGGAGGTTTTAACTTCCTAACTGGGTGACTGTTAGAAGGTATATATGCTGAAGTACTGCACGCCCTATAGGCTATATTAGGTTATATTATACTCCACTTCATTTATAGGGTAACTATTGTTTCAACGAGTAACGTAACATGTTAGTTCTGCAAGTTAAGTAATCCGTTATTTAGTCACTATTCCATACATCCAACAGTAATCTGTTACTGGAAAATAAATCACTGTATTTCTCTTTTCCTTTTGTCTCCACTAAAACAGAAACTCCCCGAAGCTCTGTTTCTGTTTCTCTCTTACTTCCTGGCAGATAGCAGAAAGGTAAACACAGCTGTGTCAGTGCGCATGCGTAGCTAGCTAACTCAGCTAGTGAGCTGTCAGAGAGGACGGCGTTTACTTTGTGGAAATATTCACATTATTTTGAATGTTTGGGCGAAAGGGACGAGAACAACATGACGGTGAAATGTAAGCTGTGTCTGGAGGAGAAGTGCTAGTCAGCTGTGAAGAGGTCGACTTCAAATGTGAAGAAGCATCTGCAGCTAAACACAGCTCGGCAACACTGGTGGGACTAAGAGCCTGTGTTGTATGTGTCATGGAAACAGCTGTGCCTAATACTGTACGCCTCTGCCCAGCTCACTGTCAGATTGTAAGCATACTAAAGAGCTGTAAAGGTTATACTGTGTCTGTTATGAGGCTGCAGAGTTACAGACTATGGGCCATAAACAAAGCGAGAAAAGAGTCGATACATTCAAAGGTCACCGTACAGCAGGCTACACGCCGTCCTGATGATATAACCCACATGTGTAATGAGTCACAAAGGAGGTTTAATTTTTGGTGACACAAAAGTAATCTAACGTGTTACTTTTCTCAGCCGGTAACGCAGTAACATAACGAGTTACTTTTAAAAGTTACCCTACAGTGCTCATGAGAGAGGATGCAGGTGTTAAGCACATTTTCTAGATCTGGAGCTACGTCCACTTCTCCTACACAGTTTTTAGTTCTTAATATTCTTTTGTAGAACTGCATTTTTTTTTACACTAAAATGCTTTTTGTTTGTCTTTTACAACCTTACAAAAGCTGCTGGAGTTACACTACTGCTCTTATTATTTCAGAATCAGGAGCAGAATTGGGTTTATTACCAAAAAGGTTTTTACCTAATGAAGGAATGTGTTTTGGTGTTTCGGTGCAAAAACAGTGAACACAGAAATAGAAACATGAATTGGAAAACAATGAATGTGTTTGTCTGTGACTCTACGGTTATTAAGAAGAAGTGTAATTAGTCCAGCTTTTACTTCCTGTTTTAGACCGAACACACAACAAAAGATGAACTCAGATTCCACCTCTGAAAAGACACAAACACACACACACACACACACACATTCTGAGCCACCCACAGACAATTACAGAATAATTACAGAACTCATTATTTGCCTCAGCAGGAGGTTCAGATGGCTTCTCTGTTAAAAGGAACATTTAAAATAAGTGTCTGGAACCACAGCTCGGATTCAAGTTTAAGTAGAACTGCAGCAGTAGGAGTTAAATCCATGACATGGAGGGTCAAAGGTCAAAGCCTCAAGAAGAAGCCCATGGGGGAAAATAAACCTGGCTTTTGAGTTAAATGTAAGTAAATAAATTGGGTATAATTTTGTTTGTTAAAGACACACATACTGTATATATCGTTTCACACTTTTCCGCCAGTCTACAGCTCGGTTCACTGATACACCGAAAATCCACAGATGCATTTAACCAATCGGAGCTTCAGTGTCCTTGAGAAGTTGCAGGATCGTCGTCTCACTCCTCTATAAAACACAATCATTTCCTTCATGTCAGCTGCAGACAGCGTCACTATTCTGACACTTCAAATTGAATTTCCAACTTCAGCCTGGCTCTGGGTTTTTCTCCATCACAAGACTTATTGCTGTGTCACTCTCAGGCGCAGCAATGCCACTTTATTTTTCCATTATTCCTGCTGATAAATATTTTGGTGTCTTTGTTTTGGTTGCGGAGGCATTAAAGTGTCACTTGAAAGTCATAAAGAAAGAAGGAAATGTTCTGAGGAGCACTTGACACTTTGTTTTATCAACCGCACTTCAGATCTGATTCAAATCACGCTCATTTCAGCACAGATGATGCTCACTGTTATTACAGCTCTCGTCATCAGGCTTCACTACAAACAGCACTTATAGTCACTGAATGTTTATTTCTGGACAATCAAATTAGATTTCTTTCTGACAACAAGCCTCGACTAGCAAGATGGTTGGTTGGCGTGTGAGCTGGTTGGTTTGAGGTTAGTTTGTTGGTTACTTCGTAGTCAGTGGGTTGTTTTGCTTGTTGGTTGGATTATTGGAAAATTGCTCTGCTGGCTCTCTTGTTGGTTGGAAAGTTAAGTGGTTGGTTGGTTGTTTGGCTGGTTGATTAGTTGGCAAGCTTGTTAGCTAGCAGGTTGGTTGGTTGGTCGGTTAATTGGTTGGTTACTTAGTTAGCCGACTGGCTTGTTGGTTGGTTTGTCTGCAAGCTTATTACTTGGTTGGCTTTTTGGTTTGTGGGATGATTGGATGGTTAGTCAGTTTGCTGGCTAATTTGTTCATTGGTTGTTGTACTGGTTGATTTGATGGCAAGTTTGTTAGCTGGCAGGTTGGTTGGTTGGTGAGCTGGGTGGTTGGATGTTTGTTTAATTAGAAAGGTGGTTGGTTGGTTGATGTATGCTGGATGCTCTTTTTGCCTGATGACAGCCTGAGCATTGAACTTTAAATCTTTGAACTCTGAAGCGTAAACCATCAACAGTTAAACATGTAATTCCCTGCAGTGAATGTTCAGTGTTGTGATATGTGGCTCTGTTACAGTCATGGCTGGTTGTCGGGGGTAAGAAAGCAGATCAGCTGACGGCTGAGAGCTTCAAGAGGAGGATTTCTTCTGACTTACTGCCACATGTGACACAATTGTATTTACAAAGAGGTGGGTTTGATTTTTATGCACACAGACAAGAAGATGGGGTTGAACCGCTCAGCTCAGCGTGAAGCGACGTCTGAAGACAACATGTCGGCTGACAGCGGGAGAGGACTGATGAGTAACAGCTGAGCTAAAGGCTCCCGTGCAGCTGCACCTCTCATCTGCACTGACAGATTCAGGACGGAAACATCGCAGCACATCGCAATCTGCATCAGCAAGACAAACAACAATAACTAAACTGCACATGTTATTTGGGGATTGAAGAGTTCAAGTTGTGAAGACGCACGTTGCATAATGTGAATTTGCCGGGTTGAATCAGCGTACAGGAGCTCAGGGCGGTGACACTGTGGGAGGAAACATTTGAGTGTAAGTGATTACAGTGAAATATAAAACATCTTTTCTTAATTGACTTAATGAGTCACTTAAATTGTATTTTGTAAAAGACAAAGCTGAAGTTTATTTACTGAAAAATGTCAAATTATATGTTGTTGCACCAAACTCAGATTTGGTCAGAGTCTGCTGAAGCTGTGAACAAGACCAGTGATTCAAAGACATCCCACTAACGTGTGGAACAATCATCCCTCAGTTGTTTTTGTTTAAAGGAAAAGTTCAGGATTTAACGGATCATCTTATTTTTTGTAGTTTTGGACATTGTGTCTCCTCAGCTTAAAATAAGCAAACCAAGATGCAGTATGGTTTCTGTTAAGGTGTTGTAACTCACCATACACACAACACACACATCCAACTAATATATAGCAACAGTTTAAAATCATAGTTGATGGGAGTCAGGAAGTTCTGAGACTTGCAGACTTGGGAATCTTTGGGCGCCGGTTTAGCTCAGCGGCTAAATCGTGTAACCCATGTACAGAGGCTACCGTCCTCGATGCTGCAGCCCCATGTTCAACTCCTGCCCTCGGCCATCTGCCGCATAAAAGACCAAAAAAATAACCTTAAAAAGGACTTGGGAATTATTTGGGGAATGATATGGATATGGTAATGTTTGGAAAATGGTTGGATGATTGGATGGTTAGTCAGTTAGCTGGCTAATTTGTTGGTTGGTTGGTTGATTAGTTGGCAAGTTTGTTAGCTAGCAGGTTGGTTGGTTGGATGTTTGTTTAATTAGAAAGGTGGTTGGTTGGTTGGTTGGTTGGTTGATGTATGTATTGGCTGACTGGCCATTATGTTAGTTAGCCAGTTGTTTGGTCTCATAATCTGCTAGCTTACTGGTTGGTTGGTGTTAGTTTTTTGGGGTGGTTGTTTGGCTCGCTTAGAGGTGTATTGATCGATATGTTAGTTAGCTGTTATTGGGTTGATTGCTTGGTTTTGCATTTATGGATATGGCTATGTTGGGAAAATGGCAACACTGAACCAAGGTGAGGACTCAAATGCAAGACTCAGCGACAGGATGCAAAATCAACGTCTGTTTAAGCAAAAGTAGGGTTTGTTACACAGGAGGTCAAAACAAAAGGCAGATTTATCCAGAAACAAAGAGGCAAAAGGTCAAGTCCAAAAACACATAAAGGTCGGATCAAAAAGGTTTACAAAAACACAAGTGAATGTTGTCACGAGGGAACAAGAGGAACTGATGCAGAAGGAGGGGAACACACAGACTAAGGTCATGTCCACACGTACACAAGTATTATTACCTCCTTCGTTTCCAAACAAATCCCGTCCACACGAGCACGGTTATAACAGAAACACTGTCATGAGAACGCCACACCAATAGGCAGCGATATAACTCGGTCATGCAAAGAAGAACAAGAATCACGGCCAGTCAAAAGTCTGAAAAAACCCATCCTGTCGCCTCTGTTCCTCAATGTAGTGGACGAGTACCTGTACATATATGTGCATGTAACATGTTAAGTCCTGTTAAGCATCACTGTTTATGTCACGTCGGTCATTTTGTAAGAATGTCGCCTCATTCGTGACGCCTCACAGAGGAGATAACGGCGCACAGCCTGACGTTACGAGCCAAAAACGCCGTTTACCCTGTCTACACGTCTACACGTCTCCGTGGAAATGAAGTTTCTAAAAGTCTTCATCCTGGCCGGAGTTTTACAAAAGATCCGTTTTCAGTGGCCTAAAGCGGCAATTGCGTGGACGAAAGGCCAAAACGCAGAGAAAAATCTGCATTTCGAAAAAAGACACATTTACGTGAGGACAATCTCAGCGAGTGGAGACAATTAGACGCAGGTGAAACCCATAAAGGCAGGGCAGGTAATCACACAGCAGGGAAACACAGGAGAGCACAAAGCGGAGGATCTGAAACCAGACACAAGGTGAGTATCAAAATAAAACAGGGAACACAGGACATGAAACATAAGGGTATAAAGGGAACGTAACCAGCCAGGGGACGTGGAGAGAACGTAAATGAAAAGAAGCAGCATCCATCCTCTGATGTGGGACTAGTACATTGTCTTCTATCATCCTACAACAGGAGAGCTAAATTATGTTTACTCTGGTTACAAGGGAAACTGTCCTCTTGAGAAACACGAGGGGATCAATTCTTTTACAAAATGGCCCAAAATAACGTTTGTTTACCCTCCAGTAACAGAGGCTCCAAGCAGCTGAAGAATTATGACTGTCTGTCGGGAGCAAAGCAGGAAGTTAAGTGATGTTATTAAAGAGAAACAGAGTCTGCAGGAGGGGGACACCTGGGAGGATACATGGATTTACAAATATTTAGACACGGGAGGCTGTTCGTTTCTCGTTTCTAACTTTTCTTTCACCGACGACCTCGGGGAGGTTTTCTTTGAGACCATGATGATGGAGCTCCTCAACCCTAAACTTCTAACCAGCGGTTCTTGGGCATGAACCAAACTTTAGCCACAGTGTACAAAATTAGAACACAGTTTTATTTTAAAGCAGCCATCTTGTCCTGTCAGCAGGGCTGTGTACACATCACATTCTTGTGTTTCTGTGCCTCAGACACCCTTGAGAAGGACGTCTGGAAAAAACTGCAAAAATGCGTCAGCAGCAGATTTACTCAAATTTCAACATATCACCGTTTCAGTTCTTTCTCGTGATAGTGAACGGGTATGAAGCTGCTTTGAAAACAGGCAGAACATTCCTGCTATATCTTTTATCCAAACCATTAGAGACAGAATACTAAAGGAGAACTGCAGTGTAGTCAGACACAGATAGCCCGCAGGTAACAGTTCGAGGAGATCAACAGTCGTGTGGTAAATAGTTTTCCTTCAAACGTGATGATTCTCACATCTTTCCAGGATTATCTGGCTCTTAACACCGGCTACAACTGACATCTCACCTTTCAATGCACAACCTATTTAATTCATCTTGCATGGTCTAAAGTGCATTAAGGCAACTTTTGCATGTTCTGAACACCAAGACGTGCACCAGAGGCAGATGGGTAGTGTGATTATACAAAGGTACGTTTAACAGTGTCGCCTTCCAGTCCCTTCAAAATCCAGGTGCACCTGTACCTGGTGCAGACCCCGAGGCTGGGGTTTGACCATAGACTGTATAAAAAGATGGCCGACATGACAGCTCCCTAAAAGTGAAGCCAAATGCTCTCTATCGCCCCCTGCTGACCAGCTGCAGTATAGCTCATAAAGCCCGCCTCCTCCATGTTAACAGATGGGAGATGAGTCAAAGTATAAAATCAAAATACACGTCAAATACATTTTTCTGTCATTATAGTTAGTTCTTATCATGCTGATTTATGTCCAAGTGTTCATTTGTCTGACACTTTTAATGAGTTATTTGATGCTGTAAAAAGGGGGTGTGGTCTCATGATTGACAGCTCTGTTGACAAATGGGGCTCCTGCAGCGTTCTGTTCCCGAGTAGCAGAGTAGAGGAGGAACGGCGAGAGGAGACGTAACTAACACTAACACTACAGTCATTGAACTTTCCATCAGCGTGAATATCTGCTTCAGACCGACACAAGAAGCTGTTCTGCTGTTGAACACGCCGACATGCCGGATCTGTGCTGTTTTTTTCGGTAATTTCAGTGTGTGTTTTGATTAGTGGCTATGGTAGCGCAACCCACCGATCTCTTCTGCACAACTCCAGCTCTAAATGACGTCTCCACTGTTATGGACACTAGTCAGTAGATATTTCTGTGAGTTTTTCTATGATCTTCTGTTGCGCTGGCAGTTTTGTTTAGGCCTATGAATCTACCTTGTATCTGTCTGAGCTCAGAGCTTGGTGTCGGTCTGGGGCTGGAGCAGGAATCTCTCTGAGGTAACCGTGAGTGTATCTTTGTCCACTGGCAGAACCATTATTAACAGCTCCGACTGCATATAAGAAAATGCGCTGATTTTAAACTGATGAGTAGGAGGGCTGCTGTGCGTCCTTGTGTCTGACAATCAGTTTCGTTGCTTTGTGAACCCCCACATGAAGGCACACACTGCTGTCTGAATGATGCACTCCTTAGAGAGCAGGAAGATATTGCACACTGACTTCCGACCAGGTTTTTGTTGCTATTTTGTTGGGTTTTCTCTAACTGTATTTATTGAATGAAACACCTCTCTGCTCCTCGCTCTGTAAGTGCATTTTCAGATAGTGTCCTCGGCTCTCTTTGCAGAAAGTAAAGCTTGAGATTGAGAACATTTAGCAGCTCAAAACCTGATCTAGGCCGGCTGAAGGATCCTTTGAATGTTTTTTTAGTGCAGTTTAACCGCAGCGTGTCTGTGTCTTCTCAGCGGGGCTCCTGCGACCCTCTGCTGGATTCCGACACAATCACAGAAGCATTTCTTTGTTGAAAATCTGTTTAGGTGTTACTCATCACACTTATCTGTCCGCCGCATGTGTTCTTTCCGGCTGCTGCCTCATTCTGAATGCATTACAGCAAAAACATTCATCCCCTGTCAAACAGTACACCTGTACGCTCAGATACACTTCACTGATTCTCTGCTATCCCCGCTCTCCTATTTACATTCCCTGCACCGCTCAGCTGCTGAAGGGGGGAACAAGCGGCTGGAGGGCCTGCAGCACAGAATTATTTAAACATGGTGTGTGTCTGTTTGCAGAGAACAAAACACACAAAGTCACCGCGGAGGAACAAATGGCACAAATCAACATCGTCATCGTGGTCGTCTTGTGGTCATGTTGATCGGTCACACAGCCTGAGGAGCGTCTGCTACCTGGTGCCAAGTTTGAAAAGTTTGCTTTGAACTGTGTCTCACCACCTCCCTGATTATGTGAATAACATTCACTGAATCACGGTCACAATAACTGATTCAAAAGTGCGTTTTACAAACAAACTAAACACCCCAAAGGCCTCCGAACTTCAGCCAAGTTCTCATCCAAAGTTAGTGTGGATTTGAAGATTTGAGCACAAGAAGCTTCGTTAAAGAAATATGGAGAGCAACAAAAACAGGCCAGCATAAATTAGAGCATGTAGATCAGGTGATGCATCTAAAGTCAAAGAAAGAGTTTCATAGTTGTTGAGCCACAAACTCAAAAGATTATTTAGATTTCAGGCTAAATAAAGAAATGACAAGCAAAGCCTGCAGTAAAGCCCGCTAACAGCTTAGCTTTCTTGCTTAGTGGGAAAGGTTTCAATCGGCTTTCAGACCCGGGTCACATGACTCTGCAGTAGACCCGGGTAATTATCGCCTCGTCTCCGATCGGCATTGATGGGAACACAAAACCCGTGTCGACACGCTAATCTCCGCCCTCTTTCTGCCGCGATGCTGTGCTCTGTCTGTAACTTCTGCGACTCCTCGTCATCTCAGCTACAAATTCCCGTCTCCGTCCGAGCAGCGCTCGAACATCGTTCCAACTTTGTCTGTGCTGAGTTTGATACACAGACTGAATGAGTAATAGAGACAATAAAGACCTAACCACCGTAACATCTTCAATGGTCACTAACCCTGTCTCCAGCGCAGACAGGAGTATACTTCACTGGCAATGGGAAAAGAGACAATCAGCATCTACAAACGGGTCTTCCCGGGTCTGAAAAACCTGCGTCAACATGCTAATTTCACACAGATCATGGCAGGCCCAACAGGTAAACAAGACCGACATGCAGCAGGTAACAACCAAAAGTCTAAAAACAGGTCCAAACAGGGAGAGTGGACTCTACGAACATGCTGGAAAACTAGTTTTGGAGTCTTCATGGCGTTAAAGCAGTGTCGGACTCATCGGCGGTTTTGGTGTTAAAATCTGCAGTTTTCCTCCTTTTTCACGTTTCAGGAAGAACTTGACCTCAGAGGAAATTATCTTGGTTTTTATCTGCAGGATCTCCAGAAGACGTGGTGGAAGCCTGGGTTTGCCTCCCTGAGTCTAAATCAATAACAGCAGTGATGAAGAAATGAAAGCGAGCGTCCTTGTTACGTTATGAGGAAGGTTATCTTAATCAGAGTGTGTGGGAGTGATTCTGACAGCAGGTTCGGGAGGGTAAACGGGATGAGTTTATTAGCCGGTTTATCGGCTTTCTGTCACTTTCAGTCTGAAGATATTCAAATAATATTTAATTCTCTAAGAAGAAAAAAGGATCTCGGCTTTGATGCAAAATTTGTAGCTGCCAATCTCACAGTTGTACTATTTTTTAGTACTTATTAAACCATGATCTGTGTGAGTTCTCCATCCTGATTGGCTGCAGGTTGTTCACTTACGGCTGATCCACTCATCCTCCGCTGTGCAGCATCTGCAGCAGCGAGCCCCTAATGATGACTTCTGCAGACAGATGGCAGAACCCAGAGCTGTTAGCGCTGAAGGTGTCGTCCTTGGTTCCAGATCTGGTTTCTGTCTCCCACAATCCTCAGGGTGTGTTTGTGAATAAACACTTTGCCTCAGAGCGACGCCTTAATGAAGAAAGATGCAACTTTCCCTCAGAGCCAAAGTTATCAGTACATAATGCACAATGAGCGCGACAGCACAGCATGTGGGCTGTTAATTTCTGCTCATCCAGGATGGGTCATACGCGCCCGCAGCGGCTCCTGGGGGCCGAAGCTATTCATAGACCCAGAACCAGGAGGGAGGAGACGAAGAGGAGACTGTTAGAGAGAGAGAGTGTCATCCTGCACCTGTGTGTGTTTCAGTGCTGTATATCTCAGAGTTCAGTCAGTTCAACAAAGAAAATGTAAGTGCAAGCAGGCTGCAGCGGCCCAAACGGTTTCCTTTAGGAGAAACAGGCTGCAAAGTCGGAAACGATGCAAAACCAAAAATGCAATTTAAGTAATCACAACAGCAGCGCTCCAGCTCTGTAGTCGCATGCTTCCAGGCTGTCTCTGCAGAGACCCTGCAGTCGGCCTTCACCTTTTAGGCGGTGTCTCGCCCCGAGCCAGCAGCAGAAGCTGTGAGGGCCGGACTCTGAGGGCGCTGGATCGGAAGCACAGATCCAAGAGGAAGCGACCTGCGCGTTTGACCCCGAGAGGAGGGGCCAGCTTTAATTATGTGTTTACAATCTGCAACCCACAAATCCTGCGTAAAAGCTGCTTTAAATGATATTTGAACCAGTCGTCCAACCCTCTCAGCCACATACGGCTAATTGTATTGTCTTCAATACGTCCCACAGAGTTGTATCTTAAATTACTGCTCTGCTGTTGGCAGGCAGCACGTCCTCATACCTACATGTTACCTTGACGAGGTTTAGGCAGCACAGATATGATTTAATTTAGAGGAAAGATAGTGGCTCAGGATAAGACTGATATGCTACTTACGTTAGCTAAAGTCTGCGAGACGAAGCACGCATTATGTCAAAATTCAAGTTTCATTGGACACAAAAGTCTGTAATGATTCCTTTTACATCAAAGTACTTTTCAGACATTGTTTGGCCAGATACTGCGAGATAAGAGACGACGTAAGAGATATGTGATTTACATTTAATTTGATTACTTACCTTTAAAAGTAGATAATATGTGTTGCAACTGCTGTCAAAAGAATAAGAGATAACAAATCTTACGCTGAGTACACACTACAAGATAATCAGGCTGATTTTAGGCCCGATTCCCTCCTTCAGACTAAAGTAATCAAAGTGTTCTGATGGTTCTAAAGATGATCTCTCAGATGTTCCTGTGGTGTGAGCGATGTTAGAGTGATTTTACATCCCACGATCTGCTCGAAAGAACATCATGGCCGCACTGATTTAAATATTAAACATGATCAATATTAACGATCTGTTATCCTGTTGTGTGGGGGGAACCCAGAGGACAGCCAAGCACGCGCTCTGTGGATCGTGACGTGGAACCAAACGATAGCCAATCAGGAAGCAAGCTGACTGAAGCAGGAAGCGCAACAACCGCAGCCGTAAAGCATAGAGTAACATGTCTAGCCCGTGTTCACGCCGTCTCCACCACTTCATCCACAGTTTGTTCTTTTTTCTTCCTGATCATCACCAATTCTTCCTGCCCATCGTCGGCCATGTTTGTTTCCTCTAAAGTCTCGTTTGACCAACAAAACTGTTCAATCTGTCGTTATCTGTCGTCATGTGTGTCAGCTCTCTCACATTTTACACTTCTGCTAAGATGTTAAACATCTGTTAGTGTGGGCCAGACTTTATTGCTGTCCTTTGAGTCGATCCTTCACTTCCTGTGTGAAATCTGTTGTGCAGATGAAAGCTGCACTTCGGCACACTTGACTTAAAGCCAGCCCATCAATACATCAAAGACCTCAGGGAACAATGTGAGGTGTTTCTGTCCAGCAGTAAACCTGCTCCGTCTGCAGGCTGATGTTTATGTATGAGTGTGCATTTTAGCAAAATTCAATTTGTAAAACCATTTTTTCATTATGCAGATTATAAACAGGGAACACACACAAACGCCTGAGCGACACAAACAGCCGACACACACAGTAATCATCTGATTTACATGTTAATATCACAGTGAATGATCTGAGAGCAGCCTTATCTGAATATGAATGTGTTCAATCTACTAAAATTAAACCCAGAATGCAGCGGGAGAGCGCGCCTCCTCTGACATGTGTGCAGGCATTATGCTCAGGAAATGTCAGCTATAATGTGTTTCCATAAAAAACAAAGACATCTGAATTATCGTGTGGCAGCAGTTTAGTTCAGGGAGCTGACGGTGAGGCGTAAACAGACGAGCTGTCACTCAGGTGCAGTTTCTTATAACCTGGGAGGATTTGTTTTTCGTGGACAGTTTAAAGAGCAGCAGTCTCTGCTTCACTTCCTGCTGCACTTTCATCACAGCTGGCATTTTGAGTTCAGGTGGAATCTGTGTTTTTCTCCCTGCAGTCGGCTCAGCTCATAAATCAAGAGTGAGAAATGAGAACTCAGCTCTTTTGTGATTCACTTTGTCAGCTTTATATCTGTGAGATTCTCAGCTCAGGGTTTATTAAAGCAGCTCTGAGGAACTTTAGGTTGTTGTAGGCGCCCCCTTGTGGACAGAAACTGCATGCATGGTTTGGTAAAGATTTCCATCCAGCTAGCATCTCATACAATTGTTTTAGAAGAGCGTCAAAGACACAAGAAAATATTTTTAATATTATGTTTTTGCAGGATGCAGTGTGATGAGGTAAAGTATCTACTTGTAGGATTAATAACTGTAATATTACAGCAGGTAGGGCCTGTGTCTGCTAACAATGCTTAGCAGAGATAGCCGCTGGCAGCGCACATAATAACAGTTTAAAGGCAGCAATACGTGTGCAACACAAAGACTGTATAAAAAGATGGCCGACACGACAGCTCCCTAAAGTGAAGCCAAACCCTCTCTATCGCCCCCTGCTGACTGGCTGCAGTATAGGTCATAAAGCCCGCCTCCTTTTCTCACAAGTTAACTTTTAATTAGTTACTTGATGCTGTAAAAATGATTGACAGCTCTTTTGACAAATGGGGCTCCTGCAGCCGATCAGTTCCTGATTAGCGGAGTGGAGGACGAACGGTAACTAAAACAATCACTACAGTCATTGAAGTTTCCATACCTGTGAACGTTAACCTCAGACCAACACAGAGAAGCTGTTCTGCTGTTAAACACGCCGGCGTGCAGGATCCTCGCTGTTTTTTTGGTAAGTTAAGTGTGTGTTTGGGTTAGCGGAAGTGGCTACGGCGGCGCCACCTGCCGATCTCTACTGCGCAGACTCTGGCTCCAAATGACGTCACCATAGTAAGATGGCAGCGACTATCGCAGGGGCTATGTTGGCATCAATTTCATGCAATGGGAGCAGATGGAGACGCGTCGTCCATCTATATATACAGTCATGTCAATACAATTGTATTGCATCGGATCATATCGTATCTCATCGCACTTCATTGTGTCGTATTATATCGCATCGTATAGTGGTATCCAATAAAGCATTGACCCCTGCAGAATTTTTCATGATTGACTTGATAATGTAAATTCACATAAAATGTGTGTTGGGAGCAAAATAAAGCTTCTCTCTTCCCCAGAAACATGTGTGTCTGCCACATGTCAGAGGGAATCTGAGAATGTTCCATTCTGCTTTGAGCAATCAGAGGCTTCGCTCGGAGCGAGGTGGCTGAAAATTGGAGCGATTTGGAAGCACAACTTTCTAAGATGATGATTGCTTTCACTTCGCATCCTGAGGAAAAACGCTCGTGTGTTTAAATCAGCGTCTGATTGTGTTCATACTCATCAGCGTGACAATCAATGAAACAATCAATCGGTTAAACTCTGGTGTTTGATTGGTGAGTCCAAAAGGAAACAACAATCAGTGCTCACCCCAGTTTGTCTGTTGAAAGGAGAATTTGTTTGTCGCTCTCTATCTGTTTAATGACGTTTAATCTGCGTCTCCTGCTGTGACTCCTGTTTGGAAGAGTCAGAGGAAAACTAGAAAACTTATCAAACTTTATATATTAATAAATAATGTTTATATACGTGCTGTACCAAGAGTACAGTGAACGCATGCTTCTCTCAGGCTGAGCAGTGAGCAGTGAGCTGTGAGCTGACCGACCTCGCCTGAACGTGTCGCTTCAGCTCGGAGACCACCTGCGACTGAACCCACCTGCAGCCAATTAAAACCTCAGAGAGTCAGAGAGGAGCTGTGACCCCCCTCCTTCACACACACACACACACACACACACACACACACACACCTCAGAGCTGTGAATCAATAGCTGAGATGTTAAAAATAAACTTGCATTTGCACGTCAGAATCAATCAGGGAGGACGTGTTTCTGACGACATGACGTGGAGCCTCCTGTGAAAATGGAAAAACACAGGATCAATATTTTCATTCTTTATATGAAGAATGAAAAAAGCTCTCAGCAGCAGAGGGAGTGTTAATACACAGATGATAGAAGATGACAGTATCAGAGCTGCAGATTTGATTATTGGATGATCCTGCTCTGGTCAGCAGCCTGCAGGTGTTCTCTCCTCTCAGCTGCTGCTTCACTGCTGCGGAGGGAGTCTGAGTCTTTAAGGCGGGGTCCACACTACAAGATAATCAAGCTGATTTCTGACCTGATTCCCCCCAGGACTCCAAAGCCCTGATGGTTTAAAGATGATCCGTCCAGATGTTCCTGTGGCGGGATGTTAAGAGTGATTCTACTTCCCCCGATCATCTCGGAAGAACGTCGTGGCCGCACCGATTCCAAATGTTCAACATGTTGAATATATTATATTTCTCAAACATGGTTTCTGTCATTATAGTTAGTTCTTATCATGCTGATTTACGTCCAAGTGTTCATTTTTCTGACAAGTTTATTTTTAATTGGTTATTTGATGCTGTCAAAATGATGATTGACAGCTCTGTTGACAAATTCGGCTCCTGCAGCCGATCAGCTCCGGGTGAGCAGAGTGGAGGACGATCTGCGAGTGGAAACGTAACTAAAACAATCACTACAGTCACTGAAGTTTCCATACCTGTGAACGTTAACCTCAGACCAACACAGAGAAGCTGTTCTGCTGTCAAACACGCCGGCGTGCGGGATCCTTGCTGTTTTTTCGGTAAGTTAAGTGTGTGTTTGGGTTAGCGGAAGTGGCTACCGCCGCTTCACTCGCCGATCTCTTCTGCGCAGACTCTGGCTCCGTATGACGTCACCATCGTATGATGGCAGCGCCTATCACAGGGGCTATTTTGGCATCAATTACGTACAATGGGAGCAGATGGAGACGCGTTGTCCATCTATATATACAGTCATTGGGGGGAACCCCGAGGACAGCCAAGCATGTGCTCTGTGGATCGTCACGTGGAACCAAACGTCAGGAAGCTGACTGAAGCAGGAAGCACAAGATCTGTTAGTGTTAAAGCAGTTTAAGGGATATTCCAAAATGTCCCTCCATCTTTGCAGGGTTCCACGCAGAAGAGGGCTGCCTCGTGCTCTCGTGTCTCGAGAATAAAGTACTAAAGGAGCAGGTGTGCTACTTCATACAGCAAAGGACGAAGGTGTCTGCAGAAGTAAAACTTAAAGATGAAAGAGATCTAAACAGACTGCAAGTGTTTTGCAATGTTTGAACCGTGTAAGTTTGAGGCCTTCGTGTCAGGGGTTCGATCAGGACAGTTCTGTGGATTTAAAAGACAACATGGTCTTAGTTAGACAGTCAGTACGGGACCCCTGCTACAAAATAAAAGCCTTCGTGCATGATCTTTCTATTAACACGCCGAGAAAGAATGAATCAAATGAATTACGATCCGAGCTCTGAAGTTCGGACTGCAGCCGGAGACTCGCAGCGTTAAGCTGCTCAGAGATGGGATCTAATATTGATGATAATTTGACTGAAGGGCAGATTCTTCATGATCAGTGTTTGAGTTTCCAGCACCGCTCTGAACTCAAACTATAACTGACACCAGTCGATGTAAATCACATAAAACAGGACTCTCTTTAACATTCAGTATAAAACTTTCCATCTGTGCTTTATAACGACTGAAGCCTGAGTTGATCCGCGGTCCCTCGTATCCCCCTCGCCCCTGAAATGCAGATTCATTCAAACAATGTAAACTTTGGTGGAGTAATGGGCCCCGGGGCGACCTACAGCGGCGCGATAAAAGTGCTTAGTAATGAGAGGAGCCTTCAGCGTGTCTGTCAAAGAGCCAATTAGGCTGAAGTTGCAGGATTTCCTGTCGGTGTCAGAGCGGTTTACGGAGATAAGACGCCGAGAGGAAGAAGCTCAACCTGCTGGAGTCACTGTTATCACTCAGAGGAGAAACTGTCGCTCCCGCTTTTATTCTCCGTCACATCCATTACGTGTGTGTGTCTGGGATGTTGTGGTGATGTGTGTTATTGTCAAGGTTTCTACATACACCTATAGATGCAAGCTTCGACACATCATGAGTGATGTTACCTGGGGTCATAAAGGTCTTTCACCCTCTCCCGGGCGACCCAGACGGGATGGATCGGGCTCCAGCCTGTGTGTGAGCAGCATGTGTGTCCACGGTTCACCCCGCAGGACCCACAGCCATCTTTACACCATTTCTGCATCAGAGGTCTTCTTTAAGGCTCTTCTGCTGTGCAGTCCTGCAATCCCAAGCCGCTTGAGGACCCTGCAGAATGAGTGGCACCCGACCTCGAATGGTTCACACCTGGCCCTCCATCCCCTGCTTTGACACGAGCCCACGAGCCCCTCGTACTTGGCTCTCTTTCTTTCAAAGGCCTCCTCCGCCCGGTCTTCCCAGGGAACAGTCAGTTCCAGCAGGACCACTTGTTGTGTTGTTTCCGACATAAGCACCATGTCTGGCCTCAGAGCGGTCACTGTGATGGTCTTCGGGAATCTGAGCTGCCTCTCAAGGTCAACCTTCAGCTGCAGGTCCCTTGCTGGACTTTTCTGTCGCTGCAGCCTCTGGCCGGGGAGAGGAGATGGACTGCCTCGCTATGAGTGATCCCTGTGCTGAATGACATTCACTGTGACCCTCAGGACCTGGTTGTTGCGCTAGCAATAGCGCTCCTCTCCAAGACTTGTATGTGGTAGAAAAACTCACAGACATGATGTCATGAGGGGCGTCCAGGTAGAGCGTGTGCCCCGTGTACAGAGAGACAGAGAGAACCAAGGTCCCGTCTCTTCCCCACATTTCCAGTCTCTCTTTAACTCTTGTATCAATAAGACAGAAAAAATCTATTAGAAGCTGAACGCTCCGAGTCTGTTCCAGCTTCAGTCAGGAAACGTAATTGCTCTGATCTGATTTTATTTTATTTGTTTTGTTTTGGCTTTGCTAGTTTGGTGATAGTAGAAGGAATATTCCCAAAGGCTTTTATTTTGAAGGTTAGGCTAATTATGTTAGGATATTTTCTTGTGTTCATAAGACTACAGAGAAAAAAATAAGACAACTTTGTGTCTTAAAGCTTTCCTCTTCTTTCCACGACTGTACTATCAATTTTCTACACCGCTTATCCTGTTCTCCTGGGGGGGAGAGACGGGGCTACACCTGGACTGATCACCAGTCAATCACAGGGCTGACACATGAGGTGCTTTTCGACAGCAGGAACTTTCCCCAGGAAGTAGGAACCTATTGAGGAACTCGACAGCTGGAACCAGGGTCTAAATTTAGTTCCGGGGTAATTCATTTACCCCCTGAAACGTTCCTGCTCGGGGGGTAGGACTTTCCACATGGCCCGGAGCTTTCAGGGTGCGGCCTGCAGGGCTGATTGTTTCTGATTGGTCGAGTACTCGCAGTGTTTATTTCACGCTGGCTGTTACTATCCTGCTCCTGCTCGAGGTTTTGTTTCCAAACGTGTTTTTGGAAGATGGAATCAGCGAAAACCTACGACAGATGGACCGATGAGGAGGTGCAGGCGCTGCTCAGTGTTTTTGCGGAAGACGACATCCAGCGGGAACTAGAAACGGCGACCCACAACGAAAAAGTTTACGCCAGGATAGCTCTACGGTTGTCGGCGCTCAACATTATCCACACCTCGAAGTCTGAGAGAAGCTGACGAAGCTGAAGCAGGACTATAAAAAGATAAAGGACCACAACAACCGCAATGGCTCAAACCGGAGGAGCAGCAAGCGGTTTGCCGGCTCGATGCTTTGTTGGGGCACCGGCCGACAGACAACCTTTCACGCTCACACTCACACCTACGGGCAATTTAGAGTCAGCAATGAACCCAACGAGCATGTCTGTGGACTGTTGGAGGAAGCCGGAGTACCTGGAGGGAACCCACACATGCACAGGGAGAACATGCAGACTCCACACAGAAAGGCTCCCCAAATTCAAACCAGTAACTTCCTTGTTTGTGAGGTGACAATGCTAACCACTGCACCACCATGCCGCCCTACCTGTAAAACATTAACTGCTCCTCAGGGCACTAAAAACAACCAAATTCCAAGGCACCATAAAAAGGCAAAGATCCAAGTGTGTTTACTTACAATGCTGTTTGTTCATTGGTTGAAACCGTTCACACAGTCTGAACTCCAGCCTGACTCGCTGGTCGTCTTGTTTTCTCCTCTGCAGACCGCTGATGGAAGTGAGCTCTGAGGTCTTTTTATTCAAATTCTTATTTTGGAAACCTCACTGGACTGAATTTAATTTCCCTTTTGCTGATTATTTTGGCAGTGTCCCCTCTGGAGCTGATTACTTCCTGGCAGTCCCTTCATAAATACAAGCAGTGTGTTCTGCCAGGCTGCTCGGCTGATTCTTCCTCTGTGGGAACACATTCAGACCCGTCTGTCACATTTATGTTTCAGACGCTTCTGCCCGAGGCTGACAGAAGCTCTGCTGATTATTATTGATTAATGTTACCGGGAGGAGCCGAGACTTTATGATACACTGGATGGTATAGCCTGCAGTCATCAGCTTGTTTGATGAACCTCCATAATTTCAACATAAACAGCTGCTGAATAAAAATGCACCTCAGTCGCACCTTTCGTGTTTGATGAGCCTTGTGTTCTCTTCCTGCAGGACCAAACAGATCACAGCAAACAGAGACATCTCTGTATGTGTCACGACTCTGGAGCTGAAAATGTCAAGGGGAATTTCTTTCTATATATTTGTCATAAAACAATCAGTGACTTGCAGAACTTTACTTTTGCTGTGACTTACGACAATAAAACACTTTGATGTGTATTATAAACCAAAAAAGGCCAATTGGCAAATTAAAAGTGAAGTAAAAAAAAAAAAAAGTCTTCTAAACCCATTCAAAACACAGCCCTGACTTTATCGTGCACCTTTTAAACAATGTGTGCGATCTACGTACACAAAAAATAAATCAAATGAATAAATGTTTGCCATCCACTGATCGATCAATCTTCATTCTTTCAATCTTTCTAGCTGCACAGAGCTAACACTCATTTTTTAGCTAGCTAGCAACCTGCTAGCATGGCGTGTCAACTTGATCTGGGTGCTCGGGTCACCACAAACCCTGTTCCATTTTATCCAAATGCCTTCGTCGCAGTTTTCACTTTGAGGACGGCGGTATCTGTGACAGCTCTATGAGTCAGACTGAGTTGATTTTCCTGGCTGACGGTCGCTTTCCTTTTCAGACTGTTTGCTTCATCTGAGCGTCGAGTTTGTTTGTTGTTCTTTGGATTTTCACTTCTTTTTCAAGTTGACGAATGGATGGATTTAGGCCAAATTCAATTACACAGCTTTTACCAGCGGACCAAAAGTTTTGATGCGTGAGGAAACTGCTCTCTGATTGGTCAGAATTTCCACATGGGAAAACTCCCTGAAGTAAACCAAGCAACAGGGCACACTGATCAATCACACTCAACACGATCGCAGTCTTTAATGTTTTGAACCGACACCGTTCCAAAGTTCACTTCTCTTTTTCACTGAACAGTTTGAACACCTCCGTGTTCTCGTTTGTGAAAATGTTTGGTCGCCCATATTTCTATTTCCTCATCGCTCCCCCACATCTGTCCTCTGCTCATCTTGCTGCGTGTCTCTGCAAATGTCAGCACTTGTAAACTACACTGCACAGTTTGATGGTTTATTTCCTGTATTTGGTCCTGCTTTGGGTCCATTTACATTCTCACCAGAATCAAACCGGATCACCTAAACGAACCGCACCGAGGGGACAAACACTCCAAGGTTCGGTTCAATCAGTCTAAACAAGGCTGGTGTGAACCCGCCCTAACTCTAATGTCATGAGAATACTTTACATTCATACCACCCCCACGCATTGGTCAAGCTCCCCATTGTCAGCGGTAGAGAAAAAATCCTGGCGTCGTGCCTGTCGCACCTGAGCAGTACAGCTGAGGCTGAGGGATGTTAACAGTTGAGTAAGTATTAATCAGTGAATAGAGCAGATAGAGTAATGGAGCAGTTATTTTATGTACGCTAAAGAGAACAAAAATGTCTGAACTAAATATTATGACAATCCGTCTGACAGACTTTGAAATAACTCGTCATCGATGAGCCCCTTTTATTCCCTCTCTGTAATTATCTGTAATCTGTCATCTTCCATGTTGAGACATAATCAGCCCCATGTGTTTCAGAGCTCTGGGGGTCAGAGGTCGCGACTGCATTAGTTCCATTTCACTGAACAAACCAATACTCTGCAGCACATTTTCCCAGCAGGTTTGAGCTCCTGAACTTGTTTCAATTAATTTACTTACAAGAATCTGGCGAACCGTTCCAATTAAACAAAATACAGTGGGACAGGACGAGGTATTTACTGTGGTTCTCTTTGAGCTGCTGAGAGGGGATGTATCAGATGCAAGTGGATCACAAATAAATAACACGGAGGAAAATCCTGATTTATTCAGCCTGAGAAAAGTGTTAAAAACAGCAGAGAGACTGTTCGCTCTGAAACCAGCAGCCACCACCGCGCAGAAGTAGGACAGACGTCATTGTGCAGCTAATGGGTCGCTTTGGGACGACGGTGTCAATATTCATCAACTGCTTCATCAGCTGAAATGTGAACTGAAACATCAACTCATTAAATCCTCTGTCTGAGATATGAATTGTTATCAGGGTGTCCTTTCCACTGGAAGTTAGTTAAAAAGGGTTCAATATTTTCTGGAGAGTAAGATGAGATCAATACCACTCTCATGTCTGTCCAACAGAAAACTACAATGTGCAGCTTGTTAGCTTAGATTATCTAGGACCAAGAAAGGGACCAAAAAAGACCATAAAAGACCATAAAAGAGCAGGGACCCCATCTTCACACTGACATAGTTGTCATTTGCACCAATGTTTGCTCCCATTGATGGTTTGATCTTTTAATTAAGTTAAATCTGACGCTTTGTTGGCGCATCACAATCTAAAGGCAGCAGAAAGCAATTGCAACATTGACCAACAACAATATGGTCTAAAGCTGATGCTGCAGTTTCAGATGGGCCGACATGTTGACATCATTATACCTCTCAGCATTGTTTGGCTTTAATCGGGAAGAGACCAAAACACACCTACGAGTGGTTAGGAGGCTAAATACAACCACTTCTCAGCTTGCTCTTTACTTTGCGCCCAGATTATGGGCCATTTAACCAGCAAAAGTGGACTTGGACACACCTTACATACACTTCAGCCATTTGCCATAGACCATGCACTATAAATAAGGCCTAAACCAGTGCTTCCCAACCTGGGGTCCAAGCCCCCCTTAGGGGGGCACCAAATTTGCTGGGGTTGCGCGAGGCTTTGTCTGCACTGAGATTGTCAAGATTAGACTTTCACATGTTAAACTATTAACATTATTATACCGTAGTGTTAGTGTTAGTTACGTCTCCTCTCGCCGTTCCTCCTCTACTCTGCTACTCAGGAACAGAACGCTGCAGGAGCCCCATTTGTCAACAGAGCTCTCAATCATGAGGCCACACCCCCTTTTTACAGCATCAAATAACTATTAAAAGTAAACTTCTCACTTGGACATAAATCAGCAGGATAAGAACTAACTATAATGACAGAAACCATGTTTGAGAAAAATGTATTTGACGTGTATTTTGATTTTATACTTTGACTCATGTCCCATCTGTTAACATGGAGGAGGCGGGCTTTATGACCTACACTGCAGCCAGTCAGCAGGGGGTGACAGAGAGGGTTTGGCCTCACTTTAGGGAGCTGTCATGTTGGCCATCTTTTTCTACAGTCAATACAGTTTAATCTGTTCAAAAACCAGAGCGTAAAAGGTTAACTTGCTGTTTTATAGAGTGCTGTGTACCAGATCATTCATTGGCTCGGATCAGTCACTTCCTGGACTCTCTGCTGGTGCCTGGCAACTTCTCAGAGCCAAGAAATAGAAAAGAAAAGCCTCAACTCTAATCAAGAGGCTGCTGGTGTCTTAACATATTTGTTCAGGGACACTAAGTCACTCTGCGATAATTCTATAAATAAAGAAAGTAAAATCGAGCACGAAAAGTACAGCGTAATAAAGCAGAAACATTAATGTCAGGTAAATAATAAATCCAACTTGTTGACACAGTCAGAGTTCCTCTCCTGAAGCAGGAAACACAGTCTTACCTGGCAGCTGTTTAAATGTTAAACAGATGAGCCTGATCCAACAGAAAAGCAAAAATCAAAACCTGTGGAGAAATGTAAATGTGCCGTTTCATCTTCAGATTTCATTCCTGTGCGGAGTTGGAAGTTCTTTTCTTTCACTTGGCTGAAACAGCGAGAAATGAGAGCTGTGTCGGGGGAAATAAAAGCAGGATGCCCGGAGGCTCCATCACTCAGACTCTACCTGTCCTCTTCCTCTTCTCTGCCAGGAGATGCAGAAATATTCATTACATGCATGAGGAGTTCTCTCTGGCAGCTTGTATTGATCCAGCCTCTCCTGTTCCACAGCACGTATTGATCACATCGACTGGCTTTTTTTTTTTCAAGTCTGTAATGAGGCGCAGACTGTGCCGAGTTTCCTGCCAGACTCAGGTTTGCATGATGTTAAAGGTCAAATCCAGTGAGGATGGAGTTTCTGCTCATTTCCTGCTCTGCAGCTTAATAATGCAGGGACGTGGAGGGATTTGCTGCTGTTTGTTCCCTTCTGGTGAATAAAGGTGTCATGTCTCAACTGTCACATCCTATTTATTCACACAATAAAAGTCATTCTTACCTGTAAAATCAGAGCTCACCTTTTTATACTGCCTCCTCAGTGGGATTACAGAACAAAAGTGGCTGACTTCTTCTGTCCAAGCATCAACATCTCAGTCACCAGTGCTGATCTATCAGAGCCCAGATCAATTGCCTAGCTGGCTTCTGCAAGGACGAAGCCTTCGTCGACTTCTCAGCACAAAGAGGTTGAAAAATAAAAGTTTCTTGACTTGAAATTAATGTCCTGTATGCAACTGAACTATCCAGCTTGCTAACTGGTGTCTAAGGCTCTAATTAGCAATTATTAAGCCAGGAAACTGGTGGGCTGTAGTGCCTGGCTAACATTTCATCAGTTAGCGCTAACTTGGTTCTGAAACACTTAGATAACAGGTTTGGTCAATGATTTAAAAAAGGTCTGTTGTTGTGCTTACTGTCTCTCCACGAATGGAAAAAAAACCGGACCAATCAAAAGGTTTTGTTGGCAGAAATAATAAGTAGAAAGTTATCCTGTTAGCCCTGTAGCTAGCAACATCCAGTAAGTAATCTGATTGATTTTGTTTATTGGGAAAAATGTACAATTTCTGATTCAAAAAGGTCAAATGTTGTGCTTTCTTTTTCCCTGATAGAAAACAATCAACCAATCAGAGCTTTTGTTGGCAGATGTGATCAAATGGAACGTAAACCTTCAACCCAGCTAGCTAGCTAAAGATAGCCCTATAACAATCATGTTACTCAACGGAATCTATTTTGATGCTATGCTAACGAGTCTAAAGGCTAAAGGCTGTATGTTTAAGACTTTAAAGTCTTTATAGGGAATTCATTCTAGCCTAAACCTCCTAACTCTTCTTCTGCCAACAGAATGCTGTTGTGTTTGCAAGGCTGAAACAATTTATGGAAGTCAAGAAGTCTGGCAGCAAAACGTGTTTTTGCAGCATGAACACTTTGTTTCCTCCGAGAAGACGACCTTAAAAGTCAACGAGACATCACGACAACCATGACCACACAACAACGTGCTTTCGTCAGGTGTTCTTTCATTCACACGTTACGCCCTCAAACAGACTGAAGCATGGCACGACGTGTGAAACATTCCTTTATTATAAATAGATCATTTGTATAAAAAAACAGCATGCTTCAATTCAACCATGGCATTTAGACATTTCACAACCAAAAGCTACCGTTCAGTTAGCCGACAACAGCGACGGACTCATCTCATAATGCAGGTCGACGGACGGACGACATGAGACAAGAATCAGATATTTCACAACCACAAGTTTTTTTTTTTAAACGCACAGTTAGAATCACAACAAATATGGTTGGTCCCCACAATTTATTTTTTGTATTTCTTCTTGAAGACTTAATTCTTTTTTTTAATCTTTTAGGTTTCCATCCTCCCGCCTCCTCTTGGCGTCTCTGATGGTTTTCAGTTGTGATTCTTTCAGGTTTTTGGCGCCGTTCAGGCCCGCTCCCTTCTGTCTGTAAACATAAAAACACCACAGATGTGTTGGTTCAGTTTGTTCTCGTCCTTCAGACTCTTCAGAGCACTTGTTTTTCACTTGGGCTCTGACTCTGACCGAAATCTGCTTATTAAATGTCCTCCTGTCCAAGGCGTTGTTTTTCACATGGCGTGGTTGGTGTAGCTGACGTAGGTGTTTTTCGTTGGTGGTACTGAGGAGAGAAAAGCAAACAGCAGATTGGTAAAGTGGCAAATGATTTTCCTTCGCCGTTAGTTCATGCAGGTCAAACTGAATTTGGAGGCGGATTTCTGATAAGTGGATGTAATGAAAGTCACTGAGCAATCACACTCATTAGACGATGAAGAAACTTTAAAGGTCTGCTCCCTGAGGAAAACCTTTCGTTTGTAGCTGCAGGACTGAAAGGAAGCGAAGTTTTACTCCCAACTCAACCGATTAGATAATCCAAACAGTGTCGGGAAAGGAGTTGGGTGATCAAAATGTGCAGCGTTAGCCACGTATGATCACTTGACCAAATAATGCTACAGGGTCTGATAAGTGAAGGACAGTTTGACTCTGTTAGAAAGTCACATGCTGGCTGGTCCCTGTCTTACTATTGCAGCAAAATAAACTGATTTGGTTTTTGAGCTGTTGCAGTGTTCATTTAGAAAATTATGATGATAAACGTTCATCAACAACCTTTTTTCCCCGACGAAGATGAGACGGTGACAAGCTTAAAACTGATAAAAACTGACGTTAGTATGTTTTGTTTTCTTTAACGAGACGGGACTTAAATGTTGGTGTTGGGCTGTCGGACATTTAAAATCCATATTTTCCCCCACTGTGCGTCTAATGTGTCAAAATACAAGCAATGTGTTCCTGTAACTGACGCGTGCAGCTTCCCCTAAATCCCACCCAGCCATACAGGTGATGATGTCCCAAAGTGGCAGCTTGACGACAACGTGACGGCATCCATGTGAAACTGGTTTGGTCAGAAATAAGAACGGATGGACACATTGAACACAATGCACTGTCGCTACGGGAGATGGAGAGACGCCCTGTGGCTACAAATCAGGTGGAAGAATCGTCGGGAGGGTCGAGGCTAGATTATCAAAGGTAAGGAATCCGGAAATTACACACGTACAAGTGCTAAGATTGTACACACTTGGTACAATCTGAAACCTTGATACCAATGTCTGATTTAGGCTCATTGAATTAAAGAGAGAAGCGTTTTGACTAAAATGTGATGACTTTTTATCGACTAAAACTGGACCAACATTGTTTTGAGTTGTCGCCGACTAAAACTAAAACTATAAAGACAACCTCGGAGATCGTGTTTTATTTCAAACATTAAGAGACCTTAATGTTGTTGGACGGCCAAACACGGCTGATACGTTGACGACTAACAGCTGACGGCTACGTTGACGGCTGACACGTTGGTGTCGCGCTGTCGCTGTCTTATCAGCGACACAATGACAGCAGCTACTGCGCTGAACAGACAATAGATCTCCATCTTGAGCTGATATAAAACGCGCCGAACCGAATGCATAATGTGCGCATGTCACACAGTAAATGCGTCGGCACACGTAAACACCAGATCGTTGCTCTTCACATCTTTGCGTTGAATTTGTAAGGTGAGGCACGCTTCAGTTTTGGTTTGAGGGCACCAAGTCGTAGAGCTGGTTGAAGTTTTCTTGAGGAGGGTGCCAGAGGGGAGTCCATTAATCCTCCAGGGACCGTGAATATTTGTACTGCATAATGTACAGTACAGCATTTGTTACAATATATTTGACTCATCAAGCCTCAACAGCAATTTACTCTTATGTACTTTTTCCATGCTGAACCTCTCTCCTCTCTCCGAACACCCTGCAGGATTAGGGGAAGTTGAGAAAGTAAAAGTGATGTGAGAGCCGCCGCTTGTTAGATTAAGCAGATCAGTTCAGTCAGCACATCTCTGATGAGTAAACAATCTGACGTCTCCCACTTTTCTGCTGACGGACAGAGAAGCAGCTTTGAAGTGAAACTCTGTAAACAGTTTGGCTTCATCAGATCTGGTCTCAGGAGACGTCTGAACAAACTCCAGTCAACTTCCTGTTAAATCCTCATTACGGCAGGGAGGCTTCACGCTGACTCTGACTTCACCTCCACATGGAGGACTTCACAGAGGAACTAACAATCTTTGTCTAACAGCAGTTTAGTTCAGACATTTAATACGAAAAATAAAATGTTTGTTTCACCATTTCAGCCAATTTCTAGTTCAAATAACATCAGCTTTAAACCAATCAAACTGCATGATTTCAGAGACCTGTGTAACACGTATAGCTTTGTTAGGGTCTAAATTACTAATATTTATTTAAGTTGAAATCGCTGAAGTAGATTGCTTCAGCTGGCAGCCATGAAACCAGCTGTAATGGCTGCAATATAATCCTTTGGGGCAAATGCATGTGATCAAAGTACATCCACTGAAACTGCTTATTTTACCACTCACAGGCTCAGAGTTGTTCTGAGTGTCTGACAGCCTTACAGAGAGGATCGTGACATTTTTAGACATTTTGGTAAAAGGTAAAATCAGTTTTACGTCGTTCTCTTCAAAGCCACCAGACTCCATTGGTTAAAACGGTAATTTTACCTTGTAGAAAACAGGTGTTGCTGGTCCAGCTCCAGTCAGTTAGTTTGTGTTATTGTGTGACGGTGGTGTTTTAAAGAGTACGTTTGGATCCGACACAATGTTTGTGTGACAGATACAGACTACAGATCGAGGCAGGGACAGACACCAACTCTTTTATTATGCAAAACAAATTAGCTGTTTTTGTCAGTGGAGTCTGGTGGCTTTGAAGAGAGTAATGTAACACCTGTTTCTGTTTCAAAAGAAGCATTTCTCTTTAAAGGGGTCGTATCTTTTGAATGGATGTTCTCATATTTACATGAGTTTCACATTTTTGGGTGTTTATTGTTCACAGTGAAAAAGTGAAAACTGCATAATTCTGTGTTTTTCCAGAATCACATGTTTAAAAAGGTCGCCTCTGAAATGGGCCGTTCAGAACAGCTGCAGGTTTCTACCTAGAACCTCGCTTTTGCTGAACTCGACCAATCATTCACCTCAGGCTGCCTTCTTGCACGAGCTTGTAGTCAAGTCAAGATGTCAACTTATAATTCTGATACCTCCTGATGATTCTGGCTCGTACATATAAGGCAGAATAACCGATCCTAGAGCAGCCATGTTTCCTACAACTTTGGAGTGACAGTGTAGCCACTCCCCCACGTGGGATCGCAGAAGTGGGGGAGGGGCTAAGCGGTCACGCCAAATACTGTCAGCCAATCGTGGCTAAGGTCTGACCTTTGAATGGTAAAACGGCTTGTTCGTTTCAGGTGGAAGGAGAGGCTCCGAAGGATGACATTAAAATATGTTAAAAGTTCTTGTTTGTGCGACCGGCTCGTTACAGAAAGGATCCCAACTGAGTTGGACCTTTCTGTTAAAGGGGACATATTTTCGCTCTGCAATCAGTTTTCAATTATTCTAATGAGTTTTTGAATCAAAAGTTGAATCAGTTTCATTTTAAAAAAAAGTCTACGTGGACAGTTATGTATGTAGAATACCAGAGAGCCCCTTTAAGGCATGGTAAGAAGCCCCTCACACACTCACCGCTGGCCTCCACGCCCTCGCACAGCTCCGTCTTCACCTCGCCGTTGGGCCGCTCGGCCGCCAGCTGCGACAGCTTGCTGGTCATGGTGGCGGCGGTGACGATGGCCTTGAAGCTGCGTTTGCGCTTGGGAACGTTCTGCTCAGGATGGAAGATGATGATGTAGACCTTCGGCATGTAGAGCATTCCCAGAGAGACGGAGGCGCTGAGGCTGAGGGAGACGGTCAGCGTGGCCGTCTGGATGTACATCTGAGGGGGAAACGGAGGGGGGGACAAGACGGGGAATTACAAGAGCTGAAAACGTCAACTGTTTGTATGTGAAATCCCATTTTTGGTGCTTTTCATGTTTCCACTTTGGAAGGAATCAAAGTGTGTTGAGTGTGTGTGTTTTAATGATGGACTTAATGCTGTAGAAATGTAAATTATGCTTAATTAATCAAGCAGACATCAAACAGGAAGTGCAGCGAAGTTAATCCACATTAACTAGAAGTAAAAACATCACTAACTGGACAAAACATCCTCATGATTTAAACATTTTTCAGCCATTCAAACGGTATCATAAAGCTGTGAGGGTCTTTCACCCCCTCCACTTCTCAGCCCGTTAACTCTGGACTGTAAATGTGGACAGTTTAACTGCTGGAGCTCCATCATGTGAGCAGCTGGACCATCGTTAACTGATCCCTCTCTCTTTAAACAGCATCGACGACAGAGCAGAGAAACACCAGGACGCTCTGACTCCCCTCATCTCAGTCTGACAGATGACCCTGAACGCATCATTAGGCTCCACGCTGCGTTTACGAGCCGGTGCGAGAGTATTGATTCTCTGTTTGTTATCTTTGCTCTGCTGTGAGTTTTTACTGACAGAAGGAGGCGTTTAAAGAGCTGATCCACCGTCTCACTCTGAACCTGAACCCTGACCGGACCAGACAGCATCATCACTCACTTTAACTCACAAAAACAGCATCAAAGCCACCGAAACTAAATAACTACATTTAAAGTTCACTTGATGTTCTCCCTTAAACGAATTCAAGTGTCTGAAATCAACTGAAACATCCTCTGCCGACCGGTGACGTTGGTTTTCTTTGTTTTGATTGGTCAAATCAGTGCACACCTCATCTGCCACCTGTCCCGTACACTACAGCCTGCTGTTATCAACTTTAATCTCACCATGTAGAGGAAAAACATATGTCCTACCTTGACCTATATTGAGTTTAGTTGAATGTCCTTAGGGACACATGTAGACATAAAAATAACAAGTAAAACCTCTCCATTATTTTTAACAATTAAAATGTCTTTTCTGGGCAGGAAAACAACCCGACATGTTTCCACATCGAAACATCATCAGGTAGCTTCAACTAACATGAGTGACTAATACAACAAGTTTATACCTATGACTGTAAATAAAGATGGACGACGCGTCAACACCTCCTCTTGTTGTACAAAAATGAAGCCAAAAACTGCCCCGAAAGCGGGCGCTGCCATCTTGCGGTTGTCTGTGCAGCAGAGATCGGCTGGTGGAGCCGCAGTATCGACCTCTACCCGACACACACCTTTACCTCAGGTGTCCTTGTCGTCAGTTTGCAGCAGAACAGCTTCATGTGTCGGTCTGAAGCAGATATTCACGCTGATGGAAAGTTCAATGACTGTAGTGTTAGTGTTAGTTACGTCTCCTCTCGCCGTTCCTCCTCTACTCTGCTACTCGGGAACAGAACGCTGCAGGAGCCCCATTTGTCCACAGAGCTGTCAATCATGAGGCCACACCCCCTTTTTATAGCATCAAATAACTAATTAAATGTAAACTGACGTAAATCAGCATGATAAGAACTAACTATAATGACAGAAACCATGTTTGAGAAAAATGTATTTGACGTGTATTTTGATTTTATAGTTTGACTCATGTCTCATCTGTTAACATGCTTTATGAGCTATACTGCAGCCAGTCAGCAGGGGGTGATAGAGAGGGTTTGGCTTCACTGTTAGGGAGCTGTCATGTCAGCGGCCAAATGTTTAAATAATTTGTTCATAAAGGGGAACAAATTGAATTCAAGTTTAAACACATCTGACTGAGCTGCTTGTTTCCAGACTCTTCCAGGACTTCCGTCCCGACGTCTCACGTCCACCAGAGATGGATTGAAAACATGTTTGCATCTCATTTCTGATGGATGAGCGAACAGATTGTTTGTGTTTGTTCTTTATGGGTTTTTAATGACTCCATGCCGCACGTCATCCGATCTGACTATAGGATGTGTACTTCCTGAAATGTGGATGCTAGCTGAGGGAAAACTTTTTGATTCCTTCTGATGCTTCACAGAGTTTAGAGGAGTCAATAGCTCATGAAATGCAGCACTGTATAGTAATTAATGTCAGGTATCAGTGAATACATCACAGCAACATCCACATTCACATTGTGGGTAAAATTGGCGTTTCTTTTGATGCTGCTAAAACTCATCTAGGGGATAAAAACAACTCGGCTGAGTTATTAGAGAGAGAGAGAGCAGTCTGACTCAAGCTCGCTCGCCCACACACAGCATGCAGAGTCTGTTTCCTGTCCTGCCGTCCAGAATCTGTCACATAACACACCTGTGCCCACTGCTACCACTGCTATCAGACCACAACAAGCGCCTCACATGCGCTGAACCCCGGGTTAATGCTCCTCATACTGAAGTGTCACACTGACAGCGGGGAATCCTCAACGGGGCCCCGCTCAGCCACCAGGACGGAGAGGAAGGAGAGGAAGGAGAGGAGGGAAGGAAACATGGCGACAGATGGCGAGTTTCCCCCCAAGAGCCCAAAACAACGCTGGCTGTGATTCCAGCAACGCATCAAGGAGTCATTATGAAAATGTATGACAGACAGCGAAGCATAAACTCATTTGTGTGCCTGAGAGGAAACAACGAGCTCTGCAGTGATTTATGTGTCGGCTCACGCGCAAGCTGTTGTTACAAAACCAACGCCACGAACAGCGTGAAGGTCACAGGAGTGAAGGTCACAGGAGTGTGTTTCCTGTTTCTGGACAGAGAAGGAGAGAGGTGAGGAGGTGCTGGAAGGCCGACTCGTGGACGACGGCTCAGCTTCACATCAAGTCCGGCTCCGGTTTCGAGTCCTTCTTTCATTAATATCTTTACAAGCAATTTCGCTACGTTTACACCTGGGGTCCACACTGCTCCGGCCTTCTAGAGCACCTAAAACTGACATCTTTGGACCTGATGAAAAACTGTGTTTTAATGTCTACAGGCAGAAACAGAGACTTTAGGAAAACCAAATTCACTTCCTGATTGGGTTTTCTCAGTCACGACACGTCGGTCCCTGATTCATCACGCTCCTGTCATGAGACCTGGAGGAAACAGGACACCAGCCTTGTTTCTAAGCTGTAAACTCAACATGAATAACTTCATGTAGGTGGTGCTGACATCATTTTCTGCGCTAGCTGCTGTTGTGCTTTTTAATTCTGCATTTCTAATGCCATCACTGCATCCATGCTCTGACTACCTCATGTCCTGCAGCCTTATCAGCCCTATCTGTAGCTGTTTACACTGATGCACACATGCCCAGTGTCTGTGGAGAGTCAAGCGTTTTCAGGCCTGTTGGTATGGACAGAGATTAGTTCTGAAACAGTGCTAAAATCCTCTTTTGGATGCAGATAGTTTTGGTTTTAGATGGCTGGAGATATACTTTCTTTTTAACCTTGCGTTCGCGTACAAAACCGGCTGCATCATGAATGTAATTGTTCACATACTTGTGCACTACGTGTGTTACTGGAGGATACCTCCAGAGGGCACACCAGAGAGCGCAGGCTGGATGCAACTACCGTATGTCGATTTCTGATATCGAGGCTTGTTGGTTGCCAAGTCATTGATCTGGTGTTAGCAGCTGTTCAGCAACTAATTATGCAATACATGAAGTAAAACAAACACTGTATGCATGTTGACAAATCCCTAACGGGGAATTTAGAGTATTTTATAAGAGCCTCACATGAGGGAATCAATCTGCAGAACTGAACAGGCTCCTTCTTAAAATTGCAACAAGCTAAAGAAACATGCAGAGAGAACAAAGAGCAGAGAGGTGGATTATTCTGATTGCTTCTAAAATGATGCAGCTAACATCTAGCATGTGTCTACGTGATGGGATTCAGCAGCTCGTAAAGAGCCTGAGGTTCCACTCATCAAACTTTAAATCCTCCGCAGAGGGAACTTTATGGAGTTTATGGGAGGTTAATAGAGGGCTGAACATGTGACAGTACAGCTGTCTGAGTCTGTGACCCGGACGCCACCTTCCTGCCTGATCAAAGCAGAGCAGGTTTGGAGCTCAGGACTGTGGGAGTCTGATCCGAGAGCAGCTGAGGCCTGAGAGAAACCGGAGCAGAGGACCTGTGATCTGAGCGTCAGCTGCAGGAGAGGACAGAGAGAGCAGGAGGATGAACCGACACTAACACAGGTTACAGCTATAATAAATAAATAAATACGGCCTGTTTTAGATGCGTCTTTGTTTTTCAATTTGATGAGCATGTTTCTCTGTGTGGGGCCACAATAAGAGTAGGTGTTATAATTTATTAATTCCACCACAGGTTGATGGTAAAAAAACAAATATTGGTTTGGCCAACATGAGCAGCAAAAGATGAATATTAGATTTCTGGTGCATTGACCTGATTATAATCATCAGCTGTTCCTTTCTCAGACAAAAAGATTCCTGGTTCTGAGAGGTGAGAATTTACTGCTTTTCTTGGTCGGAGGGGAAATGAGCGTTTTTTGGTTTGAAGGTGTCGGTCGGACAAAATGAGACATTTTCTGACGTCACTTTCTGCTCAAGGATATCGTGTTCTTTTTTTTATTTACTGTTTTCTGGCATTTTATAGATGAAATGATTAATCAACCAAAACAGAAAATATTAAGCAAATGAAAAGATAAAATAAAAATATTTCAAAGTTGCAGCGTTTGTTTTTTTTGCATGAATAAAAGTGATTAAAACATATTGACTGGTTTCTTGGTCTGACATGAAGGTGGATTTAGTATTTTAGGGGTTTTATATGTGTGGGTTCTAAAAAAGATATTTGACAGCATTCCTTTGTGCTGGAGGACATCGTGATCCTGCATTTCTCACAGTTTTATGGCATTTTATTGAATGAAAATAATCTGAGGGTGCAGCGTTTTATCCTTTTGTTTTATTTTTTATTTTTTCCGACAAATTAGAAAATCAATGTGTTGAAAAATGTTATTTATGAAAAAAAAACACCCAGGTTGAGTCTGATCTTTTTTCAGAGCCAATAAAAAGATAGACGACGTGTGTTGTCTGGATGAATACCGTCACTCTGAACTGACCAATGTGACAGTTCAACCCTCAGAGATCTACAGCCTGGAAGTCCAGTATAAGGTTGTCTGATGTTTGTTCATCTGTTTCTCTGCTGAAATATTTTCTCTTCATGTTGCCAGGGGCGACCTGTCCCCCTTCACTAAATAAAAAAGCTGCTTAAACTACGGCTATGGATGGCGGGCAGTAACACTGCGGTTGGTATTGACTTTCTCTCCACGCGTCTGCGGCTCATGAAGAAGATAAGCAGCGGAGCGGAGCTAATCGCTGCTCGCTGCTCGCACACAGAGTTTTTATAAAGAGACGCAGAAGTGAAAGAAATCAGCAGCAGGTTTTTATGTTGTTCATCACTGAAAAGAAATAAATAATTAAAACTAGGGGAGCTCTGTGGCTCGAAGTGTGTCGGCTTTGGGACATTGATTTATGGTTCACACAAAATGATGCAACATCGACAATCGATGAGTGAAACCACAGACTGTATAAAAAGATGGCCGACATGACAGCTCCCTAAAAGTGAAGCCAAACCCTCTCTATTGCCCCCTGCTGACTGGCTGCAGTATAGCTCATAAAGCCCGCCTCCTCCATGTTAACAGATGGGACATACGTCAAACTATAAAATCAAAATACACGTCAAATAATTTTTTCTGTCATTATAATTAGTTCTTATCATGCTGATTTATGTCCAAGTGTTCATTTTTCTGACAAGTTTACTTTTAATTAGTTATTTGATGCTATAAAAAGGGGGTGTGGCCTCATGATTGACAGCTCTGCTGACAAATGGGGCTCCTGCAGCGTTCTGTTCCCGAGCAGCAGAGTAGAGGAGGAACGGCGAGAGGAGACGTAACTAACACTAACACTACAGTCATTGAACTTTCCATCAGCGTGAATATCTGCTTCAGACCGACACAAGAAGCTGTTCTGCTGCAGACTGAGCCCACCTGAGGGCTCCAACACGCCAAGGACACAAGGTAAAGGTGTGTCGGGTAGAGGAAGGGGCGGGATGTCGATACTGCGGCTCCACCAGCCGATCTCTACTGCACACACTCTGGATACAAATGAGCAGGATGGCAGCGCCCGCTCCGTTAGGCTTCAAATAAATACAAAGGATGGTGTGGAGTTACTCACGTGGTTCCCTCCTGTCTCGATCCGTGCTCGTGTTGCACCAACTGCACATCTGTAACCTTAAAAATACAGGCTAACAGTGTCATAAATCCCTGTGAACATACGGTCTAACTGAAGCTGAGTAATCTGTTAATAAAAAGTCGTCAATTTGTTCTAACTGCGATGGATCGTGGTCTTACGGAGGGCTGTGAGATAAAGGGATCAAATAGATGGTGCACTGAGTTTACAGAGGAGCTTCTGAGTCAGCACTCTGATCCACGTTAACATTCAGCTCAGCGCTTTAATTATGGGAGAATTCACCTTAAAGGAACAACGTGCGTCTCTGTGGCCTTCACGTCTCGTGTGGTGTGTAAAATCTGGCGCTATGTCGTGTTTTAGAGCACATTCTGTTTGATTCTTACTCTGGAAGATAAATCCTGGCAGCCTGTAGTGCTCGTAGACGCCGCTGATGACACTAATAATAGCATCGTCCGCATATTAATATGATAAAGTGGCTCATCAGCTGAGGTCAGAGGAGCTGGATTCCCGGGAGGAGCTGCTGCGGGTGGAAGCTGCATGTTAATCTACTCGGGGATCCTCCGGCTGAATATCAAAGCCTGCTTCATTATGAATGGAGGCAGCGTGACTCTCTCCCAGCGGCCCTGACTCCTCTACCTGCCTGTGAATGTGAACGCCTCCTAGGGCAGCCGGTGTTGCGTTCAGGGCCCTGCACCTCTGATGTGCTTATTAGTCATTCTCTGCTTTCTCGCTCTGCTGGCCTCAGCTGCGGCCGCCTGCTGCTGCTACTGTAAATGTCAGCGAGCGAGAGTCCTGCTCCAGATTCACAGCGTGACCTCGCAGACCAGCTGATCAGGTCAGGTCCCAATTATACTGTGAAGGTATGTTTCCACGCTTATACCTATGAAGATAAGTTGCAAATAAGTCACAAACCAACGTTAAACACTGACTGAACTGCTCATGTTACAGACCGACAACACAAGACATTCACCCCGGAGCTTTTCGCCTAACCAAACACACTGTTTACACGTTAGAGCGGAAGAAAACAGACCTTGATGCAGACACTAAAGGGTGCCTAACACAGATGCTTAAGGGTACGTTTAAAAGAGACACTACAGGCTTTAAACTGACACTAAAGGACACCTCAAAACAAATGCTATACAAAATGCAGCAGACGCTACAGTGTACCTTAAAACAGACACCACAGGGAACCTTAACACAGGGTACCTTAACACAGGCCCTACAGAGCGCTGGTTTAGCTCAGCGGGCAGAGCAGACGCCCCATACACAGAGGCTACAGTCCTCCTTGCGGAGGCTGCTGGTTCGACTCCCACCCTCGGCTCTTGCTGCATGTCATCCCCCACTCACTCTCCATTTCCTGTCTCTCTTCAGCTGTCCTGTCATTAAAGGAAAAATGGCCCTAAAATAATCTTTAAAAATAAATAAGTGGCCCTACAGTGTACCTTAAAACACACGCAAAAAGAACGTTGAAACAGACGCTATAGGGTGCTTTTAAAACGAGAGTTACATATGTAACTATGGTTCTATGAATCCCTGAATGACAGGAAGGAGGAAAGAGAACAGCCAGGTTTCCTTATAAAACAGATGCTACAAAATACATTTAAATCGACTCTCAAACTGATTCCACAGTTGACTTAAATTTCCTGTAAAATCATAAAAGATTTATTTATTAGTTTATGTCTTCTCCTGATTGTGACCTGTAATCTAGTATCTGAACTATGACAATAAAGTTGTTTTGGCCGTGATGACACCTGAGGCCACGTCCACACGTACATAGGTATTTTTATAAACGTGTTTCTCTGCGTTGGCCTTTCGTCCACACAAACGCGCTTTAGGTCACTGAAACCGGAACTTTTGTAAAACTCCGGCCAGGGTAAAGACTTTTAGAAACTCTGTTTCCATGGAGACGTGTAGGCGGGGCTCACAACGTCAGGCTGTGCGCCGCTATCTCCATGGCGACGCGTCACTAATGAGGCGACATTCCCTGCAAAATGACGGACGTGACATAAACAGTGATGCTTAACAGGACTTCTTACATGGTCACACATACAGTATATGTACAGTTACTCGTCCACGACATTGAGGAACAGAGGCGTCGGGATCGATTGTTGACTTTCTAACTGGCCGCGATTCTTCTTCTTCTTCTTTGCATGACCGAGTTATATCGCTTCCTGTTGGCGTGGCGTTCTCATGACAGCGTTTCTGTTGTGTTTTTGTGGTTTTATTTGGACGGAGTTTTTTTGGAAACAAAGGAGGCAAAAACTCTGTTTTTAATAATACCAGTGTTCGTGTGGACATGGCCTGAGAGAATGCCATTTCCCAGATAGAAATGATTGGCAGTTATCAATTTGTTTGTGTTTAAAGGTTTACCCATTGAGCACTTTGAGCTTCTTGCACCCTGATTAATATCTGCAGAAACATCCTCCCTTGCTTCCTGCAGATATTAATGAAATGTAGATGTATATATGTACAGTCAGAACAGACAGTGAATATTTTACAGAACAGTTTGCGCTCACACTGATTTTCTCACTCCACAAATAGACGCTCAGCTTGATGAATATCGTGATGAGAGAGTGACAAAGCGACAGACGGGTGTGTTATGAGTTAATTATACTGCGCAGGATGACACAGACCCTCTGCTGTCATCTTCATCCTCTGGGAAGTGAAGACGAGTACAGATGAAGATGTGGAGCGGGGACAGGGATCAATAATGGAGACCTTCAGAGGGTCACTTATACTCCCACCACGTGACCGAGCGGAGCTTTACTGCAGTGATGTCGGGGGACGTTTTCATGTAACCTACCTTTTCACCAAAAGCTCCCAAAGTAACATGGAAACCACCAGCAGAGACACCAACCTGCTGCTGCAGTGACTTCACGTGAAGCTACAATCCCACCTGCACCTTATTGACAGGTTTAAATTAATTGTGGCTAATATTTCACACAAACTGCTTACTCACATCCAGAGGCCGATAAGACTGTGACCAATGCTAAAGATACTTTAAAGAGAAGAAACAGCACAAAAAAATATGAAATTATATCAAGCTGATGTTCTGAAGCACTAATAAACAAGTCCACACTTTTGCACAACCCTGCAGCTGCTGTTGTTTCTCTTTACTGACTTATAGAAAGAGGTTTAACAACTCCCTTGATCCCCTGCTACTTCACATCATCATCATCATTTATTTCCTCTATTAAAACAGTCTGTTAGATTCTGTCACAGACTGTATAAAAAGATGGCCGACATGACAGCTCCCTAAAAGTGAAGCCAAACCCTCTCTATTGCCCCCTGCTGACTGGCTGCAGTACAGCTCATAAAGCCCGCCTCCTCCATGTTAACAGATGGGACATGAGTCAAACTATAAAATCAAAATACATGTCCAATACATTTTTCTCAAACATGGTTTCTGTCATTACGTTTAATTAATTGTTTAAAAAAAAGTTATTTGATGCTGTAAAAAGGGGGTGAGGCCTCATGATTGACAGCTCTGTTGACAAATGTGGCTCCTGCAGCGTTCTGTTCCTGAGTAGCAGAGTAGAGGAGGAACGGCGAGAGGAGACGTAACTAACACTAACACTACAGTCATTGAACTTTCCATCAGCGTGAATATCTACTTCAGACCGACACAAGAAGCTGTTCTGCTGCAGACTGAGCCCACCTGAGGGCTCCAACACGCCAAGGACACCTGAGGGCTCCAACACGCCAAGGACACCTGAGGGCTCCAACGCGCCAAGGACACAAGGTAAAGGTGTGTGTCGGGTAGAGGAAGGGGCGGGACGTCGATACTGCGGCTCCACCAGCCGAATTCTCTACTGCAAACGCTCTGGATACAGATAAGCAAGATGGCAAATTCATCAGACATCTTTGTGCTTGTTGACATTGTAATGCTGGGTATGTGTTGCTGTTGTGTTGCAGTTGTTCATTGAGGGAGGTGTCCAGACTGAAGACTGAGCTCACCTCTGGTTAGCTGTGCTGCGGCAAGGAAAGAAATCTGGGCTCTGTTGAGCGCAGAGCCCTCGTTCTTCCTCCATCCGTCTAAGTACCCTGCAACGCCACAATCTGACTGGATGTGGACGAAGAGCAGGTTGCATCAGAAGATCTGATCCATACAGAAAATAACAAAAGCACAGTATTCGACAAAGCTGTGAAAACTGCTGCTTCTTCTTTTAAAGAGTTTAATCTCAAATCTGGCATTTTCCTCTCTTCCTTTGAAAGTCAGAAAGCGATGA
Source organism: Semicossyphus pulcher (assembly GCF_022749685.1). Lineage (NCBI taxonomy): Eukaryota > Metazoa > Chordata > Actinopteri > Labriformes > Labridae > Semicossyphus > Semicossyphus pulcher. Next base: position 3,286,929 of record NW_027211759.1, read on the forward strand.
TGTACCAGAACAGCCGCGCAGAGAGCAGTAACCTGAGTCCTGGCTGACAAAACGTTTTTACCTTCTGCTTTACAGTCGCTGTATGTCAGAGCAAAGATGATGAAACTCCAGGAAAGACGATGTTTAACATTATGGAGGGAAACTTTCCTGTTGAATATATCTGCAGAAGTCTGGCAGAGAAAGAACGACTCCTGGACGCTGAAAGGAAAATAAAATAGAGGCTATAAAAGTTCGGAAGTACGAGGAGAGTTTGGGTCAATCCTCCCCATCACAGGTTAGAGTGAAGTGTTGGCAGGCTGTCAGTGAAAGGACCAAAGTGTTGTTTTGTGTTCACATCGTTTGTCTTCTTCTCTCTTCAGCTTCTTCAGCTGCTGATTTTATTTAAAGGCTACAAACTGGTGAGCCTCTGTGAGCATCTTGAACCTTCAGAGTAGCAGCGAGTAAAAAGGCCAAACTGAGTCAATCAGCAGAACTGATCCCTCAATAAATGAGCAGTCTGACCTTTGACCTCCTCTGAATTTCCTGTGTGTTGGCATTCAGCTTTAAGAACATGACTTCAGCCTTTTCTTACCTTCGATTTCTGCTTTTAAGGAAACTGATCTGAAGCTACTGTTTGCTTTTCATGTATTTCCTTTTTTCTGTATCATCTGAAAGAAGAAGTAGAGAACAATCATAGTACCTGGATCACTATTAATCGTATTTCACGAGCTAAAATATGTTGTTTGCGACGTAAACAGGATCGAGTGCCTCAGTTGATTAAAGTGCTAATCTTGAAGTTTCGTTGTCTTTGGCGGCACCTATGGCGATAAACTCTAATTCCAGATATCCAGACAGTGCTGCATGTGTGACGTCCACAGTTGGCTCCGGTTGTAACTTTTTTCCTGGCTGACGGTCGCTTTCCTTTTCAGACTGTTTGCTTCATCTGAGCATCGAGTTTGTTTCTTTTTCTTTGATTTTCACTTCTTGTTGAAGTTGTATCTGTAGTCATCCATCAGTAGATTACTGTTTACTCGCAACACTTGCAGAGACCGGAAAAGCAGCCGCTTAGCTACGCCTACCCTCTCTGGCAGATGGAAAAACGCGTCACTAACTGGGCGCCACTTGTGATTTTTTTTCCCCGAATGTCGCCACAGATACCCAGTCTGTAATAATACTATATACTGCAAATGCAAAGGCTTTCATCAGTGGGCCACAGGCTCAATCAACATTGTGTTGATTGTGCGACATTCAGCGATAGATAGAGACTTAACAGACATTAATATGCCTTAACTTGCTTACATCCAAACCTTTGAATATGAGTTGAAACAGTTTCAAAGGCGTACACACATGTCCCCATCGATTCAAGTAACTGACATTATTCTGTATCAAGATTTTAAATAAAACACGCAGATGAACCGATGCACTTTTAACCTTCAGAGATCTCATTCATATGAGACAGCCGTCTCTCTGTCACTGCTAACAGGGACTCCAGGCTGCGGTTAGATTCATACACATCACTGATAAACCTGAGAGTTATACAGAGTTACATCAGGCTGCAAGATCAAACGTCTAAACTTCTGTCCATATGCACGCACTGTCTCTCTCTCTCTCCTTCAGGTAAATCTTAAGACTCCACACAACCAAGTATTTCAAAGTTTTCATCTGCAGATTTAAAGCTGCAGGAACGTGCATGTTGTCTTTAAAACCTCTGTTTTTATCCTCAGTGTTGGGTAACGTTACTTTTAAAAGTAACTCATTACGTTACTGCATTTCCTGCTTAGAAAAGTAACACGTTAGATTACTTTTGCGTCGCCAAAAAGGAAACACCCTTTGCGACTCGATACATGTGTGTTATATTGTCGCGTGTCGCCTGCTGTACGTCTTCCTTTGAATGTATCGTCTGTACCTTCGTTGCAGAGCCTCGTCCCATAAGCTGTAACTCTGCAGCCTGATAACAGACGCAGTATAACCTTTACAGCTCTTTATGATGCTTACAGTCTGACAACGAACTGGGCAGAGGCGTCCAGTATTAGACACAGCTGTTTCCATGACAACAATACAACACAGGCTCTTCGTCCCACCAGTGTTGTGGAGCTGTGTTTAGCTGCAGATGCTTCTTCACGTTTGAAGTCGAGCTCTCCTCAGCTGACGAGCACTTCTCCTCCAGACACAGCTTACATTTCACCGTCATGTTGTTCTCGTCCCTTTCACCCAAACATTCAGAATCATGTGAATATTTCCACAAAGTAAACGCCGTCCTCTCTGACAGCTCGCTAGCTGAGTTAGCTAGCTACACATGCGCACTGACACAGCTGTGTTTACCTTCTGCTGGTGACCAGCTACCTGCTGAGAGGTAGGATTTTTCAGGGATTTTCTGTTTTTGTGGCGACAAAAGTAAAAGAGAAATACGATGATTTATTTTCCAGTAACAGATTACTGTTTATGAAGAAGTAACGAAATAACAGATTACTTGACTTGCAGAACTAACGCGTTACGTTGCTCATGACAACAACAAAAAAATGTATCAGAGAACTCTAACGGATTATTTACCCCAACACTGATCCTCAATGCACGCAGTACAAACTACTACAAATGGTTATACGGCCTGCTGGTTACACTTAAACTGAAACACCTTCTTCGCCGCCATTTAAACCACAAATTTCACTTTCAGCGCTTCAACAATACTTTGGAAAACTTCCTCTTGAGCTTTCGCTGCTCTATAAATGAATTTTTAAACCATGCTGTATCAAGGTAAAAGAGTAGTTTCTGGGTGAATGGCTTCACCGCATAAATCAGGTCAGGTGTGAGTGGAAGCGGACGATGGTTTAATTATTCATACATGTACAGCAGGGGGGAGGGACCAGTTGGAGCTGTCTAAGAGTTGAGCAGCAGCCACAACAGTGTTCAGTGTTAATGGAGAGGAGGGCCTGAGGTGTGGACGCTCAAAGGTCTGACAGTCTGTCTGCAGAAATATATTTATTACATTGTCAGCTCTCTCTGTGTTATAAACATCTTCATAAACTGTATTCTGTTTCTTTTGGCCGCACTGTTTCAGTAAAAACTTGAGCTTTCTGTGTGAAGCCTCGGAGGGGGAAGCCGCCGGCTGCTTGATGTGACACCTCGGTCTGTTTGGGGACGATGATGTAATCTCCATCTGAGCACGTCTGAACATTCGGTCTGCTGCGTCAGCGCTTTCTCAAACTGCTGTCAGCCATGTCTGGTCCTTGTTGGAGCAGGGAATCAGAAGAACCTTTCAGTTACTCACTGACTGTAACCTGCTCAGGTGCTTTTATGGGAGCAGGAGGTTATGTACAGGGAAGGATGGGAAAGTATTTAACGTTCTCTGGTGTCACATGTGGATGTGCCCTCTGATCTTTGATCCTCCTTCATCTTTCCTTTCTTTATCATTAACCATTAACATTGTTTTCTAGAGCTTTACTTTCTTTTCATACAGAACACAGATTTTAGACTCACAAGATAGCATGCAGAGTATCTTGAAAGAGACGAATGATCCCATGAGAAGCTGACGCAAAGATGCAAGAGTGTCGAATGAAATGCATCGTCAAAAATGCATGAGAATTGCTGGGCTTTATGGATCTACTTTATTAACATGAGACATCAAGATTAAAAAAAAAACAAGCGGTAAACTCCGGTGTTGAAAAATGTGGAAATGAGAAAAAACTGCAGTTCCTCGAGTGGCCACTTGAGGCTCCAGAAAACAAGAAATAACATTACAGCAGAAATAAACATGTTTACAGCCTGGTACCAAAAAGTTTAGTTATAAATAGCTAATTTTACTGTTTAAGATAACTGTATGGGGGAATTTTTAATTATATTAAGCTTTAAATTAAGGGGGTGTGGTCACTGGAGTGATGGGTGGATCCTGCTGGCAGACACAGTCCAACAAATATCGGACAAACAATCTCTCTCTGTGTGATTTATGGCACTTTCTGGCCGTGTCAGAAGTCTGAGCTCCAGCTTATCAGTGAGTTAAATTCTAGTATTGTTGTGTTAATTTTTGTCTTTTGTCTTTTAAATAGCAGGTAAACTGTGCTGCCATACCTGGCTTGTTAGCCTGTTCAGTGTTTATCAAACGTTTATTTAATCGTCAGCCAGCAAAGAGGAGTCAGGAGTTGTTGGCATTTCTACGAAGAGATTACAGCGCACCAATATGGCGGCGCCCAAATCCCAAACTGGAGGCTTAATTTACGCAGTCGAGAAACCAATGGGTGACGTCACGGTGGCTTCATTCATTATTTATACAGTCTATGGTCTGAACACACCTGTAGACCGCATCACATGGTCTTCATTTGCACTCTTAGTTTGCTTAGAGTGAACTGCTGTTTCCAATGTCAGAAAATAAAGGTGGAGCACAATTCTTCCGACAATACGTACAATAAAAAGAGTCCTACAGGTGCTAAATATCATGGAAGGTTGTGAGTGTCTACTGTTCAGTCTGGTCTGCTCAAAAACTCCATCTCACAGTCGGAGAGATTTTTCACTACAAAGCAAAAACTTCAGCCTCATGACGGCCCTATGGGAAAAGTCATGCCATGAGGAGACAACATCTCCTCTGTCAGCTTTCAAGAGTCTTTAACCTGTGACATGCACCTTCTTACAGCAGCCTTCTTACATCTCTGCAGTTATATTGTTGTAAAATCAGTGAACCCACACAGCAAACGTCTTCTTTCAATCCAGCTCAATATTCCTTTGATCTGCTGCTATATCAGTAATCTGAATGTTTTCCTCTCTGAAGTCAGCTCTGGTCTCGGTCTCTCCTCAGTCAGTGAACAGTAGCAGCAGAAAAAGACTGATAAACTATATTTAGAGGAGATCTCAGTGAATCGCTCCACCTGTCCTCCAGATCTCCCCACTGACAACATAATGAGCAGAATCCTCCATCTGGCTGCTCGCTTACAGCAAACTCAACCCAACAAACTGTTGTCTGAATGTGCTAAATTTAATTTCTGCTCTAATTAGTTCTGTGTCGAGAGGCTGCCGAGCGGGCGGGGCCGAGCCTGTCGTGATCACAAGCTGATCAGTCATCAATCAGTCTGTCAGAACGGGGTGTGGTTTGTATACAGTCCTGTCTCTGAGAACATGTATACCCGGGGATGTGTGGAGAAATACAGCTCTGGAGAAAATTAAGAGACCACTCTGAATGTTCCTTAAATCATCATCTCTACATGGCATGGCCGCCCAATGCAGATGTGAACCATTGAGAACCTCCTGATCAAGAGGAGGACGGATGGTCACAAGTCGAGCTGCTTCAGGAGCGGCCCAACAGCACTGTGACAGACTGGAGGAGAGCATGCAGAGATGCATGAACGCTGTGATTAAAAACCAGGTTATTCCACCAAACATCGACGTCTGAACTCTTCCTAAGTTAAAACATTCATATTCTGTTGTTTCAACATGAACATGAACTTGTTTTCTTTGCATTATTCGAGCTCTGCAAATAAAAGACCCAAATGGGAATATTTGATTTGGAAGAAGAAAGAACCAAAAGTTAATTTTACTCAAACACAAACCTGTAAATAGTAGAACCAGAGAAGAACTGGTCTCTGTTTTAAGGAGCTGTATAGAGACCAGTAGCAGCTAACTGTTTAGCCCTGCTAACTGCTCACAGCGAAGGTCTTGTACCTGTGCTTTATTGTGTCCATGTTTATGGCTTTCTTTAACCAAACTCACAGAAACAAATATGTTAAATAATTGATTTAACAATGTTAGTCCACTGAGCTGCAAATGAGAGCATGTCTGGCTGACTACATTGGTACTCAGAGCACTAGCTAGCAGAGATGTGGACTTGAGACTTGGTGACTTAGACTCGAGTCACTGTTTTGATGACTTGTGACTTGACAAAAAAGAAATGACTTGAGACTCAACTTGGACTTGTGGCATGATGACTCGGATGACTTGTGTGTGTTCATAAGTTTGAATGTTAGCTGTTAAATATAAAATGATAAAATTCAATGTTGTCAAGTTTCTGTCTAACTATCGAGTATGTACGCAGCACAAACTGGGAATCATGATTGGACGACTCACAAAGCTCCCCGGTCTGTGATTGTCACGATTGGATGACTGGCTGTCAGTCAAACTCCTCGCTATGGCAACACGCAACATCAAAGCCCCCAAAGAGAAGCCTCATCACTCGTACTCGTTACTACTCAACACGCTCTCAGAGCAGACCATCATCATGGCTGCGTCTGTGTCAAGATAACACAGATACAATTCACTGTCAGACTTTTTGAACAGGTTATATAAACTGGCCAATAATATCATTATTAGACGAGCTGCTAACACCTTGTGTTTTCTCTTTATAAAGACCGGATACTACAGGTCAGAGAGCTGGATGTTGGGTGGAAAAACTGCCTTAACTAAGGACTCGACTTGACCGGACTTAACATAACCTGTGACTTGACCTGACTTGCCCAAGAAAAAATGACTCGAGACTTGCTTGGGACTTGAACAAAGATGACTTGGTCACAACACTGCTAGCATTACTAGAATTTGAAGTAAAGACTCCAAACAAGTAAAGACGGAAACCATGCCTACTTCACAAAATCTAAGGGTGCAACATACCAGGATGTACTGCCACATATAGTTGCATTTTGCAGTAAGCCAGCATGCTTCTGTGGCCACTCTGACCCAAAATCCTCTGCACACTGGAAGAAAGAGAGCACACACTGATGCTCTATCGTCTGCAATGGACACATGATCAAGAGGACCCATGTTTAAGGCACAATGATTTTAAAACGAGGTAGAAGTAATGGAGCCTTACTGGGATTAGCAATCTTAAGATTTCCATGATTTCAGGGTGTCAGGGTACCTCACAGCCGAGTGATTCTATCAGCACAGTGAGCTTCAACATCACAAACTACAAGAACTCAATATGCTGTCGTCCGTGTCGAACAAAGACTTACTGTGTGTGTGTGTGTGTGTGTGTGTGTGTGAACTGTAAATGCTGCTGACAGTGTGTGTTTCCATTTATAAACACAGCTGGAGGGCCGAACATTACATTAAACATGACAGTACATTATTTATCAGAGAGGCACACTCACCCGCTCCGCCGACTGTGCCGTGCCGAAGAAGATGGGGATGAAGGCGAGCCAGATGATGCAGGTGGTGTACATAGTAAATCCAATGGGTTTGGCTTCGTTGAAGGTCTCTGGCACGCCGCGTGTCTTGATGGCGTAAACAGTGCATGTGACCATCAAGAGGATGCTGTATCCCAGAGAGCAGATGAGCGACAGGTCGGAGATGTCGCACTTGAGGACGCCGCGAGCGTTCCCGGGATCCTGCGTGCGCTGCTCACCGTAGTCCACAAAGGTGTGCGGAGGGTCGGCGATGAACCAAATGAGGACGCCGAGCAGCTGGACCGAGATGAGCGAGAAGGTGATGACAAGCTGGGAGGCCGGCGAGATGAAGCGCGGCGCCGTCACCGCTAACTTGCCCTGCTCGAAGATGCGGTGGATGCGGTTGGTCTTGGTGAGCAGCGCGGCGTAGCTGAAGCACATGCCGAGGCCCAGGAAGATGCGGCGGAAGGAGCAGACGACAACATCCGGAGCAGCGATCATGGGGAAGGTGATGATGTAACACAGGAAGATGCCTGTGAGCAACACGTAGCTCATCTCCCGCCCTGAGGCGCGAACGATTGGTGTGTCATTGTATTTGACGAAGGTGACGATGACGAAGGTGGTGGCGATGATGCCCAGGACGGAGATGAAGACGGGCAGCAGCGCCCAGGGCGAGTGCCACTCCAGCTTGATGATGGGGATGGGCTGGCAGCTGGTGCGGTTCCGGTCGGGTCTCTTCTCGTACGGGCAGAGCTCACAGGTGAACTCGCTGGCCTGGAAGTGGTATCCCTCGCAGCGCTCGCAGTGCCAGCAGCACGAGACGCCCTTCACCACCTTCTTCCTCTCGCCCGTCCGGCAGGGCAGGCTGCACACCGAGGCCGGCAGGGAGGGGTCGCCGGTGCTCCACTGCAGGGCGTCCATCTGAGGGGAGGGAGGAGGCTGTTCGTTAGTCAAACTGAGAAGCTGAACATCTGATCAGAATAGTTTTGTTGAATGGACAATCTGATCAATTCGGTTATGTTGGTGTTATTTATAACAGTGTTGAACCATCAATGATAAAACCGTACAAACAAATTGATACCAAGATCATTCAAATCAGGCAAAAACACATTTTCAAAGCCATCTCAAAACATGGGTTTTGAAACGGCCCATTGGGTAGATTTTTGTTGCTAACTGCTCCATTCTTAATGACATCAAACTGCTCCAAATAGGTATATTAAACGACATGTGACCATAGCAACAGCACTGATGCTTCAGGCTTTATTAACTGACAACAAACTTTGTAACTCACAGAGGTGGATTAAAAAACAGACAATTTGTGTTCCTTTTGGTCCACGGACAGAATTTACTGCCTTGAATTGGTCAATCTGCTGTTTCTAAGGCCAAGAGAAAACTCATCCAGCTTCTTTGGGGAAATTAGTGAAAAGAGCCTGAACAAACCTGGAAGGGTCTGATTGGAGACGTATGTTTGCTCCATTGAAATAATATAATTAACTCCAGTTCAACGCTTCTCTAACAGGGATCCAAACTTCTTCCATCTACTCTCTCAGGAGCACCAACCACTTCTCGTGATGGACACAGCTTGGCAACCAGTTCATATTCCCAGAGTTCTGTAAATATCTTTCATCGGTGTACCCAAGGCCCAATCACTGTTGAGACGGACATTTATTTAACGAGAAATAAAATAAAAATCCTTTCTTCAATACAGATTAATAAAGTTTAATCAGACGTTCACATCAACCCAAACACGACTGAAATCTGACCTATAACCATGTTGGCTAACTGCTCCATTCATGCTGTTTGACTGATGCTGGTAAAATCAGACTGGTTATTGGTCTTTACGTTTAGATGCAGCTGATTGGTCCAGTGTCCGATGACCTTGTACTCCGCCGTCGACTTGTTGTTGATCTGATACTGGAAGATGTCGTAACGGCCGGGAGCGTCGCCGTTCTCGTTGAAGGTGACCGGAGTCCCTGCACTTCCTGTAGGAACACACAGAAAAGAAAGCTGTGTTTACCCAGCGTGTGTCTCTGAGCAAAGTATTGTTTCAGGATCACAATCATCCTCAGTCCCTCCGTGTCCTCTGTGAAAGCTGTGAGCTGTTATTTAATCTACTTTTGCTCTCACTCTGAGTCATCTTATCACAGCTTCCCCACCGCCTCGTCGCCGCAACAACCACACAAACGTCTTCTCGCCATATTGACTGAATCCCTCCTGCCAAGTTAAAGTCTCATACTGCGTGACACCGTTTGCACTCAGCCGACAGTCTAAAATGAAAAAAGAACATCTGAAAGCAGGAGGCAGAAACGTTTTCATCTCGACTGGTGACATCAGACACACTCGCAGGCTCTGGTTTTCAACATTATGTCTCCTGAGCAGTGATGCACACACGCTGAAGTAACATGTAAGACAATCATTGGCTGGAGGTTTCACATACCTTTATTATCATAGAATAATTTCTCACCTGACAAACAGCACTAAATAAGACCCGTCTGTGCCCCATGTGAGGAATGACAAAATACAATTTTAACAACATATTAAAGCAGGAGTAAGCCATGTTTGCTGCAGATGGGAATCAGATTTTATGTAAAATTTAAAAGTGCAAAAAAATATGCAAAAGCCTGGACTAATGTCTGTGTATAAAGATGGCCGATGCGTCTCTTCCTCCTCTCGTCGTACAATAGTGAAGCCAACCCCCCTGGAGCGGGCGCTGCCATCTTGCTCATCTGTATCCAGAGTGTGTGCAGTAGAGATCGGTTGGTGGAGCCGCAGTATCGATGTCCCGTCCCTTCCTCTACCCGACACACACCTTTACCTTGTGGCCTTGGCGTGTTGGAGCCCTCAGGTGGGCTCAGTCTGCAGCAGAACAGCTTCTTGTGTCGGTCTGAAGCAGATATTCACGCTGATGGAAAGTTCACTGACTGTAGTGTTAGTGTTAGTTACGTCTCCTCTCGCCGTTCCTCCTCTACTCTGCTACTCGGGAACAGAACGCTGCAGGAGCCCCATTTGTCCACAGAGCTGTCAATCATGAGGCCACACCCCCTTTTTATAGCATCAAATAACTAATTAAACACTTGGACATAAATCAGCATGATAAGAACTAACTATAATGACAGAAAAATGTATTTGACGTGTGTTTTGATTTTATAGTTTGACTCATGTCCCATCTGTTAACATGGAGGAGGCGGGCTTTATGAGCTATACTGCAGCCAGGCAGCAGGGGGCGACAGAGAGGGTTTGGCTTCACTTTGAGGGAGCTGTCATGTCGGCCATGTTTTTTATACAGTGTATGATCTGAACAACAAGAATTGTTTGGCAATTTTGGTATTTAATTAATTATAGGATACATTTCTCAATCCTCACACTTCATATATTTCATCTTTTCTTTCCTCTTTCGTTGGCATTATTTTTGGCAGCACATTGAAATCTGATTGTTCTGAGTGGAGGTGGTCTTAAACCAACATTTAGTCTTTATCTGTGACCTGTTTGTTCATTAATGCCCATTACAAAATCAAGGAACCCAATTTTGAATAGTTTGAAGAGAACAACACTCATATGTTCCGATAATCCTCCTGATTCTGATGTTTTGTCTCTCAGTCTCTGTTTCCAGTTACTGTATTCCTTGTATTATGTATTCATCGTACAGTAGTACTGTACTCCTGGCTGCAGGGCATCGGGTACGGCAGAGTCTGGATCTCGAGGCGGATAATTCCTGCGCTGCTGAAGCGGAGAGGAAGAGCAGCAGATTGAAGCCAAAGAGCAAAACAACAACAGAGAGAGATTTATAATGAAGTGAGGGGGCGTCGGTTTGATTCTCTCCTGCCCTGATTTCCTTCTTCAACATGAATAACAGCCTCGCAAATCACATCAGTGTGGAGATGAATCACCACGCTGGCCTCAGGGCACAGAACCCCCTCTAACCACCCCCACCCTGCCCTCTCCATCCCCCACTTCCCTTCACTTCAGAGAACCCTGGATGCTCCACGTTATTGCCAAACATGAGAACTCTGCGGTCACACGAGCTGCAGCTCCGTCATGAAACACAATGAGAAGAACCTCTGCTCTGAGGAATACAATGATGTTTTCAAAATGTTGATTGACAGCTCTGTTGACCAATAGGGCTCCTGCAGCCGATCAGTTCCAGATTAGCAGAGTAGAGGAGGATTGACGAGAGGAGACGTAACTAAAACAATCACTACAGTCTGTGAACGTTAACCTCAGACCAACACAGAGAAGCTGTTCTGCTGTTAAACACGCCGGCGTGCGGGATCCTTGCTGTTTTCTCGGTAAGTTAAGTGTGTTTTGGTTCGCGGAAGTGGCCAGAAAAATGTTTCCTGAGGTCATAAATCAAGAGAAGAAGAAGGGCTATTAGACGTACGAACAATCTGATCTTACAACCAGTGAAGTAGCAAACTGCAAACCACTGGAAGGTTGCAGGTTGCTGACACTGCACAAACAATGTCAGGGAAAGAAGTAAGTTCAACATGAAACTCCTTCTAGATCAGAACCTCCGTGTGTGCATGAATCAAAGAACTGAAAAACATGTTATTTTGTCGGTTCAGGCACCAAACATCAGGTGAAACATCTCAGGTAGTTCCCTCTGAACATCTCACACTAAAGGACAGAGACAGCATAACTCCTCCTTCACACGGTGCAGAAACAAACTGTCTCTCTCTGGTTGTTTCCTCTTCCTGCTTTGTTCAGCACTTTATAAAAAGCTGCGTATTTGAAGTGAAGTCGCAGCGGGAGATGAGCTCTTCACATATTCATCACTTAGCTCACCTACAGTATCTGCCCTCCCCCTGCTCCCCCCTCCTCCCTCCATCACTGATCCGACTGTAAAGGGTTCCTCCGCGGGGTCAGTCGTGCTGCATCCCTCTTAAAAACAGCAAACAGGCTTTTATTGCCTCTTAGTAAGCATCTGCCGTCCGAATGAATCAGGTAGGGATCTCCCTGATGTCCTCCCCCCTCCTCCACTGCTGTCCCCCGCTCCGCTCGTCGTGTTCAAACAGGACTTTACAAGACGGCTTCAGCAGAGCGAGCGCTAACATTAGCACAAGCGTCTCAATTAGCCTCCCGACTCTCCTCTAAAAATAAGCACACGGGCGAGCGAGGAGCACACGGGTGAGTTAGCGATTAGCTGGCGGCCGCCGTCGCCACAGAGCCCCGTTCCGGCCTGGATTCGCCACATTGCATACATGGAATTATGGGTAACCACGCGGCCCTGCGCTCAGAGAAGTGAAGCATAACAAAAAAGAGGAGCAGCTCCAGTTTGATTTATGTCAATGTTTGACGTATGTGAAGGTTCAACCGAGCGTGCTGCTCACAGATTCACACAGGAAAGGCCCAAACACAGCGGCATAGATGTGTGTGTGTGTGTGTGTGTGTGTGTGTGTGTGTTGCCTTAACAAGCTCAATCAGGCACACGACACACGAGCCATATGCTGCTGAGCTGGGGTTGCAGCAGTGATGCACGTGTGCAGCTGCAGACCTCAAAAGCTTCAAGCTGGAGCTCCACAAAAAAAGTTCTCTGAGGCTGCAGGTGAACTCAACACCTGGAATTTTTTGCACCTGGCTGCGCCTGCATTTGGTCCAGTTTACCTGCTCTCGGGCATTTCATGACATTTGGTTAGATTTCTACAACCTGCCCATAACTCGAGATTCTGTGGAAGGACACAGGAAACAGAGTCACGCTTAAAGTCTGATCTTCTCTTCATCCATCAAAACCTCCTCATTTCCAGGATTTTCTATTAAAATAAGGATTTTTTAGGATTCTTCTGTTTGTAAGATCGTATACTAACCTGTCCATGAGGACACCTGGCAGGTGCAGCACCCAAATGCAGAATATACTCGAACCCACTTAGAGCACATTCACACCTAAAGTCCGTTTGTTTAATCCGAATCAAAGACCAAATTGTCACCATGCTGCATTTTGCCTCGAGTTTGGTTTGTGTTCACACGGCAGCTTTTACCAGAAACTGGGATGGGCGAGGGAACTGCTCTCTGATTGGTCAGAATTTCCACAGGGAAAACTCCCTGAAGTAAACAGAGAGAGAGAGCGCGCACTCCTCGATCACTCTCAACACGATCGCCGACTTTAATGTTTCGTTCGTCTGAGTTTTTAAAATTTTAACCGACATTGTTCCAGAGATCGATCAGCTCCACCTGCTTCAGTTTGTCTCTGAACGGTTTGAACGCCTCCGCGTGTTTGTGCGTTTCCACAAGCATTTGTGAAATTGTTTAGCCAACCCATATTTCGATTTCCCCGTCGCTCCTCTGCGTCTGTCCTCTACTCATCTCGCTGCCTGGCTGCGTAGCGTCTCTGCAGGTGGCTCGACAGCCAGGCTCATTTGGAAACGGGCCGAGTCCCGTCTTTTCTGGCCGACCATGGTCCGGTGATTTGGTCCGCACCAGTGTTCTCACCTGTCCGAACGAACTGAACTTCTGGAGTAAAGCCTGAAAGTCCAGACTAAAGCTGTCAGGTCTGAATGCACCCTTAGTTCTTATGTTACTACACATTAAACTCATGAAGAACAGCCTTACCAAGCTGTTGAATTCTGTTATTTTCTGCATGAATTATCAAGAAAAAGCAAATCAGCTTTAACAGAACTAAAGAAAGTTTTCTTTTTAAACTGGGGCGATTTTTGTGGATCAGCTTTAATCCTGAAGCAGATGTAAGAAGAGAGACGGGATCTTCTCACTTTGTCAAAATGTCCTGAAAATCACAAATGTAGACCCTCCCTCACAGAGGTACGAGTACAGGAACATAAAAGCACATTATTTCCTGTGCTCCTCCTCAGTGAAGTTTCTCCTCTGGCTTTAATCTAAAAGACGACGGACTAATCTTCCTGTCCGTGACACGTCTCCTGTTTCTGCCCTTATTTGCTTTAATTCACTGAAAGAAGCGACGAACTGTTAAATGTTTAAAAACCACGACGTGCAGCCTTCAGCTCGTCTCTAACTGAGCACAGATTTACTGTTTCAGCCCTCAGGGTGAAACTCACAGCTGATTCAATGTTTAATGTTTCTCCTCCTCCTGCAGAAATAACAGCCAGCAGCTCCTCGCATCCATCAGGCCGCGCTCAGAGAGATGAATCCCTGAGAGCGAAACACATCAGCCACAAAATCTGCTCCTCTCTGTTTTATTTCTGCCCCGTATCTCTCTGTGCTGAGCAGGTAGATAGAAAAATTATTCAAATTGAATCCCCGTCGTAGGTAGGAGGGAGGCAGGCAGGAAGGAGGATGAAGGCAGGGAGGGAAGGAGGAGGAGAGGGGGTTGGGACGTGTGGGGATATAGGGGAAGATTTCCTGTCTCAAGTATTATCATCTCCAGGAGGAGCAGCGGAGGAAGGTGAAGACACCACACAGCAGAGGATTTATGGTTATTTGTTTTTTGTGTTCATCCGTTCAGACGAACGCATCCATAAATCTTTGAATCTCACATCACAACATCACAGACTGATACCAGAGGAACCATCACTGTGACGTTGTGTTTACACACAAAGACAAATGATTACTTCCTGTTATTGTCTTGAATTTGACCGCGGGACCGTTTGTGTTGATTCACAGCAAACTGACAGTGTTCAGACTTAAACTGGAAACACAACCTGTGTGTGGAGCCTCGTTCGTCTGAGCTCATGAAGAAGTATTATAAAGCTAAAATATCCCCATGATGACATTTTTGATCAAGTAAAATTATTTTAACTGACACTGAAAAGATTTCACCCCAATTTGAGCGACAGTTATGTCCATATTTTCATGCCTCCACATTTGTAACAGCTGTTAACTAATTTAACCGACAGCAGTGTTGTGGGTTTTATTTAAGATGACTTTTTCATCGTTTCTTTCACTGAAGGTATTCCGAAAAAAACACGCACCAAAGGGCCGTCGATCAGAGCTGAACCTGGGGCCCATGAAGGGCGGGGACTTTGGATTAAGACCTCGTACTGTTTGTGACACTTGCAGAAGACATACTCCAACCCTGGGTCAAAGGTCATCGTTTCTTAAACATCCATCCATTATCTATACCGCTTCTCCTGTTCAGGGCCGTGAGGAGGCTGCAGCCTATCCCAGCTGTCACTGGGCGAGAGGCGGGGTTACACCTGGACTGATCACCAGTCAACCACAGAGCTCACACACAGAGACAGACAACCTTTCACGCTCACACTCACACCTACCAGTGAACCTAACGAGCATGTCTTTGGACGGTGGGAGGAAGTACCCAGAGGGAACCCACGCATGCACGGGGAGAACATGCAGAGTCCACACAGAAAGGCCCGCTACGTCTGAACCGGGGTTCGAACAAGGAACCTTCTAGCTGTGAGGCGACAGCGCTAACCCCACACTAAATATGACACATATAGAAATAAATCTGTTTCATAGTTTACTTAAAGGTCACACGATACAAGCACAGTGCACAGAGAGAGATGGTGGTCACCTTCCTGCACACATGTTCGACCTTAAAATCCTTCCAGGAACTCTGATGGGCTTTTAATTTGAAAAGCCTGCAGGTTGGAGCAGTGTCATTGGCAGTAGCATCACACTACAAGAACAGCACCGGTCCCAAGTGATATCTAATAACTTTGTTAATGAGTATCACAATGAGCAAAAGTGTTTGTGAGCTTCGGCTCTTTAAGTTTCTCAGTTTGAGTGAATCTCTTGTGATCGAGTTTTCTAAAGAGGAAACAAACGATGGAGAATTTAAAGGGTTTGTTACAGTTTGAATCCCAGCAGACTGTTGGTTCACTGAGACTCCACCATGTTCTGCTCTCTTCCATTATTTCTCTTTATTTCTATATTTCTCTTCTTGTCTCTTTGATTCATTTGCTGTGAATTATTCACTGAGTGTAATGTTAGGCGGTTTGTGAGGGAGTTGCTGCAGTATGATGTGATCGTCTCGTGTCTTTTTTTCTCCCTGGGAGGATAAACACACTCACCTTGAAAAAGCAAAAGTCACATGGAGCTCCGGCCTTCAGCGCGAGTGAAGACCGTTTCAGGAATGTGTGTTTTTCTTTTGCACTTTGAATGAGCGAAATTCTCCTCTCTGATTCATGAATAGAACGACAGCCTTGGCGATGGATGTCGGCGTTCGGAGGCCTGAGAGGAAAAATGAGCTTTTGTGAAACCTACGGACGGCCTTGATTCACCCGGAGAGGAGGAGGTTCGCCTCACGTGTGTGAGCAGGAGACATGTTAGCAGGAAGAGAAAGAAAACCAAATCAATCCTTAGTTAGACTTTTTATTGGAGCTGCTGATAAATCATACAGATCAGGGCGTAGCATCTGTTGGGGATGGGAGGACATCTCTGTTAAAGTTGTTTTTCCAGGTGCAGATGCAACATATCGACAAAAGACACAGATTGTTTTTTGTCCTTTAACAGCCTGTTTATACTTTAGGTGGTAACGTGTTGTTTTTGGTACAAGTCTCTCAATTTGTAATTTATGGTGTCAACGTTCTGGTTTCCAATTGTGGTCCAAATGATGGAGTCCACTAGCATTTTGTCTGGATCATAGGAAGTATAAAAAAGATGGCCGACATGGCAGCTCCCTAAAAGTTGGCCACCCTTCTGAGAGCTTGGATACAGACATCCCGTACGTTTCTTTATCATCTCGAAGGCTCGTTGTTGTTAATCGTACACGGATAGAGAATTGCTACTTTATTATTACTGACAGAAATGACCAATCACAAAGGACGTCATAGTAAACTGGAGTAATCCTTTAAAAACATCCATCACCAGTCAGTCCGCAGTTCTTCCACACAAACAAATAGTCCCCAACGTCCTCTGTGACACTGTATCTGTGAAATTCTGTGAGAACGAGCTGTGAAGTTTTGTGATTATTAAAGTTGTCTGAAAGCAGACGGATCACCCGGCCGCAGCAGCTCCCACTGAGCGGAGAGTAATGAACGCGGAAACGGGAGGAAATAAAAACCTGACGTCCGTTTTCTGTGTTTAATAATGAGCGGAGGGTTCCCTGATGACGGCGTCAGCATTCACACTTCCTGCTGACAAAGGACTTCACCGCCACGACAAGAGCAGGGACGTCGATGAAGAGGAAGAGGAGGAGGAAGTACATGAAAGAAGGGTTAATGAGGGAGTGATGAAGAAGGGGTCCTGTTGGCTGATGATGATGGAGGGAGCACAGCAGCTGGAGAACAGCTGTGCCGACAAAAACAAAGATGCTGATGAAGGTCGAGATGACTCCTAATGGTTCCTCTCCTCTCTTTCTTCTGGAATCTTCTCTCACATCTTCCTCTCATGTTTGCCTCTTTCCACTGAGAGAAACTTCATGACTCCAGCCAATCGCCTCCTCGTTATCGGCTGATTAAAATGCGGGTGATGATCTCGGCTGACCTCGCCAGATGTGCATAAAAAAACAAGTGAAATCCAAGCTGGAACATTTGTCAGAAAAGTGTGGAGACGCTGTCAGATGGCTTTCTGACTGAACCTGTTTGTACTTTAACAGAAGACGACACAGAGGTGCTGACTGTGGAGGAGGTGATTACTGAAACTCACAGCCAGAAAGTGCTGATCACACTCGAGCCGTCTGCAACAAACAGTCTGGTCTGTTGGCGACTGAGCAGCTCCACGTGTGGTGTTTTTCTGCTTCTCTTTTTTCTTGTGTTTAAGTTCCTGCACTTTACCTTCAAGTGTGTGAGATGAAAAACCCTGACAATGTATTCTTTGGTTTGGTACTTTGGCGGCCATTTGTGGCAAAGCTCAAACGCTCTGAACAAATGGATCATGTCTGCTGTGTTTCCAGGTTTGCAACTCATATAAACAAAGAAGCTGTAATCTAAACTATATTGCCAGCTGATGGTGACGTAGACACGACCGTTTGGGACAAAATGACATCATAAAAACAAAGACTGTTAACGCCTGTCAGTCAGAGGTGGGCGGTACACCCCCCAGCCCCGTCTTTGAGAGGGAGACTGTGAAACCGCGCTCATTTTTAAATATATCCTGATCGAGACACATCAATCACTATTTTAGCTAGCACACTGTTAGCCTTCTAGCTAACGTTACGTCTCCACTCAGAGACGCCCGTTCTCTCTTCAGAATCTGAAATAACTGTAACAGGCTGCTTGCGCACCGGGCAGCTCTGAAAGCTCTGGCTTCACGCATTAGCGGGGCTGGAGCCAACGACTCGAACTGATCGGGCCCAGGACCACCACCGAGAAAATTTGAGGACGCACACGTGGACGCGCAGCATCAGCCTGGACGCGCAGCATCAGCCTGGACGCAGCTACGATTCAAATCAAGAAGTCGGTCGTAACTGAGTTCGACGTAAGAGAAAAGACGCCCAGCTGGTGCACTCGGCTCCTGATTCCCACGCCGTCAGAGGAATAACATAAAGTTCAAACAGCTCGTTGAGTTTCTCTTCAGTGCAGACAAAACACGGTGTTACTCCTCGACTGATTTACTCTTTGAGTGGGCAGATCTCATCCCTGATTATTGTCTAAATCATTTCCCCCCAGATGCTCAGAAGGTTGATGAGACTGAGTTTCATTATCGTTCAGCCCTCCCTCCTCTGCCTCGTGTGTTTGTGTTGCAAATGTAACTAAAGTTCTGGGCACAAGCGGTGTCATGATTCTGGTTCATCACAGACTGTGAAACGTAGAAGAGAGTGATGCTACAGTTTGTAATCTTAAAGGTTGTGACAGCACATGGCTTGAATGATGTCAGAGCTGTCAGAGTTCAATAAAGGTGAACAAACAGGAAGCGCAGTCTTGACTCACTTACTGATTTGGGTAAAAGGGATATGGAGTGAGTTTCAGCACAGATTTACGCTGGAGTTGAAGTTAATGAGCAGGTTTAACAGAACAAATATCTTAAATTAACTTGACTGGACAGATTTCCAATGAGGAGCAGATCCAGCTGTGATTCAGCCGCACCAGAAAAACTGTGGATAAAAAGCGAGGATAATAATGACGTTAAAGGTTTAACACTGCAGCAGCTCTTACCGTTGAAGCCGACGGCTCGGATGTGGGCCAGCAGCTCCTTGCCGTCGATGTTGGCCATGCGGGGGCAGAGGCCGGGGTATCCGGCGCACAGCTCGCGGTGCATGTGGTGCAGCGCGTGGGCCATGGCGTACACGGCGTCCATCACAAACTGAACCTTCCCCTCCTGCTCGTAGGTGGAGTCACGGCCCACTTTCTCCAAGCCTGGAACACAAACAGAGAGAAGGACACTTCGGATTTATCAACCTTCACATTCCAGCTCGAGGACAGCGAAGTGGATCTTTAGTGGGATTATTGTTCACCTGTTTCTAAAGTCAAGGTTGAAGGTTCAACTTTAAAGCCAACATCATCAGGAAGCCCTTACAAAGCCTGGTAACAAACTTTGCTCATGTCTGTCTGAGCTCTTTCCGCTCTTTCTGCGTCGACTTGAACCCAGAGGTTTTGGACTTTGTCCTTGCCACCAGGCAGAGAGTAACTCACAAAGGATTATGGGAGTTAGAAATGAGACACATTTCCTATAACTAACCCATTAACGTATAAAAAACTACATTTTGGCTCCATCTCATTAGCTGTGATTAAATAACAAAGTGGAGCAGACATCGTCGGGTTTTATTTGAAACTCTGTAAAGTCCTTCTGAAAATGTTCTCTGAGTCATTAAAGTTATTAGAGCGGCGGAGCGCTGCGATCACGCCGCCGGCCTGAGAGCGGAGAGGAAGGAGAAGAGGAGGGAACTAACTGCTGGACTGGACCCTCCATCAACAGACAAGACTTCTCAGAATTAATAGGAGCTTAGAAATGAAATCCAATTTAATTTTAATAGCAGGCGGGCGGCGGGGGGATCTGTCCGAGGGGAGACATTTGCACCGGCAGTAAAGACTGATTACACGTCTGTACGCCGGTAATGAATGAGCCCCGAACGGCGAGCAGAGCGCCGATGATGTCAGACAGCCGCGGCAGAGAGGAGATGTACGGCCGGGATGCAGATGATCACGGCTCGCTGCAGATGATGAGCGCCTCCTCAATATTTAAAGAATACACATGTTTGATGCTGGAAATTCAAATGGAGCCTGAATGCAGCGTTTTGGATTTACAACCAGCTCAGTGTCCCCGCGGTCCGACTCCGACATCGTCCTCTTCTGTGCGCTGGATCAGACTTTTTTAGAGTCTGGATTGATCCTGTAGTGCTGACTGTGTGAACCTGCTTGACTCCTTTTGGTTTTAAAAACCAGCAGATATCAGTTTTTAAAGTCACATACAAAAATATAGCGCTGTTACATATTCTCCAGTAAATCATAGAAGCAGCTTTAATACATATTTTAGCAATAATGTACCAAATGACATAATGCACCGTGTTGGTTCCCTCCCACCGCTCTCATCGTGTTGTTTTCTGCAGAACGAGACGGTTGGAGACGACCTGAGCTTTGTGGAGCATTCAGCAGCTACAGAGACATTCCCCTCAGGAGTTGGAAGAGACCAAACACAGAGCTAAAAGAGAGCAAACTTCACATGTACACTAGGGATGATGGTCACAGTCTTTCTCCAGGTGTGCATCCGGGCTCCGAGGTCCAGTTGCCGCTCCGCTCATTCTGTTTTCTTCCTCTGAGGCATCCTCTGACTTCCTCACCTTATCAACTCCTGATCCCTGGAACCTGGGCTGGCTTACCACGGTCTATTTGTTTGTTTACATTATTAGCAATAAACTATGTTTTGCTGATTGATGGTCTCCTCTTTGTTTCTTCTTCGGAGCCAGGGTCGTAACACCACGTCAACCTGGACGTAATGTCTGTTTAGCAGGGACGTGGATTTCCGGGAAGGCAAGTGTTCTGGTTTCCGTTTGGACTACGCTTGTAATCCGAGTAATATCAACCAATCACGTATCAGCAGGCTGCAGCGTATGCAGGAAAAACAGTCCGTGAGGAGAGCAAAAGCAGGCGGGAGGTAATCCTCCGTAATGACATCCCGGCTCCCATCAGCATGATCTGACGATGATTTAGCTTCTTACTAATCTCTATAAACAGACATCTGCATGCTAACAGTTAACAGCTAACAATCTGCGCTACATCTAACATTTAACTTGACGCTGTGTCACGAAAGCCGTTCAACAAACGAGCATTTTAAAAGTTATCTTCTCCTCTTGATCACAGACCTGACAAAGCTTTAATTTTTACTTCTTACAAATCTGCATCATGATGTTGTTCGGCAAAGGTAAGACCCGTTAATAACAAGTCAGTCACAAGTCTCTCTTTCTGTAACAATGCAGCACGCGGGAAAGAAAGGCTTGGCGGGAAGTTGATTATCGCTTACGGCCCGGCACGTTCACAGGCATCCCCAGAGGCGATATCGTCTCTACATAGCCGATGGGATCCGAGATTGACCTGAACGTAAAGATAGAAAGATTGCCAAGCAGAGGGGCCGTGACATCCACAGTTACCAAACCAGATAAAGAGTTAGCCACCACGCTAGCTGAGGTGAAAATTAAATGCGTGCTAGAAATCTCGAGGGAATCCATCCGATAGTCGTGAAGATATTTCAGTGTGGAAAAGCCGCATAGATTCCCCGCTATAAAAACTCACTGTCCTCTTAACATCCGGAAGCTTTCACATGTCTCCGTCAGTGACAGCCAGTGATGTCGGAGTCATTGCCTTTGTCAGCCAAACTGATGCTGTAAATCCTGAGGTGCTGAGGTAAGGTGGACACCACAGAGCAATCTTCTGTTTCTAAACTCTCTGTCCCACTTTTGTTGTCTTTTCTACTCTGATAACTACAAAGTACCAAAAGGAAAAAAAGACACTGTTAATTCTAAAGTTGTGGATTCATCTTTTGTTCTCCGCGCTAGAGGAGATGTCAGAGGTCAGAGTTCATCCTCTGAGGACCATGAATGTTCCCTATGATTTGTTTGCACATTTGTCCTGGAACAAACTGTTGTTCAATGATTGATAGTGACATTTTGGCAGCACTAGAAGGAAACTAATCTGTAAGAAGTTGGAAACTAATTGAACGAAACCGATTCACAGCTGCTTCATTTGCACAAAATGTGAGTTATGTAACATCTGCTCGCTCTGAGGATGAATTATCTTTAAGCCTCCAGAACGTCGTGAACGAACATTATTTGTGGGGGAAGTAAGCAGCGTGTCTGACCACCTGAATGTCATTGGCCTCTCTCTGTACTAACAGGCCTTGATGACTGATGATGATGATTGTGAAAGTCTGACTGAGGTGAGGCAGCGCGCTCAACAGACAGCTTCATCACGCCTGCTGGCATTTCAATTACACATCACTTACAGCGTAAATTTAATTCCTTCTTGACAGGAAGGACGTGTTTCTGTTTCCACGTCAGTCTCTCTCTCTCTCTCTCTCTCTCTCTCTCTCGCTCTCTCTCTCTCGCAGGCGTCCTTCTGTTTCAATTAGATTTGGAAATTAGATAAACAGCAAACTAATTACAGAGGTTAGCTGTGATGGGATGAGTTCAGGGGGAAAGCCTAGCTGGGGTGTCTCACACGCCTGAATACATTTACATTAATAGAGTTTTTTATCTGCTCTGTTGTTGATCAGGAACGTCAGTCAGTGTCAGATTCATCAGCAGAGTATTAATAATGATGTTTCCTCCCAGCACTGACTCAGTGTTATAAGGGCTGCTCAAACATTCATGAATTCATCCTGTCAGAGCTGAGGACTTCCCTCTGCTTCATCTTTATGTGTAGTCATTTGCAGGTAATGGAAAAAATAAAACCACAGCCCATCTTTAAAAAAAAGTGACATAAATCATCGTAAGTGTCACTCAAATGTCCATCAGCGCTACATTTGCCTTCTCTGTGACATTTAAGGTTCATTATTCAGACTGTAGGATCTGCTTTCACTTTCCTTTTGTCCTTTCAAAATAAAATACCTATTCACACATCATTCAGTCATTCTTTATCAGTCACATGTTCGTCTGGAGCCTTGTTAATGAAGTTCTGATTCAAGTCCAAAGTCAAGGCAAACCTTTGATATCAACAAGACTACATCTGAGTCTACTTAACAAATGTTCAGGGCAAGTAATAATTCCCGAGTCAGACAAACACTCCTGAGTCAAGAAAAGTAAATACGGAGCCAAGTATGAATTTGTGATTGGTAATTAACAAACAAGTCCACAGTTGGAGCATTAAGTCCAATGTTAAGACTAAAAAGATTCAAGTCAAGGCAGGTAAGTGCCGAGGCAAGATTGACATGCACTGAAACAAGTCCTAAGTCTATTCCAACAAGTCCAAAGCAAAGACAAACGGTCCAAGGTCAGGACCAACAAGTTAAAACCTGTGAGTCCCAAGTAAAGGCCAACAAGACCAAGTTCAAGACTTACATGTCTTTCAAGTCCCAAGTCAGTTTGATGACAACTCTAAAGTAGAGACGTCTCCAGACAAGTCCCAAATTAAGAGCAGTCAGTCCAAAGTCCAGGCAAACAAATCCAAAGTCACGACTAACAAGTCCCAAGTCAAGATCAAAAAGACCAAATTCAGGCAAACAAGGCCCAGGTCAGGACAGGTTAATGCTGAGCCTAGTCCTTCGTTAATATCTTTAAGTCCAGAGACGAGTTCCCAGGCAAGACCCAGAAGTCTGTATTCAAGAAAGGTAGATACCAAGCCAAGTACAAAGTCATGACCGTTAGGTCAACAGCAAGTCCTGGCTCAAGAGCAATCCAAGTCCAAAGCCAAGGCTAAAGAGTCCAAACGCAAGACAGGTAAGTGTTGAGCCAATTCACAAGTCAAGATTGAAAAGTTCAGAGACAAGTCCAGAGTTTATTCCGGCGAGTCCAATTTTAGAAAAACAAATCTCAAGTCAAGACCCTAAGACAAGACCAACAATCCTGTCAAGTCCCAAGTCAATGCCAACAAGTTCCAAGAAAAGATCAGTAAGTAAATAGACAAGCACAAAGTGAAGACCACCAAGTCTCAAGTCAATATTCCCAAAACAAGACCAGAAAAGCTTTAAGACCAACAACTCTCAAGTCAAGGCGAAAAGTCAAGTCCAACGAGTCTTGACCTGTTTGCCCCAAATCTAGACTACCAAGTCCTGAGACAGGATGAGTAAATCCAGAGAGAAGTGCCAAGTCAAGACCAACAAATCCCTATCCAACACAAACAAGTCATGACTTGCAAGTCCCAAGTCAAGACTGAAGAGTCACAAGACAAGTCAAAGTCAAGACCAACAAAAAACAAGTCTCTAGTCAAAGCCAGCAAATATCTAGCCAAGTCCAAAGTCGAGATCGGTAAGTTAACCTTACAAGAGCAGGTAAGACAGGTAAGTGGTAAACCATGTCCCAAGTCAAGAGCAACAAGTCCCAAGTCAAGAGCAACAAGTCCCAAGCCAAGAGCAACAAGTCCCAAGCCAAGAGCAACAAGTCCCAAGTCAAGAGCAACAAGCCCCAAGCCAAGAGCAACAAGTCCCAAGTCAAGAGCAACAAGCCCCAAGCCAAGAGCAACAAGTCCCAAGTCAAGAGCAACAAGTCCCAAGTCAAGAGCAACAAGCCCCAAGTCAACGCAGGTAAAGCTCTTCAGCGTTTACAGCCTTTATGCTTCAGATGACCTGTAGATATAAGGGGTTAAAGGTCATGTTTAAAAACCAGCAGCTCCTTGCTCTGTAGCTCCACATATCTCCTACTAAAGACATCACTGAGAAGACGAAATAAATCTGTTCTCCTCTTCAAAACAAAGTGTTGCAAAACGTTTCTGAGTGCTGCAGAACACCAAACAGCTGCTCGACCTCTGACATGGAGGCAGTGTTCTCTCCCCCCGTGATGATCGCTGCTTTCAGACAGAAGAAAGAGAGACACTCAGCCTCTGTCGACATCACTTCTTCATCCGCTGACGTTTCTAACCAAACAAACTGCAGCACAAACATAAAACAGGAAAACACACCAGAGGCTTTTAAATGTAAATCCGGCTTTCATATCCACTCAGTGTATTTCAAGGGAATGTGGAACACAGAGGAATACAAAAGGAAGGAACACTGCTGTTAAAAAAAGGTGAGAAAACAATGAGGCTCTTAAGTCCGCAAACCAACGCTCAACAGACAGAATGAAATATTCATGTTCTCTGGTGAGACTGTGTTTGTGGAGTCTCCAGGTGGAAGAGCTGATCCTCGGAGTGAAAAACAAGGTTTTCCCTGAATGAAAGAAGCTCTTTATCCTGGACAACTCCATTCCTGCTAAAAATATCCCGTTCTTCTTCTTTCTTCGAGGAAGCAAAAAGCACATCTGGATCATTTTGCTTTTCTCACAGCCTTTGTAGAGGAGGCTGGAGCTTCTCTCACCCTCACAAACGTCATGTTCCCATGCAACAACGGATGCAGAATGCACTTTTATCTAGATGTATCATGAACACTATTTTTGCTACACCAATTTTTGGTTTGCTGTGCACATATAACCTTTGACATCCCCATCTTTAGGCTTGTAAATTCTCCCCTGAAGGTAAAATATAAGAACAAATAACTTGAAAGGATTTGGTTTCTGCTTCACAGCTGCAGCCGATCAGAGGGCGACACGCCGTCGTCTCAACACGTGAGTCAGGAGTTCAAATGACAAACGTGTCTCTATTATCCAAACAAGCCTGTCTGTCGGATGCTGCTGCTGCTGGCACACAAACAAACAGAACACTAATTATAGATCACAATCAATGAGAGGCTGACAGAGAATCCATCGAGTGAGGGCTGCGGAGACCAGGGACGACTCGGAGCCACAGAGGTTCTGACACGACCTTCAGAGAGGAAGAGGAGCTCGCCTGAGAGAAGGATCTGAGACAGGTTTTCAGTCTCATGCAGATCAGCCGGCTGCTTTTTGTCTCAGCAGCTGGAGGATCTCGTGTTTTCGGCTCAGATTGCAGATTTCTTTGTATTTATGAATGACTCGTGTTTTAAAGGTACTTTTGCTGATGTATTTGCCCCCAACGATTACACGAAGCTCTCGCGTAATTTCAGTCAGGAAGACGATATTTAGCATGCAGGTTCTATCGCTGCTCACACTCCCCCTCACGCATGCTCACTCTTATTTTCCTGTTGTCAGCGCTTGGTCTCATCTGTCCAATAGGACTCAGTGAGAGCCATCATACTGTTGCTGTCTTTTTAAATTCCACAGGATCCGTTTCCGGCGCGTTCCGTGTGCGCCGCAACCTCCAGAGTCGATCGTGCCCATTCAAGTCGATGCTTGTGATTCCACAGCACGCGCCACCGTCCGTCCCCGGAAGCGTCCCTCCTCTCTGCTCCACTTAAGATATGTGGCTGCTCTATTTTTGACAGAGGCCGCTTCAAGCATGCGTCAAGCTGAACAGAGCAGATCGTTCCAAACAGGAAGTCACACACGGAATCAGCATACAGCATCCGGTCATTTCAAAATAAAACACCATGTTCAGACCGGAATTGTCATATCAACAACACACTGAAATCTTGAAGAAAGAATTTAATTAATTAATTAATTAAGAAGCGTACTCAGCCATGGTAGAAGCACATCACAGAATGATCTCCAGATGAGCAGATAATCAACCTGTTTGTTGTTCTGCTTAACATCGATGGTATCACGTGATTTCGCAATTCTCGCGAATGCGGCTGCTTGGATCAGACCCGCGGCGCAGACGGAACACACCATACACAGGTGCTGTGGGATCTTCCACCTCCCCATCACTGCCCAGTCTTCATCATCAGCTTCATCAGCCACCTGTGTCTGGACTCCATGCGGGGATACATCTTGCGGCACCCTTCGATCACCTAATCTCCCCGTAGAGATTTAAGATACTTTAAGGGATTGTTGTTTGACAGTGAAAGTCGAAGTTGTGAGGACGGCGTTATGACGTTAATTTGAGAAAGAAAGAAGAGAGAAACAGATTTTCTGATCCGTGCGTTTAAGAGGGGGGAGGGGCTGAAAGTGGAGGTTGTAATTATATTCTGTTATGATTAAAGTGTAAAACTGTCTTTTAAAAACCGACACACTCTATCTGTCCGGGAATGAGGTGTTCAAAGGTGGCTGCTGCTGTGAACGTGGCAGACCGGCGACATTATCCCTGATCAGAGGCTAATGGAACGTCCCCCTGAAACCTCACGCCGCCGGGGCTAATGGGTATTTAACTTTATTAACTGATTACAATTAATGTGCAGACCTTTCCCAGCAGCCTTTGAAAGGGATCTGTTCGCCGTCAGCCGTTCGACACAGACCTGGATGAAATTGGGACCACCGCTTAAAAGTCTACTGTTTGGTTCTCCGACTGTTTTTGGAGGCTGGCAGGAAAAAGTGCGAAGTCGACCGTTTGCGTTCACACTTGCAGCCCAACCGGACATCGTTTGGACATTAAGGAGTGCAGGGCATGTGTGAAAGGAGCTTACCACCCATAGGGCCGAGCTACTGGCATGGCTAGAAATATCAGCCATGTGCAAAACGTTTGACTGTTTGTTAAAGAAACAGTGCGCAGTAAAAACTTCAGCCGTTAGCCATCATCCACCAGAGCAGCTGTTAACACCCGTGATTGCTGTGATTGCTGGGAGTTGTTTTCCTCTCTGAAGTGAATCAGTACAACAACAGACGTCATTAAACTAATTTCAGATGATTATAAAGGCAGCAGGTCAGAGACGCTGGACTGCTCAGAGATAAGTGTTCACACTGACGGCTCTTCTATGAGGCTCTCGTTATCAGACACCGAGGGGGGCGGATGCAATCTGCCCTGATTTCAACCGGACCCTCACCAACCCTGAACACACCCACAGAGAAGGAACAGGGTTGAAAATCAATCCTGAATTATAAATCAGAGTGATGTAATCCAGCTGATCTCCATCGCTCAGTATCCTGAAGTTCAAATACCAATAAGAACTGATAAATATAACACGTTTTGATACAACAACGTGTCTTTTCCTCTCTTAATTTTGAATCCTTCGTAATGGAAAAATAAATCGTTATCCAGAGATTACAGGAAACATTTGGTCGTAGCTCCTACACCTGGTGCGATTCTGCTTCTGTGATGCTCTGGAACAAATCTGGGCAAGCTTGAGCCTGAGAGAAACGTCAATGACCGTCATGAGAAGGATTTCAAATTCACATTCGACACAATGCTAGCACAGGTGGAGGTGTGAGTTGCTAAATAAGTTAAAACGGGCAGCAGTGTAGCAGCGGGGCTGACTGACGGCCTTTTATTGTGAGACAAGCGCTGTGACTATATAATGACTTCTCGGTTTCTATATTATCGTCTTTTATTTCAGAACTTTCTGGGGGATTGGTCCGATCATAAAGCTTTAAGCCTTCTCTTAAAAGTGGAGAGTGTCTGCCTCCCGGACCCTGACAGGTAGATGACTCCAAAGGAGGGGGGCTGATAATTTAAGGCTCTACCTCCCATACTAGTCTTACGGTGCATTCACTTCCAACGCAAAGCGAATATTCGCCTTGCGTTACTCGCGCAATTTGACCGCCGGATCAAAATTTGTGTTTCAATAACAGTCGAACAATCGCCCTTCACTTCCGGAATGGAGGAGAGGAAGTGGGGCTTATCTCCATGGTTACCAATGGCTTCAGGAGAATCTCGATGTGGATAGGCTTTAGCTACACCACGTGACGCAAATTCGCCGAGGAAGTTCAATTTGTTCAACTCACGCGAATTCGCATCTTTCGCGTCGCGATCATTTGCGTCATTTGCACCGCCCGACGCAAATTCGCGACTACTCGCGTCATTGCATTGACTTTGTGTGGAATCTCGCCACAGATTCGCGTCTACTCGCGTTCTGTGTGGACGCACAGTTAGGATGCTTTCACACCTAAAGTTTGTTTGATCCGAATCAAAGACCAAATTGTTACAAAGTTGCATTTTGCCTCGAGCTTGGTTTGTGTTCACACGGCAGCTTTTACCAGCGAACCCAAAGTTTTGATGCACGAAGAAACTGCTCTCTGATTGGTCAGAATTTCCACGTTGGTAAACAGAGAGAGAGAGAGAGAGAGAGAGCACACTGATCAATGGCTCGCAACACGATTGGCTGACTGAAATGTTTTGTTGTTGGAGTTTTTTTACTTTTAACAGACATTGTTCCACAGGTCGATCAGTTCCATCTCCTTTAGTTTCTCACTGAACAGTTTGAACACCTCCGTGTTCTCGTGTGTTTCCACAAGCATTTGTGAAATTGTTTGGTCAGCCCGTATTTCCTCGTCGCTCTCCCACGTCTGTCCTCTACTCATCTTGCTGCCTGGCTGCGTGTCTGTCTCTGCCAGTGTCAGCACCCGTTGTATGCACTGAATTTTGGTTTGCTTCCTGTATTTGGTCCTTCTTTAAGTCCGTTTACGTTCTCACCAGAATCAAACCGAACCAGGATGGTCCAGTTGTTTGGTTGTTCACATGTCCAAACGAACCGTACTTTTGGAATGAAGTCCGAAAGTCCGGACCAAAGCTGTCAGGTAATAATCCAGTCTAGAAGTAAAGAATGTGACCACATGCGTCCCAGACCGCCTCCTAATGTGGCCTGACTGATCAGATCTCAGTGCGTCCAATGCATCTTAGGTGCATTCACACCTACTCAAAGCTATCTGATCACTCAGGATGCATGTTAACACCAGGGGGCCTTAGAGACAGATCTGAGAGTGCAATCAGCATCTTCACCCGTTCATCAAACTATCCCTGTTCCTATATTTAAATGTATTTCCTGTCACGGATTCGCTTTAATCAAAGAGTGCAGATGAGGGTCAAGCATGAAATGTGTTTTTCCTCTTAGATATCAGACATCTTTCCTGGACTCCACCCCTGCAGCGTCGCTCACCGAGGCATTTGCATCTTTATAATTTGTATGTAAATGAAAGAGATGCAATGCATGACAATGGATTTAGATAGAAGCCGGTCCATCGCACGAGAGCTGTGTGATACAAACACACACGTATGAAACATACACACACACCTGCAGGGCTCTGAGCTTTCATCGCTCTTTGTAGCTTTGAACAAGATACAAACATCTGTGTCTACACACACACATACACACACACCTGCAGACGGTGATCTGCTGACTCAGCTGCCCGTCTGTGTGTGTGTGTGTGTGTGTGTGTGTGATGACTCCGCTGCAGCTCCAAAACTCAATCTGGAGCCTCTAACACAATCAGAGGAGAGCTGCGTCCTGACAGCAGCAGCCTGATCAAAGCCGTCCACCGAGCTCAGGTAGAGACTCGCTGTGTTCAGCAGCTGGGACGCAGCAGTGATTCTCAGAGCGCTGACGTTGTTCTTCTGTTGTTTCACTTCTGCCTGCACGCGCGCCCGTGTTTACTCAACACCTTCCTCTGATCCTGTTTGGCGTGTCGGACATGTTTGTAAAGGATTTGGCCCTCAGTGGCCCCCTGTTCTACAGTAAAAGTCCTCCTGAATCTAGAGGGATTACATCGTGCTGAAGGGCCTCTGCAGTCAGCACAGAGAGACTCAGCAGGCGAGAGCCGGACGTGATGCGAGGAGGAGACTTCATTCAGCTTAGAGAGCCACATGAACAACAGCATCTAATTAAAATCTCTCCACATGAGAAGAGGAGAACTTTTTTCACAACGTAGACTCCAAAAAAACTAAGGTCAGAGCTGTTACACTTTATATATCGGGTACCAGTAACAGATCCACAACTTTGCCTTAAACAAATCTGGCAGAATCACAAATCTTCCGGTGATCACATCTCCCGTCACAGCAGAAATACTTCTTTTACCTTGCGAAGTTATTTTCCAGGAATGTGGGTTTGCATGCATTTCACTGCTACGTTGCAGTCAGGTGTAAAAGACCCAAGCTAGCTGTCTACGTTAGCTACTTTAGACTAGCGCCAGTCTTATTGAGGGGAGTTTTCTGACAGAGTCAAAGTCAGTGTGAAGGACGAGGACATGCTTAGAGCTGCACAGAGGTTATCCTGCTGTCTTCACCAGCCCAAGCTACAGCTACAGCAACCTCTTTAGGCTGATCACCTGGTTTGTATTTCATTGCCTGGACTACCTGGCTGTTTGATAATGGTGCACTTAGCTTGGAAAATGTTGGAACAAGCCTGGTAACATTTCTGGTCATTGGACAGGTACCTATTTAAAGTTATAATCTTGAAGATCTCAGTTTCCCTAACCCCTTCACGAACTGGGCGCCACACAGTTTTTCTGCCAAAGTCACACCAGACACCCAGTAATACTTTCATCAGTGGGCCATAGGCTCGATCACCATTGTGTTACCTCCTGCGGCGATAGATAGACATTTATTTACATGAAAATAAGAGATTATATCTTTAATGTAACCCTTTGCATGAATTTGACGGCTTGATTTTTTAAGGTTTCCGTCTTTATTCACGTCAACTAGCTAACGTACAAACTGCTCACCTAGACGTTAAACTAGCTAGCGAGCTAGACATCGACCCTCTCTGTGTGTTCGGCTCGCCAGAATCTCCTTTTGTCTGTAGTTTTTCTCCCGTCTCCTTTTTCCCCTCTTGTCTTTGCACTTTAATGAAGCTGATTCATGAAGCCCGAGGAAAGGAGAATTTTCCGCTGAAGAAACATTTTGAACTCAGACGTTTTTGTGTCTTTGCTCTTTGAATTAAATCAAACTTTTGTTCTTTCTTTTTTCCTGAATTCTTGTTTAATTTCTGTTCTTGGCTTAAGTTTTTAATCCCACTGGGAAATATGATTCACTACTTTTACTTTCAGGCTTCCTTGAAAATCTGAAGGATCTTTGAAAACTACAAGATCTTAAATTCTGAGCTCTCTGTCAGATGGTTGAAGGATGCACAGCTGATTGCTATCACCATAACACACAGGAGATTATTCATCAGATGAGAGCTTTGAGATAAAGAGCACTCTTTCATATCCATTGTCACAATGGATTAATAACCAGAGGATGTCAGATACTCTTTATGTCGCGGGGTCGAGAGCTCGGGCCAAAAAAATGATTATCCAGAGAGTTAACTGACAGCCAGCGTTGGCCGGACAACCAGCTCATGAATATAAATGGAGGAGAGGTCGAGTGTTGGAGCGGCTTAAAGAGGAAGCAGACCCTGTTAACCCTCTGACACGGAGGAGGAGATCCGGGACGTCTCAGGTCAGGTCTTTTCTGAAGACAGAGAGCTTTCACTTTAAATACTCAGGATGTAACTAAACAGGACCAAAGGATGTAACTTCTTTCTCTGTCAGTGATGAACAGCAGAGGCTCCACAAACTGTGTCACCGTGTTTACTTCCTGTTTCTGCCCCTGAGAGCGCTCGGAGCTCCTGAGAACAGCTGAGTCGGGATTTTCACCAAATCATGTTTTTGTTTGTTTTCAGGCTTTTGACTGCAGAGCGGGAGCAGAGACACGTTCGATTTCCATGATGTGATTTGGTTGTTGCTTCCGGGAGAAGATAAGCAGGGTGCCTGTGCGTGTGTGTGTGTGTGTGTGGTGAGCTTGTTTCTGAAGATGTAATTAGGGAAAAGTTCATGATAAACTTTCTTAGTCAAGTCGTATTTATGTTTTAGCCCAAGATCAAAACGAGCCCTGAGGCCCTGACTGTTTTTTTGATGGACAGCTGCACAGAAGAAGGAGGAGAAAGAGAAGGAGGTAAAGATGAATAAGAGGAGGCAGAGTTAGAAAGAGGGAGGAAGGGAAAGGAAGGAGGAGGTAGACGATTAAGACTGAGAGGAGAGGAGCAACGAACAAGCTAGCAAATGAAAGAGAAGAGAAAGAGAGACAAAGGTAGAGAAAGGTAGTGCAATGGATGAGGCAGTGAGAGGAGGAAGGGATGGAGGGAATGAAGGAAAGGAGAATATAGAGGAAGGAAGAAGAGGGTAAGGGGGGAAGGAGAAGATAAAGAAGGATAGAGGGAGACAGGGGAAGGAAGAAGAAGATAGAGAAGGAAAGACAGCAGATAAGGAAGGAGGAAATAGAGAAGGTCCGAAGGTGGTAGAGCAGCAAAAAGGAGGAAGGGAAAGAAGCAGAAAATAAAGGATAATGTAGAGAAGGAAGGAAGAAGATAGAGGGGACATGGAATGGGCAGAGAAGGAGATAGAGAAGGAAAGGAGGAGAGAGAGGAAGTGAGGAGGATATCAAGAAGAAAAGAAAGAGGTTGAAAAGAAACGGAGTAGGTGCAGAAGGGAAAGAGGAGATAGAGAAGAGTAAGGAGGTAGAGAAGCAAAGGAAGAGGTAAAGGAAGGAAGAAGGAGGGGAAGTGAGAAGGATGTAAAGAAAGCGGTAGAGGGGAAAGAGGAAGACAGAGGGTTTTATGCTGTTCTGTAACAAACTGTCTCCCCTGGGGGAATTGATGATGGTCCATGTTGACCTTTGACCTCTGGGTTCCCTACCTGTACATTTCTTGGGGCTGCCGGGTCTCTTGCCGTGCATCCCCAGCTTGCAGGCGAAGTTCTCCTCCCAGAACTCGGCGAACCAGACGTTCCTGCGGTTGTTGGACAGGGAGCGGCTCTTGAAGTAACGATCAAACGCTGCAGAGAGAAAGAAGACGAATGTTTTTATCTTCTAAACCTCTTTGTAATGTGTGTGTGACACAGCGAGCTCTGTTTCCCGCCTCACCGTCCACAGACGCCCTCTTGGGGAGGATGGTGATGGCGCCCTCGGCCACTCGCTCCTGCTGGACCACCGGGGAGATCTTGGAGCCCCAGCTGTCAGAGCCCACCCACAGGAAGTGACCTGTCAGGTTGTTACGTTTAGCCGCGTCCAAGATTCGCCTGCCAGGGTCACAGGTGAGAGAGTCGAAAGAGACAATTAGAAAGGTCAGATATGAAGTACATTTTATTTTGTGCTTTGAGCTAAGTGCTAATGCAAGGCTGCTAACATGCTCAGAACGAGAATGCTAACATGTCAACAACTCTCTTTAGCGCTAAAAAGGAAGCAGCAAAACAGGTGGATAGTAAAACTTAATGTGACGTGACAGTAGGATTTTTGCCTGCTCTCAGAGGACATGGCGTTAGCGCTGCAGCAATTAGCTTTGGTGAAAGTTTGAGATGAAGCGATGAAGAGAAGTTAGCTCTTTATGCTAACATTAAGGCCTGCACACTGAACACTGCACACGAGGGCAGCTTTTACCAAAAGCCACTTCTGTTTCTGCTCCATTGTTTGTTTTTCTTCTTGTAAATTTCCACCAGGAGCATGATGGGAAATAATTAATAATGTAGTTCAGTAACATCTTGTAGCCTCTGACTAAAATATCTTTACATTCGAGAGGATGCTAGCATGCTAACATTGGCTAAAGAGCAATGGGAATGTCGTGAGTATTGCAGCTACAGTAGTTGGTAATAAATTAGAGTAGTGAGCATGAGCCGTGAAATGTTGACTCCATGATAATGTGGAAAAGTCAGGGGATCACCCGAGTGATTAAAATTCATCCCGAGGAGGAAGTGAATGTGTTCTCCACAATTATGGTAATCCATTGTGCATGTCAGGAGAGCATACAGGAGGGGGCTGCAGGGAGGAGTTCACGGTCCCGATCACTGACGATAAAATCTTCTTCATCCTCCATGTTTGTCTTTTACACCTGCACACTCATTAGTGTGAATTAAATGAGCTCAAACACGAGACGTGATCAGTCTGCTCCTTCACGTTCCCTCCCGTCTCCGCTTGTTCTTTGTCTGTGAGGTCTCAGGATGAGTGATTCCTCCGTGTGTGAGTCAGAGCTGAAGATTAACATCAGCTGTTACACTCATATACAGTGTGTGTGTGTGTGTGTGTGTGTGTGTGTGTGTGTGTGTGAGATTCTCATTTCACTCAGATAATTGGAAGCTTGTTATCTTAATCTGCACTCAACTGGAAGATGAGCTGATTAAATACATTGAGAGCATACAGATACAGAACGTATGTGTGTATATTGTAGTAAAGAGGAGCCGCATTTTATTCACTAAATTTACATGAATTTTGGTGTTAATTAATTCAACAAAATTCATGCTAGTTCCTCTACGAGATTTGTGTTTGAATCAATGACTGTATCTAAAGATGGCCGACACGTCTCCATCTCCTCGCGTTGCACAAAAGTGATGCTAAATTATCCCCAGAGCGGGCGCTGCCATCTTGCTCATTTGTATCCATAGTCTGTGCAGTAGTCCCGCCCCTTCCTCTACCCGACACACACCTTGACCTTGTGGCCTTGGCGTGTTGAAGCCCTCAGGTGTCCTTGGCGTGTTGGAGCCCTCAGGTGGGCTCAGTCTGCAGCAGAACAGCTTCTTGTGTCGGTCTGAAGCAGATATTCACGCTGATGGAAAGTTCAATGACTGTAGTGTCAGTGTTAGTTACGTCTCCTCTCGCCGTTCCTCCTCTACTCTGCTGCTCGGGAACAGAACGCTGCAGGAGCCCCATTTGTCAACAGAGCTGTCAATCATGAGGCCACACCCCCTTTTTATAGCATCAAATAACTAATTAAAAGTAAACTTGTCAGAAAAATGAACTCTTGGACATAAATCAGCAG
The DNA here is from genome assembly GCF_022749685.1 of Semicossyphus pulcher. Classification (NCBI taxonomy): domain Eukaryota; kingdom Metazoa; phylum Chordata; class Actinopteri; order Labriformes; family Labridae; genus Semicossyphus; species Semicossyphus pulcher. The sequence goes on from NW_027211759.1 coordinate 3,322,313, forward strand.
GATAAGAACTAACTATAATGACAGAAACCATGTTGGAGAAAAATGTATTCGGCGTGTATTTTGATTTTATAGTTTGACTTATGTCCCATCTGTTAACATGGAGGAGGCGGGCTTTATGAGCTATACTGCAGCCAGTCAGCAGGGGGCGACAGAGAGGGTTTGGCTTCACTTTTAGGGAGCTGTCATGTCGGCCATCTTTTTATACAGTCTGTGGTTTTATTAGGGGCATAAAAAAGTGATGCACATGGCTGGTCCTCTTTTTAGTTTATGACTTGTTAAGGTATTAAAGTCGTTTACCTAATAATGTTGAATTAATGACCACCTGAAAAAGAGCTCACTTTACTAATGAATCTGCATCAAACCACCTCCTTGCCTCTTGTGCTCTGTGCGTGTGGGTGCGTGTGTGTGTGTTTTACCGGATGTCGTCCTCGTTAGCGAACATGATGACAGCGCGGGCGTTGGGCGTCTCCAGCAGACGCAGGACAATCTTGTCGAACTCGCCGGGTCTCGGCTCCCGAAGAACCTTCAAAGACTGAGCGATGCAAACTCCACCTGAGACAGAGACACACACACACACACACACACACACACACACACATATATTTAGATATGTCTTCTGAAACCGTAACTATGTTTGATTAGTCGATCCGTCATATATTCTTTTCGTGATTTGGCCGAGAGAGGACACAGAAAGAAAGTAGTTCACTAAACATACTTTAAGTAGTAAAGTAACTGAGTAAAAGATATTGTATAGATACTCACTTCGATCAACAGGTTAATACTAACAGAGCTGCTTAGATGTGTTAATCTGTAACGCCTCCTCCTCACTCTCGTCTGTTTAAGCGTGGTATTATTTTCTCTGCGTGCCTCATTATGTGAGAAATGTTTTCATTATCTTCACTGTTAGTCTTGTTTTTATCTTCACCGTGCTGCTGGGATGCGTCGCCACAGGGATCATTAAACTTTCATCCGCACTCCCTGGAACAAAGGTCAGAGCGTTTAGTAATGCTGCAAGACGCTAAATACTGTCAAATTATCACTAATGATTCTGTGCATGGATTAATTTCTGCAACATTTACAGCATAAAGTGTTCAGCTTTTAATCAAACACTGAGCCTGAAATCTAATTATTATAAAAAACTGAAAGCCAAAAGAAGACGTGTCTTTTTGATCTGCTTCAGTCTGTCTGGTCGGGCTTAAACGCATCGGACGAAGAGGATGAGAAGGAAGAATGAGGTAGCGGGAGGAGAAGCAGCAAGTGGAGGATAATAAAGACGAGAAGAAAGAAGAGGTGGCCCCAACGAAGTGGGAAAAGAGGAAGAGGAGGAGAGGACGAGAAGAAAAGGTCGAACTATAACAGAGCATGAGTTTTGGAGTGCACAACCTTCACAGTCCCTCTTCTCTTGTTCGAGATGACTGCCGGCTCGCCTCGACAACAGGCGAGAGCAGCCGATTGCAGTCGGAGGAGGAGTCATAAACAAGTTTGCTTCTCGCCTCGTCAAGCGTCTATGATACCAACACCTCACTGTGAATGGAAGTGTATCACGTCTTCATTTGTTGTTTTTGTTGTTGTTATTATTATTACTATCATTATTATTTTAATTGGATTTCATATTAAGTTCTCATTATACTTTATTCAGGGCTTTTGATAGTTATTTCGATATAAACATCATTGTATTAATGTTTATAAGACAGCGTTCATGAGGAATGAGTAAAGCATCTCATCGTGAATGACCGTTCTTTGATTAACCTGTTTGGTGTCTGTCTGACACTTCATTAAGTTTAACAGTTTACAGGACAGCGCCATCGCTGTGCCCTCATCAGGCTCCTCCTCGACTTTACACGAAACACATTGTACAAGTGTTCAAGCAGCTAACTGATACGCACGAGGCAGCCCCACAGTACGTCATTAGTCACAGATTTATGCTGACATGCAGAAGAGAAAAAGAAACAAGAAGAAGACTTTATTAATCTCCGAGGGGGAATTACATTTTTACACTCTGCTTTTACAGATATGACACACACACATGTATTAATGGAGAGGTGTCAGAGGGAGGGGCCTGCCGCACCTCAACAGTGCCCAGGAAATGAACCGGCACCTCTGCAGTGACACGCCCCAATTCCACGCTCGGACATGAACCTGCCACACTCCGGTTCCCAAGCTAAGTCCCTCCAGACTGCGCTACTGTCTACTCAAACCAAAAACTAAAACAACAGAAGCAATAGCTTCAGTAGAAGTCATGACAGTCCCCTAACTGTAATGCCAATAGCTAGAAAGTATGTGCTGCTGTGTGACTGAATTATCGTCAAAGCGTCTTATAAATCAGCCAAATCTGATTAGAAGGACGTGACTCAGAGCCCGGTGCCGCCCTTCTATCAGCTCAGGTGAAGTCTTAGAGAAGTCTGAGCTTTACTATAAAAAGGTTTGAAAGCAGGTTGTGAATTTTCAGCTCCTGAAAGTTGCAGAAGAAGAGGAAACAGATTCAGATGTGATGATGACGATACATTTTGCTCTAATGGTGTTTTGTTTCATTACAGTTTTATTCATTTCCCTTAATGTTGCGACTTGTTCTGCTTCCTGTTCTGTGCTGATGCAATCTGCTGCTCTCCCTTCAAGGTTCAGTCATAAAACTTGATGTTTTCTCCTCCTCACATCATTAAACTCTCTGCCGCGTCCTCGCTGCCACAAACACACTTAAGGTTTGTGATATCGCTCCTGCAGCGTCGCCCCCGGGACAGATAAACGAGAGCAGTGGAGGAGTTTCTGACATGAACTCTGACGTGAGGTACAGTACAGCAGAGGCTGCAGGAGAAGCCAAACTCACACTGTAAGCTGTTCCAACTTAATTGGTTCTGTAGAGGACTTTTTCCCCGCTTTGGATAGATGGACCGACTCGCCGGCCGACTGTCGCAGGAATCTCGAGGGGGGGACACGAAAGAAAGCAAGCTGAGAATAATAATGCCCGGTTTGTCTGACCTCGATTTTTTAAGAGGCTTTTTGAAGAGAACTGGGGCTGCAGAGTTAAAAGATTACTGCAGCAAAGAGATAAAAACTGTTTCTGAGCAGGACTCAAGGTACGTCTGAGTAGGTAAATAATCCTTGTATTTCTGTTGCATCGTGCAAATCAAAACCGAAGCTCCAAGAGAAAAAACTGTCAAAGTTCCCCAAGTTTGACTGAAACCAGATCTTTCCTTCAGTCCTGTTCCAAGATGGCTGCCGATGTGTGTTTAGCTGTGTCCCAATCCATTTGAAGGCTGATTGCGTCACAGAAGTACGTCGAAGGCTGTCCCAATTCGAAGGCTCCTTCAGATGCGGCCTACAAATGCATCTTCTGTTTCCCCGGCCGCGAAGGATCCATCGGGTGCATCCTTCGCGGCCCACCGTACCTCGAGATGCAAGTGTGTGAGCCTCATCTGTGGTACCAACGATTCAGCCGACAAAAGAATCAACAGGGGGCGCCACCAGCAGTTACAGCGATGTGATGCAAGCAGCTCTCAGATGGAAACAGGTTGGAGTCCCCTGCTGTGACCTTTAAGTTGCATTAACACAAAACCAATACCGCAAAGTTCAGTGTTTAAGACACTTTTAATACTTTTTTTTTTATCTATTTACAGAAAAATGTATGTTTCTTTCACGCGTCGTACAGCAACGAAATCAGTCACCGGTACGTCTAGTGGGCAAATGCTTTCAGAAATATTGTTAGAACTGTGATGGACCTGCAGATCACATGACTCATGTTGTATCCTTCAGGCTGACCGGAATAATATTTCATGCTGATTTAAAGTTTTTAACACACTTTTCATGACTCATAGGTGTTCTTAACTCATCATGATAAGGACTATACAGAAGAACACGTGCCTCGACTTTACACACAACACTAAACAAATAGCGAGAGATAAAAAACGTTTTAGTGAGATACAGATGTGTGTGTGTGCTGGCTGCGTGTTCTTATAATGTTTAAAACCTCTCTGTAGTTATTATTTGTTGTGTTGAGATAAAACCAGCTCAGTGTCACGGAGGTCAGAGAGAGAAGCTCGAAAGCGTTCATCATCAGTGAGATCTCTGAAGATAAAGATCACGTGCAGTGTCTCCACATTCTTTGAAAGCCATTACAGATAAAGAGTTTCCAACATGTTATTAAAAAAACGATAAAAATATAGAACAGAAATCTCAGAAGCTCTCATGGCAGGGGAGAAGCAGGGATGCCAAGACTTTTATTTTGAAGGGCTGTTTTTATTAATTAAGTCATTAATCAACCAAAACAAATTAAAACACATCAGAGAGCCACACTGTGGTTTACGAGTCAACCGCACACACACCGTCCTGCTGCAATAAAAACTCACTAGGTCACCAAATGTGAATTCATCCGCCGCTGAAAATAGTCCCAAAAAGTGCTTCATTTCCTCCAGCTGAGAACGTTTGTTGAAGGAAATCACTGAGCCTTTTTTAGAAATGAAACTTTATGTTTGTGAGCTGTTTGTAAAGAGAAACATCAGCAGGAACCATCCATCCATCCATTATCTATACCACTTATCGTGTTCAGGGTCGCGGGGGGGCTGTAAGGCGGAGGTCGCCAGTCAACACAGAGACAGACAACCTTTCGCACTCACACCCACCCGCAATTTAGAGTCACCAGTGAACCTAACGAGCACGTCTTTGTACTGTGGGAGGAAGCCGGAGACCCCGGAGGGAACCCACGCATGCACGGGGAGAACATGCAAACTCGGAAAGGCCAACTTTGTCCAAACCGGGGTTTGAACCAGTAACGAGAACCTTCTAGCTGTGAGGCAACAGCGCTAACCACTGCACCACCGTGCAGCCCAGCAGGAACAATATTTCACATCGCCAAAATCAAACTGCTAACAACAAAACACCCAACATGTAGTCGTCTGTGAAGGTTCTCAGTGGACGGAGCTAAAAAAGCTCGAGCTCTGTCCACCAGTCAGTTAGAACTGAAGAAGCCTGTTGGATGAGAGGTCAAACGTTCTAAGCTCCGAACGTCTGGTACACACCTTCATCTTTTCCCGCTTAGACTACCGGCATTACTCAGTGCTCCAAATGGTCCAAAATGCAGCAGCTAGGTTGTTAACAAACGCTGGTCGTCAGTCTCATGTCAGTCCAACTCTTGCCTCCCTCAATTGGCTCCTGCGTACAGCACAGAATCAATCACAGTCTGGCTCCTGCACGCACAGCAGAACTATTGAGCCCTGATTCTAGCGGCCGGCCTCTCCGTTCTTCCGATCAGGGACTTTATCTGTTCCTCGATCACACTTCCAATCCAGAGGTGATGGTGCTTTTGAAGTTGCAGCCCCTAAACTCTGGAACAGTTTACCCCTGAGCATCAGGTCTGCCGAATCGGTGGTCCGTTTTAAACGGCTGCGAAAAAACTCATTACTTTGTCAGTCTGTGCATCATGCTTATATGTGTATGAATGTATGCTTGTCTCACTTCTGCCTCTCTGTGCAGGATGTTGCTTGTGCGCTCTCTCTTGTCTGTAAAGCACTTTGTAACTGTTTTAAAATGTGCTACACAAATAAGTTTATCATATTATCAAATAACAGATGTCCTTTAAAGAAGAGTCAAAGACTGAGGAGAGAAATGTCTCGTCCTGGTGACGTCACAGAGGGATGACAGTCAGAACTTTTTGAACAGAAAGATGACTGACAGATGTTAAAGGGGGTTAGTTGCCGGCTGTAAAATCCACAGCACAGCTGTCAGTGATTGATGATGCAATAACAGCACATTGTTGTGCATCAACAGAGACGCCTGTCAGCCTTTTACAATATATCAAAAAGTAAAGTGAAGGATTTTTATCAAAGATGTTCTGAGAGAAAGTCAAGTGAGGTGACCTTGATGTGATCTTTTATACAAAAGGATGCTTCATAAGAAATGAAGAAAATAAACACAAATGAAGAACAAAAGAAAGACGTGAGGATGATGCAGGTTTATTTTGATCATGCTGCCATCATTAGGTGAACATGGACGTGGCGGCATTGCATAGAAGTCCAACAGTTGGGGGTCTAAACGTAAGAGTAAAACACTCCTCTCACTAAGATGCAGAATGATCTGCTGCCTTCTCTCTCTCTGCAGCCTGACCCTCAAACCTGCCTGTAGAAGAGACACGCTGCAGCTCCAATCTGACGGCCTGATAGACATTGTGTAATGTAGTCATGAGCTCACAATGAAATCAATTTTACTCTGAACGGGTCTGAATGAAGCCGTCTCTGGGGGGAGAGCAGAGACGGCCTCTCAGCTCCCCGTGGACGGCGCGCTGACGATAAAGGCGGCAGGGTCTTAAATGTTTTTATCTCCATCCTTTGCCCCGGAGTCTCCGAACTCACACGGCTCTGCTTTCTTCAAGAGATAAGACTTCAACTCTGGATGACATTTCTGTGATGTAATACAGTATTGTTACAGTCATGCTGCTGCTTCGACAGGGACGTGGCAGTCATGCTGGAACAGGCCCGTTTCCTGGAAGGAGCTCCGTCATGAGGACTTCTTCTCTTCATTAAATGTCTGAATTTTATGGCTGCTGCGAATCTTAAATAAAAGCACGTTTATTTTTAAATACTGACCAAAATGTGATTATAGGATGAATATTTACTGCATCTCCTAGTTTGACCTTTGCAGGAGCTCCCTTCCCAAATAATCAGACTGTTTTTTTCACTTATTTTTGAAGTTGTATTTGTAGTTATCCATCTTTTCTTTGTTTGATCAGCCACAGTACAATTTACAGCTTCTGTCCAAAGTGACATGCATCTGAGAGTTAATCCAACACAAGCAACGATCAGGACAGGAGGGAACAAAGTCAGTAAGAGCCAACAAACAGCTTCAAGTGCGATCGGACACCAACAGGCAGTGTGCATAGGGCGTTTTTGTTTTTATAAAAATAATCATCATCAGCAACATCAACAAGATCAGTACAGTCATCATCATCATCATCATCATGAAAATCCTAGTCAGCATAAACTATATCCTCGATGTCATCATCATCAATAGCATCAACATCATGAAGGTCAGAGGTGTTCATAAAGAGCTGGGTCTTTAGCTTCTTCTTAAAGGTCAAAGGGGCTCTGCGGCCCGAATGGAGTTTGGTAGCTCGTTCCACCACCAGGGGGTGACTGAGGAGAAGAGTCTAGTTAGAGACTTAGGGTCCTGTTGTAATGGGAGCACCAGGCGCCTTTCACTGGCAGAGCGTAGTGGGCGGGACGGAGTGTAGACCTGGATGAGGGCGTTCAGATAGGCAGGAGACGTTTTTGTTGCTGTTTTGTAAGAAAGCAACAGGGTTTGAATTTGATGCGAGCGGCGACTGAGAGCCAGTGGAGGGATATGAGCCGTGGAGTGACGTGTGCCGTTTTGGGTTGATTGAAGACCAGTCGCGCTGCTGCGTTCTGGATCATCTGCAGAGGTTTGAATGTGCATGCAGGAAGGCCTGCCAGGAGGGAGCTGCAGTAGTCAATATATCAGTATCAGTAGATTACTGTTTAGTGGCAACACTTGCAGAGACCAGAAAAGCAGCCGCTTAGCTCCGCCTACCCTCTCTGGCAGACCAACCACTGCTGGCTGATGGGAAACGCGTCACTAACTGGACGCGACAGACACCCGGTCTGTAATAATACTATATACTGCAAATGCAAAGGCTTTCATCAGTGGGCCATCAGCTCAATCAGCACTGTGTTCATTCGGCGATAGAGACTTAACAGACATTTATTTACATGAAAATCTTCAACATTTTACAGCATCACAGTGAGAGATAACGACGCACAGACTGAAACAATGAAATGATGTAATCAGAAATCAAAGGGACTATCTGCCCTGTTCCAAATGAAGATCCAACTGTACGACTGTCAACAACACAATGCAACGGTTGCTTCATTATTTTTTGTTTTCTTTTTGTTGCTTATTTGGTTTGTGGTCCTTTTTTCCTCAGTAATGGTTCCTTGTAACGCTGCCTTGGACTGGGCGTTTATCACTCCATCAAAATTAATATCTTTTATTTACTTTGTAGAACATTTACTTAATGTAACACTTAACACTTAGCGCTAAGCCCTCTTTGGTGCACTGCCACTGTTTTGTCATATACAGAAAGATAGTGAAGTTTAGCCAAATGGAGCACGAGTGCACAGATACTGGAGGGATACTGGAGAAGAGAAACACACTTACGTGTAACCAACAATAAGAGCTCTTTGAGACTGTTGGGACGGGATTCATCTGAAGGCAATAAAAGTGGTAAACACTGTTAACCACACTCATTGATCTTAGAGTCGGGTTAGCCCATTGGACCATTCTGCAAAGCCTCAGATTATGTTCAATAACGTTGTATAACCAAACTGCATTCTATAATAAACCCATTTATCTGTATGAGGAAAGGGTGGAGCGGGGAGGCTCTGTGGAGCTTCCTGAGGGAACCTCTGAAGATAAATGTGGAAATAATAAAGATGGACGCACGCGACATGATTTTAATGAGCTTTCAGGCTTCAGCTGAGACTTTTGCAAAGTGGAAAATCAGCCGCTGAGGCTCCGGCCGCGGTGGCTGCGCCCGCTGCGTCGAATCCACTAAATTAACTTTGGGGGACAAAGTGGGAAATAATCAGTTAACAGAGCCTGCATGAAATGTTGTCATGTACGATTTGCACGACAATGTGCAGCACCGTCTCACACACACACACACACACACACACACACACACACACACACACACACACACACACACACACACAGATGAGATAATGTGGGAATGTGCTCCCATTTCCTGGGAAACTGATAAGGAAATCCGTGCTGCTTCTTACAGGCGGAGGATTTACTTTAAGCTGTGCTGGGAACATCTCTGCGGCGCTGAACTGAAGGAGTTAAATCTGACAGATAAAATAAAAGAAACTGGAAAATCAACCAACAAACAAACAAAGATCCTATTAGTGTTGAATCTCCCTGAACATGTTTGATATGACTGAATATTTTGTGGAAGTCAGTCTCACCTCTCCTGCTGCTTTTCATGCTCTTTGTCTGGGAGATAAATCTTCTCTGAGCAGCTCAACTTGACCTCAATTTCACAAAGATTCCTGCAAAAGACTGAAGACAAAGCAGCAGGGCGACAGCTCCGAAGCTATCTGTTCTTTACCTGAACCCGAATCAGCTTTTTAATACATAAAGTTTCAGGTGCAGGTGGACATGTCGAAGTGAAACTCACACAGAGAAAGACTCTCAGAGTTACAGGTGACAGATCTTTCTGTGAGTTCATGGGAAAATATTGACACTGTCCTCAATAAAGAGAAACAGTCTGAGAAAAAAACTTGTGTCTCTCCTCTGCCCTGCTGGCTCTGTTGCTCACACAGGCGCTCATGGCACGGAGCTCGGAGCAGATTCAGCCTGTTCTCTCTGCACAAAGATGCACACTTCATGGAGGAGAAAGACTGAGCGACCCTCTGCTGCAGAAACACACGTTTCTATGCTCCCCGTTTGCCCCAGGGGTTCATCACACATGAGACTTACCCTACGACCTTATGACGGAGACTGAAAGGAAACACACCTGCATCACAGACAAAACTACTTTAAATCAGTGTTTTCAGCTGTTTTGATGTTTGGATGGAGGCTTACTGGGAATCGACACCGACACTGTAGCATCAGACAAATGTGCGATACATGTAAGCGTCATGGCAGCATCTATGTTACAATCTACACCAGCTGTGACTGCAGCAAAGATGAGCCTCAGAGTTAGCTGATGCTAGTTTGATTCCTGGCCATAAAGGGGGGGGGGGGCAGTGACGCCAAAAAGTGTGCAGTCGAAGACAACTTTGCAACCGACTTAAAGACTTATTTCTTAATCGTGCATAAATTCTGTTTTTATGGAGGATGGACAATCAAATGAGAATGAATCAATAGGATTGGTTTCCCCAGATGTTGAGGAGATGCACAGAGTCATTGCTCTTATAAATTAATCTTGCCGGCTCATCTGGCCGATCAATAACAACAGGAAACTGAAATCAAAGTTTCTGTATTTACAGAGCAGTCAAAGGCTTTCTGCGCTTCGCCGACGCGCAGCAGCAGGAAAAATAGACTCGACGCGTAAAACGAACAGAGCAGCAGAAAATTACTTGCAGATGCTGCCCGACTCCCGCACAGCAAACGCATTGTATAACATGTATGTATATATTGTAGCGGTTCTGTCCCGGCACACGCGTGTCAAAAATACGCTTGAAATACGTTGCCTGTGTAGATTCCCCTTTAGACAACACAGTCACCCTCTTGCATAAGAAAGTTCAGATGCAGCCCTGGTGCTCTTTGCAGGTAAGATCATTAAAGACCTCAGCTATCGTCTGACGGTGGAAACGTTCAGACCTGAAATGAATGTTTCTTTGAGTTTGCAGGGAGGATGTTGTATTTTAGCAAAATGAACAAACTGTAGAAAACATGTTTTTCAGGCTGAGTCTTTGTCTTTCTCACACAGACAGAAGCTCCAACGCAGCGCCGTTTTAATGATGTTGAATGAAATGAAGTGTATCAGAGGGACGAGGGACCAACGAGAGGGAATAACACAATTTCACTTGAGCAGAGGAAGTCTTCACAGCGGGAGCCGCTGAACTCAAAGGCGGACCAAACACGCCAGAACATTCAAAGGCATGTCGTCTAATGGAATTATGGGTAATGACAGATATCATTAAAGCTGGCCCCTGGAAAAGCCTTTATTCTGACCTTACAATTAACAGTTCACCATGGCAGCGAGTGTTTATCGCCACGTAGCACCCAGCCCCCCCCCACCACCCCTCCTCCGAATGCTCAGCCAGAGTGACGGGACGCATGTGCCCACTCGCCTCTTTCATTCCTCGCCTTTGAGCCGCTGAACGCCGGACCATGAAAGGTTTCCTGGGTAACACACGCGCAGCCTCGACTTGAAAGCCAGATGAAACAAGCCTAGCAGTGTGCCCACGAAGCTCTCCTTCCACCTTAAAGCAAAGAAATCTCCAAAACTTCAAAGTGTCTGCCTGGCATCTTTGAGATTCTTCACGAGTCGTCCCTTAAATCAAAACACCCGTGTTAAACTTTCAAATCAAAATCAACAGTGATTCCAAATGATCAATTTGTTCTGAATCAGGACTGTCAGTAACTGGAGGAAGTGGGCTAACCAATGCAACATAAGGTTTGCATTGATCAGGGGGATACAGCCTTTACATCAATATTCAGATAACCCTACATTTTTAATCAACATCTCATATCTCTTTTATAGGTTACACTAAAACTGACGTGTTTCTGACAACTCAGACAGAAATGTTTGATTACAGGTAGAAACAGAAATCTGAAAGCATGACTAAAAACTTTGGTTACTTGCAAGAAGTTCAAGGAAAATGTAGTAAAAAAACAGAAAGATCAGTCGGTAATCTCATATTTTGGGTGTGTATTGTTCACAGTAGAAAAAGTGAAAACTACATAATTCCGTGTCTTTCCAGAATCACGTGTTAAAAAAGTTGCCTCTGAAATGGGCCGTTCAGAACAGCTGCAGGTTTCTACGTAGAACCTTGCTGAAATCGACCAATCGCCATCGTTCACCTCAGGCTGCCTTCTTGCACGAGCTTGTAGTCGAGTCGTTGTCAAGATTTCAACGTACCATTCTGATACCTCCTGGTGATCCTGGCTTCTACCAATGACTGTATATAGATGGACGACGCGTCTCCATCTGCTCGCATTGCATGAAAGTGATGCCAAAATAGCCCCTGTGATAGGCGCTGCCACCTGGCGATGGTGACGTCATTTGGAGCCAGAGTCTGCGCAGTAGAGATCAGCGGTCACTTCTGCTAACCGAAACACACACTTAACTTACAGAAGGAACAGCGAGGATCCCGCTCACCGGCGTGTTTAACAGCAGAACAGCTTCTCTGTGTTGGTCTGAGGTTAACGTTCACAGGTATGTAAACTTCAATGACTGTCGTGATTGTTTTAGTTACGTCTCCTCTCGCCGATCGTCCTCCACTCTGCTAATCTAGAAAAGATCGGCTGCAGGAGCCGTATTTTTCAACAGAGCTGTCAATCATCCTTTTTATAGCATCAAAAACTAATTAAAAATAAACTTGTAAGAAAAATGAACACTTGGACATAAATCAGCATGATAAGAACTAACTATAATGACAGAAACCATGTTTGAGAAAAATGTATTTGACGTGTATTTGGATTTTATACTTTGACTCATGTCCCATCTGTTAACATGGAGGAGGCGGGCTTTATGAGCTATACTGCAGCCAGTCAGCAGGGGGCGACAGAGAGGGTTTGGCTTCACTTTTAGGGAGCTGTTGACCATCTTTTTAAACAGTCCTATGGCTCGTACATATAAGGCTGAATAACCGATCCTAGAGCAGCCATGTTTTCTACAACTTTGGAGTGACACGTGGGGGAGGGGCTCTGTGGTCACTCCAAGAAGAGAAGCAGTTGTGATGAGAGTCAGCACCTTCAAGTCTGAGGCCATGGTTCTCTGCTGCACACCGGTGGATTGCTCCCTTTGGATGGTGAGAGAGGTTCGAAAGGAGGTCAAGTATCTCAGGGTCTTGTTCACGAGTGAGGATAAAATGGATTGTGTGATTGACAGACGGGTTGGTGCAGCATCAGCAGTATTGCTGATAGACCCAGAGCCCGCTGGAGGGATTAAATGTCCCTCCTGGCTTGGGAACGCCTCGGGATCCCCCAGGAGGAGCTGGGAAATGTTGCTAGAGAGAGGGGCATCTGGGATAACTTGCTTAGCCTGCTGCCACCGTGACAAAACCCCGGATAAGTGAAAGAAAATGGATGGATGGACAAACTTAACTTCCTCTGGGCCAAATATGATTGACCTTCAACTAATTAAAGCAAAGAAACGTGTGATGTGGCAGTTGGCTGGGATGCTTGGTAGCTAGTTCCAACATCCAAATGATGTGGCTTCTGGTCTAATCTATCATAGGGGCTTTTGGAATTACATTGATTTGGTAGCCAACTGTTACAATTTGTGCTCAGGCCTGATCTGAACTACTGTCCGTTTTGTTATAGACTGACGCAATAGCGATTCAGAATGGACCATATTAGCAGCTGCCATCTTGGCTGTTACAAAAAAGCCTCACTGATGCTCCTCATTAGCAAGTTAGGTGGAGAATAGAAATTGATTTTAAAACATCTACAGTAAACGGCAAATGTTGGTATCAGTCCGTCTTGATCAGTGGATTTAAACTTAAACTCCAACTGATGTTCAAAAGTCATATCAGAGAAGAAAAGTTGAAGCGAGGGAGAGGTATTCTCCAGAAACACTGCCTGTATTCGTCTATTGCGGTGGATCAGACATTTTCAGACCAAGGGAGTGTGGACAAGAACCTCACACAGCTCTAAAAATATCCAGTCAGCAGGGAAGAGAAGCCTGAATTGGGACACTTTCAGCTGCAGTCTGAAAGGTCTTCTTTTAGTCTGAGCTCGAACAGCCGAAATTTTGGCTCAAGCTTTGGCATGGACCCATTGACCTGCATATAAAAGTGCTAACAGTGTTATGAGTCCTCGAAGTAGTGCCAGAAGTAAACTGCTGCCAGAATTTAACAAACTAACACCATGCCTTAAAATGCAAATGAGAAGGAGAGACGTGTAGTTGGCTGCACAAAAGACTCAATGGAAGTAGCTTAGTTGAATGTAAGTGTACCAGGATGGAGGTTTAACTTTAACTCCAACAAAGTTCAATAATAATAATAATAAGGTATCTGATTTAAAGGTTAAAATAAAATCTAAATTGATAGTGACGGACTAAACTTACCAGAACACCACAGTTCCAACTGTTCTAAACTGACCCTCCTAAACTCACAAAACTCACACCTGACCCAAAATGTTTCAGTTGAACATTTTTTAACCAACCCGTAGTCTTCAAAGGTTGCTAGGAAACAACTTAAACCATTCTGGTGTTGCCGTGAACATAAGCTAATAGCTAAACCCTGAACTACGTAAGCTAAACTACTAAAGTAATAAGCTAACCTGTAAGCTAATCTATTTGAACTACTTAAGCATACCTTTGGAGAGCCAGACTGTTTTAATTGCTAAACTGAACTATCCTTAACCAAACTGTAGTCTTCAAAAGATGCTAGCAAATTAATTAAACCATTTTAGCTGCTAACTCTTACGTTAGCTTTAGCTCAGTAAACGGTAACATTATCCAAACTACTGAGTCATAAATACTCAAGTAATGGAAATATTTTAGACTGTAGTTTTCAAAGTTGCTCGCAAACAACTTAAACCATCCTGGTGTTAGTCCCTGCCATGAACATAAGCTAATAGCTAAACCCGTAACTACTTCAGCTAAATGATAAGCTAACCTGAATCAAATATTTTGCTTGCTAACCTGAATCAGCGGCTAAAGTAGTCCTAAAGTGAACCATGTGACCACAAGGAACTTTTAGTAACTGAATCGGTTGCCAAAGAGTTTTATCTGAACTTCTAAAGCTGAACTTTTGTTGTTCTGAAACACGTTTTCAGCAGTTTAGCTCCTTAAGTACGGGCAAGCTGACGGGTCGCTAACCTTAACCAAACTGTCATCTTCAAAAGATGCTAGCAAATGAATTAAACCATTTTAGCTGCTAACTCTGATGTTAGCTTTAGCTTAGTAAACTAACTAACTAAGTAGCTAAGCTAAACCAAATACTTACTTACTGCTTATTTACTACCTAAAACTAACCTTATATTAGCTCATCTAAGAACATTGTTTCACCAAACTGTTTAACACATGAGCTTTAAGCTGAAGCAATTTTACATTACTAAGTGTAACTAACCTTTTAATTTCATCCAGCATGAACAGCTCATCTTAAACTTAATCAAAAGTTTACCATAAGAACTACAGTGTTTGAAGGAGCTTTGCTTACGAAGGAAGAAAAGGAATAATTGGTTTCAGGCCACCGGCTTTCTTCAAGGAAAAAAATCTATTTGCATCAAATCCAAGCCAAAGACATGAGAGTAAATTTAGTTCCACAGTCCAAATATAAATTCAAATATTTCACTAAAGACACAAGAAAGTTCCTTCAGATCCTGAGAGTCTGCATCAGTTTGAAATATTAATGAGAGAAAGTTTTCTTTCCACATTAAAGTGCACTTTCCTGCAGGTTTCAGTCTCACATAAGAACTCTAATGAGCTCATTTAGTGCGTCATTATATGAGTAGTGAAGCAAATAAGGAGGTGAGCAGGGTGGTGATGGTCCATATGTCTGCTGGCTCCGGTACTTTCTCCCAGCCTGCCTCAACATCTGTCCAACCCTCTGACAAACAGAGGGAAATGGGACGAATAAAACACATCAGACCAAGAGTGGATTCCTGAGTTAAGCTTGGGTGCAGTGGGACTGTTGGGGTGTAAAACCACAAACAAACACACTAATATAATGATGGACTTTGCAGAAGGAGAAGCGACCTTCATGCCTCAGAGATATTTACATAAGAGATGCATTTAGAGACGCTTCACTTACTAGTCTAGTCTAGTCTAAACTGTTATTGTGCAGCTTGTTATTTTATAAGCTAACCCTCGACATTTACGGCTGATTCACACAGAAATGAAGCCGTAAAGGTCGTCTATAAATAGTTAAATTTGAACCATATTTACATCTGTCTTTCAGTTGCATCCTCAAGGGCTGCAGTATTTATTACAAGAGCAAAGGAGGAGGTCAGGTGACGTTAAGGTAAGAGAGAAACAGTCAACGTATGGAGGAGGCTGGGGTGGATGGATGGGTCAAGCAAACAAAGGACTTTAGTTTGTTACAAGATGATTTATTTACGTAACGTACTAAACATACAAAAGTTAGTTAACTTGTACGTCATGTGAATAACATTACTGAAGTTACGGTACTAACTTATTGTGATCCAAACAATAGTCTAAACCTAACGTAGTAGTTTGTTGACTAAACCAAAGTGTGACCATTTCACATCCAACCAAACATTTGTTGCACCGATGGCTTTGTTGGTTACAATCAACTTATTATGCCGTTTAGGTGTGAGGACGTGTTAGCTTCAGAAAAGACGTCCAATATCACAAATCTATCAGACAGTTTTGCAAAAAATTAAAGGTATTGCTAGAAAAAAGTGTGCACAAATGATAGTAATCATGCATAATATAATAAATAATAACGCTTTCGACAAATGTTGACTGTGAGGGATTATCTACGGTTGTCGCGCTGCACCCGCCCAAACGGTTTCCATTAGAAAGAACAGGCTGCGGCAACGAGCAGAGTCAGCTGATAGCACAGCTAGCTGCACAGCTAACTTAGATGTTAATAATATACTGTGGTTTATAGCTGCATGAGGGCAAATAATCATTCTGATAGTATGATTTCTAACATGCAGAATATGTATTATAAGACTTATGAGGCAGCCTCCGTTTGTCGCAGGGTTAGGGTCAGGTTACGGTCTTGTGCAATTCCTACTCCTTCTTCTTCCTTCATGTCAAATGGCAATAAAACAAACGCTGATTCTTGTTCCTGTCTTTCATTGTTTCCACAAGCTTTTTGCTTTTGTTTGAAGCCTTTGAGCGCTCTGCAGCAACCCTCATCACCCTCCGCGTGCACTTCAAATACTGCTGGATGAATCGTCTGGGCTGCGCGGGGCGGTTCTGTCCTCTCACAGTGAGGGTGGGTGATGAAATCCACCGCAACAGCTCATCACTGTGACTCAGTCAGGACCTGTGTGATACTTCTCAAGGTTGTTCTGTTTGTCCGTCACAGGAAGAAAAAAATAATGAATCTGTGTTCCGTTGAAACACAAGGAGAAGCTGTCACTGTTCACTGCTGATGAAGCAAAATCCTTTTCTTTTGATTCTGAAGTTGAAACGAGACACGCTGAAACAAAAAGTCCTCCGTGATATTTCATCACACTCACAACTTTTATAATGACAGCCCACCTGTGCTGGCAGAAAGGTCAGGGAAATGACTTAATGAACTTTATACACTGCTGACTTGAAGCTTCTCTTCAGTTCAAATCAGATAAGGACAACTGAACGCACTTTAAATACCTACAAGATACACGTAGTCTAGGTCAGACACATTTAGATTAGCTGTTTCCCCTGCCTTTCCCTGCTGGGGGGAAACTGCTAGCATCAACTAGCCGGACAATGCCTATAAATTGAACAGACATTATGTACAAATTGAGTTCTGTTAGATGATATTTTAATTGACAGACTGCCTCCTGATGACGCACATTTATAAGCGAGGAAACCTACATTGTAGCATCTTCGTTAACATAAAAAGATGGCTGACATGACAGCTCCCTAAAAGTGAAGCCAAGCCCTCTCTATCGCCCACTGCTGACTGGCTGCAGTATTGGTCATAAGGCCCGCCTCCTCCATGTTAACAGATGGGACATGAGTCAAACTATAAAATCAAAATACACGCCAAACATGGTTTCTGTCATTATAGTTAGTTCTTATCATGCTGATTTATGTCACAGTGTTCAAGTTTACTTTTAATTAGTTATTTGATGCTATAAAAAGCAACACGTCGAGGCCACAAGGTAAAGGTGTGTTTTGGGTAGAGGAAGAGGCGGGCTGTCGATAATGCGGCTCCACCAGACGATCTCTACTGCACACGCTCTGGATACAAATGAGAAAGATGGCAGCGCCCGCTATGGGAGGGTGTGGCTTTACTTTTGTACAACGAGAGGAGGCGGAGACACGTCGTCCATCTTTATATACAGTTACTGGTCTAGCCTTGCTTAGCACATAGCATAAATCTGTCTGATTTACTTATTATATCTTGTTAGCCAACAAGCAGCTAACAGACCATCCTGTAGCCTGGTTCAGTTTGGACAACAGACCTAAAACGCAGCTCAAACCTGACATAAATGATGGTCCTAACTTTCTAACCCTGATTGTAAAACACATTTTCATTTGTAATTTCAGTAATTTATAAATGCCGGATTAGTCACCTTCGGTCAAACCCGTGAGGTGCTTTTCTTTTTCTACACAAACAAAAGAACCGGAGGTCACAGTGTGAAAGTGGGATTTGTGGGTGAAACACATTTTCTCTGAACAGAGCGGTTATCACAGGCGGGGAAATAGAAAGCTTTGTTCCACTTCGGCGTCCTCCTCATTGTTAATGAGCTCGGGATAATTGCAGCAGAGGGGTTTCCTGCAGCTGATGATGTATTCAGAGAAAGCAGCTCGTTCTGGGTCTCCTCCCTCGCTCTGAGGACTCGGATACAGAAAGAAAGAAAGGACTCCACAACGGGGTCCTTGTTGCACTTTTGTTTCCTAACTGCACGATACAAAAGGCTCCCAATTATTCTGAATCGTTATTTCCTGTCATTAAACTGCCGCACAGACGTCAGTAAGCAGTCGGGCAGGTTTATCGGAGGTTTAAGTTTCCCTGTAAAAGCGTAAAAACAACTGGAAAACAACAGAATTAATTCACAACACAAGTTAAGACAAATAAATCAAAAGCTGAAAAAGTGTGGACTGAATGAACTTCACAATAAAAGCATGTTTACTAAAAGTACAAACAGGAAATATAGGTGATCAATAAACTCCCAAACACAGAGATTCAGTTAGAAACTACAAAGGTGTCTCCTGAGTTTGAAACCATGTGTCGCAGCTGACTGAAAAAAGGTTCAAGTAATGATCTCCAAGATTTTCATTTTAATAAATGCAGCCCAGTTAGTGACACGTTTTCCATCACCCAGCAGTGGTTGGTCTGCCAGAGAGGGTAGGCGGAGCTAAGCGTAACTGGGCCTCCTGTCTAACCCTCAACAACATGTCTGAGCTTTCTCAGATACTTGATACTTTTTCCGCACAAAAGGGAGCAGTCATATCATATTTATTCAAGAGAGAAAACATATGGACTTAAAGTAATGACTGAAATGTGACTAAAACTATAAAGGGTAAACATGACTGAAAAAGCATAAACTTAACACTGAAGTAAATATAAAGACGACTTCTCTCCCCGACCCCGTCAGTCTTCTTGATGAAGGTCACCCGAGGACGTTTGTTGTTTCTATAGAGTCTGCCTCTGCAGCTGACTCAGGCCCTTCACTCGATCAGATGTGGACGAGGTCGGCGGAGATGTGATGACAAACACTTGATCAATCAGACACAGATCTCACTCAGGAAATGGTCTTTGTGTAAGCTCTGAATTTCTCCTCCTGTAGCCTGAAATCTTTGGTTTCAGGAAGTTACAGAAACACAAAGATAAACGATCTGCCTGCTTTCATATCTTTCATATTTGGTTTGGGACTTTGAGTTTCCAGTTCACTTCATTTCAGTGTGTTTTTCTGTCTGTTCACTTCCTTCATCTTTTCTCTCTGTTGCATTTATAAAAAAAGGTCTGTCCTACACGGAGCAGTCCGTTTCTGAACTCCTGACACCAGAGAGGTGGAGTTGAGTCGACTGGAGTCACTGTTTTAATGACTGTTTTGATGACTTGAGACTCGACTTGACTTGAGGCATGATGACTCGGATGACTTGTGTGTGTTCATAAGTTTGAATGTTAGCTGTTAAATATAAAATGATAAAATTCAATGTTGTCAAGTTTCTGTCTATCAAGTATGTACACAGCACAAACTGGGAATCATGATTGGACGACTCACAAAGCTCCCCGGTATCTGATCGTCATGATTGGATGATGCTGTCAGTCAAACTCCTCGCTATGGCAACACGCAACATCAAAGCCCCCAAAGAGAAGCCTCATCAGTCGTACTCGTTACTCCTCAACACGGTCTCAGAGCAGACCATCATCATGGCTGCGTCTGTGCCAAGATAACACAGATACAATTCACTGTCATACTTTTTGAACAGGTTATATAAATTGGCCAATAATATCATTATTAGACGGGCTGCTAACACCTTGTGTTTTCTCTTTATAAAGACCGGATACTACAGGTAAGAGTGCTGGATCTTGGGTGGAAAAAAAGTGACTTGGCTTGCCTTAACTAAGGACTCGACTTGGCTTGACCAAGAAAAGATGACTCGAGACCTGCTTGAGACTTGAGCAAAGATGACTTGGTCACAACACTGCCTGAGACAAACCTCTGAGGCTGCCTGCACACCTGAAGTCCGTTTGTTTGGTCCGAATCAAAGACCAAATTGTTTCCAAGTTGTATTTTGCCTCGAGCTTGGTTTGTGTTCACATGGCAGCTTTAGATGTGAGAGGAAACTGCTCTCTGATTGGTCAGAATTTCTACGTGGGAAAACTCCCTGAAGTAAACAAAAAGAGAGCGCACACTCCTCGATCAAAGACTGTAATGTTTGTTGTCTGAGTTTTTGTGACGTTAACCGACATCGCTCCACAAGCATTTGTGAAATTGTTTGGTCAGCTCATATTTCTATTTCCTCGTCGCTCCATCACGTCTGTCCTCTGCTCATCTCGCTGCCTGGCAAGTGTCAACATCCGTTAACAACCCACAATGCACTGTGTTTTGGTTTGCTTCCTGTATTTGGTCCTACTTTAAGTCGGATTATGTTCTCCCCTGAATCGAACCGGACCGTGGTTCGTCTGGAGATGGATCGAGTCCCATCTTTTCTGGCGGACCATGGTCCGGTGGCTTGGTCTGTACCAGAGTTCGAATGCGTGTTCATACCTGTCCAAACAAATCAGACTTTTGGACTTGCTGTCAGGTGTGAAAGCTTGTCTTTGTCTCCTCGCCTAACCTGTTTGTTTTCTCCTCCGTTAAAGGTAAGACCAGTTTTATTTGTTTGAGTAAAAGTGAGCCGTGACCACCGAGGAGTCATTTTGCTCCCTTACCTTGTGCTTAAGCAAGAAGTCAAAGGGATCCCTCGCCATTAAATATTCATCCACTCCTCAGACTGAAGAGCAAACGGAGCGAGAGGAGAGGGAAAACATTTGCTTTCCAAGAAAATCCAACGAAAGACAAAACATGACAAACCGTGGCATTAATGGACAATCAGGAGGAGGAGGAAAGCAACATTTCCCTCTTTAATCTTCAACCTCACAGAGACGGTGGAGGAGAGACAGAAAGTATTTATGTCTTAGAGGAGAGAGAGAGAAAGAAGAGAATAGTTTCAGGGATAAAGAGGCACAGGAAGAAAAGTCAGAAGAGGATGAGGAGCCGAGAGAAAGAAAAGCAGATTATCCACTGAAGGCTTTCACACTTCTGAGGGAGAAGAAGAGACGGGAGAGTTTTTCTGCAGCCACTGATCCGACAGAACGTCAGCGAAAATACAACACCATCACATCCTCCTTTAATCTGCTGCACACGCACGCACACACACACACACACACACACACACACACACACACACACACACACACACACACACACACACACACACACACACACACACGCACACACACAGGCCACACAGAGAAGTGTGTCAGATCTGACTGAGAACTGTCTGAATGAGAGGAATATCTCCTGCTGACTGAAGAAGAAGAAGAAAAGAAGAGCTTCCTGTGACACTTTATTCCAACATCAAACGCTCAGCGAGAGTCGAGGAGAAACACTGACAGCAGGTAAACGAAGTCGTCAGCTGTTCTCTGCATCCTGTTTACTGACAGATAACCGAAGCGCTCGGGTTCCTCTGAACTTCTGCAGCGTATTCAGGGCACGGTTTTTAGGTACATCCAGACTTCAGTTTCTCAAACTAATGCAGAAATGAAGAATGATAACGTTCGCTCTAAGAACATTCATGGACAAATTTACAGTTGTTGCTGCGACAGGATACAAAAAAACTTGACCTCACTTTCTGACATATTGAAGAGTCTTCTTCTAATCCAGCCAACACATAACACAAACACAGACTTCCTCTACAACACTCAGTCAGTACATGATTTAAGGCTAAATATCACTAAAACAGGTGAGTTATGTGAACATTCACCTGTACACTTTTGAGGAACAGAGAAATTAAGTATTGAAAACAAAACCAGTTTCTCGTAGCAGGCTGTGAACATGTTTTAACATCTCGACTTTTTAAAGTCGAGCTGAAACGGCATTTCGAGAGTATCTAGCTTCCGTATCGTGACGTATTTCCGAGTGAAACAGGACGTGCAGGCGGGACATATCATTAGAGGGATTTGATTTGATCGTTGAGAAGTGGGCGTAGACAGACGTTCTCCACAGCGCAGCAGCTAGCTAACTGACCGAGCGTTCTTGGTGCTCTGCGGCTAAATGTTGCAGATTGATTGGTTGAAATTGTTTGGTGGTAACTTACGTAAGCACGCGGGAAATTTAGTTTTACCGGAAGAAAAAATGATCGGATTTTGATATAAGAATACGAAGAAATTGATTTCCTGTATTTTCTTTGGCCTATATTGTCAAATAGATGCACAATATTACCGGGGATGTGATCTAAAAGGATTAAAATGACATTTTTCATTTCACCTCGACTTTAAGGACTCGTGTCCACGTGTAACAAGAGGACATCATCATCTTCTTTACAGTGACGTCGTTTTCATGATGCAGGGACGCTGTTTTAACATGTAACCTGCCAAAACCAGGTAACACAGTGCAAAGAGGTCATGTGTATCTGTGAGAGCACGCTGTAACAGGACGTTTGAGTTCCTCTGGAGGCAAACACACTTATAAAAAGATCACAAGGTCGCTGTAAGTTCTGTTATTGTTTCACTTGTGTTAAACTAACCAGACATGTTCTCCTTTCCTAGGCACGAACTCAGTGATTCTCAAACTGTGGGGCGCGCCCCCCATGACGGGGGGGGTGGGGGGGGGGGGGGTGCGCGTCACCGTGGTTTTTTTCCGTTTGGAAAATGTAGCAGGCGGAACTATGTTTTGACGTCGGACAACACGGACTCATTTTTCGTGTGGCACAGTTCACAAACGCGTTGCCCTGGTGATTTCCACGACAAATTTCACAGTCAGACACACACAGAGAAAAAGTCTGGCACTGCCAACGGAGAGATATATTACAGGGGCGAAACCAAAAACAGCTGACGCGTCAGATTCCAACAAGACGACGTTATCGCTGACCAACCGCCAAAATCCAAGAAGGAAATATGCTGACGCTGATCTTGCTCTTCGATTTACAGCGAATATGGTCGGAGATGAAGAGAGACCTGTCTGTGTTATACGTCTGAAACGTCTGACAGCTGCAGCAAAAATCTTTGTTGTTTTTCTGAGCACACATTGAACTTTATTGTTCTGAAAAAGTTATTGCACATTTTATTATATTTCTATTTGAAAAAGTCTGATGGAGCAATTGAAATAGTTTTTTTTGTTGCACAGCAAATTACTCAGAGAAAAGTGAAAAGAATGAACACGATCTTTAGACCTCCTAGACTTTCTTTGAATAAAAGTTAAACTTTACCCATTTGTCACTATTTTGTGCGGGCGCGGGGGCCTGGGAAGTTTTCTGTCTCCAAAGGGGGGCATGACAAAAAAAAGTTTGAGAACTACTGCACGAACTAAACTACATGTTATTTGTGTTTTGTTGGGTTAACAGATGCACAGCTGAAAACTGTCAGAAAATAAACGATGGAAACACGAGCCTTTTTCACTGAGAGTCTGCGACAGGAAATCACTAGAAAGATAAATGAACGTGTGAAAGCCCCACTGCAGCATTCGTCTCTACATGACACATGAATAAAGTTCTGCTCCGATTAATAAAACATGTTCAGCGTGATGAATAGAGGAACTCCAGGGGATAAAGACTGAATATTTAACACTGCTATTAAAGTGGAGGAGCTTTAACACCCTTCAGCAAACTTACACAGAACTCGCAAAACTCTCTGATTCCAAAATCTGCATCATTCATATCCAACTGTAGCTGCTGAGATTTATTGTGTTTCATACAGAAGTCCCGTTCTGTTCCCCATGGACGACGTTAGGACACTCACAGTTAGAGAACTTCTGCAGCCTGAGTGGACATTAAACTCTCCCTTTGTACTTGTGTTGTCTCTCTTCATCGCGGCCGTAATGTTATATTCACATGTTTCTACCAGACGTGGACATCTTGTTATTTTGGGGCGCTGGTTTAGCTCGGTTAGTCGAGCAAGCGTCCCATCGCGGGCTCGACTCCCGGTCTGTCGATCATTTGGTGCATGTCATCCCTCGCTCTCTGCTCCCCACATTTCCTGTCTCTCTTCAGCTGTACTATAAATAAAGGCAAATGCCCAAAAAAAACCTCTTAAATAAAATTTTAAAATCTGGTTATTTTCCATAAAAAAATACTTTTAATGAAGCTTGTATAACCAATGACTTGTTTCTTTGTTTTCTCTCTTAAAGGGCCAGCTCGGTTTTCCGAGGTGTGCTTGTATAAACTTCTGAACTCCTCTCAGAGCTCCTCCCGTCATGAAGCCGCTGTGATTGTCCTGAACTGCTCCGAGACAAACAAACAGACCGGAGGCGGCTCTCTGAAGAGCCGAGACAAGAGGCGGTATCAGCTGACAGATGTGTGCGTAAAGAACGTTTTATAGACAGCTGTGGAGCTGAGCTTTGGAGGCGGCGGGCGTAGCCGCCGTCAGAAAGAAGTTCAAACAGGAGTCAGCTCGCTGTCAGCCCAAACTCCCGCAGAGACAGCAGGAGTAGCCTGGTTCTCCTGGTGGGGCAGCTGCTCGACTGAGCGGCAGAGAGACGGTGACGACTTAAAGAAAGCAAAAAGAAGAGGTTCTTATTTGACTCTCAAATAGTTGGTCCTGCTGTTCTCCTCTCTCCTCCTCCACTAATGCTCTGAACATCAGCAAAGCAGAAGGAAGATGTAGCTTATCTAATCCTGTAAGATGCTGAAATGTTTCACTGATGAATCAAAACCAGCAGCAATGTTGTATTTAGTCTTTTAAAACGGCTCAGTAAAGTAAAACAGACGGTCACTGTAAATCAAGCCGACATAAAGGCAGGTTAAAAAAAAAGTTCAAAATCTTAATTTCAAAACCAAAATATCTTCAAGATATCTGCCATGATCTTCAGAATGAATGAAACAAACCTAAAGCTGATTCATTTATAATGTTTATTTGTGTCATTTTGCAGCAGAAACAAGGACATTTCTTTCACATAAACCAAATACATCTTAAATATAGAAATAAGCAAAGGTCACGACCCCGAGGCCACACAGGTCTCACAATGTGTTCTGGTCCTGCAGGAATAACAACCTAAATAATGATGATAATACGAACATCTTCACACACATGAACAACGGTGTAACAAGCTGCATTTTTAGTCTTTAATAATCTGCACAAGGTGTAAGGTAAGACATCAAACCCTCCTCTCTCTCTGTGTCTCTCTCTCTCGCTGTGTGTCTCTCTCTCTCTCTCTGTCTCTCTCGCTGTGTGTGTCTCTCTCTCTCTGTCTCTCTCTCCCTCTCTGTCTCTCTGTCTCTCTGTCTCTCTCTCCCTCTCTGTCTCTCTGTCTCTCTCTCTCTCTGTCTCTCTCTGTCCCTCTCTCTCTCTATGTGCTGGCTTGTTCACTTCACAAACTCCCCCTCTCCTGATTCAGATCAGAGACCTGTGGGTTCAGTCAGCACAGCAGGATCCAGTTATACACAGAGAGAGACTTCAGAGAAAGCAGTTTTCCCAGCTGACAGCGGGTCCCTGAATGTATCCGGAAGCCATTTTTCCTCCAGTGGGGCTCCTGCTGCTCTCCTCACAGCGTCCCCGACTTTACAAAGTGAGAGCAGAGATTTAATAACTTCTTGAATCTGAATGTTTTCGGTCTTTTTTCAAACATTGAAGCAGTTTTTCTCTGTGCATGTGCAGTTTAGACGTTCCTTCATTAGAGAAATGATGCTCTGCATTCGGATGATGATGGAGTTACAAACAGAGTCAAGAAGAACGTTTGGTCTGTCAAATCTCTGCACTGTTTCTTATCCCCGTCAGTGAACACAAACCAAAGCAGCAATAGAAAGGCAGGCTGTAGAGTCTCTGAATGATGGCTCAGAGTTCAGCATGCACACAGGATTTACAGGAAAATGTTTCACTTGAAAAATCAGTGCTCTCCAGTTGATTAAATCCTAAATCCTTAAATTCAAATTAAATGTGTTTTAATTATATACTTCAAACCGACGGGGATGTGACTTGTAAAACTAGATCTTATCAATGTGTCTTAAAGGAAAAACACGAGACTCATGGAGGCCGACGTAGGACTTTGTTGTGGTGCTGAACAGAAAGAAAATTAACGAATCGTTAAAGCTTCAACTTACCAAACTTTGAGTCACTGACAGCTTTAGAAAGCGTAACATTTATTCTGCTATAATCTCTATTTACAGATTCTAGGCCGGGACGTGGATTTCCACGAAGGCAAGTGTTCTGGTTTCCGTTTGAACTACGCTTGTAGTCCGAGTAATATTGACCTATCAGCAGGCTGCGGCGTATGCAGGAAAAGCAGATCGTGATCCTCCATAACAACATCCCGGCTCCCATCAGCGTGATCTGACACCGATTTAGCTTCTAATTAATCTCTATAAACAGACATCTGCATGCTAACAGCTAACAGCTAACAATCTGTTCTAGATCTAACATTTAACCTGACATGAATTCCCTTGACGCTCTGTCACGAAAGCCATTCAGTGTTCAGATTTCCCGACTTCCTCGAATGCATCAGATCGATCCGACCTCCGTTCAACAAACGAGCATTTTAAAGGTTTTCTTCTCCTCTTGAGGACAGACCTGACAAAGCTTCACTTTTTACTTCTTACAAATCTGCATCGTGATGTTGAAATGTGGGCAAAGGTGACGATGCAGCACGCGGAAAAGGAAGTCTTGACGGGAAGTCGATTATCGCTTACCGCCCGGCACGTTCACAGGTGTCCCCAGAGGCTGTATCGTCTCAGGCTATAGCTGACGGGATCTGATGTTCCACACCTGATGCCCTGCTCAGCCGTTTCTGGCTCCATGCAGCGACTGTAAACGCACACAGAAAGGACCCACGAGGGGAGTCGTCGAACTGGCTCTGATTGAAAGTCAATCACAGGGAAAAAAAGGGATCATACACGAGGTCATAAATGTCATATTCCTCTGTTTCCTGTCCTGTGTGTGTGAACGATAACATGAAGCAGCTGAAGTGTGGGCTTCTGGTCTGAGGCGGTGTCGGTGAATCAGCTGAGTGAGCAGCGGGTCCAGTTCAGGCCTCGGAGGAAAGAAACCCAGCAGCTGACGGCAGAGAGAGTTCAAAGACTTCAAAGGCAAACAGACAAGAAAGATATTTAATCTACGCTTAACAGGATTACTGAGGCGAGGAAATGATTATTTAAACACATTTAGATATAATGTTAGTGGAGTCGGATCGAGGGGGGTAGCTTTACAGCGATATGATGTAAACGCTCCTTTAATCTGCGTCAGCTTCTCCCTGCCAGCCAGGTCAGTGACTCTGCTCTCTGGGAAAGGCTGCTGTCATGTGCCAGCTGGCCCAGGCACGGCTCGGCACGGCACGGCACGGCACGGCCTGGTGGACAGAAACACCCACGAGTCAGCCCACCTGAGCTCATTACAGAAACACACCGAGAGGAGAGCTGCGTGTTGGCTCTGAGACTTCATCGGCCGCCACAGAGGTCTGGTCCTGATGTCGCTAATTGATAATGAAAGAGGAGGATCAGCAGAGCGACTCGGCGACGCTCCGAGGAGCTGATGTTCATGTTTTATATTACTGACATTAAACATTATTTTTATTTTAATATTTAAAAGTCTGAATAAGATGCTTGGTTTTAGTTTTGTGCAGAGACGTGGATACATTTAGATTTAGTTAAAGAGCTAAGTGCTATCTTTGACATCCTGCAAATGTGTCCAGTAAACCCTGTGCAGTATTTTTTATTAAAAAGCAGGAAGTATTCATCTGTAAATGTTCTTTTAAAAGCACAAATAACAATGAGAGTGAACAATTTATTAACTAGAGAAGCTAAATGACACTTCAGCCATTTCAGAAAGTCGACATTTCCTGACATTCAGGAGAAGAAGCTTCAGCCGCTGTAAGATTTGTGACTTTTGTCCGTCGGCGTCAGAAGGAAGGAAGTCAGGTGAAGCTTTTTTGAGGCTGGACTTTAATGTGGAACAGAACTGTACAACACTGACAGACATTAAAGGTGGACCAAGTGTGTCGCCGGTCGAGGTCAGCGGCTAAATCGTGCGTCCCGTGAGCAGCGACCGTGTACTGTCCTCCATGCGGCTGCCCGGGGTTCAACTCCCACCCTCGGCTTCTTGCCGCGTGCCATCCCCACTCTCTCCTCCCCTGCTTCCAACACTCACTTTACTGTCCTCTCTCTCATTAAAGACATAAAAAGGCCAGGACGCCAAGTGTTCTGGTGTCCATTTGTAGTACCCGTGTAGTCCGAGTAATATTGACCAATCACGTATCAGCAGGCTGCGGCGTATGCAGGAAAAACCGTCCGCGCTGAGAGCAAAGGCAGGCGGAACGTGATCCTCCGTAACGACATCCCGGCTCCCATCAGCGTGATCTGACGACGATTTAGCTTCTTACTTATCTCTAGAAACAGACATCTACATGTCAATCACAAGACAAACGGTTTCTGAAAACAAAGCAGCAGGTGAAAGAGGAAGTCGTGTATCGCTAACCGCCGGCTACACGCCCCGGCATGTTCACCGTTGTGCCCAGAAGCTATATCGTCGTCAGACTGTAGGCGATGGGATCCGAGATTGTCTCTTTGCTGATGTTGTCTTGTTTCTGGTGAAAAATCGTCTCCTGCTCTCTTCGAACATCACTCATCGAGAATCTTTGCCATGAAAAATGTAAACAAAGGCTGCTTCGCCCACGCTCTGTCAATCTCCTCGCCTGACACCTTCCCCGCGGCAGCAGTTACAGGGATTGAAAATATAAACAAAGAAATAATCAATCCTGTCACTACTGGTCTTGCTTACATCAATATTAATTTCAGTCTGTTTCATGAGCACCGAAAACTCCTCACAGGAGCTTTAATGTTTGGTCTCACACAGGAGAGTGGTTTCTTCCTCGGCCTTAAAACATCCTCACCAGCTTCCCCGTGTGCTTTACTCCCGTCACAATAACCAGGGTCATTGGGCGATGTTGATAAGACTTTTCCACCTTACAAATAGACAATAACCGCAGACTCAGCCAGCATGTTAAATCAGTGGACTGTCCCTTTAAAGTGCTCACACTCCTGCAGCTCTGAGAGCCAGATCCTCTTAGAATCAGGTGTAAAATGATTTGTTCGAGGTGGAACGACCTCCCAGCAGCCCCAAGGACCAGCCGCTGACATCACAGATGGCAAAGTGCCTCCCCAACCTGTCAGCCGTCCCCAAGCTCCGCCCCCTGCAGGTGAACACGCACCTTGACCTGCTGATGGAGCTGGACTCAGGGGGAGATTACAGTCTTTATCCATCTGTCTGCACGAGGCGGAGGTGATGCTGTGTTGTGTTGCAGCGATTAGCGCAGGTCTCTGTGGGCTTCAGGTTACACACTTCAGGAACATCTGCGAACGTCGTAACAGCTGGATCCCACCCCCCCACCCCAGAGGTGACATCATCAGAGGAAGCAGGAAGTTCCCTCAGAGATGTTCTTCCTCCTTACACTCTGTGTCTGCTCCTTTCTCTTCCTTCTGCCAACTCTTCCTTTCATCATCTGTGTCCTCTTTACTTTACCCCCTCCTTCTTTCTTCTTCTACCCCTCCTATATTTTATTACCTCCCTTCATTCTTCCTCAGATCTTTTTCCTTTTCTGATCTCTTTGCCTTCTCCATATTCTTCTCCTTTCCTTCTTTATTGCTGGGAACTATAAACTGGGAATCATGATTGAACGACTCAAAAAGCTCCCCGGTATGTGATTGTCATGATTGGATGACTGGCTGTCAGTCAAACTCCTCGCTATGGCAACACGCAACAGCAAAGCCCCCAAAGAGAAGCCTCATCTGTCGTACTTGTTACTCCTCAGTACGGTCTCAGAGCAGACCATCATCATGGCTGCGTCTGTGCCAAGATAACACAGATACAATTCACTGTCAGACATTTTGAACAGGTTATATAAACTGGCCAATAATATCATTATTAGACGGGCTGCTAACACCTTGTGTTTTCTCTTTATAAAGACCGGATACTACAGGTCAGAGTGCTGGATGTTGGGTGGAAAAAAAGTGACTTGACTCGAGACTTGACTTGCCTTACCTAAGGACTGGACTTGACTTGACTTGCCTAAGAAAAAATTACTCGAGACCTGCTTGAGACTTGGACCAAATGACTTGAGACTTACTTGGGACTTGAGCAAAGATGACTTGGTGATCAACAACAACATGGCGGTCAGTCTTCCCAACAGATTTTATCATTTTTAAACCTTTCCCCACACATGCTGACTTAAGTGACATCACTTGAGGTAAATGATCGCGCTGCATAAACGTCCCTCCTGAGCCTAAAAGGTTTAGTTACTTTTTACACACATGTCATAGACCTTCCTGACACCTGGAGACACACTCTGAGGTGTAAAACCAGCGGATGCTATGATGCTAATTATGACTGACACAGTGAGACACAATGAGACCTTTCACAGTTTAAACACACGATGCTTAAAATTCAGACTAATGAGTCAGCGTCTGTCGGGCGGAGATAATTAAATCAGGACGACTGTATATTCAATAAAGAAGAGCTTCCACTAAACACACTTATTAAGCTCTGATCAATACATCCTCCGATCACTGCGGCTGCTTCCTCCATGACCTGTGAGAGGTTTCATACTGTCAGAGCTCACTCCTGCTCGTATAAATACATATTCAGCCTGCTAACGAGCCATTAGCATGTGCAGCAGTGTGTGTGTGTGTGTGTGTGTGTGTGTGTGTGTGTGTGTGTGTGTGTGCAGCAGAGATGAAAGCTCATTGATCCCACAGAGGAGCCCCAGCTGCTCTCTGCACAGCGACTCGTTATTAATCTGACACTTTTAAACGCAGCGATCGCGGCCATTCCTCATGATTACTGCTGCTGCTGCCGTTTACACACAGATTACAGCAGTGTCGCAGGCGCAGGTAAATATGTAGGTAATACAGCAGCGAGGCTGTAACCCCGGTTACAGCGATGGAGAGCGAAGAGGAGCACAGACAGAGGGAGGGGGGAAGCGCAGTCTCTGTGTATGAAGTGTTTTGGATGTTTCTGGGGGATTTCTTTACATCTAGCTGCTGAAGAGACACTGGTGTTTCTGTCGTAATAAGCTGCAACATGATGCTCATTAGATCCTAAATATATAATCAATACAGATAAATAACCTGAACAAAGAGCTTTAACATCTTAACTGCTTCCTGGATGTAAATGTCTCTGCGTACAGAAACAACACACTCCCCTGGTTTAATCTGTTTCCCGTAGGTAAAGCCAGGCTTAAGTAATTGGCAGTTTTCTTCAAGAGACCAATCACAGATTTCCTGATGCTGAAATTGAGAAGACGCGTGCAGCAGACTTTACACTCATCGAGTGAGAGTGGGAGCTACTAATGGACATTCAGGAAGAGGTGAAACACACAATGTGTATTTTAAAAAAAAGGAAACACTGCTGCTATAAGAACAAGGATTAAACGCAGACTCTTGCGGACCGACTGAATGCGTAGGTCGCCTAAAAATAGCCTCAGGAACTACTTGTCATTTGCCTTAAAAATGAGCAGTGAAAGTTAATGTTACTCAAGTTTACCATCAAGATAAATTACAACCACTCATCCACAATGCTGGAATATATTACGACCCTGTAGCTGTATGTATTTAATGCGCGATTTACCGTTTTAGCAATGAAAGTGATGATTGTAGCGCCGTTTCTCCAACATCTTTTGCAGCGGTGGGAGCAATCCGCTCTACACAAAGACGTAATGTCAACAAAATCATAAGCACGGCGCTTTATTGGCTGTGTGATGTTAACGAGAAGGTTCAGAGACATCGTAAAGGGAACAGTTCTGAACAGAAGAAGAAAAAAGAGGACTGCACATGCTCAGGTACTTCGGCTGTCTGATCACAGTGACTGACTGAACTGATAACTGGTACCAGGATTAATCAAGCCTGGCTGTTAGCCTGGTCTGGAGCAGGCTAGCTGCACAGAATAAATCTCCATGGTAACCTACGTGCCACCGCTTTCGTGAAAACGAGTCACGACTAAATTCAGCCAGGATGGCTGGAAAATCCCGGCTTAGGTTTTGTGAAAACGGTTTACACGCAACATCAAAACAGAGCCCCTCGTCCTTCGTGTCTTCTTCTGTGGTACCCACTGTTATGTCACCCAGCAGTTTGAAAGGCACACAGAGGAGCAGATATACAGAGTGGTAAGACAGCATCCCAAAACACAGGTTAATGACACGAGAAGACAAAGGGTCAGATTTAGTGTGGCTGTGTTCCTGCTGGTCGGAGCAGATCGTCTGTCAGGAAGTGATAAGGTGATGGAAGTGAAGGTGCACCCTTTAACACGCACACTGCACTCCTGAAAATGTCACGTCATTCCTGCAGGGACTTTACCCTCCCAGCCCCCTGGTACCAAGTCTGTTTAATGTCTGATGTAGTCTACGTGTGAATGCAGCAGGTAATCACCACGAGCGCGTGGGTGTGAGCGTGGCACCATCCACTGTGCACAGACTTTAGGCAGGTCGTAGTCTTTTCTGCTTGTCTGTATATTTCTTTTGACTCTGCAGATACTTCAAAAAGCAGTCTGAAGAAGAAGAACAGCAACTGAACCTGAACACACACACACACACACACACACACACTGCTCTCCATATATCTGTTACCTCTGATGAATTTCAACACGACTCTTACAATCTAATTAATGTCGGAGCTCGTCTGGGAGCGATAACATTTTAATCAGCGAGTGCGAGGACTGATTGCCTCACAGTGACCGGCCGAGGAGAAAACAGCGTCGACTTCTGCTTTAATTACATCGAGAGTCAATTACACGACCTCTCCTCCTGCTCACTCATCAACACGCAGCGAGCACGAGCACGAGCAGAGTCACTTTCACAACCAGCAGCTTTAAACCTCCAGCGTTTCTCCGTCCTGCCTGCCCTCCGTAACTCAACAAACTTCATCATGTCAAATGTCAAAGCTTCTCCTACCTGACTCTCTGGAGATCTGGACGAAGGCCTCCACGCCGCTCTCGCCGTAGTTTCCCTCTGAGGCGAGCGTGGACACGTAGTTCCAGCCCATCGCCGTGACGATGTCCAGCATGGCCTGAGCCTGGTAGGAGTCCGGAGGTACCACGCGGGAGAAGAAGTCGTAGCGCGTGTTGTCGCTGAGCTCTGGAGCCGTGGACGCGTAGCTGATCTGAGGAATCTGTGGAGACACAGAAGGTTTAACTGTTAGACTTAGTGTGTGGAGATTACACTGATAGAAAGGTACAGCAATTATGACATGTGAAACAATGTTCAAATGCGTCTTGAACTTTCAGTAAACTCCAGTAAGTTCCAGTCAACACTTCCTGCAGATGATTCACACGAAGCCTTCCAACACAGAGCGGGGAAATATTCACATCCTTTCTTGTTTTTCTTTTCATTTCTTTTCTTTGAGGAAGTTTAAAAGTTTTACACAGCAAATTTCCTCAGCTTGAGGCTGGAGAACAAAACACGTCAGCAGCATCTGATTTGTTGAAGTGATTTAAGTCCAAACATCCGGCTGTATATTTGTTGAGATTTAAACCGATCGAGTCTGAACCTTAAATCCTGACCTTCCTCGGCTTCCTGTTGTTCAGCTTCTTGTCAGAGTTGAGTTAGCGATCTGTGCTGTGTGAATTAGAGAGGCGGATCGGGTCATAGATCCCGCAGCAGACAGGCCGACAGGCCCGGCGGAGCTGGATAATGGTCCTTTAGAGAAGGATTGAAGGGCTGATTGATTTCACTTCAGTCGGAGGCCGGCGCGTTGAGCCGATCGCCGCCGGACGCCTCATCGGGATTCACAGAGGAGAAGGAGGAGGGAGGAAGACGGACGGCCGAGGGCCTGACGGCAATACAAATGTCACTCAGATCGAGCAGCGTGGCGACAGGCTGCAAATTAAAGGCCTGTACTGTAAATACAAACCTGTCTGAGAGCTGACGCTATCAGAGCGCTGCAGGTTTAACCGTCAGAGGAGCTGACGTTTGTTTCTTACAGAGCTGAACACAAACACGGCCGAGAGTCTGAGGTGACTTTTTACACTTCAGAGACTTTAAACGTTCCTGTGTGGCTGACGGCCGCAAAAGTGATTAAATTCACATTAAATACAAAACAACAGAAAATCCTTTAAATTGAAATATTGAGATTGTCAGTTTAAGGTCTGGTTTATGAATGAAAACAGTATTTGTTGCCACGGATACAAAAGTATCACAGGATGCACGATACGGATTTCTTTCAGCTGATACTACTAACCAATCATTTCTGGCTTCATGGCAAAAAAACCCGAGAGTCTCACCCTCTCGTACTTTCAAAAGAAGTCCATAACCCGTAGTCTTTAACCTCTGCAGAACATGTTAATTGCTATCATGTTGCGCGTTAACGCAGGTTTTTCAGACCTGGAAAGACCTGCTTATAAATGCCAATTGTCTCTTTTCCCATTGCCAGTGAAGTATCCTCCTGTCGGTCTCTTTTCTGCTGCTTGTTGTTACGAGATGCAACAAGATGTTACGGTGGTTAGGCCTTTATTGTGTCTATTACTCATTCAGTCTGTTTATCAAACTCGGCGCCGCCAAATTTTGAATGATGTTCAAGCGCTGCTCGGACGGAGACGGGCGGAATTTGTAGCTGAGATGACGAGGAGTCGCAGAAGTTACAGACGGAGCATAGCATCACGCCGGAGAGGGGGCGGAGATTAGCGTGTCGACACAGGTTTTGTGTTCCTATCAATGCCGATCGAGGTGAGGCGATAATAACCCGGGTCTGAATGCAGATTGTAGCCTTTACCACAAAGCAAAAAAGCTGTGTGTTAGCGGGTGTTTTGGACCAGTGGGAAAGGGACTTAACTCAGTGAAGAAGTCCTCACTGGCGATGAAATGTTTCACACTGCTGCTAACAAAGAAGTCAGAGAGAGTTCAGCAGGACAGATTATCTGAAGGCTGTTTACTTGAACAGCTTCTCAGCTCTATGGAGCAGAAAAGTAAGAATTGATCACGGGGCATATCTTAATCATGTCAGCAGATACAGATATAGATATGTTCCATGCATGGATTAAGGTCAGGGGATGACTGTGGTCATGGAGGAAAGAAACAAACACTGACTGTCAGGACAAACAGTGGCCACCCTGACCCTCCTCCCTCAGCTGACTTCATGGCTGCTTCTTCACTTTGTTTTCTTCATTTCTTTAATGACTGATGGTGTTGTTTGTTCTGAGAGGACGGTCTGAGACACACAAGACGAGGTTAAAGAGTCAGTGATCAAACTATCCTCCTCTTTGCTCGCGTACACCATAACTTGTCGACTTATTGAGGAAACAAAACATTACGATAAGCAACAGTCATTTCAGGAGCGATGCCTGCGAGCTAGTTCATGCAGGCAACTGGAGCTGCACTGATTCACACGTGACATGCGTCATTCTCCACGATAACCTGACAAACACTTCCTCCAGTCTATTTAAGCTGCCAGATGTCCGCTCTCTCCCTCTGCTCTGTCGGTGCCACCGCTGCCCTGCATCAGCACGGCGCTCACGCTTTCAGCCCCAGCATCCACCTGCAGGCTCCGGCTAGAGGGGTTTACGATATGATCTCGTCACTCCTCAAATTTCGTCAGGTAAAATAAATCTGCGAGGAGTGATGAGGTCGGAGCCGAGACGTCAAACACAAGCCGTGTCCTGCTGCTGCGCTAAACATTTCAAACTATCACAGGCGTGAGGAAATCCTCCTGTTGAGAAACACATGATCGCCATAGTTACAGATGGCCCGTATGAGAGATTTAAAGGTCTTAATAAAAACCAAATCCCGGTAGCTTAATAATTGTTCTTTAACATGCATTTCTTAATTAATCATGACAAAGTAAATGCAAATACATTTACTAACATGGATTGTACCGACTTCATCTCTGTCTCTGATTAGTTTTAGTTCCGGCGTTTGAAATCTTCCACACGACGGTCCCTTTTCTCTCCACGCTGCAGTTTTCTTTTGACCGCCTCCACAGACTCAAAATA
Organism: Semicossyphus pulcher; assembly: GCF_022749685.1. Classification (NCBI taxonomy): domain Eukaryota; kingdom Metazoa; phylum Chordata; class Actinopteri; order Labriformes; family Labridae; genus Semicossyphus; species Semicossyphus pulcher. Next base: position 3,358,234 of record NW_027211759.1, read on the forward strand.
AAGTCACACGTCTTTTAAGCCGATCAAGAAATGTGGAGTGAATCAGTTGGTTCATTTGACTTCTCAATTGTCGGTTTAGAAGTAACTCAATCAGAAAGCATCCGAACGTTTCTTCTGTCTGTCAACGTTTACCGTGAGCTCACCTTTGACAAACACAGAGAGTTGTGCAGTCATGCTTCCACCAGTCACGCACCATCTCCAAAACTAAAACAATCATTTCCCAACCGGATCTGGAAAACAGAATCCATTATCTCATCTTCTCCAGACTCGATGTCTGTAACTCCATCCTCTCCGGAATCAACCAGAAATCTCTCTCTCGTCCAGAATGCAGCGGCTCGGCTTCTTACTGGTTTTAACAGACGACGTCACATCAGCCCGGCCCTGGCTTCTCCACACTTACTTAACTTTGACTTTTAGAATTGATTTTAAGATTTTACTGATTACGTATGGGTTGTTGATACCATAAGAGCCCGCCCGCAGCCTCAGATCAGGGGACTTCTGGTCGTTCCAAAGTCGAGGCTTAAAACCAAAGGGGCTCGTGCTGTCGCCATCAGGGCCGCTCGGCTTTGGAACGACCTGCCTGAGGAGGTCAGGCTCGCAAAATCACTGACATCTTTGAAATCACTTCTTAAAACTCACTTTTTACAGACTTTTATGTGATGTCATCTTCTTATTGGCTTTTATTCATCTTTTTACATTTTATTGCTTTATTTTCCTTCTTTTAGTTATTTTCTTTCTGTGTATTGTTTCTCCTCCTTCCTGCTTTGTCCCCTCGGTCCTGTGTCCGGCCCTGGTGTGTGTTCTCCTGTTGCCTGCTGTGTTTTCTGCGTTGCTTGTTTGTCAAAGCACTTTGTAAATCTCGTTTTTAAAGGTGCTATATAAATAAAGTTAGCATTATTATTATTATTATTATTATTATAAAGTTTAGTGTGTGACAGCGATGAGATACAGGGCAGTGATGCTCACACACACACACACACACACACACTGGGTACAGTAAAATAACAGCTGCTGCATGACGATATAATAGGGACCCTCCATTAGCATTAATGATGCATTGTGGGCTGACAGTACACAGCAGCATCAGTTATTGATGTTCAGTCAGGTCCATTAAAACACACTCGCTCCTCTTGTTAACACACCCTGCTCCTGAACTTAAAGGGCCACTCTGCTGTTTTAACCCGTTTAATGTAAATCGAGTGTCACGGCTGACCTCTGTAGAGCACATCACAGAGCTCTGTAGCACACTGCTTACAGATACGAAACTCTGCTGTGATTTCAGCTTGTGGACCGAAAAGGAAAACCCACAGGAAGGCGACCGTAGAGCCGTGTCCTCTGTCGTGTGGAACTATAAGCTGTGTCTGAATTCAGGGGCTGCATCCAAGAAAAAACCCATGTTTGCATCACCAGCTGTTCCCGCCCTTACCCTTGCGTCACCAAATGTGGTTCCTGTCGCCTAGCAACAGGTAGCTAGCGGGCAAACTAGCTATAATAATTAACGGCGCGTAACTTAACCTATTATTTTGAAGGCCCCTTTCATTTGTATTGCCAGCTATTCGACTGAGTTGAAACCAAACACGTACATTTTAAAGTGTATTCCTCCGCCAACTCGGCGCACAGTGAATCTCAGGATACGCTAGGCCGCAAAGGATGCACCCGTTGGATCCTTCGTGTCCCGGGAAAAGGAGGACACAATTGTCGGCCGCATCTGAAGGAGCCTTCGAGACGGCCTTCAGCGTGCTGCTGTGACACAAGCAGCCTTCAAATACGTCCTCCGAATGATGCAGCCTCTGAATTGAGACACAGCTACAGACTGTATAAAAAGATGGCCGACATGACCGCCAAAACGCCTGACTGCTGACTGGCTGTCATTCTTACGTTTCTCACACAGAAGAGAAAACAATCAAGATCTGAAAATGACAAAATCATTTTTATCACCCACATGCCTCTCTGGGTTTGTGCATATTTGTGTGTAAGAAACTTACATCATCAAATTACAGCAGCAATCACAATCATGATAAAAATAATAACTGCGATGGGGTTTGTGTCACGCTGAGCTCCTAATGTGCTGTTAAATAAATTGCAGAGAGACTCTCAGAGAGAAATCAAACTCGTGCCCTGCTGGTGGCTTCTGAAGGAGACGCTGCCTCTACTGGAGGACTGAAATTTTAATTAGCAGCCTAATTGGACACCCTGCTGATCAGCTCGCCACATACACACTCAAACACACACATCTACATCCTTACAGCGGTGCATCAACAGTGGTAAAAAAAAAAAATCATCAACAGGAAGTAAGGACAGGAAGTCAAAGATTTTATCCGAAACATCCTCAATGTGGGCTTTTAATTAAGCGGTCCAGGGTGCATAAAGGGCTTTTATTTTGAAATATATAAAATGTGAGATGTGATTGGCTTCCTGACATCGTACGATTGTGAATCCTTTCCTCGACCTTTTTAGGTCTTGTATCTTTCTAGCTCAGCAGAAGGAGCACTCTGAGGTGGGTCTGAGGTTGAGTGCCTGCAGACACTTTATTGACAACCATCACAGCTGAACAAAAATCCTGACAGCGTGATTGAAGGCACGGTGTCTAAACTGAAGCAGATGTAGCCACTGTGATTTCACCTGCTTATTTTCGACTATAATTTTGGAGCCTCAAGTTTGGCATTTAGACCGTCGCCATCACACCAGCCTTGTTTAGTCCGACTGAACCCAACCCCGGAGCGTTTGTCCCCTCTGTACGGTTCGTTTAGGTGAATCGAACTCTGGTGCAGACCAAACAACCGGACCATGGTCCGCTAGAAAAGACAGGTCTTGGTCTGTTTGGTCCAAATTAACCACAGTCCAGTTCGATTCAGGTGTGAACATAAACGAACCAAATACAGGAGGCAAACCAAAAGTGCATTGTGGGTGCTGACACTGGCAAAGACAGCCACACAGCCAGGCAGCGAGATGAGTAGAGGACAGACGTGGGGGGAGCAATGAGGAAATAGAAATAAGGGCTGACCAAATAATTTCACAAATGCTTGTGAAGTGACCAGAAGTGACCATATTTGGACAACGGCATGGATACACATTTGTACACCTCTATCCTGGGGTCCGTTTCAGAAAGGAGGTTCAACAAACCCTCCGTCTCACCCTGGACTGTGGTTTGATTTACCCTGAGCTGGTCAATCAACCCTGAGGAGGTTCAGCCGGAGCTGAGCGTGCACGCTGAATATAAAAAGCTAGCATTAATGGAGCCCCGATACCACGATTCACCATGGCAACAGCACACAGAAAGAGGTCCTGCTACGTCACACGAGGTGGAAAATCTACAAATGATGACTTTGACACAGATTTGTCTTTTGATTATTTTATTATAATTATAAAAGACTTTTGCAAAGGGGTCAGAGCGCCACAGAGACACAACGTTTCTTCTGTTAATTTGGTAACCGCTCAAACACACGTGTGAGACGGGCTGAATGAATGAGGAAGTAAAATGAGGATTTTACAGCCTCGAGGGAGGAGACAGAGCGAAACTCGGAGTTTCCTGAAGAAAACCTGCTCCCGACCGGGTTAGGCTCACAGACACAGTTACCATAGTAACCAACTCAGAGTTGAAGTTACCTCTCTTTCTGAAACCCGAGGTTTCCCTCATTTCAGGGCTAACAAACCCGGGGTTTTCACTTCACCTGCTTTCTGAGCGGACCCCTGGTTGACTGTCGCTGCAGTAACTTGTCAAATCCAAGTGAACCACGCCCTAAAGCATGCCCTGCTTTATCGTCTATTAAATGGGACCATAATTTACACACTGAATGTCATGCTGTATTGAAGGAGACCTGACACTACAGACTGAGACTGTACTCGTTACAGAAATGTTTACTGAGGTCATAAATCAAGAGAGAAAAAGGCTCGTTTTTAATGTTTCAGTCGCCTGGATCGCAGCTGCAGCGTTTATGAGCTCCAACCAGCCAGCAAGTCGTCTCTGGGCAAATGGATGTTAAAATAATCTTAATGCACATCAGTTTCCTTCACTTGATTAAACTTTTGTGTAGTTCAGGTGTCTGAAGAGGCTCAGTGAGACAAACAGCTGAACTGATCTGGACCGGATTGTGGATCCGCCGTGAAGCGACAGCAGCAGCTGACGGATTTGTCATCTCCCAGCGGGAAAGATGGCGTCCTGACAGCGCTCATTACCCTCAACACCAGACCTTTGCTTTAGCCCGCTGAGCCCCGGCGAGCTGCATCAGACCCGGTCTCACACCGAGGACGGCTTTCTTTGAGTGGACGCGTTAACACGTCTTTACATCAGACGACTCGTCTGTCTGTTTCTGCCGTCTCAGGGTGTTTCCTGTGACAGTGACTGATGCTCGTCATCCCACGACAGCCTCCAGCTTTCTGCCCGGCTGAACGATGAAAGAGGAAATCCATCTGCGGTGACAGCACACGTCCATCATCGTTCAGCCTGCGCTCTGATTGTCTCCTTTAAAGTAAACCTCTATTTACTGTCATCTCTCTCTTTCCTGGACAATAAACAGCTTCAGCCCGGAGGTAAAATCCTCCATGACTCCTGCCGTCGCTGCTCGCTCTCGCTTAATGTTTCTCCGAACAAATTAAATTCAGGGTGAAAGCACAATGACTCACTGTCACACAGAGTCTCTGCTGGAGAGAGAAAAAACCTCAACAAGCAGGCAGCTGAGTTTCCTGTAATTAAATGCTTTAATATCTGAAATTAAAGACGACATGCCGCATGCTTCCAGGGTCCTGTAATTTCTGAATAATTACCAGGAGTTTTCCCGTATCCTGTTCCTCCAAATATGTTTTTAATAATTAGCACCATGTAACGCTGCTTTTACAGGATCATTACATGAGACATGACCTTAATTTATCAAGCTCAAAACTGTCAAAGTCACACGGCTAAGTGCTGCGTGACACTTTTATCAACATTTCTAATATTTCAAAGAGCTGAGGAGCAGAGGTGGAGAGGCGGAGAGGAGGCAACCAGAGACGGAGGCCAGAAGGAAAGATAATATCTTTTTCAACTTGTTCCCTCCAACTCTTCAGATACAGAAGCCCAAAATATGCAGCTGTAGGTCCCCCTCTAGTTTGTTTTATTTCTGCACGCTGTCCTCTGGCCTGTTGTTTTGATGTGCCGTTGAAGTCCAGGAGACTGTGGCTAGATTCTCGTGGGACATAAACACTCAGAGTTGACTTATACACCTTTCCTACCGAAATTAGCACGTCGACATGGGTTTTATAGACCCGTGAAGACCCGCTTATAGAGGCCGATTGTCTCTTTTCCCATTGCCAGTGAAGTATCCTCCTGTTGGCCTCTTTTCTGCTGCGTCACCGTCTAACGTCACAAACCTGCCGGAGACAGGGTTAGTAACCAGTGAAGATGTTAGGGTGGTTAGGTCTTTATTGTATCTATTACTCATTCAGTCTGTTTACCAAACTCGGCGCCGACAAATTTTGAATGATGTTCGAGCGCTGCTCGGACGGAGACGGGTTGAATTTGTAGCTGAGATGACGAGGAGTCGCAGGAGTGACCAACGGAGCATAGCATCACGCGCGGGAAAGAAGGCGGAGATTAGCGTGTCGACACGGGTTTTTGTGTTCCCATCATTGCGGATCGGAGCCAAGTGATAATTACCCAGGTCTACTGGTCATTTGACCCGGGTCTGAATGCCGGGTGTTAACTGGTGTTAGTGGGTTTTTTAACCAGTGGGAAAACAGCTTTTTTTTTCAAGGTAAATTAAGTGCATGTTTTTAGTACTTCTTTAAAGCCAAGCCATGATCTCTTTCCTAAAAATAAAGTCCTTTTGGAGCCTCAAAGTATCAAAACTGTGACCGGTGGCAATTTAATCATGTGTCAATTTTTATTCCACATCCATAAGTTTCTCAGGAAGCTTTATTTTGAAAGTCCAACCTGATGTTGCATATTTATTATCACTAATCCGACAGTAATTGAAGCTAGAGGGCCACTGACCAAGCTGCTGTTTCTGACAGAAGGGCGAGTTGAATTTTTCTGGATGTCTTATACGAGATGCAAAGAGCATGCACGCTTTATAAAACTAAGGTACCTGCTGCCTTGTGCAACCAGAGGAGGATTACTTTTGATCACATCATCCCTCGTCTTTTGATATTTGCAACGTCCTTTGATTGTGCTCAGATGGTAGATCATTCTGACATTGAATACAGTATTTCAAATCACTTTAGACAGTCCTCTGTGATGAGATTGTATGATATGAAACATAATGGTCTGCATGAGAAACTGGTCTATAAATCATTCATGTAATGGCACTACGCTGTAACATCAACAAGAAGGCTAACACTGAAAACTGTTCTGACTGGCTGACATCTTCACAACAGCTGAGCTCAAACAGCATTTGGTTTTACAGGAAAGTGAGAAGCTCTTTAAAGCAGCTCAGGTCCTCTGTGATATAAAACCTGTCATGACACAACAGAAAGAGCAAACACCCTCCTGTGTAACGCAGCCTGACATGAACCCAGGTCGCGTGTCTCTGACGGGGTTCATCTTCTGAAGCTCAGAGAAGAAAAGGAGGTGAATCTGAGTTCAGTGTGTTACTACAAAAAGTCTGATATGAGAAGTGACGCTCCGTCAGCATCAGAGGAGGAGAATAAACCTGTTTGTTTTTTGTTTTCTTCTGAAGCGACTGGCTGTGATCTGAGACTTCAGACGGCTCTGAAGTGCTCCAACAGAAACTCAACAGTCGGATCACACAGACGCTACAGAGAAACATACACAGTTCAAGTATCCGCTGCAACACAAAGCTTATTCCAACAAGACCTCAAACCCATCTGACCGCGTAGGTAGATTGTTCATACCTGGTTAGTGTTCCCTAAGTTAGCGCCTCTACTGACGGCAGGCAACACGTCCTTATACCTGCATGTTGACACAAAACAGACTCGTGAAACAGACACGAGAATACAGTTGTTGAGTGATCACAGTTTATTTAGGTAAAGAGACCAAAACTACCTGTTTAGGTCTAAAAAAGGTGTGGTTAAAATAAGTACGCCAGTAACATTATTTAAATAATGTAAAACTGCGTGATGCTATGTAAGTGGGGCTACATAAGTAACTCTACGCAAGTGACGCTACGTATGTGGCGCAACGACTGTGACGCTACGTATGTGGCGCTACGTGAGTGACACTACGAAAGACACGATGCGTAAGAGGCGCTGCCTATGTAACGCTACATAAGAGGCGCTAAGTGTGTGACGTTACACAAGTGATGTTTAACCAGTGACGCTACGCAAGTGACACTAAAGACATGATGCTATGAAAGTGATGCTATTTGGACAACGTAAGTGACACGATGTACACTATGGCTCTGTTTGAAATGTCATAATATACTACATACTGCATACTGTGTTCGGCGGTAGTATGTGAGTAGCTGTTCACATTTATTTTGCAGTATGCAACGCCAGGCGCCAGTTTCTTGTTTTGGAAAAGCATAAGTAAACGACATCCCGCCAATAGCCGAAAGGTGCTTCTTTAGCTACAGAGCCCTTCTGCTCTTCTGCTGCCATCTGCCGCTGTGATGTTCCAGCGCTTTGCATTGTGGGATAAGGTAGGCGAGGTAGACTGGTCCAATGCATACTGGAGATTTTTTCCGAATCAGACATCCGTAGATTTTTGGCATACAGCACATCTTGTTTGCTTACTGCATACTACATTTTGGCCAACTCAGTACGTACTGCTAGTACAGTACGGCATTTCAAACACAGCCAATGTCAGTGAAGCTACAGAACTGACGCTTCTTCTGACGCTTTGTAACTGACGCTACATAATAATGATCGACACTAAGTGATGCTGCGTACATGATAGTACACTGGTACATTAAAAAAGTCAACATGGAGTTTCAGACTTAAGTACAGGTGATAATAAGCTCTAACTTACTTACTTACTAAGCTTAACCTACCTGTATATGCTCTCACATACTCGTACATGATGCACTGCAGTATAAATATGTACATTTCTGACCTTTAAAATACCTCTTCTTCTTCTCTAATTATTATATGTATTGACAATTTAAGTACATTACTCTGCCCGTCTGTTCAGATGCATTAGCTGCATCTGTTGTCTCCGTACTTGTACAATAAAGTTTAATCTAATCTAATCTAATTAGCACCTCCCTCTGGACTGGAGCAGCGCTGATCTGCATGTCGCCGGGAAAACAAAGATTTAATCAGATTTGTGATCTGGCTAATGAAGACACACGTCCGTGGCTGAGAGTAAATGAAAGTGTCTGAAATCTCATTTGGATTTTATCTTTAAAGGCGACACTTGAAATGACAAGTGTTGAGTTTTCTGAACTCCATCAGCTGGATCACAGAGAATAATTAGATCTGCGTTCGGATAAGAACATGAGAAACAAGTCTCCTAGAAACTGCAATTACATGTGCTAATGTGGAACATCAGATACATTTAAAGAGAAACACAACGCTGCCTTAGTTACTGTTATTAAATAGCATAATGAAGAATCTATTTCATTAATGTGTCTTCCAGTTGTTTCCTCTAATATCCTCTCACAGCAGCTGAAGCACCTTTTATGACCCGTTTAGACAACTCAAGCACTCGAGCGTTTGAGGTCCAAACCATCCACCTGACCTTTCACCTACAACCATTTTGTGGTGCATAACCGAGTACACAGTCCAGAAAAGGAGTACAGACAAAATCACCTTGACACACTGATTGGTTTGTCAACCGCCATTTTGAAGTGCTGAATTTGGCATTTTGGCCGCCGCCATGTTGGTTTTCTGGAGCCAGAAGTGACCACATTTAGAGGGTGGCGTAAAGAGGAGCCAGGGGTTGGAAAACACTGACAACACAAACACAGCTGAGAGGTTCAGCGTCCACAATTAGCTGCAGACACCTAACGAACAGCTAGCAGCAGCCTAGCCTTAATATAACCTAAACAGGACCGTACAGCTGTCATGAATAGAAAAACGAGCTATAGGGACCAAAAGTGTTTTTTGTACCAGGCTGTTAACATGTTTATTTCTGCTGTAAAGTTTAACATGGGGATCTATGGGGACTGACTCACTTTTGGAGCCAGCCTCAAGTGGCCACTTGAGGAACTGCAGGTTTTTACACATTGCTGCTAACGGCACTCATTCCATGCATCTCTGCCCATGGGTTTCCCCAATGCCCCGTTGTTTTAGCAGACTCGTGGCAGGTCCTGAGTCTATCGTCTGATCATTCTGACACTCAAATGGCATTTTACAGTAAAACTAATCAGACAAACTAATAAATACTGGGAGCATCTTGTTTCTCTTTTACGTCTAAACCATCAGTGCTGCTGTTATCTCTTTCCAACCAGATAAACAGACACGAGTTTAAAGCTAAATTTGGAAATAAAAAGCTGTAATTTTCATTTCACTGGGTTTACTTGGAGAGGGGAGAGTCCCCGTCCACCTGGGAGACAGGAAGAGTCTTTCTTATCATTGGTGTAGCATTTAATGCATCATCTTCATTAGAGAGCAATCCTTCAGTAAAACAAACTCTGCCTCAGATTTATAATCCAGGCAGCTGTGACCATCATTTTTCTCTCTAATTATTCTTGACAAAAAAATAGTCATGAGAATAAACACGACTGTAAAGATGTTTTATCAGGCTCTGCAGTGTGTTTGCCTCCACTGCTGCCCTCCACCTGATAAAAATATGCTTTATTGTCTCATTTCCCTGATCCTCAGAGTCTGAAATTAATATCAGAACAAATGCACTGATATCGTTTCCCCCTAAAAATAACTCGGACCTGTCCTCAGTCGGACTCTGCTCGCTGCCAACATTATTCATCGGAGACACAGACCAGCCGACGGCCAGAAATCGATACACTGAACTGTCCTCCTGCTGACTTTCTGAGCTGCGTCCAGTCCGGTCTGAGACCTGTCCCAGCCCGAGGACAGCGTGTGAAAACATGTCCCTCCTGCTGCTGGCTCAGGCTTCACGGCCAGCTGGTCCCGACGCAGCCAGCTGGCTTTTTGGCCTCTGAAAACCAGCCGACGCCAGCTCTCACCTGGTGTCAGCAAAGAGGACCACAAGCACATCCTCTCAGCTGGCTGGTCAGCATCCAGCCGCCAGCACAAACAAACAAACAAACAAACAAACATCCTTCAAGCTTTAAGTTTCATATTCTGTCCTCTTGCTGCTGAAGACGCCGAGCGTTCATCTCATCTCCGCCCCCCGGGGATTACATAAAGTGCTCAGCTTTAAGGACGGTCCTTCAGTTCGGCAACATTTCTCTGCACTCGTGTTCTGCCCATCAGCTCAGTGGAGTGTGGAGAGGAGCTGCTGCATTATGGATATAATACAGTCAGATATGGAAGTAGGTATGTGGGTGTTTGTCGCCCTCAGACAGTGCAGAGTGGAGGCATGTTGGAGGAGGATGTGAACTCGAGCAATAGACTGTGTGTTGCATGTGTGAACAGCTGTTTTGCAGTTTTCGGATTTTACAAATGCAGTAATTTGTTCTCTGAAAATGTTCAAACTTCAGCTCTTTGTCTAAAATCTCCTCCCACAGCTTTGAGTGACAGGTGGATGCTGCTAGCTGTCTGCTCGGTGTCACCTCAGCTCATCAGTCCCTGAACTTCTCTCAGCCGTGTGTGTGTTGTTGGTGCTTTAGAAGAATTTTTTCCTGAATATAAGGGACAAATAATTTGGTTTGTTGTGTGTGTTACTGTACTAACAGGCCGTCTAAGAGGTCGGTTACTCCCATTTTTCAGTAAGTTAAATTACTGTATTGATATGTTCGCATTAGCAGGTATTTGTGTCTGCACTCACTGTAGCTGTGACCCAATCCAGGGGCTGCAGCCTCAAGGCTGTCCCAATTCGAAGGCTCCTTTAGACAAATGCGTCCTCCGTTACCCCGGCTGCAAAGGATCCATCGGGGTCATCCTTCACAGCCCACTGTATCCCAAGATGCATTGCAAGGCCATTCAAATGAGATGGCGCACTTTATGGTTTCAACTCAATCGAATAGTTAGTGTTACTCATGTTTAAGAAAAAGAAAGGGCCCTTGAAACACATTATCTTTAAAATAATAGGTTAACTTATGCAACGTTAGTTATGCTAGCTAGTTAGCCCGCTAGCTACCTGTTGCTAGGCGACAAGAGCAGCATTTGGTGACGCAAGTTTAGACCAGACCGTCTCATTTCGGTTCGGCTTTAACGGTCTGCGCAGGCTATGAATGGAGCATCCTCCGTGGACCGCCTCCTTCGAAGGCTGCAGCCTGTGGATCGGGACTCAGCTAGTATTCGGCTTGTTAGCTGGTTCGTTAGCTGGTTCAGTCTTTTTCATACATTGATGTATTTGTGGCAGTGTGTGCATGGGAGTCAGGATTGTTGTTTCTTTTCCTTGTAGAGGAGACAGCAGGCCGTAGTGATGAGAAGACCGGTTATCTTCTGTTACCCAGTTCCTAATAATAATAACAATAATAATAATAACTTTATTTATAAAGCAAATTTAAAAACAAAGATGTCAGCAGCAGTGATGGTTCAGGCGTAAACGAAAAAACAGATGCTCCCAATATTTATTGGTTTGCCTGATTTGTTTTACTGTAAAATGCCATTTGAGTGTCAGAATGATCCGAGGACAGACTCAGGACCTGCCACGAGTCTGCTAAAAGAGCAGGGCAGAGGGGAAACCCATGGACAGAGATGCATGGAATGAGTCTCAATCAAACTGTGAGCTCCATCAGTGCAAAAACTGCACTTCCTCCAATTGCTTTGACAACCAAAGCAAAGCAAATGTTGTTGTTCACCTGCTGCTTGCTCACGTGTGTTCAAGCGTACGGCGAGTCCGCTCTCTGTCCCACAAGCTCTGTTCACTTCTTCAGTCTGATGAATAAAAAACTCCAGTCAGCTAGCACCTCAAAGAGAATCTCATTCTGCGAAAACATGATGGCTAACTTGCTAATTTAGCAGCTACTGAATTAGCCACACAGGGCACACAGGATTGTTTAGCTTGATACCTTAGCATTAGCCAACCCCTTATTCGTCTCCAGCTCCGACCTCTTGTCAAAATTGGGTCACTAATTTTGGCTGTTACCAAAATGCTCAATTACACAGTCTACTGTGTGCAGCACAAACCTCAGTGTGCGTGCCTTTAACTGAATGAGGTAGCTTTCTGTTGACAGCCATGGACACTACAATATGTAGGGTTAGAAATGAGCCGTTTTTAATTGCATTCTTAGTAAGATGTTTGCATCAAACAGTGATGTTATTAATGATCAGACAATGCACAGGCGCTCGATTAAAATAAAATGCTGGGTCTGTTCGTTTGAGAAAAGACGGGACAAGACGAGTCCTGAGACTTTGTGCCGGAGAGTCGACACCCAGTTTTAGTTCTTTGGAAGAACAGCAAATATAAGAGCTTTCATCAGCGGGCCGCAGGTTTAATCACCAACAGACAGAAATGTAGACATTAATTTAACAGATAATCTTTGAGATCATCACACTGAAGTAGAGGCTGTTTCTCTTTCTAAGTCAGTTTTTCTCACAGTGCCGAGTCGGCGGGGAATAACCCACAGAGACAGCCTCTCTCTCTGTCAGCAGCTGACAGCAGAAACAAGCTCCAGCAGCCTTTTCTGCATTGTAAGTATATTTTTACATGTTATTTATCTGGGCTGTCCCACTTTAATGCAGCCGGGCCTCAAACAGCGGCTGACCCAGTTGCTGCTGCGGAGCCTCAAACGTTCTCAGAGATCTTTATTTGAGCCGACGACTGTGATGATCGGAGAAGAACAGAATGGCTGTTAACTGCTGAGGAATCACACCTGTGAGCTGTGAAGGCTCGTCATGATGCTAAACATGTTTTTCATTCAATGCCTACATACGTAATGTTTTTGTAGCTTGTTTGTAGCTCAGTCTGTAGGGAACCGGAGGGTGGCCGGTTCAAGTCCCTGTGCGGACCAAGCATGGGAACTGGGACTGATAGCTGGAGAAGCGACAGTTCATTGCCGGGGCACTGTCGAGGCACCGACTCCTCCAACTGCTCGGGGCACATGTCCACGTGCAGCCCCCTCACTCCGACATCTCTCCATTTAATGCATGTCCATAGGCTCCTGTTTGTGTATATCGGGCCAGTGTGTGTGTAGCATGTCTGTAATAGCAGAGTGAAAAGCAGAGTGAATTTTGGCAGCTATTTTACTCTCTGTCTTGGGACAAAAATGCTGATTAGTTTGAATCACATTTTAGTCATTTTTAGACTTTTAGTCGACGAAAACGCAAAACATTTTAGTCCAGTAAAAAGTATTTTCTGTTAGTCAAAACGTTTTCTCGCTTTAAACTAAATCTGCTGTAAAGTGCCGCCTTTCATTTATTATTTCCTGACCATGTTCCCTGCGGGTCACATAGATCCTCAGCTGTGGTTCCATGTGTTTATGGAAACTTCTGGAACGTAACGTTCTGCATGTAAAGCCTCAGAATGAAGCCGTGCACTTACCATAGCACATGCTGCACATTCCTCTCTTGCCTGACTGCAGCAGCAGTGTCGTTTTTTACTGTAATAACTTTTATATTCATCATCACGTCTCATTTAAACAATCTGACTAAAGCAGACAGCCGATGATCGCTCCTTTAGTCCCGATCAGACAGAGCTGTAAAACGTGAGGCGCACAGAGCGGAAAAACGCGAGGCGCTCATCAACACAAAAGCAGCGTGCAAAAAGCATCTCGGTCACTGACAACAACTACAAAAAGCCCCCCCAGCTGCTCTGTCTGATCGGGAACTTAGTGTGGAAGAGGCGTCAAAACAACTTCCTGATACCTGTTCGTGTTGCGTGCGTTGTTGTCAAGCTGCCGCTTCAGGACATCCTCGCCTGTATGTCTGGGTCGGATTCAGGGGGATCTGCACGCCCCTCAACCAATTCAACCTGTTAGACGCACAGTGGGGAAATACGGATTTTAAATGTCGACCACTAACATCTCAGCCCGGTCTCTTCTCGTTAATGAAAACAAAACATACGTGTCGTCAGAGTTTTTAGTATCAAAGATCTATTTTTAGCTCGTCAACGTCTCGTCTTCATCATGGAAAAAAGGTCGTTGATGAACATTTATCGTCATAATTAACAGTCTCTCTCTCTAAGGTCTCTGCAGGGATCCTTTCTGTGACGTTGTCAGACACTTCAACAGTCTGACTGCGTTTTTAGTGGACGTACGTGCACGGATCAAGGATTACGTCGCAGCCATTACAGCCCAACTCACGGCTGCCAGCTGAAGCAATCTGCTGGAGCAACTCCAAAACTGTTTGTACCTTTAGTCATTCAAGTGCTCTGCCTACGCTGTCATTTGGGTTGCTAAAGTTTGACTCGTGATCTTTTTTTTTGTAATGTTTCTGTACATATTGATTGATGTTCGTGGTTTGGACAGTCTGATCCCAGCTTGGGATGGAGGCAGATAAAGTATGTGGAGTTGAAAGTATCTGGCAGGATTACATCTCAGCTGAGTCAGCACAGAGGAACCGACAGGATTCAAAGGGATGAAACAAACGCTGAAGTTCTGCAGAGAATAATTAGCTTCAGTCTCTGTTTGAGGAGGAGCCCCTTCCCAGCTGTCTCACTTGATTAGAGAGAGAGACAGTTTGTCAGAGAGACGGTCTGTTTACAGAGCTGGAAATATGAGGCTTTGTCAGATAGATGCAGCAACCTTCAGCAGGTATAATTGGTAACATGCCGCGGCTCAAACACATTAGCATATGAAAGGATGAGCTCTCAGCATCGAGGTGAAAACATAAAAACACAGTTTAACCGTTTCAGCTCATCACGCGGCTCCAGCAGCAGCCTGAATGAGATGTTGGATTTTCAGTTTGCTTCGACACGAGCTGCGAATCTTTACATCATTCATCTTCATCGCTGCCAGTCGTTAGCTGCAGCGTTAGCGTCTACGCGACATGTTTTAATTTATGGCCATGTGAAGCTGCTGCCTGCTCGTTCTTCCTCCTGATATCTATCCATCCTGCTGAAGGAAATCTCTCTCTGTCAGGTCGGATCATTACTCTGCTCTAATGATGAGCCGGAGCTGCTGCTTCGGTTCAGATGAAAGAAGCAGGAAGTCCTTTAACGACATGGACTCCTCTCAGGAAATGTGAGCAGTTAAAAAATTGTCTGTTGCTTTTTATTACACTAAATGTGTGTTTGACCTCTTTTACTGTAAAATATATTCTCTTCTAAAACAGGTCATGTCTTCCTCTGAGTGTATTTTCATTTCATCACTTCCTGTTTTATTTTGAAAATTTCCCATGTCTCTCGCTGTGAGGACGTATTTGAAGGCTGTCCCATTTCAAAGGCTCCTTCAGATGCAGCCTCTTTTTCCCGGGTCACGAAGGATCCATCCGGCGCATCCTTCGCAGCCCAATGTATCCCGAGATTTATTACGCACCAATTCAAGCAAGATGGCAGACTCTGGAACGGACAAGGAATAAACTTTTAGAAGTTAAAGTTGGTCGAATAGCTCACGATACAAATGTAAAAGATAACGAAAGGGGCCCTGAAACATCAACTTACCTTTAAATTAATTTTATGTCGTTAGAGTTCTTTGTTAAATTAATTTTATATATTTGTTATATTATATTTTATGACTGTCTTACTTCATGACCTGTTTGTTTTGCTTTGCTGCCTTTGTAAAGCACTTTGTAACTTCAATTTTGAAAAGTGCTCTATAAATAAAGGTTATTAAAAAAATAATAGTTACGTTACATCAGTTATGTTAGCTAGCTAGCCACCTGTTGCTAGGCAACAGGAGCTGCGTTGTGTTTGGTGACGCAAACAGGAAATCCTCCGTAGACCAGACCGCCTCATCTCAGTTCAGCCTCAGCGTCTACACAGGCTACGAATGACTCATCCGTCGTAGCTCGCGTCCTTTGAAGGATGCAGCCCCTGAATTGAGACACAACCTCTGTCTTTCAGATTACCTGCTCCCTGTGTTTTCGCCTCTTGTGTCAGCCTCTACCAAACTGTCCTCACCTGCGTCCCATTGTCGATATGCCCTCGGTCTTCCCTCTCATAGCCAGTTCGTTGTGTGTTCCTTCATGTCACCTCATCCCAGCCTTGTGTTCCTGGTGCTCATGAGTGATTTCTGTCATGTGATCGCTTCCTGTTTTCTGACTGTGGAGTTGTTTCTCTCTTGGACTGGAGATTAAACGTCTGCCTGCTTTTACTTTAGCTGCCTTGTGTTGAGGTGTGAGTCCATCACCTGTCAGATTTCATTACTGGTAAGTTTGTTCCCTTCATTAAATGCGTCATCTTTTGGTCGACAACATGGGTCTCTCTGGGGCTTCAATGTTTAGCCGATAAACTCGTCAATCAAGAGAGGAATAAATCGGCATGAATAAGAGAGGATTAAATCTTAAACCACTGCCTTGCAGAAATGAGCTATGTTTGAGATGATTTAAAAACAGGGTCTCCTACACAGTCTGACCGTCAAACATCAGTCGCTGTTTGATCTGTAAAATTACAAATAAACAAGAAGAAATGTAAAGATTAAAGACTGATGCAGGTTTGTTATCAGAAGCGTAGTCGGTCAGGCTTTAGCTCGCCTGGTGCTACAACAACCTGAGCTGTGATATAACTGTATTTTGTGACTTTTTTCTCACACTGTTCAGGGTAAAGGAATCATCAATAAAGACCGTAAAATTAAACTGTTCTCATCATCACCATTCTGCCTCTCAGAGCTGAGCTCTTCCTCCTCGTTCTCTGCCGAGTGAAGAGGAGGATTCAGCTCGATATCTTCAGCGGTGACGTGCGGCTCGGTCTGAGAGGAAACAGACGGTTCCCCCGAGAGCTCGGCTCAATACCGCTGATTACTGACCATTCTTTAAATAACAATACACTGCGACTGCAGGAGCGGATTTAATTGTTGGGTTTTTGGGGCGACTGTGAGGTGAGAGCACGGGCTCTTTATTGTGTGTGGGTGAGCGCCGGATTCCAGCAGGTTTGGAGGATTTATAGGGGAAGAAAATTAGCACCTTGTAGAGAGAAACAAGGAAATGTTAAGTGTAGCTGTTGCTTTACCTTTTTAAAGTAAACAGGAGTTGCAGCTAAACTCTCCCTGACAACACAGAGGATGTTTAAACTGATGTTTCTGGTGTTCAGGATGTGTTGTACATCTCTTCCTCCGGTCCTGTGATGGCACGATCATGTTTCCCATTTATTCCACATATCTATACATTTATAATAATCTGGTGATCACTATTAAGAGTGATATCTTAACAATTAGAAATCTATTAGAGGAAACACACAGGAGTCTTTTAAGAGAGAAAGGTCAGAGTGAGACTGTCACTGTCACTAACCACCCATGACCCCAAGATACTTGAACTCCTTCCCACCCAAAGGAAGCTCATCCGCCTCCCTGTGGAGGTTTTCGGGGGAACGTCCAACTGGGAGGAGACCCTGGGGTGGACCCAGAGCTCGCTGGAGGGATTATATGTCCTGGGAAAGCTCGGGATCCCCCAGGAGAAGCTGGGAAATGTTGCTAGGGAGAGGGATGTCTGGGCTAACTTGCTTAGCCTGCTGCCACCACGACCCGACCCCAGATAAGCGGAAGAACATGGATGGATGGACTTAGCAAAGTGAAAGCTGTAAACACTAACGTCCTGCTATTTTAATATTCCTTTCCTTAGCAGAAACATCCCGTTAGCTAAACCTTCCTTCCTTTCATTGCTTGCTGAACTTGTTTAAAGAGCAGCTCCAGTCATGTTTTAAGACACATAAAATGCTCTGCTTGAAAAAATAAATTGTGTCTGATTAGTTTTTTCTGCATAACACGTTTAATTACCTTAAAAAATCTCCCCGGGCATCTCCTCCTCCTTCTCCCTCATTAAAAACATTCCTAAATCCTACGTTTCTCCTTTCGTAAAATTACTGCCGAAAACAAAATGCGTCTCTGCCGTCGTTTAGCGGCAACTTGTTGAAACTTAGCTAGCTTGACATTTAGTAATTAGCAGCAGTAACATTTACGTTGGTAGTGAGTAGTGAGTTTGCAACAATGACCATTAAAGCTGGCTCGCACATCACCGACGTGGTTGTACATAATGCATAGCATCACCCCGTCCGTTAACGGGATTGGCTCCTTAGGTTTGTGACGTCTCAAACCTGCCAGTCTGAAAACGTGTTGTTCAGCCTGTCCTTGGTACACTGCAGTTTAAAAGCAGACGAGCAGCAGGAGATGATGTTGTCCCTGATATGTCATGTAGCACACGAAGAACACCACATGGAGATGTTTACAAGGTTAAACACTGGATTTTACCTGGAGGAGGTCTTTGATATATTTGCAAACACCCTGATTTTCCTAAATACTTTACTTCTGTACCTGTTCTGGCCGGTTCAGGATTTTAAACTAGCCTATATCTCCTTAACAGGGCTCCGCTTCTTGGCTCACACATAGATCCAAGAATCACAACTGCAGCCGCTTATTGTGTTGTCCTCATTCGACCATTTATTAGCAAAACAAAATAAACAGAGGTTGTAGTATCATCTACATGAGGTCAAAAGACTGTGCTGATGCCCCGTCCTCTTCCACACATCTCACATATCTGCTCAAAAAACAAAAGAACACCGAGACTCAGTCCCGCCTTCCTGCTTCCCCGCAGCTGACTATCAGCTGATTAATCACAACAAAATTAATTGTTTACAATAATAAAACAAAGGATTGACATTGCCCCGGTAAATACATAAATATATCATTTGTAAACGCAAAATGGCTCTAACAGTACCTGTCAGCCAGAAACATATTTTCCCCTTGCTGTCCAGAGCAGCCAGTAGCTAAGACTTAATGTGTTCCTGTTTTAAGACCTTTACTGTTACAAATGTGCAGTGTGACATTAATATGCACGTATTGAAGAAATAACTGGTATAGAATAACTTCCACTGGCTTTTTGTTCTTGGCAATGTAGCTACAGCAACTTTTTTAGAAAGAGTTTTACTGAACCAGGCGAAAAAGCTCTCCGATAGCAAACCTTTTCCTTACTGTCAGTCAGCAGGCTAGCTTGGTTGCTAACCGTATGTTAGATCCCACAGGACATTCAAAAGAGACATTTGCAGCATTAACTCTCGTAACCGTTTGTAAACCATGTCTCTGTTGTGTAGCAGTGTATACTCTGGCAGAAGAGCTTAAATACAAGCGGATGACAACACAAGGCTAATAAGCTATGTTAGCATCCTCCATTTTTGACTGTTAGCTATCTCCAGACAGATTGCTAAGTCCTTCATCTTAGTCGTTTACTCTTTAAGTCTCTCACACATTCAGACTTTATTTCCTCCTCAGTTTTTATCATTGAGGTTCAGCACAGCGCCAGATGTTAGATTAACAGTCCTCCTCCAGTCTCAGCTCCGTCCATTGCTCACAGTGGAGTCCTCTGAGTATCTGTTTGCCTCCTGGGAAGCACTTTAACAGGATTTATGGGAGATTTTCTGTCCTGCTGATATATTTTGGCCAGCTCGCCGGGTTTCCACTTCACGGGGGGTTCTTTGAAGTGGGCTCTCCATCCTCCATCATTTTGTAATTATGAGGGCCAAACAGAAAGTGATGCCGCCCTGTGCTGGAGTAAACGCTGCTGGATGGAAGCGAACAGACAGAAGCGATCAACAGAAGTGTCCGTTTCAAAGCATTTAAAGTGGTCGTCCGTCGGCTGAGGGAGAGGCTGGAGGTTTTTAAACATCAGGCTGCAGAGGATTCAACTCTGCTTTCTGCAAAGGATGCAAACGTCACTACGGCTGACCGGAATGCTTCAAAGCTTCAATCGTTGCCATGGTAATAGACAGCATCTTTTTAACCCCTCCAAAATAACATTGAGCTTATTGAAATAGTAACCCAACATTAATCATTGTAGTGACTCAATAAGACGCTGAGCTGTGGACGGGTGAACACGTTTCAGACGCATGTTCTGGGATGAAAATAAATCAATGTCCCTGCACTGTTCGTCTGTCGATTCTGTGATCCATTTAATCGCCTTTCTTTGTCGGCATTCAAAGTTAATTAAGCGGATTTCAAAGTCCGTTATATTGCAGCATAGTTTCTGTTCATCAAACATAAAGCAAGCTGAAAAGTAACACGAGACTCACCTGCTCCTCATCACTGGGGGGTTACCTATATGCACTCCTAAGCTGCTTTCTCACTGGTCAAAAAACACGTTAACACCCGGCTTTGTTGCTTAATGGGAAAGTTTACAATCGGCATTCAGACCCGGGTAATTATCGCCTCGGGAATGGGACGATGGGAACACAAAACCCGGGTCGTAGAGTAGTATAGTAGATTACTGTTTACTCGCAACACTTGCAGAGAGCGGTAAACGTGTCACTAACTCGGCGCTGCTTGGGATTTTTTCCACGAAAGTTGCTTCAAACACCCGGTCTGTAATAATATTATATACTGCAAATGCAAAGGCTTTGATCAGTGGGCCATAGGCTCAGTCACCATTGTGTTACCTCATTCGGCGATACATAGAGACTTAACAGACATTTATTTACATGAAAATCTCTGAGATTATTACTTTAAAAGACGGGTCAAAAACAGATTCCGGTCCTCTTCAGTGGTGGAGACGAGCTGGCAACTGTAACCAAGCGCTTGCTTTGCATCCACTTCAACCCCTTCGGAGCGCATTTTTTCAAAAGCTGGATTTAGTGTAAGTAAACCTAGAAATTTGCCCCGTCGTCGTAGCAAAGCTTTGAATACAATCGAATGATTGGTGCCGAAGCTTTGACGCCCAAAAAGAGATATTCAGGACAGCCCTGGACGGCACCACAAAGTGTTCTTGCAGGGGCAGGCGGGAAGTTGGTTAAACTAGATAGTAATCTGTGCTCTGATGTGGCTGCAGCAGCAAAGTACAGACAGAAGCAGAACAGATGCAGCAGAAGCTGAAGACAAACAGAAAACCAAACGCTGAAGGAAAATTATGATGCTAAAAACTTTCATCGCCCTGCTGGCAGAGAAAACGCTTTTACTT
This sequence comes from Semicossyphus pulcher, assembly GCF_022749685.1. Classification (NCBI taxonomy): domain Eukaryota; kingdom Metazoa; phylum Chordata; class Actinopteri; order Labriformes; family Labridae; genus Semicossyphus; species Semicossyphus pulcher. The sequence goes on from NW_027211759.1 coordinate 3,379,174, forward strand.
TCAGCCCCTTTGAAAACAGAGTTTCAAAAGTAGCGTCTCAATTAAATGTAATAATCATGACTAAATGAGCAAAAATCAAAGTTAGTGTTTGGAGAAAAACACCTTTAGTTTATACTTGTTGATATTTTAACACACAAAACCAGCTCGTGTGTTCTCTGAGTGATAAAAAACAACTGTTGTCAAACATTTCAAAGAAAAATTGAGAAAAAAAGAGGATTTTAATAAATTACCAAAAGCCCCGAAGAAGAAAACATACGATAAATCTGCCTTTCATAACTCAAACTGAGGAGAAGTTAGAGGACAGTTGTTTCATCACCTGTCCCATTTCTTTACTGTAAAATAATCTGGAATAAATCTGAAGTCTGGATGAAAGTTGACCTTCAGCAGGACCGATGTGATTAAAATACCTGGGGGAAATATTAATGGTCTGCAGAGGACGCTTCCTTTCACGCCTTACAATCACTTTATCATGTCGTGCAGCACTGTTTAGCCTTCCCACTGAGCCCACCTGTGACCTCCTCCTCTGTGCAAAGGTGAACACGACTCGCAGCTTGACCCCGCCTGCAGAGCAAACACAACAAGCTGAAGTGGAAGATGATACACGAGGAGGTTTTCAGGGCATGGACGCAGGAAGTACGAGTGCTGAGGGGGCTGCAGCACAGAGAGTCAGGCAAATGTTTAAACTTGTGTTTTTTAACTGGGATAAACACAGTAGGTGTTTAAATATATATTTCATATGCATTAAGATCAGTATGGAAAGTCTACTTAAAGAATACTTCATGCAAAGTGCTCTTGATTATCCAGCCAAACTGATCAAACTGGTAACGCAGAGTTGCTTTGTGAAGGTTTGGGAGGTGCAGTTAATCACAGAGAGGTGGACTTGAGACTTCGTGACTTCGACTCGAGTCGACTCGGGTCACTGTTTGGATGACTTGTGACTTGACTTGACAAAATAAATGACTTGAGACTTGACTTGAGGCATGATGACTCAGATGACTTGCGTGTGTTCATAAGTTTGAATGTTAGCTGTTAAATATAAAATGATCAAATTCAATGTTGTCAAGTTTCTTTCTAACTATCAAGTATGTACGCAGCACAAACTGGGAATCATGATTGGACGACTCAAAAAGCTCCCCGGTATGTGATCATCATGATTGGATGACTGGCTGTCAGTCAAACTCCTCGCTATGGCAACACGCAACATCAAAGCCCCCAAAGAGAAGCCTCATCAGTCGTACTCGTTACTCCTCAACACGGTCTCAGAGCAGACCATCATCATGGCTGCGTCTGTGCCAAGATAACACAGATACAATTCACTGTCATACTTTTTGAACAGGTTATATAAATTGGCCAATAATATCATTATTAGACGGGCTGCTAACACCTTGTGTTTTCTCTTTATAAAGACCGGATACTACAGGTAAGAGTGCTGGATCTTGGGTGGAAGACTGTTTGGGCCCTGACCCTTCGAGATTTGGGATGAAGATTCAGCCTGAATGAGGCCCCGAGAGTTTCCTCCCTTTACAAAAAAACACCTCCACTCTTTAGAATATAATACGTGAAATATGATATGATTAAATATGATTGATTCTCCACTGAAACGGTTGAAATCAATCATCATATTCGGTCTGTAGCTGTCAGGATGTCTGATATTTAATCATTCTCTGCAGGATGACGTGTCTCTGTGATTGAACGCTGACATTTCACGGCGACTCGATGTGACGATGTTCAGATTTAGTTTCAGACGCATCTCTGTGACTCTCAGCTGATCTCAGGTCAGATCTGTTCTCCGTCCCATCATCCTCTGCAGCTCTCCCTCCGCACTGATGCTCATTGGTCCTGACAGCTCCCCGCTGCCGATTGGTCTACTAACCCCGGCCCCTCTCTCTCCTCCCCCCTCCTCGGGGCGATCATCCCGCCTGACTGCAGATCAGCTGAAAACCTGCTGCCTGTCACCACACTGTCACACAGAGAGAGACAGTGAACGCACCACTATCATTCAGTCACTGCAGCGGAGCAGTAACAGGAGGACAGATGTCCAGTTCAGCAAATCAACAATCATTTATCTCGTTACGTTACAGAGCTGAGGCGACGTTACCGTGCCTCTGCCCTCTACTGCTCTAGATGTTCAGACATGTATATCCTCCCCGTGGTTTAAACGAGTAGTCTCAGCAGATCCTCCAATTGTCTTTATTTATGAGAACGAGACGAGAAAACGTATTAAACTTTATGTCTGTGTGTTATATATGGATCTCGTGACAGGACATGATTAGCCTAGCTTAGCTAGACTGGAAACAGGGAAACGGCTAGCCCGGCTAGGTCAAAGTTCAACAACACACTCTCCAGTCCCTCTGAAGCTTTCTCGTGAACACGTCGTATCCTGTGATAACTCTACGACAGCCACAGCAGCTTGTTCAGTAGTCGTATTCTTTCAAATGTGACGCTGTAGATATTACTCTAGTGTCATTTCTGGATGCTGTCTGCTAACGTAAAGCTTTGATGCGCTGTTAAAGTCAGGACACGTGCTCTGATGTTTCGGGGTGGCTACCGGAGGTGATGAATGGGTGAAACAAACATAGAGCGTTCATCCAGAGGACCGGGGTTTGATTCATGTGTGAAAGCAATCGTCAGTGGCGACTTCTTTTGTTAACTTTTTTTAAAATGTGTATTTGAAATATAATTATTTTGGTCTTTGCTTTATGAGATAGAAAGCTGCAGGAGGAGAGAGTGGGTCCACGAGTTGGAGAACGACCCGGGCCGATGCGTCGAGGACTGCTCCGACACGGTGCGTCTGCTCGACTGACTGAGCTAAACTGAGCGGATTTTTATGCCACATAATGTTTGTCAGTTATGTTCAATGTTAATACTTTTTTAATCATAAGAGACATGTGGTTCTTCTTTCACCAGAACATCTTCATATCCGCATTTAATATTTGTTTGTGTTCGTGTTATAAAACGTGTAAGTAACGAAGCGAGTTTGCAGGCGAATCTGTGCAAGCAGGCAAATTAATGACATCAACACAAAGGAGAAACTACATATATGCATACATGCACATATAATACTGTATAGAACATAGAAGTACTAATAATAGTAGCTGCAGTTTGTGTTTCGTGAACGCTCATGCAGCCGGTGAGGAGGCGGGCAGTGTGCCGGTAATCACCTCCATCAGCTGTGCGTCACAGCTGCAGCTCCAACTGTGCTCATAAGAGGCTAAATCAGCTAAACTCCCATTACTAACAGCACAGTTCACCTTTTACTCTCACCTCACTTAGTCCCTCTGCTTCACAGCTCCCCCCCCCCCCCCCCCCACAGTTTGGAAACACCTGGTTCAGAGCTCGGTTAGGTGAGTTAAGAGCCTGCTGCATCAGCACCGATTCTGTGGCTTAACTAGTGACCTGAATATAAGAGTAAACACATGTTATTGTAACAAACAGCTGACAGCCAATCAGAGAGCAACAAGGCTGCTCTGTAACATCGGGGGAGGAAATTATTTAGTATTTAAGTAGAAACAAGTCATCACTAAGTTGCTAAAGTGCATTGTACCTGTTCATGATGTCACTTCCTGCGTGTGTGTGTGTGTGTGTGTGTGTGAGTGTGTGAGAGAGTCACACTAACAGTCTGCAGAGATCAAGCAGCTTTTCACTGCCTTTTCCTTTAAGCTGACCTCTGACCTGCGCCGCGCCGCCGCTCATTTAAAACACATCATTAAGACGAGGAGGCGAGACGAGGACGAGCCGCCGCTTTCCTTCGGCGTGCTAAATTAAGAGAGGGGTATAGAGAGCAGAGCGGTGGCATTTCAGTGGCATTTCAATTTGTTCTCTCGATAAAAACACTTTTATACCCTTCAGCAAAACCTGCACACTGACTCAGATCAGGTTTATTCATCAGAGACATTAATGCCTTCCTTCCTGTGAGGAATTACTTTTCGGTCAGTCGCACAAACTGCAGAGATCCAGTCCGTACACGCAGCACGATGTAATGATAATGTACGTGTTGTGTGTGAAGCAGCTGCCACAAAAAATACTTACACTTTTTACAAGCAGACATCGTCGGGGCTGATCAAGAAGCCAAGGTGGAGATGAACACACGCCTCTCTCCTCCTTCCACCCTCAAATAATTCATTTGTTTGGGGCTGGAGCCGATCCCAGCTGTCACTGGGCGAGAGGCCGGGTTACACCTGCACTGATCACCTGTCAATCACAGGGCTGACACACAGAGACAGACGACCTTTCACGCTACCATTCACACCTACGGGCAATAGAGTCACCAGTGAACCCAACGAGCATGTCTTTGGACTGTGGGAGGAAGCTGGAGTACCCGGCCGTCTCTCCGTCCACCAGGCAGACCGCTCTACGAGCCTCTGCTGCACCCGACGTGACGGCTGAGCAGCGGCTCCGTGTCGGCAGACGCCTGTCAGCGAGCATCACGTCCTGCGGCGAGCGAGGAGCGCCGCCCTCCCACAGCTTAACCCCAAAATGTCACGGCGACGCTCGGCTGCCCCCCGAGAGTTGAAGAGACCATCTGAGCAGCTGCTTGACGATAATGTGGACGAGCAACGTTAGCGAAGACATGCTGTGACATCACCGTCCCGAGGCCCCGAGAGAAACGACGCAACACGTTTTCATGTTGACCCGGCGTCCTGCGAGCATCCGCAGCCTGCAGCGGGAACCATCAGGATCCATGAAACAGCTCCGTCAGGTTCACACATGTGGAGCGAGACGAACACGTCGTGCACAGAAAGCACTGGCAGAAGAAAAGTGAGGTGTTAGGAGAGCAGGCCACTCTCTGCTGTCTACCACTGCTAATAGTACTTTGATTAACTCATTTATGGAAGAGAAAAAACAGAACAACTCTTAGGAGTTTTACTTGTGAGGGGAAAAAAGGGACACGGTGATGAAAGCGCCGGTGAAGGCCCCGTCCAGGTGACAGCCTCCTCCGCACAGGAAGAGAAGCATTGAGCTGAGAGCCGCGGGCTCGGCGGGGCGAGCTGTCATTTGTTTGTCTGCCTGGAAAAATGCTGTTAAGAGGTTTTGTCTGTGTAGTTGAATTACTTTGTCTTTTCTTTCCCTGAAGCGTCTGAAGTAAAGAGAATCAGACACAGAACAGACACAGAAAAGGTCTGTTTAACAAACGTCTGTCAGAAAGCAGACAGCGAGGCGTCGGTCCAGGTTTAACCGGCAAAGGAGGCCTGTTTGCCGATAACACGCGGATCCCACGTCCTGCAGAGAGATTGACACCTGCAGCAGCTTTTAAATGTTAATCTGCTGCTGACTGACTGTGTTATTAGTTATTTTCTGTCAGTCTGCAGTGTTTCCTGAAGACACAAACAACAGGAAGCAGCGTGCCTCTGCTTCTTAAAGCCAGCAGGGACCTGAGACTCAAACCAGCAACCAGCCGGCTTCGAGCTGTCAGGCTTCAGGTCGCAGAGAAGCACAAACACACAGGACCGTCGTACGTTTAAGAAGGCTTTGTTATAAACTAAAGTACAATTTAACAGACAGACAGCTGGAGGACGCATTATAATCACTTAGGATAAGTAGCGATGCTACACCATAAAATAAGTCTTGTGTTCAAACTCTCAAAGCTGCGATAGGCAACTTTAGAAAGTACACCACTGGAGAAACGTGAGGCCACCTCACCCGAACACATGAACTCATGCTCTGCCTGACTCGTGGTGCAGGACGAGTCCACAGGAGAGCACTGGAGAGAGCAGAGCAGTGCATCATCGCCTCGCTGACCGGGTCCCTCTCCCTTTCTCTGACAGTCTTCTGCAGCTAGCCTGCTGCTTTCAGCTCGTAGCAGAGTTCGGTCGTGTGCAACGAGTGCACAGGAAGGGTGCAAAGAGTGGGAAGGTAGACGGCTCAGCAGCTGAGCAGGCAGGGAAGCAGTCCGATCATTTCATGCAGTCAAAATGAAATGACTGTACGGATTGGCTTTGGGTAATACAAGAAGGATGGTGTATTACTTTTCATATGTGAAGCCTGTGAGAGGAAGAAGGAGAAGTACACGGAGCTGTCTGCAGCTTTTAGGGTGGAAGACATCCACCTACCACGTGGAAGTCGGCTGCAGAGGGTTTGTGGGAAACAACTCCTGAGAACACTCGGAGTCACCGGTCTCAAGCAGAGGAAGGCCCTGAAGGAACATGCTGAGGAGGCGGAGCGATTGAGTTTTTGGCTTCGGCTTAAAAGGAACGACACAAAGTGGGGCGGGAAAGGATCCTAGGGTCAGCTGCAGGGAGCGGTAGGGAGACCGCTGCCCCACCACACGGAGATGTTTTGTGAAGGGTTGCTCCCAGCAGCTGGCCCTGAGGTGCACCAGGCAGCAATGCCCTGCAGGTAAATAGTATCTGTGCTTCCATCGAAGTACAGGATTTTACAAACTTTAACCCCTGAACTTTCACTTCACAGAATTTAATTTAAATATTTAAGTTTGGGTTATACGACGTTATGTAGTGTGTCAGGAATCAAGTTTATGTCGCAGATTGTGCTTCTGAAATGATGAGCTGACAGACACCGTTCATTATAGTTTCAGTAAACCGAACATCTTTGGAGTTTGGACTGTTGGTCAGAGAAAACAAGACGTCTGCAGCATCTGTCACTAATTTATGACATTTTAAAGACAATAAATAAATAAAAAACAGTTCGAATAATAAACTCCTGTTGATTTCAGATCCATCTGAACAAGAATCCTCTCCAGCAGTACTTTGAGCGCGTCAGCTCAGAGTGCTGACGGCCGAGCAGCAGAGAGGAAGAGACGAGTGTGGGAGTGTTCAGGAAACACTAATGAAGCATGAAGTGTGTTGCACTGACAAAGGAAGAAGAAGAAGAAGATGGCTGCTTTGCTTATAAGAGCGAGCCTCCCGAGACGACAGCTCCTCCTCCGACGACTCGTTCATGCAGCAACGATTTCCATCTGCAGCCTGCAAATGTCAGGTTCCCGTCTCCGCTCGTCAGCGTCGCTCCACGCCGTGACTCAACGCACCGCCACATCACCGACGCACTTCACAACATGTCAGAGGGGGAGGGGCGGGACGAGAGCCGGGCCTCCAGCTGAACTGAAAGATCAGGGAGCAGAGAGGACGTCACTGCTGCCTCTGAGCAAGGCGTCTCACCTCCACGCTGCTGCAGGAGGAACAGGCAGGTAGAGTCTGCATTCACAGCAACTGTTTCAAGTGACAAACTGTGAATAAATCACAGAATAAAACACAATCATGTAGCTGTCGTCTCATGGAGCTGAGGATTTGCAGCTTTTCTCTGTTTTTCTGTGTAAACTGAATATATCTGAAAATCATTTTGCTGTTATTTTATTTGTTACAGATCAAACTTTTAAAATGTAAATGTGTCTGAGTTAAGACTTCAGGGTGTTTGCACAAACATCATCAACCTCCTCAGGTGAAACACTGAGTCATATTCAAACACTCTGAGCAAAGAGTTCCTGTTGTTTTTTTTAACGAGTAAATAAATGAGAGAAATTCACTCAGAACCAGAGACCTGATCGTCCCGCTGTCATGCTGCCTGTGGGGTTACCAAGACACGAGAACAAAGAGGTCTACACAGGAAGCAGGATGTCTACTCGTTGGCTGCTAACATGCTAACATCCAAACCCCGGTTTGGGCAAGGTGGGCCTTTCTGTGCATGCGTGGGTTCCCTCCGGGGTCTCCAGCTTCCTCACAGTCCAAAGACATGCTCGTAAGGTTAATTGGTGACTCTAAATTGCCCATAGGTGTGGGTGTGATTGCGAAAGGTTGTCTGTTTCTATATGTCAGCCCTGTGATTAACTGGCGCCCCGCCCTTCGCCCAATGATAGGATAGGCTCCAGCCCCCTGCGACCCTAAACAGGATAAGCGATGTAGATAATGGATTGATGGACACAAGCAATTAAAACAACAAAGACTAAGAGGAGCCACGACAACGAGCAGTTTGTGTACAATGAACTTTTGTTTGACAACATTTCTCCTTCCAGATCAATTATTCTCGTTTATTTGCAGAAAACGACGACTGGTTAAGAAGCTGGAATAATGCAAAGAAAACAAGTTCATGTTTAAACAACAGAATACTAAAGTTTTAAGGTATTTTGTAGGACACAAGAAGCTAATATGTCTACTCGTTCTGTAAACCTCAAGACATTTAGAGACCAATAAAGATTTTAATTTGCAGCAGACGAAAACAAGTTACATCCGCTGAGAAGACTAAAAAAGTCCGTCACTTCCTGTCCTGCAAACGGACCGGCCTGAGGTCTGCAGCCAGACCCCTCTCAGCTCATGCATCTCTGCATGCTCCCCACCTGTCTGTCACAGAGCTGCTGGGTGACATGCTCAGCTTTGATTGATGGCTTGTGACCGTCCCTCTTCCTCTTGATCACATTCAGGAGGTTTCAATGGTTCACGTCTGAATTGGGCGCCCATGACATGAAGAGAGAGACGCTGATTTAAGGAACATTTGGAGAGGTCTCTTTCCGGAGATGCGCATTTCAAGATATTTACCACCCAATCTCTACTGTGCAATTTTATCTGTGCTATTACCTTTTCATATGAAATGTTTAATCCACAGTATTTCACTTCATCACATCAATATGCTACACAACGTTTTGGGATCCAGGAAGTACATATAATGTTCTCTCATCTTAATGATGACACATGAATGTAAAGTTGTGAATCATCCTGAACCGATCGTGACTGTCAACCGATCCAAACGTTAACATCGACATTGCGGTGACGCTTCAGGAAAATTCAGGAGAACACCAAAGTCATGAGAATGTGTCCTCTGGGAGACACGACTATAATTCTTGCGATATTGTAGTCTGGACTTAAGTGTTGGACTGACAGACCGTCAGACAGACACTGTGATGTTGTTAGCATGTTTGAAAGCTAGAGAACCAGGGGAATAACGCTGAGCTGACTGTCAATCACAAACTCTTTGTATCTGCCTTTAAAAGAATCAAACAGTGACAAATCTGCTTTGTGCTATAATCTCTTTATCCTGCAGCACAGACACTCAGTGACTGACAGAATCCACTGAAGGACCATCTTCAGTGACTGTAAACACACACACAGCAGATCTATGAAAGCAGAGGGAGACGGGTGGAGATGGATCGGTTGCTGGTGATGAATGAGCTGCAGCAGCTTTGACATTCACAAGGACGGGAAACAACGCATGTTCAACTCCCACCGGAGGAGGAGGAGGACGAGGAGTTCAAGTTCACTGAGATTCTCCTCTTAAGTTAACAAGATGAGGAAGAAGAGGAGATAGACGAGGAGAAGATGAAGAGGGAGAGAAGATAGCTGTGTCTCAATTCAGGGGCTGCTTCCTTCGAAGGACGCAGCCTATACGGAGGATGACTCATTTGCAGCCTGTGTAGACGCTAAGGCCAAACTGAAATGAGACGGTCTGGTTTACGGAGGAGTTCCTGTTTGAATTGTCACACAATGAATCTTGGGATACGTGAGGCCGCGAGGCATGAAGCTGATGGATCCTTCGTGGCCCCGGGAAAAGGAGGACGCATTTGCCGGCCGCATCTGAAGGCCTCCTCCATGTTAACAGATGGGACATGAGTCAAACTACAAAATCAAAATACACGTCAAATACATTTTTCTCAAACATGGTTTCTGTCATTAAAGTTAGTTCTTATCATGCTGATTTATGTCCAAGTGTTCATTTTTCTGACAAGTTTACTTTTAATTAGTTATTTGATGCTGTCAAAATGATGATTGACAGCTCTGTTGACCAATCTGGCTCCTGCAGCCAATCAGTTCTGGATTAGCAGAGCGGAGGACGATCGGCGAGAGGAGACGTAACTAAAACAATCACTACAGTCATTGAAGTTTACATACCTGAGACCGTTAACCTCAGACCAACACAGATGGAGACGCGTCGTCCATCTATATAAACAGTCATCTGTATAAACATGACAACAAATTAATGATAATGTTGTGGAAATAATCAATTGTTTTATGACAGGTTTGCCATTTCAATTTAGTATGCAAACAAAGTGTGCCAAAAATCCCTGGATGTCGCATCGATTCGGAAACAATCTCTAGTATGCATCGGACCAGTCGGCCTCACCTACCCACAATGCAAAGCGCTGGAACGTCACAACGGCAGTTGAAATTGCAGGCGGCAGCAGAAGAGCAGAAGGAGGCTCGATAGCTAAAGAAGCAGTATGTAGTATGTAGTATGGAATTTCGAACACAACAATAGATCGACTAGTATCAAGGGTCAAAGGTCAGGGTTGACAGGTGCACAGGGTTAAACCTCCTCTGTGCAGTGACAGACCCTATGTTCTCTCTCATACATTTACTTTCTACTTCAGCATGTCCTGCAGCTTGAATTACAATGCACGTACTTTGCATTCAGTGTGCACACAGGGACATGCTACTACATAACATAAGGCCTTGAACTTTGACCCTTTTGCTCATACATACGTCGCAGTGTGTGTTTGAACTGCCAAAGACAATGATGGTGCACTTCTACACCGCCATCGTTGAGTCCATCCTCACCTGCTCCATCACCATCTGGTACGCTGCTGCTACTGCCAGGGACAAGGGCAGGCTGCAGCGTATCATCCGCCCTGCAGAGAGGGTGAGTGGCTGCAATCTGCCATCTCCCGAGGACCTGTACACCTCCAGGACCCTGAGGCGTACAGGTAAGATTGTGGCCGACCCCTCTCACCCCGGTCACAGTCTCTTTGAGACCCTCTTCTCTGGCAAGAGGCTGCGCTCCCTCAGGACCAAAACCTCCCGACACAAGAACAGTTTCTTCCCCTCTGCTGCCAGCCTCGTCACCAAGGCCCCGACCCCACCCTCCCCCCCACGTGACATGGACTCTCATCCAGCCCCTCAGTCCCTTAAAGAGTCTGTAATTCAGACTATGTGTTACATTAATGCACACTGGACTTATATTGTCTATACGCTGCACTATTTTAAAATTAATACTGTAAGCTCTTTGCACCGTTCAATATCCTGCACACCTGTACAGTTTTCAATCACACCTGTTGTACATATTTTGTACTATGTGTATTATACGTATTGCTTTTTATATTTGTATTCTTATTCCTATTTTTTATCTTATTCTATTTAAGTCTTTTACTTTTATTCTTCTGTGTTAATTGTTCTGCACCAACATCACCGAACACCATGTGTAAACCTACTTAAACAATAAACCTGATTCTGATTCTGATTCTGTATATTGATAAAAATGGTTGCCTTGGAGATTTTAACTGTATTCACAACACATACTGTCGGAGGTCAGCCTCAGAGTTTTATTGTTGCTACTTTAGAATATATATAAATACAGATTATGATTGATTTTGTATTCTTCCTGCTTTTGTGTGGATGAAGACAAAAGGAGGAATCAAATCTCCACCCGGCTGTAAATGTGTCCATCTTTAAAACATCATACTGTCTCTTTTACACGTCTGCTCCACACGCTCCTCCACCCTCTGCAGCTTGTGTTTCAGGTGTCAGCCGCTTCCTCCAGCCGTGTGAATCCCAGCGTCACCGGCTCAGGTCCTGATTGGTGTATTGGTGGACGGCAGCCCTACAGCCGTCCGCTTACGTAACAATAATTATTGTGACCCGTCTCTGGCTCCTCGGTGTTATTCTGGATCTGGTTCAGGACACGCTCAAGGAGGAGAAACCCTCCGCTGTGAGTCACAGCAGCCGGGGGCAGCGATGCTGACCTGACCGGTCTAATGGGGAGAAGTTCAAACACTTTGGCTGCATTCCAGTTCACACAGAAGATTTAGTTTGTCCTAATATATGTATGTCAAATGCAGAATGCCAAACATGGTGTATCCACCACATCCGGCTGCATATTCGTCGCATGCTAGCATGTTTTTTTTTTACTGTGTTGACCCACAATCCTTTGCCCAGCAGAAATATGTCAAAACAAACTGAGCAGCAGACAGAAAAGACAGACGGACACCGACACGTAAGAGACATTGCTAAACTAAAATCTGTTGTCTCACACAGGTTGAGTTAGAGATGCTTATTCAGGCTTTTGTTTCTTCCAGGCTTTACGACTGTAAATCCCTTTTCACCTGCCTCAGTGAGTCCTCCCTCGACCGTCTACAAATGGTCCAGAACGCTGCTGCAAGGCTGTTGACTAGTTCTTGCGGGTCGACTCACATTACACCCGTCTTATTCTCCCTAGATTCATTTTAAGGTCCTTGTTTCATTTATAAAGCGATTTTATTTCATTTGATTTATTTTAAAAGGGACCGTGTACAATAAACATTAATGTTACCATTCGATGCATTCTACTAGAGTTAGCTTGAAGCTCATTTTCATCCACGGTCCCTCGGCAGGTCGCAAATAAAACATCACATAGTTATAAAACATCATCAAGTTACAAGACTACAGCACATAATGACCCAGAGCATTGAATTCAAACACAAAGACCCTTTTTCACAACCACCTAATCTATTTTCATGCATTTCAAATAAAGATGAACACGTCCCGCAGCCGTCATGCACGCGCCACGCACGCGCCCGAACACGCCACGCTTCCAGTGTTGCCCACAACAGCGCACATTGACCTGAAGCGCTCAGCCACTAACTAGGTTTTGACCGAGTGTTGTTAGAAGGCATGTTGACAGGACAAGTCCTGTTGTTGAGGTATGACGAGCGGTTAGATATCATCATATGTGACACCCCTACCAGCCAATCAGGAATGAGTATTTTCCATGACTTGTCAGTGGTTTTTGAAGCAGAGCAGCAGACTCTATGCTGAGCTCAGGAGAGAAATGATCTGTGGAAACAGGAGGAAAGGATGTATGAAGCTCTTTCACGTGGTCCATCATGAACATGAGATAGAGGGACGTCCTTTAAAAGCGATGGATGACACAAACACGTCCTGGTCTTCTGTAAACCTCTCTGCAGACGCACCTGTAATTCCTTGCCAGATGATATCACGCTCCTGAAGTGTGATCTGAAAGCTGTCACATGTATCACTGAATAAATAATCGAATCATTTCTTCGGAGTGTCGTTAAATGATTTCAGTATGAGCGAATCTGGATCCCCAACGGTTTCCGTTTGTAATGAAAGCAGCTGATGTCGGACCGTTATCAGCGGACGATAATCTGCAGAGGTCACACTGACCGCACACGCAGCAGGCTGGAATATTATCTGACTCCAGTCTAGACTCTTTCTTCCCACATTGATCGGATTCCTCATTTTGTGGCTGAATGACATTTTATACACAACACAGAGAGAAACCAAGCAGAGGAGATGAACTGAGAGAGATGACAACGAACCTTTCAAGAACAGCTGAACGTGAAGGAAGGAACAGTTGTTGGTTTAGGCAAAAAACTACTTTGACATATGACATACGTATGATGCTGTATGCACATAATGTACATGTTATGTAAGTTCTCTCTGGCACTGAAGAAAACATAATATTTGTTGAGGTTTTTCAGTGCGAGCCAAATCATCGGAGTGACCGACAGACCATTCGACAAACATCGACGTGCTGCTGGCGTAGCTAAAAGCCTTGAAAACCCAAGAGGTCCTCAGACTTCTCATGCTCTACTTCCCAAATTGTCAAACAACACAGAACTTTAACTCAACAGTAACGGGTTCAATCCCTGTGTGCAAACAAAGGTTATTACTTTCAATCAAACCATTATGCAGAACCTGATTTTACGTTGTCATTTAAGGTGCTTTCACACCTGAGCTGTTTGGTCCATTTGAACCGAACCCTGGTGCGTTTAGATGGAGAGTTTACCCACATGGAAATTCTGACCAATCAGAGAGCGGTTTCCTCGAGCATCAAAACTGGTAAAAGCTGCTGTCTGAACATTTTGGTCTCTGATTCAGATCGAACAAACAGACTTGAGGTGTGAAAGCAGCCTCAGTGTAGGGCCTGAATGTAGTCTGAAGTCAGAGACGAGTCAGCATCAAGTCTCAAGTCATCAAGTCAGGTCATGTTTTAACTCAGAAACATGTTAAATTCAAAGAAAACTTCAGTCTGAAGTCATTTAAGTCAAAGGGTTAGCCTCTCAAGTCACCGAGAGTCAGGTCTGAATCAAGTCTAAAGTCATAGACAAGTCATCAAGTCAACTGAGACAAGTCCAGGTCAAGTCCACAGTCATTAGAGACAAGTCATCAAGTCAACTGAGACAAGTCCAGGTCAAGCCCACACTCATTAGAGACAAATCATCAAGTCAACTGAGACAAGTCCAGGTCAAGCCCACACTCATTAGAGACAAGTCAGAGTTGAGTCCCAAGAAACTCGAAACAGGTCTCCAGTCTCTAGAAACAAGTCCTATTGTAGTTTTGCGTGTCATTTAGTGTTGGGCCTGAATGAAGTCTAAAGTCAGAGACAAGTCATCAACTCTCAAGTCAATAAGACAAGTCCAAGTCATGTCTTCATTCAGAAACATGTCCAAGTCAAGTCTTAAGTCAGAGTTTAGTCTGAAGTCACTTGAAATATATCAAAGGTTACTCTTTCAAGTCACAGAGGTCAGAATCAATATTAAAGTCATAGACAAGTCATCAAGTCAACTGAGACTTGATGACTTGATGAAGTCCAGGTCAAGTTCAAAGTCATTTGAGACAAGTCAGGCAGTGAGAGTTGAGTCCCAAGAAACAGGAAAAGTCTCCAGTCTCTAGAAACAATTCTTATTAAAGTTTGGTATAGGGCCTGAATAGAGTCTGAAGTCAGAGACAAGTCATCAACAAGTCTCAAGTCATTTGAGACATGACAGATTTGAATCAAGTTTCAAGTTAGCAATAAGTCTAAATGTTCTGCATGTTCTCACAGCCGTATTAAAGCGTGCCACTAGGATTTTTATGTATTTGTAGAGTCCAATGACAGTGTACTCTGTGAGCCAGCTTGTGTGTATTACCTTTCCTGACACACACTCTTTGCCTGGTTTTTAATAAGAGAATGGATTATTGAAAACGAGACGGGTTACAAATTGAGGCCATCACAAGGAGCACAAAGCCCCACAAAGCTTTATTAACACAGACAACAAAACAATGAGGATGACGGCTTCAGACAGCTTAACGAGGTCATTGTGCGAGTGGCGCTAATGAATTGCAGCGACAATGTGCAAATTCCCCTCGATTAAATTCCATTATCCACCCTCTCCATCTTTTTTTCATTTCGCAGATAAATTTCATTTGTTAGCCAACAATGGAGCAATCAGGTAATC
The DNA here is from genome assembly GCF_022749685.1 of Semicossyphus pulcher. Classification (NCBI taxonomy): domain Eukaryota; kingdom Metazoa; phylum Chordata; class Actinopteri; order Labriformes; family Labridae; genus Semicossyphus; species Semicossyphus pulcher. Next base: position 3,394,328 of record NW_027211759.1, read on the forward strand.
GAGACGGATCAGCCGGCGGACATCTCCAGCTTGCATTAATTTTTAAAGTAGATGGAGCAGTTTCTCCCTCACATTCATTGTGCACGTTAATATGAGATCAGGGTGCTGATTAGATGTGATGCGGCTGCAAAATTCAACAATTTATTACCCAGAGTGCAACACGGCCAAGTAAAATCTCCAACTCATATACGATGAAGTTTTTGACAAACGTAAAATTTGTGACAAGACAGCTTTTCTATGTCAGTACTGTAGTGCTGCACAGATGCCCTACTTTAACTTTAAATGTTCTCCAGATGTTGTTTAGGATAAACGCCAACAAACACATCGTCCCCAATGGATGAGACTTCGGTCAGGGCTTTAGTCCACAAAGAGATTTAAGACAAGTTTCACGGCAGTCGAGACATGTTTCAAGTCATTTAAAACAAGTCAGTTTCAATCACTGGATTGTCTACAGCAGTAACAGTTTAGTCCGGCATGATTAACACCTCACTAAAGTACACAGAGGCACGTCACAGGGTCATTCAAGACAGGTTTGTAGTCAGTGGATTCAAGTCTCGTCACTCAGTTGAAATCATCATGATGTGCTTTTGAAAAATATCGACTTGCCAGGAAACCTGTGTGGATCTGTGGATCTCAGCAACAAGACCTTAGAGGTTTAATAAATCTTTTCCTAGAAATATAAAATATAAACTTTTACAAGTATAATATAAATCATCACTTCTGGGCCTCTACATGTGTGTTGGTGAGTGTGTGTGCAGACCCTTGTGAGACCCTTCCCTCTGCATCTATTCTGTTGTTTTGCTTTGCAGGGGACGTTTTCAGGAGGGGCTCTGTTGTTCCCTGAGCCAATCACAGCGTACAGGTGAGTGTGGGAGTGGTTCAAGTTAGCAACTGGGCCCCATTCAGACCGGCGAACACGGCGAAAGAGCGATGCAGAGATGGCTTTCTTTCTGTTGGACAGGTAGGTGCCTCAAACCGGGTAGGACAAGCTAACCGGCGGTTAGCACGTTAGTGCAAAGCTAACCAGCGGTTGGCGTGTACTCGCACGAGAGAGTGAGAGTGCGCTTCTGGTGACGAAGAGCCCAGGGGGAGGGGCCCGGTGTGAATGTGTTGTGACAAAATGCAAGACAAAAAATCCTACTTTTTAAACCTTTAACTTCTTCTGTGTGTCCAACACGACCAGCGTGTGCTACCAATCGGACACTTTGCATGTGTTGCATTTTGCACGCCATCAGAGCCACTCATCAGACTGTGGTCCAAACTTTCTGACACAGACACTGAGAGACATCCTGACTCACACAGATGATGAATTCTAGTGATATTGGTTTTGACCTCCTCTGTTTTCCTTTTGTCCCACAGATGATGTGTTTATTCCCTCTTATGAACCATCTGCTGCCTGTGCTCTGTCAGAAGTTTGCACAGAATGGTGTGACATGAGGAGGCAACACCTCGGAGCTGAAAACCAGCCTCAACTTTCACACGTCTTCAGACTGCAAAGATCAGCAGCCACAAAACTTAGTGAATCTTTGTGCAGACCTCTGAAGCCTCTCAGACTCGCGCGGCAGGACATTTCTCTTTGTCAGCCTGTAAGCTTTCTGCATCATCCAGCACAATAATGTCTGTCTGCTTTCTGCTGATCTTTATCACCTCATTCTGTCTCAGAGGACGAGTTGAGATCTATTTGATCAATAATCTATCACAGCACAGAAAGATTCACTCAGCAGAGAAACTCACGGAAACAAATCAGAAGGACAGAGAAATAAAACGAGGATACGAGGGAATGAGTAACTCCTTTTACACAGCCTGTCAGAGTGGAAATGTTGCAGCATTACTCCCCCTTTGTATTCTGCATTCAAATGGAATAAGGGGGTCATTGTTGTTCTACCTTTAAGCGGGCAGCTGAGATAATAACAGTTGAAATCTTCGTGAATGTGGGAGCAGGCAGGATGTGACAGGAAAGGGGTGTGACAAAGAGGTAAGCAGCTAACCTACAGCAGGACACAACGGGGTCCACGGGGCTCCTCACTCCTCACGGGGTGCACGAGATCAAATGTCATTTACGACAGGAGTGGAGTTTAGAAAGCCGCCTGCCAGTCGTTCTTCACGGTGTTATTGCAGGATATTCGATGACAAGGACACAAAGCAGGTAAAAGATGCTTCACATCACTGTTGTCCTCTTCCTGGGAAGACTTTCTGGACAGCAGGGATCACTAGGAATGTTCTGAAATGTAGCTGTCACTGACATCTGATTAGAAAGGTCCAACTATTTTATACACCAAAGCATGTGAGCGAGCCGAGCAAAGAGCAAGCAGGAAGCAAAGAAGGATTCTAAGTTGAGTGAAGAGCGTTTTTTATTCAGAAAGATTAAGAGCGGCCTTATCTCCCGCTCACACCAAGTGTTTGAAGCGTGCCCGACGATGCAAGCGTCTGTGTAATGCACAAAGATTTTACAGCTGCTGCGAGCATGACAATGACGCTTACAAAGGTTTTTAACACCAACAGCAGCTCTTTCAGACAGTTACAACAAAACCCACAGACTGTATAAAAAGATGGCCGACATGACAGCTCCCTCAAAGTGAAGCCAAACCCTCTCTGTCGCCCCCTGCTGACTGGCTGCAGTATAGCTCATAAAGCCCGCCTCCTCCATGTTAACAGATGGGACATGAGTCAAACTATAAAATCAAAATACACGTCAAATACATTTTTCTCAAACATGCTTTCTGTCATTATAGTTAGTTCTTATCATGCTGATTTATGCCCAAGTGTTCATTTTTAATTAGTTAGTTTATTTCAAAATGATGATTGACAGCTCTGTTGACCAATACGGCTCCTGCAGAGGAGAGAGGAGACGTAACTAAAACAATTACTACAGTCATTGAAGTTTCCATACCTGTGAACGTTAACCTCAGACCAACACAGAGAAGCTGTTCTGCTGTTAAACGCTCCAGCCTGCAGGATCCTTGCTGTTTTTTCTTAAGTTAAGTGTGTGTGTTTTGGTTAGCGGAAGTGGCTACGGCGCTGATCTCTACCACACAGACTCTGGCTCCAAATTACGTCACCATCGCAAGATGGCAGCGCCTATCACAGGGGCTATTTTGGCATCACTTTCGTACAATGGGAGCAGATAGAGACACGCTGTCCAGTCTTTGGTTAAAACCTTCATGTAGACGGCTGTGTGTTGTTCAGCTAGCTGTACCTAATAAACTAAACCTGAGTGAATGCTGTGGTTGAGCAGATAACAGCCCTCTTTACACCGCGGTTCCGCCACAGCGCCGTAACGAATCTCTGCAGTCATGCAGCCTTTGCCATTTTACATTGGACCAAAACAGCAGTGTTAAGCCGCCGCAGTGTGTGTTTTGTACGCAGCGCTCCGGCGTTGCAGAAGCAAAACAGCGCATGCTTCAAATACACACACACGGCGCTGTTCTGCCCTGCTGGCACCGCTGTTTACACAGACGCTGATTCCCTTTTTGAGTACCTCCAATGCCGGCTAAGAGGCAGAACGACTTCGCCCCACCTTTATGCCGTTTTACATAGAAGAAGAAAACAGGCGTAATAATCCTGCCTTGAACTAGCAGTGTTAAAAGGGTTAACGGTTAGTTCTTTGTGTAACTCAAGAAATCTAGAAAGCTTTAAAAAGTTAAATGTCATCCAAACGGTCCACTTTCTGCCTGGTAAACTTGCTCAAAGCGGCTATAATCAGCGTAACTTCCTGAATAACGAATCACATGACCACCTGTAAACCAAACATGGAGCGTTCTCTCGTCCTCTGCAGCTCCACGAAGCTTTTCAGCCTCTTTTAGCTCGTACTTCAGCTTGTTTGGCACATACGCCGTGCAGTGGACGTGATGTTGGGAGCTGGATGTCCCAGATAACGTCACAGATGATCCTGACAGGCGGAGATACTTTTCTTCTTCTGTGGTTTCAGGCTCAGTTCCCTTCCTCCCTCTGACAGTTTATATGGAACGATGTAGGAAGGTTCGCTCTGTTTTCATTCCTCCCTCTGTTATTTTCTCGCCTCTTTCATTTTGTATTTGGTGTTTTTGGCCGAGCCTGCAGCGCGCTCACAAACACAGACTCTGTGTTTCTGTCTCTCCCACGCAGAGATGGAAATATAACGCAGCAGCCTGAGCGACTGTCGCAGCAGAGCGTCCTCCTGAAGACCAGGCCGGCCTCACACTGTGTGATTCTGTGTGTGAGGTGGATGTGCAAATGTTATGCAAAATGTGCTGAGAGCATATCACAGCTTCAGACAGAGCATCTCACCTCTGACTCTCTGTGAAGAATCTGAAGCTTGCAGAGTTTATCACCAGGAGAAGTTAAGACACAAACTGCTGATTTAAATATTCTCAGAGGCAGGACGCGTCGGGCAGTGGTTCAGATATCTCACTCAGGCAGAAGTAATCGATTGTCAAGCTGCATTGTTAATGAAGTGTGCTGGTAATGTAATATCTCACCGAAGAAGAAACAAAGAGCGAATTAAACAAACACTTTTCACTTCTCTCAGCTGAGTCTTTCGTCCACACACTGAGCACAAAACAAGATTGTCTGTCATCTTCAAAGACAGCATAAAAAGTGGACATAGGGACTTTGTCTTCACGCGTTGGTTTGAGGACTGATTCTGAAGTTTTCAAGTTGGGTGTTTTAGCTGTCACCATGTTGGGTTTGATGGAACCAGTACTGAACATATTTGTACCACAGACCGTATAAATAGTGGACGTTGCCACCATGACGCCACCCATTGGTTTCTGGACTGCGTTAATGAAGCCGAAATATGGCCGCCGCAGCCGCCATGTTTGTTTTCTTGAGCCAAGTGACCACATTTGGATGAGAGGGTGGAGCTAGAGAGGAGCGAGGGTTTATCAAAGCTGAACAGTCTGTCTGTGGCTGATCTATTTTTGAGCTAGTTTGACTTCATGTTTCCCACAGAGGAGATTCTGTTTGTGACGGTGACTGACTGCAGTTTATTTATTTATCAGACTAAAGAAGTAGCGGACTCGCCGCTCGCTCGCCCGGTGACATAGCAGCGGGTGACCAACACATACCGGGGAAATAACCGATCTTCTCATCACTACGTCCCGCTGTAATCTCTCCGGGGGAAAGCTTCTGACTCCTGTTTACTGGCCGATGATTAAATAAATGTTTGATAAACACTGAACAGGCTAACAGGCAGCTATAGTGAGCACAGTATACCTGCTACTTAGTGCTAAAATATATAATTACTATAATACTCACATTTATCTCAGTGAAAAGCTGGAGCTCAGACTTCTTGGACAATCAGAAAGAGAGAGATTATTTGTCCAAACTTTGAATGAAAAACAGGTGAAGTTAAGTTCAGTGACGTGTGTCTGCCAGCAGTTCCCACCTGTCACTCAAGGGATCCGGCCCCTATAATTTAAGGCTTAATATCATTAAAACCTGTGTGTAATCCCGTACAGTTATCTTGAACAATAAAATTAGCTATTTATAACAAAACCGTTTTTTGTACCAGGCTGTAAACATGTTTATTTCTGCTGTAAAAATTGGCATTTTCCCATCTGCTGTAATGTTATTTCTTGTTTTCTGGAGCCTCAAGTGGCCACTCGAGGAACTGCAGTTTTTTTTTTTTACACCTCCACATTGGCTTCATTTTTTTCAACACCAGAGGTTGCTGCTTGATTTGTACGACAGGATGGAGCTAGAGAGGAGCGAGGGGTGGACGAACACCAAGTTATTAAAGTTAAACTGACTAATTTATGTATTCATTATACGTTTATTACTGTTGTGTAACATGTAAATGGATGCCACACACACAAAAAACATCCGGAGATCAGCCTTTAAAATGCGAACAAAATCCACAACAAATACCCAAGAAATACAATAAAACATTTTGCCCGAGGCTAATTAATAAGCTGGCTGATTCAAGAGTTCACTTGATTGTTCCCCACAGAATGAGGCTGACTGGAGAGAGGAACCAAAGGAACTCCTCTGTTGCTAGCACACTCTAAAAGCTGGGTTGAAGAATATGAACCAGGGTAACTGACAAAAAACATTTCATCTCATCGCTACAGCTCGCCGACTTCTCTGCGGAGGAAAGGCTAAAATCCTGACTCCCCTGAACAGGCCACCAGAATACCTGAAAAAAAAGGCTAACATGCTCATGCTAATGTACAGTATGAGAGTTTAATACCTGCTGAGCTGAATAACTCGTCTCATCTTCCTAACTGTACTAACTAGCTGACACGGTAACTCTAACCTCTTTAAACATACGGCCTTTCTCTGTGTGATGTTTTCCCCTGAAGGTTCATCCCTCCTCAACATGGAGCAGCGTGTTGTGACGTTAGTGTGGGCGGTATTTATTCCAGGCGAGGTGTCAGTGCAGCTCACGGTGGGAGAAACCGGACAGTTGCTTTGTTTAATTCTCCTCGCCGTCACGTCAAAGTCGCTTGTTGTTCCTCCTTCTGTGACACAAACCGAAGCTGAAACTTTGCATTGTGAATTATGTGTGTTTCATCATGGTGATCATGTCATGTCAATCACACTACTAGGCTACTCATAATCCCCTCCAGATACATGGTTCACATGTTGAAAGTAATGATAAAGTCACGTCTGTTTCCTGTGCAGAGATGAAAACAAATGCATGTAAATTGAAGTACGACCCAGCATCAAGGCTTTTGTTTAGCTTCCGGCTTTGCTTTGTGTGCTTCCCCGGCTATAAAATCAGGTACATGTCTGGAAACATGTCAGTGCCCATGGAGCACTGTGTCTTTGCTAACTTGTAGGGATCTCTGTCGAGTCTAAATGCCCTTAATTGAAGTAGACCTTTATCTGTCTTACTCCCGTTTTCCCCTCCTGAAGGCAGCCATGTTGCAGGATGTTTTACCGCTCAGTCCGACTGAGGGGGCGTGTTCCGGTGGGACAGCAACGTCAGGACTCTGTATTGTAACTTCACAAACAGGTGCGTCGCACCCGTGGGTGTTGTGGGAGTTCCAACGCCCGCACTTAATTCCATCCCCCCCCCACACACACACTTTTTACTGAGCAAGTTATTGATGAAAACCTCGTTCACAACCCCTGAAATGTTTGTTCTTTATTCTTGGCTGATTCTTTGTGGCTTATCTTCTTACCATGCAGCAGTGATGAACAGGTGTGCTACAGGACATGGTGACATCACTGTTAGGTGAGGTAACAGAGATGAAACAAGCTTCTTTTATTTTTTGTGAAACAAGTGCATAAAAATCGTTCTCTCTTTTTAAAACAAATCAACCGGTTGAGGCAACAGAAGACAAACTCCTGCTTGGTAAAATTAGCGTTTTTGTCAATGGAGTCTGGTGGCCGTGAAGGCAGCAGTGTAACGGCTGATTGTGGTTTAAAAACACATCTCACTCTTTAACATAAAGGTGTCTCTCTGCAGGGATCCTTCTGTAATGTTCACACACACTTCTACTGTCAGTGGACCAACAAGATCTGTTAGTGGACGCACTTTGATTCGTGTTGATTCCAAGGATTATACTGCAGAAAATGTTATGGACACGAGTCATTTAAACCCAATAATAATCAAATAGAGGCAGCGTTTAAAATATCGCAGTCCCCTTTAACTGAGAATACATCGCCGCCTAACAACCAACTACGCTGAGTTGCCTGTCAGAGTCCTGACTGCAGCTGAAGGTGTTGACAGAGCTGGTGAGGAAATGTCTGCATCAGCACAATCTCCCCCCTCCTCCCTCCCAGGGGCGTCTCCAGCTAATTTTAGATAAGTGATGTTGTTGGGCCTTTCTGTCCTCATTAAGCCGGCCAGCCTCAAATACACACATGAATCATACAGCTCATCACTAATTTAACGCAGTGGAATTTGTTTGCTGCTCTGCACACCAACGCGCCGCCTCCAGATACAGTCTGTCTGCACGCACCGCAGAAGAAGACGCCGGGGCAACAGCTGGGATCGACTCTTCATGCCGACGCACCGCCACAAACATTTGCCTGAAAACGTGATCCGCGCTGCATCCAGCTCGGAGGGAGGATGAAGAACTGACGGCTGAACATGTTTCCACCACTAGGAAGTCTTTTGAAAGTTTTAGGGAAGTCTAAGAACTCAGGAATACAACCACACAGAGGGGGAAAAAGAAACTTCACTTTATTAAGACTGGATGTGCTGTTTACACTTTTATAAGTTGAATATTGGTCTGTAACTGGCTTTCAAATGTTGTGATGTCTTAAAATAATGCTGGTACGTTACGAGACTCTAACACCTGCATGAAAAAGGAGAGAGTTCAGATGGAGCGACACGTTTCTTTATAAAGAAACACAAACAGACTTGTGGGCTGTAGTTGTGTTACTTATACGGTGTGTTATCTACCATTTCTAACAGTGTCCAAATGTAAGTTTAATCAGCGTGATCAGCGCGGTTACGGTAACTTTTTGAAACAACCGCTCACCGTCTCCTGCTTCCTGTCGGCACACACAACCTCACGCCGTGTGTGCTCTGCAGGTGTAGCCGCTAAAAGTAAATACGTCCGCTCTGTTAGCCGCCCGTATATGTCACCACAGCTGCAGCCATAAATACTTAGAAACTGTATTTGACAATGTATATGGGCGCCACTAAACAGAACATTCAGAGTAAAGCAGACAAATACAAAGGCTTTGATGAGGAAGTGGCTACAACATGACGCACCACAATTAGAAGCTTGTTTAAAAACTATTTATGATTTATATCCAGCCGACATGATCGGTGACGGCAGCAGCGTCGCATGCATGTTTACAGACTCTTGACTTACAGACTCAGACTTTTGTTGTAGATTATTGATGGAAAGAAAAGCAAGAAGAAAGCAACTCCTTTTACACCAAGCAACAGTAAAGTAGCAGCGCGACGTGTTCCTGTTCATTTGCCTCACGATCGCACGTCCTGTGATGTGACTATTGCACGTGCACATGCATCGTGCGGCCCTATGACACGTCCATGTACAATGATTTAAGGAGAAACTTTCCGTCTTCAGCAAATGAATTTGAAAACCTCCAGCTCATTCTGCACAGTGAAGCTCAAACATCCAAGTGATGTAACAAGAAGCAAAGCATGTCTTCTGGTTCCCAGGCGCTTTAAGCTCAAAGATAAGATAATAAAAAATGCCATTTTGTCTTAAACACTTTGAAACCTGCACTGAAGTCTTCCCCCGCCATAATGCTCTGTAACTCAAAGGCGACATTTTCTAAGCTGCACGTCACCCCTCAAAGGTCACGGTGTTTTACTACGACTGACGGCAGACTGACGGCAGACTGACGGTTTACATTCACTCAAGTTGTCAGAGCATCACCTCTGAAGACAACCTGTTCACCTCTCTTCTGCTTCAGGATTTTTTTGATCCACCGAACACAAGATTAACGCAGAGTGTGAGAACAGTCAGATCTGTCTGTCTCTCCTGGTTTAAAGCTGCTGGTTCTCTCTACATCTGCTGCAGGAGGTTGTCATGAAGACGAATCTTAGAGAGAAGAGAGTGAGTCCGAAAAGCTGTGAAACCAAATTCTCTTCCTGCTGAGCTTCAGTGTTAAAACTGGAGAATCCGCCTTTAAAATCAAAACCACTCCAACAACTCCCACTGCAGAGCAAAATGCACTCTTCACTGCTCTTTCCGACTCATCAACCTTCTATTGAACACTTTGAGAGGACATCATCCTGCCTAAAGACTGTATACAGGAAGTGGGAGTAGCCACTGTTATGTCAACCATTTTTTTGTGGCCGACGCCATCTTGGTTTTTGGTACCAGGAGAGACCTTGGTTGACAGGTCGCCTGGTAACAACTAGACGTAAAAGCTCTAAAACATACGCTGGTTTTACTCCTGTTTAAGGGCGGGTACACACCAGCCTTGTTAAGTCCGATTTAACCGAACGCTGGAGCTTTTGTCCCCTCGGTGCGGTTCATTTAGGTGGTGATTACGAACCAAACAACTGCACCATGATCCGCCAGAAAAGACGGGTCTCGGTCCGTTTCCAAACGAACTACGGTCCTGTTTGATTCTGGTGAGAACGTAAATGGACTTAAAGTAGGACCAAATACAGGAAATAAACCATAAAGCTGTACATTGTCATTGTAGTATGTTTACGAGTGCTGACATTTGCAGAGACACACAGCGAGATGAGCAGAGGGCAGACGTGGGGGAGCAATGAGGAAATAGAAATACGGGCTGACCAAACAATTTCACAAATGCTTGTGGAAACGATCTGTGGAACGATTTCGGTTAAAAGTAAAAAACATTAAGGGATGCGATCATGTTGAGAGTGATTGATCAGTGTGCTCTCTTGCTTTGTTTTTCTGACCAATCAGAGAGCAGTTTCCCAACGCATCTAAACTTTTGGTCAGCTGGTAAAAGCTGCTGAGTGAACACAAACCAAGCTCGAGGCAAAATGCAACTTTGTAACAATCTGGTCTTTGATTCGGACCAAACAAACAGACTCTTAATCTAAATGGGACCATATTTAACTAAATGAACACCCTGCTGTATAAAACAAGACGTGATGATGTGACGTGAAATGATCAGGAAATTGTTTTCTCACATAATAAATCAACTGAGAGTTCAGCTTAATTTTCCAGCTGCTTTCATTCAATTATAATTCTTTTTGCAACCGGTGGAGTCTCCCGGCTCTGGCCATTCGAAAGAAACCATTTGGAACCAAGAGACTGCATCCACAACAGTCCATGAACCCTGCCACACTTGCTCCTCAAATTTATCTACCAGGTTCTCTCTGACTTTGCAACTTCAGAAACAAACTTTCTGTGGCCTCTTTATGCTTGGACAGCTTCTACTGTCCTGATCAACTCTAATGATCCCACAGGCGCTAATTGAAATACGATCTTTAGACTTATTTGGCCCAACTATCAATGGAAACAACAGAGAGAGCTTGTTATTTGTCATGGCATTGGCGAAAAAAACAGATTGTGACCAAAGTTTACTCCCAACGAGCAGCAGGACACCAGCAAGCTCACAGATTTCGAACAATAACCAATCAGCGTTCTCTTACCTTGAACAATCGCAGGATGTTGGCCACCATTATGGACACCGAGCTGGCCGACGCCCCGATGACGCCCACCACTTTATCCGGCTTTGCGAAGATGGGAGGGTCTCCGTTAGCGCAGCGCACGTCTGAGCCGTCCCTCTCTATGAGCGCCTGGACGAAGGTGAGCGACTGCTCCAGGGCGTAGGTGTCGCGAGAACACGTGTCGAGGATGCGTGCCCCGAGTGTCACGTTGGGCAGCAGCTCAGGGTCCTTGTTGATCAGGTCGATGGCGAACAGCATGGCCTCCAGCCGGTGGATGCCCTTCTCCTTCTTCAGCTCTCCACAGGGAACACCCCGCTCGCCACGAGCGTGCACAGGGAACAACCCGCCCAAGATAATGTCACCATCCAGCCGTATGGAATGGGCGTACTCGAGCTGGAGTTGCTGGGAATCACCCAACACAGGGGGCTTCTGTGAGGCAGAACCAAGCAGCCAGCAGCTCACAAGCATCAGCAGAGAGAGGAAGCAGTGGCGGGTGACGCTCAGCGGATTCAAACCCCTCGCCATTTTGCAATGAGTCGAGCTGCGGGGAAAGGGAGCGGTGATATGATTGCACGATCAACAGGCAGGTAGTTGCAGCGGTGTTGTGGCGAGGACGGGACAAGCAAGGACATGGAGCCCCCCGTCAACAAGGGCCGGGAAAACCACGGCGAGGAGGCCCACCTAACCTGAACACTGACCCTGAAGCTTAGGTGCGGTACAGGTTCCTGTGTCAGACATGTTGGAGGCAGCAGGGAGGCGAGCTTCAGGTCTCCAGTTTCACATTCTTCCAGAAACCTGTTGGAGATTCAGAGAAGAGGAAACAATCAATACATGATCAAGGCACCAGAGATCCCTCACGCAGAAACTCTGAGGGACAACCTCATAATTCTCTATTCCCAATCGATGTTGCCCCATTGATAAAAAGTTCAACAAGCCAGGAGTGAACTTGACGCGTTCAAACTTCCTTTGAGGTCTATCTGAGCACTCTGCCAGCACCGTACAGTTGCTGTCTCAATCTTCTTTTTTACACAACAATTCAAACATATTATCATAACAGCTTTTTTAATAATGCTGCAGATGACACCACGAAGGTCGGCCCAATAAATGATCAAGTGCTACAGGAGTGAGCTGAGGTCAGTCAGCCCTGGTGGTGTTTCAAACAGATCTCACACACTCTAACTTTGTCCTGTAACAACAATAATCCTCTTAAATATCAGGAATGATTTGGCATCAACTGAAACTTTGTCGGCGCAGCAAGTGTGTTCATTCAAAGTGAACTGAAACAAATGTTAAAGACAAGTTAGTGGTGGAGCTGTTGTACCTGTCTGCGTGTCCTCGCTCCATGCTTGAGTCCTCCATCAACCAAAAGATGCACACTTAGTTAAGATGGTCTCTTGTGTCTTCAAGCAGGAAGTGGACCAGACCAACTGAGTATTTTTTAGGGGGGGGTCCAACACCTAAATCATTGTTGAACTGCATTGTATTAGGCCCCTTATGGTGTAACTTCTGATCATATGTAGGAAACAGGTGTTTTTTTATCATCTTTCATCTTCAGAAATAAAAGACCCAGCGCACCTTTGTGCTGTGGGTCTATTGTCCTTTATGCTACAGTAAGACAGCTTAATGCACGGTCCAAGAAGCTTATGAATGAATTATTTTGAACATGGTGCACTTTAAGCGCTGTGTTTGATCTTCACAGCAGACATTCATGTGACATCATTGTCTGTCGCTCTGTTCATCACTTTTTTCGGGACTGAAATATCTTAACAACTTCTGGAGCCATGACATTGTTTACAGACATTCAGGATCTCCAGAAGATGAATCAACAAGCAATTCAATGTTCTCCCTTCTCCTGCGAAACATCTCCACATCTACTCCATTAAATGACAACGAAATTGAATCAGACACTCATAGTCCCAAGAGGACGAAGCCCAAATGAAATACCTGACCTACCTCATATGCTGGACCAAGTTTACATTCTCTTGTGGTATATCTCCAAAGGCTCTCGATGGATTGATACCAAAACTTCAGGAACTGAACTTTTCAGGAAGCTTAAATACTTGTTTGACATACAGTAGCCTATATCCCCTTTTTCACATGTTTAGTAGGTTAAAAATGTGCAAAAAAACCCCTCAGGTAGATGGAAAAGGAGGTTTCTCGTTCTCGCCTTCTCACTTTTCCTCTCTTTTCTTCGTCCATATATGTACCCCACTCCCCTCTCTCTCAGACACACACACACACACACACACACACACACACACACACACACACACACACTCACTCACACACGCTCATATTAAAGATCATTTTAAACACACACACACATGGACCTGCGCCAATCCCCAGGCAAACACTCAATGGATTGCGCGCGCACTCCAGCTTTATAGACGCGCGGGCATCTCTTAGATGCGCGCTTTAAAATATTAACCATCACACACACAAGCCAAAACGCGTGGGCTCGAAAGTGCGCAGGTAGACACACCTTTTAAATTTTCACATACACACACCTTTGAAACACACAAAGATTTCCAAAAGCTCAAGTTACATTCCAGCAGATTCAGCTGAAAATCCAACCTGAGATCCACCCCGCAGACCGATCACCTTGTTATTGATTGATAGCCCGCAAATCGATACAATAATTAGTTGATTGATGTCACTGGTGGGTTAACGGTGTGTCCAACGGTCATATCCCATGAAACCAACAATAACACACACACATGGAGATAATGACAACAACCTGCAGTCAGATCTTTGATTGATGATTGGTTGGAGTTTTAAATCTGTTCTAAATGTGATGTTGCGTTCAGGTACCTTTCCTCTCCGCAGCTGGAGCAGGTGTTTCCTCTCTCTCTCTCCGTGTCACAGGTCACACAGATGTTTTCTGTCTCCAGCTGTTCGTCACATCACACAAACATTTCCTGATAGATTCCTCCGCTGGGACTCGATCCGGCTCCACATCAGAATCCATCAACCGAAAGATTAATTATATCCAAATCCACTTTTTACTGATCAGAGCTGCTCCTGATCCTCACAGAGAAGCGGTAAATTCCTCTGAACAGCAGCTTTCTGACGCTCCGGATCTCCTGCAGGTGTCGGTTCGACTCCGCTCCGCAGCTCGGGTCCTTCTCCTCCTGCACCGGTCGCTCTGGGATCAGTATGTCGGACTGGTCACCACAGTAAAGGCATGTTCACATCAGGGTTGAGTGGTTACACACGAGAGAAGTCACTGACGCGCTTTTTTCTCTTCTCGCAGGAGTGCGCGGAGCGGTGCGGTGAGGCGCGGCGCGGCTCTCCTGCGTCACAGGCAACACGGCAGGCGCTCATAACACCAGTAGAGTCCAGGCTGATGGCAGCACGAGTGTCTCATCAAGTTCCCCGGTCACAGAGCGGGTCTCAGGTCCGAGCAGGGACAGCATGATCCCGGTCCTGATGGAGGGGGGGGAAGTAGGCTCGGACGAACACATGAAACCACGGATGAAGCGCGCGCGTGTTTGTGTGTGCGCAGCTCGTGCAGTAACAGCTGAAGTTAATGAGCTTCATTAGAGAGAGAGAGAGAGAGAGAGAGAGAGAGAGAGAGGCTGCCAAGGCAAAGCAGCAGAGATGGAGGCAGGACGCCACCCAGCGGACAAACACAGCAACACACACTCAGCTGCTACAGTTCTTTTTCCTGGATGAATCAAACACTTCCATCGTTGTGGGGACAAACTTTTTACAACACCAACATTGGACGTGAGGTCTTGTGAGCAATATAACATTTGACATCTTTAAACCATCTTCAAGTTCACTCTGTGGTGTGTTGTAAGCAAAAGTGCACAAAGGGTCATAAGGTCAGCTCCTGCTTCATTACCTGATCATGGATCTTTAAAAGGAGCCCCGAGTCAAACATTGGTTATAAGACCTTCATTATTATTTCAGCTGATTCCGTGCATATTCCTTATTCAGTTCAGGTATATTAACACATTCAGTTAATATTACAGCAGATAAATAATGTTCACAGTGCATAGAAAGCAGCCCTGGTAATAAGAAGTATCATTTCTTAAACACTGATTAGAAAACAAAAGCAGCACCAACAAACTGCTTCACTTTATATATTATTTATATATGAAAAGATCTTCTCATGAGATTTATTGCATTTAGTTTAAGTTCTTTTGGCTGAAATGCTGTCGAGCAGAGAACTTCCACACGGGCATCACCTTTGAAATCAGGAGTCTGTGTTGAAAGGATAACAGATCTCCTCAGCTCACGTCAGGTCTGAGAACAGCTGACGGTGTTTTTAATCCATTATTTGGTGGTGTTCTTTAGTTTGACATCAATGAAGAACAAAACAACCTGATCAGACACAACAAAAACTTTTACTTTAAAGTAAACTTTAAAATTTTACTTAAGTAACATGTGAACCTTTCTTGAGTAATGTCTGCCTGTATTCAACACTTCTTATAAAACTGTTCTGAATTTGACATTTCAGACAAGTTAAAGGAAAATAAAGCAAACTTGATTTCTGACTACAATGCTTTCTGATTAATCAACAGCCAGTGACTAGAACTGATAAGACTACAGTAGATAATATCAATCGATGATACACAAAACACAGACAGAAATAAAATAGATACATTAAATGATAGCTATGGTCTTGGTGAATAATCGAATCTGACTGGCTGCTGGTTGTTACAATGTTACAATTTCATTTAGCAGATGCTTTTGTCCAAAGTGACGAACATCTGAGAGTTAATACAACACAAGCAACGATCAGGACAGGAGGGAACGACGTCAGTAAGAGTAACAGCTTCAGGTGTGATCAGACACTGGTGCCGAGAGGCAGAGTGCACAGGGCTTAAACAAGGACTTTTTAAAAATATATATCATCATCAACATCAACAACATCCTCAATATCATCATCATCAGTATCATTAAGGTCAGAGGTGTTCATAAAGAGCTGGGTCTTTAGCTTCTTCTTAAAGGTGAAAGGGACTCTGTGGACCGAATGGAGTTTGGTAGCTCGTTCCACCACCGGGGGACTACTGAGGAGAAGAGTCTAGTTAGAGACTTAGGGTCCTGTTGTGGTGGGAGCACCAGGCGCCTTACATTGGCAGAGCGTAGTGGGCGGGACGGAGTGTAGACCTGGATGAGGGTGTTCAGATAGGCAGGAGACGTTTTTGTTGCTGTTTTTTATAAGCAAGCAACAGGGTTTGAATTTGATGTGAGCGCCGACTGGGAACCAGTGAAGGGATACGAGCAGTGGAGTGACGTGTGCCGTTTTGGGTTGTTTGAAGACCAGCCGTGCTGCTGCGTTCTGGATCTTCTGCAGAGGTTTGAATGTGCATGCAGGAAGGAGCCAGGAGGGAGCTGCAGTAATCAATGCCTGATATCACGAGAGCCTGTACCAGCAGTTGTGTTGCATGCTCTGACAGGTAGGGTCTGATCTTCCTGATGTTGTACAGGGCAAATTGATATGACAGAGCATTCAAGGCCTCATGAACCTTAAAGGTTAGCTGGTCGTCAATTATGACACCCGGGTTCCGGGCAGACTTAGTGGGTATGAGTTCAGTTTGTCCAAGCTGGATATTGATCTGTGGTTGTGAAGAGGGACTGGCTGGGATGACAAGGAGCTCAGTCTTGGATATGTTGAGCTAAAGGCGGCGTTCTTTCATCCATTTAGAGAGATCGGCAAGGCATGACGAGATCCGTGCCGAGGCTGTAGTGTCCTCTAGTGGGAATGACTGGAAGAGCTGGGTATCGTCCACATAACAATGGTATGAGAAATACAGGAGCAAATGATTGCACCAAGTGAAGTGGCATATATTAAAAAAAGAGAAGAGGACTGAGCACTGACCCTTGAGGCACCCCTGTGGATAAGCTGTGGGGTTTGGACACTTCTCCCTTCCAAGATACTCTGAAAGATCTCCCTGAGAGGTCGGACATGAACCATTAAAGGGCAGATCCTGAGAAACCAAGCTCAGAGAGAGTGGAGAGGAGGATTTTGGTGGTACACTGTGTCCAAGGCAGCTGACAGATGTAGCAGTAATAGAGCTGATAGCTGTCCAGCAACTTTAGCCAGACACTGATTGAAGGCGTCCACAATCAGGAACCTATGAGCAGCCATCTAATGCGATCCATGTTGTCCATAAATTGCTGATAATTTACACCTTGTCAGAAATGATCCCTTACTCGAATCTTTATGTTGAAGCTCAATGGTAACTCTATTCAGTTTGATTGACAGGTGAGATGATGAGAGGGGCGGAGTTTTTACCATTTTTATTAAGAAATGGACTAAAGAGTGGGTAGAGTCTCTCAGTGAAGGAGCAGCCAGTGAAGGAGTAGATCAGAGCTGCAGCATCGACGTCAAAAAAGGAGACCAGACCCTCCTCATAATCCACAAACACCCCCACCTTCTCAGGCTGAGACTTCAGAGAGAGACGGACTCCAGGTTTAGCACGAGCTTCATACTCCTTTTCATTCCTCAACCATATCGTCCAGTAACCATTCTGAGGCTTCAGTATGATCTTTCCCTTCCTGTTGATCGACTCTTTGGCCACTCCTAAATCCCAGTCAGTCTTCCCTTTAACCTGAACCTCGTAATAAAATCTGCCTGAAGAGAAACTCTGCTTTGCTAAGACATTAACACAACTATCAAATCTCTCTGGAGTGTCTGGGAGATTCTTCTTTACATCACTATGAAAAACGTCTTTCCCATCATCAGACAGGATGAGGTAAGGATGTGCTGTATCAGGATCAAGTGTCACATCCACCTCATGCTGCTGGACTCTCTTCAGCTCAGCCTCAAACAGCTTCTTCATCTGTTTCCTGAGCGTCTCCTCCAGCTGGTTCACAGCTCTCACCACAGTCCCCTCATATGAAGGTGGACAGACGCTGACTTCTGTCCAGTCCTTGGTGGGTGGAGCAGCGTTAAGGGACGTGAAGCTTTGCAGGAGGTGGAGGTGGTCTTCAGAGCGTGAGAGCTGCTCCACCTCAGAGCTTCTCTTCTCCAGCTCAGAGATTTCCTGTTCCAGCTCTTTGATGAAGCCTTCAGCCTGTTTCTCTGTCTTTCTCAGCTTCTCTTTGATCGTGTGGACGAGCTCGGCCTGACTTCTCTCTACAGATTCCATCAGAGCGGTGAAGACCTGAACACCTTCTGCTATCTCTCTGTCTGCATTCTGATTACTGAGCTCCACTGAGCGTTTGATCTCTTGAATCTTCAGTCGTCTCTTCTGGATCATTTCTTGAGTTTCAGCCTCTGTCTTCCCCAGCTCGGCCTTCTTTCCTTTATATTCGTCTTTCAGAGGAACAACATCATGTGTCTTGTGATCTAAAACTGTGCAGAGCATGCAGACACACATCTGGTCGGTCTTACAGAACAGCTCCAGCTGTTTATCGTGCTTCTCACACATCCTGCCTTCCAGGTTCTCCACAGGGTCGATCAGCTGATGTCTTTTCAGGCCTGACATTGTCAGATGAGGCTCCAGGTGAGTCTCACAGTAGGAGGCCAGACACACCAGGCAGGACTTCAGGGCCTTCAGTTTGGTCCCTGTGCAGACGTCACAGGGAACTTCTCCTGGTTTGGACACTTGTTGCTCTGAGCTGCTGCTGCTGGCTTTCTGTTGAGCTGACTGTCTGAACTGAGCAGCCACCTCAGAGATGAAAGTGTTGACCCGCAGCTCAGGTCTGGTGTTGAAAACATCATTACAGTTGGGACATTTATACGGGACATTAACATCCCAGTGTTGAGTGATGCAGGTTTTACAGAAGTTGTGTCCACATGGTGTGCTGACTGGATCAGTGAACACATCCAGACAGATGGAGCACAGGAACTGATCTTCAGTCAGACGACAGCTGGCAGCAGACATGTCTACACTCTGAGGACGAGAAGAGTGAAAAACTGTTACTTTTTGAAACAACTGTCATTTATTTGTTAAGAGTTGATTCTGTTGATATATAAATGAGACCTCACTGATGGCAAAATCTTCCAGCAGCAGAGCAGTTTGATGGTGGAGAGTACACACTGTAAGTACTACATATTTGTACTTGCTCAGTTAGGGCTGGCTCAGGCTTGGACCAGCCCCTTGTTATGCTGCTATATTCTTATGTTGCTAAGTAATGCTCGTGGTGGATTCATGTTGGGTCTCTTTAAATAACATAACAAAGAGTCGGTCTAGACCTGCTCTTTTTGGAAAATGTCTTGAGATAACTTTGGTTATGATTTGGCGCTATATAAATAATGATTAATTAATTGGTTGATTGATTGATGTTATTAATTTGCTTTAACTCTTCCAAACACAACCTTGCATTTGGCTCCACTAAGTATCTGTACTATGTTGGCTTTTGGTTACTAAAATGACTAAAATGATGTCTTATGAAATGCAGTGATAACTTCCAAAGCCATTTGGTTCTTGTTGATATAATCATTTCAGTCTGTAAAATGTGGCATTCAATGTTAAACCACCTAAAACATAATGTGATCGCTCCATTACTCACAGATCAAACATTACAGAGCACTGCTACACTGATGCTTATATTGTTATGAGTGCATTTATTTATAAATCAGGTTTAACATTTTAATCCTTATTCAATATGGAATTGAACACAAGTTAATAAGACATGTTTAGCTTTATAAATGAAATAAACTTGTGAAAGTGTATTTCTGCTGTGAAATATTGCTACTTGTATTAAGTAAAGGAGCTGAGGCTTCCTTCCTGCTTTCTTACAGTGCAGACGCTTTGCTGCTCGCTCTCCGCTTTGCTTACATTCTTTTGCTGATATCTTCATTTCTTTTCACTCTAACTTATGGACAGTGGATCCTGGACAATTATAAATCACTGGGACTGTAATTTTGTATAGATTTTTAATAGGTCTATTGGCATATTTTAACAATTGTATGACCTACGCAGGGCTACATGACTGTGGCCTAACAACAGCACAAGCCTGTCCTGCAGCACTTGGAAATGTAGCACACAGCTAAAGCTGACTAGCAGAGCGCCTCCTCAACCCCGGTTGTTGGTAAGACACAGCGGTGGACAGCTGCGAAAGGGAGGGTTAGCAACAAACCTCCAACAACCGAGTGTGGCAGTGCACAACACATTTGCTCTACTGTTGCTGGACCCTGGATCTTCATCTGATGACCTAGATAATGTCCAGGATAAGCCCGGGCCCTGTATGCCAATAGGTTCCACAATTTCTGTCCTGATAGGTAATGGAAAAAGAAAGGCGATTGTACCGCGAAACATCTCCTCCTTGGAGAAATGCCACACTGGTAAGAGCTGAAAAAAGAGAGTGTCGGAAAGCTGAACGCAGGAGGCGAAAAACAAATCTTCAGATTCATTATGACATCTATAAAGAGAAACTTCACATTTATAATTCACAACTGAGGAATGCAAGGCAATCGTTCTTCTCTGACATCATCACCAAGAACAGTAATAACACACGCGCCTTGTTTGCTACTGTCGACAGGCTAACAAACCCTCCTGTGTCAGTAGCACCTGAACTTCATTCAGCCAGGGCCTGCAATGAATTTGCCTCCTTCTTTACAGAAAAAATACTGAAAATCAGACAAGCAGTCAGTAACTCGGTATTAGGTTCAGGTTATGTGCTGTGTTTAACTAAAACCAGTTTAAACACCATGACACAATTCTTTCTGATCAACAATAAAGACCTGGAGGACATTATACAACACCTAAAATCCTCCCACTGCTGCATGGATATTATGCCTACAGATTTTTTCCAAAAGGTCTCAAAAGTCATGGCATCAGATCTGATACAGATTGTGAACTCGTCTCTTCTCTCAGGTGTCTTCCCACAGGCCCTGAAAACAGCAGTCATCAAGCCACTGTTAAAAAAGAACAACCTAGACAAGTCACTGATGAAGAACTACAGGCCTATATCCAATCTACCATTTTTAAGTAAGATAATCGAGAAGGCTGTCTTTCAACAGTTGAACCACTTTTTGACAGTGAACAACTACTTTGATGTCTTCCAGTCAGGCTTTCGACCACACCACAGCACAGAGACAGCTCTTGTCAAAGTGATTAATGACATCCGCTTAATGCAGACAATGGTAGAGTTTCAGTCTTAGTACTACTCGATCTTAGTGCTGCATTCGACACAGTTGATCATAAGATATTACTCGACCGTCTAGAAAACTGGGTTGGACTTTCTGGCACAGTACTGAACTGGTTTGGTTCTTATTTAAAGGACAGGGACTACTTTGTGTCTATAGGTAACTTTACATCTGAGCAGACAAAGATTACATGTGGAGTTCCCCAAGGCTCCATTCTTGGGCCTCTTCAGTTTAACATCTACATGCTTCCACTGGCTCAGATTATGGAACAAAATCAGCCACCAAAACTATGCAGACGACACACAGATCTACATCACAGTGTCACCAGGGGACCATGGCCCCATACAAGCACTAGTTAAATGTATTGAACAAATCAATGAGTGGATGTGCCAAAATTTTCTTCAATTAAACAAAGACAAAACTGAGGTAGTTATTTTTGGAGCTAAGGAGGAGCGATTAAAAGTCAGCGCACAGCTTCAGTCATTCGTGTTGAAAACCACTGACCAAGCCAGAAATCTGGGTGTAGTCATGGACTCAGACCTGAATTTTCAAAGCCACATTAAAACAATCACAAAGTCGACCTACTACCACCTCAAGAATATATCCAGGATTAAAGGACTTATGTCTCAGCAGGATCTAGAAAAACTGGTCCATGCATTTATCTTCAGCCGACTCGATTACTGTAACAGTGTCTTTACAGGTCTCCCTAAAAAATCAATCAGACAACTGCAGCTGATTCAGAACGCTGCTGCTCGAGTCCTCACTAAGACCAAGAAAGTAGATCACATCACTCCAGCTCTGAGGTCTTTACACTGGCTCCCTGTCTGTCAGAGAAGAGACTTCAAAGTACTACTGCTGGTTTACAAAGCGCTGAACGGTCAAGGGCCAAAATATATTTGTGATCTCCTGACACAGTACGAACCATCCAGACCCCTCAGGTCGTCAGGGACAGGTCTGCTTTCTGTCCCCAGAGTCAGAACCAAACATGGAGAAGCAGCATTCAGTTTTTATGCTCCGTATATCTGGAACAAACTCCCAGAAACATGCAGGTCTGCTGAAACACTCACTTCTTTTAAATGAAGCCTGAAGACTCACCTGTTCACAGCTGCCTTTTATTAAACTACATTAATACATTTATTTTAATAACTATTCTAATTATTTATATCTGCACTGTAGCTTTTACCCTTATTTTTATTTATTTATTTTTTTTATATTTTCGCTTCTATTTTAGCTGTTTTTAGTTTATCTTCACTTTGCTTTTTAATGTCCTGTTTATGATGTGTTTCTTTGCTTTTGTTGTTCTGTGTAAAGCACTTTGAATTGTCTTGATGCTGAAATGTGCTATATAAATAAACTTGCCTTGCCTTGAGTACTTCTCTAAACACTGGTTAATGTTCAGCCTAACTGGAATTTCTTGTTTGAGTGGCGTTCTTGTTTTGAGTTACTGTCAGAAACACGTCAGGGAGAGTCTGCTAGTTAGCTTAAGCTAAGGCTAGCTGTGGCTGTCAATCATTAACTAGCCGGAGTGAAGTCACTGTGGTTTGGTTTTAACCTGTTTCGTAGCTCAGGTAAATGTAGGCTACGTGTGGTGTTTTTATTTAAGTTACATATCTCGACGGCACAACAGTTTTATGTCGTTTAAAACAGATGTTTAAAACAGAAGTCAGGTTCTGGTTTGAACTAAAGTCAAACTAAACATTTAGTTGGTGCATGTTTGATTCGTAGGGCTGTGTACTCACCGGTGTTTGTCAGAAAAAACTTGATGAATTCAGTTGAATTTGTCTTCAGAGAGAAACAGGGACTCGTCTCGACCGCAGCTCTGCTGTGGCTCAGACAAACTTTCACTTTCATTTCAGGACACGTGACGTTGAAGCTTCTCCTCTTTCAGTGCTGCTCCTCCTCTCACTGGAGCTCTGTAAGGGAGGGTTTAACGCCTCTTTAGGAAACACCCTGACAGAGTTTTGGTATAAGATGAGACTTATTGTTTTATTCCACTGTTACAATTACGATTACCTCAGCCTTTATCATTACTCTGCTTCTCTCACTAATTTATTTATTTATGTATTTTTCTAATCTTCACCCTAGTCTACCACTATTATTGGCATTGTAACCATAAGTATGTGTCTGTTGTTGTAACAAGGACATATGTTGTTGTTGCTCTCTTTGCCTGTCTCTATCCTGCATCTCCTTCTATCCCATCTTGTTAAAAGGAAGTTTTTCTGCCAATGTGCCGAATATTGCTAAGTGCTACTCATGGTGATTCATGTTGGGCCTCTCTTTAAATAACATAACAAAGAGTCGGTCTAGACCTGCTCTGTCTGTAAAGTGTCTCGAGATAACTCTGGTTATGATTTGGCGCTATACAAATAAAATTTGATTTGATTTGATTTGAATTTTCTATTAATGTCTTCATCAAAAGACTGCACATCACATTACATGACACCATGTTTTGTTTCTTTTAAAGATTATAATGACTGTTAAAGCTGCATAATGTTTGTATTGATGCAACCAGGAGCACTTCATGTCCATCCGAGTTGAAGAGAATTCAAATGGACATGGACATCATCAGAAGACGCCACCTTCGTCACAGGTTGGAAACTGAAGCTGCTCCAGGGTTTGTGCCTCTGTACAGATTCTCCCTCAGAAACACCAGCGTCTTCCTCCAGGCGTCTTCCTGAGCGTGGGAATGTGCCACCGTCTCTCCTCCCCACAGAGCGATTACTGCAAAGACAACACACAGCTGAAACACACTCCAAAACTCAGTCTGAAGTCCGGCTCATTATGAGAGTTTCCAAGTCTGACACTGAACGCACCCTCTCTACGTAGGCGGCCTGATTCAAAGAGACTCGCTCTAGAGTGCAGCGTGTACGGAGGTTCAATCAGGTGACCGGCGTTCGGGTATGAAAGGACAGTGAGCAGGTGGCTGTTCCCGGCGCGCTCCATCATCTCCTTCATCTGGAAACAGGAAGTAGAAAAATTCCAATTAGGTCCACGATGTGTTTCATGTTTCTTTAACTGCACTCCTTAGTTATAGCGTATTGTTTTTCATATCTGTGAGGAAACTTTACAGAACACACACAAGATTTTAAGAACTAAACTTACTGTGTGATTGTAAGACAACTTTACAGAAATCAATTAAAACCATTTCAATCAGTTAAACATCCTCTAAGAGTGGATCGAGCCAGACCTCAAGAAAGCAGTGAATCTTAGAGAACTTACAGTCTGACTTATAACCTCTCCAAAGTCCAGAAGCTTACGGGACAAATCTTAAGAGAATCTAAACATTATCATTTAAAACATTACACTTTCTGTATTGTTTGTTTTCCACTAAGGTTAGGATGATTTTTAAGGTTATATGAAGATCACTGTCTTACATGATGTTTTAGCAGGCAGCCTCAGAGACAGTATGTCGATGTGTACCTTAACATTACATTTTGGTCTGCACCTTGTTGATAATTTAGAGATTTGCACTCTTTCCTACTTTGTAGAGGATTTACTGAAGTCCAGTGTTCTCTGTTGTATACTATAGATATTGACATTTATTGATTGTTATATACATTTAAATATCAATGATATA
The DNA here is from genome assembly GCF_022749685.1 of Semicossyphus pulcher. Classification (NCBI taxonomy): domain Eukaryota; kingdom Metazoa; phylum Chordata; class Actinopteri; order Labriformes; family Labridae; genus Semicossyphus; species Semicossyphus pulcher. The sequence continues at coordinate 3,418,961 of NW_027211759.1, forward strand.
CTGTAAAATTCGTTGTATAAGACGCACTTTTGATACTTTTTTTTTTCCATCTAAAAAGTGGGCTGCGTCCTATAAACCGGTTTGACCAATGTACCAGTATAAAATGCAGAGAGGTATGTTACTGTGTTACAATATTTTACCCAGAAGATGGCGCCAAGTGGTGCGACACACCTCCAGATGAAACTGTTTCTGGGTCCGAGCCGCTACAACGTCTCCTATTTATAAAATGCCGCAGTGCCGCTTCGTCACGAACATGCACCGTCATGATCGCCAGTGCAGCTGCCACCATCACAACAATCAACGTGACCGCAACGGTAGCAAGATTGCAAACTCTCCAAGGTGAAAACAGATGGTGGGCTGTAATCTGTGTGTTTTAAATTGAAATAGTGTTGAAATAACTTGTATACAAGTTTTATTAATAAAAAGCTATAGAAAACCTTTTTGCCTCCGTGATACGCCCAAAAACAGACTGCGTTTTATATTCCGGTGTGATTTATAATCTGGATTTTACGGTAGTTGTCTCAGGTGTTATTTGAAAATTGTTCTTGGTTGTTGCAGCTTCTGGCTCCAGTAAAAACTTATTTTTATTTTGTTTTGAGTTTAGTGTCTTAATTTAAAGTTCTGTGACTAAAATGTTACTTTCAACTTCACCTTGTACTGACAGTGAGTGCTCATTCAACACGCTGTGTTTTCATACGATATTGGACATTAAACGTGCCAGCATTAAAAAAACAAACACTAGTCAGTGGGAGAGCTCTCCTGTGTCAAATAGTGGAAGACACATGGCAGGCAAAAAAACACAGCAGCTTTTACACCTGTAAGCTCTCTTTATTACCTGTCTTAATGTTTGCTGTGCTTGTAAAATAATAAAATACATTTGAAATGGGAAATTTATTTCTCAATGAAATTCTTACTATTTATTACTTTGAAAATAAATAAATAATAGAGTTTAAACAACCTACAGTTAACATATTTTTAGCTAAAATAATTTATAATTCCATATATTCCTGTAACTATATTTCTGTAACGATCAGGTAAGACGAAAACAACTTCTGTCATCCTGTGAGCCTGTTAATCACACAGGATGTGCTCATGTCGTTACACTCACGTCAGTTGCAGACTCGTGGGCGGGCCAGTTCTGATCGTCCTCTCCTACAACCAGCAACAGAGGACACTGGATCCGTCCCACCTGCTCAGAGACAAACAGCAGCAGCGCTTCAGATTAGAATGTTTCTGCTTCGCCTCCAGAGTCATTTATCTGTGGATTGACCAGAAATCAGTCGTAGCGAGAGGCAAATTTATTCACACATACTTTTAAAATTAAATTAAATACTAATTTAAATTCTATAACAGTTTAGTCTCTTGACAAATGCTCTAACCTTAAAGATATTATCGCGACCTTTTTCATTAAATAAATGTCTGTAAGTCTCTGTCAATCGCTGAATGAGGTAACACAATGGTGACTGAGCCTATGGCCCACTGATGAAAGCCTGTGCATTTGCAGTATATAGTATTATTATGTCTGTCGGTGGCGACATTCATGGAAAAAATCTCAAGCGGCGCCCAGTTAGTGACACGTTTTCCATCAGCCAGCGGTGGTTGGTCTGCCAGAGAGGGTGGGCGGAGCTAAGCGGCTGCTTTTCCGCTCTCTCTAAACAGTAATCTACTATGGCTGAACAAACAAAGAAAAGATGGATGACTACAGATACAACTTCAACAAGAAGTGAAAATCCAAAGAAACAAACTCGACGCTCAGATGAAGCAAACAGTCTGAAAAGGAAAGTGAGGAAAATCAAGAGTTAGAAACGTGACAAAGAGAGCCAGCCATAGACGTCTGGTTAAACTGGGAAGAGTGCTCTCATAATTATTGATTATTGTCAGTGGGAGGCGCTCAAGAGTGCAAACATTGAAATCTTTGAGTTTGTATCTTTAATCCAAAAGGCAACTGGACTTGGCTGAAGTTCTTTCACTTCTCACCTGACAGGCTTATTCAGTTCTAAATTGACGGGTGGACGGCTATAAGTATGAGCCTCTGTAGGTCATTAGATTCAAGATATTTCTTGTCACTTCGCTGATACAAATGTTGAGTCCTTGATGATCCTCAGGGACTTCCTGAGGCACCACTGGGCGTACAGCTCCCACATCCTGTGATGTGCCGGGCCGTGCGCACCACCCTCTCCAGCGCTTTACGGCCCATGCTGGTGCAGCTGCCGTACCAGGTGGTGAAGCATCCTGTCAGGAGCCAGGAGGCCAAATTCCTTTCTACCTGAGGCCATACAGTCTTTGCTGGGCTTTTTTAACAACCACAGCAGTGTAGCTAGCCCATGTTAAGTCCTTGTGGATGTTTAGCCCCAGGTAGGTAACCTTAAATAAGCTACAGATTGAACATAAGTAACCAAAAACTAACCTAAAATAACTAAAACTAACCCTAACAAAGTCGCCCTCCTCCAACGGCACCAGTTCCTCTTTAGTGTGCTCATAAATGTGTAATCAAGGGTGAGTCGTTAACCTCGGCTGGTGACCCAGAAACTACCTGTAAACTACACAGCAACAAATGTTTATTGATTATTCATACATTTTAACTCCTTTCTAGTTTTGTCCTATAAAATAAAGACAAATATTTTAATCCTGCAGAATAAACATTAAACACTGTGTTGGAGCCATTTTTTGCTTGAATCTAATTATTTCTGAGAGTTTGAGAATTGTTTGATGTGAGATTTTATTTGCATAATTACTAACCTGATTTACCTTATTAAATGGCTCTTTCACTTTAAAATGACGGTCTCCTCGCTGAAGCTACAATGCATTTTAAAGGGCAGCAGGGGGAGAGCATAACCTGCATGTCCATGTAGGGCAGAGTAAGGTGGAGACAGACAAACATGGGGAGACCAACGACTGTATATATAGATGGACGACGCGTCTCCATCTGCTCCCAATGTATGAAAGTGATGCCAAAATAGCCCCATGATAGGCGCTGCCATCTTGAGATGGTGACGTCATTTGGAGCCAGAGTCTGCGCAGTAGAGATCGGTGGGTTGATCATTCTTTGTGAACTTGAATAATCCTTTGCTCTTGAGCTTTTTAGCCTAAAAAACAAATGAATACATTCCACAGACAGGCTACGTGAAGCAGTGGTTAACCGGATTTGTTGTAAGAAACCAGAAAACAAATTCTGGGGAGCACCTGGTAGTTTAGCAGTTAAGACTTAAACCGTGCAGCTCCACCTTCGCAGGTTTAATTCATGCTGGGATATCTTGTACCAAATACAGATAAAAATACCAGTTCACTCTGAAATGAAAAACAGTTACAACATAAGAAAAGAGCTGTTCAAGGAAAAGAAGAGAGAAAATCCAGCTTCACTCACGTCCACTTTGAACGCCGGGTCAGTGGGGATGGGCAGGGGCAGATCTCGATAGATCACCTGCTGCTCCTCGGTGTAGCGAGTCTTCCCGGCGTTTCTGATAAAGTAAGAGTCAGAGGATGAACAGGAACAAAGAGACAGGACTCGAATGCAGACTGCTGAAGCACAACGGGTGCAGCTGAAGTTGTTATAATATAAACTAAGAAGATGATGAGGCAGACAAGAGCCAAAACCAGCAAAATGCAAATAATCAATGTCCCATAGACATGAGAGGGCTGCACGGTGGGGAAGTGGTTAGTGCTGGCGCCTCAGAAGGTTCCTGGCTTGAATCCCGGTTCAGACGTAGTGGCTCTTTCTGTGTGGAGTTTGCCTTTCTCCGCGTGCATGTGTGGGTTCCCTCCAGGTACTCCGGCTTCTTCCCACAGTCCAAAGACATGCTCGCTAGGTTCATTGGTGACTCTAAAATTGCCCGTAGGTGTGAATGTGAGCGTGTAAGGTCGTCTGTCTCTATATGTCAGCCCTGTGATTACCAGGGTGTAACCCCGCCTCTCACCCAATGACAGCTGGGATAAGCTCCAGCCCCCCGTGTCCCTGAACAGCATCAGCGATATATAGATAATGGAGTTGGAATGAGCACTAGTGAAGGGCTGGAACGCTTGACCCGTGACGACAACAAACTGGTAGATGCAGAGAAAGTTTCTATACAGGGAAGGCAAGAATATTTATCTTGCTTGCTATCAAATAAACTAACCTAGCTGATGTTACTCACATTAAATTGAGCTAACCTAGCTGTTATTACTCACATTAAATTGAGCTAACCTAGCTGTTATTACTCACATTAAATTGAGCTAACCTAGCTGTTATTACTCACATTCAAATAAGCTAACCTAGCTGTTGTTACTCACATTAAAATAAGCTAACCTAGCTGTTATCACTCACATTAAATTGAGCTAACCTAGCTGTTGTTACTCACATTAAAATAAGCTAACCTAGCTGTTGTTACTCATATTAAAATAAGCTAACCTAACTGTTGTTACTCACATTAAAATAAGCTAACCTAGCTGTTGTTACTCACATTAAAATAAGCTAACCTAGCTGTTATTACTCACATTAAATTGAGCTAACCTAGCTGTTATTACTCACATTAAAATAAGCTAACCTAGCTGTTATTACTCACATTAAATTGAGCTAACCTAGCTGTTGTTACTCACATTAAAATAAGCTAACCTAGCAGTTATTTCTCACATTAAATGAAAACATTTCCACTGATGGTGTAATAAGACACGATGAACGGGACCACAGGATCGAGGTTTTCTGCCTCGTCACTGTCAGAGACTGTTTTCCTTTCCATTCCCCGTCTTTAAACACTGCTGTATCCCGTACTGAGTTCTGTTTAGTGTTTACTTCACTGCCATCTTGAGTTTTGCAGATCTCTCCATCATAGCCTTCAGTTTTTGCATCTGTACTGGCGAGGTCCTAAACAAAGTCTAGTACTGGTTGCTAATACGGAGGATTTAAGTTTAGACGTGCGCCCAGTGCGTTCGAACATATCAAAACGGAGAGTTCTGTAAAGTTACAATTATCTCGCAGATTTATTTTCCATACAGCGGCAATAACGTTAACTCATAATACATGTAACAAAACAACAAACCGAATAGTTAACCACATCAAACCTCACAGGCACATAAGCGCAGTCGAAAAACTGTTTGCTTCCTAATTCAGCAACCCCCGTGTTTTTGGTTTCCCTAGGTTAAATGGCCTGATTGGGCTGACCCGAGGTCAGCTGAGCCACACGGCAAGTACAGCCCCCTCGTGGCACGGGGCACAATTACATAAAAATAAAGCAAAATGAATATGGCTCGTACACTCCAGCCCCTAATTGCGTCTGCCAGAGCAATTACACCAAATTCAAATGAGCCATAAATACAGAAAAAAGAGAAAATAAAAATATATAGCCCATTTTCAAATGGGAATCAATCACTCGTTAGCTTCATTAAGCAAGCATATTTTAGTTATGGGTCGTTCAATGATGTTTGTTTTGGTTTTCAAACGAACCACACGTACCAGACCTCTCTTATCAGGGCAGGTTTCCAGGATTCTTCCTAGCATCCATGATCCACGTGGTGCTGTGGAGTCCACAACCATGACCAGGTCTCCAGGAATAAAACTCCTCTTCTCCTGGTTCCATTTTTGACGCTCCTGTAAAAGCGGTAAGTACTCGCGGATCCACCTCTTCCAAAAGAGATCCGAGATGTACTGGGTTTGTTTCCACCTTCTCCTTGCGTAAACATCCCTTTTGTCGAACAGTCCTGGTGGGAGAACTGGTTTTCCTTTGAGGAGTAGCAGATGGTTTGGCGTTAACGCCTCAAGGTCATTGGGGTCCTCTGACAGCCTTGTGATGGGGCGATCGTTGAGCATAGCTTCAGCCTCACAGAGCACGGTATGGAACCCTTCGTCATCCAAGGTTTGCTGATGGAGCACAGAGCACAAAATCTTCCTGATCATCCGTATCATGCGCTCCCAAGCGCCACCGTGATGTGACCCAGCTGGATGGTTAAAGCTCCACTTGATTCCCTTCTTGGACAAGGCTCTTTCAATGCGGTCATGATTCAAAGAGGCTAAGGCTTCTCGCAGCTCTCTTTCTGCACCAATAAAGTTGGTGCCATTGTCGGATCTTAAGTGCGAGACTTGTCCTCTTCGACAGATGAACCTTCGCAGCGCGTTGATGCACGAGTCTGTGTCAAGAGAATAGGCCACTTCCAGGTGCACGGCCCTACTTGTCATGCAAGTGAACACTACTCCATATCTTTTCACAATGCCACGCCCTCTTTTCACGTCAACTGGCCCAAAGTAATCTACGCCAATGTTAGTGAACGGCGGTAGATCAGGAACCACTCTCTCTTCTGGCAGGTCTGCCATTTTTTGCTCACCGGTCTTTCCACCATGGAGCTTACAGATGAGGCATCTTGATATGATCTTCCTCACTGCAGTAGGTCCACTTGTGATCCAGTATTTTCTCCTTGTAGTGGAAAGAACGTGATTCCTACCTCCATGTCGATAAGGTCGGAGATGTGTTGGTCTTTTGACAAGATGAGGGGGTGTTTAATGTCCTCAGGGATTGCTGCCTTATTCAGCCGTCCCCCAACTCGTAGAAGTCCTCCTTCTAGAACCGGATCCAATTTGAAGATGCTGCTACTTCTCTGCACTTGTGGCTTGCCAGAGGTTAGTGCAGCAAATTCAATGGGGAATCTCTCTTGCTGGCAAAAAGCGATTATGGAGGTCTCAGCCTCCAAGAGGTCTTCCAGCGTCACCTTCTGATTCCCAAGTGATGTTGAGAAAGCTTGCATCTCCTTTTGCACATCCAACCTTGCCGCTCCATTAGCACTGGTGTTTGCAAGCTCCAACTCTTTTCTCTTCTTACTCAGTTTGAGCAGAGTTCCTTTCAGCTTAATGAGCCACGCAACTGCAACCTTTAATCTTTGCCAATCAGAGAAATGGGGTCATCAGTTGCAATGTGGCGTTGGTGTCAACAAGTATTGCATTGACCGTCAGTTTTCTCTTTACTTCTGGGTCGTCGGCAGTGACACTTGTATCCACAGGAAATGTTGGCCACGTTTCTTCAGGTTCCCGTAGGAATTCCGGGCCTTCCATCCATCTTTGCTTCACAAGATCTTCTGCCTTCAATCCACGTGAAGCATCGTCAGCAGGGTTCAGAGATGTGGGAATGTATCTCCACTGCTCGACTTCCGAGTTGTCCCTGATGGTGGTTACCCTGTTTGCGACAAAGGTTTGAAATCTTCGGTCCTCATTCTTTATGTACTTAAGAACTGATGTGCTGTCAGTCCAAAAGCAGGTCTTCTTCAGTGGAAGCTGGAGCTCCGATTGAAGCATCTTGTCCACTCGTACTGCAACAACGGCAGCGGTGAGCTCCAAACGGGGAATGGTGACAGGCTTCAGAGGATCCACTCTGGCTTTGCCAAATAGGAAGGCAACATGAACCCTCTCATCCATGTTCTGCATCCTCAGGTAAGTAGCCGTACCATATCCGTTCTCGCTTGCGTCGGCGAAGTGATGCAATTGGGCGCTGACAGTCCTCCCAAATCCTTCTGGCTTCACACATCTGTGGATCTTGAAATCTGCCACCTTCTCAAGATCCGTCAGCCATTTGCTCCACTTCTGCTGGAAAGCTGGGGGTATTGGATCGTCCCAATCACACTTCGTCCTGCATAACTCCTGCAACAGCAGCTTGGCGGGGAGTATGAGAGGTGCCAGGAATCCCAATGGATCGTAGATGGAACTGATGATGGATAGCATGCCTCGCTTGGTTGGCGGCTTCTCCTTGACTTTCAGCTTGAATTTGAAAGTGTCCGTCTCGATACACCACTGCAAACCCAAAGCTCTGTCTAACGGCAGCTTATCCCTGTCCAGATTAAGCTCATGCAGGTTCTTGGACTTCTGATCCACTGGGAGGCTTTGAAGCACTTCTCTACTGTTACTGATCCATTGAGTGAGGGTGAAACCTCCTTTGCTGCAAATGGTTGTAAGGTTCTTAACCATGGTGACTGCATCCTCTTCAGAGGGCAGACCCTTCAGTAAATCATCCATATAGAAGTTTCGGTTGACCGTTTCGATCACTTCTGTTGTAAAGTTGGCCTGGTTGTCTTCAGCGGTCTTTCTAAGAGCAAGGCAGGCGACACTGGGTGATGAAACTGCTCCAAATAAATGGACAGTCATGCGATGCTCTACAAGATCTTGCTCCAGGTTACCTTGTGGCCACCATAAGAATCTTAAGTAGTCCCGGTGTTCTTCTGCCACCTTAACCTGGTGGAACAGAGCCTTTATGTCTGCCATTATGGCCACTTGTTCTTGTCTGAACCTCATAAGAACTCCCACTAACGAGCTGGTGAGGTTCGGTCCTTGCAAGAGCTGACTGTTGAGTGAGACCCCTTTGTACTCTGCTCCACAGTCAAACACCACTCGTAGCTTTCCTTTCCATGGATGGTACACGCCGTGGTGCGGGATATACCACACCTTCCCTGTTGGTACTTTGAACTGATGCTGCGGCACTTCTTCGGCGTAGCCATTGCTAATGACATCAGCAAGAAAGTTCTTGTACTCCTCATGAAAGCTTCCGTCTTTCTGAAGCCTCCTTTTCAGACCATGAACACGCTGCATGGCAACACCGAGGTTGTTCGGCATCGAAACCTCTTTCCCTTTGAAAGGCAGTTGAAACGTGTAGTGTCCGTTCTGAAGCTGGGCAGAGCTTTCCATAATCTCCACAAACTTCTTTTCTTCCCTTGACATTTCTTCCTGTTCTGCAGAAGCTCGCTCATTGAAGTCGTAGTTGTACTGGCTGGTTAACAGTTCTTCAATTCTGTCAATGGCGATTCTGTTGGCATAAACTGAAGGGTGGTCACTTCCACAGTCGCTACTTCCCCGTAACGGACCATTTATTACCCACCCCAGTAGGGTTCTGATCGCGTAGGGTCCATCTTCACCTTCACGACTGTTAATCACCTCCCAAGGCTCCATCAACTTGGAGGCGTTTGTGCCAATTAACAGGTCCACATCAGCTTTTATGTGGGGAATCTTTACATCCTGTAAATAAGGCCATTTTCTCAGCTCCCTTTCACTGATTATGTTGGCTGTAGAGACAGGCATCTCTTTCTGGGTACACACTTTGGGAAGTGGATAGAAGCACTCACCAGAAAATCCTGAAATCTCCAGACTGTCAACAACGGAGCTTTCTACTGCGTTATCATGGCCCAAGGTGCGGATATGAATCTTGAATTTGCGTCCTTCCATGTTCAACTTGTCAATGAGCTTCCTGGTGCAGAAAGTTCCTGTACTCCCTGGGTCCAGAAAAGCATAGGTTTCAATAACCTTGTTTCCCTTTGAGCACTTCACCTTAACAGGCAAGATGGGAAGAATTCCATTGCAGTGGCCAGCCCCTGTAAGACCACAAGCGGAGGATGTTGTACAGCTATCAGAAGTCTTTGAATGCTCAGTATTCTTCTGCTCACCATCCTTCTGATCCTTCTGAGTAACCCTTTCCTTCTCTCCAATGTGCAAAACACCGGGGTGCGTTCGGTTGCACTTTTTGCAAGTGATGCGCCTGTCGCAATTCTTGCTCAAGTGTCCTGTGCACAAGCAACTGAAACACAGACCTTTCTCCTTTAGATAGTCCAGTTTCTCCCTGTGTGTCTTTCTTCCCAGTTTAAAACATTGGTCCAAGACATGACCACCAAGATCACAATACAGGCAGGAAATAGAATCAGTCTTGGTAAAGGATGTCACTTTGTTCTGAGCCTTTTCCTTCTTGTCACCATCCTCATTCTTGTAAGCATCTGCTTTGCAGCTATCCTCAATGATCACCTGTGTTGCAAAGCTGTTTCTTCTCAGCTGTGGTTTCACCTGTGACGGTTTTACCTGTAACTTGCTTGCTCTTATAGGTCCTTTGATAACAGGTGAAGTGTCCTGTATGTCACCAAAGACTGGATCTGAAGTGATTCTGACCTGGCGCTCAATGAACTTCACAATGTCTGAGAATCGTGCTCTTCGACCAGTTTTCTCCAGTAGCTCACATGCCTTTGCTCTCCACTTGTCTCTGAGTTTGTACGGAAGCTTCTGACTCAGAATCTTTATGTTTGCTGGCATGTTAAGTTCCTCCAAGTACTGAAGATCATCCATAGCGTTGGAACACTCACGGAGGAAAAGTCCATAAGCTTTGAGCGCTTTGGTGTCTTCAGCTTTGATATTTGGCCATCCTGTGATCTTCTCCATGTAGGCCGCTGTTATCTTGAACTCATTTCCAAAGTGCTCCTTGAGCAACTTTTTGGCAACAGCAAATCCTTTATCTGCAGTCATATGAAGGCAGCTGCGTACCATATCTCTTGGCTGCCCCCTAGTGAATTGTTCAAGATAATACAAACAGTCTCCTTTACAGCTGGTCTTTGCTTCCACGCAGTGCTCAAACGCTTTCATAAATGTGTTGAACTGCAGAGGATCTCCATCATAAGTAGGAATTTCTCGGCGCGGCAGCAGTTGTGACGTTTGCATTTGAACAAGGAGTCTTGTTATGTCATTCTGTTGCAGCAGATTGTATAGACCTGCTGTCTGATTTTGGCCTGGCAGGGGTTGAAACACTTGTTGGCTTAGAGTGGGTTGAAAGCTTTGACTGAAGGTTGTCTTTGATTGTAAATGAGGGGGTTGAGAACCTTGACTGACAGTTGGCTTTGGTTGTGATGCAGAATGAGTGGGAAAAGACGTTGAAATGGCAACTTGTTTTTTCACCAAATTTGGCATGCTAGTTGGCGTTACCAATGGTGAAGCATTGCTTTGCAGTGGTAGAGATGTATGCTGCTGTGGATTGAGAGAGGTGAGCGGGAGCTTAGATCTAGCCCCTTTCCTGATGTAGGAAGTCATTCCATCAGACTGCCTTGAATGAACGCTACTACCTAGCTGTAGCACTGCTAGCTTAGCAGAAGTGGCAGCTATCTCAGTGTCCAGCTCAAGCTGCTCCCTTTTTCTCCTCAAGATGAGCTCCTGCTCCTCCAATACATGCTTATCCTTTAAAGCAGCAGCGCGAGCCAAGAGCGCGGCCTGTTCCGCCTCTGCCTTGCGTCTGGCTGAAGAAGTGGAGGATCTGCTACTTGAAGATCTGCTACTTGAGCCATGGTGCCTTGACTGCACGTTTGAAATGCTGTCTTGAGGTCGAATCTGATCCTCCTCTTCTTCATCCTTTCCAACAGCAGCTCCATTTCCATTGCTGGCATTGACATCAACAGTTTGAGAATCATCCCTTTCATGTTCCTTTAAAGTGTCGTCAACAACCGTGTGTGTTTCTGTTGATCACATTTCACTTTCACTTTGGACAGTTTGAGTTTGAGATTGCTCAGTTTGAGTTTGAGATTGCTCAGTTTGAGTTTCAGTTTGACCCGGCAAATTATCATCATTGTCATCATCATCATCATGATCATCACCCACAGCTGGACAAGTTTTAGTGTCAGACAACCATTGATTTGTACCCACAATAAATTCCTTAACATTCAACATTTTAGCTTGGTACCATATTTCATGTTTGCTTGCTTCATCAGCAGGCAATAAACCAAATAAAGATGTATGCACCTGATGTATTTTGTCACACAACATATTGAACTTGTTAAATTCATTTTCAACCTCATTTACGTGCTCTTTATCACCCATCAATTTAGCAATAGATTCTTTTACTTTTGACAGTTTACCAAATTCAGACTTTCTTTCCTTTTCTAAAGTGCTTATTTTTTCCAACAAAGCTTTGATTGTTAATTTAACCGGACGTTTTTCAGTTACAGATTTTACCCCTGCACCCACACCAAGTTCAGTCTTACGGCCCTGTAGGCCTTTTTCCTCTTCGGCCATAATGACCACGCAAAGTGAATTAGCTTATCAATCAATAAGCCCGCAAAGTAGTTTGTGTTGCGCAACAACTCGTCTCGACGCGCAAAGTTATTTTTAGACGGTTGCAAGTCTGCTACCAATGCATTGGGTTTACGCGAATGTGTGCACACAAATTACCATGGCCATTCATAATATCAGCGCTGATCAACACATACCCCAATCGAGCGTTGGCCGGCTTTGATGAATGGTGTCCCGATGTGATGATGCTGATATTCAGGTAGCCCCTGTAGCTCGCTCCGGTACAGCTTCAATTAGCAATCGGCAACTCCAAACATTTGCCCACCTCACATCCGTGGTATCCAAACGAACACGTAAATCCACAATGTTCGTGTTCGCGTCCTCTTGATGAACGGTAATCTAAATCGAAGCAGTTTTTCGACCTAAATGTACTGACGAGGTCCTAAACAAAGTCTAGTACTGGTTGCTAATACGGAGGATTTAAGTTTAGACGTGCGCCCAGTGCGTTCGAACATATCAAAACGGAGAGTTCTGTAAAGTTACAATTATCTCGCAGATTTATTTTCCATACAGCGGCAATAACGTTAACTCATAATACATGTAACAAAACAACAAACCGAATAGTTAACCACATCAAACCTCACAGGCACATAAGCGCAGTCGAAAAACTGTTTGCTTCCTAATTCAGCAACCCCCGTGTTTTTGGTTTCCCTAGGTTAAATGGCCTGATTGGGCTGACCCGAGGTCAAATGAGCCACACAGCAAGTACAGCCCCCTCGTGGCACGGGGCACAATTACATAAAAATAAAGCAAAAAGAATATGGCTCGTACAGCATCTTTTAACCTTTATTGCTTTTCTCTGTGCTGTTTCGTCTCTTTTCTTTCTTTCCCGAAGTAAACAGACCAACGTCAAATTACCAGACTTTTTTCAGCAGACTGATACGTGATTACAGTTAGTCCTCAAGAGTATCCCTAGCAACGGTCTGTTCTTCATAGCAACGGCCTGTTATCAAGAAAAAGACCTTGGAATGCCGTACTTAACCAGTCAGAGTCAAGTATTTGACACAGATGTGTAATAATATATTGTATAATAATGTAACAGTTCTTTCTCTTGGTAAAACTCCTGGTATGCATATCACTTCACAAAAACAATATAAACAAAATAACATGGAAAATTTAATACAAAGTCTTTTCTTAGTTCTATTCAAAACTTGCTTTGATATCATTTCAGAATATTTCCATGACCATCGTGATCAGGCATGCCCTGCATTGTGTGCATTGTTTTTTTTCGCCAAGTGCAGGGTGTTAAGAAATCTCATCGTATAAGATAACCTCCAACTCATATCTAATCTCACACCATATCAAATACCGTCTGTCAGAGAATTAACTCTGCTGCCCTGAGGGAACCTGAACGTTGATTTCAAACTGTTTGAACAAAGTCAATGAAAGCAGCAGAATCATTTGATCAAGGCTAACAGCGGCTCGAGGCGCTAAAACTCAGCTTTGTTTTGTTTTTTTACATTCCTTATTGTTCTTGAAGAATGAACTTGGATCTGAAGAAACAGTTGAAACATGTTGTGCTTTACAATGACAAAGCTGCAGCTGCTAAGCCTGGGCATCACAGAGTCAGGTTAGGATGTAAATATTAACTTTGCTTCGGCAGAAATAGTTTGTTTTGGAGTTTTGCTGCTGTGCTAGACACTGATTTGATTTTTTTAAAATAGAAAGTCTTGTATTTACCTCAAAGAACTGGTCATCCACCATCTTCCCAGTTTCCATGGTGATATTTGGTGTCAGGTAGTCGAGAGTCAGGGAGGCAATGCCGTGGGATGCCAGGAGTGCTGCACGATACTCCACCAACTGCCCTCCACCTCCCCACAGGTCCAGGAGGCCGGGGAACAGTCCCAGTCCTTCAGAGGAGACAAAACACCAACATGACAATATGTTTATTTTTGATCTTAAGTTCCTGCTTTCTTTTTTTATTTTAAGTACCAGCAAGTTGCAACTAACTGAGGCAATAACTGCTTAACTTTCATGGTTAGTGGAAGTCCATAAGGTATTGTTGCTTTGAATGTCACACCTGACCTTCACCCAGAGGACACCTTTCTCTTGACTCTTCTCTGGTCATACCTGAGGGCAGGAAGAGGGTCGCAGTGAGGTCGCCCTCTGTAATCGGGACCCTGCGGACGCCTGGCGCCATGTACCAGCGTTCCACCACCACACCGGCCAGCGGCACCTGATCCGGGAAGCCCTCAGTCTGGTGACCCCGGTACACCGAGATCGTGATCTCCATGGGAGTCTGCACATTTTTCTTTTTAAGCCTGTGAGTTAATAGTCAAATAACACAAGAGCCGACTCTGATACATAGAATTATTTGGTGTTGATTCGTGTAATGTAAACAGCTCTATCCTTATGGGCCTACCAGAGCCAAGGTTTGCTGCCTGGAACTGGTCTGAGGCTCCACAGGAGACCCATCTGTTCAACCCCAGAATATGTCCCACCCAGACTGGGGTCCTCTGAAACTGTAAGATAAACTGGTATAAACAAGTGTTTGTCTTTCTAAATTCTTACAAGATCTTATGATGCTTTAACTATTAATACTTTATTATGAATCCATCGATTATCATGCGCTCGTTTGGCTGTATCATGTAAGCAGTAGGTTCAATAAGTTATTCCAGATGTCCCTGCACCCAGCGCTGTGTTCCAGCTCTTCCTCTGGGATGCCAGAGTGTTCCCTAGCAAGATGAAACATGTGCCAGCATGTTCAGGGTTTACCTCACTTCACCTTTACTATTTGGGCGCTCCCAGAAAAATAATGGAAAGCATTATTGTCTACATTATTTCTACATTTCAAACTGTAAAAACCTGTTCTGTGTGCAATTACACGATCATACAAAACCAGGGACATTTTAAATGTTTTTTTCATGTCAAACAAAAACTTGATGATTCATGTACCGTTCACAGTCCCGGTGTTGTTGGCTTTGTAGTGAGCAAACGCCTCCCAGCTGTGTCCGTCTTCACATTTGTGCAGGGCATGGATCGTCAGCTGGAAACCAGGCGGGGTGTTCTGGACCAAGATGCTGAACTTCTCGTCCACGAGCCCTCTGGGTGGCTGGACCGACAGCTTCACAAAACACTGTTTCATGTCCATCCTGAACTGAGCACAAACATGAACTGACTCGACTGTGGACGGCTCCTGAGGAGTGTTTGAGTTTGCTCTGAATCATTATCCTCTGTGATTACGTTTTATTCTCTGGGCATTAATTAAACCCGGAAACACGTTTCCCCTTCATGCTTTAAAACAGCTAAGATATGACTCTTACACTCACTGCCTAGTTTAGTATGTGTTGATCTCTGAATATGCAAATAGCCCCCTAAATCTCCACCCAAGTCTCAAGTCCATCCCAGCTGTCATTGGGCGAGAGGCGAGGTCACACCTGGAGTGATTGCCAGTCATTCACAGGGCTGACACATACAGACAGACAACCTTCCTCACATTCACACCTACGGGCAGTGTTTCTTTTCAAACCGAGCGAACATCAACGTGACCAGCTGACTTGGACTCAGTATTTCGCCGTGGTTTGGGGATCTAGTTCATCCTCAGGGATGCTAGCGTAGCTGTAGAACTGTCAAGTCACGTGCAGAGTTCTCCTCTGGGTGGTTGTGTCATCCGGCATGCATGATGCTCTGCTCTGTGTGTGTGTGTGTGTGTGTGTGTGTGTGTGTGTGTGTGTTAATCCCCTTGAGAGGTGTATGTTGTGTGCTCTTTTAGAGATAGTTTTAGAGGCATTCATTATCCACACATGTTAATGTATAAAAGTATGGAATCACTCATTACATGATAAGCACACATTTAACTGTGATGGACTTTATCTTCATGTTTGTGGCCCTTTAAAAAAAGTCCGCCCTTCTGAAAAAGACGCGAATGCACATTTGATCATTTTTGCCCCGTCTCAATCATTTAGTATTATATGCATAATGTACGCATACGTGACTAATTGCACGTGTTCACAATAATTCCTTTAACAAGTCTGAAGAAGAGCACGTTGGCTCGAAGCGTCACTCCTTTGTGCAGAATAAAACCCTTCATGGGAGCTTCCTGGTGTGTGGATCTTGCTATATTTTTTCACAATAATGGCACCGTCAGTTACACATGCAGACTCTTCTCAACACATGCCTAAAGGCCTGAATACTAACTCTAAGTCCCTTTTGACGCTTAAAACTGCTTTTACATCCCTTAAAATCACATCTTTAAACACTTACTGTACAAGCAGCTTGAGAACAGATGCAGACCTCACAGCTGTCCTCTTCAGGTTCGGTGTCTAACACACTGATAAACATGTTTCATTATTTTCAGGACACCCCCGTGGCACTTCAGTCTCCTCCCACACTGTCAGCAGACTGTCTCGACCCAGGGTGGAGCCATGCAGTCACTGGAACTCCAGATTCTGGCTGTACTAAGAGCAACTTTGGTGCACTGGCCTGTAGATCACGTATCTTTTTCAATTAGACTCACATGTGATGGACCAGAAAAACAGTCATTATCAACAATACTTGCTGCCAAATATTTAATGGAATATCTGCAGAGGAGTACAGAGGTCTTCACTCCTGTGTCCTAAGGGTTTGAGGGGAAAAGAACTGGTTTGACAGGAGACCATGTTTAAGTAGTATCACATGAGAGGGAGTGAAGTTACTGCATATCATCCCCTAGGCACAAGGCTGCAGGCTTACAGTTACACAAGCAACATTTACACAAGCAGCAAATTGTAATTATTTTTTGCTCCACCAACTCGACTACTTCCACAACTTACCAGAAACCGGACTGTTGTCGCCAAGCAACCCAAACATCCTCCTGTAGCCAAGCAACCCAAACATCCTCCTGTCGCCGAGCAACCCAAACATCCTCCTGTAGCCAAGCAACCCAAACATCCTCCTGTAGCCAAGCAACCCAAACATCCTCCTGTCGCCAAGCAACCCAAACATCCTCCTGCACTCTGTGTTTACGGGTTATCACAGATCAGCTGTCTTTTTTAATCATCAGCCAGTGAAATAAGAGTCCGTCACCAGCTTGATTAATGTAGACACGGTCTGCTGTATTGTTGATTATCAGTGCACAACAGTTAGCTCCGACCAAGTAATCTGATTGGATAAGAGGCATTCCATGAGTGCTGATACAGAGAACAACATCACTCCACCCCAGCCGGGTGTTCTGAGTACTTATTTCCCTGGTTATTGATAAACTAAAGAGCAGCTCCAGTCTAGACATATAGTTTATAGACATATAAAATGCTCTGCTTGAAATAATAAATTGTGTGTGACATGTTTTTTTCTGGAAAATACGTTTAATTACCTTAAAAAATCCTCCCAATGTGTCTCCTCCTTCTCCCTCATTAAACACACCTGGATCTGCACAGTCCCCGCCCACTTTGTACTGTGTTTCTTTTTTATTTGTATTTGTTTTATTTGTGGATTAACATGACAAACAAGATAGTGACACTGAACAGAAAAAACAAAACAAAAAAAAAACGTGTGCGTGTGTGTGTGTGTGTGTGTGTGTGTGTGTGTGGCTGGATGTTTGTACGAGGTTCAGTTTGTGTTGAGGATCCTGGACAGGTGGGGGGTAAGGCAGTTGTGGCACAGAAATAAGTGAATAAAATACCGAGATGAATAACTAGGTGTGATGTTATTGTATTAATAGAGTAGTATAATAACTATCATTAACATTATATATAGTATAATGACAGTTTAACCTAATATCATAAGCAACAACCAAATATTATAATATAACAATATAATGATATGTTACCACAATACAATATAATATGATATAATGTACAATATAGTATTTTGTATGTATGTAAAAATGTTATATAGCAATGAGGAGCGAGGCCGGACCGGGGCATCAGAGAGGCGAGCAGGAGACCCCCGGCCCCTAGAGGCACTACCCGAAGCCCCCCCGACACACACAGACACACACACACACGAACACCCTTTATTTATTTATTTATTTTTTGTGAGCCGTCCTGTACATGGGGCTGCACCCAGGCCCAGAGGTGAGTGCTGGCCCGCTGCAGAGACAGCCCAAATCTCATGGCTCGTCCTGTACATGGACCACTCCCAGACCCTTTGGGAGGGAGTCTGTCCAGTGAGGGAGCACATGTATTTATTTATTTATTCTTTTAATTATTTTTTTATTTTTTTTATTTAATTAATTAAGTACTGTGTTTCTCCTTTCGTAAAATTACAGCTGAAAACGAAACCATCTGCCGTCGTTTAGCGGCAACTTGTTGAAACTTAGCTAGCTTGAAATGTAGTAATTAGTAGTAGTAACGTTAGCGTTAGCAGTCAGTAGTGAGTTTGCAACAATGTCAGTTACAGCTGGCTCGCACATCGCCGAAGTGGTTGCACATAATGTTACGCAGAGCGTCACCCCGTCCATTAACGGGATTGGCTCCTTAGGTTTGTGACGTCTCAAACCTGCCAGTCTGAAAACGTGTTGTTCAGCCTGTCCTTGGTACACTGCAGTTTAAAAGCAGACAGGTCCAGCCATGTTACTTGTTACTTCTTACTACTATTGGCTGGTTGTATAAATGTTGTATTAAAGCAATATCGCACTCGAGGTTGTGATGTTGGGCTGAATATCGGCACAGCTGTGATCATCTGCGGCACGAAGCCGTGGGCCGAGGCAAACATGGTTTGCTAATCAAATAGCTAAGTCGCCGGCGTCCCAGCTGAGTTGTTAGTTTTAACGTCAGTTAATGTTATGGAAGGGCCTAAGCTGTTATGGAAAATAGTAATGTAACTACTCCCACCTTACCTTCCTCAGGGAAACGTGTAAATATTAGATCTATTCAGCAGGTGTTATAATGTCAAATGTGTTTACATTTTTATTGACATCTGGTTAGCTCACGTTTCCCCAGCTTGCTATTCCTTTTCCACCCCTTTATATATTATAGTTGTAAGCCTAGCTGTTTGTTGTGTTACAGTTCATATTGTCTAAAGTGTGTTTATAGTGTTAAACTTTACATCAGTGTTAAAGTGCACATCATTAATGTTATAGCATAACCCACATGCTGTATTATACTGCAGTTTACTGCTTCTTTGCATTCTGCTAATCAGCATTTCACTGTAATGACAATAAAGTTGAATCTAATATAATTTGCATATCAGAAAAAGTACATTGTGTATTATACATGTACAGTATAGTGAACATCATGCATGTATCTCTTAGGTTTTTCATTTATATTATTTCATTTCATTTTATTCTTGGAATCATATGTTTATTATTAGACTGGTGTCACATACTCCTCTTCTCTCTTCAGATGCGCTGTTGAGATTTCTCAGTCCCACCCCTTCAAATCTTTGGCCATCTACTACATCAAGCGCTCCTCCTGTCGCCTCCACCTCAGCAGCACAACCCAGCAGTGATGCAGCAGCATCAAGCGCTCCTCCTGTCGCCTCCACCTCAGCAGCACAACCCAGCAGTGATGCAGCAGCATCAAGCGCTCCTCCTGTCGCCTCCACCTCAGCAGCACAACCCAGCAGTGATGCAGCAGCATCAAGCGCTCCTCCTGTCACCTCCACCTCAGCAGCACAACCCAGCAGTGATGCAGCAGCATCAAGCGCTCCTCCTGTCGCCTCCACCTCAGCAGCACAACCCAGCAGTGATGCAGCAGCATCAAGCGCTCCTCCTGTCACCTCCACCTCAGCAGCACAACCCAGCAGTGATGCAGCAGCATCAAGCGCTCCTCCTGTCGCCTCCACCTCAGCAGCACAACCCAGCAGTGATGCAGCAGCATCAGGCGCTCCTTCTGCTGCTCCAATAGACCCTGCTGACTGGCCGTCTCCTCTAACTGATGAGGTACGAACAGAGTTGGTACACAGAGGTCCATTTCACATTGAACACAGCTTCACATTCCCTGAACAAAAGGACGGACGAAGGTGTCAACATGTGTATTTTAACAGACTTGCCATCATAAGCATAAACCATGTGGTCTCAAATCAGTTGTCATATGATGATGTTGTTGATGACTTTGCTGCAAGAAAGACCAGGAGAGTAAAGCTGTAGCAGGTGATGTGAGGTTGAGGAGGTGGTGGTGTAGTTTTTAAGTCATTCAAGTTAATGCAGTACCAAAAAGCACCACTAGAGGTCTTTGTAAGATCCCCTTTTTGTTCCCCTTTTTATTGAAATCCTTGTAATTTTTTGTCAATACTGGTTTCTTATTTTGTGCAGTGCCTTATTTATATTGTATTTATAATTTATTTTATATCCCTTGTTTACACTTTTTATTTTGTGGGTATTTAAATCTTGTACTTTATCTAAGCTATTTATATTGTATTTCATATATTCATTTCATATTTTTTTGTATTTCTTTCTTTCTAATTCTAAGTATTTTGATTGGCAATTGCTTTCTTTAAATAAAAGATTGTCCAAGACAAAGCTATTCAGTTTCTTGTGAGTATATGTACACTAGCAGTGGAATTTACTGCGATGCAAGGGGGGCGCCACCTAAAATCTTGCCTAGGGCGCCAAATTGGTTAGAGCCGGGCCTGCATCCCAGGCAGTGTTGCTCTCATCATTAAAACAAGACAACGCAGAGTGAGGTCCACTACACTGACACAGCTTTGAACAAGATGAGTTTTTACTTTAGTTTGTTTTTCTACAATGAGAGTAACACAGCAGCAATAAAAAAGAGATCCAAGAACATACTGTGTGTTTGGATCAGCAGGCAGCAACTCTGCCTTTACAGTCTGTCTACAATCCCACAAACACTCCTCAAATGTTCAGCTCACTGTTTCGCCTGTAATTTCACTTTTCTGCTGCTTTCCAGACTGTTGACCAACTTTTCTTTGTGTCACAGATTTCTACCTGAACACATTGCAGGTAGAAAATCAAAGAAAAACTGAGATGAGGAAACTTTTATCCCTTTTAAAAGTTGTAAAGTAAAATACGTCTTTCAAAGAACTCTTCAGTCATTTAAAATGTTGGAAAAAGCTCTGTAATAAAAGAAAGTAGTGCGTCTTAATTTGGCTCCACAGCTGGAGAAGCAAAGTAACAGGGATGTATGAATATTATTTCAGTAGACATTTTAATGTCTCAGTCAGGCTGCAGTTTCTATAAGCTCTACTGGAGGGCGCCCTCAGCTCTCATGTATTCTCTGCAGACTGTGGTTTATTGTTCTTCTCACCTGCCTAACTCAACTCAACATAACAAAAGCTTTACAGCACGTTAGATGACCTCACACACTGAGCATTATTTTACTGTATCACTCTCAGGGCCTTAACGGGCTCACTGTGATTCTCTCACAACACTTTTTAAGTTCAAGTCTTCAAACTACAAAACAACTTCATGAGACGACAAAAACTTTATTTTTCTGTTTTTATTTCAAATTAAAGCCGAGAAAACAAACAGCTGTTGTCTTATTCATAGACTGATCTTTAGTCATTAGTGCTGGTGTGAAACTCCTCTCATATTTACAATAATCAGACAATAAACAGGTTTTAAATTTGGCAGAAGGACATTTAAGATCTGTGGAAATTCATGTTTCTGAGTAAATTGTTTTCAGATGATTCAACAGACTTTAAAACACAAAAAAGTGCATCAACATCATCAATAATGTACATTTATTATGTTAAATGACAGTGAATCTTCCTGTATTAAATCAAATGGTTGTTCTACTCAGTGTGATTGACAGGAGAGATGATCAGAGGAGCAGAGTTTTTACCACCATCGTTAAGAGAGGGACCAATGAGTGGGTGTAGTCTCTCAGTGAAGGAGCAGCCAGTGAAGGAGTAGATCAGAGCTGCAGCATCGACGTCATAAAAAGAGACCAGACCCTCCTCATAATCCACAAACACCCCCACCTTCTCAGGCTGAGACTTCAGAGAGAGACGGACTGCAGGGTCAGCACGAGCTCTGTAATCATTTTCATTCCTCAACCTTATCGTCCAGTAACCATTCCGAGGGCTTGCTTTGATCTTTCCCTTCCTGTTGATCGACTCTCTGGCCACTCCTAAATCCCACTCAGTCTTCCCTTTAACCTGAACCTCGTAATAAAATCTGCCTGAAGAGAAACTCTGCTTTGCTAAGACACAACAACAATAATCAAATCTCTCTGGAGTGTCTGGGAGATTCTTCTTTACATCACTATCATAAACTTGTTTTCCATCATCAGACAGGATGAGTTCAGGTTGTGCTGTATCAGGATCAAGTGTCACATCCACCTCATGCTGCTGGACTCTCTTCAGCTCGACCTCAGCAAGAAGCTTCTTCATCTGTTTCCTGAGCGTCTCCTCCAGCTGGTTCACAGCTCTCACCACAGTCCCCTCATATGAAGGTGGACAGACGCTGACTTCTGTCCAGTCCTTGGTGGGTGGAGCAGCGTTAAGGGACGTGAAGCTTTGCAGGAGGTGGAGGTGGTCTTCAGAGCGTGAGAGCTGCTCCACCTCAGAGCTTCTCTTCTCCAGCTCAGAGATTTCCTGTTCCAGCTCTTTGATGAAGCCTTCAGCCTGTTTCTCTGTCTTTCTCAGCTTCTCTTCGATCGTGTGGACGAGCTCAGCCTGACTTCTCTCTACAGATTCCATCAGAGCGGTGAAGACCTGAACACCTTCTGCTATCTCTCTGTCTGCATTCTGATTACTGAGCTCCACTGAGCGTTTGATCTCTTGAATCTTCAGTCGTCTCTTCTGGATCATTTCTTGAGTTTCAGCCTCTGTCTTCCCCAGCTCGGCCTTCTTTCCTTCATATTCGTCTTTCAGAGGAACAACATCATGTGTCTTGTGGTCTAAAACTGTGCAGAGCACGCAGACACACATCTGGTCGGTCTTACAGAACAGCTCCAGCAGTTTATCGTGCTTCTCACACATCCTGCCTTCCAGGTTCTCCACAGGGTCGATCAGCTGATGTCTTTTCAGGCCTGACGTTGTCAGATGAGGCTCCAGGTGAGTCTCACAGTAGGAGACCAGACACACCAGGCAGGACTTCAGGGCCTTCAGTTTGGTTCCTGTGCAGACGTCACAGGGAACTTCTCCTGGTTTGGACACTTGTTGCTCTGAGCTGCTGCTGCTGGCTTTCTGTTGAGCTGACTGTCTGAACTGAGCAGCCACCTCAGAGATGAAAGTGTTGACCCGCAGCTCAGGTCTTGAGTAGAAAACATCATTACAGTTGGGACATTTATACGGGACATTAACATCCCAGTGTTGAGTGATGCAGGTTTTACAGAAGTTGTGTCCACATGGTATCGTGACTGGATCAGTGAACACATCCAGACAGATGGAGCACAGGAACTGATCTTCAGTCAGACGACAGCTGGCAGTAGACATGTCTACACTCTGAGGACGAGAAGAGTGAAAAACTGTTACTTTTTGAAACAACTGTCATTTATTTGTTAAGAGTTGATTCTGTTGATATATAAATGAGACCTCACTGATGGCAAAATCTTCCAGCAGCAGAGCAGTTTGATGGTGGAGAGTACACACTGTAAGTACTACATATTTGTACTTGCTCAGTTAGGGCTGGCTCAGGCTTGGACCAGCCCCTTGTTATGCTGCTATATTCTTATGTTGCTAAGTAATGCTCGTGGTGGATTCATGTTGGGCCTCTTTAAATAACATAACAAAGAGTCGGTCTAGACCTGCTCTTTTTGGAAAATGTCTTGAGATAACTTTGGTTATGATTTGGCGCTATATGAATAATGATTAATTAATTGGTTGATTGATTGTTGTTATTAATTTGCATTAACTCTCCCAAACACAACCTTGCATTTGGCTCCACTAAGTATCTGTACTATGTTGGCTTTTGGTTACTAAAATGGCTAAAATGATGTCTTATGAAATGCAGTGATAACTTCCAAAGCCATTTAGTTCTTGTTGATATAATCATTTCAGTCTGTAAAATGTGGCATTCAATGTTAAACCACCTAAAACATAATGTGATCGCTCCATTACTCACAGATCAAACATTAAAGAGCACTGCTACACTGATGCTTATATTGTTATGAGTGCATTTATTTATAAATCAGGTTTAACATTTTAATCCTTATTCAATATGGAATTGAACACAAGTTAATAAGACATGTTTAGCTTTATAAATGAAATAAACTTGTGAAAGTGTATTTCTGCTGTGAAATATTGCTACTTGTATTAAGTAAAGGAGCTGAGGCTTCCTTCCTGCTTTCTTACAGTGCAGACGCTTTGCTGCTCGCTCTCCGCTTTGCTTACATTCTTTTGCTGATATCTTCATTTCTTTTCACTCTAACTTATGGACAGTGGATCCTGGACAATTATAAATCACTGGGACTGTAATTTTTTATAGATTTTTAATAGGTCTATTGGCATATTTTAACAATTGTATGACCTACGCAGGGCTACATGACTGTGGCCAGCACAAGCCTGTCCTGCAGCACTTGGAAACGCCGCACACAGCTAGCACAGCTAGCAAGGGAGGCAGCTAAAGCTAGTTGGCTTTAGCTGCCTCCCTTCTCCATGGACGACTATCACAAACTCCTACAAAAGATTGCAGTGCTGGAGACCAAAATTCACCGCCTAGAAGTGAATGTGGAGGTGAACGGTCTGTGTGGGAATGACACCACTTTGGCGTTGACTCAAAACAGTGGACAAGAGCAAGCTAACACACGGCTAAGTGACACAGACAAAACTACTAAGAAACAGGGGGGCTCTGTACTGTGGAATAAATCTTCGAGTGGTAGTCCTCCTTGGAACTATCTGGGGCAAAGCCCAAGAGTAAATCACATCCCTGGGAAATGGGAGGACGAATAACAGGCAGAGCACAGCACGCTGAGATATGTGATGAGACCTGCTGGCCTTCACTACCTCCCAGGCAGAGCGCCTCCTCAACCCCGGTTGTTGGTAAGACACAGCGGTGGACAGCTGAGAAAGGGAAGGTTAGCAACAAACCTCCCCAACAACCGAGTGTGGCAGCGCACAACACATTTGCTCTACTGTTGCTGGACCCTGGATCTTCATCTGATGACCTAGATAATGTCCAGGATAAGCCCGGGCCCTGTATGCCAATAGGTTCCACAATTTCTGTCCTGATAGGTAATAGAAAAAGAAAGGCGATTCTACCGCGAAACATCTCCTCCTTGGAGAAATGCCACACTGGTAAGAGCTGAAAAAAGAGAGTGTCGGAAAGCTGAACGCAGGAGGCGAAAAACAAATCTTCAGATTCATTACGACATCTATAAAGAGAAACTTCACATTTATAATTCACAACTGAGGAATGCAAGGCAATCGTTCTTCTCTGACATCATCACCAAGAACAGTAATAACACACGCACCTTGTTTGCTACTGTCGACAGGCTAACAAACCCTCCTGTGTCAGTAGCACCTGAACTTCATTCAGCCAGGGCCTGCAATGAATTTGCCTCCTTCTTTACAGAAAAAATACTGAAAATCAGACAAGCAGTCAGTAACTCGGTATTAGGTTCAGGTTATGTGCTGTGTTTAACTAAAACCAGTTTAAACACCATGACACAATTTTATCTGATCAACAATAAAGACCTGGAGGACATTATACAACACCTAAAATCCTCCCACCGCTGCATGGATATTATGCCTACAGATTTTTTCCAAAAGGTCTCAAAAGTCATGGCATCAGATCTGACACAGATTGTGAACTCGTCTCTTCTCTCAGGTGTCTTCCCACAGGCCCTGAAAACAGCAGTCATCAAGCCACTGTTAAAAAAGAACAACCTAGACAAGTCACAGATGAAGAACTACAGGCCTATATCCAATCTACCATTTTTAAGTAAGATAATCAAGAAGGCTGTCTTTCAACAGTTGAACCACTTTTTGACAGTGAACAACTACTTTGATGTCTTCCAGTCAGGCTTTCGACCACACCACAGCACAGAGACGGCTCTTGTCAAAGTGATTAATGACATCCGCTTAATGCAGACAATGGTAGAGTTTCAGTCTTAGTACTACTCGATCTTAGTGCTGCATTCGACACAGTTGACCATAAGATATTACTTGCCTGTCTGGAAAACTGGGTTGGACTTTCTGGCACAGTACTAAACTGGTTTGGTTCTTATTTAAAGGACAGGGACTACTTTGTGTCTATAGGTAACTTTACATCTGAGCAGACAAAGATTACATGTGGAGTTCCCCAAGGCTCCATTCTTGGGCCTCTTCTGTTTAACATCTACATGCTTCCACTGGCTCAGATTATGGAACAAAATCAGCCACCAAAACTATGCAGACGACACACAGATCTACATCACAGGGTCACCAGGGGACCATGGCCCCATACAAGCACTAGTTAAATGTATTGAACAAATCAATGAGTGGATGTGCCATAATTTTCTTCAGTTAAACAAAGACAAAACTGAGGTAGTTATTTTTGGAGCTAAGGAGGAGCGATTAAAAGTCAGCGCACAGCTTCAGTCATTCGTGTTGAAAACCGCTGACCAAGCCAGAAATCTGGGTGTAGTCATGGACTCAGACCTGAACTTTCAAAGCCACATTAAAACAATTACAAAGTTGACCTACTATCACCTCAAGAATATATCCAGGATTAAAGGACTTATGTGTCAGCAGGATCTAGAAAAACTTGTCCATGCATTTATCTTCAGCCGACTCGATTACTGTAACAGTGTCTTTACAGGTCTCCCTAAAAAATCAATCAGACAACTGCAGCTGATTCAGAACGCTGCTGCTCGAGTCCTCACTAAGACCGAGAAAGTAGATCACATCACTCCAGCTCTGAGGTCTTTACACTGGCTCCCTGTCTGTCAGAGAAGAGACTTCAAAGTACTACTGCTGGTTTACAAAGCGCTGAACGGTCAAGGGCCAAAATATATTTGTGATCTCCTGACACAGTACGAACCATCCAGACCCCTCAGGTCGTCAGGGACAGGTCTGCTTTCTGTCCCCAGAGTCAGAACCAAACATGGAGAAGCAGCATTCAGTTTTTATGCTCCGTATATCTGGAACAAACTCCCAGAAACATGCAGGTCTGCTGAAACACTCACTTCTTTTAAATCAAGCCTGAAGACTCACCTGTTCACAGCTGCCTTTTATTAAACTACTTTAATACATTTATTTTAATAACTATTCTAATTATTTATATCTGCACTGTAGCTTTTACCCTTATTTTTATTTTATTTTTATATTTTCGCTTCTATTTTAGCTGTTTTTAGTTTATCTTCACTTTGCTTTTTAATGTCCTGTTTATGATGTGTTTCTTTGCTTTTGTTGTTCTGTGTAAAGCACTTTGAATTGTCTTGATGCTGAAATGTGCTCTATAAATAAACTTGCCTTGCCTTGAGTACTTCTCTAAACACTGGTTAATGTTCAGCTTAAGTGGAACTTCTTGTTTGAGTGGCGTTCGTGTTTTGAGCTACTGTCAGAAACACGTCAGGGAGAGTCTGCTAGTTAGCTTAAGCTAAGGCTAGCTGTGGCTGTCAAACATTAACTAGCCGGAGTGAAGTCACTGTGGTTTGGTTTTAACCTGTTTCGTAGCTCAGGTAAATGTAGGCTACGTGTGTTTTTTTTATTTAAGTTACATATCTCGACGGCTCAACAGTTTTATGCCGTTTAAAACAGATGTTTAAAACAGAAGTCAGGTTCTGGTTTGAACTAAAGTCAAACTAAACATTTAGTTGGTGCATGTTTGATTCGTAGGGCTGTGTACTCACCGGTGTTTGTCAGAAAAAACTTGATGAATTCAGTTGAATTTGTCTTCAGAGAGAAACAGGGACTCGTCTCGACCGCAGCTCTGCTGTGGCTCAGACAAACTTTCACTTTCATTTCAGGACACGTGACGTTGAAGCTTCTCCTCTTTCAGTGCTGCTCCTCCTCTCACTGGAGCTCTGTAAGGGAGGGTTTAACGCCTCTTTAGGAAACACCCCGACAGAGTTTTGGTATAAGATGAGACTTATTGTTTTATTCTCAGCATTTGTACAATGAAAGTATACAGCAGCATAAAAGAACACACAGATATACTGAGGAAACAAGAAGTTTGATATCAATGAAGAACAAAATAACCTGATCAGACACAACAAAAACTTAAATTTACTTTAGTTTATTTAAAAATTAAGGGAGAAAAACATGTGAACCTTTCTTGAGTAATGTCTGAGATGACCTTCTGAGGACTTCCAGTGAAATTGTCTGTTATTTTACGCCAACTTATAAACAAGCTAACATCTAATTAAAACAATGAAGGACTGTTACGTGCCGTAGTTTTGTGTTGTGTTTTCTGTGTGTGTCTCTCTCCTGTGCTCCTCAGGTGCTGATCTCCACTTGCTGCAGCAGGTGATCAGGCTCACCTGTTACCACTCCAGCAATCGGGAGAGAGTATAAAGAGCAGCAGAGAGGAGACAGCCAGAGCCAGTGGGCCATTCGGCTTTGTGTGTGACAGACCTCTGCGTGTTCGGGTTATTCTTTCAGTGGAAAGAGGGCGTTTCTTCAAGGCCTTAGTGTTTATTGTTATTTGCAGGTTTTGGATTATGCTATGTGTGATTTGTCTTAAAGAACAGCTTCTCTTTTGTTTAGTAGAAGCTCGCTTTGTGTTTCCTTTTTGCTTTAGTTTGTTAATAAATCCCTTCAACTTTGCCTATACTTTGTTCATCCCTTCTTTTTCCTGGGTTCTAACTTATTGTTACTCCCCTCCTCACACACCCCGTCAGAAATGATCCCTTACGTTGATCTTTCTCTTGAAGCTCAGGGGTTACACTATTTAATTGGATTGACAGGAGAGATGATGAGAGGGGCGGAGTTTTTACCCTTTTTATTTAGAAATGGACTAAAGTATGGGTAGAGTCTCTCAGTGAAGGAGTAGATCAGAGCTGCAGCATCAACGTCATAAAAAGAGACCAGACCCTCCTCATAATCCACAAACACCCCCACCTTCTCAGGCTGAGACTTCAGAGAGAGACGGACTGAAGGGCCAGCACAAGCTCTGTACTCATTTTCATTCCTCAGACATATCGTCCAGTAACCATCCTGAGGAGTCAGCATGATCTGTCCCTTCCTGTTGATCGACTCTCTGGCCACTCCTAAATCCCAGTCAGTCTTCCCTTTAACCTGAACCTCGTAATAAAATCTGCCTGAAGAGAAACTTTGCTTTGCTAAGACACAACAAGCATCAAATCTCTCTGGAGTGTCTGGGAGATTCTTCTTTACATCACTAAGATGACCTTGTTTTCCATCATCAGACAGGATGAGCCAGGGTTGTGCTGTATCAGGATCAAGTGTTACATCCACCTCATGCTGCTGGACTCTCTTCAGCTCGGCCTCCAACAGCTTCTTCTTCTGTTGACTGAGCGTCTCCTCCAGCTGGTTCACAGCTCTCACCACAGTCCCCTCATATGAAGGTGGACAGACGCTGACTTCTGTCCAGTCCTTGGTGGGTGGAGCAGCGTTAAGGGACGTGAAGCTTTGCAGGAGGTGGAGGTGGTCTTCAGAGCGTGAGAGCTGCTCCACCTCAGAGCTTCTCTTCTCCAGCTCAGAGATTTCCTGTTCCAGCTCTTTGATGAAGCCTTCAGCCTGTTTCTCTGTCTTTCTCAGCTTCTCTTCGATCGTGTGGACGAGCTCGGCCTGACTTCTCTCTACAGATTCCATCAGAGCGGTGAAGACCTGAACACCTTCTGCTATCTCTCTGTCTGCATTCTGATTACTGAGCTCCACTGAGCGTTTGATCTCTTGAATCTTCAGTCGTCTCTTCTGGATCATTTCTTGAGTTTCAGCCTCTGTCTTCCCCAGCTCGGCCTTCTTTCCTTCATATTCTTCTTTCAGAGGAACAACATCATGTGTCTTGTGGTCTAAAACTGTGCAGAGCATGCAGACACACATCTGGTCGGTCTTACAGAACAGCTCCAGCAGTTTATCGTGCTTCTCACACATCCTGCCTTCCAGGTTCTCCACAGGGTCGATCAGCTGATGTCTTTTCAGGCCTGACATTGTCAGATGAGGCTCCAGGTGAGTCTCACAGTAGGAGGCCAGACACACCAGGCAGGACTTCAGGGCCTTCAGTTTGGTTCCTGTGCAGACGTCACAGGGAACTTCTCCTGGTTTGGACACTTGTTGCTCTGAGCTGCTGCTGCTGGCTTTCTGTTGAGCTGACTGTCTGAACTGAGCAGCCACCTCAGAGATGAAAGTGTTGACCTGCAGCTCAGGTCTGGTGTTGAAAACCTTTTTACAGTTGGGACACTGACAGGAGACATTAACATCCCAGTGTTGAGTGATGCAGGTTTTACAGAAGTTGTGTCCACATGGTATCGTGACTGGATCAGTGAACACATCCAGACAGATGGAGCACAGGAACTGATCTTCAGTCAGCAGACAGCTGGCAGCAGACATGTCTACACTCTGAGGACGAGAAGAGTGAAAAACTGTGACTTTTTGAAACAACTGTCATTTATTTGTCTAATAAAGAGAAACTATGATGAGTGCAATGTAAGAAGAGTTGTCCTGAATTCTGTTGATATATATATGAGACCTCACTGATGGCAAAATCTTCCAGCAGCAGAGCAGTTTGATGGTGGAGAGTACACACTGTAAGTACTACATATTTGTACTTGCTCACACGGTCGAGCTCAATGTCTTCAGTGTGCGCAGCGTCAGCCGGTTTGTGTCCACAAAGGCTTAAAAACACAACCACAGGGAATGAAAAAACTGCCCATCCCTCTATTGCCAACTAGGAAGGACTAACCGAAGAAGAGAAAGTAAGAAAAGCCTGCTAAAAAGAAAGAGTTGGATTGAGACAGAAATGAAACAAGAGTAAACATTGGAGCGGCATTTCTGAGGTGGAGAGAGGTACAGGACCTGAAAGGATAAAAAAAGCGATGCTGAGTTAGACAGTTCTGCTCGACAGGTAATTACCCCAGCTTCATTTCTGCTGTCTTTGTTTCACATTGCTAAGATGTCTGCGGTTACTGTGACGTTGTGTTACGTTGGTGTAGCAGTCGGGCTAACGTTAGCTTGTTCTCAATGTGGCTGCAGTTTAGCGTTGTTTCAGGGCGGAGTGGCTGAAAATATCTCTGTGAAGTGTCCAGGCAGTGTGACCGTTTCAGACTTTCTCCTGATAGTTCTGTGTGCCTGTGCTCTCACGGCTAAATGTTCACAACATCAGTGTGTTACTGTTAAGATTCGCCAGTTCCTTGTGTTTTCCCTGTGTTTTTTCCCTCCCTTGTGTGTGTTGTCTGTCTTAGCCTTGTTTTCAGGCTGGGCGTGGTTGACCTACTTTCACTCCACTCTCACACCTGCAGTTCATTCTCATCAAGCCATTCTCCACCTGCTGCAGTACTTAAGCCTGGTCAAGCTCTCTACTCTTCGCCAGTTCGTTCCGTCTTCTTCAAGTGATACCTGTCACACCAGCCTCCGTCCTTCCGCGCCCAGCCTCACCTGTTCTCCGTCCTGAGCCCAAGGAGTTTTGTTTTGTGCCACAGTTATTCTACTGCTTGTGACTTAAGTTCGTATTAAACCGGATTACCATATTGTATATCTGGCTCCTGCAGTTGCCGTGGTTACTAGCCTGCACCGCATGACAGCCTCATCTGTGGGGAGGGCTTTGGAGGAAGGACTGAGCGCTGCGGAGAGAGAGGGGGAGGGACCTGGAGGTTGTAATCTTTCAAATTTTGAAGCAAAGTCTGCTTTCTTCTCCAGCTTACCTGCTGCAGCTTTAATACCTTCACGTTGGGGTTCATCAACAAGGACATTGTTAAATATTTAAAACCTGTTTAACTTTGAATTATTATTATTACCAAGTACATAAGTACTCAAGTTTAATGATCCCAAACCAAAACCACCCATCCATGTGTTGTCTGCATTACAGTGGGCAAATATTATATTGATTAACAGACACCCTCTCTACTTTTAAGTGTAGGCTTGTGTGATGTTATTAATTTGCATTAACTCTCCCAAACACAACCTTGCATTTGGCTCCACTAAGTATCTGTACTATGTTGGCTTTTGGTTACTAAAATGACTAAAATGATGTCTTATGAAATGCAGTGATAACTTCCAAAGCCATTTGGTTCTTGTTGATATAATCATTTCAGTCTGTAAAATGTGGCATTCAATGTTAAACCACCTAAAACATAATGTGATCGCTCCATTACTCACAGATCAAACATTACAGAGCACTGCTACACTGATGCTTATATTGTTATGAGTGCATTTATTTATAAATCAGGTTTAACATTTTAATCCTTATTCAATATGGAATTGAACACAAGTTAATAAGACATGTTTAGCTTTATAAATGAAATAAACTTGTGAAAGTGTATTTCTGCTGTGAAATATTGCTACTTGTATTAAGTAAAGGAGCTGAGGCTTCCTTCCTGCTTTCTTACAGTGCAGACGCTTTGCTGCTCGCTCTCCGCTTTGCTTACATTCTTTTGCTGATATCTTCATTTCTTTTCACTCTAACTTATGGACAGTGGATCCTGGACAATTATAAATCACTGGGACTGTAATTTTGTATAGATTTTTAATAGGTCTATTGGCATATTTTAACAATTGTATGACCTACGCAGGGCTACATGACTGTGGCCAGCACAAGCCTGTACTGCAGCACTTGGAAACGTAGCACACAGCTAGCACACAGCTAGCACACAGCTAAAGCTAGTTAGCTTTAGCTGTGTGCTAGCTGTGTGCCTCCCTTCTCCATGGACGACTATCACAAACTCCTACAAAAGATTGCAGTGCTGGAGACCAAAATTCACCGCCTAGAAGTGAATGTGGAGGTGAACGGTCTGTGTGGGAATGACACCACTTTGGCGTTGACTCAAAACAGTGGACAAGAGCAAGCTAACACACGGCTAAGTGACACAGACAAAACTACTAAGAAACAGGGGGGCTCTGTACTGTGGAATAAATCATAGAGTGGTAGTCCTCCTTGGAACTATCTGGGGCAAAGCCCAAGAGTAAATCACATCCCTGGGAAATGGGAGGACGAATAACAGGCAGAGCACAGCACGCTGAGATACGTGATGAGACCGACTGGCCTTCACTACCTCCCAGGCAGAGCGCCTCCTCAACCCCGGTTGTTGGTAAGACACAGCGGTGGACAGCTGCGAAAGGGAGGGTTAGCAACAAACCTCCCCAACAACCGAGTGTGGCAGTGCACAACACATTTGCTCTACTGTTGCTGGACCCTGGATCTTCATCTGATGATCTAGATAATGTCCAGGATAAGCCCGGGCCCTGTATGCCAATAGGTTCCACAATTTCTGTCCTGATAGGTAATAGAAAAAGAAAGGCGATTCTACCGCGAAACATCTCCTCCTTGGAGAAATGCCACACTGGTAAGAGCTGAAAAAAGAGAGTGTCAGAAAGCTGAACGCAGGAGGCGAAAAACAAATCTTCAGATTCATTATGACATCTATAAAGAGAAACTTCACATTTATAATTCACAACTGAGGAATGCAAGGCAATCGTTCTTCTCTGACATCATCACCAAGAACAGTAATAACACACGCGCCTTGTTTGCTACTGTCGACAGGCTAACAAACCCTCCTGTGTCAGTAGCACCTGAACTTCATTCAGCCAGGGCCTGCAATGAATTTGCCTCCTTCTTTACAGAAAAAATACTGAAAATCAGACAAGCAGTCAGTAACTCGGTATTAGGTTCAGGTTATGTGCTGTGTTTAACTAAAACCAGTTTAAACACCATGACACAATTCTTTCTGATCAACAATAAAGACCTGGAGGGCATTATACAACACCTAAAATCCTCCCACCGCTGCATGGATATTATGCCTACAGATTTTTTCCAAAAGGTCTCAAAAGTCATGGCATCAGATCTGATACAGATTGTGAACTTGTCTCTTCTCTCAGGTGTCTTCCCACAGGCCCTGAAAACAGCAGTCATCAAGCCACTGTTAAAAAAGAACAACCTAGACAAGTCACTGATGAAGAACTACAGGCCTATATCAAATCTGCCATTTTTAAGTAAGATAATCGAGAAGGCTGTCTTTCAACAGTTGAACCACTTTTTGACAGTGAACAACTACTTTGATGTCTTCCAGTCAGGCTTTCGACCACACCACAGCACAGAGACGGCTCTTGTCAAAGTGATTAATGATATCCGCTTAATGCAGACAATGGTAGAGTTTCAGTCTTAGTACTACTCGATCTTAGTGCTGCATTCGACACAGTTGATCATAAGACATTACTCGACCGTCTAGAAAACATGGTTGGACTTTCTGGCACAGTACTAAACTGGTTTGGTTCTTATTTAAAGGACAGGGACTACTTTGTGTCTATAGGTAACTTTACATCTGAGCAGACAAAGATTACATGTGGAGTTCCCCAAGGCTCCATTCTTGGGCCTCTTCTGTTTAACATCTACATGCTTCCACTGGCTCAGATTATGGAACAAAATCAGCTACCATAACTATGCAGACGACACACAGATCTACATCACAGTGTCACTAGGGGACCATGGCCCCATACAAGCACTAGTTAAATGTATTGAACAAATCAATGAGTGGATGTGCCAAAATTTTCTTCAGTTAAACAAAGACAAAACTGAGGTAGTTATTTTTGGAGCTAAGGAGGAGCGATTAAAAGTCAGCGCACAGCTTCAGTCATTAGTGTTGAAAACCACTGACCAAGCCAGAAATCTGGGTGTAGTCATGGACTCAGACCTGAATTTTCAAAGCCACATTAAAACAATCACAAAGTCGGCCTACTATCACCTCAAGAATATATCCAGGATTAAAGGACTTATGTCTCAGCAGGATCTAGAAAAACTGGTCCATGCATTTATCTTCAGCCGACTCGATTACTGTAACAGTGTCTTTACAGGTCTCCCTAAAAAATCAATCAGACAACTGCAGCTGATTCAGAACGCTGCTGCTCGAGTCCTCACTAAGACCGAGAAAGTAGATCACATCACTCCAGCTCTGAGGTCTTTACACTGGCTCCCTGTCTGTCAGAGAAGAGACTTCAAAGTACTACTGCTGGTTTACAAAGCGCTGAACGGTCAAGGGCCAAAATATATTTGTGATCTCCTGACACAGTACGAACCATCCAGACCCCTCAGGTCGTCAGGGACAGGTCTGCTTTCTGTCCCCAGAGTCAGAACCAAACATGGAGAAGCAGCGTTCAGTTTTTATGCTCCGTATATCTGGAACAAACTCCCAGAAACATGCAGGTCTGCTGAAACACTCACTTCTTTTAAATGAAGCCTGAAGACTCACCTGTTCACAGCTGCCTTTTATTAAACTACTTTAATACATTTATTTTAATAACTATTCTAATTATTTATATCTGCACTGTAGCTTTTACCCTTATTTTTATTTATTTATTTTTTTTATATTTTCGCTTCTATTTTAGCTGTTTTTAGTTTATCTTCACTTTGCTTTTTAATGTCCTGTTTATGATGTGTTTCTTTGCTTTTGTTGTTCTGTGTAAAGCACTTTGAATTGTCTTGATGCTGAAATGTGCTCTATAAATAAACTTGCCTTGCCTTGAGTACTTCTCTAAAAACTGGTTAATGTTCAGCCTAACTGGAATTTCTTGTTTGAGTGGCGTTCTTGTTTTGAGCTACTGTCAGAAACACGTCAGGGAGAGTCTGCTAGTTAGCTTAAGCTAAGGCTAGCTGTGGCTGTCAATCATTAACTAGCCGGAGTGAAGTCACTGTGGTTTGGTTTTAACCTGTTTCGTAGCTCAGGTAAATGTAGGCTACGTGTGGTTTTTTTATTTAAGTTACATATCTCGACGGCACAACAGTTTTATGTCGTTTAAAACAGATGTATAAAACAGAAGTCAGGTTCTGGTTTGAACTAAAGTCAAACTAAACATTTAGTTGGTGCATGTTTGATTCGTAGGGCTGTGTACTCACCGGTGTTTGTCAGAAAAAACTTGATGAATTCAGTTGAATTTGTCTTCAGAGAGAAACAGGGACTCGTCTCGACCGCAGCTCTGCTGTGGCTCAGACAAACTTTCACTTTCATTTCAGGACACGTGACGTTGAAGCTTCTCCTCTTTCAGTGCTGCTCCTCCTCTCACTGGAGCTCTGTAAGGGAGGGTTTAACGCCTCTTTAGGAAACACCCCGACAGAGTTTTGGTATAAGATGAGACTTATTGTTTTATTCTCAGCATTTGTACAATGAAAGTATACAGCAGCATAAAAGAACACACAGATATACTGAGGAAACAAGAAGTTTGATATCAATGAAGAACAAAATAACCTGATCAGACACAACAGAAACTTAAATTTATTTTAGTTTATTTAAAAATTAAGAGAGAAAAACATGTGAACCTTTCTTGAGTAATGTCTGCCTGTATTCAACACTTCTTATGAAACTGTTCTGAATTTGACATTTCAGACAAGTTAAAGGAAAATTAAGCAAACGTTGATTTCTGACTACAATGTTTTCTGATTATTAACAGCCAGTTACTAGAACTGATTAGACTACATGAGATAATATCAATCAGGAGGACAATCAATGATACACAAAACACAGACAGAAAAAACCCCAGTATGATACATTAGATTATAGTCTGCCATGGTCTTGGTGAATACTCGATTCTGACTGGCTGCTGGGTGTAAAATAACTCCTCACACCTTCTAAGCAAACTCTGAACTTATCAGCTTTCATCAGACGGCGATATAGTCTCTATAGATGCATCGCTGAACTGTTATTGTGGGTTTCTTTGAAAGTGCAAAATGATCGTATATTCGGCCTTTTTTGGCATTATTGATCGTATATCGTACAGAGGGCAAAAAGATCGTACAAATACGACAGTTATCGAACATCTGGCAACACTGTTCCTGCATGCAACCACAACCTGCTGGTACGTGATTGGTCAATACTACTCTGACTACAAACGTACTACAGACAAACACCATTCATTCAACCTTTATTTAACCTCGAGAAATCATCATGCCTTCATTTTCAGAGACACCGAGAGAACACTTCTGAGAACAAAATCAGTCCTGCACATTTTTATGCAGAGTCTGTAAATAGAGATGACCTTCTGAGGACTTCCAGTGAAATTGTCTGTTATTTTACGCCAACTTATAAACAAGCTAACATCTAATTAAAACAATGAAGGACTTTAACATTTCAGTGAAGCTTTTCTTTAGTCACAGACTCAGGTGTTACCAGGAAGACTAAGTTACTGTTTGTTAAAAAACTTTAGGTATTGATTGTAATCGCATGAATACATAACTTTAATTTAACAAGGCACCATGGTATAAGCAGGTCAATGCCCTTCAAGGTGTCTATAACAGGAATTTATGGAGTCTGTTGAAGGGACCGTCTAATGCGATCCATGTCGTCCATTAATTCCTGATAATGTACACCTCGTCAGAAATGATCCCTTACGTTGATCTTTCTGTTGAAGCTCATTGGTTACACTATTTAATTTGATTGACAGGAGAGATGATGAGAGGGGCGGAGTTTTTACCCTTTTTATTAAGAAATGGACCAAAGTATGGGTGTAGTCTCTCAGTGAAGGAGCAGCCAGTGAAGGAGTAGATCAGAGCTGCAGCATCAACGTCATAAAAAGAGACCAGACCCTCCTCATAATCCACAAACACCCCCACCTTCTCAGGCTGAGACTTCAGAGAGAGACGGACTGAAGGGCCAGCACAAGCACTGTACTCATTTTCATTCCTCAACCATATCGTCCAGTAACCATCCTGAGGAGTCAGCATGATCTGTCCCTTCCTGTTGATCGACTCTCTGGCCACTCCTAAATCCCACTCAGTCTTCCCTTTAACCTGAACCTCGTAATAAAATCTGCCTGAAGAGAAACTCTGCTTTGCTAAGACAATAACACAACTATCAAATCTCTCTGGAGTGTCTGGGAGATTCTTCTTTATACCACTATGATTAACTTGTTTTCCATCATCAGACAGGATGAGCCAGGGTTGTGCTGTATCAGGATCAAGTGTCACATCCACCTCATGCTGCTGGACTCTCTTCAGCTCGACCTCCAACAGCTTCTTCATCTGTTTCCTGAGCGTCTCCTCCAGCTGGTTCACAGCTCTCACCACAGTCCCCTCATATGAAGGTGGACAGACGCTGACTTCTGTCCAGTCCTTGGTGGGTGGAGCAGCGTTAAGGGACGTGAAGCTTTGCAGGAGGTGGAGGTGGTCTTCAGAGCGTGAGAGCTGCTCCACCTCAGAGCTTCTCTTCTCCAGCTCAGAGATTTCCTGTTCCAGCTCTTTGATGAAGCCTTCAGCCTGTTTCTCTGTCTTTCTCAGCTTCTCTTTGATCGTGTGGACGAGCTCGGCCTGACTTCTCTCTACAGATTCCATCAGAGCGGTGAAGACCTGAACACCTTCTGCTATCTCTCTGTCTGCATTCTGATTACTGAGCTCCACTGAGCGTTTGATCTCTTGAATCTTCAGTCGTCTCTTCTGGATCATTTCTTGAGTTTCAGCCTCTGTCTTCCCCAGCTCGGCCTTCTTTCCTTCATATTCTTCTTTCAGAGGAACAACATCATGTGTCTTGTGATCTAAAACTGTGCAGAGCACGCAGACACACATCTGGTCGGTCTTACAGAACAGCTCCAGCTGTTTATCGTGCTTCTCACACATCCTGCCTTCCAGGTTCTCCACAGGGTCGATCAGCTGATGTCTTTTCAGGCCTGACATTGTCAGATGAGGCTCCAGGTGAGTCTCACAGTAGGAGGCCAGACACACCAGGCAGGACTTCAGGGCCTTCAGTTTGGTTCCTGTGCAGACGTCACAGGGAACTTCTCCTGGTTTGGACACTTGTTGCTCTGAGCTGCTGCTGCTGGCTTTCTGTTGAGCTGACTGTCTGAACTGAGCAGCCACCTCAGAGATGAAAGTGTTGACCTGCAGCTCAGGTCTGGTGTTGAAAACATCATTACAGTTGGGACACTGACAGGAGACATTAACATCCCAGTGTTGAGTGATGCAGGTTTTACAGAAGTTGTGTCCACATGGTGTGCTGACTGGATCAGTGAACACATCCAGACAGATGGAGCACAGGAACTGATCTTCAGTCAGCAGACAGCTGGCAGCAGACATGTCTACACTCTGAGGACGAGAAGAGTGAAAAACTGTGACTTTTTGAAACAACTGTCATTTATTTGTCTAATAAAGAGAAACTATGATGAGTGCAATGTAAGAAGAGTTGTCCTGAACTCTGTTGATATAAACGTAAATGACACTGATGGAAAAATCTTCATGTATAATCTGAAGGCTAAATCTCAATCATCTCCACCACAGAGCAGTTTGATGGTGGAAACACTGTCAGTACTATTTTATGGTACTTGTACTTTACATATTTCTATTTGTTGCTACTTATTCTTCACCTGCACATGATTTCAGAAGGAATTTCTCTACTTTGTAATTGACATCAATGTAATACCTTGCACCAACAAGGACTGAGGATTTCAATTGTTTCCAAGAGCACAAAGTTCTTCATACATCTAGGCTCTTAACCCATTAATGTCCACAGTGGAATTTTAGGATTTCCTTCACAGCACTCAAAGTACCAGCTGAGCTGAGAACAAATCCACTGAAATGTTTCAAACCTGTCAGAGTATGAGGCCACAGCACCAGCTTTTCTTAAACGACTACTTTTAGTTGTTAGTCACAAGGGGGAGCAGGTTTTTTGATTCTTCACAAAAAAACCTCTAAACCAACAGGTTAGGAATATCACATCCTTATAATTCTTCATACACGCAGAGTCCAGACTCTTACAATTTATATTCAAAAATAACTTTGATAATGCACTGCTTTTTCTTTGTCCAGGAGTCATATTTAGCAGAAATTAGGGACCTTTTCTCTGGTATTCTATGGTGTTTCTATGTTGTCCTGTGGGGTTTACTCTATGAACAACATGACTGTTTTAATCTCAAACTCATCCAAACCAAATATCCATGTCACTTATACACACACACACACACACACACACACACACACACACACACACACACACACACACACACACTCTACTAATACTACTACTGCACCATTATTACACAATCCTCTGAAATCTGTACAAAAAGTAGTTTTGATTTTACTTCTAAAGTGTAAAAATAGTTGGACTGGCAGTGACCAACTGAGCAACAAACAAGATAACTGAATGTGTGTGAGTGTGTGCGTGTGTGTGTGTGTGTGTGTGCATGTGTTTATGCATGTGTATGTTTGTGTGTAAATGTGTTTACTCGTGGTTGAGGCACCTCAAAGGTCTTTGGCTAATCAGACTACATTCATTCCTATGGGCCCATTAGCCATTAGCATGTATCCTTGAAATACATTGAAGTGAATGGAAGCCCTGTTGGAAACGCCTGGTTTAGAAGCTACATTTCTCTTCATTTCTTCCTAAAAGTTGATTGGAAAATATTTTTTAGGATTAATTCTTGCTTGAGTCTATCTGGTCTCTAAGTGCATGAGAGCTTTTGAACATGTGACCACAGGAACCTGTATTTACAGTCGATTTTTTGTACAAACTCAAAAAACCTCACTACCCTTGTGTCGATCAGCTAAAACTAGCATGTTACAGAAATGTTTGTATCTCAAAAGCTACAAGGAGTTAAATCAAATGCTTGGTATCATTGGATTCAGAACAACTTGAATTTCAATAATATATGCATTGATTCAGTGTAAGTTGGATATTTATTATGACAAATGATTGTTGAACTTGTTTTTGTGAATTTTTAGCTTTGTGAACCAATTAAGGCGTGATAAATATTCAAAATCAAAAACTTTAATTTTGTTTTGTGTAGCCAAATGTATTTACAGTTTCCACCGCAAATCTTGTATATCCACCTCCAACAGAAAAAATATCTGTGGGACATTTCCTTAACCTACTAAATTTAGTTGATATTCATTAATGGGTTCATTTTTAGGCTTAACATTTTAATCCTTATTCAATATGGAATTGAACACAAGTTAATAAGACATGTTTAGCTTTTATAAATGAAATAAACTTGTGAAAGTGTATTTCTGCTGTGAAATATTGCTGCTTTTATTAAGTAAAGGAGCTGAGTACTTCTCTAAACACTGGTTAATGTTCAGCCTCGTTCGTGTTTTGAGTTACTGTCACAAACACGTCAGGGAGAGTCTGCTAGTTAGCTTAAGCTAAGGCTAGCTGTGGCTGTCAATCATTAACTAGCCGGAGTGAAGTCACTGTGGTTTGGTTTTAACCTGTTTCGTAGCTCAGGTAAATGTAGGCTACGTGTGTTTTTTTTATTTAAGTTACATATCTCGACGGCTCAACAGTTTCATGTCGTTTAAAACAGATGTTTAAAACAGAAGTCAGGTTCTGGTTTGAACTAAAGTCAAACTAAACATTTAGTTGGTGCATGTTTGATTCGTAGGGCTGTGTACTCACCGGTGTTTGTCAGAAAAAACTTGATGAATTCAGTTGAATTTGTCTTCAGAGAGAAACAGGGACTCGTCTCGACCGCAGCTCTGCTGTGGCTCAGACAAACTTTCACTTTCATTTCAGGACACGTGACGTTGAAGCTTCTCCTCTTTCAGTGCTGCTCCTCCTCTCACTGGAGCTCTGTAAGGGAGGGTTTAACGCCTCTTTAGGAAACACCCTGACAGAGTTTTGGTATAAGATGAGACTTATTGTTTTATTCAACTGTTACAATTACGATTACCTCAGCCTTTATCATTACTCTGCTTCTC
Source organism: Semicossyphus pulcher (assembly GCF_022749685.1). NCBI lineage: Eukaryota > Metazoa > Chordata > Actinopteri > Labriformes > Labridae > Semicossyphus > Semicossyphus pulcher. The sequence continues at coordinate 3,460,312 of NW_027211759.1, forward strand.
TCGCTAATTTATTTATTCATTTATTTTTCTAATCTTCACCCTAGTCTACCACTATTATTGGCATTGTAACCATAAGTATGTGTCTGTTGTTGTAACAAGGACATATGTTGTTGTTGCTCTCTTTGCCTGTCTCTATCCTGCATCTCCTTCTATCCCATCTTGTTAAAAGGAAGTTTTTCTGCTAATGTGCCGAATATTGCTAAGTGCTACTCATGGTGATTCATGTTGGGCCTCTCTTTAAATAACATAACAAAGAGTCGGTCTAGACCTGCTCTGTCTGTAAAGTGTCTCGAGATAACTCTGGTTATGATTTGGCGCTATACAAATAAAATTTGATTTGATTTGATTTGAATTTGATTCTCAGCATTTGTACAATGAAAGAATACAGCAGCATAAAAGAACACACAGATACTCAGGAGGCAAGAAGTCATATTTAAGAACATACTTTTCTCTTTTAAAAGACAAAAACACTTTTACACATTTATCACTTTTACTTTAAAGCATGAATTATACAATGTGTGAGAGTGGAGGAGATGAACAGTTGCTGCGTTCACGTCATTTGTTTCAGAATCAGACTGCATGTCTATTAATGTCTTCATCAAAAGACTGCACATCACATTACATGACACAATGTTTTGTTTCTTTTAAAGATTATAATGACTGTTAAAGCTGCATAATGTTTGTATTGATGCAACCAGGAGCACTTCATGTCCATCCGAGTTGAAGAGAATTCAAATGGACATGGACATCATCAGAAGACGCCACCTTCGTCACAGGTTGGAAACTGAAGCTGCTCCAGGGTTTGTGCCTCTGTACAGATTCTCCCTCAGAAACACCAGCGTCTTCCTCCAGGCGTCTTCCTGAGCGTGGGAATGTGCCACCGTCTCTCCTCCCCACAGAGCGATTACTGCAAAGACAACACACAGCTGAAACACACTCCAAAACTCAGTCTGAAGTCCGGCTCATTAAGAGAGTGTCCGAGTCTGACACTGAACGCACCCTCTCTACGTAGGCGGCCTGATTCAAAGAGACTCGCTCTAGAGTGCAGCGTGTACGGAGGTTCAATCAGGTGACCGGCGTTCGGGTATGAAAGGACAGTGAGCAGGTGGCTGTTCCCGGCGCGCTCCATCATCTCCTTCATCTGGAAACAGGAAGTAGAAAAATTCCAATTAGGTCCACGATGTGTTTCATGTTTCTTTAACTGCACTCCTTAGTTATAGCGTATTGTTTTTCATATCTGTGAGGAAACTTTACAGAACACACACAAGATTTTAAGAACTAAACTTACTGTGTGATTGTAAGACAACTTTACAGAAATCAATTAAAACCATTTCAATCAGTTAAACATCCTCTAAGAGTGGATCGAGCCAGACCTCAAGAAAGCAGTGAATCTTAGAGAACTTACAGTCTGACTTATAACCTCTCCAAAGTCCAGAAGCTTACGGGACAAATCTTAAGAGAATCTAAACATTATCATTTAAAACATTACACTTTCTGTATTGTTTGTTTTCCACTAAGGTTAGGATGATTTTTAAGGTTATATGAAGATCACTGTCTTGTTTTAGCAGGCAGCCTCAGAGACAGTATGTCGATGTGTACCTTAACATTACATTTTGGTCTGCACCTTGTTGATAATTTAGAGATTTGCACTCTTTCCTACTTTGTAGAGGATTTACTGAAGTCCAGTGTTCTCTGTTGTATACTATAGATATTGACATTAATTGATTGTTATATACATTTAAATATCAATGATATACTGTAAAATTCGTTGTATAAGACGCACTTTTGATACTTTTTTTTTTCCATCTAAAAAGTGGGCTGCGTCCTATAAACCGGTTCGACCAATGTACCAGTATAAAATGCAGAGAGGTATGTTACTGTGTTACAATATTTTACCCAGAAGATGGCGCCAAGTGGTGCGACACACCTCCAGATGAAACTGTTTCTGGGTCCGAGCCGCTACAACGTCTGCTATTTATAAAATGCCGCAGTGCCGCTTCGTCACGAACATGCACCGTCATGATCGCCAGTGCAGCTGCCACCGTCACAACAATCAACGTGACCGCAACGGTAGCAAGATTGCAAACTCTCCAAGGTGAAAACAGATGGTGGGCTGTAATCTGTGTGTTTTAAATTGAAATAGTGTTGAAATAACTTGTATACAAGTTTTATTAATAAAAAGCTATAGAAAACCTTTTTGCCTCCGTGATACGCCCAAAAACAGACTGCGTCTTATATTCCGGTGTGACTTATAATCTGGATTTTACGGTAGTTGTCTCAGGTGTTATTTGAAAATTGTTCTTGGTTGTTGCAGCTTCTGGCTCCAGTAAAAACTTATTTTTATTTTGTTTTGAGTTTAGTGTCTTAATTTAAAGTTCTGTGACTAAAATGTTACTTTCAACTTCACCTTGTACTGACAGTGAGTGCTCATTCAACACGCTGTGTTTTCATACGATATTGGACATTAAACGTGCCAGCATTAAAAAAACAAACACTAGTCAGTGGGAGAGCTCTCCTGTGTCAAATAGTGGAAGACACATGGCAGGTAAAAAAACACAGCAGCTTTTACACCTGTAAGCTCTCTTTATTACCTGTCTTAATGTTTGTATTACTTTGAAAATAAATAAATAATAGAGTTTAAACAACCTACAGTTAACATATTTTTAGCTAAAATAATTTATAATTCCATATATTCCTGTAACTATATTTCTGTAGCGATCAGGTAAGACGAAAACAACTTCTGTCATCCTGTGAGCCTGTTAATCACACAGGATGTGCTCATGTCGTTACACTCACGTCGGTTGCAGACTCGTGGGCGGGCCAGTTCTGATCGTCCTCTCCTACAACCAGCAACAGAGGACACTGGATCCGTCCCACCTGCTCAGAGACAAACAGCAGCAGCGCTTCAGATTAGAATGTTTCGGCATCGCCTCCAGAGTCATTTATCTGTGGATTGACCACAAATCAGTCGTAGCGAGAGGCAAATTTATTCACACATACTTCTAAAATTAAATTAAATACTAATTTAAATTCTATAACAGTTTAGTCTCTTGACAAATGCTCTAACCTTAAAGATATTATCGCGACCTTTTTCATTAAATAAATGTCTGTAAGTCTCTATCAATCGCTGAATGAGGTAACACAATGGTGACTGAGCCTATGGCCCACTGATGAAAGCCTGTGCATTTGCAGTATATAGTATTATTATGTCTGTGGCGACATTCATGGAAAAAATCTCAAGCGACGCCCAGTTAGTGACACGTTTTCCATCAGCCAGCAGTGGTTGGTCTGCCAGAGAGGGTGGGCGGAGCTAAGCGGCTGCTTTTCTGCTCTCTCTAAACAGTAATCTACTATGGCTGAACAAACAAAGAAAAGATGGATGACTACAGATACAACTTCAACAAGAAGTGAAAATCCAAAGAAACAAACTCGACGCTCAGATGAAGCAAACAGTCTGAAAAGCAAAGTGAGGAAAATCAAGAGTTAGAAACGTGACAAAGAGAGCCAGCCATAGACGTCTGGTTAAACTGGGAAGAGTGCTCTCATAATTATTGATTATTGTCAGTGGGAGGCGCTCAAGAGTGCAAACATTGAAATCTTTGAGTTTGTATCTTTAATCCAAAAGGCAACTGGACTTGGCTGAAGTTCTTTCACTTCTCACCTGACAGGCTTATTCAGTTCTAAACTGACGGGTGGACGGCTATAAGTATGAGCCTCTGTAGGTCATTAGATTCAAGATATTTCTTGTCACTTCGCTTATACAAATGTTGAGTCCTTGATGATCCTCAGGGACTTCCTGAGGCACCACTGGGCGTACAGCTCCCACATCCTGTGATGTGCCGGGCCGTGCGCACCACCCTCTCCAGCGCTTTACGGCCCATGCTGGTGCAGCTGCCGTACCAGGTGGTGAAGCATCCTGTCAGGAGCCAGGAGGCCAAATTCCTTTCTACCTGAGGCCATACAGTCTTTGCTGGGCTTTTTTAACAACCACAGCAGTGTAGCTAGCCCATGTTAAGTCCTTGTGGATGTTTAGCCCCAGGTAGGTAACCTTAAATAAGCTACAGATTGAACATAAGTAACCAAAAACTAACCTAAAATAACTAAAACTAACCCTAACAAAGTCGCCCTCCTCCAACGGCACCAGTCCCTCTTTAGTGTGCTCATAAATGTGTAATCAAGGGTGAGTCGTTAACCTCGGCTGGTGACCCAGAAACTACCTGTAAACTACACAGCAACAAATGTTTATTGATTATTCATACATTTTAACTCCTTTCTAGTTTTGTCCTATAAAATAAAGACAAATATTTTAATCCTGCAGAATAAACATTAAACACTGTGTTGGAGCCATTTTTTGCTTGAATCTAATTATTTCTGAGAGTTTGAGAATTGTTTGATGTGAGATTTTATTTGCATAATTACTAACCTGATTTACCTTATTAAATGGCTCTTTCACTTTAAAATGACGGTCTCCTTGCTGAAGCTACAATGCATTTTAAAGGGCAGCAGGGGGAGAACATAACCTGCATGTCCATGTAGGGCAGAGTAAGGTGGAGACAGACAAACATGGGGAGACCAACGACTGTATATATAGATGGACGACGCGTCTCCATCTGCTCCCAATGTACGAAAGTGATGCCAAAATAGCCCCATGATAGGCGCTGCCATCTTGAGATGGTGACGTCATTTGGAGCCAGAGTCTGCGCAGTAGAGATCAGTGGGTTGATCATTCTTTGTGAACTTGAATAATCCTTTGCTTTTGAGCTTTTTAGCCTAAAATACAAATGAATACATTCCACAGACAGGCTACGTGAAGCAGTGGTTAACCGGATTTGTTGTAAGAAACCAGAAAACAAATTCTGGGGAGCACCTGGTAGTTTAGCAGTTAAGACTTAAACCATGCAGCTCCACCTTCGCAGGTTTAATTCATGCTGGGATATCTTGTACCAAATACAGATAAAAATACCAGTTCACTCTGAAATGAAAAACAGTTACAACATAAGAAAAGAGCTGTTCAAGGAAAAGAAGAGAGAAAATCCAGCTTCACTCACGTCCACTTTGAACGCCGGGTCAGTGGGGATGGGCAGGGGCAGATCTCGATAGATCACCTGCTGCTCCTCGGTGTAGCGAGTCTTCCCGGCGTTTCTGATAAAGTAAGAGTTAGAGGATGAACAGGAACAAAGAGACAGGACTCGAATGCAGACTGCTGAAGCACAACGAGTGCAGCTGAAGTTGTTATAATATAAACTAAGAAGATGATGAGGCAGACAAGAGCCAAAACCAGCAAAATGCAAATAATCAATGTCCCATAGACATGAGAGGGCTGCACGGTGGGGAAGTGGTTAGTGCTGGCGCCTCAGAAGGTTCCTGGCTTGAATCCCGGTTCAGACGTAGTGGCTCTTTCTGTGTGGAGTTTGCCTTTCTCCGCGTGCATGTGTGGGTTCCCTCCAGGTACTCCGGCTTCTTCCCACAGTCCAAAGACATGCTCGCTAGGTTCATTGGTGACTCTAAAATTGCCCGTAGGTGTGAATGTGAGCGTGTAAGGTCGTCTGTCTCTATATGTCAGCCCTGTGATTACCAGGGTGTAACCCCGCCTCTCACCCAATGACAGCTGGGATAGGCTCCAGCCCCCCGTGTCCCTGAACAGCATCAGCGATATATAGATAATGGAGTTGGAATGAGCACTAGTGAAGGGCTGGAACGCTTGACCCGTGACGACAACAAACTGGTAGATGCAGAGAAAGTTTCTATACAGGGAAGGCAAGAATATTTATCTTGCTTGCTATCAAATAAACTAACCTAGCTGATGTTACTCACATTAAATTGAGCTAACCTAGCTGTTATTACTCACATTAAAGTGAGCTAACCTAGCTGTTGTTACTCACATTAAAATAAGCTAACCTAGCTGTTATTACTCACATTCAAATAAGCTAACCTAGCTGTTGTTACTCACATTAAAATAAGCTAACCTAGCTGTTATCACTCACATTAAATTGAGCTAACCTAGCTGTTGTTACTCACATTAAAATAAGCTAACCTAGCTGTTGTTACTCATATTAAAATAAGCTAACCTAGCTGTTGTTACTCACATTAAAATAAGCTAACCTAGCTGTTGTTACTCACATTAAAATGAGCTAACCTAGCTGTTATTACTCACATTAAATTGAGCTAACCTAGCTGTTATTACTCACATTAAAATAAGCTAACCTAGTTGTTGTTACTCACATTAAAATAAGCTAACCTAGCTGTTATTACTCACATTAAATTGAGCTAACCTAGCTGTTATTACTCACATTAAAATAAGCTAACCTAGTTGTTGTTACTCACATTAAAATAAGCTAACCTAGTTGTTGTTACTCACATTAAAATAAGCTAACCTAGCTGTTATTACTCACATTAAATTGAGCTAACCTAGCTGTTATTACTCACGTTAAAATAAGCTAACCTAGCTGTTATTACTCACATTAAATTGAGCTAACCTAGCTGTTATTACTCACATTAAAGTGAGCTAACCTAGCTGCTATTACTCACATTCAAGTAAGCTAACCTAGCAGTTATTTCTCACATTAAATGAAAACATTTCCACTGATGGTGTAATAAGACACGATGAACGGGACCACAGGATCGAGGTTTTCTGCCTCGTCACTGTCAGAGACTGTTTTCCTTTCCATTCCCCGTCTTTAAACACTGCTGTATCCCGTACTGAGTTCTGTTTAGTGTTTACTTCACTGCCATCTTCAGTTTTGCAGATCTCTCCATCATAGCCTTCAGTTTTTGCATCTGTACTGGCGAGGTCCTAAACAAAGTCTAGTACTGGTTGCTAATACGGAGGATTTAAGTTTAGACGTGCGCCCAGTGCGTTCGAACATATCAAAACGGAGAGTTCTGTAAAGTTACAATTATCTCGCAGATTTATTTTCCATACAGCGGCAATAACGTTAACTCATAATACATGTAACAAAACAACAAACCGAATAGTTAACCACATCAAACCTCACAGGCACATAAGCGCAGTCGAAAAACTGTTTGCTTCCTAATTCAGCAACCCCCGTGTTTTTGGTTTCCCTAGGTTAAATGGCCTGATTGGGCTGACCCGAGGTCAGCTGAGCAAGTACAGCCCCCTCGTGGCACGGGGCACAATTACATAAAAATAAAGCAAAATGAATATGGCTCGTACACTCCAGCCCCTAATTGCGTCTGCCAGAGCAATTACACCAAATTCAAATGAGCCATAAATACAGAAAAAAGAGAAAATAAAAATATATAGCCCATTTTCAAATGGGAATCAATCACTCGTTAGCTTCATTAAGCAAGCATATTTTAGTTATGGGTCGTTCAATGATGTTTGTTTTGGTTTTCAAACGAACCACACGTACCAGACCTCTCTTATCAGGGCAGGTTTCCAGGATTCTTCCTAGCATCCATGATCCACGTGGTGCTGTGGAGTCCACAACCATGACCAGGTCTCCAGGAATAAAACTCCTCTTCTCCTGGTTCCATTTTTGACGCTCCTGTAAAAGCGATAAGTACTCGCGGATCCACCTCTTCCAAAAGAGATCCGAGATGTACTGGGTTTGTTTCCACCTTCTCCTTGCGTAAACATCCCTTTTGTCGAACAGTCCTGGTGGGAGAACTGGTTTTCCTTTGAGGAGTAGCAGATGGTTTGGCGTTAACGCCTCAAGGTCATTGGGGTCCTCTGACAGCCTTGTGATGGGGCGATCGTTGAGCATAGCTTCAGCCTCACAGAGCACGGTATGGAACCCTTCGTCATCCAAGGTTTGCTGACGGAGCACAGAGCACAAAATCTTCCTGATCATCCGTATCATGCGCTCCCAAGCGCCACCGTGATGTGACCCAGCTGGAGGGTTAAAGCTCCACTTGATTCCCTTCTTGGACAAGGCTCTTTCAATGCGGTCATGATTCAAAGAGGCTAAGGCTTCTCGCAGCTCTCTTTCTGCACCAATAAAGTTGGTGCCATTGTCGGCGCGTTGATGCACGAGTCTATGTCAAGAGAATAGGCCACTTCCAGGTGCACGGCCCTACTTGTCATGCAAGTGAACACTACTCCATATCTTTTCACAATGCCACGCCCTCTTTTCACGTCAACTGGCCCAAAGTAATCTACGCCAATGTTAGTGAACGGCGGTAGATCAGGAACCACTCTCTCTTCTGGCAGGTCTGCCATTTTTTGCTCACCGGTCTTTCCACCATGGAGCTTACAGATGAGGCATCTTGATATGATCTTCCTCACTGCAGTAGGTCCACTTGTGATCCAGTATTTTCTCCTTGTAGTGGAAAGAACGTGATTCCTACCTCCATGTCGATAAGGTCGGAGATGTGTTGGTCTTTTGACAAGATGAGGGGGTGTTTAATGTCCTCAGGGATTGCTGCCTTATTCAGCCGTCCCCCAACTCGTAGAAGTCCTCCTTCTAGAACCGGATCCAATTTGAAGATGCTGCTACTTCTCTGCACTTGTGGCTTGCCAGAGGTTAGTGCAGCAAATTCAATGGGGAATCTCTCTTGCTGGCAAAAAGCGATTATGGAGGTCTCAGCCTCCAAGAGGTCTTCCAGCGTCACCTTCTGATTCCCAAGTGATGTTGAGAAAGCTTGCATCTCCTTTTGCACATCCAACCTTGCCGCTCCATTAGCACTGGTGTTTGCAAGCTCCAACTCTTTTCTCTTCTTACTCAGTTTGAGCAGAGTTCCTTTCAGCTTAATGAGCCACGCAACTGCAACCTTTAATCTTTGCCAATCAGAGAAATGGGTCATCAGTTGCAATGTGGCGTTGGTGTCAACAAGTATTGCATTGACCGTCAGTTTTCTCTTTACTTCTGGGTCGTCGGCAGTGACACTTGTATCCACAGGAAATGTTGGCCACGTTTCTTCAGGTTCCCGAATTCCGGGCCTTCCATCCATCTTTGCTTCACAAGATCTTCTGCCTTCAATCCACGTGAAGCATCGTCAGCAGGGTTCAGAGATGTGGGAATGTATCTCCACTGCTCGACTTCCGAGTTGTCCCTGATGGTGGTTACCCTGTTTGCGACAAAGGTTTGAAATCTTCGGTCCTCATTCTTTATGTACTTAAGAACTGATGTGCTGTCAGTCCAAAAGCAGGTCTTCTTCAGTGGAAGCTGGAGCTCCGATTGAAGCATCTTGTCCACTCGTACTGCAACAACGGCAGCGGTGAGCTCCAAACGGGGAATGGTGACAGGCTTCAGAGGATCCACTCTGGCTTTGCCAAATAGGAAGGCAGCATGAACCCTCTCATCCATGTTCTGCATCCTCAGGTAAGTAGCCGTACCATATCCGTTCTCGCTTGCGTCGGCGAAGTGATGCAATTGGGCACTGACAGTCCTCCCAAATCCTTCTGGCTTCACACATCTGTGGATCTTGAAATCTGCCACCTTCTCAAGATCCGTCAGCCATTTGCTCCACTTCTGCTGGAAAGCTGGGGGTATTGGATCGTCCCAATCACACTTCGTCATGCATAACTCCTGCAACAGCAGCTTGGCGGGGAGTATGAGAGGTGCCAGGAATCCCAATGGATCGTAAATGGAACTGATGATGGATAGCATGCCTCGCTTGGTTGGCGGCTTCTCCTTGACTTTCAGCTTGAATTTGAAAGTGTCCGTCTCGATACACCACTGCAAACCCAAAGCTCTGTCTAACGGCAGCTTATCCCTGTCCAGATTAAGCTCATGCAGGTTCTTGGACTTCTGATCCACTGGGAAGCTTTGAAGCACTTCTCTACTGTTACTGATCCATTGAGTGAGGGTGAAACCTCCTTTGCTGCAAATGGTTGTAAGGTTCTTAACCATGGTGACTGCATCCTCTTCAGAGGGCAGACTCTTCAGTAAATCATCCATATAGAAGCTTCGGTTGACCGTTTCGATCACTTCTGTTGTAAAGTTGGCCTGGTTGTCTTCAGCGGTCTTTCTAAGAGCAAGGCAGGCGACACTGGGTGATGAAACTGCTCCAAATAAATGGACAGTCATGCGATGCTCTACAAGATCTTGCTCCAGGTTACCTTGTGGCCACCATAAGAATCTTAAGTAGTCCCGGTGTTCTTCTGCCACCTTAACCTGGTGGAACATAGCCTTTATGTCTGCCATTATGGCCACTTGTTCTTGTCTGAACCTCATAAGAACTCCCACTAACGAGCTGGTGAGGTTCAGTCCTTGCAAGAGCTGACTGTTGAGTGAGACCCCTTTGTACTCTGCTCCACAGTCAAACACCACTCGTAGCTTTCCTTTCCATGGATGGTACACGCCGTGGTGCGGGATATACCACACCTTCCCTGTTGGTACTTTGAACTGATGCTGCGGCACTTCTTTGGCGTAGCCATTGCTAATGACATCAGCAAGAAAGTTCTTGTACTCCTCATGAAAGCTTCCGTCTTTCTGAAGCCTCCTTTTCAGACCATGAACGCGCTGCATGGCAACACCGAGGTTGTTCGGCATCGAAATCTCTTTCCCTTCGAAAGGCAGTTGAAACGTGTAGTGTCCGTTCTGAAGCTGGGCAGAGCTTTCCATAATCTCCACAAACTTCTTTTCTTCCCTTGACATTTCTTCCTGTTCTGCAGAAGCTCGCTCATTGAAGTCGTAGTTGTACTGGCTGGTTAACAGTTCTTCAATTCTGTCAATGGCGATTCTGTTGGCATAAACTGAAGGGTGGTCACTTCCACAGTCGCTACTTCCCCGTAACGGACCATTTATTACCCACCCCAGTAGGGTTCTGATCGCGTAGGGTCCATCTTCACCTTCACGACTGTTAATCACCTCCCAAGGCTCCATCAACTTGGAGGCGTTTGTGCCAATTAACAGGTCCACATCAGCTTTTATGTGGGGAAACTTTACATCCTGTAAATAAGGCCATTTTCTCAGCTCCCTTTCACTGATTATGTTGGCTGTAGAGACAGGCATCTCTTTCTGGGTACACACTTTGGGAAGTGGATAGAAGCACTCACCAGAAAATCCTGAAATCTCCAGACTGTCAACAACGGAGCTTTCTACTGCGTTATCATGGCCCAAGGTGCGGATATGAATCTTGAATTTGCGTCCTTCCATGTTCAACTTGTCAATGAGCTTCCTGGTGCAGAAAGTTCCTGTACTCCCTGGGTCCAGAAAAGCATAGGTTTCAATAACCTTGTTTCCCTTTGAGCACTTCACCTTAACAGGCAAGATGGGAAGAATTCCATTGCAGTGGCCAGCCCCTGTAAGACCACAAGCGGAGGATGTTGTACAGCTATCAGAAGTCTTTGAATGCTCAGTATTCTTCTGCTCACCATCCTTCTGATCCTTCTGAGTAACCCTTTCCTTCTCTCCAATGTGCAAAACACTGGGGTGCGTTCGGTTGCACTTTTTGCAAGTGATGCGCCTGTCGCAATTCTTGCTCAAGTGTCCTGTGCACAAGCAACTGAAACACAGACCTTTCTCCTTTAGATAGTCCAGTTTCTCCCTGTGTGTCTTTCTTCCCAGTTTAAAACATTGGTCCAAGACATGACCACCAAGATCACAATACAGGCAGGAAATAGAATCAGTCTTGGTAAAGGATGTCACTTTGTTCTGAGCCTTTTCCTTCTTGTCACCATCCTCATTCTTGTAAGCATCTGCTTTGCAGCTATCCTCAATGATCACCTGTGTTGCAAAGCTGTTTCTTCTCAGCTGTGGTTCCACCTGTGACGGTTTTACCTGTAACTTGCTTGCTCTTATAGGTCCTTTGATAACAGGTGAAGTGTCCTGTATGTCACCAAAGACTGGATCTGAAGTGATTCTGACCTGGCGCTCAATGAACTTCACAATGTCTGAGAATCGTGCTCTTCGACCAGTTTTCTCCAGTAGCTCACATGCCTTTGCTCTCCACTTGTCTCTGAGTTTGTACGGAAGCTTCTGACTCAGAATCTTTATGTTTGCTGGCATGTTAAGTTCCTCCAAGTACTGAAGATCATCCATAGCGTTGGAACACTCACGGAGGAAAAGTCCATAAGCTTTGAGCGCTTTGGTGTCTTCAGCTTTGATATTTGGCCATCCTGTGATCTTCTCCATGTAGGCCGCTGTTATCTTGAACTCATTTCCAAAGTGCTCCTTGAGCAACTTTTTGGCAACAGCAAATCCTTTATCTGCAGTCATATGAAGGCAGCTGCGTACCATATCTCTTGGCTGCCCCCTAGTGAATTGTTCAAGATAATACAAACAGTCTCCTTTACAGCTGGTCTTTGCTTCCACGCAGTGCTCAAACGCTTTCATAAATGTGTTGAACTGCAGAGGATCTCCATCATAAGTAGGAATTTCTCGGCGCGGCAGCAGTTGTGACGTTTGCATTTGAACAAGGAGTCTTGTTATGTCATTCTGTTGCAGCAGATTGTATAGACCTGCTGTCTGATTTTGGCCTGGCAGGGGTTGAAACACTTGTTGGCTTAGAGTGGGTTGAAAGCTTTGACTGAAGGTTGTCTTTGATTGTAAATGAGGGGGTTGAGAACCTTGACTGACAGTTGGCTTTGGTTGTGATGCAGAATGAGTGGGAAAAGACGTTGAAATGGCAACTTGTTTTTTCACCAAATTTGGCATGCTAGTTGGCGTTACCAATGGTGAAGCATTGCTTTGCAGTGGTAGAGATGTATGCTGCTGTGGATTGAGAGAGGTGAGCGGGAGCTTAGATCTAGCCCCTTTCCTGATGTAGGAAGTCATTCCATCAGACTGCCTTGAATGAACGCTGCTACCTAGCTGTAGCACTGCTAGCTTAGCAGAAGTGGCAGCTATCTCAGTGTCCAGCTCAAGCTGCTCCCTTTTTCTCCTCAAGATGAGCTCCTGCTCCTCCAATACATGCTTATCCTTTAAAGCAGCAGCGCGAGCCAAGAGCGCGGCCTGTTCCGCCTCTGCCTTGCGTCTGGCTGAAGAAGTGGAGGATCTGCTACTTGAAGATCTGCTACTTGAGCCATGGTGCCTTGACGGCACGTTTGAAATGCTGTCTTGAGGTCGAATCTGATCCTCCTCTTCTTCATCCTTTCCAACAGCAGCTCCATTTCCATTGCTGGCATTGACATCAACAGTTTGAGAATCATCCCTTTCATGTTCCTTTAAAGTGTCGTCAACAACCGTGTGTGTTTCTGTTGATCCCATTTCACTTTCACTTTGGACAGTTTGAGTTTGAGATTGCTCAGTTTGAGTTTGAGATTGCTCAGTTTGAGTTTCAGTTTGACCCGGCAAATTATCATCATTGTCATCATCATCATCATGATCATCACCCACAGCTGGACAAGTTTTAGTGTCAGACAACCATTGATTTGTACCCACAATAAATTCCTTAACATTCAACATTTTAGCTTGGTACCATATTTCATGTTTGCTTGCTTCCTCAGCAGGCAATAAACCCAATAAAGATGTATGCACCTGATGTATTTTGTCACACAACATATTGAACTTGTTAAATTCATTTTCAACCTCATTTACGTGCTCTTTATCACCCATCAATTTAGCAATAGATTCTTTTACTTTTGACAGTTTACCAAATTCAGACTTTCTTTCCTTTTCTAAAGTGCTTATTTTTTCCAACAAAGCTTTGATTGTTAATTTAACCGGACGTTTTTCAGTTACAGATTTTACCCCTGCACCCACACCAAGTTCAGTCTTACGGCCCTGTAGGCCTTTTTCCTCTTCGGCCATAATGACCACGCAAAGTGAATTAGCTTATCAATCAATAAGCCCGCAAAGTAGTTTGTGTTGCGCAACAACTCGTCTCGACGCGCAAAGTTATTTTTAGACGGTTGCAAGTCTGCTACCAATGCATTGGAATTACGCGAATGTGTGCACACAAATTACCATGGCCATTCATAATATCAGCGCTGATCAACACATACCCCAATCGAGCATTGGCCGGCTTTGATGAATGGTGTCCCGATGTGATGATGCTGATATTCTGGTAGCCCCTGTAGCTAGCTCCGGTACAGCTTCAACTAGCAATCGGCAACTCCAAACATTTGCCCACCTCACATCCGTGGTATCCAAACGAACACGTAAATCCACAATGTTCGTGTTCGCGTCCTCTTGATGAACGGTAATCTAAATCGAAGCAGTTTTTCGACCTAAATGTACTGACGAGGTCCTAAACAAAGTCTAGTACTGGTTGCTAATGCGGAGGATTTAAGTTTAGACGTGCGCCCAGTGCGTTCGAACATATCAAAACGGAGAGTTCTGTAAAGTTACAATTATCTCGCAGATTTATTTTCCATACAGCGGCAATAACGTTAACTCATAATACATGTAACAAAACAACAAACCGAATAGTTAACCACATCAAACCTCACAGGCACATAAGCGCAGTGGAAAAACTGTTTGCTTCCTAATTCAGCAACCCCCGTGTTTTTGGTTGCCCTAGGTTAAATGGCCTGATTGGGCTGACTCGAGGTCAGCTGAGCCACACAGCAAGTACAGCCCCCTCGTGGCACGGGGCACAATTACATAAAAATAAAGCAAAATGAATATGGCTCGTACAGCGCCAAATTGGTTAGGGCCGGGCGTGCATCCCAGGCAGTGTTGCTCTCATCATTCAAACAAGACAACGCAGAGTGAGGTCCACTACACTGACACAGCTTTGAACAAGATGAGTTTTTACTTTAGTTTGTTTTTCTACAATGAGAGTAACACAGCAGCAATAAAAAAGAGATCCAAGAACATACTGTGTGTTTGGATCAGCAGGCAGCAACTCTGCCTTTACAGTCTGTCTACAATCCCACAAACACTCCTCAAATGTTCAGCTCACTGTTTCGCCTGTAATTTCACTTTTCTGCTGCTTTCCAGACTGTTGACCAACTTTTCTTTGTGTCACAGATTTCTACCTGAACACATTGCAGGTAGAAAATCAAAGAAAAACTGAGATGAGGAAACTTTTATCCCTTTTAAAAGTTGTAAAGTAAAATACGTCTTTCAAAGAACTCTTAAGTCAATTAAAATGTTGAAAAAAGCTCTGTAATAAAAGAAAGTAGTGCGTCTTAATTTGGCTCCACAGCTGGAGAAGCAAAGTAACAGGGATGTATGAATATTATTTCAGTAGACATTTTAATGTCTCAGTCAGGCTGCAGTTTCTATAAGCTCCACTGGAGGGCGCCCTCAGCTCTCATGTATTCTCTGCAGACTGTGGTTTATTGTTCTTCTCACCTGCCTAACTCAACTCAACATAACAAAAG
This sequence comes from Semicossyphus pulcher, assembly GCF_022749685.1. Lineage (NCBI taxonomy): Eukaryota > Metazoa > Chordata > Actinopteri > Labriformes > Labridae > Semicossyphus > Semicossyphus pulcher. The sequence goes on from NW_027211759.1 coordinate 3,475,490, forward strand.
CTTTACAGCACGTTAGATGACCTCACACACTGAGCATTATTTTACTGTATCACTCTCAGGGCCTTAACGGGCTCACTGTGATTCTCTCACAACACTTTTTAAGTTCAAGTCTTCAAACTACAAAACAACTTCATGAGACGACAAAAACTTTATTTTTCAGTTTTTATTTCAAATTAAAGCCGAGAAAACAAACAGCTGTTGTCTTATTCATAGACTGATCTTTAGTCATTAGTGCTGGTGTGAAACTCCTCTCATATTTACAATAATCAGACAATAAACATGTTTTAAATTTGGCAGAAGGACATTTAAGATCTGTGGAAATTCATGTTTCTGAGTAAATTGTTTTCAGATGATTCAACAGACTTTAAAACACAAAAAAGTGCATCAACATCATCAATAATGTTCATTTATTATGTTAAATGACAGTGAATCTTCCTGTATTAAATCAAATGGTTGTTCTACTCAGTGTGATTGACAGGAGAGATGATCAGAGGAGCAGAGTTTTTACCACCTTTGTTGTTGCAGGGACTAAAGAATGGGTGTAGTCTCTCAGTGAAGGAGCAGCCAGTGAAGGAGTAGATCAGAGCTGCAGCATCGACGTCATAAAAGGAGACCAGACCCTCCTCATAATCCACAAACACCCCCACCTTCTCAGGCTGAGACTTCAGAGAGAGACGGACTGAAGGGCCAGCACAAGCTGTGTACTCATTTTCATTCCTCAGAAATATCGTCCAGTAACCATCCTGAGGCTTCAGCATGATCTTTCCCTTCCTGTTGATCGACTCTCTGGCCACTCCTAAATCCCACTTAGTCTTCCCTTTAACCTGAACCTCGTAATAAAATCTGCCTGAAGAGAAACTCTGCTTTGCTAAGACATTAACACAACTATCAAATCTCTCTGGAGTGTCTGGGAGATTCTTCTTCACATTACTATTATAAACTTGTTTTCCATCATCAGACAGGATGAGTTTGGGTTGTGCTGTATCAGGATCAAGTGTCACATCCACCTCATGCTGCTGGACTCTCTTCAGCTCGGCCTGAAACAGCTTCTTCATCTGTTTCCTGAGCGTCTCCTCCAGCTGGTTCACAGCTCTCACCACAGTCCCCTCATATGAAGGTGGACAGACGCTGACTTCTGTCCAGTCCTTGGTGGGTGGAGCAGCGTTAAGGGACGTGAAGCTTTGCAGGAGGTGGAGGTGGTCTTCAGAGCGTGAGAGCTGCTCCACCTCAGAGCTTCTCTTCTCCAGCTCAGAGATTTCCTGTTCCAGCTCTTTGATGAAGCCTTCAGCCTGTTTCTCTGTCTTTCTCAGCTTCTCTTTGATCGTGTGGACGAGCTCGGCCTGACTTCTCTCTACAGATTCCATCAGAGCGGTGAAGACCTGAACACCTTCTGCTATCTCTCTGTCTGCATTCTGATTACTGAGCTCCACTGAGCGTTTGATCTCTTGAATCTTCAGTCGTCTCTTCTGGATCATTTCTTGAGTTTCAGCCTCTGTCTTCCCCAGCTCGGCCTTCTTTCCTTCATATTCTTCTTTCAGAGGAACAACATCATGTGTCTTGTGATCTAAAACTGTGCAGAGCATGCAGACACACATCTGGTCGGTCTTACAGAACAGCTCCAGCAGTTTATCGTGCTTCTCACACATCCTGCCTTCCAGGTTCTCCACAGGGTCGATCAGCTGATGTCTTTTCAGGCCTGACATTGTCAGATGAGGCTCCAGGTGAGTCTCACAGTAGGAGGCCAGACACACCAGGCAGGACTTCAGGGCCTTCAGTTTGGTTCCTGTGCAGACGTCACAGGGAACTTCTCCTGGTTTGGACACTTGTTGCTCTGAGCTGCTGCTGCTGGCTTTCTGTTGAGCTGACTGTCTGAACTGAGCAGCCACCTCAGAGATGAAAGTGTTGACCCGCAGCTCAGGTCTGGTGTTGAAAACCTTTTTACAGTTGGGACACTGACAGGAGACATTAACATCCCAGTGTTGAGTGATGCAGGTTTTACAGAAGTTGTGTCCACATGGTGTGCTGACTGGATCAGTGAACACATCCAGACAGATGGAGCACAGGAACTGATCTTCAGTCAGCAGACAGCTGGCAGCAGACATGTCTATACTCTGAGGACGAGAAGAGTGAAAAACTGTGACTCTTTGAAACAACTGTCATTTATTTGTCTAATAAAGAGAAACTATGATGAGTGCAATGTAAGAAGAGTTGTCCTGAACTCTGTTGATATAAACGTAAATGACACTGATGGAAAAATCTTCATGTATAATCTGAAGGCTAAATCTCAATCATCTCCACCACAGAGCAGTTTGATGGTAGAAACACTGTCAGTACTATTTTTTGGTACTTGTACTTTACATATTTCTATTTGTTGCTACTTATTCTTCACCTGCACATGATTTCAGAAGGAATTTCTCTACTTTGTAATTGACATCAATGTAATACCTTGCACCAACAAGGACTGAGGATTTCAATTGTTTCCAAGAGCACAAAGTTCTTCATACATCTAGGCTCTTAACCCATTAATGTCCACAGTGGAATTTTAGGATTTCCTTCACAGCACTCAAAGTACCAGCTGGGCTGAGAACAAATCCACTGAAATGTTTCAAACCTGTCAGAGTATGAGGCCACAGCACCAGCTTTTCTTAAACGACTACTTTTAGTTGTTAGTCACAAGGGGGAGCAGGTTTTTTGATTCTTCACAAAAAAACCTCTAAACCAACAGGTTAGGAATATCACATCCTTATAATTCTTCATACACGCAGAGTCCAGACTCTTACAATTTATATTCAAAAATAACTTTGATAATGCACTGCTTTTTCTTTGTCCAGGAGTCATATTTAGCAGAAATTAGGGACCTTTTCTCTGGTATTCTATGGTGTTTCTATGTTGTCCTGTGGGGTTTACTCTATGAACAACATGACTGTTTTAATCTCAAACTCATCCAAACCAAATATCCATGTCACTTATACACACACACACACACACACACACACACACACACACACTCTACTAATACTACTACTGCACCATTATTACACAATCCTCTGAAATCTGTACAAAAAGTAGTTTTGATTTTACTTCAAAGGAATAAAAATAGTTGGACTGGCAGTGACCAACTGAGCAACAAACAAGATAACTGAATGTGTGTGTGTGTGTGTGTGTGTGTGTGTGTGTGTGTGTGTGTGTGTGTGTGTGTGTGTGTGTGTGTGTGTTTTTGCATGTGTATGTTTGTGTGTAAATGTGTTTACTCGTGGTTGAGGCACCTCAAAGGTCTTTGGCTAATCAGACTACATTCATTCCTATGGGCCCATTAGACATTAGCATGTATCCTTGAAATACATTGAAGTGAATGGAAGCCCTGTTGGAAACGCCTGGTTTAGAAGCTACATTTCTCTTCATTTCTTCCTAAAAGTTGATTGGAAAATATTTTTTAGGATTAATTCTTGCTTGAGTCTATCTGGTCTCTAAGTGCATGAGAGCTTTTGAACATGTGACCACAGGAACCTGTATTTACAGTCGATTTTTTGTACAAACTCAAAAAACCTCACTACCCTTGTGTCGATCAGCTAAAACTAGCATGTTACAGAAATGTCTGTATCTCAAAAGCTACAAGGAGTTAAATCAAATGCTTGGTATCATTGGATTCAGAACAACTTGAATTTCAATAATATATGCATTGATTCAGTGCAAGTTGGATATTTAGCATGACAAATGATTGTTGAACTAGTTTTTGTGAATTTTTAGCGTTTTTAACACAACTTTGTGAACCAATTAAGGCGTGATTAATATTCAAAATCAAAAATTTTAATTTTGTTTTGTGTAGCCAAATGTATTTACAGTTTCCACCGCAAATCTTGTATATCCACCTCCAACAGAAAAAAATATCTGTGGGACATTTCCTTAACCTACTAAATTTAGTTGATATTCATTAATGGGTTAATTCTGCTCTCAAAGTGCAGCAGATTGATGCATTTAACACAGAAAAGAGTTCTGACGTCTCTGCATCCATGTGTTGTTTGCATTACAGTGGTCAGATATGTTGTTCATTACCAGCCTTGTTGGTCCATTTCATATTTTTATATTTTTATAATTAACAATCTCAGTTTGTACATGTTAATGACATGTCCTCTATTCACATCAAAGTCAGTCACAGAGTTCCACAAGGCTCTGTGCTCGGGACGTTTCTTTTCACCCCATATGCTTCCTATAGGTAATATCATGAGGAATAATTGTCATGCAGATGATACTCAATTATACTGATCAATGAAGCCAGATGAAACCAATCAGCTATCTAAACTGCATGCCTTAATGATATAAAGACCTGGATGACCAGAAATGTTCTGATACTTAACTCTGAAGTTATTGTGCTCGGCCCCAAACACCTCTGAGATTCTTCCTCTCATGATATAGCTGCCCTAGATGGCATCAGCCTGGCATCCAGCACTACTGTTAGAATCCTGGGAGTTCTATTTGATCAGGATATGTCCTTCATCTCCCGAATAAAACACACTTTAAAGACAGTTTTTATTTACCTTCGCAACACAGCAAGAATCAGACACATCCAGTCTCATAACGATGCAGAAAAACTACTCCATGCATGCGTTACTTCTCGGTTTAATTATTGAAATTTCTTCTCATGAATTATGATTGGTTTCTGATTCAATTATCAGGGACCCCCTCATTTAGAATCATCTACCAGTCAGGGTCCGGGAGGCAGACACCCTCTCTACTTTTAAGAGTAAGCTTAACACTTTCCTCTTTGATAAAGCTTATAGTTAGGGCTGGCTCAGGCTTGGACCAGCCCCTTGTTATGCTGCTATATTCTTATGGTGCTAAGTAATGCTCGTGGTGGATTCATGTTGGGTCTCTTTAAATAACATAACAAAGAGTCGGTCTAGACCTGCTCTTTTTGGAAAATGTCTTGAGATAACTTTGGTTATGATTTGGCGCTATATAAATAATGATGAATTAATTGGTTGATTGATTGTTGTTATTAATTTGCTTTGACTCTCCCAAACACAACCTGGCATTTGTCTCCAGTAAGTATCTGCACTATGTTGCTTTTGGTTACTAAAATGACTAAAATGATGTCTTATTATTATCTTATTATTATTATTATTATTATATATATTATTAGTCATTTATGCAGGTCTGCTGAAACACTCACTTCTTTTTAATCAAGCCTGAAGACTCACCTGTTCACAGCTGCCTTTTATTAAACTATTTTAATACATTTATTTTAATAACTATTCTAATTATTTATATCTGCACTAGCTTTTACTTTTTATATTTTGGCTTCTGTTTTAGCTGTTTGTATTTTATCTTCACTTTGCTTTTTAATGTCTTGTTTTTTTTGTGTTTCTTTGCTTTTGTTGTTCTGTTTAAAGCATTTCAGCAACAATTGTCTTGTTGCTGAAATGTGCTCTATAAATAAACCTGCCTTGCCTTGTGAAATGCAGTGATAACTTCCAAAGCCATTTGGTTCTTGTTGATATAATCATTTCAGTCTGTAAAATGTGGCATTCAATGTTAAACCACCTAAAACATAATGTGATCGCTCCATTACTCACAGATCAAACATTAAAGAGCACTGCTACACTGATGCTTATATTGTTATGAGTGCATTTATTTATAAATCAGGTTTAACATTGTAATCCTTATTCAATATGGAATTGAACACAAGTTAATAAGACATGTTTAGCTTTATAAATGAAATAAACTTGTGAAAGTGTATTTCTGCTGTGAAATATTGCTACTTGTATTAAGTAAAGGAGCTGAGGCTTCCTTCCTGCTTTCTTACAGTGCAGACGCTTTGCTGCTCGCTCTCCGCTTTGCTTACATTCTTTTGCTGATATCTTCATTTCTTTTCACTCTAACTTATGGACAGTGGATCCTGGACAATTATAAATCACTGGGACTGTAATTTTTTATAGATTTTTAATAGGTCTATTGGCATATTTTAACAATTGTATGACCTACGCAGGGCTACATGACTGTGGCCAGCACAAGCCTGTACTGCAGCACTTGGAAACGTAGCAGAAAGCTAACTAGCTTTAGCTGCCTCCCTTCTCCATGGACGACTATCACAAACTCCTACAAAAGATTGCAGTGCTGGAGACCAAAATTCACCGCCTAGAAGTGAATGTGGAGGTGAACGGTCTGTGTGGGAATGACACCACTTTGGCGTTGACTCAAAACAGTGGACAAGAGCAAGCTAACACACGGCTAAGGGACACAGACAAAACTACTAAGAAACAGGGGGGCTCTGTACTGTGGAATAAATCTTCGAGTGGTAGTCCTCCTTGGAACTATCTTGGGCAAAGCCCAAGAGTAAATCACATCCCTGGGAAATGGGAGGACGAATAACAGGCAGAGCACAGCACGCTGAGATACGTGATGAGACCGACTGGCCTTCACTACCTCCCAGGCAGAGCGCCTCCTCAACCCCGGTTGTTGGTAAGACACAGCGGTGGACAGCTGCGAAAGGGAGGGTTAGCAACAAACCTCCAACAACCGAGTGTGGCAGTGCACAACAAATTTGCTCTACTGTTGCTGGACCCTGGATCTTCATCTGATGACCTAGATAATGTCCAGGATTAGCCCGGGCCCTGTATGCCAATAGGTTCCACAATTTCTGTCCTGATAGGTAATAGAAAAAGAAAGGCGATTCTACTGCGAAACATCTCCTCCTTGGAGAAATGCCACACTGGTAAGAGCTGAAAAAAGAGAGTGTCGGAAAGCTGAACGCAGGAGGCGAAAAACAAATCTTCAGATTCATTACGACATCTATAAAGAGAAACTTCACATTTATAATTCACAACTGAGGAATGCAAGGCAATCGTTCTTCTCTGACATCATCACCAAGAACAGTAATAACACACGCGCCTTGTTTGCTACTGTCGACAGGCTAACAAACCCTCCTGTGTCAGTAGCACCTGAACTTCATTCAGCCAGGGCCTGCAATGAATTTGCCTCCTTCTTTACAGAAAAAATACTGAAAACAAGACAAGCAGTCAGTAACTCGGTATTAGGTTCAGGTTATGTGCTGTGTTTAACTAAAACCAGTTTAAACACCATGACACAATTCTTTCTGATCAACAATAAAGACCTGGAGGACATTATACAACACCTAAAATCCTCCCACTGCTGCATGGATATTATGCCTACAGATTTTTTCCAAAAGGTCTCAAAAGTCATGGCATCAGATCTGATACAGATTGTGAACTTGTCTCTTCTCTCAGGTGTCTTCCCACAGGCCCTGAAAACAGCAGTCATCAAGCCACTGTTAAAAAAGAACAACCTAGACAAGTCACTGATGAAGAACTACAGGCCTATATCCAATCTACCATTTTTAAGTAAGATAATCAAGAAGGCTGTCTTTCAACAGTTGAACCACTTTTTGACAGTGAAAACTACTTTGATGTCTTCCAGTCAGGCTTTCGACCACACCACAGCACAGAGACGGCTCTTGTCAAAGTGATTAATGACATCCGCTTAATGCAGACAATGGTAGAGTTTCAGTCTTAGTACTACTCGATGTTAGTGCTGCATTCGACACAGTTGATCACAAGTTATTACTTGCCCGTCTAGAAAACTGGGTTGGACTTTCTGGCACAGTACTAAACTGGTTTGGTTCTTATTTAAAGGACAGGGACTACTTTGTGTCTATAGGTAACTTTACATCTGAGCAGACAAAGATTACATGTGGAGTTCCCCAAGGCTCCATTCTTGGGCCTCTTCTGTTTAACATCTACATGCTTCCACTGGCTCAGATTATGGAACAAAATCAGCTACCATAACTATGCAGACGACACACAGATCTACATCACAGTGTCACCAGGGGACCATGGCCCCATACAAGCACTAGTTAAATGCATTGAACAAATCAATGAGTGGATGTGCCAAAATTTTCTTCAGTTAAACAAAGACAAAACTGAGGTAGTTATTTTTGGAGCTAAGGAGGAGCGATTAAAAGTCAGCGCACAGCTTCAGTCATTAGTGTTATAAACCACTGACCAAGCCAGAAATCTGGGTGTAGTCATGGACTCAGACCTGAACTTTCAAAGCCATATTAAAACAATTACAAAGTCGACCTACTATCACCTCAAGAATATATCCAGGATTAAAGGACTTATGTCTCAGCAGGATCTAGAAAAACTGGTCCATGCATTTATCTTCAGCCGACTCGATTACTGTAACAGTGTCTTTACAGGTCTCCCTAAAAAATCAATCAGACAACTGCAGCTGATTCAGAACGCTGCTGCTCGAGTCCTCACTAAGACCAAGAAAGTAGATCACATCACTCCAGCTCTGAGGTCTTTACACTGGCTCCCTGTCTGTCAGAGAAGAGACTTCAAAGTACTACTGCTGGTTTACAAAGCGCTGAACGGTCAAGGGCCAAAATATATTTGTGATCTACTGACACAGTACGAACCATCCAGACCCCTCAGGTCGTCAGGGACAGGTCTGCTTTCTGTCCCCAGAGTCAGAACCAAACATGGAGAAGCAGCGTTCAGTTTTTATGCTCCGTATATCTGGAACAAACTCCCAGAAACATGCAGGTCTGCTGAAACACTCACTTCTTTTAAATCAAGCCTGAAGACTCACCTGTTCACAGCTGCCTTTTATTAAACTACTTTAATACATTTATTTTAATAACTATTCTAATTATTTATATCTGCACTGTAGTTTTTACCCTTATTTTTATTTTATTTTATTTTTATATTTTCGCTTCTATTTTAGCTGTTTTTAGTTTATTTTCACTTTGCTTTTTAATGTCCTGTTTATGATGTGTTTCTTTGCTTTTGTTGTTCTGTGTAAAGCGCTTTGAATTGTCTTGATGCTGAAATGTGGTCTATAAATAAACTTGCCTTGCCTTGAGTACTTCTCTAAACACTGGTTAATGTTCAGCCTAACTGGAATTTCTTGTTTGAGTGGCGTTCTTGTTTTGAGTTACTGTCAGAAACACGTCAGGGAGAGTCTGCTAGTTAGCTTAAGCTAAAGCTAGCTGTGGCTGTCAAACATTAACTAGCCGGAGTGAAGTCACTGTGGTTTGGTTTTAACCTGTTTCGTAGCTCAGGTAAATGTAGGCTACGTGTGGTGTTTTTATTTAAGTTACATATCTCGACGGCACAACAGTTTTATGTCGTTTAAAACAGATGTATAAAACAGAAGTCAGGTTCTGGTTTGAACTAAAGTCAAACTAAACATTTAGTTGGTGCATGTTTGATTCGTAGGGCTGTGTACTCACCGGTGTTTGTCAGAAAAAACTTGATGAATTCAGTTGAATTTGTCTTCAGAGAGAAACAGGGACTCGTCTCGACCGCAGCTCTGCTGTGGCTCAGACAAACTTTCACTTTCATTTCAGGACACGTGACGTTGAAGCTTCTCCTCTTTCAGTGCTGCTCCTCCTCTCACTGGAGCTCTGTAAGGGAGGGTTTAACGCCTCTTTAGGAAACACCCTGACAGAGTTTTGGTATAAGATGAGACTTATTGTTTTATTCTCAGCATCTGTACAATGAAAGTATACAGCAGCATAAAAGAACACACAGATATACTGAGGAAACAAGAAGTCAGTGAGAGATATTCAAGAACAAACTTTTCTCTTTGAAAAGACAAAAACACTTTTACACTTTTATCACAAGTGGTCAGAAGAAACAACATCAAGTGTTTCTCAGTTTGATATCAATGAAGAACAAAATAACCTGACCAGACACAACAAAAACTTTATTTAACTTTTGTTTATTTAAAAATGGAGAAATAAAAAAATATAAACCATTCTTTAGTAATGTTTGCCTGTATGCTACAAAGTTCTGAATTTGACATTTCCGACAAGTTAAAGGACCAATATGTAATATATTCACTGTTTATCATAAAATGGCCATGATATGTCATCAGAGATTAAGGAAACATGCTAAGTTGAAATACTGGCTTCTCCGACAACAAGCTGCAACCAGTATGTTCTCCTCCTGAAATTTCCATTCCGGTGCAGAACGTCTGTGTGTGTTTTGGCCTGCGCAATCCCGCCCACTGCCCACTCCGTCACCCCGGGTCGCCAGATATGAAACAAATTGGTGCTCAGAACTCGTTGCTTTTTGCTGCGTACGGAGCGAGTGAGTGAGAGAGACAGGAAGAAAAACTGTACAGTAAGGCTGTGTGTGTGTGTGTGTGTGTGTGTGTGTAATAAAGCCACGTACTCCTCTGGACTGAAGCCGCGCTCCCAAGTCTTGCTTCGGATCTGGGGAGGAGGGGGCGGGGGGAGACGAGGCTCTCCAATATTTGGAATTTGGACTGCAGTACCCTTTTTAGACGCTAGCTGTTAATGTTACATATTGTTCCTTTAAAGACCCATTGAGGAGTTTTTTGATGGTTATGAAACAGACTGAAATTAATTCTGATGACTCTATGACCTACAAAAGCAAACCAGACCATCAGCGACAAGATTGATTATTTCTATATAGTTATTTTTAATGCCTGAAACTGCTGGAGGGGGTAGGTGTCAGCAAAGCGATTAACTGCACGCTGCCTTTGTTTACATTTTACAGGGTAAAAGTTTAAAGTGAGTTTTACATATGACTGTTAAAGAAAGCAGGAGAGATGAGAGTTGCTGTTAAAAACCACCACTTAGGCATGTACAGGACAAAATCAGCAAAGAGATTTGAGGTACGGCTTTGTCCACAGGGGGCGCCAAAATCAACACAAACGTAAAGTTCCTCACAGGAGCTTTAAGGAAAAGAGGGCAAACGTTGATTTCTGACAACAATGTTTTCTGATTATTAACAGCCAGTTACTAGAACTGATTAGACTACATGAGATAATATCAATCAGACGGACAATCAATGATACACAAAACACAGACAGAAAATAAAAGTATGTGGTTGGTCAATTCTAGTCTGACTACAAATGTTCTACTAACAAACACCAGAACACTTCTGAGAACAAAATCAGTCCTGCACATTTGTATGCAGAGTCTGTAAATAGAGATGACCTTCTGAGGACTTCCAGTGAAAGTGTCTGTTATTTTATTGCAACTTGTAACATTTCATTGAAGCTTTTCTTTAGTCACAGACTCAGGTGTTACCAGGAAAACTAAGTTACTGTTTGTTAAAAAAACATTAGTTATTGATTGTAAATCGATGAATACATAACTTTAATTTATCAAGGCACCATGGTGTAAGCAGGTCAATGCCCTTCAAGGTGTCCATAACAGGAATTTATGGAGTCCGTTGAAGCGACCGTCTAATGTCGTCCATTAATTCCTGATAATGTACGCCTCGTCAGAAATGATCCCTTATTTGGATCTTTCTCTTGAAGCTCAGGGGTTACACTATTTAATTTGATTGACAGGAGAGATGATGAGAGGGGCGGGGTTTTTACCATTTTTATTAAGAAATGGACTAAAGTATGGGTGTAGTCTCTCAGTGAAGGAGCAGCCAGTGAAGGAGTAGATCAGAGCTGCAGCATCGACGTCATAAAAGGAGACCAGACCCTCCTCATAATCCACAAACACCCCCACCTTCTCAGGCTGAGACTTCAGAGAGAGACGGACTGAAGGGCCAGCACAAGCACTGTACTCATTTTCATTCCTCAGATATATCGTCCAGTAACCATCCTGAGGCTTCAGCATGATGTTTCCCTTCCTGTTGATCGACTCTCTGGCCACTCCTAAATCCCACTCAGTCTTCCCTTTAACCTGAACCTCGTAATAAAATCTGCCTGAAGAGAAACTCTGCTTTGCTAAGACAATAACACAATAATCAAATCTCTGTGGAGTGTCTGGGAGATTCTTCTTTACATCACTAAGATGAACTTGTTTCCCATCATCAGACAGGATGAGCCAGGGTTGTGCTGTATCAGGATCAAGTGTTACATCCACCTCATGCTGCTGGACTCTCTTCAGCTCGACCTCCAACAGCTTCTTCTTCTGTTGACTGAGCGTCTCCTCCAGCTGGTTCACAGCTCTCACCACAGTCCCCTCATATGAAGGTGGACAGACGCTGACTTCTGTCCAGTCCTTGGTGGGTGGAGCAGCGTTAAGGGACGTGAAGCTTTGCAGGAGGTGGAGGTGGTCTTCAGAGCGTGAGAGCTGCTCCACCTCAGAGCTTCTCTTCTCCAGCTCAGAGATTTCCTGTTCCAGCTCTTTGATGAAGCCTTCAGCCTGTTTCTCTGTCTTTCTCAGCTTCTCTTTGATCGTGTGGACGAGCTCGGCCTGACTTCTCTCTACAGATTCCATCAGAGCGGTGAAGACCTGAACACCTTCTGCTATCTCTCTGTCTGCATTCTGATTACTGAGCTCCACTGAGCGTTTGATCTCTTGAATCTTCAGTCGTCTCTTCTGGATCATTTCTTGAGTTTCAGCCTCTGTCTTCCCCAGCTCGGCCTTCTTTCCTTCATATTCTTCTTTCAGAGGAACAACATCATGTGTCTTGTGGTCTGAATAGGTGCAGAGCACGCAGACACACATCTGGTCGGTCTTACAGAACAGCTCCAGCAGTTTATCGTGCTTCTCACACATCCTGCCTTCCAGGTTCTCCACAGGGTCGATCAGCTGATGTCTTCTCAGGCCTGACGTTGTCAGATGAGGCTCCAGGTGAGTCTCACAGTAGGAGGCCAGACACACCAGGCAGGACTTCAGGGCCTTCAGTTTGGTCCCTGTGCAGACGTCACAGGGAACTTCTCCTGGTTTGGACACTTGTTGCTCTGAGCTGCTGCTGCTGGCTTTCTGTTGAGCTGACTGTCTGAACTGAGCAGCCACCTCAGAGATGAAAGTGTTGACCTGCAGCTCAGGTCTGGTGTTGAAAACCTTTTTACAGTTGGGACACTGACAGGAGACATTAACATCCCAGTGTTGAGTGATGCAGGTTTTACAGAAGTTGTGTCCACATGGTATCGTGACTGGATCAGTGAACACATTCAGACAGATGGAGCACAGGAACTGATCTTCAGTCAGCAGACAGCTGGCAGCAGACATGTCTACACTCTGAGGACGAGAAGAGTGAAAAACTGTGACTTTTTGAAACAACTGTCATTTATTTGTCAAATAAAGAGAAACTATGATGAGTGCAATGTAAGAAGAGTTGTCCTGAATTCTGTTGATATATATATGAGACCTCACTGATGGCAAAATCTTCCAGCAGCAGAGCAGTTTGATGGTGGAGAGTACACACTGTAAGTACTACATATTTGTACTTGCTCACACGGTCGAGCTCAATGTCTTCAGTGTGCGCAGCGTCAGCCGGTTTGTGTCCATAAAGGCTTAAAAACACAACCACAGGGAATGAAAAAACTGCCCATCCCTCTATTGCCAACTAGGAAGGACTAACCGAAGAAGAGAAAGTAAGAAAAGCCTGCTAAAAAGAAAGAGTTGGATTGAGACAGAAATGAAACAAGAGTAAACATTGGAGCGGCATTTCTGAGGTGGAGAGAGGTACAGGACCTGAAAGGATAAAAAAAGCGATGCTGAGTTAGACAGTTCTGCTCGACAGGTAATTACCCCAGCTTCATTTCTGCTGTCTTTGTTTCACATTGCTAAGATGTCTGCGGTTACTGTGACGTTGTGTTACGTTGGTGTAGCAGTCAGGCTAACGTTAGCTTGTTCTCAATGTGGCTGCAGTTTAGCGTTGTTTCAGGGCGGAGTGGCTGAAAATATCTCTGTGAAGTGTCCAGGCAGTGTGACCGTTTCAGACTTTCTCCTGATAGTTCTGTGTGCCTGTGCTCTCACGGCTAAATGTTCACAACATCAGTGTGTTACTGTTAAGATTCACCAGTTCCTTGTGTTTTTTCCCTCCCTTGTGTGTGTTGTCTGTCTTGTCCGTGTTTTCAGGCTGGGCGTGGTTGACCTACTTTCACTCCACTCTCACACCTGCAGTTCATTCTCATCAAGCCATTCTCCACCTGCTGCAGTACTTAAGCCTGGTCAAGCTCTCTACTCTTCGCCAGTTCGTTCCGTCTTCTTCAAGTGATACCTGTCACACCAGCCTCCGTCCTTCCGCGCCCAGCCTCACCTGTTCTCCGTCCTGAGCCCAAGGAGTTTTGTTTTGTGCCACAGTTATTCTACTGCTTGTGACTTAGGTTCGTATTAAACCATATTACCATATTGTATATCTGGCTCCTGCAGTTGCCGTGGTTACTAGCCTGCACCGCATGACAGCCTCATCTGTGGGGAGGGCTTTGGAGGAAGGACTGAGCGCTGCGGAGAGAGAGGGGGAGCTTTAATACCTTCACGTTGGGGTTCATCAACAAGGACATTGTTAAATATTTTTAAAAAAAAACCTGTTTAACTTTGAATTATTATTATTACCAAGTACATAAGTACTCAAGTTTAATGATCCCAAACCAAAACCACTCATCCATGTGTTGTCTGCATTACAGTGGGCAGATATTATATTGATTAACAGACACCCTCTCTACTTTTAAGTGTAGGCTTGTGTGATGTTATTAATTTGCATTAACTCTCCCAAACACAACCTTGCATTTGGCTCCACTAAGTATCTGTACTATGTTGGCTTTTGGTTACTAAAATGACTAAAATGATGTCTTATGAAATGCAGTGATAACTTCCAAAGCCATTTGGTTCTTGTTGATATAATCATTTCAGTCTGTAAAATGTGGCATTCAATGTTAAACCACCTAAAACATAATGTGATCGCTCCATTACTCACAGATCAAACATTAAAGAGCACTGCTACACTGATGCTTATATTGTTATGAGTGCATTTATTTATAAATCAGGTTTAACATTTTAATCCTTATTCAATATGGAATTGAACACAAGTTAATAAGACATGTTTAGCTTTATAAATGAAATAAACTTGTGAAAGTGTATTTCTGCTGTGAAATATTGCTACTTGTATTAAGTAAAGGAGCTGAGGCTTCCTTCCTGCTTTCTTACAGTGCAGACGCTTTGCTGCTCGCTCTCCGCTTTGCTTACATTCTTTTGCTGATATCTTCATTTCTTTTCACTCTAACTTATGGACAGTGGATCCTGGACAATTATAAATCACTGGGACTGTAATTTTTTTTATAGATAATAGGTCTATTGGCATATTTTAACAATTGTATGACCTACGCAGGGCTACATGACTGTGGCCAGCACAAGCCTGTCCTGCAGCACTTGGAAACGTAGCACACAGCTAGCACAGCTAGCAAGGGAGGCAGCTAAAGCTAGTTAGCTTTAGCTGTGTGCTAGCTGTGTGCCTCCCTTCTCCATGGACAACTATCACAAACTCCTACAAAAGATTGCAGTGCTGGAGACCAAAATTCACCGCCTAGAAGTGAATGTGGAGGTGAACGGTCTGTGTGGGAATGACACCACTTTGGCGTTGACTCAAAACAGTGGACAAGAGCAAGCTAACACACGGCTAAGGGACACAGACAAAACTACTAAGAAACAGGGGGGCTCTGTACTGTGGAATAAATCATAGAGTGGTAGTCCTCCTTTGAACTATCTTGGGGCAAAGCCCAAGAGTAAATCACATCCCTGGGAAATGGGAGGACGAATAACAGGCAGAGCACAGCACGCTGAGATATGTGATGAGACCTGCTGGCCTTCACTACCTCCCAGGCAGAGCGCCTCCTCAACCCCGGTTGTTGGTAAGACACAGCGGTGGACAGCTGCGAAAGGGAGGGTTAGCAACAAACCTCCCCAACAACCGAGTGTGGCAGCGCACAACACATTTGCTCTACTGTTGCTGGACCCTGGATCTTCATCTGATGACCTAGATAATGTCCAGGATAAGCCCGGGCCCTGTATGCCAATAGGTTCCACAATTTCTGTCCTGATAGGTAATAGAAAAAGAAAGGCGATTGTACCGCGAAACATCTCCTCCTTGGAGAAATGCCACACTGGTAAGAGCTGAAAAAAGAGAGTGTCGGAAAGCTGAACGCAGGAGGCGAAAAACAAATCTTCAGATTCATTATGACATCTATAAAGAGAAACTTCACATTTATAATTCACAACTGAGGAATGCAAGGCAATCGTTCTTCTCTGACATCATCACCAAGAACAGTAATAACACACGCACCTTGTTTGCTACTGTCGACAGGCTAACAAACCCTCCTGTGTCAGTAGCACCTGAACTTCATTCAGCCAGGGCCTGCAATGAATTTGCCTCCTTCTTTACAGAAAAAATACAGAAAATCAGACAAGCAGTCAGTAACTCGGTATTAGGTTCAGGTTATGTGCTGTGTTTAACTAAAACCAGTTTAAACACCATGACACAATTCTTTCTGATCAACAATAAAGACCTGGAGGACATTATACAACACCTAATATCCTCCCACTGCTGCATGGATATTATGCCTACAGATTTTTTCCAAAAGGTCTCAAAAGTCATGGCATCAGATCTGATACAGATTGTGAACTTGTCTCTTCTCTCAGGTGTCTTCCCACAGGCCCTGAAAACAGCAGTCATCAAGCCACTGTTAAAAAAGAACAACCTAGACAAGTCACAGATGAAGAACTACAGGCCTATATCAAATCTACCATTTTTAAGTAAGATGTCTTTCAACAGTTGAACCACTTTTTGACAGTGAACAACTACTTTGATGTCTTCCAGTCAGGCTTTCGACCACACCACAGCACAGAGACGGCTCTTGTCAAAGTGGTTAATGACATCCGCTTAATGCAGACAATGGTAGAGTTTCAGTCTTAGTACTACTCGATGTTAGTGCTGCATTCGACACAGTTGATCATAAGATATTACTCGACCGTCTAGAAAACTGGGTTGGACTTTCTGGCACAGTACTAAACTGGTTTGGTTCTTATTTAAAGGACAGGGACTACTTTGTGTCTATAGGTAACTTTACATCTGAGCAGACAAAGATTACATGTGGAGTTCCCCAAGGCTCCATTCTTGGGCCTCTTCTGTTTAACATCTACATGCTTCCACTGGCTCAGATTATGGAACAAAATCAGCTACCATAACTATGCAGACGACACACAGATCTACATCACAGTGTCACCAGGGGACCATGGCCCCATACAAGCACTAGTTAAATGCATTGAACAAATCAATGAGTGGATGTGCCATAATTTTCTTCAGTTAAACAAAGACAAAACTGAGGTAGTTATTTTTGGAGCTAAGGAGGAGCGATTAAAAGTCAGCGCACAGCTTCAGTCATTCGTGTTGAAAACCACTGACCAAGCCAGAAATCTGGGTATAGTCATGGACTCAGACCTGAATTTTCAAAGCCATATTAAAACAATTACAAAGTTGACCTACTATCACCTCAAGAATATATCCAGGATTAAAGGACTTATGTCTCAGCAGGATCTAGAAAAACTGGTCCATGCATTTATCTTCAGCCGACTCGATTACTGTAACAGTGTCTTTACAGGTCTCCCTAAAAAATCAATCAGACAACTGCAGCTGATTCAGAACGCTGCTGCTCGAGTCCTCACTAAGACCAAGAAAGTAGATCACATCACTCCAGCTCTGAGGTCTTTACACTGGCTCCCTGTCTGTCAGAGAAGAGACTTCAAAGTACTACTGCTGGTTTACAAAGCGCTGAACGGTCAAGGGCCAAAATATATTTGTGATCTCCTGACACAGTACGAACCATCCAGACCCCTCAGGTCGTCAGGGACAGGTCTGCTTTCTGTCCCCAGAGTCAGAACCAAACATGGAGAAGCAGCATTCAGTTTTTATGCTCCGTATATCTGGAACAAACTCCCAGAAACATGCAGGTCTGCTGAAACACTCACTTCTTTTAAATCAAGCCTGAAGACTCACCTGTTCACAGCTGCCTTTTATTAAACTACTTTAATACATTTATTTTAATAACTATTCTAATTATTTATATCTGCACTGTAGCTTTTACCCTTATTTTTATTTATTTATTTTTTTTATATTTTCGCTTCTATTTTAGCTGTTTTTAGTTTATCTTCACTTTGCTTTTTAATGTCCTGTTTATGATGTGTTTCTTTGCTTTTGTTGTTCTGTGTAAAGCACTTTGAATTGTCTTGATGCTGAAATGTGCTATATAAATAAACTTGCCTTGCCTTGAGTACTTCTCTAAACACTGGTTAATGTTCAGCCTAACTGGAATTTTTTGTTTGAGTGGCGTTCATGTTTTGAGTTACTGTCAGAAACACGTCAGGGAGAGTCTGCTAGTTAGCTTAAGCTAAGGCTAGCTGTGGCTGTCAAACATTAACTAGCCGGAGTGAAGTCACTGTGGTTTGGTTTTAACCTGTTTCGTAGCTCAGGTAAATGTAGGCTACGTGTGGTGTTTTTATTTAAGTTACATATCTCGACGGCACAACAGTTTTATGTCGCTTAAAACAGATGTATAAAACAGAAGTCAGGTTCTGGTTTGAACTAAAGTCAAACTAAACATTTAGTTGGTGCATGTTTGATTCGTAGGGCTGTGTACTCACCGGTGTTTGTCAGAAAAAACTTGATGAATTCAGTTGAATTTGTCTTCAGAGAGAAACAGGGACTCGTCTCGACCGCAGCTCTGCTGTGGCTCAGACAAACTTTCACTTTCATTTCAGGACACGTGACGTTGAAGCTTCTCCTCTTTCAGTGCTGCTCCTCCTCTCACTGGAGCTCTGTAAGGGAGGGTTTAACGCCTCTTTAGGAAACACCCCGACAGAGTTTTGGTATAAGATGAGACTTATTGTTTTATTCTCAGCATTTGTACAATGAAAGTATACAGCAGCATAAAAGACCACACAGATATACTGAGGAAACAAGAAGTTTGATATCAATGAAGAACAAAATAACCTGATCAGACACAACAAAAACTTACATTTACTTTAGTTTATTTAAAAATTAAGAGAGAAAAACATGTACAGGTTTCTTGAGTAATGTCTGCCTGTATTCAACACTTCTTATGAAACTGTTCTGAATTTGACATTTCAAACAAGTTAAAGGAAAATTAAGCAAACGTTGATTTCTGACTACAATGTTTTCTGATTATTAACAGCCAGTTACTAGAACTGATTAGACTACATGAGATAATATCAATCAGGAGGACAATCAATGATACACAAAACACAGACAGAAAAAACCCCAGTATGATACATTAGATTATAGTCTGCCATGGTCTTGGTGAATACTCGATTCTGACTGGCTGCTGGGTGTAAAATAACTCCTCACACCTTCTAAGCAAACTCTGAACTTATCAGCTTTCATCAGACGACGATATAGTCTCTATAGATGCATCGCTGAACTGTTATTGTGGGTTTCTTTGAAAGTGCAAAATGATCGTATATTCGGCCTTTTTTGGCATTATTGATCGTATATCGTACAGAGGGCAAAAAGATCGTACAAATATGACAGTTATCGAACATCTGGCAACACCGTTCCTGCATGCAACCACAACCTGCTGGTACGTGATTGGTCAATACTACTCTGACTACAAACGTACTACAGACAAACACCATTCATTCAACCTTTATTTAACCTCGAGAAATCATCATGCCTTCATTTTCAGAGACACCGAGAGAACACTTCTGAGAACAAAATCAGTCCTGCACATTTTTATGCAGAGTCTGTAAATAGAGATGACCTTCTGAGGACTTCCAGTGAAATTGTCTGTTGTTTTACGCCAACTTATAAACAAGCTAACATCTAATTAAAACAATGAAGGACTTTAACATTTCAGTGAAGCTTTTCTTTAGTCACAGACTCAGGTGTTACCAGGAAGACTAAGTTACTGTTTGTTAAAAAACTTTAGGTATTGATTGTAATCGCATGAATACATAACTTTAATTTAACAAGGCACCATGGTATAAGCAGGTCAATGCCCTTCAAGGTGTCTATAACAGGAATTTATGGAATTCATTGAAGGGACCGTCTAATGCGATCCATGTCGTCCATTAATTCCTGATAATGTACACCTCGTCAGAAATGATCCCTTACGTTGATCTTTCTGTTGAAGCTCATTGGTTACACTATTTAATTTGATTGACAGGAGAGATGATGAGAGGGGCGGAGTTTTTACCATTTTTATTTAGAAATGGACCAAAGTGTGGGTGTAGTCTCTCAGTGAAGGAGCAGCCAGTGAAGGAGTAGATCAGAGCTGCAGCATCGACGTCATAAAAAGAGACCAGACCCTCCTCATAATCCACAAACACCCCCACCTTCTCAGGCTGAGACTTCAGAGAGAGACAGACTGGAGGGTCAGCACAAGCACTGTACTCATTTTCATTCCTCAGACATATCGTCCAGTAACCATCCTGAGGCTTCAGCATGATCTTTCCCTTCCTGTTGATCGACTCTCTGGCCACTCCTAAATCCCACTCAGTCTTCCCTTTAACCTGAACCTCGTAATAAAATCTGCCTGAAGAGAAACTCTGCTTTGCTAAGACACAGGGACAACTATCAAATCTCTCTGGAGTGTCTGGGAGATTCTTCTTTACATCACCGGTTTTAACTTGTTTTCCATCATCAGACAGGATGAGGTAAGGATGTGCTGTATCAGGATCAAGTGTCACATCCACCTCATGCTGCTGGACTCTCTTCAGCTCGGCCTCAGCAAGAAGCTTCTTCATCTGTTTCCTGAGCGTCTCCTCCAGCTGGTTCACAGCTCTCACCACAGTCCCCTCATATGAAGGTGGACAGACGCTGACTTCTGTCCAGTCCTTGGTGGGTGGAGCAGCGTTAAGGGACGTGAAGCTTTGCAGGAGGTGGAGGTGGTCTTCAGAGCGTGAGAGCTGCTCCACCTCAGAGCTTCTCTTCTCCAGCTCAGAGATTTCCTGTTCCAGCTCTTTGATGAAGCCTTCAGCCTGTTTCTCTGTCTTTCTCAGCTTCTCTTTGATCATGTGGACGAGCTCGGCCTGACTTCTCTCTACAGATTCCATCAGAGCGGTGAAGACCTGAACACCTTCTGCTATCTCTCTGTCTGCATTCTGATTACTGAGCTCCACTGAGCGTTTGATCTCTTGAATCTTCAGTCGTCTCTTCTGGATCATTTCTTGAGTTTCAGCCTCTGTCTTCCCCAGCTCGGCCTTCTTTCCTTCATATTCTTCTTTCAGAGGAACAACATCATGTGTCTTGTGGTCTAAAACTGTGCAGAGCATGCAGACACACATCTGGTCGGTCTTACAGAACAGCTCCAGCAGTTTATCGTGCTTCTCACACATCCTGCCTTCCAGGTTCTCCACAGGGTCGATCAGCTGATGTCTTTTCAGGCCTGACATTGTCAGATGAGGCTCCAGGTGAGTCTCACAGTAGGAGGCCAGACACACCAGGCAGGACTTCAGGTCCTTCAGTTTGGGTCCTGTGCAGACGTCACAGGGAACTTCTCCTGGTTTGGACACTTGTTGCTCTGAGCTGCTGCTGCTGGCTTTCTGTTGAGCTGACTGTCTGAACTGAGCAGCCACCTCAGAGATGAAAGTGTTGACCTGCAGCTCAGGTCTGGTGTTGAAAACCTTTTTACAGTTGGGACACTGACAGGAGACATTAACATCCCAGTGTTGAGTGATGCAGGTTTTACAGAAGTTGTGTCCACATGGTATCGTGACTGGATCAGTGAACACATCCAGACAGATGGAGCACAGGAACTGATCTTCAGTCAGCAGACAGCTGGCAGTAGACATGTCTACACTCTGAGGACGAGAAGAGTGAAAAACTGTGACTTTTTGAAACAACTGTCATTTATTTGTCTAATAAAGAGAAACTATGATGAGTGCAATGTAAGAAGAGTTGTCCTGAACTCTGTTGATATAAACGTAAATGACACTGATGGAAAAATCTTCATGTATAATCTGAAGGCTAAATCTCAATCATCTCCACCACAGAGCAGTTTGATGGTAGAAACACTGTCAGTACTATTTTATGGTACTTGTACTTAACTTCAATATTTCCATTTCCTTCATCTTCACTTCATTTCAGAGGGAATTTCTGTACTTTGTAGTTTACAACATCAGTTTAGCGTAATACCTTCGCGTTGGGGTGCACTAACAAGGACATTTTTGAACATAAAAATTCCTGTTTAACTTTGAATGATGCTGCACCCAAGTACATAAACACTCAAGTTTAATGAACCCAAACCAAAATGTCCCATCCATGTGTTGTTTGCATTACAGTGGCCAGGTATTGGAGTCATTACCAGCCTTATTGATCCATTTTATATTTAAATATTACAGTTTTTTATAATTATTGATCTCAGTTTGCACATGTTAATGACATCTTCTCTTTTTACACCAAAGTTAGTCATGGAGTTCCACAAGGCTCTGTGCTCGGGCCGATTCTTTTCACCCTATATATGCTTCCTATAGGTAATATCATGAGGAACCACTCCATTCATTTTCATTGTCATGCAGATGATACTCAATTATACTGAACAATGAAGCCAGATGAAACCAATCAGCTATCTAAACTGCATGCATTAATGATATAAAGACCTGGATGACCAGAAATGTTCTGATACTTAACTCTGAAGTTATTGTGCTCGGGCCCAAACACCTCTGAGATTCTTCCTCTCATGATATAGCTGCCCTAGATGGCATCAGCCTGGCATCCAGCACTACTGTTAGAATCCTGGGAGTTCTATTTGATCAGGATATGTCCTTCATCTCCCGAATAAAACACACTTTAAAGACAGTTTTTATTTACCTTCGCAACACAGCAAGAATCAGACACATCCAGTCTCATAACGATGCAGAAAAACTACTCCATGCATGCGTTACTTCTCGGTTTAATTATTGAAATTTCTTCTCATGAGTTATGATTGGTTTCTGATTCAATTATCAGGCACCCCCTCTTTTGGAATCATCTACCAGTCAGGGTCCGGGAGGCAGACACCCTCTCTACTTTTAAGAGTAGGCTTAACACTTCCCTCTTTGATAAAGCTTATAGTTAGGGCTGGCTCAGGCTTGGACCAGCCCCTTGTTATGCTGCTATATTCTTATGTTGCTAAGTAATGCTCGTGGTGGATTCATGTTGGGTCTCTTTAAATAACAAAACAAAGAGTCGGTCTAGACCTGCTCTTTTTGGAAAATGTCTTGAGATAACTTTGGTTGTGATTTGGCGCTATATAAATAATGATGAATTAATTGGTTGATTGATTGATGTTAGTAATTTGCTTTGACTCTCCCAAACACAACCTTGCATTTGTCTCCAGTAAGTATCTGCACTATGTTGGCTTTTGGTTACTAAAATGACTAAAATGATGTCTTATTATTATCTTATTATTATTATATATATTATTAGTCATTTATGCAGGTCTGCTGAAACACTCACTTCTTTTTAATCAAGCCTGAAGACTCACCTGTTCACAGCTGCCTTTTATTAAACTACTTTAATACATTTGTTTGAATAACTATTCTAATTATTTATATCTGCACTAGCTTTTACTTTTTATATTTTGGCTTCTGTTTTAGCTGTTTTTATTTTATCTTCACTTTGCTTTTTAATGTCTTGTTTTATTTTGTGTTTCTTTGCTTTTGTTGTTCTGTTTAAAGCATTTCAGCAACAATTGTCTTGTTGCTGAAATGTGCTCTATAAATAAACCTGCCTTGCCTTGTGAAATGCAGTGATAACTTCCAAAGCCATTTGGTTCTTGTTGATATAATCATTTCAGTCTGTAAAATGTGGCATTCAATGTTAAACCACCTAAAACATAATGTGATCGCTCCGTTACTCACAGATCAAACATTAAAGAGCACTGCTACACTGATGCTTATATTGTTATGAGTGCATTTATTTATAAATCAGGTTTAACATTGTAATCCTTATTCAATATGGAATTGAACACAAGTTAATAAGACATGTTTAGCTTTATAAATGAAATAAACTTGTGAAAGTGTATTTCTGCTGTGAAATATTGCTACTTGTATTAAGTAAAGGAGCTGAGGCTTCCTTCCTGCTTTCTTACAGTGCAGACGCTTTGCTGCTCGCTCTCCGCTTTGCTTACATTCTTTTGCTGATATCTTCATTTCTTTTCACTCTAACTTATGGACAGTGGATCCTGGACAATTATAAATCACTGGGACTGTAATTTTTTATAGATTTTTAATAGGTCTATTGGCATATTTTAACAATTGTATGACCTACGCAGGGCTACATGACTGCGGCCTAACAACAGCACAAGCCTGTACTGCAGCACTTGGAAACGTAGCACACAGCTAGCACACAGCTAAAGCTAACTAGCTTTAGCTGCCTCCCTTCTCCATGGGCGACTATCACAAACTCCTACAAAAGATTGCAGTGCTGGAGACCAAAATTCACCGCCTAGAAGTGAATGTGGAGGTGAACGGTCTGTGTGGGAATGACACCACTTTGGCGTTGACTCAAAACAGTGGACAAGAGCAAGCTAACACACGGCTAAGGGACACAGACAAAACTACTGAGAAACAGGGGGGCTCTGTACTGTGGAATAAATCATAGAGTGGTAGTCCTCCTTTGAACTATCTGGGGCAAAGCCCAAGAGTAAATCACATCCCTGGGAAATGGGAGGACGAATAACAGGCAGAGCACAGCACGCTGAGATACGTGATGAGACCGGCTGGCCTTTACTACCTCCCAGGCAGAGCGCCTCCTCAACCCCGGTTGTTGGTAAGACACAGCGGTGGACAGCTGCGAAAGGGAGGGTTAGCAACAAACCTCCCCAACAACCGAGTGTGGCAGCGCACAACAAATTTGCTCTACTGTTGCTGGACCCTGGATCTTCATCTGATGACCTAGATAATGTCCAGGATAAGCCCGGGCCCTGTATGCCAATAGGTTCCACAATTTCTGTCCTGATAGGTAATAGAAAAAGAAAGGCGATTCTACCGCGAAACATCTCCTCCTTGGAGAAATGCCACACTGGTAAGAGCTGAAAAAAGAGTGTCGGAAAGCTGAACGCAGGAGGCGAAAAACAAATCTTCAGATTCATTATGACATCTATAAAGAGAAACTTCACATTTATAATTCACAACTGAGGAATGCAAGGCAATCGTTCTTCTCTGACATCATCACCAAGAACAGTAATAACACACGCGCCTTGTTTGCTACTGTCGACAGGCTAACAAACCCTCCTGTGTCAGTAGCACCTGAACTTCATTCAGCCAGGGCCTGCAATGAATTTGCCTCCTTCTTTACAGAAAAAATACTGAAAATCAGACAAGCAGTCAGTAACTCGGTATTAGGTTCAGGTTATGTGCTGTGTTTAACTAAAATCAGTTTAAACACCATGACACAATTTTATCTGATCAACAATAAAGACCTGGAGGACATTATACAACACCTAAAATCCTCCCACTGCTGCATGGATATTATGCCTACAGATTTTTTCCAAAATATATTTGTTCTCCTGACACAGTACGAACCATCCAGACCCCTCAGGTCGTCAGGGACAGGTCTGCTTTCTGTCCCCAGAGTCAGAACCAAACATGGAGAAGCAGCATTCAGTTTTTATGCTCCGTATATCTGGAACAAACTCCCAGAAACATGCAGGTCTGCTGAAACACTCACTTCTTTTAAATCAAGCCTGAAGACTCACCTGTTCACAGCTGCCTTTTATTAAACTACTTTAATACATTTATTTTAATAACTATTCTAATTATTTATATCTGCACTGTAGCTTTTACCCTTATTTTTATTTTTATTTTTTTTTTATATTTTCGCTTCTATTTTAGCTGTTTTTAGTTTATCTTCACTTTGCTTTTTAATGTCCTGTTTATGATGTGTTTCTTTGCTTTTGTTGTTCTGTGTAAAGCACTTTGAATTGTCTTGATGCTGAAATGTGCTATATAAATAAACTTGCCTTGCCTTGAGTACTTCTCTAAACACTGGTTAATGTTCAGCTTAAGTGGAACTTCTTGTTTGAGTGGCGTTCGTGTTTTGAGTTACTGTCAGA
The DNA here is from genome assembly GCF_022749685.1 of Semicossyphus pulcher. Lineage (NCBI taxonomy): Eukaryota > Metazoa > Chordata > Actinopteri > Labriformes > Labridae > Semicossyphus > Semicossyphus pulcher. The sequence continues at coordinate 3,501,281 of NW_027211759.1, forward strand.
AACACGTCAGGGAGAGTCTGCTAGTTAGCTTAAGCTAAGGCTAGCTGTGGCTGTCAAACATTAACTAGCCGGAGTGAAGTCACTGTGGTTTGGTTTTAACCTGTTTCGTAGCTCAGGTAAATGTAGGCTACGTGTGGTGTTTTTATTTAAGTTACATATCTCGACGGCACAACAGTTTTATGTCGCTTAAAACAGATGTATAAAACAGAAGTCAGGTTCTGGTTTGAACTAAAGTCAAACTAAACATTTAGTTGGTGCATGTTTGATTCGTAGGGCTGTGTACTCACCGGTGTTTGTCAGAAAAAACTTGATGAATTCAGTTGAATTTGTCTTCAGAGAGAAACAGAGACTCGTCTCGACCGCAGCTCTGCTGTGGCTCAGACAAACTTTCACTTTCATTTCAGGACACGTGACGTTGAAGCTTCTCCTCTTTCAGTGTTGCTCCTCCTCTCACTGGAGCTCTGTAAGGGAGGGTTTAACGCCTCTTTAGGAAACACCCCGACAGAGTTTTGGTATAAGATGAGACTTATTGTTTTATTCTCAGCATTTGTACAATGAAAGTATACAGCAGCATAAAAGACCACACAGATATACTGAGGAAACAAGAAGTTTGATATCAATGAAGAACAAAATAACCTGATCAGACACAACAAAAACTTACATTTACTTTAGTTTATTTAAAGATTAAGAGAGAAAAACATGTACAGGTTTCTTGAGTAATGTCTGCCTGTATTCAACACTTCTTATGAAACTGTTCTGAATTTGACATTTCAAACAAGTTAAAGGAAAATTAAGCAAACGTTGATTTCTGACTACAATGTTTTCTGATTATTAACAGCCAGTTACTAGAACTGATTAGACTACATGAGATAATATCAATCAGGAGGACAATCAATGATACACAAAACACAGACAGAAAAAACCCCAGTATGATACATTAGATTATAGTCTGCCATGGTCTTGGTGAATACTCGATTCTGACTGGCTGCTGGGTGTAAAATAACTCCTCACACCTTCTAAGCAAACTCTGAACTTATCAGCTTTCATCAGACGGCGATATAGTCTCTATAGATGCATCGCTGAACTGTTATTGTGGGTTTCTTTGAAAGTGCAAAATGATCGTATATTTGGCCTTTTTTGGCATTATTGATCGTATATCGTACAGAGGGCAAAAAGATCGTACAAATACGATAGTTATCGAACATCTGGCAACACTGTTCCTGCATGCAACCACAACCTGCTGGTACGTGATTGGTCAATACTACTCTGACTACAAACGTACTACAAACAAACACCATTCATTCAACCTTTATTTAACCTCGAGAAATCATCATGCCTTCATTTTCAGAGACACCGAGAGAACACTTCTGAGAACAAAATCAGTCCTGCACATTTTTATGCAGAGTCTGTAAATAGAGATGACCTTCTGAGGACTTCCAGTGAAATTGTCTGTTATTTTACGCCAACTTATAAACAAGCTAACATCTAATTAAAACAATGAAGGACTTTAACATTTCAGTGAAGCTTTTCTTTAGTCACAGACTCAGGTGTTACCAGGAAGACTAAGTTACTGTTTGTTAAAAAACTTTAGGTATAGATTGTAATCGCATGAATACATAACTTTTAATTTAACAAGGCACCATGGTATAAGCAGGATAATGCCCTTCAAGGTGTCCATAACAGGAATTTATGGAATTCATTGAAGCGACTGTCTAATGCGATCCATGTCGTCCATTAATTCCTGATAATGTACACCTCGTCAGCAGGGCCGGCCCGTGGCAGAGGCAGTATAGGTAAATGCTAAGGGCGCCGTCAATCCAGGGGGCGCCACAAATGGGGGAAGAAAAAAAGTGTAACTTAAAACTAGTTGGTATTTTTATGTGTTAATATGAAAATAATAAACCCACATTAATTTAACTGCATAGCAAAGCTTATTAAATAGTAATAATAATAATAATGATGATGATACGTTACTTTCCGAAGACGCCCCCCCCTCCTCCTAACTGAACTGTACTTGCTACCTGGGGGGGATGGTCGCTTTTTGACGTAACCCCCAAGCTCGACAAAATGTCTAAACGTCCCAAACTGTCTGGTGCCCAGGGGAGGAAAAAGAGAAAAGAAGAGGAGGAAAAACGAGACAAAGACAGAGGTAACGTAACGTTACAGTAATTATGATGTCACGACATTATTTGTCTGTTGCAGAACGATCATAACGTCGTTAACCATTAGCATAACATGGTTTGCTAATCAACTAGCTAAGTCGCCGGCGTCCCAGCTGAGTTGTTAGTTTTAACGTCAGTTAATGTTATGGAAGGGCCTAAGCTGTTATGGAAAATAGTAATGTAACTACTCCCACCTTACCTTCCTCAGGGAAACGTGTAAATATTAGATCTATTCAGCAGGTGTTATAATGTCAAATGTGTTTACATTTTGATTGACATCTGGTTAGCTCACGTTTCCCCAGCTTGCTATTCCTTTTCCACCCCTTTATATATTATAGTTGTAAGCCTAGCTGTTTGTTGTGTTACAGTTCATATTGTCTAAAGTGTGTTTATAGTGTTAAACTTTACATCAGTGTTAAAGTGCACATCATTAATGTTATAGCATAACCCACATGCTGTATTATACTGCAGTTTACTGCTTCTTTGCATTCTGCTAATCAGCATTTCACTGTAATGACAATAAAGTTGAATCTAATATAATTTGCATATCAGAAAAAGTACATTGTGTATTATACATGTACAGTATAGTGAACATCATGCATGTATCTCTTAGGTTTTTCATTTATATTATTTCATTTCATTTTATTCTTGGAATCATATGTTTATTATTAGACTGGTGTCACATACTCCTCTTCTCTCTTCAGATGCGCTGTTGAGATTTCTCAGTCCCACCCCTTCAAATCTTTGGCCATCTACTACATCAAGCGCTCCTCCTCTCACCTCCACCTCAGCAGCACAACCCAGCAGTGATGCAGCAGCATCAAGCGCTCCTTCTGCTGCTCCAATAGACCCTGCTGACTGGCCGTCTCCTCTAACTGATAAGGTACGAACAGAGTTGGTACACAGAGGTCCATTTCACATTGAAAACAGCTTCACATTCCCTGAACAAAAGGACGGACGAAGGTGTCAACATGTGTATTTTAACAGACTTGCCATCATAAGCATAAACCATGTGGTCTCAAATCAGTTGTCATATGATGATGTTGTTGATGACTTTGCTGCAAGAAAGACCAGGAGAGTAAAGCTGTAGCAGGTGATGTGAGGTTGAGGAGGTGGTGGTGTAGTTTTTAAGTCATTCAAGTTAATGCAGTACCAAAAAGCACCACTAGAGGTCTTTGTAAGATCCCCTTTTTGTTCCCCTTTTTATTGAAATCCTTGTAATTTTTTGTCAATACTGGTTTCTTATTTTGTGCAGTGCCTTATTTATATTGTATTTATAATTTATTTTATATCCCTTGTTTACACTTTTTATTTTGTGGGTATTTAAATCTTGTACTTTATCTAAGCTATTTATATTGTATTTCATATATTCATTTCATATGTTTTTGTATTTCTTTCTTTCTAATTCTAAGTATTTTGATTGGCAATTGCTTTCTTTAAAGAAAAGATTGTCCAAGACAAAGCTATTCAGTTTCTTGTGAGTATATGTACACTAGCAGTGGAATTTACTGCGATGCAAGGGGGGCGCCACCTAAAATCTTGCCTAGGGCGCCAAATTGGTTAGGGCCGGGCCTGCATCCCAGGCAGTGTTGCTCTCATCATTAAAACAAGACAACGCAGAGTGAGGTCCACTACACTGACACAGCTTTGAACAAGATGAGTTTTGACTTTAGTTTGTTTTTTCTACAATGAGAGTAACACAGCAGCAATAAAAAAGAGATCCAAGAACATACTGTGTGTTTGGATCAGCAGGCAGCAACTCTGCCTTTACAGTCTGTCTACAATCCCACAAACACTCCTCAAATGTTCAGCTCACTGTTTCGCCTGTAATTTCACTTTTCTGCTGCTTTCCAGACTGTTGACCAACTTTTCTTTGTGTCACAGATTTCTACCTGAACGCATTGCAGGTAGAAAATCAAAGAAAAACTGAGACGAGGAAACTTTTATCCCTTTTTAAAAGTTGTAAAGTAAAATATGTCTTTCAAAGAACTCTTCAGTCATTTAAAATGTTGGAAAAAGCTCTGTAATAAAAGAAAGTAGTGCGTCTTAATTTGGCTCCACAGCTGGAGAAGCAAAGTAACAGGGATGTATGAATATTATTTCAGTAGACATTTTAATGTCTCAGTCAGGCTGCAGTTTCTATAAGCTCCACTGGAGGGCGCCCTCAGCTCTCATGTATTCTCTGCAGACTGTGGTTTATTGTTCTTCTCACCTGCCTAACTCAACTCAACATAACAAAAGCTTTACAGCACGTTAGATGACCTCACACACTGAGCATTATTTCACTGTATCACTCTCAGGGCCTTAACGGGCTCACTGTGATTCTCTCACAACACTTTTTAAGTTCAAGTCTTCAAACTACAAAACAACTTCATGAGACGACAAAAACTTTATTTTTCTGTTTTTATTTCAAATTAAAGCCGAGAAAACAAACAGCTGTTGTCTTATTCATAGACTGATCTTTAGTCATTAGTGCTGGTGTGAAACTCCTCTCATATTTACAATAATCAGACAATAAACAGGTTTTAAATTTGGCAGAAGGACATTTAAGATCTGTGGAAATTCATGTTTCTGAGTAAATTGTTTTCAGATGATTCAACAGACTTTAAAACACAAAAAAGTGCATCAACATCATCAATAATGTTCATTTATTATGTTAAATGACAGTGAATCTTCCTGTATTAAATCAAATGGTTGTTCTACTCAGTGTGATTGACAGGAGAGATGATCAGAGGAGCAGAGTTTTTACCACCATAGTTAAGAGAGGGACTAAAGAGTGGGTGTAGTCTCTCAGTGAAGGAGCAGCCAGTGAAGGAGTAGATCAGAGCTGCAGCATCGACGTCATAAAAGGAGACCAGACCCTCCTCATAATCCACAAACACCCCCACCTTCTCAGGCTGAGACTTCAGAGAGAGACGGACTGGGGGGGAAGAAGCAGCTTTATACTTATTTTCATTTCTCAGACATATCGTCCAGTAACCATCCTGAGGAGTCGGTATGATCTTTCCCTTCCTGTTGATCGACTCTCTGGCCACTCCTAAAGCCCACTCAGTCTTCCCTTTAACCTGAACCTCGTAATAAAATCTGCCTGAAGAGAAACTCTGCTTTGCTAAGACACAACGACAATAATCAAATCTCTCTGGAGTGTCTGGGAGATTCTTCTTTACATCACTATCATGAACTTGTTTCCCATCATCAGACAGGATGAGTTCAGGTTGTGCTGTATCAGGATCAAGTGTCACATCCACCTCATGCTGCTGGACTCTCTTCAGCTCGGCCTCAGCAAGAAGCTTCTTCATCTGTTTCCTGAGCGTCTCCTCCAGCTGGTTCACAGCTCTCACCACAGTCCCCTCATATGAAGGTGGACAGACGCTGACTTCTGTCCAGTCCTTGGTGGGTGGAGCAGCGTTAAGGGACGTGAAGCTTTGCAGGAGGTGGAGGTGGTCTTCAGAGCGTGAGAGCTGCTCCACCTCAGAGCTTCTCTTCTCCTGCTCAGAGATTTCCTGTTCCAGCTCTTTGATGAAGCCTTCAGCCTGTTTCTCTGTCTTTCTCAGCTTCTCTTTGATCGTGTGGACGAGCTCGGCCTGACTTCTCTCTACAGATTCCATCAGAGCGGTGAAGACCTGAACACCTTCTGCTATCTCTCTGTCTGCATTCTGATTACTGAGCTCCACTGAGCGTTTGATCTCTTGAATCTTCAGTCGTCTCTTCTGGATCATTTCTTGAGTTTCAGCCTCTGTCTTCCCCAGCTCGGCCTTCTTTCCTTCATATTCTTCTTTCAGAGGAACAACATCATGTGTCTTGTGGTCTAAAACTGTGCAGAGCACGCAGACACACATCTGGTCGGTCTTACAGAACAGCTCCAGCAGTTTATCGTGCTTCTCACACATCCTGCCTTCCAGGTTCTCCACAGGGTCGATCAGCTGATGTCTTTTCAGGCCTGACTTTTTCAGATGAGGCTCCAGGTGAGTCTCACAGTAGGAGACCAGACACACCAGGCAGGACTTCAGGGCCTTCAGTTTGGTTCCTGTGCAGACGTCACAGGGAACTTCTCCTGGTTTGGACACTTGTTGCTCTGAGCTGCTGCTGCTGGCTTTCTGTTGAGCTGACTGTCTGAACTGAGCAGCCACCTCAGAGATGAAAGTGTTGACCCGCAGCTCAGGTCTGGTGTTGAAAACATCATTACAGTTGGGACATTTATACGGGACTTTAACATCCCAGTGTTGAGTGATGCAGGTTTTACAGAAGTTGTGTCCACATGGTGTGCTGACTGGATCAGTGAACACATCCAGACAGATGGAGCACAGGAACTGATCTTCAGTCAGCAGACAGCTGGCAGTAGACATGTCTACACTCTGAGGACGAGAAGAGTGAAAAACTGTGACTTTTTGAAACAACTGTCATTTATTTGTCTAATAAAGAGAAACTATGATGAGTGCAATGTAAGAAGAGTTGTCCTGAACTCTGTTGATATAAACGTAAATGACACTGATGGAAAAATCTTCATGTATAATCTGAAGGCTAAATCTCAATCATCTCCACCACAGAGCAGTTTGATGGTAGAAACACTGTCAGTACTATTTTTTGGTACTTGTACTTTACATATTTCTATTTGTTGCTACTTATTCTTCACCTGCACATGATTTCAGAAGGAATTTCTCTACTTTGTAATTGACATCAATGTAATACCTTGCACCAACAAGGACTGAGGATTTCAATTGTTTCCAAGAGCACAAAGTTCTTCATACATCTAGGCTCTTAACCCATTAATGTCCACAGTGGAATTTTAGGATTTCCTTCACAGCACTCAAAGTACCAGCTGAGCTGAGAACAAATCCACTGAAATGTTTCAAACCTGTCAGAGTATGAGGCCACAGCACCAGCTTTTCTTAAACGACTACTTTTAGTTGTTAGTCACAAGGGGGAGCAGGTTTTTTGATTCTTCACAAAAAAACCTCTAAACCAACAGGTTAGGAATATCACATCCTTATAATTCTTCATACACGCAGAGTCCAGACTCTTACAATTTATATTCAAAAATAACTTTGATAATGCACTGCTTTTTCTTTGTCCAGGAGTCATATTTAGCAGAAATTAGGGACCTTTTCTCTGGTATTCTATGGTGTTTCTATGTTGTCCTGTGGGGTTTACTCTATGAACAACATGACTGTTTTAATCTCAAACTCATCCAAACCAAATATCCATGTCACTTATACACACACACACACACACACACACACACACACACACACACTCTACTAATACTACTACTGCACCATTATTACACAATCCTCTGAAATCTGTACAAAAAGTAGTTTTGATTTTACTTCAAAGTAATAAAAATAGTTGGACTGGCAGTGACCAACTGAGCAACAAACAAGATAACTGAATGTGTGTGTGTGTGTGTGTGTGAGTGTGTGTCTGTGTGTGTGTGCATGTGTTTATGCATGTGTATGTTTGTGTGTAAATGTGTTTACTCGTGGTTGAGGCACCTCAAAGGTCTTTGGCTAATCAGACCACATTCATTGCTATGGGCCCATTAGCCATTAGCATGTATCCATGAAATACATTGAAGTGAGTGGAAGCCCTGTTGGAAACGCCTGGTTTAGAAGCTACATTTCTCTTCATTTCTTCCTAAAAGTTGATTGGAAAATATTTTTTAGGATTAATTCTTGCTTGAGTCTATCTGGTCTCTAAGTGCATGAGAGCTTTTGAACATGTGACCACAGGAACCTGTATTTACAGTCGATTTTTTGTACAAACTCAAAAAACCTCACTACCCTTGTGTCGATCAGCTAAAACTAGCATGTTACAGAAATGTTTGTATCTCAAAAGCTACAAGGAGTTAAATCAAATGCTTGGTATCATTGGATTCAGAACAACTTGAATTTCAATAATATATGCATTGATTCAGTGTAAGTTGGATATTTAGCATGACAAATGATTGTTGAACTTGTTTTTGTGAATTTTTAGCGTTTTTAACACAACTTTGTGAACCAATTAAGGCGTGATTAATATTCAAAATCAAAAATTTTAATTTTGTTTTGTGTAGCCAAATGTATTTACGGTTTCCACCGCAAATCTTGTATATCCACCTCCAACAGAAAAAATATCTGTGGGACATTTCCTTAACCTACTAAATTTAGTTGATATTCATTAATGGGTTCATTTTTAGGCTTAACATTTTAATCCTTATTCAATATGGAATTGAACACAAGTTAATAAGACATGTTTAGCTTTTATAAATGAAATAAACTTGTGAAAGTGTATTTCTGCTGTGAAATATTTCTGCTTTTATTAAGTAAAGGAGCTGAGTACTTCTCTAAACACTGGTTAATGTTCAGCCTCGTTCGTGTTTTGAGTTACTGTCAGAAACACGTCAGGGAGAGTCTGCTAGTTAGCTTAAGCTAAGGCTAGCTGTGGCTGTCAATCATTAACTAGCCGGAGTGAAGTCACTGTGGTTTGGTTTTAACCTGTTTCGTAGCTCAGGTAAATGTAGGCTACGTGTGTTTTTCTTATTTAAGTTACATATCTCGACGGCACAACAGTTTTATGTCGTTTAAAACAAATGTTTAAAACAGAAGTCAGGTTCTGGTTTGAACTAAAGTCAAACTAAACATTTAGTTGGTGCATGTTTGATTCGTAGGGCTGTGTACTCACCGGTGTTTGTCAGAAAAAACTTGATGAATTCAGTTGAATTTGTCTTCAGAGAGAAACAGGGACTCGTCTCGACCGCAGCTCTGCTGTGGCTCAGACAAACTTTCACTTTCATTTCAGGACACGTGACGTTGAAGCTTCTCCTCTTTCAGTGCTGCTCCTCCTCTCACTGGAGCTCTGTAAGGGAGGGTTTAACGCCTCTTTAGGAAACACCCTGACAGAGTTTTGGTATAAGATGAGACTTATTGTTTTATTCAACTGTTACAATTACGATTACCTCAGCCTTTATCATTACTCTGCTTCTCTCGCTAATTTATTTATTCATTTATTTTTCTAATCTTCACCCTAGTCTACCACTATTATTGGCATTGTAACCATAAGTATGTGTCTGTTGTTGTAACAAGGACATATGTTGTTGTTGCTCTCTTTGCCTGTCTCTATCCTGCATCTCCTTCTATCCCATCTTGTTAAAAGGAAGTTTTTCTGCCAATGTGCCGAATATTGCTAAGTGCTACTCATGGTGATTCATGTTGGGCCTCTCTTTAAATAACATAACAAAGAGTCGGTCTAGACCTGCTCTGTCTGTAAAGTGTCTCGAGATAACTCTGGTTATGATTTGGCGCTATACAAATAAAATTTGATTTGATTTGATTTGAATTTGATTCTCAGCATTTGTACAATGAAAGAATACAGCAGCATAAAAGAACACACAGATACTCAGGAGGCAAGAAGTCATATTTAAGAACATACTTTTCTCTTTTAAAAGACAAAAACACTTTTACACATTTATCACTTTTACTTTAAAGCATGAATTATACAATGTGTGAGAGTGGAGGAGATGAACAGTTGCTGCATTCACGTCATTTGTTTCAGAATCAGACTGCATGTCTATTAATGTCTTCATCAAAAGACTGCACATCACATTACATGACACCATGTTTTGTTTCTTTTAAAGATTATAATGACTGTTAAAGCTGCATAATGTTTGTATTGATGCAACCAGGAGCACTTCATGTCCATCCGAGTTGAAGAGAATTCAAATGGACATGGACATCATCAGAAGACGCCACCTTCGTCACAGGTTGGAAACTGAAGCTGCTCCAGGGTTTGTGCCTCTGTACAGATTCTCCCTCAGAAACACCAGCGTCTTCCTCCAGGCGTCTTCCTGAGCGTGGGAATGTGCCACCGTCTCTCCTCCCCACAGAGCGATTACTGCAAAGACAACACACAGCTGAAACACACTCCAAAACTCAGTCTGAAGTCCGGCTCATTAAGAGAGTGTCCGAGTCTGACACTGAACGCACCCTCTCTACGTAGGCGGCCTGATTCAAAGAGACTCGCTCTAGAGTGCAGCGTGTACGGAGGTTCAATCAGGTGACCGGCGTTCGGGTATGAAAGGACAGTCAGCAGGTGGCTGTTCCCGGCGCGCTCCATCATCTCCTTCATCTGGAAACAGGAAGTAGAAAAATTCCAATTAGGTCCACGATGTGTTTCATGTTTCTTTAACTGCACTCCTTAGTTATAGCGTATTGTTTTTCATATCTGTGAGGAAACTTTACAGAACACACACAAGATTTTAAGAACTAAACTTACTGTGTGATTGTAAGACAACTTTACAGAAATCAATTAAAACCATTTCAATCAGTTAAACATCCTCTAAGAGTGGATCGAGCCAGACCTCAAGAAAGCAGTGAATCTTAGAGAACTCGCAGTCTGACTTATAACCTCTCCAAAGTCCAGAAGCTTACGGGACATATCTTAAGAGAATCTAAACATTATCATTTAAAACATTACACTTTCTGTATTGTTTGTTTTCCACTAAGGTTAGGATGATTTTTAAGGTTATATGAAGATCACTGTCTTGTTTTAGCAGGCAGTCTCAGAGACAGTATGTCGATGTGTACCTTAACATTACATTTTGGTCTGCACCTTGTTGATAATTTAGAGATTTGCACTCTTTCCTACTTTGTAGAGGATTTACTGAAGTCCAGTGTTCTCTGTTGTATACTATAGATATTGACATTTATTGATTGTTATATACATTTAAATATCAATGATATACTGTAAAATTCGTTGTATAAGACGCACTTTTGATACTTTTTTTTTTCCATCTAAAAAGTGGGCTGCGTCCTATAAACCGGTTCGACCAATGTACCAGTATAAAATGCAGAGAGGTATGTTACTGTGTTACAATATTTTACCCAGAAGATGGCGCCAAGTGGTGCGACACACCTCCAGATGAAACTGTTTCTGGGTCCGAGCCGCTACAACGTCTCCTATTTATAAAATGCCGCAGTGCCGCTTCGTCACGAACATGCACCGTCATGATCGCCAGTGCAGCTGCCACCGTCACAACAATCAACGTGACCGCAACGGTAGCAAGATTGCAAACTCTCCAAGGTGAAAACAGATGGTGGGCTGTAATCTGTGTGTTTTAAATTGAAATAGTGTTGAAATAACTTGTATACAAGTTTTATTAATAAAAAGCTATAGAAAACCTTTTTGCCTCTGTGATACGCCCAAAAACAGACTGCGTTTTATATTCCGGTGTGACTTATAATCTGGATTTTACGGTAGTTGTCTCAGGTGTTATTTGAAAATTGTTCTTGGTTGTTGCAGCTTCTGGCTCCAGTAAAAACTTATTTTTATTTTGTTTTGAGTTTAGTGTCTTAATTTAAAGTTCTGTGACTAAAATGTTACTTTCAACTTCACCTTGTACTGACAGTGAGTGCTCATTCAACACGCTGTGTTTTCATACGATATTGGACATTAAACGTGCCAGCATTAAAAAAACAAACACTAGTCAGTGGGAGAGGTCTCCTGTGTCAAATAGTGGAAGACACATGGCAGGCAAAAAAACACAGCAGCTTTTACACCTGTAAGCTCTCTTTATTACCTGTCTTAATGTTTGCTGTGCTTGTAAAATAATAAAATACATTTGAAATGGGAAATTTATTTCTCAATGAAATTCTTACTATTTATTACTTTGAAAATAAATAAATAATAGAGTTTAAACAACCTACAGTTAACATATTTTTAGCTAAAATAATTTATAATTCCATATATTCCTGTAACTATATTTCTGTAGCGATCAGGTAAGACGAAAACAACTTCTGTCATCCTGTGAGCCTGTTAATCACACAGGATGTGCTCATGTCGTTACACTCATGTCGGTTGCAGACTCGTGGGCGGGCCAGTTCTGATCGTCCTCTCCTACAACCAGCAACAGAGGACACTGGATCCGTCCCACCTGCTCAGAGACAAACAGCAGCAGCGCTTCAGATTAGAATGTTTCTGCATCGCCTCCAGAGTCATTTATCTGTGGATTGACCACAAATCAGTCGTAGCGAGAGGCAAATTTATTCACACATACTTCTAAAATTAAATTAAATACTAATTTAAATTCTATAACAGTTTAGTCTCTTGATAAATGCTCTAACCTTAAAGATATTATCGTAACCTTTTTCATTTAAATAAATGTCTGTAAGTCTCTATCAATCGCTGAATGAGGTAACACAATGGTGACTGAGCCTATGGCCCACTGATGAAAGCCTGTGCATTTGCAGTATATAGTATTATTATGTCTGTGTCGGTGGCGACATTCATGGAAAAAATATCAAGCGGCGCCCAGTTAGTGACACGTTTTCCATCAGCCAGCGGTGGTTGGTCTGCCAGAGAGGGTGGGCGGAGCTAAGCGGCTGCTTTTTTCTGCTCTCTCTAAACAGTAATCTACTATGGCTGAACAAACAAAGAAAAGATGGATGACTACAGATACAACTTCAACAAGAAGTGAAAATCCAAAGAAACAAACTCGACGCTCAGATGAAGCAAACAGTCTGAAAAGGAAAGTGAGGAAAATCAAGAGTTAGAAACGTGACAAAGAGAGCCAGCCATAGACGTCTGGTTAAACTGGGAAGAGTGCTCTCATAATTATTGATTATTGTCAGTGGGAGGCGCTCAAGAGTGCAAACATTGAAATCTTTGAGTTTGTATCTTTAATCCAAAAGGCAACTGGACTTGGCTGAAGTTCTTTCACTTCTCACCTGACAGGCTTATTCAGTTCTAAACTGACGGGTGGACGGCTATAAGTATGAGCCTCTGTAGGTCATTAGATTCAAGATATTTCTTGTCACTTCGCTTATACAAATGTTGAGTCCTTGATGATCCTCAGGGACTTCCTGAGGCACCACTGGGCGTACAGCTCCCACATCCTGTGATGTGCCGGGCCGTGCGCACCACCCTCTCCAGCGCTTTACGGCCCATGCTGGTGCAGCTGCCGTACCAGGTGGTGAAGCATCCTGTCAGGAGCCAGGAGGCCAAATTCCTTTCTACCTGAGGCCATACAGTCTTTGCTGGGCTTTTTTAACAACCACAGCAGTGTAGCTAGCCCATGTTAAGTCCTTGTGGATGTTTAGCCCCAGGTAGGTAACCTTAAATAAGCTACAGATTGAACATAAGTAACCAAATCTAACCTAAAATAACTAAAACTAACCCTAACAAAGTCGCCCTCCTCCAACGGCACCAGTCCCTCTTTAGTGTGCTCATAAATGTGTAATCAAGGGTGAGTCGTTAACCTCGGCTGTTGACCCAGAAACTACCTGTAAACTACACAGCAACAAATGTTTATTGATTATTCATACATTTTAACTCCTTTCTAGTTTTGTCCTATAAAATAAAGACAAATATTTTAATCCTGCAGAATAAACATTAAACACTGTGTTGGAGCCATTTTTTGCTTGAATCTAATTATTTCTGAGAGTTTGAGAATTGTTTGATGTGAGATTTTATTTGCATAATTACTAACCTGATTTACCTTATTAAATGGCTCTTTCACTTTAAAATGACGGTCTCCTCGCTGAAGCTACAATGCATTTTAAAGGGCAGCAGGGGGAGAACATAACCTGCATGTCCATGTAGGGCAGAGTAAGGTGGAGACAGACAAACATGGGGAGACCAACGACTGTATATGTAGATGGACGACGCGTCTCCATCTGCTCCCAATGTATGAAAGTGATGCCAAAATAGCCCCATGATGGGCGCTGCCATCTTGAGATGGTGACGTCATTTGGAGCCAGAGTCTGCGCAGTAGAGATCGGTGGGTTGATCATTCTTTGTGAACTTGAATAATCCTTTGCTTTTGAGCTTTTTAGCCTAAAAAACAAATGAATACATTCCACAGACAGGCTACGTGAAGCAGTGGTTAACCGGATTTGTTGTAAGAAACCAGAAAACAAATTCTGGGGAGCACCTGGCAGTTTAGCAGTTAAGACTTAAACCATGCAGCTCCACCTTCGCAGGTTTAATTCATGCTGGGATATCTTGTACCAAATACAGATAAAAATACCAGTTCACTCTGAAATGAAAAACAGTTACAACATAAGAAAAGAGCTGTTCAAGGAAAAGAAGAGAGAAAATCCAGCTTCACTCACGTCCACTTTGAACGCCGGGTCAGTGGGGATGGGCAGGGGCAGATCTCGATAGATCACCTGCTGCTCCTCGGTGTAGCGAGTCTTCCCGGCGTTTCTGATAAAGTAAGAGTCAGAGGATGAACAGGAACAAAGAGACAGGACTCGAATGCAGACTGCTGAAGCACAACGGGTGCAGCTGAAGTTGTTATAATATAGACTAAGAAGATGATGAGGCAGACAAGAGCCAAAACCAGCAAAATGCAAATAATCAATGTCCCATAGACATGAGAGGGCTGCACGGTGAGGAAGTGGTTAGTGCTGGCGCCTCAGAAGGTTCCTGGCTTGAATCCCGGTTCAGACGTAGTGGCTCTTTCTGTGTGGAGTTTGCCTTTCTCCCCGTGCATGCGTGGGTTCCCTCCAGGTACTCCGGCTTCTTCCCACAGTCCAAAGACATGCTCGCTAGGTTCATTGGTGACTCTAAAATTGCCCGTAGGTGTGAATGTGAGCGTGTAAGGTCGTCTGTCTCTATATGTCAGCCCTGTGATTACCAGGGTGTAACCCCGCCTCTCACCCAATGACAGCTGGGATAGGCTCCAGCCCCCCATGTCCCTGAACAGCATCAGCGATATATAGATAATGGAGTTGGAATGAGCACTAGTGAAGGGCTGGAACGCTTGACCCGTGACAACAACAAACTGGTAGATGCAGAGAAAGTTTGTATACAGGGAAGGCAAGAATATTTATCTTGCTTTTCAACTCAGCAACAAGAGAAGAACAGATGGAGCTGTGCGCGCAAGATCTGTCGCAGTGTGCCGAGGCGGGGCTTTGACGGGGTTAACCAACAGTGAAGAGCATCAGAGAGCCAAACATGAGAGCAACAGAGTCATAAAGCAACCAGCTGGATCAACTTACTGTTTAAAAAAATTGATAATTTGTTCCAAAGATCCGTCAACTGGCTGCACGTGACATCCACCGATACACACTGCACATCTGAGCTGAGAGACCACACACACACACACACACATACACTTTAAATATACATTGGTTAACAGAAGAACAGCTTTTACTTTAAACACAGAAAGTTCTGAGAGATCTTCATTAAAGACGTGGAGCTACCTTGCTAAAGTGGCAGAGTCTTACCTTCACAACTTTGGAGTAAGCAGCCATTTTGAGGGTGAAACTGGAGCCGAGAGAAAAACCCAACATGGCGATCCTGCTGCCGATGACCTGAGGATGCTGCTCCAGGACTCTATAGGCCTTCTGCAGCAGGACAACATGTCAGAAGACAAACTGTTACCGCTGCAAGACGGAGGCCAGGCAATCAACATTTTGTGATGCAAGAATAAAATATTTAAATAAATATAAATTGTAGTTTTGTGTGGATTCTATGCTTCATATAAACATAGATTGCTTTTACTATTGTACAAGATAAAGCATTGGAAATGTTTCCTTTACATGTTTGGTAGTCAAGGTGAAGGTGGCAACCAGTTTGTATTTTAGACCAAATCTAGGATGATGATTTATGCACCTAAGAGGGATCCCCCCCCCTCTGTTGCTTTTCCTGAGGTTCTGCCTATTAGAGGGTTTTGTTTGTGGATTAGCAGTATCTGAACCGCGAGTGAAGGACCGAGCGTGTTGATCATTTAAGAGATTACCTTCAGCCAATCAAAACTGCTTCAGCTGCCTAGTTACAAGTTTTTATGTCCTATACCATTGGGTTGAATTGTGGATATATAGAGCCTGATGACGCGCCGCATCACAGTGTGGTACGGCAGCTGCACTGAGGCAGACAGGAGGCTTCAGAGGGGAATTGAAATGGCTCAGAAAATTGTGGGCTGCCCTCTCCCCTCCCTGATGGACATTTACACCTCCTGCTGCCTGAAAAAGTATGGCGTTTAATTAGTGTCAAAACTCGCACGCGCACGATACGAGCGCACAAAACAGTAACCGCGAGCGGAAAACTGATCTGAGATAAATATTCATGAAGCTACACTCACAGCTCTGTTAGAATGAAATGTGTTTAGTTCCTATTTGACTCTAAAAGACGCCTCAGTAAAAAAAAAAAAGATTGTGAAGAGATTCACTTGGGTTGTTTAAAAAAGAAGCAAGCTCAGCTAATTTCAATCATTTACAAACAAGTTAAACAAAAGTCGTCTGGATGTACTATTGCTGTTTGATTTTGGTCTCATCCATCTTATAAAGTAGGAGTATATCTGAGACACGTTTAATCAGCTGATCTCAGTCTGACATGGTGGATGAAAAGCATCCGATGTGAACTTGCTGGATCAGAACAACAACATGTAGCCACTCTGGAACGTAGACTCTGCGACCGAGCGCGTGTGTTGAGCAGTTGCGAGCGCGTAGAGATGGTCGAGCGCAGGGCCGGCCCGTGGCAGAGGCAGTATAGGCAAATGCTAAGGGCGCCGACAATCCAGGGGGCGCCACAAATGGGGGAAGAAACAAAGTGTAACTTTAAACTAGTTGGTATTATTATGTGTTAATATGAAAATAATAAACCCACATTAATTTAACTGCATAGCAAAGCCTATTAAATAGTAATAATAATAATAATGATGATGATACGTTACTTTCCGAAGACGCCCCCCCCTCCTCCTAACTGAACTGTACCTGCTACCTGGGGGGGATGGTCGCTTTTTGACGTAACCCCCAAGCTCGACAAAATGTCTAAACGTCCCAAACCGTCTGGTGCCCAGGGGAGGAAAAAGAGAAAAGAAGAGGAGGAAAAACGAGACAAAGACAGAGGTAACGTAACGTTACAGTAATTATGATGTCACAACATTATTTGTCTGTTGCAGAACGATCATAACGTCGTTAACTATAAGCATAACATGGTTTGCTAATCAACTAGCTAGGTCGCCGGCGTCCCAGCTGAGTTGTTAGTTTTAACGTCAGTTAATGTTATGGAAGGGCCTAAGCTGTTATGGAAAATAGTAATGTAACTACTCCCACCTTACCTTCCTCAGGGAAACGTGTAAATATTAGATCTATTCAGCAGGTGTTATAATGTCAAATGTGTTTACATTTTTATTGACATCTGGTTAGCTCACGTTTCCCCAGCTTGCTATTCCTTTTCCACCCCTTTATATATTATAGTTGTAAGCCTAGCTGTTTGTTGTGTTACAGTTCATATTGTCTAAAGTGTGTTTATAGTGTTAAACTTTACATCAGTGTTAAAGTGCACATCATTAATGTTATAGCATAACCCACATGCTGTATTATACTGCAGTTTACTGCTTCTTTGCATTCTGCTAATCAGCATTTCACTGTAATGACAATAAAGTTGAATCTAATATAATTTGCATATCAGAAAAAGTACATTGTGTATTATACATGTACAGTATAGTGAACATCATGCATGTATCTCTTAGGTTTTTCATTTATATTATTTCATTTCATTTTATTCTTGGAATCATATGTTTATTATTAGACTGGTGTCACATACTCCTCTTCTCTCTTCAGATGCGCTGTTGAGATTTCTCAGTCCCACCCCTTCAAATCTTTGGCCATCTACTACATCAAGCGCTCCTCCTGTCGCCTCCACCTCAGCAGCACAACCCAGCAGTGATGCAGCAGCATCAAGCGCTCCTCCTGTCGCCTCCACCTCAGCAGCACAACCCAGCAGTGATGCAGCAGCATCTAGCGCTCCTCCTGTCACCTCCACCTCAGCAGCACAACCCAGCAGTGATGCAGCAGCATCAAGCGCTCCTTCTGCTGCTCCAATAGACCCTGCTGACTGGCCATCTCCTCTAACTGATGAGGTACGAACAGAGTTGGTACACAGAGGTCCATTTCACATTGAAAACAGCTTCACATTCCCTGAACAAAAGGACGGACGAAGGTGTCAACATGTGTATTTTAACAGACTTGCCATCATAAGCATAAACCATGTGGTCTCAAATCAGTTGTCATATGATGATGTTGTTGATGACTTTGCTGCAAGAAAGACCAGGAGAGTAAAGCTGTAGCAGGTGATGTGAGGTTGAGGAGGTGGTGGTGTAGTTTTTAAGTCATTCAAGTTAATGCAGTACCAAAAAGCACCACTAGAGGTCTTTGTAAGATCCCCTTTTTGTTCCCCTTTTTATTGAAATCCTTGTAATTTTTTGTCAATACTGGTTTCTTATTTTGTGCAGTGCCTTATTTATATTGTATTTATAATTTATTTTATATCCCTTGTTTACACTTTTTATTTTGTGGGTATTTAAATCTTGTACTTTATCTAAGCTATTTATATTGTATTTCATATATTAATTTCATATTTTTTTGTATTTCTTTCTTTCTAATTCTAAGTATTTTGATTGGCAATTGCTTTCTTTAAATAAAAGCTTGTCCAAGACAAAGCTATTCAGTTTCTTGTGAGTATATGTACACTAGCAGTGGAATTTACTGCGATGCAAGGGGGGCGCCACCTAAAATCTTGCCTAGGGCGCCAAATTGGTTAGGGCCGGGCCTGCATCCCAGGCAGTGTTGCTCTCATCATTAAAACAAGACAACGCAGAGTGAGGTCCACTACACTGACACAGCTTTGAACAAGATGAGTTTTTACTTTAGTTTGTTTTTTCTACAATGAGAGTAACACAGCAGCAATAAAAAAGAGATCCAAGAACATACTGTGTGTTTGGATCAGCAGGCAGCAACTCTGCCTTTACAGTCTGTCTACAATCCCACAAACACTCCTCAAATGTTCAGCTCACTGTTTCGCCAGTAATTTCACTTTTCTGCTGCTTTCCAGACTGTTGACCAACTTTTCTTTGTGTCACAGATTTCTACCTGAACACATTGCAGGTAGAAAATCAAAGAAAAACTGAGATGAGGAAACTTTTATCCCTTTTAAAAGTTGTAAAGTAAAATACGTCTTTCAAAGAACTCTTCAGTCATTTAAAATGTTGGAAAAAGCTCTGTAATAAAAGAAAGTAGTGCGTCTTAATTTGGCTCCACAGCTGGAGAAACAAAGTAACAGGGATGTATGAATATTATTTCAGTAGACATTTTAATGTCTCAGTCAGGCTGCAGTTTCTATAAGCTCCACTGGAGGGCGCCCTCAGCTCTCATGTATTCTCTGCAGACTGTGGTTTATTGTTCTTCTCACCTGCCTAACTCAACTCAACATAACAAAAGCTTTACAGCACGTTAGATGACCTCACACACTGAGCATTATTTCACTGTATCACTCTCAGGGCCTTAACGGGCTCACTGTGATTCTCTCACAACACTTTTTAAGTTCAAGTCTTCAAACTACAAAACAACTTCATGAGACGACAAAAACTTTATTTTTCTGTTTTTATTTCAAATTAAAGCCGAGAAAACAAACAGCTGTTGTCTTATTCATAGACTGATCTTTAGTCATTAGTGCTGGTGTGAAACTCCTCTCATATTTACAATAATCAGACAATAAACAGGTTTTAAATTTGGCAGAAGGACATTTAAGATCTGTGGAAATTCATGTTTCTGAGTAAATTGTTTTCAGATGATTCAACAGACTTTAAAACACAAAAAAGTGCATCAACATCATCAATAATGTACATTTATTATGTTAAATGACAGTGAATCTTCCTGTATTAAATCAAATGGTTGTTCTACTCAGTGTGATTGACAGGAGAGATGATCAGAGGAGCAGAGTTTTTACCACCATAGTTAAGAGAGGGACTAAAGTATGGGTGTAGTCTCTCAGTGAAGGAGCAGCCAGTGAAGGAGTAGATCAGAGCTGCAGCATCGACGTCATAAAAGGAGACCAGACCCTCCTCATAATCCACAAACACCCCCACCTTCTCAGGCTGAGACTTCAGAGAGAGACAGACTGAAGGGTGAGCAAAAGCTCTGTACTCCTTTTCATTCCTCAGACATATTGTCCAGTAACCATTCCGAGGGCTTGCTTTGATCTTTCCCTTCCTGTTGATCGACTCTCTGGCCACTCCTAAATCCCACTCAGTCTTCCCTTTAACCTGAACCTCGTAATAAAATCTGCCTGAAGAGAAACTCTGCTTTGCTAAGACACAGGGACAACTATCAAATCTCTCTGGAGTGTCTGGGAGATTCTTCTTTACATCACCATCATAAACTTGTTTCCCATCATCAGACAGGAGGAGTTCAGGATGTGCTGTATCAGGATCAAGTGTCACATCCACCTCATGCTGCTGGACTCTCTTCAGCTCGACCTCAGCAAGAAGCTTCTTCATCTGTTTCCTGAGCGTCTCCTCCAGCTGGTTCACAGCTCTCACCACAGTCCCCTCATATGAAGGTGGACAGACGCTGACTTCTGTCCAGTCCTTGGTGGGTGGAGCAGCGTTAAGGGACGTGAAGCTTTGCAGGAGGTGGAGGCTGTCTTCAGAGCGTGAGAGCTGCTCCACCTCAGAGCTTCTCTTCTCCAGCTCAGAGATTTCCTGTTCCAGCTCTTTGATGAAGCCTTCAGCCTGTTTCTCTGTCTTTCTCAGCTTCTCTTTGATCGTGTGGACGAGCTCGGCCTGACTTCTCTCTACAGATTCCATCAGAGCGGTGAAGACCTGAACACCTTCTGCTATCTCTCTGTCTGCATTCTGATTACTGAGCTCCACTGAGCGTTTGATCTCTTGAATCTTCAGTCGTCTCTTCTGGATCATTTCTTGAGTTTCAGCCTCTGTCTTCCCCAGCTCGGCCTTCTTTCCTTTATATTCTTTCAGAGGAACAACATCATGTGTCTTATTGTCTGAATAGGTGCAGAGCACGCAGATACACATCTGGTCGGTCTTACAGAACAGCTCCAGCAGTTTATCGTGCTTCTCACACATCCTGCCTTCCAGGTTCTCCACAGGGTCGATCAGCTGATGTCTTTTCAGGCCTGACATTGTCAGATGAGGCTCCAGGTGAGTCTCACAGTAGGAGACCAGACACACCAGGCAGGACTTCAGGGCCTTCAGTTTGGTTCCTGTGCAGACGTCACAGGGAACTTCTCCTGGTTTGGACACTTGTTGCTCTGAGCTGCTGCTGCTGGCTTTCTGTTGAGCTGACTGTCTGAACTGAGCAGCCACCTCAGAGATGAAAGTGTTGACCCGCAGCTCAGGTCTGGTGTTGAAAACATCATTACAGTTGGGACATTTATACGGGACTTTAACATCCCAGTGTTGAGTGATGCAGGTTTTACAGAAGTTGTGTCCACATGGTGTGCTGACTGGATCAGTGAACACATCCAGACAGATGGAGCACAGGAACTGATCTTCAGTCAGACGACAGCTGGCAGCAGACATGTCTACACTCTGAGGACGAGAAGAGTGAAAAACTGTGACTTTTTGAAACAACTGTCATTTATTTGTCTAATAAAGAGAAACTATGATGAGTGCAATGTAGGAAGAGTTGTCCTGAACTCTGTTGATATAAACGTAAATGACACTGATGGAAAAATCTTCATGTATAATCTGAAGGCTAAATCTCAATCATCTCCACCACAGAGCAGTTTGATGGTAGAAACACTGTCAGTACTATTTTTTGGTACTTGTACTTTACATATTTCTATTTGTTGCTACTTATTCTTCACCTGCACATGATTTCAGAAGGAATTTCTCTACTTTGTAATTGACATCAATGTAATACCTTGCACCAACAAGGACTGAGGATTTCAATTGTTTCCAAGAGCACAAAGTTCTTCATACATCTAGGCTCTTAACCCATTAATGTCCACAGTGGAATTTTAGGATTTCCTTCACAGCACTCAAAGTACCAGCTGAGCTGAGAACAAATCCACTGAAATGTTTCAAACCTGTCAGAGTATGAGGCCACAGCACCAGCTTTTCTTAAACGACTACTTTTAGTTGTTAGTCACAAGGGGGAGCAGGTTTTTTGATTCTTCACAAAAAAACCTCTAAACCAACAGGTTAGGAATATCACATCCTTATAATTCTTCATACACGCAGAGTCCAGACTCTTACAATTTATATTCAAAAATAACTTTGATAATGCACTGCTTTTTCTTTGTCCAGGAGTCATATTTAGCAGAAATTAGGGACCTTTTCTCTGGTATTCTATGGTGTTTCTATGTTGTCCTGTGGGGTTTACTCTATGAACAACATGACTGTTTTAATCTCAAACTCATCCAAACCAAATATCCATGTCACTTATACACACACACACACACACACACACACACACACACACACTCTACTAATACTACTACTGCACCATTATTACACAATCCTCTGAAATCTGTACAAAAAGTAGTTTTGATTTTACTTCAAAGGAATAAAAATAGTTGGACTGGCAGTGACCAACTGAGCAACAAACAAGATAACTGAATGTGTGTGTGTGTGCATGTGTTTATGCATGTGTATGTTTGTGTGTAAATGTGTTTACTCGTGGTTGAGGCACCTCAAAGGTCTTTGGCTAATCAGACTACATTCATTCCTATGGGCCCATTAGCCATTAGCATGTATCCATGAAATACATTGAAGTGAGTGGAAGCCCTGTTGGAAACGCCTGGTTTAGAAGCTACATTTCTCTTCATTTCTTCCTAAAAGTTGATTGGAAAATATTTTTTAGGATTAATTCTTGCTTGAGTCTATCTGGTCTCTAAGTGCATGAGAGCTTTTGAACATGTGACCACAGGAACCTGTATTTACAGTCGATTTTTTGTACAAACTCAAAAAACCTCACTACCCTTGTGTCGATCAGCTAAAACTAGCATGTTACAGAAATGTCTGTATCTCAAAAGCTACAAGGAGTTAAATCAAATGCTTGGTATCATTGGATTCAGAACAACTTGAATTTCAATAATATATGCATTGATTCAGTGTAAGTTGGATATTTAGCATGACAAATGATTGTTGAACTTGTTTTTGTGAATTTTTAGCGTTTTTAACACAACTTTGTGAACCAATTAAGGCGTGATTAATATTCAAAATCAAAAATTTTAATTTTGTTTTGTGTAGCCAAATGTATTTACAGTTTCCACCGCAAATCTTGTCTATCCACCTCCAACAGAAAACATATCTGTGGGACATTTCCTTAACCTACTAAATTTAGTTGATATTCATTAATGGGTTAATTCTGCTCTCAAAGTGCAGCAGATTGATGCATTTAACACAGAAAAGAGTTCTGACGTCTCTGCATCCATGTGTTGTTTGCATTACAGTGGTCAGATACGTTGTTCATTACCAGCCTTGTTGGTCCATTTTATATTTTTATATTTTTATAATTAACAATCTCAGTTTGTACATGTTAATGACATGTCCTCTATTCACATCAAAGTCAGTCACAGAGTTCCACAAGGCTCTGTGCTCGGGACGTTTCTTTTCACCCCATGTGCTTCCTATAGGTAATATCATGAGGAATAATTGTCATGCAGATGATGCTCAATTATACTGATCAATGAAGCCAGATGAAACCAATCAGCTATCTAAACTGCATGCCTTAATGATATAAAGACCTGGATGACCAGAAATGTTCTGATACTTAACTCTGAAGTTATTGTGCTCGGCCCCAAACACCTCTGAGATTCTTCCTCTCATGATATAGCTGCCCTAGATGGCATCAGCCTGGCATCCAGCACTACTGTTAGAATCCTGGGAGTTCTATTTGATCAGGATATGTCCTTCATCTCCCGAATAAAACACACTTTAAAGACAGTTTTTATTTACCTTCGCAACACAGCAAGAATCAGACACATCCAGTCTCATAACGATGCAGAAAAACTACTCCATGCATGCGTTACTTCTCAGTTTAATTATTGAAATTTCTTCTCATGAATTATGATTGGTTTCTGATTCAATTATCAGGCACCCCCTCTTTTGGAATCATCTACCAGTCAGGGTCCGGGAGGCAGACACCCTCTCTACTTTTAAGAGTAGGCTTAACACTTCCCTCTTTGATAAAGCTTATAGTTAGGGCTGGCTCAGGCTTGGACCAGCCCCTTGTTATGCTGCTATATTCTTATGGTGCTAAGTAATGCTCGTGGTGGATTCATGTTGGGTCTCTTTAAATAACAAAACAAAGAGTCGGTCTAGACCTGCTCTTTTTGGAAAATGTCTTGAGATAACTTTGGTTATGATTTGGCGCTATATAAATAATGATTAATTAATTGGTTGATTGATTGATGTTATTAATTTGCTTTAACTCTCCCAAACACAACCTTGCATTTGTCTCCAGTAAGTATCTGCTCTATGTGGCTTTTGGTTACTAAAATGACTAAAATGATGTCTTATTATTATCTTATTATTATTATTATATATATTATTAGTCATTTATGCAGGTCTGCTGAAACACTCACTTCTTTTTAATCCAGCCTGAAGACTCACCTGTTCACAGCTGCCTTTGATTAAACTACTTTAATACATTTGTTTTAATAACTATTCTAATTATTTATATCTGCACTAGCTTTTACTTTTTATATTTTGGCTTCTGTTTTAGCTGTTTTTATTTTATCTTCACTTTGCTTTTTAATGTCTTGTTTTATTTTGTGTTTCTTTGCTTTTGTTGTTCTGTTTAAAGCATTTCAGCAACAATTGTCTTGTTGCTGAAATGTGCTCTATAAATAAACCTGCCTTGCCTTGTGAAATGCAGTGATAACTTCCAAAGCCATTTGGTTCTTGTTGATATAATCATTTCATATATCAACATTTTAATCCTTATTCAATATGGAATTGAACACAAGTTAATAAGACATGTTTAGCTTTATAAATGAAATAAACTTGTGAAAGTGTATTTCTGCTGTGAAATATTGCTACTTGTATTAAGTAAAGGAGCTGAGGCTTCCTTCCTGCTTTCTTACAGTGCAGACGCTTTGCTGCTCGCTCTCCGCTTTGCTTACATTCTTTTGCTGATATCTTCATTTCTTTTCACTCTAACTTATGGACAGTGGATCCTGGACAATTATAAATCACTGGGACTGTAATTTTGTATAGATTTTTAATAGGTCTATTGGCATATTTTAACAATTGTATGACCTACGCAGGGCTACATGACTGTGGCCAGCACAAGCCTGTCCTGCAGCACTTGGAAACGTAGCACACAGCTAGCACACAGCTAGCACACAGCTAGCACACAGCTAAAGCTAGTTAGCTTTAGCTGTGTGCTAGCTGTGTGCCTCCCTTCTCCATGGACGACTATCACAAACTCCTACAAAAGATTGCAGTGCTGGAGACCAAAATTCACCGCCTAGAAGTGAATGTGGAGGTGAACGGTCTGTGTGGGAATGACACCACTTTGGCGTTGACTCAAAACAGTGGACAAGAGCAAGCTAACACACGGCTAAGGGACACAGACAAAACTACTAAGAAACAGGGGGGCTCTGTACTGTGGAATAAATCATAGAGTGGTAGTCCTCCTTGGAACTATCTGGGGCAAAGCCCAAGAGTAAATCACATCCCTGGGAAATGGGAGGACGAATAACAGGCAGAGCACAGCACGCTGAGATATGTGATGAGACCGGCTGGCCTTCACTACCTCCCAGGCAGAGCGCCTCCTCAACCCCGGTTGTTGGTAAGACACAGCGGTGGACAGCTGCGAAAGGGAGGGTTAGCAACAAACCTCCCCAACAACCGAGTGTGGCAGTGCACAACACATTTGCTCTACTGTTGCTGGACCCTGGATCTTCATCTGATGACCTAGATAATGTCCAGGATAAGCCCGGGCCCTGTATGCCAATAGGTTCCACAATTTCTGTCCTGATAGGTAATAGAAAAAGAAAGGCGATTCTACCGCGAAACATCTCCTCCTTGGAGAAATGCCACACTGGTAAGAGCTGAAAAAAGAGAGTGTCGGAAAGCTGAACGCAGGAGGCGAAAAACAAATCTTCAGATTCATTATGACATCTATAAAGAGAAACTTCACATTTATAATTCACAACTGAGGAATGCAAGGCAATCGTTCTTCTCTGACATCATCACCAAGAACAGTAATAACACACGCGCCTTGTTTGCTACTGTCGACAGGCTAACAAACCCTCCTGTGTCAGTAGCACCTGAACTTCATTCAGCCAGGGCCTGCAATGAATTTGCCTCCTTCTTTACAGAAAAAATACTGAAAATCAGACAAGCAGTCAGTAACTCGGTATTAGGTTCAGGTTATGTGCTGTGTTTAACTAAAACCAGTTTAAACACCATGACACAATTCTTTCTGATCAACAATAAAGACCTGGAGGACATTATACAACACCTAAAATCCTCCCACTGCTGCATGGATATTATGCCTACAGATTTTTTCCAAAAGGTCTCAAAAGTCATGGCATCAGATCTGACACAGATTGTGAACTCGTCTCTTCTCTCAGGTGTCTTCCCACAGGCCCTGAAAACGGCAGTCATCAAGCCACTGTTAAAAAAGAACAACCTAGACAAGTCACTGATGAAGAACTACAGGCCTATATCAAATCTACCATTTTTAAGTAAGATAATTGAGAAGGCTGTCTTTCAACAGTTGAACCACTTTTTTACAGTGAACAACTACTTTGATGTCTTACAGCATAGATTCTCAAAGTGCGGCCCCCGGGCCAATGGCGGCCCGCAGAAACATTTCTGGCGGCCCGCAATGAATTACAGTTGTTAATTTTAATCCAACAAAGGATGAATCTCTTTAGCGGCATCTATAGGGATAAGCGGTAATTGCAGGTGTGGTTTAGACCTCACTTGACCTCACTCCCAGAGGTCCACGGTGCAATGTTTTATTTAACCACTGGGGTGCTGACGGTGTCTCCCGCATCACTCTGCCTCGGGGAAGAGACTGTGACCGCAGCTGTGACAATGGAGTCGGAGCGGGAGCCGGGCCCCTCGAGAAAAAAACGTTGTTTCGGCGAGGAAAAAAGGCGGTTTCAAGATAAGTGGACAAAGGCTTACTTTGTCGTACCTCACGGGTCGGATAAAGTCATGTGCCTGATCTGCAAGCAGGTTAATGCAATGCTCAAGGACTTCAACATAAAACGCCATTATAATACCAACCATAAAACCTACGACAAACTCACCGGCGAGGAGCGCACCAGTAAGCTTGAACAACTTAAAAGAGGCTACACTGCACAGCAGTCAGTTTTCACAAATCTGGCCAAATCCGGTGAAGCTGTGACACAGGCTAGCTACGTGGTAGCTCAAGAAATAGCCAGGCGGAGCAAGCCGTTCAGTGACAGAGAATTTGTGCGAGACTGCATTTTGAAAGTGGCCGACATTGTTTGCCCGGAGCAGAAAACAAAGGTCCGTGACATAAGTCTGTCAAATGACACAGTGACACGACGAATCGAAGATCTGGCCAACGATCTCAAAGAGCAACTGGGACAACGTGTGGAGGGCCTGGAAACGGGAGCCTTTTCTATCGCACTGGATGAAAGCACGGACATTTCCGATACAGCGCAATTGTTGATTTTCATCCGAACAGTCACGGAGAACTTTGAAATAGGCGAGGAGCTACTAAGCTTGGAGAGTATCAAAGACAGAGCAAGGGGAGTCGACATTTGTGATGCTGTGTGTCGCAGTCTCGATGCATACAATGTGAAGCTGCTGTCTATGGTCGGTGTCACGACAGATGGAGCACCGGCAATGATCGGGAGAAAGACAGGTGCAGTGTCGCTGCTCTCTGAGAAAGTGGCCAACAACGGAGGTGAGAAGCTAATCGAATATCACTGTATCATACACCAAGAAGCTCTCGCTGCCCAAACGCTTAATATGAAACATGTCATGGATATTGTTGTGAAGACAGTTAATTTCCTTAAGTCCAGAGGTCTGAATCACCGCCAATTCAAGACTTTTTTGGAGCAATCAGAGGCAGATTTTGGTGATGTCATATACTTCACTGCCGTCAGGTGGCTGAGCAGAGGTGCCACACTGAAGCGTTTTTTTAACCTGAGAAAAGAAATAAGAGAGTTCATGGAGTCAAAAGGTCAAGATGTGACACATTTAAGTGACACTAAATGGCTCTGTGACCTAGCGCTCCTTGTTGACCTGAATACTTGGCTCAGCGATCTCAATGTGAAGCTGCAGGGCCATGGGAAGCTCATTTCCACACTATTTGACAATGTCAAAGCTTTCCAGCGAAAACTTGAACTGCTGTAGGGACAGCTCAAACAGGGAGATCTAACCCATTTTCCCGCCTGCAAGGCACTCGTAGATGACACAGACACAGATGGGCGCCGCGTTTTACGTCACCTGCGTTCAGACAAGAACCATAACCTCATAAAAAAACTCAGAGAGGAATTCGACCACCGCTTCTCTGACTTCAGGGACCATGAGAAGTCAATCAACCTCTTCCAAAATCCTTTCTCATGTGTCCCTGAGGAAGAGCCTGCAGAAATGCAGTTTGAGCTCATCGACCTGCAGGAGAGCTCCGAGGCAAGAGCGGCATATCGTGACAAGAATCTCATCGAGTTCTACAAAGGACTTTCCCCTTCTACATACCCTGCACTTCGCCAGCATGCTATCAGAATGGTCTCTTTATTCGGAAGCACATACATTTGTGAGCAGACCTTCTCCACCATGGCCATCAACAAATCCAAGCTGAGATCCAGGCTGACAGATGGCCATCTACATGCTGTCCTTCGTATCGCAACGCCGGAGATGGAGCCGGACATCAGAGGAATCGTGGCCAACCGAAAACAGCACCACAAATCCCATGCCAATAAAAAAAGGTATGTTGACCATAAATAACAAATATTCTGTGTGACTTAATGACAAGCTTATTGATTACAGGCAATGATAGATATTAATGATGGTAATGATGATGACTTGTTTGGTGAGCTTCTATTTTAAAAGTCCCTCTCTCTCTCTTTCTCCCCCTCCCTCTGTGTGTGTGTGTGTGTGTGTGTGTCTGTGTGTCTGTCTGTCTCTGCAGGTTTTCCTGTGGTGCTTTAGTAGCTGGAATTGCTCCTGAATAAGGTCCATGCTGATAAGACAGGAAGCAAGGCACACTGAGACTGACTTTTTGTTCTAAATAAGTTTTTACATATATTCTGAAATGGACTGCACACAGGACTGTTATATCCCAAATTTTACTGTAGAGGGCAGAAAACCCCAGGGATTTTATGTGTATTACAATGTTTCTCAAGGTTTTCTCAAGTTTTGCCAGGTTTAGCCTCATTTATTAATTGAAATGTGTTTATTGCACATTACTGGATGCAGACCAATAAATGTGAATTGTAGAGATGCAACCTGGTCATTAAAATGATTACAAATGGGATTTTTTTCTGTTTTTTCCATTTTTTTTCCTTCGGCGGCCCTCAGTCCAATGATGGGTTCTTAAATTGGCCCTCAGCTATCAAAACTTTGAGAACCCCTGTCTTCCAGTCAGGCTTTCGACCACACCACAGCACAGAGACGGCTCTTGTCAAAGAGATTAATGACATCAGCTTAAACACAGACAATGGTAGAGTTTCAGTCTTAGTACTACTCGGTCTTAGTGCTGCATTCGACACAGTTGATCATAAGATATTACTCGACCGTCTGGAAAACTGGGTTGGACTGTCTGGCACAGTACTAAACTGGTTTGGTTCTTATTTAAAGGACAGGGACTACTTTGTGTCTATAGGTAACTTTACATCTGAGCAGACAAAGATTACATGTGGAGTTCCCCAAGGCTCCATTCTTGGGCCTCTTCTGTTTAACATCTACATGCTTCCACTGGCTCAGATTATGGAACAAAATCAGCTACCATAACTATGCAGACGACACACAGATCTACATCACAGTGTC
Organism: Semicossyphus pulcher; assembly: GCF_022749685.1. Classification (NCBI taxonomy): domain Eukaryota; kingdom Metazoa; phylum Chordata; class Actinopteri; order Labriformes; family Labridae; genus Semicossyphus; species Semicossyphus pulcher. The sequence goes on from NW_027211759.1 coordinate 3,531,152, forward strand.
ACCAGGGGACCATGGCCCCATACAAGCACTAGTTAAATGCATTGAACAAATCAATGAGTGGATGTGCCATAATTTTCTTCAGTTAAACAAAGACAAAACTGAGGTAGTTATTTTTGGAGCTAAGGAGGAGCGATTAAAAGTCAGCGCACAGCTTCAGTCATTCGTGTTGAAAACCACTGACCAAGCCAGAAATCTGGGTGTAGTCATGGACTCAGACCTGAACTTTCAAAGCCACATTAAAACAATTACAAAGTCGACCTACTATCACCTCAAGAATATATCCAGGATTAAAGGACTTATGTCTCAGCAGGATCTAGAAAAACTGGTCCATGCATTCATCTTCAGCCGACTCGATTACTGTAACAGTGTCTTTACAGGTCTCCCTAAAAAATCAATCAGACAACTGCAGCTGATTCAGAACGCTGCTGCTCGAGTCCTCACTAAGACCAAGAAAGTAGATCACATCACTCCAGCTCTGAGGTCTTTACACTGGCTCCCTGTCTGTCAGAGAAGAGACTTCAAAGTACTACTGCTGGTTTACAAAGCGCTGAACGGTCAAGGGCCAAAATATATTTGTGATCTCCTGACACAGTACGAACCATCCAGACCCCTCAGGTCATCAGGGACAGGTCTGCTTTCTGTCCCCAGAGTCAGAACCAAACATGGAGAAGCAGCATTCAGTTTTTATGCTCCGTATATCTGGAACAAACTCCCAGAAACATGCAGGTCTGCTGAAACACTCACTTCTTTTAAATGAAGCCTGAAGACTCACCTGTTCACAGCTGCCTTTTATTGAACTACTTTAATACATTTATTTTAATAACTATTCTAATTATTTATATCTGCACTGTAGCTTTTGCCCTTATTTTTATTTTATTTTATTTTTATATTTTCGCTTCTATTTTAGCTGTTTTTAGTTTATCTTCACTTTGCTTTTTAATGTCCTGTTTATGATGTGTTTCTTTGCTTTTGTTGTTCTGTGTAAAGCTCTGAAGAGCTGCAGCAGAAGTAGCTGGAGCTACTCCTTGGTTAATTTGGGTTTTCGCCTTGTGCATTCTTTCTTCTGATGGGACCGGTCGTCTAGTTTTCGGTTTTATATCTTTACTAGGATTTAGATTTGTTACATTGGAAGAAGGAAAGGCACCAGATCCTACGGCCCTTTGTGGGCTGGTCTGAGTGCCTTCCTGCTTTTGTTTGGTTTGGCCGGCCAATCAGAACTTGGTTTAGGTTTGTTTTTTGAAATGGGTTGTTTTGTGGGTTCTTGTGATTTAATGAATAAATTCTTGTTTCTTTGGAAACTTCTCTGACTTCTCATTATGTTTGGCCTCTTTGATTTGGAGCCTTTGCTGAGGTCCTAACATTTGACCACTGCCTGTTTTCTGCCTCTGTCTGCTCCTGTGGATTAGTTTGCTTGTGGAACTGTTTTTAAGTGAACTGAACCTTGAACTGGACATTAAACCTCTGCCTGCTGTTACTTTACCTGCCTTATGTTGAGTTGTGCATTTGAGTCCATCACCTGTCATTCCATTGGGTGCAACACCGCCTGGTTTTCTGTTACAAAGTCTGTCACTGCAGATCCAGCCGCTCCCTCCTGTCCTCTAATAACCCTCTTCCCGTCAGTTTCACCACCTGACCGGCCCCACCCATTAACTGCCCTGCTCCCCCATTCCCTCTCTTCTCTCCAGAATGATTCATACCTGTAACTTCCTCTTGTCCCCTGCCTTGTTTGTCTTTTACATTTTGCTAAGATTTACAGCGTTTTTGTTTTTTCCAGGAACATGTCACAAATTCTGTCCACAGCTACAGATGGACCTTAATTAAAACAGTCCTGGCTACGGCCTTAAATATGAACTTCTTGTCTAAGAACAGCCAAGTTAAGCTAATAGATTCTGCTAAAATACAGTGAATATGATCAGCTGTACTGACTAACAAGTGTAACTTATAAAAGGTCAGTTTTATGCCTTTATGAGTAATAAAACAAACGTTAGATAAAACCAGATCATCATCTCTGTACTTTGGACAGTACAAAAGGTCATCTAAGCTAGGCTGGTTAGCTTTTAGCATGTTGTGTTCATGGTGTGTTTTTATTTCTTTGTGAAGATTGAATACAGCTCTTGTCTTACACATGCATGTGGCATAAAAAACAATTATTTAAAATAGTGGAGCATCAAAATTACCTGTTATGATTCTTTCTACAATCATAACAGGCGAGAAACAGCCGATAAATTAGTTTTGGCTAATGCTAGCTGTGACTGCGTTCTGTTAAATCTGACGTTGTTGGAGTGCAGTCACTGTGTGCTGGTTTTTATCTCTTTGTAGTACCAAATTTACATCTCTTTAAATCAAAAGACACATTTCTATGACGTCCTGTTTTATATGGTGAAAAAGACTCTTTTAAAAAAGTCTGATTCTTGCTTTAACTTAACTTTGATTCTATATTTTCTTTGGCTTTGTGGGGCAGTGTACTCACCAGAACAACCTGATGATCCAGTTGAATTTGTCTTCAGAGAGAAACAGAGACTCGTCTCGACTGCAGCTCTGCTGAGGCTCAGACAAACTTTCACTTTTACTGACGTTGAAGTTTCTCCTCCTTCAGTGTTGCTCCTCCTCTCACTGTAGCTCTGTAAGGGAGGTTTTATTGCCTCTTTGGGAAATACCCTGATGTAGTAGTAGTATGTTGTTGCGTTATATTGTGAACAGGGCATCGTTTATCATTTTAAAATCTGGTGTATTAAGCTGAGACTTTTATTTTGAAGGGAATATGTTTACATTTCCACTTTTATATTTCTAAATTCTGTTTCTAAGTATTTTGCTAATATGTCCACAGAGTAATATCATGAGAGTCAATGTAGTTTTACGTAAGGACCTGGGATGGTCAATTTATTTGCGGTCGTCAGCAGCAACTGTAATCGGCAGTGTTGCTCTCATCATTAAAACAAGACAACGCAGAGTGAGGTCCACTACACTGACACAGCTTTGAACAAGATGAGTTTTTACTTTAGTTTGTTTTTTCTACAATGAGAGTAACACAGCAGCTGTTGCAGCCAATTTAGACTTGTGTATGTTTGTGTGCGTGAATGTGGGTGTGTGTTCATGATAGGCACTATGGTTGCTATTGGTTACCTGCACTGCTGTGGGCATAGGTGGTGATTAGTCACATGGAGGCTAGATAGGGGAGACACAGGTGATCAGTGATTAGGGAAATGAGAATCAGGGGAAGCCACACAGTTTTTCAACCGTGTCTGTGTGTGTGTCGAGTAAATGAGTTTTTGGTACAGTCGTTTTACACCCGTCTTTTTGTAGGTGTTATTAATGTTTTGATCTAATAAAGTGTTAAACGCATACGATGGAGGACCTCATTTTTTACACACCAGCATGAGTTGGAAAGGCTTCAAGTTCCCTCAAGCGGCATTTTTTGTGGATCGATTGCCGCTACATTTTGTTGAAAAACTTAGCTTCTTGCTGCGCTCCACCGGACTCCATGCAACAGCTGATTCCACTCAATTGAATGCAGACACAGCGACAGCCTTGGAAAAGCAACGCCGAAGAATCACGGTAGGACTGATTGAGAATTGTTAAGCCCTGTGGAAGAGATTGGCCTTCTCACAAAAGGATACAGGTAAACCCTGCTGCAGTTCAAATAAAGCCTTCGGCTCGTAAATCAGTCAAAATGAGTGACGTTGCTGCAGCTGTCAATCAACGTGATAAAAGACCGGTCAAACTCACCTTTAAAGCCATGGAAGCAAAAATAATATCACAACAAAAGGAAAGGAATCTCAGAATAAAGAAACTGCATAAATTAACAAAGGAAGTTGGACAACTCATGACTTCAAAGGAAAATGCGTCTGTTGTGCAATCCATGCGTGAAGTCTTCTTAAAGCTGTGTGTGGAAAGCAATGAGTTGCATCAATAATTGAGATCGTTAATACCTGAGGATGAAATGTTAAAACAAGATGAGTGGGTTGAAACTCGAATGCGACATAATAAAGAAATATTACGGAAAATGGAAGAGTGGTTGCTTGATAAAATTGAACAAGATGACTATGGTGATGCAAATATGCTTAATGATGATGTCGCTGCAAATTCAAGTGTGCTGGGTGATGCTGCTCCTGCTTCTGTGTTTAATGACAAAGATGCTCCAAACGTGGTCACTGACGATATTGCTCCTGGTGACAGCAATTCAATTCAATTCATTTCAAATAGTTTATTTCAAACCAATCAGACGAAACAAATACCAACCAACAACATAACAAAGACATTACAACAACAAACAAAAAAAACAAACAAATAAAAATAACACCAAACAATACAACCACCATGGTTTGAAATGGGGATGGAAGAAGCAGAGCTTATCTATATCCAACCCCAGTCATCACAAATAAATAACCAATACAACAAAAACTAACCCACACTTAACTTGCTCTCTACAACCCTCTTTCCCAAGCTTCTCATTTCCCCTCTTCCTTGTTATACCTTTCTAATACTCCTTTTCTGAATTTGCGTTTAAATTGATATAGATTTTTACTGGATTTAACCTCAACATCTAGACCATTCCATAACTTAACCCCGCAAACTGAAATACACATACTTTTCAGTGTTGTTCTTGGACTTTGTTGCTGTAAATTAAAAATGCCTCTTAAATTATATTTTTTACAACCCTCCCTCTCATAAAACAAGTTTTGAATGTTGTATGGTAAAAGGTTATTTTTTGCCTTGTAAATTATTTGTGCTGTTTTGAATTTTACCAGATCCTGAAACTTCAATGCAGATGTTTTCAAAAACAGTGGATTCGTATGATCATTGTATCTCGTATTATGAACGAGTCTCATGGCTCTTTTCTGTAGTATGCACAGAGGGAGCAGGTTGGTTTTATAGGTATTACCCCACACTTCGACACAATAGCTCAGGTATGATATTACAAATGAATAATACAAAATAAGTAAGGACTGATAATTAAGCCACTGTCTACATCTCCACATCACACCCACACTCTTTGCCAATTTTGAGCATACATAACTTATATGGGGTTTCCAGCAGATTTTTTCGTCAATTATCACACCTAGAAAAGTTGTTTCTTCCACTCTACTAATAATTACATTATCTATTATGATTTGAACTTTGATATTATTTTTACGTCTTCCAAATAACATAATTTTTGTTTTGTCCAAATTAAGTGACAATTTGTTTATGTCAAACCAGTTTTTGAGTTTAATCATTTCATGTGTGATTTCTTCCAAAAGCTGCTGTAAATCCTCTCCAGAGCAAATAATGTTAGTATCATCTGCAAAAATGACAAATTTCATGAATTTTGACACTTTACAAATGTCGTTAATATATAAAATAAATAGAATCGGACCTAATATTGACCCTTGGGGGACACCACACTTGATTTCCCGACCAGTGGAGATATAATTCCCAATTTGGACAAACTGCTGCCTGTTGTCCAGGTAACTTCTCAGCCAATTCAGTGCAATTCCCCTAATGCCATATTTCTCCATTTTCTTAATCAAAATTTCATGGTCTATGGTGTCAAATGCTTTTTTTAGGTCAATAAAGATTCCTATAACAAACTCTTTTTTATCAATACTATTTGTGATTTCCTCAATTAAGTCAATTAATGCAAGGGAAGTTGATTTGTGTTTTCTAAAACCATATTGACACTCTGTCAGCAAATTATGTTTTTCAATGAAGCTTTCTAATCTGGCAGCAAATATCTTCTCCAATATCTTCGGGAATTGTGGGAGTAACGAAACTGGCCTATAATTTGTAAATTGATGTCTGTCCCCTGATTTGAATATCGGAATTACCTTAGTAGTTTTCATTTTGTTTGGAAATTTTCCCGCTTGAAAGGACAAGTTACAAATGTGGGTAAATGGTTTCATTATTCCGTCAATTACCTTCTTTATTAATATCATATCCATTTCATATGCGTCTGTTGATGTTTTATTAGAACAATTCCTTACAATAGCTAGGATTTCGTTTTCATCAACTGGTTTCAAAAACATCGTACGAGGATTTCTGTCTATTGATCCTCCCACTAACCCATTTTCCCAAGATTCCCTCTCTGTAATGTTTTTTGCCAGTTTGGGTCCAACGTCAACAAAGAATCTATTGAATCCATCCACCACATCCTCCATGTTACTAATAGTCTTATTGTTATCAATAAAGTACTCTGGGAAGCTTACACCATTTAACCCATTATTGCTAATATTGTTAATCACTTTCCAAATTCCCTTGATGTTGCTTTTGTTACTTTCAAGTAATGTAGTATAATATTCCTTTTTACAATTCCTCATGATGTTTATTAGTTTGTTTTTGTACTTTTATATTTTGATTCAGTCTCCTTAGTTCTATGTTTAATGAATTGTCTGTATAATAGATTTTTCTTTTTGCAAGCATTTATTATCCCTTTTGTTAACCATGGATTTTTTGCATATTTTTGTTTCTTATTATGTCTTTTGATTGGACAGTTTTTATCATACAATCTCTTAAATATTTCCAGAAAAGAATCATATGCTGTGTCACTGTCATTTTCTTGATATATTGAATCCCAATTTTGAGCAGATAGGTCAACTTTGAGAGCATTCATTGATTCTTCCGTTCTTACTCTTATATATTTGATGTTATTTGTATCCAATACCTTTCTGTAAGTGACATCATACACGACAAAAACAGGTAAATGATCACTAGAATCATGAAGCAGTAGCCCACTGACTGTATTGTTATTCAAAATATTGGTGAATATATTATCTATCAATGTAGCACTATGAGAGGTTATCCTGCTTGGTTTGGTTATTTTAGGGTACAGACTCATGCTGAACATTGTATCAATAAATTCTTCAGTTGCTTTGTGATTTTTAGCATTAAGAAGGTCTATATTATAATCCCCACATATGTACAGGTCCTTATGGATGTTTGTAGAAAACAATTTCTCCATCCAATCATTAAATAATTCTATGTTTGATCCCGGTGCCCTATAAATACAACTTATAATAATATTTTTCCTTTTTTCCATGTAAATTTCGACTGTTACACATTCAAATATATCTTCCACAGCCATTGACATTTTTTCCAATACCTGACAGTCAAAATGTTTGTCAATATATACTGCAACACCACCTCCTTTTTTGTTTTGTCTGTTCATGTAATACATTTCATACCCACGCATATTAAAATCCGTGCCTTTATCAGGGTTCAACCACGTCTCAGACATTGCTATTATATTGAATGGTGAATTAAATTGATCAAGATAGTCTTTAATTGAGTTATAATTTGCATATAGGCTTCGGCTGTTGAAATGGATCAATGATATTTTATTTTCAGTATTAATCGTACTATTACATTTTGTTTCTGTATAATAATTACAGTCATATTTAGTGTTTGTAAAAAAATTATTATCTGGATCAATTTCATTCATCATGCTATGGGATTTATAATCTGTATAAACGAAAGTTTCCAGTTCTAAACTGACACTGTCGTCATTAATAGTAGTTTCCTTGTCAACATCATCTCCAGATGATGGTGAGTGTACCTCATCAACACAAGCCATGAGAAACCATTTCAAGGAGTTGGTAATAAGTGGAGCAATCAGGGATCTTGGTTAGTGGGTGAGAGCAGCACATAAAACATACAACAAAGCACATAAAACATAAATACATATGCAAACACACACACAGCCACATAGAGGTGAGTGGCATGTTAACTGGAGTTAAGCTCACAGCCACAGGTTCAGACTGCTGCATACTTAAGTCCTACTAATAGAAAGAAAGGAGGGCCCTACTTATGGTAGAAAAACAAATACTAAATCAAACAAACAGAAGGGCCAATAGAACCAAGTTATATTACTAAGTAGGCTATCTCTTAAGCTGCTTACATACATGCTCATATACATGCTTACATCCCTACCTACAATTTACCCACATACGCATACCTACATGTATGCACACACGCATACATACAGCCCTACAAGTATAGGCATACACCTAATCTCATATCTAGCTGACTTGATAAAGCAAAGATCATGCAATTTTTTATGCAGAGGTACGTTAACGGAATTTATGCAGTTCTTTATATCTTCGTTTTATATACATCGAGCAAGTGTCTCTGCTTATGTTCAGTTACTGAAAATGAAACGTCTATTGACCGAGCGACAGTCATTTCTGCAGTCGTTGCGACAGTTTTGACAGGGACTGACGTCATCAACGTCACATTTTACGGCAAATAATAATCATGGCTCGCAACCTCCTTCATTCCACCGTACGCTCATTTAGACAAAGTAAAAAGTTAACTAAAGTTGATTACTAACAAAAAGTAAAGAGCCAGTCCAATAATCATGATTCAGCTGGACAGAACCGGGGAGCTGACAACTTTACCGGCTGGGCCACTCACGACTTTATTCAGGGGAAGAGGAGGATGTGGACGGGGAGGAAAGATGTCTACAGAAGGACTTTGCTTCCTCAGAAGATGTGAAGACTTTTGCCTTTCCCTCCACTATCACTCTCAGCTTTGCCGGATACAACAGGGAATACTTAATATCCGCGGCACGGAGATCCCTTTTGACATCGTCAAACTGTCGACGTTTCTTCACCAAACCGGCACTGAAGTCAGGATATATGTAGACTCGGGTCCCCATATAGGTGATCTCACGTTTCTCCCTGGCCAGTCTTAAGATCCTTACTTTGTCCTGGAATTTTAAGAACTTCACCAGGATCGGTCGAGGAGGAACAGATCTGGTGTTGGAGCTAAAGGTGGGGGAGCGGTGGGCTCTTTCAATGACCGGCAACGTGGGAAAGTTTTCTTTACCGAACAGCTGAGGAATCAGCTGGTTCACAAAGGCGATCATGTCTCTTCCTTCCTTTTGTTCCGGAATATTAATGAAGCGAAGGTTGGAGGACCGACTTCTGTTCTCGGCATCCTCAACTTTATCCTTCAGGTAGGCATTATCCTTTTCCAGAGCTTGTACCTGTTTTACCAGGTCGTCAATGTTGTCTTCATTAGCGGACACCCGCTGTTGGATCTCCGATATTTGTTCACTCATTGTTGACAGAGATCCCTGAATAAGACTCAGGCCAGCTTGAACGGTCTCGATTTTTGAGTCAAAATGAGCCGTCAGATCAACTTTGACTTGTTGAATGGCTTGGCAAATAGTTTGTAAGTTGACTTCAGCCATGACGCTGGACAAACAATTTACCACCCGAGAAAAATCACTCAAAAAAAGAGGTCTTCCACGGGAAAATAAAATTGAAGATAAAAAAAAATCAAAACCAGCGCTATGTAATTATCTCAAACCTTGCGGTTGGGGCAATTAGAGCAGTTATAGCAGAGAGCAGAGAGACAGACGCTCATGCAGCTGTGGCCATCTTGGAAAACTGTGCATTTCTAATGTTGGTCGTAAAACATGTTCATCTGCTGGCCGCTCCAGCAACAGGTCTTCAAGGTCCTCAGCCGCCTCTGCCCGTCTAAAAGCAGAGGCTGAAAGGGCTGCTCTGTTTGCTATGGCAGCCACCTTAAAAGAAAAACATGAATTGGAAGCTCAGGAGGAGCAAATCAGGCAGAAAAAGGAGCTTCTTGCATTACAAAGCCAAATTGCTGCTCACACTGCAAGGGTTAATGTGCTGAAGTCCGGAGAATCTGATGTTCAGAGCTCCGGAGCCCATTCTAATGGAATGAATTCATATCTGGAAAGGTCAAAACGCAAATCATCTCTCAGACCCTCTGCTGTAGAATTTGTTCCACAAAGTTCAAACCCCCAGTTCCATCATTCACCACTAGGAGGCAACAAGGCTGCAATGCCAATGGAGGCAAAGCCGAAACATTCAAACTCCCAGTTCCATCATCTACCACTAGGAGGCAGCAAATCTGCCATGTCAATGGGTGCACGGCCCAAGGAAAGCTTTGTGCAGGATGGAACAGGGGTTCATGCTCTGAATCCAAACCCAAGCATGTCTCAAGGACTTCAGGAAACATATCATGTTCATCACACCCAAGAACCCACCACCTGTTTTAAGCAGGAATCCATTCAGTGCAATGACCTAATGCAAACCAGCACGGATCAAGGCAAATTTCTTGCCATAATGCAACGGCAAAATGACATTACAGCTCTTCTGGTGCAGCAGCAGTCCTCATTGTCACTGCCACCAAGAGATATACCAACCTTTGATGGAGACCCACTCGAATACAGTACATTCATCGGAGCATTTCAGCACGGAGTGGAAGGAAAGGCAGCTAGCAGCATAGACCGCCTATATTTCTTGGAGCAATATACAAAAGGACAACCAAGAGAACTGGTTAAGAGCTGTCAACACATGCCACCTGACAGGGGATATCAAAGAGCAAGAGAACTCTTACAAGAACGCTTTGGAAATGAGCAAAAAATAGCCAGTGCATACATGGAGAAAGCTCTTGGATGGCCACCAGTAAAATCAGAGGACATCAAGGATTTGCAAGCTTTTGCATTGTTTCTCCGTGTCTGCTGTAATGCTATGGAGGATGTCAGTTACATGTCAGAGATGAACATGCCATCTAACATGCGTGCCATTATCCTGAAGCTACCTTATAAACTAAGGGAAAAATGGAGGAACACTGCTTATGAAATGCAGGAGAAGCACCACCGTCAAGCAGGCTACAGTGATATTGTCAAATTTATTGAGAGACAAGTATCTATTGTTTCTAATCCAGTCTTTGGAAACATTCAGGATATAGCCATCTCATCACAAAATAATAAAAATGGAAACAAAGTTTTTCAGGCTCGCATCAAGAGAAAAGGAAGCAGTTTCGCAACTTCTGTGGCAGCTGCCAATTCTAAAACTGTGACCCAAATGCAAAAGGAGAAAAGCTTGCCTGATAAACTCATAAAGGTGTTTTGTCTGCTGTGTGAAGAGGGTCACAATTTGGAGTCGTGTCCCAAGATGGAGAAGAAGTTACACCGAGAGAAAATAGACTTCTTAAAAGAGAAAGGTGCTTGTTTTGGGTGTTTATCTGTTGGACACATGAGCAAAGACTGTCATAGGCGTCTGACATGCAAATTGTGTAACCTGAAGCATCCTACCATCCTCCACATTCCTTCAGGAAAAGAGATTAAATCAGAGGACACACAGCAGGAAACACCAGAGGACAGTCGTGTAGTTTCTCCCAAGACATGCGGCCATATAAGGGCCGGAGCACAGGATTGCGTCTTGGCAATTGTACCTGTACAGGTCAAGGTTAACAAAGGCAGCAAGATAGTAACCACCTATGCGTTCTTAGATCCTCGCAGCACAGCCACTTTCTGTTCTGAGCGACTCATGAGGGAGCTAAAGGTCAGAGGAAGAAGTGCCAAATTTCTCCTGACAACGATGAACCAAGAAAGGTTTGTTGACAGTCACATAATCTCAGGACTGGAGGTAGCTGCACTCAATAGTAACGCTTACTTTGAGTTGCCTGACGTGTACACACAGTGCCAGATGCCTGTGACCCGTGATAACATCCCACTGCAGGAAGAGTTAAGTGCCTGGTCTCACCTATACTCTGTTGAAATTCCCGTCATTGATGCCGATGTGGAGTTGTTAATTGGAACCAATGTTCCAAAAGTAATGGAACCATGGGAGGTGGTTAACAGTAATGGTGAAGGACCGTATGCCATCCGAACCCTATTGGGCTGGATTATTAACGGGCTACTGAGAGGAGGCAGTGAGACTGAGAGCAGCTGTCACACCATTACAGCCAACCGGATATCCATCGCTCACATAGAGGAACTGCTGGTGACGCAGTATAACCACGATTTCAATGAAAAAACGACAGATGAAAAGCCAGAAATGTCCAGAGAAGATCTTAAATCAGACTTTCTCTTCAAGGATGAAAGAGAATGGCCCACTAATATTGTGGAGTCCACTTCTATCAGCAGTGATGATACTGAGGTCAAAGGAGAGGCCATAGTTAATACTGTGATCATCAAAGATGCACCAAATGCAACGACCCAGCTAATAACCTACTTCTCTTCATGGAAAAGGTTAAAGATTTCAGTAGCATGGCTTCTCCAGCTGAGAAAGGCATTGCAGATGTTGAGTCAGAAGAGGAAGGAAATGAAGGCTTCTGTGTCGAGCAATGGGCTTGACATAACTCAACAAAGAAAGAAAGGCGAAGAGGAGATGAGAACGCTCAGAGCCACATTGGGTGGTCAAATCTTGTCTCCTGAAGATATTTCTGCTGCTGAGAGTGCCATCATTCAGTATTGCCAGCTGGAGAGGTTCAGTTGTGAAATCGCTGCACTGAAAGTTGGAACATTAGGAGTGAAGAAAAGCAGTCACATTTACAAACTCGACCCAGTGCTGGAAAATGGACTTTTGAGAATGGGAGGACGGCTTAGCAAAGCAGCTATGCCAGATGACACGAAACATCCAGTCATTCTCGCTAAAGATCAGCACATTTCCACTCTCATCTTACGCCACATTCATGAGCAGTTAGGACATTGTGGAAGAAATCACCTGCTCTCCAGACTTCGCCAACAGTATTGGATCACTAATGCAAATGCTGCTGTCAGAAGGCTCCTCTCCTCTTGTGTCATGTGTAGACGCTACAGGGGGAAGCTGGGTGAACAAAAGATGGCAGATTTGCCAAAAGAGAGACTTCAGCCTGACCTCCCACCATTCACAAATGTGGGTGTTGACTATTTCGGCCCTTTTGAAGTTAAGGCAGGCCGCAGCCTCATTAAACGCTACGGTGTCATATTCACTTGTATGGCCAGTAGAGCAGTGCATTTGGAAATGGCATACTCGTTGGATACCAGTTCTTGCATCAATGCACTGCGCAGATTCATTTCTAGAAGAGGCCAAGTATCACACATCAGGTCAGATAACGGAACCAACTTTGAGGGAGCGGAACGCGAACTGAGAGAAGCTCTGTCTGCTTTGAACCACAAGAAAATCCAAAGTGCGTTACTTCAGTCTGGAGTGAAATGGAGCTTTAATACTCCTGCGGCATCCCATCATGGGGGAGCATGGGAAAGAATCATTCGTATGGTCCGGAAGGTACTGAACTTGGTACTTCAGCAGCAACACATGGATGGTGAAGGATTGCAAACTCTTCTGTGCGAGGTAGAATCCATATTAAATGACCGTCCTCTTACAAAAGCCTCAGATGATCCCAATGATTTAGATCCCTTAACTCCAAATCACATCCTGTTGTTGAAAGGCAAACCCGCTTTACCACCTGGTCTTTTTGAGAAAAGCGACCTTTACAGCAGACGACGCTGGAGGCAAGTTCAATTCCTCGCAGATCTCTTCTGGCACAGATGGATTCGGGAGTACTTACCTCTGTTACAGGAACGACAGCGGTGGATAAAGGACAAGAGAAGCTTTGTTGCAGGAGATATTGTTCTGGTGGCGGACTCCACTGCTCCTCGCGGATCCTGGCTGTTAGGGAAGGTACTGCAGACCTTTCCTGACACACATGGACTGGTGCGGTCTGTCAAAGTTCAGACCGAGTACAATATATTGGAGCGACCGATTACGAAGATCTGTCTGCTGTTGGAAGAGGATTAAAGACTCTTGTAAAGACTCTGAGCTTGGGATCAAATCGACTCTGGACACATGAACATCATTGAAAAAAGAAGAAACTATTGTAATTGGCTTCAAATGTTCTATGGCATTGAATTGTTATGTTATTATACAGTAACAATTAGGGGCCGGTGTGTTGCAGCCAATTTAGACTTGTGTATGTTTGTGTGCGTGAATGTGGGTGTGTGTTCATGATAGGCACTATGGTTGCTATTGGTTACCTGCGCTGCTGTGGGCATAGGTGGTGATTAGTCACATCGAGGCTAGATAGGGGAGACACAGGTGATCAGTGATTAGGGAAATGAGAATCAGGGGAAGCCACACAGTTTTTCAACCGTGTCTGTGTCTGTGTCGAGAAAATGAGTTTTTGGTACAGTCGTTTTACACCCGTCTTTTTGTAGGTGTTATTAATGTTGTGATCTAATAAAGTGTTAAACGCATACGATGGAGGACCTCATTTTTTACACACCAGCATGAGTTGGAAAGGCTTCAAGTTCCCTCAAGCGGCATTTTTTGTGGATCGATTGCCGCTACAACAGCAATAAAAAAGAGATCCAAGAACATACTGTGTGTTTGGATCAGCAGGCAGCAACTCTGCCTTTACAGTCTGTCTACAATCCCACAAACACTCCTCAAATGTTCAGCTCACTGTTTCGCCTGTAATTTCACTTTTCTGCTGCTTTCCAGACTGTTGACCAACTTTTCTTTGTGTCACAGATTTCTACCTGAACACATTGCAGGTAGAAAATCAAAGAAAAACTGAGATGAGGAAACTTTTATCCCTTTTAAAAGTTGTAAAGTAAAATACGTCTTTCAAAGAACTCTTCAGTCATTTAAAATGTTGGAAAAAGCTCTGTAATAAAAGAAAGTAGTGCGTCTTAATTTGGCTCCACAGCTGGAGAAGCAAAGTAACAGGGATGTATGAATATTATTTCAGTAGACATTTTAATGTCTCAGTCAGGCTGCAGTTTCTATAAGCTCCACTGGAGGGCGCCCTCAGCTCTCATGTGTTCTCTGCAGACTGTGGTTTATTGTTCTTCTCACCTGCCTAACTCAACTCAACATAACAAAAGCTTTACAGCACGTTAGATGACCTCACACACTGAGCATTATTTCACTGTATCACTCTCAGGGCCTTAACGGGCTCACTGTGATTCTCTCACAACACTTTTTAAGTTCAAGTCTTCAAACTACAAAACAACTTCATGAGACGACAAAAACTTTATTTTTCTGTTTTTATTTCAAATTAAAGCCGAGAAAACAAACAGCTGTTGTCTTATTCATAGACTGATCTTTAGTCATTAGTGCTGGTGTGAAACTCCTCTCATATTTACAATAATCAGACAATAAACAGGTTTTAAATTTGGCAGAAGGACATTTAAGATCTGTGGAAATTCATGTTTCTGAGTAAATTGTTTTCAGATGATTCAACAGACTTTAAAACACAAAAAAGTGCATCAACATCATCAATAATGTACATTTATTATGTTAAATGACAGTGAATATTCCTGTATTAAATCAAATGGTTGTTCTACTCAGTGTGATTGACAGGAGAGATGATCAGAGGAGCAGAGTTTTTACCATCAAAGTTAAGATCAGGACTAAAGAGTGGGTGTAGTCTCTCAGTGAAGGAGCAGCCAGTGAAGGAGTAGATCAGAGCTGCAGCATCGACGTCATAAAAAGAGACCAGACCCTCCTCATAATCCACAAACACCCCCACCTTCTCAGGCTGAGACTTCAGAGAGAGACGGACTGAAGGGCCAGCACAAGCTTTATACTTATTTTCATTCCTCAGACATATCGTCCAGTAACCCTTCTGAGGAGTCGGTATGATCTTTCCCTTCCTGTTGATCGACTCTCTGGCCACTCCTAAATCCCAGCCAGTCTTCCCTTTAACCTGAACCTCGTAATAAAATCTGCCTGAAGAGAAACTCTGCTTTGCTAAGACACAACAACAACTATCAAATCTCTCTGGAGTGTCTGGGAGATTCTTCTTTACATCACTATTATAAACTTGTTTTCCATCATCAGACAGGATGAGCCAGGGTTGTGCTGTATCAGGATCAAGTGTCACATCCACCTCATGCTGCTGGACTCTCTTCAGCTCGACCTTCTTCATCTGTTTCCTGAGCGTCTCCTCCAGCTGGTTCACAGCTCTCACCACAGTCCCCTCATATGAAGGTGGACAGACGCTGACTTCTGTCCAGTCCTTGGTGGGTGGAGCAGCGTTAAGGGACGTGAAGCTTTGCAGGAGGTGGAGGTGGTCTTCAGAGCGTGAGAGCTGCTCCACCTCAGAGCTTCTCTTCTCCAGCTCAGAGATTTCCTGTTCCAGCTCTTTGATGAAGCCTTCAGCCTGTTTCTCTGTCTTTCTCAGCTTCTCTTTGATCGTGTGGACGAGCTCGGCCTGA
This sequence comes from Semicossyphus pulcher, assembly GCF_022749685.1. Lineage (NCBI taxonomy): Eukaryota > Metazoa > Chordata > Actinopteri > Labriformes > Labridae > Semicossyphus > Semicossyphus pulcher. The sequence continues at coordinate 3,547,092 of NW_027211759.1, forward strand.
CTTCTCTCTACAGATTCCATCAGAGCGGTGAAGACCTGAACACCTTCTGCTATCTCTCTGTCTGCATTCTGATTACTGAGCTCCACTGAGCGTTTGATCTCTTGAATCTTCAGTCGTCTCTTCTGGATCATTTCTTGAGTTTCAGCCTCTGTCTTCCCCAGCTCGGCCTTCTTTCCTTCATATTCGTCTTCCAGAGGAACAACATCATGTGTCTTGTGGTCTAAAACTGTGCAGAGCACGCAGACACACATCTGGTCGGTCTTACAGAACAGCTCCAGCAGTTTATCGTGCTTCCCACACATCCTGCCTTCCAGGTTCTCCACAGGGTCGATCAGCTGATGTCTTTTCAGGCCTGACATTGTCAGATGAGGCTCCAGGTGAGTCTCACAGTAGGAGGCCAGACACACCAGGCAGGACTTCAGGGCCTTCAGTTTGGTTCCTGTGCAGTCGTCACAGGGAACTTCTCCTGGTTTGGACACTTGTTGCTCTGAGCTGCTGCTGCTGGCTTTCTGTTGAGCTGACTGTCTGAACTGAGCAGCCACCTCAGAGATGAAAGTGTTGACCTGCAGCTCAGGTCTGGTGTTGAAAACCTTTTGACAGTTGGGACACTGACAGGAGACATTAACATCCCAGTGTTGAGTGATGCAGGTTTTACAGAAGTTGTGTCCACATGGTGTGCTGACTGGATCAGTGAACACATCCAGACAGATGGAGCACAGGAACTGATCTTCAGTCAGCAGACAGCTGGCAGCAGACATGTCTACACTCTGAGGACGAGAAGAGTGAAAAACTGTGACTTTTTGAAACAACTGTCATTTATTTGTCTAATAAAGAGAAACTATGATGAGTGCAATGTAAGAAGAGTTGTCCTGAACTCTGTTGATATAAACGTAAATGACACTGATGGAAAAATCTTCATGTATAATCTGAAGGCTAAATCTCAATCATCTCCACCACAGAGCAGTTTGATGGTAGAAACACTGTCAGTACTATTTTTTGGTACTTGTACTTTACATATTTCTATTTGTTGCTACTTATTCTTCACCTGCACATGATTTCAGAAGGAATTTCTCTACTTTGTAATTGACATCAATGTAATACCTTGCACCAACAAGGACTGAGGATTTCAATTGTTTCCAAGAGCACAAAGTTCTTCATACATCTAGGCTCTTAACCCATTAATGTCCACAGTGGAATTTTAGGATTTCCTTCACAGCACTCAAAGTACCAGCTGAGCTGAGAACAAATCCACTGAAATGTTTCAAACCTGTCAGAGTATGAGGCCACAGCACCAGCTTTTCTTAAACGACTACTTTTAGTTGTTAGTCACAAGGGGGAGCAGGTTTTTTGATTCTTCACAAAAAAACCTCTAAACCAACAGGTTAGGAATATCACATCCTTATAATTCTTCATACACGCAGAGTCCAGACTCTTACAATTTATATTCAAAAATAACTTTGATAATGCACTGCTTTTTCTTTGTCCAGGAGTCATATTTAGCAGAAATTAGGGACCTTTTCTCTGGTATTCTATGGTGTTTCTATGTTGTCCTGTGGGGTTTACTCTATGAACAACATGACTGTTTTAATCTCAAACTCATCCAAACCAAATATCCATGTCACTTATACACACACACACACACACACACACACACACACACACACACACACACACACACACACTCTACTAATACTACTACTGCACCATTATTACACAATCCTCTGAAATCTGTACAAAAAGTAGTTTTGATTTTACTTCAAAGGAATAAAAATAGTTGGACTGGCAGTGACCAACTGAGCAACAAACAAGATAACTGAATGTGTGTGAGTGTGTGTGCGTGTGTGTGTGTGTGTGTGCATGTGTTTATGCATGTGTATGTTTGTGTGTAAATGTGTTTACTCGTGGTTGAGGCACCTCAAAGGTCTTTGGCTAATCAGACTACATTCATTCCTATGGGCCCATTAGCCATTAGCATGTATCCTTGAAATACATTGAAGTGAATGGAAGCCCTGTTGGAAACGCCTGGTTTAGAAGCTACATTTCTCTTCATTTCTTCCTAAAAGTTGATTGGAAAATATTTTTTAGGATTAATTCTTGCTTGAGTCTATCTGGTCTCTAAGTGCATGAGAGCTTTTGAACATGTGACCACAGGAACCTGTATTTACAGTCGATTTTTTGTACAAACTCAAAAAACCTCACTACCCTTGTGTCGATCAGCTAAAACAAGCATGTTACAGAAATGTCTGTATCTCAAAAGCTACAAGGAGTTAAATCAAATGCTTGGTATCATTGGATTCAGAACAACTTGAATTTCAATAATATATGCATTGATTCAGTGTAAGTTGGATATTTAGCATGACAAATGATTGTTGAACTTGTTTTTGTGAATTTTTAGCGTTTTTAACACAACTTTGTGAACCAATTAAGGCGTGATTAATATTCAAAATCAAAAATTTTAATTTTGTTTTGTGTAGCCAAATGTATTTACAGTTTCCACCGCAAATCTTGTCTATCCACCTCCAACAGAAAAAATATCTGTGGGACATTTCCTTAACCTACTAAATTTAGTTGATATTCATTAATGGTTAATTCTGCTCTCAAAGTGCAGCAGATTGATGCATTTAACACAGAAAAGAGTTCTGACGTCTCTGCATCCATGTGTTGTTTGCATTACAGTGGTTAGATATGTTGTTCATTACCAGCCTTGTTGGTCCATTTTATATTTTTATATTTTTATAATTAACAATCTCAGTTTGTACATGTTAATGACATGTCCTCTATTCACATCAAAGTCAGTCACAGAGTTCCACAAGGCTCTGTGCTCGGGACGTTTCTTTTCACCCCATATGCTTCCTATAGGTAATATCATGAGGAATAATTGTCATGCAGATGATGCTCAATTATACTGATCAATGAAGCCAGATGAAACCAATCAGCTATCTAAACTGCATGCGTTAATGATATAAAGACCTGGATGACCAGAAATGTTCTGATACTTAACTCTGAAGTTATTGTGCTCGGGCCCAAACACCTCTGAGATTCTTCCTCTCATGATATAGCTGCCCTAGATGGCATCAGCCTGGCATCCAGCACTACTGTTAGAATCCTGGGAGTTCTATTTGATCAGGATATGTCCTTCATCTCCCGAATAAAACACACTTTAAAGACAGTTTTTATTTACCTTCGCAACACAGCAAGAATCAGACACATCCAGTCTGATAACGATGCAGAAAAACACAACTCTCCCAAACACAACCTGGCATTTGTCTCCAGTAAGTATCTGCTCTATGTTGCTTTTGGTTACTAAAATGACTAAAATGATGTCTTATTATTATCTTATTATTATTATTATATATATTATTAGTCATTTATGCAGGTCTGCTGAAACACTCACTTCTTTTTAATCAAGCCTGAAGACTCACCTGTTCACAGCTGCCTTTTATTAAACTATTTTAATACATTTGTTTGAATAACTATTCTAATTATTTATATCTGCACTAGCTTTTACTTTTTATATTTTGGCTTCTGTTTTAGCTGTTTTTATTTTATCTTCACTTTGCTTTTTAATGTCTTGTTTTATTTTGTGTTTCTTTGCTTTTGTTGTTCTGTTTAAAGCATTTCAGCAACAATTGTCTTGTTGCTGAAATGTGCTCTATAAATAAACCTGCCTTGCCTTGTGAAATGCAGTGATAACTTCCAAAGCCATTTGGTTCTTGTTGATATAATCATTTCATATATCAACATTTTAATCCTTATTCAATATGGAATTGAACACAAGTTAATAAGACATGTTTAGCTTTATAAATGAAATAAACTTGTGAAAGTGTATTTCTGCTGTGAAATATTGCTACTTGTATTAAGTAAAGGAGCTGAGGCTTCCTTCCTGCTTTCTTACAGTGCAGACGCTTTGCTGCTCGCTCTCCGCTTTGCTTACATTCTTTTGCTGATATCTTCATTTCTTTTCACTCTAACTTATGGACAGTGGATCCTGGACAATTATAAATCACTGGGACTGTAATTTTTTATAGATTTTTAATAGGTCTATTGGCATATTTTAACAATTGTATGACCTACGCAGGGCTACATGACTGCGGCCTAACAACAGCACAAGCCTGTACTGCAGCACTTGGAAACGTAGCACACAGCTAGCACACAGCTAAAGCTAACTAGCTTTAGCTGCCTCCCTTCTCCATGGGCGACTATTCGCCCATGGAGATTCACCGCCTAGAAGTGAATGTGGAGGTGAACGGTCTGTGTGGGAATGACACCACTTTGGCGTTGACTCAAAACAGTGGACAAGAGCAAGCTAACACACGGCTAAGGGACACAGACAAAACTACTGAGAAACAGGGGGGCTCTGTACTGTGGAATAAATCATAGAGTGGTAGTCCTCCTTGGAACTATCTGGGGCAAAGCCCAAGAGTAAATCACATCCCTGGGAAATGGGAGGACGAATAACAGGCAGAGCACAGCACGCTGAGATATGTGATGAGACCGGCTGGCCTTCACTACCTCCCAGGCAGAGCGCCTCCTCAACCCCGGTTGTTGGTAAGACACAGCGGTGGACAGCTGCGAAAGGGAGGGTTAGCAACAAACCTCCCCAACAACCGAGTGTGGCAGCGCACAACAAATTTGCTCTACTGTTGCTGGACCCTGGATCTTCATCTGATGACCTAGATAATGTCCAGGATAAGCCCGGGCCCTGTATGCCAATAGGTTCCACAATTTCTGTCCTGATAGGTAATAGAAAAAGAAAGGCGATTGTACTGCGAAACATCTCCTCCTTGGAAAAATGCCACACTGGTAAGAGCTGAAAAAAGAGAGTGTCGGAAAGCTGAACGCAGGAGGCGAAAAACAAATCTTCAGATTCATTATGACATCTATAAAGAGAAACTTCACATTTATAATTCACAACTGAGGAATGCAAGGCAATCGTTCTTCTCTGACATCATCACCAAGAACAGTAATAACACACGCGCCTTGTTTGCCACTGTCGACAGGCTAACAAACCCTCCTGTGTCAGTAGCACCTGAACTTCATTCAGCCAGGGCCTGCAATGAATTTGCCTCCTTCTTTACAGAAAAAATACTGAAAATCAGACAAGCAGTCAGTAACTCGGTATTAGGTTCAGGTTATGTGCTGTGTTTAACTAAAACCAGTTTAAACACCATGGCACAATTTTATCTGATCAACAATAAAGACCTGGAGGACATTATACAACACCTAAAATCCTCCCACTGCTGCATGGATATTATGCCTACAGATTTTTTCCAAAAGGTCTCAAAAGTCATGGCATCAGATCTGATACAGATTGTGAACTTGTCTCTTCTCTCAGGTGTCTTCCCACAGGCCCTGAAAACAGCAGTCATCAAGCCACTGTTAAAAAAGAACAACCTAGACAACTCACTGATGAAGAACTACAGGCCTATATCCAATCTACCATTTTTAAGTAAGATAATTGAGAAGGCTGTCTTTCAACAGTTGAACCACTTTTTTACAGTGAACAACTACTTTGATGTCTTACAGCATAGATTCTCAAAGTGCGGCCCCCGGGCCAATGGCGGCCCGCAGAAACATTTCTGGCGGCCCGCAATGAATTACAGTTGTTAATTTTAATCCAACAAAGGATGAATCTCTTTAGCGGCATCTATAGGGATAAGCGGTAATTGCAGGTGTGGTTTAGACCTCACTTGACCTCACTCCCAGAGGTCCACGGTGCAATGTTTTATTTAACCACTGGGGTGCTGACGGTGTCTCCCGCATCACTCTGCCTCTGGGAAGAGACTGTGACCGCAGCTGTGACAATGGAGTCGGAGCGGGAGCCGGGCCCCTCGAGAAAAAAACGTTGTTTCGGCGAGGAAAAAAGGCGGTTTGAAGATAAGTGGACAAAGGCTTACTTTGTCGTACCTCACGGGTCGGATAAAGTCATGTGCCTGATCTGCAAGCAGGTTAATGCAATGCTCAAGGACTTCAACATAAAACGCCATTATAATACCAACCATAAAACCTACGACAAACTCACCGGCGAGGAGCGCACCAGTAAGCTTGAACAACTTAAAAGAGGCTACACTGCACAGCAGTCAGTTTTCACAAATCTGGCCAAATCCGGAGAAGCTGTGACACAGGCTAGCTACGTGGTAGCTCAAGAAATAGCCAGGCGGAGCAAGCCGTTCAGTGACAGAGAATTTGTGCGAGACTGCATTTTGAAAGTGGCCGACATTGTTTGCCCGGAGCAGAAAACAAAGGTCCGTGACATAAGTCTGTCAAATGACACAGTGACACGACGAATCGAAGATCTGGCCAACGATCTCAAAGAGCAACTGGGACAACGTGTGGAGGGCCTGGAAACGGGAGCCTTTTCTATCGCACTGGATGAAAGCACGGACATTTCCGATACAGCGCAATTGCTGATTTTCATCCGAACAGTCACGGAGAACTTTGAAATAGGCGGGGAGCTACTAAGCTTGGAGAGTATCAAAGACAGAGCAAGGGGAGTCGACATTTGTGATGCTGTGTGTCGCAGTCTCGATGCATACAATGTGAAGCTGCCGTCTATGGTCGGTGTCACGACAGATGGAGCACCGGCAATGATCGGGAGAAAGACAGGTGCAGTGTCGCTGCTCTCTGAGAAAGTGGCCAACAACGGAGGTGAGAAGCTAATCAAATATCACTGTATCATACACCAAGAAGCTCTCGCTGCCCAAACGCTTAATATGAAACATGTCATGGATATTGTTGTGAAGACAGTTAATTTCCTTAAGTCCAGAGGTCTGAATCACCGCCAATTCAAGACTTTTTTGGAGCAATCAGAGGCAGATTTTGGTGATGTCATATACTTCACTGCCGTCAGGTGGCTGAGCAGAGGTGCCACACTGAAGCGTTTTTTTAACCTGAGAAAAGAAATAAGTCAAAAGGTCAAGATGTGACACATTTAAGTGACACTAAATGGCTCTGTGACCTAGCGCTCCTTGTTGACCTGAATACTTGGCTCAGCGATCTCAATGTGAAGCTGCAGGGCCATGGGAAGCTCATTTCCACACTATTTGACAATGTCAAAGCTTTCCAGCGAAAACTTGAACTGCTGCAGGGACAGCTCAAACAGGGAGATCTAACCCATTTTCCCGCCTGCAAGGCACTCGTAGATGACACAGACACAGATGGGCGCCGCGTTTTACGTCACCTGCGTTCAGACAAGAACCATAACCTCATAAAAAAACTCAGAGAGGAATTCGACCACCGCTTCTCCGACTTCAGGGACCATGAGAAGTCATTCAACCTCTTCCAAAATCCTTTCTCATGTGTCCCTGAGGAAGAGCCTGCAGAAATGCAGTTTGAGCTCATCGACCTGCAGGAGAGCTCCGAGGCAAGAGCGGCATATCGTGACAAGAATCTCATCGAGTTCTACAAAGGACTTTCCCCTTCTACATACCCTGCACTTCGCCAGCATGCTATCAGAATGGTCTCTTTATTCGGAAGCACATACATTTGTGAGCAGACCTTCTCCACCATGGCCATCAACAAATCCAAGCTGAGATCCAGGCTGACAGATGGCCATCTACATGCTGTCCTTCGTATCGCAACGCCGGAGATGGAGCCGGACATCAGAGGAATCGTGGCCAACCGAAAACAGCACCACAAATCCCATGCCAATAAAAAAAGGTATGTTGACCATAAATAACAAATATTCTGTGTGACTTAATGACAAGCTTATTGATTACAGGCAATGATAGATATTAATGATGGTAATGATGATGACTTGTTTGGTGAGCTTCTATTTTAAAAGTCCCTCTCTCTCTCTTTCTCCCCCTCCCTCTGTGTGTGTGTGTGTGTGTGTGTGTCTGTGTGTCTGTCTGTCTCTGCAGGTTTTCCTGTGGTGCTTTAGTAGCTGGAATTGCTCCTGAATAAGGTCCATGCTGATAAGACAGGAAGCAAGGCACACTGAGACTGACTTTTTGTTCTAAATAAGTTTTTACATATATTCTGAAATGGACTGCACACAGGACTGTTATATCCCAAATTTTACTGTAGAGGGCAGAAAACCCCAGGGATTTTATGTGTATTACAATGTTTCTCAAGGTTTTCTCAAGTTTTGCCAGGTTTAGCCTCATTTATTAATTGAAATGTGTTTATTGCACATTACTGGATGCAGACCAATAAATGTGAATTGTAGAGATGCAACCTGGTCATTAAAATGATTACAAATGGGATTTTTTTCTGTGTTTTCAATTTTTTTTTCCTTCGGCGGCCCTCAGTCCAACGATGGGTTCTTAAATTGGCCCTCAGCTATCAAAACTTTGAGAACCCCTGTCTTCCAGTCAGGCTTTCGACCACACCACAGCACAGAGACGGCTCTTGTCAAAGAGATTAATGACATCAGCTTAAACACAGACAATGGTAGAGTTTCAGTCTTAGTACTACTCAATCTTAGTGCTGCATTCGACACAGTTGATTATAAGATATTACTCGACCGTCTGGAAAACTGGGTTGGACTTTCTGGCACAGTACTGAACTGGTTTGGTTCTTATTTAAAGGACAGGGACTACTTTGTGTCTATAGGTAACTTTACATCTGAGCAGACAAAGATTACATGTGGAGTTCCCCAAGGCTCCATTCTTGGGCCTCTTCTGTTTAACATCTACATGCTTCCACTGGCTCAGATTATGGAACAAAATCAGCTACCATAACTATGCAGACGACACACAGATCTACATCACAGTGTCACCAGGGGACCATGGCCCCATACAAGCACTAGTTAAATGTATTGAACAAATCAATGAGTGGATGTGCCAAAATTTTCTTCAGTTAAACAAAGACAAAACTGAGGTAGTTATTTTTGGAGCTAAGGAGGAGCGATTAAAAGTCAGCGCACAGCTTCAGTCATTCGTGTTGAAAACCACTGACCAAGCCAGAAATCTGGGTGTAGTCATGGACTCAGACCTGAACTTTCAAAGCCACATTAAAACAATCACAAAGTCGGCCTACTATCACCTCAAGAATATATCCAGGATTAAAGGACTTATGTCTCGGCAGGATCTAGAAAAACTGGTCCATGCATTTATCTTCAGTCGACTCGATTACTGTAACAGTGTCTTTACAGGTCTCCCTAAAAATCGATCAGACAACTGCAGCTGATTCAGAACGCTGCTGCTCGAGTCCTCACTAAGACCAAGAAAGTAGATCACATCACTCCAGCTCTGAGGTCTTTACACTGGCTCCCTGTCTGTCAGAGAAGAGACTTCAAAGTACTACTGCTGGTTTACAAAGCGCTGAACGGTCAAGGGCCAAAATATATTTGTGATCTCCTGACACAGTACGAACCATCCAGACCCCTCAGGTCGTCAGGGACAGGTCTGCTTTCTGTCCCCAGAGTCAGAACCAAACATGGAGAAGCAGCATTCAGTTTTTATGCTCCGTATATCTGGAACAAACTCCCAGAAACATGCAGGTCTGCTGAAACACTCACTTCTTTTAAATCAAGCCTGAAGACTCACCTGTTCACAGCTGCCTTTTATTAAACTACTTTAATACATTTATTTTAATAACTATTCTAATTATTTATATCTGCACTGTAGTTTTTACCCTTATTTTTATTTTATTTTATTTTTATATTTTAGCTTCTATTTTAGCTGTTTTTAGTTTATCTTCACTTTGCTTTTTAATGTCCTGTTTATGATGTGTTTCTTTGCTTTTGTTGTTCTGTGTAAAGCACTTTGAATTGTCTTGATGCTGAAATGTGCTATATAAATAAACTTGCCTTGCCTTGAGTACTTCTCTAAACACTGGTTAATGTTCAGCTTAAGTGGAACTTCTTGTTTGAGTGGCGTTCGTGTTTTGAATTACTGTCAGAAACACGTCAGGGAGAGTCTGCTAGTTAGCTTAAGCTAAGGCTAGCTGTGGCTGTCAATCATTAACTAGCCGGAGTGAAGTCACTGTGGTTTGGTTTTAACCTGTTTCGTAGCTCAGGTAAATCTAGGCTACGTGTGTTTTTTTCATTTAAGTTACATATCTCGACGGCACAACAGTTTTATGTCGTTTAAAACAGATGTTTAAAACAGAAGTCAGGTTCTGGTTTGAACTAAAGTCAAACTAAACATTTAGTTGGTGCATGTTTGATTCGTAGGGCTGTGTACTCACCGGTGTTTGTCAGAAAAAACTTGATGAATTCAGTTGAATTTGTCTTCAGAGAGAAACAGGGACTCGTCTCGACCGCAGCTCTGCTGTGGCTCAGACAAACTTTCACTTTCATTTCAGGACACGTGACGTTGAAGCTTCTCCTCTTTCAGTGCTGCTCCTCCTCTCACTGGAGCTCTGTAAGGGAGGGTTTAACGCCTCTTTAGGAAACACCCCGACAGAGTTTTGGTATAAGATGAGACTTATTGTTTTATTCAACTGTTACAATTACGATTACCTCAGCCTTTATCATTACTCTGCTTCTCTCGCTAATTTATTTATTTATGTATTTTTCTAATCTTCACCCTAGTCTACCACTATTATTGGCATTGTAACCATAAGTATGTGTCTGTTGTTGTAACAAGGACATATGTTGTTGTTGCTCTCTTTGCCTGTCTCTATCCTGCATCTCCTTCTATCCCATCTTGTTAAAAGGAAGTTTTTCTGCTAATGTGCCGAATATTGCTAAGTGCTACTCATGGTGATTCATGTTGGGCCTCTCTTTAAATAACATAACAAAGAGTCGGTCTAGACCTGCTCTGTCTGTAAAGTGTCTCGAGATAACTCTGGTTATGATTTGGCGCTATACAAATAAAATTTGATTTGATTTGATTTGAATTTGATTCTCAGCATTTGTACAATGAAAGAATACAGCAGCATAAAAGAACACACAGATACTCAGGAGGCAAGAAGTCATATTTAAGAACATACTTTTCTCTTTTAAAAGACAAAAACACTTTTACACATTTATCACTTTTACTTTAAAGCATGAATTATACAATGTGTGAGAGTGGAGGAGATGAACAGTTGCTGCGTTCACGTCATTTGTTTCAGAATCAGACTGCATGTCTATTAATGTCTTCATCAAAAGACTGCACATCACATTACATGACACGATGTTTTGTTTCTTTTAAAGATTATAATGACTGTTAAAGCTGCATAATGTTTGTATTGATGCAACCAGGAGCACTTCATGTCCATCCGAGTTGAAGAGAATTCAAATGGACATGGACATCATCAGAAGACGCCACCTTTGTCACAGGTTGGAAACTGAAGCTGCTCCAGGGTTTGTGCCTCTGTACAGATTCTCCCTCAGAAACACCAGCGTCTTCCTCCAGGCGTCTTCCTGAGCGTGGGAATGTGCCACCGTCTCTCCTCCCCACAGAGCGATTACTGCAAAGACAACACACAGCTGAAACACACTCCAAAACTCAGTCTGAAGTCCGGCTCATTAAGAGAGTGTCCGAGTCTGACACTGAACGCACCCTCTCTACGTAGGCGGCCTGATTCAAAGAGACTCGCTCTAGAGTGCAGCGTGTACGGAGGTTCAATCAGGTGACCGGCGTTCGGGTATGAAAGGACAGTGAGCAGGTGGCTGTTCCCGGCGCGCTCCATCATCTCCTTCATCTGGAAACAGGAAGTAGAAAAATTCCAATTAGGTCCACGATGTGTTTCATGTTTCTTTAACTGCACTCCTTAGTTATAGCGTATTGTTTTTCATATCTGTGAGGAAACTTTACAGAACACACACAAGATTTTAAGAACTAAACTTACTGTGTGATTGTAAGACAACTTTACAGAAATCAATTAAAACCATTTCAATCAGTTAAACATCCTCTAAGAGTGGATCGAGCCTGACCTCAAGAAAGCAGTGAATCTTAGAGAACTCGCAGTCTGACTTATAACCTCTCCAAAGTCCAGAAGCTTACGGGACAAATCTTAAGAGAATCTAAACATTATCATTTAAAACATTACACTTTCTGTATTGTTTGGTTTCCACTAAGGTTAGGATGATTTTTAAGGTTATATGAAGATCACTGTCTTGTTTGAGCAGGCAGCCTCAGAGACAGTATGTCGATGTGTACCTTAACATTACATTTTGGTCTGCACCTTGTTGATAATTTAGAAATTTGCACTCTTTCCTACTTTGTAGAGGATTTACTGAAGTCCAGTGTTCTCTGTTGTATACTATAGATATTGACATTTATTGATTGTTATATAAATTTAAATATCAATGATATACTGTAAAATTCGTTGTATAAGACGCACTTTTGATACTTTTTTTTTTCCATCTAAAAAGTGGGCTGCGTCCTATAAACCGGTTTGACCAATGTACCAGTATAAAATGCAGAGAGGTATGTTACTGTGTTACAATATTTTACCCAGAAGATGGCGCCAAGTGGTGCGACACACCTCCAGATGAAACTGTTTCTGGGTCCGAGCCGCTACAACGTCTCCTATTTATAAAATGCCGCAGTGCCGCTTCGTCACGAACATGCACCGTCATGATCGCCAGTGCAGCTGCCACCGTCACAACAATCAACGTGACCGCAACGGTAGCAAGATTGCAAACTCTCCAAGGTGAAAACAGATGGTGGGCTGTAATCTGTGTGTTTTAAATTGAAATAGTGTTGAAATAACTTGTATACAAGTTTTATTAATAAAAAGCTATAGAAAACCTTTTTGCCTCTGTGATACGCCCAAAAACAGACTGCGTTTTATATTCCGGTGTGACTTATAATCTGGATTTTACGGTAGTTGTCTCAGGTGTTATTTGAAAATTGTTCTTGGTTGTTGCAGCTTCTGGCTCCAGTAAAAACTTATTTTTATTTTGTTTTGAGTTTAGTGTCTTAATTTAAAGTTCTGTGACTAAAATGTTACTTTCAACTTCACCTTGTACTGACAGTGAGTGCTCATTCAACACGCTGTGTTTTCATACGATATTGGACATTAAACGTGCCAGCATTAAAAAAACAAACACTAGTCAGTGGGAGAGCTCTCCTGTGTCAAATAGTGGAAGACACATGGCAGGCAAAAAAACACAGCAGCTTTTACACCTGTAAGCTCTCTTTATTACCTGTCTTAATGTTTGCTGTGCTTGTAAAATAATAAAATACATTTGAAATGGGAAATTTATTTCTCAATGAAATTCTTACTATTTATTACTTTGAAAATAAATAAATAATAGAGTTTAAACAACCTACAGTTAACATATTTTTAGCTAAAATAATTTATAATTCCATATATTCCTGTAACTATATTTCTGTAGCGATCAGATAAGACGAAAACAACTTCTGTCATCCTGTGAGCCTGTTAATCACACAGGATGTGCTCATGTCGTTAGACTCACGTCGGTTGCAGACTCGTGGGCGGGCCAGTTCTGATCGTCCTCTCCTACAACCAGCAACAGAGGACACTGGATCCGTCCCACCTGCTCAGAGACAAACAGCAGCAGCGCTTCAGATTAGAATGTTTCTGCTTCGCCTCCAGAGTCATTTATCTGTGGATTGACCACAAATCAGTCGTAGCGAGAGGCAAATTTATTCACACATACTTCTAAAATTAAATTAAATACTAATTTAAATTCTATAACAGTTTAGTCTCTTGACAAATGCTCTAACCTTAAAGATATTATCGCGACCTTTTTCATTAAATAAATGTCTGTAAGTCTCTATCAATCGCTGAATGAGGTAACACAATGGTGACTGAGCCTATGGCCCACTGACGAAAGCATGTGCATTTGCAGTATATAGTATTATTATGTCTGTTGGTGGCGACATTCATGGAAAAAATCTCAAGCGGCGCCCAGTTAGTGACACGTTTTCCATCAGCCAGCAGTGGTTGGTCTGCCAGAGAGGGTGGGCGGAGCTAAGCGGCTGCTTTTCCGCTCTCTCTAAACAGTAATCTACTATAGCTGAACAAACAGAGAAAAGATGGATGACTACAGATACAACTTCAACAAGAAGTGAAAATCCAAAGAAACAAACTCGACGCTCAGATGAAGCAAACAGTCTGAAAAGCAAAGTGAGGAAAATCAAGAGTTAGAAACGTGACAAAGAGAGCCAGCCATAGACGTCTGGTTAAACTGGGAAGAGTGTTCTCATAATTATTGATTATTGTCAGTGGGAGGCGCTCAAGAGTGCAAACATTGAAATCTTTGAGTTTGTATCTTTAATCCAAAAGGCAACTGGACTTGGCTGAAGTTCTTTCACTTCTCACCTGACAGGCTTATTCAGTTCTAAACTGACGGGTGGACAGAGCTATAAGTATGAGCCTCTGTAGGTCATTAGATTCAAGATATTTCTTGTCACTTCGCTTATACAAATGTTGAGTCCTTGATGATCCTCAGGGACTTCCTGAGGCACCACTGGGCGTACAGCTCCCACATCCTGTGATGTGCCGGGCCGTGCGCACCACCCTCTCCAGCGCTTTACGGCCCATGCTGGTGCAGCTGCCGTACCAAGTGGTGAAGCATCCTGTCAGGAGCCAGGAGGCCAAATTTCTTTAGGCGCCTGAGGCCATACAGTCTTTGCTGGGCTTTTTTAACAACCACAGCAGTGTAGCTAGCCCATGTTAAGTCCTTGTGGATGTTTAGCCCCAGGTAGGTAACCTTAAATAAGCTACAGATTGAACATAAGTAACCAAAAACTAACCTAAAATAACTAAAACTAACCCTAACAAAGTCGCCCTCCTCCAACGGCACCAGTCCCTCTTTAGTGTGCTCATAAATGTGTAATCAAGGGTGAGTCGTTAACCTCGGCTGGTGACCCAGAAACTACCTGTAAACTACACAGCAACAAATGTTTATTGATTATTCATACATTTTAACTCCTTTCTAGTTTTGTCCTATAAAATAAAGACAAATATTTTAATCCTGCAGAATAAACATTAAACACTGTGTTGGAGCCATTTTTTGCTTGAATCTAATTATTTCTGAGAGTTTGAGAATTGTTTGATGTGAGATTTTATTTGCATAATTACTAACCTGATTTACCTTATTAAATGGCTCTTTCACTTTAAAATGACGGTCTCCTTGCTGAAGCTACAATGCATTTTAAAGGGCAGCAGGGGGAGAACATAACCTGCATGTCCATGTAGGGCAGAGTAAGGTGGAGACAGACAAACATGGGGAGACCAACGACTGTATATATAGATGGACGACGCGTCTCCATCTGCTCCCATTGTACGAAAGTGATGCCAAAATAGCCCCATGATGGGCGCTGCCATCTTGAGATGGTGACGTCATTTGGAGCCAGAGTCTGCGCAGTAGAGATCGGTGGGTTGATCATTCTTTGTGAACTTGAATAATCCTTTGCTCTTGAGCTTTTTAGCCTAAAAAACAAATGAATACATTCCACAGACAGGCTACGTGAAGCAGTGGTTAACCGGATTTGTTGTAAGAAACCAGAAAACAAATTCTGGGGAGCACCTGGTAGTTTAGCAGTTAAGACTTAAACCATGCAGCTCCACCTTCGCAGGTTTAATTCATGCTGGGATATCTTGTACCAAATACAGATAAAAATACCAGTTCACTCTGAAATGAAAAACAGTTACAACATAAGAAAAGAGCTGTTCAAGGAAAAGAAGAGAGAAAATCCAGCTTCACTCACATCCACTTTGAACGCCGGGTCAGTGGGGATGGGCAGGGGCAGATCTCGATAGATCACCTGCTGCTCCTCGGTGTAGCGAGTCTTCCCGGCGTTTCTGATAAAGTAAGAGTCAGAGGATGAACAGGAACAAAGAGACAGGACTCGAATGCAGACTGCTGAAGCACAACGGGTGCAGCTGAAGTTGTTATAATATAAACTAAGAAGATGATGAGGCAGACAAGAGCCAAAACCAGCAAAATGCAAATAATCAATGTCCCATAGACATGAGAGGGCTGCACGGTGGGGAAGTGGTTAGTGCTGGCGCCTCAGAAGGTTCCTGGCTTGAATCCCGGTTCAGACGTAGTGGCTCTTTCTGTGTGGAGTTTGCCTTTCTCCCCGTGCATGCATGGGTTCCCTCCAGGTACTCCGGCTTCTTCCCACAGTCCAAAGACATGCTCGCTAGGTTCATTGGTGACTCTAAAATTGCCCGTAGGTGTGAATGTGAGTGTGTAAGGTCGTCTGTCTCTATATGTCAGCCCTGTGATTACCAGGGTGTAACCCCGCCTCTCACCCAATGACAGCTGGGATAGGCTCCAGCCCCCCGTGTCCCTGAACAGCATCAGCGATATATAGATAATGGAGTTGGAATGAGCACTAGTGAAGGGCTGGAACGCTTGACCCGTGACGACAACAAACTGGTAGATGCAGAGAAAGTTTCTATACAGGGGAGGCAAGAATATTTATCTTGCTTTTCAACTCAGCAACAAGAGAAGAACAGATGGAGCTGTGCGCGCAAGATCTGTCGCAGTGTGCCGAGGCGGGGCTTTGACGGGGTTAACCAACAGTGAAGAGCATCAGAGAGCCAAACATGAGAGCAACAGAGTCATAAAGCAACCAGCTGGATCAACTTACTGTTTAAAAAAATTGATAATTTGTTCCAAAGATCCGTCAACTGGCTGCACGTGACATCCACCGATACACACTGCACATCTGAGCTGAGAGACCACACACACACACACATACACTTTAAATATACATTGGTTAACAGAAGAACAGCTTTTACTTTAAACACAGAAAGTTCTGAGAGATCTTCATTAAAGAAGTGGAGCTACCTTGCTAAAGTGGCAGAGTCTTACCTTCACAACTTTGGAGTAAGCAGCCATTTTGAGGGTGAAACTGGAGCCGAGAGAAAAACCCAACATGGCGATCCTGCTGCCGATGACCTGAGGATGCTGCTCCAGGACTCTATAGGCCTTCTGCAGCAGGACAACATGTCAGAAGACAAACTGTTACCGCTGCAAGACGGAGGCCAGGCAATCAACATTTTGTGATGCAAGAATAAAATATTTAAATAAATATAAATTGTAGTTTTGTGTGGATTCTATGCTTCATATAAACATAGATTGCTTTTACTATTGTACAAGATAAAGCATTGGAAATGTTTCCTTTACATGTTTGGTAGTCAAGGTGAAGGTGGCAACCAGTTTGTATTTTAGACCAAATCTAGGATGATGATTTATGCACCTAAGAGGGATCCCCCCCCCCTGTTGCTTTTCCTGAGGTTCTGCCTATTAGAGGGTTTTGTTTGTGGATTAGCAGTATCTGAACCGCGAGTGAAGGAGCGAGCGTGTTGATCATTTAAGAGATTACCTTCAGCCAATCAAAACTGCTTCAGCTGCCTAGTTACAAGTTTTTATGTCCTATACCATTTGGTTGAATTGTGGATATATAGAGCCTGATGACGCGCCGCATCACAGTGTGGTACGGCAGCTGCACTGAGGCAGACAGGAGGCTTCAGAGGGGAATTGAAATGGCTCAGAAAATTGTGGGCTGCCCTCTCCCCTCCCTGATGGACATTTACACCTCCTGCTGCCTGAAAAAGTATGGCGTTTAATTAGTGTCAAAACTTGCACGCGCACGATACGAGCGCACAAAACAGTAACCGCGAGCGGAAAACTGATCTGAGATAAATATTCATGAAGCTACACTCACAGCTCTGTTAGAATGAAATGTGTTTAGTTCCTATTTGACTCTAAAAGACGCCTCAAACGTGTCTCAGATATACTCCTACTTTTTAAGATGGATGAGACCAAAATCAAACAGCAATAGTACATCCAGACGACTTTTGTTTAACTTGTTTGTAAATGATTGAAATTAGCTGAGCTAGCTTCTTTTTTAAACAACCCAAGTGAATCTCTTCACAATCTTTTTTTTTTTTTACTGAGGCGTCTTTTAGAGTCAAATAGACACTTTACAAAGACACGCAGATCAATACAAAGACGACTGAAGGTGTTTGTCAGACTCAGAACATTTAAAACAGCACTGCAGCATATTGTGAATAGGAGATGTTGTTGCGGCTTAGACCCGGAAACAGTTTAATGTGGAAGTGTGACGTCAAGCCTTAACCACCGGATTGGTCAAACTAAACAGCCAATAATTGATTCACATTCAAATAAGCTAACCTAGCTGTTGTTACTCACGTTAAAATAAGCTAATCCAGCTGTTGTTACTCACATTAAAATAAGCTAACCTAGCTGTTGTTACTCACATTCAAATAAGCTAACCTAGCTGCTATTACCCACATTAAAATGAGCTAACCTAGCTGTTGTTACTCACATTAAAATAAGCTAACCTAGCTGTTGTTACTCACATTCAAATAAGCTAACCTAGCTGCTATTACTCACATTCAAATAAGCTAACCTAGCTGTTATTACTCACATTCAAATAAGCTAACCTAGCTGTTGTTACTCACATTCAAATAAGCTAACCTAGCTGCTATTACCCACATTAAATTGAGCTAACCTAGCAGTTATTTCTCACATTAAAATAAGCTAACCTAGCTGTTGTTAATCACATTAAAATAAGCTAATCCAGCTGTTGTTACTCACATTAAAATAAGCTAACCTAGCTGTTGTTAATCACATTAAAATAAGCTAATCCAGCTGTTGTTACTCACATTAAAATAAGCTAACCTAGCAGTTATTTCTCACATTAAATGGAAACATTTCCACTGATGGTGAAATAAGACACGATGAACGGGACCACAGGATCGAGGTTTTCTGCCTCGTCACTGTCAGAGACTGTTTTCCTTTCCATTCCCCGTCTTTAAACACCGCTGTATCCCGTACTGAGTTCTGTTTAGTGTTTACTTCACTGCCATCTTCCGTTTTGCAGATCTCTCCATCATAGCCTTCGGTTTTTGCATCTTTTAACCTTTATTGCTTTTCTCTGTGCTGTTTCGTCTCTTTTCTTTCTTTCCCGAAGTAAACAGACCAACGTCAAATTACCAGACTTCTTTCAGCAGACTGATACGTGATTACAGTTAGTCCTCCTGAGTATCCCTAGCAACGGTCTGTTCTTCATAGCAACGGCCTGTTATCAAGAAAAAGACCTTGGAATGCCGTACTTAACCAGTCAGAGTCAAGTATTTGACACAGATGTGTAATAATGTATTGTATAATAATGTAACAGTTCTTTCTCTTGGTAAAACTCCTGGTATGCATATCACTTCACAAAAACATTATAAACAAAATAACATGGAAAATTTAATACAAAGTTTTTTCTTAGTTCTATTCAAAACTTGCTTTGATATCATTTCAGAATATTTCCATGACCATCGTGATCAGGCATGCCCTGCATTGTGTGCATTGTTTTTTTGCCAAGTGCAGGGTGTTAAGAAATCTCATCGTATAAGATAACCTCCAACTCATATCTAATCTCACACCATATCAAATACCGTCTGTCAGAGAATGAACTCTGCTGCCCTGAGGGAACCTGAACGTTGATTTCAAACTGTTTGAACAAAGTCAATGAAAGCAGCAGAATCATTTGATCAAGGCTAACAGCGGCTCGAGGCGCTAAAACTCAGCTTTGTTTTGTTTTTTTACATTCCTTATTGTTCTTGAAGAATGAACTTGGATCTGAAGAAACAGTTGAAACATGTTGTGCTTTACAATGACAAAGCTGCAGCTGCTGAGCCTGGGCATCACAGAGTCAGGTTAGGATGTAAATATTAACTTTGCTTCGGCAGAAATAGTTTGTTTTGGAGTTTTGCTGCTGTGCTAGACATTGATTTGATTTTTTTTAAATAGAAAGTCATGTATTTACCTCAAAGTACTGGTCATCCACCATCTTCCCAGTTTCCATGGTGATATTTGGTGTCAGGTAGTCGAGAGTCAGGGAGGCAATGCCGTGGGATGCCAGGAGTGCTGCACGATACTCCACCAACTGCCCTCCACCTCCCCACAGGTCCAGGAGGCCGGGGAACAGTCCCAGTCCTTCAGAGGAGACAAAACACCAACATGACAATATGTTGATTTTTGATCTTAAGTTCCTGCTTTCTTTTTTTATTTTAAGTACCAGCAAGTTGCAACTAACTGAGGCAATAACTGCTTAACTTTCATGGTTAGTGGAAGTCCATAAGGTATTGTTGCTTTGAATGTCACACCTGACCTTCACCCAGAGGACACCTTTCTCTTGACTCTTCTCTGGTCATACCTGAGGGCAGGAAGAGGGTCGCAGTGAGGTCGCCCTCTGTAATCGGGACCCTGCGGACGCCTGGCGCCATGTACCAGCGTTCCACCACCACACCGGCCAGCGGCACCTGATCCGGGAAGCCCTCAGTCTGGTGACCCCGGTACACCGAGATCGTGATCTCCATGGGAGTCTGCACATTTTTCTTTTTAAGCCTGTGAGTTAATAGTCAAATAACACAAGAGCCGACTCTGATACATAGAATTATTTGGTATTGATTCGTGTAATGTAAACAGCTCTATCCTTATGGGTCTACCTGAGCCAAGGTTTGCTGCCTGGAACTGGTCTGAGGCTCCACAGGAGACCCATCTGTTCAACCCCAGAATATGTCCCACCCTGACTGGGGTCCTCTGAAACTGTAAGATAAACTGGTATAAACAAGTGTTTGTCTTTCTAAATTCTTACAAGATCTTATGATGCTTTAACTATTAATACTTTATTATGAATCCATCGATTATCATGCGCTCGTTTGGCTGTATCATGTAAGCAGTAGGTTCAGTAAGTTATTCCAGATGTCCCTGCACCCAGCGCTGTGTTCCAGCTCTTCCTCTGGGATGCCAGAGTGTTCCCTAGCAAGATGAAACATGTGCCAGCATGTTCAGGGTTTACCTCACTTCACCTTTACTATTTGGGCGCTCCCAGAAAAATAATGGAAAGCATTATTGTCTACATTATTTCTACATTTCAAACTGTAAAAACCTGTTCTGTGTGCAATTACACGATCATACAAAACCAGGGACATTTTAAATGTTTTTTTCATGTCAAACAAAAACTTGATGATTCATGTACCGTTCACAGTCCCGGTGTTGTTGGCTTTGTAGTGAGCAAACGCCTCCCAGCTGTGTCCGTCTTCACATTTGTGCAGGGCATGGATCGTCAGCTGGAAACCAGGCGGGGTGTTCTGGACCAAGATGCTGAACTTCTCGTCCACGAGCCCTCTGGGTGGCTGGACCGACAGCTTCACAAAACACTGTTTCATGTCCATCCTGAACTGAGCACAAACATGAACTGACTCGACTGTGGACGGCTCCTGAGGAGTGTTTGAGTTTGCTCTGAATCATTATCCTCTGTGGTTACGTTTTATTCTCTGGGCATTAATTAAACCCGGAAACACGTTTCCCCTTCATGCTTTAAAACAGCTAAGATATGACTCTTACACTCACTGCCTAGTTTAGTATGTGTTGATCTCTGAATATGCAAATAGCCCCCTAAATCTCCACCCAAGTCTCAAGTCCATCCCAGCTGTCATTGGGCGAGAGGCGAGGTCACACCTGGAGTGATCGCCAGTCATTCACAGGGCTGACACATAGAGACAGACAACCTTCCTCACATTCACACCTACGGGCAGTGTTTCTTTTCAAACCGAGCGAACATCAACGTGACCAGCTGACTTGGACTCAGTATTTCGCCGTGGTTTGGGGATCTAGTTCATCCTCAGGGATGCTAGCGTAGCTGTAGAACTGTCAAGTCACGTGCAGAGTTCTCCTCTGGGTGGTTGTGTCATCCGGCATGCATGATGCTCTGCTCTGTGTGTGTGTGTGTGTGTGTGTGTGTGTGTGTGTGTGTGTGTGTGTGTGTGTGTTAATCCCCTTGAGAGGTGTATGTTGTGTGCTCTTTTAGAGATAGTTTTAGAGGCATTCATTATCCACACATGTTAATGTATAAAAGTATGGAATCACTCATTACATGATAAGCACACATTTAACTGTGATGGACTTTATCTTCATGTTTGTGGCCCTTTAAAAAAAGTCCGCCCTTCTGAAAAAGACGCGAATGCACATTTGATCATTTTTGCCCCGTCTCAATCATTTACTATTATATGTATGATGCACGCATACGTGACTAATTACACGCGTGAGTTCACAATAATTCCTTTTACAAGTCTGAAGAAGAGCACGTTGGCTCAAAGCGTCACTCCTTTGTGCAGAATAAAACCCTTCATGGGAGCTTCCTGGTGTGCGGATCTTGTTATATTTTTTCACAATAATGGCACCGTCAGTTACACATGCAGACTCTTCTCAACACATGCCTAAAGGCCTGAATACTAATCTAAGTCCCTTTTGACGCTTAAAACTGCTTTTACATCCCTTAAAATCACATCTTTAAACACTTACTGTACAAGCAGCTTGAGAACAGATGCAGACCTCACAGCTGTCCTCTTCAGGTTCGGTGTCTAACACACTGATAAACATGTTTCATTATTTTCAGGACACCCCCGTGGCACTTCAGTCTCCTCCCACACTGTCAGCAGACTGTCTCGACCCAGGGTGGAGCCATGCAGTCACTGAAACTCCAGATTCTGGCTGTACTAAGAGCAACTTTGCTGCACTGGCCTGTAGATCACGTATCTTTTTCAATTAGACTCACATGTGATGGACCAGAAAAACAGTCATTATCAACAATACTTGCTGCCAAATATTTAATGGAATATCTGCAGAGGAGTACAGAGGTCTTCACTCCTGTGTCCTAAGGGTTTGAGGGGAAAAGAACTGGTTTGACAGGAGACCATGTTTAAGTAATATCACATGAGAGGGAGTGAAGTTACTGCATATCATCCCCTAGGCACAAGGCTGCAGGCTTACAGTTACACAAGCAACATTTACACAAGCAGCAAATTGTAATTATTTTTTGCTCCACCAACTCGACTACTTCCACAACTTACCAGAAACCGGACTGTTGTCGCCAAGCAACCCAAACATCCTCCTGTCGCCAAGCAACCCAAACATCCTCCTGTCGCCAAGCAACCCAAACATCCTCCTGTAGCCAAGCAACCCAAACATCCTCCTGCACTCTGTGTTTACAGGTTATCACAGATCAGCTGTCTTTTTTAATCATCAGCCAGTGAAATAAGAGTCCGTCACCAGCTTGATTAATGTAGACACGGTCTGCTGTAATGTTGTTTATCAGTGCACAACAGTTAGCTCCGACCAAGTAATCTGATTGGATAAGAGGCATTCCATGAGTGCTGATACAGAGAACAACATCACTCCACCCCAGCCGGGTGTTCTGAGTACTTATTTCCCTGGTTATTGATGAACTAAAGAGCAGCTCCAGTCAAGTTGATAGACATATAAAATGCTCTGCTTGAAATAATAAATTGTGTCTGACATGTTTTAATATGTTTAATTACCTTAAAAAATCCTCCCAATGTGTCTCCTCCTTCTCCCTCATTAAACACACCTGGATCTGCACTACCCGAAGCCCCGACAGGAGAAAGGCAGGACAGGTCAGCGAGGGCCCCTCGCCCCCCCCATTTTCAGTATCTGCACACAGGCTTGAACATGAACTCAAAAGAAAAGTTATGTGTCTCTTAACACTTACTGTGCACGCAGCTTGAGAACAGATGCCGTCTGCCAGCTGGCCGTGTGCAAAAAACTCTGATAGACGAGACTTTTATTTAGTGTCTCATGCTCAGGCTGAACCTGATGAACTTAAGTCTCCTCCCACAGCAACATCCGTCTGTTCTGGACAGAAGATGGTGCCACTGAGTTAAATGAACTCCAGATTCGGTGTGAAGTGTTGAACAAGCAACTTTGACACTGACTGGGTCTGACAGGAAAAGAGGGGGTTCACTAAGAATCATCATTTGCCCCCGCTATCTGCTCTGATATTCAGACGCAAAAACACCCATTAAGTTTCGCAGCTCGTGCAGTTCGCTCTTGTTTTGCGTCCGATAATGAAGAGGAGCTGTCAGCACCTCCACTCTCTGCTCTCCTGTATTAACTGAGCTGCACACAGGTGGATGATGAGCATGGAGAGGAGGGGGCAGCTCTTTTAACAGTTTATTGTAAAGCCCACACTCGACAGGTGTTTACTAGTTTGTAACGCAGCTTCATTCCTTGAGCGAGCCCGCAGTAGCAGCTCGTCCATATATAATCATCCTCGTCGATCATGGAGTCTTGTGCCAGGGCTGAGCCTCGCACAGCCCGGACTGAGAATATTATTAAGTGAATACTTTTTTTCATCACACAAAAGGTGGAGCTGTCGTCACGATCAGTGTAAACTCAGAGTGTGACAGCCCTTATAATACTGCGCTGCAGTTCCCACCAGCTCTCTGCAGACGGTGACATAAAAATGGCCCAAAAACAGAAGCAATATAGCCGGGACAGGAGACGTGTTTGTTTGTATTATATTTTATTTATGTAAACACATTCTATGATTGTACGTTATGACAGAATGCAGAAATGAATTGATCGCAGTCTTAGTAAATAATCCAAAGAACATTTATTCACATCTTGATTATTAA
This sequence comes from Semicossyphus pulcher, assembly GCF_022749685.1. NCBI lineage: Eukaryota > Metazoa > Chordata > Actinopteri > Labriformes > Labridae > Semicossyphus > Semicossyphus pulcher. The sequence goes on from NW_027211759.1 coordinate 3,571,410, forward strand.
TGAATCAGTTAAGATATTCATCACTCAGCTTCTCCAGCGTGAGGAAATGATGCTTCTTCCTTTGTTGATCAATATAAGCTTAAGCAATATAAAGATGTCACCTTGGACTTTAAGAAACTGGGATGGAAAACAGTTTTTACACTGAAAAATGTGCATTAAAAAAATAATTACATTAAATCACATTAAATGTACAAAACATCCTTCAAGCTTTAACTTCTTCATTTTCTCATTAGCTCATGAAGATTACTGTGTTGGTCTCCTCTCTCAAAGTAGGACCTTTCCAGGATATCATCCAGTTTTTCTTGACAATGCAGGACGGAATTTGCTCACAGCCCAAAATATTGCATATATTTATTGCTGTAAATGTCTGAAGCAAGACCACTGGTATAAATGTTCATATGCACTTCCTCTCTTGAGCGCCGGCTGCCTTTGGAAGACGAGCGGCATATCAATGAGGGGATCTGCAGCTGAACTATCGGCACACACAGCGACACGTGCTGCTGAACTACCGGCACACACGGCGACACGTGCAGCTGAACTACCGGCACACACGGCGACACGTGCAGCTGAACTACCGGCACACACAGCGACACGTGCTGCTGAACTACCGGCACACACAGCGACACGTGCTGCTGAACTACCGGCACACACAGCGACACGTGCAGCTGAACTACCGGCACACACAGCGACACGTGCTGCTGAACTACCGGCACACACTGTGGCTGTGGCTCAGTGGTAGAGTCAGTCATCTTTCAATCGGAAGGTCGGAGGTTCGATCCCAGCTCCCTCAGGCTACATGTCAAAGTGTCCTTGGGCAAGACACTGAACCCCAAAATTGCTCCAGGTGGCATAGCCAACTGGTTTGAATGTGATATCTGATTGACAGTTGGGCACTTTGCGTAGCAGCCTCTGCCATCAGTGTATGTACGTGTGTGAATGGGTGAATGTGACATGTAGTGTAAAAGCAGCTTTGAGTGGTCGCAAAGACTAGAAAAGGGCTTTATAAGTACAGTCCATTTACCATTTACTGTGTAAACGTCCCGCAGCATGCCATCAGCCACTTCTCGATCTCTGCGCTGTAGTTAAATAAACAGAACATACTCCGACCGGCAAGGGGGCGCTAGTGTTTCACTGTGGTTAGTGACATTCAGTACTTTGACAGCCCTAGAAATCCTTCCTATAAAAACAAAGAAAACAGCTCTACATTGCCTCACCCCAAACTATTTGCCCCTATTTTATTTGCCCTAATCATCAGTCTGAGGTGTTACGGTAGATTACACAGGACGAGGCTTTTATTGTTGTGGCATCTCACCTGAGGACCGAGCTGCCGCACCAAGTCAGACTTTGAAAATCAGTGTTCTAAATCGTTTCTGATTATATATTGATCTAACAGCATAATTATATTCCAGTAATTCAACCAGGAAAATTTTCGTGTCCATCATAATCAGAAGACGTCACCTTTGTTACAGGTGGGAAACCGAAGCTGCTCCGGGGTTTGTGGCTCCGTACAGATTCTCCCTCAGAAACACCAGCGTCTTCCTCCAGGCGTCCTCCTGAGCGTGGGAATGTGCCACCGTCTCTCCTCCCCACAGAGCGACCACTGCAAACACAACAGAGACGACCCCGAATCATTCAAAGATTCTCCGTCGTGTCACTGCGGCCCACCAGTCTGAGGTTGAACCTACCCTTCTGACGTGTGTCGACTGTTCTAAAGGCGCTGGCTCGAAAGTGCGGCGTGTACGGGGGCTCGATCAGATGACCTGTGTTCGGGTACGACAGGACAGTCAGCAGGTGGCTGTTCCCCGCCCGCTCCATCATCTCCTTTATCTTGAAAACAGGAAGTGAAAACATATTAGTGAGAGGATGTGTTTATTTGTCATTATTGTTTGTACTTGTTGGATACGACTGTCTTTGCAGAGCAGACACTACATTTCAAGTTACAGTAAGATGTCCTGCTGTCACGCCTCGGACGGGTCATCTCATTACTTACAGGCTTTGTAATTAATTGATCGCAATTAATTGGATATATCAAAAATGTATGTGAGAAGCACATCACATGTAGACTTACACTTCCATACTGTAATTGTTCTCTCTTCTTCACCTTATTAAAGTTTTAATTCACACTTTAATCTGATCACTTTGCTTCAGTCCCCCAACACACCTGCACCTCTGCACACAGCTGCTGGCCCCGCCCCCTCTCTCCGTCTGTCTCTGTCTGCTGTGTTGACTGTCTCCATCAGCAGTCTGTTTCATTAAGTCACAAAAGTTAAATATTTTCTCCCGCAATTCAGTTCTGACAGCTCGTGAGCCGCGTGTGCACGAGGGACGTTATTGATGACGTAGCGATCAAAACGATCGATCGTTACTAAATGACACCTGCAGCTTTAATAAGCTTTATCAACAGCGACAATCAATGCATTTACAGGAGGGACATACGGAGATACACAGTAGGATTGTTTACATCGCGTAACAGAACAGCATATGACTGTGTGCGGACAGAGAGCGTCCGATGACGGACCCTCTTTTGCCGTTAGAACACTGTGTGAGCAGTAAACTGGTCCTACTGTTGTTTATTTGGTTGCCACGACTACAAGTGTGAGTGACGTCCTGTGACTGCTGTCACTGTTTCATTGCTGGAACGACGGTTCATTTGGAAATCTCTGTCGTTTAATTGCAACTTCGGGACACGTTATAAAAATCTGAAGCAGTGGCGGCAATTATTTAGCAAATTTTTCTTTATTTTTTTGGCTTTATTTGACAGGACAGCTGAAGACAGACAGAAAGTGTGAGCGGGGGATGACATGCACCAAATGACCGACAGACCGGGAGTCGAACCTGCGATCAGTGCAACGAGGACTGTAGCCTCTGTACATGGGGCGCCCGCTCTACCAACTGAGCTAAACCAGCGCCCCATTTTGCTAAACGTATGTAGCGGAAACACTGGTTCACTAATTCATCATAAACTTTTGTTCAACTTGGGACAGCTTACACATGCACACACACGTCAGTGTCGTAAGGGCGACACACAAACAGAAGGGATTGCTGGTGGGTGCTAACACCCAATGAAACACCTGCACCTTCTGCTCAGAGGTATAAATATCAGAGCTCTAACATTAGTCATTCTCTCTGTCTTTAGCTTATAGGTGGAAGACTTGGGAAACTGACTGTGTAATCACTGAAACCATAAAAGGAAGTAGTAACTCATATAGGCACACAGACATACTTGAGCGTTCAGAAAAGAAAATAATCAGAGAAACAGAAAAATCTTCTATTATTTTCCCAAAGAAGGGCCTCGTTCTCTCCCTGGTGAGCATGCGACCCTCCCAGCATTCTCCCTCGACAATTGAGGTTGTTCATGAGTGACGGTGAAGCTGCACACATTAAAGGGACAGGACCCGAGATCAGGCCTGGGTGTGTCGCGCCCCCGGTGATCTCCTGACAAATATACATTATCAAACAACTCACGTCCATTGCAGACTCATGGGCGGGCCAGTTCTGGTCGTCCTCACCGACGAGCAGCATCAGAGGACACTGGATTCGTCCCATCTGCTCGGAGACAAAGGACAGCTCATCTACTAACACCGTGCATCTCAAACAGAATTCCTTTCTGTCACAAAAGGCTGGAGCCTCTCCCAGCTGTCATTGGTTGAGAGGCGGGGTTACACCTGGACACCTGACACACAGAGACAGGCAACCTTTCACACTCACATTCACACCAACAGGCAATTTAGAGTCACCAATGAACCTCACGAGCATGTCTTTGGACGGAGGGAGGAAGTCGGAGCACCCGGTAGAGATGGCAGTTATCGGTCGCTGCAGTGATCCGGAGCTTCTGCAAGAATCGTTCCTTACACTCGTTCACCGAGTCGTCCGGTGACACTTCCGGTTTTCCCGTAATGACATAGAAACAACTCGCTCACTCCTTCCTCACTCTCGCTCGTTCATGAACGATGATGGCTCCCGTTGCATTCACTGCTCTTCTCGTAACATCATCACAATAGAACAGTTACTTGGCCCGACTCGTCCATTTCTAAACCTGCTGACGTTAAAATGTCTTCAGAAATAAACATCATTTAGTTTGTGTTCATCTGTTAGCGGTTTAACGCCGCCCCACTTTCGTTCCTAATCGGGTCGTATTGGTCAGGAGGACCATTCTCGTTCAGTGGACGAGTGAGTGAGTGAGAGAGAGAGATACGTTCAGTAGTCCTCTGAACCGATGACATTGTCGTTTGATGAATACAGCCCTCCTCCGAAAGGCTATCGGCGCATGCTAACATCAGTCAGTCTGGTCTCCTTAAAGGAAGATGGAAGGGATTGGGAAGCTGCGAGCAGAGCAGAGTGAACGGCAGGAACGAATCAATGCAACTGAATGGATCTTTCCGTTCACTAAAAAGAGTAGTTCTTTTTGAACGAATCGTTCACGACTGAAACATCTCTCGTACCCGGAGAGAACCCACGCACGCACGGGGAGAACATGCAAACTCCACACAGAAAAACAAACAAAAGGTTTGAACCATTTTTAAAGACATCGACATACTGAACCCGCAGTGACTGCCACTGGACAATAACTGTTTAGAAGAGTAAACAAACAGTGAAATGATGGGTAAACTACAGGAGTGGCTGCAACATTTCTTTTTCTACTTTATAAGGAAACAGAGAAATTCTCTGCTGGCACTCACGTCAACTTTGAAAGCGGGGTCAGTGGGGATGGGCAGCAGCAGGTCTCGCCAGATCGCCTGGTTCTCCTCGTTGAAGCGAGTCTTTCCAGCGTTTCTGATTGGATGAAAGAATCTTGCTGAACTTGAACTGGTCACGACTCAACTCGGACTTGAATTATGGTGGACTCATTGGCCTGAACCAGAAATCAGACTTTCATGTGTTTGTAACAGAGTTTAAGTCAACTTACTTGTTAAAATATTCCAGTGTTTCTTTCACATTTCCATCGATCGGCTGCACATGACTTCCACTGACACACAATGCACACCGGAGCTGGAAACACAACAAACGTCAGGATGTATTTTAATCACCAGGCAGGAAACAAGGTGCAACACAAAGCAGAGAAACTGTCCTAAACTTGTCCTACCTTAATAACTTCGGAGTAAGCCGCCATTTTGAAGGTCATAGAGGTGCCAAAGGACAGACCCAACATGGCGATCCTGCTGCCGAGGACCTGAGGATGCTGCACCAGGACGTTATAGGCTTTCTGCAGGATAACAGAAGTCAGGCTTTCAACATTTTGTGACAAATAAGGAAAGAATAAAATAGAAAATTTACTTAACATCAGGAAACACAAAAGCCCCTTTTACACTGCCAGTTCAAGGCGGTTTGGTATGCCTCTTGATCTATGTAACACGCACGGAGGCTGAATGGTGGCGTGAAGTCGTTCTGCCTCTGAGGGAGTAACAGAGGCGAAAAAATGCGTCTGTGTAAAGGACAAAGGCGGCATGGCGGTGGAGCTTCGTTACGGTGCTGCTGCAGAGTTGCAGTGTAAAAAGGGCTAAAGAGAATCTGTATGCGTGTGTGACAAACTGACAGAATGAGTGTTGCTTTAAATGTGACTGAACCTCGGACCCAGACTTTAATGTGTTTATTGATACAAAAACACACCCACAGATAACAAACACACATCCTGGTATCGACTGTCACCAACACCTGCATAAGTCTCAACATGATCCGAAAGAATTTCGCTCTCTGTCTCACGGTGGACAGAAATGATTTGAGCCTGTTTTCAAAATGTGTTCTGGTGGACCTCTGGGATCTAAAGTGCAATCTATACAGTCATGGCCAAAAATATTGGCACCCCTGCACTTCTGTCAGATAATGCACCACTTCTCCCAGAAAATTGTTGCAATTACAAATGCTTTGGTATTCACATGTTTATTTCTTTTGTTTGCATTGGAACAACACAAAAAAGCAGAGAAAAAAAGTCAAATCTGACATAATTCTACACAGAACTCCAAAAATGGACTGGACAAAATTATTGGCACCCTCAACTTAATATTTGGTAGCACACCCTTTGGAAAAAATAACTGAAATCAATCGCTTCCTATAACCATCAGTGAGTTTCTTACACCTCTCTACTGGAATTTTGGACCACTCTTCTTTTGCCAACTGCTCCAGGTCTCTCAGACTTGAAGGGTGCCTTCTCCCAGCTGCTGTTTTGAGATCTCTCCACAGGTGTTCTATGGGATTTAGATCTGGACTCATTGCTGGCCACTTCAGAACTCTCCAGCGCTTTGTCTTAAACCATTCCTGGGTGCTTTTTGAAGTATGCTTTGGGTCATTGTCCTGCTGGAAGACCCATGACCTCTGACGGAGACCCAGCTTTCTGACACTGGGCCCTACATTGCGACCCAAAATTCTTTGGTAGTCTTCAGATTTCATGATGCCATACACACAGTCAAGGCATCCGGTGCCAGAAGCAGCAAAACAACCCCAAAACATCTGTGAACCTCCACCATGTTTGACCGTAGGGATCGTGTTCTTTTCTTTGAAGGCCTCATTTTGTTTTCTGTAAACAGTGCAATGCTGTGCTTTACCAAAAAGCTCTACTTTGGTCTCATCTGTCCACAGAACGTTCTCCCAGAAGGATTTTGGCTTCCTCGGGTAAGTTTAGGCAAACTCCTGTCTGGCTTTTTTATGTTTCTGTGTCAGCAGTGGGGTCCTCCTGGGCCTCCTGCCATAGCGTCCCATTTCATTCAGATGGCGACGGATAGTGCGAGCTGACACTGTTGTACCCTGTGTCTGCAGGTCAGCTTGAATTTGTTTGGATGTTGACTGAGGTTCTTTATCCACCATTCAAACAATCCTTCGTTGCGATCTTTTATCAATTTTTCTCTTCCGTCCACGTCCAGGGAGGTTAGCTACAGTACCATGGGCTGTAAACGTCTTGATGACATGGCGCACAGTGGACACAGGAACATTAAGAGCTCTGGAGATGGACTTGTAGCCTTGAGATTGTCCATGCTTTTCCACAATTCTGGTTCTCAAATCCTCGGACAATTCTTTGCTCTCTCTTTTCTCCATGCTCAGTGTGGTACACACAGACACACAACACAAAGGTTTAGTCAACTTTTCTCCATTTTAACTGGCTGCAAATGTGATTTCTATATTGCCAGCACCTGTTACTTGCCACAGGTGAGTTTACAAGCAAATTAAAGGAGCATCACATGCTTGAAATACAATTATTTCTTAAAATTTTGAAAAGGTGCCAATCATTTTGTCCAATCCATTTTTGGAGTTCTGTGAAGAATTATATCAGATTTGACTTTTTTTCTCTGCTTTTTTGTGTTGTTCCAATGCAAACAAAAGGAATAAACATGTGAATACCAAAGCATTTGTAATTGCAACAATTTTCTGGGAGAAGTGGTGCATTATCAGACAGAAGTGCAGGGGTGCCAATATTTTTGGCCATGACTGTAACTTGATAGGTAAAGTTGCACCTTTTAAAACTTGGAGGATTTGACATTTCACCAAACTCAAAGAATGTTGCTTCGTCTGGCAAGAAGGTCTCGAAACATAGAGGACAACTTCTGTAGTGCAAAAACCTACATACACAAGAGGAAGAGGGTTTGGTCGTGTTTACGGTATTTACAGAGAGCGTGGATTGGCCTTGGGTTCAGTGAGGACGTATACATAAAAAACAGGGTGAAATTAAACAAAGACAATAAATAATCAGGATCAGGATTTTGACCAGAATACGTCTTTAAGGACAGCTCTGTTGTACCCCGTTAACACTGCAGAAACAAAAGGCAGAAAGATATCGACATATACTGCTGCTTCTGTAAGAACAAGATAAAGGATCATATTCCTCCCTGAATGGTCAGGCACCAACGTCGGCTTGAAGAATTCAGGCTTCCTTTCTGTGCCAAGACTTTCATCACGTACTACGGGAGTAACAGCCTTCAATTATCAGGCTCCTCCACGTCTTTCAGATTTGGTCCGAGAGGCAGACACCCTTTTTTTTTTATGGAGTAGGATTACATCTTTCCTTTTAGATAAAGCTGAACCTTCTGGCTCCATATAAAGAACAATGATTGATTGATTCAAGTGAAATGGCTTATTTATGGCTGTGGTTACACGGTTACGAGTGAGCACTGACAGAGCTATATCAACACTTTGTTTTTAGGGCTGTATCAGCCGAGAGAACCATCCGGCTGAACCCATCGTAATCCTGCGAGGAGGAAAACCCTCTTTGTAGTTTGGCTTGCACCTGATGCTTAATCCCACCACATGTACCTCTGTGACGGAGGCAGACAGGGTCCAGCTTTTTACAAACTCCTTGATAAGTTTTCTGAATGAACGTTGATTTGATTCATTCGCTTATAGACACTCACTTCAAAGTAGTCATTTTCAATCATCTTTCCGGTTTCCATGGTGATTTTAGGTGTCAGGTAGTCGAGGGCCAGAGAGGCGATGCCGTGAGAGGCCAGCAGTGATGCACGGTACTCCACCAACTGCCCTCCACCCCCCCACAGGTCCAGGAGGCCGGGGAAAGGTCCCGGTCCTTCAGAGGAGACAGAAACACGATGGTATTGTATGTTTCTGACGTTCCTACAACTCTGGCATTAAAAATATAGATAATACTGGCAGGTTCTGAATGTCACACCTTCCTCCAGACTCTTCTCTGGTCATACCTGAGGGCAGGAAGAGGGTCGCAGTGAGGCCGTCCTCTGTGATCGGGACCCTGCGGACGCCTGGCGCCATGTACCAGCGCTCCACCACCACACCGGCCAGCGGCACCTGGTCCAGGAAGCCCTCAGTCTGGTGACCCCGGTACACCGAGATCGTGAACTCCATGGGAGTCTGGACATTCATCTTCCTCATCCTGAGGGACAAAGATCGAACTCTGAGACTGATAACCGATTCATTAATGATTGGTAGCATCTGAACAGCTCTATCCTTATGGGCCTACCTGAGCCAAGGTTTGCTGCCTGGAACTGGTCTGAGACTCCACAGGAGACCCATCTGTTCAACCCCAGAATATGTCCCTCCCAGACTGGGGTCCTCTGAAACTGTAGAGTTAAAGGCATGACAATAATTACCAATTTTTGACGTTCAAAATTTGACGTCAGCAACTCACAATCTTTTCAATACCTGCAATCATGTACATTTGATTTTCCTGACTTTTCTAGGTCTAGGTTTTGAACCATGTACCGTTCACAGTCCCGGTGTTGTTGGCGGTGTAGTGAGCAAACGCCTCCCAGCTGTGTCCGTCCTCACTCAGATGGAGGGCGTGGACGGTCAGCTGGAAACCAGGCGGGGTGTTCTGGACCAAGATGCTGAACTTCTCATCTACAAGTCCTCTGGACGGCTGGACTGACAGCTTCACACAACACTGTTTCTTCTCCATCATTCACTAATGAATTCCTGAAAAGATAAACCAAATCTATATGACTGGACAGATAGCACTCTACAGAAGACAGGAAATGTTTCCTCCTAATGATGGAAGATGGTGTCACACCTCCCACATGAATGTCTGGCCAAAAAGGCAGTCGATGTGCAGTGGAAAAGGCAATGCATAGTAAAACTCCAGAGGGACATCAGGCGATAATTCAAGTTGATTCAAATTGGTTGAGGTGGAAACATTTTAAATAGGGATGCACGATATTATCGGCACGTTATCGGCATCGGCAGGTCTGTCATTTTTCTGCCGATGTTCCGGCAATAACACAACGCTTTCATTTTGCCTGAATGCTCAATGATTCCCTAAAAAAAGCAAGGTTGATTTCATTTTTGTATTTGTTCTGTGCAACAGGTAGAATTTGCCCTAGTTGTGGCTATAGTCAGGATTGTCTCAGGGAGAGCATCATCCAAGCCTGTCTAAGTTGTATGAATATTAGTTTTATTTAAAAGAAAATGTTACAAATAAATATGGCATTTTGTACATAACCTAAGTGAAAGTAGTTTTCTTAAAGAGTAGGCATGAAATCAATTCCACTACAGGGGAGACTTGATGTTCTCAGCAAATAGGAAAAACACGTGCCTAATATATCGGTATCGAAATCAGCAATCATCAAAAAGGGTTGAAAATATCAGCATATCGGATATCAGCAGAAAATCTAAAATCGTGCATCACTCATTTTAAATGCATTTTATGCTGCTGGGTAGTATATATAGGCCTAAAACAATGTATGGCACTTTATAAAGTGATCATAAGTTAGAATAATGTATGCAAAATCTCAGCGTACATCTAAACATTAGGCGCATTCGTTTTCAGACAAATATAGAGGATTTAAAAGTAAAATATTTCATCTTGAACTGTAGCGGAAATTAAGTATAAAGTAACCTAAAAATGTAAAAACTCAAGAGTACCTCAGAGTTGACTAAACGTAACCCGTAAATCTCCACCACAGAAGACTCGGTGATTTGCACAAACAGAGCTGTCGTCTTCAAGTTCGTCGTGTGAACCTCCGTGTGTTTCTCTTGTCACAGAATCCGGAAACAAACACCTTTCACTCATATAAAACTCCACCACAGAAAGGTGACCGTCAAGCGAGCTTCATTAAGTGTAAAGTTCAGCCTCACGGGTGGAGCGTCACTCTTCTTTCAGAGAAACATAACGGTTATTGGACACAAGATGGCGGTATCGAGTCACCGAAACTCCCCATTCTGTCTGTTTGTACGTCTTGGGGTGAACTTTTTGTGGGGAAAAATGAAGCATTTCGCGGTCTTTACATGAGATTTTGTCAATGTAAAACAGCATGTCAATTAATACACGATTTACACTTTATAATAATTCTTCGTCAGCATGGAGAAGCCGTTCGGCGGAGTGTGCGGCCATGGTTATTTTTCCTTCTTCTTCTTCTTCTTCTACTGTGTTTGCCGCACCTTCCTCTTCTTCTACTGCTTTTCTCAAGTTTAACCGGCGGATAACAAACAGCTCAACTGTGCATACCGCCACCTACTGTACATGAGCGTATATAGGATCACAATATTACAAGTCTTTCCGGGGTTTTCATTCATACTATGCTATTATAACAAATCTTTAATAATAATGTGTTAATTATTTTTTCTAACTCCACACATGTTACTGTACTTTTTCCCGGCACAGACAAAGAGTCATTTAAGTCATGCCGTGATAATTGCTGACTTTGTCATCCTTTTTTAATATCTAGTACTCGACTTTGACTTGTATTTGTTTTTTTTTCATATTTTCTTTCCATTACCAAAATAATCCTATCGCCTGTCACTGTGTTACTTACAGTTGGAATTGATACAAAAACGTAGAAGAGAATTAATAAACTAGACAATAGTTAATTAATAAAAAATAATATTTAGTGAGAAAAATAACCGAAAATAAAATAAAAAAATGTGAGTATAAATCTAGATAAATTATAAATGTATGATATGAATAAATAAATATATGATGCTGATGGAAATGAAAGCACTGTCAGCCTCATGTCTCCAGACGAACCCACACGCCCTCTGACCTTTGACTTCTGTAAAGAATGGGGAGTTGGAATGGGGGCGGGGCTCGCTGTTAGCCAACTGATTGCACAACAACAACAACAAAATGCAGTCTTTTGGTTGTTAGTCGGCACTGAAACATCTGTCCCTTGGGGGCCCCTGACTTTTTTAATCTAATATATCTATAATTAATCTTATTTCTTTCACTTTTTAAACAAATGAATCTCCGGCCTTTTTCTCACTGTAACTCAAATATACTGAATGTATCACTGAGGTTCATCTACAATCTGTTAAGCTTAAACCTTTCCTAACTGAGTAAAATAAGCCTATGAATACAAAATGATAACATAACCCTATTAAGGAGGAATCTTAGAAGTTTTGTGTTCTTCTCTACACTTATTTACACTGTACAACACAAAGACAAAACTGTTGGCTGACTTTGTACCACAACAAATCTGAGGACTTACCTGTAAGGTAGCCTTTCAAATGAGGCAGTGAAGGCACTAAAAAGTGGAGCAAACTCAACAAAGGAAAGTTGTCTGGATGTTTAAACAAGACAAAAACTTTAAATGACACCACTGGGGAGTACGTTCCAGCAACACACAGTCTGACCACAGATAAATGGACATAGCCAGCGATTATGAAGCAGTCCAAGCCTATTGTATCTCAGACTATGTACTGTGGTAGGCTAAGTGTGTATGCTATACTATCATATGCTTTATGCTATGCTATATGCTGCTTTGAAATACATTTAAACTTATTTGAGAAAGTGAAAGCCTCACTGTTTCTGGGCCGGACTCCCTCGTAAATATATCACTCTTTATTACCCCATTTACGCCTGGTATTAAAATGCGACCTGTATTCGGAGTCATTATCTGGATAACAACTGCTACTGGAAACTGCTAGCCTAGCTACAACATAAAAAGATAACAAATATACCTTAAAACCCACTGTATCAAACAAGATGCAGCAGCAACATTTTGTTAGTAAAAACTAAACTAGTTAAAGAGTCAGAAACGGGAGGATTTACTGTTTTGGATAATAAGCTGCTTGCTTGCTAACTAGCTTGCTAACTATGCGTTTATTCTCCATTTCTGCTGAACCAGATGCTCCTCTATCACAGAGATAAATGTGCTCTGTGTCTCTGAAGATGATCCTGATTTATTTCTCGCTCTGATGATGAATGACTCGCTCTGATGATGAATGACTCTTAGCTACCAGCGGCCTCCTGGATGCTACGTCGCTAATCATGCTAATAACAACTCAATGTGCGAAAAACATATTGAGACTAGTTACGAGGTCAAAGGTCGGCTGTCTCCGGTCTGGTGAGAAATGTCTTGAGCCACGCCTCATCGCCGCCTCACCGGCTGTCCACACACACGCACACACACTTTAAATCATTGACAACAGAGACTGGTTAAGGGAAGCAGACTGAAACGCTCAGCTGCTTTCAAATTTATTCACTCATTTAATATTCATGGGTGCAACATATCATTGTCTCCTTATTCTGACGGGGGAGGATGGGGTGAGTTAGGTTTTGGGGTGGGGTGGGGTCTCATTCAAAGACACAAAGGAGGGGACACATGTTCAGGACTGAGGCTGCCTGTTTGTTTTCATTATGTTTGACTCATTTGAGAACTTCAATTTAAATAAAGTGTTTAAAAGTGAAACTCAAAGATTATTTTAGGGTTTTAGGACATTATCTATTAGACATGGTTGCATGTTTTAGACAAATGAGTCATTCAAAGCAGCCACACCACTGATCCTTTGAAATCAACAGACACAAACTCAGATGCGCAATTATATACAGCTACACAAACTAAATTACATTCACCTCCATTTTATTGGGATGGAAACAAAAGTAGAAAGTTAACTCAAACACAAATTAAAAAACTAAGAAAATGTATGATAATGTATTTTCTGTTTCACAAAGGAGGATGGGGTTCGCTTTAAAGTTGAAATAATAACACACAATTAAACATCTAAGAGTAGATAACAAAACCACCTAAGCAGAAAAAACTTGGCAAACTTGCCCAACAAACTGTTTGTCTCTTTGGCAGTGATGAAAGATTAGCTACTGATGTAGCTACTGTCGACTTCCTAAGTACATTTTTGAGGTAATTTAACTTAGAGGGAAAAAAAGTGCTTTGCTTTGAATGAGTGCTTCTTAAGGTTAACAGGGTTAATACGTTTTATTTTTATGTAATGATTTATTTACATTTTATCAACCAACCCTAACGTAGTGCTTATTACAAGTAGAAGCTACAAAAAGCATAGTTAACTGTTAATAAGTGCATAATAAATGATTTATTAACCTTAGTAAGGCACAGTTCTCGCTTTAGATCCAGTAGCTGCAAATAAAACAGAATTAACTGACATAGTTAACTGTTAATTACTGCATAATAAAGTATGTATTAATCTTAATAAAGCAACTGTAAAGCTTAACGATGTTGGGTAAGACTTGATGAATTAGTTTGTAATGCTATTATAATTGTAAGAATTATTTTCTTATACAATTATAAGAAACGTATAAATCTTTTATTAAGGCTCTTAAGCTGTCTATAAATTGTTAACAAGTTTCTGCAAGTGCTTATAAATGTCTTAAAACCTAACAATAAACATGATTATGATGATATTAACTTATATAGTCTTATTAACATATATCAAATGTTAATAAACATCATATACGGACTTATAAGGGTCTTATTACCTATTAACTAACGCTTACAAGGACCTTAATATAAAGCGTTACCAAAGTGCTTTTTATTTTATCTACATTTATTTGCTAACTTAAGACGAATTCAGATTAAAAATAACAAATATAATCCACTAATAGATGATGATTTGTTGATATAGTTCAAGAAAAAAATGTAATTGATTATCTGGAATAATTTACAAGCTACGGAGAAGCCTAAAATAATGTTTACATAAATGTGATGAACTCATTAATGCTTCAATAATTATAATCAAACTTTACTAAATAATATACATCTATCTGTAAAGGGCAATTCTGAATAATGATTACTTTTATTTAAGTATATTAAAAGAGTTCTTCTTCCACCACTGCTCTTTGGTGTCCATGTGTAACAGCATCACAGTCCTGCAGTAATGACCTGCATTTCCTGTTCTGACCGGCAGGGGGCAGCAGGAGAGGCTTGTCTCATTGCTTCAGTGTCGAGGTCAGCAGGTTCAGGCGGCTCTGTCGTCTCCTTTTGTCTCTCCTTCACGCTGATTTTTAACCGTCTTCATCCATCTTTTTTTTTTTAACATGACGAGTTTCAGAAGAAACGTAAACGCTGCAGCAGTAATGAGATTTAAACAGTTTGACTTTTGATACACTGATTCCTTGAACTGTGTGTGTTTCTCTTTAAGAGCAATGAGAGGACAGCTTGATGCTGAAGCAGCAGAGAGGTGAACTGAGGACACGCTGGTTCTGAGTCCAAATTCACACATACACACAGAAATATTCAGCAGACACAGAGGAGCTGCAGGGGTTTTTCAATGGTCAACGTCACAGCATGAGCACGTACAGTATTAACTCTATCTCAGAGAGAGCAAAGAAAAAGGAAAGAAGGAGGGAGAAAGAAGAGGCAGGAGGAGGAGAGAGATGGTGGGTCTTTGTCTAAAATTCACTTTTTAAGAGCTTTTTCTTAAAATGCACATAAAACAAACAGAAATGAAAGTTACATCCATCTATTCATGTCATTTTCTGCACAAAGTCAATAAAATATATATAACCTTTTGACACCTCTCCTGCAAAGACAGACAGCAGAGCAATCCAACTGTCATCGCTGATCCTCCTTAATACCACGTTTGTTTAAAGAAGACCAACTTTATGTTCCCTCACTCTGCACTCTATAAATAGGCTCTTTTTCCCACTGAGAGAGAGAGTGTGAGTGAGAGAGAGAGACGACCATTTACGGCCTGAAAGTCTGAATCAGGAGACAACACTCGTCTTTGTGTCAGAGGCTGTCAAGAGGAGACGTTTGTGGGGGGTGGGTAGTATCTCCTGATGGATTAGCCTCTTTACTTCTAATACATGATGTACAGAGCAGAGAAAATCCCCCTTCTTATAAAACTACAGAGAGAGCCAGAGAAGCAGCTCATCTGCAGAAAGCAGTGAGTTCACAATTCTGTTTCATTCTATAAAATTCAATCATGTGTAAAATCAGAGGAAAATATTTTCTTTAAATCACAGAAAGATTTTAGTTGATTTCTCTCTGAACATACATTTTAAACAGTGTATAGTCTGTCTCAGAGGTCAAAGGTCAATAGAGGGGGAGCTCAGCTTCAGGGGGTATTGAAGGACTTCTTGACTTTAGTTAGAATGCTTAACCCTGATTAAACACACACACACACACACTTTCTTTCCTTTACTCTAATTTTACTAAACCAAATCCTTTAGTTTTCTATCTTCAAAAATACACTAATAACAATAACAATAATTAAAGTTTTTTGAGCCTTTTGAGTTGTAGTTTTTAATAACTTCTCCTCTGTATACTGGATCAATTTAAGGTGGATCGGATGAAAGCCCGGGGAGGAGTTTGTTAAAGTACAACTCCTCAAAACACGCTGTTTTTTGACCAAAAAAATTGACTTCCTGTTGGTTTTACAATATGGGTCCAAGAGGCTTTTTTGTAGGTCTTAACATCGTACATATCTGTATGAAATTCAAGAAAATCTAGTTTTAACGTGCTATGGGGCTGAATTTTTGAAAAACTGGAGCTGAGCCGTTTAGCCACGCCCACTAACAACACCTAAATTAATCTTCCCTTTTCCCCCCCGGGGACATGTGTCAGTGTCGTAGCTGTACTTCGTAGCTTCCTGTTGGGTTGTAGGTACGGGTTTAAGGCGTTTTTTATGGCCTGACGTTGTTAATATGCAAACCAAATTTCATCATGTAGGTGAAAGTAACCTCCACTTTTTGAAAATGTCAAGGTGGTGCTATTAAGCCAATTTGCCGCGCCTGTTTAAATCCCATAAAATGTAACGTTTTTGATGAGCATGCAAAGTTCCCTGAGGTTTTGTGCATGGTGGCCCCCTTAAGTGGTCTGCAAAGAATAATAATAATCCCAACAAACACCAAAGGGTCCTCACGCCCGTTGGTGCTCATGCCCTAGTAATATTAAAAATGCAATTAAATAATTTAATGTAATTTAAAGATAGTACGCTATCATTAATGGATAATCTACACGTTTTAAGTGGTTTCAAGGGAATAAAATCCATCAAATACTTTAAATAACATGAAAGTCTTGATTCATATTTTTACCCTTTAAAATCCCTGAAAACAAACTGATAATCTGTAAAAAAGAATTAAAAAACTTGATATATGTCAGACCTTCAAGTGATCCGTTTATATATACTGTTTTAGGAGATGGAACAGAGAGCAAACTTCTTAGTGTGCTCATTAAAGGGGAAGTCATGAACCTCTTTAAAACCTACATAATTAAAGGCTCTGGGATTTTAAAGGGGTTGCCTTAACTTGTCAGAGCTCCCTGTATCTCTTTAACATCTAAAACACTTTAAACAGTTAAGGATTAGATTTGTTTTATTTTTAATTAAAGGGAAATTATTATATTTAATATTTTACTACTCACTATTAAAGTATTTGTTGTAGTGTTGGTTGTAAGTGAATGATTAATGATACTTTAATGGGTTCTTGTCTCACACTGACAGCAGCACAGTGAGAGGTCGAGCTCCACTGAATGCCTCACATGTCAGGGTTAAAAACCCGGGTCGCCCGGGGGTCAACGGCACCACGGCAGTGATGACATCACCATTTCAAACCATCAGTCAGAGTATGTGTGTGTGTTTGTGTGTGTGTAAAGGCTGTATTTAGACTGACCTAGTTCCTCTGCAGAGCTGGTTGGATGAAAACACTCTGCATGTAAACACATAAAGCCCGTCACCTCGCTGACCTCAGCCTGACGACACATATACGTTAGCGTGTTAGCAGCCCGTGTTCGTCTTTGGTTTTTAAAACGTGTTATTTGTCAGTTTGGACAGAAGACACAAACGTTACTTTCTCACTTCCTGCTCTGAGGCTGGACGTCTCTGTCAGCTTCTGGAGGCTTCAGAGCTCTAAACTGATCCATCTTTAGAGACACATGACCTTTGTGGAGCTTATTTATATTGTTTATAGTCTAATAACATTATCAAGATGGATGCTCTGCTATTGTACTGACTGCTTTCAGTGGGATAAATATATCTGCTTTACTTGTTCCTCCTTTGAACGACTCACCGCTGTCTGTCTTTGAGTGTTGCTTCATATGATATATCATTTAATACTTATATCTGTAAAAAGTAGCATATTTAGTGTGTTACCTGTGTCGATCCAGTTGTCCTGTTACAGTGTATGTTTATCTGTGTCTGTACACTCAGAGTAATGTTAACTGAAATTCCTTGTATGTGTTCACTTGGCCAGTAAAGCTGATTCTGATTGACACAGTGTCTGAATGTGTAAAATCAGTTGCTACCCTAATGTTATGCAAATCTCAAAAACACTTAATTTATTGTTTGACTGTTGTTTAAGAAGTATTCAGATCATTCACTGTCAAAGATCTGAACACCTCTTACTTCATATTAAGTGCCGCCATCCTTGTCCACAGTCTCGTCACTTCCCGTGTGGATTGCTGTAACTCCCTCTTCTTCTACCTCCCTCACAAATCCATCCATAAACTTCAACTGGTCCAGAATTCAGCTGCCCGTATCATTACTCGAACCCCCTCCATCCACCACATCGCTCCTGTCCTCCAACAGCTCCACTGGCTCCCGGTTCAGTTCCGTATTCAATTCCTCCTGTTGACAAAACGTCGCCCCCCCCCCCATATCTGTCCCTCCATGTTCCCACTCCCTCCCGCTCCCTCAGATCCTCTTCCTCCTTACACCTGTCTGTCCCCTCCGCCCGTCTCACCACGATGGGGAGCAGAGCATTCAGCCGCTCTGCTGCCCGTCTCTGGAATCATTTCCACCCCAACTCAGAAACATCGATTCATTCCTCGATTTTAAATCACAACTCAAAACACATCTGTTAAAATCTGCCTTTTCCACATGACGCTAACTGCTTGGTCACTTTTATTGTTTTTTCTCTCTTTTAATGTGTATTTTGTGTGTATATATATATATATATATATCTATGTACGGTGTCCTTGAATGCCTTCAAATAAAATGTATTATTATTATTATTATTAAGTTGAACTCTGTGTATGCGTGCAAATATTCTGTAACATTTTAAAATCTCACTTGTGTTAAAGCAGGATTAAAATGACAAGCTGTAAGAATTAAAGGATAAGCGCCATGACACCTTCGAGTTTGGACGACTGTTTTGAAACCTTTGAGGGCATTTTGGCCGTCGCATCATTTTATGTTCTTTGAGCCAGAATGGATCATGTTCGAAGGAGAGGCTGGAGCCGAGGAGAAGAAAGGGGTATTGTGCCATCAACATCTGGCAAACGGGACTACGGATGAAAACTCGCGTGCATTTACATGTTGTTTGAATGTTGATTAATGTGCATTGTCCTTTTCTTCTTCAAATAAATCATCAAACACATAATAATCAGTTAACGTTCGAGATCTGTAACTCACTGTAACTGTGGACATATCTGAAAACACTGAATGAACAGCTGACAACACACAAGCACACAATGATCACATTTTTCAAGACTTTGGTAGCAACGCACAAAAGCATACCCTGCTTTATCGTCTATGTGACTCTAAACGGGAGCAAGATTTACTAAATGAACATCATGTTGTTTTGAAGACGACTTGAAACCAGAGGCTGAGGCCATGAAGTCATTAGGAAACATTTTAATGAGGTGATAAATGAAGTGAGACGCAGCTCTCATAGGCCCCATGAAAGCTGAGTAATTTAGGATAGTCCATTTAGTAATAATAATAGCCTACATATTATATTATAACTCTGATGACTTAATGTGTAAAATGACATTTGATGTATCTGCCTGTAAAAGAGGGCTCCATTTTCATCAGCTGCTCCCACTTCATCTGAAATAAAACCTGATCATTTATAGACGAACGTTTGTGTTCATTATGAGCATCTGCAGAGTAAATAAAGCTTTTGAACAAATGAAGGTGAGTCAAAAACATGACAAGTGGTTGGAAAAGAGGTCTCATGTGGCATACTGTGTGTACATGAGGAGGATTTTCTGCCCTTTGCTTTGTGTTTTTGTTGAAATCAGGTTTGACAGACGCTGATCATTTTAAAGTGGATTTTAAATGTGAAGCCGACAGCAGACCCCTCACATCACGTGGTCCGACTCTGATAACCTGATTAACATCCACAGATACTCATCCATCACTGGTGCAGAGCTCTGCTTCCTGGCTTCACTCCCAGACTGAAGCTGGAGGTTGTTGAGGGCGTCGGCCACAGAGCCGTGTCCCGGCCTGACCCCGGCCTCCCTCTTTACTCTGGGTCAGATTTAACATCACTGCCTGCTGCTGGCGTCCTGCCCGGCCGGCCGTGGTGCCTGGCTCTGCCTGCCGTTCCCCTCCATCATCATCATCATCATCAGCATCGCTCCGTGCTCAGAGGAAGCAGAGGCTGCTGCAGGAAACAGAAGCTCAGTGTGAGGACGAACACTGGAGCTCACATGGAGCCAGCAGGCCGACTGAATGAGATGAGTCAGATTTACATTAATGTTTATATAATACATCCTGATGACATAATGAAGGGCTTCTAGTGGTACAGACTTTAGTTCTGTTTTGCCCTAAAGTGACGGATTTGCTTTGCATGAATCCCAGCGTTTTAACATTTAACTACAGACTTTGTGTGATGGATAAGACGTACGACACAGATCTCTGGCAGAAAACCCTAAAAAAAACCAGCTTCTGTTACCAGTCGAAGCTCTGTGTTCTCAGTATACGGACATCATGGCAGAGGCATCCATCCATCCATCCATTATCTTCTGCTTATCCGGGGCCGGGTCGCGGTGGCAGCAAGCTAAGCAAGGTGACCCAGGCGTCCCTCTCCCCAACATTTTCCAGCTCCTCCTGGGGGATCCTGAGGCGTTCCCAGGCCAGATGGGATATATAATCCCTCTAGCGAGCTCTGGGTCTGCCCAGGGGTCTCCTCCCAGTTGGACGTGCCTGGAAAACCTCCAGAGGGAGCCGCCCAGGAGGCATCCTAATCAGATGCCCGATCCACCTCAACTGGCTCCTTTCAATGCAAAGGAATAGCGGCTCTACTCCGAGCTCCCCCCCGGATGTCTGAGCTCCTTACGCTATCTCTGAGCCCCGACGCCCTGTGGAGGAAACTCATTTCAGCAGCTTATATCCGCGACCTCACTCTTTTGGTCACGACCCACAGCTCGTGACCACAGGTGAGGGTTGGAACGTAGAGCGACTGGGGAATTGAAAGCTTTGTCTTCAGGCTCAGCTCCCTCTTCTTGAGGAGGGGATGACATGGAAAAGGACAATGACAGATATGAGAAAAGAGGAAATGTTGGGCTGGCATGATGTTGCTTAAATGGTAGTTGAAGTTGCACTAAAACTTCCTACCTACTTACCTTTACCAGAACTTAAACCCAACCTTACCTGAACACAAACAGCCGAGGGCAGCACAAGACCTCAGCAAACAGCTCGGTAACAGCATTAATATCATCACTAAAAGATGTCATGGACAAACCTACAAAGACCCAGGTTTACTAAACTGGAATAATGATTTATATTTATTGAAGCACAGGTGAGTAGAAAAAACATGAGTGTAAAAATATGTTGACAATCACACAGATCCAACAGAACATGTTGTCACTGCAGCATGAGAGCGTCTGGCAGCTGCAGCATAAACGTCCACACAGATCCACTTCTGGGGAAACCCTTCATCTGCCGTCGGGGCTTCCAGGTTTTACCATCGACGACGTACTCCAGAGTCATGCTCCTGTTGAGTGTGAACACAGAGTCGCCTTTCACCACGGCTGTAAACAGCGACCCTTTGCTGTTGGCGAAGTGTCCAGGCAGAGACGTCCACTGTCCCGAGCTCAGGCTATAGCAGTCCATCAGGCATCTCAGGAAGTCGTCCGACGGCCCGTTTCTAATGACGTACAGGTTGTCCCTGTGTCCGACCATGGAGTGACCATAGCTCTGGTGCCTGATCAGCGTGGTAACGAGCCGCCACTCGTCTTTTCTTGAGATATACTCGTAGATCTCTGTTGTCTCCATCGGCCTCCATAAACACACAAATATCCTGCTCATAGCTTTGGTGCACGCTGCTCCTGCAACTGGTCGAGGTAAGTGAGCGGCAAACTCCCACTTTCCAGTCTTAACGTCGTAGACTTCCACAGATGACATCACTGTTCGCTCGTACTCTCCTCCGATTGCGTAAAGACGACCGTCAAGACCCACAAGGCTCAGATTGTAGCGAAGCTGTGCCGGACTGGATATCCTGCCCCAGCTGTTGTCTTCAACATCGTAGCAGAAACAAGCCTCAACGACTTGTTTGTGAAGTCCATGAACTCCTCCGACGATGTAGAGTTTGTTGTCTAGAACAGTCACTCCAGCCATGGAGGTGCTGGCCTGTAGCGGAAGATCTGTTAATACCTTCCAGTTATTGCCTGTTTCATCCAGGTAGCAGACGGTCCTGGAGGCAGCGTGGACGGTTTCACCTCCTCCGCAGGTCACATGGGCCCCCACAGCTACAAAAACACTAGGGGTCAAAGACTCCACGTAGGAGATCATCTCTGATGGTAAGGATTTCCTAACCTCTGCCTCCAGGTCGGTGTACATATTACGGATAAACAGTGCAGCAGCGTGGTAAAGGTCCATGAGGCCAAAGGTTGCAGCCGTGTGATACATCAGCAAACAGTTGTCGGAGTCAATGAGGTTTATGAGATGCTTGGCTAGCAACGCCACCTGCAAGAAAGCAGCACATTCGATGGCTTCAACAATATCGTCGCCATCCAGTGCAGGCTTCTCTCCTCGTAACACTGCCAAGACGATAACGAAGCCCCGAGCACGCAGAGACCTGAGGTGGATTTGTTCCTGCCGACACTCCTTCATCCCAGAGCGATACAGAGCTCGGAAATAGTCACAGCTCTGAACAAGAAACATCTTCTCCTCAGAGAAGTGAGTGTCTCCAACCACGATGGTTAATTTAGCCGAGACTAAACCAGAGGCACGACATGGCAGATCTCTTTCATCTGCACCGTCACAGCTGCTGCCGTCCTCCGCTTCACTGCTCAGCGCTGACATAATTCCTTTCTGGCGGTGTTAAATATCCTGCATGAAAATGACAGAAGACGTTTCCAAAAAGTCACGATGTGGAGCTGGAGAGAAGTGACTCAGTATGAAGCAGCTTCACTCTTCAGT
Organism: Semicossyphus pulcher; assembly: GCF_022749685.1. NCBI lineage: Eukaryota > Metazoa > Chordata > Actinopteri > Labriformes > Labridae > Semicossyphus > Semicossyphus pulcher. Next base: position 3,594,138 of record NW_027211759.1, read on the forward strand.
CGGGCTCAGTTGTTTCACAGCTTCCAAAATAGATGCAGCTAAACATAGAAGAGAACAAATGACCGGAGTCACATTCATGTTGTGGACAGGAGGGGAACAAGTGAACACAGGGGAAGTGATATCAGCTGCTGCAAACTTAAAGGGGAATTAGGGTGTTTTAGAACTCTGGTCCTATTTATATATAAATGTGAAGCTCTAAATGACTCCTGGGTTCAAAAACATTTGGAATCACGCAGTTGCACAATGGGCTGTAATGGCTGCAAAGTCCATCCTTTAAAAGTGCTTGTTTTGCCACCAACATGCTCAGATTGTTATTCTAGGTGTCTGAAAATATAACAGAATTAATCCCTACAGAGACAGACCTTTTTGTCAAGGTAAGAACCTTTTTTTTTATAAGAAACAGCCGTTACATAACTTTCTTCAAAGCCACCAGACTCCTTTGACAAAAACAGTGATTTAACCTTGCAGAACTGAGGAGTTGCTGTTCTACTGATGTGTTGATTGGTTAGTTTGGTTGTTTTATTGCGAGGTGAAGTAACCTTTTAAAACATCAAGGTCACTTTACAACACAAACAAACTAACCAGCGTAGGCAGCAGCAGGCCAACAACTCCCATGTTCTGCAAGGTAAAATAGTAGTTTTTTTCAATGGAGTTTGGTGGCTCTGCAAAGAGTGACGTAACTCTGGTTTGTGGTTAAAGAACAGCATCTTCCTCTTGAACAAGAATGTCTATCTTTGTAAGGATCCTTTCTGTGTTGTTGTCAGACACTTCAAATAACAATCTGAGCCTGTAGAGGCAAAAACAAGAACTCTTAGTGGATGGTGCATTTGCCCCCAAGAATTACAATGCAGCCATTACCGCTCGTTACGCTGCTGCTGAATTTTTCTAACATCTCATTGAGTTCAGACTCCATAATACATAAAGGTAGGGCTGAGGTCTAAAATGACCAGATCCCCTTTAAAGGATCAGTTCAACCAAAAGACAAAATAACACAATGAGGTCAACTGAAGTTTAATTCACTGTCACATGAACTGAATCTGCTGAACTGTATGTGTCACATAAATAGCTCTGTGATGTAAGCAGTAACAAACAAACTGTGCTCTTTAATCTCCTGATCATCATGTGATCAGGTGATCATGTGTTTGTCTCCAGAGAACAACACCAGCTTTCTGTTTGTGTCTTTAAATCTGTTTATTGCCAATCTGTCTCTTTACATTCACTTACAGTGTGTGGAGGAGGGGCTGACCCAGATTCGGACTCTGTGGGGAAGTAATGCCGGAGGTCATGTGACCTGGCCGCTGGCTCCTCAGTCAAAACAATCCCACCGGCTAACCTCGAGTAGTTTGTGAGCAGACAGAGAGCATTGTGGGAGCGTGGGGCTTCTCTTTTGACCTGTCCGACCTGCTGCGCGCGTTTAAAGAGCGACACAAGAAGAAGACAGTACCAGAGGTTTCAATTAGAAGATTAGAAAAACAAATACACTCTTATACTGCAGGGTATTGTTCACACCAGGAAGATATAGAAGATATTAAGTGGAGAAAATGGAGAGGAACATGTGATTTCAGATTATTATTCATGGAACAATTCAGGTAACATAGTGAAGTATTTCGCAGCTAAAGCGCCAGCTATTTGCTCAGTAAGTGGAGGAGACCAAAAACAGAGCTAAAAGAGAGTGAATATTTGCCTTACATTTAACAGAAGGACAAAAACATTACTCCATGTGAAGGATCATAATTGCTTGGTGTGTAAATTTTAGGGATTTATCTTAACCAGAATACATTATATGAGAAACGTAACAAATAATGCAAATGTAAACCAATATTTCCTCTACTTGAAGTTCCTCGTTTATGTCAGGTAAAAAAAGTCGTTCCATTACCCAAGACCTTCCGAGCCCATGATTACACTAACAACCAGTTTCACTTACTACACATTATTAAAAAGCAATCGCTATATAGTTGCATCTACCGGGTCAAGGTAGATTTGATGCTTTGAAGGCACAGCAACTGCATTGTAAATGAATATTAGGTAAGAAAATATATCATTTACATAATCTTCGGTGTAAAGCAGCATGCACACTTTGGTCTTCGGTTTGCTAACAAATTCATCATATCGAATTAAAAGAAGATAAAATATGAATAAAATAAAATAAAAATAAAAATATTTGTGACCTAAAGGGGCCAAAAACTCAGATATTGCTTTTTTAAATATCATAATGTGTATATAATTGATTGCCGGCAATTCTAAGCATTTAGAAACATGAAAAAGTTTGTACTGTAAAAGATTTGAATACAATATAAGATTTATATGTCATATATTTTTTCATTGCACTATTTGTATTGTTTTAGATATTACAGAACCACTTTGTACATATTGCTTATTGTTGATGATTGGTGGGTATTTCTGCATATAAATCTAATATATATATGTTTATACACATTTATATTTACATATATTTTGTGGTAATAATTTAATTATTTCAGAGCTTTAGTGACCATTTACTTCTGTGGTACTATTGTTACTTCTACACTGGTAAAGATCTGAATACTTACACATCAGCTGATCAGTCTTCTCTTCTGTCTGACGAGCCGCAGCACTTGCGTAGTGACCATCACTGGATCCCTGCGCCTGTCGTACTACGTAAAGTAGTCCCCTTGTTCTCAGTAGTTTTGGGCTCGTCTCCACGTGATTGCGTTAAAATACACCATGAACCGATACAATATGGCACACCACAGTTTATCTGTGTTAGTTTCAGTATGAAGTGAAAGTTCGGTGGCGTTACTTAATGATCAGCGTGGGGCGGAAGGATCTGTCTAATGTTTGTAAATATTGGCAGCGGCGGAGAGAGAAGCAGAGTGGCGCGCTTCCCTGGATACAACTAGGACTATACTATTTTTCCTCTCCGTTAATGGCCGGACTACCGATGGATTTGCACCGTTTTTTCGTCTTATTTCGCCCGTAGTAACGTCTGAGGACTAGCTTTTTGTTTGGGATTTATTACGTGAATATTTTTGTTGTATGTTCAAGGTTTTTGGGAGAAGTCACTAGCAGCATGCTGCTTTCCAAACTGGACTCCTTCTCTCACATTTCCTCCAGCATGGATCTGCCGGCGAAGCTCCAGCAAGGTAACAAACGGTGATAACGACAACATGCTAGTACTACATCGTCTTCTGTGACCCATTACATTCAGTGACCTGATTCTTTTATCCTTACCTAACCTCAAATTGGACGCATTACCAAAACCCCCAAGCTAGGTCATATCAGGTCACAAAATCGGACGGGTCACAAAATACAGCGTTACACGTGTACCAGTAATTAACAAGTTAACTGGCGGAAACTAACGGTCTTTTTTTTTGAAGAAGAAGAAGAATATAAAATCACCAGAATATTTAAATTTAATTTAAATCAACTTAGCCGATTGCATGAAAATGAGCATATCTTAACATCGTAGAGGCTACAATGTCGTATTTTAACTGAAGAATCGGAAATAATTTAAATTCATACATTTCCAATGCTACTACTGCATGACCTTTAAATAACACTGTTTGAGGGCATCTTGAACGCCAGGTGTGGTGCAGAAATGTGTAATTGTCTCGTAATAAAAGCTTCATCTCAAAAGAATATTGAAGGTATATATTCATGTTATACATTGGTCATGTTACTGTTAATAAGGGTGCTTTTTGGGGAGATGATGATGCCGTCCACCATTTTTAAACGGCTCACACAAGAACAACAGGGGTCATCTGAGGACATTTGGCTATGTTGCCGTGTGTATTCGGTGGTTTTTGTATATTTTTGTAGCTAATTGATGCAATATTTTTACATAAATGTATATATTAAGAGCAGACCCGTTTTAAAACAACAACTCACAAAGGACCCAACGATGGTATATCGACAGAGACACCGTTTCTTTTTTTATGAGGGGTTAAAAATTTTGGCGGAACAATGCAGGGTCTTAAACATTCAAATCACACGGACAAGTCCTGATTAATTTCCTCTCTGTTTTTCAGCTAAAACGGAGAAGCAGCCGTTTGAGAAACTGTACCGGCTCGGGTCGGTGCTCGGCAGCGGAGGATTCGGCACAGTCTACTCGGCTGTCCGCCTCGCCGATGGGCTGCCGGTAAGAGCGGGGAGCTGCTTTGTTTTGGTCCCGGTGTCTCGGCACATGGCGGCGGCTTGTATCGTCAAATGTACACAGGAAGCTCTTGCGTTTCCGGCGACGGCCCTACAAAATAAAAGCCGCACTAAATAATAATAAAATAGAGCGCAAACTCTTGGTCTTAAACAGTAGCTGACAATCTTCCTCCATCATTAGTTTCATCTTTAATAATAACTAACATTATTGTTGTTATATAATGAGAAGTAGTAATATGTTGTAAGTACTGAGATATATATATGTATATATATATATATATATATATTTGCTTTCTGATAAACAACAGTCTCAGATTTTAGATCTGCACTCATATTACAAGTATTGTATGTTTTTCTAAAAGACATGCAGGAGGAAACTGCTTCAGTGTAATGTTTGGTTGTAGCCACAGGTCATCTGAGAGGTTCCTTTGCAATTGATAGTCCAGAAGGAGGATCCCCAATTATAACCTCTAGTCATTATCACTCTATCAGTCTTGGTGATGCTGTATGAAACTTGCAAAACAGTCAGTGGATTGTCGCCCTTTTATATAATTGATTTAACAAAAATTATAACGCATTTCATACATGCACTCTGTCCTAGTCATCTGTCGTTGGTTTATGTATGTTTCTCCTGAAATGTCATTGATTTGACTGTTGTGATTTATTTATTTATTTTTTTGCCAACAAAGCCAACAACAGCTTCTGCAGTCAGTTTTATGTTTTGACTGTGTGCTTTTATTTGGAAGGCAGCGTGTATTCCCTCTACTTCCTGTTTTACTCGTGTCAGCTGGTGAGCTTGACATATCTCAGTCCTGGCATGTGGTCTTTGTTTTCACAAAGAAACATGGTCTATGGAGCTTTGAGCTCCCTTTTGATCTCATTTTTTTTGCTCTTTACTCTTACGGAGCAAAACATGTTTTCCCATTTGATAACATTTTCACCACATCAGCCAAAACTGGGAAAATCCTGTTAATGAATTACTAAAGAAAAAACATTCAGAGGCTGTGGCAAAGAACAAAAAGCTTCTTATTACTGTTAACAATAACAGATATTTAAAATGTCTGCTGATTACTCTATATTATAGAGTATTTTTCTTTGAAGAATGTTTTTATGTATACCATATAATGTTTATTTGTTATGTTTAACTGTGTGAATGCTGTTTGTAAATGTGGGTGTTTTTGTTTATGTGCAGGTGGCGGTGAAGCATGTGTGCAAGGAAAGAGTGACTGAGTGGGGCTCTCTGGTAAGTTTTACCTGTCTTTTAAGTACACAATTAACATATTAGTCCAACATATATGAAAAGGTCATTCAAAACGCATGCAAACCATTTTAAAATTAAATGATCATCAATTAACTTATCAGCTTAATGTTGCAGGTCTAAAATTTTTCCTACTGTAATTTAATGGGCAGTGAGTGATGAAATCTTCTGTCTGATACCCTCAGTGCGGCACCGTGGTCCCTCTGGAGATCGTGCTGTTGAAGAAGGTGGGCGGGGCGTTTGGCGGCGTCGTGCGGCTGTTGGACTGGTGGGAACGTGTGGACGGCTGGCTGCTGGTGATGGAGCGTCTCGAGCAGGGGCAGGACCTGTTCGATTACATCACAGATCGCGGTTCGCTGACTGAGCCGGCGGCGCGCGGCTTCTTCCTGCAGGTGCTGGAGGCTGTGCGTCACTGCTACACCTGCGGCGTCGTCCACAGAGACATCAAGGACGAGAACCTGCTGGTGGACCTGAGGACCGGACACATCAAACTCATCGACTTCGGCTCGGGGGCGCTCCTCAAAGACACCGCCTACACAGAGTTCGATGGTGAGTCTGATTATCCAACAGTTCTGCAAAAGCACCATCAACAGTCACATCAGTGTTTTATACTTGTGACAGCTGAGCACCAATGTTTTTAATACATGGGAAGAAGTCCAAAATGTCAGGAAATAATGTTCCTTAAACTCTGCTGTGTAAGGTGACCTTGAGTGCTTTGAAAGGCGCCTATGAATAAAATGTTATTATTATTATTATTATTATTATTATTATTATAACTAGTGTACACTGTGTAACATGTTAATTCCTAAGGCCCCTCTCTCCTCCCTGCAGGTACGCGGGTTTATAGTCCTCCAGAGTGGATCAGGTTCCGCAAGTATCACGGTCGCTCGGCCACTGTCTGGTCGCTCGGCGTGCTGCTGTATGACATGGTGTGTGGGGACATCCCCTTCGAACAGGACGAGGAGATCCTGAGAGGACGGGTCTGCTTCAGACAGAAAATCTCCTCAGGTCAGTTTGAGTAAGAAGAGCCGGCTCTGCTTAGCTCTGGTTTCAGGTTGATTGACATGAACTGCTTTTAATAAATATCTGTAAAGAGGAAGAGAGATAGCTCTGCCTGAAAGATTTAACTCGGGGCAAAGAGTCCTTTGCCATGGATGCGAGATGTAACGGTACCAAACAAGATGCTTCCTTCGGTTGCTGTCATGTGTCTTTCCCTGTTGAGGTTCCTCATCATCTCCTCCTGTTTTCATCACAGAATGCCAGCAGCTGATTGGCTGGTGTCTCAGCCAGCAGCCGTCTGACCGGCCGACCCTGGAGCAGATCCTCCTCCACCCGTGGGTGACGTGCAGCAACGGACAGAAGACTGACAACGGCAGCATCACGCTACACACCATCACAGCTGACTCTTCCTCCTCATCTGCCTCCTCTGGCCAGCAGAGCATCTGATTGGTCAATGAGAGACCGCCAGATGCCCTCTGGGCGTGGGCATGGACTTGATTAACAGCTGTCCTCTGGTGGTGTTAGATCAGTTTTCTTGGGACTGTGGCGTTACCTCCAGACGTGTTGGAGCGAGTAGCTCTTATAGAGCGTCATAACCTCTTTTGTACTCCATAGTGCCTTTAGTTTGAATGATGCTGAGGGTGAAGCTTTGAAAAGGTAACCAGGGGAGCGTTCAGGAAACAATGTGCACGGTTCTGTTCAGATTCTGCGTTGAGAAACATGTTCCCACAAAAAAGTGTGAGACGGTGTGCGACAGGCTTTGAGGTACCTTTTTATCCTCTTTGGTGGGTGCGTCAGAGTTTTACCCCATCACCAGCGTGGTGTATACATTCAGTGCACCACCGTTCCTGTTTAAATCAATGTTTTGCTGCGTTTTGTTGGGGTGGTTGTAAATCGTTTCAGAGAAACATGTTGTTCAACCCAGAAACAGGAGCACCTCGGTTCACACTGTCTTCAGAAAACAGTTTTTAGGTCTGTGAAAAGTTATAAATTACAATTGTGCGTTCTCATATATCTTGTCTTTGGTGAATGCATGAGTGAGTTTATAATGATTCCCTAAAAGATCAACCTACCCTCCCCCGTCAGACACACCCCACCCTCTGATTGATCCTCACCTGCTGACGTTATGTGATACTTGAAACACACAATCTACACTCTACCTACACACACACACCTCTGTGCAGTCTGGTTCAGGACACTAGAACCTGAGTGTTCGCTCAGATACCAAAACTTGATTTGTCTCTCTGCAGGGTATAAACGTTTTTTGTGTTACATCCTTTGGCCTCGTGGTGAAGGCTTACCTGGCTGAAATACGGGATAATGACCAACAAGATAAATCAGAAGTGTTCAGATTTAAGTGACTGTTTTTGACTCTGACTGTTTTTGACACTGACTGTGTTTACTCCTTCAAACATGTTTAGATTTGGATTTTTGTGTGGATATGATACCTCAGTGTCCGTATTGATACCACATTGATAATTATGATAAATACATATGTTCAGCCAGTTTTAAAAAGCACAGCCAGTCCTGTTTGTGTCATTTGTTTTCAGTGTCTCTCATCACGTCCTGATTGGCGTTCTGTCCTCCATCTAACTTCTCCCCCCCCCTCTCAGTCTCTGGGTATAAAATGCACATTCAATGCAAATTTTTGGTTTTGTATTTTGAATATATGTTTGTTTTTATCATGGTTTTTTTATTTTATTTATTTTGTAAAGAGACATGTACCCTCCTGTGGTTATTTATTTAAGTTGTCTTAATTTTTCTGGTGTTTTTTGTATTTTTCTTTGTACTGAGAACAAGATTATTATCAGGTTAAGAGTTCAGACTAATTTCTCATTATCATTTCATTTGTTACATGTTTTTGATGTTATATACGATTCTGACAGGAAATATTTTTTCATATTTTTTTTTTTTTTTTCAAATTAAAGCTTTTGTATATAAACTGATTTTCTGTGTGACGTGTATGCTGTTTTCAGACTCTTCCTATTTCTCCATACTGACTAAATCCCTTTTAAAAATGACCTCAGACTGCATCCATATTACTTCATGATAATGGTGAAAGGAAAATCTAGAAAGACAATTTTACATTACCCTCATATCAAAGAGTTAACCAACAGGTCCATAGTCCTCCTTAAAGGAAACAAATGTTTAAGTCACAGAGTAGCTTTAATTTAGACCAATAAATTAATCTGTTTACATGTAACACACTTTGGCTATAGGTATTTGGTCTTTCAATATTTTTAGCTATGAAATAATCCTGTAAAGACTGCAAAACTTGAGAGATAAAGCCCTTAATGGATACCTATTGTTTCACAAATTAATCCAAAAAACAGTTTTTTTCCCTATTTTATTTTCCCTTAAACAGAAAATAAATGTCTTAACTGTCGCCATCGACTAACAGTGAGATTTTCCTGTGATTTTTGCTTAAGGGTGTTTGCTCGGCTACACGTCCATATACACAGTCTTTGGTTTGTAAGGTAATGTCTTGAGTCTGCAGCGCCACCGTGTGGCCGCAAATGAGAAGACGCCTGTATAAAAATGAAACGTAATGTAATGCAAGGAAGCTAACAGGAAACAAAAAACAATCATTTGTCTTTAGAAATAATTAAAATTCATCCGGAGATATGCAATCTAATTTTCTTTTTGTCATGTTCGTAGTATCGCACTGCATTTAGTGTTTCAAAGGGTTAAATTCAACGTTTAACGTGTCAACTAAGTTCTTCACTTTATTAAACAGAAGAAACATCTTTTTGAAATAGATATTTTGATGAATTGATATTGTATAATTCAATGAAGGTAAATATTCAACATTTTGAACGGGCGCATCGGGGAACAGCTGTAGGCAGGGGTCCTTCCGTCGTCAACACCGGAACAGCACGTGAAGAGTATGTATAACAATTTGTAAATGGCTCATAAACTCTGATTTAATACGATAGCGTGTTCTTCTTTTAAATTTGTTTAATATAAATATGTATATATTTAACCCAGAGACGTACTCTGACCTAACAGTAGACAATAAGCTCAGCCTTGAAATGTGACGTTTCTTTTTCATTCGAAGCTAAACTCCGTTTAAAATCTGATTTCAGACAAAATAACTGTGCTGCAGCACATAAAAATGTTCACCAAGTTTAACCAAATGCATTTTTAGATTCATTGAGTGGCGCTCTTCAATTCGGCTCACATAGAATAAACGTATCATTTTTGGAAAATCTTGAATTGGTTTGATTACACGGTCTATTATTAGGGTGTCATTTGGCCGGATAGTGTAATAGAACTAATATTGTAAGTCGACCAAGTTGATGATGATGCGTTTTACATTCATTTGTAAAATTTATTTAAAGACTTCAACATATTATCTATAAATACACACATTTTGAACCATCTAGCGGAAATACTAAAATAATCAAACTAAATTGTATTTCTCAACATATCAGCATGTCATGGTAGTGACAACCCTGGAAAAAGAGAAACAAGTACAAATTTGGCTTGTGTTTCACTGGTTCTGTGTCATTTCATCAGAGGTGTCAGAGGTCAGAATGGGTCGCTCATCCAAAGACAAGCGGGACATTTATTACCGTCTGGCCAAAGAGGAGGGCTGGAGGGCGAGGAGTGCCTTCAAGCTGCTGCAGCTGGACGAAGAATTCAACCTATTCCCAGGTGACAGCAAGGGGACACCTGTTCATACCCTCAATCCATCCATGTATTATTAGGCAATGGGCTGAAATATGTTCCTTATCCCTTAATATGAACCTGTGCTTCATTTATTTAATGTCTGAAAGAGTCAAAAATGAATTTTTGAAGGAGTATTTTCTCACTCAGGTGTAAATAGAGCGGTGGATCTGTGTGCAGCTCCTGGCAGCTGGAGTCAGGTCCTCAGTCGGAAGCTCAGGTAATGCTTTTTAATTTTTGTATTTTACTGTGTCCATTTAAACATTAGTTATCTTTGTATCTTAAATTTGATGTTTTCATAAAACAATAAGGTAAATCCTGAGTCTGCATTTTTGTTACTTGTTTTGTTTTTCCCCTCAGAGGGCAGGAGGAGAAAGGTGAGAAGGGTGAGGGAGGTGAGGAGGTGAAGATCGTGGCAGTGGACCTGCAGGCCATGGCTCCACTGCCTGGAGTCACTCAGATCCAGGGAGACATCACCAAGGTGAGGACATGATGACTTGCATGTAACTCTGATCTTTCTCTACTACATCCGATAGGAGATAAGTAGAGAAATTTTAGTGTTAGTAAACCCATAGCATTTGTGGAGGGCTTCCCTATCCTTAAAAATAGACGTTAAACGTAATTTAGTCGTCTTTCCCTTTTAATGACTTAAATCTGATACGTCCCAGTTAGTAAAGCACATCAGAAACAGAAGAAGAATCGCCTGACTGAGTCACATGACCTGTATCATCTTCCTCCTCTCAGGTGTCGACAGCTCAGGAGATCATCCGTCACTTTGAGGGTCAGCCAGCCGACCTGGTGGTGTGTGATGGAGCTCCAGACGGTGAGACTCACTTCCTGTCTGTCCTGTCCCGCTCTTTAGTCTGTCCTTTTCTCCCTCTTTAATAATGTTTTCATTCAGCCATGAGGAGTAATTTCCTGTTCTGTCTTCATAGTAACGGGGCTCCATGATGTGGACGAGTACATCCAGGCTCAGCTCCTATTGGCTGTGAGTAAAGAGGTGTGTCTCTATTCACCTGTCAGTCTGTGATGTCATGCTAACAGCTGTTTGTCTCACAGGCTCTGAACATCACAACTCACGTTCTGAAACCTGGAGGGACGTTTGTGGCTAAAGTGAGTCCAAATTTTATTCATATGATAATTTAAAACACACTTCCTATAATAATAACCTGTCTACTTTAAATACATTTGCTGTAATAATAGGAAATATAATAATAATGATAATAACTTTATGTCTATTGAGCCTTCCAGTTTAGAGTAATAGTTGCGTGCAGTGTTGCATTGTGGGATCAGATCAGACTTTATTGAAACCCTGTCCCGTCCTGTGTGTCTCAGATCTTCAGGGGGAAAGACGTGACTCTGCTGTACTCTCAGCTAAAGGTCTTCTTCAGTGGTGTGACCTGCGCCAAGCCTCGCAGCAGCAGAAACTCCAGCATCGGTGAGTACCACAACCGTCGACCAATCACACAACTCGAACAGGAGACAAACCCCGCCCCCAACTCATGCAATTATCATTTGTGCATCTGAGGTTTTTATATTGTAGCCTGCTGCAGTCCAATATCAGAAATGGATGAATTTACTTTTGATTTAAAAGAAAGTAGAAACTGATTAAATTATGTGTTTAATACCATTTTTATTTGACCTCTTTGACTGACATGATATGTGTCTGTCTGCAGAGGCCTTTGTGGTGTGTCAGAATTACTCCCCTCCTGAAGGTTACGTCCCGAACATGTCCAACCCTCTGCTGGATCATTCTTATGGTAACTATGAGCTTGCTCTTTCTTTGAAGTAGACCTCAAAGACTATTCTAATGTGTTTGTGTGAATGTGTTTTTTTTTCTTACAAAGGTTCAAAGTATCTGTTCTATTTTTAGTCATTATAACTGTTTTTGTAGAATAAATCAGATCTCTATCAGTCTCCTGTGTGTCGTGTTCCTGCTTCTCATCTGCCTGTTCTGGTCTCTGTCCTTCAGATGTGGACTTTAACCAGTTAGAGGGTCCAAACCGTGTTATTGTTCCCTTCCTGGCATGTGGTGACCTCAGTGCCTTCGACTCAGACAGAACCTATCCTCTGCAGGTGAGGAGACCCAGGTTTATCCTGCCGCTTTTCACAGAGTCAAATAGAAACATGGTTCTTTTGTTAAAACGATTTTTTGGTTATCTTGCTTTGTTTTCAATATGAAACTAAAGTTACTGAATAACTTGAGGTAGATTTAGGTGTATTCAGGGGGGAAAGAGGGATACATTAAGGGATACTTGTTTAAATGTGATTCATGTGTTTGTTTTTATTTAGACACACACACACGGTCTCAACTTTGTTTTCACCTATTTATGACGGTTTTTTTTTCTCTTAGCTGGATGCAGGTAAACAGTACCAGTACACTCCCCCCACCCAGCCGCCCATACGCCCTCCCTACCAGCAGGCCTGCCACCTCCGCAAGAACAACCTGCTTTCCAGAGAGGACGCTCCGTCTAACTGTCCAAACCAGAGTCAAGACAAGAAGGAACCACCAGCTGAGTCCACCTGATCCTTCTGATGACTGCTCATTCGTGGAAATAAACACCTGGAGATGGAAGCAGAGTCATCTTTACAGGACAATCTGGCTTCCTGTGGATGATCTTTTTTTCTGTGTGAAGAGAAGATGGATATGTGCGTCAGTACGGAGATACATACTGTTTCCTCCCTGCTCCAGTCTTTATGCTAAGCTCAGCAAAACATGCTATGGACCTTAATCCGTAATGGATACTTAACGATCATAGGAGTATGTTTTTTTTAATGGTTTGTCTGATTTTATGTTGAGTATTTAGTGACAGGTCATCAAACAGACTGAGGAATTGTGAACATTTTATATTTAAAAAAAATAAAAGTAATTTCTTGGAGATGAACCTGTTTGTGGTTTACTTTTATTGAATTTTGTAAGTGATTAAACGACAAGAAAAAAACGTGAAAGAAAGAACTAATTGTGCTGCCATCTAGTGTTGCTGCTTAAGTGATTTTAGTTTTAGAGTTATTGACCCTTTAAAAGTTTCCTTTTATATCAGGTTTTTCCTGCATGAATTGAAATTTGAAGAGAAAATAATAAACGTTGAACTTTCGTGGATACTGAGAGTTTAGTGCAACTCTGCTCTCTCATTCTGTGCAGGAACATCCACTTGAGCATCATTGCTTTTCTAGTTTATTTTATATACATACATGTTTAAATATATTTTCTGTCCTTGTGCTGCAGCACCATCTGATTTCCTCTTCTGTGAATCAAGTAGAAAAAGGTCTTCTCAATGAGAAAAACCCAACCTACCAAAAATAAGCGATTCTACTTCCTGGTTTTCCTTTGTACGCGATGACGTAACGGCGTAAAGACTCACACAACCGCATTGTTGTTGGGGGAAGAGAAGCTCGGGCAGTTGCTGAGCTCTGCCACTTCCAACTGTCTTTAAAGAGTCACAACGATCCGTATTTGTTCTTTACAAAGTATAACACCCGAAACCGGTTCCGTCGCCCTGGATACCTGTCGGTCAATTCCAAATTTTACTCGGTTCAGCGTGAGCCGCGGCCGCCGTTGGATGAGCGGACTGAATGTGGATTTAACTGCTGCTTCGCTCCACAGGCCGCGCCGCCATTGCTGCTGGTTTTATAAGCTGAATTCGTGAAAATAAAGAGGTAAGTTCATCCTCACTCTGCCCTTGCATTTTTAATATCACCCGCTATAGTTTGAACAGGTTTAAATCCGAGAACAATCCTCACTGTTCCGAGGAAAAGCCACCTTTTCCGATCAAGGCAGTTTCTTGTTGTGTTGGTCGCCATATTTCCTCCCCCCTCAGTTAGATGTAATGCTAGCAGGCTATCGTTAGCCCAGTTTGTGGACGGAGTGTCCTAATGCGTTTAACGGGCTTCCGGAGAGGTCGCCGCCAGATAGGTGGGCACCGCCGGGTAATCTTTACTTTTATCAGACCTATGTTTGGTAGATAGCGTTGAAAGAGACGGTATTTATTGCACTGATCAATGTTGTGGTCCGGATGAGTGAAGCTAACGTTAGCATTGGCTAGCAGTAACCCGTCAACACGGTCAGGGAGAAGCTGAACGAGGAGAGGCTTCTGCTTCCGAGGATATTCAACAACAACCAGCTCTCAGCGGCTCCAGGCAGGCTCGCTGAGCCGACCGTGAGCTCGCTGTGGTCGGCGTGTAAGTGTGCTGCTCTCGGCACATTTCTTTCATTCATTGAACGTTATCACAGTCAGCCTGTTTCCGCCCCCTGGACTGTTTTTTCATTCAGCAGTCAACTGAAAGCACATCGATCTTATAAATTAAAGCTGCACACAGGGTCACAGGGGCTTTACTAAGACTTGTTAGCTGAGCTCCATGTCCCATCTGTTCCTGTAAAGATACCACTGTAATTGCATTAACAATATTGTTTCCTGCACAACAGAGGAGTGTCAGAATCCATTTCACTGGCCAAAAGTGTCGACACAGTGGGAAGATGCACAGACATACTGAACTCATCCACAGTTACTGAATCAACAACATAACTGATAATTGACTGATTGTTTAAAGGTTACCTCAGCATACTGTCAGACATTCTTTATAATTTAAAATGTCTAAAAGTGTTTTTGACTCCCCTGCGAGAGTTACCTAGGGATAATTAATTTAACATGAATGAATTTATACATTTTATAGTTAGTATGGAAAATAATTTATAGATTAATTTAATAATAGTTGCAGTGTGAATGTTGACACTATGGAACGTGACAATTGTTTTCAGTATCTGTCAGTGTACATGTAAACAGTGCACAGAATAAATGTACAGGAGGATACAGATACAGACAGCTAAACAAAGATAAGCAAGCATTAACACACATGTCTGTCTTTATAGGACAGAGTTGTACAGCAAATACAATATAAGCGTAAAGGTTGACTTTTACATTACGCCTGCACGATTTACGGGCATTCTGTGCCGTGCGATAATATTGTTCTATATCTAGATGACTTTGTGACTATTTACTATTGGCAGGTGCTTATATATTCTTATATATTCTTCTTCATTATAAATAATGAAGGTACCAAAGGCTGTTTAAGTTGAATCAAAAATTCTGAACATTAGATTTTTCTTAGATTAGAAGTGTTTGAGTCAGTCGTTATTTATCACTTTCATTTTGGTGGAAAATATCGTTAATCTCTTTTCAGCCATATTATAGACAGAGAATCATAGTGGGACAGATATCAACCATTCTTAAACAACACTCGGCCCTAATGTAGTCCAGCCATTCGCATAACCAGCATACCAGTTAGATATTGGCAAAGATTTGTAGGCAAAACAAAGACTTAGCTGTACCATGTGACACACACACACTGCATTTGCACTAAAGCAACACTTTGTTTTATGTTGCTTTAACGTGCATGAAGCTTAATGCAGGTTTTTTAAAAAGAAATAAGATTTTTATTTTCAACAGCAGAAGGCCGTGCAGGGTAACAGATCGGGTAATAGGTTGTTGTGTTCACGTACAAATGTTTTCATCCACACACAGAACTTCTCATCTCTTATTTAAACCGGATCCTAAGAAAAAGTATAGAACAATGTCACTTAAAGTTATGTGTTTATTTTGCATGTTTCTTTGGCTCTCTGTGATTGAAGGGTGCTGACATCTGACACCTTGCAAAAACACAGTCACTTCCCAGCATTGTTCCTGCGAGGCAGCATTGAGGGTTAAGGCTGTTAATCATTAGAGCAGGTTCTGTTAGATCTCACTCACACTGCTCTGTGTACTGGTCGTTGCTTTACAGCGTGAGGTAATGCAAGGTAATATTGTCTTTGAATAGCAGTTGCTGCCACATTACATCAGTGACACAGTTTTTTCATGTGTTCGGTTTTCAAGGTCTTTACGGCTTCAAGATGAAGAAAAAAGGTCGACATCACCGCCCGGCGGTGCTGAAGAGAGATTCCTCTCCCATCAAACCGTCACCTAACCGGGAGACGCTGACATATGCAGAGGCTCAGCGAATAGTGGAGCTGGAGGTGGACGGCCGTGTGCATCGGCTCAGCATCTACGACAAGCTGGACGTCATCACTGACGATGATCCCACGGCCCAGGAGATCATGGAGTGCAACAGCAACAAGGAGAACAACGAGAAGCCCCAGCAGGTCCTGGTGCGCTCTGTGCGCCTCAAAAACAACCAGCAGAAGAAGAATGCAGCACTTACGGCTGCGCACGGGGGCATCAGCACACACAGCAGTGCTAGTGGCCTTCTGGAGCCAAAGGTTAGAACGGTTGAATACAATCTGCCGGTGGTGCCGAGGAGGCCGGCGGCGTATTATAAATATATGGAGAGGACGGAAGAGGAGCTGGATGAGGAGGTGGAGTACGACATGGATGAGGAGGACTACGCCTGGCTGGAGCTAATCAACGAGAAGAGGAAGAGTGAGGGTGTCAGCCAGGTGTCACACAACCTGTTTGAGTTCCTCATGGACCGATTCGAGAAGGAGTCGTACTCGGCCACACAGGGTCAGAGCGATCTGCAGTCACTAGTGGATGAGGACGCTGTCTGCTGCATCTGCATGGATGGGGACGGAGCTGACAGTAACGTCATCCTCTTCTGTGACTCGTGCAACATCGCTGTGCATCAAGAGTGCTACGGCGTGCCGTACATCCCCGAGGGCCAGTGGCTGTGCCGGCATTGCCTGCAGTGCCCGTCGCGGCCTGCTGAGTGCGTCTTTTGTCCGAACCGAGGCGGAGCCCTGAAGAAGACTGATGACGATCGCTGGGGCCATGTAGCATGCGCACTTTGGGTGCCTGAGGTTGGCTTCTCCGACACGGTTTTCATAGAGCCCATCGACGGCGTCCGCAATATCCCGCCGGCGCGCTGGAAGCTCACCTGCTACCTGTGTAAAGAGAAGGGTGCAGGGGCGTGCATCCAGTGCGATAAGATCAACTGTTACACCGCCTTCCACGTCAGCTGTGCCCAGAAGGCTGGCCTCTACATGAAGATGGAGCCTGTCAAAGAGGTGACATCGTCTGGTGCCTCCACCTTCTCTGTGAAAAAGACGTCCTATTGCTGCAGCCACACGCCTGAAGGCTGCGACCGCAGGTCGCTCAACATCTACCAGGAGCCACACCCGAAAAACGGAGCCTGTCACAAGAGGGCTGACAAGAGGGGGAAGTCCCGGACAAAGAGCTGGCAGAAGAAGAAGAGTAAGAGAGTGGAGCCCGAGCCAGAACCTGAGCCCGAGACCCCCGCTACCTCGGGACCCAGTATCACTGTTTCAAGGTAAGCAGGAAACGAGGTCCCTTCAGTGTCTCACACATGAAGTATTTGCAATCAACTCATGTGTTTTTTGTTCTGCCATAACTGTTGACATCCTCATTTGGAAGAATAGTTTCTTAATGTGTAAAAAGAGCCGAGGAGTTACTCTCTATCTTTGACATCACTAAAAAGATGTCTGACAGGTCGAGGATCAGATTTATGGTCACAACCTGCAGCAGATATGAAGACACAGATCAAATATATGAAACTTAGAGGTTTGTGTCTGCAAAGGTTGTCTCTTAAGTTGAGTACGTAATGATTAACATCTGTTTCTGCCTCAGTTTCGACACCATCCTGAACCAGGTGGCCGTTCAGAGGAAGCGTCTCTTCGTCGAGCGAGTGTTCAGTTACTGGGTGCAGAAGAGGCAGTCGAGGAACAACGTGCCGCTGATCCGCCGGCTGCAGGCCACCCCTCAAGCGCCCAAATGCAAGCAGATGGTCAGTGCTGCTAACTCTCGCTGGATTCTGACTGGAGTGTGTTTTAACATTGTTCTTACTGAAATACACTTGGTTTGTATGCAGGACCGCATGGAGACCAACCAGGCACTGAAGGAGCAGCTTAAGGAATGGCACCGCCTCCGCCACGACCTGGAGCGAGCTCGCCTGCTGCTGGAGCTCATCAGGAAGAGAGAGAAGCTGAAGAGGGAGGAGGTAGAGTCATTTCCTCGTTTATCCTTTCTGTTTCTGTGGCTCACGACAAACAGCCAATGTACACTCTCTAATTGACTATATACTGATCACAAGCACTGGAACATTCACACATAAAATGTGATACAAATCTCCCATGTATTAAACCTTGTGTTCGTCTCCACGCTGAGCTGTGTGACTGTGTGTTCTCCCTTCAGATGAAGCAGCAGCAGTCGGTGCTGGAGGTCCAGCTGACCCCTTTCAACATCCTGCTTCGAGCCGTGCTCAGTCAGCTGCAGGAGAAGGACCAGTACAGCATCTTCGCTCAGCCCGTCAGCGTCAAGGAGGTCTGCAGCCATTTATCTGTCTCGTCAGGCGGCTTCACTCTTCATCATGATCTTGTCTCCTCTTGTTGAAGAAGCTGTCAGTCATATCTGCTGATTGCCATCGTGTCAGACAACCGGCATCCTCCAACGTGTCTCTTCTGTCTCCTGCAGGTTCCCGACTACCTTGACCACATCAAGAACCCCATGGACTTCTCCACCATGAGGAAACGCATCGACGGCCATGACTACAGAAGCCTGGAGGACTTCGAGGGCGACTTCAACCTCATCATCGCCAACTGCATGTCCTACAACGCCAAGGACACGTTCTTCTACAAGGCAGCTCAGCGGATGCAGGACCATGGAGGAGTGATCCTCCGCAGGGCCCGCAGGGAGGCCGACAGAATCGGCTTCGACTTCCCGAGCGGGCTGCATCTACCTGAAGTCCCAAAACTGGAGGCTCCACCCCCTTTCTCCTGGGAGGATGGTGAGTCACGTGATTAATGAGAAACAGAAAATCGGTAATCAATGGTGCTGATGAATTTAAACAGTTAAAGTAACGTCTGGTTCCAGTTTCTCCACTGAGAGGATTTGTAGCTTTTGTGTCACACATTAACGTTGGAGCTACGTGATGGAGATAGTGTCGTGCTGATGTAACGTGACCTCTCTCTCTCACAGTGGACCGCCTGCTGAGCCCGACCTACCGCCGACTGACCCCACTGGAGGATCAGCTGAAGGAGCTGCTGGAGAAGCTGGACCTGAGCACGGCCATGAAGCACAGCCCGTCCCGCAGCAAGAGGCTAAAGCTGCTCAAGAAGACCATCATGGAGGTCCGCAGCGAGATGAGTCTGAAGAAGTCGCTCCCGACGCCGTCTCCCGCCCCGACGGAACCCAGCTCGCCCCCCGCTGACTCAGAGGAGAAACCACTACCCGAGCCTCCGGCAGAGCCCTGCACGCCGCAGGAGGAGAAGCCTTTACCTCTGCCAACGTTCGAGCTGTTGACCTCTCTGTCAGCGCTCGACACCTCGCCCAGCGACTCAGAGCCGCCCCCTCTGAAGACCCTCAAATCCAGCATGGACCACGTTACCATGGAGCTCGATGGCGACAATAACACTTCTACCTCAGTGCCCCCGGACACCCCCAACGGGCACATGCCAGACTTGCCGCTCCTCAACGGTAACCTCCACAGTGAAGCCTCCAGCACCTGCAATCGACGGACCAACAACCTCTTCCGCAAGTCCAAGAGCGCCAGCCCCCAGAAACCACCCAAGACCCAAGAGGTCACGCCGACGTCACCGCTGGGCTCCAAAACCTTCCTTTCGGTGGTGATCCCTCGACTGGAGACGCTCCTCCTGCCCAAGAAGAGGAAACGCAGCTGCAGCGCAGACGGCGAGGAGGAGGAAGAGGAGGAGTCGCCGATCAAACGCCTCGGCACAGGTACTCACAGAACTTACAGCAAAAAATCTCTCAAGCAACAAAACATAAACTCAAGTGTAATGATCCAAGTACTGCACCACAACCCATCAACCACACCAAAACACTGCAACACCTATTTTCTTCTTCAGGTATAGCGAATGGTTTTGTGGTAGAGGAGGAGGAAATCTCAGCGTCTCCTCGTCTGCTGGAGCCTCGCCGGCGCTGTGCCTCCGAGTCGAGCATCTCCTCCAGCGGCAGCGTCCTCTGCAGCACCAGGTGAGATGAGGAGGAAACATGCCCACTCATAACAGTTTGACTTGTTAGCTTAACAGTTAATTGACACTGATGAAATAATTATCAAAGTAGTTTCTGATGTATTTAATAGCTCGTAATAAGTCCATGAATCATCATTGAGTCTAAACTTTGACTGGTTTTAAATGTCCTCATGATGGTGGGCTTTGAGTCTTTCCTCCTCCTGACAACCAATGAATCCACTCGACCACACAAACAGTTTCCTTATCCTCGCATTCTTCTCGCCTCAGCACTGTCATCGTGTCTAAAAGTGGGAAAGGGCGGCCGGCGGCGGCTCGACGGAGCACCGTGGACGACAAAAACACTCTGATGACCTGCATCGAAAACGGCGAGTTCACCGCAGCTGCCAAGATCTCTACAGGTGAGCAGAACGCTCTGCTCAGCGTCATCTCATGACTGCATGAATATGCAGGAACCGTTACAGCCTGTTTGCAGCTGCAAGCTAAAGTGATCTTAACTTTTTGTACCTTTAGTTAATCATGTCAAACCCCAAATTATGAAAAAAAAGGGTTTAAAAAAAGAAACTCCCAGTGAGTGAAAAACAAGAGTGCAGAAACAGGAAACCTGTGAGGGACAGGGCGGAAGTGAAGGCAGTTATTTTCTCTGTGGGTTCAGTGAAATCTGGGCTCGTCTACGAGCTGAGTCTCACGTTTTCAGTTCAACTTGTTCTTTAAAAACTGTGGTTCAGCTCAGTACTGTCAATAGTTAAAGTCACTGTTCTCTGGAGAGTTCGCCTTAGTTTTAAAGACAAAATAAGGCAATCATTTAAGCAAATATTAGATTTTTTACATTTGATTGCTTCCTGATCAAATATCTGACAGTAGGATAAGAATGCGAGGAACAGAAGAAGGCCAGAATCTAAAGTGCATAAAAAAGGAGGATAAAGTTAAAGCAGTCCGGCTGGAGAGCTCAGGACACCGTCAGCAGGTTTACACAGTCTGGAGCCTGAAACGGACATTCAGACAATAAGTTCAGCTCAAATGCTGAAACATGCCTGAAGGCTCCAATGAGCGATGAGTTTATCAAGGTGAAGAGAAATGCTGCTTCTAAGGTCAAACACTTCATATTTTACTGCCACAGGCGGTCGTAGGCCTGCTATTCAATCATTTAACTCAGCCCAAAGTAAATGATTGAATGGCCTGCCTGCTTGCCTTCCTACCTACGTACCTGCCTAACTGCATGCACTCTGCCGAGGCCACACAAGACCGTCAGAGAAGCTACATGGGTAGCGATAACAGCCATGAGCTGCGCTGCTCTCCCTGACGCTCTCTTGTGGACTCGTCCTGCACCAGAAGTGAGGCGGAGCACGTTCGTGTGTTTAGGGGGACTTTGGGATTTTTTTCAGGCGTATACTTTAAAAATCTTCCTGGTTCCTCCAAAGTCGCTGACCCCAGCGTTAAAAGTGATGCGTGTGCTCAGCTCCCCTTTGTGTGCATGGCTTTGTGTGCAGACTGGTTGCTCTGTGTCTGTTGCAGTGAACACTTCATAACTTGCTTGTTGTTGTTTCTGTAGAGGTGTGGAAGCCCTCCGCTGCTTCTTCATTTGTTCTGGAGCCTCTTAAACTAGTTTGGGCTAAATGTAGTGGATATCCCTCCTACCCCGCCCTGGTGAGTGAGTGTCAGTGCCCTCTGTGTCTCTTCACCCATCTGCCGCTCTGCCATTGTGCGTGCCGTAGCTCGTGATTTGTGCTCATAGCCATGCGTCGGCTGCCAGCCAGCAGTGTGTGGACGTGTGTGTGTGTGTGTGTGTGTGTGTGTGTGGAGTCTGCCGCTTCGCTCAGAGCGTCTCGGCCAGACTCAGCCTTGCATGCTTGTGTCTCTGAGTGCGGGCTTCTTCTGTGTGGCCGCTGCCACCTGGATATTGTCCACAATGTCACTGAGAGGAGAGCGCCTGACTCAGTCTCCATCCTCTCTGGCTTTATGTCTTTACAGATCATGGACCCCAGAGCGCGGAGGAAGGCGTGTCAACACAACGGGGTGGAGCTTCCCCAGCCGCCGCAGGACGTTCTCAGAGCCGGAGAGCGGATGCAGTTCAGGTCCGCAGAGAAACTCTTCCTCGTCCACTTCTTCGACAGCAGGCGCAGCTGGTGAGGCGCTCACCGATTCACGCTAGAAAAGACGAGTAAAGAAGTGGGAAAAATAACCTCCCTAAAACTCAGCACAGATCTAACCTGGTTATATTTCTCAGGGATTAAGGACAACAGTGTTTTCTTTTGATACACCTGCGAAGAGGATGCCAAAGTGACGGCCTCTTCAGCCTTCGTCTTTTTAAATGAATATCTGTTATAGGTTTATTTTTCAGATGGTAAAAGGCAGACACAGTGGTGATAAACTTTAGACACAAACATCTGGCCCCGACTGTCAAACATGGAAGTAATGTGTCCAATAACTTTGTGTTCTTGATTATGCTGAGACTATCACCGCAGGCTTTAGTCCAGTGAGAAAGGTGGAGGTTTGAGGAACAGTTCATGTTAGAGAGGCAGCAGCACGCAAACTCTGCTCCCTGATGTCGTCTGGAGTAAGAAGTAGCTCATGACACTGACACTCTGTCCTCGCTCTCTTCAGGCAATGGCTTCCTAGATCCAAGATGGCTCCCTTCGGGATCAACCAGACGCTGGACAGAGTTAAGCTGAAGGAGGCTCGCTGCTCCTCCATCCGAAAAGCTGTGCGGCTCGCCTTTGACCGAGCCATGAACCACCTGAACCGTGTCAGCGGCGAGCTAGAGCCGAGCGCCGACCTCGCTGTCACGGACTGAACTCCCCCCACCCCTCCGAAATCCTCCCATCATCCATCTCTCCTCTTTGTCCTTTCAGCCTTTTGTTTCGATCACAGCAGAGACGCTCTGTTCCTGCCTCATACGCACAACAAACACATACACTTGTCATGTTTACCATTTCCTGCAAACTGGATCGTTTTCCCGTCTCCCCTGACATTTGACCCCCTCTGTCTGAAATACTGTAGCTTGTGACGGCCATCTTGTTTTGTCAAAGAGCTATGCAACGAAAACGACTCGGCTAGCAGGTGCAAAAAGTCCGGAAAAAACATAACCTTGGCTATGAGGACCGAAATCTCACGGGTCTAAACCTGTTGAATGTGTCAGAGCTTGACCTCTGACCTCCTTAAATGTGCTGCAAGACTGCTGCAATAGTCCCACTGCCACCAAACTGTCCATCAGTGCGCGTGCGACTGCAGCAGCTCCTGTAAATATCCTGTACAAGGCCTGACACTAATTTATTCACTCCCTCAGTTTGTTTTGGTACATGGTGTTCACATATTTATACAGTCGGAGGTGATGATCCACGTCGTCGCCGGCACTGACGCTGTCGGCCTTTCTGCTGGTGCTATCTCTACACAGAGACAAAACAAACATGCATACTGTAATGAAAGTTTTTATTTCAGCTCCTTTTTTACCGTTTTTGTAAGTTATTGAGTTGTCGAGCTTCAAGTTCTCTCGTTTCTGGCATTAATTTTTTTGTGAGTTCGCATCTTTTTTTTTTTTTTTACCTGAATGTTTTTACTGGACTACTTCTACATTTTTTTTGTTTGTACATATTTATATAAAATCTATATAGATGCTCTCAAAAAGTTTAAAATGCCGAAAGTGCATCATTCACACCGAAACCAAAAAAGATCTGCTGCCCACACGGTTCCCACTAATGTGTTTTTACAGTTGTGTTTTCAGGTTTTCAGCCTTTCTGTTTGCGTGCTGTGATGAGTTTGAGTCTGTAAGACGCCCCAGAATCATCTTCCACCTGACCTGAGCTACAGTCAGCTGTAGGAGAGAAGAGAATGTGCCTGTACTAATTTATTGTAAAGCAGAAAATGTATATGCATTACTTTATAGAGAGAGTATTGTAAGAAAATACTACGGGCACACGAGGAGCCACGTGTAGAGGCGCCTCCTCTTCTGTTTGTGATTCTTTTTCATTTTTGGATTAATAGCATTAAATCTGAGAGGTGAGGTGATAGTGTTTGATGTTTTATTTTGGCAGGGTAGCAATGGGTAGACTTCCTGTTTTGTTTGGCCCCTCTGGATGTGGATGTTGTGTGTAAATAGATTTGGTACTTCAGCTGATTCTCTGGGAAAAACCACAGTTATAGCCAACGGGAGCGGAAACCAGCCGACGGCAGGCCGGTGGGATTTTTATACTAAAACACTGAAAAATTAAAATATGTTATTGAATCACTGACTGAACGAGTCCTCGTTTTATTACCGCTCACTCTTTTAGATTTGTCCTCTTTTTTTTTTTCTTCTTCTTTAGTATTTTTTGCTACTTTTTTTCTTCTTATTTTAATATTTAATTTTTTTAGCCTTTTTTAAAAACATAATTTTATTGATTAAATTGTTTTTGTTTTGTGTAACCTTAGCTTTATCATTTACCATAGTTGTATTCCTTTTTTAAATAGATTTATGTCCTGGTTATCCTTTTTTTACTTGTTAAATTTGAGCACATTTTCTTTATTTTCATGAGTTGTAAAAAATATTTTGTGTATTCCTATTATTTTGCTTTTATTTAATCTTCCTGTGGACATTTTGTATTTTGACTCAGTTTTCTTCCAGTTTTGTCCAGAAGAAGTCACCAGCTTTTCCCAGCAGCAGAAGAACCTGGAGCAGTACACCTCAACTGGTCTAACCTCAGGACCCACCACCTCCTCCTTCATGACTAATCGTGATCTCTCAAATGTATTTAATGAAAAATGCGGCAGTTTAATGCAGTAGTGTAAACAGTACAGTAGTATTAACAGTATAATAGGGAAGCAAAATGAGCAGCAGTGTATAAGAGGAAAATATTCCCTCTACAGTTCATTCAGTTAGACGCCTTTTTTCAACAGAACAAACTCAAAGTGCAACATAAACGCAACAACTGTCGGGCTCGTCGAGTGTCAACAATGTAGCTGGAGCTGTGGGAAACCATCAGTGGACTACACTACTACTGCACGCACGTCATAGGAAACTTGTGTCCTTCAAAATAAAAGCGCAGTATCGACTTTTTTTAAGCACACATCCGCAACCCACTTTTGGGTCCCGACCCACCAGTTGAGAACCACTGACCTGGCGTATAGTAGGCCATGTAGGTTTGTCAGAGCTCCAGATTTAGAAGAAGAAACTATTTCCCTTGTATAACATGTCAGGAATCACTTAAACTACTCAAACAACAGAAAGGTCTTAAACAGACCCACTGAAACCACCAAAGACAAAAAAGAACTGATCAGCAACTTTCCTGCACGTCACCACCTGACCACCAGGTGGAGCTGTTGTTCTCCGGTCGGTAGAAGGTCTGTTGGAAGGTAATGTCTGTAATACATGATTTTAAAGGACCTTTTGGACATTTAGTCTCTTCTTTTACAGCAGACAGAAAACAGTAAGCGAGGGGAGAGACAGTCAGCGATGGTCCCCGTCTGGTTTCACACGCTTGTGATGGTCATTATTCTCCTCAAAAACAAATGTTTTCTAACAAATGGCAGGCTGCTCTCAGACTGGTTCAGGTTTCCTCCAGGGTTTCCTCGTATTCAGCTGCTTTCATTTTCCCCTCACAAGCAGAGCAGCTTTCCCACAGCAGCTTCAACCAGCACCACACTTCCAGCACTGGATGTTACCTTTACAACAAAGGGTAACATGGAGTTCAGTGGCTCACTTTGTTGTATTGCTGAAATGTCCACACACAGTCACCATTTCTAAAGACTTCCCCGGTCACGTCAACCAAACAGAGCTTTATAAGAGAACATCTGACACAGACCATTGCGCCCCACGTAGAGAGGCTCAGTCCTGGAAGCAGCGGCCCCGGGTTCGACTCCGACCCTCGGCTCTGTGCTGCATGTCATCCCCGCTCTCTTTCCACATTTCTGACTCAGGCAAAAGCCGAACAAATTAAACCGCAAAGATCGCCTTTACGAATGTCCCAAAACGTTAGTGAACATGAGGACCAGGTAACTTTGGAATGACCGCTGCAACCACAAGCCAGAAACTGGAGCAGCAGCAGATAAAGGATGGATACATGATCGTTGGCTGTCCTGTTCCCAGTCAGATCCAAACTCAGTGAGGTGGAACTCGACCAATAAGATGGTTCCTGTTCCTGTCTGTCTCTGAGGAACGATTGTACTTTCATTGAATTAAAACATGAGGATGCTGTTGGTGTTCCAGTAGCGCTGTAGGTCCTGTACTCTCAGTCTGAATCTCGTGAATCTCTCTGAATATCTTGCTGATGACTCATCATTTCCTGCTAATTAGCAGCAGATATTTTGGGCGTCCTGAGCTCGCCGACCGGCTCAGCCACACGCAGACTCTCTCCGGGTCTCTGGGGGTTAAAATGTCTTTGAAGTTGGAGATAATTACCCATGCAAGCGGGTAATTAACAGTGTCCAGCTCATAAATAAACACATTTCCTCTGCACACACACCATTAATGCAGCAGACGCCGCTGGATCAGAGTCTGCTGGAGAAGTCTGCTTGGTTCAGATCAGTTTAAATCTTTCTTCATCTGTTTGACTGCTTGAATGTGTTCAAGTTTAAGCACCTCCTCTTCTGCACCTTCTTTTTCTCCCACATCACGTTTTATATACATGCAGGTTTATTAAAAGGTTTATTTATTGTTTTGTCTGTTTTATGTCTTTTAAAAAGTGTTAGCTAACAGCTCCACGATGATCTTACAGGCCAATCACAACTCTCTACAACGGTTTAAACAGAGCTTGCTAAAATGTAGACTGTATTGCAGTCGTGTTGTATGTTTGACTGGTTTTAATGTAATGTATTGGCTCCTGAGATTAAACTGGTTCAGTTGTGTTTTTAACTTAGTATTGAGAGAGTGTACGGGGCTGAAGAACAGTTGCCCTCATCTGTTGCGTTACAGAAACCAGCTAAATATGTCGCATGATACTAAGTCTGTAGTACAGACACACGTGGGAGTGATGCAGCCACCCATGGTCGGACTGTATTCTTTATACAACGCCGGGAAAAATACAGAGCTCACTCCAAATGTTCCTCAAACCAGCGCCTCCCTCTTCATGTCATGGCCGCCCAATCCAGAGGGACATTAAATTACGTCACGTGCACCAGCATAACTTAAGCCCTGTTTGTGTTACACCCGGGTGTATCTTTTACGCCTAGGATGGAGCAGGCGTGAGTTTAGAAAGTCGGACTTAAATCCTCGGTCAAACAAACGGAAACAGTAACAGTCACAAAACCTAAAGGAAAAACACAATGGCAGCGCATCTTGTAGCTTTACTACGGACAGTTTTACTGTCGGAAACTTTGGAATAATGTAAGTACACAACCGAAGAGGAAACATGTCATAGGTGTTGATATTTTTAGATATTAAAATTCTATGTTTTTACATATTATACCTTTTAAAGTGTTTTATTAATGAGACTTTTATCCAATCAGGCAACAATCTGACAATTTCATGACCCAAGAAAGAAAAATATGACTGAAAATAACAACGCTAGATTTTTGGACCCAAAAACAAGAACAGTAAAGTGCTCACCCACTGACATCATGGGGACAACAGTATGTGAACAACGGGGACCATCAGGTCCTCACAAGGTAGACTGTAAATTTAAACTGACAATCTCTAAGATTTCAGTTTCGTTCTCTTAATGGCGATACACAACACGACTTTTATTTGTCCTGTACACAAATGAGTGCCGAAGCCGTCATATTTTTAAATTTGCAGATGATTCTGTGATCGTGTCCTTGCTCAGCAGCGTTGACCCTGATCATGGTCCTGTAGTGGGGGAATTCACTGACGGTGCAGGTCGTCCTGTTTGGACATGAATGTGTCCAAAACAAAAGAGATGCTGACTGATTTTAGGAAGGATCCTTCAGTCACCTCTCCTGTTATTACTGCGAACCAGGCAGCTGAGTTGGTGCATCGTTATAAATACCTCGGCACGAACATTGATGACGAGCTGTCCCTTGATTTCCGTGTCGATGCTGCGTGTAAGAAAGCAGCGTATGTATTTTTATAGGAAACTTGGAAGTTTTAATGTTGACAGCACTTTTATGAAGACGTTTTATTCTGTTCTTAGCTTTTCTTTTATCTGCTGGTGCGGCTCACTTTCCCTCATAAACAAAAACAGACTGCCGGGTATTGTAAACGTGTGCGGCAGAATTGCAGGTATCAACCTGAACGACCTCACCGACCTGCACAAGGCCGAGAACTCCGAGCCGCCCCTTGGCCAGTGAGTTCCTGCTGCTTCCATCAGGCCGCAGATACATGATGCCACGATGTAAGACCAACAGACACAGACACGCCTTTGTCCCTGCTGCCGCCGGCTTTTTAAATGGTTAAACAACATTTGTACTTGCTGTGGTTCTTGTGGTATGTTTATACTACTTATTATTTATTGTTGTTTTGTGTTGTAGTGCTGTGTTGATTGTTGTGTGGTCACTGCTGGCTGTACAGTAAATCCCTCTCGGGGATAATAAAGTTACCTTTATATACGGTCATTGTGGGAGGACGCTTCCCAAGTTAACCAGACGTCCACGGTTGGCTCCGGTTGTAACTCTTGATTTTCCTGGCTGACGGTCGCTTTCCTTTTCAGACTGTTTGCTTCATCTGAGCGTCGAGTTTGTTTCTTCTTCTTTGGATTTTCACGTCTTGTTGAAGTTGTATCTGTAGTCATCCATCTTTTCTTTGTTTGTTCAGCCATAGTCGATTACTGTTTACTCGCAACACTTGCAGAGAGCGGAGAAGCAGCCGCTTAGCTCCGCCTACCCTCTCTGGCAGACCAACCACTGCTGGCTGATGGGAAACGCGTCACTAACTGGGCACCGCTTGTGATTTTTTCCACGAAAGTCGCAACAGACGCCCAGTCTGTAATACTGCAAATGCAAAGGCTTTCATCAGTGGGCCATAGGCTCAATCACCATTGATCACTCATTCAGCGATAGACAGCGACTTAACAGACATTTATTTACATGAAAATCCTCCAGATTATTAGTTGGACGTGTGACAGAGAGCGGTGCTCTGGCGGACGTGTTTCTGTGCAGACCTGCATTCAGACACGGACACAAAAACATCATCTCGCTGAAAACAAACAAGTGGTCTCTGTGTTTGAGTAGACGCCCCGGCTCGCTGTCGTCTCCACGAATATTAAAGCACGGCAGCAGCAGCTTGTCACCTTTGAAGTTTTGATGTTATTAGCACAAGAGGTCTCTCTGCTGTTTAAACAACAATGGAGGGGTAATTACACAGCAATTATGGCTTTATAATGAAAAGAAAAGCGGCGTTCACGGCCCGCCTTCAGCTGCCACTAATCGTTCAGAGAAAACAAAAAGGTTTCCGTCGGAGGGAGGGAACGCCGGCTGCCTCGGGGAGCTGCAGGAGCGGCGGTAACACGTTCAGTGTTTGTATTGTTCAGGATGGTCTGAGTGTAACAGTAATGTTGTTTAATCCTGGAGCCCTGGAGGTAAAGAGGAAGTGAACTACACACAGCGCAGGAGGAGCAGAGACACAGTTTAGTCATTCACCCGAAGGCTTTACTCAGACACTACAGACACATAAAGTCAGTTATTTTATCCTTATCTTCTTATATATGTATACTGTTGAATATATATATATATGTGTTACAATTAATATAATTTCAAATGTCACTACATGTCCCTGTAAGATGGCAAACACCCCATTTAAAGGTCCACTGCTGCTGCGCTGGGAACAAAAATAAAACCAACTTTCGAGCACAAACATGTTTAAATCAAGAGTTTAAGAGGGACCGAACATATAAAACTGTCCAAACCAGATATATTTGTATTTTAAAATTCAGTATAATATAAATCTGCAGTAATTGATACAAAAGTATTGAATGAAACCTGGAACGTGTTGGACAAACAGGACAAAGCTTTAGAACAAAGTCGGCTCGTATTTAATCATCTAAAGCAAAATGTTGTGAACGATCTGTAATATTACTAAACAAAGGAACACAAGATAATGTTTCAATCATGCAGCTTTATTTATTAGGTTTGGTTTCAGCTCCTTTGAAACGACTTTTTCTGCAGCTTTAACGTGACGTCTGTAAGTACGGCAATACCAGAGAGACGAATAAGAGCGGGAGCAAATTTTTAATACAATTTGTGAATAAAAAACAGTGTCATAGTTACTAATGGTAACATGGTACATCCATCCATCCATTTTTAGAGCAATTTTAGAGTCACCAATGAACCTAACGAGCATGTCTTTGGACTGTGGGAGGAAGCCGGAGTACCCGGAGGGAACCACGCATGCACCAGGAGAACATGCAGACTCCACACAGAAAGGCCCACTACGTCTGAACCGGGAACCTTCTAACTATGAGGCGACAGTGCTAACTACCATGCAGCCCATTAACACAAAGCTTTCCTCTCCAGCGTGAGCTTGCCATGAGTCACAAACATTATAAGCTCCGGGGTCGGGTGTTGTTTGCTGAAAGACACCTTTGGGATTCCTTAAAGGATAACTTCTGGATTTTTCAACCTGACTGGGGCTGACTGTACTCCAACACAACAAACGGCACTTCTCCCTCTTCGTCTTCTCTCACTCCTCTCTCCTTCTTCCTGCAACAACTATGGTCTCGCGCGAGACTTGGTTACAGACAACAACAGAGAGCATAAAGTAAAGCAGCATGGCTGCCACAGTGTTGACAGACACTTATTATAACCATCTAAGCCTGTCAGTAGCAAAAACAAGCGCTTTTACTGGCTGTGTGTTGGCGTATGCGCAGCGCCCCGTTTAGTTACACTGTATCTCGTTTGGCGGCTGCCGGCCGGCGCTCCCTCCCTGAATACTGGATCCATTTCAATAATCGTTGTCTCCACTTGTCACTAACACACAAACACATGGGAAGCTGGGAAGCAATTGTTCATCTTACACCTGCCAAAAAAATAAGAATGACTTCTTTAATCCCAAATTCAATAAATGTCAAACTACATTTAACTGAAATATTAGAGAGTCAGTCCCTCCAGGAAATCGCGATTCAGCCAATCCCTGCAACTTTTTCGCGACCTTGCGATTTTGGCCAATCAAAAAACATCACCAAATATTGATCTTCATGGGCCTTCGATGGAGTATGAACATGGGAGAGTATCGTTTACTGTGCCTTTAATATGCTCGAGACAGACAGCTGATCGCTCCAACGAGGCTCCGGTGCGATCGTCTCTCTTTCATGAGCTTCCTGATCCAGACTCAAACGACAGAATGAGACTCTGAACAGTGAATCCATAATAACAAATCCACCACTCCATGTCTTCTTGTGATTATTGATCCATGTTGAAAACTGTCCGCCGGTCACTTTGCCACTACCTGGTGTCTTTAACTCTCCACCAACCAGAGGCTCTGTTACTGATGTGAGTCAGCGTTGATCTCATCTCTCATCTATCTCGTGATCGCCGTCTCTTATCAGTGGTTTTCTACAAGCACTGAAATAACAAGTAGAACAGATTAAATGTGATAAATAATGTTTAGATTCTTCGTTGGGCAGATGGATAGCATTGAAACAGGCACGCACAGTGTGAAATGATGTTCCCTGGTCATTTCCTTTAGTTTCATTACATTTTTTCACATTTATTTGACGTCTTGACACAGAAATTGACCGAGTGAAGCTTTATTGGAGCGTTTGTCGCTCACAGTAGATGTGACGTGTTACAAACACAACAATACAACTGCTTTTTGTTCTATTAAGAGATCTTTCTTTCTGTTTATGTGAAGCTTTGATCTCGTTTTTATTTTCCTGCATGAGACCAAAGAGACATGTCCTGCCTCGGCTGGACAAAAAGGTTTATTCTTTTCTTGTGTTTCATTCTGATACGGGCCGAAGAAACGTGTGAGTGAGATGAGTCACCTTAAAGTGGCGACAGGAGAAAGGATGAGACGGTAACTCAATTTGAATCCGTTACGTGGGAATGATTCAGAGACTGGAACCTGGTTTTTCCATTATCTCAACAAGATGAAACTTCATATGTTCCTCTTCTCAGATTCTCTTTAAAGTCGCTGAGCTGCGTTCAGGCGTCTGCAGCTCGAACATCCTGTCACCTCAGCTGAAATGTGCGCCCCGTGTTTGTGCGTGTCCTCGCTCTAGTTAGCCGAGCTCTTGTTTTAATTGGAGCCGTAACGAGCTGGAAGAGAAGAAGTTTCAGGCTTCATTACAAACTCGCACCTTTTAACGACTGCGAGCGCGAGCTGCTGGAGGGGGCTGATTGACAACACGCTAATTAACCAATCAAGCAGCGCGGGGCGAGCAGGCACCTGTGTGGTCACTCTGAGTGCAATTACCTTCTGCCTGCTCCCCTGCTTCCTGTTCAGCCAATCTGTCGGCCACGCAGAGCCTAATGACCCTCTAATAAGACAAGCGCTCCGGAGTCCATCTTAATGAAAATCAGCCGACCCCTTCCTCCTCACTCTGCTCTCCATGTGGCCGCTGATCATGAAGCCGCTCCTCGACCTCCCGTCACCTCGGCTCGCTGAGAAGCCGCGCGGCGTTGGAGAATATTAAAGAAGGAGAGATGATTTCCTGAAGAGCCGACTGGACTTAATTCTCTCCTCTGAGGGAGAAATGAATCAGAGGACGATGGCGGCGTCTCAGCGCGAAATGAAAAACCTGCTCTTTGATTTTTCCCTCTCATCTCTCGATCCACAGGTCATTATCAGGCCTGATTGGATGAAGCCCCGGAGTCCACCTGTCTGCTCTGCTGCCTGGAGACCGATCACACCAGGGAAAAGATGTCGCTCAAAAATGTCCAAATCGCGACCGTTCAGTTACAAAATAAGGAAATCATTTAGTGAGGGAAGATCTGGTTCAGCTTTTAAGGAAAACATTGTTGACTTTAAAGTTTTTTTGCTGTTAATAAAAACCTAAAAAGCCCTTTTCACCCGCTAACAGCCGGCTGTGGGAAAGGTTAAGATCGGCATTCAGAGTGTGTGCAGTAGAGATCGGCTGGTGGAGCCGCTGTATCGACGTCCCGCCCCTATCTCTCCCCGACACACACCTTTACCTTGTGTCCTTGGCGTGTTGGAGCCCTCAGGTGTCCTTGGCGTGTTGGAGCCCTCAGGTGGGCTCAGTCTGCAGCAGAACAGCTTCTTGTGTCGGTCTGAAGCAGATATTCACGCTGATGGAAAGTTCAATGACTGTAGTGTTAGTGTTAGTTACGTCTCCTCTCGCCGTTCCTCCTCTACTCTGCTACTCGGGAACAGAACACTGCAGGAGCCCCATTTGTCCACAGAGCTGTCAATCATGAGGCCACACCCCCTTTTTACAGCATCAAATAACTAATTAAAAGTTGTCAGAAAAATGAACACTTGGACATAAATCAGCATGATAAGAACTAACTATAATGACAGAAACCATGTTTGAGAAAAATGTATTTGACGTGTATTTTGACTTTATAGTTTGACTCATGTCCCATCTGTTAACATGGAGGAGGCGGGGCTTATGAGCTATACTGCAGTCAGTCAGCAGGGGGCGATAGAGAGGGTTTGTGTTATGAACCAGTGAGCTCAGAAAGTCCTGACTGACGGATCAACACATGGTTGTTTTAAGTTTTTAATGTTATTTGTTGATGGCGAGGAAAATACAGAATAACAAGGATTGTTTTCAGAACATCACCTGGAGCATCATGGGTAACTGCTCTCCTTATTACAGCACCTCTCACACACACACACACACACACACACAGTAAGAGTCTGCAGTGTTTTTGGGTGACAGTGATCAACGGGCAGTTACGGTCCCACAACCTGCTATTATATTTAATGGGATATTGGTCGACTCTGTGTGTGTGTGTGTGTGTGTGTGTGCGTGTGTGTGCGTGCGTGTGTGTGTGTGTTGCTGGGAAAGTGACAGTATATTTTGCAGAGGTATGAATATTTTATGGAGTGAACTCATTAGACGCTCGGCCTCTCGGGAGCTCGGAGGAGAGTTTGTTTTGTTCCAGATTATTTGCGTGATGAATTATACATCTCTGAGATTCAACAATGTGAAAACAACACAGCTACAATTAGACGGAGGGTGGAGGGCTATATTTACACTCCACACATCAAAAAGCTGCCTGGCCCACTTTACTGTTGGCCGCGCGCTGCTCACTTCCTGTCTGTGAGGAACGCTTTAAATCTGCTGTTAGATTTTATTTATTATAAGATTTAATGTCATCATCCGGCCTGGCACTGGGGTCGGAACGTTTTTTAAAAAGTGCTTCATATTTAATTAAACAAAGAGTCTTTTTAATTCTTTCTCTGTTGGTTCTTCGCGTTAAACACAAGACGTTTACTGAAGCAGAGTCTGTTTTAAAGGGACAGTTCAACCTTTTGGGAACCCTCTTAAATCAGAAGATGGGCTCATCTCGTGTCTCTGTGTTCGGGTCAAACTGTAACTTGTTTTGTCTGCTGCAGCATTTAAACCACCAAAACAAGAAGAAAGCAGACTGGTACATAAGAGGTGGATGTTGTCGTAAACCTGCAGCCTGTCTTTTTTCTTTTGTCCAGCAGGGGGCGACTCCAGTGGTTACAAAATGCAGTCAGATTGTACAGAAGTAGATGAATAAATGAGCTGACCTCTCACCTACCTCTGTAAACATTTCCTGATGACTTTATCGTCTCAATCTCTGGTTTCAAAACCTCTTTGAAACAGCACGATGTTCACTTTGTTAAATATGGTCCCATTTAGAATAAATCAGACGATAGAGCAGCTTTAGGTGCGGCTGCCTGTGAATGTTCTCCGACAGCAACCTGTCAGAAAGGATAGAGACGCATCAGGTGTGTCCAACCTGTGGTCCAAACATGGTTCCAAAGAACGACTGCAGCAGCAAAACGCTGAGCTCGTGGCTTAAAGGGATAGTTCAGCTTTTTTAAAGCCTCCACCGTAAACGGCGTTTCGTCGTCTCCCTAACTTTGCATTTTCTTTTGTTTGTTGTCTCTTCTACAAACCGCTGATCCAATACCACGTGCTGCAAGTGTAAGGATACAGGGTCGTCCGACGCCTGGAAGCTATGGCAAAAACTAACATACAGCGTACACTGAAACACTGTAATGCCACAATTTCCCAGTTTGGGATCAATAAAGTACATTTGTCTGTCTGTCTGTCTAAACTGAAATGTTTGTTTATATTGTAGCGTTGCGGGAAAGTTAGACGAATGGAGGAGGAGCGAGGAAGAGGCGATGCTAGCTCGACAGAACTCAGATTTATTTCCTTGCCGGAGCAGCTAACCCGAGGGCGAGGTGTCCCCGGAAAAACAACAAGCAGGTTGGCTAACTCTTTTCTCACTTTGCTCTCGCTCGCTCAACATGCGTCTTCTCCTCCCCAGAACGCAGAACTCCCCTTAAAAGTAGCTTCATCACAATAACTCCCTCTTCCCTCCCCTGGAACAACTTCTCAGCCAATAACCAGCCACGGTGGACCTCCCTCAATAAACGAATGCAAAACAACAGCAAACTAAACAGGAACTTGTACCCAGCGTTCCCATATGACTCTTTTTAGTGGCTAAAGTACTCCTGACCCCTTCTTCAGCGGTGCTTAGCTTCTATGTAGGAACTCCGGCCGACTTCTCCTAACAGGGGCCGTGCTGACTGTTATCTATGTACGTAGGACACTTACTGTTGATAAGTACCTCATACAGCCCCACTTCAAAAACCTGAACTATCCCTTTAAAACAGTAACCAACAAACCAACGGGCGACGTCACATCATCACTACATCTACTTACATACAGCCTATGTTCTTAATTCTGTACGTCTCTAATCAGGAATTGATTACCTCCTCTCTTTCCTACTGAAGTTAGCGCGTTGACGCAGGTTTTTCCAACCCGGGACGACCCGCTTATAGATGCTGATTGTCTCTTTTCCCATTGCCAGTGGAGCATACGTCTTTTTTCTGCGCCACCGTCTGATGTCACAAACACGCTGGAGACGGTTAGTAACCAGTGAAGATGTTACGCAGGTTAGGTCTTTATTGTGTCTATTACTCATTCAGTCTGTTTATCAAACTCGGCGCCGACATATTTGGAACGATGTTCGAGCGCTGCTCGGACGGAGACGGCCAAATTTGTAGCTGAGATGACGAGGAGTCGCAGGAGTTACCGACGGAGCATAGCATCGCGCCAGAGAGGGGCACGTCGACACAGGTTTCGTGTTCCCATCAATGCTGATCGAAGCCCAGGCGAGAATAAACCGGGTCATGTTACCCGAGTCTAAATGCAGATTGTAACCTTTCACCTGCTGGGTGTTAGTGGGTTTCTTGACCAGTGGGAAAGTGGCTTATCTTGTCTGTGAAGGTTCTCAGTCAGTCAGGTCACGGTAATCCAAAGCTTAATCCAAAAGGCAGCTGGACTCGGTTGAAGATGTTTCATCTCTCATCCAAAGGCTTCTTTTGTTCTGGCTCTACACCCTCCGTCTTACCGAGTATAACCGAGTGTTATTCCTGAAGATTCTTGAAGATTCACAGTTTTCATAATATTTACGCTCGGCATTATTCCTGCAGTACCTACTAAATATCGTATTATGTCTCAGATAAGATGTCTCTGTAATCTGATTTCATGAGAACCTTAAGTTTGAACAGTGAAGGCACCACAGTGAAGAAGCTCGGGGCTCTCTTTTATAAGTTTTCCATCTTTATGGTTCACTGTACCTTTAACAGTATGATGGAGGGGGGAGTCAGTGACTGTGGCTTCGTCTCCAATCTCCACCGGCTCTATTAGAGAGCTGACAGGCCTGTGAATGGGCTGGAGGCCGCGTGGCCTCGGAGCAATCACCACGGCCATTTCACACCCCGCTGATCCCCTCATCTGCTGCGCGGACCAGAGAGGGGCTCCGAGGGCCCCGGAGGCCCCCGATGAAGTCCTGACCTCACTTTTCAGAGCCCGCGGGATTAAAGAAATACTCCTCCTGCTCAAAGTGACAACGGCTGCTCGAGTTAGTCGATGGACAAATTGGAAAGTTTTGCAGAGATGAGAAATGGGACTTTATGAAAAAAGTGACTCTGAAGTGAGCGAGCTTCACAGACAGAGCGAGAAAATATGAGCTCATTTAAATACTGTGAGCCCTTTTTAAGTTATCTAGAGTCATGGTCCAGTGCAAGTGCATGGTGGTGCGTTCAGGGCCTGTCCACTCGTGCTGCTTAAATCTGAGCACAATGGAATTGTAAATAATTTCTGTTGTGTTTTTCAGCACGAGTTATAAAATTTGAAGCGTCGTCTCCCAGTTCGTTTAAAGCCAGGTCTGACTGGATCCAGCTCATGGCTATTTAAATTTGGCAGTTCTGTAACTTGGAGGAGCAAACAGAACATTTTCTGCTGAGGAAACAGAACTGCTCGTGTGTGAAGTGAAAGCGAGCGGGCAGAGCCTCAACAGAAGGAGCAGAAATCCAGTGAATCTCCCTGAAGTGAAGCGGGCGAGTGACGAGGTGTTAGTGAGGGTGTCTTCGTTTTCTGGCAGCACCAGAGCGGTCACGCTGCAGAGAGAAAGTATTATAACAGGAGATTGTTTTATTACTTTTAAATAACAGAACATACTTCAGGTTTTTGTTGTTTAATGGTGCTATCGCTTTCTGCTGCCTCAAGATACCAACAAGCCAGACACTCGCTCGACCAACACGCACACTGTTACACCGACGTGCGCAAGTGCATCTGCTTCTCAAGCGGGGTACACACGCCACGATGATCAAGCTGATTTTGGGCCGGATTCCCCCCTTCAGACAAAAGTCCTGATTGTCTGATGGTTCTAAAGATGATCTCTCCAGATGTTCCTGTGAGAACATGTTAAGAGAGATTTTACTTCCCCCGATCTGCTCGGAAGAACGTCGTAGCTGCACCAATTTCAGAACGTAAGGCTGGAGATATACTTGCTTTTAACTACGCATTCATGTGCGCATGATAACTGATACACGTTCCCTGCGTCTGTTTGGAGCGTCGGCTGTGCACCAACTCAAATATTAACGCGAGTACACGAGATGCAGTCTGCACATGAGCAGTAGGGGCAGTGTAGAGGCAGAGGGCATATGACAGGGTCAACACATCAGCAGAGACAACAATGGCAGAAAGTTCTGAAGACGAGCTGATAGACCGAGTCCACGATTATCCACATCTGTACGATGTGTCGTTGCCGCTGCACAGAGACAAACATGCCTGTCAAACAGCTGCAGACAGATAAGTTCTGTTTGAGAAGTCGTCGTGGAAACCTGCAAAACTAAATGGGAACAAGTGCGGGAGCGTTACGTCTGTGCACGGAGGAACATGTTGGAGAGACGGAGCAGGGACGCTGCAGACGGTGTGTAACAGTAACCTCCTCGAGTGTCGCCATGTCTGTTGTTTACATCCCGCACATACAGTAGTTGCATACAGCCTGAGCTCTCTGGTGTGCCCTCTAGAGGTATCCTCCAGTAACACGCGTAGTGCACAGACAAGTATGTGAACAATTCATGACGCAGACGGTTGTGTACGCGAACACAAGGTTGAAAAGCAAGAATATCTCCAGCCCAAATATTAAACATGTTTAATATTTACTGTTGTGTGTCGGGAACCTCGAGGACAGCCGAGCACGCTCTCTTTGGATTGTCACGTGGAACCAAACGATAGCCAATCAGGAAGCACGCTGACTGAAGCAGGAAGCACAACAACTGCAGCCATGGCGACAAAAGCA
Organism: Semicossyphus pulcher; assembly: GCF_022749685.1. NCBI lineage: Eukaryota > Metazoa > Chordata > Actinopteri > Labriformes > Labridae > Semicossyphus > Semicossyphus pulcher. The sequence continues at coordinate 3,632,753 of NW_027211759.1, forward strand.
AACGTGAAGCATAAGTCCAGCCCGTGTTCACGCCGTCTCCACCACTTCATCCACAGTTTGTTCAGTTTTCTTCCTGAAGTTTCAGCAAAAAGTCCAAAAACTATCATCACCGATTCTTCCTGCCCGTCGTCCGCCATGTTTGTTTACTCTGAAGTCTCGTTTGAGCGCCAGAGACTTAGTGAGATTTCCAGCTGTGAGAGTCGGACTCTGGTTGTTGGTGAGTGAATCTGTTCTGAGTCTGTGGTGTGCTGTTTGGGTCACATCGTTGCTCTGCACACACTACAGGAACAAATCCGTCAGTATCTGTCATCATGTGTGAGGCACCCAGCTTTAAGTGTCCACTGGAAACATTCACCTGGACGTCTGGACCAGGTGCACTTCACTGAACGATCAGAACAACCTGCAGAGTCAGACAACAGGAGGAGTGAAGGGACAAACTGAACGGGGAGTAAATAAAGCATCAGTTTTATTCAAGTTGTTTTGTCTTCGTGTTTAACAGACAAATAAAGCTCTTCCTATCAGAGACCCTCTCCGGCTGTATTGGATGAGACCACCTCTTGTTGCTTCTAACCTTTTTGTCATCACGCATTTTAAATGTCACCGTGCTGCTTTCAGAGCTCGGCTGCTTTCATTAACCCGTCTCTATGTTGATTCTGTCTCTAATGGTTTTATCTGCAGCCCAGCAGCTCGGCGCTGCCTGCTGGTCAACACGATATTCATGAGCCGCCATCAGATGTAATACTCGTTCTGTCGTCTGACGACCGACGCAGAAGCAAAATGTAAATGAGAACAACTGTATCGTGTTTTCAACAAACAAAGTTACTGTGATCTCAGGAGGAGCAGAGCAGCTGCCGCCCTCCCTCTCCTCTCCGTCTCTCTCTGCACCAAAGTAGTTTATCTGTGTGCGATTAAAGTCAGAAACAAATGTACCAGTGAGAAGTTATTTACGTGTCTGTGGGACGTTATGCAAAACAGCTTTTCAATCTGAATCAGGGGTCCGAGGAAAGAGGCTGGAGGGTGCTGAGCAGACTGTGGAGGCAGATTTAAGACGGAGTATTTGGGATATAAGAAAATTTAATTACGTGACGTGTGAACAGAACAGGACTGCATCCAAAGATTATTTTATTATTTATTAACCTGCAGATTGGGCTGCACGGTGGTGCAGTGGTTAGTGAAGAAGGTTCCCGGTTCGAACCCCGGTTCAGACGTAGTGGGCCTTTCTGTGTGGAGTTTGCATGTTCTCCCCGTGCGTGCGTTGGTTCCCTCTAAGTACTCCGGCTTTCTCCCACAGTCCAAAGACATGCTCGTTAGGTTCATTGGTGACTCTAAAATTGGCCGTGCGTATGAGCGTGAAAGGTTGTCTGTCTCGATTGCTCCTTTCCCATTTAAAATTAGCGCGTTGACGCAGGTTTTTCAGACCTGTCTCTTTTCCCATTGCCAGTTGAGTATAATCCTTTCAGCCTCTTTTCTGCTGCGCCACCGTGTGACGCCACAAACGCGCCCGAAACGGTTAGTAAACAGTGAAGATGTTACGCTGGTCATTCAGTCTGACGATGTTCGAGCGCTGCTCGGACGGAGACGGGCGGAGTTTGTAGCTGAGATGACGAGGAGTCGCAGGACTTACAGATGTAGCATAGCATCTTGCCGGAAAGGGGGCGGAGATTAACGCATCGACCTGGGTTTTGTGCCGATCGTAGCCGAGGTGATAATTACCCGGGTCTACTGCAGAGTCATGTGACCCGGTCTGAATGCTGATTGTAACCTTTCAGCAAAAAAGGTGGGTGTTAGCTGCTTTTCTGACCAGTGGGAAAGTGTGAGCCCTGTGATTGACTTGCGATCAGTCCAGGTGTAACCCCGCCTCTCGCCCAATGACAGCTGGGATGGGCTCCAGGGATTTTGAGCTGTTTCCAGGTGATGCCAAACAGACCTGACTGGGTCTTATAGAGAAAATAACCCAGAAGGAGAGAGAGACGAGAGGAGAAGCTAAAGATCCACATCTGGTGCGTACATTGTGGATACACACACACACACACACACACACACACACACACACACACACACACACGCAGAAAGGCAGTGGGTCGTTTCAGGCAGCCACGACGGGCCCTGCAGCAGCAGCAGCACACAATGGTCGAGGAATGCGTTATTTTACGCTCTGTTTAATTTCTACATTTCTTTCCGGTAAATTTCTAAACATTGATCCTAACCTGCTTCATCTATTTTATATGTAATTAAGAACTCAAACAGAGTCGCTGTTAGGACCAACTGTATGTGGTGAATGCACACAGGAGGAGTAGACGTTTCCACATGACTGTTCTGTCTGGATTGAACTCGTCTCTGTCTCTCAGGTCCGGATGATCCGTGCCTGTCCTCCCTGGTTATCTTGATTCAGTCACACTTGGTACACTCCTCTTTATCTCCTCTATGTGCTCACCGGAGACGGAATAGATCAAACTTTTTGCTAGTTTGCAAAAGGAAAAGTGTCCAATAAACGACTCCTTCAGATAACTCTCACGAAAATCTCCTCCAACTGAAACTGGAACTTAAAACTGGTAAAATATTGAGGAAAGCTCTTCGTCTGGATCCGACCAGGTGTCAGGCATTAAGACAAGCTTTATAAGAGCACTTAATGTGTGATGTGATGATAATGTCTTGATGTGTGGTTTGCTTTTGTTGGTCATAACGAGGCATCAGTGTTTGAGTCTGTTTCATAACCAGCTAAATACTCGCTTTAAAGAATGTATCTGAAATGTTTATCAGACTTTAACCAGGAGCTTTGGACGGGAAGAAGATGGATCCAGCGGAGGCTCCAGCAGGTTTCTTCATGCTCTGCAGGTTCAGTATGTTGTGCGTGAACGTCAGCCGCAGCCTGTATGTGGACGCAGACTTTAATAAAACTCTGACTGACTCAGGTGTGCACGCAGCTCGCGGAAACAGCTGGGAAAGAAACACAATTAGAGGTGTAAATGACAATCTGCTGCAAGACAAAACCAGAAATGAGCTGGCGGCAGAAAAAAGAAGAAACGCCACATTCAGGGACCGACGCAGTCCCACTCGTGTAATGATCTCGAATCAGAGGCCGCTAAAAGGACAATTTTCCTCCCCGGGCTTTAATGTGTGATACTCATCAGCCTCCCTGCCTCAAATAGAAACTGATGTGCCGGGTCTCTGCCTGTTTCTGGAGAATGCGAGAGTTTCAATTACCTCGCCTCAGCGGCGGCCAATCTTAATAACCTCTTTCTTAATTCGTGTTCACGTCAGCGACGAGGTTTTGCATCCAGGCGTTTCCCCTCACGACGGGCCGGCGAATACAAGACTGGCACCACTTAGCTCCCATCAGGACCCCCCGCCCCTCCCTGCTAACCGCCCAGCTCCTGTGGAATAAAGGTCAAGTAATCAGGCATCTGGAAGGACAGCTCATTTGTCATCCCTTGATAAATGCGTCAGCGGCTAATCTGCGGAGCAAGACCCCGCCGCGCCGCCCCGAACAGAAAGGTTAACTGATTCAAAACAGGAAGGGATGGAGGAGGACGGCAGCAGTCGGGGGGGGGGAAGAATAAAACTCCATTTTGATTCAATTGTTTGGGGGCTATTTTGGGACCAGTAGATTGTGGGAAGGCTCTGACAATAACCTCCACCCCGCCGCTAAATGACAGCAGACTGCAGCGAACATTAACTGTGACAAGACATTACCAGCCATGAGGCGATACGTTCCACCGCATGAAAGAAACGCTGCTCCCTTCATCCCTCCTCCAACGTTCACTTCATCTCTGCCTCCCAACAGGTTCTCCTCTCGTCTGCTCAAAGTCAAAGCGACAGCAGTGAAGTGAGCGCTTTCACTGCTTTCTGCTGACAAGGAATCCAGCAGAGAATTTAAAATATAACACCAAGAGACCCTCGAACCAAAGACTCTCAGGTTACTAAAGTACATCTTCTAGCCTGTCGAGTTCTGCACCGGTGCATTACGTGGCTGCACAGTTATTTACAGAGGTGGGAAAATTCAAGTAGAAGAGCAGATACTTGTGTAAGAATAGTCTGATTCTACATCTTGAATGAAGTAAAAGTTTAAAGTCCAACTCTGAAATGTCCTCACAGTAGGAAGTAAAAAGTGTCCCTCTGAAGGACGTCTCTACCGGCTCTTTCTGTGCTAAGCTAACTGAACGCCATGCCATTTTTCTAACTTCAAGTTCATGTCACTCACAGACATCATGTTTATTAAACACCTTTTTTACTTGACAGGACAGTGAAGAGTGACAGGAGATATCAGGGAGAGAGAGCGTGCACCAAAGGGCCTCGAGGCGGAGTCGAACCCACAGCCAGTCAACGAGGACTGTAGAGTCTGTACGTGGGGCGCCTGCTCTACAAACTGAGCTAAACCAACGTCCCTTACTTACATGAGGCTTCAGTGAGCTCTCTCCACTGCACTCGGTCCTTGGCAGCATGTTGGGCCTCTCCCCATCATTTTTTCCAGCTCCTGTGTCACAGTTCTGCGCCAGGTGGATTTGGGCCTTCCAGGTTTTCTTCGCCTGGTGGTGTCCTTCTTCAGGCAACTCTCAGAATCTGGTCCTGAGCCGTCTCAGACGTCTGTGTGCGATTTCCTTGGCGATGCTCCGGCTACCTGTTTCCTTGTGCAGGTGGTGATATCCGCTCTGATCGCTCGCCAACTCTCTGAACCACACAGCAGAACAGACTTGACAATGCTGTCGTACAAGAGCGTCTTGGAAGATTGAACAGAGTTGGGAGAAGGCTGCCCAGGTAGGTGAACTCTTCCACCATCTCAGGTGGTGCCCCATTTACGAGAATGGTGCTGTGGAGTTTACACACATCACGTCACCAGCATCCCTAAAAACCTCTTTTTTGCGGTCGAGTTTCCCTCTCTTCAATTTTCCATGTTTGGTCTGTTGCGCTTGATAAGCAGTGTTGGATGCCGCAAAGTGTTCATCCATGTATGCTGAGTTTGTTCTTAGAGATAGTTAGAGACATGATGGACAGATTAACATTCAGAGGAAAGTATTCAAGGCCCTTTGACGTACTTTTGATCTGGGATTTAACTCGATATGTAATTCCAGGACAGACTGGTGAACAAAAGTGCTTCAGTTTAACCTTCATAAAACCTTAGAGGGCGTCAACACTTGGTCTCACCTCTATGAGCTCACCTGAGACAGACTAGATCAAACTTTTTGCTACTTTGCAAAAGGAAAAGTGTGCAATAAACGACTCCTTCAGATAACTTGTGCACAGATCCTCTCACGAAAATCTCCTCCAACTGAAACTGGAACTTAAACTGGTAAAATATTGAGGAAAGCTCTTCGTCTGGATCCGACCAGGTGTCAGGCATTAAGACAAGCTTTATAAGAGCACTTAATCTTCTCGCTGATGTGTGGTTTGCTTTTGTTGGTCATAACGAGGCATCAGTGTTTGAGTCTGTTTCATAACCAGCTAAAAACTGGCTTTAAAGAATGTATCTGAAATGTTTATCAGACTTTATGGATCCAGCGGAGGCTCCAGCAGGTTTCTTCATGCTCTGCAGGTTCAGTATGTTGTGCGTGAACGTCAGCCGCAGCCTGTATGTGGACGCAGACTTTAATAAAACTCTGACTGACTCAGGTGTGCACGCAGCTCGCGGAAACAGCTGGGAAAGAAACACAATTAGAGGTGGAGGCAGAAAAAAGAAGAAACCGACGCGGTCCCACTCGTGTAATGATCTCGAATCAGAGGCCGCTAAAAGGACAATTTTCCTCCCCGGGCTTTAATGTGTGATACTCATCAGCCTTAGAGGGCGTCTCTTTACCAATGGCCGACAACAAGCCCGTAAAACACTAGAAAACAAACAAACAAGCGACACAAAGATAAAATTGATGTTTCCTCACGTTTGATAAAAGGCAGCACACAGCCTTTTTCCTGAGCTCTGCATATTTTTAAATTCAACGACTGAAGTTTAACAGGTTAAATCTAAGCTTTAAAACATCCCAGCTGCGTCAGGTTGACTTTTCTGTACCTGTCGACATGTTCACGTACGAACAGTGGAGCAGCTGTTTAGCCTCCAAACTCTCTGACGTGTTTCCAGACGAGCTCAGAGTCATCGTCTGTATTTTTGTCTCTGAAATGATTTACCTCGACGCCCCTCACATCAATGATTTATGAGACCAGATTTGCGTGTGCACACAGGGACCTATTTCCCGGAGAAATACCAGCCGAATTACCGCCATAATAATCATCTCCCTGCTCAGTTCTGATGGAAAATGCCCGTCCCGTAATTTAATTAGTTCTTATTACATTTTGATTGGATGTTATTATTTTGTGTCACCAGGAAAGATTTTTCTCACTGATTCCAGAAAGAAGAGTGACTCAGTTACACTAGTGACTAATATTTTCACCTTTTTTAATCATCCTCTCACGTCCTCTTCAAAGTTTGGACCTGGCTCGGGCTGCTTTAAGACTCAGAGGTTCATTAAAGCTCTTCAGGTGACACGTCCTGATTCCACGGTCCTGGATCCACGTCCGCGCTCAGAACTAGAGGAAGAGAGAAAACTTTCAACTCTTCTCTTCTTTGAATTCTACCTCAGCAAACATGCATCCATACTTTTTATTTCCTGCGATAACGAGTCATTTCTCTTGACTTATTTATCTCGGTTCGCTCGAGATGACAAAGCTGGTTTTCTCGTGGTAACAGGATCATTTTCTGTCGCTCTAGAGAACAGAACAGGCTGGTCACTTTGATGTTACAGAGCGGGACATGCCATGCCGCCATCACCCACACTGATGAGGGAAGTTAAGCCTGTTTCTATGTGTGTTTGTGCTTTTGCAGCTCTGGAGATACGAGGGGTGACATGAAATTATCCTGAGAAAGTCAGCTTTGTTATGTCGAGATAACAAGAGAGTCGGGTTTTCAAGTCACTCGAGCCTAATCTCTATTTACAGGGACGTGGATTTCCGGGGCAGCAAGTGTTCTGGTTTCCGTTTGAACTACGCTTGTAGTCCGAGTAATAATGACCAATCAGCAGGCTGCACAACAATTTAGCTTCTTATTAATCTCTTAAACATCTGCATGCTAACAGCTAACAATCTGTTCTAGACCAAAAATTCAACTCGAGATGAATTCCCTTGACGCTGTGTCATGAAAGCCGTTAAGCATTCAGATTTCCCGACTTCCTTGAATGCATCAGATCGCCAAACAGACAAACGAGCATTTTAAAAGTTTTCTTCTCCTCTTGAGTACAGACCTGACAAAGCTTCAGTTTTTACTTCTCACAAATCTGCATCGTGATGTTGAAATGTGGGCGAAGGTAAGAGCCGTTAATAACAAGTCAATCACAAGAAAACGAGGGCGATGTCGTCTCAGACTATGACCGCTGGGATCTGAGATCGCTCGAGCCTTAATCCCCCACCGGCTTAAGCGCCTCCGTCACCCGATCAGGCTAACTTCCAGTTTAGCGCTCTGCTATCATTAATGGAGATAAATTTGCAGCATTAAACAACAAAAACCAACTCTGAGGTAAAGAACATAACAGTGGTGTTAAAATGATTTTGTTGGTATGAAGTGGGGGCTCTGTGGCGTGTTGGGAGAGCGGGTGCTGAGTGAGTTATGCAGTTTGCAGTGGCTCATAGCGGGTAGAGGTAATGAAGACGACGACTCGTGACTCCAGAGTCAGTAAAAAGAGTTATTTGTTTTGAACGATTGACTCATGACTTTGGAGAGAGCAGGAGGAGGAGGAGGAGGAGGAGGAGGAGGAGGAGGAGGAGGAGGAGGAGGAGGAGGAGACTCTTTCTGTGTTGATATTAAGAGAAAGTGTAGAGGGAGGAATCTGTGACACAAACCCTGGATTGTAAATAGGACACTGAGGCAAGAGGCCACGTCCGTCTCGCTGTGAAAGGCCCGGACTGTTACCTGCTGCATTCATACACTAGTGGGATGACAGGTTAGAGTTGCTTTAACATTAGGCATTGGCATTCTTGTGTGCAGCTCCACCTGGTACACATAGTGTTACATTTCTGCTCTGTGTAAACAACGCCGTGTTACAGTGCAGTAGGAGCAGGTCACAGAGCTGTTAGCATGGCTGTCGTCTCGTACGGTTCTCCTGTGACACTCGGCCTCTGTAATAGTTCGACAGGTTAACAGCATCATTGCAGACGAGTTCAGAATCACAGTTTCAAATGTCATTTTCAAACAGGCTGAAGTCTCTCTGGAGCTGTCAGTGAGCAGCGCACCGTGTTGGTATTTGAAGCAGCTCACACTCAACTTCATGACAAAGTAACCTTTAAGCAGGTGGGAGGCTGGAGGTGCTTTTCAATCCCCAATTACTCCAGTCTTTTCAGTCCAAGCCCTGCAGGCGGGGATCGATGTGTCCGTCCGTGCAGATCCCAACAACACTCAGCTCTCAGTGTTCACTTATGTATGCACTGAAGCTTGTAAAGAAGCCAGAGCTTAAGTAATAGCTGAAGTCAGGATGGTGGTTCACCCATCAGTCAGACGAATGCTCGTGTTTGAGCTCAGCGATGTTCAGACCACAGAGGATTCAACTTTTCAGGCAACAGTGTCCCCAATAACTCCTAAACCACTGAACAGGATCTAATCTACAGTATTTTTAAGGGCGTGATCCTCTTGCATGTTACAGAGATCATCAATAATCTGACATCTGTGTGTTTTTATCTCTGAAGGTTATGATGTTTTTGGAAACACTTCTGCAGCTTTAGAAAGGCTCCGGGTTCTCTGTATCCTCTGGACCAGCTATAAAACCACAGAAGAAGAAACAACAAAGGAAGTCAGGTACGGCAGCCTACATGTGCCAAAGCAAGACAGAGGGTAACTGACAATAGAAAAATACCAGTACAGTACCTTGCTAACAAATCTTGTGCTAGCCTGAGCTGATAGCTTAGCTTACCTCTTGCTTATCTCCAGCTCCTCCCTCTCGTCCAAATAAGGTCACTTCTGTCTCCAAACAAACCAAGATGGTGGCATCCAAAATGCCAAACTTGAGGCCTCAAATCAAAGTCCACAAACCAACAGGTTCCCTACCGTCGTTACATACACTTCTTATGAAAATAGACCTGTCACCGGTGGTTGATGTGTTTAAAGACCTGTCAGTCAATCTGTCAAGACAACAACATTCCCAATTCAAATGAGCCGGGGGGCGGGGCTTCTCCCATCACCTGTACCGCAGCTTGGTCAATTTGTGTGAAAGCCAAAGTCATCCTCTAACAGCGCTGTCAATCACGCGCGCACGCACACGGCTTCAAGTCGAATGACTTATCGATCAGCTGATTCATAAACACAGCAGGCAAATATTCAGCTGTAGCACATTTGCATGATGGAATGAACATTGAGTATCTGTCAGCCTGCACACAGACTCATTAGCATATTTCACACCTTCAATTAGCTCTGACACAATTGGCTACTGAGCTTGCAAAAATAAATCTTTGTACAAGGTTACTGACTCTGTGTGTGTGTGTGTGTGTGTGTGTGTGTGTGTAAACTGCAGTCTAAGCAGATAACATGTAAAGCAGCTGATTCAATGAGAAAGTGACAAACAGCGAGGTCTGGACGCTTATTTTTTTAATTTTAAACTTTTTTAATTAGAGAGCGAGATGAGGAGCGACAGGCAGCGAACGTCTGCGTCTTAAATCAGGGTTGTTGCAGTTCACAGTTAAACGTCCGGCCACCAGCGTGCTTTAAAGGTTTATTCTTACTGTGGAAAAATTCCAGATTGCAGTAGCCAGGGATCAGTGATGCGATGCAGTGAGCAGGGGATCCCAACCCCCGGGCCGCAGACCGGTACCGGGCCTTGGGTCGTTTAGTACCCGGCCGCGAACGAGGTGTCTGTGACATTCCAAACATACACAGAGTCAGAATGGGCTGTGTGAAGTGTGCAACCGCACCGGACCTCGCGCCTGCAGCAACTCTTCAAAAGTTGCCCATTTCTGCTGGAAAACCGCAGACCTGGCAACCCTGGCTTCACATCCCATGACGTGATATGAAACTTTGTTTGATCATGAGGCCTGATGCTCCTCTACAACTCTGTGTTTATTAGTGAAATATATCAACTCCACAGCATCCGGACATATGACAGCATGTGGAGACGAAGTTTATACTTTAACTGTGCGCGGAAATACGGAGAGATCGCGACGTTATTGAGACAGGTAAGCTACAGAGCATCAAACACAGATCATATCTGCTCCTCGCCTGACGTCTGTCTCCTCCCCGCGCTCATGATAACTCTACGTGTGGATCACCTCCAGCTCTCATACACAGCACGTGGTGGAGACGTATTTTATTCTTTATAAAGGTTGTTCACGGGAATACGGGAGCGATCGCGACCCTATTAAGTCAGGGGCAGAGCCTGAGACCCCCACACAGATCGGTGTCATCACTGTGCTGCATGATTAGAAACTGCTCGGAGATCACACCCTGGATCATCTGTCTCTCGCCGTCTCCCCCTCTTGAGGATCGTTTCAGGAGGTAACACAGTAACGTACCGTGTTACTGTTAAAAGTAATGTAACCCAACACTGCCAAAGTTTGTTAAAGTGAATACTTTAGTTCAGGTCGGAAACATGTTTCAGACTAATTGAGATAAAAATAAATATGATGCAACAGAGAGCAGAAACTTCAGAGTGACACAGAATGTTCCTTAGGGAGATTCTTGTGTTAAAAACAAACATACAATCTGCTCCAGTGTCAAAACAACAACAACAACAACAACAACAACAACAACCAGCTGCATCCATTTCCTGCGTGACGGACGGCTGTGTTGTGATTGAAGAAGCGGAGAAACCAATCCCAGCTGCCACTAACACAGCTGTGGACAGAGCTGAGACAGCCTGATAAGCGCTCCCCTCCCCCACCAGCAGGTCTGATAATATGACTTGACACCTGCGGGTGACGTATGACTGCGGAGCAGGCGGCTGAAGGCCTGATAGCATCTCCAGCTCGCCGCCCGAGCTCTCAGGTGAGGGGGGAAGGTGTTACACAGGGGGAGGTGAATACTGGGGCTGTTTATGGTTGGCACGTGACATAGTGAAGGTTTGGAGGAGGTGAATGGCAGGCAGGTGTGTCAGGATTCAGTTTGAAATGATACTCAAAGTAATCTGTGTTTTTCTTTCGCACGTGTTTTCTGGGTTTGTGTGTTTTTGACTTTGCATCGTTTCTGTGTTTGCAGCACGTTTGGTGTTTATTTATTTATTTATTTATTTAATGTTTATTCGTTTTGGGACGAGTACGAAGCAAGTGAACCGATGCCACACGCTACAGCATTTATCGCCTTGGCTAATTTGCAATGCCCGTCCCAGATGGGCCTTTAAAATACATCAAATCAACGACAAATGCACAAGAGACAAAACAGACCATAAAACAGAAACAACAACACAGGATACAAAACATCCTGCAATAAAACTTAATGTAAAACAAGAAGCACATGATTACATGACTGAGCCCTCTTCAAAACCTGTTTCAGACTGAGTTTAAAATGCTCCCAGTCAGCGTCCAGTTTGAGCTCTGCAGGCGAGGCGCGCCACATATTGATCGCCTGAACAGAAAAAGCGCTTCGTCCAAGTGATAACTTCCGAGAGGACACCTAACAGTCTCCGTTAGATGCTCCACGTGTTACAGAGCCTGATCGTCTCAGTGGAACCACGAGGTCACTGAGCACCTGAGGAGCCTGATGATGAAGCATTTATTTTTTAGATGAGCACATTTAATAAAATGATCAAAACTCTTGTGAGTGAGTGATGTGATCTTATCGGCTTCCTGTCTATCATCTTTATGGCTCTATTATATAATCATCATCAGAGGCTTGATTGTTGAAGATGCTGCTTGTGACCAGGAGGTTACACAATAACTTACATGTGAAAAAATATCAGATCTCTGCAAAAATACTTATTTTTAAAATTCTTTTATTTAACATGTCCCTCTATTAACCCACATTTTTTATTATAAGAGCTTTTCAAAAATGCTTTGAACATTTAGTTTCTTCTAAAACGTCTCTTTTCTTTAAACACGTGTAGTCGAAGGTTTCTGCTGGGAAGAATCCACCGATCAGGACGAGTCCTCTAAATGAATTCGGTGTTGTCTCGGAGACTGACTGTGAATCACCTCAGACCGATCCTGTTAAACCAGCTTCCTCTCTCCTGTCATCTATTTGCTGCTTGATGATGTCGTGGCGGCGCACTGAAGACGAGGCGAGGACGGGGAGAGAAACGTGGACCTGACTCTGCAAACATCAGGACGATGTGACGGCTGCAGAATCAGATGTGCAGGTGAAAACACTCGACCTGCTGCAGAGGACGAGTCGTGACGTAAAGCGACGAGTCCGTAGGTTTTTTTTTATTCCTGTTAGTGGAAGTTTGTTTTTTATTTATTTATATTTATTAATCATTTGTTTGGCAACCATGGAAAAAATCTGTTTTCTAAATGAGCAAGCAGCAGATACATGAACTGTATGTGTTTGTACAGGTTTAACACATCGCTGCAGACCCACGGATGGATGCTGCAGGAGCTATATTGCTGGGCTGTGTGTGGGCGAGTGATAAAACTAAAAGCATCAGATGTACAAGTTATTACCAAAGAAAAAACTGCTCAAAAACCATCTTTGTTTCAAATTATTTAACACAATCTGAGCTTTGCAGGGCAGTTAAACTAAGTACTTTCACTCAACAACTTGTACTTTATTTATATTTACATTTTATGGCACTTTATATTTCTACTCCACTACTTGTTACTTTCTCTGGAGCTGGCTGAGGGAAGAGGAGAGTAACAATAAAATAAAACCCAAAGAAAAAGAGAAAGGAATAAAAGTTTGAACAAAAATGAAAAACATAACTCGAGCTTCCATCAAAAACAGACGAAGAAGACGATCTGTCCGAAGCAAGTCCAACAATTACAACAAACACTCAGGCCTCTAACAGGAGAAAGCACTAATGCAGGCTGACGTCAGACACACGTGCAGCAGAATGGCCCACTGACCGGCTGCCTCTTCTTACCTGCTCTTTATATTCCTGCCTTGATTGGTAACGTGGCACAGGTGAGCTCGATCACCAGCTGCACTGGTAAGGAGCAGCACCTGGACAACAGGAGAGACAGGATAACAACACACAGCACCTCGGTACAAAACACCGTCACAAATGTATCGACCACCATGAAATGTGTTTGTTGAGCCGCGTTTGTCCGACAGCTTTAGTGGTAAAAATGAGATCAAACATCTACAGCAGTAAAACACAACGTACACCTGAACGCAGCAGCAATATGAATCCAACACATCAAACACATCAGGCATCGTAGTAAAACACTGAAGGATGTTGACTACATCTCGATGATAATATTTACTAAGTAAAGTTTTAAATGCAGTGGATTATTTTCAGTGTGGTATTTGTCATTTATACAGAAGCCAGTTTCCCTGTGATAACGAGTTCATTTACGTTGTTTTCTCGAGATCTCGACTTATTTATCTCGAGATGCATCACTACAACATCGGATGATCATAACTCGTAACATACCGTAAAATTCGGTGCATAAGACGCACGTTTAAAACATTTTTTTAATCTAAAAAGTAGGCGTTACATATTGTGTTACAGTGTTTTACCCAGATGATGGCGCTATAATCGAGCTAAAGTGGTGACGTCACACCTCCACATTAAACTGTTTCCAGGTCTGAGCTGCTACAACGTCTCCTATTTACAACATGCTGCAGTGCTGTTTTGCCGTTTTAAGCGAGGAACACTAACTTGATTGTCGCTAACGCTTCGTCACGGACGTGCACCGTCAGGATCGTCGCTGCAGCCGCCACCCTCACATCAATCAACGTTACCGTAGGCTGCCAGCTACCGCTAGCGACAGCACCGGGAGCTTTATCTTAAGAATCTGTTTGTGGATCCAGCTCCTGATCTGTAATATCACCGGCCTGTTGTTCTGTTTTCTAGATCAACAGAGAATGATCCCGTCATCACGAGAAAACGAGCTTCGTTTCGGGACAAATGAGTCAAGACCTCGAGAAAACAACCGGAAATGACTCGTTATCTCGGGGAAATGGAGAAATAAAATGTATGGATGCATGTCCACTCAGGGCTTCTGTACTTTTTTCACAACTGGCGATCCATCTTAGCACAATAGGTTTAACCCATAATGAATCTTTCTTATGTATTTATAAAGGGAATTCTTATCCTGCTAATTTTACTGACATTATGACACCGTATGGGCTCAGGTCTCTCACTGCTCAGCCAATGCAACGTTAGGAAACACTAATAATTTGACCTTTGCCCTATAAATATTCTTTCATTTCTAACTTTAATTTCTCGTCTCTGAAGCGTTGGGGAGAAAAAAACTCCCTCCGACCTCGAGGTCAGATCACAATCTTCAGAGAGGACGCGGCCCGTCACCGAATCGAGCGCCGACCGCTGTCATCTCTCCGATATTCAATCGGTGACCTGCCCACTTTATCAGCTTCCATTTTTTCCTCCTCTGTAATGAAATGAAGTGCAAACAGGCCGGCCGTCCTCCATGCATCACTGAGGCTGCTGACGAGAGGATAATCAAATTGCTCATTTTCAATTTTTCATATCTTCATTATTTAAAAAGGCGCTGTCAGCCGCCCGGCCTCAGGCTGACCTTCACCGAGTCGTATTTGCGCAACACTTTCTCTGTCAATTCTCCATCTCCCTCCTCCTCCTCCCGCAACCCTTCATCATCTCCTTTCAGCCGCCTGTCAAGCCTTCATCAGGCCTCCTTAAAGTGAAGAGAAAGAGACCCCATAAATCAGTTCATTACTTCACACATCATATTGTAATAGAAGTTGGCGTTGTCGGGGTTCAGTGCCGCCGGACGAATCTTTGATTAGTGAGAAAGAGTTTAAATAAAAGTTTATTTGTTAGAGATCACAGTGAAAATGTTTTTGTGATATATAGAATTAATGTACTTTTTTTGCATGTCCAAGTTGTTAAAAATCATACTTTTAAAACTTACACAGAAAGTTAATTTTCAGTCGGACTGCAACAGAGATGGTTGCTTTATCAGCTGCCTCCAACTAATCTCTGAATCTGCACACGACCGGATTTTAGTACAGGAAGTGTTCTGGTTTCCGTTTGTAGTCTGAGCAATATTGACCAATCACGATCAGCAGGCTGCGGTGTATCGGAAAAACAGTCCATGTGGAGAGCAAAAGCAGGCGTAATATAATCCTCCGTAATGACATCCCGACTCGTGATCTGACGACGATTCAGCTTCTTATTAATCTCTATAACAGACATGTGCATGCTAACAGCTAACAATCTGTTCTAGATCTAACATTCAACTTGCCATGAAAGCCGTTCAGTGTTTAGATTTCCCGACTTCCTCGAATGCATCCACCCTCGTCTCATGTTAAAGTAGTGTTCTTCTCCTCTTGAGGACAGACCTGACAAAGCTTCATGTTGTTCCTAATCTGCATCATGATGTTGTTCTTTCAGCAAACTGAAGAGCCGTTAATTAAAGTCGATCACAAGAAAATCTGTTTCTGTTTGGGCTTCATCCCGCTGCAGTAAGCCAGAGTGCAGCCTCTGTGTAACTTCCTGTTTACAGTGAGACTGAGACTCAGCACAGACAGATGAACGGGCGCTCCTCCGGGGGATGGGACGAACCGAGAGATGGCAGCGTTTATTTAGCAGACACATCTGGAGGGAGAATTTACCTTTGATCTGAACACACGGTCGCTTCTCCAGCTGCTGACTGGACTGTAAACAAAGCAGCGCACGGAGAAGGAAGGCTGCGCTGGAAGTCGTTTATCGCTAAACCGGACACGCTGGACATTTACCAGTTTATCGATACTCTAAGAGGCTATATCGTTGTCAGACTATAGCTGATTGGTTTCTGGATGGCTGGCAAACCAATAAACTGTGATGTGAATAACTGATTGTCTACTGCTGTTGTACATACGTCTCAAATGTCCACGCTCACAGATAGTTCCACGTCACTTTGCGATGGCTTAGAGTTGTCCCACTGTCAAATCATCATGTGCATAGGAGCTCTGTTGCAGACTCTTAGAACCCTTTATGCACATTCTTTCGCATTTCTACAGATGTGCTTGCAAACATCCCGCAGTATGGGACCTTAAACATGTAGTAACCCGGGTGCTAGGAGAATTTTATGTGCTGATTACAAATTTTAAGAAAAAAGGGAAAGCAACAAAAGTTAGAGCCCGAGAGACCTCACCTCCCTAAAGGCCTCGGCTGTAAAGACGGTAAAGACATGAAAGAAAAAGTCCCAAATCAACATTTATACATGAGAAGTTTTGGAAACATCAATGTAACATGACAAGTTATAAGCTGATGTCTTGTGTTGATCTGATGCCGATGTTTCAGGGGTAAGATTTCGTATGTTAAAGCAGCAGGACAGTGCTCTGTGTCTCTGTGTGTCTGCAGCCCTGAACACTGACTGACAGATAAATGCTTTTATAACCTCCATCCCCTCTACCCTCCACACACACACACACACACACACACACACACACACACACCTCTGTCCGGGCCTGCTGGTGATTGAGCGGGGAGGCTGCAGAGGTCAGAGGTCAGGTGATGGAGGGATACAGTCCATCAGCTCCAACAGTCGGAGCAGAGAGGATGAAATCAGACTTCAGAGCCAAACTCCCAGAGGAGACAAATCTATTAGAGGGAGAGACGGAGAAAAGACTTCAACTGTTCACCATTAAAGTCTGACTGAGGGCAAAATATGGAGCGAAGGAAGGAGGTAAGAATCAGGTGTGCCTTGGCGATCACTTTGGAATTACCTCAGATACTGCTTTGCATCCAGTTTGCCACCCTGCAGTGGGAGTCAGTTTTCAGAGGCTTAATGATCACAAATGTTTTGCTTCAATTCATATCTGGTTCTGTCACTGTTGCCTCAAAATGTTGCTTTGTGTCGATGTTACTTCCTGCTTAATGATGACATCATAGTAACCGGATTCAGCTTGTCCATCATCCTGATTGGCTCGACGTCTCATAATCTGACATCACCTTGACAATCTGTTCAGCGGACGGTCCGACACTCGTCCTGCAGCGCTGCAGGGAACTAAACTTTAACGGCCAATATCACGCTCCATTAACTCTCCTCCACACACACTGAAGCTTTCATTACACTCTGCTGTTCGATGATGGATCCTCGCCGCGGATCGTCCTGTTGATCTCCTCAGGCACCGCCAAAAAACTAAAAACACTTACCTGTGGTTGTATACCTCTGACTTCTCAGTTTTTTATTTTCTTACTGGGAAAGTCCTCGGACTCAGAAGCTGACTCTGTTGGAACACAAAGTAGAAAACATTCAGATATGTGTGCTTAGAGCCTTTAGTTTTATTTTTCCAGATCTATCGTCCAAAATAAAACATCTGCCAACTTTAATGTAGCTGCTTCAACATCTGACTAAATGTGACATATGGTCACAATCGTCTGTTCCTGAGTTATGGCGTTGAACAATGGCCGAAATAATGTTATGTCAAAGAAAAGTTGACCTTTGACCTTACAGGTACTCTCTTACATTTTACTCTTTAAGACATTAGTGCAACATTTAGATTTATGTAGCATTAGTCTTGTTTTCTAAAGTAAAAACAAACGACAAACAGGCGTTACAAATTAATGACATCTGCAGCTGGCATCAGCTCACCTTGAAAAATGGAAAACCTCTGAAACCTTCCTTAAAATTCATATTAAAACAAACATACATCAAACATACAATTCATATTTAAATGTTGTTGTTTGTTTGAGGTTAAACTGATGATGAGTTTTTTTTAATAATGTCCTCTACGTTTGTCCTTTTCTTCTTCTACCCAGTGAGGATAAAAACTGGTTGATAAGTGAACGTTTTTTTCACCAACTATTTGAAGACGTGGATTTTATGTTTATGTTTAGACCAGAATTCTCCTGCTTCTGATTCATCACACATTCACACACATATTGACGGCACGTTTTAGTCGTATAACGGCTGAAATGATCGAATAAGTGAGCCGTGCATCACGGTCACCAACGACATTGTTTTTTACATACGTGGGGGGGAATCGGACTCCGACTCACGACACTTGCATTCAAAGCCCGCGCTCGTCGCTGTCGGCCACCGAAGCCTCCTGAGGATGTAATTTTCCGTCAGGTATTAATGAACACCGTCAGCATCCAGGGGTCATTCTGCCTTCACAGTCAGAGCTCCCTGCACATGCTCAGCCTCCTTGATTCTTCTTCTGTGAAGAACGTTTCAAACGTGTCCTCAGGTGTGAACAATGGAGCACAAACTCAAAGTACTGAATGAAAACATGTTTGATTCTCTTACTTTTGGACGCAAACTAAAACATGTCACACCTTTGTTTCCTGCTGTAAAAGAAGCCTGTCTGATGTAATGAAGACCTCCCTCTCTTTCAGCTGCACACACTTAAAGCTGGATTGGAAAACTGATCTAACTGAGCCGCATCATAACTCCAGATCATCGCGCCATGAAACCAGTTATCAGGATCACTGATCTAGAAAGACAGACTTACTCGAGCCGCTCTCTGACATAGCTCCCTGCTCTCCTTACGTCCTCCTTGCTCTCTGCTCCAGCTTGAAATTCTCCCCCACGTTTCCTCCCCATGTTCCCTGCTGCTGTCTCATAACTCACTGCAGTTATAAATATATGAATCAAAGCTTATAAATTAATATCCAGCAGGCTTGTCTGAAACAGTTTGTGGCGTAATTTATCTTCTGAGCTCATGATCGGGTTATGTAAGCAAATATGGGAGCAATCCATAACCGGCGACCTTGTTAGCCGCCCCCGAGGTCACCGCTAATTGGTGGGAACGAGCGAGTTAGCGAGCGGCGTCTGACTGCAGCCGTCAATAGAATGATTCCTGCTCCCACGCAGATCACGTTTGTAAAGGCTCACACACACCTTTGGGTTCTTATAGGCAGGTGTGTAGGAGGAAATGTTCAGAGGAAGAGATGCAAAATTACAGCCCAGAGGTGATCAGGTAAAGCGCAGTGCAGGGAACTAATCACAGAGTTCAGAGGGAAGTGGTTAACAAAGGCTGACAGCTACCCTCAATCTGACCCAGAGATAACCACGTGGAACACCTTTAAACACTCAATTACTTGGGATTTATAAAGGACACAAATCATTAACTGAAAAACACAACAATAAACACAAGCCCTTTCTACACTGCTGTTCCGCCTCAGCGCCGTAACAAAGCTCCACCGTCATGCAGCTTTTGCCATTTTACATCGGACCAAGCAACGCCGGCGTGAGGCCGCCCCGGTGTGTGTTTTTGCAAAGCGTTCGGGCGTTCTGGAAGCAAAACATGCGTGAGGTGTAAACAAACAGAGCTTTCACCAAATACATCCTCCAATGCCGGCTCAGACGCGGAGCGACTTCTCCCCACCATTCCGCCTCCGTGTGTTTTACATAGAAGATGAAACGTAACAGAGGCATCATGTGCAGAACCACAGCAGTCCCCGCCCCAGAAGCCTCTCTCTTCACTTGTCATGACTTTGGTTTTAAGCATCTAAGAGCAGGTGGACCTCGTTGAGCAATCACCTGGGAAGAGCTGGGGAGACAGAATATCTGTGTCCCAATCCACGGGCTGCAGCCTTCGAAGGAGGTGGTCCACGGAGGACACTCCTTTCATAGCCTGCGTTGACCATTAAAGCCGAACTGAAATGAGACGGTCTGGTCTACCCTTGTGCCACCAAACGCTGCTCCTGTCGCCTAGCAACAGGTAGCTTGTGGGCTAACTAGCTAGCATAACTAATGCGTGTAAGTTAAGCTAATATTTTAAAGATAATTTGTTTCAAGGGACCTTCGTTTTCTTAAACATGTGTAACACAGCTATTCGAGTGAGTTGAAACCAAAAACGTTTATATTTAAAGTGTATTCCTCGGCCGCGTAAAAGTCCGCCATTTTGTCCGAATTGCCGCGCAAGGCATCTCAAGATACGCGAAGGATGCACCCCAGGAAACGGAGGACGCATTTGTTGGCCGCATCTGGAGGAGCCCTCGAATTGGGACAGCCTTCGATGCGCTGCTGTTACGCAAACTGCCTTCAAATACGTCCCTCGAAGGCTGCAGCCGCTGGATCGAGACACAGCTGATAGAAGGGGAGAAGGGACAAACAGAAAAGGTAAGCATACAGCTGTAACACCTGCACGCAATTTGGAACTTAGAAAGAGGTCAACACTGACTGTTTTTTAATTGGAATCGAACAGTTGCCTCCTGCCTGTTTGACCTTGACCACCACGCTCAGTGGATTTAAGCACTCGTCATTCTGCGTCACCTGACTTAAACACATCATAAAAATAAGCTCGTGGACAGCATCAAAATGTGACGTCAGAGGGGTTCCTAGTGAAGCGCTGGACCACTGACTAAGCTGCAGTATTTAACGACTACAGAGTGAGAGTGTGTTTTAAGTTTAAATCATTTCATTAGTATAATGTACACAACATTATAACATTAGTTAATGTACACAATCAATGAAGGCTTTACTGACTGATTACTCCTAATGAAGTTTCAAACTGGATTTCTGCTCGGTATTTCAAAGAGGCGCATGATTGAAAAAGTTTCAGAGGAGGTATTAATATTTGTAACTTTCAGAGTAAATCAAACCAAGTTTTTCTGACTGAGCTGAATTTAAATTATGAAAACAAATATCCGTCTCGTTTGAAGTTCACTGAAACAGAACTGAAGCTAAATGCATTCAGAGCGGTGACAGTTTATTTTCCTGCAGGTACAACACGCTGCTGTTATATTCAAAGACACACTTAGCATTCATGAGCCCCCCCATCCCACACACACACACACACACACACGCCACCTCTGCAGGGGGGAAGTAATGGTTTATTCAATCACTCTCACAGACCGTCTGCCATGTTATGACAACCTATTAAACACTAAATTAAATGCGTTGTTTGCCCCCGAGGACGGCGGGCGTTTTTGCCGAATGTTCACAGTTTCCTTTCTGAAAAGCTGTTTGTTCACCTTCTCCTCCCGCCGCCACAGCGCCGAAGGGGCCGCCGTCCCCGCCTCCGCCGTCGTTTCAAACAGAGATAAATGGCCCGTCAGCGCGGATGTAGACAGTGTGACTCGGACAACCCCAGAATGCCGCAGTGTCGGCATGTGAAGGGCCGGCTGATTGGCTGTGAAAAATGAAATGTCACTGACTGTAACCAAGTGTTTGCTGCTGATGGCATCACGCTCCAGCTGTCAGCGCCGGTCGTTTCTGTGCGACAGACAGCTGAGCGAGAGTTACTGAATATTAACATCTTTATGTGAATATCAACACTTTTATTATGATTAAAGCAACAGCCAGCCAACCAGTGAGCAGGAACAGAGCTGCTTTACCTTAGGATAACTCGCTGATCAGAGTCATTGGAGCAAACAGACCTGCTGTCCAGATAATCAATGTCTCCCCATTCGGTTTGTGTTTTGTTTGTGATGTTTGTTCATTCAAATGTCCCTGATTTTAAATGAGTATAATCAGGAAAGTGTACCAGAAGAAACGTCCCCTGTGACTGCTCTATTATTATTATATATTTCAATCTTTGGATTATTCTTTATAATTCATTAAAGTGGTCATTTCAGTGGTAATTGTGGGAGCACACTTTTCCTGGCTGACGGTCGCTTTCCTTTTCAGACTGTTTGCTTCATCTGAGCGTCGAGTTTGTTTCTTCTTCTTTGGATTTTCACTTCTTGTTGAAGTTGTATCTGTAGTCATCCATCTTTTCTTTGTTTGTTCAGCCAGAGTAGATTACTGTTTACTCCGCCTACCCTCTCTGGCAGACCAACCACTGCTGGCTGATGAAAAACGCGTCACTAACTGGGCGTCGCTTGTGACATGAACATGAATATAATGTTGCTTTTTGGTTAATGTAGAGCTCGTTATTTTTATTATATTATATTATTTTATTTGGATTATTCTGCTGATTATTTTCTACATTAAGCAATTGATTGTCTGGTTTGTACAAACTCTTAAAGTCCGGAGAAATGTCATCACAATTACCTAAAACCCCAACTGATATTACATTTTAAAACAATGGTGGAAAGTAAGTAACTTGATTTACTTAAGCACCATATGCAGCGTTGGAGGAAGTATTTAGCTCCTTAGCTTCAGTAAAAGTATTTGTAAGTCTTGTTCTATTTTTTATCAATAGATTTTAATAAATCCCAAAATAATTTCAATGATTTGGTTTTTAGAAATTCTGAAAATGGTTCGAAATAATGTCACAAGAGGCCAAAGGTACGCTTCCATAATCGTATTAGTCAGTTTATCATTTCAGTTCTTTGAGTGAAATGTTGTAAGAATGACAAGAACAGGACAAGTACCTCAACTTTGTACTGAAGTACTGGAGCGAATGTACTTGTTAAATTCCACCACAAATTAGTATTTGTAAAGTTTGAGGACATCTCGGTAACTGAAAAGATTTCGTGGAAGGGGAGACATTTTTGTAAAGTAGAAACATTTTAATCAGAGAAGATATTTTACCAAAGTTAAAGTCATTGGTTAGGGATCTCATTATCGCGTCCTCACAAGTACAGTGTACATTTGTGTGTCCTCAGCAGCGTCCCTGTGCTCTCTTATTAATCACAGATTACTGACCTTTCACTCCAGCTGGGGAATTCGTCTCCGGACCGCCCCAGGAGAGAAGGGGTAGGAGGGGGCTGTCTTGACAGCGTACCTGGACAGAGTACAAACCAACAAGCACCATGACCCTTCCCCCTCTCCACCCCCGGACCGCCGCCTGCAGTGACACCAACATCCATCACCTCTGGATGCAGGTCGGCATCCATCAGCCGTGGAGCTACGGCACCGTGGTGACAGACTGGCCCCGCCCCCCTGGGTGTTAAAATTGTGTGTGCGTGTGTGTTTGACATATTGACCTGTCATCTGAATATCTAATGAGGACCCTGAGAGCGTGTTTCCATTACAGATACTGTTGAACTTTGACTTTTAAACTTGTACGGACATTTATGGAAGTTGAGGACATTTCGGCCAAGTGAGGACATTTTTTCAAGGTGTGGATATTTTTAGAAAGTGGGGACATTTCTGACAAGTAAGGACATTTTTTAAAGGTGAGGATATTTATGGGAAGTTAGGACATTTTTGGAAAGTGTAAGGACTGTTAGAAATTAATTTAGAAATTATGCTGTCTAAGTGAGAACATATTTGGGAGTAAGGACATTTTGGCCAACTGAGGACATTTTCTGAAGGTGTGGATATTTTTAGAAAGTGGGCACATGTTGTCTAAGTGAGGACTTTTTTGGTAGTAAAGGCATGTTTAACAAGCAAAGACATTTTTGAAGAGTGGTGGCATTTTAGAATTTGTTTACGTGTTCGTAAAGTAAGAACAAGATGTTCAAGTCAGGACATTTTTTGAAGGTGCGGATATTTTTAGAATGTGGCGAACAAGCGAAGACATTTTTGAAGAGTGGTGGCATTTTAGAATTTGTTTACGTGTTCGTAAAGTAAGAACAAAATGTTCAAGTGAGGACATTTTTGGAAGTTGAGGACATTTTGGCCAAGTGAGGAATTTTTTTGAAGATGTGAATATTTTTTTGGAAGTTCTGACTTTTAAGGAAAGTGTAAAGACTTTTAGACATTAAGGACATGCTGTCTAAGTGAGAACATTTTTTAGAGTAAGGACATTTGGGCCAAGTGAGGACATTTTTTTGAAGGTGTGGATATTTTCAGAAAGCGGGGACATTTGGACCAAGTGAGGACATGTTTTTGAAGGTGTGTATTTTTTTAGAATGTGGGGACATTTTGCCAAGTGAGGACGTCATTTTTGGATACAGGGTATTCATGAAGAGGGATTTTTGGAAATGACATTTTTCAATGTCAGAAAATTAAGTTTTAAAAAATAAGTTTTTGGTAGGCAAGAAAATTATAGTCAGGATCATTTGATACAGTGTGAAGATGAGGACAGTTTGGACAAGAGAGGACAGTTTGGAGGTTTGGATATTGGTGGGAATTGAGGACTTTTTAAAGAAAATGAGGATATTTTTAGAAAGTGAGGACATGCTGTCTGAGTGAGGACATTTGTAGGAAACAGTTACATTTTGTTCAAGTGAGGACATGAAACTGAGGCGTTTTGAGGATGTAAGACCTTGGTGACAGGGCATTTTTTAGATAGATAGATATTTTTGGAAAGTGATGACCTTTTTTGAAGGTATTGATGTTAGTAAGTGGGGATATTCTCAGAATTGAAGACACTTGTGACAAGTGAGGACATTTTTGGAAAGTGTACATTGATTTTAAACAAGGGCATTTTTTAAAGAGCGGTGGTATTTTGAGTGTCAACATTTTGACATGTTGTCCAATTGAGAACGTTATTGGGAAGCAGTGATGTTTGGACAAGTGAGCACTTTTTTGAAAAGTGAGGACATCGTGGAAAATGAGGACTATTTGCCCAAATAAGGGTATTTTAGGATGCAGCTTATGTCATCAATCCCGGGGTTTTCTAACCAAGAGCACTTTTTAAAACTCAGGTAGATTGTGTTTTCCAGTCACTTGTTCCTTATTTTTGAAATAGCTTTGCTTGGGAAACCAAACCTGCAGCATTGCTTGAATGTAATCTATATATTTTTTGGAACAGAAAAAGAAAAGGGACTAAAGGTGTGAAGGACGAGTCTGACCATTAAATGGAAGATTCATTGGTAACGGAAAAAGACTTCCCGTCATAATTCAGAACTTTAAGATTAAAACAAAATTGTGGCACTTTTATTTTAAAGGTAGTAACAGGAGTCCTTGGCTGACATTGTAACAGTGGACCTCCATATTTTAGAAACCTCAGACAGCCTCCCTCCCTCTGCTCCAGAACAAGTTTCCAGCCTTAAATCAAAGTGGGAAATTAATGACAGCGTACCTGAGCTCCCCGTCCGCTACCTGCTGGATGTTAAAAGAGAGAAAAAAAAACTTTATTTAGGTCAGAGCGTCCCCTCTGGTAACAGAGGATCTTCTGGCTGCTGTTTCTGTAACAGATTGTGTGGGGATTTCAACGGGATGCCTCCATGGCAATAGAGATTAGGCAATTAACCTCAATGTCACTGTAATTATTAAGACACTTTAGCAATAAATGAATTAATTTCCCAAAAGGTGCCAGAAGAAAAGGATGTGCTGCCGCTCGGCCACAGAGAAACGGAGAGCGATACTGTGCCGATGGCTAATTAGAGGAGAATAAAGAGCGAGAGATAAAGCAGAGGGTTCATCTTTTCAACACGGAGAGCTGCATGAAGACGCTTTCCTCCGAGGCCGAACGGCTTCATTCACAACTGATCAAAATATCACTTTCATGTTGGCGAGGTCGATGCGAGGATGATTTAAAGGTGAGACGGTTCTGTGCTGATTGAGAGCTGAAGAAGCTCTGCACTCACACACTCACACACACACACACACACACACACACACAAATCCTCTTTACCTGCTTCCAGCTCTGTGGATTATTGTCTGCTTCAACATACACACCTGCTCTTTAAATCACTCTCCCTGTGTTTACAAAAGAGACATTTTCTGTGTTCATTGTGTCCACCTTTAGTTCTGCATGACTAAATTCATTTTACTATCAAGTCTGCACAGACAGAGA
Source organism: Semicossyphus pulcher (assembly GCF_022749685.1). Classification (NCBI taxonomy): domain Eukaryota; kingdom Metazoa; phylum Chordata; class Actinopteri; order Labriformes; family Labridae; genus Semicossyphus; species Semicossyphus pulcher. Next base: position 3,658,299 of record NW_027211759.1, read on the forward strand.
CATTATTTCCGTACCAGTAGTAACATCGTGTGTCCCAGGTCATAACCACCAGCTAAAATGTTTCATTGAAAAGCAGCAAAACCTTAAAGGGTTAAATTGCACAGTGAGAGTGTGAGGTTTCCTCTGCCAGAGCAAAACAGCGACATTATTGTGGCACAAATTTTAAGTACCCAAATAGTTTCTACACGTGTGAAACTTACAAATTTACAAATCACTACTTGGATGCACATTTTTTTCACATGCAAATAAAACATGAAATACGACTGTGGGCTGTGAAATTATTTGTGAACATTATTTTACGAGCTCAGAATCTTTTTAACCGTTATTTGACTTCGTCTTTTTATTTATTTATACTAACCTTTTATGGTCTTTCATTGCTTTTATTTTTATTTAATTATTTTTCTCTTAATTTGCATTGCTTATTGCTCGACATGCCTCTGTTCCTGTTTCGTTAATTTTTCTTCTTTTGAATACTCGGTTTGGCCTCATTGTTGAAAGTTCCTTAAATCATCAAACCTTTAAAAAGAAGTGAGAATTAAGAAATGTATTACACTTCTGTTCTTGTGGTTTTTTTTCACTCCTCCCTCCAAAATCTAAGTGCTCCATGCACTCATCTCTTGGAGAAGTCCATAAAAGTCCCGCTCTGCCTCGTTTTACTACTAAGGGCTTAGATTAGATTCTTTATTGTCCTTCTCCAGGAAATTTGTTGCCACAGTCTGCACTGTGCCTCTCTGACACATAGATTCACAGGTTTTGTGCTCAATTGAACATTTGGACATCTAATAATCTCTCAATCATCCAGAAACATTGAAACCTGCGAGCTTCCCCGCCATCTTTTCTCTGCATGTTTTTACACATCTCTCGTTCGTCCTGTCCTAGCGTGAGTTTCTCTCTGAACAAAAAAAATAGATGAAAACCACTTCACGTTAATCTTTACATCTTCTGTTATAAGTAGAACAGGTAGAGACGCTCAAAGTTCACGTCGGATTAGCTCAGATTCTGTCAGTTTATCAGTGTGCTTTAAACTGACAGCCACAGGCGGCTGTGGCTTAGTGGAAGAGTTGGTCGTCTTTCAATCGTAAGGTCGGAGGTTCGATCCCCAGCTCCCTCAGGCTACATGTCGAAGTGTCCTTGGGCAAGACACTGAACCCCAAATTGCTCCCGGTGGCATAGCCAACGGGTATGAATGTGATATCTGATTGACAGTTGGGCACTTTACGTAGCAGCCTCTGCCATCAGTGTGTGAATGGGTGAATGTGATATGTAGTGTAAAAGCAGCTTTGAGTGGTTGCAAAGACTAGAAAAGCCTGATATAAGTACAGTCCATTTACCATTTACCATTAATATGAACATCCTGTGTGATAACGACCTTTGAGCGTGTGCGTCTCCTGCGTCTCTCCGTGTGACGGACACATCTGAACATGTGGGCGGACGGAGGAGCCGCCGCCCACGTCGCCACAACCTCCAGCCGCTCCTCCGGCTCGTTAATTACATCTGAGTGCGGCGAGGATTAATGAAATCGGTGTCATCATCGCAGCGCGGAGGGTTCAGAGGTCAAAGGAAGACCAGAGGGAGCTGTGTTAGTGAGTGGGAGGAGTGCGAGGATCTGCATGCTGTGGGATATGATGGTATTTTAATTAGTATGCTAATGTGTTACAGTGTGAATGTTTCCAGCTCACACTGCTGCCGTTGATTCTGCTACATAATGCATGAAGACAATGGCTGAGATGACGACACGTGAAGTGAATGTTGGCATGAACATTGTAGTCTCTTTCGCAGCAGGGCGACTTTTTAAAACATGTTCTATAATAAAGAGATTCGGTGTTTGAGCCCAAACAAAGCAGAGGTTAGCTCAACGTGTGTTTGTTTCTTTCCATGGTTAATTCACATGTTGCACACCTTTTTAATGAGATAATAAAGCTGTTTATAGTTCATTTGTTTGCTCAATTAAAGCAGCAATGTGACAGTACAACAGAAAATTAATGGCTTACATAAATCTGCCTTGGTTGGGTAAAAAAAAACAACATCATAATCTGTAAGAAAACATGGAAAAGGGGAAAAAACAAAGTGAAAGAATCGAAGGGTTTATTTATTCGGTTCTTGATGACATTTAATGAAGTAAGAGACTTTAATTTCACTCTTTTCCAGAGGTGCTGCCCCAAGCGAAGGAGTTCAAGTATCTCTGGGTCTTGTTCAAGAGTGAGGGTAAAATGGATTTGTGAGATTGACAGACGGATTGATGCAGCATCAGCAGGATTGTGGCAGGATTGTGGGCGTTGTACCGGACCGTCATGGTGAAGGAAGGAGCTGACCCGTAAGGTGAAGCATGAGCTTTGGGTGGCTCAAAGAAGATCGCGATACAAGTGGCCGAATAGAGTTTCGTCCGCAGGGCAGCCTTTCCTCGTTGTCCATTATGTGACAGCTGCGCTGCGGTTTGACTCTGTGCTACGCCGTCCGTCAGCACCCGCCGGCATCGCTGGACAGCTGGAGCCGCGAGACCAAGGAGTTCCCGCGTGTTTACAGAATCACGCACGTCTCTTTTTTTTGTCTCTTTGTTGAGATTTTTCGGCTTCTACCATTGGTAAATTACCCATTCATAAACAAATGAGCTTAATTAATTTTCTTGATGTAGTAAAGTGAAATGTGACCTGGCGTCAGCAGAGAGTATTTTATTCTGGAAATGAACCAATGTTTTAATTGATCTGGTGTCTGATTTCCTGCCTCGCCCGATCGTGCTGAATGGATGCACAGTGCTCCGGACTGCCGGAGCTGTGACGCAGGAGAGTCGCAGCGGAGCCGAGCAGGTGGAACCACTCTCGTTGACCAAAGTGCAACCTAATAGCTCAGCTGCCGTAACGGAGCGTCTGGGCTGACCTGCTGAGCCTGCTGCCTCCGCGACCCAACCCATGGTAAGCGGAACAAAATGGATGGATGGAAGTTTAAAATTCTGGACACGTAAAAAAACTGGGTTAAGTACTGTTGGGTTCAGGTCTGGGCTAAATTTGCAGTGTACAGCCGGGTTTGAGCCTCAAACCAGACCCAAGATCAAGGCTTTCTCACAAACACAGATCAACTGATCTGTCAAATGCAACAGATCAGCACAGAATACGGCGCAGCAGCACCAACCTGTAACCTCTACCTACAGATCAGCTCAAATTTCAGAGGCACGTAACACTGTACCTTATGCCGGCTTGCACCAAACAACTTTTCCAACAAATGACTTATTGCAGAGTTCTCGTCAGAGTTTTGTTGGCGTTGTGGTGCTCCTGTCATCTCAATTGTTTGATGTTCGGTGGTCATAAAAGCTCAGTCGGATCTTTTATGTCCGAACTACATTGATCAGCCATACCATTATGATCACCTGCCTCATATTGTGTTGAACCAGCTTTTGCCGCCAAAACAGTCCTGACCTGTCGAGGCCTCTGAAGGTGTGCTGAGGTATCTGGCACCGGGACATGAGCAACAGATCCTTTAAGTCCTGTAACCTGCGAGGTTTGGGCCTCCATGGATCGGACTTGTTTGTCCAGCACATCCCACAGACGCTCCATTGGAGATTGAGATCTGGAGAATTTGGAGGCCAAGTCAACACCTTGAACTCAAACCATTCCTGAATCTTGAGAGGACACTGCCATTAGGGAATACTGTTTCCATGAAGACGTGTACTTGTGTTTAGGTGGGAGGTACGTGTCAGAGTAACATCCACATGAGCGGCAGGACCCAAGGTTTCCCAGCAGAACATTGCCCAAAGCGTCACACTGCCGTCGCACAGGTAAGGTATTTGAGGAGTACATATAGGTGCATTAAAGTCATTTGATGACATAGCAGAATATGAATGACTCATCTAAGTGTTGGAAAAGATGAATGATGCTGTCGAGCACACAAGTCCTTACGTTTCCAATCAGTGGCTCATGTTTCCTGAAATGCAAACAGATCATTACTTATCTCTTTGGTGTTTGATTTAGAATATAACATTTTTTAATGTTTATTTTCTGATGTTTTATTTTCTGTCTCTAATTCTCACACTCCCTGCTTTAAGACTGAACAGAGAGATGAAGGAAGTATGAAAGAAAAACACTGAAGCAGAAAATTGGGACAAAGAGAGAGAAGAAAAGATGGAGGCAATAAAACAATCAGTGAATACAGGACTTGTTTACGGCGCTCTCATGTATCCGTCAGGCTGTAAACCACCACAGTCAGCAGCGACGAGCCGTGTTTTCATTCAGCAGGTAATGATTCTTCCTCCGCTCATTTGTTTATCCTGCTGATTAGAGCCGTGTGATGGTGCTGCTCATTAAATGCCGCTATGCTAATGAGGACGCGCCTGCATTCGTCTTTACAAACACTAATTACAGCAACTCGTTAGGCGCCGCTCTCTGTGACATTAACATTCACAAAGACCTTTTGAAGCTCAGGCCCTGAAACAGAGGAGGAGCCGCACGCTGTCGTCTCCATTCACAGACTGGTGGGAAAAAAATGGAGGACAACAAATTTTCCTTTTTTAATTTGTGTTGTCTTTCATTTTACTGGATTTTTTCTAGACCCCAGTAAATATGCAACAACAGACCAGTGTGTCTTCTTTAGCGCATTAATGAGGCGAAACTACAGTCAGTACAAAGACTTGTGTTGCTCTTTAAGGTTGTGAAAGCAGCAGTTAAGTCGACGTTTACTTCAATAGTCACGACCAGAACGTCCCATAAGAGTAGTTAACAATATAAAAATGAGTTGGGATATTCATGTTATAATCTGGATGTTTTCAGTTAAATAAATGTCCTCTGTATCTTTTGCCAAGTTACGCTCAATCAGCATTAGCTTCACTGGGCGTCGAGTGAAGAGAGGCGACCATCACCCGGCAGCAGTTGGTCTGTCAGAGAGAGTGTACTCCTTCTCCTGTCTCTGCTGAGGGTTAACAGTTACTATGACTGAAAAAACTATGATGTTATTGTTCTGGTGTTGTTGTTATCGTTGGTTCTAAGAACATCTGGGGTCTATTTCAGAAAGGAGGTTGAACAAACCCTCAGTGTAACCCCGGACTGTGGTTTGATTTACCCTGAGTTAGTTCATCAACCCTGAGTAGGCTCAGCCGGAGTTCAGTGCGTGCACGCTGACTATAAAAAGCCAACATTAATGGAGCCCCGATACCACCATTCACCATGGCAACGGTACACAAAAAGAGGTCCTCCTACGTCACACCAGTGGAGCTCGAAATCCTCACGCGGACGTTCAGCGAATACGAGCATGTTTGTAGAAAAATAAAGAAACACGGCTGCAGCTGCAAAAGAGAGAGAAGCGGCGTGGGAAGAAACTGCTGCTCGAGTGAAAACATAAGTTTCAACTGGTCTATTTATTTAATACTTAATCACGACCGGAAGCTAAAATTTATATTAATTTAGGAGCAATGCAGCGGGAGAAAAACGTACATGGAAGCTGTTAAAAATAAAACACCAGAACATCATTCAAAGGTGCGGCTCAGGCAGAACAGGCTCATGGCTGAACCTCACTTCAGTCATATTTTCAATATTAAACAGATTAAATATCATTCAGTGTTTTAATGTGCATTAGCTTTTTCCCTAACATGATGCTGACTTCACATACATCATGTCCTCTCACCTAAATCCTGTTTAGCTGATTAAACTGAATTGTGTTTCTTTTTAAATATTGTTCCAATAACTAACGGCTGCATTTGTATTCGTAGGAAATGAAGACCAAATAAATTATCATTTGTCTTATCTGAGTGCTCTCAGCAGTGGTGGTCGAAAATCTACAAATGAAGACTTTGACACAGATTTGTCTTTTGATTATTTTATCATAATTATAAAAGACTTTTGCAAAGCGGTCAGAGCAGCACAGAGACGCAACGTTTCGTCTTTTAATTCGGTAACCGCTCAAACACGCGTGAGACAGGCTGAATGAAGGAGGAAGTCGAATGAGGGTTTTATATTCTAGAGGGAGGAGACAGAGCGAAACTCGGAGTTTCCTGAAGAAAACCTGCTCCCGACCAGGTTAGGTTCACAGACACAGTCACCATAGTAACCAACTCAGAGTTGAAGTTACTCTCTTTCTGAAACCCGAGGTTTCCCTTATGTCAGGGCTCACAAACCCGGGGTTTTCACTAAACCCGCTGATGACTCCTGATGTTGTATGCGCATTAAACACGAGATCCGTTGCAGTTTAAACCATTTGTTGCAGGTTTATAGGTTGAAGGAAGGTCGTTGACATTGATTAGTACAATATTAAATAATGTTAAACAAATAATGATAATGTTAAGGTAGCTCCTGAATTAGGTTTAACAAACTTACAGCATGAATGCATTTGCTTTTTGTACTTCTCTCTTCAGTAAAAAAGGTAAATACAAAGGAAATCTAACAAAGTAAATATGAACTTTCGTTTGGATTTCTGTTAGGAGATGTGAGGAGATCATCTGTGTCGGATGAACTCTCATTACTCAAAATACATAAATGGTTTGGTTTAGGCGAGGGAGGGGAACCTCGAGTGTGCAGGAGGAGGAGGAGGAGTCTTCAGTAATGGTGACTTATTAATTTGTGAAAACGTGGTTCTTCACATGTTGAACGCCTCTGATATGTTCTCCAGCGATCAAATATTCTCTTTGCCTTAAGTTCCCATCATCTCGTCCATGAAACACTGCACTGCCTCTCTCTCTCTGCACACACACACACACACACACACACACACACACTCCACACACACAGAAGACATATTTCACAGACGACACAGCGGATCTTTTAAAACCCTGAGCGTCTGATCGTAGTCTTAAAATCTTTAAGTGGTCTGCATTCTGGCAGCTGTGAGGAGAAAAACCCTGACGGGGGAAAAACAGCCGCCATTAGTCTCATCATTGCCTTGAAAGTAAAACTGAAAATCTATATAATTTGACAGAGCAGCGCCGTGTGAGCAGTAAATTCAGATCTTTCGCTCAAATGAAAGTAGAAATGCAGCGATGTTAAAATCACCATAACAAGTTAGAGCATATTATAAAATGTGCAAAAATATATTCAGCAAAATGTTTCATATCAGAAGTTAAAGAGAGGGCTTCCATCAGTGGCACAGATAAAGATATCTCTTTACTTCTATTAATTTAATGCTGCAGACATTTCAGGATTTATCTGCTGCCGACAGCTTGTTTGGGGAACATTTGGGCTCTTTTTCTGTTTTCTATTCATATTTTTAAATAAAAATCAACTTTTGTTTCAATAGCTCCAAGGTCATGTGAGCTAGTGTGTTCCAATCAATGTCAGATGTGAATACGTGATAGGACAAATGGGACACGACTCATTATATGAGTTATTATGTGTTTGTCTTCTCTCAGACAAACCTGGTTCTCCTTCTGTGTGCTGCTTTAAGGGATGATTTAAAAGATGGTGATGACTGAAGCTCGCCCGGACTCGCAGACATTAGGTCTGTTTTCCTTAAATATGCCTGTGTGTATTGAGTACCTTAAATGTTGCTTTACATGATAAAAAATGATAGAAAATGAAAGTTGAGAGTTTTAGTAAGCATCCACAAATGTTTGAGTAACTATAAACATTCATTACTATCAGGAAACATAAATCAAAAGCAGCACATTTTGTTGTTTTAGACCATTTCTCAAGACTGTGGAGGCGTGGCCAATCAAACAACAACGCTACATGTGACCATCAGTGCAGTGCAACGCTAAACAGTACGTGTGTGATTAGTTGTAATCAGAGGAGGAAGAGGAGGCCCTGCCAGCAAGAAATCTTCATTTCAACTGTTAACCGAGCGCTGAGTTGCAAAATGATTTCCTACCTCTATCATAGTTAGCAGTTAGCATACACAAGCAAAGTTAGCCGAGATGCACGTATTTGCTCTCAAAGCAATGACTGCAAAGCGGAGTGATAGCTCTGTAGTGTTAGCTAGTTCTTTATTATTAAACAGCTAAACTCCTCGACACCTGCCGCCGAAAATAGATCCTCAATTCAGACAGCCAAAAATAGACATACAGAATTAATGAGCTACTTGACAGCTGTTGTAACCACGCCCAATTTAAACCAAATATCAGGAAAGGAGCCTATAGAAAATTAAATCACTATATTTAAAATGTTCAATAATCAAACACTTAAATATGCTCACTATTATGAACATAAATTAAATAGTTTTAAGGCCCTGGTGGGTTTGGGCTTTTTAATAGTATAAATACACATATGTGGGCACCAGCTCTGCTCTGCAGCTCTGCACTGGAGGAAATGGTCTGATTTGTGGCTGCAGCCTGAAAATAGCTGCTAGCAAGCATCTTGCAGGAACACTTGACCTTCTTCTTATTTATAAAGTTGTTTTATTTTCTGTTTTTATTCCAAGCTGTCTGAATGGGAACAGATTAATATTTCCCCCATCAGGACAAATCTTTACTTCATCATTTGTTCCTGTTAGCAGACTCGCGGCTCTGCTTCCAGCCACTCATTTACACTCTCATTTTTCTTTTTTTTCCTGTGAATTATTATCAGCGATGGGTACATTTATTACAACGGGGGTTATGTTTCCTGGAAGCCATTTCTAGGGGAGTGGTAAGTTCCTGTTGATGAATGTTGGCTAATCGCAGGTGTCAGACGCAGTGTTCACTATCATTTATCACATCTTTAAAGGACGTCCCTCTGGGAATATTAACCAGAACGCTGCCACCGCTCCACTCTTTAAGAAAGTCTTTAGTGATATTACAGCAGCTCAGGGCTGACATCATATCAGGTGATGGAGGGAGAGGAGTCCAAGTTACTGGTGAGACAAATATCTTCAAATACATTGGTTTGGATACTTGACAATCATCTGATAATGGCCAGACGAATTTGCAAGCTCATGTTTTATTTGGGGAATTGCGTCTGATCTCCGTGTCATTCAGCTGATTTCTATCCAACCTGATTTAATTTCAGACAGTCAGTCAATTGAAGGGCCTTGGATACAACCAAGATGGCTGCCGCTGATGTGTAAGGTTCTAAATCTGTTGTTCTATAAGTAGTCAAGGAATGGATGTTGATGTTACACACATCTGTTGGTCTGCGTATTATGTTGAACTCGTATAAAGCTGTATGAATCGGATGTTAGAATTAGCTCCATTTGCTAGCCGCCCAGAGCTAAGTCACATGGTTTGTTGCTCTGATGTGTTGTTGAGTTCAGAGGCTGTGGCTCTTGATGCGATACCAAACTATGACCAGTTTAGGGATCGTTGGGCTATTAAGAAATTTAGCTTGAGTGAGATGTCTGGCTGAAGTTCAAGATGGCTGCCGCTGGTTAGCAACATTCTGAATCCCTGTTATGTAAGTAGTAAAAAATGTATGCTTGTTCATGTTACCCAAAAATGTTCCCTGTTGGCTAATAATTCATGTCATGCCAAACGTGGGGCCATATGAATTGGATGTTGGACCTACCTGGTCAAGTTGCAGACACGCTTGGTTGCTCTAAGTGGTTGTAGCATCTAGAAGTAATTTGGTCTGCCCTGTTTATACCAAGCCAGGCTACGGAAAACATCTTTCACATGTGTGTTGAGCTACTAGAATAATTAGTTTCAATGAAATGTCTGGCTTAAGCATAGTTGAGGCATTTATTTTTTTTTCCGTTTTGTTTTTATTGGACAGGATAACTGAAGAGAGACAGGAAATGTGGGGAGTAGAGAGTGGGGGATGACAAGCACCAAATGTCGAACCTGCGATTGGTGCGTCGAGGACGGTGCGATGGATGCACAAAATGTATTTAACATAAGTTATAAAGTTTTATGTTTCACAAATAACAATAGAAAGTATAGAATAAATTAATCCAACTGGACACCAATTATAGAAATTGTTGTCTTATTTTTTCTCATAATAAAACAACTTTGGTAAATCGGTGGCCCTAATACTCTCTTGTAAAAATAGATATAATAGGGAAGAAGTCATTGAAGGGAGAAAAGTAAAACAGAGAATGTTCTGGAATAATTCTGCCATACTGAACTCTTCTTGTCCCGCAGCAGCAGCTTCATCAATCTCTGATCTCTGAGGACCACCGTTAAGTTTTTGGCTCTCGTTCAGGATCTCTCTGTTCTCCGGATGTCCTGAAGATTCACCATCCACCGGGAAATTTCCAACCTGGTTACATCATCACTTCTGCTCCTCCAACATCTGCACAGTGTCCTATCAAACTCCAGCTCAGTTTGAAGCGGTGCAAAGTTTTATTGTCCTTTCATTTCCTCCTGAGTCAAACTGTTTTAAGGGTTTTAAGGTAAATGTTGCACGCTAATGACACAAACAACATCTGAATTTTGCCATCAGTGCATCTGTAAGCTACCAGATCAAGAGAAATAAAAGGATCCGAGTAATTAACTGAACCTTTCTTAATTAAACAAACTGCTGTTAGCAAGCTGCTGAAGTCGTTCAGAGGCAGATTCCTGAACAAACGTCCCGTTTCAAGCACGGATCAGACAAACCGGAGGAATCTCTCCTCTCTCCTCTTTAAACCTGTGAGCTGTCCCGGGCTGGCTCGGCCCGGCTCTTCTTGTCAGCTCATGATTTGTGGGTCTCACAGGAGAGGAACGGGAGGAACTCCTCTAGGTTAAAATCTGCAAACAATGAGTCTTCTTTGGATGTGATGGATGGTGCACATCCCGGCCCATTTGTCTGTGCTTTACGCTCGCCAGTATCAATTGTTAAAGAAACTTTGCTTAACATGCAGTCCTGAATGTTGGCCGGTCACAGCAGAGCGGAGAGGAGGAAGAGGAGATGAAGAAAGGAAGAAGATAAGATGGATGTTCACTCAGGTCGGGGAGAAATTAAACAGGGCTGCTTTCTGTGGCTTAAAAAAATGTGACATTTTAGGTCTCAGAAACTCTGACACACCAAAGTCACAGCAAATTAAAAAAACTTCCAGACTGTAATAAAAGCTGGATTAATACTGATTTTAATAGAGAAATAAATCTGTCCAATCAGGTCAATTTGATGCTTTTTTTTCACATTAACTGCAGACGTGTGATAATAAAGGTATTGATTGTAATTAAAATGACATTACCAATACCAAAGTTTCAATAGCCTTATTTAATTAACATATTGGAATTATTTAAAAACTGTATAGAAATGGTAACATTATATCAAACCTCCTCAATTGCACAGATTTTCTGATCACTTGAGGTGGTTTTTCATTTCGTCCAAAAAGAGTTGATGCACAAAATTGGACGTGGAAATACTTTGCCAATAACTTCTGACACAGCAAACTTTTAAGCAACAATTAAAACTTGTCCAAAGACCTCTCTCCATTCTCTACTCTTCTACTCCAATTACTGTTGGATGAAAGCCATATGTTCAGAGTTGTCTGGACAACTGTTTCTGTTACCTTTCAAAGCACTGAGGGAAAAACTCTATTAACACATTGTACCTGCTCAGCAGCAATAACCAGACAGATGCAGTTAGAGACTACCTGTTAGCATATAGCAGCTAAAGACCCACAAATTTTCCTAATGGAGTTGGTGGAGACCAACGACTGAGCTAAAGGAAATCAATTATTGGACACAAGCATGAGTCCATAGCTGGCAGCAACGGTTTGTAAACATGTACTCCATATTAGCTAATGATATGTTAATGTTGTTTTCACAGCTCGTTTCCAATGACCCCAAGAGGCCAAAAATATAGCTAATGGAGGGTAGACACTTCAGCTAGCGCCAGTATCAGGCCAAAAGCCCAATTTGACCAAATATCAACAGACGTACTTCGTGGCCTCGGCTGAACTTCGTTATTAGCGCTGTTTGGAAATGTTAGCTTGGATTTTGTTTTGCCACGAAAGAGATTAGAAAGAACGTTTTGCGTCACTGCTTGAGAAAGGACTTGGAGAATTTATCAGTCATCAAAAATGTTGACAATCCCGTCTATGAGCAAAAATGAATGTTTGACAAATGGTGCGATCACCCGGACCAATATGTGTTTGGAGCTTTTGAGAACTTTGGAACTTTGATTTCTGAATAACAAAAGAAGAGTAGCTTATAGATTTGGCGTTGAACACTTGTAACCCTGTTGGACTTGTGGTGGACCGTTTAAAGCAGAATCAAAATTGAACCAGAACCAGATCTATTTATGACCTGCATTCTTATTCCCCAAACCCGTTTTCTGTGCCGAAAATGCATCATAACTGCCTGTCAGTTCACTTTGGGTGTGCTATGCTAATAGCGGCTAATGTAGGTTCAATCTGCTAGCCTCCAGCGGAGATAGCAGTACACTACAAGGGTCTGATAATCTCTTTTAAAAGACCTCAAACATTATGATTCCATGCACCACCTTATTTTAATTTTGTATCATAGTTTAATTTTACTTCACTTTCATGTAGGTTAAAGATTTTATTTGGTTGTTGCGTCATTTGCTTTTTTGAGTTCAGAATTTTGTGCTAGTTTCCGTCCACAATAGGAGGTTTAACTTGTGTATTATATAACCTCATTGTGTCGGCAATGTTCTGGCTGATAATTGTTGCTCGGCCATCTGTGTGGAACAACTGAACTGCATTCAGTCAGTTGCTAAAACGAGAGGCGCTGTGTTGTCTTTAGCATGTTGTTCCAGTTTTTGGTCCCTTAATAGAATCGTTACATCCGCGAGCCATCGTCGGAACAATTAAAAGTTTACAGAGAGAAAATGACAACTTTTACTTTTGTTTTAAACGTACAATAAGCTCTGAATTTGACAGAAGAATAAAAGCAGTGTATATTTAGCATCTTTTGTACCCTGTGCGAACAGACCGCCAATTTTCCATTGGCTCCTTGTTTGACCAGCGATTTGCTTCATGTACAGCCACCGTTGGGCTAATTGGACCTCTAGAGAAATAATTAGGTGACTCGATGAAAGCGACAGGGATATTTGGCTTCACCAACAAACATCACTTTTTTCCCTTTTGTACTGCTGATCATACCGCTTTGCCGTCGCCACATGACAACCGCCTGCACAGGGAAAGACAAACTTTATCTACTCTTTGGTGACACCAAAATGCTCAAATCCCCTTTTCAACTTTTTTCATACAGAGAAAAGTTACGGGGTGGTACATGTTGTTAAGCTGTAGCATTAACCAACAAGGCAAATGGAGGTCAGAGCGACGACAGTTCTATGAAAGCGTTTCACATTCAAACTTAAAAAGGAAGACCCTGCAGGTCAGTTTGCTTCTCTAAGCCTTGTGGGTTCATTTTAAGGCTCAGGCTTTCATGCTGCATGTTACAGGAGCTAGTTATTTTGACAATATACTTCCAACTCACCCAACGACTGCTACCCTTATTCAGAAGGATTTAAAGGATATCTTTTTTATTCTCAGTGCACCAAGTACAGAGAGGTTAGCACACACAAAGGAACTCCAATGGTCCAATAAACGCAAAAGAACAAACCCTAAGAAGTCATACACTCAACAACTACTTAAACTGTTTAGCAATTAAATGATTGGCGGTCAAGTCAAGTTAGCTAATGATTCAATTTTACAGATAACACAATTCCAGTTAGCTCACGGTAAGTCTTGACTGCAATCTCGGTTCATGTTAGCAGCATTTCTGATTAGCAGAGGAAACAGTTAGCTAACGTAGAACAACACCAGTAAGTGTTGCAGATGAAGTAGTCCCCTACGGTTCACTTTAGCGCTTTAGCTTGGTTCAGCTTAGAAATGAGAATCAACAGCCTTTTCCATATTGTACCATCCATTGAATTGGATGCTGAATCCAGGATGTGGGGTGCTGTTAAGACATTCAATTTGGTAGACAGTGAAAGTAGAGACAAAAAACCTCTGAAGTTGGTTGTGTTATTTGTCAGTACTGCTCTGATGTCTGATCACGTCTCATCAAAACAGATATGGGAATTGCCACATCCTTCATGATGGCAGCCCACGATGATTTGAGGTTGAGGGTTACGGAACGATCATATCAGGGCATTAGCATGTACTTGAGGTTAATACCCTAGCCAGTAGACTATTTAGCCAGATATGCTAACATTAGCAGCTCAGAGCAGAAGCTGATGTAGCCAACTTAAAGTCACAAATTGGTTTGTTGACTGCCGCTTTGAGGCCTCAATGTTGGCATCACAGCCATGGCCGTCTTGTTTTTGAACCCAGAAGTGACCATACTTGGAAGGGTAGAGCTGAGTTATCAAAGTTTGACAGTTATTCAGAACATGCTTGAGGCAATTCATTTGTCAGCTTATTAGCCAGTAAAATACAGTGTTCTCCACAAAACAAGGTATTTTTCTGATACTGGAGTTTCCTGTTTATTAGACTAAACAAGCCAAGAGAACGCAGGACTTCCCTAAAATAACTGGTCTTTTCATCACTGTGGCCCACTGCCTTCTCTGCAAGGGAAAGCCAAAAGTAATCCTGACTCCCACGGCTGGGCCGCCACAAATGGATCTATATTAATAATAAAAAATACAGAAAGAGCTGAAACAGATACAGTGAGAGCAGAGACCTCTGATACCTGCTAAATAGCGCTGACCCTAATCCTAACCCAAATAAAATAATGGTAGAATTGTACTTACTTTTACACAACCCTTATTAGGCTGCACGGTGGTGCAGTAGTTAGTGCTGTCACCACAAAACAAGAAGGTTCCTAGTTCGAATCCCAGTTCGGATGTAGTGGGCCTTTCTGTGTGGAGTTTGCATGTTCTCCCCGTGCATGCGTGGGTTCCCTCCAGGTACTCCGGCTTCCTGCCTTAGTCCAAAGACATGCTCCGTTGGTTCCTTGGCGACTCTGAATTCATTGTAGGTGTGAATGTGAGCATGAAAGGTTGTCGGTCTCTATGTGTCAGCCCTGTGATTGACAGGTGACCTGTGCAGGTGTAACCCTGCCTGGTGCTCAATGACAGCTGGGATAGGCTCCAGGCCCACCGTGACCCTGAACAGGGTAAGCGGTATAGATGACGGATAGATGGAAAATGATTAATGTGATTTAAAAGGTTGAGTTGTAAAACAATCCCATGTAAACACGTTTGCTTATGCTGTTAAGTTGGACACTTTAAAATGGGGCCTAATGGGAATCGACTCGCTCTTGGAGCTGGCCTCAAGTGGCCGCTCGAGTAACTGCAGTTTTAGCATTGGCTTCATTTTGCCATCCTGGAGGTTGCCGCTTTTAGCAGACCCAGACCCAGAGATACCCTGCGTACCTTAAGGATTGGCCCACATCCCATTCTTCAGAGGGAGCTGACATGTTTGTTATATCTCAACCATCATTAGGTCCTGTCATTTCCAATGTGTTGGATGGCAGAATGAATCAAACCTAATGTACATGAGATTTACAGCAGGTGAGCTGCCAACATCAAAATGTATTCTGCAGCCGATCTTTCAAATGTAATCTGAGCAATTAATTGCTAAACTTGTTGCATTAAGTGCTTCTCCAGATTGATGGCCTCTTGATAAGATTTGTGCCATAAATAATTAAATCTGATGTTCCTAATAATAACGTTTGGTAGAGTGCAGTTTTAAATCTGTTGTTCTTTTTTGATAACTGCTTCCTGTTACCCCTCAACAAATGCTCCTCAGGATCGTGCATAGCAGTGCTCATTTGTTGTGTAGCATTGCATTGGCCCTGTTAGGAGGGTGGCTGTCCTTGCAGAGATGTAAGATTATGTGGGCCTGTGATGTGTTGCACATAAGATAACCTTGTGAGCACCTTACGAGCCATTACAGTGAGTCAGTTTGTCTTTTAACTGTGTAATTTGAGGGTCGTACATTACAGGAGTGAAAGGTGACGGGGTCAGACATTACAAGACATCTCAGTGGGAAGAAGGGCCAACACGTCTGTCTCCTCTTAAAGATGCATTACCACAGGTGAGAAGGGTTACAGGAAGAGTTTGTGAAGTGATGTCTCATCATCTATGAGGACTCGTACATCTGATGGACCTGCGGGGGTGGATGTTAGCAGAGGTAAACCCTCCGATGTTGGAAGCAGCCTCTTCAAACGCACTCACCTGTGTCCCTGGAGACACTGTGGTCATCAATGGAATCAGTGTAGCATTTTAATTAATAATTGTTGAATTCAACATCCAGCATGATATCTTGTGCATCTGTGAGTCCATCATGACCATCAAGAATTCCACACAAGCCCGTCTGTGTTCATCTGATGTAGATAAACAATAAGCGCGTCCTTCCCTCTCAGTTAACACAGCATGAGTCTTTATAACTTTTATTTTCAGTCATTTTTATTCTCCAGAATTGAAACCACCAACAATAAACATTTTTTCTTTGCTAGAAATTTCTGAGAAGCTTCTTAATTCAGTCCCTCCAGAGTTTTGCTTCCTTTTTCTCTGATAGTTGCAGCCAAAAAGTTGCAATGTTTGGAGTTTTTTTTTCTTCTATTTAACATGATACGATCCAAGGCAAAGATTTCGGTTTTCCAATCGATATACATTCCAACCCTCACCTGTGGTCATGGGCTTTGGGTATTTGGCGGCTGAAATGAGTTTCCTCCGCTGGGTGTCTGGGCTCAGCCTTAGAGAGGGTAAGGAGCTCAGACATCCGGAGGAGGTTGGAGTAGAAACGCTACTCCTTCACAATCGAAAGGAGACAGTTGAGGTGGTCCGGGCATCGTATAAAGGCGCCTCCTTTTTGAGGTTTTCCGGGCACGTCCAACTGGGAGGTGACCTCGGGGCAGACCCAGAGCTCGCTGGAGGGATTATATACCCCGTCTGGCCTGGGAACGCCTTGGGACCCCCAAGGAGGAGCTGGAAAACACAAATTTGTGGCGAAATCGTGGCAATGGACCTAAATTGCAAAGTTGTTGCAAATTGAATTTGCGTGAATTCGCAGGAACTTTGCAACTTCCTGAAGGGACTGTTAGGCCAGAGATATACTTGCTTTTTAAACTTGCATTCGCGTACACAACTGACTGCATCGTGAACATAATTCTTCACATACTTGTCTGTGCACTACACGTGTTACTGGAGGATACCTCCAGAGGGCGCACTAGAGAGCTCAGGCCGAATGCGCAGGATGTAAACAACAGACATGGCGTCACTCGAGGAGGTTACTATGATGTTCATTCTGAGATCACAACAGAAACAGCTTCTGCGTGTTCGGTGGACAGAACACACCGGACTCGGTCTATCAGCTCGTCTTCAGAACTTTCTGCCCTTGTTGTCCCTGCTGCTGTGTCGACCCCGTCACATCCCCTCTACCTCTACACTGCCCCTACTGTTCATGTGCAGACTGCATCTTAAGACTGCGTAGCGTTCATTTTTGAGGATGTGCACAGCCAACACTCATAACAGACACAGGGCAGCCATCATGGAGTTAACAGCAAGAACATATCCAGCCTTCATTTCAAGTTAAAGTAGCGTTTGAAGAGATCTAAGTTTGGTTCTCTGTTGGCATCACCCTTGTGGTCTTAATTGCAGGTATGTTTTCGGACCTCACTTTAACAGAGAACTAAATAGCATCTTAATGTTGAATTTGCATCCTTTGTTTTTAGATTTGCACTTGTTTTTAAAGTTTTATAATCTTTAGTCATCAGTCTTTTTTTGTTTGTTCTGCCTTGAAAATGTGACTAAACTAAAGCTAGGCAGAGACCAGAGCAAATAGGACCTGCTCTCTGTGATGGACAAAGCTTTGCAGGGTGATGAACACTGCACAAAATTTCTCCTGGGTATGTCTACATTAAATAATACCCAAAGAATCCTAAAGGCTTTCATCACTGGGCTGCAGTGTTGATCCACAATGTGTTAAATCATTTGGCAAAAGGAAGTGACTTAGTGTGTAAATCAGGCTGCACGTTAAATTCCACAGCTGAAGATTGCATAAGGCTTTATGAGTCCAATGAAAGAGTGTGTTTCTGTCTTTGTGCACACACTCAGTTTTAGTTGTGAACGTGTGCAGAGTTTCATGCATGTGCCGTGGACTGTGAATCTTTGGAGGAGCAGTTGATAACTTGTTTGTAGGCTTGTGTGTCTGTGAAAGCAGACTCACAGTGTGTAGAGAGGACTGCCTGTGGTGTTAATACAGTACATTTAGGTGTGTGTGTGTGTGTGTGTGTGTGTGTGTGTGAGAGTCGGCCCCCGCTCATGATCTACTAATGACAAATGGATGGAACGAGCCGGAGGAGCCCTCGATGGGGAGCCAGCCGTGTGAAGTCAAGTGCAAAATTGATATTTGAGGACAGCTGATGCATTGTGGGAGCCCGGTCTGCTCAGTGTCATTGGCTCAGTGTCACCGCGATGCTACACTGACTCTGCTTCTATCACGGCTTCATCCACAGAGGTCTCAGTCCCCTCCTCGCCGACCGTGTGTGCACGCTGTCTTTAGAAAACGCTCTCTCTGCCGCAGGGAGGATGTTCACAGCGTGAGCGAAGTGTAGCGAGTTCTGTAGAATGACTCCCATTTACTGAAGCGACTCAAATTAATGTTAACGTTTAGATGACCTGGAGTTACAGCAGATACAGATTCATTTCTACACAGGAGATTATGTTCGATGGAAACGGGAAGCAGAAGAAACAACAGCAGGTTCAGTTAGAAATAGACACATTTTCTGACCTTCAAGACCACCAGAGGCACAAACGATCACTTTTTAAGGATCATTTTTAGGATCATTTCAAGCTGAGATCAATGTAAAGGAAATATTTGGAGATTTAAAAAAAATAAAGGTAGGTAGGTTAGGTGGTAACGCTGAGTTTTTGAGTGTAACTGACAAAGCAAAATATGTTGGGCAGTGTTTTCTGTGGCGCACGGCGGCCTGACAGACGTGCAACAGCATCAGGAGAACAACATTCCTGCTGTGTCAGAGCGAACAGCAGTGTCACGTTGGATGTAAATTAATCACATCCCATAACTTAATACTAGGGAATAATTACCTTGCCCCTCAACCCCTTACAGTACATATAATGATTAAACAGGTTAACAAATACATTTCGTTCACAGATGACAGGCTAACAATGAGGGTGAGACACCGTGCTATTGGATAGATGTGACCAGCTGAATTCTTTATTACACATGAACACAAACAGTAGAAACATACATCTCTATGTACATATCTACATAGATTTGTCACAGCCCGGCTCAGGGGAGGGACAAGAAGGAGAGGACCACACATTACTTTTAACCAAAGATTTATTTAACCAAAGATAAATCGAACACTACCCATGTTAAACAGGTTTATGAGTAATGTAAAGTGTGTTGAATGAGTGTGAATGTAATGTGAGAAACCAAAGGAAACTAAATCAGGAAACAGTCCAACCCAAACAACAAACCCAGGAAGAGAGAGCGAGACTGGCTGAATCCAGCAGCTTATAGCTGAGGAGCAGCAGACACAGGTGCAATGATTAGCTGATTGCACTTCCTGGTTCTCTCCTAACAAAGGAAAAGACCCCACACAGGAAGCCAAGAGGGCTGTCACAATACATACATAAGAAAAAAAACTTTGTACCTTAATTCAAGTCTAAAGTCTCTTCACTCTTTCAACATCAGAGGAAACCAACAATGATTACATCGTGGATAACATGAAAATCATTCCTCCAGCTTTTTGATAATGTCAGGACGACAGCTGATGTCTTCATGACGGCTCAAAACAGTGACAGCAGGAAGTGAGCGAGCTTCATTATATTATATTGAATATATAAAGAAAAAACTTGAAGGGTGCCAGAAGGAAACCCAAAATATTAAACAATTTCTCTCAGAGCAGAAATGTTTTCTTAAGCAGCAAATAAACTCTCAGTCGGACTGTAAATTTAATAAACCCCACAGAAACGCTGCTTTATTACACCCTGAAGAAAAGTTAGATAAAAACCGTCATAATGAGAAACTAAACAACGCAGTCCTCAAATATGATTTTACATGGTTAAATGTAATTTAAAAATCAAGGACAGCGTTTTAATGACATTATTTATAATGAGTAAAAGCAAAACAACAAATAAAGAGAGAAAAAGACACGTTTGAATAACTTATATAATGGGTCCTTGAATTGTTTGTTCCATGTAAATGGAAAGGAAGGAGGGAATGTGCTCCCCTCTGTAAATACATGAATAGTTTTTAACTTAAATGAAGTAAGTAACAGAGATCCGTTTCCCTCCGACGTGATGGATAACTCTAAATTAAACCTGTTTTTGGTCTTTTTCCAGCTGATAGAATAAGAACAGCTTCACCGTCTGGATCCTTCGCGCTCCTTCGACACTGAACGATGAAACTGTCGGCTGATTTATTCCACACAAAACGTTTATTTATCGCAGGGACTCGCGTCCTTCTGCTCTTGTGTGGATTTTAAACAGAAACCTGCAGCGCCGGGAGCTTCCCTCCCGGGACCAAGCAGCCGGCGTGCCTCCCTCCGCGGCCCTGATGGATGATGTGGTGGAGGAACGGGACACGTTTCCCAGGAGGCCGAGCGTCTCACTGCAGGTTAAACAGCACTCAATACAGAGCCGCTCCACAAACATCTTCTGACGGTTTAGAGCAGAAAGCGTTTGTACAAAATCAATAACACAAATGATAAAAGGCATTAATTCACATCTGAAATTGCTGTGAAATTAACGGTGAAATCCAGGGTGCTTCACATGGAAGTGAGAAATGTTTTAAAAGGTCAAGTTGTAACTCGAGCTAGAAGATGATGTCGGACACAAATTACACACACTGAGAGCTGCCTTCAGCCCTCAAACACACCTTTCCACACAATTTGTACACATAAAAATATGCTGTAAAATATAGTAAAATGTCTTGAGAACCAGAAGAAAATTTGCCATGAAATTTGGTACAAGCTATCACGATCCTCAGAGGATGAATCCTACTGACTTTAAAAGGTTAAAACTTGTTTTTTTGAGTGAAATATCTCAACAATTATGAGAAGAGTTGCCATAAAATGTTGGTACACGTATTTATTTTGCACTGACTTTAACTTTTGTGACAACTTTTACCCTCAGATTCCACAGGATCCGTCTCCGGTGCGTTCCGTGTTCGCCGCGACCTCCGGAGTCGATCTCGCCCATTCAAGTCAATGCTCCTGACTCCACAGCACGCGCCGCGGCCCGTCTCCGGCGCGTCTCTCCGCTCTGCTCCGCTAAAGATACGCGCCCGGTCTATTTTTTGACGGAGGCCGCTTCAAGCACGTGTCAAGCTCAACAGAGCAGATCGTTCAAAACAGGAAGTCACACACGAAACCAGCATACAGCATCCGGTCATTTCAAAATAAAACACCATGTACTGACCGGTACAGACTCACGTTTTTTCCGTTTTCATAACAACAACAAAACGAAATCTTGAAAAATTAACACTTTTAATTAAGTGGTGTGCTCAGCCATGGTAGAAGCACAAAAATCACAGAATGATCTCCAGATGAGCAGATGATCAACCTCAGAGGTGGAAACTGAACCGTTGTTCAGCTGCTTGGGGCAGCGCTGCGCTGTGGATCAGACACGCTTCCTGTGGGTTAAGGCTTGAGCTGTTGATGGACCAGAAACGTGGCGCAGACGGAACGCGCCGGACAGATCCTGTGGGATCGAGGGGTTATAGCAGCTGAAATCAATATTTAGCCGTCATGCTGCAACTGTTTTGGTTTTCTCTCAGCTCTTACAGGATCATTTCTCGTCCTTAGCGGGCATTTGTTTTTCAAGAAACCCAGTGTGTACTAGCTTCTCTGCAGACCCAGCTAGAGACAAGCTGGTAAATACAGGACCACACCTCAACCGCGCCTCTTCCGGCATGAACTCAAACCTGCCCCTCTCCTCCTCTTTCGCTCTCGTATCCTCCAGCCCTCCCTCCCACTCTTGCTCTTTTTCCTTCTCTCTCTGTCCTCCTGTCCGTTGGGCCCCATCTTGAAGCTTCCTCAAAACGCTCACTGTAAGATATTCGACCTCTCAACGTCCAAGCATCATTCTCACCACTAAATAAATTGTTACATCATATCCTGTTGATGGTGAGGTCCTTGCTCGTGAATAAGCGGCCAGATATTTCCCTCAGGAGGTGGTGGAGACCAAAAGCAGAGATAAAAGAGGGTGGACCTAAACTCATCACACAGAGATGATAATGCTGCTGTGTCACTGCTGGTTTACAAAAAAAAAGAACTGTCCAAAGAGATGTAATCATTTAGTAGGATAATTCATGCATTATCGGATAGAGCCAGCATTTTGTTTGTCCATTCTAGGCTACTGTAGAAACATAGCAGACTCTGTTGAAGACCTCCTCTCCCTGTAGATATAAAGAGCTAAAGACACGATTAATTCTGTTGATTAAACAATTAGAAATTAATAAAAGTCCTCTAATTTCCTCTAAGTTCAGACTCGCTGAGCTGTAGACTCTTATTATTGTATATTTTTATTTATCCATTTAGTCTTTATGTCTCAATCTCGAAGATTTTCATTTAAATAAATGTCTGTTAAGTCACTGTCTATGGCCGAATGAGGTAACACAATGGTAATTTAGCCTATGGTGCAACTTCACAAGTGGCGCCCAGTAAGTGACGTGAGCCGCATCAGCCAGCAGTGGTTGGTCTGCCAGAGAGGGTAGGCGGAGCTAAGCAGCTGCTTTTCCGGTCTCTGCAAGTGTTGCGAGTAAACAGTAATCTACTATGGCTGAACAAACAAAGAAAAGATGGATGACTACAGATACAACAGTCTGAAAAGGAAAGCGACCGTCAGCCAGGAAAATCAGGAGTTACAGCGAGAGCCAACCGTGGACGTCACACATGCAGCACTGTGTGGATATCTGGGAAGTGTGCTCCTACAATTTATCGCCACAGGTGCCTCCAAAGAAAACTAAACCTTCGAGATTATAACTTTAATCTCTGCGTTTACATTTGTTCGATTAATGGTCTTTAAAGAATCCCGATAAATCCTCTGATAATTCTAATAAAACAAGCAGCTTATAAATAAATCAGTTCCTCTTTTGCTCCTCAGAATCAGGAGCGTACATTAATGTGCAGTTCACTGAAAGGAGTGTGAATAGCTCACGGAGCAGCTGTTACATTAAAAATAAACGTCCACGCTGCCGTTTGCTTTGACCTCATCACTTCCTGGTTCTCATTGGATGAACAGCGGCTCCTGGACCCTCAGCCACACTTTACTTATTGATGTGGATCATCTCCATATGTGATGGTGCGTGGCGTGGCATCACTTCACGTTAACATACGCTCCAATGAAAGAAACATATTTTCCCTTTTAAAGCCGGCCGCTCGCCCCTCGTGGACGGCGCCGCAGCGAGCCGGGCTCCTCGCTGACCTCGTGTACGACGACGCCTGAATCATTCATGTCTCATGTTCGCCTGCTTCTTTCAGCACGGTGATCCTGGAAGAGAGGGATGAACACGAGGAGAGGAGGAGAGAAATCAGCTGTTACAGGAGGGAGACATCACTGATCTGAGTGTTTACTCGTTTATTTTACTCTTCACAGGAATTCTGCTCATTTCTCCTCTTTTTTTACTCTATCCATCCCTCCTTTCCTTCTCAGTTTCTTCCATCCCTGTAGTCTTTTTTCGTTTCTTTCCTTTGTCTGTTCTTGCTTACTTCCTTCCTCTTTTTGCAGTCCTTTCCTTCTTTTCCTGTCTTCTATTATTGCTTCCATTTTTCCTCCATTCTCTCCATTTTTTTCTCACCCTCTTCTTTTTGTAAAGTCATTTCTACCCTCCTGTTATTTTCCTTTCTTAGTTGTTTGTTTTCCATCTTTTTTCAGGCAGTTATTCCTTTCTTTTTCATTCTTTTCATTTACTGACTTTTTTCCCATTTTCCCCTGCCCTCGTTCCTTCTTTCTTTCCTTCCACCTTTTTCTCACAGTCCATCTTAACACTCTTTTTTCCCTCAGTGTTTCATTTTTCCCCCTCTTTTTCTTCCATACTTTCCATCTTTCCTTCCTTTCATCCCTTGCTTTTCCTCCTTCCTTCCGTTTTGGCTTCATTCATTTTTACTTTCATTCCATTTTTCAACGTTTTCTTTCTTTGTTGAGGTTTTTTTTTTCACCTTCTTTTCAGGCAGTTTTTGGTTTCTTTTTCCTTCTTTTCTATTTCTCTCCTTCTTTCATCTCTTCCTTTTAATTCTCTTTTCATTTCCTTACTTCCATTATCTCTGTCTTTCATAATTTTCCTCTGTTCTTTCTTAATTCTTTCTCCTTTTGCCCTTTCTCCTTCCCTCTTTTTCTTCCTTACTTTCCATTTTTCCTTCCTCTCATCCATTGCTTTTCCTCCTTCCTTCCATTTTTCATTTATTTCTGTCCTTTTCCTCGTTCCTCTTGTCTATTGCTTTCCTACCTTTCTTTTTTCTTTTTCTTTTGTGTCTTTTCCTTTCTTTGTAATCTCATGTTTCTACGTCACATTTTTCCTTATTTTACGTTCACGTCCCCGTTTTCATTCCTTCTTGTTTTATTTAACCTTCCTCCAGTTTCTTACTTTATTTATCTTTTCTTTTTCCATTCTTGATTTCCACTTCCCATCCTTTATTCCTCTTCTATTTTCCATCATTGATTTAATTTCTTTTCTCCTTCCCTCTTCTGTCCATTTGTCCTTCTTTCTTTATCCTTTCAAGCTGCTTTCCCGTCCTTTCTGTCTTCCTCACATTTTTCCTTTCTTTCCTTCGTTCCCTCCCTTCCTTTCAATCTGCAGACTGTCCATCGTTCCAAGTCCATCCAAATCCTTTCTCCCTTTCATCCCTCCTTTTCCATTCAGGGATTTCGCCATCCCTTCTTCTCTTGCACCTCGGTCTCCTTTGCGACTGGACCGGAGCGAGACGATGGGAGAAATAGAAAACGGAACGTCACGAATCATGTCAGACACATCTTGCTAAACGTTAGCCTACAAGCTAACGTAACGTTGAGAGCTTCAGTGGAATTTAAGATGAAGTCCTGAGGCTTCGAGTGAAGTTTGAACAAACATGAACTTTTAAAGGGATACTGGAGTTGAAGTCTGTTGCTTCTTTGTCATGTTTGATGTTTCACTGACTTTAGCATTACATCTGTGTGGAGTTAAATCTCTAAGCTGTGTTTGTTGCTTCAGAGCAGAGCGTCCGTCCTCGAGCTCACTGCAGGACAAAATTAGCTTCTTAAAATTCTGAAATCTGCCAAAGAAGCTTTAATTAAGAAAAGAACATTTTGAGTTTCTGCAGATGATAAATGTCTCTGCGGTGTAATTTAGCGCGTGGAGGGAAAGCTGAGGCTGTGGAGGCTCAGGGGAGACGAGTGAAGCTTCATCAGCGGCCTGCTGGGAGTCTCCAAAACGAGTCGCCGCTGCGTCCCTGTCCGCAGGTGTCATGGCGGCGAGCTGGGACCGCCGCCTCAGTCCTCACCTGCCTCAGTCCTCGTCTAACCTTCAACAAGCCGCTCCGACCCCGACATTAATCATCTGCAGGCAGCATCGTCTCCGCGGTCCCCCGACACGTCTCAGAGGGACCGACCTGTCGTGCCTGTCTTACCTCTCGTACCCGTCCTCCCTCCGCTCCTCCTCCCGGGATCTCGCCTCTTTTTTAGCGGTTAACTTTAACCCCCGTCTCCTCGTCCTTCAGGACTCCTCTGAGTCGCTCTGTCCTCGTGACCTCGCTTGTCCTGTCTCTTTAAGGATGTCACATGACCTGTTTGCATAGACCTCACGCATATTCAGGTTTCCTTTAAGCGTCTGGAGAATCCAAACAGAAATATACTGAACAGTACTCGTTGATTTAATTTACAAAACATAACTCTTTCTTAAATTTGGTGCTAAATGTGCAGCATTCAGAGCCTTTAACACCGAGTTTCAGGCAAATCCTTAAAGAAAAACACCAAACAAAACAATTAGCACTTAAATTGTTGTAAATAGTGGATTGGATACACGGGGAGGAAAAGGACGGGCTATCCAGGAATAGTGAAATATAAAGCGGGCACTCTGGGGTCTACAGGGTTAACGTGGGGCTGATGATGTCACAGAGGAAACGTTTCTGCTGTGTTTGTTTTTATTGATCGATGAATCTTTACGATTTTCTCTTATTAAAGATCAGAAGCAGAGAAACGCTAAAGGCCAAACAAAAAAACAAACTCACTCAGTGATTGGTTGTTTGGTTCTCGTCTCTTAGGTCTGCTTCCTGATTGGAGGAGGCTTTTATAGCAGCATGTTCATATCCAAAGTTTTAGAAGCACATGTTCAAATACGGCTGCAGTGTTCAGCTGTCCACAAACTTTGGGCCGTGAAGCGTGTTTGAAATGTGTTTAAGAAGGGAAGCAAAGACACAAGGTCCATGAGACTGCATGAAACAGGTTTTAAAAATCAGAACATGTTTTTGCAAATTAGCATTTTATAACATCTGATTCCTGCTGTCTGCTATATATATGTCTATATTCCTTCTTCTAGTGTTCAGGTTATTTTAACTGTGTATTTATTTTCTCCTGTGCTGTAGTCGCTTTGATAACCTGCTGCTGTAATGCCACAATTTCCTAGTTTCAATAAAGTACATCTAGCTATTTAAAAAAAAGTTTCAGTAGTTAACTACATAAAAAACTACAAAACGTAACATCACTAGAATCACTATGCAAACAGGACAGAGCTGTCGAGGAGGCTGTGAGGCCCCAGTCATTGACATGCGCCTGCTAGCTTCACACACCTGCTCAGCCACCCCATCTCTGGAAGTGTTTAAATTTATCCAGTGATCGCAGTGACTTCTTAAATTCATTTCTCAGCGCTGGACTCGTGTCTACGAAATCTGTCCCCCTGTCGTGCAGCTGACATCGTTTCCCCTTCTCCTCCGTCTTTGCAGTGAGCAGCGAGATAGAGCACACGCAACGTAACGACGGCATATCGACAATGAAAAAACTGAATCTTTTGTTAGGTTAGATTTGTGTGTGTGCATTATGGAATTGACAAACAGGTAGGAGCCGGGCTCCTCGCCGACCTCGTGTACGATGACGGCTGAATCATTTATGTCTCATGGTCGGCTGCTTCTTTCAGCACGGTGATCCTGGAAGAGAGGGAGGAACACGAGGAGAGGAGGAGAGAAATCAGCTGTTACAGGAGGGAGACATCACTGATCTGAGTGTTTACTCGTTTATTTTACTCTTTACAGGAACTCTGCTCATTTCTTCTTCTCTTTTTTTACTCTGTCCATCCCTGTAGTTTTTTCCCCTTTCCTTCTTTGTCTGTTCTTTCTTGCTTCCTTCCTTTCTCTTTTTGCAGTCCTTTCCTCCTTTGCCTGTCAGTTATGCGAGGTGGCAAAGTGTGTGTATTCCCGTTATCAGCGGCACCTCATCCCGGTGTACATTAACGCTATGGCAACATTAACAGACTGTCCACGGAGCGGACGTGCCGCAGACTCTTTGCTAGTAACGGCTACGCCTGCAACGCGCACACAGCGTGAGGTTAGGTTGTGTGTGTGCGATCATTCGGCTTAGGCGCTCCGCAAAAACTCTTAGGTGCTGCGCCTAAGCCTTTATATGGTAGGGAAAACTGAGTTCATCATTCCCCAACACCGTTTCAGCCAGCTAGCTGACTGACCAAGTAAGTTGCTGAATGCTAACGTTAGCAGCTGTCTTATAGCAACTTTAATTTGAAATACAGCCTACTGTCGCTCTCGATTTCGACTATCAATTGTCTTTCCAATTGTTGATCAATCTGGGAGCGGTGCAATGATAATGATTCCTCTACATTGATATGACTAAAGACCTGGAACACAGTTGTATCACATTATAAAAGCACGTTAGCTTCCCACGCTGAGGGGAAATGGCTGGAATGGATAATTAGTTCCTTTAAGATAAATTAAGACTTCTGTTATTTGCTAAAACTATTATAACTACTATGAAATAAATACAGATAATATGATGTTGAATGAACCATCAGCGTTCTAACATCTACGATTGTGTGCACATCAGCTCCTCTGCCATCCCAAACACCCTTTGCTCTTTTCCTCTCACAAAGACATTTCACCACCGAAGCGTAACTCCAGCCTGGAGGATTTATTTTAGTTTGTAAATTCTGCACAAACTCCCGTGCCGTCCCTCGAGTCACATTAACTTTACAGCAGCAGGTTCATCAGTCTGGTTTCATCATTGCTGTTTTTGGGATCGTTCCTGATCCGGGCTCTCGGGGGAGACGCAGCATCTGTCGAGTTTCACTGTCACCTTTTATCAGCGAGTGTTCAGCTGCTAAACGAGGTGAGGGGACGCTCGTCGTACATAAACTGCTGTCAGAGAGAGAGAGACATCTTTGAATCGTGTTTCAGAAGCACGTACGGCGAGGAAAGCAGCTTCTTTGAGTCAAAGTTTATTGTGCAAAGTTAAAAGACGGTGATTTAAAGCGATGCTGACCTCCATGAGACGACAGACAGCTGTTCAATCTGATTCTCCACGCCGCTGCTTCTGACATTTAACCACCACGGAGACGTCGGCGCTGACAGATATCGATCATACATACAGAGACAGTGAGAGGACACAGAACAGATCACTGACCCTGTTTACTGAGCTGATCCTCGTCGACTTTCTAAAGTCCAGGACCGGGATCACGAACTGGATCGGGGACCTTCTGCTCGATCCTAACCCGGGAGATTTTTCTCAGCATGAACATTCTTTTACTTTCCAAAATGTCCCCAAAGGTCAGACACTATTTTTTGTAAATTTCATTCAACTTGTAAAACTTGTAAAAGTGCTGATTGGTCTGCTAACATGCACCGGTGAGGAGGAACATGGCAACTGAAAGATGTGTGCTAAGCAGAGGCGTGTGTCAGGGTCATAATGAAGATTTTAGTAGATAAATTGGCTCCAGTTAAAATCCATGTGAATGATGAAGTTTCAGTTTTAGATTGTGGTTCACTGTTGTGTCGAGTTGGACGGACGAAACTGTTCACCATTAACGTTAATTTTAACTCGTTACCTACCTGCGTCACACGTTAGATTAGTTTTGTGTCACCAAATATTAAACCCCCTCTGCGCCTCGTTCCACACACGTGTCATATTGTCAGGACGGCGTGTCGCCTGCTGTCCGTCTACCTTTGAACACATCGTCTCTACCGTCATTGCATCGCCTCGTTTATCTGTAACTCTGCAGCCTCATGGCAGGACTGACAGACGCAGTATAACCTTTACAGCTCTTTATGATGCTAACAGTCTGACAGTGAACTGGGCAGAGGCATCCAGTATTAGGCGCACCTGTTTCCATGACAACAAAACAACACGGGCTCTTAGGGCAGGCTGTACAACGTGAGGCGCACCACACTTACTTTTTTCAGTTGAAGCCTACGGTTTAAAAAAAGAGCAGCTTGCAGCTTTTTTTTCTCTCCTGTTGTTAAGGCAACCACCGAATCAAGCTGTCACTACTCTAACTGTATCATGAACTGACAGAAGGCTCTCCTTTCATCCGATTGGACAATGAGAAAAAACGCCCATGCCGTCGGGCGCTTTTCTGCTTTGAGTTGAAGTTTTTTCAACTCGAGGCGCAGAGAGCGGAAAAATACGTCAAAAAAGCCGCCCCAGCTGCTGAAACGCGTTCTGTCTGATCGGGCTCTTCGTCCCACCAGTGTCGTGGAGCCGTGTTTAGCTGCAGATGCTTCTTCACGTTTGAAGTCGAGCTCTTCACAGCGGACAAACACTTCTCCTCCAGACACAGCTTACATTTCACCGTCATGTTGTCCTCGTCGCTTTCGCCCGAACATTCAGAATAATGTGAATATTTGCACAAAGTAAACGCCGTCCTCTCTGACAGCTCGCTAGCTGAGTTAGCTAACTACACTTGCGCACTGACACAGCTGTAGGTTTACTGTCACAGGCAAAGTTTGATGACATTTTCTTTTCCATTCACCATCTTTAAACACTGCTGTATACCAGTGTTTACTACACGTGCATCCATTTGTGTGTCTTTAACCTCGTTTTTTCTTGTCTGTCCCTTTTTTCCACAGTAAATGAACCAATGTTAAATTTACCTGTTAGTCCTCCAGAGTCTGTGATCAGAACAGTGTGCCGAGCTACGGTCTGTTCTTCACAGCAGCAGTCTGCTATAAAGAAATAAAGTGACCAATCAGAATCAAGTATTCTACTGTGTAAATACATAGGTCCTTTAATGAAGCGGTTTAACAGAAGTCCATTTAGGGAACTCCACACAGACCTGCGTATTTGCAGCGATCTTCAGATGTGTGTGTTTCCACATATTCTCAATGAAATGAGCGATCGGTGTGCGAGCAGAACATCCAGTAGAGCTTGTTAAGAGAGATGTAGTCAGATGCTCCTCCACCAGCAACACGTCCTTTCTAATAATACCAACCCAGGATTCTCTGGATGTCTCGGTGACCTCCGTGAGCGTGTCCATGTCAGAAACTAAACCCTCCCTCTCCGGGTGACGGAGGCGACGGTGCAGCGGAGGTGTAGTAACAGGATTACAGGAGGCAGGAAGAGGAGGTCTGTTGTTGTGAACAGGCTGGTTGTTTCACAGATCCAGAGACCGAAACTGATCGATTCACAATCTCCTGAATGTCACCTTCCTCTCTGCTTCACCGGACAAACGAGAAAACTAAAGTTTTTTCGACACATCAGTCTCACTTGTGTCTGCGTGTTGGAGAGACACTGATTCTTAACGTGAAGCTGCTTTATTCAGAGTTTTAACCCGTTTTAATTACCAGGATCTGTTTGTTCTGGAGACGAGGAGACTGCTACAGATAATTCAGCTCGCCATCAAGAACAATGCTTAAC
The DNA here is from genome assembly GCF_022749685.1 of Semicossyphus pulcher. Taxonomy (NCBI): domain Eukaryota; kingdom Metazoa; phylum Chordata; class Actinopteri; order Labriformes; family Labridae; genus Semicossyphus; species Semicossyphus pulcher. Next base: position 3,688,823 of record NW_027211759.1, read on the forward strand.
TTAAAGAGTGACTGCACACTTAAACGTGTTTTGAGCTGTAATCTAAATATCATTTCTGGTGTTAATTCTTACCAAATGTATAAAAATCATTTCATGGGTTGGAAATGGCTCAAACACGCCATCTACTGTAAAATATCCTGATCGAGACACATCACTCACTAGAGTTTACTCTATTTTAGCTAGCAGACTGTACATTAGCCTTCTAGCTAACGTTACGTTACCACTCTGCGCCCGTTCTCTCTTCAGAATCAGGAATAACTGTAACAGGCGGCACATGCGGTCGGCGCTTGTGCACTTGCATTGCCTCGGCTCCGAAAGCTCCGGCTTCAGGCGTTAGCGGGGCTGGAGCCAACAGCTCGGACTGATCGGGACCCCCACGGTCCTCCACCACACTAAAGTGCTCTTCAGGGGACTCTGGAGGGGAGAAGTCCTCCACCTCAAAGAGCCCTCTGTGGCACATGTGCCTTGTGACTCTGTGTCGCTCTCTATTTTTCTCTGACCAGGGGAGGGGACGTCACTGAGCTGCCGGACACACCTGCCCCCCTCCACCCGGCTCTCAGCCCCGTGCCCACTTTGAGCATTTTTCAAAATCGTGCAGTGGGTGGAGTTATGGTCAGACCTGTGGCTGCAGTTACACTTTAATGAGAAACTACTTAATTCAGCGTAGCTTCTACTAACGTTACCTGCTCCTCCAGTTCTTGCTATCGTCACGTGTAAATGAATGGAAACTCTTCCTCTTCTTCTGGAGGCCATAATACAGGTTGATTTTATTCATGGATAAGTAACAGTATCAGAGTGAACAGAGTGGTATACTTCCTGATTCCTCCACGTTTAAGGCAGTATTGGATCCGATACTGTTATTGGCATCAAAACGTAATAACAACTATAGCCACTAGAGATCATGTAACAATACAAACTTAAACATAGGTCAAATTAAGCTTTTGATCAGCATACAGTCATATTTCTGATTAAGACAGACCCTTAAGTACAGTTAAGTAAATGTACTTACTTACCACCACTGCATATAACACTTTCAATGTAGTGCACACTGTACTGTACAGTGCACACAATACCTAAATGCACTTACAAACCTCTGTGACACTATCAATAAGAGCAGCGTGTCAGGTCATTACTCCTACAGGAGCCTGACAGGGACAAAAGCACTGAGTGTACAATAAAGAGAGAAGCCATAAAGATAATAAAGCGGTATGATTCTGCACATCGTGATTTACGTCTAGTCGCAGTGTCAAGGCAGGAGGAGCGGAGCGTCCTTTACGTGTCCTTCATGAAGAGAGGAGGGATGGACGGATAACACATGTGGCTTTTATACGTGCAGGAGGGCAAATTCACATTCTCTTTATCTCGTTATGTTCTGCTCACCTGAAACATACTCTAGCTTCCAGGCAACGCTTCTGCAACATGACGCGCTCCCTCTACACAGAAACATAAACAGATAAATATCAGCTGCAAATGAGTTCAGTGCAGGGATGAGAACATAAATTACAGTCATGAAAATGTGTAATGACTGGAATAAAGAAGAGTTTTAACACGAGAATACACTTCAGCAGAGAATCAAGCTGCCGTGTGTGTGTGTGTGTGTGTGTGTGTGTGTGTGTGTGGGGTGTGGTGTGAAAAAGAGAACATTTACGTGCATCACATCCTGCAACATGAAGCTCCTGATATGAGCTTCAATTATTTAGACTGAAACCCTCACACACACACACACACACACACACAAATCCATACAGTATATATGTACCCAAGCTGTATATAGTGTGCAACATTATTCAGGTTGATGGAAAACGGCATTACTGTGCTGTGAGAAGCCTGCATGTGTTTGATAAAGCATCTGTGTGTGTGTGTCATCATGCTAATGTAACATGTAGGATCTGACTTTTAAGGGAAACTGCTGCATTTTTCATACCTCCTGCATCCTGCTCTGAGGCCGACACGACGACCGTCTCTTATCAGCAGCTATAAGACGAGTTCTCGTCCTGCAGACTGAAAGTGACCTGCAGACGCAGCTGGGAGCGCCGGGCGATAAGAGGAGAACAACAAGAGTTTATCTGCTGTATCATCCGGGAGCCTTTTACTTCACATTCTGACATCGTAACTCAAGCGAAGCAGCTGGACTGTGTTTTTAGGTCGTTTGTTTTTTATGAACCGCGTTTAATCTGTAAGGAACCCTGAGAGGGTAAAATTTAACATCACATGCACAGCATTGAGCGAAAATGCAGATATCAAACCTGATACAGAAGCATGCTGCAAGAAGCAAAGACAACTGATGACACTGATTTATTCAGTGACTGTTTATAAAGATGGAAGATGCTTCTCTACCTCCTCTTACAAAAGTGAAGCCTAAACCCCCCCGGAGGGGGCGCTGCCATCTTGCTCATCTGTATCCAGAGTGTGTGCAGTACTGACGTCCCGCCCCTTCCTCTACCCGACACACACCTTTACCTTGTGTCCTTGCTGTATTGGAGCCCTCAGGTGGGCTCAGTCTGCAGCAGAACAGCTTCTTGTGTCGGTCTGAAGCAGATATTCACGCTGATGGAAAGTTCAGTGACTGTAGTGTTAGTGTTAGTTACGTCTCCTCTCGCCGTTCCTCCTCTACTCTGCTACTCGGGAACAGAACGCTGCAGGAGCCCCATTTGTCAACAGAGCTGTCAATCATGAGGCCACACCCCCTTTTTACAGCATCAAATAACTAATTAATAGTGTCAGAAAAATGAACACTTGGACATAAATCAGCATGATAAGAACTAACTATAATGACAGAAACCATGTTTGAGAAAAATGTATTTGACGTGTATTTTGATTTTATAGTTTGACTCATGTCCCATCTGTTAACATGGAGGAGGCGGGCTTTATGAGCTATACTGCAGCCAGGCAGCAGGGGGCGATAGAGAGGGTTTGGCTTCACTGTTAGGGAGCTGTCATGGCGGCCATGTTTTTATATTTTTATTGGGGGCACAAAAAGTGACATTTAAAACATTGTAAGTTAGAAATCAAGGAGCAGTCATCGATATTAATTTTTCACATTGATATTAAAACAAAGACAAAATCACAAATATCAAATATTCTTGCCACACTTGAAAATGTCTAAAAGCTTAACTTGAATGTAAAGTTGTTGAACTTGTTGAGGAAATACAGCGCAGTTATATTTTTCTTCAGTGCATCAGATTTTCAGAATAAGAGTCTTCTTTTTGATTTCTTCTGACTGAGCTGAGCGGCTGCAACTCTTCCAGATTCCCACACTGGTCTTTAATGGCGAGAAACACTGCTGGAATATCAAACACACTCACACTCACACGCACGCACACACACACACACACGCACACACACACACACGAAGAACACGGGTCACATTTTAATGGCATCATGTCAGTGAAGCTGGCAGGGCTTAATAGAGCTCTGCTGAGCTTTGCCAAGTCTCACAGACGGGTTCACACACACACACACACACACACACACTCACACACACACACACACACACACACACAGAGTTTACAGGACTGTGCGGCTGCAGATCAAAACGTCTTTAACGAGTTTGAATCTTTAATGAGTGGTGAGAAAAAGACGCTCCGCCAGAATCTTCTCCTGCAGATCAGAAGTGTGAAGAAACAAAGAAACAATCTTCACTCATTTCAGCAACAACTTGTGGATGTTGAGGATGTTTATTAGTATTTTTTTCCATCATTTCTATCAATAATACAGACTCAGCAAATAATTAGACTCCGTCGTGACGTCTGCTCGAGGGGTAGTGAGGCCGAGAGCAGGATAGGTGGCGGCCTCATTCTCGAAGCACACGCAGACGGTTAATGCGCCCCAAAGTGCGCTGCAGAGCAAACAGCGTATCTGTGTGGAGGTGCAGACAGCAAAAGAGCAAGAGCAAACTGCACGGAGCTGCAAAACTTCATGGGCGTGTTTGTGCTTCAATATCATCAGTGCAGTTGTGCTTTGCTTGTGAATCGGACCTCGAGACGGAGCAGATAGAGGGTGCAAATGATGCGCAATTTATGGAGCTATCAGCGGCCGCGATTCATCCTCCCCCCCCCTCAGTGTGCTACATGGAAGTGTACTAACAAAGTATCCAAATTGAGGAACAGTAGGAACAAATGCTTGCTTGGAGCAAAATGCCTTTGGAAGATTGGCGGTTCAATCCCTGATTCCTGCAGTCTGAATGTTGCCTTAGACAAGGCTCTAAATTGCTCCTGAATGCATCACCATCAGCGTGTGAATGTGTCTGAATGAGTTAGATTAGATCCTGACTGGCAGGTTGGCATCCTCACCATCAGTGTGTGAATGTGTGTGTGACAGGGTGAATGTGTCAGGAGTGTAAAGCTTTGAGTGGTCAGAGGACGAGAGAGGTGCTTTTCTAAGTGCAGTCCATTCACCACTAAATGCCTCTTTTCAATTAAGAGTGTGTACCTTTGTTCTTAACGTAACAGAGCAGCTGAACAGCGTTTTCCCTGCTGGCTAGTGTGTTAGCGGTTAGCTTGTCATGTGGCCAGACTTTAATGGCTTGAAAGTGGAAGCGTGATGACATCGCTGAAAAGGAGTCTGACAGGTCGCGAGCAGTCAGACGATCAGACACGAGCAACTCACTGTTATTTTTATTACCAATTAATCTGCTGAGCTTTTCTCAGTTCACACACACACACACGCACACACACGCACACACGCAGTGAGAGAGTCTGAGCAGCTGAGGTGTAATAAAAGGTGTTAATGTATTCAGGCTGTTAGTGATGTTAAATGGAGCCTGACGCCTGGCTGACATCAGCTCGACTCCCTGCAGCCACGAGGAGAGAGAAAGAGAGAGAGAGAGAGAGAGAGAGAGAGAGGTGTCTTATCAATGTTTTATTTAAATATTACTTCAATCAATATGAATATGATAACCTATATATCTAACACAAACAACAGAGAGTAATGTTGAATTATTGAGGCTCCTTTAGGCTGGAAATCTTACAAGGAGCTGCAGCCGGAGAATGGTTGTAATTTTAACACCAAAACCTTCATTAATTACCACATTTGTGCCAATTATTTATTCAACTTCCTGGTTAATTAACTAATTGTTTCTAATTGCGTCTCACTGCTTCATACGTTTCTTGATGTGCTAATCATCGTATCTGCTCTGTGAGGATTTCAAACGCTCAAGGAGAGCAGACTCGCATCATTAGACAGACAGTACGTCTCCATACTTTCTTTAGGAGGTGTTTCCACCGTGTCAAAGGGTCCTCATGGACAATCTGTTGCATTGGATCTGTCGTGCCTACACGTCTGTTCCCCAAGTCAGTGCCCTCCCCAGTTGGGGTATGGGTTACGCCTGGATCCCACAGGATCCGTGTCCGTGTCTGAACTGGTCTGTACATGGTGTTTTATTTTGAAATGACCGGATGCTGTATGCTGTTTTCGTGTGTGACTTCCTGTTTGGAACGATCTGCTCTGTTCAGCTCGAAGCGTGCTTGAAGCGGCCTCCGTCAAAAATAGACCCGGCATGTATCTTTAGCGGAACAGAGCGGAGAGACGCTTCAAGTCAACGCCCGTGATACCACACCACACGCCGCGGTCCGTCTCCGACAGATGCGGCCGACAAATACGTCCACAACCAATCCATCGGATGTATCCTTCATGGCCCAACGTGTCCCGAGATTCATTGTGTGCCAATTCAAACGATATGTCTGACTCTCAAGTGCCTGAGGAATAAACTTTATATGTCCGAGAGAAAAAAAAAGAAAAAAAGGGGCCTTGAAACTTCAAATGATCTTAAAGTTAAGTTACATGATGTTAGTTATGTTAGCACAATAGCCAACTAGTCACCTGTTGCTAGGCGACAGGAGCAGCACTTTGTGACGTAAGGCTAACGGCGGGAACAGCTGGTGACGCAAACAGGAAATCCTCCGTGGACGAAACCGTTTCATTTCAGTTCGGCTTTAGCGTCTTCACAGGCTACGAGTGACTCATCCTCCGCAGGCCGCGTCCTTCGAAGGATGCCGCCCCTGATTTGAGACACAGCTTTCATTCAACGGTTATCATGCTAATCTCGAAGCCCATTGGCTAACGATTTAAACTGTGGAAGTGACGGCCAACTTTTAAGTGGCTTCCGGTGTAGCCAGCAGTTTGTGATAAAGGACCTCTGGCCATGACTTTGTTTTCTGCGTGCTGAATTGTTTACAGTCCGACGAGCAACTTGGGAAGTGAGAATAGAGTTGGAGTGGAGACACGATGTAAGGAAAGATTGTTAGCTGCACTTGCATGTAGATATCTGTTTATAGAGATGAATAAAATGCTTAATTGTCAACAGATGGCCGCCGATGGGAGCCGGGGTGGCATCTCTTTCGCTCTGCCATGGACTGTTTCCTTGCATGCATCTAAATCCTGCTGAAACGCTCGATGACAATGCACCAAAAATCCTGTCACATGCCTTCACTTCATCTGACGCCTGAAAACTGCTCATAGAGATTACTGTCATTTACACACACCCACATGTCCCCAAACTCACCTGGCATAGATCTGCACTCTGAGTGCACCTTTTAACCTTTCTTTTATAAAGTCACATCCATAATGCTATGAGTTATGTGCTGTCATCAAACTGAAGGCGGTGACGCAGCCAAGTGAACTCTGTGGAAGTGTGCAGGTCGACTTCAGGCCTCCTGTGAATACGTTCATGAGTCTGATGGTTCAGGGAGGTCCGGACGGTTAGATTCATATGAAATGAGGTGATAAAGTGTTGACAGTATCGTTCAGCTGCTGCTTTAAATCACCCACTTTTTAAATGAATTGGGTAACGTGGAGGAGGAGCGGCTGATTTCCTGTCCTGTGTATCAAAGTGGGCTAATGGTGCTGAGTGGGAGAAGTAGGCCAGGATATAAAGTTAATAAATAAAAGAGGATAATGTAAGAGCAGCGAAGCCTCAGAGAGCTCAGCCTAAATTCTGCTCAGTATTTTTAGTCCATCTGACGCCTGAGAAACTGACGCGCTGCTCACTCTGTGAATTCAGAAGGAAAATGTCTGAAAACGTGTGACGGCTTGTGTTTGACAGGGAGACGAATGAGTCTGTAACACCCGTCAGTCTGACGTCCTGAGGAGCATGACGTGGATACAAATCACCTGCTTACATGTGTGTAGGTGTAATCTGCAGTAAAACCTCTTTATATGTTGTATTATATGTTGTGCGTATCTGTGTTATATGAAGGTCAGGACTTTATTATATTGTTTAGAAATCAAGCAATCATCTTGATGTTAATTATCTCATTATCTGACGACATCAACCCCCTCCTGACGACACTGTCTGAAGGTTAAATCTTAATTATCTGCCTGTAAACACTTAGAGTTCATAATTTGATGTAATAATCAGACAAAAAAACATCTTTATCGCTTCTTCCTGTAAGAAGAAATTAACGTCATCCACTTTTTGTTTATTAAGTTAAAGTTTTTATGTTTCGACTTCCTCTTCCCGAACTCTTTTTCAGTCTTACGCTTGAGCTGATGTTTTAAACTCTCGATGTGGCTCTTCATCTACTTCCTGTTCGCCTCAGCCCACACTTTACGGACTCACATTTGACCTGACACATCCAGCTCCTTCTGTCATTCATGCTGTTTTCACACCACTTCTGAAAAACAGCCGTACACTTTTATCATCTGGATTCAGCACTTTCACTTTAACTCTAAAGTTTGGTTCTATTTACAGTGAAAACTTTACCTCAACCTCACCGTTCAGCATGTACTCGTCTTCTTACAATTCACCGGACAATGTCCTCCTCTTTTATAACTTCATTAGTCACGTGCACTGAAAGTTACTGGAAATTCAGACTCAGAGGAGCCTTCTTACCGTGTAGTCGTATCATCAGGCTGCAGCGTTATGCAGGAAAAACAGTTCGTGAGGAGAGCAAAAGCAAAAGTCATCCCGGCTCCCATCAGCGTGATCTGAAGACGATTGAGCTTCTTATTGATCTCTATAAACAGACATCTGCATGCTAACAGCTAACAATCTGTTCTAGATCTAACATTTAACTTGAGATGAATTCCCTTGATGTTGTGTCACAAAAGCTGTTCAGCGTTTAGATTTCCAGACTTCCTCGAACGCATCAGATCGATCCCACCTCCGTTCAACAAACGAGCATTTTAAAAGTTTCCCTCTCCTCTTGAGGACAGACCTGACAACGCTTCAGTTTTTACTTAACTTTTACCTACAAATCTGCATCATGATGTTGAAATTTGGGCAAAGGTGAGAGCCGTTAATAACAAGTCAATCATAAGTCTCTCTTTCTGTAACGATGCAGCACGCGGAAAAGGAAGGCTTGGCAGGAAGTTGATTATCGCTTACCGCCCAGCATGTTCACCGGTGTCCCCAGAGGCTGTATCGTCTGTTAAAGTTTGACATATTTAGAGATCTGTCCAACTTATAATTTTCGAGTAGTCGGCTGTTAAATACAAAGATTTTATTCTCTTTTTCTTTTTCCTGTATAGCCACACACAAACCGTCTCTCAGCCTACACGAGTCACAGCTTTACCTGTAAGGCGCTGTTAGCGGGACATTAAAGGGGGGGTATTATGCTATTTTAAAGCTTCATATTTCCCTCTGTGATACCTGTGGAGTAGCTTAGCATAATTTACAGTTAAAAAAACTCCTCATGTTTCTCACACTGGTGCTCTGTGCAGGCCCTCATACAGCCTCTGCCTGACATGACTCAGTCAGCTCTGTCCCTTTAAGAAACCCTGCCCCTACAAGCCTGCTTTCTTCTGATTGGCCAGCTCTCCGAAGCCTGCCAAGGGGCAGAACTCAGGCGCTCTAGTCCTCTGGAAAGTAAACGCTGATGTTTCTTAACCAACTGGACGAGCAGACCCGCTGAGCAGAGCGGTGGAGGCCGACTGAGCTGCTGGGTGGGCGTGTCCTTGAACTGTGCCAGGGGCAGGAAGTTCTGCTGTGTCTCGGGCAGATGGCCAAATATAGAGTTCATCCACTTTGTGACATCGCAAAGTGAAGCGTCTGGAGAAGTCTGTCTGGAACCTGGCGTTCACAGCAGCCTGAGACTTTTTTAGCAGGGCATTACTGCAACATACTTTTACTTACAGACTTGAAACTTCACACACATTTAGTCTGGACATCCAACATTGTAACAAATTATATATGTACGTCTTAAAATGTGAAACAGCAAAACACCCCCTCTTTAATGTCGCTGGGTTCATCAAAGTTGCTTAACTAAGCTTTAAATGGCTACTGCTGAAAAGATGCTAACCATATCCAGCATCAGAAACCATTACCATCTACTTATTGATCAAATAATAAAATATAAACATATTCTTAAAGCATATATTGATTGTGTTGAAAGACAATATTGATTAATGCTGCCTTCAAATGGAACTTGACTGGCCGTATTTTCAGTGTGTGAAGAACAAGCTGTTAAACAAGACAGAAAAATTGACTGTGAAAAAGGGTTTTATGACGTGAAATTCTGATCTTGTTCTGGTTCTTTTAACATGTTGAATAAAAGTCCTCCTGAGAGAAACAGAAGTCATGAAAAGAAGACGTGAGGCGTGTTCGTCCTCCTGTCGTCCACATGAAACTCTTTAATCTTTAATCAGAAGAAAACAAGTCAACGTGAGTTTTCTGTTTAATGAAAAGTTCTTAACGGCAGAGCAGCAGAACAGACGCTGAGTTTATCTCCTCCTGTTGATGTGGACCGAGATGAATAAGGCAATGACCTACAGACAAACTGCATTCTGGGATTTGGTGTACACAACCTACTGAAGTAAAACTGAGGCCACTCCTGTAAAACAAAGATGTATAAGCTGTAAATAATGACTTCTAAAGCTTTAGTTTGAAAGGATTCCTCTTGAGCTGGTATCTTCTTAGCTCTTGAATTCAGATTATTTATTAACAAGTGTAATCAACAATGAATTAAACCACCAGCTTATAAATGCTTCATGTCAGAGAGTGGCCTCATAGTCTCAGAGACAGAGCGACTGTCAGAGACCGGGAGCGAGCTTCAAACAGCAGCCACTTCTGGAGCCGCCTGTCAGTCCTGTTCATGATGATTGTTAAATAAAGTTTTCTACAAAGATACAACATAGAAAATATTTAAATATAGAACTTTATGGTTTTGAAAATACATTTAATGCTCCTTCACGACAGCGTGGCGTCTAGTGAGAATGCTTTGCGTCCTTGTTGAATTAAAACCTACCATGCTGAATGCACGATGCTCGAGCATGGCACTGAGGATGTGAAATCTGATTGAATGCATAACGTTGAGGAGGAGAAGAGTCGGAAATCATTCAGAATCCTGCAGTTTTTATGATGAAACATGAAGAACTTTGTGCACCGATATCAAAACTCTGAGAGAATATTTTAAAGTTGGATGTGGTGAGTGAAGATGTTGTCTGTCCACTTTCAGAGCTGATAAACGACTCCATCGTCAGTAAGACCAGGCCTCTGCAGCTGCTGGAATTCTCTGAGCATTCAGAAAGCACGATTTCAAACCTAACTGCACTGCCGAGCGAGCCGGTGCTGTTTGCACAAAATGTTTTTCAGACATTGAATACTGCAAAGAAGACAAGTTCATGTTCATGTTGAAACAACAGAATGTTTTAACTCAGGAAGAGTTCACAGATCAATATCTGGTGAATAACCTGGTTTTTAATCACAGCGTTCATGCATCTCTGCATGCTCTCCACCAGTCTGTCACTGGGCTGCTGGGTGACGTCAGGTCGCTCTTTGTTCGATGGCTTGTGACCGTCCATCTTCCTCTTGATCACATTCAGGAGGTTTTAAGGAATTGCTGATTTAAGGAACATTTGGAGTCATCTCTTACATTTTTTTCCCATCCTAAATTTGGTGCAAAAATGACTAAATTGCCAAAAAAGCACTTGAAAAACACCAGCATGAACTACCCAGCAGCTGTGACTGTGGTCAGGAGAAGACATCATGATGCTATTGTCCTTTATCTATCGAGGGGCAGATTGGATGAGAAAACTTTCCGCCTTTTGGAAACATCCAAGATGGCTGCCACTGATACGGCTGAAATGACGCTGATCTCACCAGTATTAAATCAAGTGGATGGTAGTTCATGTTAGGTTCAAATGATAAATCTTGTCACGCCAAACACCAATGATGTGGACTTGAGACTTGGTGACTTGGACTTGAGTTGACTCGAGTCACTGTTTTTGCCAATAATATCATTATTAGACGGGCTGCTAACACCTTGTGTTTTCTCTTTATAAAGACCGGATACTACAGGTAAGAGTGCTGGATCTTGGGTGGAAAAAAAGTGACTTGACTTGACTTGCCCAAGAAAAAATGACTCGAGACTTGCTTGAGACTTGGACCAAATGACTTGAGCAAAGATGACTTGGTCACAACACTGCCAAACGCTCTTGATTTATGGTCTAGAAGCCAAATGAACTGGATGATGGAACTAGCTACTTCGCCTAGCATCCCTCCGCTGCATCAAATGTTGGGTTGCTCTGATTGGTTGTAATGTCCAGAGACATTTTGGTTTGTCCATCCATCTGTTATCGGTCACACTCACACCTACGGGCAATTTCAGAGTCACCAATGAAGCTAACGAGCATGTGTTTGGACTGTGGGAGGAAGCCGGAGTACCCGGAGGGAACCCACACATGCACGAGGAGAACATGCAGACTCCACACAGAAAGGCCCGCTACGTCTGAACCGGGATTTGAACCTTGTAGCTGTGAGGCGACAGCGCTAACCACTGCACCACCGTGCAGCCTCATTCCAGTTTGTGCCTGTAAATGAGCTGAGAGATGTGACGATGCCGAGAAGGTGCGACAGGAAATGATCCACACTATAATTCATCAGGAGGACAGGAACGTCTGAGTCAAACGTTGTTGATATCTTGTCGTCAGGGAGACAGGAGTTAAGACTGTTAGTCCCAAAAATGTAGAGACGTGATTGGAGATCGTAGGGTGCTTGAATGGGCCAATCAGCATAGGGAAAATATGGGCTCTACAATTAATAGAGGTTGGACAGGGGTGCCTTTTCCACAATATCTGTCTAATTACTGCTGAGAGATCCGCTCACAACCATGTGAGGAAAAGTCAGGGAATCACCAAAGTCAGTGAGTTTAATCTTCTGGGTAACACGAATATCTGCACCAAATTTCACGTCAATCCATTCTGTGGCTTTTGATTTATTACAATCAGGGGAAAAGTGGTGCACCGAGCCATGCTGTGAGCAGCATGGGGGCTCATTCATCAGCTGAATGAATGGTACTACGCCTAACTGTAGACATTTACCTGACTTCACCTGGCGTGAAAGCAACCTTAGTGACATGAAGCCCGACTAAACCATCACCATGTAGAAAATAACATCAAGAAGAGCAACAGAGGCTCAGGATTGTGAACAAGCTGATACATTTGACTGTCTTCAGGTTCATTTCCTGTCTAATTTATGTTTAGTTTTCTGGTAGTACATTCACCTTGTTGCCGTGTTTGATGCTTTTAGTGCCCTGGTTGGCTGTCAGTTTCCCCGGCTGCCTCTCATCTTTAAAATATGTCTCCTGGTGGCTCCCAAAAGTGCACAAAGTTTTATGTCTCATCATAAAAACGTCTGAAGTGATTTTTCACCTTCTCCACTGACTGATGCTGAACGTCCCAACAGAAACACCGAAGCTTCATCTCTCCTCAGACAGATACATGTTTTATCTTTAACTCATATACATGTTTGCTCAGTTAAGTCACTTACTGTATAATATCACAATGTGTGTGTTCTTTACATGTTTCTTATGGTGGAGCGGAGGGGGGGCTTCTGAGAGTCTCTGCCCCTCTGAGGACGTCTCATCGTCGGCTCTGTTCATCTTTGGTCTGTAAAAACGAAACAGAGTTTTGTGCCAAACAAAGCGATCGATCCAGCAGCTCGTCGTGATCCGCTCTCCAGACCTCCTGGAAAACAAAAGGAGTCCCTGTGTTCTCCTCCAGGCTGCAGCTTCCTCAGGTCACCCGCCGTGCGTGAAGCAGGGAGTGCCGGCGTGTCGCCCCGCGGCTCTGATGGCGGCTGATGCTGCGGCAGAGGATGCTCCGCTCGGCGATGATGGGCGATGGACGATGGGAACCAGTCTGTCTCTGGGGAGCGTCTGTTCCTGCCGCCGCTGTCAGGAGACCTGAGGACAGACAGGAGGAGAGACTGTCACAGACTATCAGAGCGTCAGAGAGGAGACGGACTCGAAGAATGTTCAGCTGCTGGAGACGGAGGAGGTCACAAAGGAAGTGAAGTTAACACATGAAGAAACTTGACATTGTTCAGTGTATAAAAGTATCGGCATAAAATAAACTGAAGGTACCAAAAGTAAAATGACTAGTTATGCAGAATGGCCCACTTCAGATGAATACAGCTGCTAAAGATTGAGCTGACTTAATTGATCTTCATACTTCTGGGCAGTGTGTAAATCTTCTCCTATCACATTATGTATAGACGTTTGTAATGCATGCGTCTGAATCCTCAAATGAAGAAATGTTTCTGTAATGTGGAGGAGCAAAACAAACAAGCATTCCACTCTGTTACACTTCTGTTATAAGAACAATAATATCTTTATTGATCCCCAAAGGGAAATTCACTTGTCTGGCATCTCATCTACCATTTACTGAAGAATTAAAAAGTCTGATGGCTGTGGGTAAGATCGTCTATATCTCTCTGTCCACCACCGTTGTTTCTTCGGTCCATCGAGGTGTTATGAAGTGATCCGTGTTGTTTAGAACGGCCTCGACCTTCTTCATATTGCATCTCTCCACCACATCCCCCAGTGAGTCCAACCTGGCTTTGTTCATCAGTTTGTCGGGTCGCCTTGCGTCCTTGTGTCTTATCCTGCCTCCCCAGCAGACTGCAGCATAAAACAGAACACTCACCACCACAGACTGATAAAACATCTGCAGCATCTTACTGCAGATGTCTACAGATCTGAGCCTCCTTAAGGAAAAGAGGCGGTTCTGCCCCTTCTTGTAGAGTGCGTCTGTGTTAAGGGACCAGTCCAACTTGCAAATGGTAGTTTGAGCCGTCTTTTATGGCAAGTACGCTTACAACAAACACACAATGGTGAAACAGTGGCGTACGCTTTTTTCTTATCCACTCTCTTCACTCGCCATCCCGCTCCGACTCTCCCGATCCGCAGCTCCAGGAATAATACATGTTGCTTCAGGCAGAACATCAGTTGGTGTCCATTAAGCATGAGCTCCAAACTGAGCTCATAAGGGAGGGTCCCTTATGATGACACCAGCACTGCGCCCGGACACAATCATACCTGCCATCCTACCGACAGAGTACAGCCACACTCACAGGTGCCTTGCCTGACACGTTACACAAGGAACAACTGATCTTGATCGTATTTACGGATCTTTTTATCCTCTGGATTTTTGTCAAATAAAACACAATGTACAAGAAAGTGTTGATTGTTATTTTCATACACACTGTTCTCACCACACAGAGGAACAAAAGGTGTTCCTTCAGTGTCAGAGGTACAAAACCAACAACGGCTACAACCATTTTAGTTCAGCGCCCGTCAATCGTCGGATGCCAGTATGTCTCTGGGAACGATGGCCAACTTCTCTGTACTTCCGGTGTAGCCATCGGTTAGCCATAAACGGCTTCCAGCCAAGACTTCAAATGAACGTTGCTTCAGAGGCGTCTTTGTACAACACGTATTAGTTTAATACGTAATGTCAAAATAGCTACAATAAATACAAACATGTGCATGGAGCTATTGATTTGAGCTGCTTAATTAAAAACTCTCCAGCCGCTCAGCTTCTCCTCAGCTTTGTGTTTTTCCTCCAGCTGGTGTCGGCGAGCGTCTCGACCTGAGCCACTCTGCTGGGCTTCATTAGCGAAAAGGAGCCTCACACAGACTGCAGAATTAAAACCCACACAGCCCTTCATCCAATTAAAGCAGCTGAGCTGGAACTCAGACTGAATACAGAGTCACTGACAGAATGGGAATTTATACAACAACACGTCTCAGCGTGTCGGAGACGCAGAGGGAGGAGGGAACGAGAGGAGGAACGGGGAGCTGAAATATCGACAGAAAGTGTAACAGAGAGAAACACTGTGAGGACTGCAAACTTAAAGAGATCTCCTCTGTGCTCTTAGAAGAACTGTTCCTCGTGAAACAGAAGGAAGAGAACTTAAAAGAGTTTTTACTTTAAAGCTGAAGACCAACACTGAAAGATTTCGACCAAACCTGCAGTCAGCAGTTTTACCTGAGCCGTCTGAGATTAAACAGGTGTATTATATTCTACCTCTGATTGTTTGTGAGCGCGGCAACAGGCTGCTGCTGAGCTCATCATTCGCCAAAAACAAAACCAGGAGCTGCAGATGTTATTACTTAATTATCAGCTTTTACTTTTAAGCTTGTAGGAAAGAACCTTCAAAGAAGTTTGAGCTGAATCTGCAGCTCCTCTCAGCTGATAGGTGTGTTTCAGCTCACTGTTAAGCCGCCTGGCCTACAACTGTACTGTTTGTGTTCACTCTCAGTCTCTTATTGCGCCATTTTAAGGGAAAAGCACTACAAAGCCACTGTGCACTACCTGCTCAGCACCAGCAGCAGACACACAGTTAGGTCCCGATCAGACAGAGCGTGTGCAGGCTGTAAAACACTGCAGCCCCCTTTTTTTCACCGCGTCATTAGCTGTCATTAACTTAATCGTTATATTGTAAACTGATCAAAGGCCCGCCTCTCCCTTCATCCGATTGGACAATGAGAAAAAACGCTTTTCTGCTTTGAGTTAAGTTTTTTCAGCTTGAGCCGCTCTGAGCGTTTCCTCAAAAATGCGAGGCGCACAGAAACGCAAAAGCAGCGCGCAAAAAGCCTGTCATTAAAAACAACAACAAAAAGCCGCCCCGGTTATCAGGCTGCAGAGTTACAGATTATGGGCCGTAAACAAAGCGATGTAATGACGGTAGAGTCGATATATTCAAAGGTAGCTGTACAGCAGGCTGCACGCCATCCTGACAATATAACGTGTGTAACGAGGCGCAAAGGAGGTTTAATTTTAACGCAGAAGTAATCAAACGTGTTACTGTACTCAGCAGGTAACGCAGTAACATAAGTAACGTAACTCAACATTGCTAGCATCACTAGCAAAACTGTAGAGGTGAATTATTCTCTGTCCTGAACACGTCGTAAGTGTTTTTTGATTTGATCTACATTACACTCGCATTTGACGTTGGCGCCACCCATCATGTGGCGGCTGCATCTCCTGGAGTGCAGACGTGTCCTCCTGAAGGCTCTGAGACTCTGATTAAAAACAGAAAGCTCCCGGGACGAGCGGGCACACTTCATTTCTGCCCCCTCTGTGGAGCCGCAGCTCTCTGTAATTGCTTCCAGGTGAAGACTCGCAAGAAGCAGAAGAAGCGGCAGCAGCAGGAGTGGCGGCACCTCTGAGCCGCTCACCCCTGAATTATTCATGTCCATCCTGTTTGACTGCAGCTGGAATCCTAACAGAGTCGGAGGAGTCAGACAAGGACGAGCTGGATTACACTGAGAACCATGCATCACACCGGAGCGGCATCAGCATTCAGACCGTCCCTAAACGCCCCGCTCACAGCTGATGAAACATGGAGGTGAAGGTGTGTTTGGAACATTTCAGATGTGCTGCTCAAAGTCCTGCTGTCAGAGCGCACGTGGACCGCCTCTCCACGCTTGCTGCTGTGATACGCTGCAGACCAACGTGAACTCTACAGTGTTCTTGTTCTTGTTCACAACACGTCATCTTTATCTCACAATCCAGCTTGTTGGTCACACTTTTCCCTCATGCATACAGGTGAAGAAAGCCTACATTTTTCCAGGTATAATTATAGCAATATCTCTCATATGTAAATGAAGAAAATAACAGCTGCACACGAGCCTGGAAATCATAAAATAGGCAGTCCTAACTCTGTATGTCGCCTCATTATCGTCCAAGTAATCCAGTGATTGTTTCCATGTTTGCAGAGACAGACAGGGACCTCCAGCTGCTAATGCATGATGACTTTCACCGCGCAAAGCCACTAAAAATAAATATAGAGTATGAAGATGGAAACAATTGCACAAGCATGATGAAAGGCCTCATGCAAAATAAAAAACTAAATATATTCATCCCTTAAAGAACAGAGACGCAACCGAGGAGACAAACTCTGCTCGTTATTCTCTTCCTTTGTCACTATGAATTCATTGTCAGACCGAGCCCGGGTTTGAAATGTCCAATCAACATGTTTTCACACACCTGGAACACTGATGCTCTCCTTTATTCATATACCAACAGTTTGTCAGCGTCTCTGCTGAAGGCAAGCAACACATCACAGAAATGTGCGTACCGGACAAACATACCAAGCCATTTTTAGCATCGTGAAATCGTGGTTAGATTTAGGCCGAAACTACTTTGTTAAGTTTAGAAACAAAGATCATGTCTTTGCTAAAATCAGTCACAAAAAACATTGAAAAACATCGTCGACTGGTTTCCTTCTCAACGACACCGAGGCCAAAGTGACTTTATTAAGAACCAACAGGGATCGAGGATAGACCGAGGGGTCCATTTACTGATGACGGATGGTGTTCTTTTCATTTAAACAAACGTCTGTCAAGTCACCGAATGAGGTAACATAATGGTGATTGAGCCAACGGTACGACATTCACAGACAAAAATCCCAAGCGGCGCCCAGTTAGTGACGCGTTTTCCATCAGCCAGCAGTGGTTGGTCTGCCAGAGAGGGTAGGTGGAGCCAAGCGGCTGCTTTTCCGCTCTCTGCAAGTGTTGCGAGTAAACAGTAATCTACTATGGCTGAACAAACAAAGAAAAGATGGATGACTACAGATACAACTTCAACAAGAAGTGAAAATCCAAAGAAGAAGAAACAAACTCGACGCTCAGATGAAGCAAACAGTCTGAAAAGGAAAATCAAGAGTTACAACCGGAGCCAACCGTGGACGTCACACATGCAGCACTGTCTGGATATCTGTGTGCTCACCGTTTATCACCATAGGTGGCGCCAAAGAGAACAAAATTGAGATCTTTGTGATTATAACTTTAAAAAAAACAACATGAAGTCAGATATAATAAAATTCCCTTCATGCTTTGCTGCGATATCGTGGGAATGGACAACACATTCTATTTCCAGGTTGTCAAATACCAGCACCAAAGGTGTCTCAGAAGCCCTTTCTCACACATGCACTCAAATTTCAAGTTGCCCTTTCAGACACGTCCCTCACAGCTGGAGACCAGGGGGTCTAATGAGGCCGGACATGATATAATAACTATGTGATCCTACAACAGGTGAGCAGAAGCTCCTGACTCTCTTCATCGCTCCAGTCTGCAGACATCTTTGCTGTTGTCCTGTTAACGATCCTTCTTCTTCAACCTCGGATGTTTTTAATCATCCTGTTGTTCGTCGCTCTTCTGGTTTCTTAGCGATTGCATGATGTAAACACCATCACCCCGCCCACTCGCTTGCGTTGAATGTTCCTGACTATTACCTGCTGCGTTCACACATCGGCTCACGCTCGACTTGTTGAGGACATTTCTCTTGGAGGATGAAAAATTCTTCTTTTTGTGTTCAGTGTATGTGTGCAAGAGGTTATACAGACGCACAATGAAGGGTTTGTTAAGAGTCTGTTTCAAGTATGTCTTCAGCAGGCTATGGTTAACATTACGGTAACAAGAAAAGGTCTGTTTCATTAGGTTTAGGGACAAAACTTCACGGCTAAATTTGGGAATGGGAACATGTGCTGTGTTCCAATTCAGGGGCTGCAGCCTGCGAAGGACGTAATTGAAGGCTAATTGCGTCACAGCGGTGCGTCGAAGGTGCAGATACGTCCTACGTTTCCCGGGCCACGAAGGATCCATCGGGTGCATCCTTCACGGCCCAACGTATCCTGAGATTCATTGTGCAAACAAAGCTCTTAACGGGCCGGGGAATACACTTTCAAATGTAAAAGTTTTTGGGTTCAATCGAACAGCTGCGATACAAATATCAAAGATAACGAAAGGGCCCTTGAAACAAATTATCTTTGAAATAATAGGTTAAGTTACATGACGTTGGTTATGATAGCTAATTAGCTGGCTAGCTACCTGTTGCTAGGTGCCGCATTTGGTGACGCAAGGTTAAGGGCGGGAACAGCTGGTGACGCAAACAGGAAATCCTCCGTAGACCAGAGTGTCTCATTTCAGTTCGGCCTCAGCGGTCCACACAGACTACGACTGACTCATCCTCCGTCGACCGCATCCTTCAAAGGATGCAGCCCCTGGATTGAGACACAGCTGCGGTTTGGGCTCATATAAAAAGTTGACTTTTGTTTTCCCGAAAGACTCCAATTTAGTCTCCTGAAGTCTGGTGCTAAAGGGCACACTGTGCGTCAACATGAGACGCTGAGAGCTGTGACAGATTGTCAGTGTCTGACGACGTGGGAATCACCACCAAATCTAATCAGTTCATCCTTCAGTCCGAGAGGACTTAGTGCCAGTTTTTAATATATTCCCTCCTGGCATCCTGAGATATTGTGTCACAAGAGCGGAACAGACAACCTGCAAATAAAATCCCTCTGGTGCAGCAGCAGAAGAAGCAGTGCTATCATGTTAGTGCAGTGGTTTATCACACAGTGGTGTTTACTGTTCCCCCAGAAAACAAACGCGTACAAACAACCAGCAGCAGAGAGCTCATTAATTATCATTAATCATCTACAGCTGATCAAATCTGCAGCTGCTGACGTTTGTCCCGACTTTTAATTAGGAGCTTCTACAGCTTCAGTAATTACCCGTACTGCTGACTGTCTCAGGACGTCTGTGGTTCGACGTAAAGTGGGGAGAACACTGAGGATGTAAAATCAGTGCCTTCAAACTCCCTGTGACAGCTAACAGGAGGTTACAGTCAAACTGACCCCTGAGCGTTTCCATCCGAGCGGAAAACGAGGCGAGAACAAGCAGCTGTAATCTTGTTCAAAAAAAAAGACACTTTACAGGCTATTCAGTCGCTGAATTTGCATCATGCCGTGTCCACGTTCACCTTCTCTCCAAGGAGAATTGGATTTCTGTCTGATTGAGCGGACTGTGATTTGTTCCTCTGTCTTTTCCTCCCTGTGCGACCAAAAATAAATTCAACGCACCACCGCTGCAGGTTTCATCCAGACAAGAGACATGCAGAAACACGCAGACAGGTAAAGTCACACGCTGTGTTCAAGGACGGTTACGTTGTGAAGAAACAAAAAAAACTCCAGGCGAGCCGACGCAGCGAGCCACAAATGAGTTCTGCTTTCTGCTGCGACGCCTGATTACACCTTTGCAACGGCAAATTACCCCCCCGCTCCACAGACTGTAATGATCATGTACGAATGTTGGAAATTAAATGTTCAGCACTTTCAGCCGCTCCCAGCTGACTGTTTAAAGGGATGAACAGCAGAGAGCAGGTTTAACCTCTTCACCACTGACGGCTCCATCTTTACGTCTCATTTATTTTAAACCCTCATTTAAATTTCTGTAAAGACTTCAGAGGGAAAAGTGTATCTGCTTTAGAGCCACGCGAACCTGCAAAACTGTTTGTTTGGCTTCTTGGGGGCAACGAGAAGTTAATATTGAACACATCCGGAGGTCAGGGGGCAACGTTATCATTGATCTGGAGTCGAGTTTGTTTCCACCGTATGAATGTAAGTCCTTATAAGCTCTGTTTTTGGTCTCCACCACCTCCTGAGCGAAGCGTCTGGCTCTCTAGCTGCTAAATGCTGCACTACGTTCACTAACTAGTCTCTTACTGTTCCATGCGTCTTAGGCAGTGTACTATATTTTTCTGGAGCTTTTTCTGCTGCCTGCTTTGGCTGCAAAATAAGCTTTAAGAGCCGTGCAAAAATAATGACTAAAACATAATATTTGCAACAATTGTCGTAACTATTGTTAGTTTTAATAATAATGACAATTTCAGCTCCACATGAGTGAAAACATCCGCACTGTAAAAAACACCTGGACGTCTTCAGGTGACCTCACATCTTTAATCAGAGCTGCTGTCGTGAGTCCGCTCGTCTTCAAACACTTCCCGTCTCCTGCTGTCGACTTCACAAAAGCAGCTGCGGGCCACGCAGTTTAAACCTGCGCTCTGATTGGCTCCCGCGCCAGCCAGACGGCCCAATGGGATCAATTACAGGAAGAGGATCAGAAGGCAGCACCTGTCACGCATCACTCTCTCCCGACCCACAGTGGGAGAGTCTTTAATTCACAGCCAGGTGTTTAAACAAGCAGATAACAGAGCCGAGGAGGAACACAGGAAACAAGCAGAGAGTCAGGGAAACACAGGGAGGAAGCCGATACACATACTGAGCGTCTTATAGCTCTGGGTCTGTTCTTCCTGGTTTGGTCTGCTCGAGGCCCCTGTGTACAAAAACATCTGAAAGAGTAATTCTGATATTTTCAAATCTGAGCCCTATTTGGACAAATGCGCCCAAACTGCCTGTTTTTACCTCTCAGGATGTTACTTTGAGTTTCTGACATTACAGAAAGGATCCCGACAGAGATCAACTTTTTTGTCAAGGTAAGATCCTTCTTTGAAAGCAGAAACAGCCGTTACATCACTCCCTTCAAAGCCACCAGACTCCATTGACAAAAACAGTAATTTTATCTCGCAGAGCACAGGAGTTGCTGGTCTACAGTTGCCTCAGTTGGTTGGGTTTTTTGTTTAATTGTGTGTTTCAAAAATATTGTGTTCATTCAAAACTAACCCTTTATCATTAAAGTCACATGATAACATAAACAAACTAACCGGTCGAGGCAGTGGCAGATCAGCAACTTCAGAAAGGTTAAATTACGCTTTTTGTCAATGGAGTCTGGTGGCTTTGAAGAGCTTTAAAAAAGCATCTTCTCTTTCACAAAGGTGTCTCTCTCTGCGGGGATCCTTTCTGGAAAGTTGTTGTGAGGGAAATTCTCCTCTTGAAGATAATTTCTTGAAGAACTGACAAACCCAACAATTTTGACAATTTAGAAACATTTTGAGCTGTGAATAAAAACTCTTGTACATGTGCTTGTACACCTGTAATCGGTTTGAGCCAAATTAGACAGTAAACGGCAAAGAACATGAAGACAGAGTCAGACTGAATGACGGATGTGTCCATTAACAGCTTGGCAGCAGATATTTTCTATACGAATACAATGCAGTTCAGTGTTTATAGCACACAAAAAAACGGCCTCTGCGTCAGCTGTTTTTTGTCACTGCGATCTCAGCTGGAAAGAGTTCAACTTTTGGAACACCGCCACGCTCGTCACTGCCTCCCTCACCGACCAATCAAAATCAAGAAGGGGCGGGACTTCTGATATCAGCTTTGTCAACAACAACGGCGGAGGAGAAGCTAATCCTTTCGTTTTTTCGAGGATACAATTTCCAGGTGTAGAGCAGCTGCTAACGCCAGGACACGACTCCTTTCATTGTTTTTTTGTTTCTTTGTAAAATCTCCTTCAATAGGCGGAAGCTGAACAGCTGCCTGGCAACTTACGCAACCTAGCAACAGTAAGCACCGGTGAGAAGCGCCCTGAAATTGAGGTCGTGGCCGCTGCCAGCACAAAAAACGCTGTTAGTGGACACAGGGCCTTACTGTCACAGTCACTGTTTCCTGTCAGGTACAGATGATGATTTAAACACAGCTATAAAAAATATTTAGTTTCTTACCAATGACGCAAATAGGAGGGTAAATAAGAGCATCATACCAAACAATTATTAGCCGGCCTTCATTACAGGACATTACTTTGTGCTGCTCAGTAACACAAACGCAATTAATAGCAAACAAACAAAATAATTACAGGAGAAGGACCGAAGAACAGCAGACCAAATATATATAAAATAATAAAATCAGGGACGACAGAAAACGGCTCCATTGTGTTGTTTGTTACACATCAGTTAAAATCACATTACTCCTGTAAAACAGCAACAAACAGCCTTCAGTTATCAGATGTGTGTGTGTGTGTGTGTGTGTGTGTGTGTGTGTGTGTGTTTGTGTGTGCGCGCTGCTGTTTCCATGACACTGCAGCGTGGAGTAAACTGGAAAGCAGGCGGCCTTGTTTCCAACATAATTGCTTTATGATGAATTACAGCTCGTGATGAGAAACAATGAGCTGCGTTTCTATTTATTCCTCTTCCAGAGCAGCAACAAGCCAGAAGTCGTCTCATTAATATCACAAAGCTGCGGCTTCGTCAAATATTAAAGAGGGTTTTAAACTCTGCTTTAATGTTCCAGGAGTCTGGAGATGTTTAACATCCTCCAGAGGGATTAAAGTCCGGCTCTGAAACACACAGGTGAGTTTTCAGGTGAAGCTTCTCTTGTGGTGTTTGCAGACAAAAAGCGAAGGCAATTTTCACCTCACCTACTTGTGCAAGTTTGACCGCAATATGAATCGTACTTTTTGCATTAGAAACAACATGAAATATTGACAACTTAACTGCGCCTCGTCTCGGTTTATAACGTCCTCAGCAGCGCTCACATCTCGGTTCTTCTCCAGGAACTGTCTGGATTAACTTTACCGCCAATTCCTGTTACCCGAGTTTGACCTGAGCCCAGTTTAATGACCTGTTAGCTCGGAAAGATGTCACTTTTTTGGGATGGACACCAACTATCTCAGCTGTAGAAAGCCTGTCCAGCTGTCTCTGGTGAGTGGTGGTTACATTATCCGTGAGCCAAAATCATACATACTCACTGCATCTAGCAGGACGTCAGTGAAACACAGGTTTCATTGTGATTTAATTCCAATAAACGGGTCAAAAGGATGCTAAGATAACTACATCGTGATCAGGCCTTCTCTGGTCTTTCCACATACTGCATCTTGCATTCGTGGTCATTATTGACGACGTGCACAGCCGACGCTCAAAACAGATGCAGGGAACGCATGGTTTAAAAGCAAGGACATTTTCGGCTTAATGGTGCAACAAATCCTGCACAGATCCTGGAGCTGAAACCCTGATTGTCTTGTTGAGCCAGCTAACGTAAAAAGAAAAGCCTGCATATGGTGATCTTGTTTGTAGTACAGCCGTCAGAAACGAGGTGTAAAGAGGCCGAAATAGAAGTTTGGGATAAGACAATCACCTTTTTTATTTTGTCTCCACTTTTATGCTTCTATGAGATTAGGGATAAGAAGATGTTCTTACATGAGGCTCGGTGTTAAACGGTCGTGTTTCCCTTTAAGAAGAAAGGTCCGAGCTCTGTCCATAAAGGATCCGTCTACAAGAACAATTGCATCCTTTGAAAAGCCTCTTCATTATTGTACAGAGACATCAGAGAGTGTGAAGCAGCATCGTGAAATCCCCATCCAGCCTCAGAGTATATCTCTAATTACATCCTCTCCACATTCTGTACATCATCCCGCCTGTAAACCTCCTCAGGGCTAATTAAACGTCATTTGTTCCTCTGATCCTGCTTTCGTAGTTTTAATGAACGCTGACTCCTCTGCTCGTGTAAACACAGTAGAGTTTGTGTCGGTCCGCCCACTCAGCGCGGCGTCTCTGTGATTTAATTTGCCTTACAGCGAGGCAATCAGATCTGCTGTCCTTCATTAGCAGAGGAGCTTGTTTGTGTGAAGCTCCTTTAAAAAAGGAGATTTTCTCGTCTGTGTGTTCGGAGCCGAGCCCGCGGCGACGGCAGACGCAACAACGCGCCGACATCTTTCAACCAAATGAAGACAAAGGGATGCAGAGTGTTGTGAGCGTCTGAGCCCGAGGAGACGCTCATCAGAGGGAGGACGAGCTCACAGGATCAAACTGCTTCTCCCAGAATCCTCTGCTTCCATTCTGAGTCTGGATTGAGGTCCAGGTGTTACAGAAACCTCAAATCACCATCAATCCTTCACATTGTGCTGCCAAACATGTTTTAGAGTTATTAAGACTGGAAATGATGTTAAATCTTCCTTTAAGAGAGGATTAGAGATTTATTAATGAGCGAATGCATGGAGGATCTGTTATTAAGGGATTTCTCTAATGCCTTCTGTGTCCAGATTACAGAATTAGGCTGTCAAAATGCAAATTAGACTCATCCAGAATTCATCCTGTAAACTCCCTCTGAACACCTGAGACTGCTTGTGACAAGATCTCAGAGGACAGCGTGGAAAAATCTCGCCAACGACATTTTGCATCAACGTATTTTTAGCTTTTCGTGTAATTCCTGACTTTTGAATGTACATGGATAAAGTCAAGTGACCTCCTTCATCATGTTAACAACAATAAAAATGGGGTTAAGACTGTATATAGTACAACTAGCTGCCATGACGTCACCAAGTGGCAACCTCTGGTGTTGAAAAATGAAGCCAATGCGGAAGTGCAAAAAACTGCAGTTCCTCGAGTGGCCACTTGAGGCTCCAGAAAACAAGCAATTACATTACAGCAGATGGGAAAATTTTTACAGCAGAAATAAACATGTTTACAGCCTGGTACAAAAAACAGTTTTGTTATAAATAGCTAATTTTATTGTTCAAGATAACTGTACGGGTTTAATTATATTAAGCCGTAAATTATAGGGGCGTGGTCACTTGAGTGACAGGTGGATCCTGCTGGCTGTCTGCTAGACACAGACACACAGACACTGAGCTTAAAGGTTTAATAAGCAGGATTTTCCTAGAAAAATAAAATATAGACTTTTACAAATGTAATATGAATCATCACTTCTGGGCCTCTATACATGTGTGTTGGTGAGTGTGTGTGCAGACCCTTCCCTCAGCATCTATTCTGTTGTTTTGCTTTGCACAGGAAGCTTTCAGAAGGGGCTCTGTTGTTCCCTGAGCCAATCACAGCGTACAGGTGAGTGTGGGAGTGGTTTAAGTTAGCAACTGGGCCCCATTCAGACCGGGGAACATGGTGAGAAAGCGATGCAGAGTTGGCCTTCTTTCTGTTGGACAGGTAGGTGCCTCAAACCGGGTAGGACAAACCGGCGGTTAGCATGCTAGCGCAACGGTAACCGTGATGCTGAGAGAGTGAGAGAGAGCTTCTGGTGACGAAGAGTCCAGGAGGAGGGGCCCAGTTTGACAAATGTGATGTGTGTTGTTGACAAAATGCAGGGAAAAATCCTACTTATTAAACCTTTAACTTGTTTGTGTTGTTGGAGCCTTTTGGGGATTTTTTCCTTCAAAGTTTGGACAAACAATCTGTCTCTGTCTCTTCGGGATTTATGGAACGTGGACATGCAAGAAGTCTGTGCTCCAGCTTTTCAGTGAGTTAAATGCTCGTGTTATTGTATTGATATATTTTTAGCAGTAAGTAGCAGGTATACTGTGCTCGCTATAGCTGCTTGTTAGCCTGTTCAGTGTTTATCAAACATTTATTTAATCGTCTGCCAGTAAAGAGGAGTCAGGAGTTGTTGGGTTTTCCCCGGAGAGATTACAGCGGGACGTATTGATGAGAAGATCGGTTATTTTATGTTTCCTGTTACTTGTCGTTCACTCGCTGCTATCTCACCGGGCGAGCGAGAGGCAAGTCCGCTACTTTAGTCTGAAAAAGAAACACCTGCAGTCAGTCACCGTCACGAACAGAATCTCCTCCTGAGAAAGTTAAATGAGCTCATTCACCAGCTAATAGATCAGACACAGACTGTTCACTTTGATAGCTTGGTGTTTTCCACCCCCCGCTCCTCTGCAGCTCCACCCTCTCATCCAAATTTGGTCACTTCAGGCTCCAGTAATCAACATGGCTGCGTCCATATTTCAGCTTCATTTACACAGTCGAGAAACCAATGGGTGACATCACGGTAGCTACATCCATTATTTATACAGTCTGTGGATATCACACACTGGTTTGTGGACAACAGTTTTAAAGTCTTTTGGTTGTCACCAAGGAAACACAATTCAATCAAGTGCGATTTTCTTTTTCAGTCACAGAGAGAGAAAACATCCCCGCATGTATCTGCTATCAGATGTCCTGCAGGGGTGCAGCAGTGTCTGTGTCCTCAGGAGGCCGAGCGGCGACGCTCCAGCGCTGTGACTCTGAGTGTCGTGACGGCGAGCGGCTCCTCGCTCTGCTGTCCATCTTTAAAACAACAAGTTCCCCACGGAGGAGAACCTCTCAGACGGAGCGGACAGGAGGAGGGAGGTCCGTTACCGCGCAGACGTGTGAAAGTCAGCGGCAGTTTGACAGACTTCATTATTCAGAGAGCCGACCGACTCGTCTCGAACCAGCCGACCAGAACGCAGGAGAGAGAGGGAGAGGAAGAGGGAGAGGGAGAGGGAGAGGGAGAGAGGGAGAGAGGGAGAGGGAGGTGTGTTGATGCCCATCAGAGGACCCTCTCAGCTCTGACGTGCAGACAGTTGGTTATAGATCTCTCTTTTAACATAATGTAAGATTGGAGCTAGTTTCCTGTAAGCAGAGGAGGAGATAAACTTCATGTCTCCTGTAAAAAGCTGATTCTTGAGTATTGATGGCCCTAACTGGGGTCAGAATAATTTATGTATTTAGACGTAACACAGGGAAAGTGTCTGATGGCTGGCGGGGCTGAGGACGGAGGCATTATGGTTTCAGCTTGTCTATTTGTCACCATATCTCAGGAACATTTGGAGGAAATATCCTAAAATTAGGCACAAACGTCAACTTGGACTTAAAGATGGACTGATTAGATCTTGGTCATCAAAGGTCAAAGGTCAAGCTTACTGTGACCTTTAGAAATGTGTAAATTTTTCGCCGTAACGCAAAAATTCACACACTGTTTATTACACAAATTTCTTGTAGGAAAAGAGATTTTTTTTTTTAACCCAAAAAGGTCAAAAGTCAACTTCACTCTGACATCATAATGTGACTGATCATATTTTGGTGGTCAAAGGTCAAAGGTCACTTGTATCTTTAAACATTTTTTGGGACATTTCAGCTCAAGTGTCTTATTAGATAAATTATATTTTTACACAAAAGGTCAAAGGTGAACTTCATCTTAATATCCTGAAAAAAAAAACCCTTTCTGGCCATTTCTGCCCCATTCTTGTCAACATGATATATCGCAGTAACGCCAGGAGGAAATACCCTAAAATTTGGACTAAAGTATGAACTGATTGAATTTTCGTGCCCTAAGGTCAAAGGTCAAGGTCACTGTGACCTCACATCCACCCATTCTTGTGTATTCGATTGTTCAGCAATGCCTGGAGGGAAGTTTCTGACATCTGTTTGTTTTTATGATTCCGTCAGCCCAAAAGAAAGAAGAAGAAAACAATCGGCCCACTCTACCGTTTGTTCTGACGTGGTGGGGAAAGTCTACTGATACCACATCATCTGAAGAAACACACACAAACTCCTTACTGAACTTAACTGAAGGTTTTTAAAGGAGCATAATGAAACATGTGAAGCGGATAATGAAGCTCATCAGTTGAAACAGTCTACAGATAAACACGGAGTGACAGAGAACAGAAAGGAGACGAAGAGCTTTTGTAAAAATCATCAAATCTTGAATGGGGTTTGGTTGATGTGATATTATCTGCTGCATTAGGAGGCTTTTGAAACAACTCCTGTTAGTCAGCCGCTGTGAAGAGAAGGTGGCAGATGGACGGGAGAGTGCTCATGGGTAGCAATTATTCAATCAACACACACACACACACACACACACACACACACACACAGGCTGCGACTCTAATAAGGGCCAGCAGCGTCCTCGTTAGATGATGTTTTTATGCTATTAGAAGCTGATGTTAAAATTAGATCTGTGATTGAAATTAAACACAGAGAAGAAGAAAAGGAAGCGATGAAGGGAACTGACACTTTCCAGCCCTGAGTTTTCGATGAATGTTGCATACATTAAAATTTATTATTCGGGAAATGAATATACTTTTGTCTCTGGGAGTGACGGGGACAGGTGGGTGATGAAAAGACGTCTGATAAATCCAACAGCGTGTGTCTGCACTCCTGCCTCTCTCTCAGTGACACCAGTTTTACTCTACCTTAATATTAACACTTTATATTTAATTGATATTATTGGTTTATTATTGTAACTCTTACCCTTTTACTGAATAGGTAATAAAGAGGTCCTATGTAGAATTACTTAATGTTAAGTGTTTCCTGTTGGAAGGGACGATGAGAAATAACAGAACAAAGTGAGTTTAGTGTAAACCGCCCTTCCTCTACCCTAACACACCTTTACCTTGTGTCCTTGGCGTGTTGGAGCCCTCAGGTGGGCTCAGTCTGCAGCAGAACAGCTTCTTGTGTCGGTCTGAAGCAGATATTCACGCTTATGGAAAGTTCAATGACTGTAGTGTTAGTGTTAGTTACGTCTCCTCTCGCCGTTCCTCCTCTACTCTGCTACTCGGGGAACAGAATGCTGCAGGAGCCCCATTTGTCAACAGAGCTGTCAATCATGAGGCCACACCCCCTTTTTACAGCATCAAATAACTAATTAAAAGTAAACTTGTCAGAAAAATGAACACTTGGACATAAATCAGCATGATAAGAACTAACTATAATGACAGAAACCATGTTTGACAAAAATGTATTTGACATGTATTTAGATTTTATAGTTTGACTCATGTCCCATCTGTTAACATGGAGGAGGCGGGCTTTATGAGCTATACTGCAGCCAGTCAGCAGGGGGCGATAGAGAGGGTTTGGCTTCACTTTAAAGGAGCTGTCATGTAATTTATCTTTTTATACAGTCATTGGTCTCACCGTGGTGGTCTTGACTCGGCCTCCTGGTTGCGTGCAGGTCCAGCCCGACTGATTGACCAGGAGATCACAACCTTCATCGTCCAAACACGGAGTCATCTCGCACCACTGTCGAGTCCAGACGATACGCACTACAGAGGAGGAAGAAGACGAGGAGAGACAGGTGAGTTATTTTGATGTTTGTTAACGGCCCTGAATGACTCACTGCTGTGTGACCCAGTTCCTCCTTCACTTTCACTTCATCAAACATTTGTTTTACTGTTGTCAGAAGTAACACACATCCACTCTCAGTTAAATGACTAATTAAATAGTTCATTAACATGTCTGTTTGCAGCCTGTTAGGGTACAAAATGTGAGTATTTTTTATGATTTGTTTCATCCCTCTTACATTGTCAGTCTTATAATAAACAATCCACTGATCCACTGTGACATAATCAGGGTTATCATTGTAGCAGTTCTTCGAGGCTATGTGGTTATTGAGTTAAACGTTAAGTAATTGGTGTAGTGGCCCTTTAAGTCTAGTTTGGCTTCGTTCCCTGTCTGTGAAGTTATATTTATTTAAATAAGCATATTTTCTTATATTTAGGTGTTAAAATTGGATGTTGGATGAGGACCAAAATCACTAAGAGTTTGTCCTGTGGGGGGTCAAAGGTCAGAGGGATGAAGCAGATCATTAAGTATATACTGTTCATTATTCAGCAGAGTACGGACAAACATCTGTCAGCTATTAACAGTATGCTCATCTCATTAAAGATGGCCGCCGGTCCCAGAGGGAGAAAACACACAGAGGAGAACAGAAAGTGTTCTTCATTATAAAGTTGAAAGATACAAGAAGGAAGCATCAAACACGATGACCAATATCAGAGAAGTGTTTCCTGAAACAAATACATGAAGCTGGTTGGCAGGACTCTTCTGTAAGTCTGCCAAATGACACCACTGGCTATAAATTACTCACATTTATTCATTTTGCAGAAAATAAAGGCTATCAGAGACAAAATGTTGTGATACTTAAATTTTGTTCAGCAACCATTCTTTAAAAATGAGTTCTACTTTTGTGAATTTCTAAGCATAAATGCAACTGCCAGTTTAAAAGCTAGCGTTCAGCTAAACACTTACTGCACAGGGCCAGTTAGAACCAAAGTCTTCCAAGTTGTTCATGTTCACAGGGATTCAAGTTCTCCGTCGCTGTGATGGATTTTCATCAGTTTCATGACTGTAATGATATTTTGTGTCACAATCGGACGGGAGAAGAGAAATTGAGGCGAAGGAGGCTCGGTGATTACTTAACCTGTCAACCAGCTCATTAACGTGAACCACACAAGAGTAGTGTTCCATTTCTGGATAATTGTGCAATATGTTGACATAACACTGCATACACTGTTCATTTGTAAATAACTCTTAGAACTTTTTCCACTTATCTCTTATTTTATTGTATATATAATATACTTCTATTATGTCATATATTTCTCTTTGCTTCTCTGTGTCAGAGCAACTGTAACGCACAAATTTCCCCCCGGGGATAAATTAAGTATTTCTGATTCTGATTCAATTTGCTAATCATTACTTTTATCCCCTTCGCTTTGTGATGTCAGGATATCCCACTCTCAATGGCAAAGCTTTTATTTTGGTAGCACTGGCATACATTGCCGTCATCATGTCTGGACTTATGTTCGTGAACCACAGTGCGCCACTTTCTCCGCTCCGGCCAAAGTAGGATGGAGAATGATTGTCCGTCGGTGACATGCCAGAGTCTGCAATGATACAGGTTTAAACACCTGCAGCCAGAGCAAATAACTGCGCAGCGTACCTCTACCAGAAATCCTACGACTGAAAATACGTCGACATAACAGGTAATACAACACTGCAACAAGGATGCCTGGACGTAGGAAGAAACACTTGCAAACTCAGCAAATGGGAGCATCCGATTCCTCCCCCCCTGAAGTAACACCACTGTTCCCATTGTTCCCATTAACTGACCATTTCCGTCCACTCACTGCCTGAGTACGAGCAGGATATTGACTCTAGATTGTCGAGTGTGCATCCACCTAGTTTTCCAACCCTCATTCTGCCTGTCTGATCGATTTCCTGACCCATGTTTTGATGATTCTCTGTCTACCACCTTAATTGGATCTGTGTGCCTGATCTAATTGTCTACCTGCCTTCAGACCAAAATAAAGGTAGGCTTTTAATTTCAACCTGCCTGTCTGCTGTCTGCCAATTGTGCCTTAGACTTCAGCTTCATTTTATTCCTAAACTCTAACAAAGGCATGACATCATTGTCCAACAACGCGCAGCACATTGCAACGCAGCATGACACAACACAGCACGCATTATAAGACATAGCTTTAAAGGAATAATTAATATAAGTGTTTTTTTTACTCATAGTAGGTTATAACAGTCAGCCTGTCAGCCTCAGTTACCCCCTGTCTCTCTCCGTCATCTCGTTTGAAAATGAATTCCTCACTCAGAGGGATTTCCTGCTGTTTGGGCGACGCTTTACTGACCCAATCATTCCCGTTGTTCCAGCCCCGCTCTCATTCCCTGCGTTAAATTAAACTCTGTGAGCCCAGCCGGGGGGAAAGATGAAGAAAATGAAAGTCTGTACAGGCCTGTAATACATAACCAGGTAATCAGTTCTCCCTTTGGAGCGGCGGAGCAGCGGTGTGATTGTGATAGCCCGTTAGCCCCCAATTATCAAACCAATTTCCTATTGAACAGCAGCTCCCCTCAGCCATGGTACTTAATTAAATCCTCACATTGCTCTCGCACCTCTATCATGATGAAGAGAGGAGTCCTCCCACGGAACGAGGAAATACTTCAATTGCTTATGAAAAGGTTATTTAGAATTCCGGTCCAGGGTTCAGATTCTGAATTACAAATAGCATCAAGGTTGGATTAAAATAATATTCCCCATTTACATAAGTGTTCTTGTTCTCTGTCTCCTCCAGAGACAGATGAGAAGACAGATATCTATTGCATTTCAGTACAGCAAAGTCCAGGACATGTTGCCTAGTTTAGCACCAGAGAAAGGGGGGAAGTGCTAGCCTAGCTTAGCACAAAGCCTGGAAGTGAGGGCAAATGCTAGCCTGTTCCTATCAAAGCAAAACAGCATCCTCCTTCTTACAAATCCAAGTCTTACTGATTTATTGTGTTAGCTAACAACCAACTTCCTTTGACCAAGGGGATACGTGACCCTAAGCTAACTTGACCCAAAGGCCTAAGCTAACAAAATGCTGGAGCTAACTTGGTAACTGGAACTACAGGATAACTCTACGCTACTAGACCTTGAGGCTAACTCTGTGCTAGTAGGAGTCAGAAGTTAATTAATGCTAAGGGGACTCAGAAGATCACTTTAATCCAACTTGACTAAGAAACTAGCTGATGGGCCTTGATGTTAAGTGTAAGCTAAGAGATTATTGGATCTAGAAGCTAACTTTAAGCTTATAGGCCCTAACTCTAAGCTAAGGGGCAGAGAATCTGAGCTAACATGAACTAGAGGGTAAGTTTAAGCTGACTTAACCTGAGCTATAAGCTAGCGTGACTTAAAGGAACTCTGAGCTAATTGGAACAAAAAGCTGAACTGTTAGCGTTAGCGATTAGATCGATGGCCTACTGTCAACCTGGAACCCGCTAAATAGCACAAAGACTTGAAGCAGGGTAAACCTATTCACTGAAACATTGTGGTTTCAGCGGCAGTTAGCATTTAAGCTATCGTTCAAGGCATCTCAAATCTCAGCGGGTCAGGTTTGAGCTTTGTCTTCACTTTGTCAACTAAAGGAAAAGTAGAATGTATTTCTAGCGATGCTTAACCCGCTCAAACAGAGCAGTCACTGTAATTTTTGTGTCTAGAAAACGTGAAGGATTGCGTTGTTGGATTGTTGGGAAAAGCCGCGGTCATGAAACAACACAGAGGATTCATTTCTCTCTGAATTTGGACACTCGAATAAAAAGAATATTGTGAAATATAGAAACGGAGCATGATTTAGTTCAAAGCCCTTCTTCTTCTTCTGTTTTCAAAAGGAGGCTGTCAGTGCTTCCAGTGTTTCCAGTCAAACCTGTCGTTTGTGTGTGTGAACAGAGACAACTCATACATAACGGATAACGGAGAACAGATACTGAATGCAATTGGTCGCCTGCTGAGAATTTCATCTAAAACATACAACAGACATTAATTAGCTCGTTAATGTCCCTGCTGTTCACGTCCTCCGTGTCGTCTTGTTTGGCACGTATGGATAGATTTCACCACATCTCTCCCTGTGGCTCAGTAGTACAGCACTGAGCACACTCAGACTCCCCCTGAGACACAATAAAAGGTGTCAGGGAGCAGAGCGGCAGGAAACAGCAGCAGCCTGTTTGTTTCTGAGAAGACGACGTGTAATCACAGCTCCTCCAAGTTTCCTGCTGAGGACGAAGATGGAAGCCGACAGAGGCCGCAGCGTCTGCTGATTCGCCTCTTTCCTTCATCGTCCCGGGGCGCCTGTGCTGAGTGAAAACGCCACATGCTTCCCACCATAACGCCTCCATTACCTCAGCAGTGTGCCTGTGTTTTATCAGACGTCTCACAGTGAGGCTGTAAGTGCTGCTGTTTCCTGAAATCGTCTGGAAACAATCAGACTGAGACGTCGACTCAGAGAGAGAAACAAAATGTCCAACAAGGACCTGAAACACCTCAGACTGAAACATTAACTGGACCGAGCAGATCCAAGTCCAAGGGCCCAGCCTCAAAATGTGACTGTTCATGTCAAGTCATTTCGTACATTTTTAAGATAATCCTAATTGAACTGTAAAACATCATGAAATCCTTGATTTTAAGAAACTTGCATTTTATTGGCAACCTTTTTTTGAGATCAGTGTGCTGCTCAACGTCACATTAACATGCGGACGGGATTGAACCACCGACAAAGCAATCAGTGGACTCCCAACTCCACCATCTGATCTACAACCATCATAAGCAGTTTTAGTTTAGATAATCAAAAGGTTTGCACACTAGCAGCAAATCTCTATGGATGGTAATGTGAATCACTTGGTCCACAACTTTGGACAAAATCAATTATATTCATGGTCCCTGAAGGATAAATGGAGCCTCGGCTGTGCACGTCCTTAAATATTAACACTACGCCTACGTGAGATGCAGTCTGCACATGAGCAGTAGGGGCAGTGTAGAGGCAGAGGGGATGTGACAGGGTCGACACAGCAGCAGGGACAGCAGGGCAGAAAGGTCTGAAGACAAGCCGATAGACCGAACCCACGATTATCCACATCTGTACGATGTGTCGTTGCCGCTGCACAGAGACAAACATGCCTGTCAAACAGCTGCAGACAGATAAGTTCTGTTTTAGAAGTCGACGTGGAAATCTGCAAAACTAAATGGGAACAAGTCCGGGAGCGTTACGTCTGTGCAGGGAGGAACATGTTGGAGAGACGGAGTGGGGATGGTCACAGAAGCTGTTTCTGCTGTGATCTCAGAATGAACATCACAGTAACGTCCTCGAGTGTCTCCATGTCTTTGGTTACTTCCCGCACATACAGTAGCTGCATCCAGCCTGAGCTCTCTGGTGCGCCCTCTAGAGGTATCCTCCAGTAACACGCGTAGTGCACAGACAAGTATGTGAACAATTACGTTCATGGCGCAGACGGTTGCGTTCACAAGGTTAAAAAGCAAGAATTCCTCCGGCCTTAGTGTTAATGAGCAAATGCTAGCATGCTAACATGCTAAACTAAAAGGGGAAACCTGGTAAACTACATTCCCTCGTAAGCGTGTTACCATGCTGATGTAAGCATTAAGTTTAAAGCACCAAATGTGCCTAGCATAGCTGCTAGCATAGCATTACAGCATACTCTTGTTTCTTCCTCTTACCTACCCAACAGAGAATACACTGATGACATTGTGGTTTTAATTCTCTGATGGGAATCATTCTTCAATGGGGACCAAACGTCGCCCAAGTTTTAAGTTCGCCTGATATCAGATACAGGTTCACAGCTGAGCAGAAACTTTAAACTGCACTGGGATTAAATCTTGTCATTAGAATGAAGACATACCTGCAGGTTTCTTACTTTCTGACCAATAAGAACACTAGAATCACTAATCAGGTGGTCAGGATGATGTACCTGGTGTTTCTGGGAGAAATGGTGCGTTTTCAGGTGTTAAATATAGAAAATGGTCAGAAACAGAAAACAGACTCTTACATTAACAAACAATGTGCAGCAGAGACGCAGTGGATTAATCTCAGGTATCAGCGAACACCTGAACACCTGCAAGCGCTTCACCGCCGCACTGATTAATGAACGACCACAACGCAGATCCATCCACCGCCACCGCTCAGCGCAGTTCATTTATCCGAAAAGAGAGGAGGCCATTTTGTAATCACTTCATTCATCAAAGACGGCGTCCAGAAGGAGGGACGCTGCCTCGTTCCCCAAGGACGGCGCGAGCTGAGAGGAAGGAGCGGAAAGGAAACGAGGCAAAGAACAAAAAAAATAAATAATAAACACTGTTTCAGTGTTTACAGGAAGCGGACACAGAATCCAATAATCCTCTTTTAAAGAACATTTTTAGCTTACTCTTGTTTTTCTCTCCTTGTTTTAATCATCTTTTAATTTGATTTTTTCTTATTGTCCTTCTTTACATTTACTTTCCTGAGGGTCATATGCCTGTTTTTTTCTGCAGAAGCACGCTGAATTTAACGGAGATGTTTCCTCTTAATTATGGCTTCAAATGTCCTAATAAAGGCACAGATTGTGTTAGTGCCATATAGCTTTCACAGGACATTAAATACAAGATACTTGTCTCAAAATAGTGAGCTAAATCTCTCACGATTACAAGACAAACATCTGCTGACGGAAGTTTCATTTCTTTCCTTCCCTCTCTCTCCCGTCTCCGGTTCTAAAGTCAGAGCAGGTTTTTAACGTCGCTCAGACTCCAGGAATCTTTCCGAAAGCCTCTGAGCCTGCGGTCCCTGAACGCACCGCCTCTCTGCCCTTTTCAGTTCGTCTCCACCTGACGAGAAACAAAAAGGTCTCGTCTCTCGTTTGTTTGTTTCCCCACAGAGCCTCCGACCATCGTGGCCTTCTTTATTCATCTCTGTCCATCTGACAGGATTAACGTCTGGAAGAAAACAGCAGGAATATTCTAAATAATAACATCAGGGAGTCAGCTGACAGCTCAGATTATTGTGTAATGATTTATGTAAAGAGCAGCTGCTTCAGAGTCGATTATTGACATTTTTTAAATCAGATTTTGAAACGCTTTTCAAGACAAACCAGGATTCAGTAAACACATTATCTGCAGGTGATAATTCCTCCCTGTGTCGCCTCCCGCTGAAATCACCTCCTCACAATAACCAGCACTCACATTTAGAGTCAGCTGAGGTATTCCAGCCGGAGCTCTGAGACGTGCGGAGACAGATGAGAAGTGACGGCGGTCTGATCCTCCCTCTGAGCAGCAGCAGAACAACAGAAAGCAGAGCGAGCGGCTTCCAAAGATACAAACTGACATAAATACCAACGCGCAGCCCTCACCAGCAGCCGAAAGGTCACAGAGATCCAAACGGAGCAGCTGCTGCGGTCCGAGATTTATGCAAGACTTTGTGATCACTGACTGCACAATTAAAATGTTTCTGAAACTCATTTAAGATGACAAAATCAAGGCAGAACATGAAAGATTCATACAGATAATTTACAGAGAGATACAGATGTTAACATTCTAAAAAGTGTTACTTAAATAAAACTGAAAAAAGGAAATAAAGGGAGGGGCAATGAGTTAATGACAATGTTTTGAACCAGTTATATTGTTTCAAATTAAATGCAATTTCTAAACGTATTCCATCTTGTGACTGGCTCATTGCACGGCTGGAACATGTTTTGATTAGGGCTGCAACTGACAGTTATTTTCATTACCGGTTAGGGGAGACCGGGGTTAAATTAGACAGAAGCTTGAGGTGCTGAAACGGGTTTCCCTTTCATGCTTGTAAATTATTTTAACAGCAAATTAAACATCAAAGACACTCATGTCGCCCATCCCTATATTTATCAATGGGGTTTTAGTGGACACCAAATAGTTTTAAAATCAATACAATCTCTATAGTTCTCCTCAGTGCCCTTTGCTTTGTTTGAATTATCCTCTTTAACTAAGTTTAATGAAGCATTTAGTGTTTCAAAAAAGTAAGGGTTGTAAAAACAATGATTCATTTATTTATCAGACTATTTATTTTGTGTTGGTAGGTGTCTGTGTGTGTGTGTGTGTGTGTGTGTGTGTGTGTGTGAAAGAGAGATAGAGAGAGAGAGAGCAAGTGTGTGTGTGCGTTTTAAAGAACGTTAGAGAACATATGGATGATGTAGATGTTAGGTTTGCAGACTTTCTGAACTGATTTGTTAAAAAGAAAAAAAAGACCAGGTAACAGGGTTACAAAACAGTAATCTACTATGGCTGAACAAACAAAGAAAAGATGGATGACTACAGATACAACTTCAACAAGAAGTGAAAATCCAAAGAAAAAGAAACAAACTCGACGCTCAGATGAAGCAAACAGTCTGAAAAGGAAAGCGACCGTCAGCCAGGAAAATCAAGAGTTACAACCGGAGCCAACCGTGGACGTCACACATGCAGCACTGTCTGGATATCTGGGAACAGTGCTCCCGTAATTACCGTTGCTCAGCTGCTGCCAAAGAGAACTAAAGTGAGATCTGAGATTATCACTTAAATCTGAAAAAAAACATCTACATGGAAATTACTCTGACTCTCACCTCAGTGTTCTGAGTGAGCATGGCATCAGGCCAAATGTTTGATGTGGACATGATAAAACAGCATCCTATCGTTTGGCTGTAATTAGCACTTGTGACAATCAACCCCGCCCACCCCGTAAAAATTCCCCCACAGTGCTGTAACGCCTTCAATATGCTTCTTTTATCCCACCCGCAGTCCAAAACTGAGACTCATTTACTTTCATAAATGACCAAGAAAAGCAACAAATCCTCTCGTGTAAAAAGCTGCGAGGAAATGTATTTAGAGCACCAAAGATGTTTTGTTTTGTTTCTGTTTTTTGACTCTTCATGTTGTTTTCCACAGAAACAGTGTCCCCTGTGTTGAATAAATTCAGATTTATTCTGGACTACACCTCTGTTTTCTCTGTGAATCACCGAAGAGACTTCAGAGCTTTTGTTACCTGAGATTGCAACAGAAAACACAAAGTGGCATAAACACCAACATGCAGCTCTGCGTCAGTCAGAGAGGATCAAAGGAAGGTTAAAGTTTGCACAACATCAACACGTCCAATCAGACAGCTCTGTGTCTCTTTTGATGCCAAGCGTGTCAGCTATCTCATATGGCTGGAATATACGGGTGTCCACATACAGAAGGGTTGTTTTAAATGAAAGGTAGTGCTCCGTTTAGTTTGCTCTTTTTAAACAAATACAACTTTTATTTTAATGATATGTAAACAAGCAGCAGAGTTCGTTATCCGACATCTCACAGGATATCTAAGAAACAGCAGCGATGCAGATGTCGCTAAGAGTTTAAGGTTTTTCTGATACATTCAGAGCGGAGAAACAGGAAGTCACTGATGAATCTCTGAGCTCAGAAAACAGGTCGCAGCGCTCAGCGGCGCTCTCACATCGAGTCTGCTGCTGAAAATATCCTCCCAGAGCAGCAGAGCGCGTTCAAACAGCCCCGATCACTGACGGCACAAACTTTAACCTGTTCTGCCCCAAACACTCAAATTAAAACCTCCAACAACACAAACAATGAATTAATGTAAACAATATCCTTTTGTAACAGGTAAGGCATTTAATCTGTCTTGTTTGAGTCAGATGAGTAGGCTATTAATCTCTGTGTATCCAGTGCAGCTAGGCTAGCTCAGCACAAAGACTGGACGCATGGGGAAGAACTGTTAGCTTAGCTCTAGGCAGACACCCTCTCTTCTTTTAAGAGTAGACTTAAAACTTTCCTCTTTGATAAAGCTTATAGTTAGGGCTGGCTCAGGCTTGGACTAGCCCATAGTTATGCTGCTATAGGTTTAGACTGCCGGGGGGATCTGACACACCAAGCTTCTCTCTCTCTCTCTCTCTCTCTCTCTCTCTGACTCTCTGACTCTCTCTCTCTCTCTCTCCCTTCCTCTCTCTCTGACTCTCTGTCTCTCTCTATCTCTATCTGTCATATTAATGCAGCTCATTAACTCTGTATTTTCTGGTCCCATTAACATTACTAACCACATATCTTCCCGGGAGTTCTTGTGCTCCCTTGTCTTGAAGGTTCCTGAGGATCGTTGCTGCAGACCACCTGCTGCTGTGGACCTGCTCGACTGCAACACCTACTAACATCAGCCTTCCCCATAGTATCATTATTGTTGCTGCTAATGCTAATAGTAGACCTGTTGACTTCAACTGTTACAATTACGATTACCTCAGCCTTTATCATTACTCTGCTTCTCTCGCTAATTTATTTATTTATTTATTTATTTAGCCAATCTTCACCCTAGTCTACCACTATTATTGGCATTGTAACCATAAGTATGTGTCTGTTGTTGTTCATGTAACAAGGACATATGTTGTTGTGGTAACAAGAACATATGTTGTTGTTGCTCTCTTTGCCTGTCTCTATCCTGCATCTCCTTCTATCCCATTTTCGGCCCATCCAGTCGAGGCAGATGGCTGTTCAACATGAGTCTGGTTCTGCTCGAGGTTTCTGCCTGTTAAAAGGAAGTTTTTCTGCCAATGTGCCGAATTGCTAAGTGCTACTCATGGTGGATTGATGTTGGGCCTCTCTTTAAATAACTTAACAAAGAGTCGGTCTAGACCTGCTCTTTCTGTAAAGTGTCTCGAAATAACCCTGGTTATGATTTGGCGCTATACAAATAAAATTTGATTGATTGATTGATTGATTGAGCTCTGACAACACTTCAAAAGCCGGTAGGTTTGCAGGGAATTGTCTGATTTTAGGCCAATAGCAGCAGGAAAAAATGTGTAGCCTTACTAAAGCTAAACTAGTACAGATATCAAAATTAGGGACAAACTATGCTAACATTACCAAGCTAGCACAAACGTTATGTAAGACCCACATGTGACAGAGCTAATTTTACAGATTTTACAACCTCAAACATCAGACTGTGGTTGCTAATAAGCTAACAAGTCTTAGCCAGAGAGCAAATGTTACCTAGCTAACATGTTTTCTTGCTAGTAAACTGAACTTTTGGGGTAATCATGGAAAGAAACAGCAAGGGAAAACTGCCAGACTATAGCCGGGTAAAAGTAGCTAGTAGCTAGCAAGCTAATGATGATCTTTGGGAACCTTTCGCAAACAAAGTAATTTTTGACAGTTCAAAGGTGTTTAAAAAACAAACACACTACATTATAGTTTATGAGCTGTCATTATTACAAAGGCTAACAAAGTAGGCAACGACATGTTAGCTTGCTGGTTACAAGTACCTGATGGTCGTAGTTAAAGAACACTTGTGGAGTAGGTTGCGGATGAGTTGAACCTAACTTAGGATAGACTTGACGCAGAGGGAACTGCTTGCCGAGCTCAATCAAAAAGAAGAACATGAAGCAAAAGCAACTAAATTTACAAGTAACCTAATAAACTAGACAGCAATCCATCCTGTAGTGTGACAGTACAGGTGGAGTGAGTGGGTGAAAGCACAGTCTCAGTTATGTATTTGTAAATATGGTCATTTTGGATAGCTTGTGCAAATTGTTATCGCCCTGACTGTAGAAAATCAATGATGATGTAAGAAAAAGCTCATATCTGGAGAAGAGGAAATATTTGAATTTCTGTTGAACTGCAGCTGAGAGAGCGGCAGGAGCGACTGCAGAGGTTCTTTAACTGAGCTAAACAACTGTTCACAGCCTCTGAAAATCACCAGCAGAGCCTGT
Source organism: Semicossyphus pulcher (assembly GCF_022749685.1). Taxonomy (NCBI): domain Eukaryota; kingdom Metazoa; phylum Chordata; class Actinopteri; order Labriformes; family Labridae; genus Semicossyphus; species Semicossyphus pulcher. The sequence goes on from NW_027211759.1 coordinate 3,730,250, forward strand.
AAATCCCCGCAGAGCAGACCGAGTCCCTCCAGCTGTTGTCATCGTCTCCAGATGGCAGAAACAAAAAGAGAAAGAGAAAGGAGGAGACAGCCGGTGATGAAATGCGATGCAACTCTGGGCTGTTCCCATCTGGGCTCTGACTTTGTGAACCTGGCAGTCCAGACGAGGAGATGTGGAGGATTCAGAGGGAAGCTGCAGGTATCTCCGTGTTTGTCTCCTTCATAAACTGCGCGTTTAAGCCTCTGCATACCGACAGCGGACATCTTTGTTCAAATATAAGAACAGTGTTAAAATATCTCTCATTAATTTGTAATTTAATCTCAAAATAAACCTCAGCCATCCATCTGGTCTTTGTGATTATTGTCAAGAACAAGACAACCAGCTAGAACAGAGAGCCCTTAAATAATTGAAAAGCTGGAATAAAGAATTTACAGGAATATGTTGGAAGCAGTATGGAGGCCATTTTCCAAGAGGAAAATATTCTTATTTTACTTTATGATATATAGAGTTGGATGTCTTGAATTTTGGACTCTCTAGCAATCAGCAGTAGCGAGACTATCCGGCGGAAAGAGCTGTCCTCCATTAAGGAAGACACCATCGTGTTTTTTTAACAGGTGCACATAATGGACGACAGAGCCACAAAGTTTGCATCAGGAGAAGGTCGGGATGACAGCTGGATCAAGAAACCATCAGACTTTGAAACGAGACATCTGTTTCCTGTGTCGGACCTACAGTCAGCACTCAACCATAAAATGATCATAGTCACCATGACAACAAAGTTCCCCGTCACTTCAATGATGTTAGAAGATGTTTGTTATGAAGGTCACGGTGTCATTTGGCAATTACAGAGTCATACATTCCTGCTGTGACTCGGCCTGGAGACATGACTGTTTGTGTCAATCAGTCGCGGCTTGCCATCTTTCTGGTAGTTGCTACAGGCCAACTTTTATGAACAAGAACATTTAGAACATGTCATATTCCCTCAAGGAAACATCAAAAAGACCGGACAAACCTTTCTTCTGCATCACAGCTCCACCTAGGTCACAAGGAATTAAAGGCGCAGGAATGGTAAGACGCACCATGCAGGATAAAGCAATTGATTGTTGCACCATTCGCCCATTCTTGTCCCGACCTGACGCCCTAAATCTTTCAGGTTGGGTTTTCATTTAGCGGACACGACACAAACTAAATCAAAACATTTTGGTACCCGTCTGAACCATCACTTCTTCAGATCAAAACATGTCAGCTCTTCTCAACAGTGATTTATAACAATTCGGAAAGTCCGCTCATAAAACACGTCCTTGGACAAATATCAGATGTTAATGACTTGGAGGATGATGAGTGTCTTACCGTCTACGCAGGCCGGTCTGGCTCGTGTCGTCCCGGCGATCTGTCCCTTCCTGCAGGCGCAGCGGGCCGTCTGTCGGGCGATGGTCCTCCTTGGCTGGCTGCTGTCCCGGTCCAGAGTGACGATCTCACAGGTCCCCGCCGCCAGCTGACCTGAGGAGAGAGCAGAAATTTTACATTAGTTTCACCTGTTGTCAAGTTTTACAGTCATTTTGTAAATCACTGTACTTTTTGTTTTAGATCTTTTTAGATTTTTTTCTGTTAAGCAACGTTCCAATGGTTCCAACTGAAGAGGCACAAATAGAGCAGAGCTTTTAATCGGGCTGGTTCACCAAGCGATGCAGAATGAGCGTCCTGACGCTTTAACTCCAACTGACTACTGGTGCTAACGAGCTATCAGCTGTTAGCTAGAGAGCAGTACAACTCGTCCAACAACGTTTAAGTCTCTTTGGATGAAGGACAATATTTCAGGGCTTCTCTTGCCAGCAGAGGTCCATGGATAACTGATGGCCAGATATCCAGGCCAAGACTTCCTCTTCTGTCTGCTGGTAGATGTGTAGATATCTGTTTATAGACTCTGATTTAAAGCTTAATTGTTGTCAGATAATGGCAAAGTGTTTCACCTCTTTTGCTCTCAAAATTGACCTGATGTTCCTGAATGTAAGGCAACTCAAACATCCATCTGTCATCTATACCGCTTATCCTGTTGTCATTGGGCATGTCTTACACCTGGACTGATCGGCAGCCAATCACAGGGCTGACACACAGAGACAGACAACCTGTCACGCTCACCTTCACACCTATGTGCAACTTTAAAGTCACCAACGAACCTAACGAGCATGTCTTTGGACTGTGGGAGGAAGCCGGAGTACCCGAAGGGAACCCATGCATGCACGGGGAGAACATGCAGACTCCACACAGAAAGGCCCGCTACGTCTGAACCGGGATTCGAACCAGGAACCTGTGAGGCGACAGGTCACTATTACTGAAACAGAAACCAGAATGCTTCTAAATACCTACAGAGTCTGCGCGTGTATCTGTTTACAGAGATTAGCCGGAGAGTCGTGAGCCTGCTGGTTCCAAACAATTGGAGGGAGGATAAAGGAAGCGCTAACTTTTCTGTGAAATAGGTCGCAGATGTGTTCAGCCAAGCTTGGCATGACGACTGAAAGCAGGGGATTTTGTGTCTCCATCAAATGTGTGTCTGAATAACATATTGTGACCTAATAATGTGGAAACCGATCCACCCGATCGTCTGACAATAGAGCCAGGAAGGAGCTCAAACTGGTTCAAAGAACTGGATAAAGTTGTCCCACTGATTCGGTGAAAATACGGTCCCTGTAACGAGTTGTTGGTTCTGATCATTCTGGATCATTTCTCCTAATTTCAACCATCCCGACTAAAAGAAATCTGATATCTGATAGAAGGAGAAAATGATGAAGATCTATTAAACAGAGAAAGCATCAGGAGAGACGGCAGAGGCTCTTTAACCTCCGCTCAACAACCCTGCACAGAGTCTGAAAACATGCCTGACCTCCCTGTTCTGCAGTTTGCAGGAGCCTCAGTTTAGAGAGTCAAAAATAGATGCGGAGCTTTTGAGTTTGTGCTTGTTAAAAGTGCAGGTCAAACCGGCTGCTTCTCGGAGTGATGCAAAAGCAGCCGCTTAGTGTGAAACCGCTGAGAGGTCAAAACCTACACGGCGCTGTTGTGCAACACCCAAACAGCGGAACAGACGAGCGGATGTTTCGCTAACAGTTCTCGGTCTATTTCTATACAAGGTTACCTCCCAGTGTCACCTGCATGTGGTACCTGTGTTTAAGAGCGCTAATAGTGAACTTCTCTCCTCTGTAGCTGGATTATACATCCAGAAGTAAAAATAGCCCCAGCACTCATTATTAATAGCAGCGGTGCATGCAAAGGTCTGTGGATCAGATGTTCAGATAGGAGTTCACCTGTATCACACAGGGAGTCATTAATAATGAGGAGCTCTGCGACTATATAAGATCCCACCTGTAGGAGAGAGCCTCTGGTCGCCCTCTTGTGTTACTGAGTCATGCTTCTGCTGGATTCATTTTTAAATACCGGACTGTTTTCTCAGCAACAAGCGTGTAGAAAAGGCTGCAAAGTGACAAGTGTGTTGATAATTATCATTAAGTGCCTTTAATTATGTGGGGTCTTTTGTTTTGATGCACTGTTGGTTATTGGTGTATATCGTTAAGATCACACGATTGGGAGCGTACCCACAGGCTCGCTGTATTCAGTGATGTGTGCGTAAATGCATAAGAAGACCACACACGCACACGCGCACACACACACACACACACACACACACACACACACACACACACACACACACACACATACACACGTTATCTTGTATTGCAACTGGATTACCTGTAAGCCTGTCACTACTACGGAGGAAATAAAGCAACATCAACCATCGCTCGCCTCTTCAATACACACTCTTGAGCTTTGGCCTTAAGTGGTGTTCTGGCCGACACACTGACTTGAATCTAGTGATAAACCCCAACTAGCACCCGGATCAAGCGGTTTCCTATTATCTCCACGACGAAGCGAGTAAAAATATTGCTTTTATATTAATGAGGAAGCATCTTTTTTATCACAACAGAGAAAGTGCAGATGTTTAGAGGGACACGGTTTATTCTCACAGCTGACAGATGGAGGTAAAGTATATTTCTTCTGTTTCATTCTGACTCAATAATTTCGGCCATGTCCACACGTACACGAGTATTATTGAAAACAGAGTTTTTGCCTCCTTCGTTTCCAAAAAAAAATCCCGTCCACACAAGCACGGTTATAAAAAATCCCCGTCCAAACGAAACAAACGAACACAACAGAAACGCTGTAATGAGAACGCCACACCAACAGGCGGCGATATAACTCGGTCATGCAAAGAAGAGGAAGCTGCGTTCTGAAAAATACTCCTGTACGTGTGGACATGGCCTAACGCCGGGGACACACCGGACGTGGAAGCGCCGCGAATAGCTGCGAAGCGGAGCCAGTTTCCTTCCGGCGCCCATGTTAACCGATTGTGTCGTTCACCCCAGACCTCCGCTGCCCTGCCACGATCGTTTCGGCGCCTGGTCTATTTTTTGTGCGAGCCGCGAGCGATCGTGTCAATCCTGGCAGGAAGTCACTCGTGAAACAACGAGAGAATCCGGTCAATTTTCAAAATTAAAACAATTTTCAAAATAAAACACCGCGATTGACAAATGCGATGTTACATTTGTGTGCTTTTATATATTTGTCAGTATCTAACAGAGCGCGAGAGAGATGAAGATACACGCACGCACACAGGAGCAGAGGCGCTTGTTGACCGGCGCGGAGAAATGCGCGTCTGGTGTGAACAGTAGTGCTCCGGCTCGCGCACGATTTTTGTTGTGCAGCGCTTCCTCGTCCGGTGTGTCCCCGGCGTAAGATTCACTTCAGTTATTTTCCGTGGTTCATACTGAGTTTGGGTGAATAAGACTCCGGCTGGCACCTCAAAGTCAACAATGCAGACCTTTGCATTTTGTTTGATTCAGCTGCATCAGTGTACACAGAGACTCAGAAGGACCAATCAGAGTTCATTATGAAGGGACTGGTGGAAGCAGATGTACTTTATTAATACCTGAGGGGGAAAAAAACAATGTTTTCACTGTGTAATTACAACATGCTACACACACCCACATGCACAAACAGGGCCCTGTGGACATGTATTATTGCAGAGGTGTCAGAGCGCGGGGGCTGCACATGGACATGTGCCCGAGCAGTTGGGGATACTGTGCCTTGCTCCAGGGCAGAATCAGAGTTCTCTTCTTCTTCTTCTTGAAAACAATCAAACTCTCACTTATTAAAAGCAGTAAAACATTCATTAAAGCAGCTTCATGTTAGAAATCAGTCTCATTCGCTCCCAGGCGTCAGGAGTGCGTCATTCATAAGGTTTTAAAGGGAATCAAATAATCTGTAAAGGTCTCCTTATCTCCCCAAAACAAATTAAATCTGGTTTGAACACTGAATAAAAATCTGCATCTCTCCGGTGGTCTTTAGCAGGGCGTCGGGGGTTTCTGGCTCAGCTGCGCGAACTTGAGCTCAACTTTGTGGTTAAACATTATCGTTAAAAGCTACAGTAACATGACATAAGAATTATTAAGCTGTAAGGTTTTAAAGAGGGGGTAATATGCTGTTTCACATTTTAAAACACATATATAATGTTACAATGTTGGATGTTCAGACTGAACGTGGGTGAAGTTTCAGATCTGTAGGTCAAAGTATGTTGGAGTAATCCCCAGGCATCTCGGCTCAGTCTGCAGGCTGCTGTGAACGCCGGGTTTCTCTACATGCTCAGTGCTGCTGCACACGGGACAAGAGGAGAGAGAGCAACTCGTAGCTGTGGGCAGAGGAGCCGTGAACTGCGATTACTCTGAGCAGCAAACATGGGAATGAATTACAATGTAATATATTTCACTGGTCTGTCACTTTTTAGAAAGAAAGGGTCTGAAAAGTCGCTGAATCTAGCGAGAAAGTCGTTAAGTTGGCAACACTGGAGGAGGGGACGCACTGAGCTGCCGGACACACCCACCCCCTCTCGGCCCCCTCTCGGCCCCCTCTCAGCCCCCTCTCAGCCCCCTCTCAGCCGCTTGCCCACTTTGAGCATTTTTCCAAATCATGCAGTGGGTGGAGTTATGGTCAGCCCTGTGGGTGAAGGACCTCTTTAAACTGCCGATAACAGGCACATTACACTCCTCTGAAACGTCCTCGAAGACCTTTAATACTTCCTCAGTGACCTCTAAAACAACTTCAGGGACATCTTTAATCTTCTCAAGGAACTTTAAAACCCCCACCAGGACGTCTCGAGGACCCTTGGATGCTTTCAGGAGCTCCGTTGTCCCCGAGGCCGACCTAAAACCTCCAAGCAAACAACAGAATCTGACAGATGTTGATGTTTCACTGGATAAGTGAAAACTTCTGTTGCTCCCCCTCTTAAGAAAAGACCGGACCTACAAGAACCAGGAGCTCAGAGTTATGGAGAAAGATGGAGGTCGGTGTTCAGCAGCAACTCATTTAAGACGAGTCTTAACGAGTAGCACAAACTACTCAGAGAACTCAGCAGCCGCTCTGAGACATTTATAAACAATATATATTGTTTGTTTAAAAGCTGTGAAAGACCAAAAGCAAATACATAAAACTATAAAACTATCTTTCTGTTTTTAGTGAAGACACATATATCTGTGAGTTTATGTTGTTATTTTACCTTTTTCTGCACGCTGCCCTCCTTCAACTGTTTAATAAAAATCTATTCTGTCACGTCTGCAGCTGTTTGAAGTCCAGACAGTCGGGGTGAGGAGCTTCAGCTGTCAGCGGGAAACACGACGCAGCAGCAGCAGCGCTCAGGAGCGGAGAGGTTTTGATGTGGCGAGCAGCGTTCGCTGTCAGCAGCGTCTTTGTGAAACACGAATGAAGGCACGGCGCTGTTGTTTCTATCGGCTCAGAGACGCCGCTGCTGTCCGTCACGCGAGTTATCGTTCAGGAGGATTAATGTCTGTCTCCACACAACACACAGGCGGCTCCACTTCTGCAGGAAATGACATCATCACAACAATGAATAAAAGCATCGTATAAAACACGTCTTTATGGACACAAATACTTCCAATGGACGTGGACTTAAGTCAGACTCAGATTGAAGTTTGGTCTTCAAACACTAACAGTGCTCAGATCTGCGTGTTGAGACTCTGCAGTTTTAATGAAGCTCATAATTACATCTGACAGGCTGCATTAGCCCGACTGCTGCTTTCTGTCTGATGTGTTCTCCCCATCCTGTTAGCCTCCAGGCTACATGGAAGCTAATAAACTCTCTGTCTGAGAGCCGCTGTGATGAGAGTTATCACCTCCTCCTCCTCCTCTCTGTCTGAACCCAGACTCAGACCTCTGTGAGCTCTGTAGGAGCAGCAGTCTATGTAGCTTCATGTTAAAGGGGTCAAAGGTCACAGTCTGACAGCTAATGATATGACACACAGAGGAGAGGACGCTTTAACCTTCATTCCTCTGTGTGTGGTCGTATCTGATGCAAAGGTCAAAGGTCAGAGGAGGGAAGCTCTCACATGAAACCACAGAGGAGTGAGGGAGACTCTGAGGAGGAAAAATCTACATTAAACTCGGAGACTCAGACGAGGCCGGACCTCCTTTTGCATCAAGGAGAACCGTTTTTGTTATCTGCCAAATGTTCACTGAAAATGTCTGTTGATCACACTGTATGTCTGGATAACCCAAAGCTAAAGGTCGCGGCTCAGGGACGGTGATGTTCTCTGTTAAAAATCTAAATAAGACATGCACTCTGCCCCTGACATTTTCCAGAGTTGCCCTTTCACGCATGTCCCTCACAACGGGAGATTTTCCCCGTCGAAGGGAGGGCAGGTCTCATGAGGCAGGAAGTACACGCAGTCCGGCGAACGATGTCAGCGTCAGCCTGAAGCCTGAACCTCTTGAATCTTTGCTTTCGTCTTGTTAACGATCCTTCTTCTTCAACCTCGGATGTTTCTCATCATCCTGTTGTGCGTCGCTCTTCTGGTTTCACACCGGTCACATGATATAAATGTCATCGCTTCGCCCACTTGTCGCGGTGAATGTTCCTGCTGCGTTCACACACCGGCTCACCCCGACTTCTTGCAGACATTTAACCAGGAGGCTGCAGGAAAAGTCTGCAGAACGTCGGCTGTTTGCGTTCACATGTGCAGCCCACCCGGACAATGTTAACAAATATTTAGGGTCTCTTATGCATGGGGACACATCTCGCTGTTTCTCCTGTCAATAATAAACCTGTTACACTTAGCGCCCCCTACAGGTTGTTTTGACTGGATTTGCATGTGTTTTCTGGATTTGCAGCGTGTTTGATGTTAATGTATTTGTTTCGTCCCTTTGCAGCACGTTTCTGTAATCGTATTTGTTTTGGACTTTTGCATGTGTTTCTGAATTTGCAGGCTGTTTCTTCTGATGGAAACCGATCGGGCCGTTGCAGCGCGATTGCACTCGTGAGTTTTCAGGAAGAGTTGAAACTTAAATCAATCTATCAGCAGGAGCTTCAGCTGAACAGCTGCGGTGCATTTTTTAAACATCACAGGTCGACTTTTCTGTTCCAGTGATCTTGAACCCTCGGAGCGTTTGGGATCGAGAAGCCCCGGAGCTTTCTGCGGTAATTGGGAGTCAGTCTGTTTGTAGATGACGTCAGAGACGCTGCTCGCTAACAGACATCCCATGATAACCGGAGAGAGCGGCAGTGGCAGGTTTCTGTTTCCTCGTTAGGCGCAGCTCATCATCGGCCCTCTTTAGCTCTCCATCTGTTGTGGCTCACAATGATGAGAAAGTTATTGTTTCTCATCTCTGACAGACTGAGCAGATGATGCTGCGAGAGGACAACAGAGCGCTCGCTGTAAACACGATTAAAGGGAACTTTTTGTAATTGTTGGACGTCTTTAATGATTTAAAAAGCTGCGTCCAGTTTAGTTTTAGAGGAGATTTATCTGTACTTTAAATCTGTTTAATTGCTTCAAACCCTTTTTATAATACGAGCACGAAACAGGTTTTCAGACCGACTCTGCAGCTTCCTTCTTTCTGCTCGGAGCTTTTAGCTGAAGGTCGTCTTATTCTCCCCTGATGAAAAAACAAACACAATCCCTCCTCTGTCGTGACAGGAGTGGATGCTGTGACCCTGTAACATCCTAAAAAAGGAGCTGCTCTGACTCCAGATTAGCAGCTCATCAGGTGGAGTACGCACACAGTAAACACCTCCTACAAAGAAAATAACCATACGGACATATGTAAAGATCGTTAGGTCAGAACAGGTGGCATGAGTCTGGCATAATTTTGACGCCCACGATGGAGTCTTTTTTTCCGCCCTGTTTCCAGCTTGCACCACAAAACGACATCTATAGTAGTCATGCTAACTCCATCTACTCAGCCATGACTTACTCTGCATTTTCCCTTCTTTGTTTTCTGGTGCAAAATGCAGACAAACAAGAATATCTCCTACATCTTCATGTTTTTTCTTCAGCCTCCATTTGTTGATCCCTTGATTTCAAACATAGTCCCCAAATGAAGACTGTGAGAAGCAGCTGAAATGTTATCAAGGCTCCTCAGATTGAGAATAGACTCTTTACGGCTCTGTTGCTTGTTTAGTTCTTTAACTCCCACATGAATCAACCTTTAAGGTCAGCTGTTTTTTACCCACGCATCATCGGAAAAAATCAGACACATCCTGTCTGAAAACGAAGCAGAGAAACTTGTTACTTCTTAGCTGGATTACTGCAACTCTGTTCTATCAGGCGCATTCAGCAAGCTGTCAGTGCCAGTCCAAAATGCTGCTTCAAGTGTCCTGACAGCAAAAGAGATCACATCTCTCCCGTCTTAGCTTCTCTGCTTCCTGTGAAATCTAGAGTAGGTGTTACTGGTCAGGCACCATCACATCTTAAAGAGCTCATAGTGCCATATTACACCTGTAGAACACTGTGCTCCCGGGATGCAGGCCTGCTTGTGGTACCTAAAGTCTCAAAGACGACCTGTCTCCACTTTTTTTTCAACGGCAGAGCCCACAATCTCAATTTCAGAGCGCTTCTCACCGGCGCTCCCTGTTGCTAGGTTGCGAAAGTTGTCTGGCAGCATTTCTGCTCCCCTCTGTAGTGACCGTTAAGTCTGTTTTAAATCACTATGCTGAATATTTGCTTTTATTCAAGGAAATTATACAAAGAAAACAATGAAAGGAGTCGTGTCCTGGCGTCAGCAGCAGATCTACACCTGGAAATGTATCCTCGAAAAAACGAAAGGATTAGCTTCTCCTCCGCCGTCGTTGTTGTTGACAAAGTTGATATCAGAAGTCCTGCCGCTTCTTGATTTTGATGAGCCGGACAAGCGCGGCGGTGTTCCAAAAGTTAAACTATTTCCAACTGATAGCGCTAAGAGCACAGCGACACAGAACAGCTGATGCCGAGGGCGTTTTAGCGCGGAGGACACTGAGCGCTGAACTGCATTGCTTTTGAAGACAAAATAGGTGCTGCCATCGCCGTTAGTGGACGCAGGCCCTCAGTTATCAGCCCCTCTTCTACTAGTTCAGGTCCGCGAGGCATTGACCCTCGAGTTGGCTTAAAACCTTCCTTTTTGGTAGCGCTTCGGACGGGCTCAGGCTTGGACCAGCTCATAGTTATGCTGCAGGCTTAGACTGCCCCTGCCTCTCCTCTCTCTGTCTGCATGTCCCATTAATGAAACGTTGCATCTTCTCGTGTGCTTTCTTGTTTCACAGGAAAATAACTCTTCCCTCCATCGTAATGTTCGTCTACTCTCTAAAAACGCCCACCTGCAGGACATTCTTTATTATGGTCGTAAAGAAAATCCACCATACAGATAATGTCTAATTTACTTTTTATATCTTGTACATAAACGTGCTGCGATGACTTCCTGCCTGCAGGGATCCATTTCCTCCCTCTGATCTCTGCAGTTAAACTTTTACACGTTTATTTGACTTTGTGATTCGGCAGCAGAAGCCTTTCACAGCGTCTGCCTCACGTTACTGCAGAATAATGAAATTACAGCACGATGTTTGGACTTCAGCTCCTTCAATCACAGCTGACATGTAATCTATTCATGAACAAGAGGAACCGAGGTAAACTGACATCTGCTTGATATGAGCGTTTATTACCCGTCTTTTTTTTAATTCCCGGCAAATTGAAAATAAGAACAACAATCACAGGAAAGCCGGAGTCGCCGTGTTTGTCCTGAGAGTGAGAGCAGAGGAATAGTGATGAGGCTGAAATTGGTTTGGACGTGACGCCGAGGCTGTTTGCTGATCCTCCTGATGACGGCTAATGAGTCTCTGCAGCCGGAGACGATTCCAGAATCCAACATGAGGCCGGACACGAAGTCTGTGAAGCTGTTTGGAAACAAAAGCAGCAGAGGACTTTAACACGAGTCAAGGTTGTGACTGTTGGGTGTGTTTAACAGGATTACCGAGAGCAGCTTTCAGACAGCAAGTAGCACCGAAACAGAGAGATCAAAGATAGACTTCCTCTCGTCCTCGGGCCCGCGACCTGGAAATCAATAAAGGTCGGCCATCATCCAGATTCTTAGACGAGCTGGTTACTGTTGGAAGGCCCGCTCCCGAACACGTGGGGTACATTTCACTTCCATGTCTCAACGACCTACACAAAAAAGTTATTCAAGCAGGGAGCAATTTGAGGTGGTTTTCATCCCCTACCCTGCTCTGAACCCGAGCCGCCATTTTGAGCTGCTACTTCCTCCTGCCACCTTCCAAGTTGAGCCTGCGCTTCCCACTTCCAGTTTCCAACTTCCAAGTTGAGCCTGCCCTTCCCACTTCCAGTTTCCAACTTCCAAGAAGCTCTGGTGGAGGATAAAATCTGAAGACATGGATTTTGTTGTTGGTGATGGTCGTAGGAGGAGAACAGCGGGATGCAAAGCCTGCAGCGAGATTAAACTTCAACAGATCCACCACGACTTCATCTGTCACTACAAAACCGAAGCACTGAGGAGGCTCGTGAATAACTGACTTGACGTAAAGAGACTTGACTCTTTGCACTAACTTGAGACCTGTGTGACTTTCTCTCCTCTCTGATGATCTTTAAACCGGAGCAGCCGTTATCAGGCGTGCAAACTGTTGCTTACACATCATGTGACAGTCGGGACGTTCATGTGCTTCATGAGTCACCGTCGTCCCTTCAACATGATGCTCGAGTGAGCGACGCGATGACCTGATTAGGGAGTAAAACTTAATCTCATCATCTCTCTCTCACGTCTCCGTCGGGGAGGAACGAAGGCGAGAGGAAGGGATGAGAGTGAGGAGCTGAATGAGAGCATCGTGTGTAAAAACGATCGTACAATACAGAATATTTAAGAGTGCAGAGACGGAATCATGTATTCATCATAAGGACCCCTCATGATGGAGATGTGTGAGAACGAGCCGACTAAACTCTGCTTCAGTCTTAACTTCAGTCTTAACTCTGTAAGGAGGTTAATGAGAGACAAACATTATTATCAAGAGGAGATTGAGACAAAAGCTCTAAAACAAGAGTCATCAAACAGACACGCGTGTAAAACTGCTCATGGGTCTCAGACACAGAAAATACAAGTCTGTTTTCTCCGTGGATCTGAAGCAGAAGCAGGTTGGCGGCTTCTTTCATGCAGATGTGTCAGATAATCAGTTCTGCTGCAGAAAGATGAAAATCATAAAATCCAGCAGCTGCTCATTGAAATTCAACAGTCGGAGCTCAAACGCAGTCAGCTGTGCAGGTTCAGGCCTCCTGAGAAGCTGCACGGGCTCTTATTTTGAAGGGGTCTGTCAGTGTCAGCGCTGATTTGAAATGTCTGTCCTGGACTTTTTAAGGTTTTTAAATAGAGGAGAGGTGGAGCGTTTTTTTCAGATTTCTTTATTTAAATAGAAATTATGCAAGAATTTGTACCTTTTTGTGATTTCCCTGCAGTTCTAAAGGCTAGTCAAACATTTACTCTTGTTCGGCTTACGCTCTGTTACTTTTCTTTTCTTCCTCCCCGTCAACCTCCTCTTTTGTCTCTTCACCTCAGCTGTGACGTCCGTGCTGAGAATACAGAGCAAAAAGCGGTAAAGGTGGACGTTTTGCTACCAGAGTTTACTGCCTGAGAGCCGAGTTGGAAAGTGTAACCCCTCGATCCCACAGGATCCGTCTGCGCCACGTTTCTGATCCGTCAACGGCGCGAGCCCTCGCCCACAGGAAGCGTGTCTGGTCCGCAGCGCAGCGGAGCGCTGGCCCAAGCGGCTGGATTTGCGAGATCACAAGGCCGCAGGAGAACTACATTAACACGCGAGAACTGAGAAATCACGCGATAACATCAATGCTAACAGAGCAAAACACAAACTACAGTTCAGTTTGCACCTCCGAGGTTGATCATCTGCTTATTTGGAAACCATTCTGTGATTTTTGTGCTTCTACCACGGCTGAGTACACTACTTAATTAAAAGTGTTCTTTTTTCGAGATTTCAGTGTGTTGATCTTAAAATAAACGGGAAAAAACGGGAGTCTGTACCGGTCTGAACATGGACTTCAATGGGCGTGATCGACTCCGCAGGTCGCGGCGCACACGGAGCGTGGCGGAGACAGATCCTGTGGAATCGAGGGGTTACACAGATCTTTGAAGAGGTCACACCTGTGAAACCAAAGTTACATATTGCAGGAACAGACATTAAGGAATGAAAGAGGAACCATTCTTTGTGACCTAAATATGACAGCATCAGAGTAACGGATACTTTAAGAGGATTTACAGAAAAGTCTGTTAATAAAAGTCTTTTTAGAGATCAAAAAGATGAAACTGATTTTTTCCAGGCCCTGCTGTACACGTGACCTTACAGAGAAACACAGAGCTCTTTTGTCCTGAGAACAAACGAAGGTCCCTGCTGGAGGAAAAGTTTAAAGGTCAGCACTAATGCGTTTCCATTAAACAATCTCCTTGAGTGTTTAGCACCGTTTAAGAAATAATCACCGTCCTAACAGGCCTGAAAACACGTAACAAGATGACCGTTCACGTACACGGGGAGTGTGTGATGCAGTGGAAAGGGGACCAACAAGAGGCGCAGGTTTAGCTCAGCGGTCAGAAAGAGCACTCGACGCAGCGGCTCGGGCTCGTCATCCCCCCTCTCCTCACACATTTCCAACACTAGCCACTTTCCTGTCAAATAAAGGCAAAGGCCAACATCCAACAATTAAGGCTTTGCTCAGGTTCTCTCCCTACAAGCAAAGCAGATTACACCGCTGGACATCAGAATCATTCTCCTCTCGCCATTCGTCCTCCACTCTGCTAATCCAGAACTGATCGGCTGCAGGAGCCGTATTGGTCAGCAGAGCTGTCAATCATCATTTTGACAGAATCAAATAACTAATTAAAAGTAAACTTGTCAGAAAAAATGAACACTTGGACGTAAATCAGCATGATAAGAACTAACTATAATGACATGTTTGAGAAAAATGTATTTGACGTGTATTTTGATTTTATAGTTTGACTCATGTCCCATCTGTTAACATGGAGGAGGCGGGCTTTATGAGCTATACTGCAGCCAGTCAGCAGGCGGCGATAGAGAGGGTTTGGCTTCACTTTTAGGGAGCTGACATGTCGGCCATCTTTTTATACAGTCTATAGCCTAGACACTAAAACACAGAATACTTTTCATACTTCATCAGGGCCGGCTGCTTTCCGAACAGCTCTGTTTAAAGGGCTCTAAATACCTGAGTATAGGTGTATGGGTAATGCTTCTAAAGCTTATGAGTTTCACCAAAACATTTATTGTTCATTATATTTCTTATTTCGCTTCCGTTATCCTTCTGTCTGTGCATTTTGGAGTCTGTGTGTGTGTGTGTGTGTGTGTGTGTGGGCGTGGTGACGCAACTACGTGCACGGGCCAAAGACTTCAACATGGCCGGAGGTAGGTTTCCGTTAAGTCACACTTCGCTGATAAATGTTCACATAGTTGTTATTTGGATGCAACCAAACTGCAGTGTTCTGTTCTATGTAATATCCGACTCCGACAGAGTTCGCTAATTTAAGTTTTTAATGAGTTTGGTCTTGAAGATAAAAAGCTAACACTAGTTAGCTTCCTGGCTAGCTCCGTCATCCCTCGATAATGGTGCTTGTTGCTCTTTTATAAAGGGAGATGATGGTTGCAGACCCACAACACACACAGCTCACCGATGTCTGTGTTTCTCTCTGTTGCCACAGCGGCTGAAAGTAAAGAACCAGAGCCCACGTATTGTTTCCTTCATTCACTGCCAGAACACAACGCAGACGTACCACACACACAGGTTAAATAAGCTTTGACACAGCGTGTGTTCCCTCCAATACAAAATTTGGTTCCAGTTTTTTTTACATAAAGTTCCTGACCTCAGAGTTTCCTGTACTTCCTGACTTGGTCACTGCAGAGGCTTTTATTTTGACGCTCTGATTGTTCGGTCACGCAGTCTTTTATTGTCTCGCCTGTGTCTCAGCGATCAGAGGGGGTTTGGACATTTTTTTGTTGTGCACCGAGGAGTCGTGCTCTGTGCTGAATCACTCGCTGATGTTCCTCCTCCAGAAGAATTTATTCAAATCCAATTACACCCTCCGCAGCTTTTTGCTCCGTTAATTTCTGTTTGTTTGTTTTTCTCTCCGCTGCTGATTTGCTCTTTCTTTCTTTTCGCTGTGTGTTCATAATTCCCATGAATATATGTTCGACTTAATGGAGCGTTGAGAATTAATTTGGACTCTGAAGGCTCCTTAGGTAAGCTTTCTGCACCGCGGGCACGACAGTGAATCTGCTGCATAATAGGCTTGTTTCCAGGATCTAAATGAGCTTTATGAGCGGGAGGAGAGAAGAAAAGAGAAACTCAGTAAACAGACAGCGTGAGGGAATTAAACTCAGGGAGCAGTTTGTGCTCATTAAAGCTTTTCACACTGAGATGATCAATGAAGAAAAGACGACAAGAGAGGCACCACCTCCTCAAACTGTTCTTTATGCTCTTTAAAAGCTTCACTTGATTTCCTGTCGGAGTTTTAACGACTGTTTCCCCGAACACGTCCCCGCACGTCTCACCGTGTGCAACATTTACAAGATGAACCGTTAATCCGGTGTAATTAAGAGCGCAAAAGTTCACGACAGATCTGATACTTCACCTGTTTGATGCAACATGAAGAGACAGACCTAATCTCCCGTCAGAGTAAGAGTCTGAGCAGCATCACAGGAAACTGTAACCTGCACAGCGGAGCGTTGGAGCTCTGTTGCATGTCAGTGAGCAGCGGCTGGATTTCTGTGATCTTCCATCTTTCTGCAGCAGCTAGTACATTATTATGTTCCGAGTATAAGTTTATTTATTTATTTAAAGCCAAACCGTGATCTTCTTCCTGAACCTGGTCAACATTTTTGCTGCCTGAACTTTATTAAGTGTTTTTTGTGCTTAAACAGACACAAACTGTGACCGTCTCACAAAATGAACCCGTGTTAACGACTGTAGCACGTCCAAGAGTCATAAAATGTTAAATGATTGTCAATAAGCTTTATTTTGAAAATATGACCAAATGTGTTTATTTACTCTCACAAACTTTTATTTTGAAAGTCTATTTTTAGGCTGCATATTTATAACCTGCAGGTGCAAAACTGACAGGCTGTGAAAAATAAAATATGGCCGACGTGACGGCTCCCTCAGAGTGAAGCCAAACCCTCTCTGTCGCCCCCTGCTGACTGGCTGCAGTATAGCTCATAAAGCCCGCCTCCTCCATGTTAACAGATGGGACATGAGTCAAACTATAAAATCAAAATACACGTCAAATACATTTTTCTCAAACATGGTTTCTGTCATTATAGTTAGTTCTTATCATGCTGATTTATGTCCAAGTGTTCATTTTTCTGACAAGTTTACTTTTAATTAGTTTTTTGATGCTGTAAAAAGGGGGTGTGGCCTCATGATTGACAGCTCTGCTGACAAATGGAGCTCCTGCAGCGTTCTGTTCCCGAGTAGCAGAGTAGAGGAGGAACGGCGAGAGGAGACGTAACTAACACTAACACTACAGTCATTGAACTTTCCATCAGCGTGAATATCTGCTTCAGACCGACACAAGAAGCTGCTCTGCTGCAACACGGCAAGGCCACAAGGTAAAGGTGTGTGTCGGGTAGAGGAAGGGGCGGGACGTCGATACTGCGGCTCCACCAGCCGATCTCTACTGCACACACTCTGGATACAGATGAGCAGGATGACCGCGCCTCGCTCCCGGGGGAGTTAGGCTTCATTTTTGTTCAAGAGGAGGTGGAGACGCGTCGGCCATCTTTATATTTGACTTACATTTCTCCTGTAACTAACACAGGCAGAGGGCTCTGCCCCTTTAATGTAAGTGTGTTTTGAGGACTGCTGCTGCTGTGTATGTGTCAGATTGAGAAAACATGGTTGAAGTTCCCCTTTAATCCTGATAATTTAACATTCAGCTGCATGAGGAATGTTTACTCCTCCTTTATGTCTTTTTAGGAAACGACCTGACGCCTCAAAGTGGACATAAAAGTGTAACGATCATCTGATGTGCTCTGAACTCATAGCGCCTCTTCGGCTCAGCGTGCGTTTAACTCAGCGTTTGTTCTCCAAACTGTCGCCTTCACTTTACATTAAAACATTAGGAGGTTATTAGTGCTGCAGAGCCTCACTGAGGGTTAAAGTGAACACTACAGAGCGCTGTGATAACGAGCTGCACACAGGCTCATTACAGCTCCTGAGGAGGGAAACAGACGCTCTTTGATTTTATTTCATTCCTGTCGTCTTTAAGCTAAAAGCCTCCACACGGATCGCTGAACACTTTTACACTGCGTTACATTTTCTGTTAACTCACAGACTGAACTGGACTCTCCTGAGCTCCAGGACAGAGACTGGGCTGTATGTTACACACAGACGGAGTGCTGTGGATTACTGCAGAGGATTACAACAGCCATCACTGCACTGTAACGCTGCAGGTACAAACAGAGTCATGGCTTTACATCACTGCGATAAAAGACACACAAGAATTAAAACAAGTCGATAAGTTTAAAAAAATAAAAATAAAAAATAGGAAATAACATCTAAATGTTTTTAAACTTTTCAAACTAATTAAAATAACAAAAACTAAACAGACCTGCAGGTTAATCGCAGTTTTATAAAGTCAATTGTTTCAAACATCCATCATCTACATCTTCTCCTGTTCAGGGGCGCAGGGGGGCTGGAGCCTATCCCAGCTGTCACTCGGCGAGAGGCGGGGTTACACCTGGACTGATCACCAGCCAATCACAGGGCTGACACACAGAGACAGACTCTTGCTGTGTTCGAAATGCCGTACTATACTAGCAGTACGTACTGATTCGAAGTAAATCTCCAGTATGCATGGGACCAGTCTGCCTCGCCTTTACCTGAAGAAGCGGCGGTTATTGTTTACTTCTGCCTGGCGTAGCAGACTGCAAAATGAATTAGAAAAGCTCCTCCATACTACAGACTACCGCCGAACGCAGTATGCAGTATATAGCATGTAGTGTGTAGAACAGCCAAGCTTTCACACTCACGCTCACACCTACGGGCAATTTAGAGTCACCAGTGAACCTAACGAGCATGTCTTTGGACTGTGGGAGGAAGCCGGAGTACCCGGAGGGAACCCACGTATGCACGGGGAGAACATGCAGACTCCACACAGAAAGGCCCGCTACGTCTGAACTAGGGGTTTGAACCAGGAACCTTGTAGCTGTGAAGTGACAGCGCTAACCACTGCACCACTGTGCAGCCCGGTGCAAAATGTTGTTGCTTTATTGATAAATTAACTTTACACTTTACTTTGTCGGGCCTCTGACCAAAGATTGTCCTGAGGAAATGGTTCAACCAGTAATAATGAGACTCTTTAGAGACCTGATTAATTATGTCACAAATGTATTTGTATCTCTACTGTAAAAAGAGAAGAGTCCTTACCTGCCAATTCTTTCTCTGATGCTCATTAGTGTTATTTTAGGAGAATACCTGATAAAATAACAACATCGATTTTCCTTTGTTCAGTAGAGGAACTGGAGAAGAGTCAAAAGGAGCGGTTAAAACATGAACTGAGGATCGTTCACCATCAGCGATCTAATCACTAGACTTGGCGCCAACCAGCTGCAGTTTACATCCATCAGTGTCTCCACAGAGTGACAGAGTAACTGTCGCCTGGAGATGGAAAGTATTTTTATATCTGAAAGAATGACTTGCGTACAAACAGCAAAACAGCTGCATAAGTAGAGCTACATGAAACAGGAGCGGTCTCGCCACAATCATTTACAGCAGGGACACGATGCCCGAGAACGTCTCTCTCTGTTTCTCTGCAGAGCGTGTGATTATCCACACAGACCCTCACAAGACGGCAGAACTAGCAGGTAAATGAGGGTAAAAACGGAGGGCAGACTGCGTACAAGCGTAGGTAGCATCGCCTCTCAGACAGGTAACAAATTAAAAGTTAAAAAATGTAGTAAATTCCCTCCAGGCGTCGCTGAGATGTAAGCTGTGTCCTATTTCGAAGGCTGCTTCAGATGCAGCAAATGCGTCCTCCTTTTCCCGGGCCCTGAAGGATCCATCGGGTGTATCCTTCGCAGCCCACCGTATCCAGAGATTCACTGCACGCTAATTCAAACGAGAAGGTGGACTCTCAAGCGGCCGAGGAATACACTTTAAATGTAAAAGCTTTTGGTTTCAACTCAGTCGAATAGCTGTGATACAAATCTTAAAAAAAGAAAACTAAGGGGCCTTGAAAGCTCACATTATCTGACAGGTTAAGTTACCTGACGTTAGTTATGTTAGCTAGTTAGCCCGCTAGCTCCGAAATCCTCCGTAGAACAGACCGTCTCATTTCAGTTCGGCCTTCGCGTTCTACGCAGGCTACCAATGATGCATCCTTTGTGACCTCCCTGAACTGAGACACAGCTATTGTATTCATGGAAGTGGGGCAAACATGAGGTCACAGTGACCTTTAACCTTTAACCTCCAAAATCTTGTGACTTAATCCTCTTTGTGGACGTTTGTGCCAAACTGGATTAAATGAAATCCACCTGTTCCTGTGATATCACGTTCACGTGAATGGGATAATGGGAATAATGGGCAGGAGAGTGGTTTCCCAGAGCGTTATGGTGTCACAGTGAAGTTGACCTTTGACCTTTTTGATTTAAAAAATGTCATGATTTCATGATTTTATCTGTGTGAAATTGTTGTAAATAGCGTATGAGTTCTGGAGCTCTGGATAAAAAAAGTTTGAGTGATCAAAGTGACCTTTGACCTCTAAAATATAAGCTAATCTCTAAGTCTGTGTGGACGTTTTCGCCAAGTCTGAAGAAATAAACCTCCCGCTGTCAGTTTGCAGCGCGGAGGCGTAACAACTGTGGTCATCATTTCTGCATTACTCCTGAGTTATAATCCGTTCACTCTCGAGTCTCAGCGGATGTTTGTTCAAGATGTAATAAAAGGTTTTCACCACACTCTCACAGAAGTTGACGGGCGTGAAATGAAGACCTCAAGCTTTTCCATAGTTTTTCTTTGGACATCAAAAAGTTTTTTGTCTTAGAGACGCAGAAAAAGTCGGTGTAACAATAAATGAAGCTTCGATTAAAGAAGAATAAACATCCGATCTGTGCGGCGGGACGAGGAGGGTTTAAAACCTGAGACAAACACTGAAGTCATATTTACAGTCTGTTTTACATTTTTCTGGATTTAATGGATTTTCTTTCTACGCCTCCTTGTTTTCCTCTTCTTCATGGTTTAATGGAACATCAGAGAGTTAGCACCACCTACTGTTAAACCGTACCAGACGGAAACATACTGCAATCTGCATTTTCTTTTTCATTTATATATTTATTTTTCTGGCGTTTTATGCCTTTATTTGAGAGGACAGTGGGTAGTGTCGGAAACAGAAGAAGAGAGCGTGACACGCTGCAAAGGGCCGAGGGTGGGAGTCGAACCCGGAGCCGCCGCATCGAGGAGCTGGCGTCCCAAATTTGCATTTTGTTTTGACAATTTTCGTTAGCTAGCTATTGATCGGAGAATTTGCTCTCCCGTCCAATTAATGTCTTTGTTACTTTTCTTTGTTCAGCTTTGTTGTCTTTGTTTTTGCCATTTTTCTGAGTAAAAACACTGTGAGCAACTTAAAACCGGAATCAGAGCGTGTTTTTAAATCCTCGACAGGCGAAGCTGGTTTTCGTTTTGTTCTGTCGTAGAATCGGAGCTGTTCAGGGACTCCTCGTTAAAAAGATTCTTTAATAAATCAACTGATTTTAACATTTTTCTGTACCTCATAGTGAAGGGTTACTAAAACATGTTTCGCCTCATAGAACAATTCATTAAAAAATAGATTTTTTGACTGGCAGAAAAGTGATCAACAAAAATGTTGTTGTGTCCGTTTCTTTGTTCAATATGAATGTATATTTAATGTCTTTGACTTCAGGACTGTTAAATACTGTGATGAAGGTTTTCCTGTTTGACTTCTGATGAATCAAGAAATAATCTTGTTTCACTAATAAAAGTGATCATTAGTGACAGTTTATCAGGCTTCCATCTTTGCAATGAATGTGGCAATTATAGAAAATTATTGAGTTTCAATGAGGAGAGGAGCCTGCAGAGAGAGAGAGAGAGAGAGAGAGAGTGTGTGTGTGTGTGTGTGTGTGAGAGAGAGAGAGCGAAAGAGAGAGAGAGAGAGAGAGAGAGAGAGAATCCCTCCAGTGAAAAGCAGCGTCTCTATGCTAAAGCTTAGCCCGTCTCCTGAGTGCCTCAGCTCGGCTAAAAAGCCCAGTCCGGCCCGGTCCGAACCTCCGGCTGGTGTTACATCTTATCTTTTCTCCCTCTCCAACCTTTAAACACCCCCTCACTGCTGAGCACACACGGGACGACAGGTGCGCAAAACACGCACGAGTGCGCACACATGTAGGTTTTAACCCCGTCAGTCCTCAGATCACTAAATTCAGCTGGAAGAAAGATGGACTGTTTATTGTTTGGTCATCCTTTAAGTGACCTGTTGAGGCAATTTGGCTCGCTTAGTTTGACCTCACACAAACACACGCACACACACGTACCTTCTCGGAGGATCTGGCTGTGGAGGAGCAGCAGGAGCAGGAAGCAGACCGCAGCGGCAGTCAGAGCCCAGGCCAGCCGGAGGAGCTGCATGAGGGAGAGCCGCGTGCCGCAAGAAGGAGCCAAAAAAAAGTCCAAAGTGTGATTATCCGCAGGCTGGAGCCTCCTCACTGCGCCACATCCATCCCGAGCAGAGCCAGAGGATCCCCGGGGTATGAAACCATGCACGCGCCTGCAGTGACAAATCCAGAATGAAGTATGTTTGAAGCAGCAGAGAGGTTTGAGTTCCCCTCCCCGGACTCTCCGGGTGTCCCTCCTCGCCTCGCTCACCGGCGCGTCACGGTGCGCAGCGGCGGCCGGCAGCAGATTCCCGGGATGCTCCCCTCCACCACAGCATGTTCATCAACACACAGAATCTGCTCCGAATATCAAGTTTTCCAGTTTTCCGCCTCCAACTTAGAGCTCTCTGCGCGCCGGATCCATCAGCACTCTCCGTCTGCTCGTCCGCGTAAATCCTCCCACAAGTGGATGAACCGACACCGGGCCCGGCTGGAGCTGCTCAGCGGGCATGTTGCACGTTTCCCCGCCGGGTGTGTCGCCCCGCGGACCGGCTGCTCGGTGTCCGGATGGTGAGGAGAGAAGGAGGAGGAGGAGGTGCAGCTGCTGCCTCCGGGTCTGAAGATGCGCCGCGATCTGCACCGTCTCTCTCTCTCTCTCTCTCTCTTCCTCTCTCTCTCGCTCTCTTTCTCATCCCGGACTGACGTCACGCCGGTTACAATAACGCGTGTCAAATCCATCCACAGACACCGGGACAACAGGGGCGGAACACTGGAACCAGAGGGTCACTTAAAGTGTGCGTATTAGTATTTCATGAGTCATCTCTCGAGCATTAATAAGAACCGTTTTTGTGTTGTGACCGTTTAAATTGTTTTCGTTGAACATGCAGCCCAGGGCTACGGTCCTCATTAGGGCTGTCCTTTTTCCAGCATCTGATCTATGAAACAACAGAAAACTGATCAACTGATCAATATTTCTTCAGATAAAGACGTCTCGTTTTGTCTGAGCAGCAGGATAATGGACTGCACCTCTAACCACTTGTTGAAGTGCTGCAGTTTGGTAAAGATTTAAACGGCTTTAGGTATAAAATAAAAACGTTTATATAAAGTTATGTCACATAAGTTTCATTAGAAATGTGACATTAGTGAAGTCACGCAAAGTTTGCATAAATAGTAAAATAGTAAAAAGGTTTATGATATCAAAGATGAGTCTCATGAAGCAATCAGAGTAAAAATAGAAGCTCATATCTGTTAGTAAACGTAGATTAAAAACAGCTAATTTTGCAGTTCAGAAAGTCTCTCCAGACTGGGTGCGGCAGATCAAGTTTTGATTGACATCTGTCTGGCTCCACCCAAAAAAAACCCACGTGAGACAATCAGTGGAGTGTAGCCCTAAACATGTTTGAGTCGTCCAAGTCAGAATCAGAGGAGGAAGGAGAAGCCTGTCATCTGTCACTTATCCACGTCATATCATAGTTAGCAGTTAGCGGTTAGCATACACATGCAACATTAGCTGAGATAACACTATTCATTTTTTAAAGTAAATGGACCGCACTTATTTAGCGCTTTTCTAGTTTCCGACCACGCGCTTTTACAGTACATGTCACATTCACCCATTCACACACACATTCACACACACATTCACACAGTGATGGCAAAGTGCCAATCTCCAATCAGATCAATGCTCATTCATGGAGATGCCTTCAGGAGCAACTTGGGGTAACCTAAGAAGGAAGGACACTTCCAAATGTGACTGGAGCACTCAGGGATCGAACCTCGAACCTTCTGACTGAGACGGCCCACTCTTCCACTGAGCCCTAGCCACCCGCGAATAAAAGCCATGAATAAAAAGCTAAACAGTAGCTCTGTGTAGCTAGTGCTGTATGATTACAGAGCTTTACCCCCCCCAGCCGGCGTTCAACACCTGCCGGTGAAATTAAATCATCAACGGCCCCATTTAAGTCCCACAGCTGAAAAACAGACGGCCGCGGTCGACACCTGCAGCTGTCACCTTCAGGACGAAGCTAACGCTCGGTGTGAACAGCCAACTCGCTGCTGTGCGACTTTTCCTGTGATTTGTTCACATAATTGATCCCATCGTTTCCGTAGTAAATAACCTGATGTAAGCCGACCCTGTTCAACACTTCCTTATACTTTTTAGATTCTCACTTTGACATTAATTATCGTGTTAAAAGGCTGTTGTGGATTTGGTTTCCAGGGGCTCTGAGTGAGACTCTGAATGCAGGACTTTCACTTTTAGTATTTGTACATTGTGATATTTATACTTTGACTCAAGTGAAACATCTGAATAGTTCTACTACAGCTAATTGCTTTTATCTTTCATGCAGGAGTACATAACATATTTTCCACCCCAGCTTTGTGCCTCGTTTATATTCTCATCCTCCTGCTGCTTCCTGCATCATGAAGATCACCACTACAGTCAGATTTAATCCTCCTGTATTCTAATGTTGCTACAAACAGTCTGTTTCTGTGGTTGGAGAAGGAAACGGTTGATTCTCTCTGGGTTGTTGGCGAGCGGCCCTGCCAACATGAATTATTACACAAATCTAGCAGCCAACGACTCTTTTAATGTTTTCCCTGAACTCAGACGTGATTGTGAAGCAGCTCAACAATCTGCTGCTCTTTACGTTCTGCTCTAATTACTGTGTTTTATTATAAAGGAGTAAATTATTCACAACTTCTAAAGAAACTGAGGCTGCAGCGGGCTCAGAGGCTGCAATGATACAACATGACACTTTTCAAAGGACATTTTCACCTCATTCTGTCTCTTCTATATATTCTTATATATTTATTGTTATATAAAAAATATATCATTTATGCAGTTTCTGAAAGTTAACGTCAGATATTAACTGTTAGATCCTAATAAAATTTAACTTGATACATTAAAAACAGTCTTTTAGGATTTGCTTTAAAATGTTACATAATTTAACCTAAAGTTTTATAAACTCACATGAATAAAAACATGACATATTTAATAAGAAACGTGAACATAAAAAGACGCCTTTAAATGTAATATCAATGAAAATAGATCCTCTACTCCGTCTTTAAATTTGAATTAATATCAAATATTTTCATTTTATTGTAACATACAAAAATTGCCTTAATCAAAGAAATAATGATTTTGTTTGATGTCTTTTTATACTTTTATTTTATTTACTAGTTATTTATCTAACAAGCTTATTTCAGCATAACTGTTTATTATCTATTTTATATATATATATCATTTTGTTTTAACTGGAAAGATCTTGCCGAGATTGTTTCCTGCTGAACGATGAGGCGTTCAGGGTCTGCCCTCTCTCCTCGCCTCTCTCGTGGTGCATTTAATTGCACTCTGACTTGTAAGTGATCTGCTGTCTCACAAAACAAAGGTCAGAGCTGAAGGCAACACCTGCCCGCCTCTTCACCTGTCGATAAACCTGCTGAGACGACATGTGCTTTAACTAGGAGCCTTTGGAGAGGAGGAGACTACCTGTGTGTGTGTGTGTGTGTGTGTGTGTGTGTGTGTGTGTGTGTGTGTGTGCTCCACTTCTGTGTTGTGAGCGATGTACCCTAGAAGCACCCATTATTTACAGACACTGTAAAGACAACCTCTCACCCCCATACTGCAAATATGTTAGTCAAGAGTTCCCCGCAGTCATATATTCTTGTAATGTATCTATCATGATTGATGGACACAGCCACCGTGACGTCACCCACTGGTTTGTCGCTCTGCTTTTTTGTAGCCTCAGGTTCAGCATTCTGGCGGCGGCCATGTTGGTTTTCTGGCGCCAATAGTGACAATATTTTGACAAGAGAATGGAGCTGGATAGGAGCTATCAAAGTTATCAAAGCTAAACAGTCAACACCCGAGGCTAGTTTATTAGCTGGTTAATTAGCGAGTTAACCGTCATGTTTCCCACAGAATGAGATTCGATATGTGGTCGTAGTTGTTTATCAGACTAAAGAAGCACAGAGAGCTTGTTGAAAGTAACGGACTCACTGCTGGCTAGCGTGCAGCTTGGTAGGGAGAGCGAGCAGGTGAACGAGACAGACTTTTAAATAACCAATCTTCTCATCAGTCCATTAATGCCAACAGCAATCCTGACTCCCATGCATGGCCCGCAAGAAATATATACATGTAGGAGGAAAACTGAACGAGCTAAAAGGTCCAGGTACGGTGAAACCCCGTAGAGTTGTCACGCATAAAGAAATGAGCTGTAGAGACCAAAACCGTTTGTGTACCAGGCTGTGAACATGTTTCATTCTGCTGTAAAGTTTGGCATTTTATTATAGAGCTTAATGGGAGCCAGCCCCATGTGGCCACCTGAGGAACTGCAGGTTTTGGCACTTCCACGCTTGCTTAATGCTGCTTGGGTGGGACATGATACTGATAGTGTTATGGTCTTAAAGATTCTCTTCCTTGTGTGTTTTACAGTAAAAATATGAGGATGTATCGCGGACGCTTTAAAGTGTGTGCCTCATGAGTCGTTAAGTTACGAGGCACGGCTAACATGCTATGGTGGGAGGATATGATCTTTGCAAACAGGAAATAGAAGCCTTTAAAACGCCTACACAGGGGAGTTACAGCAGTCCAGGCAGGATGACATTAGCATGACACAAATAACACGATTAGTCACAGGCTGTATTAAAATGAAATTACAGTGTAATGTGAAATATATCACCTACCTGTTGGGCTCAGTAGAAGGATGAACTGTAGCTGTCTGGAAACATTAATTCACCAAATCATTTTTCATTAGATGAGCACACAATCATTTCCACAAACATCACATGAAAAATATCCGGCAGTAACATCTGTCCTCCATGCTCAGTGTTTGCAGATGAAAGATGGCAGATGAAGCAGTTGGTTGTTGATGGAGACGTTTGATGATGACAGCAGCAGCGCTGTGCATCTCCTCTCTGAATGAATCCATCCGGCTGATTGATCGTTCAGTTTCAGAGGCCTCAGGTTGTGTTCATGCTCTTATCAAAGCTCTCAGCAGCTCCTGTCTGTCAGACAGACTCCATCTCCGCTGCCCTCCTGCCCTGACGGGGATCCGTCTCCGTCAGGTCGCGCTCTCCGGGCCTCTGGGCGGCGGTGATTATTGCTGATGTTTTCCTGCCATCGATTAGCTTTCCAAGCCGCCGTCAGTCAGCGGTCGGAGGCGTCGTATGAGAAGAGTCTGGGGAGAGAGATCAACACCAACGCTGTCGAGGCTCATCTGGTGTCTGTAACAACACAGGAAATGAAAACTGTCCGTTTGACAGGATGGAGAGTCGGGAGGTGATGAAGACGGTTCAGTCAAAACAGAGACAGCCTGAAATGAACACCTGACACAAAACTCTGACCATAAACTCTGTTGAATAAGCTGCAGACATGGTGGAAGTTTGATCTAACTTTCGCTAACTTTAACACACTGACTGTACAGAAAAAGTGGACGTAGCATCTTAGTTTCAAAAGTGAAGCTAATGTGGAAGTGCCTTAAACCTGCATCCTTCTAATGGCCAGCAGGGGGCGACTTTATTGTTTGCAAAAAACATCTGATTGTCTGCAACGAGATGAGAAAATGGCCTTCTTTCTAAGTTGATTTATTACCTCAGTAAATATTTCACTAATGAGATTGAAAGCAAGCTGTCAATCAGGATAGAGACATGGCAACGTGTATCCACTCTCTCGTCCAAGTACGGTCACTTGTAGTTCACACAGTGGCTACATCCACTTCTTATATAAAGTCTATGCTTGAACTCTCAATCACAGCTCAGCATGTGACACTGTTGATCTAACACAGCTCTCTAGACCAGTTCAAATGTTAATTATTAAAAAGAACTTTGATAAATAAGACTTTGCACATCTGGTGTTCCCCAAGGCTCCGTCCTCGGTCCCTGTTGTTCTGAAGCTATAGGACTTTTTACTTGGTGATATAGTATAGTGAAATAAGTAACGTTAAAAGTTTAGTTAAAGTCATAAGAAATTAAATACAATAATTATGGACAAGTTTAATAAAAAATAGGTAGACTGCGTAATGCTACATAAAAAGTTGAAATTAAAAGCAGGGATTGTTTCTAAAGGATGCATTAATGGAAGCTCTGTCTTCTCACCTCCCGCCCAGATGTCTTCGTTGAGCTGTCAAATAAAAGGTCAAAATGCCCCGAAAAAAGAAGTAAAAAATAAAAGAAATGGAGATCAATACTCTGAAACTTCAATCAATGGCACTGCCCATAAACTGCTGTTCTTTATGTCGTCCTCTGTAAGGCTCTGCTAATATTGGATTTGGCTGCAGCTGCCCTTAAACACGTCTGTCACTCAGGACTGAGACGTATCTGTATAAACCCTATTGAATTGCAGTTTAAACCAGCTCCAGGCTCAAATCTGATTCACATTTAACGTGTTTTCAGCTGTGCAAACTCTCGCACATCTACCTGGGTACAATCTGGATAGATTTGTGCTGGCAGTCTGAACACGGCCCAAGCTTAAAACACTGAGGTAGTTTATTTTTTGGGACCATATTTGTATGAAAGAAGGAAAGGAAAGTGTAAATTCCATTATCTCCTTGGATGTTGATGTGATTTCATGGAAATCAGCTCCACGCGTGCTTCCCCATCCAATGATTTTTTTTAGCCGGCGTGAAGGAAGCAGAGGAAACAAATAAAGGGGGAGTGATTCTCTTGATTCCTTCGACGGAGAATCTTGAACTCTGTTTCTTTAGTGTCCCTGTGTTTGTCTTTAGTGTCTGCGTTTCCATTGTTTCTTTAGTGTTTGTGTTGCTTCTTTAATGTCTGGGTTTGTTTTTGTTCCTCCAGGAGCCAAATTAACTCTGCAGCAGGGACAGATTCACTCTGACGAACACCGTTTATTCGCTGGTGATCAGAAAGCGTGTAAAGCCGGCAGAGAGATCGTACCTGCGACTAATGAGAGTCCTCGATTCAACGATTCAAAGTAAAACACAAAGAAAACATACGCACCTTTTTTTCTTCCTGTGCTACAAAGACAATGTGTTATCAAACCTCGCCTCAGATGGAGACACGGTGGTCAGCCTGGTGGGTTTAAAGGGCTAATTGTGTGACAGTTTGAATCGGGCCGAGGGCCTTTGTTTGCACATCACCTTTTTCATGTTCTGTCTTGTTTTGATGTTTTGTGCATGTTTTCATCAGAAGGATAAAGTCTGCTTCCTTTCACTGTTGATCGTTGTGTTGTGTTGTTAGGCCGTGATCGAGCGAGGTCTGAACTATTTTCAGAAACAATTAACCTTCTAAAACTAAAACTCTGTGTCCATACTAGTGGCTCTGTTGGACTTTGAGCTAACGTTACGACAATGTTAACGTGTGTAATGTTTATTGTGTTCATCACTTTAATCTTAGCATGCTAACATTTGGTGATTAGCTCCACACACAACATACAGCCATTACTCTTGCTACTTTTTAGTCTCATAATTTTTATCTCATGGTCATAGCTGTATCTTTTAGTTTTGATATATATCTCATAATTTTTTGACTTTCTGACTTTCTTATAATTTAGATTTTTCAATCCTAAAACTGTGACTATTTATCTCATAAATATATGATAATATATAATAATATCATATTAATGACTTTCAGTGTTGTGCCTTAACGTGCCAAAAGAGCTCATATTTTAGGTGAACAACACAGTGATTGACTGCTCACGCTCTGAAAGGTACCAAGAGTCTCCGTGCACTGTGTTTCATGGCAGCCGAAGTCGGATTCACAGCACCCGGCTGATGCCGCTAGCATTTCAGACAATGCAGCTACCTCTGCAACTGAAGCCTGTTATTATGAACAAATCAGTGCCGATTCCAAGGGGAAAAATATCACATTTTTTGCAAATCATGCCTTCGGGTCCTAAAAAACAAGTCCAACATCAGTGACATCAGCAACAAATGTGAAACCACACATTGCGTTGACGCATGCGGCTGGTCTCGGGAAATATCTGCGATTGAATGATGACTACGAGAAATGATTACTGATAAAGAGAAGCTCACTGCGGCTAAAAACAAACAACTGAACCTGAACTAGTTCATTTTTATCTGTGTGAACTTATGTCTTCTTTAATTCCATAACCTATTAAAACTTACCGTATAACTTTAGGATATTATTTTGTTCATCTTTATTATTTTACTCGTGGACATGGGCTGTTGTGGGTCATACACCAAAGAGTTCAGACAAACTTCTTCCTCACGGTGGCGCTATATTGAAGGTCATGAGGTCATCAAAGTTAGTGGGAATCATCCTCCTGACGACATGAATGTCTGTAGAAAATGTCATGGTTATCCATTTCACAGCTGATGAGATATTTCCACCTGAATGTTGGACGTTTGGCGCTGCCATCCACAGAGCTGTGAAGCTAGCACGGCGCTAAAGAGGAGTCAAAATGAAATCAACCGGACATATTCTGATGTCTATGTGACGCACAGCAGGAATTAAAACCCCTACAGTACAGTCGACAGCCATCATTGCCTCAGTATAGAGACTGTCACATGAAGCTGCTGTATTGATGATTCCCCCCTGAAAGCCTGAACCTGCCTGCCCTCTGGCTTCATCGTGTTTCTGTGGCGCTCACTGAAGTTCAGCCAGCTGGAAACCTGCTCGATGGCCTTCAGCATGTGACACGTAAAGATGACATTTAGCCAAAGCCCACCAACTTCATGTGATGTGGAGGTGCTCAGTGTGTTTTCACGCTGACCTTTAGAAATGTTAGGCACATGTGAGCCCTGTGGTCCGACTGAGCTCGGATCAGACGCCGAGCGCTCTTCAGTTTAGTTCAAATGCAAATATGAGCATTTTTATGTGACACCAGCGATCACTGCTCACATGCTGGCTTCAGGTATGATGATTCATTTTTACTATTTCAAGCCAAATGTCCAGCTTTGCTCACTGTGATTATCTCTGTGCTTTTGTGTCTGAAGTTTTGCAACAAACCTTTTAAAGTCACTGGCCTGAAGTTAAAAGTTACATCGTTCTGTGCGTCTATTGAACATAAAAACACTCTTTTAATTCTTCCGACCTTTAGGCTCCATATTTCGCAGAGAAACGTAAAGGTGCATAAAAAGATTCATTTCCAGTTCTGCCTGCAGTAAAAATGAGCGATGGATTTTCTAACAAAGCGTCTTAAAAACAAGCAGAGACGTTTCAAAGAGCCACTCTCCTGCAGATATTGCAGCTGTAAAACAACGCTGGGATTTAAACATCGTCCGTACGGGCCGAGAGCGAGGACTGGTTCACTTCTTCACCCGGAGGAGAGAGAGAGAAAGAGGTGAAACAAGTTTAATGTTCCCATAAAAAGAGGAGGATGCAGTGAATGAAACTGGCCCCAGGTCAGCAGTGAGCACATTTCATCCAAATTCAGTCTGAAATTTACATTCTGTTGCCTGGCATTGCTATGCAGCGCACAGAGCTTCTCAAGGCAACACATGAAATATCTGGAAGGAGTGAGAGAAACTTGACTTTGTTTCTTTCTTCCTCTCTCGCTCTGCGTTTCTCTGCAGAACTCCAGCAGCAAAATGTGCAGAAATTACAAATAAAGTAAAAAACGTGATCAAAGATGCTTTTTTTTGGTTCTTTTCACACATTTGCACCACAAAATAAAACACATTTCTCCGGCTGATAGTGAAGCTGTAGAATAGATCACCTTAACGATAACAGGAGATTATTTAATGCCGTGTTTTACGGCCGGAAGAAAACAAAATAAAACATTCATGATCAATTTAATTGTCTCCCACAAATTACAGTTAAACTTCTAGTCTGCAACAAAAAAGGATTTGAGAGAAACATTGTCGCCTTTCATGAGATTTAATAACAAAACATTTCACTGTCAATATTGACATCTGTACAAAGGTATTTCAACACTATTTCAATTTTTTTTTCATTTAAAACACAAATTACAGCCAAAAACACACAAATTACAGCCTACCATCTGTTTTCACCTTCAAGTTTGCAATCCTGCTAGCTGCTAGCTAGCGTTAGCTGGCAGCCTACGGTAACTACGATTGTTGTGAGGGTGGCGGCCGCGATGGCGATCATGACGGTGCGTGTCCGTGACGAAGCGTTAACAACAATCAAGTTAGCTTTCACAGAACAGCACTGCAGCATATTGTACATAGGCGAAATCATTCTTCTTCAGGTCGGAGAAGTTGGACCCACAAACAGTTTACGTCACCACTTAATAACCGGATAGTGCCATCGTCTGGGTAAAATATTGTAACACAATAACACACCTCTCTCTGCATTTTATACTGTTATACTGGCCGCACCGGTTTATAGGACGCAGCCCACTTTTTGGATGGAAAGAAAAGGTTTGTGGCCTTTGTGAATATTCAGATAATCAACAAAAACTTACAGTCACATATCAGTCTGATAAGATTTAACTAAAACATAACTCAACCCAACTTCTTATGCTGCCGAAAGCTGAACCTGAATAAAACATAAAACTAGGTGTTGTTTTGGAGTGCGTAAAGTGCATGTGTAACAGGGTCATATATGTATCTTTATCTCTCATTGTCGTGTTGCTCTTGCTGTCTTGTTGTAAACGTGAGGCCCCCCAAACTCCATAACGTACTAATGTCCTCCAACTGTATTTCTTCTTCTGTGGTAGTTTCTGTATTTTCCTTTTGCCTCCTCCCTCTCATACATTTCCCCTGTGGATGTCATTTATTTCAGCTCATGTATAATCCTAATCCAACCACTTATTTATCTTATTGATTTGTGTATATTTGTATCTCCCACAATGTTTTGATGTCTGTCCCATAGCATCTGTTGCAGCTGGTTTAAAGCTACGGCCAGCTGAGCTAACATCTGTTCTATTTATTGTAATTTTGTAGGAGTTGGAGTGGGCAGTAGAATTAACATGGAGGATCTGTTTCACTATGCGTTTATCAGAATTACAACGGTCAACCATAAAGAGATCCCTGCTCACAGCAATCTTTCCTCTAAGACCAACACAACACAAGACACACACCAGTTACACATGCTTCTGTGAGCACGTTAACCTCCAATAAAATATACAGCCTCATATTTTAAACTGTAACCAATCACGAGTTCAACCTTCAAACAGTGAAGTATTAAACTAACATAACTCAAATCTGGCATCAAACTTCACAAAACATTTTTCCAAAGAAGAAAACAAAACTTACCCACGATGCTCCAAGAGACAAGCGTCGTCACGCACGTGTCACTGGATTAACTCCTTAAAATGCATTTAAACACAAAGCACATGCTCTCTTACTTCCTGATTGCCTGTCACATGACTACCTGTAACTGACTTCCGGTGATTCTTAAAGGGACCACGCCAAAAACATAAACGCCTTAAAGTAAAAAAATAAAACAGAGAAAACACTTTAAACACGTTATCTTAACTGTAACAGCACAATTAGAGTTTGTTTGAGGTTGAATTTGACATCTTAAGAATAAGACTGACTTGTTTTATGACTCTTTTTTGACTTGTGTTAACATGATTTAAACTTTCCCAAATCTAACCAGGTATTCATGGTGAGCAAACTGCGACCGTTTCACAACCCTTGTCTAACACACCTGTTGCTGGCACCCTCTAACAAACATATACATAGTTTTTCAACCATTGGCAGTTTATTCTGTTATCAAGGTAAAATTAAGGTGTTGGTATGACCTGTTCTGAAATCTGCATTAAAGTGATACTGTACAGACTTTTGAGGTCAATGACTAAATTTCAGGTGAGTTTTTCTCTCCCCTAGGTTAACCCCACAGCCCAGAAGAAGCCCCTCCCCCGCCCTGACCCCGCCCCCTGCTGCATCCCTCCTTATCATCTAATAGCCACATTATTCAGCCGCCGTCTCTAAAGGCTGTGCTGCAGCTGGATTTATGGTCCAGCTTTAAGTCAGAGGTAGAGCAGCACATTAGGCAGATCAG
The DNA here is from genome assembly GCF_022749685.1 of Semicossyphus pulcher. Lineage (NCBI taxonomy): Eukaryota > Metazoa > Chordata > Actinopteri > Labriformes > Labridae > Semicossyphus > Semicossyphus pulcher. The sequence continues at coordinate 3,764,127 of NW_027211759.1, forward strand.
AGCGGCCTGTGTGGAATTATTATGCTCACTTTACTGCACAGGAGGAGGATTAATTAAAGGAAACAAAGAGGTGATACATCACCGGGACGTCACTTTATTTCCCACCACAGACGCACACACAGACTGTGGTTACACTGGATGCAGAACACAGAGTGAGGCTGCGGCACATCAAGCACCACAAAGAGAACTCACTGCAGATATCAGGCTTCATATTTCAGTGAAGGAGTCCTGGATAGTGCCACACAGCTCCTGCTGCTATGGTGGAAAACATTAAACATATTTAAAAGTTTATGTTTTATACTTAAATGCACACAAAGTTGGGTTTGGTGAATAAGCATGAGATGGCTCATAAGAGGGGCGACCCCAGAGCTCATTATATTGGATAATCTCAATGTTTAGTCCCGTTACTACTGAACCCTAGATGGACGACATGACAGCTCCCTAACAGTGAAGCCAAACCCTCTCTATCGCCCCCTGCTGACTGGCTGCAGTATATCTCATAAAGCCCGCCTCCTCCATGTTAACAGATGGGACATGAGTCAAAGTATAAAATCAAAATACACGTCAAATACATTTTTCTGTCATTATAGTTAGTTCTTATCATACTGATTTATGTACTTACCTTGTACTTGCTCCCTTGATGGTGACAGGTGTCCAGATGGTTTCAAATTGGTCCACGAGAGAAATTCAGACGACGGTACGCAAGCGAGACACAACGAAACGAGTGAGTTTAGGTTTTATGTATCGCATTGAGTGGGAGTCACACACCTTTGTTTGTGACAGCCGAGGTTCGATCCCACGTCTCCGTGTTGTTGGTCGGTGTCCTTCCCCACTGGACTATCTTCAGCATTGAGGAACGAAAAGAACCAGAGAGAGAACGAAGATCAGACTGACGGAGGAATCTGCATAAAATTCACCTTTATAAATCTGCAGAGAAAAACCTCCAGAGTCAGACTGGACTTTTTTGGGATAATTATGGATATAAATGTCAGCTGATGTTTTAACTTCAAGGACCCCTCTTGTTGGTAACTGTTTGTAAAGGCTCAGGTAGCTCACCTGGATAATCTGGTGATCACTAACTCTGAGATTACAGGTTCAAATCCCTTTTGTAACCTCTTTTACAAACAGCCTTTGGGTCCAATCGAGAAACATTTATTTCTAGATTATTTACGCAGATTATTATAAGATTTAGAGTTTTAGAGATAAACACATTTTAGCACCATGACACACCTGCTTCTGCTCCATTATTATATCAGTATGAAGCTTAAACCGCTGAAAATCTTATCATGTCTTAATTGCTGTCATGGCTTTATTCTCCATGTTTTTATCCCAGCTTCAGGTATTATTGTTGTTTCTGTGATAGCCTGTTAATCCGGTTGTAGTAGCTCAACTGACTGCTGGGCTGCTTTTTAGTCCAGAGATTGAGGGATCGAGACCTGTTAGTGACTGTTGTGTTCTTTACTCTGCCACAAAAGATCATTTACTGCTGTAGTATTTATGTTAAAAGGATTATAGAAGAGATTAGGAAAATCTCTCGGCAACATGATACTCTCTGGTTTATATCAGAAAATACGACTAGATCACCGTGATGACAAAATCTTATGGCTGTTCTCATCTAAACAACAGACTGTCAAAATACAAATGAAAATAACAAAGATAATGTAGTTTCAGTTTGCAACTTAATGTAGTTCGACATGTTAACCAATGGTTTTGAAACACGGAAGTTGTTGGTTCAAATCCTGTTTGGAAAAACAAATCTGTTTCTCATTGCCCATTTTGTTTATACTTCAAGACAACGCACATGTGCAGAAAGAGCCAGGAAGTAATCTGGTGAAAAGCTTACTGATTAAACTACCCCTTTGCAACCAGTTAAACTTTCACTCAGTTTGGGCCCTCTTCTAATTGAGGTGTTAATAAGGAGCATTTGTATTCAGTTTGGGCTTCTAAACCAGTTTAATCTGAATATTAGGCCCCTTTTAAATGCAGATTTTGGCTCCTGGGTCAATATCACTATAAAGTGCCTTTGGTGTCCTCATCAGAATCACTCAGTCATCATGAAAATGTAGTAGAATAATGAAACTCTGAGGTCTTATTATAAATGGCCAAACATTTACACACATATCAGTACAATGGTAAGTCTCTTGAAATGTGTTTCCTTCATTTTATACCATTTTTTTTAATTGGATGTATGTGATTTTGGCATGTCCCACACACTGCTCTGCTTACTACAGTGTCTGTAATAAGTGGTTAAATGATACTAAATCAAAAATTTTTTTACATGGTTGTATTGTCCACAACAAGTTATTTGATAAAGTGAGTAATTTTGATTATGTATATTCTATTTTCATAATCATATTAAACATTTTGCATGTGTCCCTGAAATTGCTGTCCACCCTGTCATTATGGGGTAACTGCCCTTTTAAGAACCGCTCTGATGTCATCAGGGACGTTACTACCACCAATTTGTCTTTCTTCAGTGGAGGCTGAAACAGTGGCTAGTTGCAGAGTAAGTATTTATACTTATATTTCGTAATTTTCATCATATTATGTGTGTAGTTGGATGTTGTCAAGCTTAACATGTCCACTCTGTCATAGTGAAATATCAATTAATATAAAAACCTTTCAGAAATTTGAAATATATTTGTTAAACGGTACACAGTCACCTTGCTAACTGAATCATCTTGCTAACTGAAGGTCCACCATGTGCTCATTAAATGCTAACATTAGCCAAAAATGTCCACCCTGTCATTGTCCACCCTGTCAGCAAGCCTTCCATGACAGGGTGGACATGGTTCGTGACAGGGTGGACATGCGCATAGTTTACGCCACATGCTGATAATGTTACACATATTACAACTATTGCACACATAAAAGAGTGGACAATATGGACTTTTTTGGCAATATCGGTATTAGCAAGCCTAGTTTGATAAGGCAAGCCTAGTTTACCTGGACCGCCAACCCCTCTGGGGTTGACAGACGCTCCAAATCCAAATCACTTGACGATTTAAGATGACGTAGCAGCAACACGCAGCCTCAGTGAGTCTCCGTTTCAATTTATGGGAAGGTTCGGCCTTCAAACTATATACCAGTTTTAAATTGTGTTGATAGGCCAAGTAAAACTGGACTTACGATAAATAATGTACGCTTTTCGTGAATATTGCCCTCACGTTTGGTGCATTTGGTGCAGGAAGAAACAGTAAAAACAGGCTTTTCTCACGAAAGTGTTTGCAAGCAGGAAGTGCTTGCAAGCAAAAAACACCTGAAATCCCCTTATTATATGGCAAAGCACGTGATTTGGTTGCTGAGGAACAGGGGGAAGTTGTGGGAGGGACAGCGGCAAAAGAGTGACAGCGACAATGACTGTGATAGAGCGATAGAGATAGCGAATTTTGAGAGTTGAGAGATTTGTGATATTTAGCGTGTTTGGAGTGTATAGTTAGTGTGTTATGTAATGTGTAGTGTGTTCAGTGTGTAGTGTAGTCATTTTTTTGGTTTGTGTGTCAAAACAATGAGGGTTAGGGTTAAATCAAAAGTAGTCAAAAACAGCCAATTATAAGCTGGACCAGTGTGTAAGGGAACATTTTGATTTGTCTTTTTCAAGGAATGAGCTCAAAAGGAGCTGAGATAGCAAGGAGATATAGGGAACGTCGTGATGCTGACCCGGACAGAAGAAGAAAGTACCTTGAGAAAGAGAGGGACAAATGGAAGAAAGACAGAGAGACTGGAAAGAAGAAGGGTGTCAATGAGCTCAGTGAGAGAGAGAAGAGGGCAAAAAGAAAGAAATGGAGAGAGGGAAAAAGTCAAGCCAGAGCAAGAAACAGGGCCAGTGCTTTGCTACAGTCAGAGACACCACCCAACTCCCCTGCAGCTCCTGAAACTCCTGAAAATCAGCCTGAGCCAGGGCACTCCAGGTTAGATCACTGGAAGTTTAGCTGATGAGACTTATTAGAAAGTTTAGATTTATTTGAAGGACAATTATCAACTGTTTATGTCCCCATAAAATTACACATTGATAGCTAACTCGCTAAACTCTAACTAAAAATCCTTACAAATATTTTGTGTTTCAGGCAACGGCGTCAAGGGGAAAGCATTCGAAGGAGTTCGAAGAGGAAACTGAAAAAACAGATCAAAATATTGGAGGCACAGCTCGCAAAAGAGAAAACTAAAACTGAGAAATATAAGAAGAGGTTCCATAGGGCCAAGAAAGAAAGTGCGTCCAAATCACCACGTGCAAAAGTCAAGGCTTTGTTGGGACGTCAAAAAGTGAATTCACCCATCAAAAGAGCTCTTCTTTTCCATACATCCCTGATTGAAGATATTAGAAGTAAATATGCAAAAAACAAACAGAGAGAAGCAGTTGATTGCAAAAGTGGTCAGTGGAAACATTCTGAATAAGTACAAGCTCCAAAAGCATGCCCAGACTTATTTTGGCTACTCTAAGAAGAGAGCAAAGTATCCTGTGGATCTCACCTACCATGGGAGGAGGTGCGTCAGTCAAAATGAGATTAGGAAGAAAGTTACATCATTTTTTCTTCGAGATGATGTTAGTCGAATGACGACTGGCCGCAAACAAACAGTCACGCGGCTGAAGAAGAAGATGCAGAAGAGGTTGCATACCGATACAATGAAGAACTTGCATAGGAGGTTTCTCTCTGAGCACATTGGCCACATGTCATACACCTCCTTTTGCCATCTCAGACCCTTTTGGGTGGTAACCCCCTCTTCCTCTGACCGTGACACATGTCTCTGCAAAAAACATGAGAACTTGCAATTCATGGCCAATGCCTTGCAGAGCCAAGGGTTGCTGTCCTCAAGAAACATTGAGGAAATGTCTGAAGTAACCATGTGCGACCCGAAAGCCAAGGTCTGTGCTTACGGTGAGTGCAGTGAATGCCTCCTAACTTGTCACCCGATGCTGAAAACTCCTGGGGAAGGGAACATTCGTTTATCTCAGTGGATGACAGAGAAAATCACAAAGGATGAGAAGGTGTCAACAATCACAGTGAAAAGGGAGATAACAACAAAGGAGCATGACCTTAACACAGATTTCCAGGAGAGGCTTCTCCATTTTAGGCGCCATGTCTTCAACATTAAATGGCAGTTTGATGCCTACAGGGAGCTCAGGAGGAGCCTGAAGCACAATGAGTCCCTCTTGCATGTAGATTTTAGCGAAAATTACTCATGCAAGTACAGCGAAGAAATACAATCTGTGCATTTTGGAGGCTCACATCAGCAGGCCAGTCTGCACACTGGAGTGCTTTACACCGCTGGTGAACAAGCGCCACACACCTTTTGCTCCATATCACCCTCCAGAAGACACGACCCTGTGGCCATCTGGGCCCACCTTGATCCAGTGCTGAAGGTAGTGAGAGAACGACACCCTCAAGTCAGCATACTTCATTTTTTCAGCGACGGGCCTGCAACGCAGTATCGACAAAAGGGAAATTTCTTCTACCTCTCAACGGAACCCTACAAGTATGGCTTCAAAGAAATAACATGGAATTTTTTTGAGGCTAGTCATGGGAAGGGGGCACCAGACGGTGTGGGTGGGGCCCTCAAGAGGTCAGCAGACCGGATTGTGGCCCATGGAGGAGACATCCCTGATGCCCAGAGCTTGTATGAAAAGCTGAAAAGCCTGGACACATCTGTCGAGCTGTTCTTCGTCCCAGAGAGGGATATTGAATCAAAGACTGAGGTAAAAGCTATAATCCATTATCCAATGCAACCCATAGTCCTTCTGTCCCGGTTTCTCTCCCATCCAGATTACAGACTAGTTTTGTCAAATCTGATCTTTTCATGTGTTGTGGTTAAGTAAAATGTATTAATGTTTGATTTTCCACCCCCTCACTATAGGTACCTGCAATAGCTGCCATAAAAGGCACTATGAGAATCCACCAAGCTATCAGTCTGACACCCGGCCAGATGAAATACCGAGACATTTCATGTCTGTGTAAAAGGGAGGAAGGTGTTTTGGACTGCCCCTGCTTTAACCTTCACGAGGTCACTCTAGCTGATGTTCCTGTTTCATCTGAGTCCCCAGCATGTGGAAAGACACCAGATAACCCTAGGAGACCAGAAATGATTGAGGCAAAGCACATTGGCGAGTGGTGCGTCGTAAATTACGACAATGAAGCATACCCAGGTTTCATCATGGATGCAGAAGGGCACAGTGTGAAAGTAAAGTGTATGCACCGCAATTGCATAAACAAGTTCCACTGGCCAAGTCTCCGGGAGGACATCTGTTGGTACCATGACGGGCAGGTACTTTGCCTAATACCAGAACCACAGGCTCTGAACAAGCGCTCTGTACAGATTGAAGCGTCTGCTTGGAAGTATGTGGAACAGCAACTGCAGAATTGAGCCACATATCTGCAGAAAGGGAGAGACTGTTTGGTGTGTGATCCCTCTGTAACATGCGTTTTTTTTAAATCAACCATTCTCCACTTAAAAACATTTTTCTTCTTCTTCTACAGTTGAATGTTTGACTTTTACTGTGCAGAATGATGTACAAAGTTTAACACATTTTAAGTTTAGTTTACATGGGAAAAGGACCTCTGACATTTTTTTTTTATACATCACTTACTTTAGAATTATTGCATTTATGAGGCCAGTCGATGACTTTTCACAACGTGTCCACCCTGTCATGTCCAAGGTCCACCCTTCCATGTCATTGTCCACCCTGTGATGTTCATGTTTTATGAAAATTAACCAAATATTTTCACAAGTTAGTGAAACCTTTTGTATGGTTCCTTTTTAAACTAATTAGCCCCAAATAGTATTGTTTGAAAGTTTGACCAGATATCTTTGTTGTTAGATTTTATTTAGAAAAGAAAGTGCAACTCTTGCAGATTTTATAGAGAAACAAATAGTTTGCCATAATTTCATTATTATCCTAATACTTTTCCCATTAACTAAAATATATTGTTTAGAAAGGGACTAAATGGCTTTCTGAAAATGTACATTTTATAATCATTATGTAATTACAATGTATTTACTCTACTTTGAATTTGTCCACGACATATTTTGCTGTTTGCATGGACATTGTCTGCTTGCAGTTAATTAATGAAAAGTGTTGGAGCTTGACCAACATGCATTTCTAACAGCATAACATCTACTTAATACAATGAATATGAAGTTCGATGGAAAATCTCAGCTTTTTATTTTGGAAATGGGGAAGTCTCAAAGGCACCTTATGGTGATATTGACTCTCCTATGTGTCTCTATAAAACCATTTCTTCTTCACTCTCTTGGCTTTTTTTATTTTTCCAAGTGTAGATGAAATAGAAATCAACTTTCTCCGTGCAAATAAGTAAAAGTCTTGTTGGCTCATTGGGTAAGAGATAGCTTAGAAAGTCACAGGTTGCAGGTTCTTTTCCTGTCTTGGACTGAAAATCTAATCATTGTCAAAAATTGACCCATGTAAGAGTTAAACTAAGAAAAGTGCTCTTTGATGTACATCGTTATATTTAGCACAGAATCTTCACAATAGCCACACGGCGGCCATTTTTCTTCTGACGTCACGCTCAGGATGAGAGAATGAAAATGGGAATCTGATTAACCAGCAACTGAAAAGACAATTCATATAAATTGTATTTCAAGTTTAAATGCCATAGTTACCCATTAGCTTCAACAGATAACCTGAGTGTTTCCAAGCTAACATTAAATTCATCTTGGAATTTATGGCTGAATGCTAACATAATGTTTGTAGCTGGTGTTGTTAGCTAGCAAACATTATACTAAGCTAGGAATTTAGCCTTTATTAAGTTAAATATCAAAGCCTATTTAAGCATTCATCAGGTTCCTAGCTAATGTTGTGCTGAGCAAACGTTAAATTAAGCTAATGTAAATATTCAGCCTAACCCTCCTGGCTAAAATTCTAGCTAACGTTAGCTAGGAGGTGGCTGAATGCTGACATTAGCTGTTTTTTTTTTATTAAACTATGGCCTGATTTTCCTCAAGAAGTTCACAGTTCATTTTCTTTTCAGTTGCTGAAAGTAGTGAAATTATAAGTGCGAGATTATAAAAGCGCCTTAGCTTCCACCATGAGCGTGACATCAGAGGGAAATGGCCGCTGTGGGAATATTGTTCAAGCTTCCTTTTTTAGCACAATGTTTTGGTTAACATGTAACTTACTCAGTAGCTTCTTATTTCCCCCTGTTCTGGCGTTCAAACCCAGAGCAGGAGCCTCTTCAGGATGTTTGATGACGCTCTCTGGCAGCTCATTCGTCTGAGCATGAGCAGTAAACAAAAGAGCAATAAGAGCTCCTCTGATAAGACTTTGATTCATCCTGTTCTCTTATCGCCTGCTTTTCAGAATCACCTGCAGGCCTTCTTTCCATCGACACACCGAACCCTCCCCACCACAGCTGTTCATCTGAGGAGTTTAGGGTAGCAGACAGGAAGACGGCGCCCTGCGTGTCACAGATGATGATATCCTGGGAATTTTACTGACAGGCTGTGATACCTGGATAAAAACACCTTGAAATGACACCTGCTGCACGGAGGATTGAAACAAAATCACAGCTGGAAAACAAGCCGGGGAACAGGACTAAAAGTCTAACAAAAGTAGAAGAAAGAGTGATATCCCCAATCTCAGTTTTCATGCTGCTTTACAAACCTTACTGCTGATAACTGAGATTATTCTTGCAAACGTGTTACACTTTCTACAGTATAGGCTCCACTGGCACTTACTGAGAGCAGATGCTAATAAGCTTGTTAGCTCATTGGCTAAATCCATGCTAACTTTGGAAAATCTGTTTATCACAACTATACATTTTTATATATAAGGATCCACAACCTCAATGAAAAAAGTCTGAATCCTTTCTTACAGCTTTTTAACACTCACTGTTTTACAGCTCTCAGCCCCAGTGACACCGACCGGGAGTTCAACGTTGAAATTCAATAGAAAACGGTGAAATCAGGTCTGTATGTCTCCTCGTTTCAACCGGCTAAAATACAGCTACAACATCAACATGTCAGAAACACATTTTTGTTTAATCGTTTTGTTCATTTTAGCAAAGACAGGGTGACGAAAGTGATGACTGTACCGGCATTTCTCCAAAATCATTTGCAGCGGCCGGTTAAATCCGGTCTACACAAAGGCGTAATTACAACACATTTTATTTTTCATACAGGTTTTGATCTTTCCCTGGAGAAGAAGAAAAAAGAAGACCCCTGGATGCTGACGGAGTTCATTAACACCTGACCAATCTGGGATCCCATCCGCTATACTCTGAGACGATGTAGCCTCTGGGGACACCTGTGAACGTGCCGGGCGGTAAGCGATAAAAGCCTTCCCGTCAAGACTTCCTTTTCTGCGTGCTGCATTGTTACAGAAAGAGAAACTTGTGATTTACTTGTTATTAACGGTTCTTACCTTTGCCGAAATTTCAGCATCATGTAGCAGATTTGTAAGAAGGTCAGATTGATCAAATGCATTCGAGGAAGTCGGGAAGTCTGAGCAGCTTTCGTGACACAGCGTCAAGGGAATTCATGTCAAGTTGAATTTTAGATCTAGATCAGATTGTTAGCTGTCATGCAACTGAATCCAAATCAACCCATTTAGCAAAAAAACGTTGTTGGTGACTGTGATGCACTGCTCACTTAAATAATCATTTTAGCCGCTATGTGACGTGAAAATTATGTGTGTGAATGTGTGATGAATCTTGTGACAGAAGCAGGTGAAGTCTGGTCTTCAAATAGTCGCTGAAAAAAACATTTGCTTTTTTTGAACGTCTTTTCAGCGGGGGCCATAGTTATCATTTAATCATCTTTTCAACGGGAAAAGGTTCGCTGGGTTTCCCTGAGAGCAGTAACCATATTGTTGTGCTTCAAAAGAGGGCTTTTTTTCTCTTCATGTTTTTGCTTTGAAGAGTCCAACAAGTCGTTTTTTTAATCTCCACCAGTGAAAAACAAACCTGTTGACCTGATGTCGCTCACTAATTACTGCATTACAAAAAGCACTTCAGTACTGAGACGTCAGCTTAAGAGCTGGACCTCTGAGCCTCTTCACTGTATTATGTACTGTATCTATATATAGCTGTCTATGCACAGAACATACTTCACACTTAATTTAATTTGCAGTATGATAAAGGATCTGAGTATCAGGACATCCATTATAATTTATCAGCTTCATGAAGCATTCATCATTTTTTTAGGTGAGTCCTCTTCTCTGTGTTCTCCAGAGGCAGATCAGTTTCATCTCTGTGTGTCCAAGGTATGTTTAGCCTAGCTTAGCACAAAGACTGAAAGCAGGGGGAAACTGTTAGCCTATAGCTTAATGACTATCTTTCTCTTTGCTCGCCTTGATCAACGTTTTGTTTACTGGAAAGGTTAGATAAATATTTGCTTAAAGACGTTAAAATAAGTTAAAATAAGTACATGTTTTATTTTTAAGAAAGATCTAAATATGATCTGTCAAAAAACGTTGTGCAGTTAAAGATATAATCTGGAAGATCTTAGTTTCGTTCTCTTTGGTGGCATCCATGACGGTAACAAGGGCCACAGACGTCCCAGATAACCAGACGTTTCTGGTTGGCTCCCTTTGTTACGGTTGTAACTCCTGATTTTCCTGGCTGACGGTCGCTTTCCTTTTTAGACTGTTTGTTTCTTTTTCTTTGGATTTTCACTTCTTGTTGAAGTTGTATCTGTAGTCATCCATCTTTTCTTTGTTTGTTCAGCCATAGTAGATTACTGTTTACTCGCAACACTTGCCGCTTAGCTCCGCCTACCCTCACTGGCAGACCAACCACTGCTGGCTGATGGAAAACGCATCACTAACTGGGCGCCACTTGTGAATTTTTCCATGAATGTCACCACAGACACCCAGTCTGTAATACTGCAAATGCAAAGGCTTTCCTCAGTGGGCCATAGGCTCAATCACTGTTGTGTTACCTCATTCTGTGAAAGATAGTGAGTTAACAGACATTTATTTAGAAGAAAATCTTTGAGATAATTACTTTAATTGTAACATTTGCCTCTGAGGGGCTGTGGCGTAAAAGTATAAAGAAGAAGAGTACAGTGGTGTCCTTAGTAACTTTCAAACACAGGAGACGGTCGTCTGTGAAGAAGTCTAAAAGGTTACAAGTGAATTAGATTCAGGAGAGAAACATTTTTGCAGCTGTGATCTGGTGGATATTCTTCTGCATCTGAAAGACCCCTGCTGATTATTTACAGAGTAAAACACGTCTGCTCCCCTACTGAGCAGAAACGTCTTATTCTCCGTCTGTCCTGAAGGTAATAATCCTTCACAAACCGCCGTCTTTCTGTGAGTCCACGCTGCCAAACAAAACAAAATCACGGTTATGGTATTTCATGACAGTAAAGGCGCCGGGTCGGCTCTGTGTGGATCTGATTCAGACAGCTGTGTGTGCTAAATGTGCTCCGTTCAGAGGGAAGTGGATTAACTGGAATATAAAAAGTTTCTTCCAAAGTTTCCCCTTAAACTCAAACTGTTCATATTTCTGCTGTAATAAGATATCAGGATAAATGTCGGCAGGGATTAACTGTCTCAGAGTGAAACAGAAGGCAAAGTTTAGAGTTTATCCTCGGCTCTGTCGAGGTGTAACATCTCCAGAAGCGGCTGAGCGAACAGCCTCTGAGCAAGGCACCGAACCATATCTGTCTATAGCAGCAGAAGGAGCAGAACCAGTCGGCTCCCACGACAGGTTGCGTTCAACTTGTTTCCCACCTGAAACGCCAGGTGTGCCAGTTTAGCTCTGATGATAGATACAATCACGTATCAGCAGGCTTTAAGTAGGAAAACCGGAATACAGATCAAAAGCAGGTGGAACATGATGACACCCCGGCTCCCATCAGCAGTCATCTGACGACGATTTAGCTTCATTACAGGCTGTCATGTCTGCACCTTAGTTAAGTTTTTTGTTCATGTATCATGTTTCCTGTTTTATTTTGGAGATCACTCACCCTTGTCTCTGTTTCAGGTCGGTGTCCTGTCCCTTCCCCCGTCGTGTGCTCACCTGCTCCTGACTGTCTCTTCCCCAGCTGTGTCTAATCACTCCTCATTACCTCTCGTATTTAAACCTCATGTCTCCTCATGTCTCGTCGCCAGTTCGTTGTACCTTGTTGTCACTTCCCAGCATTCTCATAGCATTCTGATTCACGTAAGCCTGGTTTGTTTTCTGACCTGCCTCTTGCCTCACAATTTTGACACTGCTGCCTTGTCGGATTGATTACCCGTGTACCGAACTTCCTGAGTCGAGTTATGCAATTGCGTCCTCCGTCAGTTCAGCTTAAAATCTGTTCTAGATCAAAAATTTGCTTGACGCTGTGTCACGAAAGCCGTTAGGAGTTTAGATTTCCCAACTTCCCTGAATGCATCAGAAATGATGGATCCGACCTCCGTTCACCAAACTCCTCATTTTAAATTATTCTCCTCTTGAGGACAGGCCTGACAAAGCTTCATTTGACTTGTTACTAATCATGATGTTATTTCAGCAGACTTAAGAACCAGTGTCGGGGGTAACAAAGTCAATCGACACAAAATCACTGGTTCCGGTCGTCTTGAATTTGGCACTGGAGCTTGAATGTTAAATTGTCTCTTGGAGTTTTTGAGGAGACTTTTTTTTATTCTAGACCGAAGAGTCAATCAGTTAATCAAAGAACAAAAGAACCAATGAATCAATCATGTTAATAATCATTTGTAGTACAGACCTAGTTGTCCTGGCTTTTTCAGTGTCGTGTCAGAAAAGGACCCAGGACAACAAAGTTTGTTGAGTCCAAAACAGAACCACAATACAACCGGAATCTAAGCCCGGGCCTTAGACACCGAACAGGCTAACACAGAGCATGAGCTTATGTTCCCTGAGGACGCCCCGCCTGCTGTGGGCTCACAGAAAACTCCCATCTTTTAATATTATGTCTATTGCCTGATTATTCTTAACCGTGTCAACGAAACCTTTTGGACAGTAAATGTCAAGTTTCCGGTTGATGTCTGGTTTGTACTTGTGTTATAACCCTCTGCTATCGTTTGCTAATGTCTGGAAAACATCCAACACGGTTATTTCTGACCAGAGGTCCGAGTGAATTTTTAAAAATAATTAAAACAAATTATTTTTTCAGCATTAAGCAGATTGATTTCAAACCCTTTACTTGATATATGTTTGTCACACAGATAATACCTTCTTTATTCTGGTAATAAAGTTTACTTTCACCTTCAAGATGGTTATGCAGGCTTCAGGAATTTTTCCAACATCAGATGCAAAATCTTCAGTATCTCATCTTCTGAAGTCCCGTCATTGATGTGAGACAGGAAGGAAGTGAGAGCCCGTCCTCGCTCTCCCCAGGATGAGAGATGCAGAACAGAGGTGACGATTTATGAGGGCCACATCCGATACTGTCTGCTGTCCAAACCAAGGCTAGAATAGTTTTGAAATTTTCTTTTGTTTTTATTTTTATTTCGTTTTTCAATTTCAGTTTGGTTTTAATATGTTTTAGTTTTTGTGTTAAGTTGAATACTTAAAGGGCCAGAAAAAAGACCCAGCACTGCGCTATTAAAGTTTGTGTAAGTTTGTGTAATACCGGTGAGTTAACATTCATAGCCTGCAACGTCAGTTATAACGTAAAGCAACCGATCGTTATCACAGGCATCCAACAGCTGGTACTTTCAAAATGAAGGCCAACACGGTCAGCTGCAGCCGTCATGTCGGTGGGATCATTGAGTCAGAGGCGCTGTTACGCCAGTCGGCTTTTCAGTAAATAGTTTAAATTTGACAAACAGAAACGCAGTTGGCACAATTGGGAAACCTTCATTGCGGACAGTTTGGATATCATTTTTAAAAAATATATTTACACTGGAAAAGCTGAAGATAAAAAACATACATTTGTAAACAATACACTGATATATTAAGTTTATTTAAACCGATTGCATTGCAGAGTCTGCAAGTCTTAAAACAGCTCATATCAATGCACTTATAGATATCCTGAGAATAAATAGAAAACAATATACATGAAATCTCAAATTATTAAGTATTTATTGTCTCATTTTTTATTTTAATTTAAAGGTTGTGAATTTTAGTCTACAGTCTTTCACAGAGAGCACGCCGCAACTGACCAAATAATCTCGACAGCAAGAAAAGTAAATAATCTAGCCTGCTTCTGGTTGCAGCTAAAATATTTAACTTCTCATGACATCAGAGTCTTTGGGGTTTTGGCACTGTGGCAAGGAAAAACTCCCTTCAGAAGAGCCAAATGAGGAAGAAACCTTGGGAGGAACCAGGCTCTCTGGGGGCCCATCCTCGTATGGGCTGGGGGACCTGCTGGGTCTACTGGGTGTAGTCTTTGTCGGTCGTAGATGGTTGATGGTAGATGGTAAATGGACTGTACTTATATAGGGCTTTTCGAGTGTTGCACCACTTAAAACTTTTACACTACGTCACATTCACCCTTTCACACTCACATTCACACACGGATGGCAGAGGCCGAAGTGCTAGTCTCCAATCAGGATCTATGCCCACTCATATCCAACGACTATTCCACCGGGAGCTATTTGGGGTTCAGTGTCTCGCCTAAGGACACTTTGACATGTGACTGTAGCTGTCAGGGATTGAACTACCGACCTTCTGATTGAGAGATGACTGACTCTACCACTGAGCCACAGCTGCCCATCGTCGAATATGTGTAGTTTTCGTCAGGCGTCTACTGTGTGTAGTTTTCGTCAGTCGTCTACTGTGTAGTTATCGTCAGTCGTCTACTGTGTGTAGTTTTCGTCAGTCGTCTACTGTGTAGTTATCGTCAGTCGTCTACTGTGTGTAGTCTTTGTCAGTCGTCTACTATGTAGTTATCGTCAGTCGTCTACTGTGTGTAGTTTTTGTCAGTCGTCTACTGTGTGTAGTTTTTGTCAGTCGTCTACTGTGTGTAGTCTTTGTCAGTCGTCTACTGTGTAGTTTTTGTCAGTCGTCTACTGTGTGTAGTCCTTGTCAGTCGTCTACTGTGTAGTTTTTGTCAGTCGTCTACTGCGTCTAGTCTTTGTCAATTGTCTACTCGTCTTGGGGCGGTTGTGGCTCAGTGGTAGAGTCGGTCCTCTCTCAATCAGAAGGTTGGGGGTTTGATCCCCGACTGCTACAGTCACATGTCGAAGTGTCCTTGGGCAAGACCTCATATTGCTCCAGGTGGCATAGCCATCGGGTATGAATGGGCATAGACCGGCACTTAAGCCACTTCATCCTCTGCCATCAGTGCGTGAATGAGTGTGTGAATGGGTGAATGTGGCATGTAGTGTAAAAGCAGCTTCGAGTGGTGGAAAGACTAGAAAAGCCTGATATAAGTACAGTCCATTTACCACTTAGCATTTACCATCATATGTAGTCTTTGTCTGTGTGTATGTGTATGAACGTCCCTTCGCTGGATGTGTTCCTCCTCCGTCCCTCCTGCTGTCATCCAACGTTGCAACAATACTTAGTCCTGTGAATATCAACACAACACATCCAGGTGTTAGAGTATTGTTCTCCTAAACTTCCCATCTACCCTACCCTTCCTAAAAATGTTCCCTTCAGTGCACATGTGATGGTATTTTTATCTCACCAGTCTTTTGTAAAACAGGATGTAGGCACTTTTCTTCCGCAGTTTCGTGACAGAGGACCTGCTGGTTTTTTTGACCCTGGCATCATCGTAAGTGAACCAGCGGTCGGTTGGGTCCTCCATTTTCCCGTCGGGGTCCACGGCGTCACAGATGTAGTGTCCTACAGGTGAAGAAAAATGGTTAGATAGGCTGTCTTAAGACTTAGTGGATGGTAACAGTGATTCAGTCCATATGAAAGTAAAAACAATACAATGACTAAATAGGATGTTGTGACAGAAAAACAATTTGTCTGATATTTGGTGCGATATCGAAGACATGGATGGATTATCTTACCATATCCTGGTTTGGAGCCACAGTGATTGATGACGCTGACCAGACTGTAGCAGCAACCATCCTGAAAAGGTAAAGCAAAAATGAGAGTTAGTACACCCAGTCCACACATTGACTTCTAAAGGCAATAGTCTGATTATATTGTTTGTAGTCACATCACTTAGTTTTTACTTACCTGGTTTGATGAAACCACCAGTTCGCTGTTCAGGTGGATGGGATCACGGACCTTCTTCAGCTTGAATGATGGCGTGAACCTGAAGCGTTTCAGGTGTAAGACCAGCACTCTGTAGATACACAGAAAGAAAAGTGGCAAAACTTGGTTAAAAATGAGGTCAAACACAGGAAGAGTGGAGCCAAGTTTGACACCACTGGGTTAACAGGTATCATCATTTTGCACAGGATTTGTGATGGATGTGATGTTGCATACCTTGGAAAGGTTTCAAAAGAGGACTGCTGGCCTGAAACGGTGGAACCACACTGGCATCTGTACTCCAAATCAGTCTCCTGCAAAACAGCAAAGAACATGTTTTAATTTGATGCTGCATTTACACAAACCAAACAATTATACACATGGACATATTTCATACCTTCAGGTAGTTCTCGAGCATCTGGTCCACCGTCTTACATCCAGGGACCAGGTCGAGGGACAGGTTAGTGAACTCTTCCTGTCTTCTGGATCCTGCTCCACAGCTGCACATTCAAAAGATAATACACTTATAATACAGGTTACAACAAGTTCTACTGTAGAAGATTCACCTTAATAATTCTATGTGATGATCCAGTTGAATGAAGGATTTCACCAAGTGTGAGTGATTCGATGTCAGACATTTGTCATCAGTGTAAATATTTCGCCCTCCCTCAAATGATTTCAGAATCAGAATCAGGTTTATTGCCAAGTAGGCTGACGCATACAAGGAATTTGTTGTGGTGATTTTGGTGAAGAACAATTAACACAGAACTACAATAAAAATAAGTAAAAAACTACACGTATAATACAAAATATGTACAACAGGTGTGATTAAAAACTGTTCAGATGTGCAGGATATTAGTGAGTGCAAAAGCTTACAGTATAAAGTTAAGTTCAAAATAAAAATAATGCAGTGTACAGACAATAGAAGAGTCTAGTGTGCGTTCGTGTAATGCATAGTCTGAACTGGAGTCTTAAACATTCGTGGAACGTTGAGTGACTGAGGGGCTGGATGAGAGTCCGTGACACTTGGGGGCGTGGTTGTTGACGAGGCTGGCAGCAGACGGAAAGAGACTGTTCTTGTGTCGGGAGGTTTTGGTCCCGATGGAGCGCAGCCTCTTGCCAGAGGGGAGGGTCTCAAAGAGACCGAGCTGAGAGGGGTCGGCCACACTCTTACCTGCGAGCCTCAGGGTCACCCTCTTCAGACATAGTATTATGGGTGAAACTGTGTTGTCATACCTTCTGCAGGTCCTGGTGTTCTTCATCTTGAACACCATGTGATGTTCAATGGGACACATGAAGCTTTGTCCCATGCTGCTGGCCCTCTTGTGCAGCAGTGGGCCCAAAGTCCTCATGTGCTCGAACACAGCGATCAGGAACTCGTGTGCGTCCTGCAGATACACAATGAAAATAACACAGAGGAGTTTGAGAAGAGATGAATCTATGAGGAAGTGGTGAAACAACAAAGCATGAAACCACTTTACTTACTTTCTGATGGTGATCTCTGAACTCTGGAGTGTAGCTGGAGACTACACTCTTGAAGGCAGTGAGGAGCTGGAGTTTTTGGCGGCAGTCCTTCGAGAAGTGAGCCTTCTTAATTTCCATAAACGACCTGCAAAGATAGGAAAAAGGTTTAGAGGCATTGTCTTTGCGTTAAAGTTTTGGAAATCATGATACAACTTGAGGAAAAAATGTAGTGATTGCATCTGATAGGTGCTGTACCTGAGGAGTTCTGCATCTGGCACAGAACCCCAAAACTGCTCCTGACCAGTGATGGTACTGATGAAGTCCTCAAGGGTCAGGAGGCTCTGCAGGCAGGAGTTCATGTAGCAGTTGTTTCCTGGGTTGGGGAACCTGAAATACAAAAAGGAGAAATAAAACGCATCAATATGATAATTCTTTAATAAAAAACAACTTTTTAAAACTTTGAATGGATGAATTTGTGCTTCCTGCATGTGTAGATGTACTTACCCAAGACACTTGAACCGCTCCTTCCTGCAGAGCTTGGTGACGATGGTGGAGGGGCCTTCACAGACGTCTATTCTGAGAACAGTTGGATCTTCTCTGGTTTCCTCCTGCTGGTTCTTCTCCAACTCGTCCTGGTGATGGGTGGGAAGGCGCTTCTCCTTCTGGCAGAGTTCTTCTTCCTTCGGTGGTTTGAGCTCCACCACCTTGTCCTGGTGAGGAGCGGTCCAGCACTGCTTCCTCTGGCACTGTTCCTCCTCCAATGGTGCCACCTGACATCTTTTCTGTTGGAGCAAAGACATACTTTGTTTGACTAATGTTCAGACACATGAATCTACTAATAATTATCTAGTTCATGTTAAGTTCTTGACTTTATGTCAAAATACATACCTTGCTGAACCACCAAGGCTTGCTAGGCTTTTTCTTGGCGGTTGGGTTGTCGGTTGTTTGTTTGTTGGTGGTTTTTTTGTTTTGTTTACTCTGAAAACAAAAGCACAGGATTTAGAATCACCTGTCTCAAATATGTCTGTGGACATTTACAAAATAAAGGTCCAAGTAGAGTTCGTACAAACAAAAGTCTGCTTAATATGAAGGCTTGAAACTTCATCAACATACCAAAGGTTGTCCGAAGAGTCGATGCCACCAAGCTGTCTTTGGTTCCTTGTTGGTTGTGGCAGCTGGAGCGTCATGTTGAGTGACACTGGTGATAAAGAGACATAACGTGGGTTAGGTTTGGAGTCATGCAAACATTTAAATACATACATACACACAAACATGCATACACACAAACATTCATACAACACATACATACATAAATATATTTATACACATATACATATAAAAGGATGGATCACTGTCTATTTCCTTGTGAATTCAGCTTTGTACTACAAAAAGTTATTACATTTATGTTCCTCCACCAATTATTGTTTTGCAGAATACAAGGCAAATTGCTTGTTTTCAAATATCAGCTGACAACTGAAATATATCTCACAGGAGACATGTCCAGGTCAGCTGTCCAGTCTCAGGTCTACAGCTGTGATACTCAAAGGGCCCGGACTAAGCTCTTTGTTCCCTGACCTTGGACACAAACATGGAAATCTCTCATGTGTTTGTATAAAATCATTCATCAGACTTGACAAGGAAACTATAACCAGGTCCATGAAGTTAAATACACTGTTAGGATATATGTACTTACCTCCTCGGAGAGCTTTCGATTGGTCTGCTCTCCGCCACCACACTTACAACAGGAACTGACTTCTGTAGAGAAAACAGAAAAGATGAAAATGTTTAATATTTAATGTTTCTACACAGTGGATTTAAACTGGCTTCACACAAGGTTTCTACTAAATACTATAAATGTCATATTAACAGTGGAGACATGAAAGACAATGTCTATTTGGATGGATCTAGAAAACACACCTTTCCACAAAAGAATCGAAACATCTTTGTGATCGTTGGTAAAGTTAAACCTGATGAAGTTTGGGAGCTAACTGCTTCACTGCTGACGGTCAGGTTAACTGAACTAAACTACTTCTAACTTCAAGGTCTGGTTAACTCAACTAAACTGCTTCTCACTTGAAGGTCTGGCGAACTGTACTAAACTAGTTCAACTTAAAGGACAGGGTAACTGAATTCATGATGTCAGAAGTGAGATCAAAGCTGTTCTAGAATGTTTCTGTCATGTTCTCTTGTCATAGTCCAACATGGAATTTAGAGTTGGAGTTACCATGGTAACAAACATGTTTATTTTAGAAATGCATGTATGTTGAAATGTTACAAGTAGGCCTGTATATGTTATAAAACTGATAAAAACAGTAGATTGGTGGCCTAAAAAAGGCCCAAACTACAATAATGTAAAAATCATATGAAAACAAAGTGAAACAGAAACCCGGTTTAAGCTGCTGCTTTGGGCCCAAACTACATCTCTAAATGATCTTAGTAAACGTAACATTATATTGGTTATTATTATTATATTAATCATATTATCCCCCTTTTCAAGTACATGAACTGCATATGTGGGTTTTGTAACAGGGACATTTAAAGCTATTTTTCTGAACTACCTCGCTACCGTTTACAGGAGTCAAACACATATTGAAGTCCTTTGTAGGACAACTTTATCTAAAAGTTATGAACACTATGAGGACAGCAAAATTACTCAAATCAGTCCCGGGAGAGACTCGTGAGCGGGGTGAGAGCTCCGCTTGAAGCGTCCAGTTCAGTCGATGGTGACTCCAACCTCTGTCACAGCATCTCTCTCCTTACAAGCAGAAAAGAGAGCAAGGAGACAGATCGTCTTTACAGGGCTGAGGAACATCAAACAATCACTTAAGAAATAACTTGAGAAGGTTGATGAGACACAAGAAGCATAATACATTTAGTTAAAACCCAACAAGCTGCAATTTGCATTTATTGAAGGCGTACTATTTGTCAAAAAAGACACAAACATATGAGGTAAGAAACGTAAGTGTTACATGTTTTTTACATGTCATCTGGACATTTTATGGGTAGGGATTTTCCCTTGGTTTTCTGTGATCAAAAAAATAAACACTTGCAGAAATTCAACTGAACCATCTTTGATAATTCCATCATTAAACAGTCCTTTCCCACATATTAGATAACCATTTGCAACTCTTACAGCTAACATAAGCAGCCTATTTAACCACTTCCTAGCTAACATTACCTGCTAGCTGGGAATTGCTTGAATGCTAACATTAGCAGGGAGCCGGGGAGCGCTGGGCTGAAGCGCTTGTGCGGTGAGAGAAGAAACGCTGCAGGCTGGTTTTGTTTCTATGACAACAATAAGTTTAACTTACGACACAGCTAACAACAAGCTAACAACAAGCTTACAACGCGTAGGCCAGCAATGTTTAGTGTTGGGTTGCCTGAAAAAAACTGCGGTGACGTCATTGGCGCCTTTCTGAGAAATTCAGAGATTTTAAACTTGAAGCGGCCGCACAAAAAAGGCAGTGCGCTCTGAAAAAAAGACACTGGGTGCAGCGCTGTTTCTCTAGGCGGCTGCATGCGCTCTGTCCTCATTGGGAACAAATGAAAAAAGACGCTATGTGGACACGGGGCCTAACATTACCTTTAGCGAGCTAAAAACATTAGCTAGTAATGTCATGTCAGCAGAGGAGACTGTAGGAAGCTGTTTGTTTTAGCCCAGTTGTGTGGCGCTGCCGGCCTTTCTTTTTTTAAAGTTACAATCTTGAATATTTAAATTTTCGTGCCACTCACTGGCGATAATCAGGATTACGGGAGCACACTTCCCAATTCTTGATTTTCCTCACTTACGTTTGTAGATTGTCTGACTTCATCTGAGCGAGTTTGTTTCTTCTTCTTTGGATTTTCACTTCTTGTTGAAGTTGTATCTGTAGTCATCCATCTTTTCCCCGTTTGTTCAGCCATAGTAGATTACTGTTTACTCGCAACACTTGCAGAGACCAGAAGTGCAGCCTCTTAGCTCCGCCTACCCTCTCTGGCAGACCAACCACTGCTGGTTTATGTAAAACGCGTCACTAACTGGGCGTTGCTTGTGATTTTTTATGTGAATGTCACCACAGACACCCAGTCTGTAACTAGAGAAATTGCATTTTGATGCATGGGCATGCTGAGAGCTGGAGGCTGAAAAGCAATTGCTTAATGCTGCTGAAAATGCAAAACGCTGTTGAAAATGCAGAAATGTGAAATGAACTGCTGAAAGCTGTTGAAAAGCTTAAAAAGGTGAGGAAGATTAGGCGCAATGTGAGGAAGAAGCAGAAGGTGTGGAGACTTTAAGGTATTTATTCAAATGATAAAGTGCGACTTTTTTTTTCTGTAACTGTGATGTGAGCTCACGTGTCCCTCCAGATATTCACTTGACTGTCTGTAGTCTTTTCATTGCTGATCAGTTGAAAAGCAGTTAAATAATAACTGGTCAGATTCCTCTATACGTACAGTATATATGATATACAAACATGAAACACAGCCGTATGACAATATAACAGCATCTTAGCGTTTGACCCTGATCGTGGCGTCAGAGGAAAATGGCTGCTGTGTGACTATGGTAGATTGAAGTAACACAAAGTAATCCGTTAGAGATTACTTTTTTGTTGTAACATAAAGTGTTACTTTTGCAATTCAAATAATCCGTTACTCCGGGAAAAAAGCCGTATTCCCCTTATCCGTTTGTGTTTCTCTCCTACTTCTTGGCTGGTTCGAGTTGCAACGGGGTAATTTTTAAATATCGGTAAATGCAAAAGTACTCCAATGCGTTACTTTTCTCAGTGGGTAACGCAGAAACGTAAACACTGTTAAGCCGTTAATTAAAGTCAATCACAAGAAAATCTGTTTCTGTTTGGGTTTCATCCCGCTGAAGTCAGCCAGAGTGCAGCCTCTGTGTAACTTACTGTTTACAGTGAAACTGAGACTCAGCACAGACAGATGAACGGGCGCTCCTCTGGGGCATGGGACGAACCAAGAGATGAGGGAGAATTTAACTTTGATCTGAACACATGGTCACTTCTCAAGCTAACTGGTAAATGGACTGTACTTATATATCGCTTTTCTAGTCTATGCGACCACTCAAAGCTGCTTTTACTCTACATATCACATTCACCTACATAATAATTCTCCTCGACCTTTGACTGCAGGTTTTTCTCTGGAGGACAAGATCTGATCTCAACGAGTACAACATGAACCACCTGTTAAACACAAAATCTTCCCTTTCAGCTTTGAATGCACTTCCTTTGTGTCACTAACCTGTGTGTTACCATGTGAGCTACTGGCCCTTCAGGGTTCATGCACAAGCTCTCACTAACTAAGCTATTTAGTTGTTCAGGTTTGAGAAGTTAAGATAAAACATGGAAAATGACGCCATGACAGCATGAAGACATACAGCTGTAGAGGATCCTCCACACTGATAACAATGCTGGTTATGGAGCCAGAGATAGTGCGTCATGGTGTCACTAAAGCCCATCATCATATCAGCCAGAAAAAAATGGAAATAAATGTTTTTTTTTAATCGAAGGCAGAAAAGTTTGTGTGAAGAATAAAGTGACAGAAGAGATTTGAACCCACCATGTCCGATTTAAAAGACAGGCAAGCTGCTCAGCCACCTGTCCTTTATTGTTTTCATAAAACATTTGTAGTACAGACCTAGTTGTCCTGGCTTTTTCAGTGTCGTGTCAGAAAAGGACCCAGGACAACAAAGTTTGTTGAGTCCAAAACAGAACCACAATACAACCGGAATCTAAGCCCGGGCCTTAGACACTGAACAGGCTAACACAGAGCATGAGCTTATGTTCCCTGAGGACGCCCCGCCTGCTGTGGGCTCACAGAAAACTCCCATTTTTTAATATTATGTCTATTGCCTGATTATTCTTAACCGTGTCAACGAAACCTTTTGGACAGTAAATGTCAAGTTTCCGGTTGATGTCTGGTTTGTACTTGTGTTATAACCCTCTGCTATCGTTTGCTAATGTCTGGAAAACATCCAACACGGTTATTTCTGACCAGAGGTCCGAGTGAATTTTTAAAAATAATTAAAACAAATTATTTTTTCAGCATTAAGCAGATTGATTTCAAACCCTTTACTTGATATATGTTTGTCACACAGATAATACCTTCTTTATTCTGGTAATAAAGTTTACTTTCACCTTCAAGATGGTTATGCAGGCTTCAGGAATTTTTCCAACATCAGATGCAAAATCTTCAGTATCTCATCTTCTGAAGTCCCGTCATTGATGTGAGACAGGAAGGAAGTGAGAGCCCGTCCTCGCTCTCCCCAGGATGAGAGATGCAGAACAGAGGTGACGATTTATGAGGGCCACATCCGATACTGTCTGCTGTCCAAACCAAGGCTAGAATAGTTTTGAAATGTTCTTTTGTTTTTATTTTTATTTCGTTTTTCAATTTCAGTTTGGTTTTAATATGTTTTAGTTTTTGTGTTAAGTTGAATACTTAAAGGGCCAGAAAAGTATTATAAAATAAAAACTCAAAACATCATAAATCATTGTTTATATTTATATTAACTTTGTCCCTCTTCAGCCTGCCATGACTGTCACTGTAAATCTGAACTACACAACACTTCAGGATGTATCTCCATCTGTGTGACTCGTCTCAGAAGATAAAAATTACAAACACTGAACATAAGTCCTTCTGTAGTGCACTACAAGAGTAGGCTACATAACAATAATAATAATAACATTAATTTAAAGAGCACTTTTCCAAATAAAAGCTACATAGTGCTTCATAAAGGCAGAAACATTAAACAGGCAGGTCATAAAAAATGTTTTTCACACAGCAGTACGTCTACAGTGAACACATCACACATGCAAACCGTTCATTGAGGGGGTTTATGTGTTTCTCTGCGTCACTGCTTCACCTGCAGCACAGGTGTGTGTGAGTCACAGCAAAACAACAAACGGTGAGCTTTTGTTTTGGGATTAGGTCTTCAGTTTTTGGACCCAGCACTGCGCTATTAAAGTTTGTGTAAGTTTGTGTAATACCGGTGAGTTAACATTCATAGCCTGCAACGTCAGTTATAACGTAAAGCAACCGATCATTATCACAGGCATCCAACAGCTGGTACTTTCAAAATGAAGGCCAACACGGTCAGCTGCAGCCGTCATGTCGGTGGGATCATTGAGTCAGAGGCGCTGTTACGCCAGTCGGCTTTTCAGTAAATAGTTTAAATTTGACAAACAGAAACGCAGTTGGCACAATTGGGAAACCTTCATTGCTGACAGTTTGGATATCATTTTTAAAAAATATATTTACACTGGAAAAGCTGAAGATAAAAAACATACATTTGTAAACAATACACTGATATATTAAGTTTATTTAAACCGATTGCATTGCAGAGTCTGCAAGTCTTAAAACAGCTCATATCAATGCACTTATAGATATCCTGAGAATAAATAGAAAACAATATACATGAAATCTCAAATTATTAAGTATTTATTGTCTCATTTTTTATTTTAATTTAAAGGTTGTGAATTTTAGTCTACAGTCTTTCACAGAGAGCACGCCGCAACTGACCAAATAATCTCGACAGCAAGAAAAGTAAATAATCTAGCCTGCTTTTGGTTGCAGCTAAAATATTTAACTTCTCATGACATCAGAGTCTTTGGGGTTTTGGCACTGTGGCAAGGAAAAACTCCCTTCAGAAGAGTCAAATGAGGAAGAAACCTTGGGAGGAACCAGGCTCTCTGGGGGCCCATCCTCGTATGGGCTGGGGGACCTGCTGGGTCTACTGGGTGTAGTCTTTGTCGGTCGTAGATGGTTGATGGTAGATGGTAAATGGACTGTACTTATATAGGGCTTTTCGAGTGTTGCACCACTTAAAACTTTTACACTACGTCACATTCACCCTTTCACACTCACATTCACACACGGATGGCAGAGGCCGAAGTGCTAGTCTCCAATCAGGATCTATGCCCACTCATATCCAACGGCTATTCCACCGGGAGCTATTTGGGGTTCAGTGTCTCGCCTAAGGACACTTTGACATGTGACTGTAGCTGTCAGGGATTGAACCACCGACCTTCTGATTGAGAGATGACTGACTCTACCACTGAGCCACAGCCGCCCATCGTCCAATATGTGTAGTTTTCGTCAGTCGTCTGCTGTGTGTAGTTTTCGTCAGTCGTCTACTGTGTGTAGTTTTCGTCAGTCGTCTACTGTGTGTAGTTTTCGTCAGTCGTCTACTGTGTAGTTATCGTCAGTCGTCTACTGTGTGTAGTTTTCGTCAGTCGTCTACTGCGTGTAGTTTCTGTCAGTCGTCTACTGTGTGTAGTTATCGTCAGTCGTCTACTGTGTGTAGTTTTCGTCAGTCGTCTACTGTGTGTAGTTTCTGTCAGTCGTCTACTGTGTAGTTATCGTCAGTCGTCTACTGTGTGTAGTCTTTGTCAGTCGTCTACTGTGTAGTCCTTGTCAGTCGTCTACTGTGTAGTTTTCGTCAGTCGTCTACTGTGTAGTTTTCGTCAGTCGTCTACTGCGTGTAGTTTTCGTCAGTCGTCTACTGCGTCTAGTCTTTGTCAACTGTCTACTCGTCTTTGGGCAGCTGTGGCTCAGTGGTAGAGTCGGTCCTCTCTCAATCAGAAGGTTGGGGGTTTGATCCTCGACTGCTACAGTCACATGTCGAAGTGTCCTTGGGCAAGACCTCATATTGCTCCAGGTGGCATAGCCATCGGGTATGAATGGGCATAGACCGGCACTTAAGCCACTTCATCCTCTGCCATCAGTGCGTGAATGAGTGTGTGAATGGGTGAATGTGGCATGTAGTGTAAAAGCAGCTTCGAGTGGTGGAAAGACTAGAAAAGCCTGATATAAGTACAGTCCATTTACCACTTAGCATTTACCATCATATGTAGTCTTTGTCTGTGTGTATGTGTATGAACGTCCCTTCGCTGGATGTGTTCCTCCTCCGTCCCTCCTGCTGTCATCCAACGTTGCAACAATACTTAGTCCTGTGAATATCAACACAACACATCCAGGTGTTAGAGTATTGTTCTCCTAAACTTCCCATCTACCCTACCCTTCCTAAAAATGTTTCCCTTCAGTGCACATGTGATGGTATTTTTATCTCACCAGTCTTTTGTAAAACAGGATGTAGGCACTTTTCTTCCGCAGTTTCGTGACAGAGGACCTGCTGGTTTTTTTGACCCTGGCATCATCGTAAGTGAACCAGCGGTCGGTTGGGTCCTCCATTTTCTCGTCGGGGTCCACGGCGTCACAGATGTAGTGTCCTACAGGTGAAGAAAAATGGTTAGATAGGCTGTCTTAAGACTTAGTGGATGGTAACAGTGATTCAGTCCATATTAAAGTAAAAACAAAACAATGACTAAATAGGATGTTGTGACAGAAAAACAATTTGTCTGATATTTGGTGCAATATCGAAGACATGGATGGATTATCTTACCATATCCTGGTTTGGAGCCACAGTGATTGATGACGCTGACCAGACTGTAGCAGCAACCATCCTGAAAAGGTAAAGCAAAAATGAGAGTTAGTACACCCCGTCCACACATTGACTTCTAAAGGCAATAGTCTGATTATATTGTTTGTAGTCACATCAGTTAGTTTTTACTTACCTGGTTTGATGAAACCACCAGTTCGCTGTTCAGGTGGATGGGATCACAGACCTTCTTCAGCTTGAATGATGGCGTGAACCTGAAGCGTTTCAGGTGTAAGACCAGCACTCTGTAGATACACAGAAAGAAAAGTGGCAAAACTTGGTTAAAAATGAGGTCAAACACAGGAAGAGTGGAGCCAAGTTTGACACCACTGGGTTAACAGGTATCATCATTTTGCACAGGATTTGTGATGGATGTGATGTTGCATACCTTGGAAAGGTTTCAAAAGAGGACTGCTGGCCTGAAACGGTGGAACCACACTGGCATCTGTACTCCAAATCAGTCTCCTGCAAAACAGCAAAGAACATGTTTTAATTTGATGCTGCATTTACACAAACCAAACAATTATACACATGGACATATTTCATACCTTCAGGTAGTTCTCGAGCATCTGGTCCACCGTCTTACATCCAGGGACCAGGTCGAGGGACAGGTTAGTGAACTCTTCCTGTCTTCTGGATCCTGCTCCACAGCTGCACATTCAAAAGATAATACACTTATAATACAGGTTACAACAAGTTCTACTGTAGAAGATTCACCTCAACAATTCTATGTGATGATCCAGTTGAATGAAGGATTTCACCAAGTGTGAGTGATTCGATGTCAGACATTTGTCATCAGTGTAAATATTTCGCCCTCCCTCAAATGATTTCAGAATCAGAATCAGGTTTATTGCCAAGTAGGCTGACGCATACAAGGAATTTGTTGTGGTGATTTTGGTGAAGAACAATTAACACAGAACTACAATAAAAATAAGTAAAAGACTTATATATAAAAAAACTACACGTATAATACAAAATATGTACAACAGGTGTGATTAAAAACTGTTCAGAGGTGCAGGATATTAGTGAGTGCAAAAGCTTACAGTATAAAGTTAAGTTCAAAATAATAATAATGCAGTGTACAGACAATAGAAGAGTCTAGTGTGCGTTCGTGTAACGCATAGTCTGAACTGGAGTCTTAAACATTCGTGGAACGTTGAGTGACTGAGGGGCTGGATGAGAGTCCTGTGGGAGCGTGGTTGTTGACGATGCTGGCAGCAGACGGAAAGAGACTGTTCTTGTGTCGGGAGGTTTTGGTCCCGATGGAGCGCAGCCTCTTGCCAGAGGGGAGGGTCTCAAAGAGACTGTGACCGGGCTGAGAGGGGTCGGCCACAATCTTACCTGCGAGCCTCAGGGTCACCCTCTTCAGACATAGTATTATGGGTGAAACTGTGTTGTCATACCTTCTGCAGGTCCTGGTGTTCTTCATCTTGAACACCATGTGATGTTCAATGGGACACATGAAGCTTTGTCCCATGCTGCTGGCCCTCTTGTGCAGCAGTGGGCCCAAAGTCCTCATGTGCTCGAACACAGCGATCAGGAACTCGTGTGCGTCCTGCAGATACACAATGAAAATAACACAGAGGAGTTTGAGAAGAGATGAATCTATGAGGAAGTGGTGAAACAACAAAGCATGAAACCACTTTACTTACTTTCTGATGGTGATCTCTGAACTCTGGAGCGTAGCTGGAGACTACACTCTTGAAGGCAGTGAGGAGCTGGAGTTTTTGGCGGGAGTCCTTCGAGAAGTGAGCCTTCTTAATTTCCATAAACGACCTGCAAAGATAGGAAAAAGGTTTAGAGGCATTGTCTTTGCGTTAAAGTTTTGGAAATCATGATACAACTTGAGGAAAAAATGTAGTGATTGCATCTGATAGGTGCTGTACCTGAGGAGTTCTGCATCTGGCACAGAACCCCAAAACTGCTCCTGACCAGTGATGGTGCTGATGAAGTCCTCAAGGGTCAGGAGGCTCTGCAGGCAGGAGTTCATATAGCAGTTGTTTCCTGGGTTGGGGAACCTGAAATACAAAAAGGAGAAATAAAACGCATCAATATGATAATTCTTTAATAAAAAACAACTTTTTAAAACTTTGAATGGATGAATTTGTGCTTCCTGCATGTGTAGATGTACTTACCCAAGACACTTGAACCGCTCCTTCCTGCAGAGCTTGGTGACGATGGTGGAGGGGCCTTCACAGACGTCTATTCTGAGAACAGTTGGATCTTTTCTGGTTTCCTCCTGCTGGTTCTTCTCCAACTCGTCCTGGTGATGGGTGGGAAGGCGCTTCTCCTTCTGGCAGAGTTCTTCTTCCTTTGGTGGTTTGAGCTCCACCACCTTGTCCTGGTGAGGAGCGGTCCAGCACTGCTTCCTCTGGCACTGTTCCTCCTCCAATGGTGCCACCCGACATCTTTTCTGTTGGAGCAAAGACATACTTTGTTTGACTAATGTTCAGACACATGAATCAACTAATAATTATCTAGTTCATGTTAAGTTCTTGATTTTATGTCAAAATACATACCTTGCTGAACCACCAAGGCTTGCTAGGCTTTTTCTTGGCGGTTGGGTTGTCGGTTGTTTGTTTGTTGGTGGTTTTGTTGTTTTTTTTGTTTTGTTTACTCTGAAAACAAAAGCACAGCATTTAGAATCACCTGTCTCAAATATGTCTGTGGACATTTACAAAATAAAGGTCCAAGTAGAATTCGTACAAACAAAAGTCTGCTTAATATGAAGGCTTGAAACTTCATCAACATACCAAAGGTTGTCCGAAGAGTCGATGCCACCAAGCTGTCTTTGGTTCCTTGTTGGTTGTGGCAGCTGGAGCGTCATGTTGAGTGACACTGGTGATAAAGAGACATAACGTGGGTTAGGTTTGGAGTCATGCAAACATTTAAATACATACATACACACAAACATGCATACACACAAACATTCATACAACACATACATACATAAATATATTTATACACATATACATATAAAAGGATGGATCACTGTCTATTTCCTTGTGAATTCAGCTTTGTACTACAAAAAGTTATTACATTTATGTTCCTCCACCAATTATTGTTTTGCAGAATACAAGGCAAATTGCTTGTTTTCAAATATCAGCTGACAACTGAAATATATCTCACAGGAGACATGTCCAGGTCAGCTGTCCAGTCTCAGGTCTACAGCTGTGATACTCAAAGGGCCCGGACTAAGCTCTTTGTTCCCTGACCTTGGACACAAACATGGAAATCTCTCATGTGTTTGTATAAAATCATTCATCAGACTTAACAAGGAAACTATAACCAGGTCCATGAAGTTAAATACACTGTTAGGATATATGTACTTACCTCCTCGGAGAGCTTTCGATTGGTCTGCTCTCCGCCACCACACTTACAACAGGAACTGACTTCTGTAGAGAAAACAGAAAAGATGAAAATGTTTAATATTTAATGTTTCTACACAGTGGATTTAAACTGGCTTCACACAAGGTTTCTACTAAATACTATAAATGTCATATTAACAGTGGAGACATGAAAGACAATGTCTATTTGGATGGATCTAGAAAACACACCTTTCCACAAAAGAATCGAAACATCTTTTTGATCGTTGGTAAAGTTAAACCTGATGAAGTTTGGGAGCTAACTGCTTCACTGCTGACGGTCAGGTTAACTGAACTAAACTACTTCTAACTTCAAGGTCTGGTTAACTCAACTAAACTGCTTCTCACTTGAAGGTCTGGCGAACTGTACTAAACTAGTTCAACTTAAAGGACAGGGTAACTGAATTCATGATGTCAGAAGTGAGATCAAAGCTGTTCTAGAATGTTTCTGTCATGTTCTCTTGTCATAGTCCAACATGGAATTTAGAGTTGGAGTTACCATGGTAACAAACATGTTTATTTTAGAAATGCATGTATGTTGAAATGTTACAAGTAGGCCTGTATATGTTATAAAACTGATAAAAACAGTAGATTGGTGGCCTAAAAAAGGCCCAAACTACAATAATGTAAAAATCATATGAAAACAAAGTGAAACAGAAACCCGGTTTAAGCTGCTGCTTTGGGCCCAAACTACATCTCTAAATGATCTTAGTAAACGTAACATTATATTGGTTATTATTATTATATTAATCATATTATCCCCCTTTTCAAGTACATGAACTGCATATGTGGGTTTTGTAACAGGGACATTTAAAGCTATTTTTCTGAACTACCTCGCTACCGTTTACAGGAGTCAAACACATATTGAAGTCCTTTGTAGGACAACTTTATCTAAAAGTTATGAACACTATGAGGACAGCAAAATTACTCAAATCAGTCCCGGGAGAGACTCGTGAGCGGGGTGAGAGCTCCGCTTGAAGCGTCCAGTTCAGTCGATGGTGACTCCAACCTCTGTCACAGCGTCTCTCTCCTTACAAGCAGAAAAGAGAGCAAGGAGACAGATCGTCTTTACAGGGCTGAGGAACATCAAACAATCACTTAAGAAATAACTTGAGAAGGTTGATGAGACACAAGAAGCATAATACATTTTGTTAAAACCCAACAAGCTGCAATTTGCATTTATTGAAGGCGTACTATTTGTCAAAAAAGACACAAACATATGAGGTAAGAAACGTAAGTGTTACATGTTTTTTACATGTCATCTGGACATTTTATGGGTAGGGATTTTCCCTTGGTTTTCTGTGATCAAAAAAATAAACACTTGCAGAAATTCAACTGAACCATCTTTGATAATTCCATCATTAAACAGTCCTTTCCCACATATTAGATAACCATTTGCAACTCTTACAGCTAACATAAGCAGCCTATTTAACCACTTCCTAGCTAACATTACCTGCTAGCTGGGAATTGCTTGAATGCTAACATTAGCAGGGAGCCGGGGAGCGCTGGGCTGAAGCGCTTGTGCGGTGAGAGAAGAAACGCTGCAGGCTGGTTTTGTTTCTATGACAACAATAAGTTTAACTTACGACACAGCTAACAACAAGCTAACAACAAGCTTACAACGCGTAGGCCAGCAACGTTTAGTGTCCGGCTGTCTGCTCCCACAAATGTGCTTTTCAGTCTCTATCGTGATACTGTTTGTTTGTCGCATCGTACAGCTCCGGGTAGACAAAAAAAAGGTTGCTCCTCCATATTTGTTGGTAACCAGGGTGACAAGTGGCACCCTATGTGTTGGGTTGCCTGAAAAAAACTGCGGTGACGTCATTGGCGCCTTTCTGAGAAATTCAGAGATTTTAAACTTGAAGCGGCCGCACAAAAAAGGCAGTGCGCTCTGAAAAAAAGACACTGGGTGCAGCGCTGTTTCTCTAGGCGGCTGCATGCGCTCTGTCCTCATTGGGAACAAATGAAAAAAGACGCTATGTGGACACGGGGCCTAACATTACCTTTAGCGAGCTAAAAACATTAGCTAGTAATGTCATGTCAGCAGAGGAGACTGTAGGAAGCTGTTTGTTTTAGCCCAGTTGTGTGGCGCTGCCGGCCTTTCTTTTTTTAAAGTTACAATCTTGAATATTTAAATTTTCGTGCCACTCACTGGCGATAATCAGGATTACGGGAGCACACTTCCCAATTCTTGATTTTCCTCACTTACGTTTGTAGATTGTCTGACTTCATCTGAGCGAGTTTGTTTCTTCTTCTTTGGATTTTCACTTCTTGTTGAAGTTGTATCTGTAGTCATCCATCTTTTCCCCGTTTGTTCAGCCATAGTAGATTACTGTTTACTCGCAACACTTGCAGAGACCAGAAGTGCAGCCTCTTAGCTCCGCCTACCCTCTCTGGCAGACCAACCACTGCTGGTTTATGTAAAACGCGTCACTAACTGGGCGTTGCTTGTGATT
This sequence comes from Semicossyphus pulcher, assembly GCF_022749685.1. Taxonomy (NCBI): domain Eukaryota; kingdom Metazoa; phylum Chordata; class Actinopteri; order Labriformes; family Labridae; genus Semicossyphus; species Semicossyphus pulcher. The sequence continues at coordinate 3,796,903 of NW_027211759.1, forward strand.
TTTTATGTGAATGTCACCACAGACACCCAGTCTGTAACTAGAGAAATTGCATTTTGATGCATGGGCATGCTGAGAGCTGGAGGCTGAAAAGCAATTGCTTAATGCTGCTGAAAATGCAAAACGCTGTTGAAAATGCAGAAATGTGAAATGAACTGCTGAAAGCTGTTGAAAAGCTTAAAAAGGTGAGGAAGATTAGGCGCAATGTGAGGAAGAAGCAGAAGGTGTGGAGACTTTAAGGTATTTATTCAAATGATAAAGTGCAACTTTTTTTTTCTGTAACTGTGATGTGAGCTCACGTGTCCCTCCAGATATTCACTTGACTGTCTGTAGTCTTTTCATTGCTGATCAGTTGAAAAGCAGTTAAATAATAACTGGTCAGATTCCTCTATACGTACAGTATATATGATATACAAACATGAAACACAGCCGTATGACAATATAACAGCATCTTAGCGTTTGACCCTGATCGTGGCGTCAGAGGAAAATGGCTGCTGTGTGACTATGGTAGATTGAAGTAACACAAAGTAATCCGTTAGAGATTACTTTTTTGTTTTAACATAAAGTGTTACTTTTGCAATTCAAATAATCCGTTACTCCGGGAAAAAAGCCGTATTCCCCTTATCCGTTTGTGTTTCTCTCCTACTTCTTGGCTGGTTCGAGTTGCAACGGGGTAATTTTTAAATATCGGTAAATGCAAAAGTACTCCAATGCGTTACTTTTCTCAGTGGGTAACGCAGAAACGTAAACACTGTTAAGCCGTTAATTAAAGTCAATCACAAGAAAATCTGTTTCTGTTTGGGTTTCATCCCGCTGAAGTCAGCCAGAGTGCAGCCTCTGTGTAACTTACTGTTTACAGTGAAACTGAGACTCAGCACAGACAGATGAACGGGTGCTCCTCTGGGGCATGGGACGAACCAAGAGATGACAGTGTTTATTTAGCAGACACATCTGGAGGGAGAATTTAACTTTGATCTGAACACATGGTCACTTCTCAAGCTAACTGGTAAATGGACTGTACTTATATATCGCTTTTCTAGTCTATGCGACCACTCAAAGCTGCTTTTACTCTACATATCACATTCACCTACATAATAATTCTCCTCGACCTTTGACTGCAGGTTTTTCTCTGGAGGACAAGATCTGATCTCAACGAGTACAACATGAACCACCTGTTAAACACAAAATCTTCCCTTTCAGCTTTGAATGCACTTCCTTTGTGTCACTAACCTGTGTGTTACCATGTGAGCTACTGGCCCTTCAGGGTTCATGCACAAGCTCTCACTAACTAAGCTATTTAGTTGTTCAGGTTTGAGAAGTTAAGATAAAACATGGAAAATGACGCCATGACAGCATGAAGACATACAGCTGTAGAGGATCCTCCACACTGATAACAATGCTGGTTATGGAGCCAGAGATAGTGCGTCATGGTGTCACTAAAGCCCATCATCATATCAGCCAGAAAAAAATGGAAATAAATGGGTTTTTTTAATCGAAGGCAGAAAAGTTTGTGTGAAGAATAAAGTGACAGAAGAGATTTGAACCCACGATGTCCGATTTAAAAGACAGGCAAGCTGCTCAGCCACCTGTCCTTTGGAAAGTAAAATAGGAAATCTAGGAATAGGAAGTTTAAATGTATCTTCAGTTGGTCATGTGTAAGTGTGAAAACGTTTTAGTCAGAAGTCTGTTTAGGTTTTTTTCAGCAGATTCCTCCGTCAGTCTGATCTTCTTTCTCTCTCTGGTTCTTCTCACTCCTTAGTGCTGAAGATTGTCCAGTGGGGAAGGACACTGACCAACAACATGGAGATGTAGGATCAAACCTTGGCTGTCACAAACCTAGCTTAGCAAGCCAGCTAGTTTTGCTTGATTGTTTGTTTGTTTTTTACTTTTAAACTGGGCAAGCTTTGTTTTTGTGGCTTACTAGCCTGTTAGCGGTTAGCTAGCTTAGAGTGGCCATAAATCTGTAATTGTCCCACATTTGCCCTGTGACTGACCGGCGATAAGTCCAGGGTGTAACCCCGCCTCTCGCCCAATGACAGCTGGGATAGGCTCCATTCCCCCACGACCCTGACCAGGATAAGCGCTATAGAGATGGATGGATGGATGTCCCACTTTTAAGTTCAAGTCCAAACAAATATCTAAAACACAAAAATTAACCAGTTTTCAATATTTAATACGAAACTGACCCAGTTTTCATCAGAATTTAAGTAATAATTATAATATTTGACTTATTTTGAGCACTTATAAAAACCTTCTTAAAGTCGAGGTGAAATGGAAAATGTCATTTTAATCCTTTTAGATCACATCCCTCGTAATATTGTGCATCTATTTGACAATAGAGGCCAAAAAAAATACAGAAAATCCATTTCTTCGTATTCTTATATCAAAATCTGATAATTTTTTCTTCCAGTAAAACTAAATTTCACACTGTGAAGGAAATTTTTATGTTAACCTGTTTGATCATGTGGTAAAATTTCTTAAATATTGTAGACTTAATTATCATGGTATAATCAGCTAAGGTTGTCTGCTCCTCTCTAGGGTCTTGTGCATGATTTACTGTTGCTCCTTCTGTCTTAGAGAGATAGTTGGTGGCCTTGTCTGGGCTGAGAGCTCCAGGACAAGGGGTAAACTCTAGATAGTCAGGCGCCTCAGCTAAAGTCATAACAATAACACCTTACTTTGTCTCTGTGAGAGGGAGTTCTTTCTGTAATGTATAACATACACTGTGAACCTTGATTCTGTGTTAGTCAGCTAGACAGCTGCGTGCTGTGTAGTACTGGTCTGACCCAGCTCAAGTTGTTAATTGCTTTTACTCGTATTTTAATATTCTTCAATTAAATGACATCAAAAGACAACTTTGTTTCCCTGAGAACTTTATTGGTCTCGTCATCAGAAATTGCCACCACACACGCGTGCTTACGTAAGTTAGCACCAAACAATTTCAACCAATCAATCTGCAACATTTAGCCGCAGAGCACCAAGAACGCTCGGTCAGTTAGCTAGCTACTGTGCTGTGGAGAACATCTGTCTACGCCACGATACGGAAGCTAGATACTCGACTTTTAAGACATTTCAAGCCAGCTAGCTTTTGCTTGTTTAATAGTTTATAGCAAACCTAAGCTAAGCTGTTGCTTCTATGACTAATTAACACCAGCATGTTAGCAGTTAGCTCATTGTTTGCCTGATTACGGTGTATTACTGAAACGTTGCAAATAAATATCATTTCTGCAAGTTAGACAGTGTGCAGGATTTTCCCCTCTTTGACCTGGTCCTCTCCTACGCACCTGCTTTGAAACCTGTTTTTTCAACATTGTATAGCAGTTAGGCTGCAAACTGGCCTAAAAGAAGGACACCAAGCCTCCAGCTGTTGAGATCACAAAAACATGTATTCAGAGCAGTCATTTAATAGATTATTAGTGTAACAGAAATGTAACCACATTTTTTTAAGGATTTATTTTTTGTTTTAAGTCAGATTTTAAAGACCTTTCCAAAATGAGTTGGTTTCAGCTTAACTTATTAAAAATAAACTTGTGATAAAAATGAACACTTGGACATAAATCAGCATGATAAGAACTAACTAGAATGACAGAAACCATGTTTGAGAAAAATGTATTTGACGTGTATTTTGATTTTATAGTTTGACTCATGTCCCATCTGTTAACATGGAGGAGGCGGGCTTTATGACCTATACTGCAGCCTGTCAGCAGGGGGCGATAGAGAGGGTTTGGCTTCCCTTGTAGGGAGCTGTCATGTCGTCCATCTTTTTATTCTGGCTGGTTTAGAATTACAGTAAAGGAGGAGAGAGGAGAAGGAGCAAAAAAAAGATGGAGGGGAAAAAACTATAAATGTGTCATCCGTTACGTTCTGACTGAATCAGATTACAGAGGAAATATTCAAGGAGTGAAAAATGTTTTGTTTCAAAAATAGAGTCAAATGACTGTAATGAGTAGATATTAGGATGAGTGCACATCTGCTGCACAGGACTTAAATAGCTCCAGTCTTTAATAACTCCATGAACCACCGTTACATAAAGCTGCTGTACATGAAGGAGCCTGTACGTCTAAAAGAACTCAGACACACAAGACACAAAACAGGATTGTTTATTATTATAATGATGTTATTTTTCTGTAGTTTATGACAAAAGTTCTTTTATAGACCCTTCTTTAAAGTGTTTTGTTAGAGCAGCAGTTGTACGTCTGCTGCACAGATGTTTGCTTTATGAAGCAGAGACTCGAGTCCTTCAAACTTCTCTTTCCATGTCTAAGTGCTCCGCTCTGTCTCGAGTCATCAAACTAAATTTCCAAGTTCATTCAAACATGATTCAGGCGACTGACTGCAGGGCGCTTTGTGTTTTTACAGACGAGGTTAAGCTGATTACATCACAGACGGAGAGCCGAGCGTGGTCAACGACACGAGGCTGATGACTGTCAGACGATCTGCAAGAAGAGGAAACAACTGTGAAAGCAGCCATAAAGAAAATGTTCACAGTGGAGTTTGTTCACTGGGAGGCTGAATCCCTTTAGTTTGCACCCATAAATTCTGTTAATGCACCACTTTATACTGATGCAACCAAGAGTCAGAGTTTGCAGGCAAGCGAGCAACTCAGTGAGGCTGCACTTAGCATCAGCTCGCTAACACGCTGAGATGATAACATGTTGATTTTAAGAGGGTATCTTGTTACCCAGTTTACAAGCAGAGAAATAAAGTCGATATCAATTAATAACCTTTATTTAAACATGTTAAATTCATTCATTTGTGCACCTAGCCCAGTTAGTGTAGTAAGTGTCTGCTAGTGGACTTAAACAGCATGTGCATCCAGGATATTTGTACATTTAACAAAGTTTATAACAATTTTTTTACAATCCAAACTAGTTTGTTCGTTTTACTTTTTGCAGATTTCAAATTTTTTACCAAGTTTGTTTTTTTGTAAACAAACTAAACAAAACTTTTCTTACAGGCAAGCTGATGTAGCGTCTGAGGTGTATGGGCTTCGAATATTCTCTTTAGGTAGAAAAACTCAGGAACTTGTTCTCTTGGAGCGCCATTTTATTTCCAACACAACACGTCGCCTCCCAACCGACGTCACTCGTCTGCGCCCGCTCATTCCAGGCTAACTAATCAAAAGCTGTTCAATCCATCGCCTACACTGGCAGCGAGTCTGCTACTTTTGACAAGCTCCCTTAGCTTCTTTAGTCTGACCAACAAACTAGCTCACTCGCCAGCTAATGAATTAGCCATGACAACAGACTGGTTGGCGTTTGCTATCCCCTCACTCTTCTGCAGCTCCACCCTGTGGTCTAAATATGGCCACTTCTGGCTCCAGAACAAACCAACATGGCGGCGAGCAAAATGCCAAAAAGGCAGTTGACAAAACAATGGGGAGATCACGATGGCTTCATTCATTATTTATACAGTCTGTGGAAGAGACTCAGGACCTGTGGCTAGCCCTCTACAGTGGCGGGGTAGTGTTGAAATCTGCATGAGACGGATGTGGGGAATAACCCTCAGTTTGCTGCATCATTTCTGAACTGTCTCTGCAGACAGTGCATCGGATGTTGTGTTTACTGACCCGCTGCCTCCAAGAGTTAAACAATCCTCTAATGGAGGTTAAAGAATGATCCATTTTTTTAAATCCTTTTTCACTGCAGATGGAAACAAACAGGACAAAAGCACTTCAGACGACTTCAGGCTGTTCTAACATTTACATTTGATAAAGTACTTCACAATGTTCGTATAGAGAACAGCAGTTTGTGTTATTTCCTCTTTATTCACATGAATAAATCTGATGTTAAACTGACAGATGTCTCTCAGTGTGATGGTCTGACTGCAGCTGCACCGGCACTAATGTTAACCAGCAGGAGCTCCATAAATCCATCAGTGATACTGACTGATTGGTCTGCCGTGTCGCCTCCTGGAGCTCTAAACAGCAGCTTCCAGCAGTCAGATAACAACCGCCATCGTCTCAGCAGCAGCAGCAGCAGAAATAGCAAAGCCATTATCCTGCTGTGTGTTATCAGGGACGGATGAGGAGGCAGGATATCAGCTCCTAATCTCCCCCTCGCTGCTGTCGCTCGCAACGCCGCCGCCGCCACCATCGCCACAGCTGCAGCAGCAGGCCGAAGAAAATGGATTCTTCACTCTCACCAACAAAACATCCCTCCTCCTCCTCCTCCTCCCTTCTTCCTCCTGGCCAACAGTGTGGTGGAAGATGAAACGATGGCAGGAGAGAGAGGAGAAGCGGCGCTCTGTGGCCACAAACAAACAATCAGTCTGACTTTTAATTAAAGTAAAGAGAGACAAACTTCTCTGCTTCAGAAGAGGGAGCTGGAATGAAGTACAGGGCTGCCAAACAACACAAACACACATTTTATTCATTTAACCACTTTTTATAAGTAAGTTTTATTCCCTTCATGGAAGTGAGTTAAACATGTAGTCTTCTGCTGTAGAGTCCATTTCTGCCAGTAAAACGATTATAAAGAGTCTCGTACATGGACAGTGTCAGTCAGCACAAATCATAAACTGATATAACCAAGTGGAGGTATATTCTGTACCTGCAACATGAAAGCTGTTAGGAAGTCAGGTGTCTTAGTTTGTAGAGTGCACAGTCTAAAGTGCATGGTGCAAGGTCTATTAGGGCGTGTCTAATCTCTATTTACAGATTCTACATAGAAATCTGTACGCAGGGACGTTTCTGGGGCGGCAAGTGTTCTTGTTTCTGTTTGTGGTACGCGTGTAGTCCGAGTAATACTGACCAATCATGTCAGCAGGCTGCGGCGTATGCAGAAACAACAGTAGGTGGAACGTAATGCGCCGTAATGACATCCTGGCTCCCATCAGCGTGATCTGACGACGATTCAGCTTCTTATTAATCTCTATAAACAGACATCTGCATGAAAACAGAAACAAAAATTACACTTCAGTTAAATTCCCCGACGCTATCTCACGAAAGCCGTTCAGATTTCCCGACTCCCTCGAATGCAGCAGGAATGATCGATCCGACCTCCGTTCAACAAACAAGCATTTTAAAGTAGTTTTTCCTCCTCCTGAGGACAGACCTGACAAAGCTTCATTTTGACTTTTTACTAATCGGCATCATGAAATTTTGGCGAAGGTAAGACACGTTAAGGGTTAAGTCAATGACAACAAAAAAAAACGGGTTATTTTTCTGTAAACAACGCTGCGCGCGGAAAAGGAAGTTGTTTATCGCTAACCGTCAGCTACATGCCGCGGCATGTTCACCGTTGAGCCCAGAAGCTACATCTTCATCAGACTGTAGCCAGAGATTGGGGTGTCAGACTACCTTTTGCTAGTTCAGCAGCAAAAAGCGGTTGTATTAAGTCTCTTGATTATTCATATGTGTGTTTTGGCAAAAGCATGAATCGAACGTAGCCAATCTTTCATCCATCCATCCTTTATCTAGACCGCTTATCCTGCTCAGGGTCGCGGGGGGCTGGAGCCAATCCCAGCTGTCGTTGGGTGAGAGGCGGGGTTACACCTGGACTGATCGCCAGTCAATCACAGGGCTGACACACAGAGACAGACGACCTTTCATGCTCACACTCACACCTACGGGCAATTTAGAGTCACCAAGGAACCAAACAAGCATGTCTTTGGACTGTGGGAGGAAGCCGGAGTACACGGAGGGAACCCACGCATGCACGGGGAGAACATGCAAACTCCACACAGAAAGGCCCACTACGTCTGAACCAGGAACCTTGTAGCTGTGAGGCGACAGCGCTAACCACTGCAGCACCGTGCAGCCCGGCTCTAAACATATGTTTACTTATTTTTGCTGCTGAAAAAAAACCATGACTATATCCTCGACAGCGGGCCTAATGGACACTGGACAATCTGTATGAATATCTGTGGGCCAGATTGTTGCCGATAGTTATGATTGAGGATTATAATAAATCTAGTTTGAGTCCCATTTGAGTTATTTACTGAACAAATACCTCAACTTTGACACAAACAGAAGTCCAAATAAGTATATTTTTAGCTTAATCTGTTGTTCTTCCACAGATGCCAAATATGAAATGACTGAAAGACTCGCTGGGCTGTGAAATGTTTTGTCTTCCTGCAGGTTCAGTTTAGCTTCATATGAGCTGAAAACTGAGTCAAAGAAGGAGAACAAAGACAAAGAGCCGAGACTCGCTGCAGCTGAAAAATCCTCCAGAGGGGTTTATAAAAATGTCAAAGAGGAGGAGACGCGGGAGGTGAAGATAACCAACAATGACACAGACGGCGGCAGGTTTCTGACCTTTGAACGCTTCAGAGAACTTTACAGTGAAGACGTGTGAAGCTGTTTAGGAAGGATGACATCGGCTCTGATACTCCGGAAAACTGTGGAAAACTGAATAATTACAGGGCAGAGTCTCAGACGAAGCGCAGGAGGAGACGCGTCGTCCATCTTTAGATACAGTCAATGGTCAAATTATATTCACATCATGTCAACCCTACACAATGTTTGTGGTTTGGATGTTTGTTGCAGAGGAACCTCATGGGATGGTGTTTTTTCCTGTTGTTAGTCAAACCCTGTAGTGTTAACACAGAAACCGAAATATGGCTTTTATACGCAGTAACTCTTATTTGTTTTACTTTATTTAACAAGTGTCCATGCTTTTATCAGATTTAGGCTCTTTGAAGTCTAAGTAATCTGGGATTTATGGATGAAAGCGCAGGTCGGATGGGTCCGGCCTCCAGGCCCTCCTTGAATTCCTAAAACCATCGACCTTGCTGGATATTACCTCTTACTGATGTACCGTTAGGGGCATCTGACGGGTCATCTTCTCGTGTTTCCACCAGTGTTTTGTGCTCATGCGGAGGCCTAAACTCTGCTGCAGAAACTCCGTTCCTCATGTCGCTCTTTCTGACTGTTGAATCAGCTGCCAGTCACTCACAGCCTTTTCTTCAGCTGTTGTGAATCATCTGTAACCCGCCCGTCAACAGTTGACGTGTGAATAAAGATTTAATCACTGCAGACGACACGCAAAGTGATGATTGTTTACAAAATTGATGAGGGAACCATTGAACACACGGCTGCCAAACACGAGCTGCTCCAACGCCAGCAGTGTAAAACACACACAGTTTATTTATGAAGCTGGACTCTGATTTATTCACTCTGCTGGTTTGGATTTACTCTGAGATAATAAATGTTGATCAGTCACAGAGGCGACAGCTCGGATCAGAAGCTGCAGCTTACACAGAGGTCATGTACTTCATCACAGAGGAGCTGGTGTGAGTTTGATCAGTGATTGGAGTATTAAAGGATTAAACATGGAGAGTTTTTACAGTCAAATCTGTGTCATTATACTTTAGAGACTGTGATGAAGATGATTGGTTCCCTCCTCGTGAAGAACCCACTTCTAATCGGCTCCAATGTACGGAAGCCCAAAGTGGACATGCATCCATACATTTTATTTTTTTTCCGGATGTTTTCTCGAGGTTGCGACTTATTTATCTCGAGATAACAAAGCTTGTTTTCTCTCGTGATAACGGGATCATTTTCTGTCGATGTTACAGAGCAGGACATGCCATGCTGCCATCGCCCACACTGATGAGGTACGTTAAGCCTGTTTCTATGTTTGTTTTGTGCTTTTGTAGCTCTGGGGATACGAGCTATGATCATCTGATGTTAACGGTGCTGCAGCGTTGTTATCTCGAGATAAAAAACCGACCAGTAATGACTGGTTATCAAAGGAAAAGGGAGTAAATAAAATGTATGGATGCATGTCCACTTAGGGCTGAAGTTTACCAAAACGTTTTGCATATTTTAGCAACCTGAATTATTTCAATCACAATATTTACAATAATATTTACATCATCAAGGAGAAACACAAATGTAGAACTGATCATCATCTTAAAAATGAGCTTACTTTAAAAAATATATAAAATGTGTTTGTTTCTACATTTAGACATTTAGTCTTATTTTGCAACATTTGTTGTAAAAAATAAAAAAAGTATTATTTTATTTTTAATTTCTGAATCAATTACAATTCTTCTCTTTTAGTTTCGGTTGTACAAACTCTATGAAGCATTTAAAAATATCACAATCATTTCAAATAACCATAAAGGTGCTGGTGACCGTTTCCTTTTCTGAGTTCAAAGGATTTTTTTTAAAGGGAAGGACACAAAATGTTCTTGTGGAATCTGAAAATTGTAATACTGTATTGATCTGATTATAATATGTATAATAATGTATGATTTTTTTGAAGACCAAATTTGGTTTTATAAAGAAAACAACTTTTATTTTACTTTTTAAATAACCTTTTTATTATCTTGTACATTAAATTGTCACATTTAAATTAAATAAAATGCCTTTCAACATTTAAAATGAATCATTAACCGTCGAGGTGACCGTCGCAGCTCTGCTAACGGGCCGACCTTCGTCCTGTTGTTCAGTAACACACTCACACACTCTCATGTCAGTCTCTCTGAAGCGGCTGCTTTGACGACGATTTTCTCTGTTAGCATCTGTTAGCTCAGACTGTTAGACACTCACTGTATCTATTGGCTGCTCGACAGCTGTTCAATGACTCTGCTGCTTTGATAACCATTATATTAAAATTGGCATCATAACTTGTTTAACTTGGCCGACTTTTGAGCCATTTGTTCCAGACGGTCACCGTGTCCACCTCCATCCTTCGTCCTCCTGGCTCTGTAGTTGTGTAGCGGGTCCAAATCTCTTATCTTCCAGTCATTTTGAAGTCTCTTCCAAGTGAGGGGAGCAGAGAACAATTCGGTCCTTGCGCTCGGAACAGACATCTGCTGTGAACGTATAGTGGCATTTAAAAGTCTAGACCCCGGATATAAGACGATCCCACTTTTTCAGACGTATTTAATAGAAACAAAAACCTGTGTTATATTCGAACAAACACGGTACCACCTACTTTTCTCTCAACTACAACACGATAGATTTAGAGCCTCCTCAACTGCACTCAAACCGGCCCCCATATTAGATAAACAGTTTTGATTGGTCCGACCAGAACACGGTCAGATGGAAATCTGTCTGAACTGTGTGGTGACAAAATGGGTCAGCCAGAGCATATCAAACACACGCTCACAGATCCACCCGTTTCCCTGAGCAGGTCCTCACAAGTATAGAAATGTTAATGTGTGTAAGAGTGTGTTTGAGGGATGACTGTTGCAGCTTTGATGATTTTATTTATGACATTTCAAGTCAAGGAGAAACCATGAAAATCAATAGATCAAAGGTTTGTGTGTGTGTGTGTGTGTGTGTGTGTGTGTGTGAGTGTGTGTGAGTGTGTGTGTGTGTGTGTGTGTGTGTGTGGACCTTTATAATTTATACTTTCTGAGACTGTCTCCAGCTCTGAACACACAAACACACACTCCTCCTCCCTGCAGTTTACTGACCCCAGTGTGGTGAACTCACTGATTCATCAATACAACACCATCGTCCTCGTCTCCTTCTTCTTCCTCTTCCTCTTCTTCCTCTTCCTGTTCTTCTTCTTCCTCTTCTTCCTCCAGCAAATCACAGGATGACAAATCTGTACATCCTTAATGTTCATTTTAAAATCAAGTCCTCCTGACAGACTGCAGTGGAAGGAAACTCAATAATCTGACGCCTCGCACTGTCGTTTTCTGTCCTCTCCGGTCTGACTCAATGTAAGACGTGGATGTAGCTACCATGATACACCCGGTGGTTTTTGGACTGCCTTTGAAGCTCTGAGACTGGTATGCAAAAGTAAACATGTTTGAGAGAGGGTGGATACCCCTGAGGGGAAGAGCAGTGTCTTAATTAGCTGAGGTGACACCTAGCAGCTCCCGCCTCTCGCTCAGAGCTGCCACGGCCCTAACAAGCATAACTCTGAGCCTTAAAATAATTCAAACCCCCCTGTACAGTTTCTATGAATAGCAAAATGAGCTATAGACACTGAAAAAGGTTGTACCAGGCTGCAAACTTCTTTAACTCTGCCGTTAAGTTCAGCATTTTAAAATGGGGCTGTATGGGGACTGACAAACTTTTGGAGGCAGCCTCAAGTGGACAAGAGAGGAACTGCAGTTTTGGCCATTTCTACAAAACAAAAGAAACAAGATAAAAAAGGAAAAGTAGAATTATTAAAGTGTAGTCAGTATGACATAATGATGAATTAAAACATGAAGGAAGATTTGTGTGTCTCAGTCGCCATAAAAGAGAAGCTTCTTAGATTATGTTATGTATTTGAAAGATGTTTCAAACCTTATCAGAAGTGAGAGAGCCCACACACACGACGACAGATACTGACAGATTGAACAGTTTTGTTCTTGTAGTGTGTGGAGAGCAACGATGTGACCCAAACAGATTCATTCACCAACAACCAGAGTCCGACTCTCACAGCTGGAAATCTCGTTACATCTCTGGCGATCAAACGAGACTTCAGAGTAAACAAACATGGCGGACGACGGGGAGGAGGCCTTTTTACTGAAAATTCAGGAAGAACAACAAACCGTGGATGAAGTGTTTGAGACGGCGTGAACACGGGCTGGACATGTTACTTTACGCTTTATGGCTGTGGTTGCTGTGTTTCCTTCTTCAGTCAGCTTGCTTCCTGATTGACTCTCATTCGGCTTCACGTGATGATCCACGGAGTGCATGCTCGGTTGTCCTCTGGGTTCCCCACACACAACAGGATATCGGATCATAAATATTGAACATGTTTAATATTTAAAATCGGTTCGGCCATGGCGTTCTTCGGAGCAGCTTGAGGGAAGTAAAATCACTCTTCACATCCCTCCCACCACAGGAACATCTGAGAGATCATCTTGAGAACCATCAGAACATCAGGACTTTTGTCTGAAGGTGGGAATCGGGCCCAAAATCAGCTTGGTTATCTTCTGTGTACCCCGCTTCATAGGGAAATAGACATTAAGGCCAGGCTTTAACATTTAGAATGACAGTTGTGTCATTTTAAGCACCATAAAGTAAAAGATATTTAACTCTGATGTTCAGCTGATAAACTGAGTGAAACCCTGGATGGACAGACGATCCTCTGCGTTGAAATGAAACCACATTTTCAGCGTTTTCGTCCTTTCCTTAAGATAATCGATCTGTTTGTTTTGGGAAGTGGAACGATGTGGCCGCTGGATGATCCTGTTTCCTGAGAACTCACAGCGTTAAAAATTAAACTCTCATCAATAATAGAAGAGCTGAACTCTCTCTGTGTGTGTGTGTGTGTGTGTGTGTGTGTGTGTGTGTGTGTTTGTGGAGCTGATTAGTCTCTGTTACTGCTGCTCAAATTGATACTGTTTTGAGGTCAAAGCTGCTGTCATAAAATATTTTCTTCACTTTCCAACATCAGCAAATGTGACTCTCCAAAAACACGCCACTTTGCCTGAGTTGGTGCCTTACATCCTGCGTCACACAAAATACCAACTGCACATTATCCGCAGCTCGAGTCACCACATTTTGGATAATCCAGCAAAACCCAACAACCTACAGGAGACCTCACTACCTTTATTGGTGGGGGGCAAACAGACTAAAGCACAAGGAAGTGATGCCACTCAATCACAGACTCTTGCTTAATCGCTCCAGCAGGTCGACGGTCCAGTACTCACGGTTCCAGCCCAGGAACCAGACGAAGTTCAAATCCCTGTTTCACGTCACCCTGGGAGTACGAGGGTCTCTGTCCGCGGGGTCGCTCCTGATGTACTTGACAGCTGATGCTGCGGTCTCCGTCTTCTCCTCCTCTCGAGCATCGTCTGTGATCCAAACTAGCATCTGGTCCCAGGCATCCAAGGTCATGACATCATCAGGAACGAGGTCATCATGCGTCAGCTCACCTGGAACCTCCATCAGGAAGTTTCAAGTCTTGTTGGAGCTAGAGGTCTTCACGGGTCCAAAATTTTGTGCCCGAATCCTAAGAGGCCCATAATTGTGCGACCCGGAACCGAACCGGTCCCGTCTATTGTTTGAAAGTTGGGGCCCGAACTGAACTATGTCGGACTCGACCCTGGCCAAGCGAAACAGACCTGATCAGCACCGACTTCACATCTGATTTCAGCTGTCTAAACAAACCCACCTGTGTGACGCAGTCTTCTCCCCTGCGCCTGGCCGTGCATATAATCCATCCTCCGCCAAGAAAGTTCATTTAACACATCCAGGTTTCCTGGTATCCATGTTGTGTTGAAAAAAACAGCGATGCTAATCCACGAGTTATTTCAGATTAAAAGTTCACTTGCTGTCACGCAGACGGATGACAAACGCGCTGCTCGTATAGAAGCCACGCAAGTGTTACACGTAACTGTGCTCACTTTCTTCTCATCTTTGTCCACAATTTACATAAACAAGGTTCATCAGCGAGGAAGGTATCCATCTTTACCAGCTTTGGCTTCAACTTTTCTCTGAACCTGCAGTCACGTGACGTGTCACTCAACTTGTTGTTGCTTTCTTCTGTTTTTTTCCACTTTATTTACCGCACGTTCTCATGCGAATGACGCACACAGACACACACAGCACTTTAATCATGACCAACGTTTTCTAATCACGGTCTCCCCGGATCCACTCGGGTATTACACATAATGCTGAACAGACCCAGAACCGAGGGTTATAGATCGAGTCCCAAACCGGACCCGTTCTACCACCACCGAGTTGGAGCAGGCAAACAAGCAAATTGTAACTTCAAACAGAGATGGACAGAAACTCTCCACACTGAGGTTGTTGAGGAAGCCCGATGGTGTCCTTATCTTTGATGTCCGTCACAAACAAGCATCCATAAACCTACACAGCAATTAGAGAAAATAAATTCAATCTTACAACCTTTATATGAATTTCATATCTAAAGGCCTGAACCTGTAAAATCAGTGAAACTGTGACTGAGCAGCAGAACGTCAGTGTCCTCAGTCTGTGTTTTTACTATCCGATGACCCGAGTGTTTAAACTGCTGCAGCTCGGCGGGTGCAGATTCAACCCGGAGCTGAGAGTGTTCGGGGCTCAGTGAAGAGTCATTACTGTGAATAATGACTTGCTGAAGGCGCTCTTGGCCTTCGCCTTATTAGAGCGCTGATGATGACACCTCCAGTGGGGAGAACAGAGCCAAGCGACGGGGGGCAGAGGAAGACCAGCATCCAATTACCACCAGAGCTGAAAGCTCTCTGTGGGCGAGCGGCGGCCTTTTCTCCAGGCAGCGGCGGCACAGGAAGGTTTTTGTCCTCAAGGTCAGGCGGCGGTAAAGAGCTCGGAGACAGTTATCCAGGTCAGAGAGGGGAAAAAAGATGTGTGAGTTTCATCTCTGTTGGAGGTCACAAATGACATCCTGGTACTGGATACATATATGTAATCCTTTGTAAAAGCACTCGAACTGCTGCGACCTTTGACCTTGTCTTTCTGTGTGAGATGGACTACAAGGAGGAGAAGAGAGAGAGGGAGTACAAGCAGAGGTTATCCTTAAAATAACTGACACCCTCTTTTTAAAGGCCCATCTGCCTTCATTAAAGGCACCTTCATCTGCAACTTAAATTCCTGCAACAACAATCAATATTTTTCATTCCTACACTAAATTAATTGAGTACTTAGAAGTTCTGCAGCTTTATGGTTTGAATGTTAAGAGGAAAAAAGACTCAATATTTCAGAAATTAGGAGATTTTTACGCCTAATATTACAAGAAAAAGCCTCATTATTGGTATTACAAGGGACACAATTGTTTTCATCTGCTTGGGTAAGCTTGATTACATGCGAGTTAAGCCCTGTAGGTGCAACCCAATAGCACCTGAGTGTGTTTTGTAACTGCACATAACACCAGAAAGAGAGGACATTAGCAGTTTGGCAGTTGAATTAAAACAAAAACAGTTTTGCTAGTAAGCAAACAACTATTTTAAAACACACAAACCAATGATATTTATTGGTCCTGCAAGAATAACTACAGAAGGTTTTGTCCTCTTGATCCTCTAATATCCTTATAAATAAATCATGAGCTGTTTTATAGCTTTAATAACAGTAAACAAGCAATGATAAATTCTTCCAGAGACTAGTTGAAACAGCCACATTATGAAGAATACATATATTTTTGTATTGGAACGATGGATGTGTTTACACCTCTTCAGCATCAGGATATAACTGACACAAACCAACCTGTGAACATTAGCTCATTAGCTTGTCCTGTTAGCCTATAAAGCTAACATCCGTGTCTACACACGTAAATCTTTATCTGAGTTATTTTGCTCCTCTTCAGCTTCATCATCACGTCCTCGCTGTCTCTGCAGTAAATATAAAGCAACCTCATATATATTTTAACATTTCTGACTGCAGTTGGGTTCCGTGTGTGATCCTCGTGTTTCTCTGAGCAGCTGATATAAATCTGATGATTACGTGTCCTCAGAAAACCAAACACATGTTTTATTCATGACTCCATCAGTTTCTTTTCCTCTGAAGAATTCGATTCCTTCAGTTACGGGACAAAAACAGCACGCTAACCGGGAGAAAAGGCCGGAAAAACACAATTCTGCTTCCTTCAAAATGCCTCTGTTATTTGAACCCTTTCATCTTTGTTTTCATTTCCTCCATCTGTTAAAAGAAGGAGATGATTTGAAATAATGTGATAATTACTGCTGCAGAGAGATGTCAGAGGGTTAACGAGCAGTTTCACATGCAGGAAGAATAAAAGTGTAGATAATTAAGGACTGATTTTAATTGGGTTTTAACATCCAACTTCTTCAATTATGCACATCTTTTCAAAAAGAGCAAGATTTTAACACTGAATGATAATTAAAACACTTGTATTTACACTCAAATGTTAAATTAACATTTTAATTTAAAGAGCCGTTAAGCTTTTAAGACGTATTATAAGCTGCAGAGTAAAGTCACAGCGGCCATCAATGATTATGCAGGTACCCAGTAAAGTCAAACGATAACCAGGAACTGACACGAATTTAACATTTTTTCAAGGTGTTTTTTTCTGGATGTTATGTTTGAAAAGTGGACTTATATTTAGTATGACGACCAAGACATAAAAAATGATTCTCAACAGTAGACGGCTTGTTTAGAGGAGACTTCAAAGAGCTAATCCTGTCAGTCCATAAAGCTAATATTTTACCGTTAGCTTGTCCAGTCAGCCTGTAATGCTACCGTTAGCTTGTGAGCTCTTACTGACAGTTTTTGAAGCTCACATCAGCTCTTTAGCTCATCATGTCACTTTTTAGCTAATAAACGTGTGAGCTTGTAAGCTTGTTCGAAGTAGACAGCAGCTCAGTCTGTAGGGACTTGGCTTAGGCAGAGAGTGGCTGGTTCAAGTCCCGGTACGGGCAAAGCACGCAATTGGGACTGGTAGCTGGAGAGGTGCCAGTTCATTTCCTTGGCTCTGTCGAGGTGCCCTTGAGCAACGCACCGAATCCCCCACTGCTTGGGGCACATATCCATGTGCAGCCCCCTCACTCTGACATTTCTCCATTAATTCATGTCCTGTTTGTGCATGTCTGTATTCCGGGCCTTTGTGTGTGTAGCATGTTTGTAAAAAACAGAGTGAAACGATTGAATTTCCCTCTCGGGATTAATAAAGTATTCTTCTTCTTCGCTTGACCTGTCAGTCTGTGAAGCTAGCACTAGCTGTTAGCTCATGCTGTCAATCTGAAGCTAAGATTAATTTCATACCTTGTCCTGTCAGTCTGTAAAGCTTACATTAGCTTGTTAGCCCCTTCTTTTAGCCTGTGAGCTAACACAGGCTAGTTTACTTATCCTGTCAGTCTGTGACGCTAACATTAACTTGTTAGCTTATCTTGTCAGCCTAAAGCTAATTAACTTGTCAGTTTGTCCTGGCAGTCTATAAGCTAACAGTTCTTTAGCTTTTTCTGTAATAAGCTAAGTCTGTGGAGCTAGCATTTGAGTAACTATTTTCATGATACATAGAGTCCACTCTCTATAGGGTATATTTAGGCTATAAGGTATCCCATTAAACATTTGCATAGCACTTTAAAAGGGCTAACCCACTAAAAAGAGGACTATTTGAGTAGTGACTAATTTCAGCTTGTCCTTTCAGTCTGTTAAGCCAACATTTGCTCGTTAGCTTGTCCTGTCTGTTTGGTGAAGCTAACATTAGCACCATCGCCAGCTACAACATTTCTTAGCTATGGTGTCATGCTTTTTGAATATTTAGAGTAATTTAAAAAACGACTGATTATAGTGGTTATAAAAACAACTGCATTGTTTTATAATAATTCTTGAATTTTAACCATGAAGTTGTCATTATGCTATGTACAAACTGGCCTTTGTTAATAAAATGTAGAGATAACTTTAATTTATAGTAAATACTTGTAGTTTTAATGTCAGAAAAGTCATATTCCTCAAACATTTCAGGCCTGGGTTCTGTAGTCGAGGTGATTTCAGTTCATTCTTATTTTGAGTCCTCACAGTTGTTTATTTTATGTCCTCTGCATATCTACTGAGTCTGGGTCGGATGTTGTGAACCAGAATCCATCAGCATGCTGTCACTGCTGTTAGAAACAAACTGCTCTCCTTTGAGTTTCCTCCACACACAAATGCACCTCACCGTGAATATGAAGTGGAGGAGAAGAAGGCTCACTGATGTCTAAAAGAGTCGTTTTCTGTCAGAGAGGAAAGAAGTAGGAGAAGCTCAGCGGGAGGCAGCCGACTCTGGAGACTGAAAAATACCTTCACTTCAGAAACAAAGAGAAGAACTCGGCTTGTAAAGCTCAGGTTTTTAACATGTCGCTGTGACGGAGCAATCGGAGGTCGTCTGAGGCAGAGCAGCTTTAAAAGTGTCAGTTCTCTCCAGGTGAATATAAAACAGTCTCAAGTTGGACAGAGAAAACTGAGCTCCTATAGAGCCTTGTTCATGTGCATGATTGTATCCGTCTCTTTTTTTTAGCCCTGATTTTTGAAAGAACAGTACACAATGTTTGTTTACAGTTACGTCAGGATAGAAAACTCCTTGAAATCTAAAGCAGAGCAGACGAGGCAAAGGGAGAATTTTAGGCATTGTTGTGTATGGTGTTGCCTGTTAACAAAGAAATAGAAAGCGTTCAAATTGTTCAAGGAGTTGAAGAGAGAACGTTACTGTTCAGAATTTAGGTTGTTAAGCTAACGCTCTGTTTTTAAATGTTAGCATTGGTTGAAATAGAGAGACCATTCTTTCACAGTTCGTGTTTGTGGTTTAAAAGTATAACAGCAATCAGTAAGTTAGTCTAGTTGATTTTGCTAATGTTTAAGGATTGTGTTGTGTCAAGATTGTGTTTAAGCTAGCTAATGTTTAAGGGCTCAAGATTGTGTTTAAGCTAGCTAATGTTTAAGGGCTCAAGATTGTGTTTAAACTAGCTAATGTTTAAGGGCTCATAAATGTGTTTAAGCTATGTTTAAGAGCTCAAGATTGTGTTTAAGCTAGCTAATGTTTAAGTGCTCAATATTGTGTTTAAGCTATGTTAAAGGGCTCAATATTGTGTTTAAGCTAGCTAATGTTTAAGGGATCAAGACTGTAAAAGTTAGCTAATTTGTATTGTGCTAAAGTTAGCTAATGTTTAAAGGCTGAAGATTGTGTTGAAGTTAGCGAACCTTTAAGATTACGTTAAAGTTTGCTAATGTTCAAGGGGTCGAGATTGTGTTAAACTTAGGTGATGTATCAGGGCTCACACACCGATTTGCTGTGGTGTTTTAGCCCCAATTTGTTCAATATACTTGTAATTTTCTGATATTCCCTGTTTTTAAACCACAATTAGTCCAAATGTCTTATCCCTAGATATGTTGCATGTTCTCAGTAATTAGCCAAATGTTGTCTTATATATTTCTAATTTCTTTGCCTTAGTTTTCTTGATATTCCTTGGTCTTTTGCCAATGGATTTGTCCAGTATTCCCATTTTTTTTAGCCCTGGTTTGTCCAATAATCTATACCCTAGACATGTTTGTTTTGTCTCTTGATTTTTTGGCCTCATTTTTTTACTCTGATATTTTATTCTCTTTTTTCCCGAACTCAAACAAAAACACACTTGCTCTCCTTCCTCAGTCCACCGATTGATCAATATCTCCTCTCCCCTGATGCTCCTCTCCCTGACCCTTCTTCATTTTCAGCACTTGATCTTTGACCTCAGTATGGATCCAGACCTCCTCGGTTAATTTTGTGCTCACTGAGAGCCTTATGTTGTTGTCAGGCACCAGAAACCATTCACTGATCCAATTTAGACAGTCAGGGGTCAAAGGTTAATGGGATCATGAGCTGATCAGAAGTATCAGTTTGTCAGATTAACTGAGGGGATATTGATTACTGCACCTGTGATATAGTTCTGTTGTCTCTGGAGGGAAATTAACCTAAAAATGTCAATAACTGCTCAGTTTGCCCTGGATTATCTCTCAGAGTCATTCAATTCAGTCCAAGTGTCCGGAGACGCTGTCCTTGTCCCGACTTTTATTAATATTTATATTTATTAATCCAACTTCAGACATCTTTTCTTCCTTCTACTGGCTGTGCTGTTAATTTCCCACCAATCCCAGATCCTGGTTTGACTTCCTGATGAAGCTGAAACACGTACAAGTTTAGTTGTAAGATCTACCTGACCAGGCCAGACATTATCCATGTATCCAAATCCAAAGAGCACCTTAAACCTACACTTTTTCAAGTCCAGGGACAGTCCCTTCCTTTGTATATTTTTTATTTTCAAACCACGGATCCTAAAGGCTATTGGTGGATTTTTAGGTCATTTTTGTGGCAAAAAATATTGATGGGATTTTGATCGACGTTTTCTTACTTCTTGAAGAGAAACTAGAAGTTCAGTTAAAGCTCAACATCCCCTCTATGATGCTTAATTAAAGTGGAGTTGAGGTAGGTCCAGACAAAGAAGTAGACATCCTATTTTAACTCCGTCTTCAACCTCTGCAACATAAGTGCTGGATGATTGCAGATATTCTTGTCGAAGCGTCTCATCGCCTCGCCTCGTTACTGAGCTGAGACACCTGAACGACACACAGCGGCGTCTCAAACACACCGAGGGTGTTCAATCATGCAGCTTTTTCTGCTTCACATCACAAAGACAACACGCGGGGAGGTCTGACTCCACTGGACCGGATGAAGACAGGACACCGGCTCACATTCATGATTCATCATCGCCGTATGTTTAAGAATTCACACCAGCTCGTCACGTGACGTCACAGGTTTCATCTGGCTGCAGGGGAGGCAATTAGCAGAGGTCAGGCCGAGGTCAAGCCGTCAGCTTTCATTATTCACACGTTTGTAAAGAGAAAAGTGTGTTCGTGTGTTCGCCGCTGTCACATTGGATTTCTCTTTGGCTTCGTCTTCCTGTCAGTTTCCTGTCGGTTTCAAGCTGCACCTGGAGGGTTCGGAGAGTGAGAGAGTGCTTTTATATTTGGATATTCTCAGGAAAGTTTGAGGTCAAATCTGCTGCTGATCTGATAAAACATGAAACTAAAGCTCATGTTGTTCTCTCACATGATTAGACTTTACTGTGTTGGCTTTTAAGCATCTGAACTCAGGCGTCATCTACAGTCTTAGGAAAATTATGTTTGCTTAACGGCATTTATACAGGAGAGTTAAGGAAAAGCAGCTCTATTTAGTACCATTCATACACAGAGGAGATTCAAAGTGCTTTACTTACACAGGAAAAGAAAAACATTTGACATTTTCAAAACAACGAACAACATAAACAACAAAATCAGTAAAAAAGAATAAAATTTGGTGTTAAAAATAGAGTAAAAGGCACCGGTTTAGCCCAGCAGTTGAATCGGCGGACATGTCCAGGGGATGTAGTCCTCGATGGGCGGCCCTGGGTTCGGCTCCCACCCTCGGCCCTGTGCCGCGTGTCATCCCTACTCTCTTCCCCTGTTTCCGACACTATCCACTGTCCTCTCTCAATAAAGGCATGAAAGGCCAAAAAAATTATCTTTTAAAAAAATAAAAAATAGTACGTACTGCTATCCTAGCAGTATCCAAAATGTAGTATGTAGCAAACAAAAGCAAAATTTACAGTATGCCAAAAGTACCCAGATGATTCGGAAAAAATCTCCAGTCTACCTCACCTACTGTATCCCACAATGCAAAGCGCTGGAACGTCACAGCGGCAGTTGAAATTGCAGACGGCGGCAGAAGAGCAGAAGGGGGCGCTGTAGCTAAAGAAGCAGCTTCTTACTGTTGGCGGGCTGTTGTTTACTTCCGCTTTCCCAAACCGGAAAATGACTCCTGGTGTTGCATACGGCAAAGTATATTTGAACAGCTCTGTACTACATACTACCACCGAACGCAGTATGTAGTATGTATTATATAGTGTACTGAGTGGCATTTCGAACACAGCCAGAGTCTCATTTCCCCTTTATCGTCTGTGTATATTTACCCTGTGTGTCTTCTCTCTCGTTACCAGTTCGCTGTGTCCCTCCGTGTCGCCTTGTTCCAGCGTTTAGTGAGTGATTTGCCTTTTGATTATCAAACTGGACTGGAAATTAGAGCTCTGCCTGTTTTTACTTTACTCTGCCAAGTGTGAGTCGTGCATTTTTTAATGGCATCATCTGTCTGTGTTCTTTTGTGTCGGGTCGTAACAATTCAGAAAATGGTGATAATTTATGTCACAAATTGACAAAGCCCCGTGGCGCCTTCACAATGCTTGTTTTGCCTAACCAACAGTCCAGACCTCTAAATCAGAACCAATACTTTAAATGAATTTGGAAAGAAGTACAAGAGGAAGCAACGAATTCTTATTTTAGAATAACTAAAGCTGTAAGATGAATGATGTGAAGCAAAAAGATTATTCTCTCTGAAATGTTGTGGAGCAGAAGAATAAAGTAGCATGAAATGAAAAGACTCAATTACAGTTCAAGTAGCTCAATTTGTATGTGAGTAAATGCACTTTATGTTACACCACTGTCAGTCTGTCCGTCCGTCTGTCTGTCTGTCAGACCGGGCAGCTTTTTTTCCTTCCTCCCAAACTCATCCTCATTAGTGCATCGTAGAGGAGTCCCGTTGGCAAAGTCACCGCTGCCGCTGTAACGCTGTGCGAGCAGGGCGGTGCTGAGAATAATGATGAGGCCGATCGGAGCGACATCAGCAGCATCAGGAGAAAAACACTGGACTGATTCGAATGACGTCATTCTAAAGCCTCAGGAAACGACTGACTCCACATTTTTGTCCAGTTCATTTTCTGTTTGTATTTATACATTTTTTTTCTCTGTCTGCTCTGAATCTCTCTGAATGTTTGTGTATCGATCAATTCATTCAGTCAGATGCGGGTAGGATGATTAAGTGTGTGAAAAGTGATCTAAAACATTCACCAAGTCTGTTCTGAACAACAGAAAAACAAGTTTATACAACTCTGAACAACGTGGCTGAAGGTGTATTTGTTTGTGTCTTTGTTGTGTGTCTCTACCTGGTTACTTTTCACCTGCCAATTCATCTGCCAATTCATCATGTTTTTGTGACCCTTTTGTACATGTTTTTAGCCTTGTTGTTTTGTGTCTCTGTAGTGTGCCAATTTGTTGTTAGTTTGTTCCGCTGTAGAGGATTTAGGCCTTTTTGTTTTGTGTCACTGTCATAGTCTCTTAGTGCCAATTTGTTGTTCTGTGCTTCTTTGTAGTTATCCTTGTGTCTCTTTGTGCTTGTTTGATGTTGCTTTATGTTCATTTTGCGTCTCTTTTGGACCATTTTGTAGCACTTTTATATCCTTTTATGTTTCTCTGTGGTTGTTTTGTTTGTTCTTGTTTTGGTCTCTGTGGTCATTTTGGTCTCTGTAGTGTGACAGTTTGTTGTTGTTTTGAACCTTGTTTTTTGTGGTCGTTTTGTGTCTCTTTGTTGTATCTCCCTTTCTAGTTTCTTGAATGTTGTTTTGTGTCTCCTTCTGGTCATTTTGCATCTCTTTGTAATAAGTGTGTGTTTGTTTTGTATTTAATCTTAAAAATGTATCTCTTTTGTGTTTCTTTTTGCTGTGATTTGTCGGTGTATTGCGCCTCTTTGTAGTTGTTCTGAATGTTGTTGTTTTGTGTCTCTTAAGTGTGTCTTTGTGGTCATTTTGTTTTGTATCTTTGAGACTGTTTTCTATCGCGTTGTAAATCCTTTTGTGTTTCTTTGTGGTGTGATTTCTTCTCATTTTCTATCTTTTTGTGATCATTTTGTGTCTCCTTGTTCTTTTTACGTCCCTGTAATGATTTGTTGTTGTTTTGTGCCTTTGTGGTAATTTTGTGTCTGTTTGACTTGTTGTTTTGTTCTGTTGTGTTGTTAGTAGTTGTATTTGATGTTTTAAATCTCTGAGGGTTTTTTTGTGTCTCTTTGTTTGTATTTTTGACATGTTTTGTATCTGGCTGTTTTGTGTCTCTTATAAGTCATTTCAGATCTCTTTGTAGTGTCTTTGTCGCTGTTTTAAATTCTTTGCATTGCTTAAATGCTTTTATGTGTCTGTATATTTCATGTTTTTGCAGACTTGCTTTCTTTTTGTGGATTCTGAATCACGTTGATGCTGTTCTTGTTTTCCATCATTTTTAAATAAACAGGTGACGCCCAGAGGCCTCCTGAGCCCTCGGGCCCTTTGGCCTGTAATCTACCGTTACATTTAAGGCATAGTACTAAAAGTTTTTACATAGTTCAAAGTCCTCACACTGAGCACTATAAACCTGCAGAAGTCAGTGAAAAATATTTGCACATTAACATTCATAATTAGAGTAAATATTCTCCTCACACAGGATCATCTCCTCACTCTGTGAGGTTTGCTGTGTGTAATTAACCGCGCCGTCATTCATCATTTATCACACTCTGATGATACGGCGGCTCCTGTTTGATGCATAAATTCAGACTCTTCCCCTGTAATCTGCTGATCCGCCTGAGTCAACTCTGCTAACAGCCTGCAGAAACTTCGACAAACCTCTGAATTATTGATCAGTACCCAATGTTTCCTCCTGTGAGCTATGATTTCCTCTGATGAACCATCAGTACACTACGGACCCCACTCACCTGTTCTGTCTGTATCACAGGGTTTGAACTTTGGAAGGTTCAGCAGGTCATTTTAAGATGCATTCAACAACCAGTGGGTGAAGTCACAATGGCTCTGTCCATTAAATATACAGTCTATTGTTCTTTCCTTCTAACCAACCCACAGAAGTGTTTCTTAAGTTACCAATCTACTGTCATTTCTACCGCTCTGTATCTTTCTACCAGTGACTCTAAATAAAGATGGACGACGCGTCTCCACCTCCTCTTCTTCTTCTCAAAGAGAAGCCAGAAACCAACGAGACGGGCGCTGCCATCTTGTCCATTTGTATCCAGAGTGTGCAGAGATGTGGACTTGAGACTTGGTGACTTGGACTTGAGTCGACTCGAGTCACTGTTTTGATGACTTGCGACTTGACAAGAAATAAATGACTTGAGACTCGACTTGGACTTGCAAGTTAATGACTTGAGACTTGACTTGAGGCATGATGACTCGGATGACTTGCGTGTGTTCATAAGTTTGAATGTTAGATAAATATATGTTTATATGTTGTTAAATATAAAATGATAAAATTCAATGTTGTCAAATTTCTGTTTCTTGACTTGCCTTAACTAAGGACTCGACTTGCCCAGGAAAAAATGACTCGAGACTTGCTTGAGACTAGAGCAAAGTTGACTTGGTCACAACACTTCAATGACTGAAAGTTCAATGACTGTAGTGTTGGTGTTAGTTACGACTCCTCTTGCCGGTCCTCCTACTCTGCTACTCGGGAACAGAACGCTGCAGGAGCCACAAAAAGTCACAGAACTTGATGCTTCTGATCATGTTATTTTCATTAAACACCAGTCTACAAATGTACCTTGAATAAATAGTAAATGTGGAGGCAAGAAATGTTTTTCTGCTTCCCAAGGTAGAATCCATAAAGTGATTTTTTTAAGGTGTTGGAGCTGAACATAAATATCTCCCTTAAATCTTGTCTGAGTCGATATTTCATCACCGGCTGTTTGATTCATGCTCCGCAGACAGACAGGAAGTGAAGTGTGTGGTTTGTAGCGCCGGCTGACGCTCTCGCGCTCACCAGGGAAACCCGACACCCTCGGGGGAGATGATGTGTTTGATATGTGAGGCTTGTTTCTCATGTCGACGTCTGTGTTTACGCCTGTTAATGTCACATCAAGCACTGATGAGACACAAAGGATGATGGGAAGGGAAACGAAGCGTTCGAGGCTGCCTTGGATCAGCTGGAAGTGACGGGACGGTGCTGACTGTTATGACCTGACACCAGTCAGTCAGATGATGTTTGATTGACAGGTGGTACTAAACACATTTACATCTGACACCAATATGACATCACACCCTGCATCTGGCCTCCTTTTTTAAACATGTAAATGTCATGAGAGGCTGATGCAGACTGTGCTGAAAGGTTAAGGCCTGCAGGAGCTGCACGCCCCACTCCCAGCCAATCACAGATGTTTTTCTGACAGACAACAGGAAGTACAATCAGGTCAACATTTATGATATAAAATGTAAAAGAGAGGATAAAGGGAGTACGATAAGAAGGTATTATTACAAATAAAAAAACAACAATAATACTGATTTCAAAATAAAAGTTTTAACCATAACCAACACTTCAGTCCGAACTACAGCTTGCATAGAAAGGTATGATTTGAGTCTGCTTTTAAAGTGCAGTAAGTAAACTTTATTAGGCACCAACTTTCACAGAAGGTCACAAAGTGCGTCAAAAAAAAAAAAAGAGGAACAAAAAATCCGCACGTGACATCAGCCTGGGCAGACTGGCATGGAGTCACCTCGGGCAGAGTCATGACCAGAGGACGACATCACAGCGGCGAGGCGAGGACGCGATGATGAAACGTAAAAGACACACAGTGTTGGTTCTCCTGAAATGACTGAAAAAGATCATTTCAGTTTAATTAAATGATAATGAAATCGATCATCAAAGCAGTTTTCTCTGGTTGGGTTCGTTCACTCAGGAGTCCGCTGTTCCTCTTTCAAACTAACAGTTAATAGTTTTTAAACTTCACCATGATTGTTCCATAAACTTTACCAAACGTTTTATTACTCTAACAATGAAGACACAGCTCCTCAAACCCAACAAAACCCACCAAACCCAATCTCAGGACCCATCGGCCATCGTCTGACAGCGATACATGCTCTGGAAGTGACAGCGAACTTTTCAGGGCTTCCTGTGTAGCCACCGGTTAGCGATAAAGGGCTCCTGGTCGAGACTTCCTTTTGTGTGCGCTGCATTGTTTACAGTCCAACGAGCATCTTGAGAACCCTAACGAAGTTGGAGTTTAGAGAAGCAATCTAAGAACAAGTTGTTAGCTCAACCATTCATTATCTATACTGCTTGTCCTGTTCAGGGTCATGGTATGGATAACCCTGAACTGGCTGGAGCCTATCCCAGCTGTCATTGGGCGAGAGGCGGGGTTACACCCTGGACTGATCGCCTGCCAATCACAGGGCTGACACACAGAGACAGACAGCCTTTCACGCTCACACTCATAACTAATTTAGAGTCACCAATGAACCTCACGAGCATGTCTTTGGACTGTGGGAGGAAGCCGGAGTTCCCTGGAGGGAACCCACGCATGCACGGGGAGAACATGCAAACTCCACACAGAAAGGCCCGCTACGTCTGAACCGGGATTTGGACCAGGAACCTTCCAGCTGTGAGGCGACAGCGCTAACAAGATGAACGCTGAAGGGAGCCGGGATGGTATTACAGCGGATGGAGTTCACCTCTTTTGCTCTCCACATGGACTGTTTTTCCAGCATGCAACCAAAGCCTGCTGATCTGTGATTGGTCAGTCCTACTCAGACTACAAACAGACCCCAGAAACACGCCTACAGATTCTGCATTTTTTTATACAGATAAACCCAAACCTAACCAAGCAGCTGTTGTGCCTAAACCAAACCTTAAAGGGATTGTTTGCAGGACAGTCTTATTTCTGTCTGTTTGAGTTAAGTGTAAAAACCTGCCTGCATAGCTGATTATCTCTGTATCTGTGGAGCACAGCTCGGGGCAGCTTCACCTCTTGTTCCTCCGTTGTTGAGAGTGAAAATAACACTTGTTAGGCATCTGTTTGTAAAGGTTAGGGATAAAAGAAGTGAGTAGGAAAAACAATATGTTAATGAGGATAAAGAAATGTTGAAGTAAATGTACATATGTGTGTGTTTGTGTGTAAAAGACAGAGTTTACATGTATATGGCAGCCCCCAACGATTCAGCACCATGGACAGAGCCAGCTATCGATGAACTAACAACAGCATTCATTTAGTAGACTACTGTGGTTGTGAAATGAGGTTTTTCTTTGTTTTTGGATGATGTGATTTAAGAACAATAGCATGGCACTAAGTCACTAACCTTATACACAACCAAACTAGAAGGATTAAGGAATATTATAAGTTTCCCACATGGCTAAAAGATTAAAAAGAGCGCCTACAGAACACAAACAGTACGTTATAAATATGCTATAATAACTTTTCTCCTTACTTTTAATGCACACTATCAAATATATCCCTAGAATATAGATGCTAGGTGAATTAAGGCACACAATAAAGAAATACTAAAACGTTAGCAGCAGCAGATCTGATATCCAGACTGTATTTTTTCGTGTGTTGCAGCTTTTCCTCCTCACTCTCCGTCCTCGCCGTCTTGGATGAAGCGATCAGCTCGACAGCGGCTGCTGATATTTACGATCCTCGTCGTCCAGTCGGGAGCAGGAAACACATCACTTTTATGGAGGAGGCATTAATACGACTGTTACTCGGGGATTTATGAGTCCATCCTGCAGCGGGCGTTTGTCCCAGCAGGCACTAAAATGCAGCACAGTGTAATAACCAGCATAAGATGTTCAACAGCAGACTGTAAAACCTTTAGAAGAGACGAGGGGTCAGAGGGAGAGTGTCTCTAAACATGTTGTCGGCAGTTTAAAATAATAAATGTTTAATTGTGATGAGTCCAGCAGTTAATATAAGATCTGGAGTTCATCAGTGAACAAGGTTTTGCTCAGTTAGTCAGTTACTACACAGTCAGCAGCTGTGCCTAAAGCCTCTTTTACTTCTTTGAGGCAAAAATGTGACATTTTGGGAAATACACTTATTTCTGGCAGAGAGTTAGCTCAGCATAGCATAAAGACTGGAAGCAGTTGGAAACAGCTAGCCACGCTCGGTCTGAAGGTTTAACTAACTGAAGCAACATTATGTAGAATAGAGTCGCATATAATGACACGTTTCACTCTTTTAACCAACATATGCATTTCTTTTGTGTGACATAAACAAGTGTAGCAGCGTTAGCTACAGTTGAAAACAGCTAGAACAGAAACAGCATTAAAAAAATGGTTTCCAATACAAATAAACTATATATCAGTCAAGAGACATTTTTTCAGCTGAAATAGACACTTCTGCACAAATTATATAAGAATATATGACGCTGGGGTCACGGTTTAGCTCAGGGGTTTAATCGCTCGTCCCATGTACAGAGAGACAGACCTCGATGTGGTAGCCACAAGTTCGACCTCTACCCTCGGCCCTTTGCCACCTGTCATCCCCACTCTCTCTTCTCCTGTTTCCCACACTATCCACCGTCCCTTCTCTATCAATTAAGGCAGGACTTCTTAACTCCTTATTCACTAACACTAAAGCGTGTTTAATATAACAAGACCCTTATTATAAACAATAAAACTATAAACCATATTTGGAATATTTTTCTCCTTGGTCTTTCTGTGGTTAAAGATCGACTGCTTTCAAACAGACAAACCTTTTTTATTTTTCAGTCTTAGTCGTTTTTTCCCGAAACACAGACCTGCAGCATTTCTGTGTAGAGTGTGACCCAGGTGAGTTTCTCTCTGTTATTCAGTGCCTGCGAGAGGCGACGTGGACCTGATTGGTGGAGGCCCTCTGAGGATGCGATGCAGAGACTCGCATGAACCCTCCGGAGCTCAATTACAGCCGCAGATGTCTGCAGGGTCCCACCGCAGCGCTGATCGATAAGTCATAGTGTGATGGAAGAGGCTCGCTGATGGGTCGAGTATCGATTCACAGGAGCCACTTTTCTCATCATCTCTCTGTTTTCATGACTTCTCCCAGCACGTCTCAATATAAACCTGTGAGAGTGGTCGACAGCAGATCCGAGGCCGAACTGAAGACACTGCAGGAGCTGATCCACAAAACAAGATTTAGATAGTCTAAAGACAAGCTGGTGAGGTTGTTTTTCAGTACTATGAGCTTAATGCTAACATCAGCATGCTAACAAGCCCAGAATCACATGTTTTCACTGGATTTACACTAGGTGAGAATGGACTAAAACCAGACTACACTGTGTTAAGACCAGGTTAGGCTGAGTTTAGACCAGGTTAGACTGAGTTTAGACCAGGTTAGACTGGGTTTGGACCAGGTTAGACTGGGTTTGGACCAGGTTAGACTGTGTTAAGACCAGGTTAAACTGAGTTTAGACAAGGTTAGACTGGGTTTGGACCAGGTTAGACTGGGTTTAGGCCAGGTTAGACTGAGTTTAGACCAGGTTAGACTGGGTTTTGGACCAGGGTAGACTGGGTTAGGCTAGATTACAGAGAGATTACACTGGGTTTAGACAAGATTACACTGGGTTGGACCTGAGTTGGCTGCATTTAGACCAGATTAGACTGGGGTTACTCCTAATAAAACTCAATTCAAATAATGTTAGACTGGGTTTAGACTACATAAAATTGGGTTTAGACCAGGTTATAGACTAGGTTGAAGCCAGATTAGACTGGGTTTAGTAAAGATTAGACTGGGGTTACGCTTAATAAAACTCAGTTCAAACTATCTTATCCTGGATTCAGAAAGATAAGATTAGGTTTAAACCAGGTGAAAATGGGTTTGGACCAGGTCAGATTGGGTTTAGGCCAGATTACTCTGCATTAAATTAGATAACACTAGATTTAGATAAAATCAGACTGTGTTAAAGCAAGACTGGAGACTGGGTTTGGACCTTGTTGGATTTAGACAGATTAGACTGGGGTTAGACCAGGTTATCCTGGGTTAAAGACAGATTACACTGGGTTTGGACCTGATTAGGCTGGGTTTAGACTAGATTACAGTGGGGTTATTCTAAAACTCATTTCAAATAATGTTACATTCGGTTTAGAACAGGTTAGATGGAGTTTACCATGGGTAGACTGGGTTAAAATCAGATTACTCTGGGTTTAGACTTGATAAAACTGGATTAAATCCAGACTAGACTGTGAATGGACCAGATTACACTGGGTTTAGGCCAGATTAGACCGTGTTAAAGCCAGTTTAGATTGTGATTGGACGAGATTAGACTCGGTTTACACCTAATTCGACTTGGTTTTCTCTAACTAAATTGAAACCAGATTAGACTGGGGTTAGACAATTAAGACTATATTTAGACCAGGTTAGACTTGGTTTACCAAGGGTAGACTTTGTTGTGAACAGATAAGGCTGGTTTAGGAAATTGGTTTAACCAGATTAGACTGCATTTCAACCAAATTACACTGGGTATAGACCTGTTGAGACTGCGTTAAAACTGACTACACTGAAATCGGACCAGATTATACTGGGATTTTAAAGCATTTTAAAAGCCAATTTAGACTGTATCACTTAAGAGTGCTTTGGGACCAGATTAAACTCGGTTAAAGCCAGACGACACAGTGATGAGACTGGCTTTGAGAAGGTTTTTTTGGACTGCTAAAGAAGAGCAAAATACAGTCACACAAGACTCCACACATCCTTATCAGACATCAGGAAATTAACTTGCGTCAAAAAAAAAATAAATAAAAAGTTCAAGTGAACTTTGAGCCGACAGAGGGAGTTTGAGTTTTCGCAGTGGATGGATCGATATTTATCATAAAATCAGAGAGAGTCTGAGGTGAGTCTGTCAACTGGAATGAGCTCATTACTTCAGCAGAGTGAGACATCCAATCTCTGTCTGCACTGTCACACGCAGCAAGGTGAGGATCAGAGTGATCGGGTTTGTCCCCCTGATGAAGGACATGTAGCTGATGTGAATATTAAACATCTTAATAATGACTGAAAAATACTTTCTTCACCTCCTCGGCTCCACGTTGAAGTCGAATCATGTTTCTGTGTCGGGGGTTTTGTTTATGTGTGTGTGCTGGAAGCTGCTCAACACGTCCTGTGTGTCAGTGATCACACAGCAGCATCATGGGAAATGTCAGTTTGAATAATGGACTCTGACAGACGGTTTGGGGGTTTGTGTGTTGAGCGTGTAACAGCAGTGACATCTCTAATCTGCTTTCAAACATTCATCTGCCTGTTGAAACTGATGTTTGTTTACAAGTCTAACCCTGGTTTCTCTTCATTCTTTCACATGGTATTTTTGGTATCCAACAATCACATGTCTACTGCATGTGCTTATACTTAAAAATGTTAAATATATAAATATACAATGTGAGGAATAATTCAAGTAAAATTATTTTTCTCACATAGAATATGTGATGTGAGATATCTGAAAGTAAGACTTGATTAAAATCTACATTTCCTTACAAAATGTTTAATGTGGAACCAGAAAAATAAATAGACTTATTTAACACCACTTTCTGCTATTCCTTGTGTTATTCTGTTTATAAGCAGTCAAGACAGAACTAGTAAAAAAATTTCTTGCCCAAGGCACAGACGGCCACGAGACACAGATTGATGAAGTATCTATTAATTTATCGTTGAATAATTAGGCTATCCTTTTTTTTTTTTTTTTTTTTTTACCTTTTATTAATTATATTTAGCTAACTATTTCAGCTTTCGTCCATTACTTTTAAACCTATTTGAACATTTTGTACCTCATTTTAACCCAAAGTATTTCAACCAATTAAGAATAGCTAAAGCTGACTTTTAAAACATATTAGCACCAAGCTAACTTCAACCTTTTGTCTAACCTTACACTATACCTTTTAACGTCTTGTTTATTACTCTTAGCAAACTATATATCTTCATCCATCTTTATTGACTAACAATCACAACATATTTTTTAATTTAGCTAACTTCTAGCTAATCTGTTTATTGTTGATCCATTATGTTAGCTAACTATTTCACCATGTATACGTTTTCGCTAGCACTCATTTTGAGCTTAAGCTATGTGAACCTTATGGTCAACAACTTTAACAAAATCCAACTTAAAACTAAGTTTTTAAACTATTTTTTAACTATGCTTTACTAAGCTATCCAACCAGTCATCTACTAAGCTACATTTAGCTAACTATTGTCTTTGCTTCTCTTAGTCAAAATAAAATAAAATAGTACTTTAAAAGTAATTGAACTACCACACAATCTTTCCACATGCCCATTACCCAAGAAGGTACCCCCATGGTACCCATGACGGGAAATCACTGAACTAGGCCTACTGTAGCTAGTGAGCTAACTACTAGCATGCTAGCGGGTCAAGAATGTCCGAGCACAAGTCAGTAACAAAAGCTACAACAGCTAGCTTCTTTCTATTTTATCTTTCTGATCTGTTTAGACCCATTTGTTATTTTACTTTAAAAACTGTACATTGTTTTATTTAATAAAGAGATCCTGAAGAGGGGAAAGTGGCTCTTGGCTTGTTAGCATGGTTGTTTAGCATAATGAGAACACAATTTATCTGTTATGGATCAGTTTATAGTGCCACAGAGGAATTTGGAGCTTATTGTTCAAGCAGGTTTTTCTCTCAGACACAGTCTAGCTCACATTTTTTATAAAGTAGGCTTAACTGTTTTTTAGAACCAAACTTTTTATATTATCGAGGAGTTAAAGAAACAGAGGACATGTTTTCTGAGTTTGCTCCCCTCAGCTGTCACACATTTTATAGTGGAAAAGAAACTCTGATCCAATAAATCACAGCGTGGATGAATCTCAACTGTGTCATGTGACAGAATGAGCGCTGCAATCACGGCTGAGGCCTTGAAGAAACGTTTGGAGGGCGGAGGTGTTTTATTGCAGGTGGAGGACGCGGCGTCTCCAGGCAGCTCAGACGTCCTTGTGAACAGACTTCTGATGGAAATGTCGACGTTGGTCTCCACCTTCAATCTGTGTCCGGACACCACGCCGCTGTCAGCGCCTCGCCTCAGCTGTCCATCACACCTGGCAGGGATATTATTGTTCTGACGCAGGTGGAGCTGATGACAGATGAGGCGTTCTGCTCAGAGAGGGGCGAGGAGGGGGAAAAGAAGCCCTGGAGAAATGAAAAACAGGAGTGTGGATGTCAGAAATGAACAGCTGTCTGCTGTTGGACAGAGTGAAGCATCATCATCAACAACTGTCTGACATTAAATCTCTCTTTTCTGCAGAGGGTCAATGTATGTAAAGAACCTGCCTCTCAAACTATCATCTCTCCACTGCATTAAAGTGGATTTACACTGAACACTTTAATCTCTTCAGCGTTTTCTTGTTCTGTCTCTGCAGTATAGACGAGAGAGGGGAATGGCAGAACACCAGTGTAGCCCTTTAAACATTGGTAGATGGAGGTAGAAGGCCATGTTGGAATATTTTCTCAATAACATCCTGTCTTACTCTTGTAGACTACAGAACAAGTGCAACTCATTCACAAATATCAATGGTTTGGCACAAAGCTCGATCAATGCGTGTGCAGAAATATGCCAATAACAATAATAGAATCAAAAGCTTTGGATAGCAAGGCGAAAGGAATATTAATTTTGCTCGTAGTTTTATTTTTTATTTATATTTTTCTGTGAATTTTGGTAAGAGAGAATCAGATTAATAAACTCAGAGAAATTTCTAAGCACAACTGAACTGGTAAGTACTACAGCTTATCTTAAAACCCCGTCCTTCCAGTGATCAATAGCTGATGAAGTGTCAATTCAATAGAGGAGAGAACAGGATGACGTGTCCTCCGGAAACTCTTGTGGAGAAATTATGATAAATGTCCACTAACTGTTTCTTATTTTTAAAACAAAACCAGTGCAGTTCTGTGTTTTCAGCACTCGGCATCAGCGTTCTCAGTTGAAAATAGTTCGACATTTGGAACACTTCCACGCTCGTCAGTGTCACTTCTCCTTCACCGACCAATCAAAATCAAGAAGGGGCGGGTACAACAACAATGCTAAGCTAATCCTTTCATTTTTCGAGGGTACAATTTCCAGGTGTAGATCTGCTGCTGACGCCAGGACACGATTCCTTTACATTGTTTTTATGTTTTCTTTGTAAAATCTCTGTGAATAAAACCAAACATGAAGCAAGCAGAGCTTTTTAAAGCAGACTTAGGGCCCGATCAGACAGAACGTGTTTCAGCAGCTGGAGGCTTGTTTGTAGTTGTTTTCAATGAGAGCTTTTTGCACGCTGCTTTTGCGTTGCAGAGCGCCTCGCATTTTTCCACTCGTTTTTGAGGAAACGCTCATTGTCCAATGAGATGAAAGGAGAGGCGGGCCTTCTGTCAGTTTACAACAACAAAAATGGCAGTGCAGTGCGCCTCGTGTTTTACAGCCTGCAAAACGCGTTCTGTCTGATCGGGCCCTTAACGATCACAACAGAGGGAAGCGGAAGTGCGGGCAGAAAACTTTCGTAACCTAGCAACAGTAAGCGCTGGTGAGAAGCCCTGTGAAACTGCAGGTGCAGCCGTCAGTGGGCACAGGCCCTTGAAGTGTCCTCTAGGTAGCTCACCTGGTGGACAAAACATGATACAGTGTCCTCTCTAAATTATGGTTCTAATTATTTATCCATCCAGATTGTTCATAGATTATCATCTCTACAGATCCGTCTGTAAGTGTTTTCCCTTCCTTCCTTTTTTAGTTGGTGTTGGTTAAGGTGCGACGTGTCCCAGATGAACCCCTGTAGTCCTCATCCATTCATTAGAATGTTTAACATGAAGCTGTGAGACAAAATAATAAAAATAGAGTACATTTACCTGCTATGTATACTACAAATATCTCAT
Source organism: Semicossyphus pulcher (assembly GCF_022749685.1). Classification (NCBI taxonomy): domain Eukaryota; kingdom Metazoa; phylum Chordata; class Actinopteri; order Labriformes; family Labridae; genus Semicossyphus; species Semicossyphus pulcher. Next base: position 3,832,660 of record NW_027211759.1, read on the forward strand.
GTGAAAAGCCTGACCGCAGCGTCACTGTCAAACCCCGGAGAAGCAGGTGGAGTCAGACGATCTCACAAACTGCCTCATTACAGTTTTCAGATTGTTTCTCAGCAGTTTGGGACTGAGGAGCCACCGCACATAATGAGGGTTCAAGTTCTTTAATAAGAGGCAGATTTCTAATAAATTAGTGCTAATAGCTCACTATTTATATCAGACTAATGTGGCATAATGAGCTACGCCCTCAATTACAGCCTGTTTCATTATATAATTGATGTTCATCCTGGTTTCATTTCATTCAGAGACACAGAGAGAGAGAGAGAGAGAGAGAGGAGAGCTCAGCCTGCAGGATGAAGTGTTTAAAGTTTAAAGAATCGCCTGAAGAAGTTAAAGTTTCACGCAGAGGGAGAGAGAGGGCGCTCACTCTGCTCAGGTTGATCAAACATCAACACAGAGACGAGTTCCAGGAAACGTCAAATCAAAACCCCAAAGAAAAACAGAGCTACATTTGTCCGGATGAAAAGATGAGATGACTTAGCAATAATATCTAATAATTAATACAACAGCTTTACAGTCAGTATGATGGTACACATATTTGCAACAGTGAAAATGTAGAATCTTTCTTTTACACTCCACCCCCTGAACGTCTGACCGGCTGTCAGATATCTGTCAGAATCAGTCTGTAACTGTTCAAAACAAAGCAATGTGATTATGTGGACTCTGGAGACAGCGTCCTGTACGTACATCATGATGCAGAACATTAAGTCTTCATGATTCAGCAGAGATTTATTCTGACAGAAACATTGCTACAGACAAACTGCAGCTTTGATGTTCACTAAACCAACAGCCAGAGGAATCACTCAAACCTCCTCTGAGCATCTTTTCCATTAAATCAACATCCTCCTCGCTGACCGGCCTGTAAATCTGACCCACTCTGCAGCTCCTCCAAACACTCAGCAGACTGAGATCAGCCTCGTCTGATCGTCTGACAGCCGGCAACAAAGACGCCAAGAAGATCAGACAGGCAGAGACACTGGTCTGAGTCCAGGTCCCGTTTAAACCCCCAAAGCTGGATTTAAACCGTCTGAAGGTTCAGACACGAAAATCATGTCAGACCTGAACCCTGAAATCCAACCAGCACCTCCACCTGCCTCAGCGGGACAGGAGAAAGAGCAAAACAGGAAGAAATTTAAACTTCCACATTTTGCAGTGATTATCAGGTTATTATCTGCAGTAATCGCTCCTCCAGCTGCAGGTGAATAATATCATATCATCAGCATACACATGAATGCAAATGCACGTTAGTGTATTAATGCAGGAGGATATTTACATATGACTGAAACACCTCATTTAACAGAGAGACAGGTGAAGCCTGGCAGACGACACGCAGGGAGAAACAAACACAAATAATCTGTCTTTGAAACTGAAACCTTTGTGACATTAAAAGAACCATTAAAAATTAAAATAACAATAAATGTTTCCTTCCTGAAGCAGGACTGGAATAACGATCTCTCTCTCGTCGATGTATTTATTTTGAAAAAGAGGGATACTAGGTGCTCACGGCAGCAGGTTGGTAGACTCCAGCTGCTCTTGAAGGCTAAAAAGAGGGTCGCAGGAGGGAGGGAAGCCACGCCAAGTTTCGTGACTCTTCCTAGTCACGCCCTGAGGAAGACCCCTTGAGGGTCGAAACCGGTCGCCGTATACTCCTGTAATATTGATGTTTTTTACGAGAGATGCCCTGATTTCATCAAGGCATTTTAAACTAAATCCTTGTCTCGGTGCGAGTGTGCCTGAAGAAAGCCCAGTGGCTTCCCTTCTTCAACAGTTATCTTATTTTGAAGTTTTAAGATCTGCCTTTCTTCCTGTCACATCTTAGTTTGGTAATTTATTGCGAGTTTTAATGAATCCTGATTGTGATTAATTCCCCACAGAGACACTCTGATATAGGTTTTGATTAAAAAAAGTTTGATAAACGAGGATAATTAGTTAAAAAATGATGAAATGAAAAGAGTTTTCTGTACTAGCTGAGCCGCATATATCCGACAGATCCAATGGGTGCATCCTTCATGGCCCAACAGATCCCTTTGCACGGCAGTGAAATCAAACGAGATGGCAGACTCTCAATTAGCCGAGGACTTTAAATGTAAAAGTTACAAGACATTATTTATGTTAGCTAGTTAGCCAGCTAGCTACCTGTTGCTAGGCGACAGGAGCGGCGTTCAGTGACGCAAACAGGAAATCCTCCGCAGACCAGACGTCTCATTTCAGTTTGGCATCTACACAGGCTACGAATGACTCATCCTCCGTAGACCGTGTCCTTCGAAGGATGCAGCCCCCGAAATTTAGACCATAGACAGTATAAAAAGATGGCCGACATGAAAGCTCCCTAAAAGTGAAGCCAAACATGGTTTCTGTCATTATAGTTAGTTCTTATCATACTGATTTATGTTAAGTGTTCGAGTTTACTTTTAATTAGTTATTTGATGCTATAAAAAGGGGGTGTGGCCTCATGATTGACAGCTCTGTGGACAAAAGGGGCTCCTGCAGCGTTCTGTTCCCGAGCAGCAGAGTAGAGGAGGAACGGCGAGAGGAGACGTAACTAACACTAACACTACAGTCATTGAACTTTCCATAAGCGTGAATATCTGCTTCAGACCGACATTGTTATAAAAGTTAGCAACAAGTTAGCGCTCCTTTAATTAACCTCAGACATTGGAGCTCAAATTACTCCAATATGCTGCTTTAAACTTTCCTTTGTAGTGCTTCCCTGTCCTCTGACACACTGTATTGTATTTTCCCTCTCAGTGTCAGCCCTGTTTGTTCCCGACATGAATAATAAAAGCTGAGCTGAAACGTGTTTTGACTCCTCCGAGGTCCTGAAGGAGTCGTTGCTGGAGAGTAAAGAGCTGAGGGCCGCCGAGTCGACAGAGGCTAGACAGAGGCTAAACATCCCGCTCTTCTTCTTCTGTTCCTCCTGGACTTCCTGTCTCCTTCCATCTGCTCGTCCGGAGCTGCTCTCCGGTTTGTCCCAGACATGTCAGACTGTGTGAGAGCTGCTCCGCCCTGTGCAGCGCTGCAGCAGCACAGAGGATCTTACGGCCAGGATGTTAGAAAGCTTCAAACATGGGAAATATCTGTCTGTCAGCAGGAAGTTTGTGGCAACGCAGCTCCGGAGGTTTCTGGTTTGAGGAGACGTCAAGATGTTAATAGGAGTCGTGCAGATGTTCAGCAAGCAGTTTCCAGGTGAGACGTTAACTGTTTACATTTTAAATAGGTGCTCAGTAATATAATATGGCTAGCCTGTTCTTATTCATAAAACCAGACACACAACATTCAGCGTGACTGCAGGAGTCAAACTGCAGGAGGACGGAGCAGGAATGTGATTATGGGATGGGATGCTCGAGGTCAGAGGTCAAACAGGAAGTGCGGCGCTCAGCAGATTCCACAACAGCGCTCGCTTGTCTTCTGACGACCTCTGACCTCAACTGTCTGAGCTGCAACCTTCACACACAAACTGAACACAAGAAAAACGCAGAGTAGAAAATAAGAAATAAATAAATAAAAGCCGAAGTGTCCGTGTGTCCTCCAGGTCAGACGTTCTTTAGGGGAAGTTCTGAAGTCTGGAGAGGAGCAGGGCTCATGAGGAGTTCAGGCTGGAAAGTGACGGAAAATGTCTCCTGAACTTGTTGAAACTGACGTCCTTATTTTCACATTGATCTCTCAATACTGATGCATCACCTCTATGCTATACACTAAAGTCTACACTACGCTAAGTTCAAAACATTTTGGTTCCTATAAATCATTTGGACCTCGAAATAATAAGAAATTAGGCCCTTTAAAGTTCATGTCCCAATTTTATTTTGTCATGTTATAGGCTATAACTGTGCGTTCACGCCGAACGGGAACAGACGCAAATCTGTGGCGAGATTCCAGACAAATCAATGCAAAGGCGTGAGGAGACGCGAATGATGTGAATGATCGCGTGGTGTAGTGAAAGCCTGTCAACATCGAGATTCTCCTGACGCCGTTGGTAACCATGGAGATAAGGCCCGCTTCCTCTCCTCCATTCTGGAAACGTAGGGCGAATATTCGCCTGTTATTTAAACTTTGGATCCGGCGGTCAAACTCGCACTTATAACGCGAGGAGAATATTCGCTTTGCGTTTGGTGTGAACGCACAGTAATAGAATTAGCCACAAACAATGTTAGCGAACGTCGACAGTTAGCTGGCTGGTTAGATCGCTTTGGGTTGGAACATTGCTGGAAACATTGAGGATCGTTAAAATACAGATTATGTCAAAATATATAACAAGGTCGAGAGGTTTTAAGTTTTATGTTTTAAGACTTTGTTATGCAGAAATGCGACATATTATAGGAGCCAATTAAGCCTGTGTTCATTATTATTCATACATTTGTATAAATATTGGTAGAAAGGGGGGTTCAATTTGACCACCAGGGTGTGTTTTGTGTTGGGATAATTGGTCACATGATCACACACCTGTGAACTACTAAAATTATAGCTGTAATACTTTTAATGTATATTTCTTAACAAGCAGCACTGTTTGTACCTTTTGCATGAAGAGTGTTGGTCCCGTCTCAGCAGAGTTTTGTCTGAAACTCTCGGCTCCTTCATCAAGGTCGTCCTGAAAACTTGCTGCCATCAACATCATTAACAAACTGCTTCGTTTTCCAGAAACCAAAAAAAAAACTAAAAGAGCCACGTCTGCGTAAAAATAACACGACATTAAACGACTGAACCCTCTACACACACGCACGCACACACGCACACACACCTCCTCTGGCTGTTAGCAGTTAATAAATAAAGGAAATGAGCAGAGAGAGCTCATTAATATCAGTGAAGGTGAGCCGCTAACAGCCCCAGGAGGCTGCTGCAGTTTATACAGGAAATGAATGGAGGGAAACTACCAGCGCTAACGCTTATGCTAACACACACACACATGCACACACACATGCACACACACACACTTGTGATCATATTCTGTAGTATGAATATTCCCAAAAATACAACATAAAGAACAAAAATAAATAAATACATCAGAGTCAAAAGCATCGCCCGTATCAAACTAAAGAACAAGAAGAATTTCATCGAACCGTCTTTTACAGAAAATGTCAAACTTTAACAGCTCAAAATAAATGTTTAATTATTCGTAAAATCATCAGAATATTTCTGGGACCGTTTATGAAACATGAAACTCTTAAATCATAATATTTAAAGTACAACAGGAAACTGGATTCACTTTCATAAACACAAATGTAAGCAGGCGCTGCACACTGTCATGTCGCACCTCCTGCTGTATATATTAACAACTCTGTTGCATCAATCATATTAAGTTTTTTATTTATCATAGAACTGTGGAGGCAGATAAATATATGCAGCATTCGAGACAAATTTCCCTGCCAGGTCAGTAAAGTGTATCGTGTTGTGTTGCATTGTTCCACATCCTATCGTATCAAGGATGTCTTTATTATCCCCGAGGGGCAATTTGTTTCACAGCCAGCAGTACCACACGACAATCACACCAACAAGAAGAGGATAAATAAGAACCACATCAATGGTTAGAAAAAGGCAATGACAACAAATAAATAAACAAACACTTTGAGCGATTCAAAAGGCTGATGGCAGCAAAAGAGTGTTTCAGTGTGTTTGTTCTCCAGGTCGGTACGATGTAACGGCGGCCGGAGAGAAGCAGCAAGAACATGTTAGAAAGAGGATGGTCCGGACCGTTCAGGATCGACCGGGCCTTTTAAAGAGTGCTGAGTTTGAACACTTCAGCAGATCGTTCACTGTGGCGCCTGCAATCTTGCAGCAGGTCTTGACCGTGCCCAGCATCCTGTTTTTAATTTTCCTGTTTTTTAAAGTCCGTAAAAGCAGATAAAAGAAAATGTAAGAACAGATCCAATAAAACAAGAATTAAACGTTTTCATAATTATTTGGTGAACTTTTTTGCAAACATCATCAACCTGAGGTTCAGAGGTCAGTTTGTCGTCTATGATGGTACCAAGGTATTTATATTGCCTCACAGACTGGACATCATGACCACTGATGACAGCTGGAGTGATGGCAGTGGGTTTTTTCCTGAAATCCTGCCATCTGATTGGTTTCTGACACATTCATTCCTAAAAAGGACGATTCACACTATTGCATTGTTCCACATCGTATCGCAGCTCTCTAATCCGACCGCATTGTATCGTATCATATCGTATTGTTACGTATCTTATCAGTATTGTATGGCGTTGCATCGTATCCAGCTGGTTGTATTTGTTCGAAGCAGCATGTCTGATGTCTTTCTCCTCCTGTTCTTTACTTTGCTGTTTTCTTTCTCTTCTTTTCGTTCCCTCTCAGGACCTCCATCACCAGAAAGCCAGTGAATTTTGTATCTACCAGCGTGTGTGTGTGTGTGTGTGTGTGTGTGTGTGTGGGTGTGTGTTAGCATGTTAGTGTTAGCGTGACCTTGGCTGGACTAATTATTTACACAGAGGACACGGGGAGGGGGACGTTTACATGTTTTTCTCCCTCTAATGATTCATAAACAATTTGAACAAGTCCATCAGGAGCTTAATTAGTCTGCCACACACACACACACACACACACACACACACACACACAATAACTACACAGAATTGATTATATTTCAGTGAGAGCCTGAGAGGACATTCATCCACCTGTGGAAACGCCATCCTCTGGTGACGTGGTCGAACGCTCTGGATAACTCTGGATAAGTGTTCATATTGTGATGAGTCGTGGTCACATGATCTTCAGATAACTAAAAGAATGACCTCATTAGTTTTTCTTTAATCTGTGGCATTTATTAACTTTAAGAGGAATACATTTAAAATGTGTTTTTACTTGTTTTTACTTGTTTGTTGACTGTTTTTACTTTAAATAAAGTTTATTTTTACTCTGTTTATTTATTCACCTCCCCACGTCCATATTTGAAAACCTGTATTTTAAATAAAGTTCTGTGTGTTTGAATGAGTCTCAGCAGGTTGGTGCAGGTGAATGAGGCGCAGCTGGAACACCATGAGGCCAATCAGCCGGTGGGCGGAGCCAAACTGCAGCTCTACTAAACCCCCTGCAGCTCAGGTGTTTCTGTTTCAAACACAGAAAAACAGAAAAATAAAGCGATGTTGGGCATGAAGCTGTCAGTCAGGATCTTTGTCTGTCTGCTGTTTGGAGCTGCAGCAGCTCAGGAGCTCAACTGGAACCAGTTTGGAGACCAGAGACCGGACAAGACCAGAGTCCAGGAACCAGCAGGTAGGACTCAAACACTCCACAGGAAACACAGCGCTTACCTTTTTAACATTTAATGAACACACCTGGACTGTTCAGTGTGGAAATGGCTTTAAGTAGAAGCTCACCTGATCTGTTTTTATAATCTGTATTTTTAACATTAAATGGAGCGAATGTTTGTCTTTGAGTTTAAGCCTCAAACATTCACGTCCTCCACAGAAAAGAAGAGAAATTCTTCCTCTGCTACAATCTAAACTACTTGCAGTTAAAAACAAGAAGTTAAAACAGGGAATGACAAATACACACAGTATAAAAATGACACTAAACTATACTAGCTGGAGAAGTCAGCCTGAGCACCCACACGGAGGCTGAGCTGTGTGCCTCTGACAGGATTCAGAGCAAAAGGTTATTTAGCCACTAAAAAAATAAAATGTAAATATCAATATAAGTCGAAATGAAACCTATATTTAAATATTATCACGGCTCCATCTTGCCGTCATGCAGCTCTTTCCTTTGGTTTGGTTTGTCAGAGGGCCGCGCTCAGAAAGTGCCGAGGCCTGTTCAGACTGTTTAGACAGAAGCCCCTTTCACACGTGCTCTGCACTACTGAAAACTGGGCTGCATGTGTGAACCATAGACCGTATAAATAATGGACGTAGCCTCAGTGACGTCACCCATTGGTTTCTGAGGAAGCGTTTTGAAGCCCTAATTGCGCCGCCGCTGGGGGTCGCAATGTTGGAAATGCCAGAGCCGGGCAGAGCGGCCGGGCGCGAGCGAGCTACAGCCTATGGCTGAGCTCGATGGGCGGGCCACATGTGTCAGCCAGATACGGCTATGAAGCTAGGCTATATGCTCCTCAGCGTAGCTAGCGGTTATTAGCCATAGACTGTATTAATAATGAATTAACTAGTTTGACTTTGCCAGGAGGAGATTCTGTTTGTGACGGTGACTGACTGCAGGTGTTTAGTTATCAGACTAAAGAAGTAGCGGACTCGCTGCTCGCTCGCCCGGTGAGAGAGCGGCGAGCCGACACGTAACGGGAAATGTAAAATAACCGCTCTGCTCATCACTGCAGTCCGTTGTAATCTCTCCGGGGAAACGCCAACAACTCCTGACTCCTGTTTACCTGTCAATGATTAAATAAATGTTTGATAAACACTTAACAGGCTAACAAGCAGCTAAAGCGAGCACAGTATACCTGCTACTTAGTGCTAAAAATATTTCAGTACAATAACACTATACAATAACAAAACCATTTTTTGTACCAGGCTGTAAACATGTTTATTTCTGCTGTAATGTTATTTCTTGTTTTCTGGAGCCTCAAGTGGCTGCTCGAGGAACTGCAGTTTTTTTGAGCTGCGTGATAAAGGCCTGAGACCGCTGTGGCTAGCTGCACTGAATGCAAACATCAGTGCTCCACGGGCAACACTGAAACGGCTTCTTGTGTGCAGTTAAATAAGCAGCTACTAACTTGCTGAAGAGCTCTGCTGTACCCAGCCATCAGGAAAGATTAAATATATAAAAAAGACTAACCAAACAAACACATGCATTCCCCCTTCTCTTTCTGTCATACTCATTAAGAGTCTGCTGGATAACCTCCCCTCTCCCTCCCAGCTGTCCTCCAGGAGAAGCAGTCTCTCCACGAACCATTATCTTGGAGGTTTCCGGAACCGCCGCCGGAGGACGAGCCTCGGTTTCCTCCAAACTTTGAGGTGAAAACTCCGACAGCCGCCGACAGCGTCAGCGCCGCCTGCGGGGAGACCTCTGTCCGGGTGGAGGCTAAACGAGACCTGCTGGGGATCGGAAAGCCTGTCCGCACTGCAGACGTCACCCTGGGCGGATGTCCGGCCACAGGGGAGGATGCCGACGTCCTGGTCTTTGAGTCGGAGCTGCACGGATGTGGCAGCCAGCTGATGGTGAGGGTTTGACTCCGACTGTATCACTGTTTGGTGTAGAGCACACAGAGATTTACACTTTCCGATATGAACACTAAATTTGCTCTAATTAAAATCTCAAGTTCCAGAAGTTGTAACATTCAGTAACGGCTGAATCCAGATGTTTTTCTTGTCATAAAGCTTCACAGTGTCACGGTCGGGAAGAGTGCTCAAAGTAAACGTTAGGACAGAGAAAGTGATCCAGAAGATCCAGTTTTCCTTTAACATTCATGTCCCAAACGCTCTGTTCCTGTGGTCTAGACATCAACACTGTAAACAGACTTTATTAATGACCTTTTCTTAACTTCAACCTGAAGTGTTCAGCAACTTAAACTAAACACCAAAAAGTTTGTTTTACACTTGTTGTTTCTCTTAAACTGTTTCAGATGACCGAGGACTCGTTCGTCTACACCTTCATGCTGCTCTACACCCCGAGTCCTCTGGGAGACGCTCAGATCGTCCGAGGCAGAGACGTCTCCGTCCGCATCCAGTGTCACTACCAGAGGTCCGATTTTAAAAACACTGAACAGAACAGCTTCAACACTCTTTAATATTTATCTCCTGCTGACGTGTTGACTTGAATTTTAATGTTGATTTTAATGTTGTTTTCAGGAAGCACGATGTGAGCAGCGGGGTGCTGAAGCCGACCTGGACTCCGTTCAGCGCCGCCAAAGCTTCAGAGGAAAGTCTCTACTTCTCCTTCAGACTCATGACGGGTGGGTGTTTAAAACAACTTTTTAATGATTAAAGTTGTTTTAAATTCAATCACATGTGGTGGTGAAACATCTGTCACATTTAGTTAATTAGGCAAACTTTTAGGATCCTTGTGATGTTGTTTGTGCATTTATTTCCAAATTAGGTTAGGTGGAAATAAACTATTTACTAGGGTGAAAGAAGCAATACCACAGCAGAGGAAAAAGTTAAGCGGACATGCATGCTTACGTGATAACGAGTAATTTCTGGTCGTTTCCTCGAGATCTCGACTTATTGATCTCAGGGGCGTAGTTTTCATTGTAACATTGGTGGGCACAACAACTTTGCTCTCCCTGCCTTATGCAGAGTCACTGCTCGAGACTGAGAAGAATGATTTTAGTGTGAACTCTGACCTCTGTTTCTTTCTCTGTTCTCTTCTCAAAGTGACGCGTCTCACGACAAGTGTAATTTGGTTCAGTCTTGTCTGACACGTCCCTGTACGTCCTCGCTCGAGATAACAACGCTGCAGCACCGTAATGTCAGATGACCATAACTCGTATCTCCAGAGTTACAAAAGCACAAAACAAACAGGCTTAACTAACTTCAATAGTGTAGGCGATGGCAGCATGTCCTGCTCTGTAACATCACAGTGAGCAGCCTGTTGGTTTGCTAGCTTGTCGGAAAATTATAACGTTATCACGAGAAAACCAGCTTTGTTATCTCGATAAAGTCTAGATCTCCAGAAAACAACCAGAAATCACTTATCACAGGAAAACTGAGTACATTAAATAAATGGATGAATGTCCGCTTAGGGCTTCCGTACATACACTCAAAATTTAAAGTACAAAATGAACTTATGCCGTCTTATATTGTTATTTTTAGAATCTGATTATTAATGTATTTTGTGTAAGAAGTATTAAATGATCAAAAATCAAAGTGGAGCCTTTTTTAACTTTCATATAGTTTTGGTGTTTTTAATCAGTAATAATTGTTCAAATTTGTTCAAAACCTTTAACTTATGAAAATCAGTCAGACGGTCTGTAACATAAATCAATAGTGTTCGATTACTTTTGGAAATGTAATCTATAACATGTTTTTTTCCCCCCAGATGATTGGCAGTTCTCTCGTCCGTCCGCTCAGTTCATGCTGGGAGACATGATGAGGTTTGAAGTTTCGGCCAAACAGTTTCATCACGCTCCTCTCAGAGTGATGGTGGACAGCTGCGTGGCTACTGTAGTCCCACACGTCGACACCGTCCCTCGATACGCCTTCCTGGGAAACAACGGGTCGGTTTCCTGAACGCACGTTTTTTATTTGTTCTTTTAAAGTTCCCTTCCACTCAGAAATGCTCCATCGCCTGTTATCACAATACAACAGACCTGTGTCCTCTGTGTTGCGTTCAGGTGCCTGTTTGACAGTCAGCTAACAGGCTCCAGCTCTCGGTTCCTGCCTCGCTCTCAGGACGACAGACTGCAGTTTGAGTTGGAGGCGTTCAGGTTCCAGCAGGAAGACAGCGGCATGGTGAGTCTTTAAACGCACACTCAGTCTGTTTGACATTAAATTAACTGTTACATTTCCTCCTGTACAGCTGTTAGTTTCTGTTAATAAATGAACCTGCTGTGTGTCTCTTTAGATCTACATCACCTGCAATGTGCGAGCCACAGCTGCGTCTGCAGCCGTTGATGCTACAAACAAGGCCTGTTCGTTCTCCAACGGGTGAGACTAAAACACTACAACTCCCATCATCCTCTCTGCCGCAAACACCACAAACACCAACAATTACAGTGGACTTAAATGACTTCGTTGAAATATAAAGTTTAATTCTTTTTAAAATTTGCTGTGCAGGTAAAATAACAGGTGATAAAAAAAAAATCTCCCAACGTAAAAAAATAAAGAATCTGAAACTTTTTATTTTGAGTTTTGTATCTGTTGTAAGAGGTTGACATTTCATTGACAGGTGGGGGGAGGCCGGTGGCAGCCATGATGTGTGTACCTGCTGTGATACAGACTGTGGGACAGGAAGTCAGAGTCACCTGACAGGAACAGGTAAAGAAACTCAAACTTATTTGTGGTTGTCGGGGGTTGTTTTCACTCCGTTTTAGCACACAGATGGTACATGCTGCTTTAAACAACCTAAATACCACAAAGACATTAATGCATAAGTAAGTGTAATTCTATTCTCTAAACATTGAGGGGTTTGTTTCTGTGTCACAGGTGCTCAGTGGGAACAGGAAACCGTTGTTGGACCGATCAAAGTGGCGGAGAGACCTCTGAAGTGAAAAACAAAAAGTTTTATTTTTCTTATGAAATGAATGAAAATAAAACTCTCATACTTTGTGTGATTTGTGACACTATAGTCCTGTCATATTTATCATAAGAGACGTGCAAGACTTACAAAGAGCAGTCAAGACAGAATGAATGAAGACTGCAGCCAATGTTCTGACTCGGTAAGTGAACAGTCTTTGCGACTGCTCAAAGCTGGTTTTACACTACATGTCACATTCACACACTGATGGCAGAAGCTGCTACGTGAAACTGTCAGTTATGACATTCATACCTGTTGCCGTTACATCCGGGAGCAATTTGGGTTCAGTGTCTTGCCCAAGGACACTACGACATGTAGCCTGAGGGAGCTGGGGATCGAACCTCCAACCTGCCGATCGAAAGGCGACCGACTCTGTATAAGTGTATAAAAAGGTCTTGACACGCATTCATTATTTACAAGGACGAAACGGGTAGAGATTAGCGTTCGAGATGAGTGATGATACCCAATGCTGCTGCAGCAGAGTTTCCGATGTTATGTTTACGGTAAGAAATGTTTGTTCCCTCCACTTATGCTGACTAACTTCCTATTCCCTGTGACCTATAGTTCATAGAACGTTCACAATAAGATACCTTATCATAATTTAAGTGAGTTTATTTCCATCTCTTATTTTTTCCGTAAAATCTATTTATGGCGGCATAAATGTAACTTCATGAACCTGCCTCCATTAAAATTATTTTAAAGTTCACTATAGAAGTATTTTCCCAAAAATAAACAGTTTCGTGAGTTACTCTTTGGCTGGATACTTGAGCTACTTTTGGCATCTGGGGCTGCTTCCCAAGTCTCTTATTTGATAGCTCCTCGCCCGAACCAGAAGTAGTTCCAGAGCCGCCATATTGAGGACCGTCTCAAAGCTAAGCGAGGATACACGAGACCAGCCTCCACGGAAGTCTTTTACTGGCCGACACGCCCCCTTATTAGATATCAGTTAGTGATTGGACGCTGCAGCAGATCGGACTTATGTGAAACACCACCGGAGTTTCATATCGCAGGGAGGAAGAAGTGGACCTTAAAACAGACTTTACAGGGCGCCTTGAAACCGACTATAAACAACGTTGGTGTAATGAGTTGGTATTTGACAACCTGATATCGTTTAGAACGAAATATTGATCATAACAATTTGATTTGTTTTCTGAGTCAACATCTGAGTAAAAATAAGTTGTCTAAAAATCAAAAGTGGCAAAAACAGATTCATTTCTAATAAATTTAATCTAAAAACATACCTCTTGTCATGATCAGTTATTCCCCTGCTAACTTTTATTGCAGATGAATGAATAAATTCAGAGGGAGCAGGAGAGTCTCTCTGTCAGCAGGTAACACTTTTTACGTGTGAGCGTGATCATCAGTGAGGTCGGGTTTGATCAGCGTGACGTGATTTCTATTTATCCTGAAACTTTTAGCCTAATCAATCATTTTCATAGTTCATGAACAGACAGTATTTGGGCTTATTAAATAATTAATTCAGATCAGATTATCTGTGATAAAGACATAGTGCTGGTAAGAAATGTCCGTATGTCTCTGCAGCAGGAACACAGACTGCATCCTGTTCTTCATGTGCAGGTGTTTGTTACACAGGTAACAGGTTACAGAGAGGAAACACTGTTACTGTGTGATTTATTAGAATTAATACAGTGCACATGTGTACAGACACAAACAGCTGTTAAAGCAGACTGACAGCTGATCCAGCGGTGATCAGCTGACAAACAGACGTCGCAGCACGTGACGCTTCATCAGAAAGGACGTCTCATGTCTCTTAAAAAACAAGTTTCCTCTCTCCTCTCTTGGTTTCCTCACGTCTCTCCATGCATCTCTGGTGGGAGGGACTAAGACGCAAGTGAAGGAAACATGGATGCAATTTAAGAGACTTGGGGAGCAGCCTGGGTGTTTGTGAATGTGGCCCCTGTACTCCATTAATGTACTTTGACCTTTGACCTTCAGTCTGACCTGTCAGGCCTCTGGTCCTTCACGCTGTGCTGAGCAGAGTCAACTTGACACGGTGGGTCGGCGGTGTTTGAGTGCCGTGCTGGGACATCTGCTCCGCCACTTCACCCATCGTCCATTTCAGATGACATCACCTGAGTGGACGCAGCTGGAGGGACTGTCATCATGCATCACAGAGAGGGCGGGGCAAAGGCCTCATCATCTATTTTCTATATATAACCCTGACCTACACCCTCCTGCTCCTCCTCGCCGCGTAGCCTTCTTGTTCCCTCGCCGCGGTCGGAGCGTCGGAGCCAGCGGCATCCATCACAGGCCGGAGAGGACCTTCCTGTCAGACTCATCCATCTCTGCGCTCCAACTCTCAGGGGAGGAGAGGGACGACTGCTAGCTCTCTGACCTGAAACTCAGAGGTCACAGGGTCAAAATCAATAGCAAGGCTTTCACAATAAAAGTCTTTGATGAGAACTAAGTGAATGTTGTGTTTTTGTTGTGTAAACTTGTAAAAAAATGCTGCTGTACCGTTGGGTCATTTTAATAGGGGGCTCCAAGTCGCCACTTGAGGACTGCAGCTTGAAGTATTTGCAGTAAAGTATTAAGTGGCTGAAATTATAACACAGAATTCAGAGTAGTAGTTATGGTTATCTAATATGTGGGAAAGGACTGTTTAATGATGGAATTATCAAAGATGGTTCAGTTGAATTTCTGCAAGTGCTTATTTTTTTGCTCACAGAAAACCAAGGGAAAATGCCTTCCCATGAAATGTCCAGATGACATGTAAAAAACATGTAACACGTACGTTTTTTACCTCATATGTTTGTATCTTTTTAAAAAAAATAGTACGCCTTCAATAAATGCAAATTGCAGCTTGTTGGGTTTTAACTAAATGTATTATGCTTCATGTGTCTCATCAACCTTCTCAAGTTATTTCTTAAGTGATTGTTTGATGTTCCTCAGCCCTGTAAAGACGATCTGTCTCCTTGCTCTCTTTTCTGCTTGTAAGGAGAGAGACGCTGTGACAGAGGTTGGAGTCACCATCGACTGAACTGGACGCTTCAAGCGGAGCTCTCACCCCGCTCACGAGTCTCTCCCGGGACTGATTTGAGTAATTTTGCTGTCCTCATAGTGTTCATAACTTTTAGATAAAGTTGTCCTACAAAGGACTTCAATATGTGTTTGACTCCTGTAAACGGTAGCAAGGTAGTTCAGAAAAATAGCTTTAAATGTCCCTGTTACAAAACCCACATATGCAGTTCATGTACTTGAAAAGGGGGATAATATGATTAATATAATAATAATAACCAATATAATGTTACGTTTACTAAGATCATTTAGAGATGTAGTTTGGGCCCAAAGCAGCAGCTTAAACCGGGTTTCTGTTTCACTTTGTTTTCATATGATTTTTACATTATTGTAGTTTGGGCCTTTTTTAGGCCACCAATCTACTGTTTTTATCAGTTTTATAACATATACAGGCCTACTTGTAACATTTCAACATACATGCATTTCTAAAATAAACATGTTTGTTACCATGGTAACTCCAACTCTAAATTCCATGTTGGACTATGACAAGAGAACATGACAGAAACATTCTAGAACAGCTTTGATCTCACTTCTGACATCATGAATTCAGTTACCCTGTCCTTTAAGTTGAACTAGTTTAGTACAGTTCGCCAGACCTTCAAGTGAGAAGCAGTTTAGTTGAGTTAACCAGACCTTGAAGTTAGAAGTAGTTTAGTTCAGTTAACCTGACCGTCAGCAGTGAAGCAGTTAGCTCCCAAACTTCATCAGGTTTAACTTTACCAACGATCACAAAGATGTTTCGATTCTTTTGTGGAAAGGTGTGTTTTCTAGATCCATCCAAATAGACATTGTCTTTCATGTCTCCACTGTTAATATGACATTTATAGTATTTAGTAGAAACCTTGTGTGAAGCCAGTTTAAATCCACTGTGTAGAAACATTAAATATTAAACATTTTCATCTTTTCTGTTTTCTCTACAGAAGTCAGTTCCTGTTGTAAGTGTGGTGGCGGAGAGCAGACCAATCGAAAGCTCTCCGAGGAGGTAAGTACATATATCCTAACAGTGTATTTAACTTCATGGACCTGGTTATAGTTTCCTTGTCAAGTCTGATGAATGATTTTATACAAACACATGAGAGATTTCCATGTTTGTGTCCAAGGTCAGGGAACAAAGAGCTTAGTCCGGGCCCTTTGAGTAGCACAGCTGTAGACCTGAGACTGGACAGCTGACCTGGACATGTCTCCTGTGAGATATATTTCAGTTGTCAGCTGATATTTGAAAACAAGCAATTTGCCTTGTATTCTGCAAAACAATAATTGGTGGAGGAACATAAATGTAATAACTTGATTTAATAAAGTCTCACCGAAATTTACGTAATCCAGTTGGTCTTAAAAAAATACTTTTTGTAGTACAAAGCTGAATTCACAAGGAAATAGACAGTGATCCATCCTTTTATATGTATATGTGTATAAATATATTTATGTATGTATGTGTTGTATGAATGTTTGTGTGTATGCATGTTTGTGTGTATGTATGTATTTAAATGTTTGCATGACTCCAAACCTAACCCACGTTATGTCTCTTTATCACCAGTGTCACTCAACATGACGCTCCAGCTGCCACAACCAACAAGGAACCAAAGACAGCTTGGTGGCATCGACTCTTTGGACGACCTTTGGTATGTTGATGAAGTTTCAAGCCTTCATATTAAGCAGACTTTTGTTTGTACGAACTCTACTTGGACCTTTATTTTGTAAATGTCCACAGAAATATTTGAGACAGGTGATTCTAAATCCTGTGCTTTTGTTTTCAGAGTCAACAAAACAAAAAAACCACCAACAAACAAACAACCGACAACCCAACCGCCAAGAAAAAGCCTAGCAAGCCTTGGTGGTTCAGCAAGGTATGTATTTTGACATAAAGTCAAGAACTTAACATGAACTAGATAATTATTAGTAGATTCATGTGTCTGAACATTAGTCAAACAAAGTATGTGTTTGCTCCAACAGAAAAGATGTCGGGTGGCACCACTGGAGGAGGAACAGTGCCAGAGGAAGCAGTGCTGGACCGCTCCTCACCAGGACAAGGTGGTGGAGCTCAAACCACCGAAGGAAGAAGAACTCTGCCAGAAGGAGAAGCGCCTTCCCACCCATCACCAGGACGAGTTGGAGAAGAACCAGCAGGAGGAAACCAGAAAAGATCCAACTGTTCTCAGAATAGACGTCTGTGAAGGCCCCTCCACCATCGTCACCAAGCTCTGCAGGAAGGAGCGGTTCAAGTGTCTTGGGTAAGTACATCTACACATGCAGGAAGCACAAATTCATCCATTCAAAGTTTTAAAAAGTTGTTTTTTATTAAAGAATTATCATATTGATGCGTTTTATTTCTCCTTTTTGTATTTCAGGTTCCCCAACCCAGGAAACAACTGCTATATGAACTCCTGCCTGCAGAGCCTCCTGACCCTTGAGGACTTCATCAGCACCATCACTGGTCAGGAGCAGTTTTGGGGTTCTGTGCCAGATGCAGAACTCCTCAGGTACAGCACCTATCAGATGCAATCACTACATTTTTTCCTCAAGTTGTATCATGATTTCCAAAACTTTAATGCAAAGACAATGCCTCTAAACCTTTTTCCTATCTTTGCAGGTCGTTTATGGAAATTAAGAAGGCTCACTTCTCGAAGGACTCCCGCCAAAAACTCCAGCTCCTCACTGCCTTCAAGAGTGTAGTCTCCAGCTACACTCCAGAGTTCAGAGATCACCATCAGAAAGTAAGTAAAGTGGTTTCATGCTTTGTTGTTTCACCACTTCCTCATAGATTCATCTCTTCTCAAACTCCTCTGTGTTATTTTCATTGTGTATCTGCAGGACGCACACGAGTTCCTGATCGCTGTGTTCGAGCACATGAGGACTTTGGGCCCACTGCTGCACAAGAGGGCCAGCAGCATGGGACAAAGCTTCATGTGTCCCATTGAACATCACATGGTGTTCAAGATGAAGAACACCAGGACCTGCAGAAGGTATGACAACACAGTTTCACCCATAATACTATGTCTGAAGAGGGTGATCCTGAGGCTCGCAGGTAAGAGTGTGGCCGACCCCTCTCAGCCCGGTCTCTTTGAGACCCTCCCCTCTGGCAAGAGGCTGCACTCCATCGGGACCAAAACCTCCCGACACAAGAACAGTCTCTTCCCGTCTGCTGCCAGCCTCGTCAACAACCACGCCCCCACGTGTCACGGTCTCTCATCCAGCCCCTCAGTCACTCAACGTTCCACAAATGTTTAAGACTCCAGTTCAGACTATGCGTTACACGAACGCACACTAGACTCTTCTATTGTCTGTACACTGCATTATTTTTATTTTGAACTTAACTTTATACTGTAAGCTTTTGCACTCACTAATATCCTGCACATCTGAACAGTTTTTAATCACACCTGTTGTACATATTTTGTATTATACGTGTAGTTTTTTTATATATAAGTCTTTTACTTATTTTTATTCTAGTTCTGTGTTCATTGTTCTTCACCAAAACCACCAAAACAAATTCCTTGTGTGTGTCAGCCTACTTGGCAATAAACCTGATTCTGAAACCATATGAAGGAGGCAAAAAATTTACACTGATGAGAAATGTCTGACATCGAATCACTTTGACAGTTTTTTAAATTAATTTTGGTGAAATGCTTCATTCAACTGGATCATCACATAGAATTGTTGAGGTGAATCTTCTACAGTAGAACTTGTTGTAACCTGTATTATAAGTGTATTATCTTTTGAATGTGCAGCTGTGGAGCAGGATCCAGAAGACAGGAAGAGTTCACTAACCTGTCCCTCGACCTGGTCCCTGGATGTAAGACGGTGGACCAGATGCTCGAGAACTACCTGAAGGTATGAAATATGTCCATGTGTATAATTGTTTGGTTTGTGTAAATGCAGCATCAAATTAAAACATGTTCTTTGCTGTTTTGCAGGAGACTGATTTGGAGTACAGATGCCAGTGTGGTTCCACCGTTTCAGGCCAGCAGTCCTCTTTTGAAACCTTTCCAAGGTATGCAACATCACATCCATCACAAATCCTGTGCAAAATGATGATACCTGTTAACCCAGTGGTGTCAAACTTGGCTCCACTCTTCCTGTGTTTGACCTCATTTTTAACCAAGTTTTGCCACTTTTCTTTCTGTGTATCTACAGAGTGCTGGTCTTACACCTGAAACGCTTCAGGTTCACGCCATCATTCAAGCTGAAGAAGGTCCGTGATCCCATCCACCTGAACAGCGAACTGGTGGTTTCATCAAACCAGGTAAGTAAAAACTAAGTGATGTGACTACAAACAATATAATCAGACTATTGCCTTTAGAAGTCAATGTGTGGACTGGGTGTACTAACTCTCATTTTTGCTTTACCTTTTCAGGATGGTTGCTGCTACAGTCTGGTCAGCGTCATCAATCACTGTGGCTCCAAACCAGGATATGGTAAGATAATCCATCCATGTCTTCGATATCGCACCAAATATCAGACAAATTGTTTTTCTGTCACAACATCCTATTTAGTCATTGTTTTGTTTTTACTTTAATATGGACTGAATCACTGTTACCATCCACTAAGTCTTAAGACAGCCTATCTAACCATTTTTCTTCACCTGTAGGACACTACATCTGTGACGCCGTGGACCCCGACGGGAAAATGGAGGACCCAACCGACCGCTGGTTCACTTACGACGATGCAAGGGTCAAAAAAACCAGCAGGTCCTCTGTCACGAAACTGCGGAAGAAAAGTGCCTACATCCTGTTTTACAAAAGACTGGTGAGATAAAAATACCATCACAAGTGCACTGAAGGGAACATTTTTAGGAAGGGTAGGGTAGATGGGAAGTTTAGGAGAACAATACTCTAACACCTGGATGTGTTGTGTTGATATTCACAGGACTAAGTATTGTTGCAACGTTGGATGACAGCAGGAGGGACGGAGGAGGAACACATCCAGCGAAGGGACGTTCATACAAATACACACAGACAAAGACTACATATGATGGTAAATGCTAAGTGGTAAATGGACTGTACTTATATCGGGCTTTTCTAGTCTTTCCACCACTCGAAGCTGCTTTTACACTACATGCCACATTCACCCATTCACACACTCATTCACGCACTGATGGCAGAGGCTGAGGTGGCTTAAGTGCCAGTCTATGCCCATTCATACCCGATGGCTATGCCACCTGGAGCAATATGAGGTCTTGCCCAAGGACACTTCGACATGTGACTGTAGCAGTCGGGGATCAAACCCCAAACCTTCTGATTGAGAGAGGACCGACTCTACCACTGAGCCACAGCTGCCCGAAGATGAGTAGACAATTGACAAAGACTAGACGCAGTAGACGACTGACGAAAACTACACGCAGTTGACGACTGACAAAAACTACACAGTAGACAATTTACAAAAACTACACGCAGTAGACGACTGACGAAAACTACACAGTAGACGACTGACGAAAACTACGCAACAGACGACTGACGAAAACTACGCAGCAGACGACTGACGAAAACTACGCAACAGACGACTGACGAAAACTACGCAGTAGACGACTGACAAAAACTACGCAGCAGACGACTGACGAAAACTACAAAGTAGACAATTTACAAAAACTACACGCAGTAGACGACTGACGAAAACTACACAACAGACGACTGACAAAAACTACACAGCAGACGACTGACGAAAACTACAAATATTCGACGATGGGCAGCTGTGGCTCAGTGGTAGAGTCAGTCATCTCTCAATCAGAAGGTCGGTGGTTCAATCCCTGACAGCTACAGTCACATGTCAAAGTGTCCTTAGGCGAGACACTGAACCCCGAATAGCTCCCAGTGGAATAGTCGTTGGATATGAGTGGGCATAGATCCTGATTGGAGACTTGCACTTCGGCCTCTGCCATCCGTGTGTGAATGTGAGTGTGAAAGGGTGAATGTGACGTAGTGTAAAAGTTTAAAGTGGTGCAACACTCGAAAAGCCCTATATAAGTACAGTCCATTTACCATTTACCATCTACCATCTACGACCGACAAAGACTACACCCAGTAGACCCAGCAGGTCCCCCAGCCCATACGAGGATGGGCCCCCAGAGAGCCTGGTTCCTCCCAAGGTTTCTTCCTCATTTGGCTCTTCTGAAGGGAGTTTTTCCTTGCCACAGTGCCAAAACCCCAAAGACTCTGATGTCATGAGAAGTTAAATATTTTAGCTGCAACCAAAAGCAGGCTAGATTATTTACTTTTCTTGCTGTCGGGATGATTTGGTCAGTTGCGGCGTGCTCTCTGTGAAAGACTGCAGACTAAAATTCACAACCTTTAAATTAAAATAAAAAATTAGACAATAAATACTTAATAATTTGAGATTTCATGTATATTGTTTTCTATTTATTCTCAGGATATCTATAAGTGCATTGATATGAGCTGTTTTAAGACTTGCAGACTCTGCAATGCAATCGGTTTAAATAAACTTAATATATCAGTGTATTGTTTACAAATGTATGTTTTTTATCTTCAGCTTTTCCAGTGTAAATATATTTTTTAATAAATGATATCCAAACTGTCGGCAATGAAGGTTTCCCAATTGTGCCAACTGCGTTTCTGTTTGTCAAATTTAAACTATGAGTTATCGAGTGTAAAGCTGTGTTAATCGTGTGTTTACACACAAAGCAGCAAAGAATAAAAAGCACAAAAAGAAAAAGCAGACTATTTGCAGCAGATTTTAATCATGCACTTCTGTGAGTCCCTAAAAATGAGGTTTTTAGTAATCACTGTTAAAATCAGAAGAACCTCCTGCCGAATAAGAACAGGTCAGGGTCCCACATAGATGCCTCCTTGGCCCTCACAGCCCATTTCACCCCTAAAAACAACACAAGAAGAAGAACCTTTCAAAATGGACACTGGGCTCTTGCACTGTCAGTCCTGTCCGGTCCCAAAGACAGAGATCAGAAAGGTAGAGGTAAGACGCTGAGTAAGGCTAGGCTAACACATTCACAGTCCATAACAAATTATGGGCTCAGGTCAAAGGGCAAACCTCTCATTCAGGAAGTGAAGGAGGGCAATGCAGTGGTCATGGATATTGTCAACACTGGCATTCCCAATCAGGAGGTTGTGGGGTGAATGTTTGTGGGAACCACTGAGTGAAACTGGATAACTAGTCAGACACCTCAAAGGTTAAACAGTTCCCACTGTCGCTTTGAACATTAATAGGGACTGATGAGGAAACTGTAGCGCGGGTTTCTGTCTCCTCATAAAGACGCACACCTTTATTAATCTTTGTTATGTGCAGCAGAAACGTGCCTGCATCAGTTATTAACCAGAAATACAAACCAAAATAGGTTTAATATGTGGAACAACAAAGTATTTGGTATCATAGAGTCTGAATAAAAAAATGTTTTTATTTTGGCAGTTTTTCAATATCTTTCTGTGTCTCTTTCTCTCCCTGTCTCCCTCTCTTTCTGTGTCTTTGTCTTTCTCTCTTTTCCCTACTTCTTTCTCTTTTTCAGCCTCATTTTCCTCACTTTCAGCTTTCTCTCTCTGCTCTCTCTTTTTCTCTCTTCCTCATGTTCAGCTTCTCTTCCACTTTTAGCTTGTCTTCCTCACCTTCAGCTTACTCTTCCTTACTTTTATCTACAGTTTCCTCACTTTCAGCTTGAGTTTCCTCAACTTCAGCTACATCCTCTCTCTCACCTTCGTCTTCTTCCCCACTTTAAGGTTCACCTTCTTCACCTTCTGCTTCTTCTTCCTCACTTTGAGCTTAATTTTCCTCACATTCTGCCTAATCTTCGTCACCTTTTTAATCTTTTCAACAGCTTTCAGCAGTTTATTTCACATCTCTGCATTTTCAGCAGTGTTTAGCAATTGCATTTCAGCCTTCAGCTCTCAGCAGCCCCACGCATTTTCTGCAAGGAAATGCAATTTTTCTAGTTATACATTTACAGTAAAAATGATTGTGAACAGTCTGACAGCTGAGCTTTTTTTTCTGGCTGTCATCAAAACCCCCACCAGAACAAAACAGGCATGAATCATTGTCACGTCCAACTCTTCGTACGTTTTTTTACCTCATATGTTTGTATCTTTTTTGACAAATAGTACGCCTTCAATAAATGCAAATTGCAGCTTGTTGGGTTTTAACTAAATGTATTATGCTTCATGTGTCTCATCAACCTTCTCAAGTTATTTCTTAAGTGATTGTTTGATGTTCCTCAGCCCTGTAAAGACAATCTGTCTCCTTGCTCTCTTTTCTGCTTGTAAGGAGAGAGACGCTGTGACAGAGGTTGGAGTCACCATCGACTGAACTGGACGCTTCAAGCGGAGCTCTCACCCCGCTCACGAGTCTCTCCCGGGACTGATTTGAGTAATTTTGCTGTCCTCATAGTGTTCATAACTTTTAGATAAAGTTGTCCTACAAAGGACTTCAATATGTGTTTGACTCCTGTAAACGGTAGCAAGGTAGTTCAGAAAAATAGCTTTAAATGTCCCTGTTACAAAACCCACATATGCAGTTCATGTTCTTGAAAAGGGGGATAAAATGATTAATATAATAATAATAACCAATATAATGTTACGTTTACTAAGATCATTTAGAGATGTAGTTTGGGCCCAAAGCAGCAGCTTAAACCGGGTTTCTGTTTCACTTTGTTTTCATATGATTTTTACATTATTGTAGTTTGGGCCTTTTTTAGGCCACCAATCTACTGTTTTTATCAGTTTTATAACATATACAGGCCTACTTGTAACATTTCAACATACATGCATTTCTAAAATAAACATGTTTGTTACCATGGTAACTCCAACTCTAAATTCCATTTTGGACTATGACAAGAGAACATGACAGAAACATTCTAGAACAGCTTTGATCTCACTTCTGACATCATGAATTCAGTTACCCTGTCCTTTAAGTTGAACTAGTTTAGTACAGTTCGCCAGACCTTCAAGTGAGAAGCAGTTTAGTTGAGTTAACCAGACCTTGAAGTTAGAAGTAGTTTAGTTCAGTTAACCTGACCGTCAGCAGTGAAGCAGTTAGCTCCCAAACTTCATCAGGTTTAACTTTACCAACGATCACAAAGATGTTTCGATTCTTTTGTGGAAAGGTGTGTTTTCTAGATCCATCCAAATAGACATTGTCTTTCATGTCTCCACTGTTAATATGACATTTATAGTATTTAGTAGAAACCTTGTGTGAAGCCAGTTTAAATCCACTGTGTAGAAACATTAAATATTAAACATTTTCATCTTTTCTGTTTTCTCTACAGAAGTCAGTTCCTGTTGTAAGTGTGGTGGCGGAGAGCAGACCAATCGAAAGCTCTCCGAGGAGGTAAGTACATATATCCTAACAGTGTATTTAACTTCATGGACCTGGTTATAGTTTCCTTGTCAAGTCTGATGAATGATTTTATACAAACACATGAGAGATTTCCATGTTTGTGTCCAAGGTCAGGGAACACAGAGCTTAGTCCGGGCCCTTTGAGTAGCACAGCTGTAGACCTGAGACTGGACAGCTGACCTGGACATGTCTCCTGTGAGATATATTTCAGTTGTCAGCTGATATTTGAAAACAAGCAATTTGCCTTGTATTCTGCAAAACAATAATTGGTGGAGGAACATAAATGTAATAACTTGATTTAATAAAGTCTCACCGAAATTTACGTAATCCAGTTGGTCTTAAAAAAATACTTTTTGTAGTACAAAGCTGAATTCACAAGGAAATAGACAGTGATCCATCCTTTTATATGTATATGTGTATAAATATATGTATGTATGTATGTGTTGTATGAATGTCTGTATGTTTGTGTGTATGCATGTTTGTGTGTATGTATGTATTTAAACGTTTGCATGACTCCAAACTGAACCCACGTTGTGTCTCTTTATCACCAGTGTCACTCAACATGACGCTCCAGCTGCCACAACCAACAAGGAACCAAAGACAGCTTGGTGGCATCGACTCTTTGGACGACCTTTGGTATGTTGATGAAGTTTCAAGCCTTCATATTAAGCAGACTTTTGTTTGTACGAACTCTACTTGGACCTTTATTTTGTAAATGTCCACAGAAATATTTGAGACAGGTGATTCTAAATCCTGTGCTTTTGTTTTCAGAGTCAACAAAACAAAAAAACCACCAACAAACAAACAACCGACAACCCAACCGCCAAGAAAAAGCCTAGCAAGCCTTGGTGGTTCAGCAAGGTATGTATTTTGACATAAAATCAAGAACTTAACATGAACTAGATAATTATTAGTAGATTCATGTGTCTGAACATTAGTCAAACAAAGTATGTCTTTGCTCCAACAGAAAAGATGTCGGGTGGCACCATTGGAGGAGGAACAGTGCCAGAGGAAGCAGTGCTGGACCGCTCCTCACCAGGACAAGGTGGTGGAGCTCAAACCACCAAAGGAAGAAGAACTCTGCCAGAAGGAGAAGCGCCTTCCCACCCATCACCAGGACGAGTTGGAGAAGAACCAGCAGGAGGAAACCAGAGAAGATCCAACTGTTCTCAGAATAGACGTCTGTGAAGGCCCCTCCACCATCGTCACCAAGCTCTGCAGGAAGGAGCGGTTCAAGTGTCTTGGGTAAGTACATCTACACATGCAGGAAGCACAAATTCATCCATTCAAAGTTTTAAAAAGTTGTTTTTTATTAAAGAATTATCATATTGATGCGTTTTATTTCTCCTTTTTGTATTTCAGGTTCCCCAACCCAGGAAACAACTGCTACATGAACTCCTGCCTGCAGAGCCTCCTGACCCTTGAGGACTTCATCAGCACCATCACTGGTCAGGAGCAGTTTTGGGGTTCTGTGCCAGATGCAGAACTCCTCAGGTACAGCACCTATCAGATGCAATCACTACATTTTTTCCTCAAGTTGTATCATGATTTCCAAAACTTTAACGCAAAGACAATGCCTCTAAACCTTTTTCCTATCTTTGCAGGTCGTTTATGGAAATTAAGAAGGCTCACTTCTCGAAGGACTCCCGCCAAAAACTCCAGCTCCTCACTGCCTTCAAGAGTGTAGTCTCCAGCTACGCTCCAGAGTTCAGAGATCACCATCAGAAAGTAAGTAAAGTGGTTTCATGCTTTGTTGTTTCACCACTTCCTCATAGATTCATCTCTTCTCAAACTCCTCTGTGTTATTTTCATTGTGTATCTGCAGGACGCACACGAGTTCCTGATCGCTGTGTTCGAGCACATGAGGACTTTGGGCCCACTGCTGCACAAGAGGGCCAGCAGCATGGGACAAAGCTTCATGTGTCCCATTGAACATCACATGGTGTTCAAGATGAAGAACACCAGGACCTGCAGAAGGTATGACAACACAGTTTCACCCATAATACTATGTCTGAAGAGGGTGACCCTGAGGCTCGCAGGTAAGAGTGTGGCCGACCCCTCTCAGCTCGGTCTCTTTGAGACCCTCCCCTCTGGCAAGAGGCTGCACTCCATCGGGACCAAAACCTCCCGACACAAGAACAGTCTCTTCCCCTCTGCTGCCAGCCTCGTCAACAACCACGCTCCCACAGGACTCTCATCCAGCCCCTCAGTCACTCAACGTTCCACAAATGTTTAAGACTCCAGTTCAGACTATGCGTTACACGAACGCACACTAGACTCTTCTATTGTCTGTACACTGCATTATTTTTATTTTGAACTTAACTTTATACTGTAAGCTTTTGCACTCACTAATATCCTGCACATCTGAACAGTTTTTAATCACACCTGTTGTACATATTTTGTATTATACGTGTAGTTTTTTTATATATAAGTCTTTTACTTATTTTTATTCTAGTTCTGTGTTCATTGTTCTTCACCAAAACCACCAAAACAAATTCCTTGTATGCGTCAGCCTACTTGGCAATAAACCTGATTCTGATTCTGAAATCATTTGAGGGAGGGCGAAATATTTACACTGATGAGAAATGTCTGACATCGAATCACTTTGACAGTTTTTTAAATTAATTTTGGTGAAATGCTTCATTCAACTGGATCATCACATAGAATTGTTGAGGTGAATCTTCTACAGTAGAACTTGTTGTAACCTGTATTATAAGTGTTTTGTCTTTTGAATGTGCAGCTGTGGAGCAGGATCCAGAAGACAGGAAGAGTTCACTAACCTGTCCCTCGACCTGGTCCCTGGATGTAAGACGGTGGACCAGATGCTCGAGAACTACCTGAAGGTATGAAATATGTCCATGTGTATAATTGTTTGGTTTGTGTAAATGCAGCATCAAATTAAAACATGTTCTTTGCTGTTTTGCAGGAGACTGATTTGGAGTACAGATGCCAGTGTGGTTCCACCGTTTCAGGCCAGCAGTCCTCTTTTGAAACCTTTCCAAGGTATGCAACATCACATCCATCACAAATCCTGTGCAAAATGATGATACCTGTTAACCCAGTGGTGTCAAACTTGGCTCCACTCTTCCTGTGTTTGACCTCATTTTTAACCAAGTTTTGCCACTTTTCTTTCTGTGTATCTACAGAGTGCTGGTCTTACACCTGAAACGCTTCAGGTTCACGCCATCATTCAAGCTGAAGAAGGTCCGTGATCCCATCCACCTGAACAGCGAACTGGTGGTTTCATCAAACCAGGTAAGTAAAAACTAAGTGATGTGACTACAAACAATATAATCAGACTATTGCCTTTAGAAGTCAATGTGTGGACTGGGTGTACTAACTCTCATTTTTGCTTTACCTTTTCAGGATGGTTGCTGCTACAGTCTGGTCAGCGTCATCAATCACTGTGGCTCCAAACCAGGATATGGTAAGATAATCCATCCATGTCTACGATATCGCACCAAATATCAGACAAATTGTTTTTCTGTCACAACATCCTATTTAGTCATTGTTTTGTTTTTACTTTAATATGGACTGAATCACTGTTACCATCCACTAAGTCTTAAGACAGCCTATCTAACCATTTTTCTTCACCTGTAGGACACTACATCTGTGACGCCGTGGACCCCGACGGGAAAATGGAGGACCCAACCGACCGCTGGTTCACTTACGACGATGCAAGGGTCAAAAAAACCAGCAGGTCCTCTGTCACGAAACTGCGGAAGAAAAGTGCCTACATCCTGTTTTACAAAAGACTGGTGAGATAAAAATACCATCACAAGTGCACTGAAGGGAACATTTTTAGGAAGGGTAGGGTAGATGGGAAGTTTAGGAGAACAATACTCTAACACCTGGATGTGTTGTGTTGATATTCACAGGACTAAGTATTGTTGCAACGTTGGATGACAGCAGGAGGGACGGAGGAGGAACACATCCAGCGAAGGGACGTTCATACAAATACACACAGACAAAGACTACATATGATGGTAAATGCTAAGTGGTAAATGGACTGTACTTATATCGGGCTTTTCTAGTCTTTCCACCACTCGAAGCTGCTTTTACACTACATGCCACATTCACCCATTCACACACTCATTCACGCACTGATGGCAGAGGCTGAGGTGGCTTAAGTGCCAGTCTATGCCCATTCATACCCGATGGCTATGCCACCTGGAGCAATATGAGGTCTTGCCCAAGGACACTTCGACATGTGACTGTAGCAGTCGGGGATCAAACCCCCAACCTTCTGATTGAGAGAGGACCGACTCTACCACTGAGCCACAGCTGCCCGAAGATGAGTAGACAATTGACAAAGACTAGACGCAGTAGACGACTGACAAAAACTACACAGTAGACAATTTACAAAAACTACACGCAGTAGACGACTGACGAAAACTACACAGTAGACGACTGACGAAAACTACGCAACAGACGACTGACGAAAACTACGCAGCAGACGACTGACGAAAACTACGCAACAGACGACTGACGAAAACTACGCAGCAGACGACTGACGAAAACTACAAAGTAGACAATTTACAAAAACTACACGCAGTAGACGACTGACGAAAACTACACAACAGACGACTGACAAAAACTACACAGCAGACGACTGACGAAAACTACACATATTGGACGATGGCTGGCTGTGGCACAATGGTAGAGTCAGTCATCTCTCAATCAGAAGGTCGGTGGTTCAATCCCTGACAGCTACAGTCACATGTCAAAGTGTCCTTAGGCGAGACACTGAACCCCGAATAGCTCCCAGTGGAATAGCCGTTGGATATGAGTGGGCATAGATCCTGATTGGAGACTAGCACTTCGGCCTCTGCCATCCGTGTGTGAATGTGAGTGTGAAAGGGTGAATGTGACGTAGTGTAAAAGTTTAAAGTGGTGCAACACTCGAAAAGCCCTATATAAGTACAGTCCATTTACCATCTACCATCAACCATCTACGACCGACAAAGACTACACCCAGTAGACCCAGCAGGTCCCCCAGCCCATACGAGGATGGGCCCCCAGAGAGCCTGGTTCCTCCCAAGGTTTCTTCCTCATTTGGCTCTTCTGAAGGGAGTTTTTCCTTGCCACAGTGCCAAAACCCCAAAGACTCTGATGTCATGAGAAGTTAAATATTTTAGCTGCAACCAAAAGCAGGCTAGATTATTTACTTTTCTTGCTGTCGGGATGATTTGGTCAGTTGCGGCGTGCTCTCTGTGAAAGACTGCAGACTAAAATTCACAACCTTTAAATTAAAATAAAAAATTAGACAATAAATACTTAATAATTTGAGATTTCATGTATATTGTTTTCTATTTATTCTCAGGATATCTATAAGTGCATTGATATGAGCTGTTTTAAGACTTGCAGACTCTGCAATGCAATCGGTTTAAATAAACTTAACATATCAGTGTATTGTTTACAAATGTATGTTTTTTATCTTCAGCTTTTCCAGTGTAAATATATTTTTTAATAAATGATATCCAAACTGTCGGCAATGAAGGTTTCCCAATTGTGCCAACTGCGTTTCTGTTTGTCAAATTTAAACTATGAGTTATCGAGTGTAAAGCTGTGTTAATCGTGTGTTTACACACAAAGCAGCAAAGAATAAAAAGCACAAAAAGAAAAAGCAGACTATTTGCAGCAGATTTTAATCATGCACTTCTGTGAGTCCCTAAAAATGAGGTTTTTAGTAATCACTGTTAAAATCAGAAGAACCTCCTGCCGAATAAGAACAGGTCAGGGTCCCACATAGTGAAGGAGGGCATTGCAGTGGTCATGGATATTGTCAACACTGGCATTCCCAATCAGGAGGTTGTGGGGTGAATGTTTGTGGGAACCACTGAGTGAAACTGGATGACTAGTCAGACACCTCAAAGGTTAAACAGTTCCCACTGTCGCTTTGAACATTAATAGGGACTGATGAGGAAACTGTAGCGCGGGTTTCTGTCTCCTCATAAAGACGCACACCTTTATTAATCTTTGTTATGTGCAGCAGAAACGTGCCTGCATCAGTTATTAACCAGAAATACAAACCAAAATAGGTTTAATATGTGGAACAACAAAGTATTTGGTATCATAGAGTCTGAATAAAAAAATGTTTTTATTTTGGCAGTTTTTCAATATCTTTCTGTGTCTCTTTCTCTCCCTGTCTCCCTCTCTTTCTGTGTCTTTGTCTTTCTCTCTTTTCCCTACTTCTTTCTCTTTTTCAGCCTCATTTTCCTCACTTTCAGCTTTCTCTCTCTGCTCTCTCTTTTTCTCTCTTCCTCATGTTCAGCTTCTCTTCCACTTTTAGCTTGTCTTCCTCACCTTCAGCTTACTCTTCCTTACTTTTATCTACAGTTTCCTCACTTTCAGTTTGAGTTTCCTCAACTTCAGCTACATCCTCTCTCTCACCTTCGTCTTCTTCCCCACTTTAAGGTTCACCTTCTTCACCTTCTGCTTCTTCTTCCTCACTTTGAGCTTAATTTTCCTCACATTCTGCCTAATCTTCGTCACCTTTTTAATCTTTTCAACAGCTTTCAGCAGTTTATTTCACATCTCTGCATTTTCAGCAGCGTTTAGCAATTGCATTTCAGCCTTCAGCTCTCAGCAGCCCCACGCATTTTCTGCAAGGAAATGCAATTTTTCTAGTTATACATTTACAGTAAAAATGATTGTGAACAGTCTGACAGCTGAGCTTTTTTTTCTGGCTGTCATCAAAACCCCCACCAGAACAAAACAGGCATGAGTCATTGTCACGTCCAACTCTTCTGCACAGGTTGTCACATGTTGCTTCTCGGGGCTAAGAGAAAACCTGACCAGCTTTGTTGTCCCTCTATAAAAGACAAACAGGCTGCATGTTAAGAGTTTTATTTCGCCATGTCTAATGTAAACAAAAAAAATGAGATTTGTAATGCAGACACTGAGAGAGAGTTCCCCTGAGAGTCAGAGGTTTAATCAATCTTATTCAGAGTAAATTATGCTTTTTTAATTATCTGCTTGACAATAATCATCAACAATAGGTTTAAAATTATAATATCCAGCTGAAATCTGGATTCTAGGGCTGTTTCTTTCCTCCTAGATTTGGAGAATAATTAATTGTAACGTTAATACTAACATGAGACAGGCAGACTCAGTGGACTTTGGAATAACGTAAAACATCTACAGGGAGGTTTTCCATTGGTAGGTAGCTTAGATATTAAAACTCAACACAGTTGCTTTAATTTGTTCAGTAAAATAGTTTTAATTGACAACAATTTCAGAGCTTTGGGGTTCAAAGTTAACTAGTCAGACCAAAGGAAACAGACAGTTCAGACAAACTTCACGCGAAGTCATGTGTGCAGCAGCAGCCCCCCCTGCTGCCCCTGAGGGGGAGGTGCTGGAAAACAAACAGCACATCTACGACGTGTATTGTTGTTAAGGTTTAAATTCATAGCACAAATCGTATTTTATAAGATCTTTGTATGTGTTACTAACATCACATAAAATTACACAAGGAATAAAGTTAAACATATAAAGCATCTTTTGGTTTCCAGCGGAGAGGAGCTCTCCAGCGAAAGGATCTGGGAGACGACGTGATGACGTTTTGCACAAGACACATAGCATATTTTAGATGCTTTCATAAGCTGTGTAAAGTGTTGAAATTTTGAAATGTTATTTTTGCACGGACACAAATAACCAATAAACAACGAGGGGAAGAATTATTCAGGTGATATAAAGATACAAAAATATATATTCACATATATTAATTTTCAATGTTTTTAATTGTTATGTTAATTTTTGGTATTATTGTCAACTAGTCTGAATTTGACAACTTGATTATAATGGCATGTAATTGTTTAGACAATTTAGTATTTACAGGAGCTTTGTAAGGTTTCCAAGATAGTTTAGAGTTTATTATGACACAAATTATTAACTTTATTCATAGACGGGAGTTTACAACCTTTTTTTGTTTCAAAAACTATAAAATTGGTCTTTTACAAACGTCAGGACTGTCACACCAAAAGGTTTGACATTCTGAAATAGGTGCATTTCGACATTGAATTGCCAGTTTTCCGGTTGTCCTTGAACGCACCCACAGGCGCCTCCTACTTCCGGTTAGGAGACCGCTATCTGTCAGGAAAAAAAACATCCCGAGCTAGAATCCGCTACACGGACGCACTTTTATTGACAACCCTCTAGCTCGAAAGTCGTTTATTTTTGTCGTTTGGAGCCTCTCCGGGCACACACAGAGAACATGCCCGAACAGAGGTAACCTTCCTCGGAGCTGCTGCTGCCTCTTCAGCCGGCTGAAGGACGGAGCAGGACGGACAAACGCAGATGGAGAGGCCGGGGAGACTGCTGTTGCTCTCCGAGCTACGCGTCAGAAACGCGGCGTACGATGTGAGCCTGAGCCGGTCCTTGCTCACCTGGAAGAGACGGGTCTCCAGCCCGGTGTACCACCCGTTCAGACCCAGTAAGACCCGGATAATATTTCTGTCTGTATTTATGCTTCTTTACCTTTCTGTCTGTGTGTCTGTGTGTCTGTCTCTCCGTCTGTGTGTCTGTCGGCCTTAAAAAACACGCGACATCCTGTGAGATAAACAAAGGAGACACAGAGAAGACACGTTGGACACGCAGATACTGTCTGGACCTGTAGATAAAAAAAATCGTTATTGTACACAACAGAACATAATGACTGTAATAATAGGTGAGACATGTTATATCCGGTTACGTAACACTCATCATCCAACCTGCCACACAATATGTGGAGGTCACACTGAGGCTGCGGGCAGGAAGAGGGACACACCAAACCTCTTTAAAAAATTTTTTTTTTTACATATTCTGAACACATGGAAACATGTACAAATGGAAGAGATAAGATGTGTTTGAAGAATTAAAATACAATAATTTCAATTTTTCTCACCATATCTGTAACTGAAAACGGTAATGGGATTTCGTAGGCTACTGATTGACGTAGTTTGTTCCTCCTTTTCTCCAACATAAACTGCTTATTTGACAAAAGTTGAACGTTACAAAGTATATTTGCTCAGGTAATGTACTTTAGGACAGTTTTGATTTACTTAACTAAAGTTCTTTAATTTTTTACTACTTAATAATTTAAGTCCAATACAAAATAAGTAGGGCCATGGTTTGACAATCTTTGACAAGCTCATAATTGTGAATGAGTCTCACTGATCAGCATCATCTTCACTAGCAGACCCTCCCAGGTGTATCAGACAGGTGAGCTAAGGTTACTGTCATTTGAATATCTAAAGCAGCCCAGTATCCAGGTAGCCTGAGGGTTCACTGTGACCTGCTGTCTGATGGCAGGCTGCGTCACCTTAACTGATCCAGAATTATAATGTGACCTTAGTTAAACATCTAAATGACCCTGCAGGTAAATATTACACTATTTAAACACAACAAAATTTGTGCTGTGCTGAAATGCACCTTGGGAGTTGTAGTTGATTGACCTTCACCTTTTGACTTTATTATCTCAGAATCAGATGGACTTTAAACTTTTTTTTTTCTTAGTAAACTGGGAGAATTTCATGTCCATGTACCATCCGGGGCAACCGAGCTGTGTGTGTGTTCATGTGATTGGATGTCAGGTGTTAATCTTTAATGTCTGACCTGCTGCTGAGAGGAGCTGCTGCTGTTTCTGCATCATTAAGGTTTAAAAGTACATTTTTATAAGTGTTCAGCTGTGTCTCATTTAAATACTTCCCTTAGTGCCATATATGTTATATTTCAGTGTGCATTAGCTATAACTCTAAGTTTCTGTCTGTTTGCTGTTCTTCATGTTTTACACATCACCTATTTTTACAACATGTCCCTCCTGAATCCAAAATGTATCTGAAAAGCTGTTTTTTTATCACTAAATTGATGCAGATTAATCTGAAGATATCTGCTGCTTGTTCTTCATCTGATCGCTTGTAAATGGTCTGAAAGAAATGGCCACCCCTTTCTGAACCCTGCTAGCTCCACGCAGTGTTTGGTAATTTTGCGGTTCTCCTGCAGGGTTTTGTGTCCCTTCGTTCCCTCTTCGACCAAACTCAGGTAGGAGATTTGTGCTCCCATGATGCAGTGGGCCACCTCCACCTGCCGGCTGCAGGTTTAGTGATTGTGGTGCTGCTGTTAGAACATGTTTCTGTGTTTGATGTCTGAGCAAACAGAACCTGAGGTTATGTTCCAAAATGATGCAAACTCTTACTCTCCAAAGTCTAGACTATGGTCAAACTATTACCTTTGTTTTTTCTCATTAATTAACCTTAATTTAATTAATGATAAAAACTCACATTTTGGAATAGAACTCAGAGACGTAGAGTTAGTTGTGGTGCTGGTTTCATCTACATCAGATCCAGTAGAAACATGCTGTCCTCCTTGCTGCTCCTGGATCAGGTGTTGATGTGTAGTTTGGCTGAATAGTCTCAGAAACTCATCTGCTGTAGTTGTAGTTAGTTTGTAGATTAACTGCTGCTTTCATAGAAATCCTGTTTAATCAAACACCTTGGGAAATCCTTTTTTTCTCTTTCTCTGTGAGAGTTGGATGTTCAGTCTGATTTTTAAGGCCATGTTTACACATGGTATTAACATGCGTCCTGTGTGATGCGATCACAAGCTGGCTGTTCAAACCTTCAATTAAAAGGCATCTACACATGCGTCTGGAGTGGCCACTAATGATGAACTAAACTGCAGACTGCAGCCTCTGTTAACAGTGATTAAAACAGACAAATAGATCTGATATATATGCTGAAACATCTGTGTTTTCACTACGCTAGATTTAGAAGCTAAGACATTGTGTATGTGTGTGTGTGTTTGGTCAGGTGTGTGTCACAGCGTGTCAGTGTCAGAGATCATCTCTGTCAGAGAGGAAGAGGAGGAGACCGGCAGCAGACTAAGAAAAGACGATGGCAGCTGGAAGAAAATCAAGGAGAGAGACGGAAAGGACTGCTGGCAGGCCTTCACAGGTAAACACACCTGGAAATAAATCTACACACACATATACGCCGTGAACACATTTAACAACACATCTGTACACATACCTGAAAACAACTCGCCTGTCAATACAGTAATAACACCTAGAACACATGCTGTTGTCTGTAGTTCTTTCTCAATAAAAGCACTAATTTGTTTACACACGATTTTATTTTAATGTGTTAAGTTTTATTAAATGTTGAGAATGTTTATATTTGATTTTTCTGTTGTTTCAGTGATGTACGTGGAGAGGAGTCGGCAGCACCGCTGGCGGTGTGCCGAGGTCACCTTCACCTGTGCAGAGGAGGCGCTGTGTCAACGCTGGGTCAGCAGCATCAGAGAGCAGCTCGCCGCGATCAGTAAGACTTTACAACAAAACACAAGGACTGGTCCAATCCAAATCTCCATGCTGAAGCCTGTGCATCAAAATTCATCCGATGTTAAGCATGTAGTGCTGAGGGCTCGAAGTGGTATAAGAGGGGTGATGGCCACATCGCTTATTGCCTGGAAACGATGCATTACCATTACGAAAACACGAAAGACAGTCACGGCTTCAGTGTGCTTCTGTTTTAGTTGTACTACAGTGTTTCTATAATTAAGCAGGGTGGAAATTTGGATTGTGACACTGACACGTGATTGTTGCCAGAAACTGACAGTAATGCTGTTACATCGCCCATAGCCGGCCGACCCAAACACCTGCTGGTCTACATCAACCCGTACAGCGGGAAGCGGCAGGGCAAACACGTCTACGAGCAGAAGGTGGCGCCGCTGTTCGCCCAGGCAGGCGTCTCCACAGAGGTCATCGGTACGTCCTGTCATCCCTCACTTCCTGTTGTTGCTCTTCCTGTGTCAGGGACTGCGTTTTTTTAAAGCATGTTGTGTCTGTGTGTTTTGTTGTCATAGTGACGCAGTACGCCAATAATGCGAGGGATCACCTGAAGACGGAGGCGGAGCTGAAGAAGTTCGATGGGTGGGCATCGAGTCACTGAATTATAAAATCATTAGCATGTTTTAAGCTAGTAGCCCAAATATCTGTTTATATACAGAATAAAAACAAGCCCGAATAAAAATGGTAAAAACTATTGACTTTTGTAAAAATAACTCCAAGACAGGTGAACCTTCAAAATAAAAGCACCAAAGAGAACACGTCTGTCAGGTTGAGCTTTACTGAAGAATTTTTGAACAGTGTCATACAACTGATTGTCCTCTGAAGCTTACTTTGGAGCTGACGCAGATAATACTTTATAAATCTCTGGCTAACATCCAGTCCACATTAAAAACATCAAAGTTTACCAAAGTGCTGCACAATTAAATTTAAAATAACTAACAGTAAAATGCACAGAACATTAACAATTAACAGAAATGACACACAAAGACAAAGAGCACAAAAACTCTCACACTGGGTTAAAAGCCAAAGAATAAAAGTAACTTTTAAGACGTGATTTAAAAGTAGGTAAGGTGGGGGCCATCCTGACGATGGGGGGGAGCTCGTTCCATAATATGGGGACCATTGCTGAAAAAGCACGGTCACCTGGTTTTCAGCCTCGTCTTAGGAACAACAAGAAGCAGCTGATCAGCGGACCTCAGAGACCTCGAGGGGTTATAAACAGGCAGGAGGTCAGAAATGCACTGAGGTGCTAACACATTTAAAGATTTAAAAACAAACAATAAAATCTTAAAATGAATCCTAAAACGAACAGGGAGCCAGTGTAGGGAGGCCAGGATGGGGGTCAAGTGTTCTCGGGTGCCTGTTAAAAGACGAGCAGCAGCATTATGGACTAACTGTAAGCGTGCGAGAGAGGCCTGGTTAACTGGTAGAGCATTACAGTAGCCCAAACGAGTAGAGATAAAAGCATGACTCATTCGCTCAAAATCGTTAAAAGATAAACCCGACTTCATCTTCGATAAAAGCCTGAAATGATACAAACTGGATTGAGCAACAGAGTTAATCTGTTTATCCAAGTTAAAATCACAGTCCATTTGACATCAAGGTTGGTAACCGCGGGTTTTACATATGATTGAACATCAGGGTGGTGTGTGTCGGAGGGGACGGCATGTTCAGTGAGATCATCCACGGCCTGATCTGGAGGACACAGATGGACGGCGGCGTCGATCCAAACTGTCCGGATGAAACTCTTGCCCCCTGCTCACTACGCATCGGGATCATTCCTGCAGGTAGGAAACACTAATACGGATTCCAAAACATGCTGCTTTTATTTCTGTACTTTAAATGATTCACTTAAAAGTGTACCAACAACATGCAGATCTTGAGGAGGTTTTTGGGCAGGTTGTAAAGGCCCTTGAGGAGGTGCTGGGGCTTTTTGAGGAGGTTAACGAGGTCTTTGAGGTTAATTTTGTTTCTCCCTTAAAAAAGTTTAAGAGGTTTTTGAACAGCTTGGAGAGGTCCTTCAAGAAGCTCAAAGGATCCTTTAATGAATAAACAAATGAACATATTTTGCAGAAGTCTGACTCATGAGATACATTTACCGCACTGAAACGCTGCCCACAACCAAAGACATCAGAAAAATGACAGATGCCTATAAAAGACTAACAAATCTGCAGTTATAATCACGCTTAATATTTGAACTGGTTTGTGAAGTTTTTATGCCACATTTTCTGGCTTTAAATGTGAGTCTATGCAGGCCAATAGATCACTTAAAGGTGAAGGGAATTGAATGTCTTAAAGGTGCTATATGTCACCTTCAGAAAATCCTCATTCCTAGCGGCACGGTCGGCCGTTGAGGGCATCCAGGGTTTTTGCCGAAGACACACGAAACTGAGCATGCTCAATCTCAGAACTCACCGGCTCTGTTTACTTTTCGCTGACGAGACGTGTTATCGATCGGTATCATGTTGACCAAAATCAACACTGTTTGTCTTCCTAAGTTAGTATCATGTTAGCTGGCGAAGTTATTTGTCAAGCTAGAATGACAGCGTTGACATACACTATCAGATGGTAT
Source organism: Semicossyphus pulcher (assembly GCF_022749685.1). Classification (NCBI taxonomy): domain Eukaryota; kingdom Metazoa; phylum Chordata; class Actinopteri; order Labriformes; family Labridae; genus Semicossyphus; species Semicossyphus pulcher. Next base: position 3,871,053 of record NW_027211759.1, read on the forward strand.
TTTCATTGTAAAAACGTTAGCGAGCATGCTAAGGCTAGCCAACTAGCTCTAACATAACTACACTGCATGACTCCAGCATTGTGCTTCGTAACCAAACGGCAAATTACGTCGGCGAACCAACAAATCATCACAAGCATTTAGCGAACATTAGCCAGGCAGGGCAGGGCGGCTGGAGGGAGCTGGGATGAAGCACTTGTGCTGTGAGAGAAAAAACGCTGCACGCAGGTTTTGTTTCTATGACAACAATAAGTTGAGGGTCTGTTTTGATCCCCAGAAGGTCTCCATGATTCACGTGCCCTGCCGATGCTCTAGTTTCCCCCCTGACGTCGATCACGATTCACTACATAAAACTTATTTCTGTTTTTTATTCTTGTGTGTAGTTTGTGTTGGTGTTGTTGTGGGTGCCGGTTGTTTGTTGGCATTATCCATCTCAATTTCACAGCTTGCGTTGTCTCGTGTTGCACACTGTTGACTGTAGTGAAGGAGAATGAGCTCTCGGCAGATACATCAAGTCCTCTTGTTCTCTCTCACTCAAATCAGCCACAGGTTGTTCGGGCCGATGGAGGAAGGTCTCAGTTTATCAGTTCCTTTACCATCCCCTTTTAATGATTATTTGTTTGTTGTCTCTTCTTGAATTTAGCTGATGTATAAATAATGTAATGATTAATAGAAAATGCATGAAATGTTCACTGATCGAAGGACTCCAGAGGGATCATATATTTTTGGCTCAGATGTAAAGCAGATGTTCAGCCTGAACTTTGTTTGAAGTGAACTCTGATATGATTTTATCCGAGTCAGTCTTGTACGAAACCAGCATCGTAATGCCTCCTGTATCGCCTAAAATGCAGCACAGGACAACCACAGTCTATTATCCCGTCCCATTTATGTATTAGCTTTAAAAAAATCAACTCATTTCACCTGAAATCAATTCTTCTTAATTGCTCAAAAACAGTTTGTTTTAGAGCAGAGAAGAAGGGCGGATTTCATTTATCACGCGACTCCAGAAAATAACCTCCAATAACCTCCTTTACACAGTCTCAACGAGTAGCACAAGTGTTGTCACACAGGGTTAGCAGTAAATGCCTTCTGCTGTTGAATAATTATGATATATATTTTTCATAGCGCTGTAATCGGATTGGTTTCCGGTTGGCATCAGAATCTTATTAGGAAGGAAATAATGTTATTGGATTATTCGTAATAGCTGGCCAAGACTTCGGCTCTTAGTCTAACTTAAGCTCATATAAGTTTGACTGTTAGACCTTCTTCATCTTATACACACACACACACACACACACACTTGAGGTATAAAGAAACGCTGGTTATGGCCGTGACCTGGTTTCTCAGTTTGTTCTGCATGTTTTTTTGTTTTCTGTTCCGTCTTTTAAGTGCTCTATAAATAAAATACATTAAATAGAATTAAATACAGACTCACTCTCACACACGGTCAGTCATCAGAGAGATGTTATTTCTCTCTGCAGCTGCAGTAAAGAAAAAGCAGCTCACCTCAGTGGGTGCTTTTAAAGTTACAGGCAACATTTATAAGAACAGGAGTTTTTGATGTTTTCAGCTCTTGATCGTTCTACACTGGTAAACATGAATAAGTTCAACTGGAGGTGTAATGATGTACGTGGTTTCCTCTGATGGACGATCTGTTTGTTTCAGGTTCAACAGACTGCATCTGCTTCGCCACTGTGGGCACCAACGACCCCGTGACCTCTGCTCTGCACATCATTGTCGGTCAGTCAAACACACGTGAATACAAAAGAACACAGAGGATGACCTTTGTGCTGCAGTGATTCAATTTAATGACCCATCTAGGTGTTCTGAGGTTAACGTTCACAGGTATGGAACCTTCAGTGACTGTAGTGATTGTTTTAGTTACGTTTCCTCTCGCGGATCGTCCTCCATAATTCAGAACTCATTGGTAGCAGGAGCCGTATTTGTCAACGGACCTGTCAATCATCATTTTGACAGCATCAGATCACTAATTAAAAATAAACTTGGGCGTAAATCAGCATGATAAGAACTAACTCTAATGACAGAAACCATGTTTGAGAAAAATGTATTTGACGTGTATTTTGATTTTATAGTTTGACTCATGTCCCATCTGTTAACATGGAGGAGGCGGGCTTTATGAGCTATACTGCAGCCAGTCAGCAGGGGGCGACAGAGAGGGTTTGGCTTCACTTTTAGGGAGCTGTCATGGCGTCCATCTTTTTATACAGTCTGTGGTTTGGACTGAACAACTCATAAGATGACGTCACCTTGAAGTCTGGTTTTCTGCTGCTTTATAGGTTTAATGATTTATCAAATAAATAGTGAAGAAACTGATAGTAATGAAAACCTTTTATCTTAGGATCATATTGTTTAAATATCAGCAGTTTATTAAAATTATGATTAATGTGTCCATAACGGCCTCACAAAATTGAGTGAAAATCCTTTGGATAGTCTGCTGCCGCCACGTAGTGTTCCAGGTGGTTTCAGGTGGTTCCAGGTGAGTATGTTGATCGTATGTGTGTTTGTGTGTTCAGGAGACTCTCAGCCGATGGACGTCTGCTCGGTTCACCACAACAGCACCTTCCTGCGGTACTCCGTCTCCCTTCTGGGGTACGGTTTCTATGGCGACGTGCTAACTGACAGTGAGATGAAGAGATGGATGGGACCGGCTAGATACGACCTCTCAGGTAGAAACACAATCACAGTTACGGCTAAGTTAACTAAGTATAACACGGTATGAAGAGATGCTTGCGCTCCTTGGTTGTCCTGTTTAGTTACTTTCATGTGTGAGCTAGTTTCATGTTGATGCTCTGACTCCTGCAGGTCTGAAGATGTTCCTGACTCATCATTACTATGAGGGAACAGTGTCCTACCTGCCGGCCAAAGGCATCATAGGTACCCCACGGGACGTCGGCAAGTGTCGGTCCGGGTAAGAGAGAGGGCTGTATGGATGTGAAATTTTGTTCAATTCATTCCTTTGGGTCAGTTGGGATCAGGTCACCTATTCTTGTTTTATTCTTTCTGTAACTTTCCAGCTGTGCGGTTTGTCAGCACAACGGGCAGCTCCTTTCAGAGAGAGCTGAGAGGTACGAGATGGACGAAGCATCAGAGAGCGGTGAGTCCAACAAGTCATCATCAGGAGCCTAAAAACACAGTTAATATGAACATTGCTGAACCATCTTTTTGCTACATGCCCTGTTAAGTAAATAGATTTCTGCCAAAAAAGTCACAAAGACAGGAAGCTGTGAGAAACAGTTAGCCTGGCTTGATCAAAAGTGTTTCCAAATACACCTTAAAACCACTCAAAAGCTGTCTTACTTGCACGTTGATCTTTGTTGTGTCTAAAAATATATTTCGAGTTTATTTGGAAAACGTAAGTGGTCCTAGAAAGGAGCCCTGGGGCACGCCACAGGATCAGTTTACACAAGACACTTCAAAAAAGACCCAGGGTGCATCTAATACCTCCTTATAGTTATATCCAAAATATCCTCACCTCAACATCCACCCATGTAGTAGCTGTTCTGGAGCTTTCAATCATATCCTATGAGCTTCCATAGCAGTAGAAGACTTTGATCAAAGGTAATGGAATTGCAGATGTAAATGTCAAATTCTTGCAAAACACTTCTCGTCAATGTTAGCTAAAAAAAGATTTCTAGTTCAGAAACAGCAATTGACAGAACAATCTCACCTCAAGGTCTTTAAGTCGGTGTTCTTTAGGTTTTTTGCCTTCACTTCAAAGCTCAAGAAAATTAGTGTTTTGGGGATTCTGGTTGCAGAGAGTGATGGCGAGTGGAGGACAATCCGAGGGAAGTTCCTGGCTATAAATGCTGCGAGTATGAGCTGCGCATGTCCTCGCAGCCCCAAAGGCCTCTCACCTGCTGCTCATCTTGCTGACGGCACCACTGACCTCATCCTAGTGCGAAAATGTTCCCGCTTTGACTTCCTCAGACACCTCCTCAGACACACCAGCAAAGACGACCAGGTATTAAATCAGTAGTGAAGGTTATGGTCCTTCCTCAGTAAGAACCCAAATTTCTCGTTGGCTAAACATTGTGATCCAGTTCGTTTACACCTGGTGGAGTTACACGTTCTGTTTTCCAGTTTGACATGACCTTTGTCGAGGTCCACCGTGTGCATCGTTTCCGCTTCACACCGCGTCATTGCCAGAGCGACTCGGACCTGGAGCTGGATCTGCGCGAGAACGGCAAACACCAGATCTTCAGCCAGATATGCAGAGACCATCCTGCTTGCGGCTGTGCCCCCGCCTACAGCAGCTGGAACTGCGATGGCGAGATCCTGACCCACACAGCCATAGATGTCAGGTAACATGACCCTCTGGGTGTTTCCTACTTTGCTATATTTTTACACACTCCTACACTTTACTCCTTTTGTGTTTTTTTCAGAGTGCACTGTCAGTTGATCAAGCTGTTTGCGCGAGGGATCGAAGAACCGCCGGTGTTTGAGGATCTCACCAACCCCTGTGCAATATAAACCCAAGCCCCCGTTATTCCCTGCAAGACACTGGAGTCTCCTTTTGTTTTTCAGCCTCTGCCTACATCACTGCTGTTGCTGCCATCATTTAATACCAATCACATTGGCTGTTACACAACAAAGATCTTCAGTATGGATATAAACAAAACTTAACTTCCTAGCTTACAATCCCAAAGTTCCCACAGACAGGAAGTGAGGTGTCGTAACATCCTGAATAGCTCTCAAAAATTCCCTGGAAACTAGTTTCTGTTTTTAGGAAGTGATCAGGAAATGATTGATCCTGAGAGGACAGCTTCTCCCTCAGTTTTGGGATTTGTTCTGGGTGACACTGTTTGAGTTTTAGTGTGAACACTTAATGGTTGCTGGGTGTCTGGCATCTGAATTAATCTTGATCTTCAGTTCTGTAACTGACTCTTGCCCTGGGTGATATGACTTCTCTGAGTCCTGTGAGCAATTTAACTTTCTTTACTCTGCATGATTTGACTTGGACTTGTTTTTGTCTTGTGAGTTATTTGGCTTTGACTTGCATTGACTCGATCTTATCTCAGTTATTGGACCTGGACAGTGAGTGTCTTATCTTGTCTCATGAGTGATTTGACTTGGACTTGTCATGACTCTGACTCCACTCTGTCTGTTGAGTGATATGACTCGGTCTTCTGGGTGTTTGGACACAAACCTGTTGGTCATTAAACTCGGACTTGTCATGACATGGACTTGTCTTGGTGTTGGGGGTTGTTTTACTTGGATTTATGTCAAATCTCATGGGTGTGTTTTTAATTACACTTCCATCGAGTCTCTTGGGTGTTCTGACTCGGCTCTTTGTCGGTGTCTGCCATCAGCCCCACATTACACACTTTTGTTACACCAAGTCCAGAACTACATGGACTTGGACCCGTCAAAGACTTGACTAGTGGTCTGTTGATTAATGTATCAGTTGTTTTCCTACATTCCTTAGTGACTTGGTGTTTCCTTTCGTGGACTCGTTTCGGTCTCGTTAAATACTTGTGCTCGCAGGAGTTGTGACTCTGGATTGTCGTGACTTGGCCACCAGTACTTCTCGACTGTTACTCCATTCTTGTTATGAACTTGACCCTGTCTGGACTTGGACTTGTCTTGGACATGACACAAACAGTATATTGATTATTGTCTGAGATTAACTTTTATTTCTTCTAATTGTTTTTCTTTTTTTAAAGTATTGTTGTTCACACATCCGGTCTTTGTCTTGAGTCTGGACTCAAGACGTCCTCTGACTTGTTGGAGTTTTGACTCGGACTCGTCTCAGCTGCAAACTTCTTGTATTTATTTTACTTTGCAAAGATTAGAAATTGTTACAAACATGCACTTTTATATTAGTTTTAACTATTTAAAATTCTCCAAACTGATCTTGTATTTGGAATAATCTGTTACATGTTTTAAGGATGCCAGACACCTGCAAGTCATTCACAGGGTCATGTGATCATCGGGGGGTCAGCAGTTGGTTCCCATTCATGATAAGTAGACAGTAAATCCCCCTCACATGGTCAGTGCTAATGCTGACTGGAGATTTACTTCCCACTGCTGAACCCTCTGTGGGTCCATTATACTTTTCTCCAGTCCTCAACCATTCCTATGAATATTTTTATTTTTAATTCCCAGCAATTTAGGGAAAAAAACAATGAAATATCTCAAAATCAAATTTTAGTCAATAAAGTTTTGTGTGAGCCAAGCGAGGCGTAGCTGAGTGAGGTGAACAGCACGTTTTTAATCTTCCATTTCTGCACAATATGCAAGTAAATTGAGTTTGAACGAACTCAACACAAAGTCTTCTGATAACTGCTGATGTAACACCAATGTTTCACTCAAACTGCAGATTTTCTGTCTTCAGTATGAGCTGAAGTTGTAGCTGTAACTTGTTTTACTCAGTCTGACGTGATGCTCTGAAATGTGTTAATCTTGTGTCGTAAAACCTCAAAATATACAGCTCCGGAAAAATATAAGAGACCACTTCAAATGTTCCTTAAATCAGCATCTCTCTCTACATGTCATGGCTGCCCGAGTCTAGATGTGAACCATTGAAAACCTTCTGAATGTGATCAAGAGGAATCACAAGCCATCGAACAAAGAGCGGCCTAACGTCACCCAGCAGCTCTGTGACAGACTGGAGGAGAGCATGCAGAGAAAACCAGAGAAAACCAGAACCAGAGAAAAACATATTTTTGCAGTGGTCTCTTAATATTTCCCAGAGCTGTACGTATCTGAACCTTCCACAAATCAAATAAGATTCAAAAAGACAAAACGAGTAGGGAAATAGGTTTCCTACGTTTCCGCGGCGTTGTGGAAGCAAAACGTGCGCGAGTTGTAAACAAACAAAAGCGCTTACTACCTCCGAAGCCGACTCAGAGGCGGAATGACTTTGCCCCACCATTCATAGACGACGGAACGTAACAGAGGCGTAATAATCCCGCCTTGACCTGGCAGCGTGAAAGGCGCCTTGACCTGGCAGCGTGAAAGGGACTATAGTCTTATTTTAGGGTGTCAAGCCAAAGAGGTGGGAGACAGTAAAGTCTGTTAATCTACAAATACTTTGGCGTCTACAAATTCTCAGATGATTCCAAAAATAAAACGTTAAATGATCCATCTTTAATTTTTTATCGGAATTTTATTGCATTTGTGGAAGGTTCTTCTTGTTGATCTGAAGTTTTATGAATTCTGGTGTTGCTGAAGGAAGCCGCACTGTAAGGTCCAGTGTTGATATGCAACCGCCTGCTCACAAAGAACATGTTCACAGTACAATCTCAAACCGCCGCAGCGCTGAGCATGTTGTATCCTGCTGTTCTGTCTCTGTAGCTGTTCCTCTCTGTGTCCACGGGGAGAATTTCTTCATACTCAATCAACATGTAGCGCCCTCATTCATGTTTTTCTGATATTTTTCTTAGTGAAGTTGCATTTTCTTCTCTAAACCTCAGGATGGCGATGTTAGTCCATCCAACAGTTTGGACAAAATGGCCGACTACGAGTCTAACAACCCCATTTCCCTCTTCTACTAATATGAAAACGATAATTATCTTCCATATGATTGATCTTACGTTGAGCCGGACAGGAAGTAGAGTGTCAGCACTGGACTATCAGACCATAGATGCTGTTTGTTTGTTTTGTTTGTTGGTTGGTTGTCCAGCAGTTCTGTTTCCTCTCTGTTGTTGTCGAGCTGGACTCTAAATGACAGTGGATTGAACCAGTAGCAGCTCATGGTGCTCAGAAACACCAACCAATCAGCTTTCTCTTGAATCTTATCCAACCAAATACCAGCCGGAGTTTAACGATGTAGCTGTCTGTTTGTTACCGTTGTAGCTAAGTCTAGAGGTCTTCACAAGTCAAAAATATTGGACCCAATTGAAACATGGAAAACCTAGCAGAACCCTTCATGCAAACATGAACAGTACAACAGCACCCTTACAGACATCAACAGACAAAAATGTGAACCACCTGGCCCAGTTTGGGTTTCAGGTCAAATCTGGTTTGTTGCAGCTGAATGGACCTGTGAAGACCTTTTGATTTACCTCTTGAAGTATGTACAATCAGAGTCTGAATGTTTGCTGTAAAAACCCCCGAACAACAAACCAAATGTGTGACGCATGCACTCAAAGAGGTCGACTGATGACAGATGACTGAAGTGGATTCTGAATCTGGAGAGGATAAAGATATTTATTTACATTAAGCCAGCTGAAATAAGTCATTAAATGTCTTTGTGTAAATGTAGTTCCTGCTGGAAAACCTTAAACGGACAAATTAATTTGCATGTTTATTGAAATGCGAAGCGCTGGAGGCTTGTTGACCTAATAAGCGAGCTATCAAGCAAACAAGCTGACTGCTAAAATGCTAATTAGCCAGGAACAAGTTGACTCTATTCAGTCAAAAAAGCCCACCTAGCTAGCTCATTTGCTTACAGGCGGGAGCTAACTCTTTCAGCCAGAGCAGCAGGCATTAACGTTTGCTAGCATGCTACTAGCTAGTGTTGGGTACAAAAATCATACAGACAGAAAAGGTGCAGTCATATCACACAATTGTTCAGAAAAATCCATCCAGTTCTTCAGAACTAAAAAATGGCATGCTAGAAGCTTGGTGACGTAGCGACCACTCGCAGGGCTAGTTGGTAACTACTGTATCACGCAAGCTAGCTGTTTTAACATTAGCAAGCTAGGAATACAAGACTTCTAGTGAATCACAATAGCTCCTTCCTTTCAGTTGCAGAAATTCATCAGCTCTGTTCACAAAAAAAGGACATGCTAAAAGCTTGGTGATGTTGTGACCACTCGCAGGGCTAGTTGGGGAACTATTGTATCTCACAAGCTAACGTTATAGAACTAGCAAGCTGGAAATATGCTAGCTGTAGTCACTCATAATAGCTCCTTCCTGTTTTCTCTGTGCTCAGCTCTGTACTCAATTCATTAAAAACAAGTTATTGAACAGAGTGGAAACAGCATTGTCTGTTGGGAACCTAGTTAGCCTAGGTGCTAACCGAAAAATGACATCACACAGAAAATCATTGACTTCTGTAATTTTCCTGTTAACCATGTCTCTGTTGAAAAGCAGTTTATACTCAGACAGAGGAAGTTTAGAAAAACTGGATTGTGGCTAACAGAAAAACAGCTAAGCTAATTTAGCAGTGCCTGTCGCTCAACAGCAATCCTACTTAATTAAAAGAGTAAGAGGTGACAAAATAAGAAATGACACTAAGGTATCTCCTACCTGGTGAAAACAACTGCATAGCATTAAAAAACTGCTGGCGAAAAAACAAGACGTGAAGTTTTCTTGTCCTTCACATTCTGCTGATATACCGACATGCGACTTTCTACCAGTTAGCATGCTAGCTTTTCTGCTAACCGGGCAACAACACAAGGTCACAACACAGCTTTGCATGTTTTAGTTGATTTAAAAACTTCAGTACACTCCCGTCAGTTAAAACTAATTGTTGAGCTAAAATTATAATGTACTGATTTTATTTATAAATGTTGCTGACCGGGACCTAAAGCGGCGCAGAATGAAGTGTTTATAACATATTTTAAAACCGAACAACAATAATAAGTGAGAAAATCTTTAGTGTTGTGTTAGGTTAACATGTAGAACATGTAGAATGAAGGATTAGCATTGCAAATATTATTTTTATTACTAATTAATCTTTCTGATTAGTTATCCCTAAACTTTCAAAATAAAATTTAAAGTCCAGTGATTCTTTAAAGTCTTTCTTTGTTTTGTTTTTTTTACTGAATAAATGACTTTAGCTCTGAAGTATTAGTTTTTCCCAGTTTAAACCTCTCCAGCTAACATGATTATTATTTATCTTCAACGCTGTAGTTTTAATGTGACGCTGAAAAGTAGTTTGATTTAGTGAATCAGTCGACCTCTAGCTGTTACCTGAGCTGTAACTGATCTTTACCTTCTGCTGTAGCTGTTTCATTATCAGGAAATAAAACATATTCAACTCTTCCGTGTACACAGTGGTGTTTTATTCTCAACATCTGACCTCTCAGTGTTTAATTTTTAAGGTAAATGAACTGCACTCACTTTGACTCATTTTTATCTCAAACAGGAAGTCCTTAAGGAGTTAAACTAAGCGAGGTGTCAGGTTTTCCTTATGCCCATAAGTACTTTCTTACATTCTGTCCATCCCATTCTTGTGAACACCTGGAGGAAATACCTCTAAATTTGGCCCAAATGTCAGTAATGAGCTAATTCTATTTTTTCGGTTATGGGTCAAAGGTCACTGTGATCTGTCCAACGTTTTTGGCCACGACTCCATGAGCTAATGTTGACACAATTTCACACACACAAACACACTTAGTGGTTAAATGAAGTCATCACTTCATAAATTTATCCTAAGGTCAATTTCCCTGTGACATCGTAATGTTCTGGAAAACACAATTCAGGCCATTAATCCCATCCTGGTATCTCGGGAACACCTGGAGGAATATCTTCATATTTTGCACAATCGAGATATGAGGAAGAGAGTCAAATTTAAAAGTTTAAAGGCTGTCAATGAGATCAAACTTTCAAGGTAGAAAATCCTCAGTAAATTACATTTCATCATCGTCATGAGCAACGTAATGGAGGATAGTTTTCCCAAGTTTAGCTTTAATTATGGATCAAAGACGGTACAGAAAGAGTCGAAGCATATTTACCCAAAGATACAGGGTTGTCTTTTGTTTCTTTGGCTATGGCTCAATCGCTGCCTTACATGAGATTCAATAAAACTCGATCAGTACACTAATAAGGCTCAAAACCAAGATATTAATGCGCATGAAAACGCATTTGATATAATAGCTGAGTATGTTGCTGGTTTAGCTCAGCCGGTAGAGCACGTCCCATCTACAGAGGCTGCATCGGCTCCGGGTTCATCTCAAGCTCTTAGCCCTTCTGTGCAGGTCATCCCCGAGTCTCTCTTCCCAATATTATCTGTCTCTCTTCAGCTGTCCTGTGCGGAAAAAAAAAGTCCCCCCATCCCCCAGACAACACACCCATGTGGGGCTCAAATTGGTGCTACTTGTTCGGCCCATTTTGGAGACCCACCTGTGGCCCCTGTAATTGTTTTCATGCAAACAATAATGTTAGCTGGGTTAGCATTACAAGCTAGTTGGCTACTTCCTCAATACTTCACACTTTAAGTGATTCACTGCTGACTGACGTGCACTTAAACTGTATGTATCATCACATTAAGAAAGAACAGAGTTACAGAAGCTCTCCCAAGGCTTCCTGTTGGAGCTGGAAGGAGCGCTCCTATTGGTTGTTGACAATATTCACGTCACTGAGTTTGACTATATGCGTGGGCCAAGACTAAAAAGTTATGAAAACACTTCACAACTTCAGGGGAAGTCTCATGATTTTATCCCGACATTGGAAAATTGTCTGCGTCACTGACATCACTTGAGAAGTTGTTTTGTTTAAGGCTTGCACAGGTCAATAATGTAGTATATTAAAGGAGTCTACACAGAAATGTTCAATGACACATCGTGGGTTCCTTCATCAGATTAGTTCCACATAAAGAAACCTGATAAACGCTCTGAGGCCGGTTGTAACAGAGCAAACAGACGCAGGGATCGTGGTTATAAAAAGATATAAAGGTGTGTTTGAGGATCGATACTCTGCATCGATCTGATGCTGGTTACTATGTGAGCAAACAGCCGGCAGCTCTCACAGGTGATTAGAGCTCATTAGGGAAGTCAGAAATCCTATAATTCCATGAAGATCTCAGGAAGTCGCTGCAGGAGGATACGATTCCTAACTCGATATGTTGACACGGCAAATAATCAGAACAATAAAATCTGTCGGAGGGGCGAACCCCGAGGGGGCTTCAAAAGGAGGCGGCCGAGCCCCGACAGCCAGTCTGCATCTGATCTGGTCTCTGAGCAGGATCTGTCCAGGTGAGTCTCTTCATTCTTCTACTGGAGAAAGCTTTAACTCAGTTTAGAGGTCTCTGTAGGAAAAACGTTTTTCACCTCGTTTTATCTTTAGGCAAAAAAATCTGCTTTTAAATCTTTAAATGTTTTTATATTTTTGATTTGATCCATTTTTTTTCTGTCATTTCGAGTTACAAGAATAAAACAGAGTGTAGGTACAAAACTTGTGATAATTATATTCTTTATATTATAATCGCTGCTGTTTCAGGATTTATGCATTTGTAAAACTAATATTTATTTAACTTCAGGTTGATTATCAAACTCAGATCAGAGTTTTTCTTGTTTTTGGCTGATGGCCGGGGTCAGCCCTACACACGGGTCTGTATCTGACGGACTGAGTGACTGAGTGACGGTACTTTCAGAGCCATAGAGAGAGAGAGTCGCAACATCGCAATGGCGGATCATGGAGCACAAAACTTTAAATCCAAAAGTGTCTGAACAGTTTGAGATTTATGATGATGGATATGAAACTTTAGTCATCAGTCAAACTTTTTTATATTACATTTTTCAAACAAAAACAAACTTTATTTCACAGGATTGAAAAAAACAAGACTAATATACACAAAAGATAAATAATAAAAGATGATACCTGCGACAAAAATAACAATGAAATAAAATCAAATGAAATACTACGAAAATAAATTATAGTAAAAACATTAAAATGTCGTGATCAAAAGTAATGTTAAAAAAATCCTCATGTTATAAATGAAAAACGATGACTAATAACAGGTGGCTGCACAGCTAGAAGGTTCCTGGTTCGAATCCCAGTTGGGACGTAGTGGGTCTTTCTGTGTGGAGTCTGCATGTTCTCCCCGTGCATGCGTGGGTTCCCTCCAGGTACTCCGGCTTCCTCCCACAGTCCAAAGACATGCTCATTGGTGACTCTAAAATCGCCCGTAGGTGTGAGTGTGAGCGTGAAAGATTGTCTGTCTCTGTGTGTCAGCCATGTGACTCACTGGTGATCAGTCCAGGTGTAACCCCGCCTCTCGCCTAATGACAGCTGGGATAGGCTCCAGCCCCCTGAACAGGATAAGCTGTTTAGGTAATGGATAGAATAAATACGCATAATGGTGGCATTCATCTTCAGCCTTTCTCTACTTTAAAGGGTTTCTAAGGGATCAAAGAACTTTGCTGTAAAAGGTGGATTGAACAATAAAGTTTAGTCAAAGTGATGTTATTTCTGTAAGCTTGCAAATGCATCACTTTTCTCTTTCACAATAACTGGTTTGGCAAATGTAGTTTTTAGGGGTCTGGAAACCATCATCCTCATCTTCATCTTCATCATCATGCCGTCAATCAGCGTGACCCAGATGTTCCTGCTGTTGGCCCTCCTCTATGTCGCCACATCACTTCCTGTCAGGTACCTGAACGCACCTCACAGACACTAGAGAAAGGTCAAAAATCTGATTTACGCACAAAAACTACTAAGCAGGTAAACATCTTTAAAATATATCTCTTTGTAAAAATATGATCCAATCAATGTTATCGATGGAAATCATATAAACAAAGTTATTTGAATTAAATTATGTCGGCTGTATTACAGATAAATCCTTCATTCAATGGCTCGTAGTAAAAGAGTATTATTATTATTATTATTATGCATTTTCATTTCATGTAAGTCTTTGTATTGTTAAATGTTGTATGTCTTCCTGTCATGTGACCTCAGGGATGAAGATGAGCTGGAGAGTTTCCTGACTCAGATCAAGCCCCTGAACGCACCGTGGTCCTTGTCAGAGGTGAACTCTGCAGACGCTCTGCTCGAGGCCAGACTCAGGTGAGTTTACAGCAAAAGAAGACGAAGCACAAATGCTGAAATTAAGCCCTTTAAACCCTTAAAGCAGCTTTGATCATGAAAATATTCCCTAAACTTTCCTGACATTGAGACGGGTGTGGTTAACAATCTTGAGAAATGTTTGAACAGGTGTTGGTGTGTGTGTGTTTCAGGCAGCTGCTGTCGGCAGGTCTGGACCGCAGGAGGCAGCTGGGAGACATCGAGTTCTCCAACAGATACGCAGAGTTCCTGCGATCGAAGGCCAAGCACAGCTCCATCTGCGCCTTCCTGCGCCGCATTCAGGGAGTCAGGAAGAGGTGGGAGACTTCAGACACATTTGAACAATGATTTTAACGTGATAGGCTACGTGTAGAAGTGTAAAAACTGTGATATAACATGCAGACACAGTCAAAGGAGGGATTTCCATTTGGACGTGACGCTCTTATTTTGAAGGTTTCTGTTTTTTTATCCACTAAAATCTTGAAACTGTCTGGCTGCTAAATCCAGAAGTGAGAGGTGTTGATATGTTCAACAAGGTCGCTCTTAGTTAGTACTGCGCCTTTTTATAGCTTCAACTGCAGCATGTAATTGGCTGAGCGTTTTTTGCCCCAGGCAGCACAGATTGTCCTGCTCTGAGGAAACATTTAGGACAGTAAGAACACTTCAACACGCCTTAACTTCTTTTTTCAATGTAAAAAATGTTGTTTTATTTGATTCCCCCTTTAAAAAAGTGTTTCAATATGAATCAGATAAGTATTTAAAGGACAGGGCTCTTTTTTAGTACAAATAAAAATTAAAGTGGCGTTACATTATAATATTTTATTTGTTAGATTAACACAAATATAAAAACACAGGAAATAGCACTAAAGGATCACACTGCTGCCACCTTTAGAAACACAAAAACCAGCAAAGTTTTATGTTAAAAAGAATACACAAAATATACAACAATGTTACAGTGTTACAGTTTCATTTAGCAGACGCTTTTGTCCAAAGCGACGTACAGCTGAGAGTTAAAACAACACAAGCAGCGATCGAGAGAGGAGGGAACGAAGGCAGGAAGAGCCAACAAACAGCTTCAAGTGTGATCGGACGCTGGAGCCGACAGGCAGTGTACAAAAAAAAACTTCATCAGCAACATCAACAAGATCAGTATAGTCATCATCATCATCATGAAAATCCTAGTCAGTATAAACTACATCCTCGATGTCATCATCATCAATATAATCAATATCATTAAGGTCAGAGGTCATAAAGAGCTGGGTCTTTAGCTTCTTCTTAAAGGTGAAAGGGACTCTGCGGACCGAGTGGAGTTTGGTAGCTCGTTCCACCACCGGGGGAAATTACAAAACACTTTATATTCTGAATCCTCTAAACAGAATTTCAGTGTTACTATGACAATCCAACTTTAAATTTAACAACATGAATATTTAACCAGTTAATCAATGTATCTGTTCTGTGCTTAATAAATTCAGCATCACGTCCATTTCAACACACTTACTCCATCAGTATAACAACAATCCTGTTACACTCATCACTCCAAAGTTCAACTTACTATTTCTTGTTTTTCAAATTAAAAGCATCGCAGTGGCTTGAAAGTTATGATCCTTTCTTTTCCTGGCATGCTTTTAATTTGAAACATCTGCAGAAAGGGTTCATTGTGGGGGAAAAAGCAGCAAATTAGAAACAATGGATAAAAATTAGTGAATAAAATTGATTTCTTAACCAATTATTTTAAAGATCTATTTTGCCGCTTTTATCTGCTCAGATTTGGCTATTGGAAATAAAAGTCAACACTTCCTGAAGGTGTTTCACAATAAAAGCCTCCCAGGAAAGGAAGAGATTCAGCAGCCTTTGAGCTGCTCTGCTTTTATTGATACTAGCTTACACTGGATTTATTAAGACAACGGGTAACATGGAAGACGTGTTGAGGGAGGAAACACGGAGGAAAAAAGGGGGGCTTCTTATTAAAATATAATCAAATATGGTTATAAAATGTATCCTGATGGAATAACAATGTTTTTTTTCTGGCTGTACAACAAGTTGAGAAGGTGTAATATTAGAAGTGATAAAACATTTTGTCATAACTGAGAAAATGTGTTGTTATTAAGAAAACCTGATTTATGAAGACAGCGTTTAACCGTCTGTGTTTCCGTCCTCAGCGGGGTCGGAGGAGACGTGGACAAAGTGAACCTGCTGCTCAAACAGTACATGTGTCCGTCTGTCTACAACAGCTGGCCGGCCGACCTGTAGGGGGCGCTCTGCACAGACAAAGAGGGAGAGAGAGCTGATTTTAGAGGAAGAAACAAGTCACTGATGTTCTGAATAAATGCTGTTAACGTATTTAATGTAGAAAAACTGAAATCTTTGTTATTAAAATAAGTTTTGTGAAGTACGTAAGTGTGATTATCTGACTCACATTTTCTCACCATTTTACATTCAGTTTTCTAATTTAGGTTGGTTTGATTTTATTATTGTGTCATGCATCCAACCCAAAATAGGCTTATAAGACATGAGTTAAATCAATCAGCTGTGTCCCAGTCCAGGGGCTGCATCCTTTGAAGGCCGAGTGCGTCACAGCGCCGTGTCGAAGGCTGTCCTAATTTGAAGGCTTCTTCAGATGCGACAAATGCGTCCTCCTTTTCCCGGGCCACAAAGGACTCATCGGTTGCATCCTTCATGACCCAACGTAGATTCATTGCGCGCCAATTCAAACGAGATGGCGGACTCTTGAACAGCCGAGGACTACACTTTAAATGTAAAAGTTTTTGGTTTTAACTCACTCGAATAACTAGCGTTACACATGTTTAAAAAAAATGAAAGGGGCCTTGAAACAATTTATCTTTAAAATAATTGGTTAAGTTACGTGACGTTAGTTATGCTAGTTAGTTACCCCGCTAGCTACATGTTGCCAGGCAACAGGAGCGGCGTTTGGTGACGCAAAGATAAGGGCGGGAACAGCTGATGATGCACACAGGAAATCCTCCGTAGACCAGACCGTCTCCTTTCAGTTTGTCTTCAACGGTCTACGCAGGCTATGAACGGCTCATCCTCCGCAGACCGCCTCCTTCGAAGGCTGCAGCCCCTGGATTTTGACACAGCTCAAGATTTTAAGTAAAATTTAAGAGATGAACCATCCTTCTCTTCATGGCTCAACAACCATTCCATTTTGTTGTCGTAAGTGCACCAAAACATTTCAGGATTTTAAACATTTCATTTAGGTCATAATAAGGATAACCTGCTCTTCTAAATGTTTTTTAATCTGCTGACCACCTGATCCAGAAGTTTCCTGCTCTCATCCGTGCATCCTCTGACTCTTCAACTTTACTTTATTTAAACAGCACCTGCAAACAAACATGACGCCCAAACTGCTTCACATGAGAACAAACAGACAAAAAATTATAACAAAAATTGACATTAGATCATTTTTCAAATCTAAAAAGTTTCAACAGTAAAAATGTTACTAATCAATAAATATTAATTTGTAAAAAAAAACTCAATTAGCTTCATTGGCCAAGTATGCAAACACATCGTTACAAGGAATAAGACTCTGGGTTTGCTCTCAGTGTACAGACACAACAGAGCTAGAAGTTCAATACAGTCAATAAACAATATACTACTATTTATAGGTGATTGGTACAGGTGGTGAAATAACAAAGAAACTACAGTGTAACTCGACTGTGTCCTCTTAAACTGAGGTTCCAAAACTATATTTAAAACTACTAGGAAGCGTTTTTTGTTTTTTTTAATATAAAGTTGGACTGTGACCTCTGGCCTTCCCAGGTCAAAGCATAGCACCTCATGAACAATACACTGGAACTGTGACTGTGTTTTGTTTGTTCCAGCGTTGTTGTCATGTTGCTGGAAACCAATAAAGTCTTGATAAAAGCAGAGTGGGAGGAGAGGATCATATGGGTCGTGCTTATGCCAGCAATACAGCTGATAGAAAACTTCATTAAGGTTATTGTGAATACTTTCCACACGTAAACATGTAACCATGACATGCTTCAAGTCAAATCAACCAAATTAAGGACGAATAGTTGGAAATGAAATAAGATCTTACATGACCTCCCAGCAAACAGACGTGTGTGTTATGTTTTTATGACGGGGAAAAGTCCACTGCAGCAATAAAGCCGAGCAGATAAGCAGAGAACAGACACACACGGGGATCAGTTCAGACAGGACGGACGGAGACATGGAGACGCACTTCACTGTGACGACGGGCTTCAGCTTTCTACTCCTGATTCTGCTTCAATCGTCCGCTGAGGCCCAGAGTGAGTACAGATTCTACTGGTTCTCCTGACGCGCGTTGCTTTTATCTGCCTGACGGTGTCACCTGTCAGAGAATAATGGACTCAGTAACAGTGTGCTAATTGGTACATGTGAGACAGAAAGACCAGTTGTTCTGCTCCACAGTGTGTCGATGTAGGTAAATAATGTTAAATTGGAATAAAACCAGAGTGAGAGCTCAGGTGACTGAAACAGGAAGTAGTCCAAAAAGTCTGTCGAGCCTAGAAGATGTAAGGGGCGGAGACCAGAAGTGCTGACGTTTAATTTTTTAGTAAATGTAGAATTGTTTATATAAAAAGATACATAATACAAGACTCTCAAGAAGTGTTTGTAAATAACCCGGAGCAATTACAGCAGCGTATAAAGTTTGTTTTATATAGTTTCTCAACTCAACATATTCACACAGCGGCCATTTTCCTCTGACATCACGCTCAAGGTGGGAAGCTCAAATTCATTATCAAAACGATAATTTCAGACTGCTGTTTCCAGGTTGCAATTTGTAATCTGACTAATTAACATTTTAAAAATATCCTGAATGATTAGCGAAAAGATTGTTAAGCATCCCTGGCTGAGTAAAGGTCTAACTCTCCAACTGATGGTTCACAATTGTATTGACATGAGCTCCGCAAGTCAGCATAATTAACGTAATAATTAGGCCGTTTTTAAACCAACATAACATAACATAAGATGCATTTTTTAATCTATTTAAGCTTGTCCCATAAATTGTAAATAAAAAATACGCACTTGTTAAGAGCACTGTCTTAGTTTAGTCCAGTTGTTGCCAACCTAATGAACGCTAATTGCTTAACATAACCGGAAACACGATTCATAGAGCTAATGCAGCATTCTTGCTAGCTTACACACACACACATTTTCAAACTTATTCTAACAACAAAAGTTTCAATTTGAATCTTAATATGAAACGAAATATCTACAAACATTTTGCAATTATCAGCCAGGTGCTTAATCAAAAAAAAGTACCGTAGTATTTATTTACCGTGTCTCTTCTTTTTCTCCTACCGGCATTGCCCTTTCAAAATAAAAGCATCGCTCCCCATATTAGATAGATACTTTACAATTAGAGACAAAATAAATGTATGGAGGTAGTGCAAAAACAGTACAGTGCAAATGTGCATAAGATTTAAAACCATAAATAAGTGAGCGTTTTTTATTATAATATAATATAATAATAATATATATAATATTATAATGAATGGGAAATATTCAGCCTTAAGACAACTACCTTCAAAATACATAAACATAAACAATAAATAATTTAGGTCATTTACAGATCACGTGTGACATCAGGATATATTTTCAGATCAAATATTTCATTACATTAACTAAAGTGAGCTAAGATTGGTATTCAGAAAAATACTGCCTAACATAGGATTTAATAGTGTTACATGACAAGAATTCCTAATTAAAGAAAATACACCTTTTGTCATCTTCCAAAATATCTGCCAGTTTATTTGCTTAAATGCTTACATTTATTTTATTAATATTGAAAAAAAAAAAACTGAATTTATTTAAACTCTACCTGTTTTTAATGTTCTCTGTCTTACCTGAGGAGGAAATTACGTCAGGAAACGCAAAGTGAACTTAATTTGGCCATAAATGTCATTGGAAATTCACTTATGGACTCAAAATAGCTTTGCCGGAACAGTGGGCCTACTTCAAAAATATACCTTAATGACATTGGGGGGGGGAAAAATGTTTTATTTTAAAAACATCATGCAACAGTCTGGAGTCTTTTATTTTTAATTTCCTGTTTCTACAAATTATATTTGATTCTATTTTTGTGTTTTTTAAGCTAGCACCTCAGTCGCTGTTCTGGACACAGAGATTAAACTGATTATCCTCTTACTAATCTGACCGTGGAGAGGAAACCTAAACATGGATAATGCCTGTTTCATTGTGACCCCTGTGTTTTCTCTCGACAGTTTGTTCTGCTGCTACAAATCTGCAGTTCGCAGAAAACAACACGGCTGGTGCTGTAGTCACGTCGATCACTGTCCAACCAGGGGTGACCCTCGCCTTGACAACAAACCCTGACAACTCATTCAGGCTCGAAGGAAACAACCTGATAGCTGATAAAGTGTTTGACTTTGAGGTACTGTATAACATGTCTAAGTGTTCCAATCCTATGTCTCAGTTCATTCTACTCTGTTAAAATACCTGACAGCTGAACATGACGTTTGTTTTGTTAGACTGATACATCTTATTCTGTCCGGGTCACCTGCACAAGCGCCATCACCACGGTAAAATAATCTTTATGAACTAAACATGTTTTGTGTAATCTGTTTTACACTGTACTAATTTATTCTTTGAACTTTTTACCTTTTTGAATATTCAAACTATTTCAATGACTGATTCTTTTGTTAATGCTAGGGTAGGTCTTAGAAGCGTTTCTGTTCTATTTGTTGAAAATATGACATCCCAACAGCAATCAACAAATTAAATTCTCTGACAGGAGGAGGAGATAAAAAATGAAAAACCAGTCCTGAATGAAATAATTGGATGGCTTACCTGCCTGCATTACCTGTTTCCATGTGCTAGCGAGCTAGTTGCACAAGAATGCAACAGATATTTATATTGGTTGGAAGTTTGTCTTTGATTTATCTCAAATTATCTTTTATCAATAATTATTAACAAATTGTAATTAAAAATGAAGTTGAGATTTTAACAAACAGTAATATAATCAACTCTGTGCATCCCTTTGTTTCCAGAATGTCCTCCCCATTGTTGTAGTTTTGACTGGTATAAATGATAACCCTCCAAACTTTGCTGAGAACCTCTACAACATCAATGTCGAAGAGGTAAGAGGTTTCTAAATAACTACACAGATTTTTGATACTAAGTTTAGTTTTTATATGTTTATTTGTTGCCATGCAGAAGTTGCAAACTTTTTGGGCTGACTGATGACAAATTGTGGTTTTCGTGATTCTCTGTCACAAGTTTCTGTAAATTTAGTTCAGGACACTGACTGTGCTGTTTTGTCCTAGATGTCTCCTGTTGGCACAACAGCGGGCCCCACCGTCGGCTTTCCTGCAACAGATTTAGATGAGGATATTCTATTCTACACACTGACGTCTGAGTCTGTAAGAAATCATGTTTATTTTTTTATGTCTCTCCGTGCATCCATTTATTTAGATAAACCCTGTTGTTGTTATCTTGTCCAGAGTCTGCACAGAAAAAAGGGGGTTCACAAACCAATCGCTGACATCATGATGGTTTGCAACTGCATTGTTTATCAAAGACGGACCTAATCAGTTTATTTTGTCCTGTTTGATTTCTGCAGAGTGCGTTTAAACTGCAGTCTTCTACCAGCCCGATTCTCCTTGTTGAGACACCTCTTGAATATGACAAAGTCAAAAATGTCCAACTGATATTAAAGGCTCAGGTGAGTACTTCTTACTAATGGTTGTTAACACTGATTTACTTTTTCCAACTCAGTGAAATCAAGTATTTATATCAGTCTCTGAAGGTTAGAGCTCAAATTAACATGGACTTAGAAGGTTAAGCAGGTTGTCCAACAATCTAAGGGTTCAGTCCCTGGTTCCAACCGTCCATAAGTCGAAGGGTCTTTGAGCAGGACTCTGAACCCTCTTGAGATTCGATGGTCAGGCTAGTATTGCTTGCATGCTAGCTTGCCACCGCTGGTGTGTGAATTAGAAGTAAATTTCTGTTCACTTTGGATGAACATGCATAAATAAATGCAGATCAGAGTTCTTCAGTCTGTATCTACAGAATGTTTAACTAAAATAATCAGGTTGTGATGTATTTTTTTAGGACACACCGTTTACATCAGAAGGTGGCAGTACCGCCACCACCACCATCAATGTCGCCATCTTGGACGTGGATAACAGACCGCCGTGGTTCCAGCCATGCACCCCGCAAGATACGCAAGGGTCTCTGGTCTGCCAGAGCGCGGGCTACACCGGCAGGGTCGTCTTAAACGAACAAGAGGTGACGTTTCCATTGTGGTCCAGAATAGATTTAGAACTGTGAGGTGAAAAATGTAGATGAAATGAAGGGATGCAAGTTTAAAAACAGAATCTGTAATCCTCTCTAATTTCGTGTTGTGTCTCAACACTGGTTTCCAAAAGCCTATTTTTATGAGCACATAAAATAGCCTAAGTTGAAAAACTAAGGAAGTTGAAGGAAGTTGAAATGTTGCAATAACGTTTTTATGTTTGGCTGAGGTTGAGCAATTTATCAAGTACAGCTAAGTGCAATGTAAACAGACTTAAGAGTTACATCATCGGGTGCCCAGTTTAGCTCAGCGGCTAAATTATGCATCCCATATACAGAGGCTATTGTACTCGATGCTGCGGCCCCGGGTTCGACTCCCACCCTCGGCCCTTTGCCACACGTCGTCCCAACTCTCTCTTCCCCTGTTTCAGACACCATCCACTCTCCTCTCTCTCTAAATAAGGCCATTAAAAAAAAAGATAAATTAAAAGAGATGCATCATGGCTTAAATGAAGTATGTAACTGAAAAAATATGTCTTGAATTATCGGCGAGAAGTACATCCGATATGAAGAGTAATGAGGTGTCTTTAACTTTCCTCAAGTTATTACATGGAACAAACTTAAGTACCATAATTATATGAAATAGTTTATTGCCAATAGTTTATTAAATGAGTGCCACCAGCTGTTTATCTCAAAGCACCTAACTTCTAATACTTGTAAAGTGGATCCAAACCAAGGCTGAAAATTTGCACCAACATGGAGTTGCAAAAAACTGCAGTTACCTTATTGGCCACTTGGGGCTTCCTCCAAAAGCGAGTCAGTCCCCATATACCCGCATGTTAAAATGTTTTTGATTATGATCATATAGAGGCTTAGATTTATGCCTCATTAGGGGTGTGGGTGCTCTGAGTGACTGGTAGAGATTTTTTCCTGTAAATATCAGACAAATAATTTGGCTTTCTGTCCAATTTATTGTACTTACAGGCCGATCTAGAAGTCCGCTCTAGCTTTTTTGCTTAGTGAAATTCATCAGTGAAAGTTACCTGGTTTAAGCTATTTACCTGCTTTTCCCTCTCCCACGTGTGTGCCTAGCTTCTTTACTCCAATAAATAACTTCTTTCTGATACCATAGAATCTCATTTCATTAGGATGATGATGGTTAACAGGGACAGACTGTTTAGATTGAACAACTTGGCATTTGCCACCCTCTTGTCCATATATGGTCACTTCTGGCTTTAGAAAACCAACATGGCGACGGACAGATCACTGAACTCGAAGCTTCAAAAAGGCAGTTATACAACCAATGAATGACATCACAGTAGCTACGTCCATCATTTTGCAGACTATAAACTTTACATGATCTATGCACATTTAAGTTTGCTTATTTTCTGTAAATTCTTGAAGAATTTGTTCTACATTTGGATGGGAACCTTACTGTAGCCTCCCACTGGCAGCATCCTGTTACCTCCCATGTCTCTCTCCAACCACCCTCAGGTGTCTTAAGTGTGTCTTAGTAGACTCAAAGCGATGAATTGTGAATTTAAGGATTTCAGCCTCTTCAAGACATTCATGGTGTTACATTCTTGTCTAACCCCAACCCTAACCCTAACCCTAACCCTTAACCCTAATCTCAAATCTCTTTAGGGCATTCATAGTGTTACACTCTTGAATATGCACAAAGAAAACCTGAAAGATAAGTTCAAAGCCCTTGCTTTTACACATCAGGAAATCTGACCAGTCACTTCCTAAAGTTTGCATGACTGTTGGCTTGTCGGTTTCAGAAAGTTTCATAAATTGAAAGATGCTGCTGCAGCCGATTCCAGCACGCAGGAGGAGGTTTCAGGTTTCAGACGCTGCTAGAAAATCTGCACAGCACTTTTTTTGAAGCAGGCTTTCTATTATTTCTCTTAGGGACTTTTTTCCCAATTGCGTTAAACACATGATAATGATCGAAGTGTTTCCTCCTCTGCAGACCGGAGCGTTACAACTAAAACCAGGACGGCTTCATGCCATCGACGGAGACTCTGGAATAAACGAGGAGATCGTGTATTCCTTTGTGGGTGGTAAGCATCCCGGATTATAATAAGAAAACGGTGGTCTGTTTTTCATGTTCCCAGGAATGAGTTGTTGGTTATTAGCAGACAGAAGTAACTCAACCTGTCTGTATTCTAGGAGATGCTGGCGGTCTGTTTGCAATCAACTCAAACACGGGAAACGTCACCATGCTGAAGCCAGCCGACAAGTTGGGTCTGATCAGTCTGACTGTTCTGGTAAAGAGAAACTCTTCACTGGATTTTATCCGATTTGTTCTTTGTGTCTTTGTCCAAACTCTTTGTTGTTGGCTTGTTATTTCACTGACTATGGTTGGTTTGCTACGGTCCTGCCTTTCACATACAACTCACCAAACCTGAGTTCTGCTGTTGCCAACAAGCTCCTCTGTGTCATGTTTAAACCTTTAATCTTTTTCTCTCTCCCCAGGCTGCCCAAAAGATTAACAGAAATCAGTTTGCGACAACCACCATCACCATTCAGGTTCAGGTTGAGAGTCTCCACCCTCCAAAGTTTCAGAAGCCTCGGTATGAAGGCATCATCTCTGCAGTGGGGATGATGGCGATGGACTCGGGCAGTACCAGCGAGCCGCTGCAAATCCTCGCCACGGACTATGACTACAATGCCACTGCGGTAACACACTTATTTCAAACTTTGTATAACTCTAAGTTAAAATACTGTAAATCCACAAAAGTTGATATATTGCAAAAAGGTTTAATTCCTGGCCAAGATGCAACATAATTAAGGTAAATTATCATTTGAGAAATGGAACCTGCACATTAAACATTCATTGGAGAAACCAACAACAGCTTCAGATAAAAAAATCAGACGTAAAAGACTGAAACAAGCAGCTTTCCAAGAAGGAGGCTCTTATCCAGGAAAGCCTGCTTTCTTTAGCTAAATGTTCTCAAAACTGTGGTAAAATATTTGATTAATTTGGATAGAAACTTCAGACATCCGTTTTATAAAAGGGGAAATTTTGGTTTATTACAACTTGAATCTAGTTGCAACGTTTAGTCCATCACTCTATGGGCGATAATTCTATAAAACTCAAGGACGTGGGCCTTTAGCTTTAATTTGATTATTTTTGTGTGTTATATGACTGAAAAAACTTTTTTGAAATTTTCTGTTTTACTTGACAAATATGCATTTTTTCCTGTCTTTATTCTGGAGCGTGGTCTTTCCGTTTCAGAGCCTTATTCATTTATTTCACATTCAGATTTTGTCATGCTCTCTCTCCAAACCCTGCTCTCGCACCAAAATACCTGCTTTCGCTTAGATTTGCTCTGCATGTGCTCAAACCGAAGACTCAGGCCTCAAACTCAGAGCTGATGTCCAAACGAGCACACAGAAACAGCCTGAGTGCGAGGGCAAATGCTGAAGCAGGAGTGAAGGAAATCAGTGCAGGCATTGAGCACAAGCAGAGCAAACTGCAGCACAAGCAGGGTCTATTCTCAGGCGAGGGCAGGGTTTTGAGCGATGCGTGACAAAATCTGAATATGAAATCAAAAAGTTATGCTCTTAAAAAGACCATGCTTCTGAATAAACATAGGAAAAAAGATTAGAAGATGTTTCGCACTAACCTTTTCATTTCTGATCCCACAGGGTCTCAATCCCCACATCACTTACTCCATAGTTGGGAGCAGTGATTTCTCGGTCATTAACAGATTTTTATTTATGACTAAGGATGTCCCAGACGGCACATTGTCTCTGCAGGTGAGTTTACAAATATTGAAATACTTAGAGTGATTTCTTGTTTTATTTTTAAAGGGCCAGTTGGCCAGTTTTCAAGCTCAGTCCTGTCATGCTTTTATGAGGAGCTAATGCCATTATGGTTTCCATTATTATGGAAAAAATGCAATTGCACTCTGTTTAAATGGGCCTGGAAAACCTCCACAAGACTGCACAAAATGCGTCATCTGGCGGAGGCCAGGGAGCTCACTAAACTACCTCAATCTAGGACGCCCGCCTCCGATCTCATGTCTCGTTCAAAATCGTCAGGTTTGACATGTAGACTGCAGACCTGAAGACTATCCACCGGTACATTCTCGTCGTATTTCAGATTCTGTACCGCTCTGAGCCGTTGCCTGCAGTGAAACAGTAGTATTTCACTTCAGTGTCTCTCGCTGGACCCTTCCTTTCAGATTGAGGGCCACAATGCACGCTGGGTGTGGACTGTAGAATGGGCGAAACCACCAACCGCCAATTTCAGATATTATTGCTCCTCTTGATTACAGAGAACACCAGCTTTGGCTGATAGCGGCTTTATCAAGGGGCGAATTTCTCCTTTAAGCACTCAAGTTCATCTTCTTTCTTCCAGGTGGAGGCAACTGATACATCAAACGACGAAAAAGCTACAGCCCAGCTCTCAGTGGAGGTGAAATCAGGTAGGAAGAAAACCTTCGTACTGCTCTACTCTCTCTGCTGAAGATTGAAGCATAATCACTGAAACGCTTATTGCTTTGGAAACCTTTTGATGAAGTCAGAAAATTTACCAGCATTTTAAATGAGGAACCCAGGTGTGGATTTAGTACCTGGGTAGCTTTGCTGAGACTGTCTCATCCATTGCATGGGAAACACAGTCACAGTCATGTGGTTGGTCTGTTCTGATGTCCCCTAGAAGAAGCCATAGAGTTCGCCTTTTCAAGCAGGTTTGGGAATTGTTTAGACTGACAGCCCCAATCAGATTTTTTCGCCGTATCTGGTTTGAATCCAGATTTGATTTTAGAAGAACTGGACTGCAAAGAAAAACAGGACATTCAATTTTAGCCACGTCTTTAGCATAATCAGCTGCTGTAAATTAGGAGACGTACTGTGACCCAAAGCTGGTTTGCTGCAGGTCTTGTGAATAGAGGTGAAGACACATCGGCGTCTCTTAACTCATGCAAAAGATTAGTGCGTAACTGAAGCTGTACACTTCCTACTGAACGTTTACAGACAGGACAAATAAAACAATAGAAACTAAAGGGAATAGATTTGGTTCCTGTTATATTTCGAGATCCTTCCAGGTGCATCATTCATATTCTGTTTGTGACTATGAGTCATGGCGTCATATATCACTTTGTCACATTTATCACTGCCACCAAACACAAACACAGGATTTCCGTTAGCTAGGTAGAGCACGTCAAAAAAACCTCCAGCAGTCAGATTTGCACAAATAGTGGAAATCCCACTTTGCGTCGAGTCAGAAGCACCTTAAAGGTTCGGAGCAGGAGTGTAAAAGTGTGCTCTTCTCCCAGGTGTCACCACCACCAGTTTGCCTCTGACCACTACAGACAGTACAGCTACAACGTCCATAGGGGAATCCACCACAGACAGCAAGACCACTGAAGATGCTGCTTCCACCACCGACAGCATCGTCACAACCACCATCCCCAGCACGACTAGTGAAAGCAGTATCTCCACCACTGCCTCCAGTATCTCCACTGAAGGCAGTGTTTCCACCACCAGTCCCGGTATGACCAGTGAGGGAAGCGTCTCTACAACCAGCACAGCTCACCCTTACACAGGTGCTTTTCTCACAGAAGCGTTGAAATTCCTGTAAATTTGGAGTTTCCATTGTGTTCAAGAGCTGCCTACTCTGACTAGAAAAGGTGACTTGTTGTTGACATTCAAAGCGACCAACCACAGAGCATAGTTTGTCTTTTAGTGACAGTTGTCCAGTCTGAAAAAGGGCTACCACATTTAAAAGGCCTACCTAAAACTTGTCCTCCACATCAATGCTAAGCTAGCTCTATGCTATTAAGTTAAAAGAACATTAAGATTTTTGGTAAAGTTTCTCTCTTCACATGTGACACAGCTTATTACTCATTTCATGCTATTTTCTTCGCTTACACAATCACAAACTGTAAAACCAGATTAACTTGGTGTGAAAATCTTGGTGTGAAAACTTTGCTTTAGCTACTAGATCCAGCTTCTGCTTTGCTTTACAGCGGGACTGTTTCCTTCTCTGCTAGCTTAACTGGATATTTAACTGAGGTTTTCTTCTTAGCTACGACTGAATCAACATGAAATCTTAATCTTTATTTAGCGTCTGGACTGTGAGCTCGAATTTGGTTAGCTACAAAACTGTTAGCTTAATTTGTTAGCAACTAGCTAGAGTATAAGCTCCTTATGTGGCTTTGACTTACATTGGTCTTAAACTGAAGTTAAGTCAGGAAGTCATTCTACGAAATCTAATTATTGTAGACTAGAAGCCGATGTTAGAAACTCAACAAGCTCAATTGTTAGCTTGCTTAGCTTGACTGTATACTGAATTTCAGTAAGACTGTTAGCTTTTATTAGCTAACAGTCTAACAGTGGTCAGTGGTTAGCTTGGAAATTTAAAGCTTCAACCATGGGCGGTATGTTAAATTTTTCATAATAAAGGTCGATGGTGTCAACTTTGATTTGTAAATAGACTATTAGCCTTTCATATATATTGTCTATGGTTATGAGTAAAGTTACACAAGCCACACCCTTCAACATTAGTTGGCTAATTAGTTAGCTAATGTATTGTAGTTTAATTTAATTTAGCTATGCTTGCTTGAAGTTTCGTGACTGGATTATTAGCCTTGACTTGTTAGCTAGCTTCTAAACTGTTAGCTGGTTCTTTTGTAGCCTATTTAGTTCAAATTTATCACTTCTCATATTCTGATGTCTTTGAGGTTTTACCTATTTTCATGTGCCCCAAGACAAAAAAATTGTAATTGAAAGAGACATGAGAAATAATGGCTATTCTTTATATACCCAATCTTTGCTATTGCCTTTTAATCTCATGATTTATACTGAGTCAGAGTTTTTGTTTTTTGGTGACAAGTAAAACTAATACTTTTGTTTTCACAGTGATTGTACCATCTGGTGGCTTTGGGCCAGCTGACATGGCAGCGCTCGGTGCAACCCTGGGTGTCCTTCTGTTCATCTGTGTGGTGGTCATCGTGGTGCTTGCCCTTCGCGTGCAGAGGGGGAAAGAAGCCTGGAAAAAGATCTATGAAACCAGCATGTTTAAAAGCACAGTAAGTTCAGAGTTTAAAGGATGCTTTGGGAAGAGCTTTGTGTAGAAACAACAAGTATAGAAGAAGTACTGTTGTCTTTAGGATTTACTCAGCAAGCAAAAATTCCTTGGAAGCCATAACAAAATGTTAATTTTCAATATTTTAAAATGTTATTAACCCTACAGCTTTTAGTGTAGGACTTTGGCCTGTTTTTAACCTACTTCTCTCCCTGAATTTGTTGTCCTTCCCCAGCTGGGTCAAGGTTCAGGTGGGCCTAAGGAGGGCATCCAGTTCACTAATGACGCCTTCATGAAAGATGAAGATGGAGATGGCTCCATCGGTCCAGATGGGGGAAGCGGTAAAGCTGGTGTAGAGCCACAGAAAGCAGCTGGGAACTTTATGCTTGAAGAGGCCATTGTGAAGTCTACGGTGCCGTTTAATGCTCTCCTTCGTGATGATGTAAGCGAGGCAGACTCGGACAAGACCGACGATAAGGATGTGAAACCCATCCTGACCAAGGAGAGACGCATGGATGATGGATATAAGTCAGTCTGGTTTAAGGAGGACATCGTCCCAGACGCCAACGAGGAGGTGGTCATAATTCCGGAGAGCAGAGAAGACGACAGCGATGAGGACGAGGAGGAACAGTCATCCAGCGACAAAGAGGACAACGAAGACGACAACCTGGGGATGAAAGCCCCAAGGGTGGTCTTTAATGATTCAGATCTGGACAGTGGAATGGGGGTGAACATGGAGGATCCAGCAGAGGACCGAGAGAGTGGCGAAGCGTTGACCCTTAGTCTGTGAAACGCACCGAATGGAAAGACGAGTACAAGGCAGTAACCACCAGTAATAAAATCTAATGATGATTTATCAGCAGTCAGTCCTGTAAGTATCAGTGTCTAACAAAAGTCCACTAACACAGACCCCGGACTGAACACACCTTAGGGAAAGATAAGAATGAATCTGAATTCACAAACCGTCTCCTGTGTGTGAAGGTTTATATTTTAAGTCAATTAAATAATTCATATCTTTTCTTCTTTATGTAAATACCAAAAAATGTCATAATTTATGTATTGTAACCTGATTATTGAAAGAGTATTATGTTCATGTATAAAGAGAGTTTGACGAGGAAATAGAGATAGATGGATCCTTAGCAGTCCTCGCAAGTATTGCAGGGGTTTAATGAAACAAATATTTGCATTTATTGATTTATGGTTCACAGTTCAAGTGGATTTATAGCTATGTGTTAAGTAATATCAGCAGTAACACTTGTAAGATAAAATGCTGTTATATTCTCATCATGCTGGATTAAAAATGACATAAAAGTAGGGACAATCACCATCATTTAACCATTTCCCCATTACTTAGCAAGGTAAAAGAGGATTAATAGTGGATCCCCTATAAGACAGAGGGTAATATTTCAAGGTAAATATAATATAAATGGTAACTCATAGGTGACAACAGCTAGGTCTCAACAATTGAATTAGGAAATCAAGTAATTCCTACCGTTAGCCTGCTAACATTTTTATATGCTACAAAGGGGTTAAATGCTAACGTTGTTTTCTGATAGCAAGTTATCAGATGTTTAACTTAAACTATGGCTCAAAGTCCCTCTAAAATTACACTATTTGTTTTTTAAGTTGCTGATTAATAGTGGAAGCAGGAAAATAAAAGCCGTTGAGCATGATGTCATGTCAGCGTAAAAACGCCTCCAGGTATTTATTTTAAATCTCATCCATGGATCCCCTGCAATGCTGGCAAGAGAGAGAGGGCAATATTTTAAGGTAACCTTACATAAATGATAACTCAATGGTATCAACAGCTAAGACACAATTAAATAAGAAAATCAACTAATTTCTACTGTTAGCTTGCTAACATTACCGTTAGCTGGTAAGTGGTTGAATGCTAACACAAGTTGTTGTCCAACAGCAGCTTACAGGTTATCAAACATGTGGTTTTAACTTGACATATGGCCCCATGTCCCTCCAAATTTTCACTATCAATTGTTTTTACTTGCTGTCCAATTGTGGAAGTGGAGGAAATGATTAGTAACTTGCAGCTTTGAACACAGAAATATGACATTATCACAGCATTTGAGCCTCAAAGGCTGAGCGTGATGTCAGACTAAAAAAGGCTCCTCATATTATTTTAAAGAGGGCAATGTTTTAAGGTAAAATAACTGAGTTAACTGATAACTCAATAATATCAACAGCTAAGACACAACAGTTAGATAAGAAAATCAACTAATTTCTACCGCTAGCTTGCTAACATTACCATTAGCTAAAAAGGGGTTGAATGCTAACATACGTTGTTCAACAGCAGCTTACGGGTTATCAATTTCCCTCCAAATGTTCAATAGTTTTTATTTACTTTGCAGTCGTGCAAGTGAACTCTAGTTATTTGGGTTGATTATTTACTGGATTTTTGTTGGTTGTTCTTTGCATACAGATGATCATATCGTTTAAAACTGAACAGACGCAAACTGCAGGTGATAAAAACAATAACATCATCTGTTACTGTCAGTGGTAATAAAACCCTCCCTGCTGATACAGAAGACTGTAAAACATTATGACCGAAACTTTGAACTTCCTTTAAATAATCCACAGCGGTGATCAGAGGCGTTTGTCAGCAGTTTCACTGAAAGAATTCATGCCCATGTTGAAGTTAGAGGAGAAAGATGATGTACATAGAAGCCTGGAGATGTGTGTCTAAAACCAGAATATAAACTATTGTATATTAATTATAATAAAGCTTTAAACTGAGGAATAAGATGGTTTAAAATTCCTGATTTTCAACATTTAGTATTGTTTTAAGTTTCCTTAACGAAAGAGTTCTCAATGACTTTTATTAAAGAGAAATTACTGTAAATAATAGTTATTATAAGTTATTATTTGGGTGTTTTCAGAAGACAGAAGATAAACTTTCCTTCTCAAACCACAGAGGAAATATTAAGCTATCAGGTGGCGACGCCAACAGGCTAAAGGAGGTACTGCACTGAAAAAACAACATGAGACTGTCAGAGTTTGACATTTGATTTTACTTAAATAAAAGTTCAAAATCAAATTTTTACAACAGAAACCATTTTTCGGTTAAAAACATTACACCTGTTTGTACAATGACACCATTTTATAAAACCCTTAAATCCAAAAGACACAACAGCTCGACACAGAAATGTTCACAGAGTTGACGTTTAAACAGGAGAAACCTGAGAAACCACGGAAACAAACTCAGGAAGATTAGAAGTTAAAGCAAAGACAGTCGGGAAACAAGAAGAACTACAAAAGTCTGAATGAGGCAACATGGCGTTAACGGCTGGCATCAATACTGCTAAATTTAAACAGTGTTTGTAGAAGAAACAAAAGAAAAACTACAAAAGAGAAAAGATTTGGCAACGAAAGAGGCAAAATCAAAAGATTCATCAAAACTGTAATTGGATGAAGTTATTATTTTTAATTTTATCTTCACTCACTTAAAAAGATTCTCCATCTTGATCATTGTTTCTGGTCGGAATGTAGAATTTGTTATGTTTTTATCTTACAGGAGTGAGTTGAAATCAAAGTAATAAATGCTGGTGTGACAGCCTTCAGACTGACCGTTAGTACACTCATTTCCTCAGAAAACCACAGTTACAGACCAAACGTGATAAGCAGGAACAGACACACTTAAAAACTACAAAGCCGCACTTAAACCTCATTCAGTTTTACATTTAAATAGCCTTTAAGATGTTATGACAAAAAATAATCCTACTGATGTTTATGGATGTTAGGATTTAAAAGGATAATCTAGTGTAGTATTTCAGCACATATAAAAACATTTTAAATCCAAATGGCTCATTTAGATCCGATTGATAGCAATTAGAGAGCACTTATACTTAATTTGACAGCAACAGCTGGATATTTGCGTGAACTAATTATTATTTGTTATTATACTAAAGACACATTTCAAGTCTGAAAAAATGAAAAAGAAACCGTAAAAGAATCTAGTCTTCTGTTGTTTTACTTGCTTAGCTTTAGCTGATTAGCTAGTCTTAGAAAGAAGCTAAAGGTAAACAGAATCTAATCAGATCTGAACAAAAACCTAACATTTTATCTCTTTTTTAGCCTTTTAGCTTATTGATTATAAAAGAACGCTAAAGCTGGAAGATAACAGAGCTCTGATTAGAAAAAAAGCTTGCAACTGGTCAGTGTTGTTTCCAATTTATCTCAACTTTAGCTTGGTTAGCCTGAAGCTAGCTTTTTTCTTGCTTAAGGCTAACCTAGTTTAAGTTTAAACAAATTGGATACGTGCAGCTTCTGTTGTCTTTTAGCTTCTTAGTGACTGATTGAGAACAAAAGCTAAAGCATACAAGAATTTAGTCAGCATTTCTTTCTGTTGTTTTACTTGCTTAGCTTTAGCTGATTAGCTTGGCTTAGAAAGAAGCTAAAGGTAAACAGAATCTAATCAAATCAGAACAAAAAAACAAATATTTTATCTCTTTTTCAGCCTCTTGGCTTATTAATTATTAAAGAATGCTAAAACTAGAAGATAACAGGTCTCTGATTAGAAAAAAAGTGCAACTGGTCAGTATTGTTTCTAATTTGTTTCAACTTTAGCTTGCTTAGCCTCAAGCTAGCTTTTGTTCTTGCT
This sequence comes from Semicossyphus pulcher, assembly GCF_022749685.1. NCBI lineage: Eukaryota > Metazoa > Chordata > Actinopteri > Labriformes > Labridae > Semicossyphus > Semicossyphus pulcher. The sequence continues at coordinate 3,904,655 of NW_027211759.1, forward strand.
TGATGCTTACCTAGCTGAAGTTGAACATTTTGAAAATAGAGTTGCTTCTGTTGTTTTTTTAGCTTCTTAGTTACTGATTGAGAAAGAAAAACAAAGCTAAAGCATAAACAAATGTAGTCAGTATTTCTTTCTGTTGTTTTACTTCATTTACTTTAGCCGACTAGCTAGGCTTAGAAAGAAGCTAAAGGTAAACAGAATCTAATCAGATCAGAACAAAAACCTAACATTTTATCTCTTTTTTAGCCTCTTAGCTTATTGATTATAAAAGAACGCTAAAACTAGAAGATAACAGGGCTCTGATTTGAAAAAAAACTTGCAATTGATCAGTGTTATTTCGAATTTGTTTCAACTTTAGCTCAGTTAGCCTCAAGCTAGGTTTTTTCTTGCTTGAGGCTAACCTAGCTAAAGTTAAAACACATGGCACGGCTTCTGTTGTCTTTTAGCTTCACTGACGGATTGAGAAAGAAAGCATAAGCTGAATTAACGTCGATGAGACAAAAGACTAAAACAGATTGCATCTGTTTGGTTAGCTTTAGCTTTTAAGCTAAGACAAAAGAAACCCTAAAAACTGGTTAGATTTGTGGTTTAACGCAGATTAAATGTTGCACAGACACAAGTTTCAGGACATTCATACTGAATAGAAGAATTTGCCACCACATAAAAAACAACATACTGTAATAATAACAGACTGTAAGGCTTAACTGCTGAGTATAATACAGATAATGAAGTTTTTACATTTCCCTGAAGACACTAATGCAAATAATGAGGTTTAAACATGTTTAGCTGCTTTATAACACTGTAAAAACAATTGAATTTAATATTTTATTTAAAGAATATGCTTCATGTCTCTGTCATATATCGTTGTAAACTGAATATTTGTGGGTTTTAACTGTATTTTACAAATTAGAAAGCATCAGCAGATTATTATTAGTTCAATAATGGGTGTGTTTGTTGCAGTTCCCCTTTTTTGACAAACTTTCTGCTTGTAATCTGCAAATATATTTTATAGAAGTCCTTTGCTAATAAGCTCAAATCACTAAAACCTCTTTGATTCTCTTTATATGATAGATCTAATTCTTTCCCTTCAGTCTTTAAATCTACCAAGGAAACCAAGACATCCTGAATTATGTCATTTTTTCATCTTTATCATAATATTTATAACAACATTAACAAATGTCCATCATAATTAATGGTCAGAAAACAGTAAAAGGCCAAAAAATCAACCTCCCCCGTCGTCTTTAAATGTTCTGTTTTGTGTCCCAAACTTACAGATATTCAGTTTATATCGATATTAAAGAGAAAAGCGGCAACAAAAGTTTTGGGTGTTAGACTATAAATGACTTAAACAGTTAATCCATTGTAATATTTGATGTTGATTAAATTTCTGCTAATCAGGTAATAATTTCAGGGCTAATACATTGTGCGGTAAACCGTCTGGCGTAATGAAAATAAAAGCCTGCCAAGTAAAGGAGGGATTGTGCTCTTAGAAGACTTTTAATGTGAAGTATCTGTGCAGGAAGTGAGTTTTGATGACTGGTGCTCAACAGGGATTATAAAAAACGGCAGAGTGGAAGCAACTACAGAAAAACAGGAAGTAAGACAAGTGACATTTAAGGAGATGAAACTTCTGCTCCTTAACGTTTTTACGAGGCCTTTATTTGTTTGTGCAGCCTAATTTTGAGCAATTATATCGGCCTAAATACCATCACATAACGTGAGAATATTCAGTTAATTAACACTCAGGATTGACGTTGATTGGTATTTGTTTGGCTGTGATTTGTTGGATTCGGCCGGTGTTATATCAATCAGGGATTTAATGCCACTTAATCTCTTAAGAGGTGAATCGAATCAGCAGCGGTTTAAAGACGTCACTGTTGGATGAAGTGAAACAGTTTCAGTGTCCGCGTGAAGGCGGCCGTCTTGCAAAGGTGTTACTATGTCTCTGGGTTGGTGGCTGCTGTCATGGCGTTGATCTTCGTGTACTGAGTGTTGATGGCGTCGAAGGCCTCGTCTCTGTGGATCATCGCACCAAACACCATCGGCTGCAACAGGACAGAAGAGACGTGTGAGAGAAGAAGCCTGTGACTTTATTTCTTTATTTGAAATTATAGTTAGTTTTTTTTCTATGAAATGCAACTTAATATTTCAAATCAATTTCAGATTCAAATATTAATTTAACAGTTTTTACTTTAAAGATGGAGCTGCACAGATGGAGTTGCACTGCAAATTAAAAGCTCTGCACACCCAACCAGATGCTTTAAGTAAATAACTCTTGAACTCTTGAAAGGTATAAATTGATGGAGGTATTGTGGGAATTATATTTTGTCACCAAACCCTCTTTTTACTTGTATTTTAAACTAAAAGTTAAAAAAATTTGAGTGGAAAAATTAAAAAAGAAAAAATTGAAATACTATAAAAAAAAAAGTTCTACTTCTGCCAGAGGTGATAAGTTGGTGTTATAATAAAATGAAAGAGCTACAAACTTCAATGGAAACAGGTTTGGCGAATAAGAGAGTGACTTCAACATCCACCGAAGAGACCGAAGATATCGGCAGACAGAAACATCAGATTTGCATGGAAATGTAATTTTTGATGCCACCATTGGAGCTCCCTACATTTAGGCCCAATCCCAATCTCCACAGTCGGGACTCACAGACTTTTAGGCGCCCTGCCGGTAAGTGTGTTAGTGCTGTCCCACTGTCAAATCACCAAGTGCGTGATGCGGAGTTTTCAACGCCAAATTACGGACTTTATTTGAATCTGCATATCGGTGATCATGGACGATGGCGATGTTATCCCGTTAAATAATGACAAAGAATTAACATTAACGCCTTTCTGACTTTTGATAGTTTGCTAAATATTTAAACACTGTAATGCAAGACACAAACACATACTGGAGGTCGGCTCTTGTTCTTATTAGATTTAATCTCGCATCTCACAATGTTACCAATGCATCTTGTTTCCAACGTGTGATGTCATCATAGTGTGTCCTGATTATTGTGCAGTTCTCAAAACCACTGACTCACGCACTGCACGCCTGATGTCATTAAGGTCAGTGAGGGTTCAATGATTAGGCTTTAGGGTGGAGACTGTGATTGGGCTTTAGTCATCTGGTCGTGTCCTCTTCTTCTTCTTAATGGTTAGATGGCAAGTGGCCGGAGAGTTAGCTCCACCTGCTGTTTATCCTGATGAATAAACGCCTGATTTTTCCACAACCGTAGTGGATGGAAACACGCGTAAATTTGCATTTTTCTTTTGCAGATTTTCTTAAAAAAAAAATCAATATTTTGAATGCAGCAACTTTTCACACCGGAGTATTGCTACTTCTACTGAAGTAAAGGCTCTTCTTACCTTCTGTGTGGATGGCGTGGCTATAGAGATCCCCATCCCAGACCCGGGCAGCACAGACAAGACTTTGTACTGTGAGGGACAGAGAAGAAAAAAGCTTTAAATCCACATTTAAACTACTTTTTTTTCACTTTATTCTTGTTTTTATTCAGTGGGTTGTATCCAGCTGTCTCTAAAGTCTGAGGTGGGAAAAACTGTTTGAGTTTGCTGGTCTCACTGGACACATTCAAGTGATTCTAAATGACTTGGATGCAAGGACATCTGTTTTTGAGATCTTAAGATTCTGTTATGTGTTTGTTCCGCTTATCCGGGGTCGCGGTGGCAGCAGACTAAGCAAAGTGACCCAGGTGTCCCTCTCCCCAGCAATGTTTTCCAGTTCCTCCTGGGGGATATCGAGGTGTTCCCAGGCCAGAGGGGATATAAAATCCCTCCTGCGAGCTCTGGGTCTGCCCCGGGGTCTCCTCCCAGTTGGACGTGCCCTGTACAGTTTTTAATCACACCTGTTGTTCATATTTTTTACTATTTGTATTATACGTATTGCTTTTTATATTTTAATTCTTATTCTATTTAAGTCTCTTACTTAATTTTATTCTAGTTCTGTGTTAATTGTTCTGCACCAAAATCGGCAAGACAAATTCCTTGTATGTGTAAACCTACTTGGCAATAAACACAGATTCTGAAAACCTCCACAAAGAGGCGCCCAGGAGGCATCCTAATCTGATGCCCGAACCACCTCAACTGGCTCCTTTCGATGCGAAGGAGAAACGGCTCTACTCCGAGCTCCCCCCAGATGTCCGAGCTCCTTACCCAGTCTCTAAGGCTGAGCCCAGACACCCTGCAGAGGAAACTCAATTTGGCTGCTTGTATCAGCAACATAATTCTTTCGGTCACTACCCAAAGCTCATGACCACAGGTGAGGGTTGGAACGTAGATCGACAGGTAAATCGAGAGCTTTGCCTTCAGGCTCAGCTCCCTCTTCACCACAACAGTCCAATATAACGGCCACATTACTGCTGATGCTGCGCTGATCCATCTGTCAATCTCACGATCCATTTTACCCTCACTCGTAAACAAGACCCCGAGATGCTTGAACTCCTTCACCTGAGGCCTAGACTCACTCCCCACCCGGAGGGAGCAATCCACTGTTTTCTGGCCTGAGAACCACGGCCTCCGACTTGGAGGTGCTGAACCTCGTACCAACCGCTTCACACTAAATTGTGCTCAGAGACTCTGCGTACCTTCTGGATGTCGGTGATCTCAGTGAGCTTGATGACTTTGTTCCTCTTGGAGGATCCAGACCTGGAGCTGGAGCTCTCGAAACACAGGTAGCTGAGGAGACAGAGGAAGTTCAGTTGATATAGAGACAAGTCCAGCAGGCAAAATCAGACATGGTAGCTTCTGATTGGTCGACCAGAACTGCCAGTTGTACTAATAAGCAAAATTCACTGAAAATGCTGACAAGGAAAAGTAGCTAAGCTTCGTCATGGACATTCGCCATCATGAACGCCAGTGCAGCTGCCGGCCTCACAACAACCAACGTTACCGTAGGCTGAGCTCGACTACCGCACAGGCAGCTAGCAGGATTGCAAACTCGACATGGCGAAAAAAGATGGTAGGATGTAATATGTGTGTGGTGCTGAGGTGTTTTTCACCTGTACATTTGCGACTATCTGGAAAATATATTTTTACTAAAGTTCAGGACATGTAAAATGTAAGTGACGACGGTTAGACCTAAAATGTAACTGACCTTGTATACCATCACGCTGCCTCTGAACTCTAACAGGAAGTGCAGGACTTACTTCTCAGTGACGTAGAGGTATCCGTTACGGATGTAGTCTGTCGGTGTTTTCCTGTCTCTGTTGATGAGGCAGCAGCGCCAGCCGTTCTCGCACACTGAGACGACAACACAAAGAAAACAACAAAGATAAATCACCTGCTGCAGCTGCAGATTCAACAGTTTTCCCTGGAGACGGGCTGTAGCTGCGAGTAGAGTCATGCACAGAAATATTTGGGATTTTTAACAACCATGGTGGAGTTTACATAACACAGGGAATATATGACAGATCCCAGTGTTAGATTTCATACTTTAAGGGCTATAGATGACTAAAGGCTTCAGTATTTCTCCTTAGAGTTAAGTTCCCGACATGTAAAGACTTGTTTGGAGTCGTCCTCCCCACCTGTCAGGGGGCGCTCACTCTCCGGCAGGCTGAAGACTTCGTGGAAAGTTCCTCTCTTGGTGCTGTAGTTCCGTCCTCCGTCCTCGTCGCGGCCGACACCCAGAGGAGCCGCGGCGCCGACGCTGCCTCGAGTTCCCGAGGCGGTAACCTGAGCAGGTGGACAGAAGGGTTAAAAACACCGACTCAGATAATCAGCAGCGGAGACGGTCCGGCAGTGAGACCCCCAAAGTGTCGCCATCAGAGGCAACTTACCTGTCCAGCTTGATGGATTGGGTCAGAACTCTAAAAATGTTCACTTTGTTGTCAGATATGTTTAAAGTTTCACTCCAGTTTTAATTACAGCTACAATATGAGCAAACAACATCATGAGGATTCAACTTGTGTTTTTAGTCTCGTCATTAGAGAGATAAAAATGTTTTTCCTGAGGGAGGCGCTGGACGAAAAAACAACAGACTTTCATGTAAAAAGAAAAAAGAGAAAAACTTCCACTTCCCTCGGTAGTGACCGTTAAGTCAGCTTTAAATAGCTCTGTCTGCTTTTATTCAAAAACTTGTATTAACTATTATCATTATTCAGTTTTACAAAGAAAACAAACATAAAACGAACGACAGAAAGGGATCGTGTCCTGGCGTTAGCAGCAGCTCTACACATGCTCTAGAAAACACAAAGATTCTAGCTTCTACTCGCCATTGTTGTTGACAAAGCTCATTGATATCAGAAGTCCCGCCCTGTTTTGATTTTGATTGGTCAGTGAGGGAGAAGTGACACTGACGAGCCCGGTGGTGTTCCAAAAGTTTAACTATTTTCAACTGAGAGAGCGCAGCGACAAAAAAACAGCTGACGACGAGGGAGGATGCTGAACTGCAAGTGGACACAGGCCCGTTAAATGTTAAATAATTAGACAAAAACTTTACCATAATAAACAGTAAAACAAAGTGAAATCAATTTAATCAATAACTTTTGCTAAAAGGCCACAAACAGCTGCAGCAGAAAAACAATCACTCCTCCCATCAGACATCCCAGCTTCTGACCCTGACTGCTTCTGTCTGTGCGGAGCGTTTGAGGTCTGTGGTGGGGGTTAATAATGCAAACATCCATGACAATGACAAGGTGTCGCACTCTACAGCACTTTGTTCAGAGAAAGCTGAGAAGAAATGCACAAATTCAGACGACATCCAACTTGAACATTGAGTTATAAACTACAGAAAACCCTGAATTTTCAGGTAAGTTCAAAAACAGACACGATACTGAGGAAGAAAAGTCCGATTCAACTTTAAATTCTGACCTGAAAATTCAGGTATTAACTCGAATAAAACTTCAAGTTAGATCTGACTGAAATTTGTCCTGAAGGGGGCGCTAGAGGAAGACGAGGGGTTCATTAAAATCTAAAGGGTTCATCCTCTGGAGGACGGGACGGGACGTTCACTGACACTCCGACCAGGAAGTGTTGGGATACCTCACGATCACGATCACATTGCTGAGAGAGCAACAGCAGCTGATTGGTTACACTCAGTGATGTCTAGCTACACACTAATGACCTGTAAAAACACGCACACACATCAGGCTCCTACCTGTTCACACTCAGACAGCTGAGGAAGAAAAACAACATCATCTTAAAGTTAGCATCATAACGCCGCCTCAGTTGGCGGTTAACTCGGCCGACTTTGTTCCGGACGATCGCCGTGCCTCTCCGTCTTTCATCCCCCCGGCTCTACAGAGAAGTGGCACCGTCTACTTGTTGTGAACGTATATTGGCATATAAAAGTCCAGACCCCGAATATAAGTCGATCACACTTTTTCAGATGGATTTCAAGGGAAAAAAACCCGATTGGAACCGAAGAGAGATGTTTGAACTGACCCGTCTGCTCAGAGCCGTGCTGCTGCGCTCCTTCAGCTGCAGGTCGGTGGGTAAGTTGGTCCAGATGATGTAGGGGGTGTCGAAGCGCTGCCTGAGCTTCGGACAACTCTTAAAGATGAAGTCGATGATGAAGAACTTTATACCTGCGTACACACCTGAGGAGGAGGAGGGGGAAGAAGAATATCTCAGTATCTCTTTGTATAGTTATAAGTATAAGATTCGCTGGGACCTACACTATTAAATTACCATAATAATCTCCGATGTCCTAGCATAAATACATTCGTAAATACACAAAAAAGTCACAGTTTATGACTTCAGAACTGGCCTGAGAATAATCAAGTTTTTACTTTAACTCCTTTTCAAAGTAAAGCAGTGATAGTCGTCTTTACTGTTATGTGCAAACTGGAAACATGAAGCGCTGACAGCTAATTCGGCGTACTTTTAATCGTGCAAATTTGTAGAAAATGTCAAAAACGTAACTCTTTGTTGAGATAACAAACAGCTTTTATAAGATTAAAGTGTCCAAAACTATTGAAGTGTCTCATGCATAGACTGTACAAAAAGATGGACGAAATGACAGCTCCCTAAAAGTGAAGCCAAACCCTCTCTATCGCCCCCTGCTGACTGGCTGCAGTATAGCTCATAAAGCCTGCCTCCTCCATGTTAACAGATGGGACATGAGTCAAACTATAAAATCAAAATACACGTCAAATACATTTTTCTCAAACATGGTTTCTGTCTTTATAGTTAGTTCTTATCATGCTGATTTATGTCCAAGAGTTCGTTTTTCTGACAAGTTTATTTTTTAATTAGTTATTTGATGCTGTAAAAATTATGATTGACAGCTCTGTTGACCAATCCGGCTCCTGCAGCCAATCAGTTCCTGAGGATCCGCAAGAGGAGACGTAACTAAAACAATCACTACAGTCAGTGAAGTTTCCATACCTGTGAACGTTAACCTCAGACCAACACAGAGAAGCTGTTCTGCTGTTAAACACGCCGGCGTGCGGGATCCTTGCTGTGTTTGTTCGGTAAGTTAAGTGTGTGTTTGGGTTAGTGGAAGCGGCTATGGCCGCTTCACTTGCCGATCTCTACTGGGCAGACTCTGGCTCCAAATGACGTCACCATCGCAAGATGGCAGCGCCTATCACGGGGCTATTTTGGCATCACTTTCATACAATGAGAGCAGATGGAGACGCGTCGTCCATCTTTATTGTTATTGTCTTCATTGGTCCCATATTGTATTGTTTTGTTTCTACTACTACAGAATGTGAGTGTTTGCACAGTATATGGCGTACCTATGAAGAATCCCAGCAGCTGGTACGGCAGCAGGCAGGAGGAGATGAAGGCCAACCACAGACCAACATAGAGCTTCTGGGTCAACTCAGGCTGAACCCACATGAACAGACTACACACACACACACACACACACACGCAGAGTTAAAGATCTGTATATGGCCCATAAGTTTGTGTGCACGTGCAGAAAAACTCACTTCTTTATTTTCTCCAGGATGTTGGCCATCCTCCCAAACAGATTCTGTGAGAAAAATAAATAAATAAATGTTGTTGTTGTTGTTGTTGTTGTTGTTGTGAAACCTGTCGGGAGGCGTCTCCACCTCTGACTATCCGTCACGCCTCACCTGAGCTTTCTGAGCGACGTCCAGAACCAGCTGGAACTTCTCAGACACGGTCAGGTCTTCTTTAGGAGGCTCCTGGAAAACGGAGGAGGAAATTACGCTTTAATCACGACACCTGTCAATCACCTGTTAATCATCGGCACACCATCGTGCAACAGGCCTTTTTCACAGCGGACATTTTTACATCCAACAGGAGGAGAAGCGCAGGTGTTTACAGCAGCATTAATGATAGCTGTATTCCATTAAGCTTCTGGTTGTGTGCATGCTGACTGCCTGTTGTCGCTTTCTCAGACACCTGAATAGAACAGAACCATTGTTCAAGTTATTATTAACACCTTTTGTTGGATGTAAAAATGTCATACCGATGTCAGTTTTAGAGAGGGCAACACTACTAATATGGCGGCAGATTTTTGTCAGATAATTTTGCATAGACTTTGCAAAACAGAGAGCTGCATTTTAAATGTTACTAAAGTAAAAGTCAGTTTTTAGTCAGTTGTTATTACAGCTCTGTAACTTTATATCAAATACTTCGTATCGTATCGTTAAAGAAGAAAACAAACAGGAAAGAACGAGCAGGTGTGAAGAGAGATTTCTCACCACAGGCTCGGAGACCTCAGGTACGATACTCCACTGGATCCTCCAGCCTCTGGAGAGCAGTGCATCATGGGAACAGACAGGTACAAAGGAGATCATTTAACACTCAGCAGAAACATCTGTGTGTCAAAGGTTTCAAACTGTCAGGATCACCAGGGGGGGGTTTAAACTCTCGTCTGTGTGTCAGCGCTGAAATAAAATAATGTTTAAGAAGAATTTCAAACTGAAACGAGATTTTTTTTCAGCTTCTTCCTCAGACAGAGGCTGTCATGTTACACCCTGGTGAAGACTGACAGGATGTAGGACAGGTTGTTTTCCATTTTGAGTCGTGTTAAAATGTCCTAAATTTACATTACATTTGTTTCTTTTACAGAGACACTGAAGTCATCAACGGTGGGTTTGTATATTTTGCCAAACCAAAAAAAGAAAAAGAGGAAATTGTAGTTATGGAGATGTTTGTCAAAAAGGTGTGACAAAAATTCATCGATCAAATAAACTGTACTTGATAAATAAAATTGTACTGTAAGCTCGATGTGAGACCTGCTTTACAAACACAAGCCAGAAAAGTTCCTGATCCTTGCTTGCTATTGGCTGACAGAGAGCGTGGGCGGGGCTTGCACTGACCTGGCAATGAGGTAATTCAAGGAGAGGCGGAGGATGGCCAGGAACAGGAACATGGGGACGGCCCAGCCGTTACACGCTGCATACATGTAGACCTGAGCAGAACACACATGAAGTTAGAGACGCGTCTTTATATACTTCAGAACTATTTTATAGTAAACTTCATGGTGTTATCTCGATAATGACGGTATTGAAATCTGTATACCGCCCACCCTTAATTACAACTGAGTACATGTTTATAGATGTTTAGATGGGACAGACACATAACAACAGTGTGTTTACAATAATTTACTAAATATCTTTGTCAGATGTCAAAATTAATCCTGCAGTTTCCCGCAGACAAAAACAACATTTCTAACTTTAACCATAGAAATGTTTTATTAAAGATGCTGTCGAACATCATTAACGCTCTGACTGTCTGCGCGTGGACTCACAATGAAGGCGATGGCCGACGTGTAGACGGAGTACCAGCTGGATAAGGCAGAAAGGTTCCTCATGAAGTTGGTCACAGGTTTGAACCCTCGTTCTGGAAACACGACGACAGAGACACTGAGCGATCACGGACGAGACCAGAGATTATCATGACAGAGACACGTGTATATTTATAATAAACTGTTAAATACAAAGTCTGTGGACATCCTCAGTTCATACTCACTGAGACGTCTCATATTTTCAGTCAACCTGTGGATCAAAAAACAGGTTTTGATTTAGATTTAAGCTTTAAAACAATAAAAAAAACAGCAACTTTGGGAGGGAATTCACTAAAGCATTGCGCAGCGTTTGCACCCGCTAAACCTGTGCAAATGACACAAGCAGCACACGCCGAGGGTTAATGCACCCCAAGTGTGCTGCAGAGCAAACAGCGTCTCTGTGCTCCGTTTGCATGTATTTAAATGAGTCATCATGCAGACTGTCGGGGGAAATTTACTTCTTTCTATGCAACTGACCCTCGTGGCAAAAAGTGTCTAATTCACAAACAGCAGCGCGCAGTTAGAGAGAAAGTATTACCGTCTGCAGAGAGCTGGTGGGAACTGCAGCGCAGTATTATAAGGGCTGTCACACTCCGAGTTTACACGGATCATGACGACAAGTCCATGTATTTGTGTGTTAAAACAATCTGTTAATAATATATTGTCATTGTTGTTATAATCAGGAGATCAATCAGTCCGAGGCTGTGCGAGGCTCAACCACGGCACATGAGCACACTTTGTCCAAAAGTGTGCGGACAGTCTGGAGCCGTTACGCATGACGGGGATTATTATCTGCACGAGCTGCTCCTGCGGGCTCGCTACAGGAATGAAGCTGCGTCACAGAGAATGAAACTAGTAAACACCTGTGGAGTCTGAACATTACAATAAACTGTTAACAGAGCTGCCTCCTCCTCTCCCTGCTCATCATCGATCTGTGCATGGAGTTGAGCTCCGTCAGAGTGGAGCTCAACTGATGCATGAGAGAGCAGAGAGCGGCGGTGCAGACAGCTTCTCTCCACAATCAGACACAAAACAAGAGCAAACTGCACAGAGCTTTATGGCCGTGTTTGTGCTTCAATATCATCAGTGCAATTCTCTTTGTGAATCGGACCTTCAGGCGGAGCAGATAGCGGGCGCAAATTTATGGTGCTATCAGCGGCTGCAATTCACTCTTAGTGAATTCCCTCCTTGGTTGCTTTAAGATGTTGTGTAGGTCGTGGTTCTGGATTTTCCTCCCACCTCTTGGCACTCAGCGGCTCCTCCGTCTCCACCGTGTGCTCCTCCGGCTGGAAGCGGAAGTCCTCGATATAAACTCCAAAACGGTCATAAAGCCACTTCAGGAAGCTGTCGGACAGAGAGTCCTTTTCTTTTTGTTTGTCTGAGGAACGGAGCAGAGAAGAGAGAAGACGTGCTCTGATTATATCATTAATAAAAAGCTCAGTCATTGTGAGCTGAGGGGTTCTTCTCATGTTTGTTCCACCCTTTTTAAAAGCATGAGGAGTGTTGTCTGTAGTCTGTAGTCTTTCTAGCAGTCATAGTTTAAGTTTTAAAGGACAGTGAATGAACTCAAAGGCAGTGGTCACCTGTGCTGCTGACTGCAGGTGGAGGAGGGGGCGGGGCTTTGGGTGTCTGAGACGGTGAGTCTTCGAGGCTGCAGACAGAAACAAACAGATGAAACCACACGAACACGCTGTCTCATCTGAAAGTGTGTCGTTAATAATCACCTGGATCTCAGGACGTCGTTGATCTTCTGCTCCAGCTCCAGACATTTGCTGCGCTCCTTCTCCAGCTCCTGCTTCAGTGAATCCACGTTGGACTCCTCTTTAAGTTTCCTCAGCTCCTCCTCTGAAACGGACGGACGGTCACATGATCAGAGGAGACAAACTGATGATTGACGACACCTAACTTCCTCCTAGATTCCTATTCTTTAAATCATACTTAAAATGATTATGATTACTGTTTTTACAACCTGGTTGACCAAAGTGTGTTTTTACTCTCTGCTGATGTACCTGAGGTGTCTTTCATTTTTCTCTGTTTGAGGGTTTTTGGGGACTTTTTTCTCTACGGATCAGAGGTCTAATAATAAATGGAGTTTTGTTATTGATGCCTTGTGGCTAATTTATGATATTAGGCAATAAAAAGTACATTTTAAGTCAGCCATAGAGAGAGGAAGAAATCTAATAACATCTCATATCAGCGTCAGTTGGCGGATGTATCATGTAAACCACAGAAACCACAGCTGGGTGCCTCTCCACCAGCTGTTTGCAAACAGATCAATGACAGAGCCTCCCTTTGAAGAGTTGTCAGGCCCGGTCCGACACTGGCTGACGCTCCTGACAAATAGGATAATGTGATGACATAATGTGTTTGAATAAAACACCCAGCTACTGAAGCAGAGTTTCAGAGAGAATCTGTGGATGTTTTGTCTCAGATTAACGAGCAGCCTTTAAAGTATGTCAGAGTTTGACACGGAAAAAAGTCCGCTCTCAAAATGTCCGCTCTCTTATGTCTTTGCGGATTCTGTCCTGCACATGCGTGAGTATCGTTTCTTTTTTTTAAAGATATTTTTTTGGGCCTTTTATGTCTTTATTTATAGAGAGGACAGTGGATAGTGCCAGAAACAGGGGAGGAGAGAGTTGGAAAGACATGAGGCAAAGGGCAAAGTGTTTCTAATAAATCTCATCCTGCCTCCTGTTAACAGCCAAACATATCAGTCTCTGTGAAACTGTGCAGTGGAAAACGTAAACAAAGGCACCTCCGGTCTGCCTGCTGTAAATCACCTCCACTGACCGGCCAGTGGCAGCAGTGACAGGCATGAAATAAAATGATATAGAAATATTCAATATTCTTGCTGATCAAATTGAGGCGTCTGTATCAAATTTAGATTGTTTCGTAACCAGCGAAAAACTCCTCACAGGAGGTTTAAAACAAGCAATTTATCTGTTAACAGAACAAGAAAATTTCACTTTAAATACAGTAAAAATATATCTCATAAACAAGTTACTAAAGAACTATATATTTCCTTAATTATAGATATTTAATTGGACTTTCACTTTTTGCAGCATGGGGCGTTACGCAGCTACTACAACCTGAAAATACCCAACACGGAGGACCGTCTGCTCCAGCACATACTTTATGAAGAGTCTTACTGACTTTAAGATAAGGGATGCATAAACACTGTTTGTTTGTTTTACATAAGATTATTTTTGCCTTTAAAGGAAGGGACAGCTGAAGAGAGACAGGAAACGTGGGGGGGAGAGAGCGGGGGGTGACATGAACCAAGTGGATCGGCAGACCGGGAGTCGAACCAAACCAGCGCCCCCATGAATACTGTTTTAATGTACATATGGACATATAGAATATTGTTCTCACAAAAACTTCGGAAGTTATCCTTTAAAAGCTGCAGAGCTCGTGAACATAAAATGCAGCCTCAACATTAAAAGTTATTTGTAGTTGATTCTTAGTTTACAACCAAGCAAAGACACACAGGCCTCCTCTGACTCATATTCAGTCTCATGTCTTATTAAAGAAACTCTTGTGCCTGTTTTATAACATCCAACAGTGACCGGACTGAGGACATTAAGTTAGGACTCCTTTCAATTCTTTATTTAAGGAAACACAGATCCTTATTTAACCAGTCAGTACGTGTGAGTATGTTTGGGTGTCAAATGAGTTTAGCCGGGTTATTAATAGCTGTGTGTGTGTGCGTGTGCGTGTGTGTGTGTTACATAAAGCACATATTGATGGATTACCCAGCATGCTGTTGTGCAGTGGGACGTTTTACTCCACACTAATGTGAGGAGCAACAATGACCCAATCGACATAATCTCTTACTGCACAGATTAAAGGGGACACTTTACTTTTTTATTTATAATTAATATTTTGGCCGTCAAAATGTTGACACTACGGGGAAATATAAGACGGATGAGCTTTGGTAGTTTGAACAGTTTTTCAGAATAAAACTACACACAGAAAAACTTATTTCAGAAATAATAGAATATGAAAATGAGTGTTTATGTCTTTATATTTTAATTCTCTATTGGCATGAGCCAAGACCAAAAACTCCTGAGAATATTTAACATCAGTGATTTTATCCAAACTTTAAGACACGTCAAAGTTGTTTGATATAAGGCCAAAACCAGGTTCATATTATGTATATGACAAGTTTAAGAAAGCAAAGAAACAAAGCACAGATTGTAGTTCACGTCAAACTACTCACGTAGGAAGTGTTTCTCTAACAAGGCGATTTCTAGGTGACCTTTGACCTCGTTGAGATCTGTCTTGGGGTCGTCTGGGAGAGCTGCGGAAAATGAACCAGGACCAGCCTAAGAGAAAAACACAGACAGAAAAGATGAGACAAAAACACTGAAATAAAATCAGTTACAAAGAAGTAAACTAAACTAAACATGTCGTCTGTTTCAGGTCAAAGACGCGACAGTGACCTGGGTCATGGGTTTTCTTATGTGGAGTGCCACAGGGCTCAATCCTGGGTCCTCCACTTTTCACACTCTACATTAATATTTAACAGGTGGGAACCTTTTACCATTATGAATGTCAACACTTACCAGGTGTATCAAGAGAATTTGACCCTATGTCTCAGGATATCACCATTCTTTAAAAAGTTAAATTAAAAAAACACTTAACAACAAAAACATTTTTCATCCTAATTTTGTTCAGTAAAATGGAATAACAGACTCGTGCCTCTATAAATTACAAAATTCCAGCTACATCTAATATCGAGCAAATCGCCGTGAAGTTAGCCACAGGGATAATTCACGTGTAAATTGCTGTAGATATAACACAACGCAGAGCTCTGTAGCCAGCTAACATGACAAAAGCAATGCACGGTAATATTCCCTACCAAAATAAAAGCTTAAAGTGTCACCCTCCTTCCACCGCCATTTTTCTTCCCTGCCTGCACTGAACGCATACACGGCCCCTGGATTTCAGTTAAATTATTCAGTGGACAGATTTCCGTCGTAGTGACAGAGAACTTAAATCTCTGAAATCAAGTAAAATATTAAAGTGATACCTGGTTGCTAAATCATTCAAGAATAAAATGCTCCATTATGAGCAGTGAAATATGTAAAAATTAGGACCAAGCTAAAAAAATACTGGGACTCGCTCTTAAGTAAAGAAGCTGAACTATCAAACAATAACTGAACAAAGCGTGAGCAGCGTCTCTGATCGTCATTTAGCTCCACTGCCTTAAGTTTACCAAATCATAAGTACTGCAGGATGGACACAATCTAAACATTCCCACAACACAGGGATCATGATGATACAGGCAGCAGCCTGAAAACTATTAGTTGTTACACAAACAGATGAGATCAACAGGAAAGAGAGTGAATAAACAGAAGCACTGGGGATCAGGAAACAGGAAGCATCTCAGCCAGAAGGAGGACCTGCAGCTCTTACAGGACAAGACTGGTGTGTCTGTACCTGAGCATCACTCTGCTGCTCGCCCTCCGCCTCCCTCAGATCCTCCAGCTCTCTGACGGAGACGCGAGACTTGATCGATAAGTCTTCAGTGCTTTCTGTGTCGGACGTGTTGGGCGATTCGGCGAGATCCAGGAACTCGTCCCGTCTCTGGCCCCTGAACCGGATCCTGTCCAGGTGCCTCCTCATGGTGGCCGTCGTGCAGTCGATCTCTACCTGAACATGACTGAGGACGGTGCTGCAGAGACAGGAAGTGGAGAGGAAGACACATGAAACCTCCACAGTGACATCAGCAGAAATCTGACTGTGAGGAAACAGATCAACTGAACCTGGAGTTTGATCTTCTTCTAGTGAATCTCATTACTCACCTGAATATAAGGCTCCTTCAACACTTAATGATTATAAGCTTTATTTATAAAGGGAGCATCAACACTACAGCCAACTCCTGCAAACTACAGACGCAGCCGATCAGAGGCTCCTCCGTGCTTTCATCACACTGTTTGCTCAGGGTGGAGGAAATGTCTCATCAGCTGCTTGATGCTCCCTCGGCTCGTGTTTCATCTTCTCGGTCCAGTTTTTAATCTAATCTAATCAGGATCAGATGAATCAGGATTTGGAAATCCCAAAAAATATTTTGACATGTTAATTTCAGATTAAAAAAACATATATACTGGTAATATGTTGCTTAATGAGCTTTAGAGGTGCTGGTTCTTTACAGTTTTTCCTTTGGATAGAGCCAGGCTAGCTCTTTCCCCCTGTGTCATTATGCTAAGCTAAGCTAATCTTGCTTGGTCAGTAAGAGAATAAGCACACACCTGAAATATTGGACTAGTCCTTAAGCCTTCAAATCTTAATTTAACATTTATTCTAAAACTTTTCCTGAAAGTGACAATAGAAGAAGATCGGCTGTCTGTAGACGCATCTTCTGTGAAAGCTGCAGCCCGGGTCTGAAACACTCTCACTGTGGACTGTTTGATGTGGATTATACTGCAGGTGTCGTTCAATCTAAGGATCACTGAGCGGTCTGACTGGTCTGACTGCTTCTAATGATTTCCATCTGAGTCTCCGACGCGGTCTGAACGTGCAGGACCTGACTGTAAAGGCTGAATGCAATCACGCTGCGCTTACTGACTGATTGATGGACAAAGAGAGAGACCGGTGTGACTGCTTCTAAAGTCTTTACCGCTACACTGACAGTTTACTGAACCACTGAGTATTTACTGCCACAATGAGTGAGCAATTTTAAACTGACTAAGTCTGCCTGCAGCCAATACAGAGATATAATGTATGCCTATAATGTAGCTCAACTACAGTCTCTGCAAAAACTCAGCTGCATGTGTTTTTATAAGGACCAGAAAGACAGCACACATTACACCATTGGTAAAGTTTCTGCACAGGCTACCTGTTAGCTGCAGAATTTGTTTAACCTTTTTTTATATACTGAAAAAGTTGTAAGTGGTCTTTTTTATTGATCAGATGTTATAATCGGTCTTTATTTTATGTTATTGTTTTAGTCTGGCTTTAAATTGACCTTTATTTATTTATCTGTCATTTTATAATTACTTTATTAGGAAGTCTTTTAATTTAGCTTTACCTATTTAAATGTTACTGTTGTATTTTACCTTTTATTCTGTCCATTACATTGAGCTTTCATTTCATTTATCTTCCTATATATTTTGTTTCAGCTTGTTAGTATGGCTTAGAATTGAGTTTTATACATGTATCTGTCCACAAACGTATGTATTATGTTTGACTTCTTGCTGTGAATGTAAAGGTTAATACTAAGTAAGAGTTTTAAATTCTTTCACACTCTTTCTTTGGTTTTTTCTCACTGCAAAATTTATTAAAGATTTATGAAAAATGTATGCGTGAAAGAGTGCTTCCTCACTTCCTGTTTTTATTTCATTTCTATTGAATGGTTCTATTTTGGAGGGCATTATTAGTTACGATCAATTATCCAATTGTTGCCCTGTAAGAGAGTTTGTGTGTGTGTGTGTGTGTGTGTGTGTGTGTGTGTGTAATCTGGGAGGTTATTTGGTATGATGAATTAACGTGTATGACAAGTCAGAGGATTGATTAATTGTCTCCTGACTGACAGTTTACTGACTGTTTTACTGACTCTCTGTTTGATCTTAGGCTATTAAACTTTTTTTGTCTTTGATAACAGAAATAGTCTCCTGCTTCTGTTAGCTACCTGAGGCGATGACATTGACAGCCAATCACCTGCTGTTCACCTGCAGACCTTAAGGAGGATTCACAGGAACCCGACCGGTCCGCGGGGTACAGGTTGAACACACAGGAGACCTCAGGAGACCAAGGTGAAGAGCGTAGGGAGTAAAGAAGTAAGGAACGAGGTAGCAGAGTAAGGATTTCTCACCGTGAACATAAGCTGAAGCAAACTTTCCCTTCTTCTCTGTTTCCCAGCGGTCCAGATCCGTTACAATACCCGCTCCAAACCGGGTTAAATCCGCTACAAACCGGGTCCAGCTCCTTCTCAGATACGCTCCAGACCAGCCTCCTTGCTCTGCCCCGACAGCTCGCAGAGATCTTTGGGGGTTAAAGGGGGTAAAAACCGGACGGAGTTTCTCTACCTGACACAATAATCACTGCTGTGGGCGGGGTGGCTAGCGGCAGACAAACAAGGAAGTGACGCCATCACGCAGCGCTCTTGAGAGAGCGACGCGGGTCAGAAAGGCGGAACTAGTGGTGGGAAGTTGAGCTCTTTTCAGTGAGCCAGATCATTTGGCTCAGCTCATATTTGGCTCTATTTCAGTCATACTTAGCCATGTTTTGACTTATTATGTGCATATTCATCACTTTTATTACGGCTTCCAATAATAACAACTACAAAAAAGGAAAATAAATAGTCTCTCAGACGGGAGCCAAATCCCATTGAACAAATAAAGGAGTAGGCTCTTATGGCCGACTCGTTCGCGAATCACACATCATTAGGCGGAACCTAAACAGGCAGTTCTCTGTTTCTGGTGGTACTTTGAAGTAACTTAGTTTGACAGCAGATTCAGTGGCAGTGACGGTGAAAAACAGTGTATTTAAAAGTTAAAAACAGATTATAACCTGCAGAGTTACATCTGAGAGGCGGCCATGGTCTTCACGATTCAGAACACCGACGTGAAACAGGTAAGACTCACCTGAGGAGGGCTGCCTCATTCCACGAGAGACATGCCTGCAGAATATACCACCCAGTCCTGGCATACAATAGAAAGATCACAATGTATGTTGGACCATTTTTTCAGAGTTCTTCACCAGACTACATGTAAATAATGTGGGATTTAATGCATTTTTCTCGTTTACACATGAACATGACTCAAATCCTATAACTCCAGACTTCTCTGTCCTCTGGCAAATTCAGCTCTTTCATAATAAAAACATGCAGCCAACTATTGCACTTAAATTTTAACTCTTTGATCTTGCAGTGACAAACATTTTTTAAAAGTTTAATTTAGATGAAGAATGGCTGTATATTGTATACAACGAATCCGAATGATCAGCGGGACCAAAGAATAAAAAGTACGCCCGAGGTCATGTTATAACTGTGTAATTATTTCCCCAATTAGCGACCAAACTCTTAAATTGAACATTTTGAACACTAAATTTAAGTCCAAAAGGAGGGCAATGTCTGGAAAGACAGAAAATAATCTTGTTGCTCAGAGGAAACTAAACTATTCTCTAGGACATAAACAAGATGTACAGTACAAATGTATAACGTTTTTTTAATATTTGTTGGAAAACAGAGAATGAGATGCCGTGTTCCACTTAAAATGTTTTCATTTTTAACATACTGTACGCAGATATCCCTGTTGGTGTTGTTTTGTTCTTCTTTTTAGCTCATATTTGTTCTGTTTCGGTTTCCTGTTCGTTCGGTGTGGGTTTTGTGTCCTGTATGATTTAAATGTTCAAGAAAAAGTGCGTTTAAAGATGTAGTTTCTGTGTCTCCTCTGCAGAAAGATGCTGATCGGGCGGTGGTTGTCGCAATAACGTCTCGTGCAGTGTTTGAATCTGGAGCTGGTGATGGCGATGACGTGTACGGAGTAGGCGTGGCTTTCCAGCTGCTGAAGGTCAAAATGAAAAAACTAATAGAATCAATAAAAATACATAAATAATTCTCAGTAAACACAAACATACACCCTATTTTTATTTACTCGATACACCACCCTGAGTGCTAAATGTGGATTTATCCGCCTCTGAAAATAGTCCCTAACAAATGAACACTGTCCTGTTTTCAGGCACTGCAGAGAGTCAATGAACGTCTGCTGGAGGAAAATCCTGCAGAGTCGCTTCTGTTTGATGTCGTCCTGATTACCACAGACAGTCAGCAACAGCAGCAGAGCTCCAACATCATTAGCAGCACCAGACATTACGGTAATTTAACTTTAACATTCAGCAGCACCATACATTACGGTAATTTAACTTTGACATTCAGCAGCACCAGGCATTACGGTGGTTGAAATTTAAACATCAGTCAAGGCAACAGATATTACAATAATTTTATAAAATCCATCATTACCAACAAAACCAGACATCACAGTAATTTTACTTTAACTGTTTAAGCCACATCAGACATTACGGTAATTTATATTTTACGTTTCTAAGCACTATCAGACGTTACAGTAATTTTTTTCAACATTACCAGACATACGGTTATTAAACTCTAACAGTTTAAGCACCCCCAGATGTTACATTAATTTTTCTTAACCTTGATTATTGGTACCAGACATTACGGTCATTTTACATTAACCGGTTTACGCACCACTGGACATTATGGTAAATTTCTTCTACTATTACCAGCCGCACCAGACATTATAGTAATTTTTACCTTTAACCACCACCAGCAGTGCCAGACATTACGGTAATTTAACTATAACAGTCAGCTGCTGATCAGTGTTTGCAGTCCTGATGACAGTGTTGCCCCCCCCCTCCCATCCTGTTGCAGGTCTTGAAATCAGCAGGTTCTGTTTTTCCAGCGAGGAGGATTTTATCGAGAGTTTACAGAACAATAACGTGCAGCTCTTTCTGACGACAGACAAGAACGAGGCGTCGCAGGCATCACAGAAAGGTCAGGTCAGGTTTATTCTTCTCTGTCATTAATGATGGCTGATGTGTGATGAATATGACACTCCAGAGATGTTTGAGGTTCTGGAGTAAGACGTACAAAATATGCCATAAAAAAAGACACATGAATAGAATAGACTTTCTCTGAAGTCCCCCCAGCTGCTCTGTGAGGCTGTACTTAGACACAGTGTTGCTTTGAGGTTAATGCTAAAGTACTGATGTGTAAAGCACCTTAATATACATTTTTAGCATGCCAGCAGGCTTTAAGCACTGAACTCAAAGTCCAGCTGAGCTTGATGGGAACGTCATTATAAGCACGTCGGTCATTTAACCTGTGTTGTTTCCTCCCAAAAGCTCAAAGTCAAATCAGAATTCAACATGTATTAATAATAATTGATAATGTTTTGATAGTTCAGGTGTTTGTGATGTTAGAAGTTGAATCATCCTCCTTGTCACTGGTCTAGGTGTTCTCTCTGCGCTGCTGGACCAGCAGGTAGCTCTGTGTCCGTCAGATCAGCTCCGTGTAGTGTTCTGCGGGGACGCCGCCATCCAGCCCGACACTGACACAATGCTGGCGAGCCGACGGGCTGCTCAGGTACACTCAGCAACATCCTGCTGATACATGAACTTTACTTTTTATTCATATTCATTCATTCATATATTAAGGCGAATTCTGGTTGTTCTTCTGCAGAGTTTCTGGGCTCAGCTGGGCGAGATGCAGCGGAGGTTCAGCCTGAACGACAGCCCTCTCTGCTTCGTCTTGTTGACCTCACATGGCGGCAGGGAAAGCTGCGTCGGCTCCATGCTAACTCTGCACTCCAGTGGTGTGAGCGTGGACGAGGCGTACTGCCTGGCTGGGGCCCCCCGAGGCCCCATCCTGTCCCTGCTCCAACCTCACTTCATGCTGGAGGAGTGATGACATCATGACGGGACGTGCTGTCACATGACCTCACAAAAATCTCACCGTGTCTCTTGAAGAAGCTGCCAAACCTTCAGACTGAACTTAAAGTTAAACAGCTTGAACAAACCGTTACAGCGCCTTTAGCTTCAGGGAGCCAATCAGAGATCCAGAGTGAAGCCCCGCCCACCACCAAAATATAAACCACAGGATTGGTTGATGTTACACGGCAGTAGAATGGTTTATTTAATGTTAAGAAACTTGAATTTTAGCATATTATAGAGAAAAATAGCTTTAAAATGAGATCATATAAATTCAGCATTAACCTTTGACCCTTAAAGCTGCTGGGCACACCATCAATTTAACTTGTTGATTACACTTTGTGCCTCTCTGCCTTTTCTTTGTGTTTACCTGCAGCAGCTGTATGTGTGTTTACCGACTGTTCTTAGGCCTGTTCATGTCGCCTGCTGCTCCGTCTCTTAGACTCAGAGCTGCTCAGTTGGTTACAGTCACTATTCTGCAGATAATTGTCTATATTGAGAGAGAGTTCAGTGTCTGATCTTTATTTTCTGAAGCCCTGAATGCAGGAAGATATTACCGAAGTCTCTAAAATGTATTTTAATATCTTGTGCACACAGAGGGCCGGCCTCCCAGCTTTGGTCTTAATTGTTATGGAACTCGGCCATTAAATCATTAAAATGAAAAGGGAGAATATTGTTGGTGTTTGTTTGTTTTATTTCTGTGATATTTAAGGAGGACCTGCAGGTGGCAGCAGAGAGCTTTAGTTAAGAAAAAGAGCATTTAAGATACAAACGCATTAAAAGAAGCAGAAAGTCCTAAACATCAGAATGGAGCTAGAATTGTCTTTCTATTGTCGGGGTCTTGGCTCCAGGGGTCCTTGAAGAGGCTCCTTGTTTCACAGAGGGGTCACAGTGCTTCTTGAGAAGTTTCCTGGTGTTTTTCAGGAAGTTTTAGGATGTCTATTATCCCTTAATGCACCTCTGAGCAGAAATAGAAGAGCTGGACAAGTCATATATGTAGTTGACACGACAGAGGTCCCTTCTCAAGAGGTCCTTGAGAAGTTTCCAGGGGCCTTGGAAAAGTCTCCAGAAGTCCTACAGGGTTACAGGGCTCCTTCACATGTTTCCAAGGCTCCGTGAAGATGTGTATTATCTTGAAAACAGACAGGAGGTGTGTCTGCGCTGGTGTCCCCTGAGGTTTGGCTGACATGACTGCTCAGATGATCCATCATCACAGCAGACATGGCCTTAAAGTTACAAATTAGAAACACAACTCGCAACCTTCAGACCAGATTAGACGAGAGAGTTTGTGGAGAGCAGGAAGAAGAAGAGATAAACCAGAGGATATAAAATAAAGGGTGACAAAGCTGCAGTGAAACAAAGTGTGAAACTACGAGGGGATGAATCCACACCAGCTTGTGTTGTTCTAAACAGGGCCCTGAATTAAACGTGATGGAAAATCAATAACAACAGCAGCTCCACATATTCTCATTGATCTCATTGTTTCCACAACCGTTGACTTCACACTCCTACCAAACGGAACACAAGCATGGCGGTGTGTCGCCTTTCAATCATCTGAAATGTCCAGATTTTTTCATTTAAGTAGAAAAAGTTTCAAATTTCAAGTTCAGGATGTGGCAAGAACTTTATCACAAGTTGGAGAGTTCCTGCAGTGAGAAAAAGACGGCGATAAAACACGTGGTGTCTGAAAGTACTGCAAGAATGGACTTTAACTCATAAAGGTGTTATTAAAGAGCAGCTCCAGTCTGTTTTCAGACATATAAAATGTTCTGCTTGTGACTGATATGTTTTTTTAGTAAGTAAAATACGTAATTATTTTATGAAAATCTTCCCAAGTCCTCTCTTCCTTGTCCCTCATTAAAAATTCACAAATCTGCATAGTCCCCGCCCACTGTGTAAATGTCCAACCTGAACGATGGCAGAGTCTTTGCGACGGAGGGGGCGTCTCCGCCGTCGTTTAGCGGCAACTTGTTGAAACTTAGCTAGCTTGAAATGTAGTAATTAGCAGTAGAAACGTTAGCGTTAGCAGTCAGTAGTGAGTTTGCAAAAATTATAATTGCGGTTACAGCTGGCTCGAGCATCGCCCAAGTGGTTGCCATAGGTTACACATAATGATATGCATAGCGTCGCCCCGTCCGTTAACAGGATTGGCTCCTTAGGTTTGTGACGTCTCAAACCTGCCAATCTGAACACGTGTTGTTCAGCCTGTCCTTGGTGCGCTGCAGGTTAAAAGCAGACAGGCCCAGCCGTGGAGATGAGATGAATCAACGTGTTTTCAGTCTGTAAATTACATTTACACAACTATAGAACAAATTAGGACTTTGGATTTGAAAGTGGCTGACGCATCTCTTAACTTCTTTTCACCGCTGTCCGACATTATCACGCTGTCTTCTTCTTTTCCGTTCACGTTACCCTCATTTACGTCATAAGCACCCTCCAGAGGAGTCATGAAGTTGTGACACGCTGAGGCTAACTGTAAGGAAATCTGTCAGAGTGCCAAATATTTGTAAATTAAAATATTGATATTTGGTGCCAGCCTATTTTTAATTGTATTGCACGAGTCGGGACGACGATATATCGCTGTATTGATATTTTAAAAACAACTTAAAACATTAAAAGCAAAACATATCTTACAATCTATTATAAACATAAGTTAAGGGATTGACTGAGTGAGATTTATGACCGTTTCTTTTATCATATCCTTTAATTCTTAAACAATCAAAGTCATGTTTACTATACGTTCGGTATAAATAAAAACCTCAACAACGTTACCTCATGGAGTCCCATCGTGTTCTTGTACTGTCCCCCTAATATTTGATTTAAAAAAAGCAAAAAGCTAAAATAAAAAACCTGTAATTTACAGGATGGACTTCTCTTTGTTTAGTTATGACATTTTTACATCACTGAGAATGTGTCACCTGAGGTCATGTGACTGCATCGTGTCAGCGGACCTCACCTCACCTTTCCTGTTAGGCAAACTGATTGTCAGACGTTTAGTCTACCTGCCTTCTTGTCTGAATCTGAATCGTCACACCCGTTCACACGTCTGATGAACAGGAAACACAGAGAGGAGGAGCCCAGCAGCCCGTCTGCCTGAGCCGTCTCCCTCAGGGACTCGGTGACCTCCATCACTCTCAGGACTATTTTTAGCCTCCTGTTGACAACTTAGTTAACAAATGATAATTACCGACGCATATTATAATCGATTCCACTATTAGGTTTCAGCAGCAGCCGAGCTGTAAAAGTGGTCCAACTGCAAGTCACA
The DNA here is from genome assembly GCF_022749685.1 of Semicossyphus pulcher. NCBI lineage: Eukaryota > Metazoa > Chordata > Actinopteri > Labriformes > Labridae > Semicossyphus > Semicossyphus pulcher. The sequence continues at coordinate 3,930,073 of NW_027211759.1, forward strand.
CAACAATTGTTATAGCTATATATTGTGGCTGACCGCATCAGGTCAGTGTGCGTTTTTGTGGGCAATGTGTTAGAAGGACTGTCCTTATGAGGCCGATGACAAAAAAAGTTCACTCACTCACTCACTCAGTCAGTCACACAGTCAGCCAATAATGTATTGGGCAGAGATAACTCCTCCCACTTTGTCGCTCTGTAGCACACGTTTGCTACCAACCCAGCCATGAATCAACACCACGTATCAAACAATGACTGTATATAAAGATGGACGACACATCTCCACCTCCTCTGGTTGTATAAGAATTAAGCTAAAGTACCCCTGGAGCGGGCGCTGCCATCTTGCTCATCTGTATCCAGAGTGTGTGCAGTAGAGATCGTCTGGTGGAGCCGAAGTGTCGACGTCCCGCCCCTTCCTCCACCCCAAAACACACCTTTACCTTGTGTCCTTATGGAAAGTTCAATGACTGTAGTGTTAGTGTTAGTTACGTCTCCTCTCGCCGTTCCTCCTCTACTCTGCTACTCAGGGACAGAACGCTGCAGGAGCCCCATTTGTCAACAGAGCTGTCAATCATGAGGTCACACCCCCTTTTTATAGCATCAAGTAACTAATTAAAAGTGTCAGAAAAATGAACACTTGGACATAAATCAGCATGATAAGAACTAACTATAATGACAGAAGCTATTTTTGAACACTATGAAATCTGATCTTTCCTGACACCAAGTGTTGCACCTGCAAGATAAGGCAGCCTTGTCGCTGTGCCTGATATCACACCTGATGTAACACCTCATAAGGCCACGAGAAGATCAGGCGGACTTGGAAAGCCCCGAGGAACTGAGGTCATCCTAAAAAAAACTGCTGAGTCAGCATTATGCAAATGAAGCAGTACTTTAAATTTGAGACAAATACAATCCCAAATTTGTGTGACACCATTGATTTCAGGTTTAGGACTGGTTAGATTCTAAAAGGGAAAGAAGACCGAGTAGAGACGGGGAGCTTCACACGGTATAAAAACCCAAGTTGTAAACTGCCTAGTTGGTAACTTTCCGGAGTGACTCAGAGTTGCTTTGCTTGTGTAGAATAAACTCTCTCTGCATCAGATTCTGTCAGTCTCCTGCCTGCTTGTCTGCTGAACCGTTTTTGAAGACTTTGACTATATTTTTAAGAATACCATGAATTACGTTGTGTGCAGGGGGTCCTGGCTTTGATCTGGCCCTCATGGCCGGACCTTTCTGACACAACAAAACCATGTTTGAGAAAAATGTGTTTGACGTGTATTTTGATTTTATAGTTTGAATCATGTCCCATCTGTTAACATGGAGGAGGCGGGCTTTATGAGCTATACTGCAGCCAGTCAGCAGGGGGCGATAGAGAGGGTTTGGCTTCACTTTTAGGGAGCTGTCATGTCGTCCATCTGTTTATACAGTCTATAGTGCCACTACTTTGTAAGGGTAAATATTTATATTTATGGCAACACATCGAGACCTTCATACGATCATTCAGAATTGGGCTTTATTGCGATTGTAGTGGGAGTAGTGGTTCTAGCCTGAGTTTTTCATTGTTGGTCTTGAATGCAGCCTCTTGAAAGTAGATCAACTCCTCCTCTGGCCCAGCCCCTGATTCAGATTTTGCATTCACTTAAAACTTACAAAGTTTATTTGTCTTGAAAGAGTCCCTTGTCTGCCTGCCTCTCTGCTTCATGTGGTGTCCGGTTTAAGGTTTGTCTTTTTAAAATATTGTTAACCCATTCTGAGAGGTGAAGATATTTTAAAGGACCCCTTTTATTTCTCGTGTTTAGTGTCTGTTTTCCTGCTGGTCCTTTACCTGAGGTATAAAGACTTGAAGTCTGGCTAGCTGTCACCTTGTTTCAGTGTATTAGTGAAGCCAGCTAATATTATAATATTTATCGGCTGCTGTTTTGCCTAGATTGATGTTTTTGACTTGATGTATTTTGTAAACTGAACCAACTGGTTTATTTGCCTTTCTTTGCTTAATCCTTTTGTTATCTCCCCTCATAGTGAAGTGGTTGCCGGCTGCGGGTGGAGGCTAGGCACTCGAGGTGGTTCCCTGCACTGTTTGTAGCGGTAAGCGCACCGAACACAATAGTTTGCACCTGTTTGCTGTGATTGCCGTTTGCTATGAGTTCACGAGTGGTGAGTAAGTTGCACTCCTGGAACACTCCCTTTGATGTTGGGCTGCCTGCCCTCTGCCGACACCCCTCACGTTCCCTTCCCATTTTGCTATTTTTAAATTAACTTGGATTATAAGTGTGTTTTTAGCATAAAATATACCAATTATTGTAATAAACTTAAAAAAAGAGATTTTTTCCTAAATTGACTAATTTATCTCCTTACAGCAATAACTAACACCCTCTCTTCACAGATACTTCCAGTCTAAATCATTGATAAATTTACATTGTCTTTTTGGAACCACGTCTCTGTCTTACTTCGGTTATAGAACCTGTGTTGCCTTTGTCTGGTTAAGGTGTTTTTATATTTCCTGGGGTGAAATTCCCCGGGTGGCGTTGTGGGGTTCGTTTTATTATAGTCTCTGGTTTATCATACACTAAGCCTACCCTTAGACGGCTGAGTGTCTCCCCACCACCCTGCCACACAAAGAAGGTTCAACATACAAAGAAAAACAGCACTCCTGTTTCAAATTAAATCAGTTTAACTATAAAAATATAAACATCATCTCTAACCTGTACAGTAAGTGTGAGTGTTCTGTGCAGGTGTTGACACTTGACAGCAGCAGAGAGTTCCTGAGTTTGCTGTCTGGGGGGGGGGTTCCTCCTCTCTGCCCTGCAGCCCGCTGCTCAGGGTAACCGTCAGTCCTTCAGGCTACACTGTAAAAAATGTCACACCGACATCTCTTCCTCTGAGGCTTTTACTCTGACACTCTTAAATCCCACAGATTCTTTGGATTAAAGGAAATAAAACTTAATTTTAATGGGGACTAATTGTCAGTGGTTAATGGTTTCACATCACACGACAGCTATCACTTAAATCACACCTTAAAATGACTTCTCTTTTTTTTTTAACACCAAAGAGAACATTCAGGTTTTGTTTTCTTTTTGGTCGAATTTCAGGCGTTTTTACACCTTTTAAAAAGTGAAGAAAATGAATTAAACCTTCTTATTTATTGATCTGAGTTGGTGCTGCTGCAGATTCAGTCAAATCGGTTATCAGGAGAAGTTTAAGGCTTTAATTAACGGGGAATTTACAGGCCTCTAATCTACTTCCTGGACAATTAAGTGATTTTAAGGAGGTTTTTGCCTTTTTCAAATTAATTTTCAGATCTCTGGCCGACTCACAAAACAACAGACCTCAACGTTTTAAGCTTAGTGTATTTTTATGGGTAAGTTAATGATTAATTGGTATTTAATTGATCACTTTCTCGTAGTGAAAACTTAACGTAACTCAATACATTTACTCTGATACTTAAATACTTAAATATTTATTCTCTACTTTATTCTATATTATGAGCGGTGGCTGCCCCTAATCTCAACAGTTTACCTGTTCATGTAAAAACTGCTCAGACCCTAGAAACCTTTCAGTCCCTGCTGACGACTCGAGTTGAGTGTAACACCTCGTTTTCATTCTTTTATTCTTATCTGTTTGTACTTTGTATTCTCTTAACCTGTTTGTATTCTTTGAGCCTGTTCAGCACTTTGGCCAACTGCAGTTGTTTTTAAATGTGCTTTACAAATAAAGTTTGACTTGACTTATTCTAATCCACTTCATTAATATGCCAGCTTCAGTTGTTACTTTAAATATTCTGATAATAAATAAAATCAGGTTATAATTGTTCATACAGCTCTGCTTTAAATGTGTTTGTTCTTCTCTGTGATCTTTACTGTCCTTTTTAAAAATGTAATTACCTGTTGGATATTTTTTGCAGTGGCCGCTCCTCTCTCTCTCTCACTCTCCCTCTCTCTCTCTGACACGCTCACAGGCGGACATACAGCCAGACAGATGGACAGACTATCTCCTGCTGGAGCTCAAGGACTGAAGGACACCGCAAAGCGCAGCTGATAAGCGGCTTTAATCGGCTAATTTTGCCCGGTGGCCTTTAGCAGGCTGCAGGTAAACGCACCGGAGCTCAAATCCGACACATTCACCGCGGTCTGACCCCTAAGACGCTCCGGATGGTCTTCATCTCAACAACCGGAGCTTTGAGGAGGCATGGATTTCCTCCTCAACTTTCTGACGGTTCGAGGATTTTAAGCGCTCTCGGTCAGCTTCGGCTCAGTGTGTTCATCCTCATGGCTTAAAATGATCCTCCCTCTAGAGGACAGACGGAACTTTATCAGCATCTGTTTCATAATTATGAGTTAAAGTGTTTTACCTTCTAAAAAGGACCAAACTTCACCTGTTTCCATCCTGTTTTACGCGCAGATTCTTTTGCGTAAAGTGCGCACCGGAGCGCCCTGGAGCTCCGCGGTAGAGCTTGAGTCGAGGATGACATCACAGTGCGGGGACCAGAGTCCGGCCCGGCCTTCATGAGAGCCCGCTGGCCGCGCTGCTGTGGCTCGGACCGGGACGGAACGGAGGAGCCGCGGCGGAGATGGCGGCCAACCTGAGCGCGGCTGCGGTGGCGGAAGCGGCAGCTGCAGCCCCGGAGGCGGCCGCGAGGGGACACAACCTGCCGGCCCTGGTGTTCGGGGTGCTGCTGATCGTGGTGATCATCTGCGGGAACCTGCTGGTGTGTCTGAGCGTGTTCTCAGAGAAGGCGCTGAAGACCACCACCAACTACTTCATCGTCAGTCTGGCGGTGGCGGACCTGATGCTCGCGGTGCTCGTGCTGCCGCTCTTCGTCTACTCCGAGGTGAGACCAACCGGAACACACTGTGGGGACATATTACGAATTAGTGTGAGTACAGGTGAGATTCTTTCATTACTTTAAACTGCTACAAAGCTGCATCCAGAGCTTCAGGGACCCCCAGCTGTTGCAGGGGCCCCAAAGACCTGCTGCAGAGTCCAGATGCAGGTCTGTCGAGTCTCTCTCTCATCCTGGAACTGTCGAAAGTACAAGTAACTCTTAAAGTTCCCCCAAAAAACTTGATTTACCTCTTAAACACATCAGACTTAATCTTAATGAAGGTGGTAACCAGAGATCCCTTAATTTGTCCATTAATTATAAGAAATTAAGTGTGTTTGAAAGGATTATCTGTGGGGTTTACAGGGGTTTGAAGCAAAGTAAAACAAAACCAGTCAAATGATGTTCACCTTCTCTCATTTTAGAACTGTCATCTTATTTAAAGTACAACAAAAAAACCCTTAAAGTTCCAAAATAAGCCTTAAATTAAAAGGGAGCCTTTAATGTGTCAATTAATTTGAGAAGGAAACAGGAAAGCCCCTTAAATATCCTCTAATTAAAAGGCCTTTAAAGGTGCTTGACTTTCCCTTAATTGGCGTGTGAGTAACCCAACTTCTGTTCACTAGTTTATGAAAGATCATCACGAGGCAAAACTCCTTAAATCACCTTGATTTCCAGAGACGTTAATTATAACTAAGTAGATGTTAAGGGGTCCAATTCCCCTTAAATAACATTAACTACCTCAATCAGCATCAGCTTCAATTAACAAATTATAATGAATTAGGAGTGTTTTAAAGCATCATCTGTGTGGTTTACGGGAGTTTGACGGTTAATTAAACAAAAGTAATCAAAGTAATTTATATTAGGAATTTTATTAAAGGACGGCTGTCATTTTTTACACCTTTATAATCACCTTAAACTGTGCAGATGACCCATTAAACCCCCTTAATGTATCACAAACAATGCATCCGACCGTTAATTATGCCCTCTAAATCCAATTGGAAACGCCTTAATTACATCTTTATTGTACTGAGAGGGTACATGAGGGGAGATTTTAAAGGTCATGTGATTCAGTTCAGGATATTTGTTGCTCAAATCTTATGACACGATCTCTCAGTTTGGATCTTTATCGTCCCACAAGAGGAAATACACGTCGCCGTAAAGCAAACACATTTAAAGACATTAACAGTGATGAGGAGAAACGACACCAATGAGAGAACGTGCTGAGCTCAGAGTTTAACTGCACCAAAACATGAACCTGATGCACTTTCAGAAGCTCTGTTTCTTATATTCATGCAAAAGAGGAAAGTCTGCGTATTCTGTTATACATGTGTCCATTAGTGTCAATAAAAGTGTAATTAAACATTGATTAACAAATAAACACACATGTATACAATCATTACAGTGTGCTGTTCTGTCCTGCTGAGGCATTCACCAATTAAGTCTATTACAAAATACACAATGTCCTGTTGCACTTCCAACCACGACCAACGACCCATCCATCCATCCATCCATCCATACCTGTTCAAATATTCTCTTCTATCTATGATGAATGACCGGAACTGATGAAGTATAACAACAAAGATTAACACAGAAACTTTCACCCAAATTAAACTGTGTCACTAATCTTTTCGACTTCATATAGGTCAAAGGTCAGCAGCTAGAATGTGTGTAGTTCAAAGCCTCATCGCATGAATGCGAAACAACCAAACTGTGACGCTCACATGCTCTTGGATTACTTTAACACACAAAGAGGAGTTACAGTAAAAATAATCTATTAACTGAGAGTGAGACGTTGTTCTTAATTAGATTTTTATTTCTGTTTTGGAGGCTTTTAAAAAATCATTTTACAGAATTTCACACAAAACAAGAAGCAAAGACGAAATGTTTGTGTGTCAGAATTAAAGTCAGATTCGTCCCTCTTTGATGTTCTTGTACTTTAATGTTAAAATGTTTTTCTGCTATTCGTCACCTTTTCTCAGGGACAAGTTTTGTACTTTACTCCACAACATGTGACAGCTCGAGTTTCTTTGTGAATTCAGATTATTAATACAAAACACAAATCTATAAATTAATCAAGGTGTGTAAGCATCAATCAATATGACCCAGTTACTTATTCTGGTTTAGCTTCTTTTGATGACATTAATTTCTATTTTAACTGTTATTTTTTTTCATTGGCATCATTTATTTATGACATTGTATTTTTAATGTTTTTACATATTGGAATTAATAATGTGTCTATAATGTGTGAATTTGTTTTTTTAGTTAAACATTTATATGTATGTATTTATTTATCCTTTTTCAAAGTTAAAATATTGTTTATACATATTTTTATTTATTTGTAAGTTCATTTTCCAACCATTCAGTCCACGTGGCCTTTATTATTTAGTTACATCTCATTGTTTTTTAGATGATAAATTAATTTATCATTTGTTTTAATTTGAGAATGTATCTTTATTATTTTATATTTATATATTATATTACTTTAACTGTTATATTTATTTATCTTTTAAACATCTGAAAGTTTAGATATTGTTTATTCATATTCTTAATAACTTGTATGTTATTCATTCAGTGTGTCTTCATTATTAATTCATTAAGTAATTAATATTTTGTATGATTTGCATTGATTCATTAGTATTTTATTTGTTTTTTGTGTCCATGTATTTTGCGTATCTTTTTTAATTTCAGTGTTTAGATAATGTAAATATTATATTTTTGTACTTGTATGTAACGTTTATTCATTATATGCTTTATTAATTTTTGCATATATTTAGACTTTATTTTTTATATTTGTATGATTTGTTTTTAATTACTGATATTTTATTTATTTTTGTAGTTATTTTCCATCATTATCCATCAATCAGATCAATAAGTTTTCTTTGGTCTTCAGTGTCTTAACTCTTGGATGTTTGTGAACTGTCCCTTTAACTGTCAGCTCTGAACTCGAGATGACCTTCAGATGAAGCCACGCCCCCTGTTGTATTAACTCCGCCCCTTTCTGTGACATTATAGGAACAGACTCAGGACTACCTGTGTTTGTTTTACCTGTTTTATATCCCTACTTTAATCCCTTTCTTTACACACACATCATGACAGAGGCAGGAAAATGTAAATGAACCTTGGTACCGTATACTTCCTGGTACAGTCTGTCCTTGTGAGCTAAAATAGTCCGGTCTGTACATTCCTCCTGAGGTCAGAGGTCAGGCAAGGGGCCCCACGACAACAATAGATCTGAGGAAAACAATGAAAACATGTTTGTCAGTTAGTGTTCACTCTTCTATCCTCTGCCCCTCATTTTATTTGTCTGTTCATTTATCCATTCATCAGCGTTTCCCCCTCACAGTTCAGCTTTGTAACCAAAACTGTGACTGTTTTTATCCTCTCAAAATCAACCGAACACCGAGACTAAACTAATTAAATCAGGGCGGGTCAGCTGCTTCAACACACGGGGAAAATATTAAAGGAAAAAGACAAACACAGATGCCTCCATTTAGGGAAGAGGCATTTTGCTGGGTTTTTATTGGTGTCCAAATCAATAATATAATTACTTTATTATTACTGAACATTACAAGCTGAGGTTAAACAGTGGAATATAAAAATAAGACAAGAAATAAGACGAAAGACCCAAAACACAGCAGACATAAGACATAGCATATTTTCAGGGGTAAATGAAAAAGGCATTTAAAAAGATATATGTATAAGAATTCAAATTTAATCTAATTATAGATAAACCATTATGTAAACACAAAGGACATCATAGCATGTCTTGAAAATTTCAAAATAAAAGCCCCGTGAACCTGTGATGTATGACGTGTTCGTACAGTTTATGTGCTGAGTGTGAGTGAACGTACTGAGAGTGTTTCTTTGTGTTTCAGTTCGAGGACGGCATTTGGACCCTCAGCACCACCATCTGTGACGGCCTGATGACCATGGACGTGATGCTGTGCACCGCCTCCATCTTCAACCTCTGCGCCATCAGCATCGACAGGTCAGTGCTCACCTGCACAGGTAAACGCAACACAGCTGGTCGGCCAGAGATGTGAAAGTATGATTTAAAACAGTTAACTGTCTAAACTGTTTTTTAGTAGAGATTTAGATGAAAGGATTTTTACCGTCCATGTCTATTCTTTTCATATGAAGCTACAGCCAATAGCTGGTTAGCTTAGCTTAGCATGGAGACTGGAAACAGGGGAAAACAGCTAGCCTGGCTACATCTAACAGCAACCTAAGCCGGCTTTAATGTTCATGAATCAGCATATTTTTAAATTATTAGCTTCCATGCAGAGAGTTAGATAAGAAGATTGATATCTATGTCCATCAATTGGCTTAGCTTAGCATAAAGACTGAAAACAGGGGGACACAGCTAACCTGGCTCTGTTTAACTTAAAATCTCCAACCAGCACCTTTTAATGTTCACCAATTAACATGTGTTATATTTCAATCATTGGCTTTCTTGCAGAGAGTTAGATGAGAAGATTGATACCATACATGTCTAGCATTTTAGCTAGCAGCTAGCCTAGCTCCATCCAATGCTAACAAAAGCCGCAATATCAGAATTTAATTGCCTTTCCTTTGATCTGCTGCAGGTTTTTAAAGTGACAGTAACTCCTTACTTACAAAAACATCCTTTTGTTCAGCTAATCTTCCAGGTGTTGAGGTGTGATACTACACATGTGATAAAAGACTTACAAAGCCTTCTATGGCTGCAGATGTAGCTGTGTGGAGTCTGCCTCAAGTGATGTCATTTAAGTCAGCGTCAGTTGGGGATAGTTGCAATGAGGAGGATGCAGTCATTCAGACGCAGCTCTGCAGCCAAACAAACCCTGAAACTCCTGCAGGGATATCAAAGGTGCAGTTGATTAAAATGAAGAGGTCAAAGTTCAGCCATAACTCAGACACTCAGAGCTTTAATCGGCCTGGGGTCAGGGTCGCCCAGAAACAACCAGCTGATTAATCAAACCCTGAGGAAGCCTCACTGTGAGTTTCAGGGCTCCATCTGAAGGTCGTTGGGGTCAGACAGTCACAAAACGATTCACTCTGAAAAAATATCATTAAATTTGTCTGTTTCCTGTAAAAGCTCCAAAATAAGACAAATTAAGAGCTTTTAGAGTCCCAAATGAAGGACGCGTCTGCGGGGATGAACTGCCGGCTTTGCTTTGTTTGACTCAATGAGATTATCTGAATTTCTCTGCTGATGTTGAAGGATGAAAATCTGAGCAGAAACCGTGAGCCGCTCCTCAAATCTGATGTCCAAACTCTGGGAAATATGATTACATCAAAGACTTATGGAGGCAGTGAGGCTAACGTGGACTGATGGTGATGATCTGAAGCTTTTTGAGGCAGCCGGCAGCAGTTAGAGGTTTAACTGGATGACAGAGTCTGAATAATTCAACAGAGGAGGTAGGAAACAAATCCTGAAGGTCCGCGGAGAGTCCACCTGCTGCTGAAGGGGGAAATCTTCTGCTCTCTGTGCAGGTTTGATGGTTTTATCAACAAACTCAATGATGACCGGCTGCCACTCATGGATGGATTGCTGAACAGGAGCAGGGACCAGAGGGCTGAGGGGCCCCTCAGTGAAGCTACTGTTATTAATAATTCTTGTTCCTGAAAGTCAAAGGGGTCACTATAGTTCGTTGTTTGTCCTCATCACATGATTTGACCTGATCGTGATCTAAGCCCCTTGATGGACTATTTCAACATCCAGTTATTAGCTTTCTTGCAGAGAATTAGATGGAATATCTTTAGATGAAAAGATGACAGCCATGTCTATAAATTAGCTTACCTTAGCATAAAGACTGGAAACAGCTAGCCTGGCAGCACCTATGAATTTCACTAATTAGCATGTTATATATCAATTATTAGCTTTTTTTGCAGAGTTAGATGAGAAGATTGATATCATACACGTCTATCCATTTCATAAGAAGCAACAGCCAATAGCTGGCTATCTTAGCTTAGCAACAGCTAGCCTGGCTCTATAACAATAAACTCCTACCAGTACCTCTTATGTTTGCTAATTAGCTTTTTACAAATGAATTATTAGCTTTCTTGCAAAGAGTTTTAAGGAAGAGTGACATTGTCCATGTGTCTCAATTAGTTTAGCTTAGCTTAGCATAAAGACTGGAAACAGGGGGAAACAGCTAGCCTGGCTACATCTAATGCTAACAAAAACGCTTACCAGTACCTCTTATGTTCCAATTATTAGCTTTCTTGAAGAGAGTTAGATGAAAAGGTTGATACCGTACATGTCTATCTATTAGCCTAGCTTAGCATAAAGACTGGAAACAGGGGGAAACTGCTAGCCTAGCTCTTTTCAACATTAACAAAACCGCCTACCATCGCATCTCATGTTTACTAATTATCACGTTAGCTTCCTTGCAGAGATTTAGATAATAAGAGTTATACTGTCCATGTGTTTCCATTATATTCCAAGCCAAAGACAATAGCAGGTTAGCTTAGCTTCGGGTAAAGACTGGAAACCGGGAGAAACAGCTAGCCTGGCTCCATCCAACAGTAACAAAACCCCCTACCAGTACTTCCAATGTTCTGTTATTAGCATGTTACATTTCAATCATTACCTTCTTGCAGAGAATTAGATGAAAAGATTGATACCATCCATGTCTATTAATTAGCTTAGCAGAGATACTAGAAAAAACAGCGAGCCTGGCTCTATCTTACGATAACAAAAGCTGCAACTCTAATAAACACAGTATGTCGTGCTAATAAATGAACATTAGACTTTTGTAGGGATACACGCATAGCATGTTATATTTTGATTATTTCAGTTGCATAAAAAACAGTGTTAAAATAATGGACTGCATAAAAGAAGTGGTCATAGGCTCTGGTTTTAAATATTAGGCTAATGCTAAGTGCCTTAAACCTGCATTCTTTCTCATGTCCAGCAGGGGGTGTATGATGTCCAGCAGCTGCTTGTATGAAACCAGATGGGAAAACGAGCCACCTTCTCATTAATTTATGACCTCATTGAATATTTTCCTAATAATTTTATGATGTCAATCTCTAGTTTCCAGTCTTCTTGAACACAGCATGTCGTTTTTGTTAATTGTAGTCCCATTTAGATTCAAATAGATGATAAAAAAAGGTATGATGTGACAGTAAAGACATCTCACTCCCTGTTCAAATAAAGGATTGAATAAATAACTGTCACACCAGACACTTTGACCTGTCAATCACAAGTGAAACTAATAACATTATTAACTCCTCCGTTGCTATAAAGACTGGAAGGAAGCATCTTTAATGTGATTTGTTCCATGTGTGATTCTCCAGCTATGAAAGATCAAAGTGTCAGCGGTAAAAAAACAAAGTGTGCGAGTCTGATTCACTTGGGAACGATAAAGAGGAAAGGTGCTCTGATTCTGTCAAGATTCAGGTTAGGAAGATTTATTTGGACAGAAAAACAAGCATCTTAGGACTCTAAGGACTGCGAAAATTAAGATGATTGATGGATGTGGTTGTTCCTGTTTTTATTATACATTTGATTATTGTTAGATGTTATCTTTTATTCCATTTCCTTTTAAAGTATTCTGTCTGCTCCTTTTTTGTCTTTAGTCTTTCATGCACCTTTTGCAGTAAACGGTGCAAAAACAAAATCAGTATTATAATCATCAACATTGTCGTTATAAAGGACACGATAGAAAGATTTAACAAAGAAGAAACGAAAATAACTCATCAATTAGATTTGAATCAACTACAGATTATTTTCTGCTCCACCAACTCAACTAGTTCCACAACTTAACAGACACTGGACTGTGGTTGCCAAGCAACCCAAACATTCTCCTCCTTATCACTCTGTGTCTACAGGTTACCACACATCAGCTGTTTTTATCATGAACATTTATCTGTTTGTTTTAATTGATCATCAACCAGTGAAGTAAGAGTCTGCTGTGTGATTCAGAGGTACCAGCGTGAGTAATGTAGACATACACGCTCTGCTGTGATGTTGATTAACAGTATTCAGAACATGTGGCTGAGGCGGAGTGATACACAGAGTGAAAAGTCCCAGTGACGTTGTTCTCACTCATGGAATGCCTCTAGTCCAATTAGATTACTTGGTCAGAACTAACTGTTGTAAATTCAGAATATCAACATGGCTGACGTAAAGTCAAACTTGTCTCCCTCAGGGGATAAACTGCTGCAGCCAAATATAAATGTTTCCTAGTTTTCCTCCTCAGCTTTTTGGTGTCAGGATGATTGTTCCTACTGTCCAGTCCGCATTAGAGAAGTTAAATTAAGACAATAAAAATGCTCAGTTATTGCTCCAAAACCTTTTTCAAACTACACGACAAAAGAAAAACTTACAACAGGACACAAGCAGCCAGAGGAAACCTTCACTCAATGCTCCAAGGTCCTAAAAAACTTAGGATTGATTTGTACTCTCATTCAGATTTTACTCATCATTTTAACAAGATCATAAAGTCAAAGTTAGACCTTTTGTTTAACTCAGAAAGATGATGAAACTACGGTGGCCCTGAAGTGCAAATCACAACGGCAAATCAGAAAACACAACGACATTAACCAAACCGGAAAAGGTAGGTACCCTCGAGCGACATGAATCGTCGCTGATTGGGCTGGTCCGTCCTTTAAACCGGAAGGACAACACCACCAGTCAAACAGAAAGAAATTGTCGACAGCATATCCAGTATCACATCATATCTATGTCCTGCATCAAAGTAAACTTACTACGTTGTCACTGGCGGCGCTCATATTTTCACAACATGTAAACCATGTCCTTCCGGTTCAAAGGACGGACCAATCAGCAACGCTTCATGTCGCCCGAGGGTACCTACCTTTTCCCGCTTGGTTAATGTCGTTGTGTTTTCTGATTTGCCGTTGTGATTTGCACTTCAGGGCCACCGTATGAAACACTAAGTCACGCTATCAGTACAAACTGTACAGACTATTATAACTCCCCTTTAAAAAAGAGACTAGAAGGTCTAAAACACGACAATAAAGGCAATAAGTCACATTTCACCGCTGCGATAAATTTTAAAGTTCTTTAACTTGTTTTTGACGCTTTAAATGACCTCACTCCTCCAAATATCAGAGATCTTTTATTTTGTGTGCCAGACAGAAAACTATGTTCCTCAAATATCCGACATAAGCACCAGTCAGAGTGCCTTTTCTCTCTGTGTCTTTAAGACCTTTCTGGCGATTAAAGTAACGGCGTCAGTCGTTTTTTCTACCTGCTTCTTATCCCTGGCATCTTGTCTTTCATTTCCCGGTCCTTAACATGTTATTGTTTTATTGATGTTTCTTTGTCTTTTGTCGTCCTAGTTTTCCGTCTCTTTGGCTGTGATCATGTGGAGCACTTTTTGCTTCATGGTGGTTTAAAAGCTGCCGTGTAAAGTAGAGTCGTGAAACTCAGACATGACCTTAACAGGCAGCACTGAGTGCTTAACAGGCTTTTTTTTGTCTTGCCCTGAGTATCACCTCTCAGGTGTCGGACACACTGCCCTACTTTATCGATAAAGGTTGTTGGGACACCTACAGACATTTCTCAGTGCGGGATGAAAAGCTACTGTGTCTTTTTAGCTTCTTTAAAAAACATCAGAATTGAACATCAGACAAATATATTGCAGAAACTCAAAGCATGAAAAAGTAACAGGTTTATAAAAATGATTCTATGGATAATAAATTAAAAGAAATACCGAGCTGGGACGTTGAATCATAAGAATATGTTCATGAGACGAACACAAGTTGTTCCTCTTCATCATTTTCTCTCGTTGCAGGTTCATCGCCGTGTTGATCCCTTTGAACTACAACAGGAAGCACGTGGACCTGCGGCAGACTGTGCTGCTGTCGGCCACCTGGATCCTGGCCTTGGCCGTCGCCTCGCCCGTCATGTTCGGCATCAACAACGTGCCGGGACGCGACCCCACGGAGTGTAAACTGGAGAACAACGACTACGTCCTGTACTCGTCCGTGTGCTCCTTCTTCATCCCCTGTCCCATCATGCTGCTGCTGTACTGCGGCATGTTTCGCGGCCTGCGGCGCTGGGAGGAGGCGCGGAAAGCCAAGCTGAGGAACAGCATCCAGGCCTGCCGCAAGCTGCAGGAGGCCGCCGCCGCGCTGCCCCCGCTGGCCTCACTGCCACCGCCGCTGCCGCCCATCATAGAGCGAGAACTTACAGATACTCCGGAGGATCAGTCCACATTCCCGTCTCAGGAACCTCCCTTCAACTCGACGGAGTACATAGACGGCCCCGTGCGGACGGTCAGCTTCGCAGAGATCAAGTTCAACCCTGAACCCCGCCGGAGGAAGACGGCCAAGATCAACAGCCGGGAGAGGAAGGCCATGAAGGTGCTTCCTGTCGTTGTGGGTGAGTTCACTTCCTTTTGATTTGACCTTTTTTTTTATGCCATTTTGCCTAAATTGGTTAAAACAGCTGAGAAGAGACAGGAAACATTGGGAAGAGAAAGCAGAGATACTTGGGAACAGAACGCTGCAGGAGCCCCATTTGTCAATAGAGCTGTCAATCATGAGGCCACACCCCCTTTTTATAGCATCAAATAACTAATTAAAGGTTAACTTGTCAGAAAAATGAACACTTGGACATAAATCAGCATGATAAGAACTAACTATAAAGACAGAAACCATGTTTGAGAAAAATGTATTTGACGTGTATTTTGATTTTATAGTTTGACTCATGTCCCATCTGTTAACATGGAGGAGGCGGGCTTTATGAGCTATACTGCAGCCAGTCAGCAGGGGGCGATAGAGAGGGTTTGGCTTCACTTTTAGGGAGCTGTCATGGCGTCCATCTTTTTATACGGTCTATGATTCAAACCCAGAGCCGCTGTGGTGAGGACTCACCATGGACCCACCAACTAAACTAAACCAGCTCACGGTGAGGTCACTTCCTGTTTAACTGCAGCAATGCCATCAGCTACATCACTGCCACACACGGCTGGATTAACAAAAAACTGGGCTACTGGACCAGAGATTAAACGATCCAAAATAAGAAAAGCTGTTGGCCCTGTGTCAGGTGTCACAAGGAGTGGGAGGTAAACTGAGGCCTGAGGGAGAACCACTGGGCTTCCAAGAGTCCAAACTTTTTTATTCCAAACAAAACATGTGTCTGCCTTGGCCTTTGATCAGACCACTAACATGTCAGGGCTTCCGATGTAGCCAGCTAGTATCATTTGTTCCAGGCTTCCCCTTGTGTCTAACGGTCAACAACTGCATTGTTGCTGGTTACTGCACTCGTATGCAGATGTGTGATTTTAGAGATTGATAAAGAGCTTAAATGTCGTCCAATGACAGCTGTTCTTGCATTCCAGCCACTTATTTCTGCCTCTTCTGCTCTCTACATTGATGGTTTTCCTAAATACAATCAAAGCCCGCTGAAACCTGATCAGTCAATACTTATCAGACCACAAATAGGCCGGCTCCATTGGCCACCAACAAGACGACCGTGTCCTCAACAATAAAAGAACAAATCCAGTATTCTTTTGTGCATTTCTGTTTCAGATCATATCTAGCTGCAGGTTCTCTGAAGATGCACGCAATATTGTTTTTCAGCACGGTCAAAAAGCCCCATTAGTGATCAGTCAGGCATAAGGATCTACCTCAAACTGAGCATCAAACAACTGCCAATATTGTGGAAAATTCATCCTCAGATTAGAGCAACCTATTCAGGGTTAAAAGAGGCCTAATCTGTGCATTGTCCACCCGGATTAACACGTCCTGGAAAAGTCAACTGAACTCACAGACAACACCTGGAAGAACTGTGAACAAAAGACTGTATGTAAAGAGCTGGACACTGTGCAGTAGAGGTCGACTGGTGGAGCCGCGGTATCAACGTCCCGCCCCTTCCTCTAACGTACACACACCTTTACCTTGTGTGCTTGCCATGTTGGAGCCCTCAGGTGGGCTCAGTCTGCAGCAGAACAGCTTCTTGTGTCGGTCTGAAGCAGATATTCACGCTGATGGAAAGTTCAATGACTATAGTGTTCATGTTAGTTACGTCTCCTCTCGCCGTTCCTCCTCTACTCTGCTACTCGGGAACAGAACGCCGCAGGAGCCCCATTTGTCCACAGAGCTGTCAATCATGAGGCCACACCCCCTTTTTACAGCATCAAATAACTAATTAAAAGTGTCAGAAAAATGAACACTTGGACATAAATCAGCATGATAAGAACTAACTATAATAACAGAAACCATGTTTGAGAAAAATGTATTTGACGTGTATTTTGATTTTATAGTTTGACTCATGTCCCATCTGTTAACATGGAGGAGGCGGGCTTTATGAGCTATACAGCAGCCAGTCAGCAGGGGGCAATAGAGAGGGTTTGGCTTCACTTTTAGGGAGCTGTCATGTCATCCATCTTTTTATACAGTCTATGCTGTGAACAAGGCCCAAAATGTCCAAGAGTTTAGTAACTATAAGGTATCATCCCTTGAACAACTGTTATTGAAAGTTATGTGTTACTTAAAGTCGAGCTGAAACAGCTTTTCGAGAGTATCTAGCTTTCGTATCGTGACGTATTTCCGAGTGAAACAGGACGTGCAGGCGGGACATATCATTAGAGGGATTTGATTTGATCGTTGAGAAGTGGGCGTAGACAGACGTTCTCCGCAGCGCAGCAGCTAGCTAACTGACCGAGCGTTCTTGGTGCTCTGCGGCTAAATGTTGCAGATTGATTGGTTGAAATTGTTTGGTGCTAACTTACGTAAGCACGCGTGAAATTTAGTTTTACCGGAAGAAAAAATGATCGGATTTTGATATAAGAATACGAAGAAATGAATTTTCTGTATTTTTTTTACCTATATTGTCAAATAGATGCACAATATTACCGGGGATGTGATCGAAAAGGATTAAAATTACATTTTTCATTTCACCTCGACTTTTCTGATTTTAAAAAATCCTCCTATGATTCATTTTTTCTATTGTCAGGCACTTCAACTCAAATATGGACTTTATTCATTTCACTTCTAGTCTCAAAATTCAAGCCCTGACGAAGGCCAGAAGAAGAAAAGTTCTTTATTTCACAAGAGCTGCAAAAAATGTGAAATTCTTCTTTGTTTGACCTTCAAAAAAAAGGGACTAAAAATCATCAGCCAACAGCTCACAAGCGTCAAACATTTAAATGAATCATAATAAAGTAACTCATGATGAAAGAGTAGATAAAAAGTTATCCGTCCATCCGATCACATGCCTGTAATAAAAGTGATGTGTTGAGCCCTGCAGGTATCTGAACGCCTGACCTTCACCTCTGATGTCTCTTCACACATCAGTAAGAAAAGGTTGGCCTATTAATAGCACCCAGTGTTGGTCCTAATGCGCAGAAGTGCTTCCCTTTAGCACACAGCAGCTAATCCTGCAGCTCCTTAATCTGAAATCCAATTATTACGTAAAGCTTGGTCAGACACACTTTTCAGTGTGCAGGTAGTTCTCATTCGTCATCATGTGCTCACCTGATGGTTCAGGAGGCGGCCGCAGAGTTTGGCACGGAAGTATAAAGAGAACTAGTTTAAGCATAGTTTGTGTAAATTGAGGTTCTTAAAGTTGTTCTTGCTCCTGTTAGAAGGTTCCTAAGAAAAGTCAAAGTCAGATACATGACCTGTTTTAAACTACAGCACTGTTCACACCTGTGTTCTTAAACTGATGAATGCCTCATACATTGAAAGCCTGTGAGAGTTTTTGGTGGAGCTAGAATACCTCCTGCTTCTTATCTTTATGCTAAGCTAGGCTAAACACATCCTGGACCTCTCTCTGAACACACAATCATAGACTGTATGAATAATGGAAGCAGCAACCCTGACGTCACCCATTGGTTTCTTGACTGCGCTTATGAAGCCTGGAGTTCGGCATACAGGCCGCCGCCATGTTGGTTTTCTGGAGCTCTGGTTTTACAAGTGACCATTTTTAACAAGTGGGTGGAGCTGGAGAGGAACAACGGGTTGTTAATGCCAACTCAAAGCTAACCACTCCTGTGTGCCTGTGTGGTAACTCGTGAAGTGATGAACGAGCTAGTTAACCGTTCGGTTTCCCACAGAGTGCGATTAGCTCAGGTTAGCCCCCATTCTGTCTTCCCCTGTTTCCAACACTATCCACTGTCCTCTCTATAAAATGAAGGCATCAAAGGCCCAAAAAATAATCTTTAAAAAACATAAGACTAAAGAAGCTAAGAGAGTTTGTGGAACGTAGCGGACTAGCAGCTCGTGAGCGGCACGTACCAGGTGAGCTTAAAGAGGGGGTGTTAGTCTGTTTCACATTTTAAGACACATATTTAATGTTACAATGTTGGATGTCCAGACTAAACGTGGGTGAAGTTTCAGATCTGCAGGTAAAAGTATGTTGGAGTAATCCCCAGGCTTCTCAGCTCAGTCTGCAGGCTGCTGCAAGGCCAGGTTTCACACAGTTTGTTCTACACGCTAGGCTTCAGAGAGCTGGCCAATCAGAAGAAAGCGGGCCTGTAGGGGCGGGGTTTCTTAAAGGGACAGAGCTGACTAACAAGCCAAGTATGCCAAGTGCAACAGACCATAAAATATCAAGAAAATAATACAAGAATTTACGAACCAAAAGAGCTGGAGACTTCTTAGATGACAAGTTAGTTTCTCACACAGCAAACAAAATTATTTGTGAGGTTTCTGCATGAAAAAATACATAAAAGGTACCAAAGACACAACAGAGAGGTTAAGATCAGTGACTGAACTGGTTGTGTTGATGTCAATCAGACAGCTAGCAGCACCCACATGTCACTCAAAGCGATCATGCCTCTGATAACTTTAAGGCTTTATATAATTCAAACAGGTGATTTATATTACAGTTCATTCTCTGTGCAGTTGTCATGAAGAGAGAAATGAGCTATAGAGATAAACATGTTGAATTCTGCTGTAAAGTTTGGGGGATTTTAATATGGGGCTCTATAGAGATTGACTCACTTTTGGAGCCAGCCTCAAGTGGCCACTTGAGGAACTGCAGTTTTTGGCACTTCAGCGTTGGCTCCATTCCTCAGCCCCTAAGTTTTCTACTTGGCTGAAACTGAAATAAACCTGAAACATCTGAAAGAGAAAAACAAAGTATTTAAACTCACCTGATCTTTGATTCTTCTCCTGCAGGTGCCTTCCTGTTCTGCTGGACCCCCTTCTTTGTCCTCCACACGATGCGAGCTCGCTGTGAGGACTGCCACGTCCCGCCGGCCCTGATGAGCATAGTGACGTGGCTCGGCTACGTCAACAGCGCTCTCAACCCTGTCATCTACACCGTCTTCAACACCGAGTTCAGGAACTTTTTCAAGAAGTTCCTTCATGGCTGCTGCTCCAAGCAGCCCCGCTGAGGACGCCGCTGCTGCCTGGGCGATTTTTAAACGCACAACAGCTGCAAGAGACGCTACTGACAGCGGATTTAGTGTCTGTCGTCCATGTTCTTTGCTCTTCTTTAAGTCCTTTGCGAGGTTTTTATTTTTCTACATGTGACGACAGCAAAAGTTTGTTTGAGCTTCATGTTTGCTGCAAAGAAGCTTCAGTCTGAAGAGCAAAGCGTTCAGAGGATCAGCAACGACGAGACAGGGTTTTATATGTTGAAATTCATCTTTTCAAAATAAAAGTTTTCACTAAAAATAAGTGTGGTAAGAGACGTCTGCTTGGGGACGTAACAATTACACGATCAGTTTGGAAAATTCTGCGTGGTTCGAATTACAGGGAGGTTGCTGGTGGTCTGACCCCTTTATAAAGACTTGGCCAAAAGAAATAAAAACAACAGGCCACGATGGTCCAAAGATTTATATATCCTTCTTACCTTAATCATAAATATTAGATTATATTTCCCACATTCATGCCTGGAAGAAACTGGTAACATGATTTCAGACACCCCTAAAGTGGACCATACCATTTTCAAACCACAATTCTTATGCAGCCTAGCTTGATTATTACACTTAACTTATCTTACCTTTCGAGTTTCTGAATTAGATCGTGTTTATAAATAATGCTAACATAAGTGACCTTCCAATGTTTGCTCTTTTGCATTTTTTTTTTAACATGCCAAAGAGGAGCAAACAGGTGTTACTATCACGACAGTCTCCACACCTGTGCCTGACTAGCATTAAAATCACACACTGCCGAATAATCATACATAGATCTTTCCTTCAGCCCTGGAAAGCTTCAGTCACGAGGAACAGTGCAGTCTGAAGGATAAACTCACTAAAGTCACTTCAGCTACAGACAGAAACTTGTGACATTAATAGAGACGATTGAAATGAATGTGTAGCGAGTTGTCCACACACAATAAGCTCATTATTAAACTACGTACAATCTCCTCTGCATGTCCCAGGTTGACCTCAGTGTCCAGGGTTCCTCCACAAAGTCACCTGAAGGTCATTAAAGTTTTATGTTCAGAGGAAACAAACAGAAGTGAAGCTTTAAAAGCTTCTCAGCAGATGTCAGACTGACGGACAGACTGACAGCGACAACACACACGGTCACGTCTCTGTCCCTTCAGAGGATTTTACATCGACTTACACGTCTTAACGCAAACCAAGTCCTCCCCCTGAAATGTGATTCATTTCAGTTCAAGGACTCGCATCTTTGTCTCCTTAAGTAAGTCCCAACTGTTTGAGTGTGTTAACAGATTTATGTCCCCACATTGTCAGTATATGTCTACACACACACACAAAGTTGTGTCAGACCTTTAGAGGACATTACATTCAATTATACTTTAAACCAAGTCTTCCCCCTAAAATGTTATTGAATCAGAATAAGGACTTGCATTTTTGTCCCAGTACAGCAAGTCTCTCTCACAAGAGAGTGTAAACAGATTTATGTCCCCACAATGTAGGTATTACATGTGCACACACACACACACACACACAAAGTTGTGTCCCCGTCCCTTCAGAGGATATTAGATTAAGTTACACTAACCTTAAACCAAGTCTGTGTCTTTGAATCACGTTGGTGATGTCTGCTTCATTTTAAAAACAGTATACAAATTATTTTTCAGAGACTCTCCTTCCTCCTGAAACGAACCAGCAGTTTTGCCATTCAAAGGTCAGACCTCACTCCAAAGTTATAGAAAACATGGCCGCTCTAGGATCGGTTATTCGGTCTTAAATGTACGAGCCAGAATCGGAATGGTACGTGGAAATCTTGACAAAGACTTGACAACAAGCTTGTGCAAGAAGGCAGCCTGAGGTAAACGACGGTGAATGATTGGTTGATTTCAGTGAAAGCGAGGTTCTATGTAGAAACCTGCAGCTGTTCTGAACGGCCTGTTTCAGAGGCGACCTTTTTAAATGTGATTCTGGAAAAACACAGAATTATGCAGTTTTCACTTTTTCACTGTGAACGATAAACAGCCAAAAATGTGAAAATACGAGAACATCCATTCAAAAGATACGACCCCTTTAAGTACAAGAAGTTCCCACAACTTGATAACAGATTTAGGTCCCAAGAATGTGAGTATCACATGCCCACACACACTCACACATGGAAAATACCCAATCTGATTATATATGTATATATGTATGAGCACAGAAAGTAGGTAAAACTGTGAATCTACCCTGAAGGAGACATTATGTGTCCTTCAGCGTTTACAGTTCAGGTAAATGTAGGAAATGTCTGGTCCTGGGAGGGTCCACTTCACTGTCTCTGAGCAGCAGCAGACACCTGAGCGCCGCTGGGCCTGCGATGCTGCAGAATCAAATGTCATCATGTCTGAGGTGATTCAGGTGAAGCCGGTCTGACAGGTCACCTGACTGCTGACTGTAAGGAATATTTTTAAAAAGCGAAACTGTTAAACACGAAAACTGAACTCAAGACGTGATCCTGACACTGAACACACAAATCTGTCTGCAAGAGGGACGCAGAGTTTTCCCTCTGAGACTGTCGTCAGATAAAAATACCTGAAATTAACTAATTAAAGAGGAGAAAAATGAAGACAGAAGGCGTTTTCTTTTGCCGCCATGGCTGCGGTTGTTGCTTCCTGGTTGGCTGTCGTTTGGTTCCATGTGACAATCCACAGAGCGCGTGCTCGGCTGTCCTCGCAGTTCCCCCCCAAACAACAGGATATCAGATCGTAAATATTGAACATGTTTAATATTTACGATTTGACGTATTTTGCTGAGTAAGTAAAGGAGGAAGTAAAATCACGCTAACATCCCTCACACCACAGGAACATCTGTCAAAACATCAGGACTTTGCTTGCTTTTGTCTGAAGGGGGGAATCAGGCCATAAATCGGCTTGATTGTCTTGTAGTGTGGACCCCTCCTCAGGTTGCATCACGATTAAAACTTCAAACTCCTGGGAGACATCCTTTTTCACCCAGAAGGAAACCTTTAAAAGGTTGCTTGAGTCACAATTCATTGTGAATTATATTGATACTTAAAATGATGAGAACAATAAGATTAACAAAACACAGATAACTCATCCGTGAGTATGCTCCAGAGTTGGGTTGGAAATAACTTAATATTATTTTACTGATGTGTTCGACCTTTATTCAACCAGAAGGTCGCTGGATTTAAATCTGTTTTTCAAGAGTAAAATGTTTTAAAAAACAACAGAGAGAAAAACGTCACTGAGGGAAGGAAGAAATAAAAATCTTCACTATTGATAAAAAAATAATCACATTTATTGGGATAATAAAAAGGCAGATCATTAATGGATTATAATCATAGTGGCAGCTCTAACCCTTTATATCATCTCATCCTCCTAATTAAGTGTGTGGAGCTGCAGTTCCTTTAATGTCCACTAGGGATGCTACAGAATTGAAATGTTTGGGGAAACACCAAACTTGTCTCCAAACTTATAAAGTCACTGCAGTTTTTAAATAATAAGTTCAGCTGTGGAGAGATAAGAGATCTAATTCTCCTGTTAATTAATGGAACACTTTCAAAATAAAAGCTCCAGTATGGAGATTTATAGTCTTCAGAACAGTCTTTGGACTTCCTGTCTGATGTCCTCATTTACACTGCACATGGTTTTAAACAGACTGAGGTCAGGGCCTGATGTGCCTTCATTTCACTTTGTCCATGTCCATGGCTGTGATTGGCTCCTCCTCCTGAACAGCGACGCCCCCTGCTGACTGACAGCAAGTGTGCTGATGATCCTTCCAGTCCTGCAGTGAAAAAACAAACTGCTCTGTGATTTCTGTTCACACATTGTTTACATTTGCTTTTTTTATGGGGTAAAGATTCTGACACAGGCAGATAATAAGGGCATGTTTTTGTCTCATACACGCACACACACTATATACACATAAACACGCTCCAAACAGCTACCTCTGCTAAGAGCTCAGAAATAAAGCTAATTCAAACACAAAGTACAGCTTGTTACTGATCTACAAACTTTATGTACTTTGAGTTTTTAATATCTTAGTTAAATAAAAGGAAAACAAACATGAGCGTACTCCTGAGGGTCGTTCAGGTGAGTCTTACCTTCCTCTGACAGAAGGCGGAGCAGTAGTTGACCTTGTGACAGCCGTTGCACTCGCTCATCGCCACCCGGCCGCAGTTTACACACATCTGCTGCAGAGCAGAAACCGGAGAGCGAACATGAACACACGGGGAGCAGGAAGTGTTTCTGTATATGTCTGAATGTTGTGGTTGTTTCTCCGAGCAGCAATCAGAGGACAAGATCAGATTTTTGCTTAGATTTACCGCCTTAACATTTTCTAAAAAGACCTTTTCAAAACAAGAGTCCTTTCAACATATGTCGCTTTCTGCATCTGGACAGTTTCAGGTACAGTGTCCATCATCTCAGTAGTTGAACTTGATACTCAAAAGTATCAATCCTCAGATACTTTTCAGTAGCTGTGTTTGAAATGCCATACTATACTAGCAGTACTGATTTGGCCAATATGTAGTGTGCAGTATGCAAACAAAAGCAGGGTGTGCAGTATGCCAGAAATCCCCATCATGTGCATGTGTATGTGTTTCTTACGTTGATGATGATCTCAGTGATTTCAGAGCCTCTCTTGGCCTCCGAGTCGTCCTGCTGCTGAAACGTGATCTGGTTCTGAAACGTCTGACTGAGACCGCACTGACGACACACACACACACACACACGCACACACACGCACACACACACACAATTAGTCAGTAGGTCATAGAGTTGTCATTCTTAATTCTAATTTTCATGTGTAATAATTTGATTTGAGGTTCATGTATTGGTCTAAATTTGCAACCAAGTAAAATGTGTGTGTCTGTTCTCACCTCCTTCCTGCCTCCCTGACCTTTGACCCCTGTCATGTCCCCTGCAGAGTTTTTGGCCTGTTCGATCAGAGCCTTCAGCTGCTGGACGTTGCTCAGCAGCGTGTTGGACAGCTCCTCCAGGTACAGCCAGGTGTTCTTCTGCCCCTCGCTGATGGCCGGCCCCGCCTCCTCTACAGGCCCCACCTCCAGCCCGCTCACCAACTCCCCCGATGGAGAAGCCTCCGCTGCAGCCGTCACCGTCATCTTGGCCTGGACGGGCTGAGGCGCCACAGCCAGCGCCGGTAACGCCGTCAGCACTGAAGAAGAGGAGAAGGGAGACAGAGACAGGGGGGTTTGTTTCAGGGGGATGTTTTTTCTTCAATAGAGAGAAAACAGAGGAGAAACAAGAGCAACACAAGTGCCAGAACAAAATCACATCACAAGAACTCTACAGAAAGAGGATCATATTCTGTAAATGCAAAGGCTTTCATCAGTGGGCCATAGGCTCAATCACCATTGTGTTACCTCATTCGGAAACAGATAGTGATTAACAGACATTTATTTACATGAAAATCTCTCACCATCTTGTTTTCTCGGTAGCGGACAAGGCCATATTTGGACATTGTGTTGATATGCAATGCTACGTTTCTGTCCTGTTGACAGGTTGCTGTGGTAGCGACTTGTGCATGCGGCAGGTAACCCTGCCCTAAAGCAGGATCTGCTTTATGATTTTTTAATGACTTTATGATTAGGCTCTGCTCTATTTGAAAAAGACTTAAAACTTAAGATTAAGACCATAAACTCATTACGAAAACGTTTACTGAGGTAATAAATCCTGTGAGAAGCGGGTTAATTTTCAAATCTGCTTCCATATTTTTGCAAGCAGTGGAGTCGCCACCTGCTGGCCATTAAAAGAATGCAGGTTTAAGTGATTTCAATGCATAACTTAAAGTAAAGTATTCATGAAGGGAAAAATTAGCTATAAAGACAAAATTATCTTTTGTTCCAGCCTGCAAACATTTGTAATTCTGCTTTAAATTTGGGCATTTCAAAAGGAAGCTTTGCTTTTGGTGCCAGCTTCTAGTGGCCGCTCAAGGAACTGCAGGTTTTGGCACTTATTGGCTTTATTTCTCAGCGGGTAAAACTATACATTAATAGCACACAGCTACAACAGGTACATGTTTTTTTTCAGCCTTCATGAGGAAACAGAGGTGCATATTTAATGAGTTCCGTGTTGACATAGAGTGTGATGCAACATGTTGGTCGATGCTCGCTTCATCTCTTGTTTCATCCGACTAACTGTCCACAACAAAAAAGTATTGAAAAAAAACAAACAGCAAATAGTGACTTCTGGGAGAGTAATTCTAGAGACAAATGTAAGAATGATTGTGACGCCGTCCTATCAGAGCCTTCTGGTTTTCCTTCTCCTAGTTGCTGGTGGGCGGGGTTTCGCTGCCCCTGGGAGTGCCAGTCCAGTCTCCCAGGTGCATTTAAGAGCTGCCCGTCCACCTGCACACGGTCCTGCGAGATGCCAGTGCGATCCGCGTGGCGAAATGATTTTGTTTAGTTGGCTTCGGCCGTATTTGTTTAGGTTTCACACCCTACAACAGGCACTATGCACTTCCCATTCATCCAACAGCTGACGCACTGACTAACAGACTTACACACCTCATGTCCTTTGTACTTTTCATTCCGTTAGTTTGTAATAAATATTTACTTTTGAATCGTTCAAGCCGTGTATTTCCTTCCTTTGTCATGTCTCGTGAGCCGGGTCATGACAGTGATATAAAAGATTAATGGAGACTGTTTGGAGTTTCTGAAACAGTATTTGAATTTGAAAGAAAATTGTCAGTGTAGATCTGACAGATACACGGTGATTTAAAAATGTGTCTTTGCTGACCTCCTGTGGTTTAACTCCGCACCTGGCAGCAGTGATGTACAGGTGTACTTCAGGACCCCATGACATCTGTAAGGAAGCTCTTGTGGTTAGGGAGTAAAGTCATAAAGTCAGGGTGTCTAGTCAGGACGCGGGAGGCCGGGATTCCTTTTAGCATTTAGTGATAACTAAAGTAAATGTACACGGTCGCACAGGCTCTGTTCTTGTTTTATCGTATTAGGTGGGAGTGTGTTCTAAAACAAAGAGGAAACAAAGACATCTACGTTAACTACGTTACCCACGTTATGCCATCTACAATAACATAACCTCACAATATTATGACCATAAATGGCTAACAGAAACTATAGCCTTTACAATAAATACACACCATAACACTCACTTGTGGTCATGAACGCACACAAACTGAAACATAGCTTCTGTTAAACGTCGTTAAAACGAACTGCACCTTTGAACCAGCGCAAGCCGTGTGCAAAACGGTCGTTGCCTTGCAACGGGTTCAACATCACTGTCCATTTGTCTTCCTGTTACCTGAGCTGGGTGTGGTAGCTCAGTGCGAATGTAGTAGATATAACCAACGCATGAATATTAATGCAGCTGGGCTAAATGTGGAGTGTGTGCAGCAGCAGCTTCTCTCCTGGGATGACTCCTCTCCTTTCAGATGTTGAGAGTAAAAGTGAATCAAACCGAGCAGGTGGTCCGAACTGATCCAGGTCGCCGTGTCTGTGCGTCCTCCATACATCCACTCTCTGACCTACATACACGCTGCTTTAATGTCTGCGCAGAGATCCACTGAGAACAGACGAGTTTAAAAATAACCGGACATCCATCTCAGGCTCTGATTCGCCCTGAGGGGAAAACAGCGTGTGTGCTCTCACAGGTAAGTGGAGGTCTGTTGATCTCTTTTGTTTTCAGATTATCATCACTTTTACTGCACTCTTACTTTGCGCTGATAAACAGGAACATTTCACTGTTATATCTTTCCTACCAAGAAGTGGCAGTGTGATGGTGAAGTCTGACGACACTTTCTGGAAAGACTTTTGTAAATGTATAGGATTCTCATTTGGCAGCGAGGGCATCATTTTTTTCTGTCTTTTCTGGTTGATTTTCTGCTTAAAAACTCCTCTTTTAATTCTCAGATACGTTTTTAGGCATAAGAAGAGAGAGTTCAGAAAGTCCTGGCCGCAAAGAAACACCCTTTGAGTGTATTAGTATCACACAAAACACACTTTTACAGCATCATATCGATTTTTAACGGATTGAAAATTAAAATTCTGCATTTAAATTTCTTAACCTGAACCTTTGGATTGTTTTGTGGCACAAATCATCTGAAACACCTCAATAAACACAGACACACTGAGGCCCAGGGTGCTTCATTAACCTCACGCTGAAGGACAAAGAGACAGTACTGGCAGCTGGATCACTGCGGTGTGTGTGTGTGTGTGTGTGTGTGTGTGCGTGTGTGTGTGTGTGTGTGTGTGTGTGTCTTTACCAGCAGTCAAATAAAAACATCTTCAGTCCCAGTTTTAATGACAGATGATTCATCATTTTGAGTGTTTGTCAGCTGATTGTCACTGAAAATATCCGCCTCAGAAAACATCCATCCATTCATCATCTACACTGATTCTCCTGCCCAGGGTTGCAGGGGGCAGGAGCCAATCCCAGCTGTCATTGGGCGAGAAGCGGGGTTACACCTGGGCTGATCGCCTGTCAATCAAAGGGCTGACACACAGAGACAGACAACCTTTCGCCTTCACACTCTTAGGCAACTTTAGAGTCGCAAATGAACCTAACGAGCATGTCTTTGGACTGTGGGAGGAAGCCGGAGTACCCGGAGGGAACCCACGCATGCACGAGGAGAACATCCACACAGAAAGGCCCGCTACGTCTGAACCGTCAAAGGAAGATGTGGGGAGGAGCGTCAGTTCTGTGATTGGTCCTTTAAAGAGGCGGTTAGGATCGGACAGAAAAATCAGGACAGTGCGTAAGTCAAACACACACACCGAGCAGGCCTCTCCTGAGAGCTCATTACAGGTGCACAACAGCCAATCAGGAAGCAGCTGTGGCGCTTCCCTGATGTGTGATAGGATGATAGATATGCTGCAGGTCTGTGGCCATGCAGGGGCAGTTGGAAAACCTCTCCACAGAGCATTAGGGAGGACGCAATCTCGGATCCCATCGGCTATAGTCTGACGACGATATAGCCTCTGGGGAAAACGGTGAACATGCTGGGCATGTAGCAGACTTACTGTGTGCTGCATTGATTACAGAAAAAGAACCCGTTTTTCTTGTGATTGACTTTAATTAACGGCTCTTACCTTCGCCGAAATGTCATCATCATGATGCAAATTAGTAAAAAGTTGTCAATTCTGTCCTCAAGAGGAGAAGAAAACGACTTAAAAATGCTCGTTTGTTGAAAGTCGGATCGATCTGATGCATTCTGATGCATTCGAGGCAGTCAGGAAATCTGAACACTGAACGGCTTTCGTGATAGCACGTCATGTTTCACCTAAAAATTATGTCCTAGAATGGAAAACTTTGCAGACATCTGTTTTACCTAATAAGCTTTCATCTGTTCATCTTACAATAGTATTGTCAAGCAGAACACTGAGGAAAAATAAATGCATAGTTTGAATCAACTTGTACAAAAAAATCCCTTTCAGAATCTGTAGTATTTTAAAAACCAACTTCCTACCCCTTCTGGGGCTTTAAAAACTATGAAAACTCTTGTAATTATAAGATCGGGAAATTAAAAGCTCAGAAAAACTATCCAATAGCTGTGCAGCCTGCTTCCTGTTCTCTCCTGTACACTGCTCCATGTCTATATGTCCACAATACACAGATGTTCCTCAGCTGAGGGGCAGTATGATTGACAGCAGTGATGTGTGGTACCTGCTGTGCTGGCGAACACCTCGCTCTGCGCCGAGCCCTCTGAGATGATGGCAGCAGCAGCGGCGGCGGCGGCAGTGGCATCGCCCGTAGGAGCCCGGTCAAAGGTCAGGGTGCCAGAGGTGGTGAATTGTCCTGACGGGGACACGGTGACTGTTGGAGGAGGACAGACGAGTAAGGCATGCTTGTTTGGACAGCTGAACACTGTCCGACTGATCGTCTACATGAATAAAAAATACTTAAATTCATTGACAGGGTTTAAATTACCTGGGGGAACAAACGTTTTGGGATGCTTAAGCTAGGAGACCCTTAAATGCAAGTTGTTTTTGCCTCTGACAGGAAGTGTCTTACACTTCACCCAAAGAATCCTTTCACACCTTTATATCTTATCGTTAAAAAACAAGATGTTTTCTTTCAACCAGCAGTTACATTACTCTCGAGAGCCACCAGACTCTGGGACAAAAACAGTAATTTTACCTTGCAGAATAGGGGAGTTGCTTGGGTACAGCTATCTTGCAATCTAGTTTTTTTTTGTCTGTTACAAAAAAACTGTATTGGATCCAAACTAACCATTTAAACACCAAATCATGCCAATGCTGCTGCTGTCAAATCACACATTAGACCGAGGTCACCTGACGTACATGTGGCCCCCGGCGTTAGGGTGATGTTTTTGGTGGCTGGAAGTTCCTTTTTGGGAGGTGTGACCGGCGGATCCGTGTCCTTCTTCCGTCTCTTATACGGGACGAAGAGGCGGACTGGACCAGTCTGAACCGAGACGAGGGGATACACAGAGACACGTGAACATCAACACTTTATCCAACAAAAAGTGAAGACAGAAGGTTGTGGTTTTCTTTAGTGCTTCAATATAATCAGGTTTTTTAATCAAAGATATTTAAATGTGACCAGATATTTGACATCAATCTCTAATGAAGCCACAGCATAAGAAACAATATGATATTTACCATACTGATGTTTTCCGATACCAGAGTGTCTCCCTCCTTCGGACACTTAAGAGAGAGAAGAGACAAACATAAACTGAGTTCAGCTTAACAGGTTAAATCTATGTTCATGACTGAACAGTACGCCATTATTTCTTTAATTTAATCATTTAAATAATATAATATAGGAGTTTATTTATCCAGAGGGTAATCGTTGAATTAATCCTTTTGTTTATCAACTGTCTGAAAGCGAAAGGTAGATGTTTGCTGTCACGTTAAAGTGTTTTTTCACTCTGACGATCCAAACAGGCTCAATTTTACTATGAGAGATAAAAAGCCTCATTTTTTTATTAGATATCAGGTTGTTCTTTTCTTCTTTCCCAGCAACACAGGACGTAAAAACAGTAATGTCAATAATGGCCGCTGGCTTCGTCCTGGGCTGCTGGGAAGGAAGAAAATGACATCATTTGGCCCCTCAGAGATTTCCAGTTATGTTCTGTGACTGAGTGCAACAAGAAACATAAAGCATTTAATCTAATTTAAAATGCACCAGTCTTCTTTAGATAAAGCCGAAAAGCCCAGTTACAATCATAGAAAGTCTATCCACCAAGTCTCATGAAAAGCACTACCTTAAACACAAATGTCTTCACCTGTGGGGACAGATTCAGCTTTTAACCATTTTACTCTAAACAACAAAATGTCCACATTAGTATTTTTGCTTATTGTGAGATCATTTCTAGGAACATTATTTTAATTACATCATATCCCAAGAATCTACACAAGCTAAGCTAAAAGGTTCTGAAAGTCAGAAACCATAAAAATAGTTGGATTACAATTTGTCAACAGAAGGAGTGCAAAAATCTGTTTGCTGGATAGAGTCAAAAAACATAATGATCCAAAGAATTCTGAACGTAGAGACAAGAGAAAACATTCCTTATCCCTCCATAGGGAATTTGAACTCTGTACATTTTTTAGTATTTTAGATTATGCAAATTTAATGAGCAGAATGCGGAGGTGTTTTGACAGTTTCATCTGCAACAGAAATACTGTGCCTACATTATTGCTTATTATGATTTAATTTCTTGGAGCATCTTCAAATGCTTCATATCCCTAATATCTTTAAAACCTAAAGGTTATGTAAGTTATGAAAGCTGTGCTCTGGATTTTATGATTTTTATTTGAGATTAATTTAAACAGGATCGTGCAAACAACAATTTCTTGCAGCGTGATCTCAGACCCCACTTCGCCCACACATTTTCACCGTGTTTTGTACCGTACATAATGTAATGACAGCATCAGTGAACACACAAAGTAATACCACAAAGCCTTAGCTTTTAGTTGCAAAAATAATGACAGCTCCAGCTGTTATACTTTTTAT
Source organism: Semicossyphus pulcher (assembly GCF_022749685.1). NCBI lineage: Eukaryota > Metazoa > Chordata > Actinopteri > Labriformes > Labridae > Semicossyphus > Semicossyphus pulcher. The sequence continues at coordinate 3,962,132 of NW_027211759.1, forward strand.
GTTTGATCATTTTGAACTGGATATTTGGACACAGCATTCTTTTGCAGCCACGGCTGGAGGTTTGTTGCAGGGTTAAAACGTTACGACTCGATGACCAGATGATCATTTGAAGAGAAAAAGTTTAGCCCATTTCTTATAAACTAAAATAACATTTGTTGAACCTAATGAGCTCTGACCGCAGACTTTTAATTGATTGATCTGTCCATTACAATGTGGCCTATAACTTTTATTCAGAGGAAGGTGTACGAATGCAACGTATCAAAGAGGATCACTTTCTCTACCCTTAACAGAGTGAAATACTTCTCGAGAAACACTTTGAATGTTTACTCAAAAATCCTCCAGAAATGATCGACACTAACAACAGACTGATGACTTATCTCATCATTTCTTAACTGACTCTCACACATGTTCTTCTTCCTGATCTAAGCTTCTCTGATCCTGCAGCTTCTCCAAGACTCACCCCTGTCAGGTCATCACAGCAGGCTGCACAGGTACAGGAAGCAGCGTGGGGGTTGAGGATACGCTCCTACACACACACAGCACAGAGAAAGAAGGTTAAAGTCCAGACAAAGTTAACTCCTCTCTGTTCTTAGGATACACTTGTTCACTTCTTTTTATATGCCCTTTATTGTAATGTTGCACTATCCACTTTGCTGCTGTAACGCTGTAATTTGTGGGATGAAATGGGACGAATAAAGGATTATCTTATCTTCAGAATCAGCTGATCTGAATGCACTTTATAAAAGCATGACTCCTACAGCATTAGCATCAGTACCTGTATGAGGCAGAGCAGAGGTCTGCCAGCGTATCTGATGCTCCTCTTCCAGTCTTTGCTGCTCGCTCTTCCTGCCACACCTTCAAACTCAGTGGGAGTGAACCACTGCTGGTTGTGTCGGATGCAGCGACCTTTGCCCCCTGAACACAACACAAAACAGCGAGTGTGAGCGATAACAGCACAAATCATAGACACTTTCTGAAACCAATTCCAGTTCTGATATCTGCCCGATACCAATTCCAATGCCAAGAAGTATCCCTATGATAGCAGTGCAATTAAACAAACCAAATCATATTGGTGGAAAAACACTGATTACTCACATTTTGCCAGCTTTGACTATTATTACACTCCCTGCATCAGCAAAGCCTACTCATGCAGGATTGGTTAATACTGCTTGGACTACAAATGTACTACTAAGGAAACAAGAACACTTCCTGTACTAAAATCCAGTCACGCACCTACAGAAGAATCTGTAAATAGAGATTATGAACCAGAAAATACGCCTGGGTTAGCGGTTATCTTGTGCTGATTACCTGATCCCAGTCGGTTCTTAAAGAGGACTCCGCTGGTGTTCCTGCAGCGGACCGGCAGCTCGTTGTTGTAGACCGAGGGGTCCCAGTTGTATTTGGAGCAGGAGTCTTTGTCCTGGGGCGGAGTCAGCGGGGTGGGCGGAGTCTGTGCACCTGAAGGATACACAGCAGGATGAAACAAACAAACACAGATCAGAGAGAGAGAAAGAAGAACCTCATTGGCCTTTAGGTTTAGATTTGTATTATTCAAACAACCTGGTTCAATATGGACAGATCAGAGACAAAGAGACCATCTCAGGGCTGTAACACAAACAATATACACACTAACATGTACCTGATGCGATGGTGGCAGCAGACTTGAGGCCAGCAGCCTCCACAATGCTGCCATCAGTGTGAACCACAATCAAAGTGGCTTTCTGGGTACTGAGACCTTCACCCAGCTGGAGGGTGGTTCTCCCACTCTGTGACACACACACACAAAGTATACACATTTATAAAGATGGTGTAGTACAGGAGGAGGCTAAGACAACCTTTAGTTAGCATAGTACCAAAGTTAAATAATGGTCTTCATCACAACTATCAAGATGTGAAACTAAAAATTGGAATAAAATGTAAAGAAGTAGTTGCGGTGCTTTCAAACACATCTGCTTCTAGAAAACAGAAGTTCAGTTTTAAGTGCAACCGCTCTTTAACATGATTATTCATGTTGCTGAAGTGAAAGCATAGAGTGTAAACATATTGAGACAGTGAGCATGTGCATTAGTGTGTGTGTTGATCTACCAGCATGTGTTCAGGGAGACTTCCCGACGTGGCAACTGTCGTGGTAAAAACGTTGTCCTCTGCAGCATGAACGTCTCCCACGCTCACAGCTGTCACCTCTGTTCAACAAGATAGTAACACATTTTATCATCACAATCTTCAGATCAGTACTTCTACTGCACTATTGCCACTACTAAAGTCCTCTACTGTAGAGATATACTCTATCACAGCAAAACTGAATTATGATGACAGCTTACACAGGCCAATAAAGGGAAAAATAAATATCACACGATTTAGAAAACATTTTCTATTAATCAGATAAGTGTCAAAGAAAACATAATTAGTTAAACAGTGCAGCTGATGTCCCTGATAGTAGACTGAGAGTGATGAATACCAAGCTCTCATATTCACTTGTACATTATGTAAGTCAAAGTAGAATAAATCTAATGCAGAATTTTACTTAGAATTCCAAAGATAAAAATGTATTATTTTCATAATTAAAACGTGTGAATTATTATTATCACTGCTGTTTGGCAACCAATCATTCAGCCTGTCCACTGGGGAGCCCAGTCTGACCAGTGGACAGAGCCCAAACCAAACTACTTCTAAACATGTGACATTTTAGCCCTGCATAACTTGAGCATATGCCTAACGATAACTTCTGAATCAATTTCAAAACCAGTACTTTCTTTGGTAATCGCTCTTAAATTCGGGATATATGATAGTAAGATACAATTTAAAATAAACTGCGTTAATCCACTAGTTAACACCAATGACTGTAGTGGTGGGCTAACTCCTGGCTAGCAGTAGAGCTCTAAAAGTTTACATTTTAAGGTTTGGTGGCTGCTGAATGATTTCCACCATGGACGAATTTGGGAGAAATTGCTAGTTTTGTAAACGTGATAAGCTAGCTGTAGAACACGCAAGGTAAATGCTATCGAGAGAATACGAATCGTTAAAATGCTGCATATTTGAATGGAGTTGGGCAACAAACGTGTTGTTGCTGTCTAACCCAAATCCGCAGAATCTACAAGTTACTTTTTATAAATCTGTTCCTTCTCATGTGAGGTGTCATTGGTGCACTTAGGTAGTGATATATTCACAAGACTTATGTCTTGTTGATTCCTGGAACACGGGGTAAATCTAATTTACAGTATCATTACAAACACTATCATCAGCACAGTTTGTGTTTTTAGCGCCACCCCGCTGAGCAGCGGCCTGCTGCTAGCTAAAGCCCGCCTTGCCTGCGAATGCTGCCTCGGCCTCGTCTGGGTTCGGCAGGGATTCGGCTCCCATCTCGATGTTTCCCGGTTCGGCCATCACGGCCATCGTGGTAACTTCGGCCTCCGATTCGGTATCCGAGCCATCCACCGGCTGAATGCCGATGGGCGGTTCAACCAGCCCGAGTGCCTTCGTGGCCGAGTCCGCTTCGTCCATTCTTCCGCCGAACGACAAGACCCGAATGTGAACGAGCGGCTGCGGGGCAGAGCGCGCTCCGAACGCCACCGCAACCGTTAGGAAGAATAAAGAACTGAAAACGTTAACGATAATCGTTCAATGGTTACGGGTAGGTCAACATATCAAGCGAGCAAATCCGAGAAGGCACAGCAGCTTGGCTGTTTGTTTTTCATGTAGCGTCTGATGCAACGGAGAGTGCCGAAAGAATACGAGTACATCCGGAGCGACACACAGCGGCTAAATACACGCACATACAGAAAGGAGCATGAAAGAAATCAGCATCTACATTTATTAACAATTATATACTCTTTCAAATTCATTTAAAAACATATTTTTCTGTTCTTTTATTTAACTTTATGTTGAGTTTTAATATTATAATTGTATGTGCTGATGTAAAAACTTGCGGCAAAGAAAGGTGGGAGTAAACAAGAGAACGTGCAAATAATCACTCCGTGTTTAAGCTGACTGTACCTGATGGCTGACCCAAGTTGCAAATTCAGACGCTATGAAATGACATTTGCAATTAATGTGAAATGTAATTTCTAGGCAGGGCCGGTTTTTAAAATTGAATTATAATTTATTATCTGTTTATCAAAACAAAATCTTATCATTTTCTCAGTCAAACTTTGATTATGAAAATAAAGATATACACCTTTTTGAAGATATACAATACCAGTCAAAAGTTTGGACACATTTTCTCATACAAGTGAATGGTAAAGTGTGTCCAAACTTTTGACTGGTATTGTAAGTTCACACTTAAAACCCTTCATTTCATTTGTAATGGTAATAGTATTAAATATCATTTGTGGACACTTAGCGGTCCATACAGATGGAATGTAAACATATACAGAAAGAAAATACTTTTTAACCCTCTTAAATATAAAAGACAAAATGTACAAACGTTAAACATAAACAGAACAGATGACAACATTTACTATTTAGAAAGAAACAGGCTGAAAAACCCACTGAGCTTAAACTGCTCATAACAATAAAATGAAACACAACTGATGTTTAAAGGTTTTAAAAAAAATAGAATTACATGTTTTTGTGGTTTGATTTTCCCGTAGCCTTGTCCCCTGTCAATCAACTGAAAGATCAATAGCATTTCTTATGATGCCTACAAGTTACTACCTGCAAACACAAACATCTGATAACGTACAGACTGTCTGCAATGTTTAAGTGAACAGATTGGATTTGTTTGACCAGATAGCCCCATCCTATCTGCACTGGTGTCAGTAACTAGCTACACCGGAGACACAGCTTTCTTATCACACTGGATTTGATGTTGTTGTTGTGCGTTGTGTCTTATCTGTATTTTGCTGTCTAGACTTTCTTATGTGAATCCAGCCCTGCAGGAAAAAGGATTTGGGCTCTGGCCTCTGAAATGAATCACATGTTGTGGGGCTCCATCCTTAGCTGCATTCAGGATCCACCTTCTTCACCCACATTACATCCTGGCTGTAGCAGGAATGGACAAACCCAATACCAAGTGGAAAAACTCAGATTCCAAGCAAGTTTTTTTTATAGACACCAGAATCTTTGGTAAAAACACCCACTACTGTGTCCCTGTTGAGCTGCCCGGCACCCCCTGCTGCTCAGTTCAGTGTTTTCTGTCTACATCCTGTTTGCGTTCTCACTTTGGTGCAGAATAATAAATTCTTCTCCTGTGCAGGAAAACTACACAGATGATGTCACAGTCTACAGTCCCAGCTCTGCATCAGGACCAGCTCCTGGCTCTCCTGGTTTCCCTGTCAGCGTTGAGTCCTGGTGACCAGGTAGTAGAGCAGGAAGAAGACCACGACCAGGCCCACAGAGACGTAGCAGAGGATGCGGCGGTTGTCCCTGCCGGATCTCACCATGGTGGAGAACCGCTTCACGCTCCCGCTCAGCAGGCCTGTCGCACTCAGGAAGTTTGAGTCCTGAGAGGAAACAAGAGAGGAGGAAGGAAAATGTAATTCAAGCACTTTTTGCACCGTTTCCAACAGGATGAGAATCTCTTTGTGGTGGTGGCTGTCCGAGAGTGTTTAGCCTAAAACAGCTAAGAGACCTTGTTGAACAAAGTGAACTTGATGCTACCTCAGCCACATATCGGTTGGAGAGAAAATGAATGAAACTAGCAGGGTTAACGTTACTTAAAAGACCCAGTCACACGCCCTTTAGCTCAACTGGTAGAGCATTGGCCTATTTTTTCTCTGAGGTTGTAAAAAGCAGTTTACAGGCAAGCAGTAAGAGTAAGAATCTGCTTGACTGGTCGTGACATGCAACATCATCTACGTCTACATCGTACAGACATCACTTGGACTAAAGCCAAAACCTATTTATTGTCTGATTTGGATATTTGGTTCTCACGTACAGCTCTTCCAGGTAAGTTCAGGGTTGTAGTGCTTGTGTGAAAGGGGCTTTCGGGGAAGTGCAGGACAGGTGGGAATTTTGAGTATCCTGGTTGATCAACAACCATCATTTTGGACTCAAAAACAAAGGTTTTACAACATAATTTTTACGTTGTTTGCCTCTTCAAGATAAGCTCAAAAATTGTGTTGTGGGGCCTTTACAAAAATTAAAACAATTATTATTTTGTAGCCATTCAACAACTACAGTACCCATGAGGCTTTAAATGTGAACTGATGCCTTGTAATCATGGGATATGTTGCTGTTGAATGTAAAAATCAAAGGTCCAAGATCCAAGAAAGTGATCATAGGCTAATTATATTCTTATATAGTGATTGACAGAATGAAAGCACTCACCATGCCATCTAGATACTCATTCTGATCATCGGCCTCTCTGTCGATGTCATACGCAAGCTGTGAGATTCAGAGACAAGACAGAACAACTTCAAAATTACACCTAAAAGTATACATTTTTTGACATCTAAATAATATTTGCATCATCTTATATTTGTCTCAATTGGCTACAGCATCTGACACCTTGTTTTGATTAATTTGAGAGTTGCATTTAAATCCACAAGTGTTTGATTAGACTCAATCAACATTAGAATTTATCAGACATAATGAAAAAGGTAGATGAGAGAGCAGCTGTTGGTTATAACTCACAGATTTCAGTCGCGAGACCTTGGTGGCCAAGTTTTCAGCTAGCCGTTTGTTTTCAACATCCAGCATGTCCTCCACAGAGTCATGTCCTGGAAACGCACAAACAAATGGCTACGGTCATTATTGTCATATCAAGTAACCAACAAGAAACAACACATGTTAAATAAAGAATTACTCTTGGGTTATCATCATATTGTATTCATTATTTAATTTAATGTAGGTTAGATTACTGGAATGCTCTATATGCAGGGTTGTCCTAACAATCAGTAGGACGCCTCCAGCTCATCCAAAATGCTGCAGCCAGAGGCCTCACATGTACAACAACATTTTAACAAATTGCCTCAGACCTTAAGGTTTCAGAATCTCTCCGCCCTGGCAGCAGCGGTTCAATTTTAGCGTATCTGCAGTTTGAGGTAATATAACACCGCTTCACATTAAGGTATGCTTATAATATCATAAAAAAAGAAAAAACTGTGGTCAAGATAACGTTCAAACAGGCTGCTAATCCAACGGCGATTACTAGATTACTATATAGAAATACTAAACTAATAGATTACTTGCAGTGTATTAGAAGTGTAGTGACGGAGAAGTAAGAAGAAGTGACAGTGTGTGAGTTGGGAGGGTCCGGTTTGAGATAGGCTTGTGCTGTTGGTGTGTGTGTGTGTGTGTGTGTGTGTGTTACTACCAATGACTGTATATATAGATGGACAACGCGTCTCCATCTGCTCCCATTGTACGAAATTGATGCAAAAATAGCCCCAGTGATAGGCGCTGCCATCTTGCGATGGCAATGTCATATGGAGCCAGAGACTGCGCAGTAGAGATCTGCGAGTGAAGCGGCCATAGCCACAATTCCGCTAACCCAAAAAAACAGCAAGGGTCCCGCACGCTGGCGTGTTTAACAGCAGAATAGCTTCTCTGCGTTGGTCTGAGGTTAATGTTCACAGGTATGGAAACTTCAATTACTGTAGTGATTGTTTTAGTTACGTTTCCACTCGCGGATCGTCCTCCGCTCTGCTCTGCTCATTGGCTACAGGAGCCGAATTTGTCAACAGAGCTGTCAATCATCATTTTGACAGCATCAAATAACTTAATAATTAATCTAAACTAATTAAACTTATAATTTGTTCCATGCATGCATCACTCGACTCGAGAGAGTTGTGTTCGTGTGCTGGCGGTCGAATTGGCGTGTAACATTAGATTATTGAGTTGTGTCATTGGGTTGGCTGTCAAATTAGCTAGTTTCACCAAATTAGCTAATTAGTATGTATGATACAGAGTTCTTTTAACAATCTATGTTAATAAAACAAGCAGATGTGCAACCTTTCTGTGCTTTTATGCTGGCTAATAACGGCCACATACTGTTATTTGTACTGCAGTGTAGTGTATTTTTCTAATATTGTGTTGTTAATAAAGTTTAAAAAAAAAAACCCGACTTGCTGCCGTCAAACGTTCACGAGTGAGGTACAAATCGGGCGGGAATAAGTATGCGCATGCGCAGAACGGATCGGGCAGCCGGGACGGATCGGGTACTGACCAATGACTGTAACTTACCGAAAAATATCAGGGATCCCGCATGCCGGCGTGTTTAACAGCAGAATAGCTTCTCTGTGTTGGTCTGAGGTTAACGTTCACAGGTATGGAAACTTCAATGACTGTAGTGATTGTTTTAGTTACGTTTCTACTCGCGGATCGTCCTCCGCTCTGCTCACCCGGAGCTGATTGGCTGCAGGAGCTTAATTTGATTTTTTCAATTTTCAATCATCATTTTGACAGCATCAAATAACCAATTAAAAATAAACTTGTCAGAAAAATGAACACTTGGACGTAAATCAGCATGATAATAACTAGCTATAATGACAGAAACCATGTTTGAGAAAAATTTATCGGGCGTGTATTTTGATTTTATAGTTTGACCCATGTCCCACCTGTTAGCATGTAGGAGGCTTCACTTTTAGGGAGCTGTCATGTCGTCCATCTTTTTATACAGTCTGTGTTACTGACAAGCTCCCGTCTCATACTCAAATATCCGGGCCGATCTAGTATACATCCGGGCATTTCTCGCATACACAAAATTGCATATTATGAGATGGGAACGCATGACATACTCAATTTTACGACATGGTTAGTATGATTAGTATGATAGTATGCGGTTTCGGACACACCGTATGGTTACTACACACTACACAATGTGCTAAAGTCACTGACCCGGACTACAGTGTCAACATTTTTTCTGGGCTCTCGATACAGAACATGTTTTTTAACTCTAAAATTTACAGTAAAATAATCAAGCACACTGCTGTCACTACCATACACAAGAGATCACTTCTCCCTCGTCGAAATGTTAGATATTGACGTACTGTTAACACTGGTTTTGTGGAAAGAACAAACCCTTCTGTTCACAATATTTATCTGCGGATTTTTTGACAGTTAATCGTTAAATAGTAGCCTATAACACAGCCAAACAGATCAGCTAGTTAGCCTGCTAGCTAAACTCCAGCTCTGTTCGTCTTTAAGTAAAGTAAGTGCAGATAAAGACACACCGTATGGTTACTACACACTACACAATGTGCTAAAGTCACTGACCCGGACTACAGTGTCAACATTTCTTCTGGGCTCTCGATACAGAACATGTTTTTTAACTCTAAAATTTACAGTAAAATAATCAAGCACACTGCTGTCACTACCATACACAAGAGATCACTTCTCCCTCATCGAAATATTAGATATTAACGTACTGTTAACACTGGTTTTGTGGAAAGAACAAACCCTTCAGTTCACAGTATTTATCTGCGGATTTTTTGACAGTCAATCGTTAAATAGTAGCCTACAACACAGCCAAACAGCTCAGCTAGTTAGCCTGTTAGCTAAACTCCAGCTCTGTTCGTCTTTAAGTAAAGTAAGTGCAGATAAAGACACCAAACGCAAAACTGTACTGTTCCGACGTTTAGCTTCTAAACTCCTTCACACGAATGTAACATATGATCTGTCCAACTGGATACGGTTAATAGCTGAGCATTTAGAAGTGAATACGTGTCAAATAAAAATACCTCTATTCCAGTCCGCCATGTTGACCAGTGATGTCACGATCAGCTGTGTGAACAGAGGTTGCGTTCAGGTTTGATAGAAGCACGTGACCCCAGATACCGCTTCTTCTTCTAAGTGTTAGTTTAGCAATGTGGCACTTTATAGTTAACAACAGAAGGTCTTTGGTTTACTATTTAAAAGGATAATATTGTTTATATCTAATATCTAGAAAAGTTAAGTAATAGAATTGTCAAATCCTATTTTTGTGTTTTTTTTAGTTGACATTGTATTGTATCATACTGATCAGAGGACCCTGAATTAAATTGAATTAAAATGGTATTGTGGCATATTATGATGTCAACAAATATTGTATTGTTGTCCTCCAAACTCGTATAATATAGTATTGTGATTATTTACACCACTAACAGTGACTTTTCTAGACTCAAGGTTGGTCAAGTGTGTGCTCTGTGTTGACAATGTTTGACCACTAAGTGGCATTACACATTCACACAATCACTTTACAGACTGTTGAGCTGATTCGGTTCAGCTTGTTCAGTGTTGAATGAGCAAGCCGCTGGCTCAATCACACTCAGACCAGAATTAAAACATGCAGATGGATTCAGAAACAGAAATTTGTATCAACAATGTGTCAGCATGAACCCAGAGCTCTGATGGAGACTGGTGATTATGTTGTGCTGGGCTTCCGCTGATCTGTCCAATGAGCAGAAGTACTGCTGTGTCAGTCATAGTTAGGGTGCAGGGTCAAAGGTCATGCTAGCTCAGTATGAAAATACTATCATGCAAGTGTGAATCACTGATATCACCCTGTATGCATTGTGTGTGTGTGTGTGTGTGTGTGTGTGTGTGTGTGTGTGTTTATTTAATCCTCCTGTGTCTCCATGTGCTGTAATCCACCTGTGTGTGCGTGTGTGTCACGTGTGTGGGACCTGACGTCAGCATGCCACACTGCTCAGTGGGGGGAAGGGAAGTGTGCATGAGTTATTCTCTTTACCCTCCTGACTGTGATTTTACATTTTCTTCTGAAGTGTGGTTAGACCTGATGAAAAAGCTGTGGCAGCAGCAGGTGTAGACCCGGTGTGCATAGACCTGGTCTGTGACTCTGTGTACACCTGTCCTGTGTAGACCTGGTTTGTGACCTGTTCTGTGTAGACCTGGTTTGTGTAGACCTGCTCTTTAAGTCTGTGAACACCTGGTGTGTATTAACCTGGTGTGTAGACTTGGTCTGTGGCTCTTTTTAAACCTGGTTTGTGCAGACTTGGTGTATAGACCTGGTTGTGTGGACCTAGTGTGTGACTGTGTGAAGACCTGGGTTGTCCCTCTCAGCAGGAGGAGCTGCAGCAGCAGAAGCAGCAGTCTCTCTGGCGCTGACTGAAGCCACAGATTGTCTAATTAGATTAAGCGAGGCTTTCCACAGATAATCATTTAGCCGGCTCCTGTTTTTTCCTCCGATGGAGCGCTGCTAGTGACTGTGAGCTTGCTGAAGGTCAAACTGAATTTCTGAACAACAGGCACATTTTGGGACTAAATTTTGGTCTTGGAGCAGGTTTGCAAACTGCCGGCTGAGTAGCTGTGGATGGGTTATGGGCTGTTTCTGGACCTGGGAGCGTGTAGCTGCTCAGAGTAATCAGACTGCCACTAATACCTGCTGCTGCTAACAGGAGGCGATGGGGGAAGTTTCTGTAAGTAAAGTCTTTCTTGTCCTCACTGCTACAGCAATGAAGTGACAATAATGTTTTATCAGAAATGTAAAGTGTTGTCCATAAAGCCTAAAAGTGTGTATTCAAATCCAGAATGTATTTCGACTGATCTCCTTCCTCGCTAACGATTAGATCATTTGTAACTAATCAACAAAGAATTTCTCCTACAAAAATCAAAACGATCTTCTTGCAGCTTCTCTGATGAGGATTTACAGCTGAGCGTGTTTACTGTTATAAACTGAATTTCATATTTATCCATTTTTGTTTGAATCACTCATGGGGCTCTAGCTTTTATACAGTGAGACAGGCTTTATTCATCAATATGACTGTCATGACTTCTGTTCAACTCTCCGCAGCTCTTTTCTTTTCTCCTTCAGCCTTAAACAGGTCTTGCTCAGATTAAGCCTCGGCTGACTGATTGACACAGATTACAGCTGAAGGCACAGAGGTCACAACCTGTGAAGAACAAATATAAATGTTTTCCGTTCACACACTAGCAGGCACAATGCCTCGAACACAGAGATATCTGTTTAGACCAGGTTTGTTCAAATACAGTCATCAGACAAAAGGTCCAGATTATTAGCGTAACAGTCTGCAGGATGGAGGTTTGATCAGGTCTCAGCTCTGTTGCTTCTTTGTTACCTTGTTGATGGAGGGCTTTTCAGTCATACAACAATGATGAGATGACACAACATAACAAGCAGGGCACCAGGCACCTAAATGTACGTCTGCTGTCCAGGATTACGAGACTTTTATGGCAAATCTTTGTGGTGTAGTTTGTTGTTTCCTTTCTAAAATGTTTCTCCCTGTTACTGCCTTCGGTGATACTCCAATACTGCTGATATAAGTATAACAATAGAACACAGTGTTAACTGCTCAGAACATCGCTTTATTCATTATTTCATAAGTCATTTTCCCATATTTGGCATTTAAAGATAATCTTTATGTATATTGTGTATATAGGTAAAATACAGAGTCCATTACTCTGTGTAATCCCAACCGCACCAAAAATAAGATACTGATTATCATTCAATACAACAAATAAAATATTGGTGGAGAAGTTATCGATCTTACTTTATTGACAACATATTATTTGCCAGAAAAGTCAAATTAAATATATATATATTTATACAAAATATCAGATTTTAAAAGCCTTCTCATTTATAATTTGTATCTAAATATAGACTGAAAACAATGCTGAGGACATGGCCTTCCTATCCTGTGTCCGATGTCACCTTTTATTTGCATTTATGCCCTTTGTGTGATAATGTTTCTGTATTTTCCTTTAGGGTTATCTTTTTGTTTTCCCACAAAACCTCAAATAACCTGCTTTTCTTTCCCCCTACAGTCACAGAGTCCCCGACAGGCCAGATCTGCACCTCAGGCTGACCACTGAGTTTTTATATATCGGGAAGGCCTCTATCGAGTCCCTGTGGAAGGAGACATGGCCAGCAACTCTTTTCGTGGGGCCAAACATGGCAGACGCGGCGAGGCCAACCATGAGGCAGAGTTCAGCTGCTCACTACAGGAGCTGCGGTCGCTCATGGAATTAAGAGGACCAGAGTCTGTGACAAGGATTCAGGAATGTTACGGAGATGTTAATGGACTGTGTGCCAGATTGAGGACGTCACCTGTCGATGGTAAATATGTTCAAAGTGTTCCAGTCTGTAAATACTGCATTTAAATTAGAAAATTGGAAAACATTTTGAGGCAACACCACCGATCAGCAGAGAGGAAACTTTTGTCTATGTTGTTAAACAGTCACTGAGTAACTTAAACCAAGGATGCACTGAACATTTGACCAGTCATTTGATTGTTATTGCCATTGATAGTAATCTTATTAAGCACCAGATATCTGCCAGGGATCATCAGCCCACATTAAATGCAGTGTTTCATCGTCAATGTCATTTTAAACATATTATCTGGTATCAATGAAATTAATTTCATCTCAGTGGGCTGAAGACTAAACTGACTCTGACTCACCACTTCTGCACATGTGGTCATGGCGGGGAGGGCAGCCCTTCTTTGAAACTGGAAGAGATGGGAAATACATGTGAAGTTAGCTAACATGTCTCTTGTTGATGACATGACTTTGCTTGGTTCTGAGATGTCTATACTCATCTTCAAAATCACATTTTCACCAAAATACCACCAAGTCCTTGTGTGCTCCCCATTTGAAACCTTCCAGGTATGCGTAGCAGTGGGCACCAAACTGCTACAGAGAGTATTGAGTATTTTCAGTCCACTGTCACCTGTCTAACAAAGGTCAAACTTATCGTTTAAAAATGAACCCCAATAGTTAGTAGATGCATCCTGCTTGATCAGCATGTTAAGGTTTGCTACATGATGACCCTGGTGACCTCTGCTGAACCCTGGAGGTGGTGCTGTGCTTTCATGCAGAGGATGACCAGAGGAGCTTTGTGTTACATTTAATGTTAAACAAAGACTCAGAGCTGCTCTTTTAATGTACACCCTGCTGTTTGTATGTTTTAGCACTAAATTTGATCATTTTCTTCATCATCAGTCTGTTTTTAGATTGGCGACTTTCTATCTACTACACCAACTTCTCATACTTAATTATTACATTTCAGTTTTAGTCCATCCACAGAGACAGGAACTTCCTCACACAGTGACCAGGCCCTTTATTTACTTCAACTGCAGAAGGTAACAAGCCTTCCTTTGAGTCCGGCTCGTATTATAGCAGTCGTGTTTTAGTTTAAGTACAGTTTGGCTCATACCATGAATATATTGTTGAATTGATCAAATTTAAGTGATGGACATGTAAATTATATTTAGTTGACCTGGTTATAATATGAAGAGACTTTACTCAGCCTTGTTTCCCCTGTATTTGGGAGCAGCCTTTATTTGCTTGTTCTTTATTGTGTTGTTTGTGGCCACACGCTGCCATTATTCAAGACTTGCTTTTATCTGATTACAGGCTTTTACTTGAAGGTAATACTGATGTCAACTTAAGTCAAAATTAGCCAAACTTTATATTATGGTGAAGTTCTGCTATGATGGGTCCTATGCTGACCTTCGGACAGTGAATTAAGTGCATGTCATGCTGACTTGTAAATAGTAGACTGTGTGAACTGCGCATTTGTGGACTTAGAGTTTCTAATACGTCTGCCCTTTGACATTTTCCACCTCATCATTAATTCATTCAGTCTGTCTGTCTTGCACACGCTCAGTAAACACCTTCAGCATTTTGACTCCTGCTGACAGAGAGGTAAAATGTCAGCAGCAGCTTGAAATCAGTGGAAAATCCATCACACTGCTTTTCTCCTCTGTGTGTCTTGGTAGTGACAGCGGGGGTTCAGAGTATTCCCACTCACCTGAAAGTATAGATAATTGTAAGCGCTTTGCTTGCGGAGTTTCATTTCAGATATGATGAGGATTTTCAGACATGATGAATAGTAGTGCTTGGTGAAAAACCTGTGCAAAGTGACCGTGTCAGCTGCAGCCATGCAGAAGCTGCAGTGTGTCCAGAGGGATCCCAGCATGTTCTGACGTGCTGTTCTGCTCCACAGAGAAAACCAGTCTGCGCCCTGCTCCCACACAACACCGCGCAAATATACTGCAGACAGACACAAACAAAAGGCATGATAAACCATCTCACGTTTTTAAAAAGTCGTGTTCAAATGATTGGAGCAAGCCAGGTGACCCTAACATAACTTATGCTGCATTTACAATGTTTTCACAGCCTCACTGTTGAGCTGACACAGCTACAGAGCCCAGGTGTTAGAACGTACAACAACAAATTTTGTCTGTGGGACCCAGTAACAGTTATAGTAACAAGTGAAACCGGTCAAACTTTGTCTAAATTGATCACAATCATAAATATATCAAGCAGAACATCTATAGCCAGATGTACCTGCGTCCAAGTTATTCCAGATCACCTTAAAAGCATCCTTGGAGAGAAGTTCCTTAAGTTCCAGGTCTTTCTGTGATTCACTCCATGTAAAAGGAGCAAACTTTTCCCTCATTCAGTTCTGACCTTTGGGACAGATAGTATGAGTAGATCCTGGGACTGAAGATTTTAAGTTCCTGTACTCTTCTGTCCGATGTAGGTTAGAAGGTACGAGAGAAGCATATACCTAAAACAGACTTGGAGAGAAGAGCACACCAGTGTTTTAGTCTTTGTGGGGACAAGGCAGACCATCCAACACGTGCATACTGCAAACAGTGACAAGTGATGTCTTTAAAATTCATGATACACAGTGTCCTGAGCATGTAAGCCCTGAGAAGAGGCGTACAAAACATCTCCATAGTCCAGCACAGACATAAAAGTGGCAGCAACCAATCTCTGTTTGGACTTGAAAGAAAGGCAGGATTCCAAAATAAAAACCCATTTAAGTCTTAATCTTTTTATCATCTGCTGAATATGAGGTGTAAAAGAGAGAGATTCATTGATTTAAAATGATGAAAGCTGGGTTAGCATTACGTGCTAGCAGGCAGCTAGTGAGGCATTTCCTTAGCTTGTACTTCCACCTTTCACTGGTTAATCAGAGCTAAGCGCAGTGGCACTGAAACCAACAGCAAGCAAGCATCCAACCGTCATGTCACATGCAGTTAGGACACGGTGACAACAGAACCTTGTGTGTGTAGTGGCTTGCACCTCCTCAAAGCTCCCTCAGTGTTTATTATCTGCCACGTATACGGCATAATTTACTCAAAGTAGTAGACATTATTCAGTTCTGAAAAAAAATCACAGTTTTATCCTTGTTGTTTTTAAATAAAGATATGTTTTAAAAGCATTCATATACTGAAAGACACTCAGACTATATATAACATACTGTCGTTCGCAGCTCACAGATGAAAACATTTTACTTCTTTGTTATCATTTTTAACATATATCCTTAAAATACAGCCTCTCTGATTCCAGACTTCTGGAAACTTTATAATCTCCTCTAGACATTAAGATAAACATTTGTAAGTTTTGACCAACGATGTCAGTTTGTGCATATGGAGACACTGGTGGGACATCAGACTTAAGTAACGTAAAGTAGAATGGGACTCAAATGTATCCTGCAATTGGGAGCCTAATAATTATGTGACTCACGTTAATGATTACACAAAATGTTAATCACGTCATGACCTATAATATAATTAAAATGTTGGAAAAGTTTAAACTTGTGAATAGTTTAGGATGATGCATCATCTTTAACGCAGGAATAAATATAAAGTCAGAGAACAGAGGAGGACGTGTTGTTGATGCTGTCTTTGTGTCTCCTCCTGCAGGTTTAGATGGAAGCTCGGAAGACATCGACCGAAGGAAACAGGAGTTTGGACAGAACCTCATCCCTCCTAAAAAGCCAAAAACCTTTGTGCAGTTAGTGTGGGAAGCCCTGCAGGATGTCACACTGATCATCCTGGAGGTGGCAGCCATTATTTCATTAGGCCTTTCTTTCTACAAACCACCAGATGCTGAGAGACAAAGTGAGTTTATCTTCATTCTAAATATGTAATATCTGTTTGATCAAAATATAAATTAAGACATTAACAGATTCGGAAAAATGTGTATAATTAGGTTTTTTAATTTAAAATCAAGCTCTTTGTTTTGTATTCTCACACCGTTTCCAACCCTGCAGGGCTGTGCTCAAGTCAGTCATGTCTATAAAAAAATTACACAGATTATCTCTGTTACAGATATTGAATAGTGTTTGATTAAGGGGTCCTCTGAGAAACTATTTATAAAAAGGTCTTTAAAAGGTGTAAATTAAATGAAGCACTCCGATCTGCTGTGGCACCCTCTGATTGGAGGGTCAAGTGGGGTCAGCTATAGCGCCAGCAGGAGCTAGTCAATGTCACAGAAAATCCTGGATTTATTTCTACCTCTAATAGCCTAAAAGCAACCAGAACAGCAACAGAACGAAAGATTGTGTTGTCCAGTTTCTGTACAAATATGTCTGCTACAATTGCTCAAGCTTCACAGCAGATGAAGAGCTGGAGCATCACCAAGTCTCTTAATCAACATACATCCCAGCTCTTAACTCAGCTCTCTTGTTTTTGCGACGCATCGACGCACATTTTACAAGTCGACATATTTCGTGTTCGATGACGTTGACAAGTCGCCCCAGCCCTATTTAAGTTACCTTTAGGTTTTACGACACAGGCCTCTCTTGTCTCTGTCCCCCTAAAAGACTTCGGCATGCAGTTTGTCCGGTATGTGAAAGCCAAAGGTCACTTCCTATCAGGCTGAAATGGTTGAGTGCCAAAAGAAGCAGGAGAATTGAACTAACATTGACGTCTGTTCAAAATCATCTCTGTTCAGATTGTGGTAGTGCGGCTGGCGGCGCTGAGGAGGACGGTGAGGCGGAAGCTGGATGGATTGAAGGCGCTGCCATCCTGCTGTCAGTGGTATGCGTGGTCCTGGTGACAGCCTTCAATGACTGGAGCAAAGAGAAGCAGTTCCGTGGCCTCCAGAACCGCATCGAGCAGGAGCAGAAGTTCACCGTGGTCAGAGGGGGGCAGGTGGTCCAGATCAAAGTGTCTGAGATTGTGGTCGGTGACATCGCCCAGGTCAAATATGGTGAGACAACAAAAAGCATGCACGTATATATCAGAAAGCTTACCACTGGTTTAAAGACGAAGTCTGTCAAGTACAGAAAGTTGAAATCAAAGCTGCTCAGATACATTATTTTGTTGGCTAGTTGTTTGAACATATGCTTCTTAATACATTTCTGAAAATAAGTGAATGTCTTTTGTTATCAGTGTAAAGTTCTGGTCCCAAAGGGGTGGAATGAACTCTGATCAGAGTCATCACCCAACTTCCACTGCAGGCTGAAAGACAACTTTTCACCTCACTGATGTTTCATTTAAAAAGGGCTTTTCATTGTTTGTGTGGTTGGGATCCTTCTTTGACTATGTATAAAAAAAAAGTTAACTATTATTATTCTCAGTCTGGAATACAAATCGCAGTGGATCCTTTCTTTCTGGAT
The DNA here is from genome assembly GCF_022749685.1 of Semicossyphus pulcher. Lineage (NCBI taxonomy): Eukaryota > Metazoa > Chordata > Actinopteri > Labriformes > Labridae > Semicossyphus > Semicossyphus pulcher. Next base: position 3,980,388 of record NW_027211759.1, read on the forward strand.
CATCCACAGAGTTTAGTTGTAGTTTTCCTATGGACACAGAATAATCATATCCGGAAGACATGTCAGCATAATCTTAACTGTCTTCTGGGGATCATTGAATATTAACATATGAAGATCAGTATACAATAGTCTACATGATAATCCTGTAGATATTGATATTGTGTCTGGTGTGCTGAACAGTTTATAGCTTTGTGACTCACTGAACAGTTTGAGGTCGGAGTTAACAGTATTTTTAACACATGCTGTATATCTTGCACTGATTGTGACCTAAAACAATGACAAAAGGTATTTATAAGGCATTCTTTATCATTTTAGTGTTTGTCATTAACTGAAAAACATCTACAAATGTTTAATCTTTGCATCAAATGAAATGCTGTTTGGTATTCCTCCCCCTCGAGACACAAGAGGAGGTGCAAGCTTGCTCCCAGTTATGGGTTTGAATGTTCTCACATTCAACTTGAAGGCGACAGTAAAGGCTTTAGGACGAGTCCCTCCGTAGGTCCCTGCTTTGAACGGAAACATAAAAAAGAAAAATCACTCTGCTCTTCGTTTCATAGGAAACACCCCCTGATTTTCTCCCTGATCACATCTCAACATCACTATTTCATAATAATCACAAAACACATCAATTAATAATAGCATTGATTGTGTTAGTTTCTCCTCCGGTTGTCATGTGACAGACAGATGATGTAATGATGATGTAACATAATGTCCTGATGAGGGTGAGCTTTTATCACAGACAACCTGTGTGTCTTTGTGTTCCAGGTGACCTCCTTCCTACTGACGGCGTCCTGATTCAAGGCAACGATCTAAAGATTGACGAGAGCTCTCTGACCGGAGAGTCGGATCATGTCAAGAAGACCCACGACAAAGACCCTATGTTGCTGTCAGGTGCTTCTCTCTACTCCATGTGCATCAAATGACAAGCCAAGTTCAATGTGACCTGAGCTGTTATTGTCAGCTCTTACCCACCAATCTGCTGCTGGTTCTCCTCTATTAGATCTGATTATCTTTCTGGTTTTCAAACCTGGAAGCTGAACATTAAATTTCTTCCTTCAAGGAAATTATGCAACAGTAATTCTCCAAAGAAATACTGAAGAAATGGCAGTATTATCAACTTTTTTTCCCCTAACTCAAAGTGAAAAAAGACCTTAACAAAAGGTAGTTTCATGACTGACCCATAACAGTGACAGTAGAGTTATGGTGATTTATAATTCTTGGGGGCATCCTATTGGACTAGAACCACCTGTTGTATGGTTCTCATGCCATGGTCTGCAGACAGGCACACATACCTGCAAAGGGCGCTTTGACCCGGTGGGCCTCTCAAAATATGTAACATCACAGTCTGCAGCCTCGTTTTAAACGACATCAAAAGCATAGTGTTGAAAAAGGATGCGGAAAACTACTTACCGTCATTATACATACATTTAAGAACCACCACTTTTGGCTTTTGCTGCTCTCTTCTTCTGCAGTGGTCTTATCATCATCATCATCATTTCAACACGTTTGTTTAAATACTTGGAAAACACATTGAGGGAGAGACATAGTTTACAACTGTGCCGAGGAACAGACAACAAACTTATATATGCTTATGGTACAAAAGTTCTAACAAGCAACAGAGAAGGGGTCCCTCCTGCAGAACTTACAAAATGTACCATATATAGTGTGTAACACTTAGACCGAAATAACAATGGTAGAATTCCTCTCTCTCACGCTCAGGTACCCACGTGATGGAGGGCTCTGGCAAGATGCTGGTCACTGCTGTAGGCGTGAACTCTCAGACTGGAATCATCTTCACGCTGCTTGGTTCTATTGAAGAAGGTGAAGGTGATGCTGAGGAGAAGGCTGAGAAAGAAAAGAGAAAAGAGAAGCTGAAAGAGGAGCGTAAGAAAAAGCAGAAGGACAAGAAAAGTAAGTTCAGCATACAAACAGGTTTACACTAAGGACAAAATAATGTTCTTTAACACTCCTCATCATTGTTCATAGCTTTATTAAGAACGGCATTACTTGAAATGCATGGATTCCTGGAACAGAGCAGAGAAATGCCACCTCAGCTTGTGATATTGGACAGAGCTCATATTTTAACAACCGATCTGTGAAAGTTCGAGGAACACTTCTAAAGCTCAGTGCACATCAAAAGCGTGTTCAAGAGTGCTGTTTTAGACTCTGTCTAGGACAGCAGATACACTTCTATTATAACATTTGGACTTAACTTTACTTTACATAGCACCTTTATCCTTACCTTTTATATTTTTCCTCTCATTCACATGACTTTTATTTATTTATTTTTATTGTGCAATAACAAACAATATACAACAACAACGCACGACAAGTGTGACAATAACACCAACTACATGACAAGACGCTGATACAATTAGACAAGAACATAAAGACAATATATTGCTGTGTACCAGGGTGGACCAGCCCGCACCCCACTCGCAGGGGGTTGCCTCCCACGAGGCAAGACCGACGGACACGAGCACAGGGCCCCACGGCCCAGGGCGAGGCATGGATCAGAAAAATGATTTTATTTCTGTGCTGTTGTTGATTTTCTGCTTGTTTTGTTTTTCTTTTTCTTGTTTTTTTTCATTCACATGAGTCTTACCTGCTAATTGCAGCAAAATAACATCCCCCAGCTTTCTTTACTCGTTTTGGATGTCAGTAGTAGTTCAATATAGGGAAATCAGATTTTTTGAATAAGACATGAAGGTAAATTTACCTGAATTTGTCAAATGTTACATTTTTGGACTGGACACAGCCATTTAACTTAAAATGTATGCCCAGATCAATATAGAAAAATCATATATCCGACTTGCTATTAAGATTCAAACTTCTCAGACAAACATTGCTCGATCTAACATGACAGGCAGAATGGCAACAAGCAGGCATAAGAGTGATGTAAATGTTTGTACAGCCCAGCTGAGTAAATATGAGGTTTGGAAGAATTGAAGAAGAAAAACGGAAACAAAATAAATGCATTTGAAGCTGTGTAATGTCAGACTCATGTTATCATGAAACAACTAACTAGCCAACAATTTATAAAGCAGAAAGCAGGAAACGGATAACGCGCGATCTCTCGTCATTTTATTTGATAGCGCTAGCATCGTTAGCATGTGCCAGTGAGATGCTACCATGGCAGCGAATTTTTGCCAGCTAATCAGGGAAATGGTGATAAGCTCCCATAAGCTTTGCGAAAAGGAGATGGACACCAATGAGCTGATGGTGTTTGTTGAGCTTTAGTACACGATACCATCACAGCAAGTAACTTAGAGGGCGGAGAAAACTTAGGAAGAAAGCTCTCTGAATTTGAGGGCTGTGGTGGACCACTGAACCAACTTGCTTGTATTGTAGATTTAATACAGTTGTATGCAAACAGTTTCTTGAAGTGGAGAAACTGCTCAGATTGTCATGATCAGGTATGTGAGGAAAAACTCATTGCACTATCAGAGGATAGCCGAGAGCAGCACTGCAATAATGTGGTAATCATGAGCTGGACTCAACATGTCGTCTGAATGGAGCCTCGTCATATGTTCTTGTCGGTGGTTTTGTACCCGATATGTATCTGACTCACTAATGGCTGTTGCATGTTTTTTCCTTTTACAGAAAAAAAAGATGACAAAGGCAACACAGGTGAGCAGCACACTTTTCATTACTGTGAGTTACATTACATAACACTGAATGGAAGTGAGGGTTGTAGTGAACAGTGGTGGCTTCAGATGTTTTTCTTGAGGCTGGCTCCTGGTTTATACACTTGTCACTGTGGACTCCTGGTTTCTTTGTGCTGCTTCTAAGGTGTACAACAACAGCTGGTAACATTTTGAGCTGCCCCCAAATAGTGATGACGAGTCTTAGGTGGCCTTGTGAGAAACGTTTGCCTGTGAGACGATTTATCATGCGAAGTGAGTCTGTCTTGTGTGAAAAGCGAAAAAGTACTAAGATTTTCAGGCGGCCACGGTGAAGCACATCCTCCCCATGGGTTGTTAAGTTAATGTTGTCGGTATGCACACTTTATGGTACATAGTTTTGTGAGTGAAGGATGGAAACCTGTGGAGCAGCGTCTTTTCTTACATGTGTTGTCATGGAAACTGCCTGCACTACATGCTGATTCGACCAAAATTTAGCCTTTACTAAATAATTACAAAGAAAAGCAAAATCGGTCGTATACTTAAAAAAACCCTGGTGTCATACAGACTGTGAGAAAGCATCAGACCAGTTTACCTTGCCTACTGTGTCCTGACTACCGTGACTACCACAATGCAAAGTGCTGGAATGTTCACAACAACTTAATTTGATTACACTTAACTGATCAGGCTAACCTTATCAGACTGACTTTAGCTCGTGTATGGGTGAAACGACACACAGGAGACATGAGGACATTTTTGATGTACGTTTTTTTGAAAATCTGTAGCTGTTGCCGGGGGGGAAATGTTTGCAATATGACCAAACAAATATGGACATGTACACAAACAAAAACAAAGTTTTAACTAACATTACTCTCTCTGCTAGCACCACAAATGTTGTCTGTTATAGTCACAGGATGTGAAACCAGTTGATTTTTTTAGGCTAATTGGTTATGGTATCAGATCAATGCACTGACTGGCATACTCTCTGATACCCAATAGAGCATTTTAGGCTACACTATCAAAAGGGTGATACCGATACTGTACAAGCAATTTAATTCTTGATCTGTATACTATGACAAGCAGTAGTACGTACTGCATACTGTGTAAACTGGTAGCCTTAGTCTGTTTTTTGGCTTGTGAATTGCACAGTACAAATAATACACAATCTTTAGTCTGCAGTTAAATAGTTCAAATAAAAATACTCCAGAATTCTGCATCCATTTTACCTGAAATGATTTGTGAATATGTTTGGACAAGTATCCCAGCATGCATTTCACATCAGTGAGTGGCGATGGGGAGGATATAGTGGTGAGGTAGATGCATTTAACTGATACACTGCATGGATATCATTGCATACTCAGATTTTGGTTAGATATGAATTAACACATTTTTCTACCTAATTACACACAGCGACTTCTGCAGTCCTTTGTCACTAAACTTTGAGTAGTGAACAACGTATGTGTTTATTGAAAAATTCTGCTTGAAAATGTAAATAATCTATCCTTTATAGAATCAATTGTTAAACCTCCTCTTATACTTTGGTGTTCAGACTCCTGACTTCAGCATTACAACTTCAACATCCCAGGAACATGCGATCAAAGTCAGCATTAAGCACAAAACTGCCACAGCTTAATTTATAAAACGTAATCAATATGCACTCACATCTCTTGTTATATTATGTGTTGAGATCACTGTTTCATAGAAGGAGACCTTTAATTGAAGAAGTAGATGTTTATTACGGTCTGTATTAACTATTTAACTATTTAATGGGGAACCTGGACATCATGATTTGGCACATGGTCATCGTTGTTGCTGTTTGGCCAGCCAGGACGTGCTAGGTCCTATGATGTGCAGGACACATAATCAGGGTTGGTTTAAAGGAGGTGGCTCAAAGCCTCAGGTGGCTCTGAGGTGGATCTGAGGTTCACAAGGCAGTCACACAGGTGTTCATTGTGTTTTCTGGTCCCTGGTGGGCCCTCCTAGCTCCTTGTGGTCCCACATGGTGGAGTGTGTGTCCCTGTGGTCTGAGCAGCAGCAGCAGGTGCTCCTGACTCTGTTGATGGTGATTAGGAGCAAGCAGATTATCGGCCTTAAGCTCGGCAGCTGCTTTCTTCTCCTGCCTGCTGCTACTGCCTGGCCTGTCCACTAATAACCTCATTACTGAGCTGGGATCAGCAAGCTCACACACACAGAGACACACACACACAGATACCCTCACTCTCTGACATTGAGCTATGTGTCATTTGACTCTGTAGTGCCGTTAATTGTTGTCATGGTGATCCGGAGGCAAAAGAGATAATGCAGTCTGGTTAGTTAGTCACTTGATTAGTTTTGAAGTACGTTAGTTTGGAGGTTGGCTCCGACTCATATAAACATTTATCAACACAAATTATTAGAACAAAGCTGAAAAACACAGGTAATGTTGTTGACAGTTCATATTAGGACCCTGCCAGCCACTGGTCATCCTGTCACACTCTGTCTGTTCGCTCCATTAACACTTTTAACACGGAAAGAATTATAATACTGGTGATTTGTCCACCAAAACCAATGTAGTTTTTTTTTTTTTACTTTATTAATTTTTTCACTCTGTTAGTACAAACATGCTACACACACAAAGGCCAGAATTACAGACATGCACAAAGCAGAACCAGTGGACATGCATTAATGGAGGGATGTCAGAGTGAGGGGGCTGCACATGGACATGTGCCCCGTGCAGTTGGGGATCCGGTGCCTTGCTCAAGGACACCTCGACAGTGCCCAGGAAAGGAACTGGAACTTTTTTACTTGCTGCTGTCTTATCATTTACTTTGCTGTCAGTGTCATTTACTTCAATTACAGTTATCAGAACAACGTCATTCTCACCATGTTGAAAATGTTGGTTCTGTTTAACACTCATACTGTTCTCACACACAGATTAATTCCTGTCAGTTCCACTTTTCAGATTTTTCCATTACTATTAAGTCTACGACAGTGAAACTCAGCTTTTCATGCTAATATTTTACTTTAAAACTTCCCATTGGCTCAAATTCAATAATCCCTCCGTCTTCTTTTATTTTTTTATTCGGAAACATCTGCAAAAAGATTGATTTCATTGATAACAGCTAAGCAGCAAACTAGAGCCAGTTGCTTTAGCCGTTTTTTATGATGGACCTATATTAATGATATTGGCTTCACTTGACATAGAGTATTGTAGCGACCAGAGGGGGTGCCGTCGCGTGAGGCACAAAGCATTATGGGACTGTTGATGTTCACATTGTTTTAAAGTGTTGTTTTAATGACAGTGTGTTGAGCATTGTGGTTATGTTGGTGTTATACAATATGTTTTCAGTGTTTGTGTGGCTAGGAAAGCATTACAGTTTATCTAGCAATGTAGCCACCATGACCAAGACTCATGTTGATTAATGACCTGTGTCCATATATAATATGGCTTAGCTTGATTAAAACAGTACCACATGTAGTTCAGCAGTGTACGGAGCACAAGTGTTGTTTAAAGTGAGAAGATGTCTATCTCCCAACTTTCTTGTCCTCGCTAGCTCGCCACAGTATAAACTGATGGTTTGTGCAAACACCTGAATGCTTTCTCCGTTCGTTTTTTGTGTCCTCCGTAGGAAAAAACGAGGATGGAGCCACTGTGGAGATGCAGCCGCTCAAAGAGGACGGAGAAGTAGACAAGAAGAAGAAAAACTTACCAAAGAAGGAGAAGTCAGTCCTGCAGGGGAAGCTGACCAAACTGGCTGTGCAGATTGGAAAAGCAGGTACGGACAAAGAGCTGGACACATGATGAATACAGTGGGAATATCACACTGGCACTACATCTGAGGGCTGAACACCCATATCCAAGGATCCGTTGTGCGTGTGTGCTGCCAGTATTTATTTAACCCCCTGGTATGCGTATGGTATTTACGTAAGTATGAGGTTTGGTATGGATTTATTTTGGTTGCTTTATGAAGTCATCTTCATAGAGCTGCAATAACTCCAAACAAGACTTCTGACAACATTATCTTGGGCTTTCAGAAGCACTGATCAACACAATTTTCTGACATTTTAAAGACCAAAATACGACCGTAAATTCTCAAATAGTGGGCGGGGCCTTTATTTACCTCCGCTGCAGAGGGTACCAGGCTTTTATATGAAGCAGACTTATGTTAGAGACAGGCCAGTATTTCTAATTCCCTCTGTACATGTGGTAATGTGCTGTTTTTTCCAGTACCTGATTCTTTTCGGATCAATGTTACAGCTATAAGCTAGATCTAAAATTCAACTTCAGATTAATTTCCTGACGAAAGCCGTTTAAATGTCCAGACTTCCTTAAATGCATCAGATCGATCCGACCTCCGTTTAATAAACGAGCAAGTGGTTTTTCTTCTCCTCTTGACCTGACAAAGCTTACATATTTACCTTTTACTAATCTGCACCATGATGTTGAAATTTCAGCAAAGACAAGACCCGTTAGTTAAAGTCAATCACAAGAAAAACTGGTTCTTTTTCTGTAAACAATGCAGCACGCAGAAAAGGAAGTCTTGACGTCATTCACTGCTGCTCCGGTTAGCTTGCACCCGCAGTGGCAAATACATTTACAATTGTTATTTATTTGGCTTTTTTCCCCGGCCTGTGTTTGGGGCTGGCGTTTATTTGTTTGTGTCGACCACACCCCTGGCTATTTATTGAGAACTGGATTTTATTTGACTACCAGCTGTTATTTGAGAATTTACAGGATTTGCTTAATTGGGAATATAATTCACAGGTTAATCGACAGTAATAATAGCAATAATTTCGTTGCACATTTAAAGGCTACAAATAGTAAGAGTGTGGTAAAATAGTATTGTTTCACTCTCCCCCAGGGGTTGTGCTGCTTGGTAGTGACAAATCTTGATATATCACTCTCAGTCCTACGCTGATGTAGGCTAAAGTTAAGGGAGTCTCAAACACTTCTAAGAAAAGGCCCAGAAAACAAATCATTCATCATCGTCATGATTATATCTAAACTGAGCTCTCTCTCTGTCTCTCTGTGTGTCTTCAGGTCTGTTTATGTCGGCTCTCACAGTCCTCATCCTCATCACTCGCTTCCTGATCGACACCTTCTGGGTGCAGGGGGTTCCCTGGACCAAAGAGTGTATGCCTGTCTACGTGCAGTTCTTGGTCAAGTTCTTCATCATCGGTGTGACAGTGCTCGTCGTAGCTGTACCTGAAGGTCTCCCTCTGGCCGTCACCATTTCCTTGGCCTATTCAGTCAAGGTCTGTCTGTATACAGCACTATACAGCCTGTCACTCTAAATATACACAACTGCATTATACAGTCCGACAGCCTAAACACATTCAGTCAGATCATTCAGTTTCCTTTAGCTATGTTCCATAGGATTTTTGTATTTACTAAAAACTGTAACTGTTTATGGCCATTATAATATGTTGAACATTTCTCTTATATTTGAACGGACAATCTCGAAGATTTCAGTTACGTTCTCTTGGCCGCCCCCTACTGGCGATATAGGGTGATTACGCACGGACACTTAAAGATTATTACTTTAAGATATAATTTTACCACTCATTTATTGTACATGTTGGTTGCATCAGTGACCCCCTAGAATAGTGCTGATGGGCCCGTTTAATAAATTCAGAATAAAGCTCTTAACGATGTTTTCATCCTTCTTCAGAAAATGATGAAGGATAACAACCTTGTCCGTCACCTGGATGCCTGTGAGACGATGGGCAATGCCACGGCGATCTGCTCTGACAAGACGGGCACCCTCACTATGAACCGCATGACGGTGGTGCAGGCATACATCGCAGGACGCTTCTACAAAAAGGTGCCAGAACAGGACCTGATTCCTGCCAATATCCTGGACCTGCTCATCCGAGGAATCGGGGTCAACTGCGCCTACACCACCAAGATTATGGTAAGCTATAAAAATAGCTTTCCATTCAGGAAGTGCTGTGAGGTAAGCATTTGGCCTAAAGCGAAGGATGGTTGGAAAGTTGCCACAGCAGCTCAGGCCTCATCTGATCACTGGCTCCTGGATCCACTGCATATATCCTCTGCAAAGATCCGAGCACAGAGGAGACAAACAGGTCACCTACAAGGCTCACAAAGTACCATCATTTCCTCTCTGCCAGCTCATTGCTGAGAATGCTGAAGCAATTATTTTCATTATCAAATAGTCTTGTTTGAAGAAGTGCAGTTTGAGAAAAAATATCATGTGAACCTTTATTAACTTTCTGTTTATATTTTACTGTTTATTGGCTAATTTAAAACAAACAGGGCTTCCTCTTTTCTCCTGTTTTTACTCTGTGTCTCGATTATTTTAAAAGTCCCAGTGACTGAGTGCATGTGACAGCAATTGGCAGCCTAATATTAGTATTTTTTTTAGCCACAGCTGAATGTTGTGTGTAGATGTTAAAACTCTGTTTTACAGCTGTGGCTGTTCCAAAAAAGTGACCGCAGAGTCACAAACCAAAGCTCACCCTTTGAGGTTTTGCCTAAATCATATAACAGGTGCACTGCAGCTTCAGCCAGTACAAGATAAGCATATATCTGCTATACGAACAGTAGACATACCTTTTACCTGTTACCTGTTACCTGTGGCCATTTCAGGCACAGGAAACTTGTGCTTGAGTGAAAGTGACCGTATATTATCTGTTGTAAAGGTTGTAGAGACACTGAACACTGTTACCTGTTTTGTGTTTTTGAAAGCTTTGTTGCACCCATGCTGTTGAATCAATGTTTTATATATATATATATATATATGTATATGTGTATATATATATATATGTATATGTATATATATATAAGGGCTGTCAATCGATTAAAATATTTAATAGCATGGTTGTCCATAGTTAACTCGTAATTAATCGCACCTTTTACCTGTTGTAAATGTACCTTAAAGAGAAGTTTTTAATCCTCTTATCAACATGAGAATGGACAAATATGCTTCATTTATGCAAATGTATGTTTATTATTACTGCAACATTACAAAACAAAAAAATACTGTCCAGAATATTCTACAGAATAACCTCAAAGATGCTGCCTGCTCAAAAAATATGCTGAAAGCAGAACATGGCAAGCATCGCACATATCAATGATTTCTGTGAGAAGCACATCACATGTAGGCTTACTCAGTCTGGATGACCCTCTTTCTAGATGCTTATTTCTTCATTCCACAGTTTAACTGTTCTCTCTTCTTCACCTTAATTCACGTTTTAATTCACAAACAACTTTCATCCGATCACTTTGCTTTGCTTCAGTCCCCCCAACACACCTGCACCTCTGCTCTCTGCATGGCTTCTGGCCCCGCCCCCTCTTTCTGTCTGTCTCTCTGTCTGCTGTGTTGACTGTCTTCATCAGCAGTCTGTTTAATTAAGTCACAAAAGTTAAATATTTTCTCTCCCAATTCAGTTCTGACAGCACGTGAGCCGCGTGTGCACGAGGGACGTTATTAATGACGCAGCGATCAAAACGATCGATCGTTACTGAATGACATCTGCACCTTTTCTAAGCTTTATAAAGAGCGACAATCAGTGCATTTACAATAGGGACATACGGAGATACACAGTAGGAGTGTTTACATTGCGTTACAGAACTGCATGTGATTGTGTGCAGACAGAGAGCGTCCTGATGTCCTGTGACTCCTGTCACTGTTTCGTTATTAACGCATTAACTTTGACAGCCTTACTGGGATTTTCCTGCACAATGTAAAGACGTCATTAAAAACTGAAACATATGTTGCAATTAATTATCCACTCTGCTTCCTGCAGCCTCCAGAGAAGGAGGGCGGGCTGCCTCGCCAGGTGGGAAACAAGACTGAATGTGCCTTACTGGGATTCTCCCTCGACCTGCACCGGGACTACCAGACCGTACGCAACGAAATCCCAGAGGAGAAGCTCTTCAAGGTCTACACCTTCAACTCTGTGAGGAAGTCAATGAGCACCGTGCTAAAAAACCATGATGGCAGCTACCGAATGTTCAGCAAGGGGGCCTCTGAGATCCTGCTCAGGAAGTAGGTTTACTGCTGCTGCTCACACCCCTCTGTGCTCAGTTAAAGGGACGATCACGTGACTCTTTCCTGTGGTTACAGGTGCTGTAAGATCCTGATGGCCAGCGGCGATGCCAATGCCTTCAAACCTCGGGACAGAGACGAACTGGTGAAGAAGGTGATTGAGCCTATGGCTTCAGAGGGACTTAGGACCATCTGCCTCGCCTACAGAGACTTCCCTACATCTGAAGGAGAGCCTGACTGGGACGACGACGGTCACATCCTCACCGGCCTCACCTGCATCGCCGTGGTCGGCATTGAGGACCCTGTACGACCTGAGGTACGTCAGCCCTGTCTTTAACAGGAACCAGTGAATCACAGGAGCAATACAGTAAGAGTCACTACTCACAGAACACCGGAGGAGCTGTCTGAAACAGAATGGTCTGTTGTTTTCTAAGACTCTCTACGGTTTAATCTTTATGTACTTCATGACTTTATATAAAAAGTGGATTCACCCATCTCTTCACACCTCAGGGTGCAGTTCATCTGTCAGAGCAAACTGCAGCCCACAGAGGGTTTGTGACATCATTGCTGCTTGTGAAGAATCTAACATCACGTTTAAGATGCTGTACTCTTAAAGGCTGTCAAACATGACCTATCAGTGTTCTATTATCTGTCCAAAGCACTCTATTAACCTTTCATGTTGACCACTGCTTACTTCTGTTTTCTTCTGTTGTTCTCATCAGGTGCCAGAGGCCATCAGGAAATGCCAGCGGGCCGGTATCACTGTCCGAATGGTGACGGGAGACAACATAAATACTGCCCGGGCCATTGCCACCAAATGTTGCATCCTGCATCCTGGAGAAGACTTCCTGTCTATGGAGGGCAAAGAGTTTAACCGACGGATCCGCAACCAACTGGGAGAGGTCAGACAGATAAAGGCTTGCCAATAAGGCAGCAGTGTCTGTCCTAATCTGAACCTGAAGTGGCTTGTCGATCCTGCACTAGATTGATTGTCCCCATGAAATGTTCAGATTGTGGCTGTAATGAGCACTGCATCCTCATTTTGTGTACCTTCTGTGTTTTGAATAGTTAAAGGTGCCTGAGACAGACACTACAGATTCTGAAGTTAGAAAAAATGCTATTTTTGTGGAGCACACTGTTTTTTTTTAACCCACAGCTGCTACAGGGAAACCTAGCAGCACTTTAGTCTGATAAACTGATTTAAGCAGCTAAACTCCATATTTGTGTCTTCTGGCTTTTTCTGCAGATCGAGCAGGAGCGCATCGATAGGATTTGGCCTAAACTGAGAGTCCTCGCCAGATCTTCCCCAACGGACAAACACACCCTTGTGAAAGGTTAGACACACTTTATGCAGCTCAAAGAGGGCAGGGGGAGACGGGCAGTAAGGTAGATGTAGGGGTATGAGTGATGGTGGGGTTTAGACGAGTAGAGCAAAGACATGTGTTTATACAGCACAATGTATTCTATGATATAACAATAGAAAAATGAACAGAAAACAAACTTTAAAGTGTGAAAAAAGCCCTGTAATAAAATGAAACAAATAAGCTCAGCAGTTAGGGTTTCTGTTGATCTTAAGGCCTTCGGCGTTAGTGCACACCTTTGATCCTTATTTGGTCTATAAGTGTGTCTCTGTGTCTGTTTTCAGGTATCATCGACAGCACTGTGCTGGAGCAGAGGCAGGTCGTCGCAGTAACTGGAGACGGTACAAACGACGGCCCTGCCCTCAAGAAGGCGGATGTTGGTTTTGCCATGGTAACTATCACAGTCGATGTGACTGGGAGGAGTTTTTAACTGGTTATGAAACACACTAACTTTAATACTGATCGGCTCCATATGACCTACATAAGTAAACCATACGCTCAGCAACAAGATATTACTTCTATACATGCAGCTGACATCGGGGTGGAATCTGACAAAGAGATTTACACACTCAATAACTCCGTTATTCACAAGTTTCACAGTGAGTGGAAGCAGGACGGGGATTCTGTCCACAGTGTAAACCTAGGTGAATGTAAGCTAACCTGCCTGCTTTGCTCCGCAGGGCATCGCTGGGACAGACGTGGCGAAGGAGGCATCTGACATCATCCTCACTGATGATAACTTCAGCAGCATCGTGAAGGCCGTGATGTGGGGCAGGAACGTCTACGACAGCATCTCCAAGTTCCTGCAGTTCCAGCTCACAGTCAATGTGGTCGCTGTCATCGTGGCCTTCACCGGAGCCTGCATCACCCAGGTGCTGCCTACAAAACAGCAGTAACATTTGACTGCTTAATAGTAAAGTCTTCTTAGCAAAAGTAACTTTGTCAGAGAAGGCAGTTCCTAGCTTAGAAACTTTGTTATCACATGGACAGTTCAGACGAATAGAAAATTATGTTTTTGCTTTTTAGATCAAATTAAATTCAGCTGGGAAAGGGTGACGTTTGATTTAATGCACCGAGTGGAGTTTGGCTACATTTAAACTGATCATAACAATCCTGCACAGTCGAGACTGATTAGTATTAAGTCATAAATATGTGATGTTAAACATCATTTGGTTGACCATTAATGTAATTAGGGTCCCTTTATCACTACAGGTACGACAGACTCGTACTTAAACCCTATTAAAGCAGGCCTCAGGAGAACATTGACTTGATCTTGTTAAAATGCCGAATGAGGTAACACAATGGTGATTGAGCCTACGGCCCACTGATGAAAGCCTTTGCATTTGCAGTATTACAGTCTGGGTGTCTGTGGCAACTTTTGCGGAAAAATCACAAGCAGCGCCCAGTTAGTGACGCGTTTTCCATCAGCCAGCAGTGGTTGGTCTCTCAGAGAGGGTAGGCGGAGCTAAGCGGCTGCTTTTCCGCTCTCTGCAAGTGTTGCGAGTAAACAGTAATCTACTATGGCTGAACAAACAAAGAAAAGATGGATGACTACAGATACAACTTCAACAAGAAGTGAAAATCCAAAGAAGAAGAAACAAACTCGACGCTCAGATGAAGCAAACAGTCTGAAAAGGAAAGCGGCCGTCAGCCAGGAAAATCAAGAGTTACAACAAAGGGAGCCAACCGTGGACGTCTGGTTAAAATGGGAAGTGTACTCCTACAATTACTGTTACCGTTCGCCAAAGGTGCCGCCAAAAGAGAACGTAACTGAAATTAGACCTTTAGAGTTTTGAAGCATTTGAAGACACTCTGTTGGCACTTTATTTTCATTTCTGATGAAACTATCAAACACATTTGCTCTCTGCTGATAAAAGAAAAAGTTAGGGCCCAATCAGACAGAGCGTGCACCGCACTGCCTTTTCTGTTAAAAAAAGAGCAGCTCGCTGCGCCTTTTTTTTCTACAATTGTTAAGGCAACCACCGAATCATTAGCTGTCATTAACCTAACCGTTATATTGTAAACTGACAGAAGGCCCCCCTCTACATTGATCCGATTGGACAATGAGAAAAAACACCAATGACATCGGGCGCTTTTTTACTTTGAGATGTTTTTTCAACTCGAGGCGCACAGAGCGGAAAAACGCGAGGCGCTCTGCAACGCAAAAGCGCAGCACGCAAAAAGCCTCTCATTGAAAACAATGACGAGCCGCCCCCAGCTGCGCTCTGTCTCATCGGGCCCTTATACGTCTTTCAACTTTCTCTGTCAAGAGCCTGCAGCTGCAGTGACTCTGAGCTGAAGACAAACAACATGACAGATAACATGTAATGTACATAAATACTCTGTTTAAACTCCAACATTTAAACCTGTATGAAGTAAATAAGAATGAAAACCAAACACTTAGGTGACTCATCAAATACTAATTATATAGTTATAATAAGATAATTTAGTCTAAAGTTACGTGTAGTTATGTCAACATACGAGCAAATCCAGAGTTTTCAATGAACATAGAAAGTTCTGAAACACCAGGTTGACGGGCTTGTGCTTTCTTTGCTGACAGACACTGCTGTGTGTGTGTGTGTGTTTGTGTGTGTGTGTGTTTGCAGGACTCTCCCCTGAAAGCTGTGCAGATGTTGTGGGTAAACCTCATCATGGACACCTTTGCGTCACTGGCCCTCGCCACTGAGCCACCGACGGAGGCGCTGCTGCTCAGGAACCCTTACGGCCGCAAGAAGCCTCTCATTTCCCGCACCATGATGAAGAACATCCTGGGACACGCCATCTACCAGCTGACCATAATCTTCACCCTGCTCTTTGCTGGTCAGTGAACACATCACAGCTTCTTACATTTGGTTTGAAAACAATCCCTTAACTCACTTTTCTCTCTCTCTGTTTTTTTTATATATAAATAATAATAAATAAATAATAAACTCAATTATTATAATCAAATTAACTTCATGATTATTTATGTTTAAATGTGACATTATATTGTTCTCTTCGCCTGCTCAATGGCCTTTCACTCTCCCACTTACAGGTGAGAAAATATTTGACATTGACAGTGGCAGGAACGCCCCGCTGCACGCCCCGCCCTCTGAGCACTACACCATCGTGTTCAACACGTTTGTCCTGATGCAGATCTTCAACGAGCTCAATGCCCGCAAGATTCACGGCGAGAGGAACGTCTTTGAGGGCGTCTTCAACAACCCCATCTTCTGCTCCATTATCTTTGGAACCTTCACCATACAGGTGATCTGTGAGGGACGACACACCAGGTCAGGTTCATCGTGTGAAGTGATTAAACACTACCTGTATAATGTTGTTTCTCTCTTCTGTAGTTTGTCATCGTGCAGTTTGGTGGTAAACCTTTCAGCTGTGTGAGTCTGAACCTCGAGCAGTGGCTGTGGTGCATCTTCCTGGGCTTCGGCAGCCTCCTGTGGGGACAGGTGAGACACCTTTTTTTGTATTTTTTTTTAAGAAGATAGAAGACGTGCAATCATAGAAGAAGAAGAAAGTGACCTGTTCTTTTCACACAGCTGATCATCATTAAACAATAGAATGTATCGCCAAACCTTCAGGTGGTCTCAGGAACACAGCTGCTGTTTTGATAGAGGTGTAATGTTTGTTTCTGTCTCCCTCTCAGCTGGTGTCCAGCATCCCCACTAGCTGGCTGAAGTTCCTGAAGACGGCGGGTCACGGAACGCAGCAGGAGGAGATCCCCGAGGAAGAGCTGGAGGAGATGAAGGACCTGGATGAGATCGATCACGCTGAGATGGAGATGAGGAGGGGACACGTGCTCTGGTGCCGCGGCCTCAATCGCATTCAAACACAGGTATGGTTTCTCCTCGGGAGGAAAAATCCAACTGGGTACTTCCTCATAACAGTGACCGTTGTGATTATGGCTATAATGACTTTCTATATCTGATAGCATCTTTATGGGAATTGAGTTGTTTTTGGGCCAGCCTCAAGTCGCCAACAAATTATCTTGTTTTTGGCAGATCTGGGTTTGTTTCTTTTAACCTTTGAACTAATGTTTTCTTTACCATTTGTAGGAATAGAATCCTGTGTGTATAAAAAAGATAAGCTATAAATTGGTAATACTGTAGCATTTAGCTACAGTGGCTAATTTCCATCTACTTTAGTTTGGACTCAGAGACTCATTGTTTTTGTAAAATTGAAGCTGAGGAAACATGTGCTGCATGCTCTCAGATTTTTTCTAACTTTGAATCAGCTTCAGTTTTTATGATGATTCATAGTCAGAATGGACACAGAAAACACGGATCTTCCTTTAACCTCCTCCTGCTGCTCAGCCACTCCATTAACCCTGAGCTGACTGTTGTCCTTCATCTTTCAGATTCGTGTGGTGAATGCCTTCAGAGACAGCATGTCTCCCTACGAAGGTCTGGAGACGCCCGAGTCTCGCAGCTCCATCCATAACTTCATGAGCCACCCAGAGTTCCGCATCGAGGACTCGGAGCCTCAGATCCCCATGATCGATGAGGGCGACGGCGAGGGCGAGGACGAGGCCCCTACCAAACGGAAGTCCATCTTTGTCCTGCCACTACTGACCGGACTGTCCAACCTCCCAACCAACCAGAACAACAACGCCATGGACCGCATCGTTCCACTGCATAAGGACGCCTCCAGGCCCGGTCTGATCTCAACCAACTCAGCGAATCTGCCGCCTTGTCCGGGGAGCCCCCTGCACAGCCTGGAGACCTCGCTGTGAAGCCCCGCTCCCAGACCTGAGCACTTCCTGTGACCATGGTCTGTTCGTACTGTTTGTAACGACGAGAGTTCTGGTTCTTCTGAGAACCGAAGCATGAAATTCAATGAAATTTTTAAAAAAGACTCGTCTAATTGGTTCTTGTCAGGAGTTCACCTGATGTTTTTTTAGAATCCAGGAAGCAGAAATGTTCCCAGGTGTGTTTGTGGTTGTTCACAGAGCAACGGCATGTTCACACGGACTGATGATTCCTTCTTTACTTTGATAGACATGGACTCTGCTGTTGTTGTTTAGGAGAAGAGTGTTTGTGAGGTGATCAATAATCAGTTTCAGATCTGTAAATATTCATGTTGATGTTCAGACGTAGTCAAAGCTCGTTTAAGTGTGCAGCGTGTCGGTTTGACAGCAAGCAAGCGGATGTGAGCTGACGGAGACCAGTTCAGGTTAGTTTTGTGTCGAGGTTTAACTGTTAGGATCTGTGGCTGAAATGTTTAGCGTCAGTCAGCTTTGTTCTTACACCGACCTTTGTAGACAGAAAGTCAATCTCAAATGTTGGATTTTATTCTAGTATTTTTGTAAAAAAAAATGTTTTAGGCTGTTGTTGTTTCAAAGATGTAAAACTAAAAGGTATTAAATGTTGAAAAAAAAAACTAATGGAGCTGGAAGTTTGTCACACAGGTACAACAAGTTTGTCCTTATTGTCAAGTGTGTGAAAAAACGTTTCAGGCGTCTTCACCTCTAGAAAGAAAACTCAAACTCAAACTGTCTTTAAGCTTCACTGTCCTGCTGTACTGAAGCTCCACCTCAATATTTAGTAAGAATTTTCTACGAGCTGCATTTTAAAACTCAGTCCATCATAAAAAACACTATTCAATTAAATGTTTTTATCTGAGAGCAAAGGAACTACTGTGATGGAGGCGTCAGGGGTTCCAATTCAAACAAACAATTGTTCAAGCAGTTTAAGAGCAACAAATCTCCATTAATTACAACAGAATTGAATTAAACAAATATAAATGTCACAAGGTTGTTTCATTGTAAATTTCTGAGTCAAGGTTTGGAGGAAAATCACTGACAGGCCATAAAATGAAAATAATGCTTTAATTTTCAAAGAAGTTGGAAGGTCAAAATGTGTGAGCGTAAAGTATAAAGTATCAGTATTTTAAACAAATAGTTGTTTTACTTTTACTATTGTGTTCAACTGCGACCAAAAGTCATAATATTGCAGAAATAACAAGGTGTGACTTTATTAGAATAAACTGTTTACCTTTAAGGTCGGGATTTAACATCATAGAAAAAATGTCATAACAAAAGTTTTAACAAAAGTTTTAACAAAAGGGGGGGGGGGGGGGGGGGAGTTAAAAAGTTTTTATTAAAATTAATAAATATTACAAGTAATAATTTAACAAGATAAAAAAGAACCTTGTAATGTCTTGAAAAAATAGCTGTAACTTTTCAAGATAAAGTGGCAACTTTCAAAGGAAAGGTCGTAATTTTATAAGATACAATATTGTAATTTTATAAGAACAAATATTGTGATCTTTATAGTAAAAAGCTTATTTTGAAAGTCAGAAAATGCTAAAACATGCACACACATAACCTGAACAATCCAGTCCACCAACCTGTGCATGTCTTTTGGTGGAAAATGCCTTTAACTGGCCTGGTCCAGATCTGAATCGGAAAGAAACACCTGTGAAATCCTTCCCCTACGGTGGCCCTGAGAGCTCAACGCACAGCAACTTAAGAAAACATGCAGATACACAAAACACAAGCAAATTAAGAAAACATCTTCATCAATTTGACAACACATGCGCAGCATTTAGAAAACGAGCAGCTAATAGAAAAATGCAGCAAATAGAAAAACGCTTCCTCTGTCGTTAACACACCTGCATTGTAGCTGTGATGTTGGTTTGTCCCGTAGTCATTGGTTTGTCCTCCTACAGCGGATGGACATGCAAAGAGAGCGCCCCCTGGTGGAGAAATTGTGGTAAGTTCCTGACTCGCACTGGAAGCTGACCAGCACCTCTTTACCAATGACTGTATATATATTTATATTATATATATATTATATTTATTTATACATTTATACAGTCTATGCTCTTTACCCTTTCACCCACACCATCCCTCGTTCCAGATGTGTTTATTGGAAGTAATTGTAAACTTGATGCTTTTAATCATTTATATATTAACGATTTCAAAAAGTAGTACATTTACTATTTTAACCATTTATGGATGAACTATTTCAAACATTAGACCATTACGTATTTCAACTTTCAATTAACTATTTCAGCCATTTATCCAAAAACTTTTTAAACTATTTATTCCACCATAGGACAGTGTTTTGTCATTCAGAAAATGACTAAAACTAAATAAATAAATATAGCATTTTAAAATAATATTTATTATGTTTTTAAAAGTTTAGGTGTGTGTCAACTGCTCAATCCTCTCCAGACACACCAGGAAGGTCTTTGACTGGGCAAAGTTCATATACTATGTGCCAACAAATTAAAGTGAAAGTTAAAAAAAAACCTGCAGCAAAGACAGAAAGTTATTTTTGAGTTATTGTATTTCAATTCATTTTTTAAAATCAGATTAGAGCTTTAACCATAGACTGTATAAAACGATATATCTATATCTGTATATATACAGTCATTGGCTGCTTAAACCCGGAAGCCAGTTTTAATTCCAAGGACTACAATCCCAACAAATCTGCGCAACCTTCCGTCATACACTCCCAACCAATGGCTGGATCCGTCGTAGTCAGGTGACGGCAGCGCAGAAGATTTGAATTGTTTGCTGGTTGTGTTTTCGTGACGCCGTTTGGATGCGGACAAGAAAATACGAATTTTTAGTTTTCAGAGGAACTTGAGGTTTGTTGGTTTTATTTAAATTAAACCTCGACTCCTATGACCTGCCGAATAAACAAAACATCACTAAATTTGAAGCCCAAATTAGTTAACGTTTGATTTAACGCTAGCTACGTTAGCTGGTGACCTATTAGGCTAGCAAGCTAACGTTTAAGTAAGCATTACGATTTACTGTGTGATATTATGTTTACATTTTTCTCCCGCTGTTTGCAAAAGTGTTTGTGTGAAATATTTAAATAACAATTTAATGTCGGAGCTTAATTTACATCTGCAGGACTGATCCGGATCTGTCTGATTCCCACAGAGAAGAGCTAACAGCAGGATGGACTGTCGAGCTAACAGCGGTAGGTTAACACTCACTGAGTCAGCATTTATAAACTGTTATCATATCATATTAGCTGTTTCATGACGTGATTGTGTCTCTGAACAGATCTGTTCTTTCTGTCTGATGAGAAATTTGACTTCGATGTTTCTCTGTCACCTGCCAGGTAAGAAGCACATGACCGTTTCTGTAAAGTCGATTTTACTGAGGAAGTACCAGAGAATATTAAAATTAATTATTTAACTGACGTATGAACATTCAAATATTAACACTGTTATAATTGAGTTCAGTTTTGGAGTGTTACCGTTTTCATCCTCTTGAGTCTCAACTCTAATTTGAATGCTCCTTATGACTGCGTGTCAGTAATGTTTCTCTCTTCTCTGCAGCTCCAAAGGTGATGAAGACGAAGATGAGGTGTTCGTGGGTCCGCTCAGCCATAAGGAGAAGTGCATCTCTGTTAAAGTGGCGTCTCGGCTTGAGGGCAGCAATGGTGTGCGGGTGAGCTGGAGTCCGTTGACCGGAGATCAGCTGGAGGCTGTGTGTCAGGAAGCTCACACACTAGCTGATCAGCTGCAGAGTGGCGAAGTGAGCTGGCCACACAGTGCGGACGAAAAGACTGCTGACGCCACAAAAAGTCGAGAGGAGTTCTTGCAGGATGCTGATGCCAAACTGGGAATGCTTGTTCAGACCACCAGCGCGCTCAGCCCCATTAAACGACAGACCTTCTTAGTGCAGGACAGTCCCATCAAGCAGCTGCCGCCTGCTGTTCAGCGCCGCCTGCTGAGAGGGAGCAGCGCCAACGCAGCTTCATCCACCGGCCCTGGAAATGCAGCTTCATCCACTCGTCATGCCTCTGCCAACACTACGTCAACTATCCGCCCTACCAATGCAGCTTCATCGAGCCGCACCGCCTCCGCCAGTACTTCATTCACCCGCCCCGCTGGCAGCGCCAGACTCAGCACCTCCAGCCCTGTGGTCGGGGTCAAGGCTCAGCCCAGGACGGGGCTGCGAGGGAAAGCTGCTCTGGGCATCGTGCTGCCGAGTAAACCAGCTGGACCAACAACTTCCTGTTCAACCAGCAAGAGCAGGCTGGACAAAACCAAACTGCAACCACCGAGTAAAGTAGGAGAGAAGATGCAAGTAAGTGGACCTGGACTGAGTATACACAACGTTTTTTCCTCCTTCCAATAATCTCTTGTGACCCACTACAGGGGTGACGCATTGGAGATGACTGTTAATAGATGAATGAATACTTGTTGATGTTTGCTGTTATTTTTCTCTTTAGGCTGTGGGGAGTTTGAAGCGTAGTCCGTCTTCTCGTCCCTCCAGCAGGGCAGGTTCATGTGAGGATCTACTTTCTGACTCGGCGAGCGTGGCGTCTGACATCAGCGACTCTTCCCTCAACTCCAGCCTGCTAGGAAAACGCATAATGGCTCCGCCCAGCAAAGTAACACACCTATTAAAAATTCTACTTGATTTATCAGAGAAATCTGGCTTCACTTGTATTACAGTCTAAAACATTATTTTAAACACTTTGTGGAAATAACGTGTCTTGTTTTCCCAGAGTTTTGTGAGGAACCGGTCATGTGTGAAAGTTCCTCCCCTCCAGAGCAGCAGGGTGACGGACAGAAGGAACACGTCTTCATCCTCCTCCTCTGTGTCCAGCTTCAACTCCAGCATATCTCTGTCCCCTGCTAAAGGTACGCTATCTGCTGTATTCTAAACGCTTACAACTAACTCCCACCCAATCATCTACAATTGGTCTGTATCCCTTGCTGAATATTTGCTGAATGCAAGCAGTTAAGGTATTTTGTCAGGTGACCTCATCTGCCAGCTTCTACAAACAACACATAAAGACAGGATAAAGCACCAAAGTGCACTGCCTGCAGCTTATAATTGCCATCTTACTGACCAGCAACTTCTAACTGATCATCCACCAGCTAACTGCTAAATACTTTGCATACAAAAACCAGCTAAATAGCTGTTTTACTATAAGTTTTACCAACTATTAGCTAACCTGCCTAACGCTAACCATTCAACTATCAGGGTTTCTCCTGCTTTCATCATCCAGTCAGAATGTGCAGCAGAACCGGTGTTGTGTCTCTTCACAGGCAAACTTAACTCTTCTTTGAACCGGAGTCTGAGTGGCTCCACTGGCCCCGCCCCCAGCAGCGTAAGCAAAACAACCAATCAAAGCAGACTGAATCGCACTAGTATCTACGGCACCGCAGTGCCAGCGCCATCCAACGCTGGCCGCCGCTCGCTCTCCACCCAGGCGAAGAAGCCCTCAGAGGTGGAACGAGGCAAAACCACAAAGTCTACGCCGCTGAAGAGAGCTGAGGCCACGCCCCTCCAGGTGACGCCCGCCAAGAGAGTTTTGGAGAAGACTGTCTCCCTTCCAACCAACGCCTCAGCCCGGCTGCAGAGTGGATTGAAAACCAAATCGAAACCTGAGGCCCTAGTCCTTCCAACGCCGAGCGGAGGTGTCGGAGGAGTCCCCCAAAAAGACGGTAAAAGATGAAGCTTGTGTCAGAGCCGTCGCTTACAAGTCTGTTTCCTCAAATCAGTGACACATAGGTTTGTTTCATCCTGCTGATTGTTTAGGAAACTTTCTGTTTATGTACAAAAACATGAATTCTGACCAAACCAAATTGATTAATTTTAAGTGAAACTAAAGCACAGTTTCACTCTTCGTTTAATTCCCCTTTTGTTGATTCTTCCGTCTCTCATTCCGTATGACTTTGTGTTTCGTTTCCAGACGTCTCAAAGATGTTGAAACCAAAGAGGGTGATGTCGACGAGCAGCCTGGACAGGTAGATGACCTCGCACTGCACCACTGTCACCATACTCATCTGTACTCTTTACTGAGTTGTTTATTTGACTTAAAGCGTTAATTTTGAGTTTCTTCTGTGACTGAAACGTGCCCATAAACAGACGCATATAGAGAGAGCATGTATCCGGTTAAATGGAGCTTTTTACAGCTTGTTCATGCAGTTAAAGTGCTCCAGTTAAAGTGTCCCAATATGTGCTACACAAAGAGCTTTAATTTTAGTAAAATAAAATGACTTACAGCTCTGAACCTAAAGCTATGAACTTTAGATAACATAAACTATTGAACTATATTTTGAGTACCTTGAACCCATCTCTCTTGCTTTACCCACCTTTTCGACAAAACACCTTCCTTGGTAAATGGTAATGGTAAATCCTTGTCTGTAGTCTTCCTCAGAAGCCCTCTGCTGTTCCTCTGACGCCCTCTGCTGGCAGCGGCAGGTCACTGCAGATGAAGGCCCGGCGTCCCTCCGCCCTTCCCACCCCTGTGAGGCGCAGGATGTCCGCCATTCCCCCGGCCACGCCCACCAACCAGGTCCGACCCATCAGACCTTCAACCACCTCTGACTCTAGCCCCGCCCCCTGTTCCACTGCGGTCAGGATAGAGAGAAGCTGCAGGTGAACAGTTAAGACTTATCTTAAACAAAATCTGAGTCTTGAGAAGTATCAAATGGAAAAGGTCAAGTAACTCTGCACCGTGACGACACATGCAGAGGTTTCACTTTGTCACTTATCACATTGTCACTTGTTGTAGCCCCGCCCCGTCAGACACACCGGAGGCAGAGCTTGTTGTTGCCCCCGAGATCAAACCCTTCTGCCTAGCGGAGGAAGAGGAGGAGTCCCCTGCTGCCGCGCCCTCCAGCCCTCCACAGGCCAACCAATCAGAGACCACCGAGCCTGCAGTAGAACCAATTCAAGGGGAACCGGAGCCAAGCACAGACCTGATCGAACTGGAGTCTACAGAGGAGAGCAACAGCAAGGCACAGGAGGTCAGAGGTCACACACATGAACACACACAAGGGCTGTTATCAGCCCCAACCAGACGCAACAAAATGTTGATTCAAACAAAAATTGTGCGACATTGATCGAACACCCTGCTCTGTATGTTGTGTTACAGAAATGCACTGCCTGTGTAATACGGCAGGTTTAACATTCAGGTACACTGTTTGTGTGAACATGTTCATACTGCATTCAAATCATTGCTGAAAAGTCCTGAATCTGTGGTTTCATTTACGTCTCTCTCGCCCTCTTTCTCTCTCTGTCTCTCTCGCCCTCTTTCTCTCTCTGTCTTCTTCTCAGTCCTCCTCTCTCTCTCTCTCTCTCTCTGTCTTCTTCTCAGTCCTCCTCTCTCTCTCTCTCTCTCTCTGTCTTCTTCTCAGTCCTCCTCTCTCTCTCTCTCTCTCTCTGTCTTCTTCTCAGTCCTCCTCTCTCTCTCTCTCTCTCTTTCTGTCTCTTTGTTTCTCTCTGTCTCTCGGCCTTTTTATATTGCAACACTGTAACGAAGCTCCACTGTTACGCCGTCTTTGCCATTTAATATTGGACCGAAGCAACGCTGGCGTGAAGCTGCCCCAGTGTGTGTTTTTATATATCACTCCGGCATTGTGGAAGCAAAACGTTCGTGAGGAGCAAACGAACAGCACGTGACTCACACAAACCCCTTTCCCACTGAAATCAGTGCGCTGACGTGGGTGTTGAGACAGGGTTAGTAAACAGTGAAGATGTTACGGTGGATAGGTCTTGATTGTATCTATTCCTCTATTAAACTCGGCACTGACAAATTTGGAACGATGACCGGAGACGGGCAGAATTTGTGTCTGAGATGACAAGGGGTTGTAGAGGTTACCGATGGAGCATAGCATCGCCCCGGAAAGGGGGCGGAGATTAGTATGTCGACACAGGTTTTGTGTTCCCATCCATGCTGGTGGAGATAATTACCCGGGTCTACTGCAGAGTCATTTGACCTGGGTCAGAATGCCGATAGTAACCTTTCCCACTAAGCAAAAAAGATGGGTGTTAGCTGGTTTTTGACCAGTGGGAAAGCGGCTATACACACACAGTGCTGTTCTGCCCTGCTGGCTCTGCCGTTTACACAGCTTTGCCTCTGTTTCGCCTCTGTTACTTCCTCCAATGCCAGCTCAGAGACCATTCCACCTCGGGAAGACGGAGAGGTCAGAGGAGTCCCATAAAAGACGAGGAGTAACAGAGGCGTAACAATCCCACCTTAAACCGGCAGTCTAAGTTTACTTCTCCCTCGTTCTATCCTAAATCTGGAAGTCAAATTTCTCGGGGAGCTTCCTCCTCCTCCTCCTCCTCCTCCTCCTCCTCCTCCTCAGTTCAGTCTGACCAGCTGCGTCTATCAGAAGAACCTCACACATCTTCATCGCTACTCTTTTTTTTTTTTCTCTGTCTTCAGGTTCTCCTGTTGGATCTTCCTGCTCCGATTCTTCACCCTCAAGAGAAACTGCTCATCGACCTGACCAACACCCCCAACCTGCTCCGGACCAGCAGCAAGACCTCCACCACCTCTCAGGTAACTCGCACTTTACCTGCTTACACCCACACACCCAGAGGACTTTTGGGTCGTTCATAATAGTAAGTAAAGAATATAATTACTTTTTCACCCTCTACATAGGGACCTGTTTACATAACCTGTGTTTGTCTCAGCAGCTGATCGACCTGAGCTCTCCGCTCATCAAGTGGAGTCCAGAAGACAAGAGGGAGAACAACGCCCCACTCATCAATCTGTCCTTCTGATCGGGATCACCCTGGGAGCTGGATGACTCGCAGGTCTTCTGCCGTTAATTCAGTCAATTTAAGACAGAGTTTTAACCCGTTAAGTTTAAGTCTTATGTGTTTTTAAATGATGAAAATATTGAAAGATGCCTGAAGTCTTTCTGCACCTGATTGTACTTTTATTTGTGTCCGTCTTGCTGCTCTTATTGATGTCTGAATAAATGTTGTTTATGTCACTGCTGTGAAGGCGCCTGTGTTCAGTCCAAAGTATTTTTGTGCTCATTAAAGACCAGACTAAAAAGGCAAAATAAACTCAAACACACTCTGAAGAACAGAATAAAAATATTAACTATTTAAGCACATCAGTAAAATATTAAGTCATTCATTACTTCAACAACAATAAGGTCACCTCTTGTTTCATTGTTTGTGCTGCCAGTGTGTGTTAGAAATGATTTAAAAGTGATGCCCAAGTGGAAGTGCATTCTTTGTGGTGGCCAGGAGGAGAAGTTAGATTGTTTGCAATCTCGGATCCCATCGGCTTTAGTCTCATGACGACATAGCCTTTTTTCCTCGTGCATTGTTACAGAAAAAGAACCCGTTTTTCTTGTGATTGACTTTAATTAACGGGTCTTACCTTTGCCGAAATTTCAACATCATGATGCAGATTAGTAAAAAGTAAATATGAGGCTTTGTCAGGTCTGTCCTCAGGAGAAGAAAACTACTTTTAAAAAGCGCATTTGTTGAACGGAGGTCGGATGGATAATTTCAGATGCATTCGAGGAAGTCGGGAAATCTGAACGCTGAATGGCTTTCGTGACACAGCGTCAAGGGAATTTATCTCAAATTGAATTTTAGCTCTAGAGCAGATTGTTAGCTGTTAGCATGCAGATGTCTGTTTATAGAGATGAATAAGAAGCTAAACTGTCGTCAGATGACGCCGATGGGAGCCGGGATGTCATTACGGTGCTTTACCTCCCGCCTGCTTTTGCTCTCCTCACTGTTTTTCTTTCTCTATACGCCGCAGCATGCTGAAACGTGATTGGTCAGTATAACTCGGACTACAAGCGTAGTACAAACGGAAACTAGAACACTTGCCTTCCCGGAAATCCACGCCCCTGCGTAAATCTGAATAGAGATTAATTCTAAAGTGCTGCCCAAGTGAAAGTGCATTCTTTGTAGTGGCCAGGAGGGGGCGACTGCACTGGTTGCAAAAAGACGTTGGATTCTATGAAACTATTTGAGAAAAGCAGCAGGTTTATCAGATGATTTATCACCTCAGATCGAATGTTCCAAACAAGTTTATGGTCTTGATCATTAGTTTAAAGAGTTTTTCAAAAAACTGGCCATTAATCTGCATTAAAACCTGGATTGACAAGTCACCATCATGGCAGCCTGTCAACCAGGATAGAGACGTAACAACTCACATCCACTGTATCGTCCAAACATGGTCACTCTGAACAAAGTATCCAGAGCCATGTAGAGACAGAGTTGCGTCAGTGGAGGTCCAATATGCTCCATGATCCGCCATTGCAATGTCGCAACTCATGTGTAGGGCTGACCCCGGCGGATAGCCAAATATAACTACATAAGTATTAAGTTAAAAAATGTAAATGATGACCTTTTATGTCAAAATTTCACTTTGTATGTCAAGAATTTGTTTCATATGTACAATTTTAGGAAGTACAATGTTATATAAATTGAATATAATAAAAGCTTATTAACAGCTGGGGCCTTTATTCATTTTTAAGGAAACAGGTGACTGTAGTTTAGTAAGTTATTGAGTCAGTGGGACCCGTGTTTAATCCGTCATGCATCAGGTTTTAACACTCAGCAGGTGTCCTCTCGGCCTTCACTCCCACACGGTCACAAGTTTTTCCAGAACAATTTTTTTGCCTCCACAAGCAGATTTTATTGGGCTAAATTAAGGTGGGAATCAGCAGCATGTTTTCAAGGCAATGTGCATCTTATCACCCAGCAGAGCAGAGGTGTTTTTTTTTCCTCTAACAGGTAGTGAAGGTTATAAACAGCATCTGCAGCAGGATCAAGGTGTTCACACTGTTCACCTGCAGGCTGGTAACATGGCTTTCTTCAGGTTCACCCTCAGTCTGCTCGTCCTGTTCATGCTTTCTGAGCACTCCTGGGCCGAAGAGAAGGTGAGGAGTCTGTTGCAATCTTAACATTTAGCAGAAAAGTAGAGAGATAAAATGAGGCTTTGATTTGTAGTTTGTTACTTAAGCATTTGTTTTTTTCTCTGGATTTCCTCCTGTTTTTGGTGACATTTTTATTTCTTTTTGTTAAAATTTGAGTTATATTATAAAGAATGTTATGAGTCTGCAGCAAATTAACGTGTGTTAAAACCCATCACTAATCACCTTTTTTGACAAACATTTTAAATCTTCTCAAATTTTCCAGAGATGTTTAGACTCTGAAAAGACAAATGAATAGTAAATAAGATGTGCAAATGTATTGATTATCTTACATAAAAAAAGTTAACATGACAAACATGGAAATAAAAACTTATTTTAATATTTATTTTACAATGTTGCTCTGCCCGCTCTGCTTCCAGAAGCCCCTTTCTGCCAGTAAAGAAAATAAAATCCTTTTCACAGAAATTCATGACATAAGAAGTTAAATTATGATGTAGTGTGTTTAATTTTAATTTTCTAATTATCTTACAATTTCTGGACATTTTGAATATATATCGTTTGTGTTGTTGCAGCGTGTTTGCTGTTAATGTTTTTGTTATTTATTTTGGCTTTTTATATTAATATTCATTTACATTTACAGTGCATTTCCATTGTTGCATTTGTTTTGGAGTTTTGCATGTGTTTTTGAATTTGCATAATTTCTGAATCTGCAGACAGATTCTCCAAATTAAACCCTGCAGCTCTTTTACCCTCGTCATCCACGGTAGTGAACTATATTATGTCGGTAGAGTCGGTCATCTTTCAATCGGAAGGTCAGCGGTTCGATCCCTCAAACTACATGTCCAAGTATCCTTGGGCTAGAACCCCAAATTGCTTGGGTATGAATGTGATGACTGATTGACAGATTGGCCCTTACGAAAGCAGCCTTTGCCATCAGTGTGGAGTGTGTGTGTGTGAATGGGTGAATGTGACATGTAGTGTAAAAGCAGCTTTGAGTGGTCGCAAAGACTAGAAAAGTGCTTTATAAGTCCATTTATCATTTACTGTTACAAAGTAAGAAAGCAGCAGACTGCACATACCACTCATGAACATGATATCAGTCGACCTTATTAATGAGTGATGTCACTTCCTGATGTAGGATCTGTCTGTCTCTGAGCTCCTGTGGAGGGCCAACAAGGATGTCGGTAAGACACATTTATTTTTATTGAACAATTGTGCATTAATAAATACTGTCTGAATCGCTTTAATCCATTGACTTTGAGCACAGAGTACAGCTGCTTGACAAAGAATATTTGGTATAAGGTGTGGCTTATCAACATTGTCAGGAAATGTCACAATGCTGCACCACAAAGGCTGACTCACAGTCCAATCCAAAGTTAGTCAGCCTCTATAGGCCTATTAGTTCAAATACCATTGTTTCACAACAAATGCACCACAAGTTAATCTAATCTTTTTTGCCTCTCCCCTCTGACAGCATTTCCAGTTCTACATTGAAACACAAATTTAAAATGTGTAATCGCCTTTAATCTCCTCCTCGTGCAGTGCACACAAAGGATGAGCCCCTCGTCATCGATGACATCGCTTATGACAATGAGAATGACAGAAACGCTGATCCCTGCACCTCCTACGGCTGCATGTGGAGCAAATCCGCCGACGGAAACATTTACGTACCTTACGTCATCGCAGGACATTACTGTAAGAAACACTCTTAAACCCACTGTACAGATTGTAACTGTTAGCCAGTTAGTATGTTAACTATTTGCTCCAAGTCAACATCATGTTATCTGGAAATTTAGCTCTTTCCTTTTTATGTTAAACTACCTAGCACTACTTTTAGCTTTCAGCCACTTGCTAGCTAACAGCAATGTATTGATCCAGATGTGTGTTAGCATGTAGCCTACTGATCCTGCACGTGTCTCCTTAGCTTCTCGTGAGCGCTCCATCATCGAGCGCGGGCTGGTGTCCTTCCACGACGTCTCATGCATTCGCTTCGTGCAGCGCAGCAGCCAGAGGGACTACCTGAGCATCCAGTCCGACAATGGGTGACGTGACCTTTGAACTACCTGCAGCTTGTTTCCTCTGACCTGTGTTTGTGCATCACACACTGCAAGATAACGGATAGCGATTAATATCAGCAATCACCTTGATTTAAAGCTTTCTTTAACAGAACTTTAACATAACATCATGTTTACGTCAAAATGTCCTAATGTAACTTTTACGGCTAAACCATGAAAAGGGGAAACTGTAACTGGTATAAAATATCTTGGAGAAAACTGAGCCGTGAACTTTTCCTTCCTCGTGTTTTATTTTTCTGTTTGATCACAGCTGTTACTCGTACGTGGGCCGCCGTGGTTATTCGCAGACGCTGTCTCTGGACCGTCAGGGCTGCCTCTACCACAGCACCGTGCAGCACGAGCTGCTCCACGCACTCGGCTTCAACCACGAACAGTGTCGCTCCGACCGGGACCAGTACATCCGGATCCTTTGGCAGAACATCCAGTCCGGTCAGTACTTTGGTCTCCACACACCAACCAAAGAGGAGACACCCTAATGTTAAAAATGTTGACCGCCTTAAAATACATGAAATAAATAAATAAATAAGAGAGCAGCTTTAATGCCTGGTCACATCAGAGAATCACACAAAAAGCTGATCAGCAGCTCTCTGAATTATTTGGTCTACCTGCTGTACTTTCAAGCTAACCGCTATCTCTCCAGCTAGCCACTAAACGACCGTTTTCTGTCACAAAAGCTCTTCGAATTTTTCTCTATTTTGTCTCCACTGTTGTTTTACTTCCCACTGGCATGTGGATCACGATTGTAAACAACCAAAATAAAGACAACAAATTAAAGCTCAGTGCCAACTAGCTTGGACCGCTAGTTTGCAAACATGGCTAACGGGTTAGTAAGCGCACTCAGACATTTGTAGCATCGAGTCCTGACTAATAACTGTTGGTGAATTGTAAATGTCTACGTTGTGGATCAGTTTACACTCAGAGGAGTGACAGAGGTTAAATAGAACTGGATGTTGACACTGCGCTAATAAGCAACAATAGCTTCTGCCTTACTGAACTCTTTGTCTCTCTGCCCCCCTCAAAGGTTGACACTGTAATGATGCTTTGTTTGATGGAGCAAAACTCACAGGTCAAAGTTGACCAAAGTTGAATTTAAAAAATCACCGCAAAATTCTGCTACGGTTAATCCTGGTTTGGTCAGCCGTTAAATTTCTAACCCATGCATGAAAGTCGGTTTACGTACTCTTTATTTCAACCCTTTTCTTCCTCTCAGGCTGGGAGTACGCCTTCGACAAGATCAACACTCTGAACCAGAACACCCCCTACGACTACGACTCGGTCATGCAGTACCACAGGTTAGAAATTCCACTTACATCTTTCAGAGTTTCTTTATGTATGTTTGAGTCTTTTTGGCTCCTCCCCTTGATTGTAGAAATGAACCTGATAAATGTATAAAAGAGCGGCAGAGTAAACTGTTATTACAGCAGCAGAATGAGCAAACAGCCAAATCAAAGCCAACTTGGACGTGCCACAAGCTGCAGTTCCTCGAGTGGCCACTAGAGGCTGGCTCCAAAAGCGAGTCAACCCCTATTAGGCCCCATATTAAAATGCTCAACTTTACAGCAGAATTAAACATGTTTACAGGCTGGTACAAAAACAGGTTTGGTTTCTTAAGAAAATTACTGTTGACGGGTTTGATTTATATATAAACTGTTAAAGTTATGCATGATTAGCGGTGTGATTTGCTTCGACTGCTAGTACCTCGAGCTGTCTGCTAGGTGTCACCTTAGCTAATTCAGCCACTGAACTAACCTCTCCGCCGTGTCTGTGTTTTGGACATAAATCTGTCTTGCAGCGACAGACTCTCCAAAAAGTCTGTGCTCATGTTCTTTAGGTGAGGGAGATTCTAGTATAACATAATTAATGTCTGTGACGTCACTCACCATCCCTGTTTACATAGATTTATTTGTGGCACATTAAAAATTATACTGTAGGAAATACGATGGTTAAGTAGCTCATTTACTAGCTAATGAATAAGCCACATGGCATTAGGTTTCTCCGTACTCTAACACACCTGGTTCGAATGTTTTGCTCATTATCAATCACCTGAGAAGCTTCAGATGGTTGATAACGAGCAGATCATTCAAATCAAGTGTGTTGGAGGACGGAGAAACCTAAAACATGCAGGAAGGTAGCGCTCCAGGAGCAGGGTTGGCCACCCCTGGCATAGCTTTCATAACGCTTGTGTGCTTGGTATATTTCCAGGTACGCCTTCTCTGGCAACAATAAGCCCACGATGGAGCCGATCCCCAATGCCAATGTTGAATTCGGCACGGCCACCCAGATGAGCCAGAATGACATCGCCCGACTGAACAGGCTGTACAAATGTTAAACTGTGAGTGTCTGACTCCACGTATGCACACTGCTATCTGCTTGTTGATGTCCTCAACATCCCTGACGACACCTGAAACAAGAACAACCTCCCAACGAGCCACCGACTCACCGAGATTTGATGAAGATTTGACGACTGTACATTTTCTATATCTTAATCCTGATACAGGCGCCCCTACCTACTTTGTTTAGCTTATATTTGATGCTCTGTTGTGTTACTCTATTTTTGTACTGTAATTTTGGAGGCGCCAGAATTAATCAATCTTATCTTCGTTTTGTTGCTTTCAGTGTTTCCTGTTAAATTGTAGTATATGGTTTGGTATAGCACACAGGAGAATATATGCCTTTAATATGTTCCTGTTTCTTTTTACCAACAGGTGATGAAAACAAAGCGGACACCATGGAGCCACGTGAGCCCTGAAGCCTGTTTGACATTCAGATGTTTACTCGCTCTGTAATAAAGGCAAACATATTGTTTTGACAACAAACGTTCAAACGTGCTCATTGAAGCCTCTTTTTTTAAGCACTTGTAGACAGTTTAAAGGTTATGTGATGATTTCATGTAAAAGATGCAGATTTTCTTTTCTATAAATAAGAAATCAGATTACCTCCAATTTCTTCCGGTAAAACTAAATTTCACGCGTGCTTACGTAAGTTAGCGCCAAACAATTTCAACCAATCAATCTGCAACATTTAGCCGCAGAGCACCAAGAACGCTCGGTCAGTTAGCTAGCTACTGCGCTGTGGAGAACGTCTGTCTACGCCCACTTCTCAACGATCAAATCAAATCCCTCTAATGACATGTCCACTGTCCAAGTGGCCGACTGTAACTACCACTGTAGGTGGGCAGACGATCTGGCAAAGAGTGGAAGAAAGGCCGGGGTTTTGAAGCTGCAGGCTTGATTGTAGAAGAAGCGGGTGTGCGGCAAGGAGGAGGAGGTGGAGAGGCTTGACCAGGTAACAAGGAGGCAGGACTGGAGAGTGATGAGCCACGCCTGCCACACAGACAAACACAGACAAACACAGACAGGAACAAGCAGACACGAAGGGAACGGGTTAACACAGAGGAAGCTGAGGTAACAGTTCACTATGTCTCCTTTTAAGGAGAGAACAATAACACCAAAACAAATTCCTTATATTGCCTACTTGGCAATAAGATTCTGATTTTCTGATGCATCTCACTTTGTTAAATACCTTATGTCTCAGGTAGGAGGGATTACTGTGCAAGGAGTGAGGGCGAGGAAAGTAAATATTGATACACAAACTGTAAAATAAAAAGTGTTTCTGTGTATGGAAGAACTGCTGCCCTCCCAAACCTACTTCCCTTTTTCTCCACTAGGGGGCAGCACTTCCCCTGTGCTTAAATACAATGCAGATTTAAGGTGCTTTTCGACAACAGGAACTTTCCCCAGGAACTAGGAACCTTTTGAGGAACAAAATTTAGTTCCAGGGTAGTTGACTTACCCCCTGAAAAGACCCTGTAGTGATGATACGATTGATTATCCAGAACCAGTTATTGAAAGCCAGTTTGACATTTTAACATGAATATTAACAGCAAAATAGTAGAACAATAAACACCAGAAAGACAGGTTGATAATAATAATGCAGTGGACATCAATAGTGCAAGACAACCACAGTTTGTATGAAACCAGTCTGTCAGACATGTACCGGCTAATTACGGTCCTAGATCCTTAGAGCGTAATGAATATATTTAGGCATCAAGACGCTTAAACTACTTCCTGCTCTACTGGTCTTCTGAATGCTGCGAGTACTCGACCAATCAGAGAGGGTTAGAGCTTCAAGGCCCGCCCCTAAAGCCTCTGTACTACGGAACTTTTTCAGGTGTAAAATAAAGTTTCCAGGATGTCTGTGTCGGTTCTCAGTCATTCATGGTCATTTCAAGCTTAATCCAAAAGGCAACTTCAAGAACTAAGTCCAGTTGCCTTTTGGATTAAGCTTAGAAAGTTCCTTGGACTTTGTTTAGAGCCGGTCCCTGTGGTGGAAATGCACTCAGTACCTCCAAAAGTCCCTGGTCCCTGAGGAAAGTTCCTGCAGTGGAAACACAGCAGAAAGCTCGATCTGTAAATCGCTTTGTATGAATCGGCTGGTTGCAGTGCTAACAGGCATTAATGATGATGGTCTGGTTTCCTTGTCTGACACATTATTGTTTAATTAAGACTTTCACAACCATTAAAAACTCCAAACAGTCTTAAAGTATCAGCTAAGTACCTGGTAAACTGAAACATGCTATTGCACATATCTGATCATAAGTGGATCAGATTCTGTCACTTGAGGGACACGCTCAGACTTTTTTCTTCATTAGTTATTCCTCACACACCGCCGCCTCACACAGGAACCACACACAGTCACATGAGGTATGAAACAAGCCTCACATAGATGTCCACAATCCCACCGTTCCCTTTACTTCCCATTGAGCCATTCCCAGCATCAGAGCGGCACCGCTCACTGCCAGACAGCCCGGTGAGGCTGAAGCGAGTCTGGCAGCTTGACAAGAAAGTGTGGAGCGGCTCTGTTGCCCCCTCCCGCACGCAGCAGGACATGAGAAGTCAGTCTGTGCTGCTGCATAAGGAAGTAGTGTTCACTAAAAACCAGTAACCACCTCTCCCTCCTCCTCCTCATCCTCTCTCACCACCTCTCCAGCATCCAAAAACCCTTAAATTATGTAATACATCTACAAAAATATATCTGTGTTCACCGATTCAATGGGCACACTATCAGCGATGCCCGTCTCGGATTTTGAAAGCCTGCTGACAAACACGTCTTTGTCTTCATATAGCCTACAAGGAGACAGAAAACGAGAGGAAACAGAGGTGAAAGGTGTGTTTAAAGTGTAACATTAGACTCATAAGATTGTCTGCAGTCAAATTAGTACAGACACCCATAAAAAGAGTTTGTTAAATAAGTGCACTGTGACCAATTTAGCTCCATACGCAAAAATATGGTTAAAAAAACAGGAACGTTTCCTTCATGAAGTTTCCATGCGAGGAGAGAGAGTCACTAATGATGGATAACGAGGTGAACGGGTTCACTAAGTGTCTCTCTGCGTTACTCTCTCCTGTTTTCTCTCATCCTCTGCGTTCTTCTCACTTTCTCATGGAGCTGAACAGAGATACAAAATGAGAGATGTTCCTTCTTCGGTTCAGCTACAAGGCAGAAAGCTAACATAAGCTAGCAAAATTCAAAGTCAGTAACATAGCGTACGGTTGACGTTAACTACATATAATTTCGCAGTTTTGAAAAACAAGAGCTAGCTAGCTAACCAGCCATGTCACTATCCCAAAATCAACAACAACATCTTCGTGCTCTCTTTCTCCCACAGATTTCCCGAAGATAAAAAAGGTTATCGATATTGTCAGTGGTCAAGCTTTTAACGAGGCGTAACTGTTTCCATTTAACACCTGAGGGTTTGACTAACACCTAAAAAATAATGACCAGCTCATAAGGTTCCTTTGTAAGGGAAAAGTTGTTCACTGCTTCAGGAAATAGAACAGATCTTAGATACGAAATGGGAAAAATCTCTTGAAGAACTCTTCTGTTGAGCTATGAGGTGAAAAGCTAACAGTATGCTAGCAATAACGTAGCTTACGGTTGACTTAAAGTAAATATAATTTTGCAGTTTTATCAAAAACCAGACTAGCTAGCTCTCGTGCTCTTTTTGCCACAGATTTCCCCCCAAAAAAGCGTAGAGATATGGTCAGGAACAGTCAATGGTGAAGAACATGCGTTCTGAAGGTTTTTAACGTGACTGTAACTGTTAGTCTTTAACACCTGAGGCTTTGATTAACACCTTATTACCATGTCGCAAGGTTCCTTTGTAATGGAAAAGTTGTTCACTGCTTCAGGAAATAGAACAGATCTTGGATAAGACTTAGGAGTTATTTTTAGCTATTAGCCAGAAAGCTAACGGTACTGTATGCTAGCAACTTTAAAGTCCCTAACATTAACAACAAGACGAGCTAGCCAACCAGTCATGTCATTAACTGTGTCTCAATCCACGGGGCTGCAGACTTTGAATTCTGTATTTGAAGGTCGGTTGCGTCACAGAAGCATGTCGAAGGCTGTCAAAGGCTCCTTCAGACGCGGCCGACAAATGTGTCCTCCGTTTCCCGGGCTGCAAAGGATCCATCGGGTGCATCCTTGCCTTTTACGCAGCCGAGGAATACACTTTCAAATGTAAAAGTTCTTGGTTTCAGCTCAAACAAATAGCTAGCCTTACAAATGTTTAAGTAAACGTAAAATGGCCCTTACTCGACGTTAGTTATGCTAGCTTGTTAGCCAGCTAGCTTTTGGTGACGCAAGGGTAGACCAGACCATCTTATTTCAGCTTTAACGGTCTACGCAGGCTATGAACGGAGCATCCTCCGTGGACCGCCTCCTTTGAAGGCTGCAGCCCGTAGATTGGGACACAGCTACTGTCTTCAAATCAACATAAAGATTTTAATTTAAAAAAAATTAAAGATGAATACTGAAGGCCACAGCCTGAATAACACACATGCAGCTGAATGGCCCACTGGCACCGGCTGTCTCCTCTCTGCTGCTCTTTATACTCTCTCCTGAGTGCTGCATAGGACCCAGGTGAGCTTAATCACCTGCAGTGAAGGGAGATAAAACACAACACAAAACTACAGCATGTAACAACTATATTCCTCTGCATTACGTCCGGCTATAGTGTTGAATGTATTATACCATTGAGAGTGGAGTCATGCCTGTTGTGTTTTCTGTACCTCAGCATGATGCCTTTATGCTTATGTTCTTGTCAATGTTGCAGAATGTAAATGTTATGGGGGTTAGATGGGTGAATGGGGGGTGAGCTTATGTATGATGCAAATAAAAAAACAGCAATGGAACATGCTGCTGATGAGGAAACTTGCTGCAAAGATCAAAAACGAAACGTCAAATATACACAAACCCAGGCAAGGCTTTGCATCCTGCTCACTGGGAAAACATTCTGCAAAGTTATTCATGTTATTGCAGTTGAGATTGTGACTACGGCATCCTGAAAAACCCACCTGAAGTTTCCTTTAACTACATGAAACATCAGCAGGTCTTTAAGACAATCGCAGAGGTCTGCGCACACACTGTCGGTGCGGCTCCTACATCCACTAACATCCACATTTATATAGTGGGTGAGCCCCCCCACGCCCATAAAGAAGCCATTCACTTCTATGGAGAGGCTGTAAAGAGAAAAATGCAGCCCTCCCACCTGATAGACTGCAAGAGGCTGTGTCAACACACACACACACACACACCCACACACACACACACACACACACACACACACACACACACACACACACACACACACACTGCTGCCTTTCCTTAATGGATAGCAGGAGGAGATGCCCAGCCAGGACTTGTTGAAAGAAGGCCTTATTAGAGGGGAACACACACACACACACGCACGCACACACACACACACACACACACACACACACACACACACACACACACACACACACACACACAGTATGACAAACAGCCTTCATATACGTGAAGAAATCAGGTGTTTTTACATATTAATTTGGTCCTCCCTTTGGTCCTACAACAGCAGCATAATAAGAACATTCTTATTTTAATAACACGCTGATACAGAATAGTTGGCGCCCTCTGCTGGTCAAAGACAGTTTGACAGATTGTGAGATTAAGAGGCCTGTTTGAGTGACAACAAGGTTACAACATGATGAAGTGTTCAGCATCAGCAGGTCTGTGTGTGTGTGTGTGTGTGTGTCTTATATTCAGCCACAGAGGCGTAGAAGTCGAGCAGTTTCATGTCTGTGTATTCTTAAGAGGTGGGTAAATGTACACTACAGTGTATTCTTGCATGGAACAGTGCTCGGACAGTACATTTACCACCTGCAGCCACAGCATGCCAAACTGAGAGCGTCTATTTCAGGCACATTTAAAAATACAGGAAGGAGTTACGTGAGGTGTCATCATTTTCAGGCGTCTACAGCATGTTGTTGTTTCTCTCAGCAGCTGCTGGAGCCGAGGATGGCGCTCATACGGGACCTTTTTAAACGAATAAACTGAGGCTTTATACATTTTCTTGTCTCTCTTTTATCCATCTATCCTTACGACCCCACATTAACGTATCAATCGATTTGTGTGTCTGTCTCACAGCCTGTCTCTCTCTCTGTGCTGATTTACAGCCTGCAGAACTCACAAAATCAGGCCAGACAAGTTTTGGTCTGTGAGCTGTGGAGAAGTTTTATGTCACAAACTCTGATGTACAGACCACTGACGTTTATGAAGTTATATATTCTAATATGGAATATTTGCAATTGCAAATTAGGTGGTTGTGTACAATGTGTGCATTTGTGTGTGTTCATACTCGAGCACGTACTGGCTGTGTGCAGTACACGGGTATACTTATTCATACCAGTAGTTTTTAAATGTGGAGGTATAAATATGATCTTAAAGTCTTCTTTTTTTTCTCCTCCATATTTTTTGGTGCTGCCAAACTGCCTCTAAAAATAACGTGCATATCATAAAAGTAGTTATACACAGTGGTGCTGTTAGCTTAGGGCTAACACATCTTAATGTAGCATGTTAGTGTGCTAACGTTTACAAAGCACACTAGGATAATGGGAATGTCTAGTGTGATGGATAGATGGATGGATTGATAGTTAGATACTTTATTAATCCAGAGGGAAAGTTAGGATATATTGTGTGTATTGGGTTATAGATCACTGTATTGGACAAATGTACGGAAGCCCTAAGCGGACATGCATCCATACATTTTATTTACTCCAGTTGTTTGTTTTTTTCGAGACCTTGACTTATTTATCTCGAGATAACAACAAAGTCCACTTAGGGCTTCCGTACAAATTAAACCTTTGATGCAAGAAGAAAAGTCAACAGTTCACTAAAGTTATCATCCTGTAGGGTACATGAATGTCTGCACCAAATGTTGCATCGATTCATCCACTATTGTTGAACTCTTTTACTTGAATAGACAAAAATGAACCTCATGGTGGCACTTGGGTGGGCAATCATAAGGATTTATCGTTGGCCATCGGCTATGACTTTCTGCACCTAATGTAAAAAAATCATATTTTTATGTAGTAATAAATGTCTGTAAAGTCGAAATATATTGTTTACTTCTCTAAATACATATTGTAATACTGTTTTTCTATTTGCATTAACTGATACACTTTATATTTTCACTTAAATTTGAGTTGTTTTTTGCATTTCTCTAATTTGTACCGTATTTTTGGAGCTATCTGGCTCTATAATTGCCTTCAGGAGTAATAAAGTTCTATCTTATCTTATCTTATTGGTATGACCCAAATTTCCTGCAGGGGTCTTCACAATAAAACCACAACATCCATCATCTACACCGCTTATCCTGTTCAGGGTCGCGGGGGGACTGGAGCCTATCCCCGCTGGGTGAAAGGCGGGGTACACCCTGTACTGAAGCATAGAAACAGACAACCTTTCGCACTCACACTCACACCTACGGGCAATTTAGAGTCACCAATTAACCTTACAAGCATGTCTTTGGACTGTGGGAGGAAGCCAGAGAAGAAGGAGAAAACCCACACATGCACGGGGAGAACACAGAAAGGCCAACTTTGCCTGAACCGGGGTTAGAACCAGTGACATTCTAGCTGTGAGGCAACAGCGCTAACCACTGCACCACCTTGCAGCCCAAAACCACAACATACAATTTGCAAAACTACAGACACAACAAAGATTACAATAATATCTGTATAATTAGGATATACAAAAGTCTCTTAGTATGTCAAAGAAAGAAAGACAGAGGGAGCCTTTTCTCATTCTTAGACAGGAGTGAAAGAACGAAACTAACGGGTGAAAAAATAAATACAAACTTACAATCCTTCATATAGTTAATCATATTTATCAGTCAGAATAAAAATGGTGGACTGACCAGCTTACAGTCACACCAACATTGCCATCCCTTGAAGCGTGCAGCTTGATTAAAAAGCCATAATTTTTATAATTCTAATGTTATCCTGCCTGTTCCAACTGTCAATATATT
Source organism: Semicossyphus pulcher (assembly GCF_022749685.1). Taxonomy (NCBI): domain Eukaryota; kingdom Metazoa; phylum Chordata; class Actinopteri; order Labriformes; family Labridae; genus Semicossyphus; species Semicossyphus pulcher. Next base: position 4,021,407 of record NW_027211759.1, read on the forward strand.
AATTTAAATTTCAGTGAACAAGCACAGAGAAAATAGTTGTTTTAAGAGTGATTGCTTCTAGCTTATTTGTTGTTTATTTGAGCTCATGCAGGAAGTAGAGTTAACATGGAGGTTCTGTTTTACTCTGCATTTATCAGTAACACTGGGTCTTTCCTCTCTCAGTCCACCAGTTACTTTAGTATAGATTGGTCCTAATAAAATAGTTTTGATTTGTAATGAAGTCGGTTAACTGTACGGAAATCAAGCTTTGATGTATTAAAGTACTTTTGCCATGTTGCTTTAGCTTAGCTTGTTACATTTCTCTAAGGAGTAGGTAGCTTCAATGAAGAGAAACTTTATTTAACATAGATAACTGGTAATATCCTCCCTAACACTGCCAATAATGTGACCTTAGAGAGAAGCAAACTAAGTCAATGACATGAGTGTGTGTGTGTGAACAGAACGTGCAACATCCCGTCAACCAAAACTGACGCCTCAGCATTTTTTCTGAGTTTGAAATGTGTCACCCTCAAGAAAAAGCCTCAGTCGACGCGTCTGCCTGTGTCAGCAATATTCCAGTTTGTTTCCAGCGTGCGGCCGCTCATATTTGGACCATTTGAGACGGAGAAAAAGTGAAAACACAGGCGTCTCTGTGCTGACCTCCCTCGTCCACTCTGAGAGGTCTTTCAGGTGGACTGATGCTTCTGGTTGTTAGTCAGGTCTGCACTCACAGGGACTGTAAATGAGCTGAGATCGGTCACTACAAGAGGCACACAGAAACACTCAAACACAGGAGGAAAGATTTGGGCTGAACATAACTCTTAATTAAAGGTTAACCTTTAAAATTACTTTTTTATATATCAAAAGAGACATTTATGGTCAACCTAGCATGCTATATTGCATAAACAACAATATCACAATCCTTTTCTATGTTTGTAGTTTATCCCAGCAAAATATGGTCAGACACTTTAACTTATGAGTTTAAGATTTATTTAAAATAATAAAACAAAAGAACGAGCTGGTTACAAAACACACAAGACTATAAAAATATGTTAATTCTCATTTAAACTGCCAGTTAGCTGGAGTTAAATAGCAAGTTAATTAAGTTAAAAACGTTTAAAACTCGAACAATATCTAAATATAACTATAACTAACGTTATGCCTCTTCGGGGATTGCAAAGGCATTAAATATTTCACTCCTTGACCGTTAACGTATCCGTTTTTCCTCGCTCACTGACCGTACATTTACGATCGACCGGAAGTATCTTTCTTACAAGAGTTCGTTTCAAAATAAGAGCGTATTTCATCTAAAACAGGAAATAAGAAGACACAGGCTTTAAGGACGTTAAAAAGGCAAAATAAAAGCATCCCAGATAACGGTTTTATTTGGCAATCTCTTCTCTAGAGTTAAAACATAAACTTGATTACTTACAATGTAATGTAGCATCGATTTTAGGATTAAGCTCAACAACACATCCATGCGCACAGTTTCTTTACCACCCAGAACTACCTGTCTGTATGTAGAGAATCATTAGTAAGCTCAACACATAAAGCCTTACTTAACACTTTTAACAACGTCAGGCAAACGTAAGAAACTATAACATGCTGGAGGATTCATTTCTTTAAGCTCTTAAATAGTTTCAGCTTCTTGTTCCGACTCTGCTGGAGTGACAGGATTCATTTGTCACACTTAATCACATATTTCTAAAAAGACCTACAACTGAGTAGCCTATTAAGATATCCATCTAAAGCCAGAGTTAACATTCAGTAACATTTGCTCACACAGATGCAAAGTTTAAAGGCGGGATGTAAAATTCTGGAGGAAGTTTGTTGAATGGACCCCTCGCTTCAGCGCTCCATCAGAGCCTCTGTAAGCGAGGGTTTATCCCCTTCAGATCATGAACTTCTCAAAAACAAAGGTGTAAAAAGCTCCATCTGCTTTTTGGTTTAAAGATGAGGGGAATGTTTATTGTTACTCAAAAAAGCACCAATTGTAAAGTTGGAAACTCTTCATCCTCACCAGCTCGTGTTGAAGTAGCTCAACAGCTCTTCAGTGAAGCTGCTGCCAACCTTAGAAACCTGTGTATGTTCAGGCCTTAAAGCCAGAAATGTGCAGTAAAAAGCTCCAACATAAACCTGTGAATTAAGGTGGCGTGGTATTAAATGATCCATCTGTGCTGCTCTCTCAGATATGTTAACGTGTAGCAGCAGATTGACATGACTGATGGAGGGTAAACCTGATGTTACTTTTCATCTCTCACTGCAGCTGCTTAATAAACATCGAGTCTGCAAATAAGCACCAAATTAGAGCAAATCGTCCGTTAATACGTTTCTCCTTTGAAGATTCAGACGGAGAGTATGCGTCAGTGCGTGCAGCGAGCACACAGCCAGTATTTACACCTCTGAATAGAGTTTGGTGGGAGACGAACGGGAGACACGCCTTTCCTCAACCTCAGGCCAACATTAGCGTGTTTAACTTTTAACTGAATAGACACACATGTGCCAGTGTATGTGCAAACACGTGCTCACACAAGCACTCACACAAACATAACTCGTGCTTTAACGGCGACTCTGCAAACACATCTACATTACACTCCTCCAGATTCTTTGCTTTACATTTTCAGGCATTATTTGCTGTTTTTTGCGCCTGAGTTCTTGGACACAGTTTTGTAAATCCCAGATTTCAAAGGGATGAAGAAGAACATTAAAGATGGAAATGTGCCTGAGCTCTGTACTCTTAAAACGTATAAATCCTGCTCTCAATACAGAGAATGAAACAGCTTCACAAGGACCAAGAATCAATCAATCAAACACAAGTTACCAAGTAAAACAATTAATGTAATATACTTTGTCTTGCGGAACATGTTGTACCATCAGCAAAGAAAATATTGGGTTCTGATTGGCCGGCAGGTGGCTGCACGGTGGGAAGTGCTCAAAGCTAGAAGGTTCCCGGTCTGGACGTAGCGGGTCTTTCTGTGTGGAGTTTGCATGTTCTCCCCGTGCATGCATGGGTTCCCTCCGAGTACTCCGGCTTCCTCCCTCCGTCCAAAGACATGCTCGTTAGGTCCATTGGTGACTCTAAATTGCCCGTAGGTGTGAATATGAGTGAAAGGTTGTCTGTCTCTATGGTGTGACCCCGCCTCTCGCCCAATGATACCTGGGGTCGGCTCCAGTCCCCCATGACCCTGAACAGAAATAGCAATATAGATAATGGATGGGGGCTGCACGGGTGGTGCAGTTGTTAGCACTGTTGCCTCACAGCTAGAAGGTTACTGTGGAGTTTGCATGTTCTCCCCGTGCATGCGTGGGTTCTCTCTGGGGTCTCCGGCTGCTTCCCACAGTCCAAGACATGCTCGTAAGGTTCACTGGTGACTCTAAACTGCCCGTAGGTGTGAGTGTGAGTGCGAAAGGTTGTCTGTCTCTATGTGTCAGCCCTGTGATTGACTGGCGACCAGTCCGAGGCGTACCCCGCCTTTCGCCCAGTGACAGCTGGGATAGGCCCCCCCGCGACCCTGAACAGGGTAAGCGGTATAGATAACGGATGGATGGATGACTGGCAGGTGTTTTTTCTAGTCTTGCGACCACTCAAGGCGCTTTTACACTACATGTCATATTCACACATCCACTGACGGCAGAGGCTGCTCACAGTCACACATAAATGGCAATGCCACCAGTAGCAAGCTAGGGTTCAGTGTCTTGCCCAAGGAGACTGGCCCAAGGAGACTGGACACGTAGACTGAATCGCCAACCTTCGATTGAAAGACGACCGACTCCACCACTGAGCCACAGATGCCCCCATATAAACACAAACATTGTTTGAGACAAAGTTTAACCGTTCTTATTGATCTCAGTGCATTAAATGTGAGACAAGAGAGGGAAACACGACCACAGAGGAGAGCCGTTTATTGAATGTGATGGAAGAACCAACCAACATGACAGATTCAGAGCATCAAGACGTTTCCTATCCAACTGATTTTAGCAAAATAACGTGCATTATGTTCAGCATTTTTTATTTAATTTAATGTTAGAAGGATTTAATCATTAGAGTCAAAATATGAGTGAAGTTCGGTAAGCTTTGCACAGAAACAGGTGAGAGAAACATCCTTCAGAGGGAGCCTGTACTTTACACATTTGACTTCAATAAAGAAGTTTTACTTCTACATCATTTGTGAGCTCTCTTGATGTCAAATATAACCACTTAAATATACTTATACAGATGAATAGATATTTACAATACTTATTATTGAGCTGTACTTGTGTGTCGTCTTTGTTTTTTCCTATAATATCATACACATATATCTCTAACGTACACATCTACACACACATACCTATAGAAGAAATGTTGTGTGTTAAGCAGCATAAGTTCACTCGCTAAGAGTGAGATCGTGTGTGTTAGCCGGGAGCAGCAGGTATCTTTGTTCAGCTAAGATTTATTCTGATTCTGCTTCAGTTTTTTTCTCGGCTGTTTGTATGACCTCACCAACTGGCAGGAGAGGACCACATCTCCCCCTCTCTCTCTCTCTCTCTCCCTCTCTCTCTCCCTCTGTCTTTCCAACGTCTAAATGTGTGCTGGAGTTTGAATAAAGCTTCTTTCTGCTCTCCTACGCAGGCAGGAGCGAGAGGCCCCCGGAGTCGCAGCCACTGGGAGCTTTTGGAGCATCAACGGTACGTTTACGACTCACTTGCGGAGCTTATGAGAAGGAATACTGTGAGAAAGGTTTCAGGGGGAACTTTGAGTCGTCTTCATCCTCTGGTATTTGTTTGAGGTAAAAGCAAAGGTAACTGTTTTAACTCAACATCGGGGAGTTTTGCTCCTTGGAGAGAACTTAAATGTAGTGAGAGCCTTGGTGGTAACTTCAGGTCAGTTTTTGTGCCCCTGGAGTTTGTAGGTTTTGCTGTGTAGACTTTAGACGTGTAAATGAGTTGTTTGTTGGTTTTTTTTGCTGCACTGGATTATTTTGTGTTGCAAATGTGTGAAGTGGCTAAAAATGGGTTAAAAAAAAGCAGGAAAGGGAATCAAGAATATGAAAATTCAGCATATTTACTGATTATTTTGCATCTGAAAGGAGAGAATGAATGAACTTTGTTAGTGCTCGTGTGGCACTCACGTACTTCTCTCTGTTCCTGAATGATTTGTGGTTTACACCTTGAGCATCTTTATTTTTAAATCAGTTTTAAAGGTTAATCAGGTAAAATTGTTCAGTAAAGATGAAAGACTGGAGGAAAATATTAAATTATGTTTTTCCTAATCATCCTACGACTCCTTAGATTTCTACGCAACAACAAGCTAATAATAAAAAAAGCACAGTAAACTGGATCAGCTAAAGATCTCTGTCGCTGAGCAGCACAGGTAGATTGATAAATCACTGTACTTTACTCTTTGTGTATTTCTGCCGACTGTTTTTATATTTTCATAACTATTAATTCTAGTTTTATTTTATTTTTTAATCTTTATTCTAGTTGTATCCTATCTTAGTGGTCTCTACGCAGCTCAGGGAGATGCTTCCCTGTTTCGTTGTCTTGCACTATGACGATAAAGACTTGAGAACATATTGAGGGATTCTGACGTCTCGGTTGGTGCACACAAAATGTATATATTTATATTAAGGTGCATAAAGCAAATTAAAACTTGCATCAGTCTTTAAAAGTTTCATTTGGAGACACGAGAAGGATTTTATTTTCTCTGTTAAAGAACGAGACTTATGACAATTTAGCAAACATGCAGGAGTGACTTCCTGTGACGACATCAGGCTGTGACAGCAAACGTTATGAACTTTAATTTTCAGGAAATTTGTAGGAAATCAAAAATCAACACACAAAGAGCGCCGTCAAAGCAAACGACAGCCAAACTTCATGTGTGTAATGTTTAACGTATTAACTCGTGTGCTGCTTTGATCACAGGCTGCTGAGTATGAAGAGATGAACGAACACACTCATAAGAAACTGTGAATGTGAATGTTTCCACGACACTGTACAAGGATCTGTGTGTGCGTGTGTGTGTGTGTGTGTGTGTGTGTCCTCAAACACAGGCCTTACAGTATGCGCTAATACTGACACATGCACACACACTCCTGAGCGTTTTGAGACGTGATCCCTGAGTGTTAGTCTCTGTGTGTGTGTGTGTGTGTGTGTGTGTGTGTGTGTGTGTGTGTGTGTGTGTGTACTGTATCAATGTCAACTCTGTTCTTCAGCTGAGGGTCTCTTGATTTGGAGGAGTGTGTGTGGAGGTGGTGAGGGAGGTGGGGGCTCCGCTGGATGCCGCCCCGTGTTTACCTTGGCAGGGCTGCACCCCTCCCCAAAGTCCCTGCCCCTGTGCGTCCGTTGTTGGAACAGACCGAGGCCTTATTGCCCTCTACCTCAGCTGGGAGCGGAACATACCACCGCGGCCGAGCAGGGGAGCGGCAGCCGCCCCTCCGACTGAATGGGCACACTGTGGAGAGAGGGGGTCTGGCGTGGCTCGCTCACCAGTGCTAGTGAAGTGGCCACAGTTTAAATGATGCATTTAAAGAGAGATGATCTGCTCTGTGACCGGGGGTAGTAAGGAATAAGGGCTCAAGGCGCTGGTTGTGTGTTTTGCTGGTGTTCTCTGTGTTAATGCTTTGTGAGGCTGTTAGTTCAGTTTATTTGTTTCACACAGGAATATAAAAATACAAAGCACATGCAGAAAATAGTTGTGTGGCTGCAGTAGGAAGCTGTGACCACACAAAAGACATTTGAAAGCATAAAAATGTAGGTATAACTGTGAGAAAGTCGGGGTGAGCCGATGTGTGAACGCAGCAGGTAACAGTCAGGAACTTTCAGCGTGAGCGAGTGGGCGGGGTGAAGATCTTTATATCATATGACCGGTATAAAACCAGAAGAGTGACACACAACAGGATGATTAAAAACATCTGCAGTCGAAGAAGAAGGATCGTTTACAAGACGACAGCAAAGATGAAGAGATTCAAAGTAGGATGTAGTTCTTTCTCATACGTCACCCCGGCCACTGGTGTCCAGAAAAAGCTATTTGCTGCACACAGACAAAAGAGCCTTTGTTTACATGTTCCACTGAAGAGATTCACAGTGAACGATACAGCTCAAACACAGCTGGAGATAATTATCACTAGAGGATACTACTTACGCATGTACAGGAAAGGATCAGCGAAGGGATGACGCGTGCAGTTTTGTCCACAGGGGGCGCCAAACTCGACACAGTTCCTCACAGTTGCTTTAAGTTTGAGAGCAAACCAGAAACATCAGAAAAAGCAGGAAAGGTCAAAAACGTCAGTGGGTAAAGATACCTCATCGCAGAGCTTTAACAGATCTTCATTGACTGAAAATAAAAGAGTAACAGTGTGTGATTATTCCAGGGTGGATTCAGCCGTCCGTCTACAGCTGCTGGTATTTTGTGTTTCCGCCCGAACTGGGCCAACATTCACTCTCACACAGATCTTAGACAGCAGGGCAAATATTAGTCCTACTGTACTGTATGTCCTGGATCTGTGGAACTCTGAGAATGCTAGCAGCCCACACACACACACACACACACACACACACACACACACACACAAAGTTGTCCTGCCTTCTACCACTGTGTTACATACAGCCTGAGTGTGTTTCTAATGCAGAGACACACGCTCTGAGTCTGTGAGCTTCAGGTTTATTATTGGCTGTAAATGTCTCTGTGTGGCTGCTGGGAGTGATCCGTGTGCTTTCGGTAGCCCGTCCTGGGGCTTGTGAACGCAGCACAATGAGGGTTCAGTTGGTACTTGCAACCGTTTTTGAATGTTTGTTTTTGCTGCACGTCACAGCCTCGGAAAGTTGAGAGCAAACAAGCAATGTGGTAATGAGAGTCTGACAGATGAGGGTCTGTGATAGTGACGCTGATGTTGTTGAAATGAAGTTGCCAGTTGCTGATATTAGATTATATTTATGGTCTTTTCCCAGGAGAGGAAAAACCCCTAAAATGAGTCATTTATTGACTGAAGGAGCAAAGTAATTAACCCATTAGTCCACGTGAGCCGATGTGTGAATGCAGCAGGTAATGGTCCGTTCACTGAGAGCGAGTGGGAGGGTTGTACTCTTTACTGCTCGCCTCAGTTACTTGTATGTTTCCACTCTTACATCTGTGTTACGCAAAAGTTCTTAGGCAGTAGTGATATTGACCAAGAAACAGTCACCATTCCTGAAGACTCCTCCTCCTCCTGACCGCTCTACAGGCACACTCGCCAACCTAAACCAAACACACTATTTCCAGTTACTAAATGTGACGGACACACAGACAATATCCCGTTGTGTGCTACTTGTGCAAAAGGGCAAGTCCAGAAAATGTCAGGACTCGACTGTCTGGAAATTGTCCGGAGTTAATGAAAGGGGATTAAGATCCAAGCTGCTGGTGCTAACGTCAGCATCAGGTAGCATCGATAATGCTAACACACTAAGATGTTCCTTAATTACGTGTAACATGTTAGCATTCTAAAGTAAACACAAAGTACAGCTGATGCTAATGTCATAATTTCTGCAGGAATTTGAACATAAACTAAGATGCGCAACAAAAAAGACTTGGATAACCAGAGTTGTGGCAACCCAAAAGTTTATTCAAATGTGCTACTAGTATACTTCTTTTAAACTAAAAATAAGAGAGTATGCTTTTAGTCTATTTTTTATGAACTTATTAGAGATGTACTTAAAAGTATACTTTAGCATATACTGACAAGTATACAGAAAAGTCTAAGTATGTATTTATATTGAGTAAAGTCAGCTTCGGGATGGAATACCTTCCCTTTCAAAAAAGAAGTGTACTTCAAGATAATTTTATTAAGTTAACTTAAATAAAGTGAAAGTATATTTCCCAAGTATATGTTATGTCATAAGTATACTAACATCAATGTACTAGTAGAGTAATTGTAAGTGTACTACTTCAATACTTCTATGGACTAAATTAGCCCACTTTTAAGTATATATAAGTGTGAGAGTAATACACTTTGAGTACACAAGAACTTTTATTTTGTACTGCAACTATACTGTGGACTATACTTTAAGTGAACTTATAGATACTAGTTACATACTTCTAATCCACTTTTTAGTTTATGAAAGTGTACTTTGAAGTATACAGCAAGTAAACTTATATATATACTCTTAGTTTACTAGTTGTGTACTACTAAGTCGACTTTTTAGTTTAAAAAAAAGTGGGCCAAATTAGTCCCAAGAAGTACTGAAGTAGTACACTTACAAGTATACAACTAGTACATTGATGTTAGTATACTTACAACATAAAGCATACTTAATATACTTGAACTTTACTGAAGTTTAAATTAACTTGAAGTATACTTCATTTTTGTGAGGAATTCTGCCTAAGGGGAACTTTTATTTATTTCCATTGCAAACTGCTCTTACTACTCTCAATCTATTCTTTGGCCTTTATTGATAGGACAGTAAAGATTGACAGGAAGAGAGAGTGGGGATGACTTGCACCAAAGAGCCGGGGGTCTGAGACGAGCCTGAGCCTGTGAGGCGAGGACGTTGCCTCTGTATATGGGGCGCCTGCTCTATCACTTGAGCTAAACCGACACCGCTGTTCTCTATTTTTTCATCACATTTCAGTCAAAACCACAAAGGTCAACTTCATGGTAGCAATAGATGAAAGGTCAGGGCATCTCCAAAGTCATTAGAATCCACCATTCGACACTATGGAGATTGGTAACAGATTATTGGTAACAGAAGATATTTCACTTAAACAACCTTGTCAAACAACTTGTCAAGCTCATGGTTGCAATGGAGGAAAAGTACCTGATGACCAAAATGAATTTGCTTCATCTCTTGCCCCATAAATGTCTAATTAAATTGGCAGACAAACCCACTTTTCCATCCCTAGAGACATGCTAAATAAGTGTCTCACATTCATATAAACTTAATTAAAAGCACAAAAAATGTACAATAAGCAGTTTGGGATTTTAGCTTGGCAAAGCAGACACATCTTACACACACAGTATACTGTACATGCACAGTATTGAAACTACAAAGAGGCACGTTGAACGGACAGTGAGTAAGGTGGAAAAAATGCCTCATTGTAATATTATTTTATGCATGAGCTTTCAACAAATGGAAAAGCCTTTGAGATAAATGAATCACACTCCTACGTCTCAGCCTGAACTTATTTCAGGACTAAAGACATTTCCTGTTCCCACAGACAGAGGGGCTTTCATTACTCACCGGGCATGTTTGGTATTTCTAAACGATACTGGAGACTTTTGACGTTCTGTTTCCATTTTAGCTAATGAGGCTGACGTAACAACGAAACACACTGAATACTTTGAATCACACGGAATATGACTGTATGTGTACAGGAGTTAGGAAAAACACAGTGGCACTGAAGAGTAGAGGAAAAGATAATAAACCTTCTTACTCATTCTAACACTTACTTACTGTTCATTCTGTGAGCAATTCTGGTGAAGAGAGGCCAGAAATTCAGGCTATGTCTGCAACATACACACTTTATATTGATATATAGGACTATTCTGATTTCATCAAACTTCTTTATAAGTGTTGTGAGGCTTCAAAAGGCCAATAATCACTATAAATATCACTATTTCAATATCAATACAATATATCACTATTATGTAATAAATAATGGCTTTAAACTAAGCTTGTCCTTTCTCTCATTAATTATCTTCTTCCAACAAATTTAACACCACTGTTTGGTATTTTGGCATGTTTCAGGTAACGATGACCGCCCTGCTTCTGCTTTGTGTGTCCTTGCCCCTCATCTCAGCAACAGTATTGCTTGAAGACCATGACGGTAAGTTTGGTTTTATCAAATAGTTTCTCATCTTTATCAACAATGTTGGAAAATCCAATACCTATCTGTAGGCCCCTTGGAAACCTAACAATAAGGCCACGTTTTTTTGTCTAACCTGGAGAGATTGTTTCCTTTCCTGCCTCATTTCCAAAAATGTCTTTCCAAATCATCGCCAAAGATAAAGCATTCCCCCCAAATAGTGACAAGCAGCATAAAAACATGGTAGTCCCATGTTGGCTTCTGGAAAAATTGATGCACCAATTGTAGTGCAAGTTGTTCATGTATGGTAGGGAGGATTGGCAGATCAATCCCTGGCTCCTCCTGTCAAATTGTCAAAGTGTCCTTAAGTGTCCCATTATTCACTCACCACAGGCTATGCCTCAGCACTTTGGGGTTCAGTATCTAGCTACATGCTAAAGTGGATTGGGCCTGGATCGGACCACCAAACCTTCTGTTTGTAAGGCGATCCACTCTGCCGCTCAACCCCAGCTGTGTAAGCAGAGCACTTACAAAGATTGATAAGCTCTACAGAAGTTCCATTTACTATTTTACATTTTCTACAAGGACTGTGCCAAAGCCCATAGCTCACATAGATGTAAGAAATTTTGATGGAGCATATTTCTCTTCTATGTTGTGCCTTCTTGTACCTGTTTTATCTTCTTTGTTGTACCCTAGTTTACTCTCCCCCCAAAAATGCTTAAAATTAACCTTAACCTATCTTACTCTAGACTTGGATGGCACATTGCGTGTCAGCATTCCAAAGGAGATGCCTCTCCGTCCTCTGCTCGGCAGCCAGGTAGTGGTACCATGCTACTTCCAGGACAACACGGTGAATGACCCCGGAGCCCCAACAATCGCCCCGCTCTCCCACCGTATCAAATGGTCGTACGTCACCAAGGAGAAAGTCACCACCATCCTGGTGGCATCAGAGGGAAAAGTCCAGGTGGAGACTGAGTATTTGGACAGAGTGACGATGATCAACTACCCGCTGGTGCCCACTGATGCCACCCTGGAAATAACAGAGCTCAGGTCCAAAGATTCAGGCACCTACCGCTGCGAGGTGATGCACGGCATTGAGGACAACTACGACACTGTGGACATCCAGGTTCAGGGTATGCTTCTAAAACATTAATTTAATTCAATTACTGTCAAACACAGGGGTAGAAACTTCCATAAATGTTTGTTGAATTATACAACAACATAGCCCTTCAATTCTGTCTCAAAGGTTCTTTCACACTAAAGTTTAGCAGGATGATCATTTACACATCCAGCTGAAGTGTTGCCAAAAAACTTTGTTCTATATTTTCCTGCTCTTGGAGACACATGAGCGACCAAGTATGAATCAAAAGAGATAACACAGTTCTTCTGTCTTTCTATTACTTTCTGTATCTCACAGGTATTGTCTTCCATTACCGAGCCATCTCCACCCGCTACACCCTGACCTTTGAGAAAGCTAAGGCAGCCTGCATCCAGAACAGTGCCACCATTGCCACCCCAGCCCAGCTCCAGGCTGCTTACGATGATGGATACCACCAGTGTGATGCTGGATGGCTCTCTGATCAGACTGTTAGGTAGCAATCACTCATCCATCCAATATTACCTAACTACTCATAGTGATCAAAGTCAATATGGACAGGTACAGGTACATCTACAGGCAAACTTAGAGTTTCAAATTCAGCAAACCGGCGTGTATTTAGACGGTTGGAATACATCAGAGCAAAACCACAGAAAGTACAAGACAACAAGCAGATTCAAATCAAACATCTTATTTGTTGTTGATTGACAGGTCACAACAACCAAGCTATAATGCTGAAGTAGTCAAGCTAGTCAGGACATGTTTTAATGGACCACATTTTACTTGTTATTGGATATTCCTTAAAGAAAGAGACAGGCTCAAACCTTACTTATTTTACACCATTGCAGGAAGATGGCACAATTCTTGTCAGTTGAAAAGTAAATAGTTAGACGGAGCCGATCGTCTCCCAAACACTTTGGCCCATCTACTCACTTTCTTGGCCCATCCAGTCGCGTCAGGGGGCTGTCCACCAATGAGTGTGGTTTCTGCCTGTTGTGAGTCAAGTGTCATTAGATAACTTCATAACATGATTTGGCACTATAGATTGGTCAATGCTGTCCCATTCAGAGGGACTTTACGTTGGTAACATAATGGAACAGTCCAGTATGCGCTAATATAAAACATACAAATGCCTTTAATATCCATTTAATGTCCATCTTCTGACTGACATCTCTCTTGACCTTTCAAGGTACCCAATCCAGGAGCCTCGTGAGCGCTGCTATGGAGACAAGGAGACCTTCCCTGGCGTGAGAACCTATGGCGTGAGAGATGCCAACGAGACTTACGATGTCTACTGTTTTGCTGAGAAGATGTCAGGTACACTCATCTTACAAGGGTAGCAACAAAAGCTACCTGATCAACATGAAACTTGTACAACCGTACACTGTGATGTTCGTTGTTTTTGACACCTCTCCTCTCTCCTCCCAGGCAGAGTCTTCTACTCCATGTCTGTAGAGAAGTTTACCTTCTATGAGGCAGGCGATCAGTGTGCCAAACTTGGTGCCCGTCTGGCTTCCACTGGAGAACTCTACCTCGCCTGGCAGGCTGGAATGGATGTGTGTAACGCTGGCTGGCTAGGAGACAGGAGTGTTCGTTACCCCATCAACATCGCCAGGCCTCAGTGTGGAGGGGGGCTCCTTGGAGTGAGAACCATCTACCTGTTCCCCAACCAGACAGGATACCCCTACCCAGATTCCCGCTATGATGCCATCTGCTTCCAAGGTAAATTGTTCATGGAGACTTCAGTAGCAATCAACTCCAAGAAAGGAGGTGGTTGTGGGTGGTCATCTTCGTCAGGATTCCTGGAATTTAAATCCTTGCTAATTGCCATCAACATTAATCTAGAGTTATTTAACAAGGCTTTAAAACTGTCAATTTCATCAAGCGATTGTGCAATTTTTGTCTCCTCAGCTGGTGAGTATGAAGGTTCTGTGCCTGTGAAGACCACCCCTTTCCCAGACATTATTCCCATGACACCCGCCTCTGGAGTATACCCAGGTCTCATCCCCACTTCTGGTGTTAAAGAGATCAAAAGTGGTGAAGTTGGCACCCTGTCACCTCTGCCTGTCCCACCAAGCGTGACAGACACATACACCAAAGTGACTCCTGTTGTACTTGAGCCTGGACTTGGTCTGACAGACATATATGCTGCCATGGGTCCCACAGGTACGTTGGTTATGAACTTGATCAATAAGAAAACTCAAATGGAAAACTCTGGAGCTTGAAGAGACAAAAACTTTATGACTAACTAATGTCCTAATGTTTTTCGGATCTTCCCTCCCTCTTATTTCCCAGGAGTGGTGTTCCACTACCGACCCATCACCGGTCGCTACACACTGACCTTTCTGGAGGCTGCCAGAGCCTGCCAGAGTATTGGGGCAGCCATTGCCAGCCCTCAGCAGCTGCACGCAGCCTTTGAGAAAGGCCTGCATCAATGTGATGCTGGTTGGCTCCGTGACCAGACAGTCAGGTGAGCTGGAGGCATGGGTAGAATTAGATAAACCAATATAGCAATATCAATTATATAATATATGTCCCACAATGTGCACTTAGTAGATGTTCTTATATGATTCCTTTTAAAGACTTTCAGTATGATCATTAATTCTTCCAACAGCAACTTTGCAGTCCTAACAGACCATTGCAATATATTTTAGCAACATCCCTTTTCATTCCCAGATATCCCATCGTGTCACCCAGAGACAACTGTGCTGGTAATCTGCCCCACCTCCCAGGAGTCAGATCCTATGGCCTGAGGCCAGCTAGCGAACGTTATGATGTATTTTGTTACGTGGAACGCCTGCAAGGTGAGGATCCCACGATTATTGAATTACTCAAATTTACATTTAAAGTCAATTTTAATATCTCTCTACCTATCTACGGAAATCTTCTGAATTTTGTCAAATACTCTCCTCCTAGGTGAGGTCTTCTTTACCAGTGACTACGACAGCTTCTCCTATGAGGAGGCTGTGCAGCATTGTCAGAAACTCAATACCACCCTGGCCAACACTGGGCAGCTCTATGCTGCCTGGAACCAAGGACTTGATAAGTGCCGTCCAGGCTGGTTGATGGACCGCAGTGTACGCTACCCCATCACAACTCCCAGGTCCCACTGTGGAGGTGGTCAAGTTGGGGTCCACATTATCTACGCCTACCCGAACCAGACAGGATTTCCTGATGAACACTCACGCTACGACGCTTATTGTTTTAAAGGTAGGAAAAGGTTAAACGTGTTACATTTGAATTTTAATGGAAAACAATCAATGTACCTAAATATCAAAGGGCCATCATTTGGCAGTCCTTGTAAGAAAGTGATACAAATCAAAGATATACTGTAGCTATACTAAGTTTGATGATAAGCTCTGATAAGAAATGGTTGGAGTAGCTAACTAGCCAAATGTAGTGAATGAGAGGTTGAAATAGTCAACTCAAAGAAATTGATGAATGTTGAATGTGAAAAGTTTAGCTATAGCCTAAGTCATTACAGATTTAAAATAGCAAGCTAAAATTAACAGATAAAGGTTCGAAACATTAGCCAAAAATAATGAATGGTTGTGATCTCTAGCGTAGTACCATTTTTTTTTACCGTACATTTGCTGTCAGATGCTTTTTTTATTTTCAAAGTTAAACGATTCCTTTTAAAAAATGTGTCCGTCTTAAATAATCTGTCTCATTTTGTTTTTTTCAGCTGAAAGTTCTGTTGTACATGTCGACACAGAAACCAGAGTGAATGTGACCACAGTGACGGTGGACGTTATTGACAAGACAACAGTCACAATTGATCTCTTGGCTCCCACAGGTAACAGCGATGCATGAACTCTGTTCTCCTAAATCCTTTATCATTGCTTGGTCTTATATCGCCTCAATTTTGTTTCTTTTGTTTGCTTTTAGTTGAAACAACTGTGCACTACAATGAAACTGTACCTGGTGAAAATATAACTGAAATAGAGGAGTTTATCAACGAGACGACCATCACAATTCACCAAGCTGTCCCTACTGGTAAGACAGCTGGAAGTGTTTTCTACTTTAACGTTTGATGGATTACAGTCATTGAAATGTATTCTGTTATATCATTTCAAAAAAGCTAAACCCAACCTTTCACTTTGCTGAGCAGGATATAATTGCACATCTAATTCTTTCTTCCACCAGCGAAAACAATTTTACCTCCAATCCATGTTGATGTGTCGGGCTCTGGTTCAGCGGACGGTTCAGCGGATGGTTCAGCCAGCGGGGAGATCTCAATAGAGTCCAGTACCTCCAGTGCCAGTGGAGACGCCTCTGGATCAGGAGAGCAAGTCATTTTCAGCGGACGCACTGACATCTTCTCTGGAGATCAGTCTGCTTCTGGAGGGCCACAGGAGGCAGAAGGGGAAGGCTCTGTCATCTTTACATCTGGAGAACAGGGTAGTGCATCTGGATCTGGGGAGTCGCTGGACAGGCAACACTCTGGCTTCAGTGAATCCGGATCCAGTTATACCAGTGGAAGTGGGGACATCAGTAGTAGCAGTGGAGAAACAATGATAATCATGGTGGATGGGAAGACGGTGGATGTTACCAGACCTCACCAAAAATCCATTGAGCAGGAGTTGGGCCAGGGAGGCATTGATTCCAGTGGAGACTTAGAATCAAGCATGTCAGGATCAGTAGATATGTCCGGGACTGGCTCTGGTGGATTTTCTGGCATCTCATTTATAGACCACAGTGCTGTTGACCTGACCGTCCAACCATCTGGTGAACAGGAGGTGTCTGGATATCGCCCCTTCCACAGTGGCTTTCCAAGTGGTTTTCCATCTGGTGTCTCGAGCAGCGGCTCTGCCTCTGGGGACTCTTTCCAGCTGCGGGGTGATGTGATCTACCTAACAGACATTGATATGATGGAAGTGACCGTTCCACCACAGGTGAGCCACCCTCAGGAGGTTAGTGGAGAGGGAAGCGGGTCAGGGATCCATCATGAAATTAGCGGCACTTTGGACCAAAGATTGCATCTGTCAGGAAGTGGAGACCAGGTGACCTACACTGAATACATTCCCAGTGTTGGCCAATCAGGACACAGCCAGGAGAGTCAGGAAGAGCGTGCTGGACCTACAGATTATGTTGTGACCCCCGACTCAGCCTACACCAGCCCAACCACAGCACCGTCGGTGTCATTAGCAACCCCTGCTGTTGTTGAGCAACCTGAAGTAGTGGATGGTACGTCGTTTAGGTGTTTGTATATATTGTACTGTATTAAAAGGTCAAAAAGCTCCCATGTTTGCATGCACAGAAGTATCCACCAAAGCATTTCCAAAAATCTACTTTTGATATGGTAACACTGAACCACATAATTCCTCAGAACGATCAGTGACGTTTCTTTCTCTCTGCTGTAAGCCACTGCAGACCCCTGCGATCCAAACCCTTGCAGATCAGGATCCTGCACTGTGCAGGGAGAACTCGCTGTGTGTCAGTGTCCTGCTGGTTTCACTGGTGAAGACTGCTCCACACGTGAGTCAACCATAACAAACTCGACATTGCACACAGGAGAAGCAAGATGATGTTCAAATATGTTGGGTGTATGTTTGTTTGTTTAGGTGTTCAGGGCTGTGCCGATGGCTGGATGGAGTTTATGGGCAGCTGTTACCTCCACTTTGCAGAGAGAGACACCTGGTCTGAGGCCGAGCAACGCTGTCAGGAGCTTAACTCCCACCTGGTCAGCATTGGCTCTCAGGAGGAGCAGCAGTTTGTCAACTGTAAGTAGCTGTGTGTGTGTGGCAGTGTGCTTCTAAAGTTTATAAGGCTGTAAATGCTTTTTAATGCCAATAAATGTTTTAATAGCCTATAAATGCTAAAATACTCATCAGGTTTTGATTAATTAACAGTTGACAGGTTCATTGATGGGAAGCCAGTGAGGGATCAGACCCGGCAAGAACAGCAAGGGGGTTGGGGGTGTAATAGTGGCCTGGATACTTGGGCATTAGCCTTAATGTAATGTGGACTGCAGTGAAAGGGAACTTGCCTGTACTGCAGTCCACATCTGAAGAGATGACAATTAAATATGAAGGAGGGGAAAATGTAAGTTGTTTTAAAGCTAAAATATCTTCTATTTACAATGCAGCCAATGGTCAAGACTACCAGTGGATTGGACTTAACGACAAAGATGTGCAGAATGAGTTCCGCTGGACAGACGGCAGTCCTCTGGTGAGTTTAGTTTGGACACATTTGAATTCCTGTAATTGTCTTTTTACCTCAATAAATAGGCCAAACACCACTTACAATCCATGCTGATAGGACTTTAACCCATGTTCCAATAGATGGTCACACACAACACCTATTTAGATCTTCTTGTGCTGGCTAACGTTAAATTTGAGAATAAATTGTAACATTTTTGTGCTTACAAAATGGCTAAGCTCCAGAGTACATAGTGGAACTTTAGAATCATCACCCAATGAGCCTGGGGTCTCTGAGGTCTGTCTACTTCTTCTTTTATGTCTTCATTGATCATCTTTTTAACATCCTTAGACATTTGAGAACTGGAGGCCCAACCAGCCTGATAACTACTTCAACTCTGGGGAGGATTGTGTGGTGATGATCTGGCATGAAGGTGGACAGTGGAATGACGTGCCCTGCAACTACCACCTTCCCTTCACCTGCAAGACTGGTCCTGGTAGGCTTATGGGGTTGGAATACGTGCCTGAGCAAGAAATGATTTTGGGAATCCTTTCCTTCCTGGGAAATTTGCATGAGATGTGGAACATACAGTAAATTTGTTCGGAGTTTGATTGACCGTCGTTGAAGATAGTCTTGTCAGAACAGAGGTAGCCCTGTGTAGATCAATGGGTTAACCAAAACTCTGCCAATATTTATAGGACATATTCAAGACACCTTGGATTAAACCTTGAAACAAAACTAAGAATCTTGAGTGGGGTCACGACTACCAACCAATATTTGACATTTAAACATTTAAACAGTTCATCTTTGGTTTTAATTGTTGTCTATCTTCTTTTTCAGTCATGTGCAGAGCACCCCCTGAGGTGGAACATGGCCGTCCGATGGGCAGCACCAGAGAGCGATACCCCGTCGACTCTATAGTCCGCTACCAGTGTGATGCAGGCTACACACAGCGCCACCTGCCTGTCATACGCTGTATGCCAGACGGACAGTGGGAGGAGCCACAAGTAGAGTGTACAGAAGGTGAGTTTGAAGGGAACGATGAAATGTGGATTTCATATTGTGAAAATGTTTTTTTTCTTGAGATAATAATTTTACTAAAACACCCTAAGCCAGAATCTAGGGATGCACAATCTTGGATTTTCTTGATTTTAAATGCCTACACTTTAAAATACATTTTGGCTAATTTCTTATGTCGATACAAGTTTAAGCACTTTTTTTGTTACTCAGAGAAAATACACAGATTATTGACCATATTTACACAGCGGCCATCACCATGCTCTGGTTGGAATAGCTCAAATGCATTTCAAATGTTGTACCGAGCAAAAGTCAGTGAAAAGTGAAAATCCTGAGGAAAATTTGGCCATATTTCAAGTTAAAACCAAACATTTGCTAATCCATTAGCTCAGGTCAGACAATAGCTAATGATAGTATTTACCCACGTACAAGAAAAAAATACTGTTACGCAGAAAGTTAATGTTTTACAGTGTACAATAGAATAGGCACAGATTAGCTTATGGTAAGGTTAGCCAAATGACGGTAATGTTAGCTAGGAACTGATTGAATGCTAACAGCAGCTGAATTAGCTTTCAGTAACTCATGAGTTATTAAAACAACATATCTTTAAACATTAACATTCAACCAATTCATAGCTTACATTATCTTTAGCGAGCTATTAGCATCATTAGCTAGGAATTTGTGCCTTACACTATCACTAACACTATCAAACAGTGATGTTAGCTAGGAAGCAGTTGAAAAGTAATATTAGCTGTTGTCACATAGTAGCTAATGGGTTATCAATAAGTTGTTTTAACCAAAAAATATGGCCCAATGTCCCTCTGGATTTTCACCATCCATTGTCTTTTCACTTGGTCGTTGATAGAGACGTGGTGAAATACTAACAATTGTCAGATACTCTTAATGCGGCTCTAACACACTTCTGATTAAGAACATGACAGCTTTTGAACTGGATCTTTTAGCAGTCAATTCAGGCTACTTTATAAGTCCTTTGGCAACATGATGTCATCAGTATTCTTACCTTTTCTCCCTCAGCCGGCGCCAACAGTAACAGGCTACACAAAAGATCCCTGAGGAGGAGAAGTAAAGGTGTCAGCAGCCAACAGGAACAGAGGAAACTGCTCTGAGCGGGAATGAAAGGACACACAGCAGAGAGCCACAAAGGACCCCTCGTGTTAAGAGGCATGGACACCAATGCAAATGCCCGACCAAAAAGATAACATTCCCTGCCATGTATATACACACACTAAAGCACATTTAGACAGTGGTAGTGTAAATGACTGACATTTTGGATCTTTGAGTGTCACTCTCGACTTCTGAAGGCAGTTATGTATTTATACGTCTAATTTATAGCTGTGACACAGTATTTGGAATATTTTTCAATGCACAAGATGAAATTTACTGCAATGAGTTGCCAGCACTGCAACATAAAAGGTGAGGTAGATAAAATTGCAAAAAAAGGGGTAGGGGGGGTGGGGGAGTACAAGAGGCTCTAGAGTGACACCCAAAATCCAAAACAGCCCAATAAAAGTGTTTTCAAATGCAGCTGGATTCTCTGAAGTAAAACACATTGTTACAAAGACCTTTGCTTTTATTTTAGGGGTTTTTTCTAGATCAGTTTCTTAGTGTTTTTTTAAATCTCTTTTATTTGTTGTTAGACTCTAAGGACGACAGTTGTGTACTTCAGGCTGGTGAAACAAACACATTTTCTTACATTAGAGGCAGTGATTCGCAAGCGTTTTGGTTGTGACCAATGACTGTATATAAAGATGGACGATGGGTCTCTACCTCCTCTTGTTGTACAAAAATGTAGCCAAAAGACCCAGAGTGTGTGCAGTATTGGCCGGTGGAGCCGCAGTATCGACGTCCCGCCCTTTCCTCTACCCGACACACACCTTTACCTTGTGACCTTGGCGTGTTGGAGCCCTCAGGTGGGCTCAGTCTGCAGCAGAACAGCTTCTTGTGTCGGTCTGAAGCAGATATTCACGCTTATGGAAAGTTCAATGACTGTAGTGTTAGTGTTAGTTACGTCTCCTCTCGCCGTTCCTCCTCTACTCTGCTACTCGGGAACAGAACGCTGCAGGAGCCCCATTTGTCAACAGAGCTGTCAATCATGAGGTCACACCCCCTTTTTATAGCATCAATAACTAATTAAAAATAAACTTGTCAGAAAAATAAACACTTGGACATAAATCAGCATGATAAGAACTAACTATAATGACAGAAACCATGTTTGAGAAAAATGTATTTGACGTGTATTTTGATTTTATAGTTTGACTCATGTCCCATCTGTTAACATGGAGGAGGCGGGCTTTATGAGCTATACTGCAGCCAGTCAGCAGGGGGCGATAGAGAGGGTTTGGCTCCACTTTGAGGGAGCTGTCATGCCGTCCATCTTTATATACAGTCTGTGGTTGTGACCCCCATAAAATACAACAGTGAGTGCATGTCTCCCCTCATACCCACAGTATGGAAAAGGTTTTATTTTAGTTATTAAATTAAAGATTAAAAATCTGAGGGGAAAAGATACAAATAGTCTTCACCACAGACTCAGACATAATGAAGTGATTGTGCTCTTCCATTTGATGATGAATCATTGCAACACACCTGGATCTAAATAGTCAGCACTCATGCACTTTTGGGAGCCTTCAGTCACTTCTGTGCTAACCATTTGAATCCAGCGCACCTTATAAAACACACAAAAAAGGACGGTGCGAAACTCCCCCTCATTGTTTTATCTCCTGCAAATGATGCACACCCAGCTTTGCAGGCTGGGGTTAATATTTGTGACTTCTTAAGAGCAATCAGTGACCTCCGTCAGCACCGTCTGATGTGAGAATCATACTTCATAAGACTAGATTTGCTGAATGGATTAGTTTCTCACTGTAAATATTCTCTCTGAACAGCAGGACCTGTCAATAACTTACACAAATAAATTCATCAACCTGTTTATTTGTTAGTTTAAATAACTGGTGCAGTTATGAGTTATTTATCAAGTGGGTGTGATTTAAGAAGACAAAGTGATTTTTCTGGCTGTTTTTCATGTGACAGGGTCTTATAAAGAGAAATGTACTTCTTAAAACTTGAGAAATTATGTAATTGTAGGGAAAAGAAGCTGTGACAGCAGTAGAAATTTATATAAATGATGAGAAAGAGGACGGAGGAGGTGGAAGAGGAGGTTGTAAAATGTCGACCATGACCTTTTTTAAGGTCAAGATTTGCTTCAACTCAGAGCAGATACTCGTGTCCATATCTGACTTACACAGAGCTGTTCACAAACTCTGATACAGGCGAAACGGTGCTCTAACGGACGCACACACACTTTTAACACACTGCAGAGAATGAAAGAAGCTGATGTTAAAGTGGCTCAAAGATTTGCGCAAGTAAAAACAAGTCCGTTTGGGCGCTCTTATTGTGACGGATCTTTAAGACGTCAGGATACAACATGAAAACATTTGAGTGGTAACGTGAAGAAGGATTAAAATTCAGTCTGTATCAGTGTTTGTGACTTCTTGATTCTTCGACAAACTGGCTTAACTTTTGACAAACAAAATCACGTGTAACATCGCACACAGACTCTTGTGTTGTGACTTTGTTTGGATCCTGAAACCTGATGTGAACATACAGTATTCTGTACTGTGCTGTGCCAAATAAAACTTGGAATCATCCGCCTCTGTTAACTTGTTCTTTCCGTGTGTGGAGTCATTGACGTTTTAAGAAACTGTTCTGGCACTTTTTGAGTCGGTTTTTGGAAACATCGTCTTTACCTGGAGCTGTTAGAGTTTGAGGTAAACTCTGCGAGCCGGACGAACAGACCCGGCATTTAGTTTGTTTTTACCTTCCTGTGGAACCCAACCGTGAACAAACACACAGTAAATAGCTCCTTCATCAGCCTGTACAGCGACCGCCTTCATCCCTACAGATCTCCTGTGTGTGTGTGAGCAGCTCTGTATGTATATAAGAACATGTGCAGGTGTAAATAGGACGTGTTGGCCGTGTCATCACTGGGACTTCTGTTCGGACCCGGAAGCAGGAGCTCGGGCGTCGAACTACACGCTCGTCTAAAAGTGCATCGAGCTCAGACAGAGTGACGCTGTTTACCTACAGAGGCTGTTTGTGACGGATCAGTGACCCAACTCACCTCTCCGCCCAGGTATTACTGTTTGAACTGTGGTGGTTAAAGGGATAGTTCAGATTTTCTGAAGTGGGGTTGTATGAGGTGCTTAGTAAGTTTATTACTTGACGGTCAGACCGGTCTCTGTTGGAGAAGCTGGCTGGAGTATCGACACAGAAGCTAAGCTATGTACTGCTTGAAAAGGCTTGAAAAGACTCCCACCTCAAAATAAATACATCAGTTTAAGTGGACACGTTATTATGAAGACGTCAGACGGGGACGTTTCTTTGACACTATGTTTTCTCGAGCACACAAGATCAGCTGTTTGTTGAAAAGCCTGCACCATCTTTGACTTTCAGTTTAAGCCACAACATTGTTTGACTCAAACAAAGATCGTCCCGGTCACCGTTTAGATTTCACCGTGTTCATCTGAGCATAAATGGCCTCAGGCAGATGTGGTTAGCTAAACCCCCATGACATAATCCAACTAGACACATGTTGAAGAGCACTTGGACACTGAACCTTATCTATACCGCTTATCCTGTGAGGGGGCTGGAGCCTATCCCAGCTGTCATTGGGCGAGAGGCAGGGTTACACCTGGGCTGATCACCTGTCAATCACAGGGCAGACAACCAGTCACGCTCACACCTACGGACAATTTTAGAGTCACCAATGAACCTAATGTAGACAATGTAAACATGCAGACTCCACAAAAGAAAGAAACGCCCAGTACGTCTGAACCGGGATTACAACTAGGAAGCGACAGAGCTAACCACTGCACCGATCTGCACTGAGATCTTAATAAGCTAAGTAAAAAGATAAAACAACTTACCGACGACAGGAGTTTCCCCCTGTTATTCCTCTGTGTACGCTTCATTCAAGTATGCTCTTGTCTCCATCATGAATGACATCTGGTTCCTGTCTTAATTTTATGTTTGCTGACCCGAACAGCTGATCTGACAAAGTGCGCTGAATGCGTAGGGAGACAGAACCGTGGAAAAACAGTGCCAAAGGAAAAGGGCTGTTTGACAGCAAGGAGAAGCTGAGAGCACACAAGTGATATCCATTTTGTCAGTGGTTACAGACCCTCCACATCTCCCGACACACTGCTGAACTGTTTCTAATGATCTGCAGGATTTACAGAAAATTATAGGTTTAAATTCTAGCTCTCCCAAATGACACATTAACCTATAAACACGGATTTATAGTAGTTTTTTAATCAATTTGTAGAAAATGGTACAAATGCAAAGACATATAAAGAAAACAAAAAAGGTAAATGTTTGTAGTGAAACATGTTTCTTCTTTTCCACAAAGGATGTAAACAAGTTTAAATATCACAGCGATACACACTCATGACTTCTGTTTTCTCCCTCACAGAGCTCTGCCCTCAATCACCCAGAGAAGTGACAAAGAGTTTAATAATACTTTATAAAGTGGGATAAACAAACATTTCAGTAGACGGACAAAGACTTCAGGACATTTCACAGTATCGGAAAGACAGTGAGTGAGTGAACGATCAGGGACCAGCTGGAAAGATTTGACAGGACATGATAAGAAACAATGTGCCGTTTAACAAGGCACTAAAGTTTGCCGTTGTTGTTTGAAGCTTGAAGCTTGAAGTTTGACTGCTCTGGAGGGCGCTGCTAAAAAGACAACGTAGATGAAGGACTGAGGTACGGATGGAGAGCAATTTAATTGAATATGAAGATGTTTTTTCCGAGTCTGAACACCTTCCTAGAGTTTGCAATGAATCATCTGTGAATCAAGTGAATTAAAGTCGGTGTCTGAATAAAAACAGGAAGAGGAAGGTGTTTTCCACTTCTGCAGGCTGCTGTTGTGTTTGGGATGATGATCTTCGACTGTATAAAAGAAGCGGACGTCAACTATTTGTTGGTGGACAATTTTTAGTACCGTCGCCATCTTGATTATTTGCCATCAGAAGTGACCATATTTGGACAAGAGGGTGGAGCTAGGAAGAACATGCATTGCTGAGCCTGTAACCTGATTGAGAGGTAGCCACACCCTGCAGCATACCCTGCTTTATCTTCTATTCTCCTCTAAACGGGGACATCATTTACAAAATGAACATCATGCTATATTGAAGAAGACTTGAAACCAGTGACTGAGACCATAAACTCATTAATGTTTACTGAAGAGAGAAGTAGATCTCTGAAAGTGGAGTCGCCCCCTGCTGGTCATTGGAAAGAATGCAGGCGCAATCCACTTCTGTATTCTTTTCTAGAAAGCAACGTCCACTTTGTTTACACAGTATATGGACATGAAACACTATGAGGCCAATTGTCAGTCTCTCCAGGATTTCGTGGGCTTTTTCTGTGATTGTTGCGCCTAAAATTCCTGATTTTTAAAAAAGTTGTGATGTTTTTTCAAGCTTTCTTTGTGTGCAACACACGACGCATCCACTATGAGCTCCTAAAGCTCCAATAAAGCATCACTTCCAGTCAATTTCCATGTCAGGATGCCAAATAAAATGTGTAAAAATTGAATGAAACTAAAGGAAATGCTAACCATAACCCCAAAGAAGAATGTACACATTATTTATCACATTTAAGCTGTTCTACTTGTTATTTTAGATGCTACGCTTGTATAAAAACCACCGATAAGAGACGGTGATCACTATCTCACTGCACAAACAGTCTTTGAGCTCAACACTGACTCACATTTGTAACAGAGCTTCTGGTTGTTGGAAAGTTAAAGGCAGCAGGAAGTGGCACAGTGAACGGCGAACAGTTTTCAACATGGATTAATAATCACAAGAAGAATTATGGATTCACTGTATAGAGTCTTATTAAAGAGGCCAGATCAGGTAGCTCATGGAAGAGAGACGAAAAGGATGCAGGGATTGGCGTAACATTTAGTGAATCGCAGCTTCACAACTTTCTGGAGGGACTTAATACCATGTGCCCCCCCGTCCAGATGCTTTCATGTACTTTTATTCCAGGACCCTTAGGTCTCATTAAGAGTAACCTTTATACAACAGCAGAAATTAATGACAATGGTACGCTTTATGGTCTGTTCCTTTTTTAACATCCCTTTGTTCAAATTCAGGTCCACGAACTTGACCTGAACCATCCGACACCCTTAGGATGAACTGGAATACCAACTGTGACCCAGGCCTGAACATTTATAAACATGCTGACTGATGCTGCTGCAACTGAATGAGAGAAAATAACATCTGACGCATTCTAAAAAGCCTTTCCAGAGGAGTCGTTATATCAGCATATTTTGCTCATGGGTTTAAAAAGAGATTCTGAAATATAACACATGGTTGGATGATAATGCGTTCAAATACTTCTAGAGCGTCGCGAAGTGGCTGTACAAAATCTACCAGTTGTTGTCAGTCAACAGTCTTATGACGGTGGAGAGCGACGAACCAGAACAAGCTCAAAATAGCTCAGAAATGAACTAACTGGCTAACTGCTAAATAGCTTCCAGGCTAATGCTAAAGCTAACCTCTCAAGCAGAGCTTTGAACCAGTGAGCTGCTGAAATGGTTTGTGTTTCATCTACCGGTAACAGTAGACGGCAAATTTCAGGTACAGAGGAGGAAACCCAAAACTACGCACCCCTGGTTCTGGTGGGCCACAGTTAGCCCGGGCCTTTGTGATGGGATAACGCACACTCCCATCGGCCAACCAGCCGGCGTCACAGCGGTCCAATCCCATCAGCCTCCAGGCGGTGTACAGCTGACCCACTGTGGCAATCTGACTTCCATCGCTGACACAAGCCCCGACTGCTTCTGAGAAGTTGAGCTTGGTCTGGTTTTTTAAGAAGTACACGGTTCCTGATGGAGGAGAGAATAAAAGAGGCTTGAAAAAGGTCGACTGCATGAAAAATATCAACATTCATAGTCTCATTAAGCAGACACATAAGTCTGGGTGAAAATAAATGTTGAAAACTATTTGAAAACATGGTTTAACACAGCCAATTCTCTTGCTTGGACCACTCTTTAAGACTGTGTGGGCGTGGCAGGGACAGGGTGTTATGCAGCCCTAAACACTTTGTTACTGAATGGTGAGTTCCTTTGATAACCATACCATAATAAGCAGTTAGCATACACATTAAATGTTAGCTTAGCAGCCCCTGTGTGCTCTCAAAGCTATGACTGCATTGCTAAATGGTAGCTCAGTAGCATTAGCGAGTGCTACATTACCAATAAACTAAATTCCCTCCGATGGCATTTCACACAGGCCATTAAAAATAGATTTAACTAAACTCCTGCAGCCAAAAATAGACCATAGAGGTTCACACTCAACTCTGGCAGCCATCGATAATCACTCACAAACAATGCTAACGCTAGCTGGGTATAATCAGCTGATTCGCTGCCATGTGAGTGCGTTTTGTAGTAAATATCCAAGCTGTAGGGCATCCAGTTTAATATCAGAAAGGATTTTCAGACATTTCAATGAAAATGTTCGAATTTAGATTTAAACTAACGTAAATTTCAGTGTACAAGACGCACTTTTAATACTTTTTTTTTCATCTAAAAGATGGCTGCGTCCTGTATACTGGTGCAACCAATATACCAGTATAAAATGCAGAGAGGTTTGCGTTATCCGGTTGTTAAGTGGTGACGTCACATGTCCGCATTAAACTGTTTCCGGGTCCGAGCCGCTACAACGTCTCGTCAAGCGAGCTAACGCTTCGTCACGGACACGTACCATCATGATCGCCATTGCAGTCGCCACCCTCACAACAATTGTAGTTACTGTAGGCTGCCAGCTACTGCTAGCTACAGCACCGGGAGCTAGCAGGGTTGCAAACTCGACGTGGTGAAAACAGGTGGTAGGCTGTAATTTGTGTGTGTTTTGAATGAAATAGTGTTGAAATAACTTGTATACACATTTTGATAATAAATAGCTGTAGAAAACCTTTTCCTCTCTGGGATACCCCCCAAAAACAGCCTGCATCTTATATTCCGGATTTTGTAGTTTGTAATTCTTTGTACGTACATAAGACCCTAAATAACAAAGTTAGAAAGCTATCATGGATTTGGGTTTCCAGTGGATTTTAGGTTTAAAACACACAAACACAAACTGACCTTTGACAGAAGCAGAGAAGCAGAAAGCATCATATTGGTGGACGAGGCGATGTCGTTGTCCGTAGCTGCGAAGACCAGGTGCTAAGTCAACGCCCCCACAGCCGTCACGTGGGACAGTGATTGGATACTGCACTGTGCCGTCAGCCAACCAGCCGGCGTTACACCAGTCTAGCCCCTCCTCCCACGCTGTGAAGAGCTGCTCAAACGTAGCCAGGGTGGCGTCCTGATCCCGGCATGCTTGCTGGGCCCCGAAGAAGTTAAAATGGTAACGTCCTTTCTGAGAGTAGTAGGGGAACACCACACCTGCACAGAGACAGTGTGTATTATAGCAGTTTGTTTTTATGTTTGTATAGTTATACAGTAAATATACTTATAGTAATACTTAATTGTTTACTACTCAGGGAACTGTGTGGATTATTCCAGCTATGTATTTATCTACTTCATCTGATTTATACTTTATATACTTGAGGGAGAAGGTGTTTAGTTAGGAGCCATCTTGAATTGCCCGATGAGTTGGGCGTCACAGATTCCCATTTAATTCCACTGAACATTTGACCCTTATCATTACACTGGACACACTCTTCCTCACCCCGCAGCTCCAGCTCCACCGTCACACTCTCATCCTCCAGGCCGTCGATCACCTCACACCTGTATCTGCCCGTGTCGTTCAGTTGCAGCTCATTGATCACCAGAGACATGTCACCTGGCGCGGAGCGTCGCAGGCGCACGCGGCCCTTAAAGCTGCCATAACTGCGGTGACGGTTTCCCATAGCAACCATGACCTCAGTTTCCTTGGCAGAGGCTAAAGGGGAAACAGGTTCACTGATGGTGTTGGCGGGCAACCAGGACCATTTGACCCGGGTCCTGCGTGGTGTGGCCAGCTCAGGCTCGTAGTGGTAGTGACAGGGAAGGGTGACACTGCTCCCCCTGGTGGCCGACACTGCATGCTCCGGGGATTCCACGTGGAGACGAACGCCGTCAAAATAGACTAGAAAAGACAAAAGCACCAGAACGATACATGTCAAGCAGAGAAATCCTAACTTTGTTCTTTGCAGTTTGTATTCGTGGTTTACTTACAATTACACAACATCAGAGAGGGAGTGTTGTTATACAGAATATCAGCACGGCTGGGATTCAGCCAAAGATAATCACAGCTGTGCTGAAATGTGCTTTTACAACAATTCTACACAGGTAAGACCCTAGGGGGGCTTGAGCCCGTGCCCTTGTGCCCCCAGAGTCGAAAAGTGCACTTAATTAAAAAAAAATATATATATACTTTTTTGAATTCTATCAAATATATAGACGGAAATGTAAAGTAGTACACATATCACTCCAGTTAATGATATCACTCAGTTAGGCACTGTTTTAATTAATAAACAACACTTTTTTTGCTTGAGCCCCTGCGCCAAAAAATGTGCACGGCCCTGATTCTACAAGCTGCATATGGTAATAGACACTCAATATACAGACACATACACTAAACAGACATACTAAACTTAAAAACAGGTAACACAGACACTTAGACACTAAAAAGGAGGACCTACTCTCTCCGTTGCCATTGCCGTTGCTGATGTCCTGGTAGTGAAATCCATTGTTGTAGACGGGGAACCTGCTCTGACCGCCGGGCAGCAGCAGGTACAGGAAGGCGGCCAGCAGGGGGCGCAGTAGACTCAGCATGATGCTGTCCTCTGCGGGAACAAGGGTCAGAATAAATACTGAGCTCTTTATGGTATTCAACTGTCATAAATACCAGCAGGAGGGGAGGGGGCGAGGCGAAATCACAGACTGGAAACTCCATTGTGTGTAAAGAAGGCATGGTTAAATAAAGGCTCGAAATTATTTGACACACTTGCTAAAAATAATAAGAATTCAAAAACATATCCACATAAATCCAGTACAGCTCGATTATGAAGCGATTATAATTAATTTTGCCAATAAAACCTTTAAATTTTATTTAAAAAAATGTTTTGAATCTGCATGGGAGGAAAGGGTTAGTTTTTAACGCAGTTTAGTTATTAGTTTTTATCTTTTTTTCAATCTGCTTACAGTTCTACACACCCCTTCACTTTCGATTAAAATAATTATTCAGTGGCAATATCTATAAAAACCTTTGAAATGCCTGGCTGTAAAATCTACAGTACATCAATGTGAAACAGAGGAAACTTTTCCCACACCTCAATCATCCGAAAAACGTCGACAATCAGCGATTAATATCTTTTCTTAGTAGTTTCCTCTTTCACCACTATCATTTAAACCCTAAATCTCTCAGTGATTTTAAATAATTATCGCGTTTATTTAACGTCTTTCTAACGCGGCTGTGCTATCGTATAGAGTATATTTAAATTAAAGTATCGCCAAAGCTTTCTGTTTATAACATCGCAATAAAATTCAACCACAGCCTGGTTGAAACGTAAAATAATCATGAAACAAGCTAGTTTTGGTCCAAATCAGCTTTATGAGCGTCTAATTTCAGCAAAGGGGGTGAAAAAAGTCTTAAGTCGTTAAAAAGTCACTCACAGAGAAGCAGTTGTCCGCCCGGCGTGTCTTCAGCTCATCCCCTCTTCATCCTCTGCTGCCTCTCCTCTGACCGGACGGTCCCGAAGCTCAGAGGTGCGCGCGCGGTGACGTCACGAGCTCCCTTCGATGTGAACCGAGTGCAGAAGAAGACCTCATCATCATGCAAATATATAATAGACTATAAAGTGTTGGAACGTAATAAAGAACCTTTTGGGGTAGTTACACTTTACCTGAGTATTTTTACCTGTGCTCCACTACATTTAAGTAGCTACATGCCTGACTGTTCTGGCATCTTGCGCACAGATGCAGCCTGAACTCTTTGCGTCATTGTTTAAAAAATAATGGGGGTCAGGTCAGACTGGTTGACCCCTTGTCTGACCTCGTCTCATCCCATTAAAACTGATGTTCTTTTTCGTCAACCTTTAGGCTAATATGGAGAGAAACAGCAAGACAACAGCAGCCACATTTGTGTAGTACATTGTTTAAGCAATCAAAAGATTAAGCATTGTTTTACATAAACAATAACACCCTGGTTATTTTAAGAAGTAAGTCCATTTAACAGCTGGGGGAAATCCTCATTAACAGTTAACAATGCAGGTGTGTTTTACTGCCTTCTCTCTGGGTGAGGCAACACAGAGTGAACTGACTCTGACCCTGATTTTCAAAATATCTGTCAGAAAAACACATTGTAAGCTCTGGATAAAACTACAACATACAGTATTTTATTAATCGGAACAAAATAAAAACAGTTAAAAAAATCCATAAAGTCTGTTTAAGTTAGTAAAATGTTTTGCTGGTGAAGTAATTTGGCAAACTTGACAATTAAAATATCCACTCACAGTATTTTTCTAGCAAGAATGTTAGCATGAAGCAAGCTAAGTTAGCCAACTTGCTGTAGCTAGGCTGCATGTATCTGGCATGATTGCTTCATAACATAATTTGCTTATGGCAAGATAGCCAGTTTACCAGCCAGATAAGCCCTGGGTATCTGGATGAATTGGCTGACGTTATCCACGCAAGAGAGAACAATCAAGAGAGAAAGACAGGCTTCTCTAAAGAACTTTATGTTGGACTTGCTTCTTAACGTTAGCTAGTAAACTATTAACGCTAGCTAGCCTATTTACCTGGCAGATTAGTCCTGGGAGTCTGGATGAATTGGCTTATGTTATCCACTCAAGAAAGACATTATTTTGCTACCTGAGCTATTTATTGGTGATGTAAAACAAGTTAACTTGAGCTAAAAAAGACAAATGAAGGTACCTTCATGAACTGAATGCCGTACGTTTCCCCCTTACGTCTGTCATGTTATGGCTGGATTGGCTTGTCTAAAGAAAACTTTTGTTTTTTGTTGCACTCTGTGTTATGGTGGACAGATCTGACATTGGTTGCTTTGTAACGTTAGCTAATAAAGTAATTTGCCAACAACAAGCTACCCAATTTACTAGCAACATTAACTCTGGGAGTCTGGAAGTTTCCACTCAAGACAGTATTTAGCTAACTTAGCTAGCTTGCCATTCAAAGCAAGCTAACTTTAGCTAACAAAAACAAAGGAAGAAACCTTCATGAACTGAATGCCCATGCAATGTTGAGCCTAGCTTTTCCCAGACATCTCACATTGTAATTTGGTTAGACAGGCTTCACAAGAGGAAGCATTTTATGTTTTCTGTTGGACTGAGAGCGTTTTGGTGGATGCTGGTTGTTGTTTAAATGTTAGCAGACTCTATTTTAAGCTATAATAAGCTAGTTCTGCAGACTGCTGGCTCTAATCACCACATTCTTTTGATTCTCCAGGAAAAACGTCTCTTTTACATAGAGATCAGTACATGTAGGCTGTTATTATCAACTAAGAAAGATGGGGAAGGTCACATTTTTGAAGTAAGGCGACAATTGGTTTTCACATCTATATAACAAAGACATTAAAAGCATACATGTAAATTGCTTTACAATAAGTGTGAAAGCTGTTCAGTCATTTTTCTTCTTTCAACCAAGCATCTTCAAAAGCTGCCAGTTCCTGTCTTCCTGGTATTCTGAGGCTGACAGCATTTTTCATACCCCTCTTTGGACATGGTCTCCGGTACCACAGTAAATATTGTTACATGAACTCATATTTCAGTCATTAGCTGAAATTATAGCAGCCATTGTGGAAAACAAGAGCAATTCCAGTTTTCCACTGGGGCCTGAGAGAATGTGCTGCTCCTGCACCAGCCCGTGTATCTGTCTGAAGTCTAGCTATCATGGTGCAGATGGCAGCTGCCCTCCTGACACTGGCACAACGTGAATCCTAAATCTGACATCCCCCAGAAGACACAAAGCACTTAAGTTCCCCAAACTCAGAGGCTCTCTGAGTCCTGCACGCAATACTTTCCTCTGTGGTTGACCCTTTGCAGCCACTGAAGTTTTTCGTGTAACTTGACTGACACCCAGCCGACATAACAAAAACCCAAGACTTCCACATTTTCAGCAGAATGAGGATGTGCTGGTTGGTTTGGGGATGTTGAAGGAAAAGCTGCCCTAAAAGACCTTGGAAGAAAAAATGCAGGATGTTCAGGCTTCCAATTTTAATCAGTGATGTAAACAATCAGAGCAGGGTGTATTCTGAGTGTACTATTTGTTTGTATTTAGCATTCCCACATTTTTGCAATTAAGCTCTCCATTGTTGAAACAGGAAAAGTACTGCATTAAAATAGAAATCAAATGTCTCCCTCCCAACTGGAAAGTGGCTCTCTGGTAAAGGAATAACAGTTAAATATATTACAAGATATGGAAACCCTTGGTGGATTATATGGAAAACCTCCTATTGAACCAGACTGACTGTGTCACTTTTTAGTCTAACTGTATTGAGTGTATTCAATGTTTTGTTTTGTTCCTGTATTTTGTCGTCTTTGCAGATTTAAATGTCCAATTCTAATTTCTTCTTGTTGTTTTTTTCGTCTGTGACCTAGTTGACGTATTATCATTTATTGTCGTCTTATGTATTGTACTTTTCATTTACAGTTACTGTTATTTATTATGTTTAAACTTAAAAATTTAAAAAGAAAAGTTCTGTTATAGCTCTGTGAGTTGGTGCTAATGACTGTATAAAGATGTATGACGCGTCTCCACCTCCTCTTATTGTACAAAAATGATGCTAAAACCTCCCTGGTGCGGGCGTTGGCATCTTGCACATTTGTATCCAGAGTGTGTGCAGTAGAGATCGACTGGTGGAGCAGCGGTATTGACGTCCCGCCCATCAGTCTGCAGCAGAACAGCTTCTTGTGTCGGTCTGAAGCAGATATTCACGCTTATGAATTTTACGCTGTAGTGTTAGTGTTAGTTACGTCTCCTCTCACCGTGCCTCCTCTACTCTGCTACTTGAGAACAGAACGCTGCAGGAGCCCCATTTGTCAACAGAGCTGTCAATCATGAGGCCACACCCCCTTTTTATAGCATCAAATAACGAATTAAAAGTAAACTGACGTAAATCAGCATGATAAGAACTAACTATAATGACAGAAACCATGTTTGAGAAAAATTTATTTGCCGTATATTTTGATTTTATAGTTTGACTCATGTCCCATCTGTTAACATGGAGGAGGCGGGCTTTATGACCTATACTGCAGCCAGTCAGCAGGGGGCGATAGAGAGGGTTTGGCTTCACTTTTGGGGAGCTGTCATTTCAGCCATCTTTTTATAGTCAACCTCAAAGACATTTTAACTTTTAACAGTTTAACTGCATGTGGCCTTCCTAATGCAACAGTCATGGCAAAACCCAAGCTCCAGACCATCATCCACATCTCAACGGTTCATGCCAGTTCACCCTCAGTATCACTTCTGTTGTTCTCCTCCTCCTCCCTTCTTTTCTTTTCTTTCATCCACAAACCCACAACTACAGTCTGCTTGTCCAACAATGTGAGCTATGAAGATGCAACTCCTCCTCCTACTACTACAAGTATCAATTTTTAGAGTTCCTACTATTAACTTACTGTGTGTGAGAATTCAGACGATGATTCATGTTAAGAGTCAGATGATTGGACATGACATTTGTGACATCAAGAGGTTACGTTTACTCATTTAAACCATCTGTGGTTAAGGTTTGGCTTAAAGATTTTGAATATTTTCATCTCCTCTCATCCTCATTGACAGTAAATAACAGCTTTGTTTCAGTAAGCCCTCCACATTCTCCACAACTCTCACTCCTTCCCTTCATGTCCTGTGACCATCTAAAATATGTGCGTTCAGTGTCTTTGAAGGGTTCAAAACAGCCTTTGCTTCCTTGCCTGGGATTTCCTTTTTAACCACATCGCCATTCCTCTAGGGATGTTAGTGTTGGAGGATCGGTTAACAACTTTGAACCAGACTAAAATATTCCAACAACTATGAAGTGCTAAGATATTGTGTACAGTACTTTATGTTCCCAAGAGGATAAATCGCAGTGACTTTGGGGATCTGTTTAACCCTGACTTTTAACATGTCTATTCTATTTAACGGAAATAAAATTAAATAATCATTCTTGGTTTCAAGAGGATGAATTAAAAACCGTTTTGATATATTTAATTGGGTTTAGCATTCAATTGATCAACAATTTCTGGTTTTGTTTATGGCTGTTGTGTTACCTTTTTGATTAAAAGATCAAAATATATTTCTTAAAGGTAGCTCCGTGGAAATTACCACTAATTCTGTTCCCCTGCTGTCTGCAATTATTGATTGATTTGATCCGTTTTCTACCTCTCAAAATGCTTAAATGATTATCTTGACTAATTAAACATTTGTTGAATCAGTCTGACATGAATTCACCTTTAAGGACATGCTGTGGCCTCGACTAAATTTTAGGTTAAATCAAGTCAGGTGTTGGCCTAATAACATACTTTCTCATATAGCATAAATCATAACAAAATTTGTCTCATGACACTTTACATGAGGAGCAGGTCTAGACTGTACTGCTGTTATATTCATTTAAGTGACCCATCTGTAATTTTTCTTAGCGAACTTTATAAATCAGGACCCGAGTTCCTTCCATTAATCTGGCTACTCTCATGCAAGACACATATTGTGAGCGTGCTAGCGTGCTGGCTAACATTTAACTCACTTCAAAGTTAATAAAAAATTTGTGCTAGTTTATCAATAATGTATTTAAGATTCTTTTGGTAGTATTTATTTAAAAGCGTCTCTCAAGACACAAATGAATACACCAATATTTATCGATTTAAATAAGAAAGGGTGGTTATAACATTTAAAGAGGCAGCAAGATTATCCATCAACAGCCCCTAAAACCTCCCGTCAGTGTGTGTTACCGGCTGCAGCCCCCGCTCTCAGCCACTGTGACAGCCGCTTCCCCTCCCTCTGTGTCTCTAAGCCATTATCTGTCTGTGTTTAAAGAGACCAGACCGGTGCTCTTCCCAAAGCCCCCAGATGAAAGGTTTTGGCCTGGGGCCCCAAATACCAGCAGCCCCTGTGAACTGCTGGGTGGCTGCAGCGTTGGAGGGGTGTAATTTCTGCAAGAGAGCGGCATTCAGGCGACCAGAGCTCGGACCTGGATCCCAGAGACACGACATGAAAGACGAAGTGATGACTGTGTGTGTTTATGTTTGTGCGGTTTGACTGAAGAGCCGAGCGGTTGATTGGGTCATTGTGTGCAGTCACACGCTCTCATTATCCTCGTAGAGATGATGGTGGGTCACAAAAGGTGTGTGAAGTGGATGACCTTTTCCAACTTCATTAAAAATAAGAGTAAAATAAGCTCTAAAAACAAACAAAAACTACTATTTCCCATATTTTTTTACTAATGAAAGCTGCTTCTTTAGCACCAACTAAACATACTACATAATAAATAAGGGCTACAGTTATCATCAGCAGCATGTTAAGGCCCCTCATCACCTCTCAAACCAACAGTTTCAGACACTTTATAGCAGAAATAACAGAGGATTTCCCCTCTTCTACATGACGTCCCTTGAGAGGTTTTCCTGTGTTGATGCATACCCGATCTGAAATAGCAGTTGTTTTCCAAGAGTGGATCCTTCCTGTATGAACCCGCTGCAGTGCCTCCAGTTTCCTGCCTCCTTTGGCTCGACACCTCCGTCCGTCCCCAGCCAGATGTCATACCAGGAAACCAAACGGGGAGAACACGCGGCTCAGAGCTGACGGAGGGGCAGTCAGTCGGATTAAATTATACACAGGCAGTTTACATAAGAAATGGATTTGATTGGATAACTGTCACAGCTTATTGATTGATGAAATCTGGCATTTCTTACCTTATTTATAGGCATAATTTCCATTTATGGGTCTTTCAGCACAATTTTCCTTGTCCATAATCTTTATTTCTCATACAGAATCTTCATGAATTAAAAAATCTTGGATGTCATGTTTTTTGTAAAACTGGAAAAGATGAGGGAGGAACTGAGGGGTAACTCAAAGAGGTCAGTTCGGGAGGTGGAGGGCGGTTGAAACCATTTTAAAAATCAATGGGAAGTATTGGAATACCATTCTTCCTATAGTCTGTTGAACCAACCATTTATATAACAAATGTCAAGAACAGGGCTACAGTATGTAAATATACGGTGAATGTATGATAGACCTGCACTCACTTTCACTGAAAAAATCACAAGCGGCGCCCAGTTAGTGACGCGTGTTCCATCAGCCAGCAGTGGTTGCTCTGCCAGAGAGGGTAGGCGGAGCTAAGTGGCTGCTTTTCCGCTCTCTGCAAGTGTTGCGAGTAAACAGTAATCTACTATGGCTGAACAAACAAAGAAAAGATGACTACAGATACAACTTCAACAAGAAGTGAAAATCCAAAGAAAAAGGAACAAACTCGACGCTCAGATGAAGCAAACAGTCTGAAAAGGAAAGCGACCGATTGTGACAACCAGTAGAGAATAAACGTTTACGGTCTTATTTTAGGAATACAGTTTAAAATCTATGATGTTTATTCTGCAAATTGCTCCCAAATCCTAACAAAATGTTGCTACACACAGGAAGACCTCAGAATTTCTAAAGGCAATAATGACATAATGAGGCTTGAACTGGCACACAATGGGAGTCCAAACATTAAATGCAAAATACAACCTGGGGAAGAAAAGATGGAGGTTTGGAGGGGACACAGAGGAGAAAGCTGTCATTAGTCCCTCAACACTTTGACTGCCAGTGACTCCTGAGGGAAAACAGCTGGTGTGCCGGGGAGGTAACAACATGAGATCATCCGACAACTGTTGTCTTACATGATAATTACCCCGTCTTTACTAATGGAAAACAAAAAGTGACGTAATCTAGTCGTACAGCAGCCTTCTTTCCTCACATACAGCCGCTGTGCTGGAACACAAACGCACAGAAAGAGGTTCATTCATTATCTAAGCTGCACAGTGTCACAGTTTTTCCTTATGATTGTGTGGTTCAAACCTTACAGAGGCATTTCCCCACATCAGTGTGACCTTCACTGTAATGAGACGGGGAAGGGGACATGCCGTCCTCGGGTGAAGGTACTTCAGGAAGATTGTATAAAGAGAGATTAGGCCCCCCTGGGTGTTTGAATGCTAAATAGGCAAAACGACCCTCAGTGCTTCTGGTCTTTTGATCTTCCACCTTTTTAAATGGAAAACAGCTCCAATTAATTCAGCCAAGTGATTATTAATATAACCTAAATATTCCATGCAGGGTTATACATGAAGCACAAAGCATTTGTGTTTTTAAAGCCAGTTAGAGTCTGTTAAAAATGTCTGTTTTAAGTCTTTATTTATTCTTCATTTAAAGATACAAAGGCCAAACATAAAGGAATCCTCTTAGAAACACAACACTGGAAAACAAAATCAAATCCAGTCAAAAGTCTATGAGGTCAACAGTCAATATAGCAACAAATTAACTCATATAATACAATAAAAACCTTTTTTTAAACAATGATAGAAAACCTGAACAGTGGGGAAACAAGGTTTCTACATTACTGTGAATGTTGATGAACATCAAGGAAAAATGAAACTACATCACCAATAAATTTAAATCGGTCCAAGTGAAACTGAGAAACACTATTCAATAAAACGCATGCAGACGTGGAAAACAAGGTAACTGCTCGTGGGATCGTCTGCAACAATAATAAATATTGTACAGTGTTTGACACCGACATCCATCCTCGACCTCTCAGTGGCACCGCGATCCCCTCATGCATTTTTTAAAGGGTCTTGAATTAATATTCATTGTTATCAAAACTAACACAGTATAATATTGCACAAGCCCATAATACATAATTCATGGGGGTGGAAAGGTTTAGAATACTGTGATGGGGGAGGCAGAGCAGAGATGATATGACGGTTTGTGTCCACTGGAAGCGTAAAATTCAGATTTAATGTGGTTTCTCTCTTACAGTCTTATCAGTGGGGCCTCAGCTTTGAACTGGAGGCATTATGTTGGACTTTAAATAGATGTTCTGCAGGAAACATAACATCTACTGATACAGACAGGTCTCAGTACAGAGGTGCTGTATTTACGTGTGTCTCTTATTAACACCAAACAACCAAAACATTTTGTTCAGACTGCCAGAGCTCAGCTGAATCCAACAAAGAAACCAAGCGAGTATATTTTCCTTCTTCTCACTTTTATGTTGTTCTTCAACTCACAATACATTTTTTTACCTTTTTAATTTAATTTCAAATATCAAAACACAAACATCAAAGTGCCATAAAAAACTGTGTGAACACAACTAGAAGCGCAGCGGAGTGAGTCAGTAGCATTTTCTGTACAGTAGAGCAGATCTGCTTTGACCTGAGACGACAACATCCATCCTAAACTTTAACCTTGTGGCCTCTACAGATCTGTTAGTCTCTTAGGTTACGATGCGGATAAACTACAAACACAATCCTTGGACTATTTTT
The DNA here is from genome assembly GCF_022749685.1 of Semicossyphus pulcher. Taxonomy (NCBI): domain Eukaryota; kingdom Metazoa; phylum Chordata; class Actinopteri; order Labriformes; family Labridae; genus Semicossyphus; species Semicossyphus pulcher. The sequence continues at coordinate 4,060,916 of NW_027211759.1, forward strand.
GATATAATACTATTGTTGTAGTCCAAGGATTTGATTTAAAGTGGAAGTAGCCCAATCTGAATCATAGCCGGCACATTCCACTTCAAACAGTCTGTTAGAGACGAAACTAATTAACTATAAACTCACTATGAACATGACTTTTTTCAATAAACCAAGTCATGGCATATTATATGCATCTATTGTAGCAGCCAATAACATACAAATACTGCAGAACTGTCGTGTGGGAAGCAAAAATGCAATTAAGCGACTAAAAATGAATGAATAACGTAGGTTTTTTTTGGCTGAACATGTCGCATGCAGCGTCTGTAAATCTCATTTAAAGGCTTTTATTCCTTTTTTCAAAAGCAATAAAGCCTCTTTTCTTTCAGCGATGATCTCACACTCTTTGTCTTGTGTTAATAACATCCTGTCTGTCACTGAGGGTGTCTCCCCCCGCATTGAGATCACATCTGTTTGGCTGGAGTGTGGCGGTTCGTTGACAGATCATTTCACACAATAAAAGAGATTTAATGTATTTGATGAATGTTTTGTTCGGTGTGTTGGTGGACCATTTTACTATTTTTTTTTTTTTAATGAACCCACAGACATAAAAATCTGAGGCACTTTGGCACATGCTGACTTCACTGATTCAGCCTTTAAATGAGCCTCACACACACATAGAAAAGGCTTAATGGGGATATTTGCTCTTCTGTTATTGGCTGCAACATATATATGTTTAACTAGGTTTACACATTGGATGTTAAGCATCTAAAGCAGGTCAAACAAATGTACTGCAGAGAACTTGAACGGATGATTTTGCTGCAAGAAAAACTAGGAATACTGAAGCGCACACACTGAGATTTTGAGTCCCTTATTTTGCCAAAAAGTGGAACAAATGTTCTTGTAAACTACCTTGTTTTTACTTTTCCCACTAAAGAGCAAGAAGCAGGTTTCTTATCAGATTTAAAGGCTACTTTCCAATATATATAACAGACATATGAATGCACAGATTCATTTTTTGGATATGGAAAATAATCAACTTTAAGTGTCAATATATTCCCTTAAGACAATATATATTCTGTGTCTAGAGGGGAGGTGTTCAATGATGGGACGTGTGCAAGCTGTTAAGTGGAGCTTATATACATCACCAGCCGTGGGTCTTGAAGGTTAAATGATTCAGGTAGATCTAGGATCGGAGTCCAGGCAGCACCAGCTGAGCAGCAGCAGTCCTATTTCCCCTGACCTCTGACACTGGGAGGGAGGAGTCACCACCTTTGATGTGGTCGCTAGGTGGGATAAACATCTGACCCCAGCTCAACTCAGGTAAAAAGAGGATGTACAGTCCTTTCTTGATCACAGATTTGGTTCAGGTGGAGGAGACGAGTGATCCACTCAGGAAACAAACAAAAAGGAGACACTGTGAGCTGAATTTAATCAGGGTCCTGGTAACAGTGGTTAAAGGTAACATCCTCCACCTCCAAGCAGCCGGAGTAAGGGTGGTGTCGTGCTACTCTGGTGTTTGCTGCCCCCTAGGGCTGAGAGCAAGGCAGTGCAGGTGTGGCTCAGGAGGGAAAAGGGAGGGAGGGAAGGCGGGAAGAGGAGGAGGTAGAGAAAGAAGGACAAGGAGGAAGAGGAGGAGCGGGAGAGGCAGGTTCAGGGTGGTGCTACTCGTCGCAGCCTAGGAGCTCAATCCGCAGGGTGATGCGCTCGTGCCACTCCCAGGGCAGGATGCGGACGTATCGGCCGTAGAATGGCGGCTCGAAGATGTTCTTTTTGTGGACGTTGTTGTCGCTGTTTCCCGGGAAAATCTGAGTGGAGAACAGCAGACGATCAATACAACGCTGATAAAAGAGCCCCGACAACCCAGATAACAAAAGACTACTTCTAACGTACCAACGGAAACATTTTGGTTTCTTTCAGTTAAAATCATTTCTCTTTCGGAGGCCTGCTTGTTAACATTTCCTCCATCATTTTGTCGTCCATTTTGTTTTCAATCAGATTTTCTCCAACATGTTTTCATGATTAAAGCACACTTGAATGGCTCAGAATCAAAAGCTTTTCCAGCTAAATTCAGACAATTATAAATGTTTCTTTGACTCAGGCAGGGGTAACTGTCCTCCTCCCACGTCCTCCATTTAATGATTTAATTTGGCTGTGTCTTGGGGAAAAATTGGCAGGTGAGTCGATGATTGGATGCATTATGATTTAGTGCACACAGAACACTAATTGAACCCAGTTCCATGATAATCTCTTCCACATGTGTAGACCAGTACGCTACAGGGATTACTCCTTTTTTAGAGAGTCCTTTTAAAGCACAAAAGTAAATATCCCTGTAGGCTTCACTTCATTTAGTTTGTTTAATTTTGTCATTATTTTCATAAAGTTTACATTCTATTTAATCTTATACTGTGTCTTTATTACAACATAGATTAATTCCGTTTTATATTTAACCTATATTTGTGCTCATGTTTCCGGGCACAGCTGGACTGACCCTGTCTGTCTTTGTGGTCTCGTCCTTCACGATGGTCCAGGACTTCCCGTCATCACTGTGAGCCACTTTGAAGGCTGTGACAAAATGGATGGAGCCAAAGTCTTTGGCCCCCTGAGTGATGATTCCTGTGATCTTCTTGGGAGACTCCAGGTCCACCTGAAGTGACAAAAACAGCTTCACTGTACAAACATAGCAATGGGAAAACTCTACAATGTGCAGCTCTGTCATGTCCTTCTGTCCCACCTGCAGCCACTCAGATCGGTTGTTGGAGGCGGCGGTCCAGGCGTTGGTCTTGCCCTGTTTGTCCAGCCGGGCGTAGTGAGGGTGCCATGTGAAGGCCTCGATGCCCCAGGTGCGGAAGGTGCTGGAGGCCGTGATCTGGCGGTTCGACACCAACCGGGACTTCATGCCCATCGGCTCTGAACAACCTGCAGTGTTTGAATACACTGTAGAGGTGAGATCAGGCGGGGAGAAGGAGGAAGAGACAGAAGAGGAATGGAGAGAGAGAAAGTATGATAGACAGGGGGACTGACAGGAAGCGGCCCAGGCCAGCCAGTGATGTGAAGCAGCAAACAGACACCAAGACATGATGAGGAGGAGGGCGAGAGCAGCAGGTGCAGTGGACACAGATAGGTGAAACTATAAATGAGCCGCTTCAGGCTTTGCTGCGCTCACATGGTGGAATCCAATTGTGCCTTCAACTTTCTGTTTTTACCATCTGTGGTTCATGATGATTACAAACAGTATGAAGTCATCGTTATCCTCCACAAGTTTGCAGCATCCTCTCTCTTCCTGTATAATATTTAATTGATCAGGAAGTCAATATTAAAGTAGAAACAAACTTTCCTACTGAGTCCGTAACAAACTTTTTTAATGCGTGTGGCTGAGTGAAGCAGTTGGCCATGCAGGGCAGACGAACAAAGGGTAAAAATCCCCAAACTTCAGCTTCACAGTTGCAGTCCAGCATCATGTAGCTCCTTATGCAACATCCGTTTTTCATAACAGCATTTTACACGTCAGTTCATTCACCCGATGAAGTGGAATCGAATGAAACACGGGCCGATAAGCTTTAGGAAACAAACCGTGTTCACGGTGATTATAACGAGTATCTTGCCTCAAAGCCAATGTTCTTTTAGCATTGAAAGTTTGTTTCTCTGTGTTTAAAAACAGGCCAAAACGCATTAATGCAGGCTGTGATCTATTGCAACACAAGACAGGTGACCCAAAAACAAACATGCACAAACTGGGAGGCACAGCTGATGGTAGAAGAACAGATAGTGATCTGATAGACAAGATGACCATCAACAGAAAGGAACATCCGACAGTGAAATGAGGCCAGTGAAGAACCAGGCTGGCTTTACATAAAAGAGACAAAATGAGCAGAAACTGATTGCAACACAGATGACTGGAAATAATTACGTCCTACATTTGCCTGCTGGGGTGACAATTTGTAGATGACGAGTATGATGAGTAAGTGTTCTCTGCAGTCTCAAAATCTCTGAATCATTACCACTAATGTGCAGCGTGCTTGCCAGTATGACCAAAGTAAATTATAATCATGTGGTTTTCATAAATGTGCATGTGTTCAAAGTTGCTACATAGTACAGTCGTCTGAGTAACCTCCTTTGAAACGTGATCAGACACTGAGTGACGGGCTGAAAACAATTAGTGAGAAAAGAAAGTCATTTCATGTTGGTTCAAAAAAGAGACTTTGGTTGAAAAATACTCCCACCTGGAGTTTGAAGGTGAACTAAACTAAATGTGATGTGTGTGATATGTGAGCAGCTTGTTCAGTCACTAAAACATCCTGTGTGTGTATATGTTTACCATTGAGCTCGCAGCCCACGAGCTCCATGCGCAGCGTGCAGGCCTTACGACACACCACAGGGATGATGCGGATGTACTGAGCGATGATGGGAGGGTCGAACAGGTTGGTCTTGGTGCTGTCGTTGTCCACGTTTCCAACAAACACCTGCAGAGACAGGAAGAGTAAGCATTCTGTCAAGTATTCTTTTGAGTTGTTATAGCAATTTACTGCATCTAAAATAGGATGTATAGCACACTTCTGTAAGTAAAGTGTGAAAATAACACAAAGAGTACTGCTGTCTCTGTTTCACTGATGGTGCAGAAAGTCTCAAAGTAAAGTAGTAAAATGCTACCATTCTCATTTTGTGTGTACTTTATGATTTGTGATTTTAGAAACATTGACATGTGTGGTGTGTTTTGATGTTGATGCATCTTGACTGGCATATCCTTTAAAATGGCCAAGGGGAATCAAAAACTTAACGGACATAAGTAATATAGTTGATTGGTCAGTGTTGTGTGTCCTTACACGGTCCTTCATCTCTCCCTCTGTTCTGTACAGAGTGTACGTCCTTCCATCCAGGCTGGAGGCCACCTTGAAGGCCTTGATGAACTCGGCTGTTCCGATGCGACTGGCACCCTGCGTCACGATACCCGTGAAGCGCATCTTTCTTTGCATGTTGATCTGAAATTGTGAAAGGAGAGCGACACAAAATAAAGCCAGGCGACGTAGGGAAGTTTGCAAAACAACAAAAAAATACACGTTGTTCGTACCCGTCTTTAGTTTATCAATATAGCACGTTATAGTCATGTTTAACATATCATTTCTATCAGTTTACGACAGCAAAAGTATTTTTAGCCTGGTTCATACAAAATGTAACTTCTCGATTAAGAATACATCCAACCATTTCCTGTCTATACACTATATATGTGCATTATCTGTCTACATATTCATCTACATGTCTTTGGAGTATCATATCCCTCATCTCACCTGTATCCATGGGTTCCGGTCATGTGCAGCAGGGCTCCAGGCATTAACCAGTCCCTTGTTGTTGAGGCGGGAGAGCTCAGGTCCCCAGCGCTGCAGGCCCAGCATGCTGTAACGGACTGATGAGGCTGAGATCTGGGACTCCGCGATGCCCCCTCCCTCCATGCCAAGCAGAGAAATACAGCCTGTAGAGAAGAGAAACGGGGGACTGATGTTATCATAAGATTTCCCAATGTGGGTTTAATGAAAAGTTGGCGCACAATAAGCCTGGAAAAAACCTAAATAAGAATTAATTGCGCTATGTACTCGCATTTCTAGCTTGGTTACATCATTATTTTAACCACAACATGAAACTGTGGTAACTCTGGATGTAGAGGAGAATGGTGGGCACGCGATGGGAGGGACAGATACTCAAGAAAGAGAAAAGTCTGGGCCTCTGGGCAAATACTAGGAGAGGTATTCTGAGAGTCTGGTACAAATTCAGCTGTGACTCATGTGTGCTATACTTAAACCTAGCTGCTAATGTAGGAAGTGATTAGGGATGTAGAGCTTTGAATCAAATTAACTGAATGAAGTATTGCTTCTCCTTCGGCAGGCTCTCTGTATGCTGCATATTGATCATCGTAAACTGCAGCAGCTTGGCCAACTTCCCAATCCTTTCATCTTTAATGTCCTTCTTTGATTGTATTTCTTTCTGCACATATATTTTTATAGCACCAGCAACAGTTCAGCATTACATTTGGATTCAGTGGGCAAAGAATGTGAACTTTTTTTATAATAACAAGGTAAAGAGAGCAATTAAGGTGACAGTAATTTCTGACATCACTTTCATTCATTAGTGAAGTCCAGGTAAACGCAGCAGGTGATTGTCCGGGCCATCCCTTCATACATACAAGTATCTAGGAACAGTGTTAGACTCTCAACTGAAGTTTGGTGAAAACACAGAGTCAATTGTAAAACGTGGACAACAAAGACTTAATCTGATGTGGAAGCTGAGCTCTTTTGGTGTCTCTGAGAACATTTTATGCAGCTTTTATCATTTTTTATTGAAAGTCTTTAACCTTCAAGAACAGTCTGCGATACATTGTTAAAGTTTGCTGTAAGATTGCTGGAGTCCAGCTAAATGACTTGAGCTCCCTCTGGAAGAAACATTTGGTCCAGAAAGCCAAAAGCACCAGAAGTCAATCGGACCACATACTCTCTCCTGAAGTCTCTTTAATGCCCTCAGGGCGGCGCTGTTTTGCCCCTCCTAGGAGAACAAACAGCTACTCCAACTCTTTTATTCCTTCTGCGATCAGGCTGCTAAATGCTGACAGCAGTAATTGGGGTTTTGAATGTTCCCATAAACTTGTGCTGTGTTTTAAACTGTTCTTATGACCTGCGGGACCTGTGAGTCTGCAGCCATGCTCTGGTTCACAATCCTTGACCTGCTGTCACTGACATGTTGCTGTTTATGTTGCTTATTTCTGAATGATGCTGAATGATGCTGAGATGTGTCTGTTTTGTTCTTGTTTTCTATGTGACTCAGTAGGCTGTAAAACTGAATTGCCCTCTGGGATAAATAAAGTCTCAAACTTAAACTCCCCAAAATGAGATGAATTTCCAGAAGTTGGGACGAGTCTCACACAGACAATCTCTCGCCGTGTGGGACGTGTGAGAGCGAAGTCTGAAAAATGTCAGCACCTGCATTTCTGTAAATTGTCCGGAGTTCATGTGTGATACAAGCTCCAGAGTGTTGACAGGTCACACTTACGCAGCTGGCAGTGTTTGCCCACATAAGGGGACGGGCAGTGGCATTTGAAATCTCCCTCCAGGTCCCTGCAGGTGCCCCCGTTCTCGCACGGCTGGGCAGCACAGTCATTCACATCTACGGAGAGAAAAAACACAGTCACATCAGTGTGGTCAAACACATGAAGCAACTCACTGGTCAACTGTTATCAGCCGGTCAGACAGCAGATCACATGTAGTTAGAAATGTGAGTGACGATCACATGTCATGCTTAACGGACAGGCTTGGATATTCCTTCAGCTGCTTCACTCTGAGGTTAGTGGAAGCCATGCCAAAGACATCTGGAGCTGGAGAGGAGAGGATGATAGAGAGAGGAGCCTAGATTATAATATCTGGCATCAAAGAACCAGCTGTACCAGGAGCTCATGCGGTCAGGATGTGGTGTATATAATGGATTATATGCGTTAGGCTAAATGAGTGTGACCATAAGCTTTACAAAAGTCCCAAACCTCACGATCTACGCTACTTTAAAAGAACTGTGGAGTATCACTTAAGGCCATTTCAGGTCAACGTATGTTTAACTGCCTTGTAATTCTCCACTCTACCTCTTGACGGCGCCCCCGCAAACACTATCCTACAAGCTGAAAGTCTGTTGGATGAGTCAGGGAGAGGAAAACGAATCAGCAACATTAAATGGGAATAAACTCAAACTGCTTTTCATCTCTCACCCACAAGAGCTGTCAGTGTGACTAAACAGGCTTTGCACACGCTCTGTAATGACCACATACACAAGGAAGAGGGAACAAATCTGGCTGGTTGTATAGATGACTGCAAACCAAAAGGAGGATTTCAGCGAGTCCCTGAAGCTTTAATCTTCAGTGGTTGTTATTATGGAAGAAAATGCACGCAAACAACCCGGGCACACTAATGTTAAGTTTCTATCCGACAGGCGCACACATGGCAGCATCTCCCTACCCACATGCTCGCTCCATAAATAGCTCTGTGTCCAAACATTCATTTTCACACGGTCACAGGAGGGATACAGTCATTTTGAAATGTGCATCCACAAACTCTGGATAACGAGGTCTACAGTCGTGACACTTCTGGTTCTGGTGGTTCTCACTAAATCATATTAAATCAGATTATCTGTACGAACATTAAGCTCTCTACACTTTGCAAATAAGCTATCTGACCAATCTACTGTCTTAGGATAATTCAAAACGTAGCAGCTACCTGTGTGTGTATCTACATATCCTGATATATTCATAATATTAAAGTATCTTTGAGTAGAATTTATGAAGCTTTTTCTAACGCCAGAACCAAAGTTTCAAAGTGTTTAAGTATTATAAATTAAGATACTAAGACTAACAGTAAAATGAAGCACAGTTACAAACCAAATCAGTCATTCCTCGACTTAAAACTGCAGCGGCCCACTTTAAAATCTAAGAATATTTTTGGGAACCTTCTAAGCCTCTAATCATGTAACTGATCAACACTAAAGACACTCATATGAAAGTGAGTATATATATATATATATATATATTTCTATTTCTAGTGTTAGTGTATATAACTACTGTGTATTTATTTATTTTTCAATCACTTTTTTATATTAAATGTGCTATATTTTTTGTTTTGGTAACCTGCTGGTTATCAAGTCTGGAATCAATAAAGTGCATCTATCCAACCATCTATAATCATACAGTACTTATTGTAGTGACCTCTTGCAGCCCACTTGCAGTAACATAAAGGTCCACTAGGGGGCCACGGCCCACACTTTGGGAATCAGAACTATTCCAAATGTAGAATGTGTAGCATCTATTTAGTGTGGTTATGTTTGAAATAAGGCTTGTCGCTAATACCCAAACACAGTAGGTCAGTTAGCAACATCAACTTGCTGAGCGTTAAAAGGTAACTCTTGTAAACATCATTTTTAAGCTCCAATAAAATCAGAGCTAAGCCATGAAGATGGATAGATAGGTTCATCATAAATGTGCTTCACAGGGCACAAATAGAAGAAGAAATATATTTGAGAAGGTTTATAAAGCGTTCCTAACAAAGTGTTGACGTGCTCCATGATGTCAGCACATAAACAACCAAACATGTGCTGTCCTACATCCTGTGGCACACAAACAAAGATCTCACACACCTTCCACAACCCAGAGACCTACAACAGAAGCTAATTACACACTGAGGGAAACTCTGGGCCTGACGTGCGTCAGCTGGTGGCTCTCCTGTAAGAGGATTGGGCACCAGGAGAACCACACAGTCTAGTCAGCTCCTGAATCTAATCTTTATCTCACAACCAGAGTGTCTGTCAGCTGACACAGGTAAAGAAACGGGCATGTGTATTATGACTGTAAAGGTTTGTTTATTACCAGAGCTATGCACACTCAAAGTGTGTGTACACTCTGAACAACTCTGATTAAATGTAACACTAAAATGACTTTTAAAGATGCTTCAAGAAAACGACTTTGCAACACTGACATGCCAGCTAATAAAAACAAGACTGACATCTGATCAGCTGGTACATATTTAGCAGTATCTGCTGTCAGCACACTGTTTGCATATATAAATAGATTTTGGGGGGCAGAGGATGTGCTCTACAGAACATCTCTATAGCCTGTATCCAACAGACCCTATAGCTTGTAACAGAAACAGCACACTGCCACAATATTTAAAGCGTCAATATCTGTCCCAGCATGAAGCGAAAACCAATAAAAACCTCATGCGGCTCGTTTGAAACCTGACCCAGATCGATGCAAAGCCAAGGTCAGCTGGCAGTGCATGTGGTGAGCAGAAAAGCTACCTACTGAACATGCAGGATCTGTGCTGCAGCCAGCAGAATCTGGGCCTTAAAGGTGTGAGTCTGCATCTGAAGGCCAAAACATGCTATTGTGTTTCTGTGCGAGAGGAGTTGATGCTGTACCACAAGTTATGTTCTCTACAGCTCACAGCGTGAAGCCTCAGCCCACAAGGTGCTCAAACTGAGTTTTGAATTAAACCATCTGTGATGTTTATGGTTGGGTGGCAACACTTCCCTACAAAGTCAAAGAGCAGAAACTGTGTGAGGAGTAAAACTAAATAAGAATCTTTTGTCCCAGAAATGCAGCGTCCAAGAGGATAAACTTGGTTCTAAAGTTTTGGAATATTGTTTATGAACATCAACTGTAAAAACAACTTTCACAATTGATATAACTGTTGAATAACAGTTGGTCCTTTCTTCTAACAAAGACAACATGAAGCTAGGAAATTACATATATCTTGTTTACGCTCTCACTGTTGCCATGGTAAAGCAATCAAGGGGGTTGATCTAAAGGCATTATGGTCAGCAGATAAAACCATAATAGCATTATTGAATAAAATAGCAGAAAGTTTCCAGGTGTATAATTTGCAGAGTACTCCTTAGAGCGCTGCAGTACACCAGGGAACACCAGGAATAGCTTTGAATCTGATCTCTGCCGGGATGCAGAGCTCTGAGATTAACCTTCTGATGTCTGAAAGCATATTTAAAGAGTATTTTATTTAAAGCTTTCTCTGAATAGATAAAGGGAAGCTGACGTCATATGCTGTGCACTATTAAATAAAAGTTGTGCCGCCATATCTGCAGCATTTTCACAAATGTATCTATACTATGCATTTGTGGAGTTTGAATGGCACATGTATTCTCATTTACACCTTAACTCAGAGATGTACTTGCAACAGGAAGTATGGATTCCCTACATGTCTGCTATGCTTCTTTCCTTTATAACAAATATTCAGAGGGAACTTCTTCGGACAAACATCTCAGTCATAGAAATAAATCGTCATCAAGCTGACCGAGTCATGACTCTCTCTCCTTGTGGCTTCAATATAAAAACAAGTGAGTTTTTAAAGCGCAAGAGGATGGATTCCCCCGGCTAAATGTGGAGTGATTCAACACCGCATTATGGTGACACTTATAAACAAGTGTGGTTGTTCGTGTTTCGCAAGGATCTCAAGCAAGGCACTCAACCCTTTAACTGCTCAGTGGTCAACAGAAGTGGAGTGAAAGATATAAATGCTGTTGGAAAGAGTTTAATTTCTCTGCAAACCTCAGTTGGAAAAAAAAACATTAATCATTGGCTCATTTAGCACATTTGGATATTCACAGAACTATAAATCTGTGCTTTCTATAGTAGGATTCTCAGGGCCCAGCAAATGAAGCCCAAGGGAAATTGTGCTTTAAAATGCATAATATAAAAGCAATAGCACCAAAACAGACCATCAACCGCTCACACTGAACTCCTGCAGAATCACACAATCAAGTAAGTGATGTATATCAAAGCTTCACTTTGCCCAATTCAATGCCAATATCAGGAACGTTTACAGAGAGGATATTGTGGTTTTGGGTTTTCAGTGGCTTTAACTGTAAATCACCCATATACTTTCAGTTCCGTCCTCTCAGCTGTCTTTGTTGAATTTTTACGAGCGCACCCTGTGAGCTTAATTGTTTTCAGCCCTTATGTGTCTGTTGTTGTTCACATGTTGGTGTTTACCTGTGAAGGTTCAACCTCAGCAGCTTAAACACCAAACAGCTGCTTCTGTTTCTCATAAGCATGTTTTTATTCCACGCAGGCAGCTTTGAGGATCAAATAAGGAAAACCTAGCTTTCCTAATGCAGAAAAAAGTGAACCAGGAAATGCACGACTAGATCAGCCTGATCCATGACAACTCTAACAAACACACATATATATTATATATTCACAAACCCTGTACTCCACAGGGGGCATGGTGCCCAGTTTGCCCACACAACCACATCCTGGGAGGAGCTGAAACTCTCCCAAAACAAATGAAAAAGCAGCACACGCATACACATCCCTTTAAGCTACTTCTAAGAAGCAAATGTCTGCCTTAATCTGTGATGAAAAGCTGGGATTCAGTCTGTGGGCTGAAAAAGACTCCCTCTTCCTCCCTTCCATCCATCTGCTTTGGCCCAAAGAGAAGAGACATCTCTTTCTCTTTGTCTCTATACTTGAGTTTTCCTTCACACACTCCTTCTCTGCAACCCATAAAAGCTTTCAGGCCAATTTGACAGGACAGTCAGAGGTGCTGCAGTCAGACCTGAGTAGCGAGTGTGACATTGTCAGGAGGGCAGACTTAATTCACCGCTCCGCCTCCACGTTCACTTTTTCGCCCGGCAACAGTAGCAGCGCTGACGCTGCGAGCGTGGACCGCCACTTTCTGTTGGCTAGACTGCAAACGAGGGATGAACTGTGTGTATGCTAAACAGTCTGTATATGAGATCATGAGCTGTGTGTGGTTGTTTATGTGGGATGAGCCGCACAGAAGATATTTTCCTGCTGCCTTGATCTGTTTCTCAGAGGATTTTAGTCCTTTCAAAATAAATGTATTCAGCAATGAAAGACAGTGTAACTACATATTGTTTCTTATGTCCTGAAACTGCCTTGAGGAGAGGATGCTGCTACTCCTAATCTATTCACAAGTAGTCCATCCTCCACTTCTTTACTGTTACCTTTCTATTTATAGTTTTCTAGATGCAGTGGTTCATATGAGAACAGCAAACTGTTAGATCTGACTCCAGTTTACCAACACCTACATGTCGTACTGTGTTGAGCTGGTGTTCAGAAAACAGTTCATCCTCCAAATGCAGGCTTCCATACATCCTCACAGTGACCACTGAAATGATACTGATTACATTTCTAAACTTGAGTTAACTGTCCTCCTAAATTGACTGTCTTAACGTGCATTTTCAAATGTTAACTGAGTGTGAGGATGCTAGTAAAATGTTTAACTAGATTACGCCTCCCTGCGTTGACCACACTCGCTGGTTTTCTACAGCCTGTCTCCTTCTGTTTCACACGAACCGTAGGAGCTGGCTGCCATGAGCCTCTCTCCTTGCCCACACACACACACACACACAAATTAGAGAGCACTTAAACTGTCACAACACAGTCATCAGTAGTTGTGAATGGAGGGGCGCCTCCCTGACAGAGCAGCACTCAGAGGGGTTCTCAAAAACCAACAAGGTCAAATAAATTCCCCTCATCATTATCCCTGAAGTATTATCTAATTAGTGTAAATGCCTGCTCTGCAGAGGGCTCTTATTCTGGCAGCGGGGCTTAAAGTGCCTGCCAAAGGGAGCTGTAATGTATGGATTTTGATGAGCTGTGATTTGTGGTTCTCAGGGGTCAACGAAAACACAAACAAATAACTAACTTGGCTGTTTTCTTTAGAGTCAAATAAGCAAAAATATGAGCTGGGGAGTTTTAGATTAAAATAGATGGTAACCTGGAAACAACAAGAGAGAATATGAAGAGCTTCAGTGAGGTTAAAGGCATGAACAACACATCTTTTAGTGTGAAAGGTCATCTTCCTGTCAGGTAAGGTGAACTGATAAAACAAGAAGGCATATGTAGAGTTTCACTGAAGTTTGAGGCATGAGGGAAACAACACATCTTTTAAATATGAAAGGACATCTTCCTGCCAGGGTGGGAGAGCTGATAAAAGAGGGTGTATCTCACAGCCTTGACTCAGAAGGAGAGATATTGCTTAACTCAGCATGTCTCTGTATGTGTGTGTATGCGTGCGTGTGCTGTTGTATTCCTCAGCCTCCGCATGCAGCCTTGAGAACAGAGAGCACCTGGATTCAAGAAGGAAAAGAGACCACAGAGCCAAACACAAACACACAGACGTCTCTCTGATCAAAGTCCCACTGTTACCTTTGCTTGAACTTAAATCTGCGCCTTGGACACCTAGGATAAGAAGGCAAACATGATCAATCACAAATTAAAAATAGGCTTCTCCTAAGAGTCCCACATGATTTCTCCTAAGCTGCTTCTTTGTGCACACTTGGCCATGGTTTTTCTGCCGCCTTCTCTCACAAACAGTAGCCATCTGTCTGTGTGTGCAGGGCTGCAGGCAGTTGGAGGAGCAGCACATGTTTGCAGCGTTGCGTCCCTGTCTTAGGCTGACCCTGATTGAACCGACCTGGTCTGAGTGACGAGTGAATGAAGCTCCCATACGGGCGACAGCTGTCTGTCTGGTGTCAACGCTCACAGCAGCTGTCTCCTTGTTAGTGTGTCAGGTTAGACAGATTAGCATAGACCTCATTAAACTTGCCATTTAATGTATAGAAATGCAATCTTAATCTCGGTAAGATAAGAATACTAGAATACCAGCACCACTGAGACTTTTAATTTAGTGTGCTGATGTAAGAAAAGAATTACATACAAACATTGTACTTTTCCTTAAATAATCAGGACAAATGATTGTGATTATTAAGTGTTTTCAATACCTTGATAAACAAACTTGATTAGACTTTTAGTGAGAAAAAAATAATATATATATATATGCTTTATTTGTTTAAGATTGCACCTAAGATTTACCCACTGATGATCCTTGAAATACTCATTCCTACTCTTCCTTTCCATGTATTTATTACACTAAAGTGGAGCCTTATGAGCTGGAAAATGTTCTCCCAAAATGTGAATAGACTAATATTGAGATCCAAAATAGCATCAAAACAAGACTATTTTCCCCAGTTTCAAACTCTACAGGAAACACCTTTAGTTTTTAAATTGCTATAGATACAACAGAGTGCACAAAGACTTACTGTTCTGGCAGTGGACTCCATCGAAGCCTGGCTGGCACTTGCAGACGTACTCGCTGAAGACGTCACCTCGACGGGAGTGACCCCTCACCTCGCAGATGCCATCATTCTTGCACGGGTTGGGATTGCAGGGCCCTTTTGGACGAGAAGAAAGACACAGAAGAAGAAGAATGAGAAGAGAGTCAGGTTTAATAGAGGTTGAGCAGTGAAAAGTATGTTTTTTCCAATCTACTCTCATTTAAAAGTACTTCAGAGCTCCAACAAGTAACAGGTTTTCTAAAGAGATCATATTGAACACCTATAATGATTAATTTGTCATGAGCTGTGTCCCAATCCAGGGGCTGCATCCTGGTGGACTCATGCGTGGCCGAGGAATACACTTTAAATGTAAAACTCACTCGAATAGCTAGCTTTACACATGTTAAAGAAACGGAAGGGCCCTTGAAACAAATGTTGTTTAAAATAATTGTTTAAGTTATGTAATGTTAGTTATGCTAGTTAGCTCGCTAGCTACCTGTTGCTAGGGGGCAGGAGCAGCGTTTGGTGACGCAAAGGTAATGGCAGGAACAGCTGGTGACGCAAAGAGGAAATCCTCTGTAGACCAGGGTCCCAATTCAGTTCAGCTTTAGCGTCTACACAGGCTACAAATGACTCATTCTCCGTAGACTGCATCCAACAAAGGCTGCAGCCCCTGAATTGAGACACAGCTATTGTCTAATGAGCAAAATGGAATATAAAATACACAATTCGACCTCAGAGGAAAAGCTTACCAGTCTCAGTTTCATTGCAAGTTTCTCCAGTGAAGCCATCAGGGCAGATACAGATGAATGGAGCTCCTGCGCCGGTCACGCAGGTTCCTCCATTACTGCACACGTTCACCTCACAGTAATCACCTGCAGAGAAAGAGGAGGATGACACAGTGACTACTACAGTACAAGAAGAAGACGTTACAAGAATCTGGTGGAAAACAATTAAAGTACAAACGAGGATGGAGACACAGTAACGCTACACGTTACGTTCTGTGGGATTCATGAAGTTCAGTGAATTAAAAACAAGTGTAGTGTAGTATGGCAAACAAAATACCACAAAATAAAAATACTGCAAAAGAAAAGCAAACTATAAAGCTGGATGTGGATCCTGTGGTATGAATCCTTCATTTCACATTCATAAGTGACTGAAAGCTTGGCATTTCCTGTCAAAACTCTGGTATTTCCAGGCCCATATTCCAGGGCAGGAAGAGAACAGATACTTGAGCTTTTGTGACTTGAGTTGTTTTTGTATTATGCATCTCCGTATCAAACTTAATCCATTTATTTTCCCTCTACAGTTTTAAGGATATATATCAGTTTATATGCTAGTAAGAGTAAAACAAGTTCTGTGTCTTTGTGTTTTCTTCAGTTATTAAATCTTCCACTTCTTTCCCTTGTTGTGCAGCTGAATGAAGAGTAAACAGCCTGCCGCAGGTTGGATGTGATGGCCTGAACAGCTGAGTAAGCTGTCACTACAGTGTAAACACAACACAAACACTGGATGCTTCTAGCAGCATCACTGCTGTCTGGGTGGAACCTGACAGTCTGGCAGCTCTCTGGGCACGAGGGAAATAATTCAGTCAATCATGTCATCTCGTGGTTGGTGTGGAAAAAAAATGATTCAAGAGGCGTGTAGTGGTTTCTCAGAAACTAAATGAGCTACAGTCAAATAATTTTAGTTTTTATTTCTGTCCTTTTATTTCCTTCTTTCTGTCTGGAAACTATGACAACTATTCTTACAAGAAATGAGGGCAAAAATTGGAATGTCAGTATGACACATGAGTGACGCAGCCTTGACAGAAATGTAGCATCTAGTATATACAACATATTCAACAATGAACCAGTAATTACATTTTTCTCAGTATAGACACAGCACATAGCATTTTGGAAGGGAATTACACCCTGTTTTGACACTTATGTATGGAGGGAGTAAATAATTGGGAGCCTGTTTACAACCGTGAAGACAGGGGGGACATTTCCAAGTTAACACTTATCATTTGGATAATTGTTAAGGAAAGTGAGGTTGAACCCCAAGTGTGAAATTGGTGCCTTAAGTACCACAGTGTCTGGCTTACAGGCTAAAAAAGGAGCTCTGACCCCATTTTTTAAGTTTCAGCGGGGTACCTCTCACCACCTCCAACAAAGCAGACTCGTGGGAGTAGATAAATAATTTTTTTTAGACTTCCTCGGAAGAAAGTGGCTTTTTAGTCAGGCTTAGGGTATAATTCACAGAGGCCCCAAGGCCATGGCTGAAAATGGCATTTTGAAGAGACTTCTAACTTCCTGTGCAAAACTGTATCCTCTCTATCTGTCTAACTCCACAATACACACACATCTTTTCTTGTTATCAAAACACTCAAGGAAGAGAGGTTCCTGACCCTGACTCTCACCAAAACTGTACAAAATATAGATTTATTTTCCATTAGCTGAAAGAAGGGACACAGGGAGAAAGAGATTTACTTTGTCAACATCCTGTTGTGCTGTTTTTCATCTGAACTGCACTTCCTTTATGGATGCCCTATCTTATCAGTGCTGTATCCAGTGTCATGGCCTTCAAATGCTTTCACATCTCATGAGACTGTTAGGCAACAGGCCTGACTGGCACCGCGAACATGTCCTCGTCCAAAAGTTGCGGCCTGTTTATCTCTGGGAAGGAACACAACCTCCCTTGCTTCATTGGCAGGCAGCTCCCCTCAGGAAGCTCTCTTACTCCTTATAAATAACAATGTTGAATGAATGATAGTCCTAAAATATTTTATTTTAATATTTATATTTATTGCTACACAAATAAAGTTAATCTTAATGGAACAATCAGGCTGATAAACTCGAAATAAAAACAGAGATAGGCCTGTCCTGACTGAGGGGAAACTTAGTCAGGAGCTTGCCGGCTAGTTTTATGAGGGAAATGAAATTTGTCATGTATTAGTCAAAGTGGTCGGCCAAGAGACAGTGGTCAAACCACCAGAGACTCCATGAAAATCCCAGAAGTGAAGCCACCGTCTGTAAAAACCACGTCTTTCACGGGAATGGAGAAATGAAAGGGTTTCATTTTTTTCCGTCTATTCATAAAGTATCTTTGAAATACGATGTGATTTGGTTTGGGATCTGGTCAGACATACACTCAAAATGAAAACAAACGTTGTATTCAACTGATTAAAGAACATATGCAGTTATCCGTTATGTGGTTTCCAACCTAACTTTACTGTAAGCTTGTATCAGAGGAGACCAGACACCTGTTCTTCCCCATTATCTTCATGAACAGCTGACAAACAGGTGGAGTTTCAGATAAGCATGAGTTTCAATTACAAGGGAAATCTGTGGCTGTAGTTTCAGTTAAGTCTATTGGGAACCCAGAAAAACAGGCTCTGATCGCAACAATTCAAACTGACAGACAACTGTTTAGAGTTTCAGTTTGCTTATACACAACAAAAAGTGATTTGAAACAGATCTAACTGACAATTTGAGTCGCTGCGTCATTGTTTTATCTCAATTTGTATCAAAATCTGTTCATGCACTTTACCATTACAGGTGCATTTTTTATTCTTCAGTTAATCAGATATCGTGATGTGTCATTATATGATTGTCTTACAATATCGAATATCGCAGAATGACTGTATCGTGATATTATCGTTATCCTGGGCCACGTATCGCGTATCGTATTGTATCATGAGTTACCCTGCGATTCCAAACCCTACTAGTGATATACAGATAGTCTTTGCTTTATTTGTTTGTATGGCCCCGCGCATTGAACAAGACTAGGTCAAAACCTAGCATGTGGCTGACCGCATCAGGTCAGTGTACGCATTTGTGGGCAATGTGTTACAAGGACTGTCCTTATGAGGCCAATAACAACGTGTTTGAAAGCAGGTGCACATTTTCATATCAGCAGAATGTCTTGCTTCACATAACCGTCTCTGATATGCTGAAAACTGCTAAAAGGAGCAGAAATGTTGGTGTTAAAGCTTTGAAATGCAGCTTCTAATGCTTGTAGCGCCGCCAACAAAACTTTATTCTTCTCATTGGTGTTCCAGATGCAGTAGAAATCTCAGGGATGTTTAACTATAAGAAAACTGCAGATCTGCATTGGCGGATATTACAAGATTGAGTGTGAAATACTTCTTCTCCATTTGGGTAAACCCAACTCTTAATGCTGCTGCAGCTGACTATATAAGGAAAATTCATCAAACTAATCAGCTATCCAAAAATACACCAAGCATGGGCACTGAAGGTATACTGCTGTTTTTCCACAGGTCTCAATGACTCCTGTCGTAACCTTTCTCAGGCTGCAAGTGCTTGAAGAAGGCTGTTTCTTTAGTATTGAAACCTTCTTTATCTATTACAAGATCAACAGTTAAAACATGCCTAAACATGTTGCCTTGATGTTTCAGTTAATGTGGGCGCGAACCTGTAACAGCCGGCTGGATTCCAAAATAAATATATCAGTTGTTTTATTCTGTGAACACACTCATGTTCGCCTTAATAAATTGAAAAAACTACTTACAACAGCTATGATTCATCTGCGGGCGCACCCACAAACATCCAATTCGCAGCTTTTAACAATGCAGTAGAACACATTTATTATCCTTGTCAAAAATGATACCAGTGTAAAGTACCCAACATAGTGCCCCACTTTGTGCTTGCCACAATAACAGATTAGGGAGGTATGTGGAGTTTACGTTTGGCAGGACGAGCTATTTCCACAGCACATTGTGCTTTTTCTCTCTCCTTATGAGTCATGGTCTGGGCCTTTCCCATCATGCCTCAGCCCAAGAATGAGGTTCAAATACCAGACCAAAAACACAGAACAGTGAGAGCCAGAGTCATAGAATAACTCTCCACCACCAACAACAAGAAAGTGTAAGAGGTTCTGCAAAAGCTTGATCCTTACACATAATGAGACAGCTGGGTTTGTCAGTGCATGTTGCGATGCAAACAAATAAAAAAATAAAGTCAGTCATCATACTAAATATCAATAAAGCAAGGTTATTTGAATATATTTTGCCTCTGTATATAAGTCTTATTACTTGCAATGTGACTCAGAAAGCTTTCAGAAAATCAGCCACATATCTTTGCAGGATTGCAGCAACTGTTTTTTCCCTGAAGGGGTCTGGCTTTGGCATGAGTGACCATGATGAATCTTGCGTTTACTTCTTAGAAAAAGGAACAGCAGAAAAACACACGGCACATGTTTTCCGTAGCAGAGGAAAAAGTCTCTATGAGTTAATTAGCTCCTACTGCTAAAGGAGTGTCCACAAGCATCCTTAGTCAACATATCTGCCCTCTGACCATGTAAGACGGGAATATATCACACTTTTATATGGCTTAAGATACGAAAAAATAAGAGTAAACCCCCTCAAGGTAAAACCTGCTGTGATTTAAGGGCTCTGCACCATGACTTGAGGACAAATACAGGGCCCATTTCCGGACATAAAAGAAGGGGTGGTTGATGCTTTAAGGACATTCACTGCAACCCAAACAGCGACTGGTTACGGAGATACAGCACTTTGGATAAAAATTGCCTTGACCAAAGTGAGCAGGCGAGCCATAATCAGTTTGATGTGAAACAAAATCATTTCCGGGGGCTGCAGTGTTGTAGAAAGGTTCCACTGATGCAGCATGCCGCATTAAGAAAATACATACAGAGCACTGCCACAGGCAAGAATCTCTTTCATCTGAATTATTCCTGAGTTATCAAAGATGACGTGGAATAAATCGGTGGTATGCAAAAAATGATTCGCTTTGACAGTTTAAGAGGTCTTTGAAGGAAGTGGCTTCTTAAGGGGAACAGGAAAGTTTGTTTGAAGCATGCAGTTAAGCACTCACCAATATCCTGCACATCTGTTTGGTTTTTAATCACACCTGTTGTACATATGTTGTGTCATACGTATTGCTTTTTATACTTTTATTCTCATTGCCTATTTTTTATCTTATTCTATTTAAGTCTTTTACTTATTTTTATTATAGTTCTGCACCAAAATCACCAAAACAAATTCCCCGTATGTGTAAACCTTCTTGGCAATAAACCCCGATTCTGATTAAGGTTGTATTGAGTCCATAAATCTGGTGGTTGTGTAAGGGCTAATAAATACATATGCATGTGAATGAACATGTGATTAAATACTGCATGTGTGTGTATTGTTACATCAGGGCTCATTTCTACTGTGTCCTGAGGCCTGAAAACTGTAAACCCTCTGCTCTGTCACGCACTAACTGGCATGCCGGAGTGTATAGGCTGTGTGGGAACTCAGTGTTCCAGAAAACCAAGGCGAGACGCCTGCATTGTGCACACACACAAACACACAAATGTCCAGCCCTTGTTAAAACTGTTAAGGATGTGCTGAGGCGTAATAAGACGGCTTTAGACCCGTAGAGGGCTCATCTAGACTGATGCCCTGACACTGCCAAACTGCTCCTCTATAGTAAAAGAGACATCAGGAGAACGTGAACAGTGCTTCTCTAACAGGAAGTGGATTTCGCACAGCCAGGTCTACTTGACTGAGTCCTTAAATGACCCAAGTCCTTTCAAAACTAAAATCAGCAGGACTCCAGCTGCAGGTGAGGTCTCTGTTATCTGGGCTACTCCAGAGCAATACAGACATCTGCTGCTGCTGCTGCTCCAAAAAAATAAAAAAACAAGGGCCAGCATCTAAAAATACACACACGTGTCACGCACCGTCAACAAAGCAACAAGCTCGTCTCTGAGGTAATGTAACTGAAATACAGCCTAGAATAGTAACAACTGAATGGAGTTATACTATACATCGCTCCTGTCACTAAATTGTCATATTTATTTATAAGCTAAACATTCCTCTTGGATCCATGCACGTCTCATTGTGTCCTCAGCTCAATATTTCAGCTCACATGACGGCAGCGTGTAAAATATTAAACGTGGCAGATTGGAAAGTGGGCCAGCACACACTAATAAAGTGTCCCGAATTAGATGATACTCCATATTGCAATGAAACATTGATTAAGGAAGCTATTCAAAATTCAAATAGAGGAAAAAGTGGCCCGTCCTGTCCTGAGGGATTTGGTGAGAAAAGTAAAAATAAAGTCATCAATGTTGCAGATGACAGCAGCCTGAAGGGAAAGAGCCTGTACGGGCAGATGGCAAGAGCTAGATTTGACAATGGAACACACTCACATTTCTCTCACACACATTCACAAAACTAAGTGACACATGACCTCAGGGTATAAGGCTAATCATTCAATTCATTATCTAGTAATCTGCTGATTATTGTCCTGATTAATCGATTAATTATTTGGTCGATTAAATGTCAGGAAACAATGAAAAATAAACGACAGCCAAACTTACAATTCAAATAAGGACGGGATGACTTATGATTTTATCATGGATCAGGATCAGTTGATCGTGGTGAATTTACATAATCCGAATAATTGGGGTGATTTAATTTGACACGAGGGAAATATTAAGGAGCTCGCTAACGTACAATCCTTTATTAAAAAATTAATTTATCCTTAATAAATGAAGGGTGACCTCATGAGTCATGATTTCCCTTAAAAAAAATTGATTAATTACCTACTCTAATCGACTCTTCTGTTCGGATGTCATGATATTTGATGTCTGATACTGATTATGATGTCCTATGTACAAAAATAGCATCCGATTCCAAAAAATATTGAGCCAGTATTCCATATAATATAATTTTAGCATTTACAATGAAAAAATGTGATGTATTCAGCGAGCAACAAAACCTGTTCAGTACTAATGGAAAGCTTAGCAATAAAAAGAAATACTGTATGCCTAAGAATTAAGAAAGAGATTAATTTCTCCATCACATGAACCTTAATAAAACCCTAGATAAAAGTCACTGTATTATTTGACAATTTCTCTGCGGGGGAAGAACATCCATCACATTAGCAGGAAATTAACGTCCTAGTTAAGAAAGTCCATTAACTGCCTGATATATTGCCAATTAAACCCTTTCTTTCATCCACAAGTAAATCTGCACCGATTCCAACTGAAAAGTATTAATACTGCACCTGCCCACATGCACAAATTATACACATCCACACACTCCTGCCACGCCATTGGCCCAGCATCTGGCTATATTTAGCGCTGGTTCACTCAGTTGCCCTAAGTGGTGTTGTTGTGAGAAAAGAATGCCTCAGCCCTGACACAGAACACCATTTTCTACTTCTTTCCCCTCAGCAGCAAACAGATAGCACAAGTGAGCTACAACCTGCTGAATTGAACCTAATCATGGAAAACCCAGGGGTAAAAAACCTCTCCCTTCAGCTCCTATTCTGCCCTGTTAACATTTTGCATGACACAGCAGCAACAAGTCCCGTCCCCCCCAACCCCCCTGTGTAGAGAGGTCTTAGCGAGTACGGTTGTGGGTGGACGTTCGCTGGCAGCATGTCGTCTGTGTTGGCGGCTGCATCCGGAAATGTGACTCAACGTTGTGGTCAGTGCAACCACACCTATTCTCCGAGGCTGTCCCGTCCCTGAGCATTAGGGAAAAAACATGATGGGACTCGTGCTTCTCTTCTGCAATCTTTCAATTCAAATACAGCAGGTAAAAAAATGTGTATCAAACATTTATGCAAGTGATGAAGCGGGGAAAATCTGGCAGTCTCCATCACGCAAGTATAAATAACGACATGACAGGAAATACAGAGAAAGTTTCAGGCTAAAATAAAATCTTTGTTTCTGTTTCGAGTTATTTTAATCTGACGTCAGGACTAATTAAATCACTTCTGTAACATAACTGTCACAGAATGGTCAATACATCAGACCTGATAGTGAGCATTGATCCCTGAGGCAAGAAATATCAGAGGTTGAATTGTGTGTAAACACAATAGTCCAAATGTCTAATCTGACAAGATATGCACAACTCACTCTTGCACAAAGCTCCAACCCAATTCACGAATTCTGACCTTTAATGTACCAAAAGAGCTCAGTGGAACACGAAGATTTTTACATTTGGAAAAAACACCATTATACCACGGAAAACATTGTGTGACATGTGATGCCTTCTCCTGGGTCTGTGCAGAGGAAAAAGAAGGCAGAAGAATGAGTCTATTTTACCCTTTGTTGACTGGCCTACATGTGTTTGATCCATGTAAATACAAACAAAGACTACTGCCAATGGCATGAGGTGAACACTGGACGAGTATAATAGCTAGCCAGTATGTGTCACGCTCCTTAAAAGGGGCACTCTGCACAAAAATTCCCCTCAGGCATTATTTCTTCAGCCAGCAGTCTGACTTGAGTGAATGCCCTACAAAACATTAAGATATTCTTTTAACAATATTGATTTCTTACGTTTTGTAATGTCTCACGACATAGAACTTTCTAATCTTGTTGTTTCACAGCCGATGCAGCAGTGAAAGCAGACAGGCATTTTGAGTTGAACAGTCCAAATAAAATTTATCATTGAACTCAACAGACATTCGACTCAATTTCAGACAGTACAATGACTGAGTAGGTATAAGATGTTCATTTTGGATCACCTTGCAAAGGAAAGGCAGAATTGATTCCACACTGAGGCTGGATATTCACTTACCAAGAAAAAATATATTTGTATACTTCCTCTAGACAACTTAGAGATGTCTGAGGTTTATTTGTGCAGATTGATGGCTCCATAAGCGACTAACTAATGTTACATTTTTAGATTTACTACAATTGTGTCATGATATGGAATGAAAAATCTGAAATTTAACACACTACATCTACTATGACCTAAAAAAAAATTTAATGAAGATTGGAGTTTAAATTATCAAGTTTTGGATGTAGGTGTTTACAGTTAAACATTTTGATACACTGTGGGCTCAATTCTTGATAAATCAAATATCTTTCTTTGTTTTGAGGGGGACAGTGAGGATTACGTGCAGCAAGTTTGGTGTCTATTGAGCAAAACACGTTGGAGGAAAGAGGTATAATAATGTTAACAGTTTTAGAAATAAACCGTGTTGGACTTCTTAATACCTGCCAATTCGAAGCATGTGCATATTTCTGCTCAATTGGATGTACATTTTGGTATAAATCAGGAAATTGTAGGAGTGATTTTTGTCAATAATTTTTGGATTTGGTTGATATAGCGCCACCATTAGGGCTTTAAGCTGGCAAAGCGAGTGAAAGAAGTTTGAAGGGGGACTGGACAAATGTACAAAGTTTAGATTATTCTCTTGCAAGGGCAGGAAGTTTTCCCTGGATGAAGAAGAAGAATATTCGGAAAAACAAGAGGGACTGGCAGCTGAGCAATGTCTCTGTTATTACATTCCCACACGTCCTGTCCACTTATTCAAGGATCGCTTGAACTTGTGCCCCTACAAATGCCCACTGCTCGGTTACTTTGGTGATGAATTGACGCTGCCACTAGTGCCAGGCTGAGATTAAATCATCACATACCATGCTGCTCACTTCAGCAAGGGAGTGTGAAAGAATTAAAAACTACACTACCACTGAGTAAAAACTAAAAAGGACACAAAAAGGCGCGAAGAGATAGCAACTTTAACGTATATTTTGGCTGACACTATAGCCTACTACAGTAACGGTCGTAGTCGCGAGGACGTTAACGGCTGCGGCTTGAACTGTAAACAAACACAAAGAAGCAACTTACCGTTCACCCCAAACACCAGACAAGCAGTAAAAAGTTGAAGACAAACGAAAAAAGTTTTGTTCCCCTTCATGGCTGCTGGATTTTGTAAGTCGTTGATAAGTTGTGAGCTATTTCGCGTTTAGTTAAAGGGACGACAGGGCTGTTGAGGACAGCGGTTCTTCGGACGTTGGTGCCTCTCTGGCTCGAGCTTGTTGTGCGGCTCTAAACTCCCAGGCAGCAGGCGTAGAGGAGAAGCACGTGCGTCCAGCTCTCAGCCAATCGCAGCCCTGGCTTGTAATTGTAACTCCGCCCCCTTCTTCCCGCTGTTTGTGAGGAAAAAAACAGTCAATAAATTACCCTGGAAACAAACAAAGAAACGTTGATGTGCTACATTTAATAAAATGTCTTGATTAAGATCTTTATTTTAAATTGGTAATAATTGCTGCCCATTTTTCTCAACTGCAGTCACATTTACTTACTATTGTATTTAAGTAGCTAAAGATATGAGGTACTTTAATTACCCTGAGTATTTATTTGTTGGGGAAGTCTTATCCTCAAATCCACTACACTACATGGGAAATATTGCATTAATTGCACCAATACACCTGAGCACTGGAATGAGGCATATCAATTTCATGACCTTTAACCTTTCTTACATATAAGACTATGTCCAAAGACTATATTTAGTAAGATAAGGGAAAAGTGCCAAGACATATGTTCTGGTCATTCTTATGGCTTGAAAGTTGGCATGGACATGCTTTTGACAAGTATCTAACTGTAAAGATGTAACAGTTAGTTAGATCTATTTAAAAATCGGACTTTTATTGATTCTCAAAGCATTTTTATGAGAAAAACACTACATTTGTTTTTATTTGGATTAAATACTGAACATATTTTTTACTGCATATCCCTGATATTCAACCTGTTTGGAGTTCAGACCTACAAAATACATGATCGTGCTTCTCCTCTTCTCGCATTAGTTTTAGTAGCTTTCAATGTATTCTCCTAAAACATGTCTGTTTGCTTCTATTAAAGCATAAACCATATTGGAGCATGGCTCTTAAAGTGAGTGATTTCACCTGCTGTAGGACTTATAATAATAGTTCTGTGAAACTTTAATTTATATGGAATATATAGCTCAAGGACGCTTTACATGTGTCCTAATGCGTATTCAAGGGTGTTTAATACTATTTAAAAAACTGTATGTCTCACGTGCCCAAAGGCTCAATAATATGCAATTAAAAAATCTTACTCTCAGCCAAAAGATTTGTGCTGGCATCCAGCTGACAGTGAGTAAGTACCATTGTACCGCCATCTTTTTAACAAAACAGACAAGTTTATAAGATAAGATATTAGATAATAGATTAACATAACATATTCAACATGATGTACTTGCTATGTGCCCCACCTCCAGCTGTAACATTATAAGACTTCTTATGTTTAAAATAATCTATAATAGTATTCCAATAAGATTATGATCATTTTTATCATCATATTTTTACAATTTTGTTGCTACTTTTACTTCAGTAATGTCTTCCTGTGTTGTTTCCCTATTCTTAAACAGTTCTGGGAAAATTCCCATGAAGGCACCATGCATGAAATCCTCCTCTGAAATGCAGATTAAGGGCAGTGTTTTATTGTGGAAAGCCGAGAGGTTCATCTGTGGGCGTTTCTTCAGCCAAGCTCCAGCAGCGGGTCAGAGTTGATTTCTCTGCTTTGAGAGGGAGTGGGTGTGAGGTAAAGAATTGTTTTTAATGGGCGTGAATTTGACAGGGTTGTCCATTTCAATGTTTTCATCTTTCACCTCATTCCTCTTGTATGGATGAAATATGGTTTGGCATGACTTTACATCCTGTTTTAAATGTAGGAAACAAAAGCAGACTAAATAATAACAATCAAAGGATATGAAACTTGCCTAAAGCCCTTGGAAGTATCTCTCTGGCTTACATCTTTGCCTTATTTAAAAAAAAATGTGACACATTCTGCTATAGCAGCAACAATACTACCAGATGAACTCTATACACTTTGACTGACAGGACAAAATTTCCTTCTGTAGCCTAGTAACAAGCCAAAGTGATTTAAATGCAGCTTAAAGTGGTCTCACGCTGTAATAGAGAAGTGAAAGGCTGGTGTGCTTTCATGACCTGTTCTTGTTCCTGCTTGGTTTGTCTCTCGTGCACCTTTAGATCAAACACAGTTGAAAATGACGGGTCAGTCTTGAAGCTATGCTGTGTGAAACCTACAGCCCTTGTTCTCACATGCTGCAGAGAAAAAAAAATCCTTCCCCTGATGACCTTCTTACATCAAAGCTCAATCTCAAGCTACAGTATATGAAGCAGTACCAAGCTCCTCTTATATTCCCACTCATTAGTTTGATGAGCTGCAAGTCAAACACAGGGTGGATATACTGTAACATGGGAATTGAAGGACATGACTTCAACTCCTACTTTAAATGAAAACATAATCAAAGAGCAGGTTTCTCTTTAGGAGATCAAAAAGTCTGTTCCTCTCTGTTCTTTAAATTATATATAAATTGTAATGTAAAAGGTTATTTGAGGTATTTTACTACAAAGCAAACCAAGGAATTGTTAATTGTTCTGCACCAAAATCACCAGAGCAAATTGTATGTGCAAACCTACCCCGATTCTGATTCCGATTCATATCATGTAATATCGTATCGTATCGTATTATATTGTATCGTATTGTATCATATCGTATTATATTGTATCGTATTGTATCATATCATATTATATTGTATCGTATTGTATTGTATTTTATCATTTTGTATCATATCATAGAATTTTGTATCAGTATCAGTATCAAAGACAAATTTCCCTACAGGGACAAAACAAATGTATCGCATGGTGTTGTATCGTATCGTATCGTATCGTATCGCATCGTACCGTTTCCTATCATATCCTATTGTATCATATTGTATCATATGGTTTTGTATTATATTGTATCGTTTCCTGTCCTATCCTATTCTCTCCTATCACTTCCTATCGCATGAAGATGATGGTTCAGTCCTCTCCTATCCTTTATCTATCGCATCATATTGGGTTGCATGTTACTGTGTCATATCGTATAGTATCATTCCAAACTCTGGCTTCAGAGAGAAAAATGTTATCATTAGCCCAACAGCAGGTAACAGCCACCATAAACCTCATAAATGCCCGACAGTGCTTTAGAAAATGTAAAAAGTTGCAAATGCAGGGATGCGGTGACGTTTTGCTGTCTAAAATGTTAGTGCTTTTATCATTTTTTGAAGTGTGTTTCTGCAAAGATATTTTTAGTTTTGTTTTTTTTTGCCTCAGATTTAGAGTGTCAGTAAAATCCCATAACTGCTAAATTCAACAGGCAGAGAGACTTAAGCTGCTTCATCCGTACAGTCATGAAGCCATAAGAACAGATGAAACAGTCATGTGCACTGTGGACTGGTTGACGTATAGCAGCCGTCAAATGTGGTGAGACCCCGTCCTGGAAACAGCTTCTGATGTTCCTCTCTTATCACACAAAGCTTCTTCTCATGACTGACCCTCACTGAATCTCAGCCAGACGACGTGGTTAATGATGGTTAGATGGAACTTCAATGTGACAGAAGCCTGTTTGATCCTAATCCTCAATGTGGAGCGCTGCATAATCCTGTAAACTTGAACCTTGTGAAAATGTGATTTAGAGAAATGGTACTCAACAGATGTGTCATAAATCTACAACTGGTGTAGTGTCAGTGAATTTTCGCTTCTCCCACAGAATAAAAACCCCATCAAGCCTTTATTTCACTTCTGTATTTGTTTTTTTTTTGTCAACCACATAGATATAGAAATGAAAAAATGACTAAACTACTAAAACCGGCAGTTGTTTTTCCTCCTAAAGCTCATTTGAAATGTGTCAAACTAAGTGTGGGGAATGACAGAAGCTTGCTCTGTAGTTTATTTAGGAAAAAGGATACAAAGTTTGTTCAGAAGCAACACTGAATGTATTTGATGCCTGTCCTCTTCAGAGACTCAATACTGCCTTTTCTAATTCAATTCAATTAAAATGGGATTTATTGAAAAATTGACATTAACATCACCAAATTAGTATGGGATTACAACAACAATACAAGAACAATAAAAGCCAAAAAAAGGTCCATGAACAGAGGAATTGTGAATGAATAACTAAAAATAACTTATATAAATAGAAAATGTAGACTTGCTTGTAGACTATTTCATAAAAAAATCATAACATTAAAATGAAAAATACTACATATATATAAAATAAACTACACGTACAGTATATCAGCTAAGAAATACCAAACCAGCATTAAGTGACTAGAATTAAATACTTAGTCAATATACTGTATGTCTCATAAGTGGATGGCGCCCTCCAGTGGTTAAAATACTCAATGAAAAAGGGTTTGGTGGATTAAATGAAATTGTAATTGTAATGTTGTAACATTGTACTGGAAAGTGAAGTGGCATCAATCAACTGTATAATTTCAATGAATATGAATGAAACCCGCTTTAAATAACATACACACCCAATCTGGTAGTGTCGTTGTCATTTGCCATTAAAAAGGCCTCCTTCATATATTTTTATTTGTTGTGTTATTGTTGTGTTTTATATAATTTAATTATCTAATTTAAAATAAGCTGTTAATGTCAACACAGTTGGCAATAAAATACCCACTGTTGGCTATTATTGTCGGAGATTAACCAAATATTTTCTATATTTATTTAAAATTATATTTATGTGGCATTTGTGTGTCCTTATAAATTGCAGTCCAACGATAGGATGACGAATAAAAACCACAGCATGTTCTTACTGTAAATTAGTCTCTCTAAAGTAGGAAGTAAGCTACACCGCTGTTTGTCATGCTGCCTTCCTGGATTGTCGGATATCCTGATATTTCAAACTCGACGATGACGGAAGAAGACTCAAAAGGATTTAATTCAATTTATATATAAGTCATAATAAGTGGTATATGTTTTTTATGTATGTGATGACGATTATAGCGCTACAGTTGTGTAAATAAATTGCTAAATGTGCTATTTTTATTGTTGGTTATACGTGCGACTAGAAGCTCTAAAAATCATAGCTTTGTAGGAGTACCTCAATGCATCCTCAGCTCGCTGCTGGTCAGTTAGCTCCGCTGTTGTAAACAGACGGTGTCCAGAGACGGGAACTAAACTCCGGATGAATCCGACCAGAACCCGGACAGAATCCAAAAAAAGCACCATGGTAAGACCGGAAATGTTTCCTCTATACTTTCAAACGATAATATGTACTTTATGTGATGTTTTTGCGGTGTTTGTGTCAGTGTAGAAACCTTCAACTTCACCTCGACTCACTTTAGGAACAGTTTTACCTGAGTGACAAAACAAAAGAGGCAAAGAAACTGAGACCAAACTTGTGAGTCACATTTAAGCTAACTGAAACACAGCTGGCTGTTTGTTCTAGTCTATTCTATCATATTATAGTTTGTAATGTTCCGGTTTTGTTGTCCACAGTTCACACATTACAATTAGGCGAGACTGGGTACTGTTGCAACACTTTTCTCCCAGTCTCTCAGAGACTATTTGGACTACAGCAACCACACTTATATTTATATGAAAGTTGCGTCAGTCTACAAATTATCCATACAACATAAATAACACACTTTTTGGGGTTTTTTCCCCCTCAGAAAAGCATAGTTCTCTATAAATATGTATTTTAATTCAATTAATA
Source organism: Semicossyphus pulcher (assembly GCF_022749685.1). Classification (NCBI taxonomy): domain Eukaryota; kingdom Metazoa; phylum Chordata; class Actinopteri; order Labriformes; family Labridae; genus Semicossyphus; species Semicossyphus pulcher. Next base: position 4,091,793 of record NW_027211759.1, read on the forward strand.
CATTTACTCCTGAGAGCCATGACTGAACATCATGTGCTAGCTACATACACTGACTGTGACACATGCTAGCCATGTCAAGAAAAGTAGAAAGAAAACAAGGATTAGAACTAAGTATGTTCTGATTAATTCATATAAAGGTTTAGGACAGTTTTCTTTTTCAATATAAGAAGAAGTGATTGTTCAGTGTGTGTTTTGACTTACTGGAAGATGAAAGGTCTAACTGAGCATGTGCAGTATGACTACCACCTCTCTGGCATGTTTCTGATTGGAGATATTTGACTTGTTCTAACCGCCCCCAGTCTCCCCTACATGTAAACTGGAATTCCAAGTACTTTTTCTGAAAGAAAGAGAAAAACATATTTACCTTTTAACCTCCTTTCTTTTGTTTGCTTTGTTTTTACCCGAGGCTCTGAATCCAGGACGTTTTAACAAATATCCTGAACTGTGTGTTTTCTAGCACTGAGTGAACATCAGAAGACTTTCAGGCTCATTAAAGAGGGACCACAACAACTGTATTTTCTTCAGAGTCAGACAACAAGGTGGGTGAAAACTGTTTCAATGTATAGATTGTTTTTTAAGTTGTTAAATCTATCATGCAAAGTGTCTTTACTTTTAAATTGAAGCATCCTATAACTCAGATTTTTTCCTAGTAGCCAAAGTTTGTGTTGTTTTTCCTTAAGGACTTAAAGAGATTAAAGAAGATGCTACTAGTCGAGGATGTTTATTCCTTTCTATGCCTGTTTTTTATTTTTATTTTGCACACTAAGACTGTTTTCTGTAGACTTTGTCAGGTAGGGATCTACAAAATAACAGAAGTGGATAACTTATATTATTGGCTGACAAAATATGGACAGTAAACCATAGTATATATTGGTTTAATTCTATTTCTATTAGTATTTTGTCAATCTCAGGTCATCTAGTTGTCTAAATAACATCCACCTCCTGTAAGCTCTGAATAAGTCATGTAAGTTAAGTCCTTTCCCACCCCTGCTTTGCTCAGGTCCTCTCCGGTATCCACAATGACCACCCTCGAGGACGCTGACATGCACACCTTCGGCCCTGAACTGCCTGCTATGTTTGACGGCGTGAAGTTGGCAGCGGTGGCGACTGTCCTCTACATCATCGTCCGCTGTCTGAACCTGAAGAGTCCAACAGCCCCGCCAGAGATCACTTACCAGGACACGCCGCTCAGCCGCTACCTGCTCAAGTCCTGCCCAATGTTGACCAAAGAGTGAGTGTTTGTTGATATCGAGACTTGGAATATTTGGCAGCTTCTGCAGTGGTAATTTGGGACTTATTAACCTGAGATACAGTGTCACATTGTTCCAGCTTTACCCATATACAAATATACAAATGTTCCTTTATCTTGCAAGCACTGACATTTGCCTGGAGTCAGAAAGATAGATGACTCCATGTTGTGACCATAGACTGTATAAAAAGGTGGCCGACATGACAGCTCACTAAAAGTGAAGCCAAACCCTCTCTATCGCCCCCTGCTGACTGGTTACAGTATAGGTCATAAAGCCCGCCTCCTCCATGTTAACAGATGGGACATGGGTCAAACTATAAAATCAATTTTAAAGGTGCTACATACATTTTTTTTAAAGGTACTATATAAATAAAGTTATTATTATTATAAAATACACATCAAATACATTTTTCTCAAATGTGGTTTCTGTCATTATAGTTAGTTCTTATCATGCTGATTTATGCCAAAGTGTTCATTTTTCTGACTTTAAAGTTTACTTTTAATTAGTTATTTGATGCTATAAAAAGGGGGTGTGACTTCATGATTGACAGCTCTGTTGACAAATGGGGCTCCTGCAGCGTTCTGTTCCCGAGTAGCAAAGCAGAGGAGGAACGGCGAGAGGAGACGTCACTAACACTAACACTACAGTCATTGAACTTTCCATAAGCGTGAATAGATCGAACAGACCGACACAAGAAGCTGTTCTGCTGCAGACTGAGCCCACCTGAGGGCTCCAACACGGCAAAGTTATATGTGTGTTTTTGGTAGAGGAAGGGGCGGGACTTCTCAAGACTGCTTTAACAGGAATGATAGAAGATCTGACAGAATAATTGAGAAAAATGTAGAATTGACTTGACTAAGGTTGGGCGATGTCTACTTAGTTGGCTCATAAAATGTGTCAGTGAAACATCCTGATGACTGAGGAAACTGTTGTTGTTGTTTTTAGCTGCATAGTTTTTCAGAGTAATGCAGGAACACCAGAATGTCAGGCTGTCAACTTTGAAAGCAAAAATGTTTATTCTGAAAGTCTTTTACTGTTTTCTGAGAGATGTGGAGATCTATGTGGAGGTCACAGAGCGTAGAACTCAAGCTTAAAATATTTGCTTTATACCTTGGCTGTTCATAGCTCACACGTACAAATCTCTATCTTGGTAGATTACAAAAAGAGGAGTGTGTCTGACTTCTGGAGCGTAAGAATTATTTGTTGTTTTTTGCCCAGCCTAGACAGTTAATTTAAAATATGTATCACAGCCAAAGGAGTCACGGTAATCTCAACATAGCAGAGACGTTAACTGCAACCATTTCCGAGAAACTTGAGGTAATTAATCAGATTTGCTTTGCTCTCTTTGGAGCCACAAAACACTTTAGAAGTCATTTGTCTAACTGTTTGAAGTTGCACTTCCCGAGACCTTTAAACAGAATTTTATGTGGAATTTATGTGGAGTTCCCTTTCATGTTTTGAGAACATTCTGTTGACTACTTAGCCTCAAGTTAATGCTACTGCTGGTGCTAATGCCCAGTGAGTTTGTCTGTATGCCAAACAAACCACTGCTGCTTGTGTTTCAACATCAATTAATTGCTCATGCAGTTAATCCTCTGAACTTAGGACTCACTTGCTTAAGACAGTAAATCATTTTAAAGTTATGCTATTGAGTTCCTGCTGACTTGCCCACTTTTTCTAACGCCTTCACACATACATTAGAATAAGGTGTCTAGAGTTACATGACATTTGGTGATATGAATATTTAAACCACAATTAAGCACCTCTAATAGTTGGTGCGACATGAGTGCCTGTCCAGTGAAAAGATCTTTGCTCAGACGGTGTCCAAACATCTTCAGGGTCGAGGTTTCAGCTGTAACGTAACACGCAGCTCGTCTGTCTCTTCAGATACATTCCTCCCTTGCTGTGGGGTAAGAGCGGTCACCTCCAGACGGCTCTGTACGGAAAGATGGGACGTGTCAACACCCCGACGCCCTGCGGGGTCCGCAAGTTCCTCCCAATGCAGGACGGGGCCACAGCGACCTTTGACCTCTTTGAAGCACTTGGAGACCACAGCACAGGAGGTGAGACCCAAATCCTAAATATGTGTTTACGATTTGATCACACAACGACTGATCCTCTGTCAGGATCTGAAAGATTCTTCTTCTCTCCCTACTCCTCCTCCTTCTTCTCTCCCTACTCCTCCTTCTTCTTCTCTCCCTACTCCTCCTTCTTCTTCACTCCCTACTCCTCCTTCTTCTTCTCTCCCTACTCCTCCTTCTTCTTCCTCTCTCCCTACCCCTTCTCCTTCTTCTCCTCTCCCTCCTCCTCCTCCTCCTTCGTAGTCTTCATGTTCTTCTCCTCTTCCTTCTTCATCTTTTTCTTCTTGTTCTCCTCCTCCTCCATCTTCTTGTTCTTCTACTCCTCCTCCTCACCCTTCTCCTTCTTCCTTCTCCTCGTTCTCCTCGTTCTTCTTCTTCTTTTCTTTTTTCTTCTTCCTTCTTCCTCTTTCTCCTTGTCCTCTTCCTCCTCCTTGTTCTTCTTATTCTCCTCTTACTTTTTCTCCTCCTCCTCCTCCTCCTCGTTCAAGTTCAAAACAAATCAATCTCAGGACTAAAAGTTTTTACCATCATTTATGTCCAGTTGAGCAGAAATATCAAATAGACACCAAAGTTTAAGATGTTTGTTCTCCTGAGTTTTACCTGATGGTTTGGACTGTAAGTACTCATACTACAGTATGCACAAAACTACTAATGAACTCCCTAGAGTGAAAAGGCTTTACAACCAATTAAACACACGGACACACACACACGCACACACACACACTCACTCATGACCCCCATTTTTACGCCAACACATGACTGCTCTTTGTTTGTTTCAGCATGTGTCTCCTCTTGTGTGTGTCTGTGTGTGTATGTTCAGATGACATCACCATGGTAATCTGCCCTGGGATCGGTAACCACAGCGAGAAGAACTACATCCGGACCTTTGTGGATCACTCCCAGCGGCAGGGTTACCGCTGCGCCGTCCTCAACCACCTGGGAGCCCTGCCCAACATGGAGCTCACCTCGCCTCGCATGTTCACCTATGGTAACGAGAGAAATATCACGTATTAATGAAGTCTACACCACAGGGAGGAAGTTCACTTTGATTTCTTTTTTCATGTTGTTTTCTTTAACGAAGGAGAGCTAAAATGATGGGGGTGAAATTACGCAGAGAAAGAAGCAACATAACAGGAAGTTGCAACATAAGCCTGTTTCACACAAGCACTTCTGACAATTTCAAGACAATTTCAAGACAGTCTGCCACTGAAGTTGCCTTTTCACACGTGTCCCTCACAGAGGGAGATTTTCCCTGTCAGACGATTTGCTCATGAGGCAGGACATGACCTAAAAAGTATGCAACGTTTCTGCAAATGACGAACAGTTTCGGCTTTGGCCCTCACAGCCAGAAGCTGCTGAAGCTCTTCATCTCTCCAGTCATCTTTGCTGTCGTCTTGTAAACGATCCTTCTTCTTCAACGTCGGATGTTTTTAATCAACCTGTTATGTGTCGCTCTTCTAGTTTTGCACCAGTCACATGATATAAATGTCATCACCCCGCCCTCTTGCTCACAGTGAATGTTCCTGACTACTACCTGCTACGTTCACACATCGACTCACCTCGACTTCTTGCACCACATTTTATTTGGAGGCTGGCAGGAAAAAGTCTGCATAAAGTCGGGGTGAAAAATTCGGCAGTTTGCGTTCACACATGCAGCCCAGCCGGACGATGTCGTGAAATTGTACAGAGTGCAGTGCATGTGTGGGGCTGTTCTGTCATGTTTAAAGACGCGTCTCAAGAAAATAAATTAGAAGACTTTAACTGGAAGGTGTGGCAGTATCAGTGCATTTTAATCAATGTTGCACTGCGTCTTTAAATCCTGCATCAACCTGTCGAGTTTTACATGCAATCTGCCGAATCTGCTCACTCTACATTATCTGGCTTTTTACACTACTAACTACTACTAACTAAGACTTCAACAATTTGACAAAAAACACATGACTTGGAAATTATTCCTTACCCTATCAGGATTGTTTTACTGTGACACAGTTGTTTAAGTGTCTCTCTCTTATTCAGGGTGTACCTGGGAGTATGCAGCCATGGTGGGCAACATCAAACGAGCTTTTCCCCAGACGCTGCTGGTGGTCGTGGGCTTCAGTCTTGGTGGAAACATCGTCTGTAAGTTCCTGGGTGAGAACCGATCCAACCAGGAACGAGTCATCTGCTGTGTCAGCGTCTGTCAGGGATACAATGCCCTCAGGTCGGTAGAACCAAGGCCAAACGGATATGAAGAACCAGAACTGCATATAATAACAGAACGTTTGCATGTTTGTTGCATGAACTTTTTCCTGCAGTAGTTTGAGCATGAATTTGTGTTTGTGTGTCCGTAGGGCCCAGGAAACATTCCTTCAGTGGGATCAGTGCCGGAGACTTTACAACTTTGTGTTGGCGGGCAACATGAAGAAGCTCATCATGTCACACAGGTGTGGAAACAGATTACACATGAACAGTTACAGAAGTGTTAATATCTTCAAGTTAAGGACCATTACCAATAAATGACAGCGTTACTTTTTCCTGCTGTGATTGTTTTAAAGTTTTAAAAGCAAAAAGATAAAATGTTTATTCAGCTTTATTTCAGATCTTGTTCCTGTTGATGAATTGTTGCTGTCGGTTCCTGCAACAGTTGGTCTAGAAAAGAAATGAAATCATTGTTAGATGTGACCCAAATGGTTAAAATTTTGACTAATCAGACGTACTTGTTGATACCCGGAGACATATCGGAGACATTTTCGGATCCTGGTATCAGTACTGGAACAACTCGATTTTCTTTAGATTAATAACAATTATGTGAAAGAATATCTGCTATTGAAATTATCCTACATAATAGCTTGCTAGCTAACAATACTGAAGTGTTTCCACGTGTCGCTATGTTAGCTTTGTAGCTAACGAGCATAGCAGGCTGTATGTAAAAGAATCTCAGAACGCTCAGGCGATCCTCTGACGACAATGTAGCATTTGGGGCAACTTTTTGGGTCTTTCAGTGTAGCCAATGATTAGAGATAAAAGACTTCCTGCTAAGACTTCCTGGTCTGTGCACTGTATTGTTTACAGTCCGACTAGCAGCTAGAGAAGCCAGAATCGAGATACGACGTCTTAGAGCGGATTGTTAGATGAACTTGTATGCAGATGTCTGATAGAGAAACATGTCCTCCTGCCCTGGTTTTTTTTTTCTAAATACCTGAACTGTTCGGTTCAACAGGAGCAGTCTGCTGGCATTGAACTCCAGCAACATCGGCGATGCAGACCTGGGTCGGCTGTTTGCAGCCACGTCTCTGATGCAGATCGATGACAGCATTATGAGGTAAAGTTATGGTGCTAATATCTTCTAGCCATACTCTACAACTCTTAACTTTGTCACTGATGTTCTCACGTGATTTAACCTGCAGAAAATTTCACGGCTACAACTCTTTGAAGGAGTACTACGAGCAGGAGAGCTGCGTGCATCACATCCACAAGGTGAGTGAGAACTGTGTAGATGTAAGCGACGATCCTCGGCTACTTTTGTGCCACAAAAACAACTTTTCTAGTATCATAACTATCTTATATCACTTGCTACTCCTGTAAATGCTTCTGCTTCTACTATTACTACAACTTCTACTTCTTAACTGTGTTACTTTTAGGACTATAAATCTATTACATCCTGTGTCTTTACCAGGCCCAGGTTTTCTCTGATAACTCACCTGGTGAAAGTTACAGGAATAGTTAGAAATTTTGGTAAATTGTGGTTGAAGTTAATGAGTTAAAGATTCATACCCTTCACATTAGCAAAGGAGAAAGAACCTGGAGGTTATTAGCTTAGCTTAGCTTAGCAAAGACTTGAAGCAAGGGGCAAAGCCTGGCTCTCTAATACTCAGTTGACACATTGTGGTTTCACAGGAAGAGAAACTGTTTTTTTGAACCGTGTTTTGTATACACTCTCTCTGTTGGTTGTCTGGCAACGTAGCCACCACTGCAATTCCCCAAAACCCACAAACAGTCATTTTGAAGCAGAGACATGAGTCAATCCTCTCAGAGGAAAGTAAAGGAGCACAGATCAAAACGTGTCAAACTATTCCTTTTATGAGCGAGTGACTTAAATACAACAAATACTGCTTTATTGTTACTGTTAAACTTTTTTGTCCTGCTACTACAACTACTGTTCCTAGTCTTTTTGACACTGCGGTTCTGTCTCAATGCTGTTACGGAGCTCCGTCCTCATGCCACGTTTGTCATTCTTCATTGGACCATGCAACTTCGGCTGCACCAGGGCCTGATCAGGCAGAGCCTTAATAATAGTAGAAAAAAAAGGTGCACCGCACGGCCTTTTTTGTTGAAGCCTACGATTTAAAAAAGAGCAGCTCGCTGCGCCTTTTTTTTCTACTGTTAAGGCATCCACCGAATCATAGCTGCCATTAACCTAACCGTTATATTGTAAACTGTCAGAAGTCCACCTCTCCTTTCATCCGATTGGACAATCAGAACAAACGCCCATGACGTCGGGCGCTTTCCTGCTTTGAGTTGAAGTTTTTTCAACTCAAGGTGCTCTGCAACCAAAAGCAGCATGCAAAAAGCTCTCATTGAAAACAATGACAAAAAAGCCTCCAGCTGCTTAAACATGTTCAGTCTCATCGGGCCCTTACTACCTCCAGTGCCCCACCTTTCCATCTCCGTACGCTCTAATTAAAATAATTATAATAATCCCGCCTTGAACTGGCAGTGTAAAAGAGGCTACTGATGCTACTACTCGTAGTACTGTTCCTTCTACAACAACAGCACTTTGCTAACCCACTACTATAACATCTTAAAACTACCACTGTTAGTTCTCTCAGAAGTTTGTAGTCATTCAGAAAATAATCTGTTGTTTCCTCTCCAGGTGACTGTGCCTCTCCTCCTGGTTAACTCCTCAGACGACCCGCTTGTTCATCAGTCTCTGCTGGCTATTCCACGCACACTCGCAGGTTTGTTGAAAACAGTAATTAATCAGTGGTAGAATTTAGGGTTCAGTGTCTTACACAAGGACACCTGGACATGTAGCAGTCAGGAATCAAACCCCCAACCTTCCAATTGAGAGACGACCGACTCTCCCACTGAGCCACATCCGCTCATAGTAAACCTTCAGTAACCCTATCTTGAGGCAGAAGAAAACTCCTGTGATGACACAACTTAATGTTTAATAATCCACCCTTTAAAGTGCTAATCTCGAATATCTCAGTTTTGTTTTGGCGGCACCTATGGAGATAAACGGTAATTGCGGGAGCACACTTCCCAGATATCCAGACGGCTGACGGTCGCTTTCCTTTTCAGACTGTTTGCTTCATCTGAGCGTCGAGTTTGTTTCTTCTTCTTTGGATTTTCACTTCTTGTTGAAGTTGTATCTGTAGTCATCCATCTTTTCTTTGTTTGTTCAGCCATAGTAGATTACTGTTTACTCACAACACTTGCAGAGAGCGGAAAAGCAGCCGCTTAGCTCCGCCTACCCTCTCTAGCAGACCAACCACTGCTGGCTGATGGAAAACGCGTCACTAACTGGGCGCCGCTTGTGATTTTTTTTCCCACCAGACACCCGGTCAGTAATACTGCAAATGCAAGGGCTTTCATCAGTGGGCCATAGGCTCAATCACCATTGTATCTTAACGGATATTTATTTACATGAACATTTTCTAGATTATTACTTCAAGTAGCAGGAATATACTAAGCCGTTGATAAACAGAAACTTGGTCTAAAGTCTATGGCACAATATTTTCCTGATATTTAAAGGGCAGGTTGTTGAGAGGTCTGGTCATAGTAAGGTTCACAACACATTTCTACTTGCTACACACACAGGAATGCACAGCAGTGCTCATTGTCCTCAGTTATAACAAACAGATTATGGTGGGTTGATTCATGATGCACCTCAAACACACCTAAAACAAATCAAGAGTCATAACACAACCACCTTTGGACCTGGTGCCTTACTTAGCCCACAGATTCTGCAACATTTATCAAGCAAAAGGAGGGTTGGAAACGTCCTACACTTTAGACAATGCGCTACATATTTTTTAAATGAGGACCAAAATAATTCGTAGTACATAAAAACTGATATATTTTGGACGAAAAGCCTTCATCGGGAGGTGAAGCAACATTCAAATCTGCCCTTGTTGACTGATCAGAAAATAGGTCGCACACAATAAAGCAACGTGTAATTAAACATCCCACGGAAGTATGCATGTATGACCTCCTCCTCCGCATGTCTAATCATGCAGCTAAGTGACGACGGATCAAAGCGGGCCAAAGCGGCTCCTGTGTTTCTTATGAATATTTTTGCGTGTTTCCTACAGAAGTAAAACATTGTTCTCTTAATGATAGAAACTCATGTGAAGCAAACAAACTGTCTGTCCTTCCTCCTGAACCGGAGTCTTAAGAGTTGATAAAGTCTTGTCCAAGCTTTCTGCTCAACACCGCCCGGCACAGACGGTCTTGTTGAATTTTTCAGGGCCATGTGATACGCCTCGGCTGTTGGATTATATATATAGAGCAGTGTGTGTGTGTGTGTGTGTGTGTGCCTGCTGCCTGGTCTCGCCTCAGTAGGTCACATGCAAGGTCCCTGCGTGTAAATCAGTGTGTAATGACTTGGACCATGACAAGGGAAATTCTAAACATGTCCTCTACTTCAAGGAGACATGAATACACAGAAGTATAGTTTTTTCAGAGTCAGATTCAAGTTTTTTACACAAATTGTCCAAACTTTCTGAGTCATGTTTTGTTGCTGATCTCTAGTTTTGATGATTTTACCTCATCGGAGGAGGTTTTGTTTTCTGCAGTTTGTTCGTCGGTCATCAGACTAACGGAACAACTTGTTGGAAGGCTTTTGCATTTGCCAAACAAGCATCCATTAAATTTTGGAGAGTATCAAACTCAAGAGCAAGAAATAACTGCAGATTATTTGCCGAGGAGGAGGTCGGCGCTCTCCTCCTGCCCTTCTGGTTTAAACTGAATTCTGTGTTTACTTCCTGCACACAGGAAAACCCACTTAAACCGCACTGACTAAAGAAATATTGCCACAGAATTTCTTAGTTTGTCATTTTTTTTGCTTTCAATAAAACAGATTGAGGTTAAAAATAAAGACACAGGGCCTGTTCTTGTGCCTCACCCCTTATATCTACTTAAATTTGAGGCCACCAACGTGTATATTTACCTACCAAATCACTTTTCAGTACACACATAAACAGGAGAGAGTGTACAGGTGGTGTAGAGTAACAGAAAGGGAAAGAGGATTGCGTTTTTCTGTCACAGAGACCTTTTAATGAAACCTCCCTAAAGCAGGAGAGCTTAATTATTTACCGTCACACTGACAAGATCGGGGAGCTTTCAGTTACAAAGTGGCTGGAGGTGCTGACACAGAAAGCACAATGAAGTAACAAAACATTAAACCATTTCTATTTGTTTTATGTGATAGTGCCAAATAATCTGAGATGGGATGTAACTGTACTTCAGTAGAGTTTTAAGTTATCTGTACTTGACTGGACTATTTATTGTTCTGTCTACTTTTACCCCCACATTTTAACACAAATATATCAGCACTTTCTCTCCTTACATTTCAATAAGCAGTTATTTTAGTTCTAATACATTCTAGGGGGATTGTCATAAATCTTATTTTGCGTCATTGTGTGTTTTCTTCTCCGCATCCAGGCCGATTTCAACCAAAATACATGGAACAATAACGCATATTTGATGTTTGTAACTGACCGAGAGAACAAAGTGAAGCAGCCAACATGGCCGCCAACGTCAGAGCAGATTCAGAACAGAAAAACATCCCCTATCCGACAGATGCAATGTTAAATATTTCCTGTAATGTACAGTAGAAATGTCCTTCAGTGGGCTCCTGTTTTCTTTAATACTGTGAGCACATTTCCAGGACTGTACGTTTTCACTTCCTTCCAGTAAAGAGGTTAAATTAGCACTTTTACCAGAGGCCTATTTACACACGTACCTGTACTTCGACTTAAGTAAAGAACGTGTACATTTGCCATCTCTGCAAAATGTGCTCCAAAAAATATTGTTTCACCTCGCCGTAGATGTTTCAAATTCACAGTCTGGTGCAGAATTTTGGGGCCCTGTTTGCTGCTAAAATCAGGGACTTTACCTTTGCCACAGTTCTTTAATCATCACTACTTATATAACCATTTTGGCTTAAACATTGACACAAGTCATCGTGTTATAAAATCCTGTTAACTATTAAAACCTCACTCCACTACTTTTAGGTTCTTGTTTGGGCTCAGTGGCTGCACACACTTGGATTTACCCTTTTACATAAAGAACACTTTCTTCCCTCAATATGTCAAACGTTGGCAGCTGTTTCCAAAACAACACACTCAGATAAGCAAAGTTTGAAGCAACCAAACCAGACTAACAAGACAGGCAAATATTTGAGTTATGTTTGTCAGGTGACATGAAGTACAGCTCCAACTTAATGCTCATGTTGTCTGCTGGATGTGTTAACAGGCAGTTGTTTGCTAACTGGTAAGACAGAGGTTAGTACACTTGAAAAGTTAATAGCACCGTATGTCAGGGTTGTTGTTTCTGTACATCCTCATCATATGTTTCCATTTTGCTACATCTTTCTTTTTCTTCTACCTCTAGAAAAGATGCCCAATGTGATGTTCGCCCTGACCCAACATGGAGGCCACCTGGGCTTCTTTGAGGGCGCCGTGCTGTTCCCTCAGCCGCTCACCTGGATGGACAAGGTCATCGTCGAGTACACGGATGCCATCTGCCAGTGGGAGAAGAAGCGTCCGGCCTGCCAGAGGAGCAGCCACCCGGGCAACGACTCCCGCCTGCAGAGCACAGGGGTGACACCCAGTGGGTAGCATACAAAGATATCAGGAGAGAAAACAATCGACCAAAACACATACTCAGCCTTCTTTTAATCTGCTTCAGTTCAAAAGGCCTTACAGTTTAGTAAGTGTCAAGGCAGGGAATCCCTAAAGGGGTTCAAAAAGGAGGCTGAATAGAAGTGGGTACATGAAGTTGTATAATGAAAGTTGCATAAGATAATAATACTGGAAAATGTAACATGACCCCAAGTTGAATTGTTCCTTCCTCTTGTTATCGGCTTAACTCCAGCGTAACACGAGTTCACCCTCTGCTGGTTTTTTTGGCAGCTGCTGCTTCTTGAGTCCGAATAGGAGGGTTGTATAATTAGTCACGCCTCAAACATGTGACCTTTGACCCTGCCTGTAGAAAGAAAAGTGTATTAACTTCCCCTAAAAACTATACACTCAAATATTTATTATTCTGCTTGCATACAAGTCAGACAATAAGTATAAATACAATCATTCTGAAGATTTTCTCAGTGAAGTATGAAGAACAAACAGTCTGAAGCCTTAAAGCTTAACCATAACATGCTTAAAAATACACCTGATGACTCACAGCAGTTATTTTTTGATGCATATCATTTATATCTCATTTTAAAAAGTGCCTTAATGTAAACGTTAATCCTGAACAGATTTGCTTTCTGGCTTCTAGTGTATCATTGGGCTACCTCTGATGAATGAGCAGTGTGACGTTTACCACATTCACATAATGGCCATTTTGCTCTCATGAAACGTTCAGGGTGGAAACCTCAAATGCTGTTAAAAAGTCGTACAGCTGTGTTCTTGGTAAGCAGTTCGTACAAAGTTAAAGAATCTGACAAGTTATTATAATTTTGCTGCTCCTTATTTGATCAAAACTCAAAATAAAGGGGAAATATATCAAAAATAATATATCGAAACGCAACATATTTGAGAACCCATTAGCTACCGTTTGACAACAGCTAATGGTTGAATTCAACCACTTCTTGGCTAACACAGTTTAATATTGATACAAAAGGAAAGGCATAAATTCCTAGCTAACATTTCCATTGCCTGCTGCAAAATTAGCGCATCAGCGTGCTAAAAAGGTGGAATATTTTAACAGCTATTTGATATTTAGCTAATTATTTGTGATGAAGTTAGCTAGCTAACATTACTGTTAGCTCCTGTCTTATTATGAAACACTCTTAAGTGTTGTGTTACCTAGGAAGTGGTTGAATGCTTACATTAGCTGTTGTCTAATGGTGGCTTATTAGCTTTCTAAAAAGGTAGAATACTTTTGGGCTTAATGTTGTGATGTAATGTTAGCTCGCTACTGTTGACGAACCTTACCACTAGCTAGCTTACATTACTGTTAGCATTAAACCACCTCCTTGCTAACATTACCATTTGAAAGTGTTACATAATAAGATAGGAAAGCTAACATTAGCTGTTGTCTAATGGTAGCTAATTAGCTCTCCATTTTAATAATTAAGCTTCCCAAATAGTTAGATAATAGGAATAGATGATGATAATGATTAAAAGATAATTATTTGTCCGATTATATTATTTGCAAACTTTAAACAAAGCAGTAGGACATTATAGTTCAGCGTTTGATCTTCCCACCCTCACAGGAAATGGCCACAGTGTAAATAAAGTTAAAGATTTAAGGTTTACGGTGATAATTTCCAGCTGTTTTTAAGGCTCAACAGAACATCGGTTGTGTTTTTCTAATTTCCTTAATGTCATACTAAAAGATGTTGTTTGCTTAAAGAGTTCATCACAAGAAAAGGTGTTTATTTATATGTATTAAGGCATTCTTTTTGCTAACTCCATTTTTTTATACTTAACATTTTTGTTCTTTGCGGTGGACCAACAGCCTTTATTGCTGCTGCTGACCTTTAAAATAAAAGAATCAGGGTGTTGGGTTTTTTAAAAGGTTTAAGAGTTATAAAAACGCACACAGACAGAAAAATAATCTTTTCTGTGTTTTTGAATGGAAATATGGGCACTTGTTCATAATGTTCTGCTCCATGTTAGCGTGTCCCATTCATAACCTCAGTTACTACTATTACCTGCCGTGGCATGAGAACAATCAGACCGTTTTATTTCCTAAATGCTGCTCTTATTATTACCACCTTTAGAGTTTAACAATCAGGACAGAATATGCTGGAAACTTGAGCTGTTCAGGACAAAACTGGGTGAAACTGTTTACAAACTGGAGACGAAAAGTAATCATATTAAATAAGAAATCCAATTATGGACTCTTAGTTAATGCAATTACCTGAAAAAAGGACCAAAGCACTCTTAATTTTTCAGCTCAACTTTGTGCTTTTCAATGACGCTGCTGCAGCTTTGGCTTACATACAATGGAGGTCTCATATTAGATATTTCTTCGAACAAGGACTAATTGAAAGGTTTCACAAGTGACCAAGATTTTTTTAGGGTTTGTTTTAAGCTGCTTATGGCCACATATCAGAAGGGCTACGTAACACAAATGAATTAATACAGTTAAAGGAGGAGAAAAGACACTGAAACCGTTCGCTACGTTAAAGAAATGGACACCAAAGCACAAAATATATCTGTGTGCTTCATCTCATAACATTTATTTCCATGAGTTAATCGTCGCTTAAGATCTTTAAACAAAATAAGAGGTGAAGTTTTCTGTGGTTTCTTCTTTGGTCTTTTTCAGTTCTACCCTCTGTGGTGATGTTTGATATGAGTCACTGATTCATATGAGCAACATCCTGTCTGAAACTCCACCCAAGTCCATACTTGTCCAATGAATCATCGGATTTAACTTTAACTCTCTCTCTGCCCTTTAAAATCTACAACAGCACCATAGCTGTGTCTGTATGTGCAATATGTCCTGACTCTTTGATAAATGGACAGCTTAGCCTGCACTTTACTCTCTTTGTATAGCACTATAGATTGTGTCGGCCTAATGATGTTAACATTTATAATCATATGTTTTGTTCTGGTGTGGTGCAAAACAAAGATATTTTAACTCGCCCGTTAATAAAGATTTTTCGCAGACTTTCTTGTCTTTTCATTGTAACCTATTCTTAATTTTTCTTTTGTAGCCATGTTATTAGCATAGTAATGTTTATTGGTCTATCACTTTGAAGCATGCACAGACATTCAGGGCCCCAGAGGTTGAATTTATTATTTAGCCAATGTTAGCATGCTAACACGCTAAATTAAAAATGGTAAACATGGTAAAGATCATACACTGTAGATCAGCATGTTAGCATTGCATTTCAGAAAGCTTACAGTAGCTGCATTTCCTCTGCAGGAATTTAGGGGGGACTTTAGGGGTACTTACTGATTATTTTAACCCCAAAAGTTCCCTGCTAGAGGGGTAGCACTTTCTAAAAGAACAGGGACTTTGGGGGTGGGAATTACAGCAATGAACTTACAATGTTACAGTTTCATTTAGCAGATGCTTATGTCGAAAGCGACGTACATCCGATCCAACTTTTCTGATTGGTCAAGTTTTGCAGCATCCTGAAGACTCTTTCACATGTCAGCAGACTACATGTAAAGTGCCTAATCTTTTCAGGTCTTTAGTCCTAGCTGGAAACGCAGTCATCAGTAGGCTGGAGGAACCTACATGTGATTTAAGACGCAGCTGCTGGAACTAGAAGTCCTGGGTACTTTTGGTGGAAACGCAGAGATTAACATTTCATTTTATTGCAGCAGCAGAACATAGCTTGTGTTTGGCATCGAGGCACTGGCCTTATCACTCCTCACAGATTTATTTTACATGCAGAAATCTGAGGAATGTTGAGATAATATCTTAAACCCCCTTAGCTGGAGAATGCAGGTGGATGTGGGGCTGAAAGTAAGAGCACAGCACTGGTGCAGGGCAGCGGTGGCAACGACAGAGCAGAGGGAGAGAATCATGCAGCTTCAATAGACCGGAGGAAGTGTTTGTCAGGTGATTGTGGAGAATGACCTATGTCAAGTGTGAAAGTGCAGCTCCAGTAGCTCGCAGGCGTCACTCCGTTTAGCTCAAAGCACAGCTGTACATAAGTTCAGCCTCACAGAGCTGCGAGCACAGGTGTTGGGTCTTTTTCGCGATATGGAGATTGATGCAAAGCACAACAACTCATATTTATATACAGTTTATTGTACATTTATTGACATCTTATTGGTGCACCAGGTAGCACAGTGGGTTAAACTTCATCATATTCATACTGAAGAACAATCTAAAAAACACACGAGAGACAGGCACTTGTTGGAATATCAGCCTCGACATTTGGGAGAGTGGAGGGGGGCAGAGAGCGGAAACTTTGAAAGCTGGGGCCTGCCAGTGTTTCAACAAGCTGTGTGGGTGAACTGCTCCAAACAAAACACAAATACACAGAGAAGAGACAGAAAATCTCAGAGCATCAAAGTCAGGTGATATTGTAAGCTCGCTGTCTTGTCAAATAAGGGACACTGAAAAGAATATTATGTAGGTTATATACGGAGAGCTGTTTTCTAGTGAACTCGACACCAACAAGGAAGAGTAGAAGCAGCACCTGCCCAAACTGCTTCACTTTATGAAAATAGGCGGTCTTAAGAGGATGACTTTCATACTTTACTGGTGTAAAATACATCCAAAGGTGAACTGAAAGGTAGAAAATCAGTCTTAAGATCTTAACACCCATGCTTTGGAATAAATCAGCAACTGTGTAAAGTATACACAAACTTCAAAACCTGCCAGTGCCTCTGTTCTGTTTTTGGTCGCGCTAAAATGTAAACCACATGAGTTGCAGAGAATACAGTAGAGAGGAATAATGACAGGAAGTGAGACCGTCTCGTTCTGTGTGACTGTGCTTTGTCAGGACCTCTGGAAAACAATTTTTCATTCACTTTCATTCATTACATCGTTTTCCTACAACCACACAGCTAGATTGGGCTTCGAGTCTCCACACTCTGTGGGGTCTGTCATATTTATAACGGTATGTATATCACGGCTCTCCGCCTGGTTGGCGCGAATGGGAGGAGGTTTAGTCGAACAGCTTGGCTGCTGTGGCCTTGCCGTCGTAGTTGGAACCTTTTCCATCAAACTCAGAGGGAAGGATGTCGGCGTCAAACTCCTTGTAGTAGCTCTCCAGCTCGTCTCCGTGGACAAACACCTAGAGCGGGGACAGCAGCTGTTAGAGGCTTTTGGGACTGTGGTGGGTTTTATAAACATGGAAGTAAGAGGACTTTTAATTTAAGTGGATGTGTGAAATGTCTTTATAAACACAAGAGTTTAATCAGGAAAACTGATGAAACATAAAGGTCTGCATTAAGTGAATTGTAACATGGCCTTTTGGGGTATTATGGTATCAATATTATCGGGTTTCATTGGAATCAGCAGCAAGAAGAAACCAGTCTGCAGTGAGCTCCACTAACAAAGGCTGAAACCAAACCACTTAATTTAATTCAAAACATTCATGTTTTAATCAAGTTAAAAACATAAATCTTCTAATTAGATGTGTGCATGAAATCTGAATTGAATAGCAAAACAAAGAAGCTAACAATCGTGTACTTTTACTTCTGGTGTAATTTCATAACCTGGTTGTGTTGTATCATGTTAGAACAGTTTTACATGCAATTTATCTGCACTTAGACCTGCACAAGATTTGATTCAACAAATGTAACTTATAGTCTGAAGAGAGCAGGAAGGAGCAGATATATTGCAGTCAGAGTCACAGATGGGAAGTAATTAAGTAGAAATACTAAATCCCTGGTTCTCAACTGGTGGGTCTGGACCCAAAAGTGGGTCGCGGAGCTGTTTTCAGTGGGTCGTGGAAGTGTGGTTGAAAAAAAAAAAAGTTGTGGCCCAAAGTCTATGCTGCGCTTTTATTTTGAAGAACATGGGTTTCCTATGATGTGCAGTCTAGTTTATTCACACTCCATGTATCCAGTGATCGGGTAATCCCTGCTTCAGTTACATTTACATTCTTGAAACTTGATGAGCCCGACAGTTGTTGGACTTCTGTTGCATTTTTTTAGTTTAGTTCTGTTGAAAAAAGGCTGCTAACTGAATGAATTGTAGAGGGAATATGTTCTTCTTATGCACTGCTCCCTGCTGGTCATTTTGCTTGACTATTATACTGCTGCGATCTGTCTCAGGTCCAAACTGCACTGATTTTAATTAAATACATTTGAGTGGTTAAAACATTTGGATCACGAGTCATCATTAAGGAGGTGGTGGCTCCTGAGGCTAGACCAGTTGAGAACCACTGCCCTACATTATATAACAAACATCTGTTCTTTTTTTCACAGGGTCTCTACTTTAGCTTAATGCACTTGAGTGAAGTTGTGCTGCCTGTTATTATAACTTAGAATCATTTAAGTTAATAGTTGCCGAAATCTGAAGCGAGGATCAGTTAGCTTTGCACACAAACATCCGGAAGAAATATCCTTCAGAGGGTTACTTCTTCTTTTACACACTTTATACGTTTACTTATTCTTCATTCTTGTTTTTATGTAAGTATCTGTACTTCCTCATTATTATAATATCACATTTGTGGAACTCACCCTCTCTAGCAGCTTGCTCTTCATGAGAGGTTTGACCACATTGTAGGTGGTGGTGAAGTACCAGGGCTGGTGGATGAAGTGCACAGCTTTGAAACGGGCTGGGAACGAATCCTGGAGGAGAAGAAAAAGATGAGAGACAAGATGGTTTTATTATATAATTCACAATAAATCCTGCACTAAAGAGAGAGTCCTGAAGGAAGAAGGAAAAAAGAACATTTTCACACCCAGCCGAACCAGTCCCTGTTCTTAGTTTAGATTGTCCCACCTGCAGCATGTCCACCATCTTCTTGAGCTCGGTGGGTTTGATCCCCGACGCCTGCTGCATGGTGAAGCCCTTGAAGTTCTCAATGATACAGAACCCGTTGATCTGAGTCTCCTCGTTCTCCAGCAGCTTCTCCAGGATCACACAGTAGGCACGCAGGATCTGAACACACATATTTATTGGCTTTTTATTCATTTAAATCTTAAATTTGTGATAACATTTTCTGTTGTGAAGGTAAAAATGCTTTTCCACGAGCATTGTGGGAAATGTGGTCACGGAGAATGACTCGTTCACCTCATCGAAGGTGATCTCCTCGTAGTCCCAGTTCTCAATGTTGAAGAGCAGGACGACGCGGCCGTATTTGTCTCTGCTGGGCAGGATGCCGGGGTAGCCGGCCTCGATGGTGCTGCGTACGGCCTCTGGGGTCAGGTTCTCAAACAGCTCGGGGTAGTCCTTCCTGAAACGCACGTAACCTGGAGCGGAAACACAGGAACAGACTGTTACCTACATTGAACATCAAGTATTGACTGGTCAGGTCATTTATTAAAAACATGAAAGAGGTCAACTGCTTCTCTCAACTTTGGAATCATTGTCCTTATTTGAATTGTGCATTTAATTTGAAATTTTTGTCATAATGCTAAAGCCATGCTTTATGTGTTTCACATATTAATGACTAATATTAAATCTTGTTCTCAGCCTCCTCGGTAAAAAAAAATGTGGTGGAAACATTAAATCAGTGTTTTTTTGTCATGAAATGATCAGCTGTAAAATTTGAGAAATTATTTTGTCAGTGAAATAAATATATTAATGTATAAGCCTCCAGAAAACATTGAAAGATGTCTCTTTTTTTGGGCTGTAAAACACCTGTGGAGCTGTGTGGATATACTGTATCTGTCCACTACATTCAGATGATAGTTCCTGTTGGTGCCTTCCTTTATGCTGGATTTAGGTGATATCATTAGGAGTATGAGATTGTCTGAATTATGCTGTCAGTAATTTCATGTCTGCCACTTCATACTGGTCCCTCTCCAGACTCACCCCTCATAAGGTCGTAGGCTCTGTGCACGTCGTACTTCCTGGCGCGGATGAAGCGCACCAGTGTGATGTCTGGTTTCTCCCCAAACGTGTCCTGCACACTTTTGGACAGGTCTTCACCTCCATCGGCCCTCTCCTTCATGATCCCTCGCAGCTCCTTCACTGCAGCCGCCCGCTTCTCATCTGTCTCGTTCAGCTCGTCCTTGGCCTGTAGGGGGAGCCAGAGCAGACCGTTAGCTCGCAGCTTGGATAGCTTTGGTTTTATGAAGTTTAGTGAAATAACATCAAAAAGTAAAGTAAAAGTTATGCTCAAGTTAGAACTACCTTGTTAAATTTTCTCACTTGACTTTACTAAGGGGGGTTTCATAGCACTTCTAGGGGGAGCAGTAACTGGGATGATAACTAACTAGGTTAGCTTGCATGCAATGCTAGCTAACCAGGCTAGCCAGCCACTTTTCACTCTTTTCAGGGGCTGGTACACCTAACACTATTAATAAATGCACCTTTAACTATTTATTTCAGCACCTACAACTTTTTATTGATGCACCTAATACTAATGATTGATAACTATGTATTAATGCAAATATGCCCCTGAACTATTAATCTATGCACCTAAAACTATTTATTTATACATTGTATATTATTTATTTAGGGACCTAAAACTATTAACTATTCTTTATGCTCCTAAAACTATGTATTTATGCAACTGGAATGAAAAACCAAAACTAAGTATTTCTCTACTTAAAACTACTATTCGTGCACCTATAACTATTTTGCTCATCTCTCTCTTAGGAAATATGTGATCGTGAACTTGGCTTTATTTCTGTATTTATATTATAGTTAAATGTAATTGAATTAGATTAGATAAAACTTTATTGTCACTGCAAAGAGTACAAGGAATGAGACAAGTAAAGGCCATTTAGCCTCTTACCAGAAGTGCAGAGTAGTCTAATGTGCATATACATATACTGGAATAGATATGAATATGCTAAGATATAAATACAATGTTGACATTGTCCTGAATATTCTAACTAGCTAACGTGGTCTACCTTCTGCTTGGTGTGGTCTGGCAGGCTGGCGCAGGGTCCAAACACTGGGCCGTGGTCCTTGACGGTGAGACGCTCCAGCTTGGCCCTGAGAGCCTGCTCCTCCTCCGACACCATACGGTAAGTTCCAGTCTGAAAACAGACACATGTGTTTTATCATATTATATTATTTACATCCTTTAGTTATGTTTGATAAGCCTGTCATGAGTCTTTTTACAGAAGCATCTTCTCAGGTGTAAACAAAGCATTACACTGTGTGATATTAAGCTAAATGCACAGTGCCATCTAGTGGACATTTACTTGTATTGTATGAAAGTTTTTTAAGGCAGTACAGGCATTCATTTTACATGTATCTTTCCGAAACTCAGATTTGATTAAGCCAAGTTAATAAAGTTAAACAAATGTCTGAAATGCATTCAGATACATTGATTACCTTGCAGATAACACTACTTTTCCAGAGGGGTGGCATGGGCCCCAAAGAAATCTGATTGGCCACCCCAGGTGCTACCTTTAAATCCTAAACTATGATTGACTATTTGCAAGACTCATGTTCAAACCAACTTTTTAGGCTGTGTTTGAACCACAGACTATAAAAACATGGCCGACATGACAGCTCCCTAAAAATGAAACCAAACCCTCTCTAATGCCCCCTGCTGACTGGCTGCAGTATAGCTCATAAAGGCCTCCTCCTCCATGTTAACAGATGGGACATGAGTCAAACTACAAAATCAAAACCCAGGTCAAATACATTTTTCTCAAACATGGTTTCAGTCATTATAGTTAGTTCTTATCATGCTGATTTAAGTCCAAGTGTTTATTTTTCTGGCAAGTTAATTTTTAATTAGTTATTTGATGCTATAAAAAGGGGGTGTGACCTCATGATTGACAGCTCTGTTGACAAATGGGGCTCCTGCAGCGTTCTGTTCCCGTGTAGCAGAGGAACGGCGAGAGGAGACGTAACTAACACTAACACTACAGTCATTGAACTTTCCATAAGCGTGAATATCTGCTTCAGACCGACACAAGAAGCTGTTCTGCTGCAGACTGAGCCCGCCTGAGGGCTCCAACATGCCAAGGACACAAGGTAAAGGTGTGTTTTGGGTAGAGGAAGGGGCGGGACATCAATACTGCGGCTCCACCATCCGATCTCTACTGTACACACTCTGGATGCAGGAAGATGGCAGTGCCCGCTCCAGGGAAAATTTGGCTTCATTTTTGTACACTGGGAGGAGGTGGTTTTGTGGATGCTCTTTCTTGAGTGACTTGAATGAAAGATTCACCGGTTTCCTTCCTGCAGTGACGCTGTTTACTTGTAACACACATATTCTTCCTCTACAGAGTCAGACTTGTGCTCCTTCCTGCTTCCTGCTTGTAAATCTGATCTAAAGTATTTTCCCCTCTTGCATGTTGCTTGGATAAATGCCTCACTGTGTCAATTTAATTCCCTCACAAGACTCGGTTTTGATGTGTGAGGTTTAAAACGCCGTCTTATCCGCGTGAGACAGAATGCGTGTTCCTCAGTGCTGCAGGAGCGTAATCAATAGGCCTCAGTGTTTGATTAATCTGCCTCACATGAGTCCAGCAAAGCCTGTAAATACACCGTTAGGACTGCTAGTGGACCTGGGATCAGAGATTAGGCTAAAGCTAAGGCTACTGTAGCTGTTGACAGCATCCATGACAAAGAGCTTTAGTGTTGGGAAATGTTGAGCTGCAGCTGAGTGCATGTAACAGGAAGGTGAATTGTCTTGAGTATTACACAAACAGGCCTTTTTCTCCTCACATAAAATAACATTGCTTAATTCTCTTTGTACAAAACCAAACAAACAGTGTGAAGAAAGTTTAAGTACTTACAACCACAGCCATCTCTTCTGCTCTTTATCTCAGCTTCAAACTGTCTGCAGGGACATGAATCACATGAAAAAGCTGTGAAAGTAAACAATTGACACACTGTACTCGACGTTAATCCCTCTCCATCCCACCCGCTCTGCAATCACAGGGTACCTTGATTCTGCTATATTTAGCGCTCGCTCTTTCCTGAATGATTTATCAGGTCAAAGTCTCTTTGTTTCATAATCAACAGGCCGGGTTCAAACTCTTTAGTGTCACGTCGATTACATTTTATGCTCAGAAAATTCAGCTTGTATATTTTGCAGAAGCTTGACCCTTAATGTCCCCTTTAGTAGGATTAAAGTCAGGTTTTCTTATCATTTGACAATCAATTAATCATAATTATCAATCAGTCTAGCTTCTCATTTGTCAGAAAATATGTGACAAAATTGCAGAACTCTATATCTGACAATTTTGCAAACAAGACAAGAAGACACCACCTCAGTGTTTATGAGATTGTGATGGATTTTGAATATTTTCACCACAATAAACACGCATTCACAGCCCAGAATAATCGATCAAGGAAATAGCATGCTGATTAATCGATAAAACAAACATAACTTATAATAATATCACACTTACACTCCAACAAAAGCTGACATTTGGACGAGATAACTCAAATGTCTTGTGGACCTACATCTCCCTGTTGTCTTTGGGTTTGATTTGCAGAGAAGCACTTGTGAATACTTTGAATACATTTTCACTCCATTTATTTATACAGAAAGTTTCACACTTGATTTCTGCATGCAGAGGTTTGCAGAGACTGAAGATGTTACACCTGCTATGCTGAGCTTCTTTAGCATATTTATGAAGACCATTGCATCACGTTTACATCTTTGGGTTTTAACACAATAAATGCCAGTAAGTAGACACTTGAATCCAAAGCTGCAGGACGATGAGCTCTTGCATTTTTGGGATTTTTGTGCACAGTAGGAAGGAGAGCTGAACCTTGAGTCTTATGATGCACCTACTGAGAAAGATCTAGCTCTAAACTACAGGTCAATACCTCAAATTACAAGAAGAGTAAAAGGCAGCCAAATATTCACAATTTCTGGGTTTAAGGCTAATTTAAAAGAGAATATCAAACCACAGCAGGACCCAGAAGAAGAAAAACAACATCCAAGGGAAAAAAGAGCATGAAGTAGCACACCATAGAGGAGTCTTACCTGATGCAGGTGTGAAGTCTCTGGCAGGCAGTCACAGGGGTCTGTGTGGAGCGAGCAGGACGGGACCTATGATTTGTACTGTTGGGATTAGTGGCGTCACACCAGATTACATCCCACAGATTTCTTTTTTTCTTCCCAATCAGCATAAAAGTGGCAGAGGGTGTGAGGAACGGGGGGAGGTCGGCCAATGGTTGGACGTGCTCGCATGATGAGCGGCAGTGTGGGCCAGTGCACATTTGGGATGATGTAATGTTGATTAAACACTTTAGGTAAGAGGTGGACGGAGGAGTCGCAGGGATTGGGTTGCATTCCTCAGAGACTTGGACGGATTGAAAAGTGACCATTGTGACGACTCGTTCCCGGTTTGGTTTGTGCAACGTGATCACGCTCGGGTGAGAGGAGAGGGGGAGGCTGTTCAAGTGTTCACATGTTGAGAGGCACGATGCAGGAAAGGAGTCTGCTCTGTTTCTTGTAACAGGACAAGAAATATTGTCTCAATGGACATTTAACTCTCTGAAATAGGTCTTATTCAAAGTGAAGTTAATGTCCTTATTCTGCAAACAAACGGCCTTATAAGAGGAATTAAAATACAGTGCCTGTCCCCAAAATCAATATTCATCACTCAGATCCTGACAAGTTGCAAAATCGAATTAATTATTTCAACCAATTCCATGGAAATGTGCACGTTTTTGAGATAGCGGGGGAAAATGCTGCATCAAAAAGACAATATATTCATGTGACGAGCTGTGCTCGAACTCTATCAGCTGATGTGGTTCAAAGGGTTAAGTAAGGAGGCCTTAGAGTGAATCATTTAAGCCATAAAAAGCAGCTTTTAATTGATTCAGCAACCGGTCGAATAATCGATAAATAGATTGCCAGAAAATTGATCTGCACTTGTTCGGTAATCATTGATAAATCATTGATAATCAAAAAATGTGTTTATTGTTTGTCTTTTGTCTTTTATAATACTATTTAAATGTTTTATATTATTTATCACATTGATGTGAATTATCTTTGGGTTTTGGACTTTTCAACGGACATAATAAGCAATGTGAAAACATCAAATTAGACATTTTGTTTTCACTGTTTTTGCGTTTCACTAGATTAAAGTTTGAAATAAGCAAAATAATGAGTCGATCAAATGATAAATATGGTTGCATCCTGATGCTTTCACAAAGGAAATATACTTAAAAGCAATAAAAACACAACAGTAGGAGAAAAGCAAAGAGATAAATGAGAAAAAAAACAGCAATTTGTTCAGCAAATTTGCCATCTGCTATAAAAAAAAAACAAACATGAGAAATCCATCATTTAACTGAGCTCCAAAAAGTACTTTTAACACCTTTTGTGTTTTCATAAACCATAAATATCTCCACATGCACACACAGGATTTGGATTTAGACTTAAGTGCATTCATATCAGTTAACACGGACCCTTAACGATACACAACACCTTGTGATCAGATTAGTTCTCACGTTCACGTTATATCTCAACATAATGACACCGTGCACATGCCGCTCACCTTGATTATTTGTGCTGTGGACTTTGTAAGCATTACGAGCTGAGCGTAAAGGTTTTTATAATGTGAGCACTTCATCTAATGGGACACACATGTGCTCAGTCTTCATGTTTAATCTCCACAGGTTGAGTAAAAAACCTCTAGAGTGTGAAAAACAAATTAACAAAGAGCCACAGGGATGTAAATATAGCAAGAAAGTGTGATTTTACCTGTAAAACAATAGCATGAGCTTAAATCAGAGGTATGGCGCATGTGTTGGAGGTGACGTGACGAGGGATGTTTACTTCCTGTTTGCTTTTGGTACAGACATCAGGGTTTAATCATGCAATGTTCAAACACACTTCAGTGCATCAGTCTACTGAGTAATCCTCCAACATAACCTGTGTCCCAATAATGGTGTTCATGAGCCACTGATCACGTGAAGATATTCTCGTCAGTAGTATTAAGAAACATATATAATGTATATAGAAAGGACAATTTTGTTTTAGTTCGAGCAAGAAAGTTAGCCTATTAAAGTCTTCCAGATTGGCTGAGATGAAACATCAGTGGCTGAGTAATATCCGGACAAAACAACACATTTGATAACCCATTAGCCTAGGTACAGACAGCTAAGTAACAACCGCTAACGTTAGCATTCAACCAATTCCTGTCTAACATTACAGTTAGCTAGCTAAAGGTTAAGTTTACTTGTGAGTAGTACACCTAGAGAGCTAGCATTACTGATAAAAAGCTAACATTACCGTCAGCTAGCAAAAGGATATGTTAACTAGCTATGTAAGCTAGATTACATTACGGGTTAACTAGCTAACATTACCGCTAGCTCGCTAACGTACAGTTAACCGTATATACTCACTAGCATTACCCCTAGAGAGCTAGAATTACCGTTAGAGAGCTAACATTACTGTTAGCTCACTAAATGATATGTTAACTAGCTATGTAAGTTAGCTAACATTACAGTTAACCATAGATATACACATGCGTAGAATTCTATGACAGTTAACTAGCTAACATTACCGCTAGGAATTTATGCCTCTCTGTGTAACACTATCAGAGGGTTATGTTCATAGATATGAACATGTTTTTATATCTATGGTTATGTTAACTAGGAAGTGCTTGAATGCTAACATTAGCTGTTGTCTAACAGTAGCTAATGGGTTGTCAAATATGTTGCAAAATATGGTTAAAATACCCTCCAGATTTTCACAATGCATCTTATTTTCTGTTACTAAACAATAGGGGAGATGTGGAATTTCCTACAATGATACTATTTGCATCATGAAACACACAGTACAATATCATAACAGCATTTGAAGCTCAAACGTACTCATATGGTGAATGTGGACACAACTGGTCGGTCAATATCAACTGAAAGCATGGCAGGGGACACCATAAGCCAGCATCCCTAACACCACGGCAACCAGAACTGCTCTGATAAAAAGAATTTAAAAAGTTTACATCCAATTTAAGCCGTATTGTAAGCCTTCGTCCTGTTGATGTTTTCCTGTTTGATAAATATGAAGTCTCTGCTGCCAGTTTGTCTTTCGTGTGGTCACTATTTGGAAGTTTTCCCTCTCTGACCCTTGCAGCGCTAATGTCACCAACACACGTTTTCCTCCTGATGCAATGATGAAGGAGCAGGCAGTCGACTTGTAAGCTGCTAAATCAGGCCTGATCTGCTCAATAAAGCGATTTAAGGGAACAAAAATAGATGGATTGGGCTAACAATGCTACTCTGTTCTCCTCGCTCCCTATAGCCTGAGCTGTGGGGCCAACTTCGGGCTTTAGATGTGTGTGTGCGTGTGTGCGTGTGTGTGTGTTCAGGGGTTTGAGTGGGAAAGAAAGGGGACAAAGCCTTTTACAGACGCAGGCATCATAAAATATGCAGCTCCATCTGCAGCTCATCATGATAAATTGATGTAAGTGACGAACACAAAACAACATCAAACTGTGCAGCACTGAAGCTAAAAGTCTTTAAGTAACCAACATATTTTAGATATATTTTTCTTGTTCATAATAAAAAAACCCCGGTTATTTCTGGTTATACACCGGTGTATTTAATAACCTCGTGGCATTATATGATTTCACCTTCTTATCCAGTGTTTGTGACAGACTCTGTCAAGCCGACCTGGATGATCCTGAAAGCGTTTCCCAACACTTATAAAGAATTTCATCCGTCTTCATCCGTTAATGCTGCTGCTAACAATGTGGCTGTTAATGCTGACCTGGCAGGGGCTCAAGTAGGACGAACATGACGACATAGTTGGAGTTTTTCCTCTGCGATAACTGGACCCAATGATCCAAGCCAAAAAGAGTAATTAAATTACACACAGCTGAATTAATTACACAAATAGCTTCCACATTTAAAAGGATCACTGTGAAAATGTTTGTTTAAAAATGTTACTGAACTTCTAATCTGTTAATTATTTTGATGCAAACTTAGTTTATCAATTTATAAACAATCAATAGCAGCAAACACACACAATAACATATCATATGGCAAAGTTGTGACATTATTTATTAACAGATCCAGCTGTTTTTGAGCAAAGCTATCATTCACTGGAAGTTATGTTTGTGTACACCAAAGGAATGCAAAGTGTACTTTCCTTTTTGTTTTGTTTTCGGTCTCCACCAACTCCGGAGGGAAATAGCTTCCTCATTAGCTGCTAAATGCTCCACTGTGCTCACTAGCTGGTTGCTAATTTTATCTGTCTGCTGCCCATCAAGTTTCTTCAGCTTATCCGGGGTCAGGTTGCGGTGGCAGCAGGCTAAGCAAGGTAGCCCAGGCCTCCCTTTCCTCAGCAACATTTTTCAGCTCCTCCTGGGGGATTCCGAGGTGTTCCCATGCCAGGTGGGATATATAAACCCTCCAGTGAGCTCTGGGTCTGCTCCGGGGTCTCCTCCCAGTTGGACGTGCCCGGAAAACCTCCAAAGGCAGGCGCGCAGGAGGCATCCTAATCGGATGCCCGAACCACCTCAACTGGCTCCTTTTGATGCGAAGGAGTACCTGCTCTACTTTGAGCCTCCTCCGGATGCCTGAACTCCTTACCCTATCTATGTATAAGGCTGGGCCCAGACACCCTTTAAGAGCAGGGGTGGGCAATCCTGCTCCTGGAGAGCTACCTTCCTGCATGTTTTAGGCTTCTCCTCACTCTAACACACCTGATTTGAATGATCTGCTCGTTATCAACCAACTGAAGCGTCTCAGGGGATTGATAACGAGCGACCCCTGCCACCCCTGCTTTAGAGGAAACTCATTTTGGCTGCTTGCAGTCCCGTTCTCATTCTTTCCGTCACTACCCAAAGCTCATGACCATAGGTGAGAGTTAGAACGTACCGTAGATTGACTAGTAAATCGAAAGCTTGGCCTTCAGGCTCAGGCTGCTGCCCTCAAGTTGAAAAAAAACACCAAGAGGAGCAGTTAAATGAACTGAAACAGTAGAATTGGCAGCCACAAAACCAAAACAATGAGCTGAAAGAAGCTGGAACACTGTGGAAGATCTGTTTTGTTCTCTTTGGCGGCACCCATGGCAATAAATGGTAATTGCGGGAGCACACTTCCCAGATATACTGGACAGTGTTGCATGTGTGACGTCCACAGTTGGCTCTGGTTGTAACTCTTGATTTTCCTGGCTGACGGTCGCTTTCCTTTTCAGACTGTTTGCTTCATCTGAGCGTCGAGTTTGTTTCTTTTTCTTTGGATTTTCACTTATTGTTGAAGTTGTATCTGTAGTCATCCATCTTTTCTTTGTTTGTTCAGCCACTGCTGGCTGATGGAAAAGGCGTCACTAACTCGGCGCTGTTTGTGATTTTTTCCGCGAATGTCGCCACAGACACCCAGTCCATAATAATACTATATACTGTAAATGCAAAGGCTTTCATCAGTGGGCCATAGACTCAATCACCATTGTGTTACCTCATTTGGCGATAGAGACTTAACAGACATTTATTTACATGAAAATCTTCGAGATTACTTTAAAGTAAGGAGTGGGTGATTTGGGAGTTTTTTTAAGGGACATTAAAGAGGCTCAACATTAAAGAAAAACGTGTCGTCACATTAACACACTAAAGAAACGGAGTGTTTCAATTGAACATGATGCCTTTTTATTAGGACATTAAAGAGCAGCTTACAGAGAGGTAATGAAATACGACCTTTCAAAACACCATTGTTGCCTTATTAAACACTCGAGGCCACATGTACACGGAGGTACATTCAACTGGTTAAACTATAGAAAATGTTCCTCTTCTGCCTCATAGACAGTAAAAAACATTTCTAATGCTGTAACTTATTCCGTTGCATTTTCAAGTTATACGAAGACATTTTAAAAACACTGTTGTGTTCTCCAAAACAGCTGACCTAAGATCAGTGTTCATGTCCTATTAATAGTTTTGTTTTCATTCAAGTAAGAGCAGATACAGTCAGAACTCCAAACTCTGCATCATAAGTTATTAACTCGATTAAACCTTAAGAGCACCAACACTTCATTATACTATTAACATAATCAAGTCTGTTAAAAGTTGCTTGAAAACCAACTCTGCAGAAAAATATCAGGTTTCACAGCAACAATGTGCTGTTAGGAACATGTTAACATGTTGTAAAGTAATAATTTAATTTAAATACTTATTTTCCCTTAAGTGATCTTCTCATGTAAGACAAAGCAGATAATCTTATCCCATTCCTCACACTATGTATTTACTTCTCACATTAGTTTAAAGCCAGACTTGATGTACTGTCTATATGTTGTGCGTTCACACTATTGTTACCTAAACATGGTCGGAGTAGGAATCTGAGGTAATGTCCTTTCTCTTTAAATATTCTCTTCCGATTGGCCATCAGCCGTGACATCGTCGGGCCAGTACTCGTCCTGCATGTAGTGGTTCGAGGCGGCGAAGCTTGGCGCATGTTGAGTGTCGTCGTCATCCCGCAGTTTGTCCTGCAGCTCCTGCTCCCACTCGCCCTCCACCAGCTTGTAGAGGTCGAGGGCGGCTCGAGCGTCCTCCACTGAGCAGTGACCCCGCCTCCCCACCTGAGTCAGGGACATCAGGGTGCAGTATGGTTAATAAAGACAGACTTCACTGTAGCTACATGTACTAACTATGAAAGGATAATTATTTATTATTTATCAATAATACACGAGACAGCATCAGAATCATAACGTCTCACCTGTATTTTTCTGTTCAGCAGCTTATTGGACAAGAACTTAAGGGAGACGCAGTGTCGACTGGGGAAACCGGCCAATCGGCTGAGGAGACGGGTGGTAATAGTGTCCCTGACCATGTGAGCAGGATGCAGCAGGTCCAGTGCCTCAAAGTCGTTGTAGATGGAGTGACCTACGACCACTTTGCCCTCAAGTATGCTGTGGATCTAACAGAAAAAGGGCAGGAGAAGAATAAAGTAGATTTACCTGGCAGTACTGGTCATGAATGAGTGTCAGCTAGAATAATGGGACACTTTAAAAACTTCTTTGACCTGTTAAACCTGAACTACTGCTTCGGTCCTTTCTCAGCAACACCTCATGTGTTTACATATTTGTTTCCACCACAGGAAAGCTGGCTGCTCAAATTTTAGCAACCTTAATGTAGAGCAAAACCTACCTAACAAACTGATGTAATTGTTTGTATTGTGAGATTATCCAACTTTGAACACTAAACTTTTATACTAAATGGCTGATGTATTCCTTTTAAACAGATCTATTAAGATTGAGTAAGAGGAGAGGATTTGATAATGAATCAATAAATCTCGGATGGATAAATCAACGCAGGTCTCACCTCCTCCCTGGCCTGTGGAAACGGCGTTGCATTGCACAGGTGATGCCTTCGGATGCCACTCCAGCGAGTCCTGTAGTCTGTGACCGGCTGACTCGGTCGGACATATTTATCATACAATACGTTGCCGTGGTAGTCCAGGATGCTGCAACGTGCCAGCTCACTGCAGCGCCCACCAGGCCCCGTCCCCACCATCTCACAGTCCAACGCCACCACTGTGGTGGAGCATGCGCTGAGGCACGGGGAACTACGCCCACTGGCCGGGGGACTAGCCTCAGAGGAGAAACCGCTGTCCACCTCCCAGCTGTCTCTGAGGGCTGTGGCTAAACTGTGCTGGTCTGAAGTTTTATGCTCAGAGAGTCCAGGTTTAGAGACATTTTCAGAGTTCAGAGTGCTTTCATTGTGATGTTCTGCATCGCTCGATTTTTTAACCAGTTTATTTGTGTCCAGTGGATCATTGTGTTTGTCCGTTCTTTTCCTCTTCATGTTTGCATCGAATATCCTCTGCTGGTGCTTCCTCTTAGCTCTTGCATTCTCCATGGCGCGAAGCATCATGGTTTTCTTGCACAAATATCGGTAGTTGCTGAGAAGCCCCCACGCGCCGGCTTTAGTCCTCTTTGACCGCTCAGCCATCATCAACCAGTGCAACTGATCTGGAAGTCATTTCTGAGGATACAAATGAAAATAAAAACCTGATTTAAAATGAAAGAAAATCAATTAGCAGGAATATTAAAGAATCAAAATGTTCTGTAAACAATTAATTCACTGGAGCTGTTGCAGAACCTTGTATCATCTTATCTCACCACATGTGTACTTGTAATGTGAGCAACATAAACAACCAACATGGTAAAGTAAATGGGTTTGTGGATGCACAAGTTAATACTTTTTAACCTGTTTTAAACGTCGTATGTATATATTAATTTGCTGGCTGTATAGCTCAGAATTTCTAGCCCTTAAAACATTCATCAGAAGTGACCATACAAAAATATCTCTGACGATGCGGGGCAGGTGATTGACAGCAACACATTACAGCACGCCAAATGTGTAGCAACAAACTGAAACACTGTTATGTTAGCTTCGTGAATTTAACTCTATAATTAATTGTAATTTCAAGAAAAGTAAATAACGTCTGAGGAATGCCAGAGAGCCATTATTCCAAAACATGCCACATCATATTTCCCATGATCTTGCCACCCGACTACATTCAGAATTTCAACAGTTTTAAGTTATATTTCTTGTACTGTTAAACCACGCCCACGGACATATTCATTAATTGCTGGACTAAAGTGGTAAATACAAAATAATATAAATCTAGTATAGCCACATGTACGATTCATCATAACCCGTCACATGCCTGCCTCCTCGAGCAGGCCGTGATAGAAAGCTACGTTAGCCTGACCATACTATTGTTTAAAAAGCTTACACGTCTACAAAAGCGTGTTTAATAGTGTGGGTAAACAAGTGGAGCTGTAACTGTCAATTATTTCAATAGTTTGGCGTCCGTTCTGCAAAAGCTAAGTGTCATCAAGCAAGCTGAAGAAAACCGCGTCAAACACGACACTTAAGATCATTCCTCAAAGAAAAATAATACATTAGACTAATATCAAGCTTGTTGATAAAAACACACAAGAATAACACGGCATTAAATGTACATTACCTTCTGATTGCAGCACGTGTACAGTCCGAACATGCCTCGACAAGTGTCGTCTGCTCTAAATCTGATTGGCTCTTTTTCTTCTTCGTTTGTTGTTTAACAGGAAGTGTTTATCTACGATATATGGGGGAAGTCGCCGCCTACTGGATAGGCGCGCAGTTGTCCCCCCCTTAAAATATGTATCATAAGCGCAACATTTTAATATACTGTATATACATAATGTCATTATAAATTTGTGTTATATTTTGAGTCACGACTGTTCTTCTATTTTAAGTCGCTTTGTTTTTTATGTACTTCTTGAAAATAATTTATCAGTCAAGTGTCATTGTCTTATATTTTCACTATAATGGGTGTACTTATTTCCATCATTGTTCCTAAATGGTGCAATTCTGTACTTATATAGCCAAACAAATTCAGTTTAATTAAAATGTTTACATTAACGCTCTAAAAAAAATAATTTAAGAGGGATGACTTGTTCCTCTAAATAAAAGGTGGAACAAACCTGGATTATCTTTCTACTTGTAGCACTACGCTAAAAAATAGTTTGTTGATTCAAATTCTCAAGGGAAGAATTGCTTTTCTGCTTTTCATATATAATAGCGATGGTTGATGATGATGGTAAAGTCTGGATGACTGTGACAAGAAAACAAGATACTTGAAGACCTTTGACTCTGGAAACAGACTTTTTTTTGTATTTCCTGACATAATACAGACAAACTGATCAACTGATTAATTGAAGAAAATAATTATTTACAAATACCAAGACAGGAAGTGATATCTAGTTTTAGCACTACAAGTCTTATAATATGTAGATTCAGTAAATAAATCAAACACTTTTATGTGCAGAGGCTTTACAATAAAACATTCATGAATGACATCATACAGTTTGTTTTGGTTTTGTGGGCCTTTTTATTTCACAATCCTTCCAAATGTACAAAAACAAAGACGTTTTACAAAACAAAACAAAAAAAGAGAAAAAAACAAAACAAAAAAGAAAAAGGAATTCACCACTGCCAATATCCCCGTGACGACGACAACAACGACAATAACAACAAAAACCAGAGCGACAGATGACCGGAGACTGGTGTCTAACCAAAGTGCATCAGCCTGAGGTGTGGTAGACAGACCCGGGGAAATAAAAATCTCAATTTTCAAAAGCTGTCCCCTGTTCCCTAAAAATTTGTTTTTGTTTTTAAACATCGGGCAGGCCCTGGCCACCACCTCTCCACCTTCCACAGTTTTCCCAGAGCAGCGGAGGACCTAAAGGGAGAGCCGCGTCTCTTTGATTCGGCCTCAGAGCATTCGGTAGTTCACTAAGAGAGTGGAATATAATTTAGTTCTTTCTTTGAATGATTTCCCCATTCCTCCTCCTGTTGTGTGTGAGGGGTGTTGAGTTCTTGTATTGAGCTTTTATAGCTCCGACTTCTTCTTCTTCTTCTTGCCCTCCTCCGGCACTACCAAGGGGTTGGTGGCCTCCTTCTTCAGGTAGGAGATGAAGTCGCTCACCTCGCGACCTCCCTGCAGCACAGACAGCGAGACAGGGAGCAGTTAGCAGAGCGGAAACAAGTACGACTTAGTTTTAACGATCACTGAAGCTGATGCTCACCTCGTATTTCTTTGGGCTCATCTTACGTCCAGCTGGTGCAAAGTACATAGTTGGGAAACTGGGAAACAAAGAATTCATATCGTTAACAGGCATCAGACCGAGCTGTTTAAAGACGATCTATAATCACAGTGACCATAAGGCACCATTATCTGTAGTCCACACAGAGCAAGTAAAACTTTATTTCAATGTATTTTTAACCTGCCAAATATCAACATCTGTTTTGGTCTCAAAAATCCTCTCGGCTGAGAGTTGTTTTTTATAAACATTAATACACAAAAAACCTCAAATCTTAATACGATTCTTTAGAAGTTGGTTTTACTTTTTAAAGAAAAATCTTGACACGGATCCTTTGAATTACTTTTTTAAAGAGGGGATAAAACCAAGGCACTCTTCTGGAAAAAAAAATAGTAATGTCTTTATTCAACGAGCCGTTTCAGAGGGAAAATACAAAAACAGACAATTCAGGCTCTTCTAGCCGCATTACCGGGCTTGTTAGACATCTTGTTGTATATTGTTTAAAGTGAATTGTCCGTGTGTTTAGCATTTTCACTTAGAAATAACTTCTCGTATAAAAGGCTTTCTACTTTCCCCCCCAGGAGAGTGCCATCCCAGTGAGCACCAACCGGGATTTCAACGTTGAAATTTGATTGAAACTACAGGGTGAAATCAGGTCTGAACGTCTAAGACTTAATGTCAACCATTTTTCAAAACGGTTACGGCATCAACATGTCAGAAACACATTTTGTTACTTTATTTTAGCATTGGAAGGGTGACGAAAGTGACGATTGTAGCAGCTTTTCTCCTAAATCATTTTGCAGCGGTGGGTTAAATCTTCTCTGTGCAAAGACGTAATTTCACCACACTTTATTCTTCATACAAAAATCATAAATACGCTTTATGGGCTGTGTGCTGTTAACAAGAAGGTTCAGAGACATCGTTAAGAGTTTTAAACATTCCCCACAGATGAAGAAAAAAGAAGATTGAGCATGTGCAGCTCTGACGACGAAGGCAGAACGTCCCCTGGATGCTGACGTAGGTGATTCAGACCTGACGGGACGCCAAGCTTTAAGTGCCCTCGGTGGAGACGGGGATGAGTGCAGGACTTTGAATGACGCGCTTGAGAGACTCCGACTCAACTCATGTTTGCTCACTTGTACAATCATTTTAGCCGCTGAATATGAGAGTTGAAAATCGCCGTTAATACGCGTGTGAATGTGTGATGAATCTTGTGACAGAAGCAGGGAAATCTGGTCCAAACATAAAAAAAGTCTTCAAATAGTCGGTGAAAAACCTTTACTTTAGAAGCAGTCTTTTCAAGTCGTTCATAGTCGTCCTTTAAACTTCTCCTCACAGTGTTGTTTTTTCTGCCCTTTACTTTCTGTGATCCCGACCAGAGAGCTTCTCTACTCGACTTTGTTTTAACTCCAGAGCACTTCAGACTCTTTTCCTTTTATCAATGATTTGTGACCAGAACACATACCGTATGGGACATTACACAATTAATAATAATCTACTTGTCAGCTCTCTTCTATGACCTCAAACCAAGTCTGACATTTCTGTAATAAATCCCGATTACTACATCAAAGTGACCCGTAACTCACCCGCTGACTTCATATGGAGCTGGCACATCGTTGGCTGTGGCGTCCATCTTTGCGATGATGATGTTGGGATCATCAGCGAGCTGAAAGAGCGGAGGAGAGGAAACGGTTTGAATGCAACACATCCAATCCAACTTTTACTTAATGCTAGTTTCTATCAAGTTACAGAAGTGTTGTCATTAAATGTGGCTTTAATTGAGTATCATCTGGTAATTAAAGCAGTTGGTGAAGAGTTGGTTCCCTCACCTTCTCTCCCAGCTCTTTGTATTTGGGCTCCAGGCTCTTGCAGTGTCCGCACCACGGAGCGTAGAACTCGATCAGCACGTCTTTGCTGTCATCGTTGACGAGGGATTCGAAGTTCTCAGCCACCACAACCTGAATGTAAACGACATCGAGGACTGATGAGCACTTTGTCTTTTCTTAATTATTAATAACATCCACAAGGCAGCACGGTTTCTGTATCCGAGCGTCTGATGCTGGCCAAAGATCAAAGCTGTACAAAAATATGAAGGCATTTAAAATGTTAGAAATGCTTGAATTGAAACATCACTTTCACATGCACGCTTTTATTCACAACTCATTCCCAAGTTTAGAATCACAGTACATGAGCTATATTATCAAATGCATCCAAACACCTGCGATTTAGACCTTTCTATCTACCTATCTTTCATTTAAGGAGCACGTTTCTTGCATCTTTTTAAGATCTACAGAGTTTCTGGTTTAGTAAACTATCATTCAGCTCAAGTCCAACATTTATAGAAGCTTTCCTCTGATGTCTGTAGGGACAGGATCATTTAAATGCATAATATAAGACCTTGGTGAAAGCTCTTAAACCGTCAAAACAGTCAGAAATATGCCAAAAAAACTTTGAATGATTAAGCATTTTGTTTGTCTTCTTTACTGTGTATTTTTTCCTGGCAGGAGCGTACAGTTTCAGATGAAGTAAAAAAAATGTGGGAGCATTATGCAAAAATAGGGCTCACACTTTAAATAAATACAAACTAAACACCACTACACGGTACGCATAGAGTAGAAGTTAAAACTCGTCCTGGGTGTTTCAGCTCACCTTGACAGGTCCGTCGTTGTTCTCTGGGATGGGCTCTGATTTGAGGTACCGCTTCAGCTTGCCGTCAAAGTAGTCCTGCAGGAAACGCTCCAGAGCTTTTCCGTCACGGCTGCAGAGAACAAAAACAAAAAGGTGGTTAAGTAGCCGTTACGGAAACTTTGTGTTTTGGGAATGTGGAAGCAACATACCAAGAAGTTTTCAATCAGATAGGAAAACAGGTCCTTATCATCTACATCTTACAGTTTATTTTATCTCTTGATCTTGTGATTCGGCTTTCCAGCTGAAATGTATTTTCATTTGTTCAGCACATTTCTTACAGAGCGAAAAAGGTGTGCTTTATAGTGAAACAAAGAAAGAAACATGAAGCTTTAAAATGACTCAAAACACATCCATGGACTAACCTCGCACTGACCAACATTTACAAAGTCAAAACACAGAACAGCAGACGCACACACAGACACACTCAGGCCCTGTTTACACCTGATATCAACATGCATCCGATTAGATCAAAAGTGGACAGCCTGAAGTAAAAGGTGCAGACACACTGCCCACATGTGTCAGGCAGTGTGTCTGCACCTATCCTGGGCCGCACTAAAGGACTGCCTAAAAATATTTTAGCTATATTATTTATCATGTCATTCCCAGCATGTGCAATGTAGTGTTTGCATTAGAACAGGATTTGCACAAAATACGGGACAAATCCCGCCCAGTATTGATTCACTGAGGTTAAGTGCATTTTACATTCCAATAAGGAACGATCCCATACGGACGAGGGAAGCAGGCCGGAGGTTTAACCCCTGTGCAGTTTAACCGTTTAGAAAAATGCAGCCCTGAAGGATACAGGCGACTCAGAGAGCAGATGAGCGTACATAACCATGTCTTTTCCTCTGTATTGACATGCACACACCCGCATATGATAAATTATCTTTACATCTAGTCGGTTTATAGAGAAATCTGTTGCTTTCAAAGTTTGGAAAGCTTCTTAGGTTAGGTGTTGCTGGGGTCAGAGAGTTGTTGGCAGAGGGCTGAACCAAGTGTGGTAGAAGTAGGAGATGTGTATATACTTTGATTGTTAAACGTGCATCAGAAGATGAATAGAGGCCTGCATGCATCTGGAGAAATTACCTGTTCTGTTTCATGTCACAGAAATTAATTTAATCTTTTCATTTTTATACTTGACACACATTCTAATGTAAACACATCAGCACAGGCGCCGCCTCACTGTGTTAAATGACTGTTTACTGCACATTAAAACACCTTCAGTTCAACAGTATCTTAAAGTAAACTAGCTCACCAAAGGGAGCATGTGTGTGTATATAATTAAATTACTTAGAAATGTCATGCCATGCAGATTCAACTAAATGTTTAAAATGTGGCAAACAGGCCGAATAACATCCGACTTGACTTACGTGAACTCCTCAGCCATGACAAATTTGTCTCCCTTGACGGTACGGATGGCAA
The DNA here is from genome assembly GCF_022749685.1 of Semicossyphus pulcher. Taxonomy (NCBI): domain Eukaryota; kingdom Metazoa; phylum Chordata; class Actinopteri; order Labriformes; family Labridae; genus Semicossyphus; species Semicossyphus pulcher. Next base: position 4,130,495 of record NW_027211759.1, read on the forward strand.
CCGCGGGCAGGTCTCCCGATGCATCCAGGCCGAACTCGGACACCTCGTGGTTGAACGTGTTCTTGTTGGCCACAGCGAAGCTCAGCTTCTTGCCCTGATCCAGGAAGCTCTTGGCGACCTTCATCACCCTGTAGAATGTGAGGATCGATCAGTGTTAAAAGTGAAAGTAGCATCTTACATAAACGTCTAAATTTAGGGAGAGAAAGGTTTGTCTTTATCCTACTACAAGTGGAGAATGTGACATAAGATGACAAGCTAGCTCAGGTAAGCGTTTGCAAGGTTTAAATCAGTTAAAATTTGTGGGATATGAAGAGAAAAACACTTTATTTGCTGCTGCAGAGGACAAAAAGTTAAGAGGTTAAGATTGGAGCTCAAGCAGAGCAAGTAAACTGCTGCTGCTCGATGCAGAGGAAAGACGACTGAGTGACACGTACCTGTTCCTCCAGTAGTTTGAGCCTTTGGGATTTTTGTCATAATCAACATCATAATAAGCCACCAGCAGGTCTTTTCCCTTCAGCTGGTCTTTGTTATCGTCTGTCATGTGGGGGCAGATTCCAAATCTGAGATTAAGAGAGAAAAAAGGAAATGATCAGAACAATGTATAATCTTTTAGGCAGGTTTTAAACAACCATACAACAGCAGTATCAAGTGCAAACGTTATTTAAATATGACTGTCATTCTGTTAGGGTTAGTAGTACTAGCAGTAGTCAGTCTTTACAAAAGAGGTGTGGCTGGAGCAAAGTGAAAGTAAAACAAGTGTGAAGGGGAATTCCACAGCAGGGCTGCAAAGTTTATCAACATATAATTGTAATGGCGAAGTTCAAAAGTTTCTTCTGTAAAAAGGTGAAAAGCTGTCAGTGGAGCGCTGCGGGGATGCAAAGGAAAACGTCTGTTTGGTAAAGACCCCAACAAGTGTCACAGAATCAGGAATGTAACATTTAGCGACATAAAAACTACGTTACAAAAGTGATCCTACAAGTAATTAATCATTTGCAATATTAACATCTGTCAAAATATTAGTGTAATTTTTTCAGTATGCAGCATTACAGCAGACTCATCTAAGAAGCAGAGTCACACAGCAGTTAGTGAGCTTACTGATAAACCACATCTAGATGAGACGTGCATACGGCTGCATTCTTGTTTTAGTTAATGAAGCAGTAAGTTCTTTTATGTGAGCCACATGTAGAAGTAAAGGCCCTTGTGTTACATGTGCTGAGCAACAAATACAGAAACATGCAAAGCAGATCACCTTCGCTTCAAATGTAAAACTAACACATTGCTGTTTTAGTGCACAGGCGGAAAAGATAAACCCAGGAAGTAGCACTCTAGTGGCTTCACACTGACAGGGTCCTCGCTAAACTGTGCTTCTAAGTGAACAACAGTTGACACACTGGCGACATCAACTTAATGATGAAATAAGCCAACTGAAGTTAAAAGCCATAACTGAAAGGTTAAGAGTCTTTACGTGTCAACAATCATTAAACGGACAGTTTGAAGATAATGATTATCTGAAGGAACAGCCCCAAACACACAAAGTGGCATCACTCAAGTCTCTAAAAGTTTGCAGTCTGCCCCTTAGACAAGAGGGCAGACCAATGATTACCAAGAAATAATGCAAATAGCACTCGTTCTTTATGCAGCTATGTAGTTACCCTTTAAATGTTATGACAACAGATTGTATTTGATTGAGAGCTTGCTGTATTTGCAGAAAAGACACTTCATGTCCTGGTGGCCCTGGATCATGCATGTAAATATGTGATGTTCCTTTGCAGGACATCTTTGTGTTCCACCACAGCCAACAAGACCAACCACAAGGAATGTATTTCATGCCAAAAGGGAGCTTCTTCTCTGCTGCACAAGCACACGGATGTTTGACAATGGGGCTCAGATGATTCAACACTCACAGGTAGTCCTGGATGAACTTCTTGATTTTGTTGCTGGTGAATGTGTCTTCGGTGTATTTGACGGAGTTGTCTTCGAACTTGTTGTTGAGTCGCACTGGGCGGAACAGGATGACTCCCCTGGAAATAAAAAAACGGGAAATGTCATTGTGGTCCTGCTGCACCAACATCAGCCACACTGGTGATGTCAAATGTCTGCTCCTATGGCACATGTAAGAGCAGGAGCGATGACTCGACCGCATGCAGAAAGAACTACTTACTCTCCCTCAATGCCATGGCTGCTGAGGAGGTCCTCATTGTTGGTGTGAGCGAAGCGGTAGTTCTCCCTCAAGGTGTTGGCTGTCTTCAGGAACTCTGCCTGTGCAGTGCTTTTGTCATCAGCAAAGAACCCTGAAGCAAAGATGAGTCATGTTCAGATCAGGATGAAAAACAATCCAAGTCTTTCCAAATCTCACCGACCTTTACAGAAAATAACTTTTATGATTTATTATGTGTAACAAAGGCTTGTCACTGCAGCAGAAATAAACGGTCCCATGCTTTTTAGTGTTACTGATGAACACAGATTGATTGTTAGAGAAGGCAACTATAACTCAAAGAAACTCACCAACAACACTTGCGTCTCGGTTTCCAATGAACGTCTCAAGGTCTAATTCAACCTTGAGCTCCACAGAAGCTGGTCCAGCCTGCTTCTTGAGGAAACTGACAATCCCATCTACAGAAGGCCAGAGGGACAACACAGAGAGGAACATTTAGATGGTGAGGTGACTGAAATAATAATAATAATAATAAAAAATAAAAGGAGTAATTTTGAGAATCTTTAAGATATTTTAGACAGGTAGGTAAATCACATCAGAGGCACATACCTGCAGTTCTGGGACCTTCATAGGGACCAGACTCCTCTCCATCCCTGAAGATCTTCAGAGTCGGGTAGCCACTGACACCATATTTGCTGCATACGTTGCTGTTGGATGTGCAGTCAACCTACAGGGAAAGAAACTCATTGACTCTCTGAAGAGGTACAGAGTGCAGAAAAACAAGCAGAGAGAGTTGAGTGAGCTGTATTATGCAATACCTTGGCCAGAGTGACGAGGCCTTTCAGACGTGTGGCGGCTGCCTCGTACTCAGGTGCAAGTCGTTTACAATGGCCACACCTAAGGGATAAAGGATATGGATCCGTTAAACAGGGGAGCAAGCAGCACTTCAGCTGTATTCAGGTTTCATCTTGGCAAAGATCCTGCGGGAGATCTAGTGATTTCACAGGGAGGAATTCGATACCTCTGGGGCAGGGTTTGTAAAATACAATACAGTCAACTGTTTTGGGAAAAATAAAGGATCCACAGGACAGGAATTGTTCAACTTAAAAAGTTGATAACCACTATTAGGGGCCCGACTAACTCAGAAATGTTTTCTTTATTATCGTCTGGTAACAAAAGGTGACAGGGCTTTTGCAGTCAGAGCCCCCAGACTGTGGAACTCTGCCCATCACAATTAGACGGGCCAAAACTTTTGCTTGTTTAAAATCCTCTCAAGACTTCTTTCTGAGTTGTTTTTATCTGCTTTCCTTTTTATCTTCTGTCAAGCACTTTGTAACCTTGTTAAGAAAAGTGCTAAATAAATAAAGTTCATTATTATTATTACCATTAATAGATAAGAAACCCTGCAAATATACACATTTGGTGAGCTGGAACCTGTTAATTTTTAAAGCATTTTTTCTTGACAAACTATGTTTACACTCTTGATGAAACAAAACGTAATAAAATGTTTTTAAATCCAATGTTTTATATATATTTAAAAAATAACCGTGTTTCACTTGTACTTTATTCAAGTTTGGCAGAGTGGTACACGTCACAGGCTGGCTGGCCCAATCAGAGGTCGACACCAAAACTTCGTGGGCCAATCAGCGCGTTACAACAGTGAAAGGACACACCCCCAACTTCCTCATATCCTCATTCGCACGTAGTTTCAAGTGAAAATGTTTCTTGTCACAATAACAAGACACAATTTATTGCATTTAATTTTAGATTGTGTAGTATAATAAATTTGTGTCCACTTTAAATGTTAACCAATAGAGCGAGCTTGCTTACACCTTTCCGTTTCTAGCTAACATGCTAATGTTTGGTCAGAAGCCAATTTAGCAAAGACAATATGACAGTACCGACTCTTTAAATGTTGGAGACAAATAGAGATTTAGTTGCGAGTGTAATTCAAACAACGAATTCAATCTTTTAAAACACCCCCTTTGATAAATTCAGCGTAATACATTCGGCAAGTGATCGCCAATTAGCTGCACTACTCACCACGAAGCAAGCTAGCGTTCGCGCTTACGATTGGAAACAGTTTAATTGCGCACATACTCTGCAAATAACGCGGAAAGACTCACCAAGGCGCAAAAAATTCCACGAGAGCGAGGCTATGGTCCCCAATCCTGCTTTCGAAGTCATCATCCCCGTAGTCAAGCACATCACTGGCCCGGGAGAACCCGGCGAGAGCAGCCAAAAAGATTAGCCTCAACATCGCACACCGTGTTAGCCCACAGACTTCTTTAAGACTGTTTGTTAAACAAAAAAAACTTTGAATTGCAAATTGTGTCCGTAGCAGCCCCCCTCTTCAGCTCCTCAGACGCGAATGTCAAGGCTGCTAATGACTCGGACTGGGCCAAATGCAGACTAGTCGATAGAGAAAGAGAAAGGGATGAAGGCGGTGAAGATGTTCAGGCAGGCAGCGGGACCTCTTCTAGCCAGAGTGTGGCAGCCTCCCATTGGTCCATCCAACGCGTCACTCTGCCTTGGTGAGCCAATGAGAAGCAGGAAAATTAGACTTCGTCCTCTCAGAGCCAATCACAACTCGACAAAATCAAAACCTCTCTCTTACACGCGGAAGTGAGCATGTCACTGTTTCACTGGTGGAAATCATGAATTCAGCTTCTCGTATCTTTTGTTAGAGTACTTTAAAGATGTAACAATTAACTTATTTAACTGTCCTTTATCTCCTCATAGCAAGAGAGATTTACTTCAGAATTTTTAATGATAAATATCCTTCAGGAGGTCTCTTTAGACTAACGTTCAACTTCATCACAAAAGCTGCATCTTCTGTAATGAGGAAATGCATTACCTACTAGGATAACTAATCTATTTAAGGTCATATTTTGAATCCATTAAGTATATAAAGACATCACCTGTATTTGAGTGTTTTTGTGAGAGAACTAGCACTGTTTTGCAAATTGTTTAAGAATATATGAAGAAACAATATTGATGCCCAAACACTATTAGAAGAGACCCCTTGGCCTTGTGAGTACGCACCCCATAGATTTTTAAGATACCTGAAATAACATTGCAGACATGAAGCATTTATGCAGACAAGAACATAACTAATTTTAAAGAGTAAAGAAGAGTATGTCTTCGAACAACAGTGAATTATGCATACAGAAAAGTACAGCAAACAAAACAAAAACAAACAAAAATCGAACCATATCAAGGACGCCTAAATCACTTTTCCTACATGAAACAACACTTTTATCATGCCTAAATGCTCGATGATTCCCTCAAAAAGCTTGACGAATATTAGTTTTATTTGAAAGAAAATGTTATACAAATAAATATGTGCATTTTGTACATAACCTAAGTTTAAGTTCTTTTCTTATGTTGCCAAGTGAATGTGTACATTTGTTATTTCTGCATCTGCCAGTGGGCCACTACAATAAGAGTAGGCATGATATCAATTCCACTACAGGGGAGACTTGATGTTCTCTGCAAAGAGGTGGAAAAAAACGTGCCTGATATATCAGTATCGAAATTGGCAAAAAGAGTTGGAAAATATCGGATATCGGCAAAAAATCCAATATCGTGCATCCCTAATTAGTTCATTTAGCTGACAGTTTTATCAAAAGTAAATTACAGTAAGTGTATTCAATCATCTGGATACAACCAAGTACATTAGCTTCATCAAATGAGCTCACCTGCTTTATGGGCTGCACTTAGACAAGAATAATAACAACAATAAGAGATAGAGAAAAGGGTTTTCATTAATCTATAAACCAAAGGCCAACAAGAGAAAGTATAAAAAGTTGATTGTAATAAGGTTAATTTTCACCCTCAAACGAAATAATGTGCAAAAATAATTTATTCCAATTCTGTGAATCATTGAACATCAAGGAACAAGTAACAATGTTTGCATTAGATATTTTTCCATTTTTAAATTATTAGAGGTGTCTTTAAAAACATTATAAAACACTATTTCCTAAAAGGCAAGGCGCAGATTAAATCTCTGTCCAGTGATTAGTAGAATAATCATTGCGGCTCTAATTTGGATTATAGCTCAGCAAACATACTCTAAGTCGACAACACTACTGCTTCTAGTTCCCCAAACACCGTTCTTCAAAGCCCGCATTGATGAAATTTAGCTTAATTCCCACTGATTTTGATTTCAGATATTCTTTAGGCAGACTGGCAGCACTACTGGTAACCACTTTCATCAGCTCATGAGTTCAAGTGGACAAATCCCTCGTCTTATTAAACTAAGTGCAACTTTGGCTCAGATGTCAGAGGAACTGTCAAACACTGATCATCACCATGTGGCCTGCAGGTTTCTAAAGTCATTGTACTATTTGTACCATGTGTCTGTTGTGGAAAAACTAAGCCCCCCTGGCTTTAGTGTGCTGGTGCCATTACTCATATCATATACATTCTTGGAAATTAATTGTCATAACCCAAAGTTTGTTTTCTGTGGAATTCTCTATCTTTAATTTTTCCAGGATCTGCTGTGAGCCGGAAGAGGACTCAGTCATAACAGGAGATTATACTAAAGGTCAAACACTTGCTGTACTAAAACAGTTGAGCAAACAGCAACAGATAATTTAGGATGATGGAAAACAAGCAGAACTGCTCCCATTATGATTAAGGCTGAATTTTCACCTGGGCAAAGCAGACAGGCGTCAGCTCTTTGTGCAAATTTGATTGATTGTAAGTTTTCTTTTGTTTTACAGTGTACCAGGTTGGAGGTTGAATTTGCTACCTGAAGTAAGAAGCGACTTTGTTCTGTGCGAACCTGAAGGCAACATACTTTGGGAGGAGGGAGGGGAGACAAAGAGGCCCAAAAGCAAGTTTTCCATGCCCTGGGGGCCACTTTTTTGAGACAAGTATGTAGGCGTTCAGTGTTCTTCCACTCCTTTTAATCCCACTTAATGTTTTTAAAGCTCTCAGTGTTTCAGATGATCTCAAAATAAAAAATATTTTCTGTCTATGTATAAAAATCAAGTGAGGATCAGGAGAAACTTTAAAACAGGTGCAACAAATCACAAGTTAATGTAATGATGGTCAGCCAAAACCATCTGTTGTTTTTGCACCTCCTCATAAACATAAGTCTTTTTAAATAATTGAATATTGTTCTTAGGGAAAATATCTCGTTATCAACGAGTCGACCTTAGTAACTTTAAGACAAACCTGCTCAAGTGGATTGAAATTATTTGACCTTCATTACAAAACTCCCAAAGCAGATTCAATTCTAATCTTCTCTCTGATTATTGAAGACATGCAGGAAAGGATAAGATTCATACTGATTAAAACGTCACTTGTAGTATGTGCTTAACATTCCCCCCACTTTTTAATAATGCTGCAGTTTTATTGTCATACCAGCAGATGGCGCCCTCTGACAGGATGGATACCTGCTCAATCAGTGATATACTTCCCTATGTCTGTAGTCCATTAAGTCATTTTGAAAAATGCATTTCCTACCAGTGTTTTATACAAGCACACAAGAGACATACAAAACCTCACTCTGAGGGTAGTCACCATATTATAAGACGGCCTTTTCCTTTGATATTATGACCAGTGTGGGGTGCTCAGGGATGTAAGTGGTATATATATAAGAAACGTATTATCATTTAAACACTTTTGATTGGTCAGTATGGAAGCCCTAAGCTGACATGCATCCATGCATTTTATTTACTCAGTTTTCCCGTGACAACGAGTTAATGTCATTTTGTTTTCTCGTTTTCTCGAGATAACTCTGCACCACAGTAACGTCAGATGATCATAACTCGTATCCTCAGAGCTGCAAAAGCACAAAACAAACATAGAAACAGGCTTAACTTACCTCATCAGTGTGGGCGATGGCAGCATGTAATGTCCTGCTCTGGGATATCGCAGTGACCAGCCTGTTGTTCTGTTTTCTAGATCAACAGAAAATTATCTCGTTATCACGAGAAAACCAGCTTTGTTATCTCGAGATAACGAGATACTGCATATGTCGAGACAACTAAGACAAGATCTCAAGAAAGCAAACGGAAATCACTCGTTATCACAGGAAAACGGAATAAATAAAATGTATGGATGTATGTCCGCTTAGGGCTTCCGTAGATCAGCAACTGAAAAGGCAACTGATATTAAAAATCCTAGACTAGATAATTGATAACCCATTAGCTACAGCCAGACAACAGCTCATGTTAGCATTCAACCACTATCTTGCTAACATTGCTGTTAGCTAGGAATGCATGCCTTTCTGTCGTATTGTATAATACTATCAAAAGGCTATGTTAGCATACTAACCTTAGCTGAAGTCTGATGGTTGCTAATGGGTTATCAAATGTGCTGTTTTAAATTGAAATATGGTCAAATGTCCCTCCAGGTGTTTTACTATCAAACGTCTTTTCAGTTGCTGATCAATAAGGAAGTGGTTGTCTGATATCCCAAATTAAAACATTAGAACGGCTCTGATGTCCGCCGTGTGAACATGGTAATTGTCTAATAGGCTTTGGAACTCGCAGTCCTTTTAATAAGTATTTGAACATGGAATATATCATGATACATCTTTAGAAGACTTACTAAATGACTATGCATACCTGTGCATTTCCCTGCTACCCTGATGCCCAGTGAGAACTCCCAGAACCAAGATGTGTGAGATCTAAAAATATCTCTTTATGTTACCCGATTAAGAGTCTTTCAGCTGTTTTTTTCCCTGTGGAGCTTAAACCTTTATCACCCTATTATTATCAAATTCATGTTTCTCCTCATCACTGCATTTGTGGTTGAAAGTTACACCAACAAAATTAAGAACATTAACTCCATATTACTTTCTAATGAAATGGCTAAATTCTAGCAGTAAAAATGTACAACATATAAAATAATGAATTTAGGAGGATCGACATCAGGAAGCTTTCAGATTTGCATAACTTAACATTTCTATTGTGACCTATTTCTTATTGAGGCACAGAACACACAGCGCTATTTAAAGAGCATTTAAATCTTTGGAAATAGACATTTGTATCTGGAATATACTTCTTATCAGGTTGTGCAAAACTTCTTATCAGGTTGTGCAAAAAAAGGGTGCATTTTAGGAGCAAGTAGTGGTGTGGAGGCTTTACGATACATTGTGCACTCAGTATGTTTTACTTTCCTGCCCTTTTGACCTTTATAGGTACAGAAAAGTACAAGAAAGCAATGATTATATTTAGATAACTTACTGAACTGTCTGCCAACGTATTAATGTTACTACACATCCCTGTTTTCAGAGTGTATAAAGTCACTGAGCGTGCAATAAGATGCATATCGTCGAAAAAATGGGGATTTTGAGAAGGAAAGGGTTTCAAGACATGCTGTTTATTCACTGCAGACCCTTCAAGCTCTCAAGCTGAAGGGTCCAACCATCCTATAAATAAAGAGTTGAAAAAAGAATGTATTTCTTTCTTAGTTTTAAAGTTTAAAGTCCCTGTGAGGAGTTTTTTTTATGGTAATGAAACAGACTGAAATTAATTCTGATTACTCTCTGTGACCTACAAAAGCAAACCAGACCATCAGCGACAAGATTGATTATCAGGTGTCAGACGAAGCGATTCACTGCACATTGCCTTTGTTTACATTTTCCAGGGCTAAAATTTAAAGTGAGAGATACATGTGACTGTTAAAGAAAGTAGGATGAGATTTTTAAAATTTAAAAACCACCACTTAAATATTTACAGGACAAAATCAGCACAGAGATAAGAGGTACGGCTTTGTCCACAGGGGGCGCCAAAATCAACACAAACCAAAAGTTTCCTCACAGGAGCTTTAAATGATTATTTATGCACTGATGGACCTCCGTGACTTTAAACCCAAACAAAGCTCCACATTCAGCATCTTCTTTTCTTCATCACTGCTTCCTAAACACATCTGTTTCTTTCAGCTCACAAAGTGTCCTCGTCTCCAACAGCCGACGGGCGAGCCGAGCTAATCCTTTAAATCAGAGCGGCCTTTCTTCCAGAGCAGCCAGCGTTTACTGTAAACTTACAGCTGAGAGGCAGAAATAGACACAAATCATGCAGAGACCAAATTAGGTTATAGGACAGGCTGACTGTCAGTGTCTGTGCAGCTGTGATTAAAGAGTGTTCGTGAGCGTTACGTTGCACTACACAGCACTTTGTTTAAACGCCGGGTTGTTTCAAGGTCACTTGGAATTGTTTACTAACCGTTCTTAGGTGGAAATTTCTCAGATAGACTTAGATATTTATTTTAAGAGCTTTCATAACAACAAATTTAAGAAAAGTCCTCTGATAAGAAACCCACTAAGATCTAAGCTAACTATCTATTCACGTTACACTAAATACTGCAGGCTAAAGCATTCTCATTACTATTTAATCTAGATTTTAGTACGTCATCACTATTCACCCACCATTTTATCCTCAGAAAACCTTGCTTCTGCGCGCTCTCCTACACTGTAGAGATTTGTTTTGTGTTACCCACAAAGCCCCTTGCTTCCCAAATCGGGAGCCCCCATTGCCTCAGTGAAGTGGTTACCATCGCAACCCGCTCGCTCCTCAGCCATATCTGGAACAAGGAGGAGGAGAGGAGACGAGAGAGTCTGCAGCATTATGCTCGTGACATACTCTGAGAGGAGAGCTGTGAGGGAGGGAGGAGGAGGATGTTTGTGTGTATTCGTCAGAACCGTCTTCAAAATCCTCGCAGAGAGAGAGAGGAGCAGATTCTTCATGCCTCGCAACACCAACACTTGACGTCTCCCTCAGCTGCGTCTCGTCAGAACACTGAACCGCCTTGTTGAGCAAAACACTGGAAAAATTGTTGCCTGTTTCATCACCGGAGACAATGAAAATGTGTTTATTCACAGCGGGACAAAGCACTTGTTCCATGCTTCCTGCACTGCAGAGAAAACACGGGAAGCTTTGCACTCAATTCAACAAATAAGACACACGTTCAGGTTAATTTTCTCTCTCAAGTGCAAATGAGGCGCATGATTAACTGAGCATGTTTCTGCTGTGGTTGTGGACTTGGTGTTTGCATCATATTAGATGTGTTCAGATTTGATACTTAAAGGAAGTTTAAAGGAGTAACTCTCTGTGTTCCTCTGCCTATCAACACAAACAAATCATTTATTACTCTTAATAGTTGATATGGTTTAAATATTGCACTTCCTTTCGTATTGTTGTGGTTGCTTTTTGTTCTGTTGTCTGCTCTCCTTCTCTCTGTTTTACTGTCTCATTGCATCCATCCATTGTCTGTACCGCTTTAATGTTCAGGGTCGCAGGCAGCTGGAGCCTTTTCCAGCTGTCATTGGGCGAGAGGCGGGGGTACACCCCGAACTGATCGCCAGCCAATCACAGGCTGACAAACAGAGACAGACAACCTTTCACACTCACACATACGGGCAATTTAGAGTCACCAGTGACCCTAACGAGAATGTCTTTGGACTGTGGGAGGAAGCTGGAACTTACGCACGCACAGGGAGAGCATGTTCCACACAGAAAGGCCCACTACATCCAAACTGGGACTCGAACCAGGAACCCTCTAGCTGTTAGATGGCAGCGCTGGTCACAGCATTTCTTTATCAACTCAGACGGAGTTTCAGTACCTGATCAAATTTTAGTAATGGACGGCATGGTGGTCCAATGGTCAGTGCTATTGCCTCACAGCTAGAAGGTTCCTGGTTCTTTCTGTGTGGAGTCTGCATGTTCTCCCCGTGCATGCGTGGCTTCCCTCCGTGTACTCCGGCTTCCTCCCACAGGCCATGTACCAGCTGGGATAGGCTGCAGCCCCCCATGACCCTGAACAGGACAAGCTGTATAGATAATGGATCGATGTATAGCATCAGTCTGTTTTTCAGACACTTGACTTGCTGCTATTTATCAAATATTTGTCACTTTACTTTGTAGTTTTGTCATTATCTGCTCTTTGTATCTTTTAGTTTTACTGTCTCTCTCTATCTTTCCTTCTCTTACTGCTCGGCTGCAACAACCAAACTTCCCACCTGTGAATCGATAAAGTCTTTTATAATCTTATTCTGACGTTAATTAAATCAATATTTAATCCAGGCGCAGATTCAGAGGTGTTGGCTCTGTGTGGAAACAAGCATCCTGAGCACCAGACTTTCTAAGCACAATACAGTTTTGTTTTGCTTCTGGCTAAACATTGTCACATGACGCTTCGCAACCGCGCTGATCGCAATCACGCTCCTGGAGCTTGGTTACCACGGTAACTTAAAGCTTGGGCTTCATGCTCGGAGAGAAATCCTGCTGGAGACCAAAGAATTAACTCGAGTCCATGTAGAGACAAAAAAACAAGCGAGAGAGGCAGAGGAGGAGGAGGTACTGTTAAATAGATGATCTCTTTAATAAAAGACTTTACGGTGAGACATTCACTCATGAGCTGGAATGATATTGCTTCAGAAGCTTACAGTACATAATCCAGCCCGGCCAGTGTGTGTTAGGACTTTACATTTCGACATCCAGTGTGTCATCAAACACACGAAACCTCCGGAGAAAGCACAAGACTCCTCAGTTTTACCCTAGTCTACATTCAAATCCACTCGAAATGGTGAAAAGAAACGCACAGTCCACAATGGAAAGTAAAGCACAAATGGATGGAGTATATAAGCACCAGATAATAGTCATGACCGACAACACACAGGGCTGAGAGGGGAGGAGACTGAGTATAGGACATGCGTCAGGAGGGGGCAGAGGCAGGGTAAAGCCAGGTCAGGTGGGCCGAGGGGAGCTGTAGATACTGTGTGGCCATGCAGAGATGTGCAAACCGGCGGAACATTTTTGCTCCGCTGCAGCCTACAGTTTGTGCATCCTTCATCAATCTTTGCTGCCATGTTAGAGCAAGGTTTGTGTTTGAGATTAAACGCCTTCAAATGCATCTCAAACATATTGAAGCCCAGTGTTGTGGGACTTGGTTTGGTGTAGCCTGATAGCTGCGTGTAATACATAAAGATTATATCATAGAGAGGTATACTGAGAGGGCGGGTGAGGGAGGGAGGGGTGAGTAGATAAGTAGTAGTAGTAATAGATGAGGCAATGACATAGATATTTATGATATCTATGGGCACAGAGGGGGTGTTTGTGCATGTGTGTGTGTGTGCGCGTGCCCAGAGGTTTGTGGGGTGAGTTCGGGGATCAGTGACTACTTGAACTGCTTGAGAGGTGGGGGCACCTTGATGTCCTGGCCTTTCTCCAGTCTCTTCTCACACTCGATCAGGTAGTTGACGCCATCAACCACCGTCTGCACCAGCTGGACCTGAGGGAGGGAAACAAATACAATCACCACAGCATTACTAGCACATGGTGCAGACTCTGTGAAGCTTGATGATTCTGTATGTTTCCAAATATAAATCTGCACTTCCACATATATTTAGGTTTACTCGTCGTGAGGAGTATTAATAAGCCTGATAAAAAAAGTGGTATAATATCCCATATGTTGGCAGTGTTTTTGTCTTCAACATGACACAAACACAGCGACAAAACATAATATACTCAATGAACTATGTATGTTTAGTTATGAATTGAATTGTATATGTCTTTCAGTCTTAGCTTGCTTGAAAGCTCAGTAGAGATGGCACCATAAAAAGGCCAGGTATATAACTTTTGACAAAGGGAAAGAAAAAAGAAAGGCTCCTATAATCGTAGCTTAGCGTGAAGAATAGAAAAAGTCTTCAGGCGCTCTCACAGCGAGCCAAGGATTTAATTTAACATGCCGTCATCTTAGTCTTAATCTTAGTCATTGACTCTTTCTAGCCACGCCCTGAGAAAGACCCAACGACGGTTGAAACCGGTTGCCATTATTTCTTTCATATTGATGTATTTGTACAAGAGCTGCCCTGATTCAATAAAGGCATTTCAAACTAAATCCTTTGCTCGGTGCGAGAGCGCCTGAGGAAAGCCCAGTCTTTCAAGAGCACCTGGCGTTCACCTGGAGTTTATCACCTTGCAACCGTAAGCATCCGCTATCCCTCTTTTTTTCTAGAAAAAGACAGGCTTCAGTCTCAAGTGGTTGCCTGGCAACTAGTCACAGTCAAGAAATAATAATAATAAGTGTTTTTATAAACTTTAAATTTCATATAGATCAAACAGAAGAGACACAACATGTTAATCCGTGAGACTTAGAGGTGCTGGTTGGTGTATTTTTCTCCCTTCGGACAGGGCCAGACTCTCTGCTTCCAGTCTGAGCTAAGCTAACAGTCTGCTGTCTCAAGCTGCATATATACAACACAGACACAGGAGTTGTATTAATCTATTCATCTAACTCTTTGCAAGAAAAGGAAAAAGTTAATTTCCCAAAATGTCAAACTTTCCCTTTAAGGATAGTGACGACGTGCGACTGTGAGTAGCTGCAAACACAAGCAGCCTGCAGGTCTGACACCTGCATTCCCCTCACAGCTGATCCGTGGACATACAGACACTGCCAAATCTTGTATAAACACAAACAGTCTGCACTCATAACTGAGCTGTGAGGGAGCATCAACCAGAGGCTGATAGCCTTTCCTACAACTGTCGTTTACAAAAACAACACGGCTGTTTAGATTACGTAACAGGGATTTAATTAATGTAGATGTGTGTGATGAAAACAGCTCTGCAGCTTAGAAACAAGCAGCCTGAGATAGGTTGTATGTTTTGCTCTTAAGAACCAAATCAGATTTCAGGTTAGTTCTGATTAAAAAGTCATTAAAAGTCACCATGGACGTCTTGTGAGCTTGTGTTGTGCACATCCAGGGTATCGTATCTGATGGACTTCAAGAGGAACAATTTCTTATTATTGCCCTACTTCTCCGGTTCCTCCATCTATTAACGTATTGACACAGACTGCAGAGTGCTCCTCTCCTGAGTGCTCATCAGTCTGTGATCTGGATGATGGAGGACCAAACAGCAGTGAGCGGCCCACGCGCTCCAAAAAGCTTAGAAAAGGAGTGGATGTAGGAGCCAGACGGGCCACAGTGCTTCTGTTTACCTCCCAACACTTAAAGCTCTCCGTCAAAGTCCCGGATTTATTTCTCCTGCACAGAAGTAATGAGCAGACTGTGCTCCCTCAATCACAAAGAGTCACATCTCCACGTTATGTAACAGTAAGAAAATCCGACGAGCTAATTAGAGCAGTGCACCCCAACCAACAGGGAATAAAAACAGCAGAGAACAGCTCCATTGTTCTGTATGACTCTGTCACATAGGCATGACAGCATTACCAAGGACATAACAAAGAAACACAACATGTGCAGCCTGGACGAGAACACTTCTGTCTTCTCCTCTCAAAATTGAGAAAAACATCTTCAGCTTTGGTCGGAAAAATACGCTCCAACTGTTTTTGTCCCGTTTGTGCCCCAAAGAAATCAAACAGTCTTTCGGTAACGGTCAAGCTGCCGTCTGATACGTCTTTAGTGTTTGCAAGGCAGCATGTTTGGCAGTAAACTGTGCTTTAAATGACACACTGATGACACTGAATGCTTTTCATTAGGTTGCTCACTGCCCTCACGAGCATCTCTTCCTCATTTTACGCTCCTCAAAGTGAGGTAGCATGTGAGAAGAGAGGAGCCGAAGCTGCTAAAAGAGTAATCATTGCCTCTGCGTCAGTTTGAAGTCATAACAGACTAAGTGCCACACGGGGAGGTGCAGCATTTATACGGCAAGCACTTGATAAAAGAATTCAATGTGGGATAAACATGCGTTTCCTGGCTTTGAGCTCCGCCAGAAGCCTCCTCTTCTCTTGCTTCTAGTCTCCTGAAGGTGCTACGGGAGTTTTAGAATCCTAACTGATTAAAAAATCTGGTTCCATCAAGAAGAAGAAACCACTTGTCTGAAAACAACAGCACATCAATCAAGACAGGATATTATTTCAATTATTCATGTGTGCCAGAGGAAGCCACCTCACATGATCTTGTATGATCTCACAGTGAAGCAGATGTAAACAACTCAGAGACTGACGACAACCTGCTGTCATGATGCTTGGCAGAGGGAAGAAACAAAAGTCTGGATGATAAAATGTTTTGGGGGGCGCGGTCAACGCAGGTTGTCTATTCTTCAGCAAGACCTGGAGGTGATATTGTTTTCTTTTAACAGCAAAATGCTAGCTAATGTTAGCATCAGGGCTAAAATGTGTATTGTTTAAAGACACTGTCTGCGTATCCTTCTCTCTGTTATCATCCAGATTTCATTGTCAAAAGCCGTTAAGGGGAAATAAAAGTGGAACTGTAAACTCTTACATTACCAGGTAATCTGACCCGACCAAGGACACAAACCAGATTGCTTCTCTGATTTCTTGAAAAGGATGAATCAGATATAAATTGGACCTAGCCTTAAATGGGAGTGAGGCAGGACGAGGAAGGTCGCAAAGGAAGCATAAGCAAGCATGATGAAAAGCACCAGGGGATGCAAAGAGTAGTTAGACTACTGAACCGTGTTTATACAGGAGGACTTGTCACTGAAGAGTTTTTCAACACATTCAGATGTCATAGTCCTATTAGCTCTTACACACTCCGGTGTCGTGTCTCTGCAGGTGAATGCTCTGTTAGTAAAGTCTGTTTGTGCATTCTTCAAGTCGAGCTGAAACGGCATTTCGAGAGTATCTATCTTCCGTATCGTGACGTGTTTCCGAGTGAAACAGGACGTGCAGGCGGGACATATCATTAGAGGGATTTGATTTGATCGTTGAGAAGTGGGCGTAGACAGACGTTCTCCACAGCGCAGCAGCTAGCTAACTGACCGAGCGTTCTTGGTGCTCTGCGGCTAAATGTTGCAGATTGATTGGTTGAGATTGTTTCGTGCTAACTTACGTGAGCACGCGTGAAATTTAGTTTTACCGGAAGAAAAAATGATCAGATTTTGATATAAGAATATGAAGAAATGGATTTTCTGTATTTTTTTGGCCTATATTGTCAAATAGATGCACAATATTACCGGGGATGTGATCTAAAAGGATTAAAATGACATTTTTCATTTCACCTCGACTTTAAATATACACAACGTGTCCCTACCTCAGACTGTCCCAGGCGGTCCAGGTTGGAGATGTCAAATATACCTCCCACAGCAGCCGTGTCCACACCACCCGTCCCTCTCTTCTGCAGACGCAGGTTGCTCAGGATCTTACTGAAGCGGGGATCCTGAGGGTGGGGGAGAGGAGTTAGTGTGCTCAATGTACAGTTAAATATATTTTCTTGTAGAGTGAGAAAACAATTTGACGGGTTATCTTCCATAATTTAATTCTTTGATGTTTTTAAGGCCATGCAGACGCTCTGTTTTCAGTCAAAGTGACACAAATGCTAAAACAACACAAACAAACCTCCGTTATCTACAAAAGAGTGATTATCAGATGATTATCTTTCCATATAAACTCTTGTGTTACCTTGCTCACTAGGGGCAGTTTGACGTGGACCCCGGCCCTGAGCCCTGTGCCCAGGTTGGAGGGGCAGGTGAGGATGTAACCGAACCTCTCGTTCCACATGAACTCCCAGCCTCTCTCCTGGATCAGATGCTCCACCTTAAAGAGAGACAGAATCAGTTGCACCACAATGTCTGTCTGTTTTATTCATACATTCTGTGACCTTTGGTGTGTTTGATTAATGTGTTTATTCTGTTCAGACACAGGACACTGTTAGGAGCTGTTAAATTTACATTTTTTTTGGAGCTGTCAGGTAAAGAAAGGACACTCGTTTACTTGTTTGACTTTTAAATGACTCCTGGTTGGAGTGAGCAGGGCAAACACTGGCATGGTGGGGGAATTAAATCGGCACTAGTCTAGCAGTGAGGTGTTTTGTCACATCCTCAGTGTGCATCAGATATTATATTAGTTGGCCTTTGCTGTTTCACTAATAAGCAATTTGATAAATAACTAATGCTTGAACGGCCATGTCCAGACAGTTTGTCTACAGGCTTGAGACAAGGTTAAAACTAATATAAGTTCTTTGCTGTTGCAAGCATAAAATAAATGCTTTTACGCTGTGTTAATACCGACACGTTTGGCTGATTTAATCTGCACAATCATTGGATGGCAGAGGGACATGTCTGTTACAGCTGCTCACTAAAACATGCTGCACAGAAGTGCACTTTAACTTACTTCAATCATGCTCAACTAACCCCAGGATTCTGCAAACCAAACTGTGCCCTTTGACCTGGTAGTGTTGGTGTCAAAAACAAGTCATGACCAATACCAGAGTGCATCGGGACCGAGACAACACAAAGACTTTAAAGGGACCTAGACCAGACCAGAAGCATTTATGTCAGAGCTAACATTCGATGTAACAGAACTTATTTAGCCGCATAAGGAACAGCAACGTGTCCCCACATGCCCTGTACCCTCAATCTCCCCTCAAGTGAACACTGCACAAGCAGAGTCACTCAATACACAGTATATTTACTTAATTAGATAGCTTGTCGTTTTGCATCCAATCATGATGTTATAAATATCCAAGCAACTCAGCAAAATCCAAAAGAGTGGTTTCAGACAGGTTTTGAAACCAAATGCAGACGTATATGTCTGAAACTGAGATAAGACCCTCGCTACTTCCTGAGACGCATTGAAAACAGAGTAAATGAAACGTTTCCTCTCCTCATTTCAAACTCAGCTGAAGTCTCTCACGACTTAAAATCTTTCACAATCACACATGTACACAAACACGGCCGTACCTCCTTCAGGCCTCTGCAGAACCTCTCAAAGACCCGCTTCATGTTCCCTCCCTTCTCCATGGAGATGACCCTGGTGTGATCCTCCTCGTTGACCCAGATCAGGAAGGTCTTCTCATTGTTGTGCCTGCACAGAGAGAAGGTATATTGAAAGTGTTGATCCTCATGGGTCAGGGTTTTTTTTGTTCTTCAGTTATTTACTTGTAACAGTTATTTACTTGTAACTCCCCCAGTTGCTGAATGTTGCATAACTTTATTGTACAAGTAGCGTTGATCAAAATGTCTGGTCGTCCACACAGGTTTGCTCTTAGTTAAATCATCATGCTTCAAATTATAAAGCGCACACAGCCAGTGTCAGCCACTACAGAGGCTTTTTGTCCAGACTGACCTCCTTAATATTGTTAGAGATTTAATAAGGTAATAGAGAGGTTATGGACACAGCGGATTTGGGAGCGGACGAGAGAGAGAGAGAGCAGCTACAAGAAAAACAGCAGTGCAGGATACTTAAAAGACAGAGAAGGAGTGAAACAAAAAAGAGTATTAGAAGGAATGAAAGTAGAGCAGACTGAGCCACAGCTGCCAGTGAAACTGAAGGAAGGGATGATGGAGGGATGAAGTGAAGGTGAATTATTAAGGAGAGCAGAGGAGGGAGAGGCTGGCTGATACCGGCTGGCAGGAGGAGAGAGGAGGGAGGGTGGTGATTGATTTTGGCTGGCTAACACGTTGCATTAGGCTATTCCTGGGCACACGCTGAAACTCAATGCTGAGGCAGGCCTGCCTGCTAATAGACCTCCAACAGAGCTCAGCGATGGGGTGATGAGATTATTGGTGGTATCATGTCAGAGTACAAGTGATAGGAGAGTTCATTAAAAGCCCCTAAAATTAACTAGGGGTCAATTTTCACAAACTGTTAAATATGAAAGTGAAAAAAAATCTGCTTTAAAAAGACTTTATTCGGGACAGTGGAAGATTATGGTTACATCATTTTTTTGCTCTGACCTGCTTATAGCCTCCAGCAAGAGGAAAAAGTGAGAGGGGGGTATTATGCCAATTTCAAGCTTCATATTTCACTCTGTCTGTAATACCTGTGGAGTAGCTTAGCATAATTAACAGTTGAAAAAACCTCATGTTTCTCACACTGGTGCTCTGCAGGCCCTCATACAGCCTCTGCCTGAAACCACTCAGTCAGCTCTGTCCCTTTAAGAAACCCCGCCCCTACAAGCCCACTTTCTTCTGATTGGCCAGCTCTCCGAAGGCCTGCTGAGGCTGCACTTTGTGACGTCACAAAGTGCAGCATGTAGAAAAAACTGTGTGAAACCCGGCGTTCACAGCAGCCTGCAGACTGAGCTGAGGAGCCTGGGGATTACTCCGACAGATACCTACAGATTTGAAACGTCCAACATTGTAACATTATATATGTGTCTTAAAATGTGAAACAGCATAATTCCCCCGCTTTATCAAAAATATGAGTGGATTCTATTGATATTAATTTACTCAAATGTTATAATTATCAACGAAAATCAAGTTATTGACTTTCCTAACAAAACAGCATTAATAATCAGATAAAAAAAACCTTTCTCCGATAACTTTGGGACAAAACAGAAACATCAGGATGTTTAAGAGTTTCTGATGGAGCACTGCTTCGATATTTTGGAATCTAAAAGTTGAATCTAAATTTTGCAACCTTAAAGCTCCTGTGAGGAACTTTCGGTTTGTGTTGATTTTGGCGCCCCCTGTGGACAATCTCATCCTGCTTTCTTTAACAGTCATATCTATCTATCGCTCACTTTTGTGAGTGTTAAGATTCGCCAGTTCCTTGTGTTTTCCCTGTGTTTTTTCCCTCCCTTGTGTGTGTTGTCTGTCTTGTCCTTGTTTTCAGGCTGGGCGTGGTTGACCTACTTTTACTCCACTCTCACACCTGCAGTTCATTCTCATCAAGCCATTCTCCACCTGCTGCTGTACTTAAGCCTGGTCAAGCTCTCTACTCTTCGCCAGTTCGTTCCGTCTTCTCCAAGTGGTAACTCGACAAGGCCGATGCAGATGCTAAGTGTTACTACTGACTCTGTAAACCTGTTTTTTGACCTTGTTTTTTCCTCGCCAAAGATACCTGTTACACCAGCGTCAGTCTTTCCACGCCAAGCCTCACCTGTTCTCCGTCCTGAGCCCAGGAAGTTTTTTTTTGTGCCACAGTTATTCTGCTGCCTGTTACCTAAGTTCTTATTAAACAGGATTACCTGTATTCTGCCTCCTGTGAGTGTGTCTGCTTTTGGCATCCAGTTCTACTATTAAGCTTAACACAAAGACAGCGTGCAGTTAATGGCTTCATCTGACGGCTACCCCCTGCCCGGAGTTTCAGACATTAAAAATAACTATATAGAATTCAACCTTGTCGCCGATGGTCTGGTTTGCTTCTGTAGGTCATATAGAGTCATCAGAACTATTTCAGTCTGTTTCATAACCATCGAAAACTCCTTAAGTTGACTTTATATATAAAGCCACTCTATTTACAAATAAATTAAAACAGCAGATCAGTGATCAGACAATCAGCAAGCTACAAACTGACCATCAAATACATTTTTTATAATACAAGAACAATTTCTTACTTCTTGAATACCTCAGGCTCACCCTACCCTTCTCCTCATTGGCAGTCAACAGTTCACGGTGTAATTCTTCTCGTACTCTAGAGATCTTGAGTGAATGATACAGCAGATGAAGTCTTTAACCTGCTCTGTTAGGTCTCCTAAAGGATAATTATGGCCGTCTGAGACATCTCCTTAAAAACGGACAAACCTACATGCATCCCAAATGGTCTGTCTTAAATGGAGGGAAGGATTTCCCTCTTAATCCTCTCTTCAGCGTGATATTATCTCACTTTTACCAAAGACAAACAACTGACAGTGCATCCATTTGGAATTATTTGCTGCGGATGAATCTAAAATATCACACTTTTAAGCTGAATACTTCACAAAATATTTTTAAATTGACGATGTTTAGGAAGAGAAGTAGTAGGGAAACATAAGATAATACTTTATTGATCCCCGGGGGGGGGATTCATGAGGGTTAGGGTTAGACATCATAATCAACACTGATTTTAAAAGATCCTTGGAAGAACCTTGGAACTGCCTTTGACACTGCTGATCATGTTTTAATTCAAAGGCTTAAAGATTCAGTTGTTCTCTATTTATTTATAGGAGGGATGACTCTGTTGATTCCATCATTCTTTAATAAGGAGCCTGGAAACCACATGAATGTTGATGATCCTGTATTTGTTCTGGGGGAGGTGTGTTTGGTGCTACTTCTGTTCAGACAGATTTACATCCATCCTGATTCAGGTTGCGCCATGTTCATTTGCCAAATATTTGGCAGGTCTAAGCTTCACTGAGTTGTTACTGTAAGCAAGATGGGTGCGGCTGATGTGGGATATTCTAAATCTTTAATTGTGTCATTATTTTGTCTTGCAAAATGTCTTTTTATTATGTTGAACTAGAAGCCATAAGAATTGGATGTTTGAGCCAGCTAATTAATTCAATAGCCTAGTTTCCAGAGGAACTTAGGTCTGCGCCTGTGGATAACGAACAGACAGGTTCAATACTAATTTGCATTTGGGGATTGGTCTGGCGATGTCAGGTGAACATATGTATGATCAGGTCAATCCTGGGACCTTGAGATTAGTTGTATCTTATGATTTACATTATTATCAGTCCTCGTAATGATCACACATGACTGTATTTTCCTTTCCACCTGTGATCACAGTTTAATGAACAAGCAAGTAAGTTGTCTTAACGATTCGGCACCAAATCACCTAACTAGGGCAGCTTTTACCCAAAGTTACAGAATTCACATCTCAAACAAGGAAAGGTCACATGCCACATGAACTGACGCTGGAATACCAATGTAAACAACAGAGAAGTTGTACAAATGATTAACTGAAGGTTTCAATACACGACTTATTGTTTAACGTTGAAAGAATACTGTGCTTATGACATGTAATAATATATAAAAAAAACAACCCTGTTTTGTTTTAACTTACCAGATACCACGTGCATCTGGCCAGTCTCGAGCCATACCAGCACACGTCAGGAGGGGTGACACAGGCTTGTCAAACAGGAAGTGGTCCTATCATAAATACAAAGAACAGCAGTTTTATATTCAAAGAGCCAACAATGGGTATAGCTGAAGCAGGGAAAATGTAGAGTGGTCAGTATTCAATCAGTCAATCTTTAACATTGTGGGTGGGACAAAAATACCACTGCAGATGAATTCTGATTGCTTATCATATAAACATGTGCTCTGCTTTTCCCCCTCTGCAAGTTAAATCAAGTCTATTTAAGTTATATATAGCCCAATATAACAAATCCCAAATTTTCCACTTTCCGCGTTATGCACATGACACCCTCCCTCCCACTGGACTGAGATAAGGAAAAAATCCACAAAACAAACAATATACAAGGGGAAACTGGAATTGTCACATAACTGTCTTCTCCCAAACAAGTATTTTAATGAAAAGAAGCAAAAACGTGGTATATTATCAATGTTACACATACAGCAGCATCCCTGCATGACTCACATCAATGAGCTGTTGCTGCTCTTTGTCTGTCATCTGGGTGAGACTGTAGTACCTCCCAGCCAGGTCATCCTTCAGGCCTGAGAGGGCGTCTACCACCACCCTCTCCACCTCCCTGCGCTCCGCCCGAGTGCAGGCGGGGGGCAGACTCAGCCCCCGGATACTGCGGCCTGTTCTCACCCTGGACGACAGCACGTAGCGCTCGTCAAAGTGGCCCGACTGGAGCTGAAAGAAAGACGGACAGGAGTGTGAAAGACCTACATTTGTTCTTACTAAGACCTACTGGAATAAAGCCCAATTAAATACACATTTGATAAATAAAATAGGAAGAGGTTCTGTGAGGCCATGTTTTCTTAAGTCCTGCTGTCTCTCTGAGTAATCATAGCACTGGTTATCCAAACATTACATCCATTGACTACTGAATATCTTGTGTATTTGATACTGGATTGCAGTGTGAGCAACAGTATAATAAGGTGCATGTTATATCTTGCCAAACCAGTTAAATCCTAGCTTTACTTAAAACAAATAGTAAGTCATAAAACATTTGCTTATTGAGATATATAATTGTTTATAATAATACATTACAGTTACCAGCCTGCAGACTGAAATGATCTGTCTGTGTTTCACTTATAGTATCACCTTGCTGGAGTCCAGGTCGGTGGGGTGTGTCATGGTGCGGGGGTCGTAGCCGTTGTGTCTCTCTTTGATGACAGGGTCCAGCAGGTCTGAAAATACCTGCAACACACAATTATAAGTTTAAGAAAAGACTTCTCAAGCTGCCATTGTGCACTAGATATTTGAAATCTGATGATTAACAATCGTCAAAAAAGTGCACTGTCAAGAATGATTAACATACTCTTTGGAAATGACACGACCTCTCCCCTGACCTGCAGCTGAACCTTAAAACTCCCACTCCGAATCCATAGTTGCTATCCATTTAACAATACAAAGACAACTGTAAGAAGTCTTATATTTTAGTGGCCTTTAAATGGAAATAAAGTAAGAGCCAAACTATACATAGACACAGAGACATCCCAAAAGAGGTGTCCTAACCTAAAATTGTAAAACCTCATCTCCTGTGCTGTAACAATTGCTTTCTCTGAAACAGGACATGGAGGTTGGATGTATTTTTTTGGTTGGGGTGGGGTCAATTTCCCGAACGTTTTGGATGAATAAAGAGGCGTCATCTATGTTGAAATAGTCCTCAGAGTAATAGGGAGTAGGAGTGAGCCTGAGATGTAAAAGGAAATTGCATTTGTACTGGTAAATGACAAATGGCCAAAGTGGAAGTGCCTCCTCCAATGGCAAGGTGAGGCTGGTGTCACAGGTTAGTCATCAACATTAAGACCCATTACAGCAGAAGTGACCATGTTTTTAGCCTGACATAAAAACTGTTTGTGTCTCTACAGTGTTTACCTATTTACCTATTCATGACAACATTGGTGTTACTACACCTGCAGCGTACGGTGTCGGATCAGCTGTTTGTGTCAGCGGTTTGGTAGAAGAGACAACAAACTAAAGCAAATACAATATTATGGAAACGACAAAGTGACGATCACGTTGGGGACTGGGGGACATTGTTTTCCTTTATGACGTATGTCAGCTGTTTGAAAGTGGCATCAAATGAGCTACTGTGAGTCACTGAACATGACACCTCGGCTGCCTATGAGGTTGTTGGTGCCAGTGGTTTGGAAAACAGACCTTCCAAGAAGTCTGTGCCAGTTTTTTTTAAAACTATGTTTATTTTATTTATATGTTCGTACGAATGAGCTGGTATCCATGTCTGGCTTTTTAGCTTGCTAACTAGCAAACAGCCAGTTAATAATTTAGCCATGGCCAGTGACTGTATAACTGGATAACTTTGGATATCATTTGTTTACCCCTTGCGTACTCTCTGGCTCCAAAAAGCCGTCTATGGTCCAATCAGCTTTGCAGTAGATGCTTTGCAGATGTCACTTCAGGTCTAGTCAGTTTCATTAATGTAGAAAAAATCATAACAGAAACTCTTTTAATAAAGGTAAGGTCTAGACTATACGCT
Organism: Semicossyphus pulcher; assembly: GCF_022749685.1. Taxonomy (NCBI): domain Eukaryota; kingdom Metazoa; phylum Chordata; class Actinopteri; order Labriformes; family Labridae; genus Semicossyphus; species Semicossyphus pulcher. The sequence continues at coordinate 4,155,868 of NW_027211759.1, forward strand.
TTATAATATAAAAGAAGTGTCAGTCCCTTCTGTTCACCCACAGTGTGGAGATGTCTGTGTTTGTGTTTGAACAGGTAAAATAATGTCTGACCTCGTAAGACTCCTCGTCTCCTGCCACCATGCCGACGGTCTTGATGAAGGGGTGTCCTGGGTTGTCCACGCCCGTCTGGATGGCCTGGTCCAGCGTGTAACCGTTGGGGGTGGCCTTATCACACAGCTTGGCATAGATGGCAGGTGTCAGGTGACTGGCCATGCAGTTGTTGTGTTTGCGCAGGTCAGGGTACTCCGCACTGCACACATACAAACGTAAGATAACATATTACTGCGTCGATCTTTGTCTCTTTAGTAGACAGCCTGGGTACAGTTTGATTATGGAGCTGTGCCCTCAGCGCAGGTGTGGAATAAGTCACTTACTCAAGGTCACTTCCTCATTGGACATACACAGGTTACTGCTGTCCAAACTGTAAAATACCTGGCTATGGGACGCCTCGGTGAGAAAGATGTAGGAGACGCAGGGACATTAGGCGGGTACTCGCAGACATGAATGTGATAAAATACTAAGTACGGTTGTATGTTAAAGTGGAACGATTTTTTTCAGCCTAAATTTGGCTTGTTTGATTTTCAGTTTCTCAGCACGCCATCGCGATGTTCTCTCAGATGAGCCATCCAGGAGAAAGAGGGGGCAATGAGCCTTTTTGAGTCACATTCTGATGTTATCACACCAATCCTGTTAAACCGACAATACAGCATACTGTAAGAAGAATGTTATAGAAGTCTATCCTGCAGCAAATCACGATCTAGGTTTTGCTTGTTAGGCTTCAACACAGCCTAAAATGCAGCATCAGGTAACAGCAACTACGCCTGTCAATACTCTGATTCGATATCATTGTTTATCAGCCCCCAAAACATTAACTGGTTTCAGCTAAGTTATCCTGTGAGTATAACAAAGAACAACAGTGCAGTGCTGGCGGAGAGAGTAACATTAGTCACAGCTTGCAGAATATCAGCAACCAGTGTTTTAGGTACATTTTCTTTGTCACTGGTATCGGAGGGGTACTCAGTTTGCTGTCTAGGTATAGGAATCAAGGGTACCAGGAAGGAAGAAACGGTAACACAACATCTCTAATGCTATGTGGCATACATTGATGACAACTGACTTTTGGGCTGGAGGATGAAATGGATGAGCAACCTGACAGGCAGAGTTCACTTCCAACAGGCTGGCTAAATTCAACCTTTAAATCTTCATGAGATGCTAAAAGTGCCGTTATTTCACTGCTGAAGGCAAAGAAAGCTTTTAGATTTATATTCATATTGTGAAATAATGCTGCTGAATAAACAAAAACAGACTAATCACCAATTCACCTCTATATTCATATGAATTATTGAGGCTTTAGGCAGGCAGGTACACAAACACAGAGAGGCTGCTGTCCCAATCTGGCTTTCATCCAATCACATACTTTCTTTTATGGCCGAGGATGGAATTAAATTGGGGTTTGCATGACAAGACTGCAAAAGCAGCACAGACTAAGTAGCTTAACGGTCCTGCTGTGTGCTAACAGACAAGGTCGACTTAGACATATAATATGACACAATAACTGATGGTTATGAATAAGATATTTTTTGACATGGAGAAACTTGGCCTTTTCCCATCCTGCTACACAAAAGCAAAGATCCCAATTGTTCCACAACAATGAGCTGAAAAGATGGTCAGCGTTATCTTTGCTAGCACAGTGTCGGCTACTCCAGTGTTCTTGTGTTAATCATTACCATTTAAAAGCTCCAGGAGAGATTGCAGGAAACGAGGGCGAGAGATGCAACGAAGGCTGCACAGTGCCGCATCCAAAGCCACAGGGGTATGTTTCAGAGCCAGAAAAAGACAGGTGGCTGCAGGTGTCATTACACTGAATGTGCTCCAATATGTGCTCATCATGCAATATGCTCTGGAGTCTGTTGTTATTGCAGGATTTAAAAAGGCCAACAAGCTGTCTGGTCAGGGTGCCAAGGCACATATTTCTAAAAGGAACAATAGATGGATGACTCACTGGTCACTTGTGACCCCCTGCAGGGCGATGCAGTGCAGAACATTTATTGCTAAAGTATCATTTTAATTATTATTACAGCAGTATTCAATTAAAAAAACATGATCTATGCTCTTATTGGTGTTACATAGTTACTTTGGTAAGAAAACTATCTAATACCAATGTGTAAATCTCTAACCCTTTATAAGCCTGTAAGATATGTGGTATAAGTGCTTTTAAAACAATTATTTGTCTATTTTATTTGATTCAAAGAGCACAATTCTTGGCTATTATTCTCCAGACAGCCCCGTCCAACCATATTTTCAGCTTAATAGTTGTTTTAATGATTGATAGTAGAAAGTAGGACGTACGTGAGCAGCAGGATTCAGGTTATACTGTATCAATAAGGCTTGATAAGAGAGAGCCAGTTGTGTTGGCAACTGATTTTATGATTTTCCTTTGGTGGAAGTGGCCTTTGGCAGTTAAATCATTAAGAATGATTTTTCAAGTGATCTAAAAATACAAAGTTGTACTTTTAGATACTCACCCAAAGTATGTCCACACCTGATTGCAAGACTTGGAACAAGTCAGAAGAAATGGTTTGGCATTTTTCCTGATCATAGTAAACAGAGTCTTTTGGCACAAATGGGTGAAGCACTGTTTGGTTACTCCTCAGATAAACAGCTGAACTCATCTGCAAACCAATGTCAGTGCCTTTATAGTTTGTTACATTGAGAAATAGATAAATAAATAATCATGGTGCTGTAGGTGCATTTTCAGCGTGACAGTTATGCAACACTCTGGGCTGGGTTTTGTATCAGAGCAGCAGTTATGGTTTTACTGACCTGTATATATGCACTGCTTTATAAAGCATGCAGACGTGTTGCAGGACACGTACGCATCACCACACCAACCTCTGAATATCTTTTATTATTCTATTGCTCTGTCGTTACAGTCATATCTATATCCTCCTATACTGCACAAGTGACGAGGTAAAATATGTCCCCTGAGATCTGGTGCAGGGGGGGGGGCACCCTTGTAGTTCTTTCAACGACGAGTAAAATACAGGCAGACATTTTTATATGTGACATTTACTTTACATCATGCAATAAGTGGTGTGTTAATTTAAATCTGTATTATATTAGAATGTTTGTGTAGTGTGCTTTTTCCCTTTTGTGCCCCTATGATTAAGAAAACACACATACATTTGTTACCCGACAAAACACTTATATGACAGAAACATACGTAGTTGTACTGTTAGAAATGGGTGCGTTCAGTGTTAACTGGCTTTGGTTCGCGTCGTATGGCAACCTAAATTAATATTCCTTCTTTGTAAATTGCTTTGAAATAACAGCATATTTAAATTTCTATATTTCTTATCATTTTAAGTATTCTTTTTTATAATGATCATATTTAATTAGAAAATGTTCCAATTTTTCTCGATGCCAATGTTATTGACGCTTCTGGGGTGGTTACCTTAAATGCCCCCTTTTTCAGATTGCGTTCTGTTAGCAAGGTTACTTTGATGACTCCAACTCCGCCATGTTTATTAAATTACAAATAAACTAACATTCTTAATATCAAAAAACAAACCTTATAATGGACATAATGACATACAACGTATTTATGAACCCATGGCCGGCGGGGTATCGTTACCTAGCGGGGTAACTCCTGCGTACAGGCACTCCTGCGCTGACATGTTCCCGGTGGAGCAGGAATCCAGCCGTTACCGATCCTCCAACCAACGACAGGATCCCAATTTTTCGTTTGGAAGACAGGATTCTTGAGAAGCTGCTTGCCATTTTTTTAAATTAAAATCCCCTTTAAAAATGTCAAAAAGAAATGTTTTCCTCGGTCACAGGGAGGGAGTGACAGGTGGATGGGTGAACGTCAGTGATGAAGTCCCTCTGTTGGAATGATAACTGGGGAAACGGTTTAACCAGAGCTGCGTCAAGATAGATACAGTGAGAGACCGGAAATACAGCTATAATTTCAAATTAAAAGCACAAATATTTATCATCGAAATACTGTGTTTATATCAATTTGGAAAGTAACTTGTAATTATTGACTGTTCAATTTTTCTGTTGTATCTATTTGAGTATTTATATTTTCGTTTGTTGTTTGTTGTTAATGTTTTACCTTATAACATTTCAGAGGGAAACTTTTTATTGCACTACATTTATTTACCAGCTATAGATACTGGGTTCTTTACAGATTCATATTTCACTATCTAAACTTATTGTGTTAAAAATTAGGATAAATTGTTGTAGATTTATAATGCAGCTGCAGCTTTGCAAAGCCGTACTGTAATAGTTACAACCACTGTATTTACATGCAGAAATATACACACACATTTACCCATCCACCCTACATCTCTTTACAGAAAGGCTTTCATAAACAACAGGTAAAATCATTTATAACCTCAAGATTTAGCATAGTACAACTTAACTGATAGGCATACAAATAATACAACTCTGTGGAGGCACTTAGATAACAATCTGCTTTGAAACTCATGTCACATTAAAGCAGCTACAGAACTAAACAAAACTAAAAACACGAGATGGGTGCAGACCAACAACAGCTTTTTATGCAGTAATATCTGTACTTTCTTTTAGCCCCTTTTCAGTGTTTCAGTCAATAGCAGCTAATCAAAAATACCTACAGAATAGGGGTTAAAATAAAATATTCTGGTTCTAAATAGATCTATTTTTTTTTCAGTTGCACACTCTACCAAACGGTGATCACTATGAATTTTATTTTGAAATTTGCTTTGTACAGGAAGTCACGAATCTTATTTTGGCAAGTTTAACAGTGGCTGAGAAGTGCGTGGTCTGAATACTGAAGGACATCAGTGAGTAAGCCTGCAGCACTGATACCCCTTTTCCACCAAGGCAGTGTCGGGGCCGGTGCTCAATTGCGAACCATTTTTTTGTGTTTCGACTGAAAATGGACCGGCTCCCAGCCGGGGAAAACGGGTTCCAGAGCGGCCCCAACTCTCTGCTGGGATTTCACATCACGCTGGGCTACTCTGCAGCTACCAAAAAAACAAAAACACACAATGCAGTCACTCATTTTACTTTCAATCAGGCGACAATACGACAGCTGTTTCTGCATTAAACTTATCACAAGGTTAATGCAGACATTCAGATCATAAAAAACTGCTGCAACTTCCTTATAACGATGCGTCACGGCTGATGTGACTTAACTAAAGAGAAAAGTGGGGGCATTCAACCGAATATCACTAAACGGTAACTTTCAAGTTAATTTTAGCATAAAAACAATCAATCTTTCCTTTTAATCTTTAAGATCCATAAAAATCTTTGTTATCATTCGTTTTTTAAAGCTCCAGTATACCCTTATCTGTTAAACATCTGACAGACGCTTCAGAGCTGGCAAAACACGAACCAGACTAAGAGACAGTTTCTTCCCCACAGCCATCAGCACATTAAACAAACAATAAAATACACTTTTATATTATATACTTTGTATTTATTTTTTGCTGTCCTATGTCGTGTTTTTACGTTTTTATGTTGGAAATGCATCACTTGAGTGTCGCTGAACTTTTCTGGCAGCATAATCAAAGACAGAAAACATAACAACACCTAAACTTAAAGTCTGGTTCCACAGACCTCAGATCAGTCTTTCACCTGTAGACTGACCTCATCTGACCTTTCCAGTCCTGCAGTGGTGGAAGAAGGACTCAGAGCCTCAGTAGGTAAAAATAACAATACTACAGTGGAGAATTAATCTGTTACCAGCTAAATTCAAGCACTCAAAATGTGATTGAAGTAAAAGTACATAAGTAATGTTGTCAAAATATACTTGAGCCAAAAGTAAGGGATTATATAAAGATAATGGCCCGTACTGTTACTTTATTGATCCCAAACTGGGACATTTTTGGTGTTACAGCAGCAAGTTGTCAAAGCAAAAATATAGCACAATAGAAATATAAAGACACATCAAATAAAAATAATAATAAAAATACTACGCTAATAAGTACGTAAGTAAATAAGGAATTATTCAAAACTATAAAATATAATAAAAAATATAAATATAATGTATAAATTATACTTATTGATGCACCACTCTAATGTTAAAGCTGGTAAAGGTGGACTTAATTTTAATTTTTGTTTAATATTCTGTCAGGTACCTTGTATTATTTTATCATCTTGACTGTAGATAATAACATACAAATTATATATTACAATAAAAACACATTCAAATCAGAATATGCCTACTGAGTAACAGTGTAAAATAAATGTAGTCAAGTAAATATTATTTTATATATATAATATAATATCACAGACTTTAATTAGAATTTTCAATTTTCTTTCAACAGTATTTCAAATCTTTTAAAATATTTTTATTTCCTATATTTGCCGACACTGTATTGACACATATTTTCTTTCTTTTTTGAAGCAGCTTGGAGCTTTTTTCTTATTACTACTATTACTTGTCAATGCTTGTAAAAATGTTGTACTTTAAATCAATTTGTTAGTTATAAGACCGGTGTCTTTCAGGCAGAAGTTTCCAGACAGAGTTCATACTGTTGTATTTTCAGGGCCTGAGCTCCTTGTGGAGGATAACTCAGTAATCTGTGGATTATCAAAGAGGAAATCGTGGGCATACAGCACTCGGATCAAAGTTCACATTGTATTTCTGCAGGACGTGGTATTAGCTTACAACACACAGGATATACTTGAACAAAAAATGTAGTGCTGTTCTGCTTATCCATAAGTAAAATGGAATAATTCAATCACATGCTTTGGACTTGATTTAAACAGTGAATGTAAATCGGCTCCGTTTCCGTCGATATTCAAGACTAATAAAACACATTTATTCCAATTAACTACAAGTATAAAATGTATTTGCTACTTTGCTATAACAAAAATCATGAAGACATACAACTTGCATGAAGTTCGCCCGTGAGGAATCAGGGTGTGATAACTGAATATCACTCAGAATACATTCGGGTCAATCTGAAAGAAATGAGACTTTGCCTCAGGAAGGCCCAAGTGAGCGAGGTCAGCCGGGCTTCAGCAGCTGCAGGCTGTAGGGAAAGTTCCTGAGAGAATTCTGGAAGCACATTACAGCACAATACAACGATGTTAAAACCGTGGGAAAGCCAAGTCACAGTATAGACCTTAATGCAGGGATTTGACAGTAGCTGTTAGGTCACAACCCCTCAAGAGCTCAAGTAAATTTTAACGCAATCATATGTAAATGTATTTGGAATAATGTGTTGTTACTGTTAAATCTGTCAGAGAGCAATTACACTCTGTGGTTCACTAAACTGGCACAAACAAGGTGTGTCACTATGATTTTATAACAGCACCTGGTGGCGAGCTAATCTCAGGAGTAATAATTAACCGAGCAGTTCTGTTGAAACAATAAAATCAAACATCCTGATTGGATCACAATAAGCAAGTTTGATTTGAGGGTTATCAGCTACTGTGAAAATTTTATATCCTGTGTGCAACAGCCTTTAATGCATCACCAGCCCACATATGAAGAGTTTTATATTTGTAGAGCACCGACCTTTGGACAGGTAGGTGATATCAGGACAGAAGTATCAGGTGTCCTTTTACTTGCTGCCGTCTGAATAATAGCAATTATATTTGAAATTGGCGCCATAGCTGTGGAGAAAGTTGTATGAGCAGCTTCCTTACACATTCTTACAACACCCAGGGTGCATTGCACCCCTTCCTCTGAAAGGAACGGCCCAGCAAGAGATGCTGGAGTGAAATACTGCCGTTTTCCAGTCAAGGACATTGATCGCTGCAGGCAATGGCTCAGAGCGGTACACAATCCGAAATATGGTGAGAATATACCGGTGGGTCGTCTAAAAAAATCTACAGGTCTGCAGTCTACATTTCAAACCTGATGATTTTGAATGAGACATGACATCGGAGCCGGGCGTCCTAGATTGAGGAAGTGTAGTTTAGCGAGCTCCCTGGCCTCCATCAGATGACGCGTTTTACGTAATATGGCGGAGGTTTTCCAGGGCCCATTGGAGAAGCGGATAGCGTCCTCCAAAGGCACAGAGTGAAATTGCTTTTTTTTCTGACCGTAATGGCATTAGCTCCTCATAATAGCATTATATGACTGAGGTTGAAAATCTGCGAACTGGCCCTTTAAGGTTTAATCCTGACAAAGAAGGATTTAAAAAAGGCACATTTCCAATCACTTAATTCAGAAAACTGATATTTATTTACATAAAACTTTGGCAACAAAAGATATTTACAATACGACCTTCCCTTTTAATTAAAAGCAACTTTATGACACGAACAAACTAATAAATAAACATGAATAGTATTTATATCACCAAATTTAGGCTTAAGACTTGATTGTGAAAAGGCTGATTACAAATCTGAAAAACAATTACATATTTTCACCATTTCTCGAGCCTCCAAAACACCTCTGCACAAAACATGACACGCTTAAAATGATAAAATCCTTCAGAGGAACACTCATTTTAAACTCTGGCAGAACTGCACAGCATGTCAACACAGTGCAATACTTTAATCTAAAATGTCCGGACTAAAGCATAAGTCACAGGTTTGAACAGAACACGTTTGGGTCAGAGGGTTGGTGGAGAAGACTGATGAGGCACTGTTCATCTACAAAGACTTTCAAGTGGTGTTTGAAAGACATGTTTCAAATGTGCCATCAAAAGAAGGCCAGACAAACTAACTTCACAGTAACACACTGAACGGACAGTGCATGTGCTTTCTGTGTGGTTCAGGGGAGCAGTCTCTTCCTGCTGTAGGTCTTCCCTGTGTTTGAGCGTCTGATCGGCTGGCTGAAGGGAGAGAGCTCCACACCGTCAACCTCCACCCTCCTCCCTGATGCAGCTTCATCTACAAAGTGAAAGAAAGAACGTAGACTGTTGGTTAAAGGGAACGCGAACTTCATTGTGTTTAACAGGTTGTTTAGTTTTGGCTTTTAGGAATGAAAGAATGCAGTTTCATTACAGAGCTGTACTAGGAAAACAATGATATCTTTATTTTTCTGGCATCACAAACACAAGCGATCACTCTGAGCTATCACAAACCATTAATACAGTTTTGTCTGATAATTTACAAAAAGATGATAATATCAACTTAGAAGGTTCATATTCTGCATTTATACCGTGAAGATGTGAAGGTCTGTTTTGTTAAAGACCCCCTCCAGTGTAAATCAAACATCTCCATGTGGTGATTTTCATGTGCTACTAAAGATATCAGGGACAACATGAGCAGTCACCTCCATGGCTGGGCCTGTCTGCTTTTAAACTGCAGTGTACCAAGGACAGGCTGAACAACACGTGTTCACATTGGCAGGTTTGAGACGTTACAAACCTAAGGAGCCAATCCCGTTAATGGACGGTGACTGCATATCAATATGTGCAATCGATGGCAACCACTTCGGCAATGTGTGAGCCAGCTGTAACCGTCAATGTAATTTTTGCAAACTCACTACTGACTAACGTTAACGTTACTACGACTAAATACAACATTTTAAGCTAGATAAGTTTCAACAAGTTGCCACTAAACGATGGCAGAGACGTGTTTTGTTTTCGCGGCGGAGGGGGCGGTTAGAAATTTGCATAATGGGCGGGGCCTACGCAGATTCTGATTTTTATTGAGGGAGAAGGACATGCCTTGGGAGGATTTTTACAAGGTAATTAAACATACAGACACAATTTATTATTTCAGGCAGAGCATTTTATATGTCTTAAAACGTGACTGGAGCTGCTCTTTAACATGTGGATAGTAGACAGTGCCTTTAATAACTGGCAAGAATCAAAACATAACTGTAAAACCCAAGCTCCACATCTTACCTTTAAAATTTGGCGTTCTCTTGGAAGCAGAGCCTGCTTTGCCTTTGAACAACAACGGAGAGTGAGTGAGGGCCAAAATCCCGCTAGCTGTCACCGGCTTCCTCACCTTTGAGCTGGGAGGGGTTGCCACTGTCGAAAAGTAGAAAACCGCAAAGATAAACAATTTATTCCGTGATTTAATGTTATTTTATTTATCGTGCGATATCTCAAAAATGATAATCATTGACATTTTTATAACAAAATACCTTTTCTATTTTTAAACGGGGGATATTTGGGTCTTAAAAAGTAGTGAAATATTTCACAAGCCACATTGTTAGATTCTTTTAAATTTGACCATATATTTATTGATCATAGCTTTACATCTGCTTTCCTCTTATGTCATTGCACACTTAATATACTTCAGAATAAAGAAGCAATTCTAAAGCAACAATGAAATTATCTTAGCTGTAGCCTCAGAGCTCGGGACAAACGTATTGTAACAAGATAAGTCAACCATAGCTTACCTGACTTGGCATCTTCATTTTCAGCTGCCCAGATCATTTCTTCTTCTGCTCTCTGAGGATCAGCACAGTCACCCTGCTGAGCCAGCTTCTCTATCCAGTACAAGTCCTCCAGTGGAGAAAGAGGAGACACATCCGCTGCAACTGAGGGCGACTGTTTGGAAGTCAAAGCTAATGTATCAGCTTTGTTGTTTGAGGGCTCATCCGTGTCCTCAATGTCCTGCAGTCTGCTCACTCCCAGCTCAGCTTCCTCCAGCAACTCCACCAGCAGAGGCTCCCCTTTCAGGCAACGATCCTTACCTCCAAACACTCCAATCTGAGCTCTCTTCCTGCGAGGCCAGCTGTTGAGGTTGTCCGGGGTCACCTTCCCTACAGCCTGAGGTGAAGGTGTCAAGGGGATGATATCTGTAGTTGGAATTGGGGACACTGTTCCTGCAGGATGGCGCGTGGGGGTGTAGGATTGGCAGATGTAAGTTTGGACGCTTCCACCCTTTCCAGGCGTGCTTTTAGCCGGGGTAACATGAGTGCAGATAGAAGGTGATACACATCCAGGATCTCTGTGCTTGGAGAACAAAGCCATGGGGCTTTCCAGCTGAGAAGGTTTCACAACAACCAAAGGACTCTGAGCTCCAGGTCGAGGACCTCCATCTGAGGCCAGATCACCCGCATTCATGGAATCAGTGCGTTTGAATTTGAGTTTGGGAAGTCCTGATGTTTGCATCTCCATTTCTACTTGGTAAGTCAAAGGGTTCGGGGTGCCTGCGCACTTTTGCCGACTAGTTCTTGCTGGGCCTCTTGGGGTTGAAAATCGAGGGGATTCATTTCCGTACCCCAAGCGAGCAGCAGCCTCCCTCTGTTGGCGGTCCGGAGTCTGTCGGAAGCCGTAGCTCCGGCTGGGTGTGCCCTGAGGAGGCAAGCGCGGTTTAGGAGAAAGTACATTCGCCAGAAAGTCTTCACCGGACTTTGAAGGCTTGCGTGAAAAGCTAATGTTCATCTTGAGTCCTCCGCTAAACTGGGTCTTTACAACTGATGCATCTACAATGTCCATACTATCATCGTCTGTGGATGCAGAGTTAAAACGTGAGGTGTCAAGTTGCTGAGAATCTGAATGGGAGCTCGAGTCAATGTCAGAGGTTTGGGAAGGTTCAACAGGTACCTCTTCTTCTGAATGTGACTGCAGGTTCTTTTCCACAGGGTCACAGATCTCTGAAATCTTTGTGTTCAGTTTGATGGGAATATTGTCACCAGAATTTGATCTTAAGTTATGTCTGGTGGTTCTAGCACCTTGACCAGACCTTGTTCCTCTCAGGGACTTTGCTGGAGACTTTACTGAAGCATCTGGACTTTCTGAAACAGCTGTAACTCCTGGTGGTGTAAATTCTGGTTTACATGGAGATGCAACATTTGAACTTTTGACTGGAGTTCGTCCAGAGCGCGTCATCATTTGGTGAGTGGGACTAGGGGTTTTTGATTGAGCTTTAGTGTTGGGTTTAGGTGAGAGGTAGTGGTTTAGAGGGGGTGTGGATTGTGGAGGAGGCATTTCCAGTAGACAAACAGTGTCCCGTTTCTCAGGTGTTTTCATATTGAGTTTTTCAGAGGACCTCGGATTGTTCTCCTTTGATAAAACATCTGCATTTTCAGAAAGCCTCACCAGGCTTACTTGACAAGTCTTTTCTGGGGTCTTGAAAATGTCTCGTTTAGTGTTTGTGATCCTGACAGGACTGTGTGTGTTCATCAGTCTGGGAGAGGTGCGGGATGCAAAACGAGGAGACTCAGGCACCTTGAAAAGACTACTGTTCTCTGCCAATCTACATTTCCGAGGAGATGGAGACCATGTGACGCTCTTCTTGGGAGTCCTGGAAATCGGGCTAGTGACCGTATGTAATCCAGAGTCGACCAAGGCCTTGACTGGAGTTCTGAGAATTCCCTTCAGTGGGCTCCTCACAGGGCTTTCCTTAGTAGGTGTCTCTATCACAAGAGTCCTTCTGGCTGGAGATCTGAAGGGGCTGCCTCTCAGAGACATACCAAGGTCACGAGAGCTGCCTGCAACAGGGCTCTCTGCAACAGAGGAAACACACATCCTGGATGTAGGCGGGGTTTTCAGGGTCCCTGTGGTACGAGGGGTCTCTGGTGTCCTGGGAGTCCCATGGCCGGCCCTCCCACGTTTGCCAGGTGACTTCGTTGGTGTTTTATTTGGACTCTAAAACAAACAATGTAATAATGTCAGTAATTTTATCAAGCATTTTTCAGTCTCTTTTACCTCTGTGTGTTAATGTCTTTAGCTGCCAAGTGCTCCACTCTGTTCGTACATGTAGGACAACTATGATGAGAGTTTAAAAATATATGTATGAAGAATTTAGCGGTAAAATAAAAACATCAGTGCACTCATTAATCCTTATTCCCATTCGAGCAATTGTTATGAATCTGCTGCTGCAAGAACAAATTGTCAGAGGTTAAACTATGAATAAAAGCAGAACTCACCTCGAACACACTAGAGTCTGTGAACAGCCGTGACCTGGTGGACCTGGTTGCACGTGGCGGGTCAGAAGGACGATTGGGGGATTCAGCAGCGCCAAAAAGAAGACGCATGGGAGATCGGATGTTTTTAACATTAAGCCCACCGATTTTGCTATCGCTGAGAGCCAGCTGGGATGCAGAGAGAGCGCGGTCCAGGTTGCGGGAGCGAGCCTGAGAGCTTGAGTAGAAGGTGTTTGAGTGTCTTCTGGCAAACTTCTTAATCCTCGGGCTCCTCCTGAGGTCTGATTCACAGACAAAGAAAAACAACGGTCAGGTGCAGTGCTTGATTGTGTCAAAATTCCCTGCGTAGTCCAATAAAGTGATTTCAAATATCAATACATACATGTCAATCTTTAATCCAAAAGGATTGAAAAGCATTAAAAATATAAAACAATGTGTTTTACAGGCGAGTGAATAACACAAGATACATTTTATAATTAATGAGTCATTTTATATTTAAGTTAATCAGATTTAATTTGTGTTTTCTTCAATTCTTTTAAATAAAAACAATTAGTTTTACAGTATTAACCTACAAGGCTGCTGCAGTGTTTATACTGGACTCTTCATTTAAATAGATTTTTTGTTGTGTGTATATAAACATAAAAACAACAGATTATAATTCTTGCATTAATGTTAATATTTTTGTCTGGAAAAAAAAACGTATCAGTCAAATACCTTCTGCAGGCTTCACTGGTGACTCTTCCACAATGCACTCCTCAGTAGGAACAGATCTCCTTTAAAAGAAGTCAAAAACACAATTGTTAACATTTTTTTCAGAACATTTTGAGTCGTACCATAAATAAAATTAAAAAGGAACAGAAGAAGAACCACCAGAATGCATCACAATAAAGCAAACTTTAGATACATAAAACATACCTTCCCATTCTCTGTCGGTACAAGAGGCGACTGGACACTTGCTTGTGATGGGGTGTTTCACACACTGTCTTTGTTAGAAGTTTGTGTCTCTCTGAAAAGGAAGAATTTTCTTTCAGATTAAGGCTGCCGGACAAACAAAAAACATTTAAAAATACACAAAAACTTAACTTTCTTCTGTCGGCCTGTGGAGGATCTCTGAATTTTAAGTTAGCATACTTAAAGGGGGAGTTTATGCTAACTTCAAGCTTCACATGTGAGGCTATGAGATACCTGTGGAGTAGCTTAGCATAATTTACAGTTAAAAAAGGCTCTTCATGTTTCTCACACTGGTGCTCTGTGCAGGCCCTCATACGGCCTCTGCCTCAAATGACTCAGTCAGCTCTGTCCCTTTAAGAAAACCCGCCCCTACAAGCCCACTTTCTTCTGATTGGCCCGCTCTCCGAAGCCTGCTGAGGCTGCACTTGGTGACGTCACAAAGTGCAGCGTGTAGAAGAAACTGTGTGAAACCTGGCGTTCACAGCAGCCTGCAGACTGAGCTAAGAAGCCTGGGAATTACTCCGACATACTTTTCCAGACAGATTAGAAACTTCACCCACATTTAGTCTGGACATCCAACATTGTAAAATGTGAAACAGCATAATACCCCCTCTTTAAGTAAAAGTTTGTCTTATTTTTTCAAGATCAAAAGGCAGCTTTTCTTCTTCTTTTTTTTAGGTAATTTAATGTAATTTATTTATTTATTGAATTAGGCCAGTGCACATTTATCAACCTATCAGCAATATGCTTCAAAGTATATATGCCGGAGTTAGCACAATAGCTAAAGTTTATTCATAGTCCTAAGGCAGGTCAATTTGTCATGATGAATCAGTTTACCTTCAGATTCATTAGATCGTTTGCGTTTAAGTCCTTCCACAGCCGACACAGACTGGCTCCTCGGCAGCTTGGCTTTCTTTGACGGGGAAACGACCTCTTGGTTGAACAGGTTTCTTCTGACCTTTGTCACCTCTGTGAACAAGCAGAACATAGTCTGTATTCAGGACTCTCATATCAGCATGTTGACACTTGGTACTAAACTTGTCCTCAGCTTCCAATCTAATTTCATGGTGTTAAAAGGGAAACACTCCCCCTGCCAGCTTGAAAGGAGGTTGCAAAGAGTTTAAAGAGTGCTTCTGAAAAAACACAATTTATTTCAGCTTTATTTCAGTCAGTATGAATGCCTCAAAGGTCCACCAGAAGGAGAAGCCACGTTTTGCCAGAACTATGAAAAATAATTACAACACAATGGACAAACTAATGGAAAGCAGAGGAGTGGAACATTTTGCACAAGTGGTTTGGGGAGGTTTTTGACACAATTTGAACCACAGTAATTCAAGCAGTCCACAGTTGCTTTGATTCATTAAGAAGCAAACTGCACACTTTTTACAGCCACAACTGAAACCAACAGAGGATTCGCTTTTATGACCAAAAGATATACGTTTTAGTTAATTAAGGTAAGTTGAGGTGGAGGGTTAGATGGGAAAACAGAACATACCTTGTGTTTCTTGTTTCTGAGGTTGTGGTTCTGCGACAGGTTTCTCCAAAGCAACACAGGTCTTTGATTTTGACTAATGAAGACACAAAATAGTAGGTAAAGTAATGTGGAAAACACAGCTAAAATAATAGGGTAACACAGTATGTCCAAGAGCCTTAATCTCACAAGCAAGGAGCAAGTTTATAATGTCATATGCCTTTGGACAGTTCAAGGAAGGTTAAAGTAATAATCTCGAAGATTTTCATGTAAATAAATGTCTGTTAAGTCTCTATCTATCGCTGAATGAGGTAACACAATGGTGGTTGAGCCTGTGGCCCACTGATGAAAGCCTTTGCATTTGCAGTATTACAGACTGGGCGTCGGGGGTGACTTTCGTAGAAAAATCACAAGCGGCGCCCAGTTAGTGACGCGTTCTCCATCAGCTAGCAGTGGTTGGTCTGCCAGAGAGGGTAGGCGGAGCTAAGCGGCTGCTTTTCCGCTCTCTGCAGGTGTTGCGAGTAAACAGTAATCTACTATGGCTGAACAAACAAAGAAAAGATGGATGACTACAGATACAACTTCAACAAGAAGTGAAAATCCAAAGAAAAAGAAACAAACTCGACAAGAATTAGAAGAAGAGTTATAACCGGAGCCAACCGTGGACGTCACACATGTAACACTGTCTGGATATCTAGTTAGAGTGCTAACACAACAACCGTTTATCACCATAGGTGCTGCCAAAGAGAACGAAACTGAGATCTTCAATATTATATCTTTAAAAACCAAACCATTTTAGCATATTGAAAAACAGCATATGATCACATTTGCATAATAACACGATATACCGTATTGGTCAGAATAAAAGACAACCTTGATTATAAGACGACCCCCCTTTTCAGGACTAATTTTTCGAAAATATTTTCTGAAGACCAAATTTGTTTTTGTAAAGAAAAACAAAAATATTTTACCTTTTAAATAAAGTCGCGTTTTCAATATCTTTAAGAGTAAATTATCACATTAAATAAAACGCCTTTCAATGTTTCAATAAATCATTAACTGTCAAAGTGAGGTCTTTTTATAGAGCAGTCTTGAAACAGCTGGATGACAGCTCTGGTTACAGGCAGACCTTTGTTCTGTTTTTCAGTGACACGCTCACACACTCTCCTTTCAGTCTCTTGGAAGCGACAGCTTTAAGCACCACAGTACGATTGTCACTGTTAGCTAGGATTGTTAGTGTTTTTAAGACTCGCCATCTTTGTTCGTTTCACTCTGTGACACTGTATTTTTTGGCTGCTTGACAGTTGTTTAATGACTCTATTGTAGTGATAACCATTATCTAATATTAGCATCATAACTCCGCCTCAGTTGTTGGTTAACTTGGCCGACTTTTGAGCCATTTGTACCGGACAATCACCGTATCTTTCATCCCCTTGGCACTGTAGTTGTGAGTGACGGCTGGCCTCAGTCATGAGGGGTTCACAGATAAGTGGCGCCGTCTACTGTTGAGATCAATATTGGCCTTTAAAAGTCTAGACCCCGAATATAAGACGATCTCACTTTTTCAGATGTATTTCAAGGAAAAACAACCCTCTTATATTCAGAACAATACAGTAGATATCAGCAGTGATTAATTTTCTATGTTCATCTTACAGCTCTTGTGGTCTTCTTGAATATCTCTATTTGGCGAAGACTCTGTGACGATTCAGTCATACTGCGATGACGGGTCAGCATCCCGCTCCTAAAAAGAGCCAGAAAAGAGGGACGTGAAAAAATGTAATGACTCAGCTTCCATCACAAAAAGACATTCAAAGAGCAACATCATCGTCTTCCCTTAAATGTTTTGTAGTAGAAAGATAATTTAATTATTCCAAGCACAGAACTAGTGCTCTTTTCCCATAAACAAACAGCCTCCACTCACCTCCTCTTGCTGGCTGAGCGATTTCGCAGTTCCTGCAGGCGACCTCCGCCGTCTGAAGCCAGACTGTGTACGGAGAGGGGAGGCGAGGAGGCTGAAGGAGAAACGCTGTCTTTGGCTACTGACTCGTCGCTGAAGAAGTCAGCAGGCAGAACAGCCACCAAGGCCTCAGGGAGCTGTGTGCCCAGACTGTGGTAGATGTCTGCGAGCACTCTGGGCACGGCGGTCAGGAACCTGCCACAACAGAAGAGGACTATGGTTAGATTTGAACAACTAAAGGTGAATATTTAGCTCATTTAAAATCTGTTTAAATCAAGAAGCAAAAGCATGTACTGTTAGCGGAAAAAGTTACAAGTATAGGAAAAAGTCAATTATGTAAATATCTAGCAACTCTACAACGCTTTTATTATAATTACATACTTCTGGGGGAATACAAAAGGCCCATAAACTCACCCTGGCAGGACCTCATCTTGTAGGAATCTTGTCATGCAAACGGGGTCTTTGGTCAGAGAGATTATCCTGAGCATTTCAGCCACCTGAGGAACAGAAGAGGTTAGAGTTTACTTGTTGTTTTTTGGAGTTCTAGAAATACACTTGAGGCCAAAAAAGTAATTAAAAAAATATATTGAACGTTGGAATAATTAACCACAATTAGTTATCTTATTATTTTGAGTTTATTAATGTGGGCAGCTAATTAAATATGGCCTAGTTCCATTCACGACGTTTACTGTAAGAAGAGCATCAACAGCAACCAGCAAAAGTGCCTATTTTTTATCAGTATAGGAAGCAAAAGTAACGACCATTCTAACTTTTACAGAAAATTCCAATCTATGTAGCTACAGCGACTCTTCTGCCCTTAGCAAAAAACCTACATTGAACACTCAATGGCGAACATCTCACCTCCTCTGCCATCTGATCAGCATCCAGTGAGTCAGACTGCTCCGGGGAGAAAAGTCTGCACAACTCCAGCCTCAGCAACGCCTGAAGCTGGCAGCTAGAGACAACAACCTGTGTTACTAACTCTTAAACATAACTGAGTTTACTTTATAATAGCATGACTTTAGTAGCTGTTATTCAATAAGAGGCTGGGGCACACATGTTCAGCGATAACATAACATACAAAGGATGAAAAGCACTCACTCTCTGACTTTGCTATCAACATCAGCAGCAGTGCCATATTGCTGCCTGATTGATTTGCCGGTCTTGAGGAGATGCTGCTGGACAAACTGGGATGTTTTTACCTGCAAAGAGAATTTGACATGAGCAAATCACACGGTCCAGTTGGAGTTTTGTGTACTTTATGTGATGCACTGAATGATTCTTTAACCCCGATAAAGACTTCTGCATCATATAAAAACATTGTGAATGTTTTTCCCAACAGTGGGCATGTTAATCTTAAAAAACAAACCAATCTGGCATTTTATCAAAGTGTACTAATTAGCATCTGAAATCACAGTGTGTGATAATGTTGAATTATGCACAACACATATCAATACATCCACCATCAAATAACTAGGATGCTGTAAAGATGAAAGCAGGTGTCAGAATCTTGAAACACATTTAAAGCCATCGTGTGCTCACCTGCAGGTCTGATTCTGCCACCAGGAAGGTTTTCACAGCAGACAGGAGCTGCTTGACACCAGTGAGGAGGGACAAGTCTCTCTCTACCACAGCCTTCTCATAACTGGACTTCAGATGGGACAGCAGCTCTGCCTCACTAGTGAAACCTGTGCAAAGAGAGTTGACACATTACTTGATTTGCTACGAAATCAAAAGCAGTTTGCTTTCTTGCAGAGACAGATTGCAAACTCACTGATGGTTTTCGCTCCTTCACATTTGTTCCTGTCACTTGACCGCTTCTTTCCTTGTCTGTCTGACCCCCTCCCCTCGGGTCCCGGCTGCTCAGCGTCTGCCTGGTTCTTCTGTGCTTTTACATTCAGACGGGCAACATTCAGCATCTGCAGCGAGCGGCTCATGGTCTTCATCTTCTGTTTCACCGGTGTGCGCTGGGTGCCACCTGCAGATCAAAGGAGGGAAATGATACAGAAATATTTTATACAGCTTCCCTGCAGGATACAGTCCTGACAAAAGGGAGCCAGAATCGATAGATTTCTCTTCCATCTCACGCTCAAAGAAAAGATATGTATACAAATTTAAATGAGGTCTCTCACGTTTCTTGCCCCTCTTGTTGTCTGTGCCCCTGGATGTTTGGTACAACTCAGCCAGACCACTGACAAGCTCCTGCTGTAGGACAGACGACTCCTCCTCTTCTCTCTGCTCTGGCACAGCATGCAGCAACCTGATCAAGAAAGTAAGTAAAACATCAGCACCAAATTTCGTTGATATTTTTGTACAGCTTAAATATTTACAATTCCTGCTTCAAAAGCACTGTATCAAACATTGGAAATCATAATCTCCTTACCTCATTGACTCCATTAAATGGGAAGTCACTCCTGCCTGGTCGCACTGAGGGAACCAATTCTCCAAGACGCCCGTTGTCAGAGGGCGATGGTTGACTTCTTGCTGGGCCCATTCAGGAACCGGAAGATCCTTTGACTTGTCTTTAAAAAAAAAAAACAGACACTAAGCCAGCCATATAAAAGTTTTAAGACTTTTAATGCCTCTTACATTCACAATTACAATGAGACACACACATAGATATGAATCATAACCTGCCTAAAAAGCAAGCAAAGTGATTGCATTACACAATTTAATTTAATGTTGCCAGTGAATAGTGTATCCAGCGAGCATTTTTCTGTTGAAAAGATGTTTGAAACTTGTTCAAAGTCTTTTCACTGAATATTTGAAGACGTTAATTAAACGTTTGTTTCGATTTCACCTGCTTCTGTCACAAAATTCATCGCACTTTTGCACACATAATAAAGTTTTTTACTGTTTATGAAACAGAAATTAATTCTGATTACTCTATATGACCTACAAAAGAAAACCAGACCATTAGTGTTAAGATTAAATGTAAAAGATTATTTCATTAAGTTATTCCATTAAGTTAAGATTATTTGTATATAATTATTTTTAATGCCTGAAACTGCTGGTGGGGCGTAGGTGTCAGATGTAGCGGATAACTGCACTCTGCCTTTGTTTACATTTTCCAGGGCAAAAATTTAGAGTGAGAGACACATATAACTGTTAAAAAAAAGCAGCATGAGATTTGTTAAAAACCACCACTTCAGCATGTACAGGACAAAATCAGCAAAGAGATAAGAGGTAAGGCTTTGTCCACAGGGGGCGCCAAAATCAACAGAAATATAAAGTTACACACAGCAGCTTCAAACGGTTGTTTTCAAGTCGCATAGCAGCTAAAATGATTATATAAGTGAGCAGTGCATCACAGTCAGACGACATTTTATTTTGCATATATGGCGGGAGTTGTATTCGACCTCACGAGAGCTGCATTCAAGCCCATCACCATCGGCCACAGAGGTTTCCTGAGTCACGTCGTTCTGTCAGGTATTAATTGCCTACCTCAGCATCCAGGGGTCGTTCTGCCCTCATAATCAGAGCTGCACAGCTGAAGTACCTGCCGTCTATTTTCTTCTCCTGTGGTTTGTTTAAAACTCTCTCTGAACCTTCTTGTTAACATCACACAGCCCATGAAACGCCCTGTTTTTGATTTTTGTATAAAAAATGAAATGCTTTGGAATTATTTCTATGTGTAGACGGGATTTAACCCACCACTGGACAATCATTTTGGAGAAATGCAGCTACAATCACTTTTGTCACCCTTTCAACGCTAAAATAAAGAACTTTAAAATAAAACTATGTTTTCTGACACGTTGATGTCATAACTGGTTGAAATTAATTTAGACCCAAATTTCAACCAAATTTCAATGTTGAAATCCCGGTTGGCGCTCACTGGGTACGTCTAACAGCTACACGTCAAACAAAAACCTTTATTTGACATAATACTTGAATCTTGGTGACATAAATATGTGTGTTTTTTTCCAGAGATATGCATTTCATGTTATAAAATTGAATATTACTATTCTATCCTCACCATCGACACCGTCACCATCCTCCTCCATGATGTCATACACCACTCCCAGAACACTGCTCACAACTTCTGGCAGTTCAGCTGAGGTTTCAGTCGTGGCGGGGGCAAAGTTTTCAGCACTGGGGAACTGATCGTGCTGAGTTACTCCAGACTGGATAATGGTGAGTAGGGCTGTAGAGTGTGACAAGGGGGAGAGGACCGCCGAGCACACCAGGCCGCTGTCATTCACCTCAGAGAGCTGCAGTAGGAAGACAGATGAGGGGAAAGCAGGACAAGTGAATCAGTAAATGCACACAAATAAATGGGTAGATTTGCAAATGATGCAGTTATCCAATGGCTGGATATTGTTCTAAATAACCTCTGCATTTCAATGTTCTTCAAGTAGTCTTGTCGTGTCTGAAATTTACATGCCACTTCATCATTTTAACAGCATTTGGTTGGTGAATTTGCTAATTTCCCACCCTGCCGTACCTCGTTGATCAAGCTAAGTTGGAGAACAAGTAGTGAGATAAGAGGGAGAGTTTATTCGGTAAGCTAATGTTTATTCTAGTTCAGTCTGTAGCTCTAGTGTTGTACAGCAGGCAGCCGTCTGGCTCAGTGTGTCCGACTGCTCTGCCTATGATTGAATGCTGACAATAGCCGCTTTCCCACTGGTCAAAAAAACACCCGCTAACATCCGCCTTTTTTGCTTAATGGGAAAGGCTACAATCGGCATTTAGACCCAGGTCAAATGACTGCAGTAGATCCGGTTAATTATCGCCTCGGCTCCGATCAGCACTGATGGGAACACCAAACCTGTGTGAATACGCTAATCTCCTACTCCTTCCAACGCGATGCCATGCTCCGTCGGTAACTTCTGCAACTCCTTGTCATCTCAGTGACAAATTCCACCCGTCTCCGTCGGCACTCGAATCATTCCAAATTTGTCGCACCGAGTTTAATAAACAGACTGACTGAGTAATAGATACAACTAAGACCTAACCACCATAACATCTTCACTGTTTGCTACACCTGTTTCGGGCGCGTTTGTGACGTCAGACAGTAACGCAGCAGAAAAAAGACCAAAAGGAGTATACTCCCCTGGCAATGGTAAAAGAGACAATCTATCTATAATCTATAAGCAGGTCTTTCTGGGTCTGAAAAACCCACGTCAACATGCTAAATTTAGGTGGGAAAGAGGTCTATGTTGTTACTGTGTTATGCAAGATACATTGCAGGCTGTTGCAAAATAAGGTATCCAACTTTGTAGACCGATAATGAAATAGTATCCCAATATAAATTAATCCTTTTTTCCTTATATCCTCTGAAGTCTCACTGGGGCAACTGTACTTGTTTACTCACCACGTGCAGACCATGAGCAGACAGTTCCCTCAGGAGATGCTGGAGGGCAGCAGCTTCCTGGTCACTGCTGCTGGAGCACTGAAGCACCCATGACTCTGTAGAGGTCTGCATCAGTGACGAGGCATTCCAGCCCTGAAGCACTCCTTTCAGACACACTTCCACCGACTCCGGGAGGAGCCTCTGTCTGCGAGACACTGGTTCAAACGAGATGCCACAGCTCTGTGACACATCACCTGGTTGGATGAAGAAACAAAAACACATATTCACAAAGGCAGTCCGAATTTAAGTTTAATATGCCCAGTTTCTCTTGCCTGCATTAATGCAGTTTTAAATATTTCTGTTGGCATGTATTTTGTTAATGTTCAGATGAGATTGTCTTTATAATCTTGACTTGTTTCTTTTTACACAAGACATTTTTATGAAGCTCCTCTTGTTCTTGCATGTGTCTTCGTTTTTATCAGTCTTTCATATAGACTGTTAAATATTTGCAAAAAACATCCAAAGACAATAAGATTAGACAGCATAATGTCTTGTGATTATTTAGGACCTGTATTTAGACTACAGATATCTTAAATAGTTTTAATAGCTGCACTACTTCAGGCAAGTCTGGGTCATAAGAGATTAAATATTTTAGATGAATAAAATGCTAAACAGTCATCAGAAGATAACTGATGGATTTTGGGCTTGCGTAACAGCCAAGGCAGTTCACCTATTTTGCTCTCTGCACAGACGGTTTTCCTGCATACAACCAAAGCCTGCTGAAACTGGACTTGACAATACTACTCAGACTACAAACGGAAAACAGATTGCTTACAACATCAAAATTCTCGTCCCTCGCCTACAGATTCTGGATACATATGCAGATAGCTGATTGTAGAGATCAACTCCTATTTTACCAACCTTGCTCCCAACGCAGAACACCACCGACAACATGAAAAGCCAGGCGGTAGAGCCTTTCTGACGACAGCAGGTATCCAATGCTGGATCTGAATGCAAAGGCGTCTCCCCTGCAGCTTGAGTCCGGCTTTTGGGCGCAGCAGAGGTTCAGCAGAGCAACCACGGGGATCATTCTGCCACCTGCCTGAGCTAAGACCTCAGACAGCTTGTCATAGCCGAGGTGATCCTCGCTCCTCAGGACCTGCAGTTGGACAAAAGATCAAAGTTACTTACGTACATCAGTGATGCATTTTAAAAAGGCACTTTGGTGGACATTTAAAACTTCACACTGAAATTCAATTAGTTATGTTAAATGCCTCGACCATGTAGGTTTTAAAACGTGTTGCTGATCTTGTCTCCGCAAACCCACTTTTAGATCAGACATATGATTTGTAAAGGACAAAAAAACATAACATTTTTATATCCCTTGCCACCACCATCTGCATGGCTGTGACATTCTGCTACATGTGCTGCAGACAGTGTGTTAAGTGTAAGTATGGGGGAGGATGAATTACATAATAACACAATTTCTGGAAAAACCCCAGGCATTGTTTGCAGCATCATATGTTCTGTAGAAGTTTTTTATATTGGCACATATGGGAAAATGTATACAGTAACACCAATATATCTGTGATTGTCCCATATCGACCTAATAGGCCATAGTACATTGATCAGAGTCTAGTCTGAGTCTACACAACTTAAGTGAAATACAGTTCAGTACAGCAACATTATTTATATCCAAATGTTTATTTATCAATACACTAATTTATAAATATTGGGATCTTTGTCTAGCTCTTTTTGTTGCACATTTGTGTTACCTGTTTTGTACTCACCTGTACATGTGATCTACTGTCAATCCAGTGCAGCACAACCCGTTTCTGCACCAGCATGTCATGAAGGCCCCTGGATATAATAAGCTCTGTCACATCTGTACTCAGGTCATGTTTTCCCAATGAAAGGTAATCCACAAGCTGTGTCCTGGAACGTGGACACTCCGAGACAATAAACACCACATTCTTCCCGTTGTTTGAAGTATCATCCTCCTGTGAAACACTGGGCTTCCCAGCACGGCTCGACTTCCTGGGCCTCAGGGACAGTTTAGTTGGAGAGGTGATGTCTGGTCTGTCCCATTGGAAGTCCAGTAGGGTTTCTTTGAGTGCATTTTGAACTGAGGCTGATTGACCGAATTGTTGCTTCTGCTGAGAAAGGCATGGTTTATCCTTCACGTCAAACTTGGCTTCAAACTCGATTTCAAAGTCCTCAAAAGTTTTGTGGCGGAGCTCCTTGAAGTCTGATCCCCTTGATATGAGGCTGGCATTACGACCAGACTTGGATTGAAAGAATTTATAGCCCCATCGTACTTTGTCTAATCCATACTTGCAGCTGAAATGCAGCAGGACTTGCAATATTCCTCGTTTCAAGAGATGATTCCTGACATCCAGTTGGTCGTCTGTGTTGTGACCTCCATAGTCCACATCGATAACAAAAACCAAGTTGTGCAGCATTAAAGCCATACCGTCATCTGTAATCACAACGATAATCCATAAACACAGGTGTGCCTTGTTTAAATGCGTTATGGTCCGCTGTCACTGGTTTCACACATTTACTCCAACATGTTGCTCATTGTGTGTGAGCAGAGGGACGCCATTTACATCTGCCAACATAAGGACATTTCATGTTCCTATGCTATCGCTAGCTAGCTACCGTGGCTACCCGAACAAAAGTTTACGGGATAACAAATTCGTTAGGCTAACGTTACCCTCGCCGTTATTTAAAATAGAAGCACCAACGGTACAGGAGAACACACACCATCTTAATTTGTCCAACGTATGCATAAAGTTTCCATTAAAACGCTCCAATATTCGCCATTTACCCGAAGCCGTCAGTCAGCCCTTAACCGTTCGCGCTCCTTGAACGAGAGTCCACCCCTTCGTAGTGATTGGTTGGAGCCTATGAAACCAAGAATCTAATTGGTCCAAAATAAGGTGTTAGACAGCCAAAATTTCGCTTCAACCGTCTTATTAACTTTTCATTGGTCAAATGCGCAATCAATCAAATATGTGAACGCGACAACAACAGGCAGTAATAACGATGCATTTAAGTAGTGTCGGAATAATCGTTTTAAGAAAGCTCAACTGGGAAAATTCACGTTAGGGATCCCATAGGTCGGACCAACAACTCGGAAAGTTGGAGAAAATCTTCCGACCCGACTTGACGACTTGACGGACGTTTCTTACCTTTTTATTGCGTCCTTTTTGTTTTCTACATTAAGACTGGAAGCTCGTGAACACATTGTACTCGGAATTCCGAGCACCCAGGGAGCATGTGAATGCATGGTAAATGACTGACAGGTGCCACCCACTTGCATTTAACTTTTAAAAGCTAGTTTCTTGTTTGTAACGGACAATGTAAAACAAGATAGGTAGACGTTGAAGGATTTCCACTTTTTAATGTTTTGGGTTAACATTTGCTCCAGCAATAACAATGTGAACTGAAAAATAGCAAAGAAACAGGGTTAAATTATCTTCAAAATAAGGTTTGTTTGAAAAATGTTTCGACACTTGCACATACTCTACAGTGCACACTGCTTGACCACTGATTATCACATATTGTGGAAGAAAGCATTTTGTTCATTGAAAAATATTGTAGATAAAATATAATGAATACAATAAAATCAATTAAAATAATATTAAATCTAATAATGTGATAGGTATGTGTACAGTATTGCTAAAATTAAGAAATAATGCGGACATCACATGGACAAGTATTTTAGACAGGAAGTGCACTAATACATATATACTTTGATGCTTAAACAACTTAACTAGATACTGAATTAGAAGTATGTCAGTACTGTGATGTCTGCCAGTAAAAAAATTAGTGATAAATATATAGGCTACTTTGATGCTTAAACAGATATAATTGTACAATTATGTGATGTATGCAAGTATAAACTATAGTTATAGATATGTAAAAATGTAGATGTAAACAGGAAATAACCACTAAGTAATAATAGTATAATGGTAAAATGACAGGAGCAAGATAAAACAGAGAACAGGTCAAGGACTCAGATATTTATCGTGTTGTTCCTCTGATGAATACTTGCTCTAATGTGCCAAGTAAAGCACTGAGAATGAGAGCTTGGCATCTTCAACCACTCAGTCTTTCATTGCCTAAAATGGAAAAAACCTTCATTCAGAGCAGAGTTTGGCTTTGATCTGGAGGTCTGGGTCTCCTCACTGGTTTCCCCACACGTTTTAAGCAAAGATGGATCCTCTCAGTCCGTCTGATGATCCATGTTTGTTCTATGCCTTCAAATACAAATGAGCCTCTACTTGGCATTCTGAGGGTATATTAAGTAAAGAACTTTATACAGGAACATTTATCTTTGTATTTGAAGTAATTTTAATAAATAATAACGTTAAAACATTGTACAGTCATTGATTATATCGTCATCTTTCTCATTCTCCCCAGGGATGGAGGGCAGACCAGAAAAAGAAAGATTTCAGGAAATAGAACAGAAGGAGGCGAGGTATGTGGGTCACCTTATGTTTTGCATTCATAATCACCTCTTTTCTGCAGCACCAGGGGGAGATGAAGAGCTTAAAAAAGCCCTGACACACAGAGAGAGAGATGAAACAACCAGCTGAATGTTCTAGACTCTGCTTTCTGTGTCCTGAAGTCATGAGAGGAGGATGTAGGTCAGAGATGCTGCTGCTAAGACTAAATACACTTTAGCATCCGCATATGAATGCATTAATATTGTGTACACACCTGTGCTCTTATGCACGCATTTAAAGGGGTCGAAGTTCATGCAAAGTGGAGTAGGAGATGATCAGAAATGTTGCTTGTGGATGAAAATAAAGACAATGTATAAAAGGACACATTTGAACTGCTTATTTAATAGATTACTGGTTTTTCTATGTTTTCACAGGCTTAACATACAGTAACTACAATACTGTGATCCAAAGTGAAAGGTCAAACCAACTATGGATTAGATGATATCTAGCTACCGTCCAAAAGACTGTGGCCAAAATCGTGTTACAGTTTACAACATATAGCCCCCAAAATGTCCTATAATAACAACTATAGCAACTTAAAAAACAACAGTTAGTGCAAGCTAGATGGTAGAAGTATCCAACAGGAGAATGCCATTTTGCCGAGGCCAGTCCACCATTACATGAACGTGCACTTGGTCACTAATGGTGCATCATTGCTTACCATATTAAACTACCTTCATCTGCCTTTCTTGTGCAACTAGCTCACTAGCTTTAGCTTGTGGAAGACTCCGCTCATGTGCAATGAGAACACAGGCAGAGTTTTCAGGTATGTTGTTTTAAATGTGCTATATGAATAAACTTTGACTTGCTTTGAGTAACACGGGAAAGTGTCAGCTTGAGTTGTCTGATGGTGCAAACAGTTTCTACAGCCAATACGATCTGATGTGTCCAAAAATTGCAGCTATATTATAAACTCTTTTGTTTAAACATGACCTTTCTGTAAAAAGTTGCTTTAGGTTTTTTTCACAACATGTTTGTTTGTCCTCAGTCTTTAAGTTTAGTTTAAGTAAGTGTAAGAGGGTTCGGCAAGTAATTGGGAAATCTTGCTAACCATTTCTGACACCAATCGGGCAAGTGGCCATCGTGCATCAGTCACAACAAATATCAATAGAGTCATCAGAACGCAATCAGGGCGATTGTGCAGATGTGAGCTCTGACACAGAACACACACAGACAGGCTGTTTACCATCACGCTCTGCGGGCTGTGGGTGGAGTCACTGAGCAGATGCTTTCAACATGGCAGAGGTTTGTGCCACATATTATTCATGCTGACGTACGTATGAGCGCTCATCACAACAACAGCCTCACTAAGATGTAAATAAGGTCTTCTGTTTGTCACTGAAGTGGACAGTCTGTGTTCAGGCCTTCTTAAAAACAGTTCTGATCCTAATGACCCTAAAAATAAATCCTTCGGTCCCCACAGGCCACTCTCCTGGCTTCTGTTTGGATTACAAACAAGGCAGAGGACTGGCTTGATTTCAGGACATTTCTTAAAAAAAAAGTATTATTATTAGATTATATTTGTAATTTTTGCCTTTTTAGGACCGTTTTGCTAAGAAGAGGAAACCAGGGAGCAAGGAGAGAGGAGGTGACTGCATGCAATAAGGTTCCTGTAGGAGCCAAACAGGCAACTTTGTGGTCCTTGGGGACATGCTCTACTTGTTTTGATTACCACAGTTGGGTTCATATAGTTAAGAAAGATGAAAATAAAATCAAAAAACATTGAACAGAATAAAAGAGAGAATATAATAGGTATATTGTAGTATAACAAACCCTTAAAGGAGTAGATAAGTGTAGGACGACAGTGGCTAGAATAATAAAAACAGGGGTGAAATAGTACCACAACAAAAAAACAAGAGACGGACTTAAAATACATTTCTTTTCTAACAGGGTACGCATATACGCACATGTCCAGTGTTTGTTTTATGATACGGTGAAGCTTACATGCATCAACCAGTTTATCAGAATGTCGGTGACGATTACGCAAACAGTGTTTAAACTTTAAACAAAGTGTGGGAGGGTAATCCATCTTTGTGAGTGATTAAAGTGTCTGCTGTTACGTTACAAAGCTGCAAGTTCCTCTTTCAGCCATTTCACTGAGAGAGAACCAAATCTGATTTAGTATAATGAGATTTTAAATGTTATATCTTGATTGATTTACATATTAGTTGTCATGAGGTTGAGCTGTTCTTGTGAACCCACAGGTTTCTGTTTTTATAAAAGTGACTGTTCTCAGTCACAGCTGTCTCTTTTATCTCCCTGTGCTGTCTCTCTTTATATTATACATATATTATATTATCTTATATTATATAACATTATATTGAGTCTTTTTTAAATCTGTATTTACAGTATGTTTAGTTGAATTTCCCCATTTACAGTAAATAAAGATTTACATGAGATTCTGAAAGTGTGAGACATGGTCCCCTGGTGGCCCTTGAGGGTACTGCAGGTGGGCAGCAAGGGGAGAGAAGTCATCCATCCATCCATCCATCCATCCATTATCTATACAGTTCAAAGTTGTGGTGGGGCTTGGGGGGGCCCAGCTGTCATTGGGTGAGAGGCGGGGTTACACCCAACCTTTCACACTCACACCTACGGGCAATTTTAGAGTCGCCAATGAACCTAACGAGCATGTCTTTGGACTGTGGGAGGAAGCCGGAGTACCCGGAGGGAACCCACGCATGCACTTGGAGAACATGCAAACTCCACACAGAAAGGTACACTATGTCCAAACTGGGATTCTAACCAGGAACCTTCTAGCTCTGAGGCGACAGCGCTAACCACTGCAGCACAGTGCAGCCCTGAGAAGTCATTTACAAAAAATTCATACCCATAAGCAATTTGGGGTTCAGTGTCTTGCCCAAGGACACTTCCACATGTAGCCTGAGAGAGCTGGGGATCGAACCTCTGACCTTTTGATTGAAAGACGACTGACTGTACAACTGAGCCCCAGCTGCCCCTTATGTGAATAAGGATAGGATTATTTATTTGGACTGCATTGCCGTAGGCCCACTTTCACATTGAATAAAGAATTTCGGATTCTGATTGAGTCTATGGCCCACTGAGATTATTACTTTAAGTTAAAACAAACAAAAAGTAAAGTTACTTAAAGCAGAGATAAAAAACAAATCAGGCATATTCTACTTCTAAGGAAGCAGGGAAATGTTTAAGTGGAAGGATGGAACAATATAACAAATCTGAAGTATTTCTAGAAGGTATTCTAAAAATATTTGGTAATTGCGACGCAGTGTTTCCGACAGATCTTTATGTGATTAATTTGCTCCTCCATTTACAGAAGAGCAGATGTACATTTGTGTCTGTTAGCTGTCGGCTCCGTCTCACTGCTCCAGCTCTCACACTGTCATTATCAGCGTGCACTTAGAGCTGTGACGTTCTTTCAAACATCTTGGCATCACACGGACATTAAGGGGACAAATGGCACTTTAAAAAGATTCCGTACGTTCAGCTCCAGCGTTCCTTTGATGCTTTAAGATTGTAACATGTGAGCTGGTCTAACAGTACAGTGTGTCTGTACAGTTTGTTCCATGTGCTGTAGGTTCTCTTTAACAGATGATTGGGCTGTTATACTCTTCTGTCTGCAGCCAGGCGGTTCACAAACACAGCATGTACGTCACAGGGTCACATGACCCTCTTTGAACTCCTCCACACACGTTTTCTGTTGATTTTAAGATTTAACTGGTTGCTTGTAGGGATCAGCTTGGACTGGTTCCTACCTCAGATTTTGTAAGGGATGAAAGTTTAACCCTTAATTAACTTCAGTTTATAGAGCTTCAGTGTCAGATCTACAGGAAAACACGACAAAAGGTGACTGACAAAGCCTCTGGTTTTAAATGTACTTCTTCAAGGAAAGAAGTTTACAATAAGTCACACTTTTAACAATTGTAAAAATACATTATAGTGGCAGTATTTTGGTAATAAAAAGTCTTAAAACATGTATTTCCAGTGGGAAACAGAACATCTGGCATGCAACTGGAATCAGACAGAGAAACTAATAAGGAAGGAAAATCGTGTCAGCTTTACTTTGTGATGCTGTGCACGCTCCATAATCTCCGTGCTCAACGTGGAGGAATGAACTGGATCAATCCGTTAACCCAACACACAATGACAAATATATTTCTCTTCCTGTATCTGTAATCTCCGTCTCTTTCTCAGAACTGTCTCACACTCCTTTAGCAAAGTCTCTGTGACGTAAACACCTCCAGAGTTGCACCGTCACACTCAATAACAGACAGTAACTCTGCCGTGGATGTGCTTAAGTATGACAGCTCTACAAGCACTAGACAAACAATGACTAATGTGTGTGAGAGAGGACAGAGGAGCAGAGAATGATGGTACCTTTTTTTTTTGCCCTTATATGCCTTTATTGACAGAGAGGACAGTGGATTGTGTTGGAAACAGGGGAAGAGAGAGTGGGGACGACACACAAGCAAAGGGCAGAGGGTGGGAGTTGAAGGACTGTAGCCTCTGTATGTTTGACCCGTGATTTGGAGATCTTTTAATGTGCTAGCGGCTGGTCTTTGCTAATCCTTCCTATTGGCTAAGAGACAGGAAGTGCCTCCTTGTGCTTTGTTTTATGTCGAACTTAGCGACAGAGTCGGCGACCTCAAAGCTTTCAATGATGATTTCCTTTGTCGTGTTTCTGCAGAAGATGAAAGCGCCCTTATTACAGCAAAAAGTAGTATATGCCAGAGTTGTGGACTTGAGACTTGGTGACTTGGACTTGAGTCGACTCGAGTCACTGTTTTGACTTGACTTGACAAAAAAGAAATGACTTGAGACTCGACTTGGACTTGCAAGT
Organism: Semicossyphus pulcher; assembly: GCF_022749685.1. NCBI lineage: Eukaryota > Metazoa > Chordata > Actinopteri > Labriformes > Labridae > Semicossyphus > Semicossyphus pulcher. Next base: position 4,187,691 of record NW_027211759.1, read on the forward strand.
TAATGACTTGAGACTTGACTTGAGGCATGATGACTCGGATGACTTGCGTGTGTTCATAAGTTTGAATTTTAGCTGTTAAATATAAAATGATCAAATTCAATGTTGTCAAGTTTCTGTCTGACGATCAAGTATGTACGCAGCGCAAACTGGGAATCATGATTGGACGACTGAGAAAGCTCCCCGCTACGAGATTGTCATGATTGGATGGCTGGCAGACCATCATCATGGCTGCGTCTGTGCCAAGATAATACACATACAATTCACTGTCATACTTTTTGAACAGGTTATATAAATTGGCCAATAATATCATTATTAGACGGGCTGCTAACACCTTGTGTTTTCTCTTTATAAAGACCGGATACTACAGGTAAGAGTGCTGGATCTTGGGTGGAAAAAAAGTGACTTGATTCGGGACTTGACTTGACTTGAAATGACTCGAGACTTGCATGAGACTTGGACCAAATGACTTGAGACTTACTTGTGACTTTAGCAAAGATGACTTGGTCACAACACTGGTATATGCACACATTTAGCTTCATACAGCTTGTTGCTCTGTGCCATTTTATTAAATGTTCCTTCATAACAGTGTACATTGGCCCTGCAGCTTACTGTGAGGAAACCAAATATATTTTTCATATCTGATTCAGAGCATCCATCCATCATCTATACCACTTATCCTGTTCAGGGTCGCAGGAGGCTGGAGCCTATTCCAGATGTCATCGGACGAGAGGCGCGGCTACACCTGGACTGATCGCCAGTCGATCACAGGGCTGATACTCATGCTGCGTTCCAGACAACTGGGAACTCGAGAACTTCCCAGTAGAAATGTCCGACCTCAGAGCGTTCCAGGTGCATGACGTCAAACATAAATAAAAAACATGGCCGACCTTGACAAAGTGATGTATCTTTTTTTTCAGAGATTATTTATAGTAACCAGCTACCTTATCACATTAGCAACATTTTCATCCAGAACATGTTATTATACGATAGTAGTAGGTATTTAAATTAAATGCAGCCAAATATATATAACGTTGCTTTTCAGTTGATAGTTTACCATTAACGATGTGCCTCTCCATGAGTGCGGCCATTGTGGTGTGACATCAGACATCTGATTCTCGTGAAGTCGGGGTAGATGAATCTCCTCTGACCTTGAATGGCGTTCCAGAGCAATTTTTCTAGTCGGAAAAACTCAACTTCCAAGTTGTCTGGAATGCAGCAGTAGAGACAGACAACCTTTCATGCTCACATTCAAACCTATTAGACTCACCAAAGAACCTAACGAGCATGTCTTTGGACTGTGGGAGGAAGCCAGAGTACATGGAGCTCACACAGTAGAACAGAGAACATGCAAACTCCACACAGAAATGCCCACTATGTCTGTACCGGGATTCGAGTTAGGTACCCTCTAGCTGTGAGGCGACAACGCTAACCCCTGCACCACCGTGCAGCCCCCTATTTGAACATTTAAACTAAATCTGCAATGCCCAGCTGTTCCAAGAAATTACTTTAAGAAATGTAAAATCTGTCTGTTCAGCGTGAGCTGAAAATTTTGTGAATTGGAAGCGAGGCTGGCAACTCTCCCTCTTCCACGACCTCGTCCTAAAGAAACAAAGCAAGATAGCGTGAAAGAATTGTTTCCCTTATTGACGCTGACTCATATGAAGGCAGCAGTCGCTCCAGATTCTGACATATTACTGTTTATTAGATAGCTGTGAGAGTTGTTTACCTGCAGATGCACAAACAGGAATTTTGCGGGCAGACTTTCAGACTGTTTGTTAGTCTGTTAAGTTCAAATGTCTTTCAACAATCTTTCTCCACTCTCCCTAACTCCACCTTTGGCTGTTTAAAACAATGACACTATATATTTGTCTTTAAAGACTTAAAGTACGTACAGGCTCGAGTCCAAGTGCCACAGAAAGGGTCGAGTGTTGAGAGATGAACTCTATATATTTGGTGGTAGTCTTTTCAGGGTGTCTGTTATCAAATAAAGAAAGAATAACACCTTATCTTTATCTTTAACTTTAGTCACCTCCTCTTCTGTTCCTTTCACACGTGTTAATCTCACATCTGTGTCCCTCTGAGATTACATCTCCTTACAGCACACACATCACTGCCCATCACTGACCCATCATACCTCCGCAGAGAACGTCTCTCATCTTACACGTTTACTTAATCAGACTCTATTTTTAGTCAAGCCACCGAGCTGCAACCCAAGCAGGTTGTGCACTAAAGCCCCTGCAGCATCGTGTCAGTCTGCAACACGCTGCTGACTCGCGCTCGGAGGGAGGACATGCATCACGTTTCACTTGTCTTCGAGTGGATTAGAGGAGCAGGGTCATTAGGAAACAGGAGGGACGGCTGCAGCGGAGGATCCTCTCTGCAGGCCGGAGGAGCACTGAGGAAAACCTTAGTGAACGTGCATCACCAGCCGAGCAAGCATGCAGTTGACGCTGCTCAAGTGTTTACATACGAGTCAGAGTCAGTTTATGTTAACGATAAGCCAGTTTAAGCTGCACATCACTTTCTATCGTCTCCTAACTTCCTCTTTTATGTATTCCTGATTTTCTGATGAGATTTTACCTCTTCTTTTAATCCGTTAAACATCAACCCCAACGGCTAAATGAAGTTTACTCCTCTCAGTCATCTTGGCCCTGAAACTTGTTGACCTTTTCACTTTATTTATTGTTTTACGTTCTGTAAAACTGGATTACAGCTAAAGTTTAGTTCAAAAACAATCCTGAAGTACACACACCTACGTCAAAACTAATCGCTTGTTTCAGCAATAACACTTCTTATATTGAAGTTTAAAGAGAAATGAAAAGAGGGAAACACTCAGAATACTTGAAAATATTTATTAAAGTATATATATAACAAACATTGTAGCATATATGTATAAAGAAAAACAAATATACAGTATGAAGGTTATTTACTTTGAAAGTCAAAGTGACTTTAGAAGTCAGAAAGAGCGATAAAATCTACATCTCCTCTTGGTTACGTCAAATAAAAGAATAAATTAAAACATTTTGAAGTTTGCTCAGGAACTGAAGCAACAGCAGAGATCAAATCTTTTGTCAGGGTTTTCTATGATTCAGTGACGTCCAGGTGACGCTCGATGGTCGGGACTTTACTTAGTCAAAGTATTTACAGTGTGATCAATCAGAATATTAACTTTTTTCATCAGTCCTTCCTATAAGTGACTGGTCGAGTAGAAACCTTTTAATCGAAACAAAAATATGTGTACAGCTTCAAAGTGGAAAAATATCAGCAAACTGTCATCAAGTCTTCCTCATGGAGCTCTACAGTAGAAAAGGAATACATCTGAAGATGTGTGTTCAACGCTGCGTCATCTCTTACACTCATCACATCTATACAGCAGCCGGACCAGCAGCCTGAGGCACTGCTACAGTTCTGCATCACAGGTGTGCATCAGGAGCATCTTGGAGCTACATACTGTATGTTGGCATGTTAGTACATATTAAAAGTAGACGTGTGTATGACAGCAGCAGCTCACACACAGGCAGGCTGGTAGAGAGGCCAGTTTGGTTCAGTTCAGTTGGCCTCTGTTTGAAGCGGCGTCAAGGTGAAGCGAAGAACATGGGCTCCCCTCACTGGGTGGAGTCGGAGTCACTGGAGTCCAGGCTGGCCTGTGTGGAGCTGGGGGTGCAGCTGTGGTGAGCGGCCGGAGAGCAGTGGAGGGTCTGTGTGCTCCTTCGCAGGTTCTCCAGAGACTGCAGGAAGGAGCGACGAGCCCGCTCCTCTTCCAGGGGGGAGGAACCTTCTTCTTCTACCTCTGCGATCTCAGCAAAGGTGACTGGTTGGGTTTTGAAGCGAGCCTCACGAGATCGGCGGGAGCGGCTCTTGCCCCTCGCTGGGCCCTTGGGGACCGGCAGCTGCTGGGGGAACTCCTCCATAGCTGAGGCCATAAGGTGACCTGGCAGGACGTGGAAGCCTGAGGTCTCCATAACCATCTGACGCACAGCAGCCATGGGTAGAACACAGACCAACAGGGGTATGAGATTAAATCTGGTTTTTAAGCGGGAACACAGCTGGAAGAAGAAGCCTGTGCTCGATTCAAACTGCCTTTGCTTGCTCTTTCTGCTGCCTTCTCCTCTTTGAAAAAGTCTCTGGAGCAACAAACCAAGAGTTGATCCTCAGTCGAGTCGAACAAACACTCCTCAAACCTCCGAGTCCAGGCAAACAGAAGTGTTGAAGAAACAGCTGTTCTTAAGCCGCTCTGGTGAGTCTCCTCTTCGCTCCTCTGTGCGCTTCTGTCTCAACTCTGCTGGTTCCCGACGTCTCTGTTCTCTCTGGCTGTTTCTCTTGTTTGAATCTGTTGAGGCTAATGCCAGCGACAGCTCCAGCACGGCCTTTTATAGCAGCTCACAGCCCCCTCTCTCCCTCTCTCTCTCTCCCTGTGTTTGCCAGGTCCCTCCTCCTCCCCTCCTTCCCTCTCCGTCATGGTTCCGGCCTTCAGAGCAGTCAGTCAGTCACTCCACTAAAATAAACATGTGAGCCGAGGGGGGAGTTTCAGGAACAGAGGAAGAGAAAGACGAGAGATTAAAATGAGAGAATCAGAGCAGCGAGACTGACCTGCTGTTACCTGTTTTTACCGGAAAAATGCAGGACGGGGTCCTTGGGACAGACGCACTCTGCAAGAATCCAGTAGTTGACTTGAAGTTGAGCTTTATTGTCTAATGCAAAAACAAAAATCCATCTAAATATCCATCTTAGGAAACCAATTTTAATTGTTGCTCTCGAAGAGGGAGGAGACTTTTTTTGTAAAAAATGTAAAAAATGCTAATAAATTATCTTCCGATTTGATTCTTCTATTTTTTAGACATTTTGGCTCTATTCTCAACTGTAAACTGACTGTGGGAGGAAGCCGGAGTACCCGGGGGGGACCCACACATGCACGGGGAGAACGTGCAAACTCTACACAGAAAGGCCCACTACGTCGGGAACCTTCTAGCTGTGAGGAGACAGCGCTAACCACTGTGCAGCCCGTGATTTGAACTGACAATCTCGAAGATCTCAGTTTCGTTCTCTTGGGCGCCCCTTAATGGCGATACATTGATTTTACATTACATACATTGATTTTCCTGGCTGACGGTCGCTTTCCTTTTCAGACTGTTTGCCTTCATCTGAGCGTCGAGTTTGTTTCTTTTTCTTTGGATTTTCACTTCTTGTTGAAGTTGTATCTGTAGTCATCCATCTTTTCTTTGTTTGTTCAGCCATAGTAGATTACTGTTTACTCGCAACACTTGCAGAGAGCGGAAAAGCAGCCGCTTAGCTCCGCCTACCCTCTCTGGCAGACCAACCACTGCTGGCTGATGGAAAACGTGTCACTAACTGGGCGCCGCTTGGGATTTTTTCCGCGAATGTCGCCACAGACACCCAGTCTGTAATAATACTATATAGTGCAAATGCAAAGGCTTTCATCAGTGGGCCGTAGGCTCAATCACCATTGTGTTAGCTCATTCGGCGATAGATGGAGACTTACAGACATTTATTTACATGAAAATCTTTTAGATTGTAACTTTAATGTCTCATGTACATAATAGTAAGCGTTTAAGCGTATAAAATAATAATTATTCTGTATATTTCCACAACACTTTTTGAACATTATAAATGCATATACAAGAAAATAGAGGGACAGTCCAACCAATCATATCACAACTCGTATAAGTGGCAGTGGACAAGGCAACATGAACACAAACAGCAGAAGCTCAGGGGCAAACCTGAGTGTCATCCGTAGTTACTAATATTAACTTGCACTATCACCAGCAGCAGCATGTGCATCATGCTACGCTCCTTCAGCTGCACTTCAGTGTGAACTTCTTTGCATTTCAGGGGCCGACCTCATGGACTTTCCTTTGCTGCGGAGTTTTCAGGAGTGATGTTATGAGCTTAAACGCGCCCCCACCCCTCGTTCTGTCATGCATTCCTAAGATGACACCTCACGAGGGAGACAGGTCATCCTGTTTCTCGCCCCTCTCTCACACACACACACACACACACACACACACACACACAGGAAGGCACACACACATTCTGCAGGGTTATAAATCCTGGATGTGAACTTGCAAATATCCTCTCGCTCTATTTTAAGGAGCTCTCCGGTCACCCTCCATCAAGCCGGCAGCTGCCAGTCAAGTGACATCACATGATAATTGTGATTCCTTTTTAACCAGACATGTCGTGGCGTTTAGTGATGTTTAACTTCATATAAGAACCTCATTAAGTTAACGTCTATATGTTTTGAGAAAAGCTCGTAGGGAGTGAGAAATGTACAGAGAAGAGGACTTAAAGCTGTGTGTGTCCTTGGGGGCGCCTTGTTTGTGTAAAAGACCCTCACGGTCTGCATGTGTTGTAAACAAGGACATCTGTGGCACAAACAATGCCAAGAAAAACATCCGTCCTCGTCTGTCTGTCGGCGTGTTAACAGTTCCAGTTGAAATGCAGGGGTTAAAATGGGGTTATAAAAATATTATCTGCTTTTCCACATATGTTCTTGTTTGATTTAATCAAATCTACAGGAGCCCGAAGCGGACATGCAGGCTGCTCACTGTGATGTTACAGAGTAGGACATGCCATGCTGCCATCAGCCACACTAATGAGGTAAGTTCAGCCCGTTTGTTTTGTGCTTTTGCAGCTCTGGGGATACGAGTTATGATCATCTGACGTCACGGTGGTGCAGCGTTGCTATCTCGAGATCTCAAGAAAAGAACTGGAAACTACTCGTTGTCACGGGAAAACGGAGGAAATAAAGTGTAAGCTTCTGGACAAATCAAAGCAGCAATGAGTATATTTCTAAATCATAGTTGTTAGAAGTTTTTGTCGTTAGAAAAATGTGAAAACTGGTGAAAATGATTATTGTTATTAAAGCACTAATTTGAAGTTCTCTGTTTCGTTATATTTGGCGGCACCTTATGGTGATAAAAAGGAATCACAGGCGCACACGTCCCTGATAACCAGACGTCTAGCGTTGGCTCCCTCTGTCACGGTCGTAACTCCTTTCCTTTTCAGACTGTTTGCTTCATCTGAGCGTCGAGTTTGTTTCTTCTTCTTCTTTGGATTTTCACTTATTGTTGAAGTTGTTTGTTCAGCCATAGTAGATTACTGTTTACTCGCAACACTTGCAGAGACCAGCAGCTCCGCCTACCCTCTCTGGCAGACCAACCACTGCTGGCTGATAGGAAATGCGTCACTAACTGGGCGCCGCTTGTGATTTTTTCAGTGAATGTCGCCACAGACAACCTTGTCTGCAAAAATGTCTGTATGTTTTTACTTTAAAGCACCAAATAGTAATACTTTTTGAAACCTTGAACATACAGAGACTATAAACCCCACTCTGCAGATTTAAAACCAGTCTTGTCTCTTTTAGCGTATTGTTGTTACTTCATATTTACTGCACGGTTCATTTTACTTGACTGTACGTCCATATCTGTATAAAACATTAGAAAATACACTCCACAGTAGGTGTATCAGTGTCACTGCTCTAATAAACTAGCACCAGAACTAGTTTAACTTAGTCAACAGGAAGTGGGAAGGAAAGTTTATCCTGGTTTTGAGATACACTGATAGAAGTCCTTTAAAACATGCTGAAGGAGCTTAAAAATCAATACATTTAATTTGCACCTAATTGAATTTTATTATTCAGTCATGTTTAAGCTACACTTACAGTTGACCCTTTTACGGGTGCTTGCAGTAGCCTCTCTCAGAGTTAATTATAACTGAAATATGAGCCAGTATCAGTGGTACAATGTGTGTATTAATATGACCGCCCTGGTTATGAAACATGGTCGGAAACGAGGGCACCGACTGGAACAGGAATCAGATGTGGAGTCATTGTTAATAAGAAGCGAGCTCCACTTTCACTGGGTTCTACTTCCTAGGTGTGTCAGTGTGTGTGCGGTGTGTGCAGCAGGTAGAGTTACAGCTGAGTGTAAGGGATTAGTTCATGGGTTTACAGTGTATTTGGCACCAATGTAGAGATGTACACCATGATAAGGATTTGGCAATAAAGTTTGACTCAGTATAGAAAGCGTGAAAGGTTGTCTGTCTCTGTGGCTGCCTTCATACTGCAGGCTTTCAGGCTCAATTCTGATTTGGGGCTCTGATTTTTTGGGGTCACTGTTCATATCTATTTAGAACGTAACCCAGGTATGATATGAATGTGAACAGAACATGTTTCAAAAAAGACACGCAAACAACAATAACAAAAGACGTCACATCCGATGATGTTCGTTTTCCATAAAACATGGATGGCTCTCTGGCGTTTGGATTTGCTTTGACATTTCCGCAACTTTTTACTTCTTTGTATTTTGCCTTTAAACTCTTTATTTTTCCTCCATTGCCAAGCTTCTTCTTCTTCTCTAGAATCACTCCTGGAAATGTGCATATTACCAATGCAACGTGGACCAGTTCAAATACAAGTCGCACGCAGGTCGCACGTTTTGGATTCAGATTTAGGACCACAAATTCAAGTAGCCCAGTTCTGAATTTAAAAAATGCGACATCATGCAACTTTTTGCTGTTCACACTGATTTAAAAAAATCTGGTCTGTGTCACACGGGGGGAGAAAAAAATCGTAATTGGGACACTTGTAGCTGCAGTATGAATGCAGCCAATGTGTCAGCCCAGTGATTGACAGGCCATCAGTCCAGGGTGTAACCCGCCTCTCTCCCGCCCACTGACAGCTGGGATAGACTCCACCCCCCGCGACTCTGAACAGAATAAGCGGTATAGATGATGAATGGTCTTGTTTGTTTAATTTTGAAAGCGGGAATAAAAAGGAAACACTCTGAAAGATGTATCTCTACAAAAGGTATTTTCAAAATAAGAGGTTTTGCATGAATATGCAGTAACGAAAAGCCTCATGCAGCCTGTGCTAAGTGAGACCTCTAAAGGTCTGTTGCCTGTTGACAAATCCCAGTGTTGTCCTAGCATGCATTCATACAAAAGAAACAACCTCATCCAAACAAATTCATATTTACAGGCATAAAACACAAAAATGTACAAAAGAAATATTCCCACTGAGTGTCTGAGGAGGAAGAGAAAGAAGAAGAAAGGGGAGAGGAAAATCCATTATCCAGGTCCACTCGGGGCAAGAGGTGAGGTACACGCCGCAGGCTGCATTCCCGCACAGGCAAATCACCCTGTACCCACTGTGACGAGACGCCCCTTCTACCACAGCAACCTAAATGTCAGGGGACCACAGAGAGGAGGGCGAAAAAGCAGTGAGTCACATAACAGCTCAGGTACTGTACGTCTTCTCCCCCTCTTTCAGAAGCATGAGTGTGCACACTTATAATACAAGACAACGAGTTGTTGAGAAGACATAATGGACACAAACTTTCGCTGCAGTGACCGTGCACAGCCTCCCAAAGTCCTGATGTCACCATAAGGTTGCCAGGTTTGATACCACATTGCCCGTACAGAGAAAACATTCGCCCACTTACTGTATCTGCCAATTCATACGGGACAAATTAACTGGTCTTCACGTCACGTCCTTTAAAATCCCAAACTGTCACATTTCATTGTGCTTACAAGTCAGCTTTATAGTTTGAAACTTTGAGTCCGGCTATTTTTTTCCCTCCTTTCTCCTTTGCTATGCTAAGCTAGGCTAAACACACACTCCAGCCAAGCAGAAACTTCTGGTGCTGAAAGTGCAACAAACTGCAGTTCCTCGAGTGGCCACTTGAGGCTGGCTCCAGAAGTGATTCCATTTGTCCCATATTAAACTGCCTCCCATTACAGTAGAAATGCACTTGTTTACAGCCTGGTTAGTTTATAATCTCATTCAGAAGGAAACATGATACCTTACCAAGTCAGCTAATCAATAAGCCACGGGCTTAACTTGGTGTTTGCAAACTCCTCTCTCTTCAGTGGCTTCATCCATTAATTAAACAGTCTAAAGCTGTGTCCCAATCTAGAGGCTGCAGCCTTCGAAAGCTGTATTTGAAGGCCCGATTGCGTCACAGCAGCACGTCGAAGGCTGTCCCAATTTGAAGGCTTCTTCAGATGCAGCCGACAAATGTGTCCTCCTTTTCCCGGGCCGCGTGTGATCTATTGGATGCATCCTTCGCGGCCCAATATATCCCGAGATGTAATGCGCGCCAATTCATTTCACATGTTCAAATAAACGAAAGGGCCCTTGAAACAAATTATCTTTAAAATAATAGGTCAACGTACTAGAGTTATGGTAGCTAGTTAGCCTGCTAGCTACCTGTTGCTAGGCGACAGGAGCAGCGTTTGTTGACGCAAGGGTAAGGGCAGGAACAGCTGGTGACGCAAACAGGAAATTTTCCATAGTCCACACCGTTTATTTTCAGTTCGGCTTTAACATCTACGCAACCTCCTTCGAAGGCTGCAGCCCCAGGGACACAGCTTATGACTCCAGCTCCATTATTACCAGTCAAATGTAGCTTCCGTACACACCATGAGCTGTGGTAACTTTTCAAGTGTTGCAGTTTTCAATATCCAGTCTTTGTAGAAGCTGTGTCTGACAGTTTCTGAAACACTTGAAATTTTAAGCAAGAAAATATAATATTTAATGCTTAATTAAGGTTTTATTTGTTGCAGTGTTGTCATTTACATTGCTTTACATTATGTGTTCTGCAGGTTATGTTACACAAAGTTACATTGTAGCAAAAGCAGGCGACTGTAATGTGCCTGCTCGTTACTGTTACACTTGGTTACACTTGGTTAGCAAAGCAGGCTAAGAACCAAAAGCAAGGTCCATAAATGTGTGAAATACAGCAGCTAAAGTTATAATACTAACATTTATGCAGCCGTGTTAATGACAGTATACAGAGTATGGATAACTAACATCACTCACTCGTTGGTGTAAGACAGCAGCTGAGGCAATGTTTGTGTAAATCAGTAAACACGTCATCCCCGGGGGTCGGCCTGGTTCTGCCTCTCTAGAGACTGAGTCAGTGTCAAGACACCATAGGGACAACATTGTTATTTATAGACTGAGACATGGAGACTGGGAAGGATTCCGGTCCAGGAACACTGAGTCTGTTTACACCAAGAGCGAAAGGGAATGTGGAAGCAAAAGATTTGAGAGCCCTGAGATGGATATATTGTTAAACTAATAATCACGCTCAAGTCCAAACCAAAAAGAAAAACAATAAGTCAGGCAGTATTTAAGATATCAAATTAATGAATGATTTTACATAATATTCTATACAGGGAAATGTGACGGGTCAAGTTCCAGTCAACTTCATACACGTATACAACTCAGCAGGTTTGTTTTGGAAAAAAATGGAACTTAAATAAAGTTAAAGAGCAGCTGCAGTCATGTTTTAAGAGATATAAAATGCTCTGCTTGAAATAATAAATTGTGTCTGATATGTTTTTTCTGCAAAATCACTTGTAAAATCCTCCCAAGGCATCGCCTGCTTCTCCCTCATTAAAAATTCCTGAATCTGCATAGGCCCCACCCGCTATGCACATTTCCAACCGCCCCCTCCCTCGCAAAAACAAAACACGTCCCTGCCATCGTTTAGCGGCAACTTGTAGAAACTTAGCTAGCTTGAAATGTAGTTATTAGTAGCAGTAACGTTAGCGTTAGTAGTCAGTAGTGAGTTTGCAAATATTATGATGACTGTTACAGCTGGCTCGTGCAGCTCCGAAGTTGCCATAGGTTACACATAATGATATGCATAGCGTCACCCCGTCCATTAACAGGATTGGCTCCTTAGGTTTGTGACGTCTCAAACCTGCCAATTTGAAAACGTGTTGTTCAGCCTGTCCTTGGTACACTGCAGTTTAAAAGCAGACAGGCCCAGCCATGGAGATGACTGCTGATGTTGTCCCTGATATGTCTTGTAGCACATGAGAAACACCACATGGAGATGTTTACAAGGTGAAACACTTGATTTTACCTGGAAGGGGTATTTAAATAAACAGAAAAAATCAAAGGAAAAAGAATGTTGGAGGGTAAAGGGGATTTACAAAAACAAATCCTTATCGATCTAGAAAACAGTCTGGTTACTGTGATATTACAGAGATCGAGATCTTCGAGAAAACAATCAGAAGTTATCACAGGAAAACTGAGTAAGCAACATGTATGGATGCATGTCCTCTTTGGGCTTCCGTAGGGTTGAAGACTCCCCTGGCAAGTCCCAACCCTGATTGTATTAACTGGCCCAAATCTGTTCCCTACAATGACGATATCGTCTTCATATGTAATGTTTTGAATATTAAATATTTGAACTGCAAATTACTTTGAAATCAGTGTTGCACTATGCTATACTAATGCACTCATAATAATATAACCGGCAAGACAGGGTTCTACCATCCAGATCGGTATCCAGGTCAAAACTCTCAGTGGAAACGAGATAAAGTTTCCATCCACTCTGGGCTTTGATTCCTGGTAGCTGTACCTCCGTCTCTGCCAGGTGTTCCAACAATAACTATTTGTCTTGATTGCAGGTGGGAAGCCTGTTGAAGTTCTTTGCTATATTCGTATAACTGTTCACAAGAGAAAAATCTTCAAGGGTTGATATGTCGATTTATGTCGGGTTGATTTATTTCCAGTGTAACTGAGGCCAAACACGTGCCATATAAGAACCTGCTGTTAAAGAGCCAATAGCATGCATTTCTCCTTTGTCTGTTACCATGTTGGTCGTGCATTACAATTAGTTATGTTCTCAAGATGCCTCTAATGACGTGTCTGTTAACACGAGATTAGCACCAGCTGCTCAGACTCACACCGGAAGACGTGACGTAGCAGGGCAGGGGGCGGATATCGAGAAACAGCGGGAGCAGCTGAGGTCATGTTTTCCAATTTTCCAAAATAAGAAAAGGAGTTCAAATGACTGATACATGCAAGACTACTGCTTTTGAACAAAACAAGGAAGGGGCTTTTATGTTGGAAGAATTGTACAGCTTATTAGTCCAGCAGCTGTTCTTAAAAAAGCATGAAGAAAAACAAACCTATTAATCTCTCTCAGAGCTCGACCAGAAGAGAGGCAGCTGCAGACCAACAACACAACCTGACCAAGCCGGATAAAAGAGAGAAGAAATGGTGATACACGACAGGCATGGACAAGTGAAGATGAAGCGGGTTAAAGGTGCAGGAGGGGAAGGAGAGGACGGAGGAGGAGGAGGAGAGTGAACTGAAGTCATGAAGCCCAGGGGAGAGGAGGGGAGGGTGAAGGGAATCGGTCAGCTCGTTCCCAGAGCAGCTTCCCAGCAAATCACAGCATGACTCCAGGACACACTTACAGCAAATTAAAACACACACACACACACACACACACACACACACACACACTCACACACACACACAGATTTATAACAACTTACATAAAGAACCTACAGCTACAGTTTTAGACATGCATACAGACAATAACACTGAATATCTCACATACACAATGATTCAAAACTCAGTTGATGGTAACATAGCGACAGTGATACAGTCTCCAGTGCTGAGACTTCACTGACCTGCAAACATCCTGTCTGCAGAAGCTCATGAGCTGCTCTCACTACTCATTTTTTGGACTTGTTGATTTATGTGTCAATCAGGGTTTAGCCCGATGGAGCAAGACGTGAGTTTGTTACTCTATAAAACCAGATTTTTTTTTTTTTTTTTTTGTTTGTTTAAACACCTTAAAAGCTTTCCAATAATAAACAAGACTAGGTCAAAACCTAGCATGTGGCTGACCGCATCAGGGCAGTGGGCGCTTTTGTGGGCAATGTGTTACAAGGACTGTCCTTATGAGGCTGATGACAACGTGTTTGAAAGCAGGTGCGCGCTGCGGACGTAGGTGAGGACAATAATTAATGGTAATTTCTGCTCTTCTCTGCTCAAATTTCTAACCCTGTCCACTTTAACAGGCTATACTCAAGAAAAAGTCAAATGAGATTTAAATCTTTTGAGAACTTGAAACAACAGCTGCAAGATATGTAGGCTCAGTACTCGATGTAGCAGCCCCGGGCTCAACTCCCACCCTCGGCCCTTTGCTGCGTGTCGTCCCCACTCACTGTCCTCTCCCTCAATAAAGACATGAAATGCCCCGAAAAATAATCTAATAAAAAATGAAATGTATCCAGAATAGCAACAACATTCTCGTTATTGTTTGTGTAAAAAAAAAAATCTATTGCTACGCTAGCAACTCAGTGAGCCTGTACTGTGTTGCTTAAGCCGTTTTCCCACTGGTCGAAAAACCCACAAACACCCGGCTTTTTTGCTTAGTGGGAAAGGTTACAATCGGCAGTAGACCCGGATAATTATCACCTCTGCCCTGATAGGCATTGATGAGAACACAAAACCCGTGTCAACACGTTAATCTCCGCCCCCTTTCCGGCGCGTTGCTATGCTCTGTCGGTAACTTCTGCGTCTCCTTGTCATCTCGGCTACAAATACACCCATCTCTGTCCGAGCAGCGCTCGAACATCGTTCCAAATTTGTCGCCGCAGAGTTTGATACACAGACTGAATGAGGAGTAGATACAATAAAGACCTAACCACCGTAACATCTTCACCGTTTACTAACCCTGTCTCTGGCGCGTTAGACGGTGACGTAACAGAAAAGAGAGAGTAACAGGAGTATACTTCACTGGCAATGGGAAAAGAGACAATCAGCATCTATTAGTGGGTCTTCCTTCGTCTGAAAAACCTGCGTCAATGCACTAAATTTAGGTGGGAAAGGGGTTTCAGTGATGCTTGGAGCCAAGTGCTAATTCAGCATGCTAACAAGCTCAAAGTGACAACCTCAACATTCTGATGTTTAGCAGGTAATGTTTATCTTTTTAACTTGTCATGCAAATGTTTGCAATTAGCACTGAACACAAAGTAGAGCTTGCTCTGATGGGAATGAATTTTGTTTTTTAGGTATTAAGTCAAAAACAAATCAATAGACGAATATAATAATACGACCATATTAGTAATATTAAGGGAACACCAACGTTTGTACAATCATGTTGATGGTGAACTGCGAAATTGGTACAAAATTTCATAGAAATCCACCCAAAAGTTGTCAAGATATTTCCCTAGAAAACAAAAATGTAAAGTGCCCAAAAATTGAACGTTATGAGGATTTATCCTCCTGGAACCATGAAAATCTAGATCATCAAATGTTTGTGGAAAGATTTTAGTCTGGACCAAAGAACTCTCCGACGCACCCTTGCAGTCCCAAATGCCATGATGCTAGTGTTGCTAACAAATGCTAGTATTGCTAATGCTAATAAACATAACTTTCTAAGCTTCACTGCAGCTTCTTGAGTCCACCACAGAACCGCAAAGGCAAATTTAAGTCAAGCTGAGGTTTCTGTTACCGGTATAATTGAAAAACACTAACTTGCTTTTACATATTTCACTGCTTGAACACATCAGAGGATGATCAATATCAGACTTATTAAAACAGGCCTTACATACTCAAACAGCTGGGACATAAACAAGCCAGTTCGATAGCTAATTTTAACATTATGTAACTCTGTTGCATCGGAGGTTAATATACATGGCTATATATTCCCCTCTGGATTAATCCCTATATCCTTGTGGATCAGGGCTTCATGAAGCCACACAACCTATCTAAAGCTCTGTAATCAAACACGGTCCAGTAGTTCACAGCTCATTGTCTGCTAATAAGAGACTGCAGAGACTGGAAGCTGGAAGCCAGCAAACAGCACGCACAGGGACATTGCTGGACTGAGGCCTAATTGGGTGTTATCCATACAAAGGCTCCAATGGCTGAAGAGAGCTGAAAGGAGTTAGCAACAACCGCAGCTCCCGTAAACCCAAATGTTTCCAGCTCTGTGCAACAGGTGTCAGGATTTGAATCAAGCAAACAGTGGCTAACCCAGGAATGCCGGGCAGCTTGTTAGTTAGCTATCAGGTCACAGGCCAGGTTCCCTTTCCGGGCAGAGCAGAAAACGACAACAGAAACAGGACAGAGCTGGGAAAGGGCTGCAGATACAGGAAGGCTCTGTCTAATGCTGGGACTAAAGATGGACAGGTACCTTGTTTTTCTTTTACTGTCAGAACATTTTAAAGGAGTCTGGTTATAACACAGTCTCAGTTTCATACTTGTTCCTTTATATGACCTATGAATGCAAACCAGACTGTCAGCAAGAAGATTGGCTTTTATCCTTAACCATTTTCAATGCCAGTCACTGCTGCCGTTGAGACGGTTTCAGAGACCAGAATACCCTTTGTTTACATATTCAAGTCTTGCAGTAAATGACACACTGGACATCTAAAAAGGAAACAGGAGGATATTTTCTTTTGCATAATACTACACACGCACACACAGGACAGGATGAGCAAAGAGATTTAAAAACGGGGGGATTCTATAGAATTAAAAAAGCTAACATTGACAGTAATAGTGCATCAACCTTGGTCGGAAACCAATTCTGCCTTCTTTCTCCTGGACAGATAAGCAAAATGTCTACTCAATTAATGAAATACATAGTGAGACATGGCTGTGTACGGTCCAGAGAGGTCACACTGGACATTACATAAGGGATAATGTATAGCGAGCAGGTTGTAATCGCTGAGTGCGAACCTGCTCACAACATTATCCTGTTTATTACAAGGCTAGCTACTTACGAAATCGACAATTAGACACAAAATGTTGATTTGGAAATTATTTTATTAATTTAAAAATGATTATATTTCCGTTTAAAAATAGTCTGTTACACTTACAGTGAGAGCTGCGTCCATAGCAACGGCTAACTCTGTAGCCTTCTTATAGTAAGCTAACCGAGCTACTTACATTGAAATGAGCTAACCAAGCTGTTTTTTGTCTCGTCACTGTCAGAGTCTGTCGATATTTTCTTTTCCATTCACCGTCTTTAAACACCGCCGTATCTCGTACCGTGTTCTGTTTAGTGTTTACTTCGTGTGCCGTCTTCAGTTTTGTAGATCTCTCTGTCTTTGCCTTCAGTTTTTATGTCTTTTAACATTTATTGCTTTCTCTCCGCTGTTTTTGTCTCTTTTCTTTTTCTCCCCGGTCCCCCAGATTCTGTGATTAGAGCCGCATCCTGAGCAACGGTCTGTTCTTCATAGCAACGGTCTGTTATCGAGAAATAGCAGACCTCGACATGCCGAATCAAGCATTTAACACAGCTGTGTAAAAATGTAAAACAGATTTATAACATACAACATTACATGCATGCCAGCCTTGTTATTTAGCTGTATCTTGCTGTTTTTTTATCATTATGAAGACAGAACATTACAGTGTGTTAATAACTGTTGCTTCTTCAACAAAACTACGATCACAGGTGAACACGATCTCTAAGCTTTACAAAACAAACTTAAGTTCCATGTTTTTCAGCAAAGATCACATGTAGTTTTAGAGATCAACCTCAATGTAAGAGGAAAAGCATAAATAAAGAAGTGTCCTTCCCCAGAATGTGAATCCAAATGAGATGTGGTGCGTTTAAAAACAACCTAATTGCATCAAATTGACCTCATTGATTATGATTATTATAATTCTGAATATTAACAGAGACCAGAACAAGCTGTTATAACTGAGCAGATGTAATATTAGCTACAGGTATTTAGCCCCAATGTTTTGAACATAAAGCACTGTCCCAGAACTAAATCAAATGTTCAGCTCAGGCCTGTTTCACGTTCAGAAATGTGATGTTCTCTTCTGGGACAAAATATCCCGATCTGTGCCTCTGGAGGCCCCACATCGAGGAGCCAGCACAGCATGCGGCTCGTTTCTCACCTGCACCGCACCAACAAAAGGCCGAGGACCTGTTACACAACCTGCTTACTCACTGTGGGTCTCCCTCATTAACTTGCACACTCACACAGAGGGTCCTGCAAGGAGAAAGACTGTCTGCTGATCCTATTACACAGCGTGAGTCCACAAATCCTGTACATACACAAAATTCAACGTGCAGTCTGCTGTTCTGTCATGTGTTACCAAGCTGCTTTCTGGTGCTAATGCAGGAGTGTGAGGGCTAAAGAAAAAAGCCTGTGCCAACACGAAGTTTGGTCTTTCACACACTGCCTTAGTTTGTTCTAGCCTGCTCTTCTCTGAGGGACAGTAGAATTGAAGCTTCAGTATCAAAGATTGTTTTGATGCTGAAGATTCAGGAACTGTATCTTTAAAGTTGCATCAGGCCTATCGTGTATTTAACGCAGGATATATTTGCTAAGAAGGACCCTCAGTTTGGAGAAATCCATACGACACAAACACCTATTAATAAACTACATCGAGGGCTGTAGCTATGACTTGGCATTGCACCAGGAAGTTGATGTTACATAGTCAGTGACCTGATTCCTAAATATAGCAACATATAAGATATCACCAGGGATCACCCAGAGGAGTGCGCTCAGGGTCTTCACACGGGATCAAATGTGTGATTCGACATTAAAACCTCAAAACTTTTTGGTATCCTGAAAAAAAAAGAGAAGCTCAGTACAAACGAAGAATTCTGCTTCTCCTTAAAAAAACAATAAATTAAACATATCCTCCTGTTGCCTATTGGGTATTGGGTTTTGTGCCTTGGTTGTTTTGTGATTTGCTGGTTTTCTGCTTGTTCTCTGCTTTACTCTGCTTGCTTGGTTGTCAAAGCACTTTGTTTTAGGTGCTATATAAATAAGTTATTATTATTATTATATACAGTCATTCTGGTGTATTCAGTATTCTGAAAAATTGGCTGTGAAATTGAGTAAATCCCATAAATAGAATCACAGAAATTCTTTATTATTATTATATTATATAAGTGACACGATTTTTTGTGATAGCTCTTTATTCGAACACTATATTTTTTTCATGCAAGGCGATAAATGGGCCTGAAGCTTTAATGTGGGGGTGTTCATATACAAGTTCAGAGCGCATCTCACTGGCGCTTACTGTTGCTAGGTTACGGAAGTTGTCTGGCGGCACTTCCGCTTCCCTCGGTAGTGACTGTTAAGGTCCCGATCAGACAGAGCGCGTTTTGCAGGCCACAAACACTGCCTTTTCTGTTGAAGACTACGGTTCCGTGGACCGCCTCCTTCGAAGGCTGCTCCATTCATAGCCTGTGTTGACCGTTAAAACCGAACTGAAATAAGACGGTCTGGTCTACCCTTGCGTCACCAAACGCCGCTCCTGTCGCCGAGCAACAGTTAGCTAGTAGGCTAATTAAAGATAATTTATCTCAAGGGCCCTTTTGTTTTCTTAAATGTGTAACGCTAGCTATTCGATTGAGTTGAAATAAAAACTTTTACATTTTAAAGTGTATTCCTCGGCTGCGTAAAAGTCCGCCATTTCATTTGAATTGGCGCGCAATGCATCTCAGGATACGTTGGGCTGCGAAGGAAGCACCTGATGGATCCTTCGCCCGGGAAGTGGAGGACGGATTTGTCAAACGCTTCTGAAGGAGCCTTCGAATTGGGACAGCGCTTCTGTGACGCAATTGACCTTCAAATACGGCCTTCGAAGGCTGCAGCCCCTGGATTGGGACACAGCTTATTACTTGGAACTATCATATCTTTTATAATAACAACAATGATTGCATAATGTCTCCAGTCTCAGAGATCCTGCAGAGAACATTTCACTGATCCCTGTGTTTGGTAAACACAACACTGATTGCAGTAAAATGTTTTCATGACCAACAGAAAATACCGTTGGGCACCCCCTACAAAGCACAGCAGCTTAAAATGAATCAAATCTTTCAATGCTTAATGTATATTTGCATATTTAACTGTTCTTTTTTTAAAAACGGACACAATAGAAGCAAATTTAAATAAGTAATTGTTTATTTTACAACCACAGAACAACAAAAACCCTCTTAAATCTTTTAGTGTCACAAAATAAACAGAATATTCCATCATGTGGCCTTTGAGGTAATGTTTATCAACCTGTAAGATATTTCCTTTCCTCTGTCCATGCAATGTCAGGTGTAAATATCATGCTGGAAAAGGACACATTTAAAGAGTGTGTGTTTCAGCTCGGCTGCCTGCTGCTCATACAGTACTGAACTGTTTCCCCCGTCTTCAGTTCTCCACTTTATACACAGATGATGTCATTATTCATTAAAAACCCAAAGAAACACTTCAACTAAACAAATCAAATCTTAGATGGTTCTGATAAATCAGAGGTTTAAAAACTTGATCTACTTCTTTAAGGGACCAGTCAGACGAGTCTTGTTCCACAGGATAATTAACTGATTCCAGTCCTAATGGAGCTCTAATTAACTTAAGTGGCCACTTTACCTGTTCAATACCTGTTTATATCAACCATGTTTTCTCCAAAGTGTTTTCCAAAGATAAACAAGGCAGGGATTCATTTAAACTTAACAACATTTCACTGAAGGTCCCCTCCACAGTGAGCCTCTGTACAGTGACAGACTCTTAAATAAAGACGCTTTTCAGGACATGCTGGGTCAAATGAAAGTCTGAACATATGTCTGAAATTAACATAACAAACAATCTGTGTTAAATAAATTCAAAGTATATTTCAGACCTTTTTTATTCAGCCATTACACTTCATTTTCCTGATTCTCCTGCTCTGAAAACACTCAAATCAGATTTACACCAAACAACTGCATTGATGTTGTGGTTTGTTTTTGCAACATGTGAATTCAAACAGAGCTGAAATCTCCCCGTTTGAGTTGGAGGAAGCTTTTCATTCACGCTGTGGCCTGTTTGCAAGACTTGTTGACGTTGTAATTCATAGACTAAAGTCATTAATCAGCTTCAGTGTTGTTCACACTCCGAACCTCAGACCTGAAATGTGTCTGAGAAGCTGAAACACTGAACTGTAAGTACCTGACTCTGAGGGGAGTTTACGGCTGCTGGGCTGTGAATCTCAGCTTGGTGCCCGCTCTGTGGCCCTCCGGCTCCGGGTAGATGGTCCTGAAGGTCAAGTTTATGCGAGGGCCTCGGTCATGGTACTCTTTGGCCACTTGATGCTGGTGGAGACAGAGACACACATACAAGATGTATTTTATACAATGTTAATACCTAACAATAGATTTTTGATAACAAAAATTCTGACGATACTTGTGTTTTGTTTTCGCGTCTGTAAAACTGGATGATCTTTTGCTTTGGTTCATTTAATTAAACGTTCTTATCAAAGGTTTAGTATGTGACACAGGCAGAGGCTGCACTGCATTCCTTTACTCCCCATTCAGGATACAAATTAAAGGAAAAGGTTTGACTGGATTTAAGGTACAAAATAAAGTTCAATATATGCAGTAAAAAAAAAAAGTAAATGGGCGCTAGTTTAGCTCAGTTGGTAGAGCAGGCGCCCCATATACAGACGCCACAGTCCTCAGCGCACTGATCGCAGGCTCGACTCCCGGTTTGCCGAGCACTTGGTGCTCGTCATCCCCCACTCTCTCCTCCCCACATTTCCTGTCTCTCTTCAGCTGTCCCTTCCATTAAAGGCAAAAAGCCCCAAAAATAATCTTTCAAAAAACTAGTAAAGAGAAGAAAATAAGCTGTTATTAGCCAAAAACAACAACGAATACATGCATAAGAAATTAAAACAAAAATTAAGCCTGTTACAGCTGTATGTGTTCCCTGCTGTTTGTCCCTTTTCCCTTTCTGTTGTGCCTTCCCAGCTGTCTCTTCCCAGTTCTTCCCTTTGTGATTGCAGAATGAGGTTCACCTGTGTTGTGTTGGAAATGTTATACTATACTAGCAGTACGTACTGATTTGGCCTAAATGTAGTTTGTAGTATGCAAACAAAAGCAAAATGTGCAGTATGCCAAAAATACCCGGATGTCGTACTGATTTGGAGAAAATCTCCAGTATGCATCGGACCAGTCTACCCCCCCTACTGTATCCCACAATGCAAAGCGCTGAAACGTCACAGCGGCAGATGAAATGACGGACCGCAGCAGCATGCTAGGAGAAGGGGGCGCTATAGCTAAAGAAGCAGTGGTTATTGTTTACTTCCGCCTGACGTAGCATACTGCAAAATGAATATGAAAAGCTCCTCCATACGCCGAACGCAGTGTGCAGTATGTAGTATATAATACGACATTTCGAACACAGCGCTGGTCTTGGGTGCTTGTAAACCCCAGACATGGCATCTGAAGACAGAGGTTGGTTCTGCCTCTCAGACTGGGATTTTGTGTTGTTGTGTTCTAGTTGCTTTTGTTAGCCTTCAGTTAATGATTTGGTGGTTTCATCGTCGTTTGATAAATCCCTTGGTTTTGAGTCTTTATAAGGTGTTTCATGTGATTTTGTTGGATCAGTTGTGGACAGTTGTTAGCCCCATAGGGCCGCCTTAGGTGGAGCGTGACAACGCCACAAGAAAAAAATACCAATAATGTGAGTGTTTTTGGTTTGCAGCTGAGCTCTGCACTCTGCTCAAAGGGTAACAAAAAAAGGGACAAAATACAACCAAAAAACATTTTCTTAGCATTTGACACAAAGGCTAAAAGTCAAATGACCAAAGAAACATGTCATCTCTACTGGAACGCACCCCTGGGCTTGCCTTGTTTTCCGCTTAAAAACACACAAACACACACTCCTCCTTCACCTACATCTCAGAAGGAGGCGAAAGGTTTGCTTTTCCACATCAGTGTCATAAAGAAAGAGTCTGGAGCCGGCAGAAATAACCCCGTATCCCTTTCAAACAAAGTATTTGAGCAGGATTGACAGGCTTACTTAAATATTTAGCACTCGCTTCCAAAGCTCCCCGACTGAGCCGGGAGGTTTCATTAGACGGACTGAGACCGAAGGCACACACAAGGAAAATTAATGGACGAAGTGATCTTTCCCGAGCAGGATCTTTAAAGCAGAGATGAAACCTTTGTTGAGACACTCAGGGAGGCGTTGCCATAAAACACATGTGACCTTTTTTTCTTTAAAGCTCAAAGTGCTATCACAGGCTTTATAGTTCTTGTTCCCCCCATCACTTCTTTTAATTTGCACCTACTTTCCTTAGTGTGACCAGCTCCGGCCGGTTTAAATGTTAGTGTTTAGTTTTTACATTTTTTCTATATAAAAGTGGAATGAAGAACAAAAATCACCACATTTGCACGACTTTGTACCAGAATCTCTGTCAAAAATGGACTCAAGAAGCTAAAAACATTTAATCGATCATAATAGAGGATATACTCATGTTTGAGTGCGACCCAATTGCCTCACAAACCAGCTACACACTCACACCCTGTGTCACACACACAAAGACCTTTCATCCTCTCTCATGCACTCGTATAAACCTGGCCGCTGCCTCGATTGTAAAACAAATGAGTGTCATTATGTTGAAGCTCTGCTCTTCTCTCCAGGCCGCTCAAATCCGTCCTCGCTGCCTGTCGGTCACAGCTCGATACCATCATGTGTGTTCAGACAGAAGCACTTACACACCCACAACACTCAGAGATGCACACAGGAGCATGGCAGGTGAGTTGGGTCTTCATATGACCTCATCCTGCTGAGGTTCTCAGTGAATGACTGTTTACTGTGATTATTCAAAGTTAAATGAGGAAACTGATTGTGGTTTCTGTTGGGATGATAGTTTAGGAAGGCTTAGAGCAAAGAACTTAGCAAATGTTTAGTTGGTGTTTTTATCATTTAACAATGTTTTCTGTCTTTGGCTGTAAATATGTTGATGGAGTTACAATAACTGCTATGTGGCACAAGCTAATGAATAAGTGTTTACGTAATAAGGCATACATTTTACATTTTACATTTCAAAATCAATACTCTTTATTTTTGAGTGACAAAATGTGATTCGACTTTTTGGCTTTTAAATAAGTTTCTCTATGGTCTGCACAATTAATTGAAATATTGTCCATCCATCCATCATCTTCCGCTTATCAGGGGCCGGGTCGCGGTGGCAGCAGGCTAAGCAAGTTAGCCCAGACATCCCTCTCCCTAGCATAATTTTCCAGCTCCTCCTGGGGGATCCTGTGACGTTCCCAGGCCAGGTGGGATATATAATCCCTACAGCCAGCTCTGGATCTACCCTGGGGTCTCCTCCCAGTTGGACGTTCCAGGAAAACCTCCTCAGGGAGGCGCCCTGGAGGCATCCTAATCAGATGCCCGGACCACATCAACTGGTAGTAGTAGCTTCTCTACTCCGAGCTCCTGCTGGATGTCTGAGCCCAGCAACCCTGTGAAGGAAACTCATTTCGGCCGCTTGTATCTGCGATCTCATTCTTTCGGTCACGACCCAAAGCTCATGACCACAGGTGAGGGCTGGAATGTAGATCGACTCCAAATTGTTGTGTTTCGCCTCACGGGTCAGCTTCCTCTTCAACACGACGATCCAGTGCAACGCCCGCAATACTGCTGACGATGCGCCAACCCATCTGTCAGTCACATGATCCATTTTATGCTCACTCGTGAACAAGTCCCTGAGATACTTAAACTCCTTCGCTTGGGGCTGAACAGCAATTTGACCAAGTGCTAATTCCAAATCACATTATACTGATGTGCTGTAATCTTGTGAAGAAGCCATGGCTAACAAATCTTGCTCTCCAGATGTTTGTTTGGTACAAAGCCCAAAAATGTCACTTAATCCGGATTTTTTTATTGTTTTATCAGTGAAAAACAAAATTGTGACACAAACGGATACTTCCATCTAATTGTGAATCATATAAAACACGAGGATTAGCCTAGCATGTTGCTAAAACTACTAAAATACCAAGTGTATTTTGAAAACAGCACAACAACAAAGACTGATCAATAAAGATGTTTGCACAATAAACAAGGAAAAGCGACCAGAAACAGCTCTTTAAAATAAGTCTTTAATTTCCACCTGATAATGATACCTCCCTGTTTTTCTAATTATTATTATTATGATTCATGCACGGCCATTTTGCCCAAGTGAGTTATTGCGTTTGTGGAGGGGCCTACCTGCCAGTCGTCTTGTGTGGCTCCTGCCATCAGCAGAAGTGTCCCGTGACTCAGAGGAACCCGAATCCGCTCCACGTAAGTGTAGTCACCATTTTCCTCCTAACACAGAAAAAGAAGGGAGTAAAGCACAACGTATAACCCTCCAATAACACACACACACACACACACACACACACACACACACTTGGTACATTATGTACCCCAATTATGAATCCTGCCTCCTAAGAAGTGTATACTATAACACTTATGAAACACAGGCCTCCTAATACTCCAACTTAAGCCTTCCATCTGAGTCCAGTTTTCACTTCTTCACCTCTTCCCTCAGTCGCATCTTTTTTATTAAGATTTGCGCAGCAGTTATGCTTTAGTACGTAGCGTGCAGTAGAAGCAGGGGAACGCCTCTGTGACTGGGAGCCAAGTCTGACCAGCAAACTACCTCGTGAGAAACACTGAAGGTCAGAAAGAGTGTCTGCAGGTTTAAGAAGGCCTAAATCAAACACTTTGTGAGACCACTTTAATGAACACTAGGAGCTGGATCTCAGGTTAGTGTTAGGCTAGTGAAAAAATGCTAAAAGACTTTTATACCTAGACTAACATAGTAAGAAGGATTTGTTTCTATTTAGTATATGAGTAGAAAAAAATGCTGCCAAGACGTTCAGCAGAGGCGGACTGTAGTTACTTTACTGTAAGTTTCTTGATCAACAGTTTTGTTCTGCTCAGAGATGAAGAGAGGAACAAACAGTTTGTCAGGTATTAGTATTTTCCTTGAGTATTTATTTTCCAGAAAACTTTTTATTTTTACCGACACATTCATTAGAGGTGAATCCATTACTGTGTTTTGCATCATCACTCTGTCTTCCCGACTTCAAGACCAATTTCAACTTCAATGATGGGACACGTCCACATTGATTATACCACTGCAAGGGGTATCTACAACACCATCTGACGTAGCATGACAAAAAAAAAAACATAGGGGAGGAGACGTAAGTGAGACACTAGAGCTTACTCAGAGCAGCCTCCCATTCCCCATCCAACTGGTTTCAACACTTAAGCGTAGTTAATGTTCATTATTTTCTGTATATTGTTTTTTTTTTTTAGTTTGAATGAGATTAATCTTCTCCCAAATATGACATGGTTTACTTTTTATTTTTACATTTCAGAGCCTGTACTTTTTCATTTTGACTAAGCACTTCTACTAAATCAGCCTCTCTCGCTACATGTCATGATTATCTCAAACCAGATGTGAACCCGATTAAAACCTCCTGAATGTGATCAAGAGGAAGATGGACGGTCACAAGCCATCGGACAAAGACGAGCTGCTACTTCACCCAGCAGCTCTGTGACAGACTGGAGGAGAGCATGCAGAGATGCATGAAAACTGTGATTAAAAACCAGGTTATTCCACCAATTATTTATCTGTGAACTCTTCCTTACTTAAAACATGAACTTGTTTTCTTTGCATTATTCGAGCTATGAAAAACATCTTTTGGTTTTCTTAACCAGCCATCATTTTCTGCAATACAGAAATACGACAATAAAATACCTAAATGTGAATGTTTGATTTGGAAGTATGAGAAATGTTTACAATAAAACTAAGGATCATTTTACACAAACACAAAGTGTTTGCAGCATTCTTTTAAAATTTTAAAAGTATATCTGTACTTTCACTTGAGTAAAGGTTGTGTGCTTTTGCCAGCTCTAGTTATGCTGTATCTGAACCTAATGTAGCAAAAGGAAATATATTTGGAATAAGATGAAAACTAATTTCCTCCCTCTACCATCATCTCACCGGTGGAGGCTGTTTGCGGAGGCTGAACACTCTGGTGTCGCCCAGACTGAGGGAGGCGATGGTGGGTTTGTCACCCAAGGAGGCCTCGTCGTCACTGTGCCAGCCGATGCTGTCGTGTCCGTCTCGATAAAGGTTGCACAGCAGCGAGTTAAAGCTGCATCCACTAGCCTGCTCCACTGCTTCCCGAAGGGTTAACAGCAATGGATACCACTATGAGAGGAAAAGAGAACAAGAAAGACAAATAAGCAGATAATTAAGGAGAGCATCAAATATCTATGCAATGAAGAATAAATAACACGTACTAAAAAAGGAACACGTGAAGCAAAGGAGAACAAAATACTCTGAGTAAAGTAAAAAACAAAAGAAAACAAAGAAACTAAAAAACGAAGATTAATAAGTTGATCTAACCTGAGCGTTGGGAGCCATGGTGGAGCGAGCATATGTGTAGGGTAACTCTCCATACCAGCAGGTCAGCCTGGGCTCCTCGTACGCCTCACCTGGACCAACACACGCAGACACATAGGCCTTTACCTCAAAGAACCTATTGAGACCATTGTCAGGACAATCCTCAGCCTCTCAAGTTGACCCATACATCCCTCTCCCCAGCAACGTTCTCCAGCTTCTCCTGGGAGATTACGAGGCGTTCCCAGGCCTGAAGAGATATATAATCCCTCCAGCGAGCTCTGGGTCTGCCCCCGGGTCTCCTCTCAGTTGGATGTGCCTGGAAAACCTCCTCAGGGAGGTGCCAAGGAGGCATCCGAATCAGATGCCCGATCAACCTCAACTGGCTCCTTTCGATGCGAAGGAGTAGCAGCTCTACCCCGAGCTCCCTCCGAATGTCTGAGCTCCCATTCGCGATCTAATTTTTTCGCAGTAAAGCTCATGACCACAGGTGAGGGTTGGAACGTAGATCAACCGGTAAATCGAAAGCATTGCCTTCAAAATCTAACTTAGCATCCAAACACAGCTTTTGATAATTTTTCTAAAGACACAATTTTAAAAACTGGTTTGATATCCAGTTTGAGAGCTGATAAGTGAAAATGAAGGCGGTATGCTTTATTGACTGATTTTAAAAAGGCTTTGCTGTTGGCTCTGCATGTTGTATTCCATTAATATTGTACTAAAGTAAAAATTAAAGCTCTCATATCCATCTCTTTGTTGCAGTAATTGGGTCACTGCAATTTAAACTTCAAAAGAGAATGTAGTCTGTTTTCATAGCTACCTCCTTTGTTTGTTGAATGACAAGTAGGGCAGGAAACTGACACAGTTCTGTTCTTAATGTATTCCTTTCCACATATGTACAAGGATTATCTGCCGCGTCACCAGAATCTATTTTTAGCAGGAGGTAAGGAAAGGTAAACATCTAAATTCAATTTCTCTTGCCTGTCATTCTCTGTGGACCTGGTGTTTCTCTGGGAACAACCAGATCTCTTCCAAGAACCAATTCTCCATCATTAGTATCATTCAGCCGGCCCTCTGCTGGAAAACACGGTGAAATCAAAACAAACTGTTCGAGCAGCCTTTTTATGGCTCTAAATTATCTAGGGTCTCTCTGAGTACTAATGTTAAATATGTGTGGTCATTTATCAACTTTCCAAAGCCTTACTCTTTCTGTGAAGATATGCTATCAGAGATAAAAGAACAAATTGGCAGGATTAAGTTTAGAAGCCTGAGCAGAGATCGGAAAAACTGAGTCAAGAGGGTTTTAAAAGGAGTCAGGATAAATCACAAAAGGACGTAGGAGCGGGGACTGCTGAAGGGTTATGGGCCTTTTTTCCTCTAATTCCTCTTTAACCCAAACATCACATGCACTTTGTTGACAAAGTCTGAGGAGTGATGGATTGAGATTACACAACTTGCAGCTGCGAACTGTGGATGGAAATCATCTTGGTCACTTGTCTTTATCAAGCTGTTCTTCTGCCGCGGAGCTATCGCAGAGTAACACACGAGATGGACGAGCGCCAGCTGACAGAGGCAAAGTCTGGCTGCAGCTCAACAGGCTCACTGTATAAAGTCTGTCTGGGTACAATGTGACTTATTCTTTCCTTTCACAGGAACTTTTTCTTTTCCTGCAATAATGAAGCCATTGCAAGTCTTACGCTTCTGCAAGAAGAGAGAGGATGCAGGTTTTGCGATTTCCAAATTATGCAATCTTATCAAGATCAACTGCACTAACCTGAAGGGAATGAAGTTGGTTTGTGTACTACTGTCACACACACACTACTGCAAAACCAGGTGCACACTGAAAATGACACATTCTTCTGTTCAATAACAAACTTAGGATTTTGCAGATGTTGCAGAGGTTTGCACTCTCTAACAACTTTCTCATTTGTATATGTACCATAAGGAGGAAAAGCAAAGCAGCTGCGTTGGGAAAACACGGTTTACCCGAATTGGATCACATTTCAGCGCCTCTATACCGCTTATTCTTACGCCCTTGGTACCCACCCTGTCTGTAGTTGGTCTTCTGGGACCAGGGAAGCTCTGCTAACAGGTTACTGAACATCCAGTCAGCCTCTTCTGGAGAAAGAAACCCAGGTAGCAGCTGTAGTCTGGAGAAATGGAAAGAAACACACAGACTAATAACCCAGAAAACTCAGGTGTGCTGTGTGTAGCTAATCAAACATCCCTGGCAATACACTTCTCTCCTGTTACCTTTATACTATCAAATCTCAAGTGTGGGGATAGTGGTGCATATTTTCTCTTGAAAGAGATTAATAGTGTTGCACTGCCACTGAGTTGTTTACAAGGCTATTGCCAAGAATAGGTGCGTATTGTAACTTGATCTAAAATAAGTGTGGGAAGGATCTTCACATTTGCACTTTGCATCCAGCTAAGACTCGGATGCAAAGTGGTCCAAAGGGATAATTTTCCTTATAGTTCAAACAAAAACTAGTAAATAATGTGTCTATAGAAATGACATGTTTGTCTCTATTTGGCACAGATGATAGCCACCAAACATGTGAATCAAAATAAAAAGATCAATCTAGCATCACACTCACAGAATCACAGAATATGGACTGTAGGGTACCAACAGTGGGACATATTTTGGTTCTCCATCATGCCAAATGTACAACACTATATATTGAGTATCTATTAAAACACTGACTCACTTCCATGTATCTTTGTAAACAACAACAAGTGAGGTAGGAAGCAAGACATTTACTTACAGATACATACACTGTTGCTTGTGGGATGACTGCCATCTAGTGGACTTCAAACTCAATCACAAGTGTGTCATCTTAACCAAACTCATTATTCTGGTACTTTGATGTTTATTCTCCTCTTTTTCCTATCTGGTTTACATTTTCAACTTATTACATCTGAGTGTGGATTTAGATTCTACTTACCTAGACACTCCTGATGGTCCACGGCTAATCTCATGATCACCTGCCTGTCTGTCAAGAGCAAATGATTTATGTAAGCCAACCTGTGCATAGTTCACCACCACGAAGACGCCAGAACGTCATCAGATAATAGACTGAAAATTAATCAAAATAAATGCCACATGAAACAAAAGAAGTCCAAACAGTGAGGATAAAAAGTGTAACTTACTCTATGACCTTCTCCGGTGGAACATCTCTGACTGGCTGATAACAAAAAAAAAAGTCAGAGCAGAGAAAGAATAGGCAAGCGTGTGTTTTGTCCATTCTAAGAAATTGATTCCAAAACCCATTTTGTTTACATATACTGTTTACCTTGGGGGGCGCGTGAAACTCAAATGTCTTAGGTGTTTTCTGCGGCCCACATCCCCAAGAGGAGGGGGCTGTTTGGACACTTTTGGGCTGTTGGTTGTTTTGGACCGCACCTGGAAAAGAAAAATAAGATGGTTTTACATATCAGGCAAGGTTATCTGACTAAGAAATGTGTTCAGGTAATGTGTAAGTTTATGAGTACCAGCTGGACGCAAATAATCATCTGGATTATAAATAAGTAAACCAACCATTAATTAGATATCATACAACTGTATATAATGACCCTTAAATTACCTGTTGGTCCTGAGTGTTTTGGCACTGGTTTGGCCCAGGAGCCCTGGACTCTGGCACGTTGACGCTTATCTGACATCACATCACATCTGTGGGGTAAAAAAAGGGACAAGCTTACATCATGATGGAAGCAAATTCTGCACACACCAAAACAAAATACAGACATGCAGATATGTAGTATATATGACCACTATATAAGGCAATGACAGAGGTAAGCCTTCGTCAGTTTTCTATGGATGTTTAATAAGAGTGTAAATCTTTCAGATTAATTTGAGGTGTGCCTATGGTTTGCATATTCCCCACTTGTCGTGTCATCCCGTGTGTGACTGGCACTAGTCTGGTTTGGTCTTGACTTTATCTCAATCCCTTAAAGTCTGAAAGTCTTGCCTTGGTCTTGGTCATGATTAACTCGTCTTGACTACAACATTAACTAGAAGAATTTGTATTACCGTCTACAATGATGTGTTCATTTCTGCACGGGTTGTAGAATTCCTCCCAAAATGTAAAATCAATTGTTATTCTGTAACAGCAGTTCAAAATTTAATTAATTATGTAGTATTCCTTAGCATCATTTATATTTCACTAAAATACGCTTAAGAAATTCGGATAATTTCTCATGCTATCGGTAAAATAATATATTATTATATATCACTGAAACATACCGAGGCTGAGCTAGCTAGCTATGTCGCCCCTATGCTAGGTTAGCTAAACCTACATAAAGTTCTACAATGAACACTAAACAAAGGTAAGCATTAAAGGCAAATATCGGACTGACTAAAGCTGAACCCTTAAATCTTAAAACAACTTACCAAATGGCTGCTACAATGCAACACTACAGCTAGCAGAAAAGAGAAAACTCCATATAAGCAGCTGTAACGCCTGTGCTTTGACAGCCATAGATGGGTGTTACAGAAAAACAAACCCTACCCGGAACTGAGATTTGAAACTTGGTTCCGAGCCGTTAATGGTCTCTCCTTGTCTCAAAGCTTTGGCTAATTTGATCCGGATTCAGCGCTGCAAAAAAACTAAATACATTTTTATTAGTACTTTTTTATTTATCAGCTATGACTGGTTTGTTTGCAGTTCGAGATGTTTTTTTTTTTGTTCAAAACATGATACGTTGTAAAATGGTAAACCTGCCAACAATATCTTAAATCCTTAAAATGTGCTCTTACTTAACGAGCAGCAATGTACAAGTCATTGTAACTCTAAAAAGAATCCTATTTTTCCATACAGTTTTTTCCATACTGTAAATGTCAAATGTCTTATAATTATTTATATTTAGACTACTTAAATGTTTTTTACATTTACTTACAATCACATTCTTACACTTCTTACACTACTGTCCAGATACTGTCCAGGTATGTTGTGCTACTTAGCCGATATGATATATGGTGCCATTGACTTTATTTACAGTCTATGTATGATAAAGACAGTGGTGAAGTACCACTTAACTTAAGTCTTATCTAAGGTACTTGTACTTAAGTATTTCCACGTTGCATTCTTTGAGTAGATTTAGAAGTTAATTACTTTTACTTTATCATGATTTTAGTGCAGGACATTTACTTGTAACAAAGAGTTTTAGTAGTTTTACTTAAGCAAGGATCTGTAAGGAACACTTCTTTCATCACAGGTACAATCAAATAATTTTAAAAGTTTTCAGCTATGAGAAAATAAGGGTACACAACATGCTGTTTGCCAGAGCTTTTATTAATAAATCGTATAAAACACAAGTTGCCAGTAGTACAAATGTAAACAGTGCATTTTACATGTAGAAATCCAAATGTTTATTTCTAAGCATATTAAAAGACTCTTTACAGAGGAAACAAGTTCACAAGGCAGCTTAGTGGAGGCACAGGTCAGACCAAGTCATATGGGGTTTTTAAATTGTGCACCAACTGTGTAGAGAGGAGAATGTTCTTTTGTTTTGGAGCAAACATTTAGTAGTATGTCATGTGACCACAGCTTATAATGTAAAATATTCTTTATCCTTGTGAAAACCTTTCAAAATACACCCGATGTACTACACATGCAGAGGTTAAGAAGTTTTCTTTGTTTATTAAAGGTTTACATTTTGACTTAAAATGGGGTATTTAAACATAGCACCAAGTGAATCACATGCTCAATACCCGCTCATTGAATCTGACCATATCCAGCATTCACATCAGTAGAAAGGCACTTCTGTTTAATGCGACAGTGAATGATATATGAAAATCTTTGGTTTGGAACCAGTGATGCATTGGTGCAACAACAACCCACCACAAAGTATCATTTTAAATATTGTAAACACGCATTATTTGAGAAAAAAAAAAGTAGAAAGAGCCAACGGATGATGAGAAGAGTTCAGTTATAGTAGTAAAGTAGGATTGCCATCTTTAAATAGCTCAGTGATTTGTAAACAGGTTGAAACCAGTTTGTGTTTGGCTCGTGTGGTCAGATAAAATAAATAATTTTACATACATATATATAAAAAAAAAAAAAGATACCCACCACCATTTTCCACTGCTTATAACAGCAGGGTAACAAATCACTTATTTTATGGCTTTATTATTTCCACCAACAGTGTCAGTGACAAAAAAAAAAATTAATGTCATTTGCTAAGAGCAGCATTTTATTATCATTTCAGCTCCTGCCTTCTTTGGCTATTTCTGTCCACACAAATCACATCAGGGCAGAGGTTTTCATTTTGAGCACCAAGTCATGCACATGCACTGATATGCACATTTACTGAAGGCACAAAGGTGAAATCTCAGGCAACCCTGGAGGATCAATCACACAGATACACACACACACAGACATATTCGCTCTTTTCCTTAAACACTGCACCAGGTCAGAACAGAGCGTCAGCCTGCAGATTCATCAGTCGTCTTCTTATTCACTTTTAAAACCTGCTCCGTTCTTCTGCTCCCGCAGCTTCCTGCGCTGCAGGTACCCGGTGCGTTGCAGTCGGTTCATTCTGGCTCCGAAGAAGATGACGAGGTTGTCCGGCACGAGCTTGGTGGTCAACCAACCCTACAAGTAAAGAAACACGAAAGAGGTGTATGACTTAAAAATAAACTTTCATTAGCTTTCAGGCTTTATTCTTTAAAAACACCTCTCTGAGATATTTCTATCAGATATCTTTTAAATGTTGAATTAAACACCATGGATAAAATGTAACGTTTTAAGTCAGCCATTTTTAAGTTGTTCCTCTCTATCCCTCATGCCTTCCTGTTCTATTCACACATTATTGCATATTTTATTGTTGGGTTTTTATGAAGCACTCTGAAAAGCTGGTTTGATCAGTGCTATACAAATAAGAAAGTTAGGTGCTGTAAAATTATAGCTACTTAATTGATCATTTATAAAAGATTAAGGAAAAATGAAAATCTGACTACAAAGAATGCATCTGTTGCGTACAATTTCATAATTTTACAGTGTTCTCTCAAGTTTCCCAACATTTTTTGCTAAAAAGAAAAAATAAAGGCTGAAATCCTGGATCCAAACCATCGAACATCGAAGTTTACTTCATGCATTCCTGGACAGGTTCAGTATTGTTAAGGTTTCCACTTCTTACCATGACAGCGTGGGGGAAATAGCCGTTGGTCTGGCTCTGTAGACCCACAGTGGCGAGCTCAGCTGCCACGTAGCGCTCTGGAGTGGGTTTGTCCAGGGTGGGGGTCCTGATACGAGTCATTTTAGTGGCCACGAAGAAGGGCAGCACGCTCTGCAGAGGGACAACAGGAAGACATGTTGGATGAGTACATGTTGGCATAGGCTACAGACTTCTGTTTCTGTATTTAATTGACATCTCAGCTTGTGTGCTTCAGATCTGCAGCAAAGACATAATTGCAGATGAGTCTTAGAATGGTTGCAGATACGTGCCCTTAAACTTGGACATGAAATCTTTTCTGTAAGCTGGGCTGATGACCGCAGTTATCAGGTGAAAACAACACTCAAGGTTTGCTGAGGTGAACCTGCTGTACACACTGCAACCACCAGGTGGCGCATAAGCTCCAACTACACAGGGCTAAAAACAGAACAAACAAGCCTCGTCTGGAAAAACACTTTTGCTGTATAAACGTATATCAGAGGAAAACCTTATGAATGTGTATTAATTCCACGACCCTTCAGGAAGGACGAGCACACGTTGGATTTTGTAACTATTTGAGTTAAATCTAGATTAAGAAGCATTCGTCAGACAGATCTTGAGTGAATAGCAAAGGTTTCAATAGCACAAGCAAAACTTCAGACAGTAAGTGATGCTTCCCATTTATTCTAATTTACTTTTGTTAAACATTTGAAATGAAAAAGGTCATAATCTTCCCAGACCAAATGTTCTGTGGACCATGTAGCCTAAAGGACACATCAATTGAGAGTGGGCCTGCTTCTTAAATTTAGTGCTGGGACACGGTTATTGAGTTAGACAGAGGCCAGGATGAGGGAACTGTGTCACACCATTAAGTGTCCTGACAGCTGAGAAGACATCCTTTCCCAAAAAACCCCAAACCTCTGATTAATCCTTTAGACAAGCCCCAAACTCACCTGAATGATGAGGCCCTGACGCCTGTACTCCTCATGAAGGCCACGAGAGAAGAAGTCCACAAAGGCCTGCACACAGAGGAAGCATGAGGATCGTCAGTTTCAACACAGCAGACTGGAAATGTTGCTCTGTGATTACAAGGTCCAAAAATGGGACAGAAATACAGGTGTTGCACGTACCTTTGTGGAGGAGTAGACTGTGAGCAGGGGGACGGGGTACATGCCGCTGGCAGAGGAGATGTTCAGGACAATTCCTTTGGACCTGAGAGAAACAAGAGGAAGATTTAGGACAGACATTTAGGACTGCAGCAGGAACACTTCAGAGTATTTAATGAATTAATGATGATACTGATGATTCCGTAACATCAGATTGTTACAGATCATTTATTTTGTTTTGTGTTTAATCTGGAAAGCTTGCAGAAATCCTCAGTTTTAATGTTGCTGAAAAACAGCCCCGTCTGCATGTCAGGGCTTTCCTCAACACGTGCAGCACTGATCCCAGAACAGTCATTTATTTCTGCGAATCCAAAAACTTTCAATGATTTTCCAGCCAGTGGGAATCCTGTGTCTACACAGTCAGCACACTGGCAAACACACACAAAGTGATGCCAAACACACACACTAAAACAGTGTGGTAGTGGCCGTGTGTGTTGCCATGGCAGCCTGTTGCTGCAGTGATGTAGTGGAGCGACGCTCCAGCCTCACACGGCACCAAATGTGCCTGCGCTGCGATTGGCTGACAGGAGTCACATGGGAACAGAGCAGCCAATGAGGTGGGAAGAGCACTTTGTGTGAATTGAAAGCTTGTCAGCATTGCGAACAAAGGAGGAGAGGAAAAGAGATGCAGTGATGGAGAGGATTTCTTGTCCCCCTTTTCAACAAGAGAGTCACTTTTATGAAGTGTAGTCTGCCAAACAGTGCTCTTCAGAAATTTACATTATTTGTGTTTTATTTTGGATTTCTTGTGCAGCTCTGAGCGACAATCCCTCATTCACAACAACACTGCAGTCATGTCGCAAAACATGGAAGCCAATCATTCAACTCACCTCTCAGCCATCCTGGGCAGCACCAGACGGGTCATCTGAAAAACAACAACACAATCTTCATTACCGTCAAACATCACGCAAACACAATGAGAACGTTAAAAAAAAGGACGAACAAGGGGACCAAGAAAGAAGGGAAAGAGTTTTATATTAGAGAGAAAACTAAAAGTAAGAGGGAGAGAGAGATGCAGAGAGCGACAGAGAGAGAGAGTTGCGTGGGTGGCGAGTACAGACAGCGTTGGTGTAGTCCACCGTTGCTTTGGGAACAACTGAGACACTGCAGGTACCGTGGTAGAAAGAGCAGAAGGAGAAAGAAAAAGAAGGAGGAGAAGGACAAAGAAGGGGAAAAGTGGAAGAAAAGTGAAGCCCACGGATTAACTTTAAAACAAACACTCGGGGCAGAGTATGAATATGTAGTTTGGATTCACTGCGCTGAAGGTGAGAAGGAACATTTCCTCCCTGAAAGTGTGCAAAGAGGAGACAAACTTACCTGCAACACGGAGGTCACGTTGACGTTGATCATATTTGTGATGAACTGAAAACACAGAGAGCACCAGTCAGCTTTAAACTCGTGAATGAGGTGACATGTTTATAAGACAGGGAGCAGATTTAGGTTTATTAAAGACTAAATATTACTTAAGTCTGGAGCATGAGACAGGAAAGAAATGTGTCACTAAAAGCATCAAAGTAAAAACGAAATAATAAACTCACATTGTCCAGATCAGGGATGTGGAGGAAGTACTCCGGGTAAGGATAGGAAACACCAACATTATTAACTGTTGGAGGCAGAAAAAAAAGCAGTTATTATACTGTCCAAACAAAAATAACTTGTAGCAGAACTAGCTTTCATTTCTACCACAAGGTGGCAGCAAAAGCAAACAAGTAAAACAGGCCTTCTCTCCACAGTCGACTCAGCCACACCTTACAACCAGAGTACAATTGGTATCATAAAAAAGGACACAGAGTTCCTAAAATGTTCAACTAAAAAGTACAATGTGAACTGTTGAGTGGAAACGTCTTAACAGCTGAAACTTCGGCTCCGCTTTAAACAGACGGCACGAGTCATGACGTCAGAGTGAAAACAGCGTCTGGGACGTCCTTTAAGCTTCAACTAAAGGCAGACTTTTTAAACAAATGCATGCAATGAAAAGCAGGAGAGAAATGATCCTTTCACGCACAAAAGAGGGTTAACTTGGTGAAGTGTAAAGACAAGATAAACAGACAGACACTACAATTAAATTCCTTTTAAGCGTCTTAATGAAGTGAGTTTGAAATGGATCCAACAACTCTATTTTTAGGAGAGATCACAGCACCCTACACTCACACAATAAGTGTTGTATGACTCAGACAATAGTAGGCTGATATACACAGTGAGATCCAGAGGAAAGTTTGCCCCCAATGAAATCAAAGCTAAACTATCTGTGCAAGGTTTTCTTCACCACGACACCCTTCATCTCCTGAATTATGACTCGTTTTAAACTGATCTTTACTTACTTTGTGCAACAGTGTGACGTAAAAAGTCAGATAAATAAAGACTTTATACCTAAAAACTGTTCCTACTTTCTGCTCTGTTCACTTTAAAAGCAGGCGGAACTTTATTTTGCATCACAGTTCGGTGCCTAAATATGATAACATAAATAGATCAAACAATAACACCAAGGAATCCTCTTTTCTATCAGTGCATCAGCTACACTTTAGAGCCTGTACTTCTAGTCTTGCCACTCCACTACTTCTTTACTCAACAGGTTCTTACAGACAGACAGCAGCACTGAAGACAAAGTGTGGCTGTAAGTCGTCAGTGACGGAGCAGAAAGATAAATAAAGAGCTCCTTACCAAGAACACCGATCTCCAGACCAGACAGCCCTGCCTCGATCTTAGGGTAGATGTCTGATCTTCCAAAGTCGACTGCAATGGTCCTGGTCTCCACGCCATACTGCTTCGCTGTGAGGACAAAAACAAGAGTCTAATTAGAAAGGTTGAAACGATTCCAATGCAGGGCAACAAAAATGGGTTCACAGAAGGACACATGGTAAGAGAACGCATCCACACTCTCAGCATGCTTTCATGTGTTGTCACAATAATCGGGAAAATTAGTTTCAGACGTAGAAAGTTCACATGAACGTCTCCTCATATCGGCACAAGTGGGAAAGTCTGAGAAAGCTTATGCTTATGGATGAAAGTAAATGTTAAGTGGATAGCAAGAAAATTCATGTATTGCAGGTCAATTGTTGCTCAAATGTTATGTGTAATATGATATCGGGTTGTATCAGTTAGTCAGTTACTATATATGAACATATCTTCTGTAGCATCCATGTTGTTTCCATCTTACAACTTAAAGCTCCTGAAAGCGTAAGAACGACAACTTGGGAACTCCGAGCATCCGAGTAACACATGACTGCAGGCTGAGCATGATTTCATGCGTCAAAAGTCAGTCAGTGCTATCTCCTGTTTCTAAACTCTGGAGCCATTGAAATAAATGAGCATGAAAACAGTCAGTGTCCGACTTGAACTGAGGGGGGCACTGCATACCAACAAACCAGACCATCTCCTCCCCCCTCCTCCCGTCTCCATCCCTCCCTCCGCTCCCTCGTCATGTTTGACGCGCCTGCTGCAATTAGAATTTATTGTCCAAAGACTCGTTTAGCTGTTCGGTGGCGGAGGGAGTTAGAAGAGGAAAATTCCTGGGATGTCGGTAGTGTGTAAGAAATTATTCAGAGGTGAGACCAGATTTAAAAAAGCAGGGGGAAACCTGAGAGGAATGTCTGCTCGGGGCCTGAAATCTATATCCAGCTCAGATTATTTTTAGCCACCAAAAGCACAGAGAGCGAAATAAAATGCAAAAGAGAAGAAATATCAAAGCTGAAGTTGCCAGATTAGAGGAGGAATTCTGGAGTTGCCAGGTTGGTGCAATAAAATCGAAATGAGATGATTGTAGGAGAACGTAGGGTCATTTAGGACAATGACATGATGGGTGAGACAGGGTGGGTCGCCCTGTTACATGCTAAGGAGGGCGGTTTTGTCAGACTAATCGTGAGGGAGGAGTGCCAGAGTTTGGCACGCCGCACCCCGCTCGTGACTACCCATCAGCCCCCTCTGTGGACCTGAAGCACGACAGGGGAAATTGCGCTGTGGGAGACGTCAGAGACAGATGGAAAGAGAGCGAGTCAGGGAGAGGGCACTATTTGGACGGGGGGTGGGGGCAGTCTCCATTCAGTCTCTGTTATAACCTGGAGACGGGCCAAGTTTTCCCTTTCAAACGGACGCTTGTTTTCTAGTTGTTGTTTCCGTCTGTGTGAATGAGGAAAGTCGTGGCTGTTTGAAACGAATATCTCACAGGAGCAGGTTTGGTCCACGAGTTTCTTTAAATCAGAGCAGATATTTAATCCTTCTTTGTTCAAACCGTCTGCGAGGAAATAAAACACAACCCGCTTTGTTGGCTGCATGTTTCTAGTCCACCAAACCGATTAAAGGCGTGACTTAACAGGATGTAAAAGAGTAAAATAAAGAGTAAAACTGAATAATTAAACTACTAAAGACACAGTGATAATTTTCCCTCTATATTCAACATCCTTACGTCCAAGACACTCCCTGCTATCAAGGCCTGGGAAACCCTGTAGCTGACCGGGTGGGAGGTTGCACGTCAGCGCCTGCCCATACACACATCCTCATCATCCCACTCGCTGTGCTCTCAACCCAGAACATGTTTCCATGATGTGATAGAGACACACACTCACCAAGTGACCTGGCCACGTCATCCAGCTTGTCCTGCGAGCGACTGATCAGCATCATGGCAAAGCCTCGACGAGCCAGCTGGAGAGGAAAGACAAGGTTAGTTTATGGATGCAAAGAAATGACCGTAAAGTTTATATATTGAAAGCAATATTATAAATAAGCATGCAAGAGACAACTTAAGTTAAGGGAAATTCTCTCTAAAGTGTAGAAGAAACTTCGGACACATATGCCTCGGCGCTGGATCAGCTGAAATCGACTGATCACTTCTCTTGTTCTGCACGCGTAAATATGATCGCTGTGCTCACTTCCTCCAAAGATGAGACTTTGAGGGTTTAGGGGCAAAGACTCGAAGTCTAAATCTTTAAATGATTGTGGTTGTTCTTATGAAGACAGACAAACATGAGGCTCTAAGTGCAGCCAGGTTGATCTTTGGGTATGAAGGCATATTTCATTACAAGTCATTTGAAACAATGGACTTTGTATTACCATTGCTAGTGTTAAACATTTGGCTATGTAATAACTTTGTTCACATATAACACATGCAACTAAAGGACCCTCCCTTTCCCTTAGTGTGTGCAAGATTTTACAAGAAAACACGAGTATTTACTTGTATCATTTTAGTGTTTAAAGTTATGCATCGTTACCTAGCTGCAATGTTTGTAGTCGTTTTTTATGCTATTGCAAAGCTAAGTACTAGCTTTAGCTTTAGCTGAAAACCAAGTAGGTTATAGCCTCCGAAACAACCTGATAAACTGTTTACCGCTTTCCCACCGAAATTAGCGTTGGCGCTGGTTTTTCAGACCCGGGAAGACTCGCTTATAGATGCTGATTGTCTCTTTTCCCATTGCCAGTGAAGTATACTCCTGTCTTTTCTGCTGCATCACCGTCTACGTCACAAACGTGCCCGAAACAGACTCATTCAGTCTGTCCATCAAACTCTGCCACAAAGATGGAATGATGCTCGAGCGCTGCTCGGACGGAGACGGGCAGAATTTGTAGCCGAGATGACAAGGAGTCGCAGAAGTTACTGACCCAGCATAGCATCGCGTCTGATAAGGGGGCGGAGCTTAGCGTGTCGACAGGGGTTTTTTGTTCCTATCAGTGCCAATCGGACCATAGGCGATAATTACCCGGGTCTGCTGCAGTCATTTGACCCGGGTCTGAATGCAGATTGTAACCTTTCCCATTAAGCAAAAAAGCCGGGTGTTAGCGGGTTTTTTGACCAGTGGGAAAGCGGCTTTAGAGGAGCATTAGAGTAGTTTAGTCTTAAATTAAAGTATATGAATGAATGAATATGAAGTTCTAGAGTTCGGGTAGTCTGTGTAAAAGTAGCAGTCGTGCGTTTCTGCATAAATATTAACACTCCTAAAACCCTGCATAGAATAACACACGTTGTGTTAACGTTGGTCTACTGTTGCGTGACAAGCAGCTAGCCCGACTGTAGCACCACCAGTATGACTCAAAGGCCCTACATGACTACATTATACAGCCACACACCCACACAAGCAGAGGCAAACACGTGGCAGGGTAGCCCCCATTCAACGTGTGCCTGTTACCCCCGTATGAGCTCCTGTTGATGAACCTGGATTGAAGTGTGTGTGCATGCGTGTGTGAGGACTCTCCTCCACGTTAATAGGCCTGTAAGAGCTCTCCCCTACTGTGGCCTATGAGTTAACGCAGCATGTGTGTGTGTGTGTATGCATGACTCATAGCTTTTTTTTTTTTTCCATGAAAGAAATAAAATAAATAAGGGTCCAAGAGACTCACCTCCTCCGCATAGGATTTCCCGATTCCATCAGTGGCTCCAGTCACAACTAGAAGGAGACAGAAAGAAGGAAAAAGGTTAGTACAGGTGTTTTAACTCTCACACTATGAAGCAGGACAGGGGTCAAGTCAAAGGCCAGACTCCTACTGCCAAATCATCAGTGCATATGGGCCCAAATATCTGCAGACTTTCTGTGGGACTTGCAGAGTTTAGGCCAAATTGACGACTAAAAAAACGTGGTTATTCAGCCCCCCAATAATGTAAACAAAGCAAGCATCCTTTTAATATAATTTCTCTTGGACTAACATGCTGCATGTCTGACGTCTGATGAGGGTTGAGTGCTCGGGCTTTGACGTGGAGATTGGGCCGACCCGTGTTCAACTAATGACGAAATAAACGTTCTTAAAAGTTCCACCCAGAACGGTTCCTATCCCTTGTGACTAAACTATCCGACTGAAACCATGGTTTCACTTTGGATTTTGATTCTAGTTCAACTTCCATCAAACCTCTCGAATGACCTCAAAGTCCCATTACATCACCAACACATACTTCACACTCAAACCATGCCAGGCTGACTCATTACTCTGGCACATCTTACACTGCTACCTTCTCTCTTCGGTTATTCTTGCATCTTGCGAAACAAAACAAAGTCCCACATTGATCGAGCCGCTTTGTTCAGAGTTTTACGACGCACCTTCATATCAGGTTTGTCCGCTTGCAGCTGTCATCAGAGCAGCTCAGAGCCCCGAGCTCTTCACAGGTGACAGACGGGACATTATTTGAAGGCTTTCACACAAGTAAATCTGTTTGCGCACACACCCTACGATACCATTTAGGAAAGCCTCTCTCTAAGCTCTATAGTGACGACTTTTTTCATCACTCAGGTATCATTTTCTCTGGGCGAGACGCTCACAGGGCGTCCATTCGCAGAGTGAATTTGGAGGCTATAAAGCAGCCCAAGATAGTTTAGATAGGAGTGGAATCAAAAGGAGGAAGCTACAAAGACAAAAGACGGGGCGGAGATTGTACAAAGGCAGAGATAAGACGGTATAGATTGCAGGAGAACAAAGATAGAAGACTGTATAAGACTCACAAAGCCCTCAACACCCACTGATACCTCACTGGAAGCAATGCAACATGATCA
The DNA here is from genome assembly GCF_022749685.1 of Semicossyphus pulcher. Taxonomy (NCBI): domain Eukaryota; kingdom Metazoa; phylum Chordata; class Actinopteri; order Labriformes; family Labridae; genus Semicossyphus; species Semicossyphus pulcher. Next base: position 4,230,443 of record NW_027211759.1, read on the forward strand.
TGATGATATTTAGGGTTGTTATGCGCACGAACCGGCCTCGAATCCCCTATCAGACTGGCAAGGTTAACTCAGATGTATCTGGAGTTTAGGCGAAGGTGGAGGCGAGGATGATGTTGGACAAGCAGAAGGTAAAAGCAGAAGATTTTACAGAGACACAACAAAAGATGGAGAAGCGGCCGGAGCGTGGGGGAGGCGAAGACGGAGAGAGGAGCTGATGTTCTTCTTGTGTTCAGAGTTCTCCTCACCTTGTCAAGCAAGCGGGGCTATTTTTAAACCTTCACTGCCCATCAACCCCAGCTCCTTCTTGACTGACGGAGGACAGGAGGGGGGGGAGGATGGACGGAAGAAAGAAGGGAGGAAGAGGGGAGAAATAAGAACAAGGGAGGTAGAAAGACAGAAAAAAAGGGTGGCGGTGGTGTCGAGGAGGGATTGAGGGTACTCAAATACACACGCACACACATGAATATATTATTAGTAAGGCTTGATGAAAGATTAATCGAGGTAGAGGACATTCTCCGGCAAAGAGATGGAGAGAAGGAAAAAGAGACAAGATGAGAGAGAGAGAGGGGGGATGCGGGGAGGAGGGAGTGATGACGAACATGGAGCCGGAGAAAGGAGGAGGGTGAAGTGGGGTAGGGAGACGGAGGGGAGGGGAGGGGAGAGGGGTGCTGAGGAGGGATCCTAGGGGCGGCTAAAAATAGAACTGGAGCGAAGCAAGAGAGCGAATGAGTGAAGGAGAAAGAGACAGGATAGAGATGGCAGTTGTGGAGGAGGAGGAGGAGGAGGGATGGAGGGTGAAGGAGTGAATGAGAGGAGAGGAGTGAGAGTGAGAGCGAGAGAGAGTAGCACAAAGTCAAAAGTGAAAAAGAGAGCAGAATCCCTGGTTATTTTTAAACCTCCCCCGTGTTAAGAATGAAACGCTCCATGGCAGAAAAGCCTCAATGGGCGCGGGTCGTACCAAAGCCGGCGCTCGCTGCAGATGCAGGAGGGGGCGAGCGGAGGCAGGGAGAGGCGACACGAGCTGCAGAGGAAAATGGCTGAGGGAAAGAGGGGGAGAAGACACAACAAGCACCTCGATCAAATGAGCTAAAATACAGTTAGATAAAGAAGGTTTCACTCAGGGTTCATGTTCTACACACATGCCAATCAGGAAGCAGGAAATATGACGCAATACGGATGTTAAGTTTAAGCTCTTAGTTTATTAAGCCTTTAACCTTTAAGACACCTACAAAGGCTGTAATCCTGACCGTTTGTGTGTGTACCTTTTATTGTTACATCTACGTCAATACCAGTCGAGTCAGTCATACTAACAGCATGCATCACAGACGGTGTATCATGTTCGGGTTTGACTCTATTGTCCAGCTCTTAAAGACAAATCATTTGTTTTTATTCTACTGCTAAGCTAAAACTTAGCTTTAGCTTCGAGCTCAAACAAAGGAGGAAGTTTTCCACCAAAACAACCCGATGCTGCGTTCAGGAGAGCCCGATCAGAGGAGAATACTTTCATTGACAATGTTGTGCTCGAAAGTAAAATCCCAGTGTTATTAAAACAAAAAGCTCTCTAAAATCTGATGTTTTTCCTGCAAAATTTTCATTTTGTTCTTTTCCTGTGAGCATCAGAGGGAGAGTTTGGGCAGTTTTGTCTTATGTGTTTTAACATTTGAGGCTTTTATACGTTATTGCCTCCTAAGATTTAAGGAAGAATGAATTAGTTTGTGTTTTACAAAGAAAACAAACAATATGATACAATTCAATCTTGTGTCTGCAGGTTCTTCTGTTGTCCATTAACTAATAACTGTTTCCTGATTTTGATTTACTTATAAGAATAAAGATCCATTTTGCATTCATTATTGAAATCATAAGAAAGTATTGCATGAGGGGTCATGAATTACGGTCGTAAAATCAACACAGCTGGAGTTAAAGTTGGTCACAGAAAGATGTCGAACCAACAAGCGGAGAAAAACCTCGATGACGGAGGAAAACTATTCCAGAATCAGAATCAGGTTTAGTTCCAAGTAGGTTTACAGATACAAACTATTTGTTTTGGTGCAGAACAATGAACTCAGAAAATATGTACAACAGGTGTAATTAAAGAGCTGGACACCTTCGAGGAAAGACGACAGCTCACGTCAGCTGAACCTGAAAAGTCGTCGGGACAAAATCACCAAACAAAAATGACAAGCCGAGGGGCGTCAGCGACAGCACCGACCACATTCCTGTCAGCTGGGACAACAGACCCACCCCGCAGAGAGGCAGCTGCCTGGGATGTGGTTCACCTGCATGACTGAGTTGCAGGTGCATAAAGTTGCACCTGCGTGCGAGAACACACGTACAGCATCACCTCCTCAACTCTGACCTGACAGGGGAGAGCGTGCAAGAATGTACGATGTGTTTAAACCGCAAACAGCATCACCCCGTGAACTCTGACACGTAACGCGCGTTCTTTACTGTCATGTTCGACTGTGCATACAACACATTACTAAAATACCACAAGAGGTTTCACACTTAACGCCATTATTCCACCTTTCTGAGCCACTTTGCCCCCAATCCAGGTGACGTCTGGCAGATGTTGAGGGCCTTGATTGAAAACAAACAAGCCAAACCTTTTGCATTTTTCTGCGACATGTCTGCTGCATCTCAAGTGGAAAACATCCAATCTGAGGGGTTAACTGGAGGTCATTTGAACGAGTGGATATGCAGCTGTCAGCCAATCAGGGCAGTAAGTGAAAGAGTCTTTGAATTTATTATATTTAAGCTAAAATATCATTTTAAACAGTCATATTCTGCTAGGACCAAAGCACATTTGAAATCTGAGGTAGAACGTTGAATAATAAAAGAACAATAATCCACCTTTTTAAGGATGCCCATTTGTTTTAGCAGACATGAAACTCAATCCATGGTAAATTAAACTAAAATAAAGGAAGTCAAACAGGCATGTAGGACGGGGATGATGTTCTGCTGCGGGAAAAGTTTGAGGCAAGAAACAGCGTAGACTGTTGGCAAATAATCCCTCCATCTACCTCAGAGAAGAGGAGAAGAGATGGATGGACGAAAGAGACGGAAATAAACTGAAAACATCAGAACTTTTGTGATTTTCCACTGTGAAAATGTCTACCAGCCGCCCCCCTCCCTTCCCTAAGCCTGATGCCCCCTCCCCAACCCACCACCCAAGTCCTCGTGCTGTACTTATGAATGACTACACTCCTCCCACTCATTATATAATAGTACCATTTTCTGAATAAACGTTGTCTTGGGAGTGAGTGAGAGTGAAGTGTGTGTAACAGGGGAGGGGGGGGTAGTACAGTGGGATTAGGACACAGAGTTCCTCCAGAGTCTTAAAGCTTCCTCTTTGCTTTGAGTCTCTATCAGCCGTCATTAGTGCGACAAAGAAAACTTCATTAATGACAAAAAAAGGACGATAAAACCCGCCCGGTGCGACACACGACAGGAAGAAGCTCAATGAACCGACAGTGGACTCTGCAAACATCACATCAAATCTAAGTCACCTATTCAACTCCTCCTCTGCTGTACAAGGAGAACAAAATGTCCAAAAATACTATTGTTCAGTTCAGTCACACACACACACACACACACACGCACACACACACACACACATCCCAGTGCTCCCAGCAGGACTTAATTCCCCTCACGTGAGCAACGCATTACATCTGTGACACACACAGATGTAATGCAACAAAAAAAGGGTCTACGTAAGCATGCACGTGACTGACAGCAGCGCTACTGACGCTCAAAGACGCACACACACACACACACACACAAACACACACACTGACAACAAAGGGTGAATGTGTGTTGATGGGGCAACCACGTACGGAGGGATGGGAACAATGGGAGGAAAAAAAAGGGAGATTTGGGAGTGGCCGGGGAAGAGGAGTGTGTGACTTCATGAATGTATGCATGTGTGTGTTGGCACAGAGGATGTGTGCACGGCTACCTCCCATTCATCCCCCAGTACCCCCCCTCTCCCCTCCCCATCACAACGCCTCTGAGGAAACTGGTCCACCATGCCGGCTCTGAAGCGTCCTGACGGGGGCGCACTAGCACCGCAGCTCTGCTGTGCTTAATGCTGCACATCACGTCCAGAGGTATTGACATCCCCCAGCCTTCTCTGTCTCCCTCCCTCCCTCCTCAGCAGTGGAGCAGCCCCTGCTGCTGCTGCTGCCTGCTCACTATTCTGAGGGTCTAAAAAAAGCAGCAGGAGGAGTAAAAATAGCAGCGCGCCTGCACTGCCTCGTCTGGGAGCTGCCTGCCTGCCTGCCTGCCGCAGCACCTGAATACCAACAAGATCCCCCACCACCATCAGCACCACGACCAGGCTGCTGCTGCATCCTCAGCCCTCCTCCTAAAGCCCTGATTCCTGCGTGAGCACTGCAGGCTGGGAAAACCACAAAACATCTGATCTGATGAGCAGCGATAAAAAGGACAGGAGCTTGAAAAATTATCTTTGCGTTGAGATAAACATGAACTGCACGAGAGGGCACATGTGTGAGGATGAGCAGCTCATGAACAAGACAAAGGAAAGCCTCAAATCTTGTGTGAAACCGCTGATCATTCATCCTGAAGGTTTGCGCTTGTTACTAAAATAACATTATCTAGTGTTTAGTTGAGGAGAAAGCTGGCACAGACGTGACTATCAGTTACCCAAAGGCTGAGGTTTTTTTGGGAGATTCAACTTCCTATTCAAAGAGAGCGAGACAGACTAAAATCAGCTCAAACCCCCCTCCCTCCCTCCCTCCCTCCCTCCCCCCCCCCCACCACCACCACCTCCAAATCCCCAATTAAGATTCTCAGTGAGGAGAGACTGCGGTCCTTGTATGCCCCGCTCTCGTTACGTACTGTTATGTAATCTGTCGCACCCCAAACTCGCCTATCAACGAGCAGCCCCTCCTACCTCACAGGGAGGGAGGGAGGGATGCAGCACAAGATCCAAAGACAGCACCCCCCCCCCCCCCCCCCGACCAAAACACACATCCCATCTCCATCCGCCCACCTTCCACATTCAAACACACACACACAAACGCTGCTTTAAATAGCAGGGGAAGAGAGTCACATGGGTAATATAAAAGTCGACAAAAATAAAGCTTGATCAGGCCGGGGGAGAAAGAGAGAGGGGGGTGAAACAGGGGGGAGGGAGGATGAGACAAAGAGACAGAGAAAAAGGGAGAATGTACTTCAGAGTCGCCCAAGATAGAAGCAGCATCTATATTTGGGTACGGAGCAAAAAATAGTCCCCCCTCCCTCCCTCCTTTAGTCACATGCTTTGTTTAAAAATCAATAGTTTCTTTCAGTAGTTGCACTGAGACAAGGTGATTTCAGCAGGAAGCTAACTTTCCATATTTGACTTTGTGCCGTTAAGGACAGGCAGTACCGCGCGGAGGTTTGAAGTTGCTAACAAAGCCTACAGCAGGTGATTTTTAATGTATTAATCCCTGCTCTCTGCCTGAAGGAGCCGGAGAAATCACCTGCAGGAGTCTCTGCTGGGAAAGCCCTGCAAACACAAGGCTGAAAAGGCCGGTTCAGGTCACATCCTGAAAATTGGGTGAAATTTAAGGGGAATTCCTCTGCAAAAAGTCACTTATATTTAAAGATACGTCTCGTTTATCAAATGGATGCTGCCTGGAATCAACAAAAGCATGCCTCACTGCCAAATCCTACTCTGAACAGTCATTCCAACATCGGAGTCTCTGCCTCTCGGCGTGTTTATCCAAACTACAACCACACAGTTTGAAATATTAAAGCTTTCTTCATCCAAATCAAAACCCAGACACTTATTTAGTCCTGAAACCTGCACACCAGCTCTTCCTCTCATACACCCCGTGTTCGTGCAGGTGTTTGTCTTACATCCGAACATGCTCACACATTCTTCGTCTCCTCGCGTTCGTCCGAGACACTTTCAAGAACGTTTCAACAGATACTCGCAAGTGACCAAACTGCCTTTCAGGCATGTTGGACTGCAACCAACGCAGGAAGGTGTCACTCCACAGAAAGCAATAAACAGCTCATGCCAAATATGCTGGTGGTCCAGTATTGTGTGTTTAGATTACCTGGCAGAGCAGCTACTGTGCACGATGAGCCCTTCATCCAGGGTGCGTGTAAATTATTGTTTACAGTCAGGCTATTAACTTTATACGAGAGCTGTTTCAGAGGATTAAATGTGCAAACCAAGCATGTTGAATTTCCTCTGGTATTTCAGTTCACAAAGGCGCAAGGGCTTCAGATGACCCTCTCACAGCTGGAACAAACTGTGTATTTAAAGCTCGACAAAGTTTATCTGCAACTATTCTCGTAATCAATCATTTAAGTCAGGACTTTTTGATTACAGTTAAAGATGGACCAAACGTGAACAAAAGTAAAGAAGCTGCACGGTTACATTTCCTACATCTGACCTGTAAAGCTTAGAAGAGAAGAATGTTGAGGCTTTAATAAACTAAATCTTGCATTAACAGACAAAACTAACAGATAAGCAGTACGACCCTCTGATAACATGACCTCAAATCAGCAGTGTAAACACCCTAACATGTTGCAGTTAAAGCTTTTTAAAAATAAAACAAGTGAGTCTTTGTTAAATGATCAAACGGGACGGTTAAAGACGGAATATTTTCCATGCATTCCCGTATTCTTGATTCCAACATTGTGAGAAAATGCAGCTTCTCCTCGTCTGTTATCATCTCTGGGTTTGATTGACAGATATTGTTCGGGTATTTTCAGACTTCTTATGGACCAAATCATGAATGAAGAAAAACTCTGCAGCTCTCGAGCATTGAACTAATAATTGGTTTAAAGTTAAAAAGAATTAATCATCATCATCGCTTCAGATAACATGTCAAAGAAAAGCAACAACAGCTGCAGTGTGAGCAGGTAATGTGCATTTTTAAAGGTGAATAATGAAACTATAGTTGGACTATTTTCTTGTGCATTGACACATAATAGCAGCAGTCATTATGAGGCAACATGAGGCGGGTTCAGGGGTAAACAAACAGAAGAGATGAATGAAAAATTAAACTGGAGAAGAGATCAACACGCTCAGAGGAGGATGAGACTGTAGCCTCAAAGAAAAACCGATACACACACCGGCTGGATGGGGAGATGGGTGAGGAGGGAGGGAGGAGGGAGGAGGGAGGGGGGATTGAGAAGAGCTTGAAATGAGGGAGATGCAGAGGATTTTTTTTCCTCTCTCACTCTCCCTCCTTTTTTTTTTTTACCCAGCATCCCTGGCTCGGGCACGTGTCACAGAGCGTGTTCATCACATGAACAGCAGTGTTCTCTCTCTCTCTCTCTCCGCCCACACACACACACTCGCTCATACAAATCACTAGGGGGAAGCACATTCACAAGGATGAAGAAGAAGCGGAGACCCTGCCTCAGTAGAAACACACACACAGATACATTTCATTCACATGTGTGCATGTTTCTAACCGTGAATGAATCTTAATCCTATTCATAAAAAAGCACTAAATTATTCCCTTATAATAATAATTAAAGCCTTCCTGGAGCTCTGATTGGCCCACAGCTCCTGTTGACAAACTCACACGCCTCAAATGTTTATTTTTGGAGTCGAATCAAACTCGACGAAATTCTTGCGTAAGTGCTGACCCGAGTCTTTGTCACTCCTGTGCTGCTGCTGATGAATGGCTGCATCCCTCTTATATAATAGCACCATTTTCTCAATAAACTCTGATGTCAAAGGAAGGAGGGGGGCACTTCTAAGGCGCATGTCACATCCCCACCAGCAGCAGCAGCAGCAGCAGCAGCAGCAGAAGCCCCCACCCTCGCTGAAAAAGCTCCCTTTGGTCTAATTTACTTCCCTGTAATGGAGTTTTACACACACGCAACAGAACAGACACTGGCTCCCTTATATAACACAGGATGCTGGGGGCTAAGAGTGGAGTGAGCAGAGGAGAAAACTGAGCTCTAATGCACATTACCAGTGAAACGCTGCTCCAGTGGAAGTTAACGCGTCAAAATTAAACACTCCATCATTAAAAAACGTGCAAAAATACAACAATATACCAGAATAAGTCTTAAATATGCATACGGAAAGCCAAACAGCCAAACAGCTGCAAAAAAATGCAGGAATCTCCCTCTCTTTCAGTGCACTCTTTTTTTAAATGTGCTAAAAAATTGAAGACTTGGCAGATAAAAATGTGTCGTGTTCGAGAGAAACTGTCGTTCCTGCGCTCAAGGTTTAAAAAACAGAGCTGCAGACATGGATATGGCTGGCAGGAGGTGGGGAGGGTGAGTGTGTGTGTGTGTGGATGTGTGGATGCACAGTGCAGTAGAGAGGCTGGGGAAGCCGCTTTAACTCAGGCTGCAGTGCTCCTCTTCTGCCACTAGGGGTCTCATGCACTAAGGGGAAGACCAGCAGAGGAACTCCAGAGAAATCCCTGCTCTCTCCTGTCTGCATGAGAGAGCTCCACAGTTTACTGTGCAGCCATGACAGGAAAAACTCTACACTGAGGACTTTAAGACTAAGGTTACTCACTTGACCTTGTAAAGGAGGAAGGGGTTAACTCTTATCTGATCATTTTTAAAGAGGTAACCAGGCAGACTTTCAAACCTGTCTGACCAGGAAATGGCAGCCGCCTCCTGTGTTGCAACAGCAGACATGTGGACTGCAAAGCACATGTTTGAATGATAACACGCTTTTCTAGAAAGCATGTCACTTGAAGTTATGTCTTGCGTGTTAACTGTTTTTTCCACTAGGATGCAACCTCCTGTTAAATTCTAGCAGAAAAGTTCATCAGAGTTCATAATGTTGGGTCTAAAAAAGAAATCAGGGGCTGATTATTTAATCTAACTGCAACAATATATGAACTTATGTATTTAAAGTGAAACAATGTGGATGTAAAGCCCTATAGATGGTAGCTTATTATATAAAAAAGCAGTCTTTAAAAAGCAAAATGTTGTGAAATGTTAAACGTCAAATGTTTTCCGTCACTAAGACAACGAGATTTCATGTAATTATAGACTGCAAAGAATTCTTTCCAAACTGTAAACCCACAACAAGACTTCACATACCACACTTTTGTTTCTTACTACACTTCTTAAGAACACCATGGAGGAGGAGGAGGATGAACTTGTTGCAACAGGTGCTTCTGCCTCCAAGTTAAAGGCGGAGACAGGCAGAGGCACCGTGCGTTTGTGTAAAGACTAAATCACACCACTGCTGAACCTGGTCAGACCTGCACATCTGGTACAACCAGCTGAGGAGGACACTTCATCCTAAGCACACGTCCAACCCCCCCTCCCTTCCCCTCCACCTATTTACTTCCTGCCAACGCTGAAACCGTTGTGATTGAAAATTAACGTCAGACTTGTCAAACTGGTGACAGCGACTGGTTTCAGGGAGTGGCATGCAAGTTCCCAAGACAGAGAATAGGAGAATAAATGTGACCGCGAGCAGAAGATAATGGTTTTCATTAACCCTTAAAGAAGTCGAATCTAAACTGCTGAGCAGGAACAGAAGCGAGGGACTACATTTGACCCATTTTACATCATTCAAAAGAAAACCTCTAAGAAAGGTTTTTACTGCAACAAAAACCAGCCACAAAATCATTTTTGGTTCTAAAAGTGCAGAAAGGAGACCTCATAAACAAGAAAGTGGGGGTGTTGGAGGAGGAGGGGATATGGGGGAGGGGGGTATCACAATTTCTATATGACCAATGGATGACGAAGCGATGAACAAGCGCATGACTCATCGGTGTGCACCGGTATTCCTCCGCATATTCCCGCAGAATCACAAAAAAATGTACATTAGTCATTCCTACAGGCATTCTACCTTTGCGTCATGCGTTTCATCCCCTCTAATGGCGCAAAGGGCATCAATTAAACACCCCATTCATAAAAAACGAACATTTGGAGGCAAAGTGCGTCACGGTGCAGATAAACATATGGGTTAGTTTTTTTTTTAAAAAGACACAGCAAGCATCAAATCCCGCGTTTCGCCTGATTTTGGGGCTCAGAATTAAGATTATCAACCTATCCTGATGAGAAGAGGAGCGCTCGGTAAAAAATGCGCAGCAAGAGGCTCCAGACGCAGCAGTCTTCTCAAAAATAGGAGACTAGAGAAGTGGGTCAAGCCATGGCAGGGCGATTCCTGAGAGACTAGGCTCTACTGAATCACAATACGCACAGATTTCACTGGGAACTCGCCTCTATCTGCCCGAGCACGATGAAAAAGTAGATTATAGAGCAATTAAATACAGAAAAACGTTATCTAACAACATGTAGGGCAAACGGACTGGGACAAGGTGATGTGACAAGCAATGAAGAGGAAGAAAGCGACGACACAAGCATGAAGCCAAAGCATGACAAAACACCGCCTGGAAATGTTCACACACAAAGTGGGGTCAAAGATTATTCACACGAGACTCAAATATGGGACAAACTAGCACAAGGTGACAGATTTTGAGAAAACAGGAGCTACGAGAATGATCTAGATGTAGGTCACGTTTTAATTGGGAATACGGGTTTGTCCTACATCATGCGGATGGGCTAATGTGGTTCAGTAGTGCGCTGCCTGAGAGCTCACCCACATAAAACAGATCTCTGAAAAGTGCGCATAGCCTGCGCAATTTGGCTCCTGGCTCCCCAATGTGGGGCATCCCCCTGCCGCTCCAAATGTGGGTGAAAACGCTGACTGGAGCCCCGGAAAGCAGCAGCAGGAGCAGACGCTGTCCTGCTGAAAAAAAACTCAATTGAGCTAATAAGGAGCATTATCCTGCCAGTCAATCAGCTGCTTACCTGCGCTTGTTACGCAACGCAAACCTCCCATTGAATTAAGCCACAAAAACGCACCAGCACGCAGCTCTTCTTTGTGCCAAAGTGAAGTTTTAGCCCAATAACCTCATTCTGGTGTTTGCTCGTCGAGTCCACCTGCCTGCTCCTGAGCTGCCCTCTTCGTGACCGTGATGTAGGTGGCGTGAAAATTGATGTGACCCAACTCACCTGCCCATTTGCCCAGCTTCGGAGAGAGCAGCTGTCCGTTCCCCAAGACCCAGATCCTGAAGCCAGAGAGCAGCCTGTAGAGCAGCCACAGCACCAGGGAGGCCACAGTGAACGCACCGACCCAGAAGAGAGGCGTCTCGGCCCTGCGGAGCGTCTCCTCAACGTTCATCCAGCTCATGGTAGCGGCTCTTGGTGACTCGGCGTGTGTGAGAGAGTGTGTATGGAGACCTCAATTTTAGGCAATGTGCTCTAATTTCCAAGCCACAACGTGAGAGAGTCCCTTTATAAGGAGGTTGTAGCATCACACACACTCCCCCAACTCCCCCAACACTTGTCTAGCCTGATTTAAAGTGCACCGCCCACCTTCTACTCCGCCCCGCCCTTCTCTGCTGCTCACTCGCCGCTGCAGCTGTCTCTCGGCTGATCCGCCCCTCCGGTTGGTGCATTTGCATGTCAATCAACACCACAGCTTCCCCCATTCATTCGATTTTCTGTATGAAGTAGGGCGGGTCAAAGGGAGACCGGGATGAGCAGCGATTGGGCGAACATTACGGCAGCTCCCATCCAGAGGCCGTCATTGGCTCTCGCCGGAGCAGGTTTGTCGGTTTCAGTCAGGATTATGAAACCCTCCAAACCCACGCTTTCGGAAAAAAACTGCCCACACCACTTTATGAATGAAAGGATGCTCTCATTGGTGAAAAATGTGCGCGTGCTCCCGCCCTTTGGAGAGCGCTTGGAGACGGCTTATTGGCTATAGTGCTGCCAGTCTGTGAGGTCAGCGTGTGCCCACCTAGACATGAGTCACTCGTCTATTTTAGGTATTCTGTCTGCATCACACTGCTGATAACTAATAAAGAAAGTTGGAAACAGGTGCAGTGAGACACCTTAGCGCCCAGATCTCCTCATTTTGCGCCAGATAACTCTTCCACACTCTCCTCAGCTGCAGCATGCGTAAACGTGCTGGAAAAACTACAATCCCCAGCCCTGCTTTCGCTTTCTCGCGAGAGTTCCCCCCTCGTAGTAATTTCCCCATCCCAAACATTGAGGAGGGGGAGAAGAGATGTGATGTGTGCGTTACATAAACACAGAGACAGGCATGTGTGTTTGCATCGCTTTATTTACGAGCTTTTTGTACATTTTCACGCACATGAAGAACACAGTCATGCTTTCACACGACTGATGTTTCAGCACAAGCAGCTGTCACGATTTCATCCCCAGCTGCATGTGCTGTCTTCGACCCAGAAAGGCTATTTGCAGCAGCAGTTTTTAGTCTCCAACATCCTCCACCCCCCTGCCGCCATGCTCCTTGTCTCCCTCTCCCTCTCACACATCCAAAACTAAACATGAAATCCTGACAATCCGAGACTCTGTGGCACAAAGCAAAGCCTGTCATGTACTCAGCAGAGGGACAAGAGTATAAAAATGTGTCTACATGCTGACAGTCATCATGCAGCTGCTCGCATTCTTTGACACAAGTGGAGGGATCGAAGTGAACGTGACACCGAGAGGAAGCAAGGAGCAGCAAGTTGTGTAACAGTTTCAAAGGGGGTGAAATTAACAGCATTTCTGACCAGATGTTTTTCAGTCATAGTTACAATAATCAGAGAGAAATATATTCACAGAATGTCACTTTTCATGAAATAATCGTCCCAAAAATACTTTTCCAGCAACTCTTCTACATTCTGGCATCCCTGCACAGTTACATTTACACATTCAGCAACACTTTAATAAACATTTAAAAACTCAGACACTCAGATTTTGCACATAAAACATTGGCAACACTTTCATATAAAAACAGCACACACTCACACACACACACACACACACACACACACACACACACACACACAGCATTTAGGTGTAGTGTAACACAGCAATTAACATGACATCATTTTACATTTGTCTCAAAGCGAGTTTAGACTGATAACTATAAATATGAACAAATTTCACACACTCATATCGGACGTTTTGAGAGTCCACCTTCACGTGTCGTTCGTGTCTTCGCAGCCCAACAGCTGAAAACAAGAAAGAAAAATGATTTAGTCGTGCATAATTTCCTGTCGAAATCTCTACGTGTGTTTTATTCTGTAGGACTTTAAACAAGCTGAGAACGCGCACAAACATAGCACAATTTCAGCTTTTCCACCGCCTCCTAACACGAGTGATGTGTGGGAATGTTTTCATTTAAAACACACACACGAGGCAAAAAAGATAAACACAACTTCTCTCTTTATTTATCACCGTGTGCAACAACTGTACAAAAAACTCCAGCCCTCTGCTCTGTTCTAATATCACTTTTTTTGGTTAGTTTACACGAGAAGTTTATTTACCCCTCCCAGTATCGATATCCCTGAGCACACACACACTCTCCCTCTCTCCCTCACACACACACACACACACACACACACCACCTCCCCTAAATCCTGCAACACAAAGCAGCTCCCACATTTAAGTTTCTGTCCCCTCCTCTCAGCAAACACACGCTCATTGTTCAACCTTATCAGAGTCAACACGAGCCCCATTTTCTCTCTCTCTCTCTCTCTCCCTCTCTCACACACACCCTGAAACACGGACGCTGCAACATGACACAGAAAATGCTCCGACAGCTGTGTTATTGGTGTGTTCTTAAGCCTGGTACGACCAAATTATATCTTATATTTTTTTGCATTAACTAAACATGAAATAATTGGTTTTTTAGGTGTGTAAGAAATAATTTAACGAGACAAAAATAGTCACATCGAGGCAGCGTTTGGCTCGACTTTTCCTCTGTGCCTTAAACTGACAAAAACATCCTGACTGTCATCTCCGATTTCAACCACTTTGTTTAAAGAAATTACCTTAAAATATACTGAAATGTTTAAGTTTATACACACACAAATCCACGTGTAAACTTTGATGTGTCGCTGTCCGCGTCTGGGGTGCTGAAACGTGCATTTCAGCACCGCAGCAGTGGACAGCGACACACAGAAACTGTCTTTTCATTTGACAAAGCTTATAAATGGACTAAGATGGACTTTTGACCTGCACGGCTTTTTTCAAATCTGCACGAGCTCCACACACACACATGACAGAGACAACTCCTGCCCTGTCCTTTACACGCGCCTGTCCACCCTACAGCAAACATTCCTGCTCCTCTTTTTGCACATTTTTTGCTAATAATATTCTCCGTTCATGTCTGTATCACAGAATGCACATATCAGCCCCAGAGTAACTTTTTCAAAGCAGTAACAAACGCCGCCATGTCCCTCTTTTACGGCTGACAAAGCGTAGACGACATGGGACGAGAACCCGTTGCTCAAAGCTGCGGTATTACCGGTAACTACTGCTTTAACTAAGCTACACAAGACCTCCAAATAAAAAAGTCACACTCAGATTTTACTTCCGGACAGCCCCTTTCACAAATATCTGCCATGTGGTCAAGCCTTAAAAGTATCTGACAAACGACAGAAGCTCAGTACATCCTCTCAACAATATACAACCAACAGTTCACAGTATGGTTCATAATTTGATTAAACTTGATACACACCTTCAGCCCCGTTTCATCCCACGACGACAGCGACAGTACAGCAGCTGCGTAAGAGGAGAGAGACACGAAATGAGCTTCGGTTTCATTTCAGCAAAAAACAGAAACACAAGCACAAACATTTGGAAGTTTTTATATCTCACTATCATGTCTTTAACTTTACAAACATGACTGACAAAGATCACTACTTTATTAGAGGTCTAAGTTGACTCTGGCCGCTGCACTTTCTGCAAATATATGGGCTTTTATTTTGAAACATTTCCTCCTTCTTAATACGTTTATACGATGAAAAAAACGCGGAATTTTCACTCTTTGGCATCTTCAAAATACATTTTAAAACTGAGGAAATGCTCATTTACCCCAAATGTACTGTGTGTTGGACTTTAATACATCAAACTTGGTTTTCTAACTTCATTAATGATACATCTAATTTATAGATTTTGACATCAGCTGTGGTTTCTCTTTAAAGTATATTTTACAGTCTTTTTTATCAGTCCATAAATAACTGTTTTAAAAAGAGGACTAATTTTGTGTAAGGCTGCTTTCTGACCCACTGTGCAGTCTATGTTGTTTGTTGTGATTTGTTTTATAGAACATATAACAGGAGACGTATAACATACCTGTGTGTGTGTGTGTTACTGCTTTACATGGAGGCTGCTGCTGTCATACTGTCCTGTCTGTCCTGCAAGAAAAAAAAACATTGTGTTAAAAACGAGTGTCACTATGCAGTACGCTTTTTATAACATACACACACTCACACACACACTGACAACATGCAGAAGGAGAAATACACACTCTGCTACATGCTGGAAACAGAACGTCCAGCACACACACACACACACACACACACACACGCACACACGCAGAAAAATGAAACAAAAGAAGCCCAAACACTCCACATTTAACCTTCTTCACGTCTGTGCAGTCTGATCAAAGTCTCGCTATCATGTTCAAAAAACTGCAGGAATAAAGATACATTTAACACACACACACACACACACACACACACACACACACGCACACCTGAGTTATACACATTTGACTTATAAACACCCACGTTATCACACAAACGTTTCACACACACACTTAAAAACTCAAAAATATATGAAGACCTACAGATGTGCAAGAATATCTGCTCAAACACTCTCACGCTCAGACACCACATGTAACACTTTATCTCGCATCCATCTCTGCAGCGTGTTTTATACAAACAGCTGGAATCACAGCAAAAGCATCCAGAAACACATGAAGGGTATATTAATTAATATTAAAAAAAAATGCATCAATCTGCTGAAATTTACATAAAAAGTCTGGCAAATAACACGGGGGTCATTCTGCTTCACTGTGGGATCAGGCACGGGGTCGCATGATATAATCACCCATCAGTGTTCCTCTTAAAGTAAACAAGAAAAGAGGACAATCACTTTTACTCTGACGTGTCAGGTTTGTCTCCGTTTTGCACGTCAGAAGCAACACAAAGGAGCAACACAAAGCTTTCAACACAACCTGAATTAAACAATTAAAAAGAACAGAATATAAAAGCCTCTTTATGTTTGTGCTGCTGTGTCGCTGCATGTTTAAATACATGTCTCAATTTGTACTATTTAGGATGGTACACGAACATACACACACACACACACACACACACATTTCCGGCCGTTCAAAGTGTGCGTGAACCTTGTCAGATTTTTCTCTAATTTAACATTTTAAAACAATTGAACCAAATCTTCTTTAAGTACAAGCACATGCCTGTTATAGACAAAATAAGAGAGCACAAACACACACATAAAATCAGCCATACACACTTTGTGCCTTTGTTCATATATAAATGTAACTGTTCAGAGACAAAGCAGACTAACACACCCACACACACACACACACACACACACACCGACACTCTTGTGATAATAAGGCTCGCAAAATACAAATTAAACCACCTTGACTTTAAGAGAAATAATCTATCAAAGCTAAAACATGTGCTCCAAATTTTGCCTTCAGCAGTGTATCACATGTTCACTTCTTCTCCTGTGTTTAACCTGCAGTGTGTGACTTCATGTCAATAAGCTTTTATAGCATCACTCGTGCAGGAGTGTGTAACGTCATCACACTGCGTCACCTCCCCTCTCTGTCGTCACTGTGGACGATGTTTAAATGACGCCTGCCGTGGTCGACACCGAGAACACAAGTCAGCAAACACAAGCTTCTAACACACACACACACACTACTGCACACGCACACATGCTTCAGGACCATGTTACGTCAGTATCCAGATTAGGGTTATTTGGCTCATAGATCAGCTGACATGTGCCTTTAAATAATGACTGAATATGAGCCTGTTGATGTCTTAAATATGACGGAGGTTTGACATGATTTTTTTGAACCATCTCGGGGGTATAACGCTGCAGACCCTGCTATCAATAACATTGATTTAATCATTGTAGATTTCAAATGAAGGTTTTTGTGACTTCTGCTGGATGAAGGGACACGACTTAAAGTTTCTTTGCCTTTAAAAGAATCACATTTAAAGGTGTTTCATATGCACTCAGCTGCCTGAGAACAGATGCAGTTTAAAACAACAAACCTGCGATAAATGGTACCTTCACGACGGTGTAAATGTTACGTTTGATGTTTGAGAGACGTGTAAATTCAACGTCATGATCATTCTGCAGACCGAGAAGTAGTTTGTGGTGCGTCTGAAATGTTCTGTTGTTTTGTCCACCCTGTTTACATCCCTGAGGGAGGGTTACAAATCAGAAACACCTCTCAGGGTCACGCTGAGAATTCAGCAGCAGCACAAACTACAAAGGGATCGTCGTTGAAGTTTTAGTTTCAGGTTTAAGTCGCCTTAAAAACCGGCATCAGAGCGTAAACCTTCATCAGATTGAATCCAGAATTGCTCGCATTAAGGCCGAGCATCACAAACCGCCTACCAGAGGAAAAGAATGAACACTGTGGGGTGAGGTTTTACCCAGCTGATTTACTTTGTTAAGACGGTTGCTGTTTCTCTCTCGTCTGTAAGAACAGGGTACTCCTGTCGGCTTCTATGTCCCATCTCCTTTACAGCGTGCAAGGACCCCATATGGACAGGTGTTTAGTATAAACAGACAAAAGATTTAATATTTAAGAAGCAGAACTGTCCCACATTTCCTTAGGAGCCGCCTCAGGGTCCTCTGATGAGTCCCTGCACCGCTGATTCAGATCTGTTGAGCCTTTAAAAGATGAAGCCAAAATATTTGTATAAAGCTGAAAAAAACGGTCGGAAACTGGCAAAGTTTTGGTGACTTAAAGTTCATTTAACTTCATTTAATTTAAGACGACGATCACACGGTTTGCAGCACAAACAGAACATATAGTATCTGCAAAAAAACAGCACACAGCAAAATGACAACAAATGTGACAAACAGAAGAAGGACGCTTAGAAAGGCACCTCGTTTACATTTAACTTCTGGCTTCTGTGATTGTAAGAACAAAATCATTCAAAATATAGATTGGCAGTTTAAATAATACTTCCTCTATTGATGCAGCTAATGATACTGCCTTCCATGAGCTGGATTTAGTCTTCTCCTTTGTGCTTGATGTCTGTGTCGCTGTCGTGTATATTTATTTATATTCTATTTAACTTTATTTAACTGTAACTGCTGCGCCGTCTCAGCCAGGTCTCCCTTGTAACCGAGATGTCAATCTCAGGGGACTTCCTGGTAAAATAAACAAAAAATAAATAACTTATTGTGCTTACAGTCTCACATTCAGACAAAATATAACTCTCATCTAACAAACGCTTGTTGTTACAAAGTTTGCAAATCCTCTGATTTCTCTGCAGCCCTTTATCGATCTTAACTTCTCATGACCCGAAGGATTCTGCTGTCTTAAATTAAGTTGTGAACAGAACAGAAGCTCTGGTTCAAACGCAGCTGCAACAAGTGTGACCGGTAACATCAGGTGTGCCGTTTGCACCTAAAGCTCCTTCACTGTCTCATTCTTGTGTCAGATTCATAAAACTTATTCTGATTTCCAGGTGTGGCTGAATGTTCAGAAATAATGTTGAAATACTCTGATAGAGTCTGACAGGTGGTTTAAAGCTGGTACAGGAAGGTGTGTTTGAAGCTCAGCTGCGACACCGAACCGGTTTGTTGATGGTTGTCGTTTTTTTACCTTTACGACTGAAGTGATTAATTTGCCGGCGAGTTGATACTTGACCAGCCTTTCCCTTTTCCTCGCTTCACCTCTCTGCTCCTCTTTCCCATATCATTCCCTTTTTTCTCCACGTGCAGATACAAACACAACCTACAGATCGAATTAACTCAGAAAGTTTGCCTTAATTCAACATTTTTGGTCAGACTCAGTCAAATAAAACCATCAAATTATAATAAATTGACTACCTTAAGGAGCTTCTGGTTCAAACATAAAGAAATGTATGAATTTAGAACATTTTTCAGTAAATTTATTATGAAAAATGTGTCAGATTAAGAATTATTCTGCACCTTTCTGTTTATTTGTGCTTGGAAAAAACCCATTCACCCTCAAGCAATCAAAAGTCACACCCATTTACCTTCCCAGTCTGGGATTAGACGTCTCCCTTGGCTCCGAGGACAGGCAGGGGGCGGGTGTGTCCCATTCAAACCGGCCTGACTTTCAGGAGTTTCGGGTGGTGCTGCTGGGAAAAGGTGTCGGTTGATCCCGAGCTCTCTCTCTCAGCCTTTATAATCCCTCTCTGCTTCATCGGGTGAGTTAGCTTCCTTTTTCTTCCTTCTCACAGGCTCCATTCAAGGTCCTGAGAATACAAAAAAAAGGACACATTCATAAAAACATGGAGGACACACACTCTTTAAAAGCATGAATACACACACTCTTTAAAAGCATGAATACACACTAACACACGACCTGGGCGACATTAAAACATCATGAAGAACATATGAAGGGGTGGAAAAAGTTAACACATGCATGCAGGTGGGAGTGTAATTAAGAGCGAACAGCGAGTGTGCAGCAGGTAGCAGGGTCAGGACTCCTGTTTGGGGAGGGACACAGACTGCAGGTGTCCCTCTTTGTTTGTCCCTCCGGCCCACAGGACAGGCTGCTCACAGCTACCCTCTTTACAGCAAGACTCAAGACTGAGGTGAGATACACACTCACACACACTGACACACACACGTGCACATACGTGTTGATTAATGAGAATTTATCACATGGGGACTGTATGTCAAAGAAATACTGTTTACTGTGCAGAGAAAGAGGAACACAAAGTAAACACACAGAGAAACATACAGGTGTATAACTGTCACCTTGATTTTATTACTTCCATACACATGAAACACTATCAGAGTCACACATCACATTGGTACGGTGCTTTAAACAGTCAGTGACATGTTCATACAGTTGGTCCACATTTACCTCCCCTTTAAACTTAGGTGTATCTGTGATGCTCCTGCGGTGTCATCGTGTTGTTACTGTTGTCACCCTGGAGGTGTGTCGAACCTGTGTCTCTTTGCAGGTCACTAATTGAAGCACACCTGGGCCCAGCGTGTTGAAGTTACTCACGCTCCAGCAGTAAGCTCAGACTCTCTCCGCAGTGTAAGTTTAGCCCTTTGTTGTGTTTGCATTTTATAGCACTTACCCACACACACATCCTCCACTCATGCACACACCACTGACTTTACTGATATTGTAAGTATTTAATTAGGTTATTGAATTCGGCCTAATTCGGTTTAATCTAATAAATAAAGCAACATCTTACATGTTAGATGTTTGATTTGGTCTCTAATGTGGTTCAGTAAAGCATTGTTTAAATGTTTCACATGTTGTCTCCCTTTTTGTTGTGACTTTCTAAACCGGGTCACGACAAATTCTGCTTTTAAATAAAAGTGTTTTTGTGTGCTTTTGTATTTAAAGTGTCCGAGCTTTACTCCACTTTAGTGGTGTCTTTTTCACCTCTCTAGTTTCATTATAACTGTCAGTAATACTGTCAATTTAATCGCCACCTTTACTTTTGGGCTTATTTTTGTAGATTAATTATTGTAATATTGTTATTCTCTTTTGCATTAACCCATAGACTTTATATTCTCACTTATATTTCAGTTGTTTTTTTGTATTTCTCTAATTGTCTCTGTATTTTTGGGAGGGATGCACGATATCGGATTGTTTGCCGATATTTTCCAACCCTTTTTGCCGATTTAGATACCGATAAATTCGGCACATGTTTTTTTGCAGAGAACATCAAGTCTCCCCTGCAGTGGAATTGATATCATGCCTGCTCTGATTGTAGTGGCCCACTGTCAGATGCAGAAATAACATAACACAGTGCTTTTTAAAATGTACACATTCACTGAGCAACATAAGAAAACTACTTTTCTTTTCTTTTTTAGGGAATGATCGAGCATTGAGGCAGAATTAAAGCGTTTTATCGGCAGAAAATATCGGCTGAAAAATGACATATCTGCCGATGCCGATATGTCAATTTCAAGCCAGTATCTGCAGATACCGATAACGTGACGATAATATCGTGCATCACTCATTTTGGGAGCCGTCTGGGAGCTGAATTCCCATCAGGATTAATTTCTTATCTTATTTCACTGCTTTCTTATTGACACCAGAATAATGTACACACACGTGCAGTGAATAAAGTCTGATTCTGAACTTGTAACATGTCTTTTATTGTATTATAGTCATGCATCCTGGGTCATGTGTGTATGTGAGGCTGCTCCTTGTTAGTCAGACACTTTGTTGGAGTGCTGCCGCCTCTCGGACAGAAAACTCCTGAAAAAGAGATTTTTAATCTCAAGAGCTTTTTTTCCTGCTTAAATTAAACCTTTAAATAATAACACTTAAATACTCTTATTATATCATATTTTTTCTGTGTAATGTAAAGGATAGAATTTGGTCAGCACCACAGTAAGTTATCTTGTGTGTGTGTGTGTGTGTATGAATCTGCGTGTGAATGTGTCTAGTTTTGTCTCTTTGTGTTTCGTGTCTGTCGTTGCAGTGTGTGTCTCACTAAGGTTTATTTCCTTATTCTTTCCTTTATTCCTGCTCATCGTGTGTTTCATTCTTTCTGTACATGTAACTTGTTGCTTTGCACGTGGAGTCTGATTTGTCCTTTAATCTCCTTAAGAAATATTTGTGCATCGCCTTTACGTCTAATTAGATTTATGAAGGTACTTATTTAAGGACTTCCTCCGTGTTGCTGTCTTTGTACAAACAGAGACGTAGAAATCACTTGCTGTCAGAAACACAACATATGGAACAATAATGAGCGTTAAAAGAAAATGTTGCTCTAACTTTTGGAAACAGCAATGTCTCTTTTTTCTGTTCTTTTCTTTTTAACCTGAAGAATCTCACTTTTTCAGACACATGTGGAGCTCTGATATTTCAGCTGTGTTTGTGATTCTGTAAGTTTGAATCACCTTTATGTCTCTTTTATGTTTTTTTTATACAAGACATTCAAATGTTTCTACAATACTGACACATTCTTTTATATTTTCTACCTGTGTTTTGTATTTTTGAGTAAAACAATCAACTGAAACTAAAACTGAAATGCACCAAAACAAAGTTGGCCATATTTTGCACAGGATGTTTTTTACTCTCCGTCTTTATTACTTTTTTTACATCACGAATTGTCTAAAATATCAGCGGTTTTCGGAGACTTTCCGACCTCTTTCTCACAGTCTTTGTGAGCCTGAGAGAAGCAGGAGAGCTGCTCTGCTCCAGCTGTACAGTCAGCCATTTTCTGTGACATGAGGAGGCTGCTCTGACGCTGCTCTGCTTATAAAAAGGATGTTTTTCACTCTTGCAGCCAGACATGGAGAAAAACACGAGTAAACAGCAGCGCTAATGACACTAGAGGAGGTTATTTTATCACCCGGTTAGCAGAAGCCTCACATGTGAACCCAATGTGAGCTCTCAACAAAATGGCTGACCTGCATCTTCAGGGAAACCAAACACACACCTGAGAGGTAAAATGCACAGATGTTAGGATCATTAAGCTGCGTTCAAGACGACTCAGCTGACCCGACCTGCAGTTTTTAACGTTTGTTTCAGGAGCTCAAAGGTTCACAGAGTGGATTCTACGGAAGCCCTAAGCGGACATGCATCCATACTTTTTGTTTACTCTGCGTTCCCGTGATAACGAGACATTTCTGGTTATCTCGAGATCTCGACTTATTTATCTGGAGATAACAACGCTGCACTGCTGTGACGTCAGATGATCAGAACTCGTATCTCCAGAGCTGCAAACCAAACGTAGAAACAGGCTTAAAGCTCCTGTGAGGAGTTTTTCACTGGTTATGAAACAGACTGAAATTAATTCTGATGACTCTATATGAGCTACAAAAGCAAACCAGACCATCAACGACAAGATTGATTATTCCTATAAAGTTATTTTTAATGCCTGAAACTGCTGGCGGGGGGGTAGGTGTCAGACGAAGCGATAAACTGCACGCTGCCTTTGTTTACATTCTCCAGGGAAAACATTTAAAGTGATACATACATTAATCACATACATACATGTGACTGTTCAGCAAAGAGATCAGCGGTACGGCTTTGTCCACAGGGGGCGCCAAAATCAACACAAACTGAAAGTTCCTCACAGGAGCTTTAACTTACCTCATTAGTGTGGGCAATGGCAGCATGGCATGTCCTGCTTTGTAATATTATAGTCAGCAGCCTGTTGTTCTGGTTTCTAGATCAGAAAATTATCACGTTATCACGAGAAAACAGAGTAAATCAAATGTATGGATGCATGTCCGCTTAGGGCTTCCGTAGGTTTCTTAGAACATGTCTCAGTTTTAAAGTCAGCAAAACTAAAAGCATGAAAAGATTCTTCAAGTTATGGAATTATCTTGGTGAAATATTGGCTTGAGACGAATGACAAACTGTCTTTGTATAAATGCAGCCAAATGATTAAAGCATCCTCTCCCTCCTGTCGTATTGTTTCACGTCTTTTGGGCGTGCGCTGGTGAGACAGTCATTAAAGTGGACTTTGTATGAAGCATCATCTTCTGAGCTTTAAAAAATTTAGATAATTGTATCTCATTAAGATTTTTTTTAAATGGTTTAAATGTTCCTCCATTACGTCACCGTGTTAACCGTCACTTGGAGAAAAAAGGAGATCGCTCTGCAGACTGTTATTGACCTCTCTGTGAAAGCCAGTGGAAATCTGTGTTTGAGCTATTCACATTGTTCCGTTTGATAATTTAACTTATTTGATGTTATTTTGTTTAATAGGATACAGGAGATTTGTTTTAATTATATTGGTATTATTATTTTGCCAATTTGAGTATCAACTTTTACCTTTTAAAGGTGATACTGAAGAGTGAAGCTCGGTCCTTGGTCAAACTTCTTTCATGCTGGCAAATTTCAGATCTGTCTGTAGTTCAGAGACACTTTTAAAGAAGTTTGGTCCTATTTGTGCTTTAAACATCTGCAATAATTCATCTAATCAGGCAAGTTTGATGCTTTAAATGCACCACAGTCAGCAGCAAAGGTCTTATTCTGAAGATGTTTTGAGTTAAAGAACGTCCTCACTAAACTAAAAGTATTTGTAAAGCTTTATCTAGAAGTAAGAGAGGATAAATAAGAAGGGAGTAATTAAAGCTAACGGCAGGTATGTAGTCGGCTTGAAGAGAATTATAAGAGGTGAGAGAACAAGAAAAGATTAATCAGGACGTTCTGAACAAGTTAAATTTAAATTATTTAGTGTTTTGTCTGTAAAATTTGGACTTCTGACGAGTTGTAAGAGTCCCAACATTGTGAGGTGTGTCCCAAAAATGAGAGATGGTCAAACGTTGTTTACAGGTTGACCAAAGGTTGCCCCCTCCTCTGCAAGGATACATCTGGCCACTTCTTCCACGAACCAAACACTCACATCAAGAACCGTGTAAGTGCATAAGTGCATGAGACTGCACACACCACACACACACACACACACACACAATAGTCCATTAAAATTGTTTACCGCACCCGTTTTTAGCTTTGGCCACTAAAAAGGAGAGCAGGAGGAAGACGGAGAGGGCAGAAGGTCAGGGAGTTCATCGTGAGAGAGGAAGCGAAGACAGAGTTCGTGGTTACTTGATTGTTTAAAAGTGTAGAAAAAAACTCAATCAAAACTTTATTTTAGTGTCGGAGAAAACTCACTGAGGAGCGGCCTTTAATGCTCAGATTGTCGGAGGGGGAGAAATTGACATTACTTGCATATTTTGCACAATTTGTTTCTGTATTTTCTCCACATTTAAAAAAAAATATATTGTATTAGAAAGTATTCAGTCTTTTTATTCAGGCCAAAATCACAAATCCAAAAATGTACATGAGGTGGATTTATAATTGTGCAGATGTTTTCCTCGAGTCACTGACGGTCACGAACACCTCGTGGTGTTTGCTGTGATTACTGTTATTAATACAACAACAGACTGAGTGCTCCCACTTCCATGCACACTCAGACTTTTTTTCCTTTGTTTTGTCTGCGTGCATTTGACTCACTGTAAACTCAAGCTGCAAATGAGAGTGTAACTGCTGCTGCTGCACATCAGCAACATCACAGCAGCTGTATGTCTGCACTGTGTGTGCTGCCCTGATCAGGACGCTTTTAATGTGGAGAAATCACAAAGGAGCAAATAAATCTTTAAAAAATAGATACCTTATATAATATTCCTTTACATTTGTGTTGTTTATTTTATTCTATGTAAGTTTTTTAAGAGGAGAACTGCTGTTACTTCCTATTATTTAATTATATTTCTAAGTTTAAGCACCAACACAGTGAGATGACTTCCCCTGTATGTGTAAACCTACCTGGCTGTAAACCCTTCTGCTTCTGATTCTAAGGTGCAAAAGGAAACTTCATTTTCAGTTACTTTTTCAAGTCACACAGTGATATTAATGTTGTTGCAGATATGAAGTTCGAAACTGATCATTTTCTATATACAGCTCCGGAAAAAAGTGCAGCAAAAATCTGCAAAATTTTCTGTTTACAAGTTTGTGTTTGTGTAAAATGAACTTTTGTTTTACTGTAAACAACATTTCTCCTACTTCCAAATAAAATATTCTCATGTAGGTCATTTATTTGCAGAAAATGAGGACTGGTTAAGAAAGAGATGCAAAAAAAAACATCCGTCTTCCTCTGGCAGATCTGGATTGGGCTGACCATGACATGTACAGAGAGATGCTGATTTAAGGAACATTTGGAGTGGACTCTAGAGCTGTATATCTTTAACAGTTTACTGTTTAGATGTATTCTTTACCTTACAGCCTCTTCTGAGTGGCTGAAAGGAGCTTCAACACAATAAAAGCCAGAGGAAAAGCAAACTGTAGGCAGTATAAATCCCTTTTTTTGTGAAATATGATGATTAATTTTATTTTTTTTATGTATTAATTCAGCTGAGTCCTTTTATTAACTCAGGTATCTGCTCTTTTCCAGCTCATTGACTCTTCTGTAATCACTCCACAATAACACAGTCAGGAGGTCTGAAAAAGTTGACGTAAATAATTCAACAAAGTGTTTTATTTTGTTTTTTTAACATAATACATTTTGGGGAAAACTGTACAAAGGATCTTAAAAAGTGTTTTATAAGATTAAAAGAAATCTTTTGTTGCCTTTAGCTCTCATTTAGTTAAACACACACACGGACAGCCACAGTTTGACGCCTCGTGTCCTCTCATGAAGTTTCTGGACGCAAAATTCAAACTGCAAATTAAAGCAGAATAATCCTCAATACTACAGAACATCATCTTTATTACTAACGCTCAGACTGTGACTGTAAATCTGCATTTAAACCGAGTTATTGTGGAGAGATTACAGAAGAGCCAACGTGCTGAAAACAGACACCAGAGAAGACACACAAGTTTATTTGTCACTTATTTAAATAAATACAAATCAAAAATAAATGAAGACATTACATTTGATTACACTTAGTGAATTATAGTGCCTTTAATTCGCTTTTACAGAGATTTCTTCCCACACACACTCAAACACACACACACACACACACTCTCTCACACACACTTTACAGCTTCTGTTTGTAGTTTGTGGAATCAAACCTGCTGTGATCATTTAAAGTTACAAATGTGTTTTTATATGTCGAAAAGGACGAAACTGTGCGGATGATTTTATCTGTGCATCTTCAGTGTTGCACTAAAAGTTAAATATGATTCAATGAACACAATCTGAGGAGCGTTAGTTCATATCTTTACTGTATGACTCTCCTTCATGTGTGTTATATTTGAGCGTCAATAAATTCAACATTGTCGTTGTGGTGTGAAACCTCCGACACTCAAACTGCTGTGACTGTCAGGTTTTAACATCCGGTGCTGCCTCACACACTCCCCTTCAGGTTGACAGACTTCTTCTATGTTTCTCTGTATGAAGATATTTTAATTCTGATTGTTTAAAACAAAAAAAACTACCAGAACTTACGAGAATGTCCTCTGAAAGTGACGCCTCTTTCTCACGGGACATGTCGTCACAGTATTCGCTGCTCTCACAGAGAATATCATCAGAGGTGTCGTCTTTTCCTTCTCACTCCGTCTCTCACGTTTCCTGCAGATATGCAAAGGTTACAAAATGGATAAATAAATGAAGAAAAAGGAGCAAGGAAGAAATAAAGAGGAGCAAAATCAAACTGTGTGTGTGTGTGTGTGTGTGTGTGTGTGTGTCCATCTATAGGCTTTGGTCATCACACACCTTGATTCTTAAAGTTTTTAATTCGTTTTTTTCACTTAAATCTTTCCTAGTTTTTTAAACTGTGTGACTGTTATTCTGTTATCAGCTGTCAGATAGAGATGTGTTTCTAAAAGTACAGTAAAGAGTTGAAAAGCATCGATTCAGTTTAATCAAATTTGTCTCATAAAAGTGACTTTTTAAACTTTCTAAAGCTGTAAAACATCAAAATGAAGCCGAGTCATGTCGCCTCCTTGTATTGTTGTATTTTGCATCAGTGTTAATCTGTCTTAGCTTTAATGTTTACATCTTTTTTTGGGGGGAGAATCATGAATTTGAAAATATTGACTGACAAAAAAAACCCAGGTAGGCAGCCTAAGAGTCACATGAGAGGCAAAACTCAGGACAAAAAAAGGCTCTTGTTGGTTAGAGTGCAAGGTAACACCTGAAGGCTGCACAGGTGAGTGTATCAAGGATCAACTTCTCTCATCTGGATAATAATGGTTCATCTGTCCAGACAAACAAGAGTTCAGAAATCAACCTGAAATTATGAAATTAATGGGGGCAAGAATATCCATATTTCAACCTCTCTGGAAATGAGTAGAAATCCTGAACAACTGTGAGACATGTGAAGCAGAGAGGAGAGACTTTCTCCTGCTCGACTCGAGTCAGTTTTCTGTTTGGGAAATATTCAGCAGGTGAGACTCAGGAGGATTTCACTGCCTGTGTTATCATGTGTGTGAAAGTTTGAAATCTGGCAGCAAAGTGAAGAATTTAAATCATTAATTAGGAAGTAATTTACCTTTCAAAATAAAAGCATATTAGGCTACCTGCTGATGTTCTGAATCTCTTCAGGAAATGATTTACTGGTCTTTAGATAAACGGCCTAATGTGAGTTCATCCTTAAACAAATCTGATGCTGCATCAAACTTAAAATAATTTAAACCTGTGTCACAATAAAGCAGCAGATAAATGTTATTGTGTTAAATACAAAGATAGAACAATGAACAAACGTGTGCTTTTCAAATCTCTCACTCCAAACTCAAGCTGGTATTTTTTTTGTTTCTGCTTCTCTTTCAAAAAATAAAAAAGGTTCATTCAGAAATATAACAGCATTTTATTTAAAGTCTGTTCATTTGGTTTTAAAATGTTATTTTCATAAATTATTACGGAGGATAAAGTGTCAATCAGCTGATGATGCAGCTGCAGCATGTTGTAACCTGTGTTTCATGTCAAACACCTGTGATGCTGCTTCGAAACTTCACATCTAATCTGAGTTTATTCTTCCTGCAGATCATGACAATCATGTTTTTTTTACAGAAGAGCATCATGGTAAGATATCACCAGTCGTGCTCTGAGAAGAATTTAAATCCAGATACAGAAGTTTTTTTTATCCGGATCAGAAAAAGAGAAAGATGAAAAAGTTGTGAGGCAAATGTTGTTTTTCTGAAGTTGGTGATTCATACAATGCGGCAGTGTGACTTCCTGTTGTTGGTTTGACCTCTGATGAATGATAAACGATGAACTTCTCCGTAGATGTGAGATTAAAAATGTTTATGAGCGTGTCTGTGCTCCTGATGACGAACATTAATATGAAAATGTAAGTTTAGAATGTGAATAAATGATGTAAATATGTCCGGGAGAGTTTAATTAAGTTTAAATCTGAGCGGTGTATTGTTGTACGTGTGTGCGTGTGTGTGTGTGTGTGTGTGTGTGTCAGACAGTAAGGAGAGATCAAGGGAGACAGAAAGTGTGAGAGTGAGTCAGTAAGTGTCAGGACGAGTGCGTCAGCATACGAGTGAGAATTTACTTGTGAAATTGTGTATTCCTGATAAGTGTGTGTGCGTGTGTGTGTTTATCTATATATACAGTATGTGTGCGTGGGTGTGTGTGTGTGTTAACCATCGTGCGTTACCTGTAAAACAAAAAAGTGAGAAACAGCGTTCGAAACAATTTTCTTTTCAACTTTGAAGAAATTTAAAAAACTAGAATATAATATAAAGAGAGAAACATGGACGCACGTTTCAGCTTCGTTTCCAGAATTTAAATTAAAACATTTAAATAGTTTGAGTTTAACTTTACAGTTTGAATTAACTGAAATAAAAGTCGACTGAAAATAACTTAATTAGAAGTTGTTTTGTCCCGTCAACAGTTCAGAAATCCTTGAACTTGAAGTAACAGACGCAAACGGAGGAGACTATTAATAGTCCCACGTCATACTTGTGCGTGCGTGTGTGTGTGTGTGTGTGTGTGTGTGTGTCCTGTTTATGTTTTGACCAGCAGCGTCAGACAAATATCACAGGAAATACACTTAACCATCTTACACGTGTGAGTGCACTTTAACTTGTTGATTAAAAGAACTTCTGTGACTGCTGGGAGGAAGTGAAACAAACATCCGTCTCCTGAAGCTCACAGCGTCCACACACACATCCCACCTCCTCTAAGACACTTTGCACAACTGTAAGTTAAGTCTAACAAACGACTGAAGCTGTGTTTTCTCTGTGAGGAGGAGGACACCATTTAAAGCTGGTTTACCAACTTCATTCAGTTCACAGTTACAGTAAAAAGCAACTGTTAACTCAGTTGTTCCTTCTTCATTTATAGTTTGTTCTACTCATAAAAACATTTTGCGTTAAGTGTTTGAGGTCCAAGAAATCTGGATGATTTTTTTTGCAAATGTTGTTACTCATCATTTGAGCTTCACTCTCCTGGCTGAATAAGGGCCTGTGTCCACTAATCTCTATTTACACAGATTCTATAAAGAAATGTAGAATCTGTAGGCAGGGATGGGGATTTCCGGGATGGCAAGTGTTCTGTTTGAACTCATTTTTGTCCAAGTAATATTGACCAATCATGTAACAGCAGGCTGCAGCGTATGCAGGAAAAACAGTCTGTGAGGAGAGCAAAAGAAGGCGGAACGTAATCCTCCGTAATGACATCCCGACTCCCGTCAGCATCATCTGACGACAGTTTATCTTCTTATTCATCTCTATAAACAGACATCTGCATGCTAACAGCTAACCATCTGTTCTAGATCTAACATTTAACTTGAGATAAATTCCCTTGACGTTGCGTCACAAAAGCCGTTTATCGTTCAGATTTCCCGACTTCCTTGAATGCATCTGATCAATCTGACCTCCCTTCAACAAACAAGCATTTTTAAAGTTTTCTTCTCCTCTTGAGGACAGACCTGACAACGCTTCAGATTTACTTCTCTGCATCATGTTGAAATTTGGGCAAAGGTAAGACCCGTTAATAACAAGTAAATCACAAGTTTCTTTCCTGTAACAATGCAGCACGTGGAAAAGGAAGTCTTAACAGGAAGTCGTTCATCGCTTACCGCCCGGCATGTTCACCGGTGTCCCCAGAGGCTGTATCATCTCAGAGTATAACGGATGGGATCCGAGATTGGTGTCCACTAACGCAGTTTTTTGCACAAGATCAATGCAGTTGGCGCCCTCAGCATCAGCTGTTTTCTGTGGCTCAACCTCTCAGCACTCTCAGTTGAAAGTAGTTCAACTTTTGGAACACCGCCGCGCTCGTCAGTGTCACTTCTCTCTCAACGACCAATCAAAATCAAGAAGGCAAGGCAAGACAAATTTATTTATAGAGCACCATTCATACATAAAGCAATTCAAAGTGCCTTACACAATTAAAAACAGAGCATTGAGAACATTAAAAGAAATGTGACACTTCGCAAAAATAGAAAAAAAACTAAAATCAATTAGATCAAAAGCATAAAGTAAAAATGTAGACAAGAAGTTCTGGAGTGAAGAAAAAAAACTAAATATATTCACATTATAACCACTTCAGCATCAAGAGTCTTTGAAAGTGTAATTGATTTACAGACAGTTGTCTCATCTTTGTCTTATGTTGTTCAGCTTTGTTTCTTTTTAGGTGTCGGGGTGTTCTCAAGGGTATCGAGCGATTACTGATAATCTGCTCAGCGCGCATACCAAAATTACACTGCTCTGAAGTCGCCGACTAAAGAGTCTTAGGGGGCTTTCACATTCGGGACCCGGGCCTGGATCTGAGTACTTTTGACCCAAAAAGTCTAGTCCATTTGATTAGTGTGAACACTGTGTACCGTACTCGAGCATGTTTCATTGATCCGTACCCGGGTCCATTTGAAAAAGTGGTCTCAAGTACAGTTCATGTGTACCCCGGTATGGTACGCATCAGGTATAACTGGCTGGGGAAAGGAATGGATTCTGTATACTCATCCACCCCTGAACATCTTCCCAAAGAACAAGGCTCACAATTTGCTCCACCTGTGTCGGGTGCAGACCTTAGCTGCCCCGGAGACTTCCCCACCGGGGTGCTGTGATGGAGGACTGTCAACAACAATGGCGGAGGAGAAGCCAATCCTTTTGTTTTTTCAAGGATACAGCTGCGTGTCGAGCTGCTGCTAACGCCAGGACATGATTTCGTTCATTGTTTTTATGTTTTCTTTATAAAATTGTCCTGAATAAAAGTAAATATGAAGCATGCAGAGCGATTTACAAGAGACTTAAAGATCACTACCGAGGGAAGCGGAAGTGCCGGTAGACAACTTTCGTAACCAACAGTAAGCGCTGGTGAGAAGCGCTCTGAAGTTGAGGTTGTTGGCGCGCTTAGCGCAAAAAACTTTGTTAGTGGACACAGGCCCTCGATTGTTAAAATAAACTCCACTGAAACAATATCTGACTAATCAATAAAAAGTCAATGGTACAAAATACAGATGTTAAAGTATATACTGTGGAGCGCTGCAGTGAGAAAACAAGTCTAAATGTATTTGATCCAGGCCACTAGGCGCATTTCGAGGCTGAAATTTGTAGAAAATGTTACAATTAAATATTTTTATTAACAGATTCTCCATCAATTTTAAATATCCCATAAAAAAGAAGCATTTTGAATGTGTCAAATCTTTCATTCATTCCTTCTTTGTCTCCACAGCAACAACTAATGAGGCTCATGGGTACTGTAGTACTTATTTTGGGTTCTGTGAGTGACGCTGTCAGTACTTTAGAAACCTTAATGAAAGTGTTCTAACTGTTTATTTCCTCACGTTTCTGTGATGATCAACATTGTGCTTTTCCTCAAAGTTACCGTTTAGAGCAGGAACATTGTCCCAAAGCTGATCTCCACTCACTTTGTCTCTGTAAGGATGGATGTGTTTGAGAATGTCAGAAAGAAATCATCTGATTTTCTGTCATACCTGCAGTTCAACACGTGTTGTCGTTGTCTCAGTGCTGTGGGGCTGCATATGTGGAGTCCTATGATAAAAAACACACAAAATATAACAAATTAAAAATGTTCACATTTTTGTGACATTAAAATATCACATATCTCTTTAAACTTTTATATATAATCAACTTTAATCAACTCTTTTTTGTGTCACGCTGAGTGGGTTAAAATTTGCTTCCAAACTGATCTACACTCACTGTAACAAACTGAAGTAACAAAAAATCAGCAGGATGTGGTGAAACATTTTACATATCTGTTGTTTAGGCAGAAAGAAGTCAAGGTCACAGAGTAAACTGAGATAAAGAGGGTTATGAACACTGTGTTCTGATTGGTTGAATCTCTAAAAGGTTATGTGCTGGTTCTATCAACCAACTCAAGCTGCTTCAGAAACACAATAACTGATAAATCACAACATGTGCACCAATGAAAAATGCTGATAATGTGCATCGGTTGGATAAAAACCAAACCCCCCAAAATGCCAAAAACTGCAGTTCCTCAGGTGGCCACTTGAGGCTGTCTCCAAAAGTGACTCAATCCCCATTCGGCCCCATATTAGGCCCATAAGGCCCCATGTCTACAGCCTAGTACAAACAACAGCTTTGGTCTTTATAGCTTATTTCTCTAATCATGACAACCAGGTTTGTGTTGTTGGTTCCCTATTGAGATTTTAAATACATATATGCAAAGGAGTCAGGATTGTTGTTGGCTTTTCCCCTGCAGAGAAGACAGCGGGCCGTAGTGATGAGGAGACCGGTTATTTTAAGTAACTAGATTTGTGCCGTTCACCTACCACGAGCAAGCGTCAAGTCCGCCAAGTTCCACAACCTCTCTTAGCTTTGCAAACAAACGACTCCAGTCAGAGAACACAGTGATTAACCAGCTCATTCGACAGCTCATGAGTTATACACAAGTAGACCAGGGATGGGGACGAATGCTTGAGTACTTGTTGTTGATGAATACAGCAGCAGTGCGCACAATTCCAAACTATTTTTCAAAATAGTGCTTCGGGTGCACGGTAGAAAATCAAATCGGCACTCACAGAATCATGTATGACTGAATTTAATGTGGGTCACGAACGTACGCGTTTCGGCTCTATGCCGTCTTCAGCATACTGAGGGGAACTAAGAAAGGATTTATATGCCCAGGTGAGATGAGTGAAATGAGTGAAAGGACCGCCCAGCAAGAAGGAATGCGGGTGGTGTGTCCACAAAGACAAAAAAACATTCCACTTTCTACAATTAACATGGACAGACTTTTTACACAGGCCAAATACATGGCAGAAATACAAACAAAAATTACTTGTTGTTGACGTCATTATTCGAGTTACACTACTCGCGCACGTGTTGTTTTCAGCTAAAGTAGTTTAACTCAGTCACATGCACCATGTCAGCCGTGAGCAGGAAAAGTGATGTCTGGAAGTACTTACAAAACAAGACGATGATAACGTGCTGTGCAAGATATGTGGTGTTAATACAGAAATACTGGTTCGATGCTTAACCACATGCACTGAAAACACAAGGAGAAGCCAGCGGAGACAGACAACAGGCAGTTTCGCGTCACATCATCTGCTAGCCCTGTTAGCACACGTCGCGGTGATGATACCAGAGCGGAGAAGATTAGCCTGCTAATAACGAACACGGTGACTGGAGATATGCTCCCATTAAGTGTTGTGGAAGGAGAGGGCTTCCGTGAGCTGATGGCGTTTGTTGAGCCGGAGTACAAGCCACCATCAGGCCGAACAACAGCGACGAGAGTGGAAAACATGCGAGTTCATGTTTAACAACACAGAACAGAAGTCCATACAGTCCGCTACCGCTGTGATGTGTGACAACAACGTTAATTGGAGGGTCTATTAGGGTTGTTCAGTGCTTTTGAAATTGCACTTGCTTTCTATTGTTGGCAATTTATTTACATTAATGTAAAAGTGTTAGTTAATGTTCTCTTACTGGCATACAGCCTACTATTTCCGGGCTGGGAGGTCCGTGGTCCGATGCATGTTTTTTTTAACGGTAAAAAAATATATATAATTTGCAAGTACTTGAATATTGAAATCACTGGAAATGCCCATCCTAATGCAGAGACTGTTAAGAGTTAGCTATTGCCTTGCTAAAATGTGGCTCCAGAAGTCCAACATGGTGGCGGCCAAAATGCAAAAAATCAAGGCTTCAAAAAGGCGGTCAATAAACCAGTGACTTCAGAGTAGACTAGATATACTTAATTGTTCAAGAGGGGTAAAAGTGCAAAAATGAAGTTCAGTGCAACTTGTTAGAATATAAAACAACACAACAACCTAAGACTAGCAGCTTAGTTCTTTATATCAACAGCTCTTACATACAGCTGACCGCTAGCTGAGTGCTAACCAACTAGCCAGGCCTCAGTCGAGTCAGCTGCTTAGTCCGTGTACAGCCCTGGTGAAGGTATTCATGTATTGTGAATTTTAAGTCCGACACATAATACAAACTTTTAGACCGACACAGACAACAAAGGACACAAGTCGACACAGATTTGTGTGATATGCAGCAGCACCAGAGCCCGGGTTGCCAGCGGAGCAGCGCCACCGGTAATGATGATAAGACTTCACAGTTTCTACGTGCGTTATAAACACAGCTCTGAGAAGATTAACAACACAACACCTGGTAAGTCAACTAAACCTAGTAATTTCTACAACATGAAAAACTAGGTGTTGTTTTTGATTTCTGTCAAACCTGCTACATTAGTCGTAAGAGTACATCGAACACTCCTTTTGACATATTCCACTTGTATTATATGATCTCCTGACTCTCTTCTTCTGTTTCTGTGTCTTTTTAACAATCTGTCGGGTAAAGTGTCTTTAAACACCCCAAAACACCTTTGTAACACAATTAAGGTTTGATTTATCCAAAGAAGTTGCTTGATTTTGATAACTAAATGGAATCATAAGACTACGTTGAATCAGAGAGGAGTTAAAGCTTAAAGAGCATTTTAGCATTGTAACATGAACGTATGTAAGCAGAACTGTGGATGCACCTTAATCCTACAGCATGGCGGAGGGAGGAGAGAAGCAGACGCACGTGTGGGGAGAAGAAGGAGAAGAGGATGAAGAAGGAGAAGAGGGAGAACAAAGAAGGCGCCAAGACATAGAGGAGAAAGACGAGAAGTTAAAGAAGGAGTAGGAGGAGGAAGAGAAGAGTTCATCAGCCATGTTTTAAAAGAATAAAGAGGAGGAGAGAGAGACAGGGAGGGGAATCGCAAATGACACAGAAACTTGGAGGCTGATGCTAAAAGTAACAAGCGATGAGGAGAAAATGAGGGTTCAAAATGGTGAAAGAGAAGAAAACAGACAAAAATGGATCGGATGAGAGCTGCAGTTAGTACAGTATGTGCATGTAACCAGATGAGATCTTCTTTTAAATTTAATTTTCAATATTATAATGAAACTGAACAAATATTTGTCAATTTTTAGGATCTTCATTTTCCCTGTATTACATATCCAATGTATTTACATTCTTTAATAGTCTCTATAAAGTTGTTTTTATGGGCGGGGGCGGAGTCAACCATTCCCACAACGTATGCTGGCTGCCTATACATGAGGGATTTGCAGGAACGAATGGATACAAGCAATCAAGTGCACTTTTATATCACTGCTTTCAGCCTGACTGTCTCCTCTACAGCACATAAGAACTGTTCATAGTTTACCTTATTTTATTTTACTGACTTTACTTTGTTCCTGCTTAAAAATATTTCTACTGTAACTTCTTCACGTTAGAAGTGTTCAGCTGAAAACATGAGGTTTGTCCCATTTACCGTTACAAACGATGGCCTTAGCACAACTAGCATAAATGAAGCGCTGCAGGCAACAAGATGCACACCTCAACCTCCTTAGCAGCATCAAATCAAATCAAATCAAATTTTTTTGTATAGCGCCAAATCATAACCAGAGTTATCTCGAGACACTTTACAGAAAGAGCAGGTCTAGACCGACTCTTTGTTATGTAATTTAAAGAGAGGCCCAACATGAATCACCATGAGTAGCACTTAGCAATATTCGGCACATTGGCAAGGAAAAATTTCCTTTTAACAGGCAGAAACCTCGAACATAACCAGACTCATGTTTAACAGCCATCTGCCTCGACTGGATGGGCCGAAAATGGGATAGAAGGAGATGCAGGATAGAGACAGGCAAAGAGAGCAACAACAACATATGTTCTTGTTACAACAACAACAACAGACACATACTTATGGTTACAATGCCAATAAGCATAACATGCCTATATTTTTTATAATAATAATAATAATAATAATAATAACTTTATTTATATAGCACCTTTAAAAACGAGTTTACAAAGTGCTTTGACAGCCAAGCAAACAAAGTAAAGCAGAAAACAAGCAGATCATAAAACTAGCAAATCACAAAACCAGCAACTCACTCAGGACCAGCAAATCACACAACAAGCAAAGCACAAAACCCAAAAGGCAGCAGGAGAAACCACAAAACCAAAATCAAACATATTTACTTGACTTTGCTGTTGAGCTGTGCCGAGCATGTTATCATATCGGTGAATTGGCTTGAATACTGATTCACCAGTTCCTTTAATTTTCAAGCTTAAAGGGATAGTTCAGGTTTTCTGAAGGGGGCTTATATGAGGTACGTGTGACGGCCAGTTCAGATCAATGATTCTGCCAAAAGAATCCCTCGACATCTGATCGTAAACGTTCTAAAACTGGGCCGTTCACATCAAAGCAACGCAACACACACAGAGACAACTGACCGTCTCCATAGCAACGACGCACTGACATACCCCACTTCTTCTGCGTTAATACTACATTGCGTTAAAATTAGGCCTAGGTCACATGAACTTACTAGCTGGACTTCTGTTATCGTTATACAAAGACATGGATGACAGTGACATGCTCGCAATGTTAGCTGCAACACATATTAATAAACGTCGAAGACAGAAAGTTTGGATAGAGAGGATCTGGAGCCGTCTTTGGCTACTGCAGTGCCAGACACAGGGTGCCTATGCCAACTTGTGCTGTTTCCTGATTGGCTGAAGTGAAATAGCTACATCATCCAGTTCTAAAGCTGCACTTGGAGATTTGAAAAGTCAAATCTTTTGCAACTCCATGCAACCGTTTCAGACGCTCTGCAACTAACCAGCTCACACCGCTGCAATTTTCTCTGCAACATTCTAAAACAGTTTTGTTGCGTTGCGAATCTTTGATCTGAACTGGGCTTTAAGTGTCCTACGTACAGTAGATACCTGCACGGTAACGAACGTACAGTAGATACCTGCACGGTAACGAACGTACAGTAGATAACTGCACGGCCCCTGTTA
Source organism: Semicossyphus pulcher (assembly GCF_022749685.1). Lineage (NCBI taxonomy): Eukaryota > Metazoa > Chordata > Actinopteri > Labriformes > Labridae > Semicossyphus > Semicossyphus pulcher. Next base: position 4,268,115 of record NW_027211759.1, read on the forward strand.
GGAGAAGCCGGCTGGAGTTCCTACACGGCAGCTTAGCTACGTACCGCTGCAGACGGGGCCACAAGTACCACATACTTTAGCTACTTTTTTCATACATAAATATACACAGATTCATACATATAAACAAACATGTGCCACAGCTTCTCACTGACATCACACATCCTGTTCCCTTGGCACTATACTCCACACAAGGGCACTGTATACCTAGGCATGCAGCGCACGGTATGGGATCAGCTGTTCTGGTCAGCAGTTTGTAGAGACAACAAATAAAAGAAAATACAATATTATTGAAATGACAAAGTGCCGTTCACGGTGGGGACAGGACGACATTGTTTTACTACACATGCCGTGAAGTGTATTATGCTGTATGTCAGCTGTTTGGGTCAGAAAGTGCCAATCAAAGAGTGTCCTGATTAACTGATAGATTACACCGAGTTCTGTTGAGTGATAATGGCGTTAGATAGAGGTGGCTAGCTCTGCTGTATGTAAACACAAACAATGACCGATCATTTTTATGCCAAACCAACGCCGAATAATCCAGCGAGACCCTTGCTAAAGAGCACTACTGTACCCAACCGTCAGGGAAAACTAAACCAAGAAAAAAAAAAAGGAAACAACAGAAGTTTTCCCCCGTCTCTCTGTCGGCCAGTCTCATCTGTAAACGCACCTCCTTGTGTTGTCTGGTTCATAAAAAAATCCTCTAGTCTCGAGCAAGCAAAAGTTATCTTAGAGGAGATCAAACATAGTTTTATCACATTAAATCCTTTAAGTATGCAGCTGAGGTTGAACGATACAGACACGTCTTGTTCATAATGTGACACATAAGTTCAGCATTTCTGCTTCCATGAACCCAACACAACAATTTTTGGGGGTTAAAGATTTTAAAATGTTTCTTGAAATACTTCTGCGTCTTGCAGAATTCTATTTATCCTGAATAGTTCAAAGGAGTCATTGTGACCAACCCTTCAGAAATGTTAACACAGATAGTTGGAATAAACATGTTTGAATGAAACGTTAAACTCTGCGAGCAGGGCAAACACGGTTCACTTTGCATCCATTGTCTGGTGTGGAGGTGAAATCAGGGGAGGATATTTAAAAACTCTCTGCATGAATAGAAACAACTAGGCAAGTGAGAAAATATGTTTTGTGTAATATGAAGTCCTGTACTGACCTTTAAACTAGATACTTTAAAATCAAAGAGACAGAAGGAGACAAAGGGCGACAGACGAGAGGTGGAACAAAAACTAAATCCTAAAGTAAAGTGATTAAACTGATAAAAGTCACATTTCAACACATTTCTATTAAGTTGAATTAAAGTGATTTGGAGTTGCAAACAAGTTCAGCAGTGCGGTCAGATTAGATCATTTTTAAACTGTGCTGAGCTGGTCTCAGCTGCAGGTTTTCTTGTATCTTGTGTTTTATGCCTGGACCCAATGACTGTATATATAGATGTACAACGCGTCTCCATCTGCTCCCATTGTATGTAATTGATGCCAAAATAGCCCCTGTGATAGTCGCTGCCATCTTGCAATGGTGACGTCATTTGGAGCAAGAGACTGCGCAGTAGAGATCGGCGAGTGAAGCGGCCGTAGCCACTAACCCAAACACACTTAAAGTCGATCTGAAACATTTCGAGAGTATCTAGCTTCCGTATCGTGACGTATTTCCGAGTGAAACAGGACGTGCAGGCGGGACATATCATTAGAGGGATTTGATTTGATCGTTGAGAAGTGGGCGTAGACAGACGTTCTCCACAGCGCAGCAGCTAGCTAACTGACCGAGCGTTCTTGCTGCTCTGCGGCTAAATGTTCCAGATTGATTGGTTGAAATTGTTTGGTGCTAACTTACGTAAGCACGCGGGAAATTTAGTTTTACCGGAAGAAAAAATGATCTGATTTTGATATAAGAATACGAAGAAATGGATTTTCTGGGGTTTTTTTGGCCTATATTGTCAAATAGATGCACAATATTACCGGGGATGTGATCTAAAAGGATTAAAATGACATTTTTCATTTCACCTCGACTGTAACTTACTGAAAAAACAGCAAGGGTCCCGCACGCTGGCGTGTTTAACAGCAGAACATCTTCTCTGTGTTGGTCTGAGGTTAACATTCACAGGCATGGAAACTTCAATTACTGTAGTGATTTTTTTAGTTACGTTTCCACTCGCTGATCGTCCTCCGCTCTGCTAATCCAGAGCTGATTGGCTGCAGGAGCCGAATTTGTCAACAGAGCTGTCAATCATCATTTTTACAGCATCAAATAACTGATTAAAAATAAACTTGTCAGAAAAATTAACACTTGGACGTAAATCAGCATGATAAGAACTAACTATAATGACAGGAACCATGTTTGAGAAACATTGATTTGAAGTGTATTTTGATTTTATAGTTGGACTCATGTCCCATCTGTTAACATGGAGGAGGCAGGCTTTATGACCTATACTGCAGCCAGTCAGCAGGGGGCGATAGAGAGGGTTTGGCTTCACTTTGAGGGAGCTGTCATGTCGTCCATCTTTTTATACAGGAAATAATGTCTTTTATAAGGAAATAATATCTTTTTATAATAGGAAACCCGACTGCGCGAGGCGGCCGCAGTTTTCAGGGCCAGGCGCCACAGTTGCTCTCCACCGACTGCACAACGCCGTGCATGATGGGAAACGACTTGCTCTGTTTGAATGAAGCGCCTATTGGCTAAAAAAAGCTTTGACACCTCCCACAAGGAAGTGATGAGACTTCTGTCTTATTCATCATTTTTCCCCGATAAACTTCATGACCTGTCAGACAGACACCAAACGGTTTTATCAAAGCACTGTCATTCACAATGTAATGCGGCACCGCCGGCTACATGCCATCGTCGTCAGACTATAGCCAATGGGATCCGAGATAATGTGCCTCTGGAAGGGGGGTTGGGGTTAAGGGCTGTGGTCATCTCTGTGGTCATCTCCCTACAGTAACAACAGTTAACATTAACAGTAAATGTAGTAACAGAAACAGGGGCGGCTGTGATTCAGTGGTAGAGTCGGTCGTCTCTCAGTCGGATGGGTAGGGGTTCGATCCCTGACAGCTACAGGTATAGATGGAGAGTGGCACTTTGGCATCAGTGTGTGAAAGGGTGAATGTGACATGTAGTGTAAAAGTTCTTTGAGTGGTCGGAAGACTAGAAAAGCGCTATATAAGTACAGTCCAGTCCATTTAACAATCATAAGCATTACAAAATTAGTTTTCTGTCTGTCATGGCAACTTTAAATTCACACTTAGGCGAGCTCATACTTACGAGCGTACTTAAACCAACTGGAGTCTGACTCCTGCTAACGTTACCCACTGCAGATGAAGCTGGACCTGCTGTTTGACCATAATGTGTATAAACATGCCAAATAAATTTTTCTCAAACATGGTTTCTGTCATTATGGTTAGTTCTTATCACGCTGATTTATGTCCAAGTGTTAATTTTTCTGACGAGTTTATTTTTAATCAGTTATTCTGTTTTACAAGAGTGGAGGACGAACGGCGAGAGGAGACGTAACTAAAACAATCACTGCAGTCACTGAAGTTTCCATACCTGTGAACGTTAACCTCAGGCCAACACAAAGAAGCTGTTCTGCTGTTAAACGCTCCGGGGAGAGAGATCCTTGCTATTTTTTCGGTGAGTTAAGTGTGTGTTTGTGTTTTGGTTAGCTGAAATGGCCATGGCTGCACCACCCGCTGATCTCTACTGTGCAGACTCTGGCTCCAAATGACGTCACCATCGCAAGATGGCAGCTCCTATCACGGGGGCATCACTTTCGTACAATGGGAGCAGATGGAGACATGTCGTCCATCTATATATACAGTCATTGTGCTTGATGGATGCTGTCTATGGATTAAATTGGAACATAACTTAGAAGTGCTAATAACCAAAGCTAGCTGACAACAGTGACTGAACAACGACAGGCTTATTTAAGAACCATGCCTTTTAACTGCATTGTTAGTTTGGCTAGTCCCATCTGCAGCATTACCTTTTTACATTAAAAGCACGAAGATGCACCAGAGTTAAATTTGGTAGTGAGCCCAAACTTTCAAACACTTTGCTCTGTCCGCCATGCAGACCTACGAGACTTTCTCCAGCAGACCACAACAATGCAGACCGCCGGCTTCGTCATCACTAGGGGACGGATGCCAGCTACGTTAGAATTAAACGATTGAATCAAAACAACATTAAATAAGACGTTAACGTTAAACATCGATAGGAGCACCATTAGTTCACAAACTTATCGGTACTGACAAATCACGTACCGGTACCAAAAAACACCGGTTCTCGATACACATCTGCACTAAGCACTAATTTTATGAGTTGCAGGTCAATACACCTACAAATAGCTTAACATGTTTTTAGAAGGTACCAATGAAGCCGCTGTGTGAGACGGAAATTTCAATGTGTATCTCAGTCTATATTTTAATGTGAAGCAGATTGTAGCTATATTACTGTTTGGTCAGCTGTGGTTAAGAGGACAGCGGGTTTTCACCCTAATCACAAGAGTGGTGGTTCGATCCCCGGCTCAAAGTGTCCTTGCTTAAGGCACTGAACCTCACAATGCTCTTGGAGACATAGCCGTTTATGTGTGTATGTGGTTAGTTTAGATCCTGATGGGCAGCTTGGTTCTTTGCATCGCGTCATCTATCAGCTCTCAGTGTATGAATGTGTGTGTGAAAGGGTGAATGATACAGTAGTGTAAAGCAGTTTGAAGACTAGAAAAGCGCTACAGAAGTGCAGTCCATTTACCTTTTTATTTTTCAAACAAATTAAGCCTGGTTTTAACCGACACATGAAGATGTCTCTTATTGGAGCGCTGCTTCAGCTCAGCAGTTAGGGCGCACACCACACCAGTCCTTGATGCAGCAGCCCGAGGTTTGACCCCGACCCTCAGTCCTTTGCTGCATGTCATCCCCGCGCTCTCTTCCTACATTTCCCGCTCTATCCTCTGTCCTACCGAATAAAAGCGAAGGCCAAAAAGACGTCTCAACTTGCAAATCACCAACCGATGCCCAGTGTGAATTTGTGACAATAATCTGAGTCTTCTTGTTTGTTGAAGTCGTGCATTAATTCCAGTAAAACACTTTTCTCACAAAGCAAAGCCCTTTGTGTCCTATGACACGACTCCGGGTACTTGTGCTCTTTGCATTTTATGCCACAACATCTTAAACTTTCAAGCAAAAATAAATTTTCATCAGCCAATATTATCCTCTAAAACAAACCTCCAGTTTCTGTGCTGAAATAAGAGTCAACAAAAAAATCTCAAAGTTAAGTTGTAAAAACGTCTGCACTGTATGTATTTGGACATGATCAGGTTAAGCTACCTCCCGATAATGCAAAGACAATGTTGGGACAGACTGCAGATACACACACACACACACACACACACACACTGGGACATCTTAATGCGGTGTGTCCGACAGAAACGATATGATTGACCTCTATGACTGTCGGACAAAACCAGCATAAAAAAAATCAAACTGTGTAGATAAACGGAAGTATGTTCTCTGTCATGTGTGTGTGTGTGTGTGTGTGTGTGCGGGCGTGTGTGTGTGTGTGTGCAGGACTACACTTCGGGCTTACAAAACGTTGCTCAGCTAAAAATAAATAAAGGGCTCGGGAGAGGAGCGAAAAGCATTGTGCGCTGTGAGTCACGACCAGGAGTGCTGGTGACGATACACTCCCCCCCCCCCACCACACACACACACACACACACACACACACACACTCACAATCACACCTTCTCCTCCCCATTCAAATGCTGACAGGGAGAGTACTGGCTCCCAACACCAAGAGATCAAGACCTCCAGAAAATCCAAAAGACTTTCCTCAACACACACACACACACTGATGACAGAACATCCAGTCAAGTAATACACAAGAATATATCAAAAGTCTTTCTTCATCTGAGTTTACGTCCTGTGTTTGTCCCTTTCAAAGTAAAACTACATTTATGCTACTTCACGTGATTTATAACATCATTTTCTAGACTCTAAAGATTTAATTCTCCACTACTTTGCTTTTTACTTCCTGTCTGACCGAACAAAATGAACAGAAAATACAAATTACATTACTGCTGCAGAGGATGAGCCAAGAACAATACACCTGAAAGACATTACATGATTTCAAACTAACGTGTGATTATTTTACTATAACAATTAACTATCATTAAAGAGATATTCCAACACAATTCTTTGGCAATAAGAATGATTTTATCTTTATTTGTCTTTATTTATGATGATTGTAAGACATTAGAGATCACTGATATAAAGTTACTTCATGCTTTAAGCATTGCTAGGGTTGCTCTCTGGATGAGGCCAACTGTTTGGCGCAATATGAAGTTGATTAAACACATAACGTCTTTTTAAAAGGGGTTAAAAGTTAATGTTTAGACAAGTAAAACTGTGACAGGCTATGCAGATAAAAGAAGCATGGTTAGGATTTGTTAACAGTTCAGGTATGACTGCGTGAGGAAAATATGGCCGAGTGATGGACACGACAGAAACGTGGAAAAGTTTGGGGATTTAAAAAAAATATTTCGGAAGAAAAAGCAGGTGATGTTACACTCACACCCATCACAACAACTCCTTGACGTCGATGCACTTTTGGACATTTCAGAAAGCTGATTTTAAACCTCCCAACTTCTCCCGTTTGTAATTGTTTTACACAAGTGTTTCTTTTTATTTATTTCCAAATTTTAATTATCCATCCCTTAACTATTCCTCTCCTCCTGTTCAGGGTCGCAGGCAGCTGGAGCCAATCATTGTCATTGGGCGAGAGGCGGGGTTACACCTGGACTGATCGGGAGTCAATCACAGGACTGACACACGCTCATGTTCAAGTTCACACCTACAATTTAGAGTCACCAATGAACCTAACAGCATGTCTTTGGGCTGTGGGAGGAAGCCGGAGTACCCGGAGGGTTCCGAAGCATGCACGGGGATGCAGACTCCACACAGGAAGGCCCACTACGTCTGAACCATGATTCTAAATAGGAACCTTTTAGCTGTGAGGCAACAGACCTTACCACTTCACCGCCATGCAGCCAAATTTATATTATGAACTTACTTTATTATTTTGTACATTTTAGGCTTTTTCTTGCTCACCTGTATTTTAGTCCTTCTTTTAATAGTCTTATATTTGTGTCAGAATCCCTGTTCAGTGATTTAAATGGCCTTTAGTGCGTCTCCTTTCTGGTTCTTTTAACGCTTTGTTGTCTGTCTTTTAACTGCTTTTGTAATAGAACTTGATATCATTGTAAATGAGGGTTACCCCTCAATGATCTCTCAAGTACAAATAAAGGTTGATTGGCTGTTAGCTCATGTAATTCTGTCCCTGGTTTGGTTAACGTCAGACTCATGACTAAACCCTCCTCTCCAGAGCTCGTCCTCCTCCTGTTTCAGTGTGCTCATTTTCTGATTAAAGAGGGAAACACCACATGCACTTCATTTATGACTCAGTTATTCCTTTGCTCTTGGACGGATCGATCTATATTTGTCAGTATGCACATTTCCAACCACAACTAGAATAAAAAAAGCGTGATGGGATTTCGCACATCCTCTTTTAAAAAACAAACCTTTTCCAGACTTTTAGTTGCGCCTGTTTCTGCACGTGTGTGAACATTTTTCACTTCAGTTTTAGAGAACAAAATCAACTACTTAAGAGAGATGCCTCCACCAGCTTCAGTCTGAAGGTGAAATAGAGATGAATGTCTTCACTACAATTTCACAAAAACTCTGAAAGATAAACTTCACCTACAGTGTACAAATCAACATCTGTCAAATTGAACATCCTGCAAATAAGGTTTAGAAAACAAACTCTTCTTAAAGTGTAAAAGTAACTTAAGAAATTTAAGATAAAAACAATGTCCGTCTTCAGGAAATTAATCCTGTTTATTACAATCTGAATCAAATCATCTGAACTGAGTGAATCTCAATCCTAAGTGCTGACTGGCCGACATCAGCACTGCATCTAATTCAGAGAACATAAACCTGCTGAGTGTCGGAGTTTCAGTCCAACAGCAAAGAGAAGGAGCCAATCAGGAGTTACTCCAGACGCGATGCGTTCACAACAATAAAGCCCAAACACATGGAGCCAACCTCGGAGGAGTCATGCTGACAAATCCCTTTCAAACAAGTTAGACCTCTTCTTCAAATCACTGCACAGACCACGACCAAACTGACCGTCGGCATGCAAGTATTTTCTGCTCCTGTGAGACCAAAGCGGACCAAAAGTTTATATGTGCGAGGAAACTGCTCTCTGATTGGTCTGAATTTCCACGTGAGAAAACAAAAAGAGCGTGCACACTCCTCGATCACACTCGGCACGATCAGCGACTTTAATGTTTTGTTGTTGGAGTTTTTTTTTTAACTTTTAACCGACATTGTTCCACAGTTTGATCCGTTCTCTCCTTTAGTTTTTCACTGCACAGTTTGAACACCTCCGTGTTCTCGTGCGTTTCGTCAAGCATTTGTGAAATTGTTTGGTCAGCCCATATTTCTATTTCCTTGTGCTCCCCCACGTCTGTCCTCTACTCGTCTTGCTGCCTGGCTGCGTGGCTGTCTCTGCCAGTGTCAACATCTGTTCACGACCCACAATGCACTGTGTTTATGGTTTTTCTTCCTATATTAGCTCCTACTTTAAGTCTGATTATGTTCTGATCTGAATCGAACCAGACCGTGGTTCACTTGGAAACAGATGGAGTTGTTTGGTCCTCACCAGAGTTTGAATGCGTGTTCTCACCTGTCAAAACGAACCCGACTTTCAGAGCAAAGTCTGAAAGTCTGGACCTAAGCTGTCAGCTCTGAATGCACCCAAAGTCTCTATTAATCTACATTTCTAGGAACAGCTAACAGTCCAGTCTTAGATGTCATGTTTCAACTCCAACTTAATTCTTGCGTCTAAAGTTGCTACTCAGACTGTGAACGCTGAGCAGCAACTGGAAGAAGGAGTCTTGGTTCACATTTCCATTAAGTTTATCTAAATCACAGCAGGCTACACCGGGAGCCCTAAAAGTCGCTCCCAGAGGCTATATTCATTCCATCCATCCATTATCTGCTTATCCTGTTCAGAGACGCAGGGCGGCTGGAGCCTACCCCAGCTGTCATTGGGCAAGAGGCGGGGTTACACCCTGGACTCATCGCCAGTCAATCACAGGACAGACACACGCTCACACTCATACTCACACCTACGGGCAATTTAGAGTCACCAATGAACTGAACGAGCATGTCTTTGGACTGTGGGAGGAAGCCGGAGTACCCGGAGGAAACCCACGCATGCACGGGGGAGAACATCCACACAGGAACACAGGAAGGCCCACTTCGTCGGAACCTGGACTCAAACTTGGAACCTTCTTGCTGAGAAGCAACAGATTTAGCCATTGCACCACCGTGCAGCCCAGAGGCTTTATCATTATCCGAGAATAGCTGGTTTAGCCGAGCTAACTAGTCTTAACATGCAGTTAGAAAAACAGACTATGTGCAGGAGATACAAACAAACAACAGAAATCGCTCAACCCTGCCTACATGCTTGCAACTGCTCAATACACGCTGACTTGATAGTCGAACAGTGAACAATGAACACGGAAACTGAAGCCTGTCCTGGAAATCCCTCATCGCTTATCTGAATTAGCGGTCACTGCCAGAGGCTTCATTTACATCAGACGATAGCAGTTGGTTTTGGAGATCGCTGGCAGAATTGTCTGCAGAAACGCCTGTTTGGAGGGCTTGGCTGTTCAGAACGTGTGCCCGCTAATTGGCCCCAAGTTTTAGTGCATGAGATGTTGCTGGAAACGGTGGTATGACTGCTTAAAGCTTTTTGACACCTCCTCCTCCACCTCCTTAACCATGCACCCCCCATGCATCCTCTGCAGTACACCCGCATAGAGTAATGTCAGACTGAGGAACAGTTCAGATATGTGAAGGACAGACAGACAGAGATTCCTTCCAGTCCAGTCTGCTGCTTTCATTAACTTTGATGCTCTCTAAAAGCATCACCCCACTTCCCTACTTTCCTTCCATCATACTATGACTGCTAGAGGATTTTATCATTGAGCATAAACAAGTTGTTTAGGGACGTGATGAAATTGATGCTGACGCTCTTCTTGGGAGGACACTCGGGATGACCCTCAGCTTTAGTTACACCCTGCTGGTAAACCTCTGTCATGACTGTGGTGACCTACACCACACTCGAGTTAGCGGCATCAGGTAGAGCAGTGTGGGGGGACGCAGCCAGTCGGGTTGGCTTAAAAATGAGGAAGTTGGGTTTCATCTAAATCTCAACCTCTTCCACATTTAATTGGATGAATTCTTGCGTCTCAATGGGCTCTTCAAGATGAAATAAATGATTCCCCTTTCTTTAAACCCTTCACCAAAATTAGTTTCTGATTGATGATTCATTCACGTCTAGTCGGAAAAGTTCTGAAGCTGCTACCTTTAAGTTCACATGTTAATAGAGTCATGTAACGAGTGACATCATCATCGGAAAGGTCCCAATCTGGGGTCAGACCGAATCCTGATCAGTGGACGATTTTCAGTCGACGTTGTGCTCAGTTTAGTTTACCCATAAGAAAAACTTCTACAGGACGACATCCGAAGGCTTTGTGACTCAGAGGAGTGAGTAAAACCACAAGCACAGCTTTGACCTAACTATGAAGATGTACAAAACAGAGTAAAGGATTTTAAGAACCTTTTGGAATCTAAAGAATGTGTGTCAGGAGAAGATTTCTGCCTGAACAAACAAGACGGATTATTGACCGTAAATTAGAAGGACGTCTCACTTCATGGTCGTTCTAAGATTCTTGCGTGAATTACATGGCGGCAGCTTTAAGGGCTTTTTACTTGACAGCTTCACACAGGACACTGTTCATGTCAAAGGTCAAACATGATGCTTTATTTTAGCCCAAACCATCATCTTTTTGTTTTGGTGCCCAAACCAAAAGGGCGAATGGACTGAACTTATATTGTGCTTTTCTAGTATTCAGACAACTCAAAGCGCTTTTACATTACATTTACATGTCACATTCACATGTTCACACTCCAATTCACAAAGCAAAGGCTGCTATGCCAAACTCCGATCATACACAAAGGCTTGGGGTTCAGTGTCTTGCCCAAGGACACTCAGGCTGTAGCAGTCAGGGATCAAACCGCCAACCTTCCAATTGGGAGACGACCAACTCCACCACTGAGCCACAGCCGCCCCTCAAACTAAGCTTACTGTGAACGCTGTTTGGTTTGGTTCGGCTGAGGCACAAAACTACTTACTAAAAAGATTGTGGTTTCAGTTAAAATGTGGTATTTAAAGGAAACTATTTTTAAGCCACGTTACGTCCATGACTTAACTTGTGTCATTTAAAATAATGCAACTGGGACGTTTGGTCTCCCACATGACATGAACTCTGGCCTCATGGGTGAAAGTCCTGTGCTCTTTTGACCCATCAACAACCGTCAGACTTTTATGATCTTTACACTCCAGCACCTTAAAGGTTTTTTTTGCTGGTGTTGTTGTTTTGTTAAGATTTTTTTTTAAACTTTTATGCCCTTATTGAGAAAGAGAGGACAGTGGATAGTGTCAGAAACAGGGGATGACACGAGGCAAAGGGCCGAGGGTGGGAGGCGAGCCGGAGGATGCGCATCGAGGACTTATAGCCTGTGGACCGGTTTTTGTGTTCATTCACAAAATTTGCATCAAAGGGAATTCCTAAGATTGAAATTAATTTAGACTGACATGAAAAAAGGGATATAGTTATGTTTAACTGCAATCTACTTCCTGCTTCTCCTTTTTGAACATGTTTAACAGGTTTACTGTACATCTTCTATTGTTATTATTGTTCAGTTGTTAATCAACTCTTATTTTATTTACATGTTTGAAATACAGAAATCAACAATTATAATTTTGTGCCTGCTTCTAATTGCTGTGAGAGTAGAGATAGTCAACATCACACACTGAATCAAATTGAAAGAGTTAATCTTCCAAGCTTAAAAAAAAACACATACATACAGCTTTGTGTTGGTTTGTTTGTTATACAGCTCTGGAAACATTTAAGAGACCACTCCAAATGTTCCTTAAATCAGCATCTCTCTCTACATGTCATGGCCAGCACATGTGAACCCGATGAAAACCTCCTGAATGTGATCAAGAGGAAGACGGACGGTCACAAGCCATCGAACAAAGAGCGGCCTTACGTCACCCAGCAGCTCTGTGACAGACTGGAGGAGAGCATGTAGAGATGCATGAGAGCTGTGATTAAAAACCAGGTTATTCCACCAAACATCGACCTCTGAACTCTTCCTGAGTTAAAACATTCTGTTGTTTCAACATGAACATGAACTTGTTTTCTTTGCATTATCCTGAAAACATCTTTTGGTTTTCTTAACGAGTCATCAGTTTCTGCAAATAAAAGACCTGAATGAGAATATTTGTAAGTAGAGAGAGAAATGTTGTTTACAATAAAAACTAAAGTTCATTTTGCACAAACACAAACCTATAAATAGAAGAACCGGAGAAAAACATGTTTTTGCAGTGGTCTCTTAATTCTTTCCAAAGCTGCATTTAAACTATTGGACGTCGTCGTCCTAATGAAATGTTACTCAAAACAGGGAAAAACTGATGCGGATAGATATACATGTGGAGTATTTCTGGCAGCAAGACGTTGTACTGTGACCACGTGATCAGTGTGAAAGTGGATGTATTTTTGTAGTTTTTGGGCAACACTGGAGCTCGATGGCACTGCTGAATACGATATATCAGACTTTGGCTACACAGATTATTGTCATTATTAGGATTAAGTCATTATGGTTGTGCTCTTTTAACTGTCACATGTTAACTATAAGAAAAATAATTCCCAGTTATCATTAAAAAAATATTTACCACCTTAAAAAAAACTGAACAAATGCATGCTTAGCAGGTGACTGTGTGTAACTAGTATCTTACACATTTAACACCACATCAGAGGTTTAAGCTGACGGAGGGCGTCATTGTGACACACCTACACATGCCCGTCTCCTTTAGAGCACAAACACACAACGCAGATAAAACAAACGCCCTCCCCAAAAATTACACAAACAATTCATGCTCAAGCAGAAACTAACACACCTTCAGTCCAGCATGGAGGTTTGAGGTGGACTGAGAATAAAACAAAAGATGAATGGGACAGACATGAATCCCTTGCTTTAAAAAAGTCAGAAGTTATTAGCAAATAAATCTGTATAAATTGTTCCATGATTCTTTCTCCGTGTTTCTACATGACATCTGTCTCATACTTAAAAAAATCTCACATCTAAAAGGTCCTCAAAATATTCAGATCAGGAATTAATCTTTAACATGAATTTAGCTGCATCAACATGTGGGCTTCAAGAGCCTGGAGACGCAAACATCACCGTAAAGTCCCACTGAGGTGTTTCTCAGGTGAACACAAATAGATTTTACTCTCTGTGGGATAATCTGCACAGATAAACTGTTCAATAATTATTGTCCGTTTCATAATAAATGTTGCACTGCAGCACGTACCATGTGTTCGGTTTTAGCTGTTACATGTGTTTGTGACTCCTGTTATGTAGCCGTCTTCAAAGCGCACGGTTTTAAAATGACGTCATCTGCCAAAATTATAGCTTTGCTTTAGTGGCTCGTCTCTAACAGGACAGTAAGATTGTCAGTGGATGATTAGGAACCTGCCGTGGTTTATCACACACACACACACACACACACACAGGTGGGGTGACATAAGGTTAGGTTGTGTTTCAGATAAAACACACTGCATGACACTTCTGATGGTGTGTAGGCTATTAAAGAGTGCCATCAAGGCTGTGATTTATTCACAAAGTATATTTAGAGCTGTAGAGCAGGTAAATAATCAGACGTCAGTAGTTGTGAGTTACTCATGATTAAATGTGTTTATTGTGTCTTCATATCTGGAGTTTTACGAAGCTAAATGCTCTATTTTTTATGACACTGTATATGTAAAGACTCAGCTACGGAGAAGAGTTTAAAATGAGCTAAAGCTATAAACTCTCGGTTTTCATGCTCTTTACTGGAACTATGTTAAATTGCATCGTTCCTGTCGAATAAAAAACATCTAATTCAAATGTGTGGTGTGTATGTTCCCTGTAATCAGTCTATTATAGGTGTGTAAAACACACAAGGTTAAACAGCCAAACTAAGCACATTTAACTTCGACCTGCACAGGTCAGTTTTTCAACACACACACACTATGTGATTTGTTCAGTGATGCCACAGTGTTAGAAAGATTTAAATACATGATACTAAATACACAGCAAACAATTCCCACAATTCAACGGTTCTGCTCCGTTTTGCATCCCTGCTTGAACCACTGTGCTTTAGTGTTAAAAACGTCATCAAGCTGTGCCGAGTACAAAAGCAGGAGGCAACACGTGAGCATCACGGTAAAAGGTGCAATGAAGTGACACAAGTCAGGGGAAGTGACGACCACCACAGCAGCAAATGACAACCAAGTAGTTCTAAATAATAACATGAAAATACTAAACAGCCAATAAGAAAAATACTTTGGTTTTGTGATTAATAAAGTTTTAAAAAGCGATGAAAATAACTTTTCATGTCGAGTTAAAGGGTTCGCTCGCCTAAATTCTAAACCAACAATATATTTTGTTGTTATTTTTGTAGGGTTTTGAGATCTGTCTCTTATATTTTCTGCACACAGCACTGAAGATTTATATTTAGAAGATGTAAAAGCAACTTATCTTACGTGAGTCTGTGTTACACTGGACAACACACAGAGCCTCGGTGTGGACGGGTTTTCATTGGAACCACTTTATACTAAAAAATGTGATCCCAGAGACAACTGTTGACAATGTGTTCATTATCTTAAAGGACACAGTAAATACGATCTTTTATGTGGGCACCATAAACAAAATTCAAATCACCTTCATAATATAGGTGTGGTTAAACTGTAAGGAGGAGCTCTCACAGATTAAACCCAAATATGTGTATGAATACAGAACGTACCACAGGACGTACGTGAGAAAGTGTGATTGTTTGGTGATTTGGGGGAATTATTCCTTTAAATCAGTGCAGGACTACCTCACTCATCCAACAAAATGCATTTAAACTTTTTCCATTATCACTTGTTGAACACAAAAAAGGCCCAATCCAGCCATCAGGCGAATCTATATGCACAGAGGTTATGTATTGAAAGAGCTCATTTGTAGTGTGTTACAAAGGAGGAAAAGAGGAATTTAAAGAACTATGTTTTTCTCGTACAATATTACCTGCTGAGTTTATTCACACACACACGCTCGGTCATCTATAGCATCCATTTTACAGCTGTACCCAGCCAAATGCATATGATTGTCAAACCTGCTGCGATTACCACTTCCTGACTAAGAAGCAGGAGGAGAACCTGAATGCACCATCACACACTTTGCCAGACAGGGATGCTAATCAAATGTCTCCAACAATCAGGACAGCCAGGGAGCCAACTGACCCCCTAAAGCCAACAGAACTTAAATCCACATGATCACATTTGCCACAAAAGTCAATTTTCTATCACTTTGAGTTCATAATTATAAAATATGTTGTTTGGAAACAGGGAGGGGCTGTTTGATTAGAATACAGACTATTTTGGCTGCTCCAGGTCACGACGCGTTTCCCCTCTGCTCGTCCTGGTAACTACAACGTTATTACAAGGGCAAGTAAATGTAACGTGACGGCGGGGTGTTGCCTGAACTGCCTATGATATGATGACTCACACTGGGAGGTGACAAAGCAGGTATTTGGGAGGGGACGTAACAGCTCCTGCATGGTGCCAAAAACAAAGAGTATAAAGAAGATACAGTGGATGTTACAGCCCACGTGCAAGCTCAAACCAGCTCATATATCACCAATAAACATCTATAATATCTGGGTAACTTTGTCATCATATAGTTTTACATCCGACACTGACACTCGGTACACACACACAGCTGAGTGGCAGCGCGTAAACGAAGACCCAACCTAAAAATAGCTTTGTCTACCAAGTTAAACTGCAGGCAGATGACTGATTTTACACGTGCTAATTAACTCATCAATTTGATTGCCATTCATAAGGCCTGTGTACGAGTTTGTGAACATTATAAGAAAGCATGATAACTTGTAAAATCACGTGATCCGTGAAAAGGTGCACGTTGAAGAAAAAGGACAACAGCAAAGCACGATTCACTCCGGATGACACAACATGCAAAATGGCCCCATCTCATAAATCACAAGAAAACTAAAACCATGATAAAAAGAAAGTATATGACAGTACATGTAAAATAATTATTAGGACTGTAAAATAGGCCTCAAGACTGTCCTTTTGATATATCACGAGAATATAACAAGGCTTTTGTTGTTCAAGTAAAACAGATTGCTACTTTTACGCATCGTATTTTTAGATGTTTGACTAATTATTCTGTCTCAAACCTATGAACATTAAGTTTTACAGAGTAATCCAATATAAAGGCGCCAAAACATGTTTCTATGTCTAATTTAGAGTCCACAATAATTTGAAATAAGAGAAGATAAAAGCAGAGCAGAAAATCCAACACTACAAGCCCCTGCGCAGACACAACTGCTGCTCACAAGCACCGAGCAGTCATAACGAGCCTCACGCAAAATGCAATTTAAAATGTGATTTGGGTTTGACGTCATCCTCATCCTCTAACACATCTCAGGCCGTGCAATTACCTTTCTGTGGGTGAGGAAGAAGGGGAGGACAAGGAGGATGAGGATGAAGGTCGGTCGGACGGACGGTCGGTGTCTCCTTCTGTCTCGGTGAAAACATCCAAAACGTGGGTCCCCCCTTTTTCTCTCGGGCGCACATCTGGAGGCTCCCACAGCGGCAGCAGCAGGGTCCGCCCGGGCGCACGAGTCTCCTCACTCCCACCCTTGCTCTCGGTGTCATTGTTCTCTCCTGTAAGTCAGAAAGACAAGAAACGCATGGTGAGATTGAAATGTCTATAAAGTTGGTCTATGCAGACGTATACGCGCACGAGGGAGATGTGATGGAAACGTGGATTTCAGAAGTTTGGAAACTTTATGACCTGCTGCGTGTGGATATCAGACTCCGTCACACTGCCACAAACTATTGCAGCAAAGTCTCACTTCTCACGCACTAGATTGTTATAAATTCATACTGTACGACTCAATAATTACGTCACCGTTAAGAGAGGAAAAAGGAGAGTTAAACTTCAGTCACATCACAGCAAAACCTGCCTCACGAGCCCTGCACGAAAATGTTTTTGTCATTAGAGTAGAGGTCAGAGGTCACGCTGTTTCCATTCATAGAAAATAACGTCACCTCCTTTTACAGTGTCATTCCCAAGTATGTTTTTTTAATGTGATGTCAAAGTATACAAATAGCACGTGTACCCTGCTCTGTCATACGTTTCAGGCTCTGCAGGCGACCTGATAAAGGCGTTTGAAGGCTTCGCCTTCTGCACGAGCCTCATCATCTAAATGCTTTGCTCAAGGGTTGCGTCACACGTCACTCACTGAAATTACAGAGTGGCCTGCTGGGATTTTTTTTAGCAAGGTGTGTTCGTCTTGCTCGCTGCGCGTCCTGAACTTTTTCTCACTTCTGACTTACGTTTCTCTTTCTGGATATGTACGTCATCGCTCAGAGATCTTGTAACCGTTTAATTAAGATTCAATTACGTCACTTTCTACTCTCTGACGTGCACTTTTTCCATCCTGACAATACATTTTCTTGCCAAGCTTCCGGTGTGCAACCTACCGGATTTGCGGCTTAAATGGGGCCCTATATTTCATAGTGCAAGTCATTTATGAGCAGACCACACTGTGCTGCTGTTTGGGGCCAAGTTACAAATATATTTAAGCTTGATTTACAATTTTTAACACTCATTCTTCTTTCATGTGGGACGGGACAGCAGAAGACAAACTGTGCGTAAAGTTGTATGTGCTTTTTTTTCTCGAGGCTAAACTGAGTTGCATCTTCTTTAGTTGTTTTTACTTCGTCTTTTAAGAAAGTTAATGTTCATCTCTGGCTTTTATTTTCATCGCTGTGACCACTTGAGTGCAAACATCACTCCCAATCCACTAAGAACTAAGGAGGGCAGAGTTTTGCTGTTTTGCAGAACTTGTCATCAGTATATTAACAGAGCTGCAGCAACTTAAGGTTGATGTCTTTTTGTCTTTCTCTGTTTTTGTATTTGTTTTGACTGTGGATGGTCAGGCTGAAAGGAGCAGCTCGTGCCCGGGTCTCTGTGTGCTCTTTGTGGGGAACCAGGAACAGTGGTGGGCTGATGCTTGAGGTGGATTAACTTCTATTCACAAAATCGGAGAGGGAGACACGTGTTCGTTTCCACATTGTGTGTGTGTAAGGGGAGGCTGCGTGAATGTTCTCACGGAGGAGACACACACACACACACACACACACACACACACACACTGCACGGTCATTCTATGAGGCAGCTATTGCAGATGTTGCTTATTCCTCTCCATCTGCTAATCTGGGCTTCTACATGGCCTTGTTGGGGAATCCCTTGCATATGCACTTTGCTTACAGGGGTGCGTGTGCGCGTGTGTTCGTGTGCATGTTTCCCACATGTGTTTTTTTATGGGGATTAGGGGCTCAATGATGCCTATGAAAAGTGGCACCCCACCCTCCAAAAGACACACGCACACACGCCACCCTCCACTGTTTTGCCCACGTGCAACTTGTGCATTGCAAGGGTCTCCCCGTGTTTACTCTCTGCTCTGCTGGGGGGCCACTGTCACTTGTTCAGTGTGGGACTGGGGGGGCGGGGGGAGGGAGGTTTGGGGGTGTGTTTGGTTGAAATAATGACTTAATGTTGTATGGCTCCGACAGTTTTAGCTCCGACAACATGTTTGTTGACAGAAATACAAAAATCATCTTTTTTCTGCAGACCGAGGTACGCAAGAGTTTGAGCAAAACTTGGGTGCGACGTGGCTGCAGAGCTTCGCCACAATTTCTGACAAAGAAGAAAACTGTTGACTGGAAAAAATGACACACGTAGGGGCTGAAAAGCAGCCGAGACAAAAATGCCAACGCTTTGGGAATGAGGAAAATAGAAAGAGTAAATGAGGACAAGAATGATGCAAAAAGAAAATTCGAGCAGAAAAAAGAATAAAGCCCTTAAAAAATGAAAGTCTGTAAAATTCCACGAGTGGAGCCGTCTTCCGATGTCGATGTCTCTACGCGGCGAATGCGCCCTCCGCAAATGCTTTTTGGGGTAAGGGCTTCCCAGATTAATAGTTATGAACAGCAAGCCCAGACCGCAAAAAGATTCGTGAAGGACATTATCTGCTGCTGCTGCTGCCGTCCGGCGGAGACTCCGTGACACGCGGGAGTCTGCTCTGCTCGCGCTCCCGTGGATTTATCTCCCATCCCGGCTCGGTTGATTGTATCTCCAGCCATCGGCAACCCGAGGCGAGTGTGTTTCCCTCAAACACACACACTTACATTCGTAGGAGAGGGAAAGGATGGATGGAGGAAGAAAAGAAAGAGAGAAAGAGAGAAAAAAGGGGGGGTCTCCGGATGCCAAGGCTGCTGCTGCAACTGAGAGCTGTCCAAGGTCCTTTCGCTTTGATTCCCCACTCCTTCTCCAGTTTGAATTCTCCTCTATCTCCTCCCTCATCCATTCCTTTCTCCTCTCCCCTTCCCCTCTCTCTCTGTCTCTGCCTTATATTCTCCTCTCCCTTCCTTTCTTTTTTTTTATCCAAACACTCGGATGTGCAGAGCCCGTGTGATCACTGGGAGCTGTGCATCGATGCGTTTTGTTGTCAGTGCTCTCTCTCTCTTTCGCTCTCTCTCTCTCTCTGTATTATATTCCCTGGTCCGTGCTGTGTCTCCGTGTATAGAGAAGCTCTGCCTCTCTGCAGCCGCTCCAGAGCTCTGGGTGAGGAGAGAGCAAGGCTGTAAACTGCTGGCAATAAATAGAGAGCAGGGAGGGATCTTATTGGAGAAAGCGAACCTCGTCATCAACCAATCGGTGTCTCGCTCATATAGGGACCCCCCTTTTTGAAAAAAATATACAGGGCTAACCAAATTGTGATCTATACCAGAGAAAGTGTACACTTATATGCATTGATGTGGGGATATGAGCATTTGATGCGGCTTTGCGTTTATATGCATTTGCATTTTCTCCTATTTTTCCGCCATTTTATTTGCAGGAATCTAAACTAACCGTCGCTCCAAATGAGCTTTATCGTGATCAGTCTCACACTACATTATGATTGCAATAATAATAAACAAGTGAAAGCAAGGATGAGACATTTTCACATGATCACGAGTAACGCCCCCTTTTTCCTTCCCTCGCGCGCAGCTCCAATCTGCATCAAATGATGGAATATGCAACCACAGCGAGCGCAATTATAAGAATGAAAATAACGTTTGCATGTCGACAGAGTGTGGGAACGCGTCGCTCAGCCCTCCACATCGCATCACAACATAAGCAAGAAGCATCTGAGGCGACTCCTGGTCACCTATAGAGTTCACCGGAGGGTACCACTGCAAGAAACCACGCGGGGGTCTCCGGACTGCAAACTCAGCCCGGAGCTGCGCTGCTTCACTCATTTAAAGCGTTTTTTAAAGATGAAAGCAAATACAATAAGAATGATATCACCAAGGCGAATTACTGCAACAGTTTACGGCTTTTACGGCAACAATGTACAACTTGACAACACAACACATTGCTGAGTATTACATCAAGAGTTAAAGAGTTAATCACGACCGTAAACCACTCATTCTCACACACTCGGAGTTCAAACAATCTTTAATATTTTTTCTTTTGGGTTAAATTTTTGCAAAGTTATAATCAAATATAAATGAACTTACCTTCATTTTCCCCTGCAACAGTTCCAATACTTTTTCAGAAGCCATTTTAATATCTCACCCCCCCTAAACAACCCTCAGTCTCCCCTCCATGAAGCAAGTTACTGTACCGAGCTGCAGGCCGGGTCACGATCTGGATCTGGACCCCATCTCTCTCTCTGCTCCCCCCCTTGTTTGTACCAGGTTTGATCCCGAACCAACATATGCCCCCCCTCCTCCTTCCTCCTCCCCTCTCTCTCTCCCTCCCTCCCTCCTCCTCTCTCTCTCCACTATCACTGATGAAACTGGTCTGCATTCAAGTTGGCTGCCAGAATGCGAGCGAGCAGCGGGGCTCACACTGGAAACACGCTTTTGGTGGAGAAAGGAGATGCTTGGGATAGAGGAGGGGGAGATTTTTTAGGGGAAATGGTTAGTGCAAACCCGGAGTCTTAAACCCACTCCAGACCCAAGACCCCCAACCCTTTCTACCCCCCTCCTCCCCCTTTACCCCCGCCTGCTGTGGGTATTTTTTATTGGGTGGTCTTTTCATTTGCAACCCAGTCAGTCACGATTCTCCCCCACCGTCTGCACTGCACAGTGACTGCCTCTCCTGACGCAGCCAACGCGCACATTACTCACTTTAGCAGTCACGACTCGGGAATCCGTGTTGTTTCCACCGAAATTACTCGCTCGGTTTTGAATTATTAAGCAACATCTGGCCCCTCGAGTCGATATCTGCGCGTTTTGACCAAAGAAGACCGACAGATGTGTTATTTTTCGGTGCTTTGGGGAGGTGGAGGAATGTATCGCAGGTGAAGTACAATCGGGATTTTGCATGACAAAGACAGGTGGTCTATGTGGGTATTTTTCAGAGTCGTGGCCTGCAGTCAAAATACTGGGAATATTTGACCAAAGTCGTGCACAGGCTGGGCTGTGCTTTCAGCGCGGTTCTCGTGTCCCAGCCGGTGTGCAGGTCCGTGCAGACGCCTGTTCACCATCTCGCCGGTCCGGGTCGCTAATTCAACACTGATACCGACATTTAAAAGAGTGATTCCTTCAAACTCTTCTTCGGAGTAATGAGGTTATAGCGACGTTCCCTTCGCCTCTCGCGCGCCCTCCTCGTCGTTAAAGGACGTAAAGTTACAGCTCTTAATAGCACTGAAGTTAGTCTTGCTGCACTCAAACACTGAAAATACCTAAAATATTTTTGCTACTTTCTCAAACATATTGCAAGTGAGCTACATACTTTCGGTTCGTTTGATCGCGAGGCTTCACTTAGAAAAGTCTTAATTTGTAAAAGAAATCAGATTAAAGCCTTTTTGTGTCGGTCTGGCTGAGAGGAACTGACGTGAGCAGGAGAGCTGATCCGAGTCGGTCCGGCTGCTGCCTCTCTCTCTCTCTCTCTCTCTCTCTCTCTCTGTCTCTGTCTCTCTGTCTCTCTGTCTCTCCTTTCCCTCTCCCTGTCTCCCTCCCTCTCCCTGCCTATAGCATCCGATGGGGGCCGTTCAAACTACACAGGCGGGAAAAACCCTGCTATAACGTCTTTTTGAGCCAAATGTCTTCCCTCAGTGAGCGCAGGCGGTTCACAGGAGGCGGAGGCGCTTCAGTATTTCTCCTCCGTCGCTTCAGGAAACAGGATTCACTCAGAATAGAAGCTGCTGGTTTCCAAACAAGAGTAAATAAAGCTTTTGGCTGCCAAGAACAACACCAGCCACCCCCCGCACGCACACACACACACACACACACACACACACACACACACACAAATACACACTCCACCACCAGCAACAGCCCACTACCGCCACTTGGTGTGGTTTCAGCACCATTGCTGCTGGACAGCTCCCGGGTTTCCCCATGCGGTGCGCCTGGTCTCTGCTGCTGCAGCAACAGCTCCTTCACTCCCTCCTCTCCTCCTCTCCTCCTCTTCCTCCTCCACCGCCGCTTCTCTGTCAGTCTGACTCCTCTTAAAGCAAGAAAAACGGAGGGAAATGCGTCCTTAAGCGCTCATCAGAGGAGGGTTCCCCTCGCTTTCGCGGTTAAGCAGGGAGAGGGGAGGGGAAAAAATAAATATGTGATAGAGACTCAACAGCGCCAACAGACAAAGGGAGTTTTTGCACTTGCTTATTTACCAAAAGGGGTGATTCCTACTCTGCAGGAAGGGTTTCTCTATGCTTCAGCTTTACAGCATGCCAATAATATCCATGCTCACGACCGGGAGTCATGTTTTTGCGTGCATGAGACAGAGGAGGAGGCGAAACAGCACAGGCACTCGGGAGCATGCACCACAAAATACGCAAAAGTACACGGAATTAAACATCACAAGAGTAAATGTTTCACTCACCGTGGTGCAGGCTCGTCCTGGCTCTAAACTGGAGACAGAGAAAAGCAGAGAAAGATAGAGAGTTTAGTGAAAAGCCGCAACAAGAGTGTGGAAGAAATGCAACAGATTAAGTCCACCATTTGTTATTATGTAGGCTTACAGTGGCACGTCCAAGTTTGCTCAGGATCGCCTCCCTTTTTATACAAGTGATACCCGTCTGTCTATTTCTGGCGCGCGATCAAAACTATGATGCTATTTTTAGGTCACAGTGCGAGGAAGGGGGGAAAAACACTCACAAAAGGCATCGCTTAGGAACGTTACGTGAAGTGCATGTAATGTCAATTAATTTTGCCTCTCCAACTCTGCACAAGAGCCACGATTCCCCTCCGTTGCATCATTGCAGTGATTTTTTTTTTTTTTTGGAACCCTATGTGCCTCCAACAGCACCAGCACCTCCTTCTCATCCTAAAAA
This sequence comes from Semicossyphus pulcher, assembly GCF_022749685.1. Lineage (NCBI taxonomy): Eukaryota > Metazoa > Chordata > Actinopteri > Labriformes > Labridae > Semicossyphus > Semicossyphus pulcher. Next base: position 4,291,704 of record NW_027211759.1, read on the forward strand.
ACACAACACTTTCACCCTCAGCAACTAAAATCTGGAACTAGTCGTCGCTGCCAATATCATCGACTATATTTGATGTCTTGTCGCCCTCTTCAGAAGCTTCTGGTCCCAGTATCACTTCAGCAGCCAAAACTCATGAACGCAAAATAGGTCCAAATTCTGATGAACGCGGATTAACGGACGTTCCCCGCGAGACTTTCTGTTTTCTTTTAGTCGACCGAGCTCTGTAAAATTTAGTATTAAAGCTTTGCTGACGAGAAGAAGAAAAATAATAAATAAAATGCCTTTTTTTGTTGAAGGGCTGCGTCAGTTACTAGGCATTGACGTCACGTTCAGATTCTCTCACTTTACAGCCCGTAGAGCCATATTAAAGACAGAGCCGCTCTGTGATCAGCTCCTCGCGAATGTGTCGTGGAAAAAATGAGTGACAAAATAGGAAAATATTACAGGTGGATAATGTGATGTGGACTCGTGGAAAGTGCAGCTTTGGAGAAGGTTATCTCCATGGTAAAAAACCCTCCTCTAATGCTGGAGCATCTGGGTTTCCATCCAGCCTCCCCCTCCCTCTCTCCCTCCCTCCCTCCCTCCCTCCTTCCTCTCTCTCTGTCTCTGTATCTCCCCCCACCAAGCGTTGGTGCTGTTTTGGTCTTGAAGAATTTTTATCCCAGCATCCAGTGCATTTGGCGGGTAAAACGCTAAATCTGGAAGCTGGAGGAGAGGAAAACACATCTCCTCTATCCAATCTATCCACAGTTCGTGCCCACGCACCAGACCCCGCTCACCCACCGAATAGACCCACGGGGAGTGCACACTTGTCCGTGCAAAGGCGCACAAACAAACCTCCCTCCACAGTATGCTCCGTCTCTCGCCCAAACCTCCCCTCCAATATCTGCTCACACCTTCATTGTGAGACCCTCCACACACTCCCCACGCCGTCCATCTGCACTCGTGCCGCGTGGAGATTCACGAGACTTTACGGCATGGGATGGGGTGGGCTGAGGGGGATTTAGCGATGGAGGTGGTGAGTATTCACTGAGTGGCAGCTACCTAGAAAAGTCGGCTCTGAGGAGGGAAAAGGGCTGCGCCCGTCGCATCGGTTTGTGCTATTTTTATCCCTGCCTGTAGGCCAACTGTATGTCCGTGACTGCTGGCGAGAGCATGTATGGGAACAGACACACAGCGGGTTCAGCATGTCATCTACACACAGAATGATACAGAAAAAGAAGAACACGCTTTTTGTGCTCCGGATATTTAGGAAGCTGTTACAGTTTCTTTTTTTCACAGAATCAGGCCAAAATAAAACAAGAGTAGTGACGCATCCAATCTATCTCACACAAACAACTGACACACGTAAACACACTAAGAAGCACATGTATCCGCACACATAGGTCCCTGTAGTCCATCATTCAATCAAACATGAGCACTATCAATGGGGGTTGCAGCCGAGGTTCCTCAATGCAGTGCGCCAAGACCACCGCGTGGTGTCGGCAAACTCAGCCAGAGATCCTTCTTATGCTATAGCACCCCCAACCCTTCTACCCCTCCCTCCCTCCCTCCCTAAAAAAAGTATGCACTCCTGACTCCTGCAAGTTGCAAGCCGCAGCAGACTTCTTCTTTGTCTGACTCCATCATGCAGCGACAAGGGACGGACAACGATGGAGCTCTCAGGAAGCAGTTTCATATAGCAGATCTGCTTTTTGAATCTTAATATAACCACACAATGTAATAAGTTTACACCAGAAAGGGTGATATGTACCCGTCTACACACAAACCACACGCTCAGAACATCTTAAGGACATTCTTTTTCAGGGTATAAGGCTCCCTAACGAGAGCCGCTGTGAAGGAAAACACCTGTTGTGCCACTTTTAAAGTGGTTAACATTAGTCATCACCAAAGCTCTATTTATAACCAGAGCTAAACTCCGGTAGTGATACATGCAGGCAGTTGAAATCTGCACTGAGTGTGACTAAAATATAGGCTAGGTGCTATCCATGGTGCTGAACAGCTCAGTCCGTCCATCCTCCTCCGTGCTGCACAAAGTAGCCTCTGGATTGTGCATATTATACAGTAAGTTTAAGTTATGCTTCCTTAAGTGGAAAGTTAGGGAATCTGCAGGATTTGGGCTGCATTGCTGCCACGAAAAAGACACGACAACATGCAAGTCTGAGGTGGCAACACGTGTGATTGACGCAAGTCCGCTGCGCAAAGTTGTTTACAAGTGGGACACTAAAGGCGCCTTACCTCTAAGCTTTGTCTGTAACAAATGAGTGAGGTGCTGTCACGCTTTCTCTCTCTCTAGACACTCACATTTGCTTTAATGGCACGACACGCAAGAAACCAGTGGAGTAATATATGACACATATATCAGAAACATCAGAGGGAAAGGGATACTCGGACCAGAAATATATATTTCCCCAAAGTTTCCTCCTCTTTGAAACCCTCTCTTACTTGTTACTAGGCATCTCAGCAGAGCAGGCAGCCTAAAGCAGAGGATCCCCAACACGTGAATACTCCCACGCTTTACTGCAGCCCGCTCTCTTTGAGTGTCTGCAAAATCCCCTCCGATGCCAATGTTCACACATACACAAAAACAGAAATCCTGAATACAGTTCCCTTGCTGTGTGCAGAGCCTCGTCTGATAGTTCCCGGAGACAGAAGCGCGTGCGAACGGCGTCATGCCCTGTGATGATCCTGAATAAAGTCTCCATGTGAAGCAAATAAGAAAGATGCTCAATAATGAGCTTCTGTAAAGAAGCTCTATGAAGGAAGAATCCACGAATCTGCGCTAAGTGTTCGCAAAAATGCACAAATGTCTGCATCCGAGATCCTCACATAATCTAGATCATTGTGTCAAAATGATGCATTCAGACTAGAAACGGTGGGTAACCTCACTCCCCGTCACTATTCCTGCTCCTGAGTGCTACTGCCCTAGTCTTCACATCAACCGGTAATCACCGAGACTCTGAGTCTCAAAATATCTCCGCATGGTCCAACTGCAAACTTCGCTCACGAGTACAGCACACTGTGGGTCTGGATTCACGCCATCTACAAGAGAAATCACTTACCTTGTGATTTAGATTTTGGGTTCTCTCTGTATTTAAACTCTTTTTTGTAAGAAGGGTTTTGTGCAGGCTGAGACAGAGATGAGAGAGAGAAAGAGTGAAAGCAGGGCAGCCAACAGTCTGCGCTCCTGCGTCAGGATGGAGAAAGCAGGTCAGTCCGGTGTGCGTCGTCTCTCTGTTCTGTCGGAGACTGAAATATTTGGTGTTGTAGCCATTCAGGATTCAGGGAGCCAGCTCACAGGGAAAAGTGGGTTGGGTTGGTTTGGGTGGTGGTGGTGGTGGTGGTGTTGGGAGGGGTGAAGAGGTTGGGAGTGGAAAGGTGGCGGTGGTGGTTGGAGAGGAGGGGAAGCACACAGAGTTACAAATGTGAGCCAGCTGATAGAAAGAGCCCGCCAAATCAGGGGGACTTTACGCAATTGGGGAGGCGCGCCACACGATTCACCTCACTGCATACACTCTCTCTCTCTCTCTCTCTCTCTCTCTCTCTCTCTCTCTTTATCTCTCTTACTGTGCGTGTGTGTGCGTGTGTGCGCGCATGTGTGTGTGTGTGTGTGTGTGTGTGTGAATGACTGCCAGACAGAGACGGAAAGCATGAATGGGACAGGAGAGGCACGACTGAGAGTCCGCGCTATTATCGGTGCAAATCCCACCGGGAAGCGAATATATCGGGCTCAGTTAAAAAAGGCACGAGGACCATGGCCAAGAATATGCACGCGGGAAGGGACTGGGAATTCATGTTAAAAGAAATAACCAGATGGAGAGAGTCGTTCATGTCACAACACAGGGAAGGGTTTTGGAAAAGTGTCTCGACGACGAGACCTGCAGCTCCCTCTCTTTCTCTCTCTCCACCTCTCTGTGTTTGTCTCCCTATCTGTCTCTCCCTCTCTCCCCGCGCCTCTTCTCCAGCAGTGTGCTATTGACCTGCATTGACGTCATTGCGTCATTAGGTTTCCCTTAGAAACACTGACTTTCAAAAATAGTATCAAATTAATTCAGCTGGCAAGGAGAGAGGGGTGGGGCTTATGAGCGTTTGGGGTTGGGGCGTTTGGGGTGAAGGGGGTTTGGGTGGGGAGTGGGGGGATAGCAGGTTTTATTTTGAGATTTTTACCCCCACCCTCAACAATCCTTCAAATCTCCCCGCACGACCACCATTTCTACACCGACAAGGGTGGAGAGCTGGGCCAGACACGTCGATATTTGAAGATTAAAGCCCAAGAGCTCAGTGTGGAGCCCAAAAGATGAATTTCATATATGTTTATTGGTCACTGTGTCATGGGAAGGTGCATAAAGAGAGCCTAAATAAACACTAATTTAGATAATAATCATTTTAATCAGATTAAATTAGGTTAGCCTCTCTCTGTTTCTGCCTCTCCGCCTCTTGGAGTCTAAAAATAACCTCCAGGCATCCGTCTTTAGATGTTTACTATTCAGAGAAGAGGTGGTTTTATCTTCAGGTAAATGAGAGTCTGGTAAGTGTGTTTAGATTTAGAGGTAGAGTTCACTATTGCATATTATGGGTTTGGCTCAGGAGCTGTCCTTGGTGCTGAAGTGTCATTAAACCCTCTAGATTTGATTGTTCTTCCCCCTGACCTCCCCTGCCAACCTGTTCCCATTTCCCCCATCAGTGTTACAGTAAATATACCGTCCCTTTGCTAATCACTCTTTGTCAGATTGTGCTTATTCCGCAGCTTTCCAGCCTTCTCTTCTGCCTCGCTGTCTCACCCCGTTGGATGAGTTTGCCTGTTTGATCCCCTTATCTGCTTTTTGAACTTTTGCCTCGCCGTTGACGACGAGTAAATGTGAACGTTTTAACTACCTGCCCGTCTTTGAGTCGTGCGTCTGGGTTCAGGCCTGTGTCTCTGCAGAGCCATTACACAGTGTTGTTAAAGCAATTATTTGAAAAATGTTCTGAGGAGTGGCTTCTGGAAAACTGTGTTACTGCTATTATTTTGACAGGCCTCTGACTCATTTGCTGCCCAGGAAGATATCGTGACTGCTAATTGATAATGAGGATGACGGAGCAAAAGTGGCAAGACATTCACTACAAACGCAACAAAACGGCAATTTGCATGTCTTTTTCATGAACCACAGGGGATTACACAGAGATTACACACAAAGAAAAGAAGCATCTTCAAAGAAAGGGATTTGGAACATTTGCAAGGAGACAAATAGAAGAAATCGCAAGTTTTCATCATCTTCAGTGAAAAGAACAGATTTAAATATATGATTTTCAGTTGAAATCTATTGTTTCAAATGTCAAATGTCACTTTTAAACCATTAAACTTGAGAGTGAACAGCTAAACAAACATAAATATAAGTGGGAAAAACAGTTCATGTGGTATCACAGAGTATCAGCATCCATCAAAGTAAACGAAACTGGTTTGGATTACATAAAGTAAGAAACGTTTCTGAGAGGGTGTAAATTATGTTTTTCCGGAGGTTACAGATTACTAAATAAATACACCACTGTATGAATTGAAAAACAACAAGCCTTTTTAATCCTACAGAAATGCTACAGAGTGCCTTTTTTCAGGAGATTTTTCACCCATACAACTTCCACAAGATGAATTAACCACCGCAAACTCAAAGTATCCGAACAGCACCTGTATGTGATTACAACAAAGACCCGGCAGCACTTCTACTCCTTCGTCTCTGCGTACATCCCTGTGTTTGAGTGACAATCTTTGACCCACTGGTCAGAGGTTTGATTCTGCAGAACTTACCCACCTCGTCACCGTGATTAAACCGAAGGATCTGGAGCTCTAGGGCGGTGATTCCCAGCCAGGGGCACTTGTACCCAAGGGGGTATTTCTGCAGCTGCCAGAGGGTACATAGAAGAACTGTTCAGTAGACTCTCTGAGAAAAGAGAAATTATGATTTGACTTTTAACAATCCACACAGTGAGTCAGCTGCAGAACACCTTTGGATGTACTTAAGACTTTCCAGGAACGATTTAGCAAACTAGCATAGACATCTAAAGAGTCAGGGATAAATGCCTGAAATAAAAGCTAAAATTGGAGACAAAAATAGCTCATAGGATATTTAAAAGGCTGAATAATGAAACAGTTAGCTAATAGTATGACACAAAAGGTTGGAAAGAGAGCGATTGGATGAATTCGGAAAGAGTAATAAAACAATGGATACGTTATTCAATAGATAGTAACAGATAGCGTTACACATGAGGTACATAGCTAAAATAGTTATAAGGACAAATACGTGAGATAATAAGCTAAAGGCGATGGATGAGCAGATGAGAAAGCAATTTCCAAGTAAGAACCAGCAGAAATTTCAACCGAAACATTTTACACCTGGTGTTCTTAGCCAGTTATTTTATTCATATTGAAGAGACAAGTGTTTGAATTATAAGCTGTTATCTTTATGTCCACAATGTACGAGCACCATCAGTGATCTAAGAAGGCATGCGGTTTTTGAAATTAGTCAACTGCACCTTTCTCCCAGACACACACACACACACACACATCGTGCCTGTAGATGTTGGCTACTGGTTTGGAACCTGTCCACCTGTTTCTGAATTTTCAGACTGGCTGCTTTAAAAAAAAACTCAGCCAACCTGCTGAGATTGTGTTTCTGTGTGTGATACCTACAGAGAGAAAGAAAGAAAAGAGTGAAGAAGAAGAGAGACGGCGATAAATACAAAGAGGGAGGGGGAGCGGCAAGCAGAGAGACTGTGGCAAAAATACTTCACCATTAGGACTGAATTAGACCTTATGATTCATCCTCTTGAATTGAGAAACACATTTCAAATGTCGTAGGACGCTCTATCTCACGTCTGGTAGCAATTTAGCACTACACCTTTCAGGTTTTTGCTGTGAGAATTATGTGCCAAACACACACACAAAAAAAGGGGTGTGAGTGCCGTTTTGGAGGCGGTGTGTGAGCAACAACAGAGAGGAAAGATGCTCCAAATACATGAATGTGCCACTCACCTGCTCAGGTTAATGCGATTAAAAGATGGCAGGTCCAAACAGTGGGTGTCTTTCCAGGGTTCAAGCAAACTGCTGGCTTTGAAGGGCCTTGAAGTACCCTTGAGCGAGTCCTGGAACTTCAAGGAGGCTCCGTAGTTTCAGCTGATGTCTGTGAATGAAGGTGAAAAAGAGTTTTCACACAAAAATCAATGCAGGAATCACTAAAGATTGGGAAAAAAAGGGAACAATAACAAGTACACAAGTGTTGTTGCAGGTACAAGCTGTGGGACTCAGAGATGTGTGATAGCAGGAAAAAGGTGGGGGGACCCACATGGGGAGAAATGTATCATAGAGGACGTCATCAGCACCGATGGAAGTCACGCAGCATTCAGGGGTCAGTGCCAAAGCTGACGACAGAGTATGAGCGGCAGAGAGATCCTGGGTGTGACTAAGACACTCTGACCATGGAAAAACAGTGTGCTGTCCTGCTTCCCTCCTCCATAATAACATAAACACACGAGTCAGTCGGCCTGTTTGAGCGGAAATGTTCGCCTTGATAAGGATATGATAATGTGACTCCTTCTATCCGGCCTGCTGCGCTCCAGCGCTCCACCTTTTCCTTTTTTTTTAAAGCATGTCAATACAATAACAAACCCTCTTAAACATTTGCCTTTGCTGTGTGACCGCCCGTCTTTTTCACTTGGATCTCTGCTTGTGTGTGTGTGTGTGTGTGTGTGTGTGTGTGTGTGTGTGTGTGGATTGTATACACACAGGTCCTTTTAATTTGTTTGATGTCCCCTCCCATCTGCCTCGTGGGTTTCCATTCCGACTCACAGGCTGCTTCTTTCTAGGAAACAGTGGGTGTTTTGGTCTGATGTTTACCATCGGGCCCCAGTAGTGCATACACGCAGAAAACAGAGGGATTAAATGTAACCTTTTCTCGGGTATTGCTTTACGTATGGAGCCATTAACACAATGTAAGGGTGACCTTGGGAGCGGTCCAGGCCATAAGCAAGAAGGCAGAGGCAGAACATTACGGGAACGCAGAATGTGGGTATTTATCTCAAATGATGTACAGTGAACATGGCACATAATATAAACATGGTGCATCACCAGGACCAGCTAACATGCCATGTTGTAAAGCCTCCTTGTACTATATTTTCTCATTGTCCTGTTTATATCATGTAAATATCATCGCTGCTTATCTGAAACCTGAAATCACCTGTTAACATATTTATATCAGCATCCTTTGCACTCCTCATCACTTTTGTCTGTCTACAAGTGTTATTGTTGTTGTGTCATATATATATCTCGTATCTAGATATATATCAATACTTTTGATGTATATTAACATCTGTAGGCCTGTACAGAGTAGTTTGTTGTTCATACCTTTGTCGAGCTTGTTGTTAATCTTTATATTCGTCTATGTCTCTGGTGAAAATTGAGGGTAATGTAAAACTGGAGTTATATTCCTTGTCTGTGCACATTCATGGACAATAAAGCAGATTCTGAAATCTAAAAAATTTAAAATCAGCTTCTTAAAAAAGTAGCTGATTTTGGGTCCTTACATTGTTGAGATCTTTAATCTTTTAAGACTTCTCTTTGTCCACCGAGTCTCCGGGTTCACCTTCACGGTCTATGATTATTTTACAAAGGAAAGAGAAGCTTGAAAAGATTGATTCCAAGTCTAGAAGAACCCTCACCAGGTGTTCCAGGTGGAACCATTTTGTTGAGAGTGTGTGCAGAAGGATGGCTGGACAGGTTTTGTTTGAATTTCAGGCCCAGATTAAGGAACCCTGCGCTCTCTCCTCCCTCCCCTCCCCCTATTTATTTTTCCATCTCTCCTGCCTAAATGATGTCAATGGAAGCAGAGCTATTGTGCTATTTATAGAACGCCACCCCTCCCCTCCCCTCCCCTCCACACACACATACACACACCACGAACACACACTACACTGCCCCCTTACACACATCACCAACCATCCTTAGCATCACATGCTCGGTTTGGAGCTCTGCTGCACACAATAAACCACCTCAAGAGAAGAATCCGCATGAATCGAGCCGCTGAATATTTATGAACGCCTTTGTCACATGTGTGCGCGCACGCGCATGCGCCCCCACACCCGCCCACCTCCTCCCTTAATGTGTATGTGTGTGTACTGTATGTGTTTGCTCTCCATGCCTGGTTATTGCGCGTGCAGCCGTACTTCCCTCTGCAGGAGAAGAAAACTAAAGAGAAAGGGACCCCATTGAGAGAGACACGAGCCTCTTCTGCTCTTCATTCACTCATTTCGTGCAGTCATTCATTCATTCATCACTTTCCCACTCACTCATTCACACAATTCCTCCCGCAGAGTTTGTGAATGGACGGACAAATGGGATGAATGTGAGAAGCCACCTGTTCTGTTGCTGCTCTGTTTGCTGCCGTTATTATAGTTTTTTTCTTCTTCTCTACAGTTGGAATCACCAACTTGTAAGCGCGTGCGTGGGGCGGGGGAGGGGGTGTGCAACATAAGTCTAAGGGGACAGTATTGTACACTGTGTTCCCTGGGTATGATTTTTGGGAGCTCTATGCATAGACCAAACAACCCTCCTCCTCTCTCTCTCTCGCTGCCTCTCTTTCTCTCTCCACGACTCGCTCTGTCTCTTGACATTCACATGCTATATTACGTAACACAGTTGTGGTTAGGGGGGGGCGGTTGGAGTTGAAAGCTGGAGGAGTGGTTGGGGGGGTGCTTAAAGTCTCCTTCCATCACAAATAAATGCACGGTTTGCTGCACAAGCGTCTTTGATTGAGAAGAGCTCATGAGGTCTGTTTTTTTAGACTGACTTCTATTTCTGAAAGGCAGCCGTGATATAAATAAACTAACCCCCCTCCCCTCCCGAAATCTATATCCACCCCCATTCACTGTTAGCATCAGAAAATTTGAATTCTGATCAACGGAATCGTGTAAATATTTATCAGGAGGGCAGCAGATGATGCGCATGATCATCTGATATCGCATTATCTGTAATAGTTTGCGCGTTATTGGTGATTTGGAGTCTAACTGGGCAGAAATCCGGCTAGTAATCTGTTAAATCGACGTTTTTTTTATTTCAAGAACACCTTACTTTTAAGCTAGATGAGCTAAATTTGCTGTAGTTTTTTTCTATTGACAACTGGAGAGGTATAAATTGTCGCGTCTCTTCAGAATATTACCGTAGGCTACTCTTTTCGCGCACATCTCCTTGTAGCCATCAGAGGAATTAAAGCGCGTTTATTTTTTTTATATGATCAGCATGTAATATATAAAGAGAGGCTGGTTAGCATTTTCAACGTTACTGTGTACATCCACGGCGGTCACACGTGCAGCAGCCGCTTCCCTGCACTCCTGCTGAAGTTGACATGTTAACACTCACTGGCTGCTATATTTAGCCCAGCCTCACAGTGCTGTTACTATTCCCAGCATTGTACATGAGGGGGCGGACGGTGCGGTTTTTTGTTTTTTTTTTATAAAGCGGGAAGAAAAAAGTTCCCTTGTTACAATTGATTTTATTTTATCGAGTCTGCTATCCGCTACTGATGCTAAATAAGCTCAGGGACACCGCAGTTAAAAGAAATCACGAGCCCAGCAGTGAAGGGCGATGGGAAGAGTTTGGATTTGTGATGAATAAATGCCTGAACAGAAACAGCTGATGATGCTGAATGTACCTGTCTTGGTAGCGCTGACCTTGACCTCTGACCTTTGAATGAATAAAAAAAGCTTTCCAATCATCTTCAATCTCATGAAACTCTAAATAAATACTTTCAAGCTGCCTAAATCCTGACATACTGGTAAAATAACATACTGAGGCTTTTTACACCGGAGTCTGGCAAAAGCTGTCTTAGAACATTTTAATGTATTTTCCTAAAGAAGGAAGTTCCTCAGTGCTTCAAGCAAATGCTGCAGTCTTATGAATTTTATTGTCTAAAGGTTTTTTGTCAAGCTAGGCTCTCCTTAGGTGCATTTTGAGCAAACCCTGCCTGTTTAAGTCTATGGGGTTTTCAGCACCACAGACAGCTCCCATTACTTAGAGCTACATTTCCATGGTCCAGAAAGAGTTGATTTTTTTTCTCTGCTAACAATCTCTGCTGGACATTAAAGAGAAAGGGTCATGATGTCAGGGATGTAAAGCGGGAGTCATGAAGTGTTCTGAAAAACACTACTGTGACACTAAGTAAAAACGCAGGTGCACTTTCGCTGGACAAATCTTAATGTTACGCAAAAAAAAAACATGTGCATCAACGAACAGAATATTGCAGACACAATTAACAGGCAATAGCATCTCCTTTCTCTTTGTTGATAGCTGTTGTAGACTAAAAAGACCGGTATGTGGGAAAGTGTTGATGTTCTTTTTTTGTAGTGTGAGTGAGTTTGAGCAGTTCTAAACATGGATACCAACCTGAATCATCTATCTATCTAAGGTATGAGGCTTACTCACCAAACATACTGCTCCACAGTATAACTTGTTTCTCATCCCAGCTGCATACGTACACTCTTAGTCCTCTTTCATAAATAGTTGAGTTCATGTTGAATTTAGCTTGTTTTTCTCACCATTATAATGGTCTGATGCACATTTCAGTTAGAAGCATTCTGAGAAGTTAAATGAACTTCCTCTGGACTCTAAAAAACATTTATTTTCTGAAAATGTTTGAGTTATTATACTTGGAACAAAATTTGTAGCATTCTCACTTTAAATTGATTAAACACAGCTTAGGACAATGTGCAGTCACACCATCTCAGCTACAGGTAGTCTTTATTGCTCTAAAGACTGAAAAGTTATGTTCAGGTGCTGTAGGAATTTTCTGTGCACAGCAGCAAAGTTTGGGGTTGAAGGAGAAAATGTTGCAATATGCTGTAGAGATGGTTTTAAAATCAAGTGCTGTGTAAGACAACCAGGAAACTTCAAGTTAAATCTGTAAACACATTCATGAATGCACTGCAGGGTGAAGCAGTTCAAACATGGATATTAGCTCAGTTTGCTTTTAAAAACCAACATACACACATGTGTGTTTAAAGTGTAGCTCTATAATGTGCATGTTACTTAAAGTCATCATCCTTTTCAGGACAGCTGTCTAGGATTAATGTTGTAGGAGCTGTTTTTTTCCAACAAAATAGCAGCACTGAACGCAACACACGACAACAACGAGAGTAGGCTAACAAGTGAACGCACCGTCCACATACACAGTAGTTTGGCCTGAAATCTGCAACATTACACTCATTCTCTTCGGCGTAAAACCACAATGACGTCAACACTATCATGAGATTAAGCGTCTTTAAATGTAGTAAATATGCAGGACAAAAGGGACACCCATTCATGCCAGTGTTGATTTAGCCTCAGGTCTGTTTGGGTACAGTGTGAAGGCCGTATTTCACCATCACCAGCCTCCCCTCCTCCCAACCGTTGGTTATAAAGTGAGGAAAACCCATTGACTTCCACCAAGTGCTTCAGGACTATTGATTTACCTTCTTTACCTTCACTTCTGCTCTCACATGGACTCGTACAGTCGCTTCTTCCTCCTCTTTCTCTCACTGAGGGTCGTCTTCGCTTCCTCTCCCGCTGCTGCCGCCCACTCCTCCTCCACCACTTGATTATTTTCAGCTCAGCCGTGTGTGTGTGTGTGTGTGTGTGTGTGCAAACGCATGTGCCAGGCATTGGCTGACTGGCTGGTTGGCTGGCTGGCGGGCTGGTTTGGGAAATACCTGGTCACGATCAATGACGAGAAGCTTTATATCTTGGTTGCATACCGCCCCCTACTGTCCTGAAATGAGAATTTACACTCAGACCTTAAACGCACCATGATGCTTGTGCCAAAAGATGTACAGTATCTTTGCAAAAACAAACAAAGGAGCAATATGTGAAACAAAGCATTAAGTGGAGTAAATTGATGCAGTACGTAAAGAAGTTTGTGCAAAATTCAGCACAGCACAGTGTATTAGAGAATATATTGAGTTTTAAAACAGAAACAGGGTATAAACATTAATACACAGATATTGAATCCAACTAATGTGAAAACTGTAGTGACTTTGCTTTAATAATTCCAGCACTGATTCATCCTTGTATTTGTATTTACTCTCGGTTTTTAACCACTACATATTGTCGTCCCGGTTCATGAATAACAGGAGATTATTGAGTATTTGTGTTGCTCGGCCGGATCACGGTGTTCCTCCATGCGCCTTAACCCGAGCAGGAAAACAAAGAGACAAAAAGACATCATGAAAGCTTTAAGTGACTCGTTCGGTGGGGCTAAAAATAGATCTGGTTGCTCTGCGAGGAAAACCCTGGTCTGGATCGCCCTCTAGAGGGGAGACTCTGTCAAGACACGGAACAATATATGGCTGGAAATTCTTCTTTTATCTCCTATTTCCTGCAAGAAAGGTGCAGGTGTGCAAACAAAGAAGGAAGTAATTCATTTTCTTTTCTGCAAATACCACGTTTTCAGAGACTGAGACACTTCCCGTTTCAATTGTAGGCTAGTTGTGCTTGTCTAAAAACAAATAGGCTGCTGGAATACGTCTGTGTGCAAAAGACGATAAATAGGAGGATTATATCATACTAAAGCGGATATATCAAAATAAAAGCATCGATGCATTATAGTGTTGAAGCAAACAACCTTAGGCTGCATTTGAGTCTTTTAATTGACATGTTAATGTTACATTAATGCCAAAGGAAGAGTTTGTTTTCCTGAGTTGCCTCTCTGCAGAACGCTGCCACAGTCGATTCAGAAAATTGAGAGCCTGAGCGCCCCTCCTCCTCCAGAGCATCCACCTACACACACCAGCGCACACGTGTCTCCACATGCAGATCTGTAGCACCCACTGAGAGATCCTCTCTCTCTCTCTCTGTGAGTGTGTGTCTCTTCTATCTTTATGAGAGCCGAATTTGGACCTTTTGGTTTTATTTCTGCATGAATAACATTTGGCTATGGAGTGAGTAATCGAATTAGACTGATATGGGAAGACTCAGAATGCATCTTAATTTAGGATTGAATGCTATAAAGGACTATAGTTTGGATTAAATTAGGCTTTACACGGGCAGAGGTTCAGTTTAGTTTAAATTTGGATGTACTTGGGAGTTTTTAAATCGTGTTTCTATTTATAATAAGAGATTTAAACCCAAAATAATGCATACAAAAGTACCTATTAAAAACAGATGTAAATGTAGTGAGAAGACAAAAATGAGGACACTTTAAGGACCAGGCTCCAGGTTAAGTTCAGCTCTATTAGAAATAGTTTGGAGACAGCAAATATAAAACTTAATGCAAACTATACAACTTTATAGCTAAAGGTTATGTTTGCCATTAAAATATAATTTAACTGTTTGAGAATAACAGCAAAGACTTTGTATCAGTGCCAAGTTAAAGCTTCAGGTCCAACTTAACTTTGAAGTGTCATAAATCTCATCAAGGAAATGTCCTTACTAGTACTATTAGAGCAATGTGTGCAGGAAATGTGCACACAACTGAACGTGCTGAAACGTTTGCTCCAAACATGGCAGCAACTACTTATGGTCCTGTCACTTAATGAAAGCCTGATTCTTCTTCTATTCCAAAGCCAGCACACCCACCACCACCACCTCAACACACACACACACACACACTTATCGACTTATTGGTCCGAGGGGGGGTATAGACATGTAGACCGCAGAGGAGGCGTGTGTATATTCTAAAAGTAGAAGCCAGATTGTGGGCTAAAATAACCCTGAATCACTCTGCTTTGGTAGATATAGGTGTAGAGAGGGGGAAAGGAAAGAGGAGTGGAAAGGATAAATGGGATGAATGAGTGGGTGGGTGAATGAAAGGAGGCGGGGAGGAGAGAGGTAAGCTCGGGAAAGGTTTGGAACATGCAGAAAGTTGTGGAGTAACTGCTGCAAAACTCTACAAAAACAAGTAAAACACAAAAGGTTCATACTTCCATACAAGTTTATGATAAAAATCCAATGAACGAACATCATTGATTCATACAAAGTAGCATAGTCAGCCAATTCAACTTAAGCTCTAATAAAAAAAGAAAACAAGATTAAATAAAAAGGTAGAAAGAAATGCATTCATCAACATGTTGCAAAACAAGAGGATCTTTAACTTTTCCTACAACAATCCGACAAAAATATTCATCAGTTACAACTTGGCAGTCTTTTGTTCCACAAAAATACACAATGTTTAAAAAATAAACGGGGAAAAAAAACCAAACATTTCACTTGAACTATAATCTCGGCCAAGAGGAACACTGGGAGTAAATGTTAAAAAGTCTGAGCCCGATGTCTGAAGACAGGAAACCCACACCGCCCTCCAAAACAACAAATAAAAAATCATGATGTGTAGATTGGAAAGTGAAAGATGTGGAGACCAGTTAAAAAAAAACAGAAGAGTGGGTGACAAATAGTCCAACTTGGTGAGGAAAAGATCTCGATGTGATGCAGTTCAATGAGCAATATGTACTTTGTGTGCGTTAGTGTCTCAGTAGATCCGGCCTCGGCTCCTGTTGCCTCTGCCTCCGAAGCCTCGTCCTCGGCCGCCCCTGAACCCACCACGCTGCTCTGAAGTCAACAAAACAGATGCGATCAGTTAGACACGATATAAGCCACATAACTTGAGTCAATAATAACATAAATAATATCTGTTCCATTTATCTTTTTGAGTAGTGTTTACTGGATGACCACCGTAAAATCCAACGTATAAGACGCACTTTTAAAAAGTTAGCTGCGTCCTGAGTACATTTTATTGTGTTACAGTATTTTACCCAAACGATGGCACTATAAGCTAGCTAACACTAAGTCACGGACGTGTAACGCCATGACCGCCAGTACAGCCAGTACAGCCAGTACAGCCAGTACAGCCAGTACAGCCAGTACAGCTGCACGAACCCTCACAACAATCAACGTTAACGTTATTAATATCACACAATCACATCTTGTAGCTCTGTAGCCAAGAAACATAAAGCTATTTATAGTCAGAATGATATTTTAAACAATCACATGGACCGTCAGATCAACATGTGAGATGTTGATTATGCTGCAGTCATCTTTAGAGAGGTTTGATGCCTTGTTTTCTTTTCTGGATTGTACTGGACTTTGAGGTGCCAGTACAATCCATTTAACTGCTGTGAATCAAAGCTGAATAGAGCTGCTGTTCTCTTCTAAGGACCTACTTTTAAAGTAAAGTGTTTGAGTATTTAACTGAAATTAAAAGACATATATTCAATGTATGTCTTTCCCGTAAACAGTGAAGGTTTTATGAAAATGTTCAACGGAACCTTTAGAGTCCTTACAGACACAGATGTGATTAAAACTTTGTAACTGTCGTTGATTAGTTAAATCAAATGTGAGCTAAATAGCCCAATGTGCAATATAACAAATAAAAGGTGAACATGCTGCAGAACAAAAACAAAAAGGTGTCACCAAGTGTTCCTCACCATGGGTAAAATTGCCAATAGTGGCGCTGTACTTGCCGCTGGGGGGGTTGTAGATTTGACGTGCGTCCCTCCGGGGCTGAGTAGAGATCTGTTTTTTTGTGCCGCCACCGGATCCCATCTCCTCACCTGACGGACGCTTGGGTCTACAAACACAAAAGAAAAAGTAGATGATTACCTAGACTGGCCCTACGTTTTTGTGTATGGCTTCTGGATGCTTAATCAAAAGGTGTTTTACCACACAAACAGAGGCAACAAAAAGAGGGAGCAGACTTACGCTACTGCCTCTGCCTTCTGGACGGGTTTCCAGGAAAGAGTGACTGTGCTCTTGAAAGACGGAGGGTTGTGGAAGAGATCCTGGAATATAAAGATGAGACACAAATTTAATTAAGAGAACTATTTGTTGCAATTAAGAATTGTATTCCCCCGATTCACCAGGTAACCAGATATTGCAAATTAGTGCTCCAACATCACAAAGTTCAGCCTGAATCCCACCAAAACACAACCTGAACAATGTTCAGGATAGGAACTCATATTTTATAGCATGATATCATTCAGGTCACTCAGTGTTCATGACCAACACCTTACCTTGATGAGGACGTTGATGTTGTTTGTGATCTTGAGGGCAACAACTTTGATCTTGTTCTGAGTGAACACAAAAGACATGTTAGTGTTTGAGATATTTTACAGCCGGACACAGCTTACACGTCTCAGCGATGTTTGCATCCTTTCAACAAAAATGCAGACTTAAACTGAGAGTATGCCTTACCTCTTCTGTCTTTAGAGCATCTCCCGTCTTGCCTTGCAGTGCTACTCGCAGCTGTCTGATGTAAACCTGCAGGCCTCTGGCAAAGTACTGTAACCTGTTGAAACACAAAACACTCTCAATCCAATGTGAAAAGCAAATCGGGGTATAATTACACACCATGGTATAAGCTCGTTCATTGCACTAATTGGACTTTAGCACACTTCTTTCAGCATCACTTCCTCACCTGATCTTGAAATCTTTGAGGCGCTCAGCGTCCACTTTGTCGAGGAGGAAGTCTGGCAGCTTCTTGCCCAGCTGATGAAAGCCAAAGAGGAGACACTCCACGTAGCTGAACTGCAGTTTGGGCTCCTCGTTTGCTGGGTTCTCTCCATTCTCCACCTCCTCTGGTGGCAGAGGCATGTACTCCTACACAAAGAGAAAGGGCATGGAAGAAATTATTACTGGAACCTTTTGTTGTCACCACCAGCTAAAGGTTTAATTTCAATGCTGTTTACAACCCATGAATAAATAACTCCACTTCTCGTGCTGCAGACACAGCCTCACCTGCAGCAACTTTAAACATACAGGTGGCTGAACAGGGTGATAAATCTGTGACCCATGTAGTGGAGCAATACCAGAGTGGCCCTATATCCAAGAAGATTGTTCAGATCAGCTCCTTATCACCTGCTAAAAACATTCCTACAGTCCTACAAATTCTTCAGTAGTAAAAAGGTGACAAGAAACAAAACTTAAAGCAGGCTGGGCCATTTTTCCTTTATTGATACGACAACTTGAGAGACAGAAAATATTGGGAGAAGAGAGTGTGGCATGACATGCAGAGAAGAGCCGAGGGCGGGAGCTGAGCATGCAGCCGCTGCATTGAGGACGATAGCTGATGTATAAGGGGCTCCTGCTCTACCCACTGAGCTAAACCAGCGCCCCTCACTCTCTTTTTAAACTTTTAAAACAACTTTGTCACGCGTCCGTCATGTAGACCTTAAGAACAAACGGTGACACGTATTTGCCTTTGTCACTGAAGCCCTGATGGAGGCTATGACTTCTACAATAAGCAAATGAAATATGTTAATTTTTACTAAAATGGCAACATTTGAAGTTCCCAGAGTTGATTCCTCCACCCTCTCTGTTTTTAAAGATATATAGGTGGCATATTTCAGTAAATTCCTGCCTGTTTTGAGCTCAACAAAAGAAGGACTGTTATATTAAAATCTGACCAAGGACAGTGAACAAGTCATGCTCTCTCTTGTCCCACCAACTGCTATTAAAGGATCCTTAGCCAGAAAATGAATCTTCAGTTGGCCAGGTGCCTTCAGTAGATATGATATTAATATAAAGCAATAAAGTGTTAAAGAGAGAATACTAAGAATAGAACAAGATCAAAAACTGCTCGTGTGTTTTCACTCCTAATCTATTATGTCCAACTAAAACAGGACACCGGGTTCTCACCAGCAGCTTGGTAAACAGCATGTTGAGGTTGGCCTCCAGTTTCTCCATGTCTCCACAGTACGGACTCATCTCAGCCAGCAGCTTCAGCACCTACACACACAAATAAAAAACACACACACAGTTCAGCAGATCCCCTCACACAGTATAATGTGCATTACTAATGAGAAACAGTGTTGCGTGGTGCAGACTAATGACCCATTAACAACATGCAGTTGGCTGACACCTCTGACAGGTGGCTGCCACGCTGACTTTGTTTACTACTACAACCGTTCGCCAAATGTCAGACATTAGGATAGTCGACCTCACACCGGCGGCCATATTGGTCAGGCCCCTCAGGAGAGGAAGTGCTGATTCATGCTGAACAGACTCTGGTTTGGAAACTAGTCTTTTCTAAACCGGTTTGGAAACTGAAACACTGATAAGGAACTTAAAGTTCTTGTAAAGTTAAGTGGGAGGGGCTTCTACTTCTCGACAGGTTCATTTAAATTCTGTATTCCAATTTAAACTCATTTGTTAAGCATTATTCTTAAATGTTACCTCACAAAGTAACACAGAACTCTCCCCTCTTCTAATTATTTTACTTTGAAATAACGTGTTGTCCGACGTTATGGCAAGGCAGACGGGTCTAAGTACTCCAATAGCAACGAGCCACGGCCATAGTTGGCACAGAGAAGAGGCAAGTCAGAAACGAAAATGAAACCAGTGGCACTGGTTTCATGCTCTGTTGACCCAGATTTAAGAGGGGATTTGAATTAAGCTGCAGCTTGTTTTAAGGGTAGAATTACAGTTATTTGAACAATACTTAAAAGCTTTCCTTTCTGCAGATACACCCAACAGAAAATGCAAAAGACTTTGGCTTAAGGTCATGAAAAAGTTACATCATATCTAGTACAGATATCACAAACAAAGATACCAGCCCTTGAAACTACCGCCATGTGTGAGAGTCCAGATATTCTCAACAAACTACAGCAGCCTGCTGGAATCAGCCAGTCGCACCAATAAATAACTTATTTTCCCATAAGACAGTAAAAATAATGCTCACCTCCAACTGAATGTCCAGCTCAGCCACAGGACTTGTCAGGACGCTGAGGTTGGGCAGGACGTGTTCGCAGAAGTAGGTAACAAAACGCGTGGAATGGACATTTTTCTAAAGGACAGAAATAATCCAGGATTACTTTTCATAATGGTTTTGTATCTTAAACTAGTGTAAACAGAGAAAATGTAAAGTGTGTAGAGCTGCAATGATTTGTCAATTAGTGGACATACAACAACTGCTATAATATGTTAAGACCATGTTTGATGGTTGAACTTGTTGTACTCACAGAGAACAGGGGCAACGCCTGGCGCGTGCACTGCAGCAGGCGATCGACAGTGTCTGGGTCAGCTGGGTTGAGAGCCTGCTCCAGGAAAGCCTGCTGGACCACCAGCTCCACCAACTGCTGCCGCCCGTTCACCGTCTGCAGCACCCGCAGGTTCGACACGACACGCATCAACAGCACAAACTCCTCTCCCGTCACATCCTCCAGCACCTGAGGAGGCAGCATCAACATGTGTCTTTGTCTGATTTGAACTCAATATAACAGAGTTAATTCCCCAACTAGACATGAGGGGAGCCATGTGCCAGCCAAGGTTTAGCCAGAGTAGCATATAAGGCAAAAGCTGAACACGTGGCCTAAATGACACCTTGCGAGAGTGGTTGATGTACTCGCAAATTAACAAGTTAGTTTCACTAATTTAATTAACAAATACCAGTTTCAGAACACAAAAGAAGTTTCAGGCTGCACCTACATGGAAAACTCAGCACAACAATCAGGTTTGGCCAGTCTCAGGTTTGATTTCAGGCCATCTTCTAATCTTAATCCAAAAGGCAACTGGACTTGGTTGAAGTTCTTGAAGATGTTTCACCTCTCATCTGAAAGGCTTCTATAGTTCTAAACTGACTGGTGGACAGAGCTAGAAATATAACCCCTCGATCCCACAGGATCCGTCTGCGCCGCGTTTCTGGTCTGTCAACGGCGCGAGCCCTGGAGCGGAGCGCTGGCCCAAGCAGCTGGATTGGCAAGATCACTCGTAATTTCTCAATTCTCGCGCGATAACATCAATGTTAGCAGAGCAACACACAAACTACAGTTCAGTTTGCACCTCTGAGGTTGATTATCTGCTCATTTGGAAATCATTTCGTGATTTTTGTGCTTCTACCGTGGAGGAGTACACTACTTAATAAAAAGTGGGGTTTTTTTTAGATTTGTGTGTTGATCTTAAAATAAACAGAAAAAACGGGAGTCTGTACCGGTCTGTACATGGTGTTTTATTTTGAAATGACCGGATGCTGTATGCTGCTTTCGTGTGACTTCCTGTTTGGAATGATCTGCTCTGTTCAGCTTGACGCGTGTTTGAAGCGGCCTCCGTCAAAAATAGACCCGACGCGTATCTTTAGCGGAACAGAGCGGAGAGGTAAAACCTCTTCAAGAACTTCAACCGAGTCCAGTTGCCTTTTGGATTAAGCTTAGAATTACCATGACCTGGATGACTCAGAACCTTCATAGGCCATCATATTAGAAAATGCAGTTTGATGTAAATTACCTTTGTCACATTTAGCCAACAAACAATTAGATCTTTCATCTATGATCAATGACCATTAATCACTCCCACACTGCGTGCTTACCTTCTTTGTCTCTGCAAAGACGTAATCCTCCACCTCCTTTGTCATGACGTCCTCTGGCAGAGTCTTCAGTTTAGCTGACAGAAACTTGATGGCCCTTTCCCGCACGATGTCCTCTCCCTGCAGGATCTGAGAGAAGAGGCCTCCGAGAGTACCTGGACAACAAACACAGCAGGAGATGGAATTGCGTCAAAGCAAATTAATTCTTTCAATCTCAATGTGATCAGAAGCCCATATTACAGAAGCTATGAGTCGTAGTGAGGGACATCTCATGTTTATAAAAACAGTACCATCATTATATATGTTTGATCAGGCCAAGAAACCCTGAATACAAACAGGAAATAATAATATTGTGGTCACAGTCCTACATTTTTCATGAATAAAATAGAATCCTTTAAATCTACTGGGTTTGGTGGATGAATGATCATGTTGTTCGGGTCAATTTACACAGATATCTGAATATAAGGATGCAAGGATGTTCTCTGGCAGTTACTTAAAACCAGCCAAAGACATGGCCCGTAATAGCTTAAACAACAAAAGCTTACAACAAACCTTTTCAACAAGTAGAAGGAATTGTATTCAGTGTATCCAAAGTGGGAAAAGTAAGAGTAAGAGGTGTTTTTCTCTGTGTCCTCTTCCAGTACAGCTCTGAACAAGGATACTTAATTGACAAACGTGCACCTACCTTTAGCATCTATCTTGAAGATAGAAATAAGTGCTGCATTCACTTGGTTGAACTCTGCTGTATCATCTGAAAGTACAAACAATTACAGATCCTTCAGAAGTCATTCTTTAAGATTTATTTTTAGTATTATCATCAAATCACATCAAAATCAGGACACCGTTTAAAAGAGGCTGCATGTCAAAACAAATACACCACAAAGGATATTTTAAATCTCGTGAGTGTTAAGCTTGAGGAATCCATTACCCGTCTGAAGGAGCTGGGTGAGAATATCTGCAACTCTGAGGATGTTCTCTCCAGTTGCAAACCGTGGGAGCTCCTTGATGGCCTGCCGTCGAATCTGGACAAAGACAAGTACACAAACACACAGGAGGATGTAATGATAGAATAAAATTACTACTGTGAATCCATTTAATCAAGACTATACTATACTACAACGATACATCATCTGAGGAACAAAATATCAATTCCTAGTAATCAAAAAGGACAAGTCAAACACTGCAACAAGCTTCCAGTCTATTAGGTATGCACGTGTGTCATTTGATACTCACCGACACATCCTCGTCCTCACAAAGATCGAGCTGAGCATTAATGGCTGCATCAGCCAGTTCAGGGAAGCTGCTGAAGAACTTGGGAATAAACTGTGCCGCCAAGCGCTTCTCCTTCGGTCCACCCTTCACGCCATCCAAGATCCCTTGGTATGCATCTTTGTGCTGCAGAATAAAAAGAACAAATCAATAAAGAAATTGCAAGGTATGCAAAAGCAGCACCATAATATGATTCATGCACATTCCAGATTTCAATGTAACATTGTTGCACATATCTTATGGCCATCTAAATATGCAGAATCCAATGCATGTGTGTACATTTACTACAGTGAGGAGGAAATGCTCTAAAACTAGTCTAGACTGAAGTCTGTCTAAAAGCAAAATGGTCACTGGCCAAATCATGGACTCTCCATTCTCTTTTATAGTCATGACTTGAATGGGCATGCAAAGGCAAATTAAGTTCATTTCAATAGACATGGAGAGTGCTCCTCAGTGTGTGACAACATCTATTTGAGTGATGTTCTACGTAGTTCTGAGGGGAGCTTTAAAGTCTGGGAATTCAACCCTGTTGAAGTCAGAGTTTAACTCGTAGACTAGAAAAATATAACATAAACCTTGCATTATAACCTCTCTGGGTGCAAAGTTGGAGAGAGAATGGACCATAACAAAGACGCTACGCTGTAGGCAACAATTACTTCATTGAAGCTTTTTTGCTCTTTTAGCTTAGATCTCTGTCTGCTGCATTACTTTCTTAGTCACTCTTGTGAACCCCCTAACGCTATAAAAATGCACTAAAGACACTGGAATAGTCACTAGCCTGATAAGAAATGTGTCTCCTTGAGTTATCTGAGGACAATAAAAGCGCATTTAAGTTACTGCTGGATGCAGACTTCAGTTCACTAACCTCTAAATGTTTATTGTGAGCTCCACGTCCCATGAATTCAAAGTCAAATTTCAAATTTGAGGTCGAGTTAATAATTTGACCTAATGTGATGCAAGCCAACAAATCGACCACAACATAAACTTCCTATCAAGTTGTATAAAAATATAATCTTGAAAGCAAAGTCTTGCGATGATTTTCAATCACCAACCACGGGACAAATTCCCGTTGCCCTGCATTTTAGTTTGAATTAAAAAGCGTTTACTGGTGAGTAAGTGAAAGTTTGATGGAATGAATTTAGTAAAAGTCGAGTTAGTGGCTCCTCTTGTCAGGGTCGCTATGGTGAGGCCATTACCATCAGCCCGGTCACTATCGTTAGGTTAGCTAATGTTAGCTACAGTTAGCCTAGCACAAACACAACAATGTTATGTAGCCTAAGTCAAACACGTTAGCATGGTTGTAGGCATAACAATGTGCTCCATCAAAGAAACAAACCTTTCGTATCAACAGTGTTAACATATGGAACACGTTTGCCTCTATTTACCTGGCTGAGGTTGTCCTTTGCATCAGCAAGGATCCCGTAGCTACGATAGAGATCCTCGATAGTGACCGCCATCAGCGTGCGTCCCGGATGCCTACCGCTCACAGATAAGACCGCCGATAAAACCACAGAAAAAACCCTGTGGGGTCACTTTTACTCCGTTTTAGATGACTGTAGCACACAGAAAATCGTATGTTTGGGGTATGTGCGCTCCAGAACGGGGAGATGAAATTCCGAGAAGCCTGTGAATGAACCCTCCACTGCCCGTCTTCCCGCACTGTTCTATGGCGTGTTGGCTAAAATGCTACGGAACAATGACTACGGTGCATGCGCGGGTTTAGCCAATCGCGTGGAGAACCACAAAACACGTGACCACTAGTATGCGCTAAACTGGTGCGCAATAAAACTACGTTGTTTTGGGTTTGTTATTTATACAGTCTATGGTTTGTTCCATAGACTTTATAAAAACATTGGGTTTTCCCTGAAAGCAAATGCAATATTGTGAGTTATTAAAAAAAAAACCTCCCTTTATTTTATGTTATGTACTTTATTCAACAGTGCTCCCATAATATTTACATACACATTTCAATGTAAGGTTAATAAAAAAAACAAATGTTTCTAATTGTTTCAAATATATCTACTGTATAATGCAATGTGATTGTTACAATAACATGTATCTGGCATTTTGTAATGCTATAATGCCCCTAAATCCTTGGTAGATGTAGCGCTTTGTATTTGCATTTGACCTGTTTGTTATACACAATCATTTGTGAACTCTGCATTGTGTGACCGTATCTTACCTTCTATAGAAAATAAGAAATGACAGAACAATACTTAATGTCAGTGCAAACCCGTTTATTGAACTAATGGGTCGTAACAATAATTCTGTACAAGCGGGTTCCCCTTCCAATAAAATGATTCTGGCATAAAATGAATGTTTAAACACATGGAAGCTACAGATCCAAGAAAGGTGGATCACAGAAATCGGATTCCTGCTCCAAACTGGACCCCGTCACATATCCTGCAAGGGAATGCATAAAATCAGTTGAAATCAACATCAAAACAACGGAGGAATCAGATTCCAAAGACTGCACTCACCATGTGCATGTTATCTTATCATATGCATCTACATGATTATAGATTCCTGTTGTTTAATTTGAAAGGTTCTGCTTTGATAGGGCAAGGTTTTGACAATGCTAAATATTAACTGTATTTGATAAGCCCCTCAGAAAAATGTACATATTCAAACAGATGTGCCAGTTACAACGACTGAAGTGAAGAAACTCACCTTTTTCACCAGTTTCAATGTTATTGTTTTCTCTGTGATGGTCTTATGTAATTAATATTCATCAACCATCATCCGTTTGCAGGTGGGCTAGTGTAAATAACGACATTGTGTACCTCAAATCTTAAATTCTCAAATTTAAAATAATCTCAAACATAATTATCTAACAAAGCTGGCAAAACAATTTCCTGTGGAATAAATACATAAGTATGTTATCTTTATCTTTTTGATCCAGCCCTACCTGTCTCCACTTTGGACTCCCATGGGAATGCAGTAATTCAGCTCAAGCCTGGCAATGTTTCCCAAACGCAGCACGATGCCCAGTCCATACGACCAGCGGATGCATTCTGCCAGTTTCTTTAAATGTGCTTGTGGCCCCTCACCTGAATACAAACAAATGTAAACAAATCAGCCACACAGAAAACAAAATCGTGTGTAAATAGTTTGAGCTCTGCTACACCGAACAAGGTAGAGCTCTTTCCAAACATGAATTAGAAAATAGTAAAATTTCAAATTGACCCATCATACCAAATAAAATTCAGTTATAAATGTCAAAGTCGTGTCCATAAAACATGAAAGTTTAACGTCATTAAATTGTTGTTGACTCTGTTTCAAACTACCCACCATAGTTGAGGTTACAAAGGTTTCCTGCATTGAGGAAGAAGTGCGTTCTGAAGAGGTCACCAAAGCCCCCCCGGCCTGGTCTGAAGGGTAGAGGCGTGTAGAGGTGGAGGCCTCCAGCCCAGTAGGCCTCTCCTCCCAGGTAGTCACCTGCCATACCAGTAATACCAGCACACAACCCTTAAATTAACAAGCACACTTCAGTCTGGCTACCAAAAAACACAGCCAAGTGAATGTCTCACCTTCACTCTGTGGGCCCATACTGTACATGCTGAAACCCCGGATACTTGTCGGGCCGCCGAGATAGAACCTATGGAGGTCAACGAAGACAAACAAAACACAGATTATATGATATGAAGTTATGAGATTTCTTAACTGAACACAGAAATAATCCTACAGTTCATTATGCTTTATGGCTATTGCTGGTTTAGTCCAGAGGTTTTCAAACTGTGTTGTGGACATCCCCACATGGGTGTCCATCTCGAATAAGTGTTTATAAATTAATTCACATATTCTAGAAAAAATAGATTCTTTTAACTCCAGAACAAGTGTTTAACCTCGTAAACATCTCCACGTGGTGTGTCCATGTGCTACAAGACATATCAGGGACAACATCAGCATCAGCATCATCTCCATGGCTGGGCCTGTCTGCTTTTAAACTGCAGTGTACCAAGGACAGGCTGAACAACACGTTTTCAGACTGGCAGGTTTGAGACGTCATAAACCTAAGGAGCCAATCCCGTTAATGGACGGGGTGACGCTGTGCATATCATTATGTGTAACCTATGGCAACCACTTCGGCGATGTGCGAGCCAGCTGTAACAGTCATCATAATTTTTGCAAACTCACTACTGACTACTAACGGTAATGTTACTACTATGTCTTAAAACATGACTGAAGCTGGTCTTTAAGTTTTCTTCAATATCAGTGTATTTTTTACACATCAGTAAGTACAGTGTAAACAGGACTGCTCTTAGCTGATTTGGCATATGTTTTAATGGTGCCATTGTGACACAGTGAAAACAACAAGGCTTTAAAACTGGTGCTGAAGTTGTCTGCGGCAACGTAAAGTCAAACTTCAAACACCAGGGCCCAGTTGTTCAAAAGTCATCTGACTGACTGGAGCAAATCTTGAAAATGTGTCGCTGAAAATGTAAAAGGATCCTGAAATAGGATGAGATCATGTCAGGAGGTCTGGCTGTTAAACAGAAATTGGAGAAGTGATTACTCATGTTCTCGGTCCTTTCAAATAAAAGCACTTGCAGTGCCCCTGTGCTGACTGTTTAACTTCTTGTTCTTTACATAGCTAAAAGCCTACATAGTGATATGCAGTCTAATTAATTGCACTGGTAATCTGGATTAGGTAATCTTGTAAAGGTTGTATCTGGCTCATGGTGATTCAATCCAACGTTGCTTTGAAAAAGCGCCACAGAACGTGGGATTTCTAAATCCGGATAATTGTGATCCAGATTAAATCATTAGAACAACTGGGCCCAGGTCCTGTGGATTATGGTAATGGGATGGTGCACCGTCTACTGTACCTGTCTGCTATACTTGTTGGCTTGTCACCAATAGGGAGGAGTAAACCGCCCCACATTGAGGCAGAAAGCACCTGGAGGAGTTAAATAGATAAGTTACATTAACTCATGCAGTTCTTTATCCTCTCATTTACACTTTAGGCCTTCACACATGCATAAAGCTAAGTTGTCTTGTGATGAGATAATGAGCGAAAAGGATGAAATGTTATTTGTTTAAACTTACCGAGTCCCAGAAGAGTGTTTTGTTGAGCTGGATCTCAAAGTCCTCCTTCAGGAAACTGGCATCTCCCCCAGTGTAACCAGCAAGTTCCTACACACCCACAACACAAAGCATGAACCTGGAGTACATCATCAGTGTTACTGTTTTACACAGCATTAAAAAAAGATGTGGTTAGTGTTAAAAGACAAACCTGATGGATCTTTAACAGACCGCCTTTCCTGGGAAGTATGGAGGAGTTTCTGGTGTCGATGACCATAGCGTGCTGAAAAACAAAATGTAACCGTTCATAAAACTGCGAGATTTATCACATATTATCCAACAGAAGATTTGTATTAAAACAAACACAATTTTAAAAAGCATAGTCAAATCTCTGATGTAAAATATGAGACATACGGAAAGTGAGGACTTGAGGGAATGGCCGCTCTCCTCCCGGACGGCAAACGATGCAGTGCGTGCCAGACAGCCCAGCTCCCTCCACACGCCCTCCCATTTCAGGGTTTGGCTGGTCTTCCACACGGGGAACTGTCAGTGGCAAGTCGTTTATAATCAGACACCAGTTCAATACTTTAGTTTGTAAAGAATACATTGTTTTTTGTAACATAAATTCATGTTTCCTTAAAACAGAGAAATCAGGGCTCTGTGAAAAGCTTTTGTTAATAGGCATCTTTGGTTATCCATTCTTAATTTATTTACGTAAATGTTAGGGTATACAAGTTCCCTACATAAATGTGACAGAAAATTAAGACAACATATTTTCTAAACCAATGTTTAAATGCACAAAATGTAAAAAAAAAATTAAAAAAAATAGGCACATAAATAGAGGCAAGTCTTACGCTAATTTCTGCCGAGACGCCACGATCCGTCTCCCTCAGGGAACTCCAGGGAAACTGACCAGTTACTTTGTACACGTTGAGGGCGATACTGAAAAATAAAAAATATAGAAATATCATTACCCTGTAAGGATTCCCTAGAAACATAAAGCATGTAACTGCATTATTTGCTGATTGACATCAAAGATGGACTCAAATCTAAAGCTCAAGTACCAGGAGAGTCATGCTAATGAGGTCAGTATGGCAACTGCATAACTTCTAGCAAAAAAAAAAATCAGTCTTCTTGCAGATACAGCAGATACAGATGCATACCATGTTTTAAGGTGATTAGACTTGATTGTATTTGATGAAGGTGGTCATAGCTTACCTGCGTTCAAAGTGTCCTGGTTGTGGTTTGAAGAAGGACAGGCCGTAGGATGTCTCTTTGGTGCCGTAGGAGAACTGGAAGGTCATTTTTTCTGCCCGTCCAAGTACATTGGGTAATTTCAGGCCCAGTACCTGAAATAAAAACAAACAGGGTGATTAGGGGTGAAATTCTGTATTTATAGGATAATAAAATATCAAATGTTGAAGAAATTTTTACTCAATCAATCAGTGTTGCAATATATGGCAACATAAACCATCACATCGCTCACCATGCTTCCTTCATTGTTTCCAACCATGGTGTTGTAGCTGCCCGTCAGTCGTCTCAGCTCGGTGACTTCGAATGTAACGTCGAGGCCGTTGGGAAGAGCATCTTCACCTACAGAGAGGAGAGCGCAGAATATCAAGATTACTTTATGTTAAGATTAAAACAATGTGACAGTGTATGTAAAAGTAATTTGTACATTTATTGGACAATTTAAATCACAAGAACTTTTTTTCCCAGGACAATGCAGTGGTCGACAGTACCTCGTGACGTGTCGATAACAACTTCCACTTTTCTGAAGATGCCGAGGCGCAGCAGCTTCTGACGGGCTTCATGGGACTTTCGCATCACCTGCAAAACAAATTGAAGCTTGTTCTTATGCAAGTGACAGCTGATTAAAACCATAATATTAATTACTGTATTAACATGTACATACATCAATCAAATTCTTTGCCCGGAAAACCCCTGCGATTTCATAAGACAACAGGTCCTCCTTGGTTCGTCCGAGCCCATCTATGTGCACTCGTTGGACTACAACCTGAAATACAGGACAGACAAACAGGATTAAAAAAATAAAAGTATTGTATGAAAAGAAAAAAAAAGTTCACAAAAGCTGCACATACGTCCTTGTTTTCAAGAACTTCTTGCTTTGCGTCCTGCTCGATCTCTGGAGCTTCGATATCGTCAGCTTGAACTCCCAGCTCTGGCCCCCGCATGGGCAGAGGGTCCAGGCTCTGCCACACAAAATATGAGAAAACAAAAAATTAGAATCACATAATCTTAAGTTTAAAAGTGACTACAAGATTTTGTTCAGCACTTTGGGTTACATCTTTGCGTGAAAGGTGCTTTACAAATAAAGTTAATAAAGATCAGGGAGTAAGATTGCACTGGGGTCACTGAGGAGAAGATCTACTGAGGATTCATTTTGACAAGACGAGTGTGTAAATGCTCCAATTACACGCATACCTGTTACCTGTAAGGTGTTCTTACGCTAAATCTAATCTCATTCTAATACTATTATCTACAACAATTAAAGCCTAACTACAAACTATGGCTGCAACAATGTCCTGATTATTCTTTTCATGAATCCTTTGTTCTTAAAAAGCCGTTACAACTGTTGTTGTTGTTTTCTAATATCTAGTTTACTCTCTGACCAACATGCAGAAAGTAATTATTCTATTTACAGAGATGTAATAAAGAGAAAAGCAACCAAAGCATCATATTGGAGAAGCTGGAACAAGAAATTGGTTGCCTTTTTTGTTTGTTAAAATACCTTTTGATTAAAATTGAGATTGCTAATTTAAAAAGCTGCTGACTAATTATCTGTCACTGGTTGTGTTGACTGAGCGATTAACTGTTTCTACACCACTCTATAGCATATTAAGGAACAATTTGTACGTGATATTTCTGTATATACACACAAAAAAAACACAGACAATGTTGTCACTCTCGATTTAGGCTAATATATCAGATATTCAACCAAGAGATTGCAGATTAAAGGAAGGTTACAACGTATAATATTACTTCATAGAGACCATTTGAATTATGCAACTAACAATAATACTCATACATGTATGCTAGTGATTTTTTGTCTGCTCTGTCCGATAGACTGGAACTACATGTTGTCCGTTTCAGGGCTTCACATATGACTTCCAATGAGGTAGGGTATTGCTTACTACTAAGACCAAATGATACGAATATAGAACACAAGCTTCAAAATTGTACAAACATTATTTACTGTTAAGGCTGCAGTGTGTTACTTACAAGCTGCATGCAGCAAGTCCACAGTGAGTGCAGTATATAACTAACAAGCTGCATGCAGTTCACAACGAGTGGAGGCACCACTAGCGTCTCGTAACTGTAAACTTGTGTCTATAACACACATAAGGCCGTGTTTTTTATTTATATCGTGAAATTAAAACCTCGCTGCAGTAAATAATTCAAGTTTCTTGATACAGAGTTGCCTGTCTGATCCGTATGGACCTTGTTGCATGTACACTGTGGGCCTTTTGTCACAGCACAGTAGCTCCTCTGTCAGATATCTCACTGAACACACAGAGAGGTCAAAGTCCTCGTGAACACGTTCACCGGACTTTCTCTTACCCTGGCATGGACGGTGCCCATGCTGAGCTCCGCAGGGCGCTGTCCCGGTAAATATGGACGAAACTTCTGAATGGAAAAAGACAAACTACTTTAACCTACAAGTAATCGGAGAAAGGCGACGATGCTCCGTATAAGGAGGCGGCCATGTCACTTCCGGACCACGCCCATCTTCTGCTGCGCATTCAACACATCAACGCTGCCAAATGAGTAAAACATAAAATATGGAAGAAATATATGTATTCTGCTGCTATTTCTGCTATAACGAATGCTTTTACAGTTGTTATGTTGTATTTAATCATATTGCATTTATATGTAATCTGTTATTATCATATTTTGATTGATTGATATTCTTATTTAGAACATGTAACTAAAAGTAGTGATAACAAAACCAATATAAAAATAAAAGTATGAACAGTAAACCCTTTACAATAATCTCAATTGGAAAACTCCAAAAAGTAGGATGAACCATACACTTATTTATTTCTACCCCTTATGTACTGCTCAACAACTAATCCATATTTACAGTTTTTACAAAATCACAATATAAAAGAAAACTTCAGACAGCTATCACAGCCTTTTATCTTCACAATACCTAATGAAAATGTTGTTTGTAGTTGTTACTAAGGAGTAAACCAGACATGTTGTAAGGTCAGTGTTAAAGTGATTAATGGGGTGAAACTTAAACCCTGGAAATGTGGTTTATTTCATTACAAGAGTAGGAAGGTAAATGTCCTCCAGAACTTGGATGAAGAGAAAGGATGTAGACTTTTGGACGCATAAATCTACACTGGTGTAATTTAGTGAGGCAAAGAACAGATTAACATCAGCAGTTTAATAACAACAATAACCATATAAAATGTGTTCATTTTATGAAACACAGCTCCAGCACAATTCCAATGACAACATCAAAATTGAAATATAAAATAATATAATTATAATTATAATTTAATTTAATAATATTATAATAATATGTCAGCAGAGTTGAAGAAAACATCAAACATGAGTTCACAGATATGTTGCTGAGCATCTCTGTAGTCCTTGAATCCTGAAACAACAACAAAGACGCAAAAAATGAATACATGCTGTTAAATAAAGTCTACTTCGTGCAGTTTTGATCATATGAGCTGCTCTTACGCTTCTGTTCTGAAGGTCTCCTGTGATATTCGGTCTTCATTTACACCTTCAGGACATTCATTAATGTCTTTTATGCCCAGTGTGGTCAGAGCTGTGAGAAAAACAACTTTATGAGTGGTTGTTTTAGTCCACAGTGTCTATAAGTATTTTGAGTATGACAATAAAAATACCTGACAACAATTGCATGAAAATGCTGTTGATTATTATCTTGGATGATCTTACAATTATACATGTCCAAAGAGCCTAATCATGTCCATGTCCTGTGCTCACCCTGCTTGTATTGGGCAAAGGTGATGTACTTCTGGTTAGCTGGATCCAGAATCCCGAAGACTGCATCAACGTTGGCATTGTCGAAAAGATTTGGCCCCTTCTCACCATTCTGCTTAGAAAGCTTCAGCTCTTGTAGCTGCTCCACGAGGAACTCTCTAGGATTGTCTGAAAGACAGAATCAATCCCAAAAAATTACTGCTAAGGTAGACATGGTGTTTTCCCGTTATAAGGGTTGTATTAGTGAATGTTAAAAGGAAAAGGTTGCAGCAAGTCGTAGAGAAATATACAAACAATAATGAAATAATATAACAGCAGTAAAACAATAATTAAAACACAAAATCTAAAAATAAGAATAAAAACTATACTATACTGTACACATGTACAAGTACAAGTAATGTTAAAAAACTAACTGTGTGTAGCATTTTGGTAATATTGTACAATATAAAGAAATAGTTGCACAGAATCACTTCACAGTATGAATCAAGGGATGTGTAAATCCACCATCAGTGGAGTCAAAAGTGCAATCTTAACCCAGCACATACACTGATACGCTACAATGTTTGACTGAAAAGCTAACGTTAACTGATATGGTCTGTGATTGGGCTAGCTTGCTAGCTGTTACACAGCCTTGTTTTAGCTCTTGAGTCTACTATTAAAAGAATAGGATTTTACCAGGTCTGTTAAAGAAGAGCATGCTGGTCAGATTGTCCAAGAGCTCCATTATTTTGTGTTTCTGAAGATAATCAGCGGCCTCTTTCTCTCTCTGCGTCGCCATCTTCACCGTGTCACTTTTGTTTCAACTGGTTGCTATGATACGCCAACAGCCAACAGTTGGGCGCGAGCACAAACACGCATTCAGGTTTGAAGGCCATTTGT
The DNA here is from genome assembly GCF_022749685.1 of Semicossyphus pulcher. NCBI lineage: Eukaryota > Metazoa > Chordata > Actinopteri > Labriformes > Labridae > Semicossyphus > Semicossyphus pulcher. The sequence continues at coordinate 4,325,147 of NW_027211759.1, forward strand.
TTGTACACTCACAGACATAATACCTAGTCAAAGTTGCGGAATGTTAGATGTAAAATCACTTGTTGATCAAAAAAATAATGATATTGTCTTCATTAGGAATGTATCTTGGAATTTTTTTCATTATTGATGAATCGTAAACTATATTAACGACGAGCTGATATATAAGAGATGTAAAAACAAATTGAATAGAGACAAAAAAGTTGTCTTGAAGTTGTAATTATCAATATAGAAAGACATAAACAGAAAGCTGGATACCAAAAATGTTTATCATATTTGCATGATAACAACTTTCAAAGTAAAATCACTGCTTAAAATTGTTAATTTAACATTAGAATATTTACCACAAAGTAATGACACAAAGTTTAAATGGATATTTTTATTTCAAATTACATTTTTCAGCTAGCTGAATAATAATTGCTTTGTGAATTCAGCAGTTACTGTGTGCTCATGAAGCGTTCTCTTACTCTCTTACATATTTCATCACTCGGTCTAAAAATACAAAGAGGTGTGTCAACAGTTTAATAAACCAAATGATCTTGTTCCAGGTAAGATCCATTTCGAGAGCAGCCCGACGCCAACAGTGTAGCATTTTATTCCACTTTACTTTCTCCACGAGAAGAAAACACCAAACACAGAAAATATCTACATGCCAGGTCCCAGATGACGTTACTCCAAGGCATGAAGCAGCGTCTAGGTGTTGGCAAAAATTGGACACAGTCTATCACCCAAAGGATGTATCATTCCTCATCAGTCCACTTTCTGTTCTGCTTTAAGCTGTTCTAACAAGGCAGCAGCATCTTCTCTGGCTTTGTAGCCCTTCAGTTCTGTTCGCAGCTCCCCAGGCTTCGGTGGAATCTCTGGTATACTCTGGAAGATACAACAACGGCAAGCACCTTTAAACAAACTGCCATACAGGGCCTGTCCTCAATTTCCATGCATATCCATTCCCCTGTTGATAATATATGAAGTCACAGAAAAAAAAATTCAGCAGCTATTTTCACATTGGAGAACAACTTTCAGCAATCTAAAACAAAAGTCAGATTTTAGAGTTTTTTATGGAGAATATTCTTCATGAATATTCTGCATGAGTGCCAATAAACCAATCTTTGAGTAAAAGCAATACTTTTACACATGCAGTGTCGTAGGGAATGAAGGAAAACAAAAATTGTATAGTATGCGTTTTAATAAATGGCAGCTGAAGAATACTTTTGCTAACAACACATTACTTATTAATATCAGTATCCCGACACAGTGTCAGCCAGTTGTGTGTACACCATTGGAAGACATTTTCAGATTTCCCATACTTCTCAAAAGCCAGACAATCTGCATTATCATTTTAATGCGTCCCAACGCTTTTTAGATAAGATCACATCACTGCGATGTTCTATAAAAAATTTAATATGTTAAGTTTTGATCATTTTATTTAATTTTCTAATCTTAAACTTCCTCAGGTCCTCAGTGACCTTGTGGTTCCACTGAGAGTATCAGGCTCTGTAACATGTGGAGCATCGAACGGAGATTGTAAGGTGCCCTTTTGTAAATTATCACTTGGACGAAGCGCTTTTTCTGTTCAGGGGATCAAAATGTGGAGCGCCTTACCTGCAGAGCTCAAACTGAAACAGTTTTTGAAGAGGGCTCAGTCATGTAATCATGTATGATTTTGTGCTTCTTGTTTTACAGTTGGTTTTATTGTAGGATGTTGTGTATCCTGTATTGTTATATCTGTTTTATGGTTGAGTCTGTTTTGTCTCTTGTGTATTTGTTGTTAATTTGATGTATTTTAAAGGCCCATCTAGGGAAGAGCATTGCAAATTAGGCAAGGCTATAAATGCTGTAGTGTTTGGCATCGGTTTACTTGCTTCGTTCTTGTCCCTATACAAATAAACATTTAATAATAAAACAGTCAGATTCCCTCACCAGATCAGGCAGGTAGTACTGGTGGACGACCTGTGCTCCTGCAAACATGGCCAGCACACACGCACCAAACATCCTCATGTACCGAGGCCAAGACACACCTGCTGGCATCTTCACAGAAGTCCTTTACCTGGACAGAAAGAGTTAGAGATTATCAAACCAGCCAATCAATCAATATGCCAGAAAGAGGGAAATTATAAGGCAAACAGTCATTATAAAAGAAGAGTTATACATGTGCCCAAATAGTATTTATAGGTCAATAGAATGTTTAATATCACTCAATTGTAACATCCACAAGTTGAGCCATTTGGGAACCAAAAGAGCTGATAATAATATTGCTGATCTTAGACACATTATTTGGCTCTCTGAAAAGTACCCAAATTCCCATTACTACTATTAGAACTGTCAAATAATTGTTCATATTAATACATAAGTAATACATAATATAATTGGACAGTATGATAAATCACACTGAATGCTTGAATCCTGTATATAAAGCTACTATGGGTATGCATTACCATTAGGGTTTTCTAGCTAAGTAAAGTTCCCAATTACATTTCATATGCACACATATCACACATAATGTATAATATGCTGCTAACCATCTGCACAGAAGAAATGTCAACATTGTTAGCCCTGACTTGGCAGCTAGCACTGTGTAAAGGTTTGAAAAATATAAACTAGTGAAGAGCAGAAGAAAACTAAACTGACATAAAGTGGCGCTAGTCAGACCTTACCTTGTCAAATTCACCGTCAGTTACATAAATAGCCGCAGCGAGGAGCTGATTTTTAGCATTTTAAACCAAACTGTCTGTCATTGGGACTAACAAGCAGGTCATGCTGTTTGCTAACACGGAGATCATATAATCAGAAAGAGAGGTCTCACTCTGTCAGTAGTCACAGATACGTAAACGATAAATATAACGTATCCCGTCACCTATTGTTAATGTATATATTATGTTTATTTATTCGGGTGGATTCTTAATTATTATTATTATTGTAAGGTTTAATTAAACATTGACTTTTCACGCCATTAGTATGCTCTAATGGGCCCAAGTTTTTACAATGGAGTGATGAGCTTAATATTAAAAACAATCTTTGGTTGCTACATTCTTCTACTACGTAAATTTGTGCTGGTGATTTTGTACATACGAGAGTTGTCGCCGTCTAGCGGTAGCTTGTATGAACTTATCTGTGTGTATCGTTATAATGTTTAAATTAATAAATAATACGCACAGTTTTACTTGATAGTGATCGACGGTTGGTTGTAATAGTATAGGGTAATGTGACTAACTATCCTAAATCATTATTTCAGTCTAACTAATGCAGTACAACTCCCAAACAGGAGGTGGCGGTAAGGCTTCACTCAACCGGAGAAAAGGGAACTGTTAAGCGTTTAAATGGTCTTTGTTTTGGGAGGATTCCAAGTCTCCCGTTTTCTCAATTAAATACTACAGAAAAAAATGTATGACAGGTACGTTAGTTTTCTCATATACCCTTATGTTACGTTAATGTAAAAGTCTCTTTTGGTTTAAATACAGGTCTAGGTCTGCTTAATGTTGTTAGCTTGCTGTTAGCTTCCTGTAGCAGCGTCCATCCGTCTTCTTTGTACCAGCAATGTACCGTGTGTACCATAATCCACACACACCAATTATCTTTGAAATGTATTGATGCATTTGGCAGCAGAATGAATGACAATTTATTTAAATAAGTCAACAGTTAAGATGGAAGAAAACCAGTATACTTCATTGACGGTTCCCACGGATTATTTTCAGCAGTGGTGAGTTGGAGCTGGAGGTGGCAGGTCCTGGGAAACTTATCATTGTTCTCACCTCTTCATTTTCATGCATGAGAAGGAGAAAAAGAAACAACATTTACACAGGATTTCATACACATCTGTTATAGATATTTCGAATTGTAGCAAGTGATTGTGTAAAGTTAATTATTAAGGCTTATAACCAGTCAAAATGTAATAAAATACAAATAATGTTGGACAAATAGCTTGAATCAGAAGTAACCTCAGTTGTGTGTAAGTATAAATATGATAATTGACAGTTCATTTTATAACGTGATTATGTTGCATTGTGTTTACAACTTTGAAAGAATATTTGTTCGCGTATTACTACATTATCAAGTATTATTACACCATTACTTGCTACAGGGGTCATACAACATCTGCAGATACACTGACTCAGCCTTAATGTAGAGTGAAAAAGTCGTAAAAAAAAACTCTCCACATGTTTGACCTGTAGTTAGCTTCATGTCAATCACAATCACAGTGATTTTGCAACTCCTTTTAAGTGTTTGTATATCTTCATTCCATTCTTGTCAGTTTCACCTAAGAGCAAAACAAGGGTGGTGTTCAAAGACCTATTTGTGTGTGCAAAGAGTAAGTGGCCTCGGTTATGTGCTCAAAACCAATCGTATAGTCTTATAAAGTTAGGAACAATAATCAAAGAGCTTGACTTATCATACAATGGATGAAATGCAGAGAATACAAACAGGTAAATGTCAGCGCATGTTTGTAAGTATTGTGTCTTGTAAGTTTGCCTCACGCACTTCTCCACGCACCTCATTGAACGCCAGCATAATTTGTCTTTTCCTGCTGTGTCCAGGTCCATTTTTCTTGAGCACCTTCCTTTGCCTCCTCTCTCTAACCGTCTTCTTCCTCATCCTCACCTTCTCTTTTCTAGGTACCAGTCCAGCCAGCAGCACCCTGAGGCGCAGCATGGGATGCCCTATCACAACATGGGCCATTACACAGAAGGTCCCAGAGATGAGCTAGTCATGGCCGAGCTCTCTGTCCACCGGGAGCCACCTCTTTACCAGGAACCTGTTTATCAGAACTACCCTCCGGCCCAAAACCACTACCAGGAGCCGCCTTACCAGCAGAACATCAGGGAGCAGCAATATCATCAGCAGCAGCAGCATCCTGCACAGCTGAACCATCCTCAGCATCAACATACGACACAGCAGCAGGAGCCGCATGTTCAGCACCAACCTCAGCCTGCTGCTCCACCTCAAGGTATGAAGGAGCTTTAGATTTTAGTCATACGTGCAACACATCGGTCAGGCCAATCCTGTCTCCTACAAGTTAGGTTTGCATAAAACTGTTTTCCTTATTACCTTAAGATGGCAACAGAACTGCTGCCTGGATTATGTTCCCAAAGTGTACAAAGTGCTGGACTGCCACACAATTGTCTTGAGTTTTCCACACTCTGGTCAGTGGTTAGGTTTAAGAAACAAAATCACTTAATTTATACATCCAGAAAGGATTACGATTATGTTTAGGTAATTAAGGCTCTTGGGTTAAGTTTAGGGATAGATTGTTTTGGTTAAGGTTGAACCCAACAATTTCAGGGGGGGAAAAAAGATCATTAAATGTAATCACCCTCCGTCCCTTATCTATAACTTTGCTTGTGAGATTTTCTTCATACAGTGTTTTTAATACCTCAAAACTTTCCCTTCTTTTTCTCCTAGCCGGGACGCCTGTGAAGAAGAAGAGAGGCCGGCCTCCTAAGCAGCAGCAGTCAGAGAATGGAAAGACTCAGGAGGAGGAAGATGAGGTGGAAGCTGCCAAAAAAGCCAAGAGGGCTCTAAACCGCTTCAATGGCATGTCGGTGGCTGAGGTCATGGCCAAAACCCTTCCAGACGTCATTACCTACAATCTGGACATCCTGATAGTGAGTTTTGTACTAGAATTCGTATATTTGATAATGTGTATAAGTAGTGGATTAATACTTTATGTGCCAGTTGTAAAGAGAATAATTTACACACAGTCGTTGTGTCCATGTTGTACGGTTTCAGACACACAAAAAAAATGTCTGTTGCCATGGTAACACCTTCATGTTTCTCCTCAGATTGGAATTAACCCAGGACTATTGTCAGCCTTCAAAGGACACCATTACCCAAACCCAGGAAACCATTTCTGTATGTTGAAATTCAATTTCATTACTTACTACAGGGAACACACACCAGCCTTCACTTGTAACTTCTTTCACACAGTTGGATCATTATTAACACTTCTTATGCTGCTCATATTTGTCCATACTCATTACCTCAAAGAGAGAACCACAAAGCTTCATGCTGAGCAACACATAAATGCTATAAAAGCATCCAAATAGATGTTATAAGTTTCATCTTGATGTGTTGATGCAGCCATAAAAATTGAGTCTTCGGTTTGAATATATCGCTCTGTATGTAAATGATGTATCTGCAGCAAGCAGAAACCAGGAGGCACAGCATCCACTGCAGATGTATTTATAAAGCACATTTAAAAACAAGTGTTGACAGAAGTGCTGTACAGTCAAACATAAACAATTAAACCCTAAGACCAATTTTAAAACAACAGGACAATAAGTAGTAAAAAGCATTAAGACCAATGGGAAAGAAGCAAGAATAAAAAGGTAACTCTCATGCAGAGCCAGAGGCCAAAGGTGTGTTGTGAGGTTTGATTTGAGAACAGGCAGAGTGGAGGACAGCCGAATTTGTGGAGGCAGAGCGCTCCAGAGCTTTGGAGCTGTGACTGCGAAGGCTCGTTCACCCCTGAGCTTCAACTCTGACCTTGGGACAGCCAGAAGCAACTGGTCTGTAGATCTGAGCGTGCTTGATAAAAGATGTGGTTTTAAAAGGTCTGAGAGGTCAGAGCCCATTTAACGATTTATAAAGTTAATAATAAAATCTTAAAATCAATCCTAAAACGTGCAGGGAGCCAGAACAGGGGAGATGTGCCCACGTTTACCAGTTAAAAGACGAGCTGCAGCATTCTCTCTTGTGTGGTACGATTTATGCATGCCATTTCCATATTTATCTTCAGTGAAGGGCTTTGCAAGAATCGTTTACAAGATGAGAGGTTGCTGACATTAGAGTGGTCAATGATTTTATAAGCTTTTACCTCCAGTTCCTCAAGAATGTTTGCTATAAACTGTTTCTAAAAGTAGAAAGCAGGAAATGGATCTTGTCTGTTACACATGTTTGGATTTAATGTTTAGATTTTCCTTTTATGCTGGTAAAGCAGCCAAGCATATTTGATACTGGTGTTATCATTCATTTTACGTTCATCATTTTACGTAGTATCAGTGTAAGGGCAATTCTATTAACATTACAAAAACAAACCACATTACAATCACACCTTTATTCTCAAGTCAAATAGAGTCTTATCACATAGTGGACAAAGAACATTAATCCTGACTTATTTTGGGGGGAAATGTACATGACATATACAGTATATTATACATTATTTCTATCCATTCATTAGAATGGATAGAAATGTAACCTATGTATACAGTAATACATTTCAAAGACATGTCATATCACAACTAATCGTCAAGTGTTTGAAAATGTAAACTCTTCTCCTATGTCCAGGGAAATGTCTGTTCCTCTCTGGTCTAACTGACGAGCAGCTCAACTACATGCACGACCAGAGCCTGCCAGAGAGCTACAGCATCGGCTTCACCAACATGGTGGAGAGGACCACACCTGGCAGCAAGGACCTGTCCAGGTGAAAAACACATCTATCTATTAAATACACACATGTAGTTTTATTTATAAAATGTTGTTTGAACTTGCTAACGATTCTTTTTTTAGCTGATACTTGCATGCAGAAGGATTCAGACTAAGTGCAAGTACAAAAAAACGCATAGACAATAATGTTGTGGTTTTATGTTTCTGTCCCAGTAAGGAGATTCGCGAAGGAGGAAGACAATTACTTGAAAAGCTGCAGAAATACAAGCCATTAATAGCAGCATTTAATGGAAAAGGTAAAAACAACAACAACTGTATTTCACCCCCTTCAGTTTAATTGTTTGGATGGCTTTTCCTGAAGCCATTAAATCAGTTTAACAGTGTATTGATATTTGTTTATCTTGGCAGGTATTTATGAAATCTTCTGCAAGGAAACTTTTGGTGTGAAGGCAAAGAATCTTGAGTTTGGTCTTCAGCCCTACAAAATCCCAGAAACTGAAACAGTATGTTGAACCAGTACCTACATTTCTCTTAAAGTATACTAAATAATACAAAAAACAATCCTCACAGTATGTTTCCTGTCATCCAGGTGTGCTACTTGATGCCATCGTCAAGCCCCCGTTGTGCCCAGTTTCCCCGTGCACAGGATAAGGTCCATTTCTACATCAAGCTGAAGGAACTGCGAGACCAAATGAAAGGGCTGGCTCCCAGGCAAGAGGTGGAAGAGACACAGTACTCGTTCGATCTGCAGCTAGCTAAAGGTAAACACTTCAATTCACTTTAGCTATGCTGTGTAGCACAGATGAAATATAAGGCTTTAAATTCAATTTGTTGCTTATTTGGATTCAAAGATTGAATGGCTTTTTGGTACTTTTTTGTTTGCTCTGCAGAGGATGCTAAGAGGATGGCAATCAAAGAAGAGCAGGTGGATCCAGAGTATGAAAGCTGTGGTCGACTGAACGATGAAGCCAGTCAAAGCAGCAACTCCTACAACTAAACAAGACGGAGGAGAGGAGTGAAAAAACAGGCCTTTCTGCTGAAACACAAAGGTAGTGTTGCTACCATGTAGATATAAAAATTATAGAATGGTGTGAAAAGTTGTCAGTAAAATTAAAGGTTAAAAGTTTTTGACCTCTGTTACTGCTATGAAGCGGTTTTCCTCACGCACATGCACAAGGACAAGTTCTGGTAACACACAAAGATATGCATTAATGCATCAGTTAAAGGCAGGACGAAGGAAGACTGCTCACCACAATGCAAGCTTCCAACATTAAATGAAGTCCGTTTTGCAAGTGTGTTACAATGAAGGAAACGCATTAATCGCACTGAATGAAGGCTGTTATTCTTGCTTGTTTACCCAATTTGCAGAGAATTACATTAAACATTGTGGCTGCCCTTAAAGATATCTTTTGGGTGGTTTCAAGAAGTAAAACACTTTGTCGAACAATTGTTGGCTGCACCATGTTGTTGAATGACTATCCTGTAATGTATTGTTGCCTTTGCTAGCACCAAAATCCATCTTTATTCTGGTATCTTGCAGACATGGACGTAGCGAACACCGTGACGTAGAACCCCTGCAGCTGGAGCGCTCCACAGATATCAGAAATCAGCTGTAGTAGTAGCATAATGCATCAATGAGGCTGAGAAACCCTCTGATGACACCACAGGAGAAGAGGAGTCTTACAGTTTCCAGAGGCCTCACAATGTGACGCACAAGGGCCCAAGTCCCCACAACTGTTACATTTTCTAACTCTAAAACAGACTGTGCATGTTTGGTGTTATTTTTTATCACTATTTATTGCATTTTGTATGGTATGTGTGTCCAGTGACTTATTTTTGTATTTTTCAAAGAATGACATTTTATGATTTATCAGCTGTATAAATATGTAACTGTTCTCTGATTTTCTAATCTGTAATTACAGAGTTATTAAATCTCTTCTTAGGCCGGTATGTTGTCTTAATGTGTAAGTTATTAATATGATGCTGTTAAATACTGTATATTATTGCAACATTAGGACACACACAAGCCATCACAAAGTATGATTATGCTTGGAGAGTCAAATTTTCAATGCTCTATAGGCCGAAGACTTTTTCAGCATGTCACATTAGGAGAAGCACAGGTGTTTATGGTAGCATTAACGATGGCTGTATTGCATTTAGCTTCTTCAGTTTCATGGCCCAGGTTGTGTGCATGTTGACTGTCTGTCATGGCTTTCTGAGACACCTGAATAGAACAGAACCATTGTTAAAGTTATTATTAACACCTGTGCTTTTCCTCCTGTTGGAAGTTAAAATGTCCGCTGTGAAAAAAAGCCCATTCAGCGGTGCACTTAATACCCTGATCAATAGTTTGGATAAAGCACAGCTAGAGGAAATACACATAAAACAAATGAAAAGAAACAAAAGTCACAATGAAACAATAGGAAAAAAACTTGTAGTTACTATTTGTGTATAAATTGTAAACATGGCCCTTTAAACATCACAGGATTTCAGCCAATAGAAAACCAATCCTACAGAGTTTAAAAGTCGAGTGGCTCATACCAATACTAAAAAATAGGTGTTATTCCTTTGTCGTTGTTGTTCTCTATTTTATTACGCAGTTAATGTGATACACATAAACTCCAAACAGGACTATAAGGTAACAAGTTATACTGTGAAACATTTAAAAATGTGTCCCTTAAAAGTATTTTTTTCCTCCTGTAAAATCAAAGATATGTTCCCGTTCCCCCCCTTGGGTCTCAGACTTGAGATCTTCCGGTGTCAAAGTTGACTGGCAGTGCTGTCATGTCTTTGTTGCCTCAGTTGTAGCTCGGATGTTGTGAATAGAAGAGCGGGATAGATGGGAATAAAACAATTTTCTGTACGGAAGATACTAATTTAAGCCGTGCCAACAACAGGTTAGTTTTATTTTTTATATTTTGGTAAATTGTGTGCAACTTCTTTTGCGAGAAATCTCAGTGAAGGCGAAACCATTCATCCATGCTAAGTTAGCTTAGCAGCTAGCTGTTGGCTAACAGTACCTGCACTTGTGGCACCGCTACCGAATTGCTGTTGCCGATCCCTTTAATTCCATTACCCTGCATACGAAACATTTTTCATCGAAATGAGTTTCCTATCAACGTATACAATTACCTACCAACAATGCATTGTAAACCGGTTTAAAAAGGACAAATTAATCGCTGCTTTAAATCTCGTGAAGCTAGTTTGTTAGCATCCCATTAGCTCTGGAAGAAGGGAGAAACATTTAGTAATGGGTGTTTAGTGTTTACTGTACATACTTCTGTTGTAACGTATTTTTCATAAAATAGGATGTGCATATGATTGTTTTAATCTTGTTTAATGTGTAATCACCATCTAATTTTTCCTTTGTTGGTTTTGTTTATGTTTATCTTTTATCTGTTGTTGCCAACTCCACAGTTTGTAATCAATGCCCTGGCACATGCATTCAGTTTCATACACTGCCAGACTCCTAATATGCTCAAATTAAGTGTACATCATCTAGCCTTGTTTCCTCAACGTGCATATTGATTTATTTATAAAGTCAAACCACCCAAAAGATGGAGGAAAAGCTGAATGGATCATTCCCTGTTGTCTCCCCGGAGTATCTTCATCAGTGGTGAGTCTTCGCCCTCACCACAATGTGGCCATAGAGGAGTCAGATTATATCAGCAAACCTCTTAATGGCAAAGTGTGATGAAAATGAAATGAAAGCATGTGCGCCCAGTTTCCCTTTTTGACTTTTGTTTTACCATTGTTTATGTTATATGCCATTTGCTTTGTGCAACGTTAATGATGATTTGCAGTGCTGTGAATGTTGTTTCATTATAGCTTGTTGGCGTTTAACTGTGGTTTTAATGCAAGGAGAACAAAGAAAACATCTTGTGTGAATTTATACTGAAGTCTTTTTAATTCACTAACCATTGTTGACCGTAAACAAACAGAATGGACCAATTCAGAGTGATCTGTATTTCCTCCACATTCTGATAATAGAGGTACAAAGAAAGCATATTTTCACGACTAATATACACTTAATGCATTGGATGCAGTCAGCCAAAACAAGTTATTTATTGTGCAGAACAATTACACAGAAATTTGTTTTAAAATAGAAAGAAACATTTCAATTATAGGGAATGAACATGGTATTTAAGATAGGAAGGAAAATAACATGAACAAAAAGAGAAATACAAATGTGATGCAAAGATAAATATAATGCTTTTGAGGCAGGTGTGTGATAAAATGGATTTGAAATATTTGCATTATATGATGTATGCAGGAATAAACAGTACTATGTATAAATATATGTAAGAGATGAAACAATATAAAAACAAAAAGGTAACAGGTAGTAATCAGGAAGAGATAGAAGTATTGTAGAGTGACATAAGTATCAGTGAGGTGCAATTTAAGTTATGATTTTGTGAGCCTGGTTTTTACCGTTTACAATTGTAGGACAACGATATGTCACTTCTGTTTTTTAATTTATGAAACCAAATAATTAATCAACCCTGTGTAACACTCAATCAAATACAGAAAATAAAACTTGTGAAGCATAAGCTTTGACAACGAACTGGTCCAACTCATCTTTAACTCTGCAGCATATTGAGGTTGAGCCATTTTTCTTGTTGTATTTATTGTCCCTGGTTCTTTTTCCTGTTTCATTATTTGACTACCACAGGGTTCAGTCCGCACAGCAGTTTCAGGCTCTCCAGGCCCAATATTCAGGCTTCAGCCCCAACCATCAGTATCCCTACCCGGAGGGGCGGGCAGAGGAGGGAGCCATGGCACACATGGCTAATCCGGAACCCATGATGGATCAGCAGGAGCTTGCCAGCCTGGCCAAACGTACTAAAATCCCTATTCTATAAAATATACTCATGGTTTATAGATGTGCTTGTTCTGGGTTTGGGACATTTGATATGCCGTGTTTAAGACACTCAAAAAATGTAATTAAGTGGTAATGTTAAGGAATTAGTCAAATAAAGATGGAGACTTTTAAAAGTGTAAGGGCAAAGTTTAGCTTCAGGCAGTTCTTCCCTCTGAAATCACCTCTGTTTTCCCCTCATAGCCCCAGCCAAAAAAAGAGGTAGACCAGCTCAACCGAAGGAACCCAAGCCCCCCAAACCACCAAAAGTCCCCAAGGCACCAAAGCCACCAAAGCCACCTAAAGACCCAAATGCACCCAAAGCCAAACCCGGTCCTAAGCCCAAGAAGGCCAAAGAGGCTCAGGCAGACGGGAAGCAAGAGAAGATTGATGAGAGCTTCAAGAAGGTGAAGAGGAAAATCGACCGCTTCAAGGGAATGTCAGAGGAGGAAGTCATGAAAAGAACTCTGCCAGACCTGCTGGATTACAACCTGGACTATGTCATTGTAAGATTCTCTGTTCAAATGTTTGCAGTCAGGAATATTTTTTGTGTTTGTACGACTCAAAAACATGCACTGTATTTTTTCCAGATTGGTATCAATCCAGGACTGATGGCAGCTTTTATTGGACGGTGGTTTCCAGGTCCTGGAAATCATTTTTGTAAGTAATGTGACAAGAATGATTTGAAGTTGGATAATAGTAAAAAAAAAAAAATTGTCTTTAGCTTGTCTGCAAAAATGATCAGAGGGAAGGTAAAAAGTTTTGATTGCTCAAAGGTTTTTTAGAAATGTACGAGTGTGTGATCCCACTTCTATCTTTGTAAGACCCATTTTCAGCTTTAGAGTGAGGACGGTTTTGTAAAGTGAGGTTACAGGCTTAAAGTGATACATTTAAATAAATGTCTGTTAAGTCTCTATCTATTGCCGAATGAGGTAACACAATGGTGATTGAGCCTATGGCCCACTGAGGAAAGCCTTTGCATTTGCAGCATTACAGACTGCATGTCTGTGACTTTTCCGGGAAGAAATCATGAGCAGCGCCCAGTTAGTGACGCGTTTTCCATCGCCCAGCAGTGGTTGGTCTGCCAGAGAGGGTAGGCGGAGCTAAGCGGCTGCTTTTCCGCTCTCTGCAAGTGTTGCGAGTAAACAGTAATCTACTATGGCTGAACAAACAAAGAAAAGATGGATGACTACAGATACAACTTCAACAATAAGTGAAAATCCAAAGAAAAAGAATCAAACTCGACGCTCAGATGAAGCAAACAGTCTGAAAAGGAAAGCGACCGTCAGCCAGGAAAATCAAGAGTTACAGCCGGAGCCAACCGTGGACGTCACACATGCAACACTGTCTGGATATCTGGGAAGTGTTCTCCTGCAATTAGCGTTTTGTCGCCATAGGTGCCGCCAAAGAGAGCGAGATCTTCGAGATTATAACTTTAATTGACAAAGATGTATATCACTTTGTCTTCTCTTAATAGATATGAAAATTAAGTTGGATTCTGTGACACCTCAATGTAACACTGAAATTTCCCTGATGTGGGATCAATAAAGATTTATCTTTTTTTTTTTATAGTGATGAACCCTGTTTTTTTTTATTTCAGGGAAGTGCCTGTTTCTGTCTGGATTCACTGAGGAGCAACTCAACCACATGCATGACAGCACCCTGCCTGTTAAGTACAAAATGGGCTTCACCAACATGGTGGAAAGGGCGACACCAGGGAGTAAAGACCTCTCAAGGTAGGCTGAAAAAAATAACATTAAATATTGTTCTCGTGTCATCACTCATTGATTCTGATTTGATCGCATTCATGCGTGAAGTTACTGGAGCCAGAAATCTTTTTTTTGTAGGGCAAAGAGGGTGTATTCTGACGTGCTGTAGCTGGACAAGCAAAAAAGGAGTCATAACTACGGAAAAGCCCGTTCACTTTGAGCTGATGAATAGTTTTGTAACACTGTGTTGTAACCATTTTCCTTTTTGATTTCATCTCAACAGTAAAGAGTTACGTGAAGGAGGCAAAATTCTCGTAGAGAAGCTGAAGAAATTCAAGCCTCTGATTGCTGTTTTTAATGGAAAATGTGAGAACTCTTCTACTTTACACCCCTTTTCCCCCTGAATTACTCCTCAAAGTGATTGAAAGTAACAGTTTCCCATTTTCTCCCCGCCACCCCTCAGGTATCTATGAAATGTTCTGCAGAGAGATGTTTGGTAAAAAGCCAAAAAAGCTTGATTTCGGTTTGCAGCCACACAAGATCCCCGACTGTGACGTGGTAAGCATCATCACGATGGATTCCTCAAATATTGATGACAGTTAGCCTCGTTTTCCAAACAAGCCTCTCAAGATGAACTGATTTTCTACATTGTTTGGTTGAACACAGAGACTAATGGTTTGAGTCTCATCTGATTAGTAAATATAATGGATCAATGTCAGCACTGAAAAATAGACTGTATTACATACTCACAAATTCTGTTGTTTGACCCCGGGTAAGACTCCCATGACCATTTGGTGCATGCTCTCACTTCCCTATATTTCCTCTCTCTCTTCAGCTGTCCTGTCAATAAAGGCAGAGGCCAAAAAATGTTAATCTAACAGTCATTTCCCCTGAACAGGCTCTGTACCTGATGCCTTCATCCAGCGCTCGCTGTGCTCAGTTCCCTCGTGCTCAGGACAAAGTCCACTTCTACATCAAACTGAGGGAGCTCAGAGATCAGCTGAAGGGCGTCCAAAAAAGCAAAGAGATCGAGGAGGTTCAGTACTCGTTTAATCTACAGTTGGCCAAGGGTAAGAACGGGTTTTGTTTAAATTCTTATTTAACCTGTTTTTAACCACCTCATAAATCATTCTTCTTTAAGTGAAATTATGTATTGTGATACAGAGAAAAACTTATGACAGCTTTAACCATCATTTAAATAAGATTTCCAACTTCTAATGTAGAAGAATATTGAATGAAGAATTAACATTATTTGAAAAAGGCGTTCAAAGTAGCAGCATTGTTGGCTTGAAACTCTGTTTCAGGACATCCTGATATTAAATCTCGTCATTAGACTCCTGGTCTGATCATGTTTGGTATTTGTGTTATTTTTTTCATCAACAGAGGACGCCAAGAGGATGGCGATAAAGGAGGAGCACTACGATCCTGGTTATGAAGATGCCTACGGGGGAGCGTACGCAGAGAGAGGAGCTGAAGGAGGCCAGGCTCAAGAACAGACCAACGGCCACTGTACATTCTCATCCGGAGAAAACACAGGTAACACACACACAGTTAGCAACACTTTGCTTCTTCACAGTCTACTGATGTGAAATCCATTATAGGTTGTTTAAATTAAACACACATTTCAACCATATGTCAGTGTAGATATAACTTTTCATTTCTGAGTTCTTATACAGCTATGATTGAATTTAAGTAACCGGGTTACAGCCAGCGGTAACTCTTTCTTTGAAGGGGTGTGCATAAGACTGCCATGACACCTGTCGTGAACATGAATGAGTCCTTATGAATGTTCATGACTGTTGTCATTACGTGTCATTCGGTCAATAAAGTTTATCTCAAATTGATCTCAAACAATGTCAACTTTGCATTAAAAATGACATTATTGACCGAATGCCACTTCATGACAAGGTATTATGAGAAACAAGTAACAAGTGTCTGTAACAGGTTAGAGGATCAGAGACCTGATAGACTTTGACAATAGCTCTATCAGTCAAGTTCATCCAGTGCAAAAAGCTTTCTGGTTAGTTCAGGGGGCGGCTGTGGCTCAGTGGAAGAGTCGGTCGTCTTTCAATCGGAAGGTCGGATGTTCGATCCCCAGCTCCCTCAGGCTACATGTCGAAGTGTCCTTGGGCAAGACACTGAACCCCAAATTGCTCCCGGTGGCATAGGCAACGGGTATGAATGTGATATCTGATTGACAGTTGGGCACTTTACATAGCAGCCTCTGCCATCAGTGTGTGAATGGGTGAATGTGATATGTAGTGTAAAAGCAGCTTTGAGTGGTCGCAAAGACTAGAAAAGCGCTGTATAAGTACAGTCCATTTACAATTTACCATTCAATGTTTGAGCCACACAGCCACTTGAATTGATGAATTGTCCTACTGAAGTGCATCGATATCACAAACATCGAATCGTATCCATGCTGTTGTGTTTCTGACAATGTAACAGTCATCACATGTAAGATTTAGTTTAGTCACATTATCCTCAGCACAGGGCTTCAGTCTGTGTGTTCTCTGTCTCCAGAAGGAGCACAGGAGGCGAGCACGTCAGAAATAGCAGAAGGCCAGCTCCCAGACGGACAGTGGATGACCCAGTCCTTCGCAGACCAGATCCCAGACATCAGCGGTGGACCAAAGGACGCTGGTGTATGAGGAGAAGGACTGCACTGACGAGCAGAGGCCTGTCAGCTTTTAGGATGTTTCCCTTTTTATTAGTGTAGATGGACTTCTTAGAGAATTTGCAGAACATTCTTTCTGCACTTTTTATCTGTTTTATGGTGTTGTGTACATGTTTGATCATCTTCATGGCAGTCTTTTTAAAAATGTGAAATCAGGGACTTGACAATGACGATGCTCGACTGTCCTTGGAGAAGGTCATGTATTTAAACATTTGTACTGTAACATACTGCACTGGGGTGCAGTAAGTGTAAACATTCACGTCTACTGTTTGACAGTAGATAAAACTTCAGATAAGGACAGATCAGTGTGAGCCTTTATGATCCCCCAGGTGAATGGAGGATTTAGCATTAATGTTTTCTTTTCATGGTGCTATGAACTGACCACAATGCAAAGTGATCACTGGATGAAACTGGACTCGTCGAAGGAGTTTCTGACGAAGGAATTTCTGACGAGCCTTTTCAAAATAATGTTACAAAACTCAAACAGCTTCTTTTTTTTTTATCACTTTATTACTTTCGGAAATTTAGAGTTACGTTTTGTATCTTAATGAAAATGTCATTCTTAAGGAATTTTATGAAACTTTATGTACATTAAAATGTCCTGATGATGCTTTTTCTATATTATTGGATTACCTGTCGGTTACCTGGTGTTAAGGGTTAACTCAACAGAACAGTGAGAATAACTGAGGTGTTAATTTTGTAGAGAATTTCAAAGAAAAGAAAAAGTGGAGACCAACATAAAAGAGAAGGGAATACATGCAACAGAAGTTGTGCACTTGATTCTGAAATACGATGTCAGAGTAACTTGAGCTGTGTGTGCATCTTTCGGAGGACGTATGTGAAGGCGTCAAAGGCTCCTTCACATGCGGCTGACAAATGCTCCAGGCAGTGCATCCTTCTCGGCCCAGCGTATCCCAAGATTCATTGCAGGCCAATTCAAACAAGATGGCGGACTCTCAAGCGGCCGAGGAATACACTTTAAATGTAAAAGTTTGAGGTTTCAACTCAAATCGAGTAGCTAGCAATACAAATGTTAAAAACAACGACAGGGGACTTAAAATAAATGATCTTGCAAAAATTGTTGGTCATATTATGTGACCTGGTACCTGTTGCTGGGCGACAGGAGCCACATTTGGTGACGCAAGGTTAAAGGAAATATTCCGTAGACCTGACAGTCTCCTGTCAGTTCGGCCTTAGCAGTCTACACAGGTTAGGAATGTCTCATCCTCCGTAGCCTGCGTCCTTTGAAGGATGCAGCCCCCAAATTGAGACACAGCTATAGTTAACACTTTTGACAATGTTGGACATAACTTCAACATCTTTTGTCATCTCCATACCAGCTGATCTTAAAGGAGCAATTCTCCCCTTGAAAAAGCCACTGTTGGTCAAAGCTGGTGTTCTCTGTAATCGATAGAAGCAATAATATTTGAAATTGGTGCCATAGCTGTGGAGAAAGTTGTACAAACTGCTCGTGGTTTCGCCCATTCTACATTCCTACAACACCCAGCGTGCATTGCGTCCCTCCCTCCGAAAGCAACGCCTTAGCGAGAGACGCTGGAGTGAAATACTACCGTTTTCCAGTCAAGGACATTGATCGCTGCAGGCAACGGCTCAGAGCGGTACAGAATCCAAAATACGACGAGAATATAACAGTGCATCGTCTAAAAAATCTACAGGTCTGCAGTCTACATTTCAAACCTGACTATTTTAAACAAGACATGACATCGGAGGCGGGCGTCCTAGAATGAGGAAGTGTAGTTTAGCGAGCTCCCTGGCCTCTGCCAGATGACACGTTTTACGTAGTCTGGCGGAGGTTTTCCAGCGCCCATTGGAGAAGAGGATAATGTCCTCCAAAGGCACAGAGCGACCATAAAGGCATGAAAATTGGCAAACTGGCCCTTTAACATATGCTAAGAAAGAAAGACACTTTTTATCATATATTTCTCATTCATTGGTTCTTAAAGAACATTTTACAGCATTGAATTCTGGGCCTGGAGTGCCAGATCTTTAGCTAAAAGAAATGTCTCAACATCAACATGTTTTTAGACACACTAACAGGAATCTTTCTACGTGTTAATGAGTCCTCACTGAGATCCTCCATAAAAACAAGGTGCTCTGCATGGAAAGATTTCAGTGCCTCAAAACAATCTCCAACATTGGGGCTTGTTACTGCCCTTCTATAAAATACAAAGCGGTTCCATATACTTGAAATAACTTGCAAAGATAAAGTGAAGATCCTTGTAAACTTCATATAAAAATACATTCTGTGATATCCTACTGAACTTAATACTCATAACATCTCATGAAAATGTTTCTGTAACAACAAAATTGTGCATTAAATTATACAGAGGTGTCATACAACATAGGCTTTAGCTATCTGTAAGCTGAACCTCAAAAAAGACCACAAACACTTTTTACACTTTGTAGATGAAAACAAAATACTGGCAAAGTGTTTTGCATTTCAATTTGTTTTTGTAAACTTTTACCCAAAGGAAGGATTTTATTGATTATAAAACTATGATCATTGGGAAAAGTTAAGCCTTGATTTATGGCTGGGTTAAGCCATTGGTCCATAAAATAGTCAAACCAATATAAACAAACAAAATAAATGTTCAGAAATCATAAATAAATATACATTTAGCAGCTCTATTACAGATTGAGGTAACAAGTGATAACTATATACTAATATTCATCCAATTTTAAACAGTTGTTCAGCTTGATCTGTGGTTGATGAAGTGTCCTTTCTATGTTTTCAAGTCAACCTTCCACATGCAGGTGTATTTGGTATCAGTGGGTTGGATGGACCTGCACAGGTAGAGGTGAGGGAGAAGAGGTCCAGGTTTCCACTGTCATCTCAATGAGGAGTTCTGCAGTTTGTGGTGATTGTTGAGGTCAAAGGTTGATGTTTTTGTCTCTTCCTGTCTGGATTCTGAGGTCTGAAATTGAGTACAACAGTAGCAAGTACATGGTAGTGACAAAGACATTTATATATGTAAAGAATAACCATGAACTGAGATATTCACTTAATAATCTCAAGGTTGAAAGTCCTCACCTCTGCTGCTCCACGTCTGCCTGCAGAGATCTGAAGTCAACATCAACAGTCTGCAGCCTGATAATATTATGCTGTCACAATAAAAGACCAATATGCATTTCATAAGTATAAAAATCAAAGCAACTAACTAATGATGCAACTAATTACTTTCTGGCTGCATCATCACACCACTTTACCTTTTAGTGAGCAAGAAGAGCAGTTCAATGGGCAGCACCAGGAGGGTCAGCAGATACATAACCACTTTCACAGGAGGGAACTCAGAGAGCTGAGAGCCGCCATCATGGCTGTCTCTGCACGCCGCACACAGCACTAACACACACACACGAAATGTCAATTTTATAACAACTTTATATTTTTATATTTATATTTATATGTATATTTTTAATAATTCTTTTATCCCTTTTTGCTGAGTGCATAAGCACAGAAAAAAAGAGGGGAACTTATAGTGAGGGGTTATGACAAGGACAAGACATCACCTAATAAAACCCTCAAATGATGACAGAACGAAACAAAAGAAATAATAGAATAATTAATAGAATAGAATAGAATAATAGAACCCACGCCCTTTCAGGAACAAGTTGTATTCCAATATATCACTATATCTTACAATTATAGTTTTTAATGCGTAATAAACCCTTTCTCTGACTGAAAACCTTTGACCTGCCGAAGCTATCATCCTTACCTTTCTTAAAGCTAACAGGGAGGTTCTCTATGGCTCTCAGGTGCAGCCACTCATGGTCTTCCTGATGAGGGTTTTCTCCATTCAACAATGTCTTCTCAGACTCCACCAACTCACAACAAGCAGGCTTGACTGCCTGCAAACTGGGGGGAAGATTCTGTGGTCCAAGCAGATCTGTCACAGACAGTTGACTTACAACATGTTTTAAAAAATGAAAGAGTGGAGAGGAGGATGAAGGTGGAGGAGCTCACCTCTTTCTCCCAGGAAACGAAGGGCGTCTGTGTAACCGTTGTTGCAAATCTCGGCCAATTTCTGTCAAGAGGAAAAGTCGAAATCATGAAGGTATGTTTGCTCTACTTTTACATACCAGAGGATGTGTGATGTTGGAAAATTATCCCTCTGTATTTTATGTCAAAAGGCGTTCCACAAGGTTCAGTACTGGGTCCTCTCTTGTTCACACTAAAGTACCCATCTTTATGGGGATGATACAGTTTTGTAATGCTTTGCTTAAGCCACTGAAATTTTCATTAAACTTTAAATAAACTACAGCATGCACTTTTTAATTTGAAGAGGAAAAGACATTATAGGCAGTAATTTACAGATTGCCACTCTGGAAGATAATGGTATGGTAAGCAACCTGGACGAGGACTCACCTCATTTTTTTGAGGTAGGAAGGAGGTGCAGATGCGATGCACATTGGCAGTAGTGACCTGGATGCAAAGGTTGCCAATGTGCGACTCAAAGAAGTTGAATGTCCCCTCTTTGGGGCAGATGTCGCTCTCGCCTGAGAAAGGGGCCATAGTGATGGTGTTTCTCTGCTCGAACAGGGGCATGTTGTTGCTCAGGGCTCCATCCATGTAGTACTGAGGAGTTTACATCAATCATCGAAAATCTTCACAGGTCAAGTAAAAAGGAGTATTGCACATATACTTATGCTTATTCAGTTAAATGAAAATCCACCTTACGTTTCTCAGAGACTATAGCATGAATGAATGAATTCTAATCCTTTAAAAAATACCTTAACTTGTAAAAACGCACAGGCAATCTACTTACCTCTCCTCGGTATGAAGGTGGGGTGAAACCACAGTAAAAAGGGAAAAAGCAGCTGCACATGAGAACCTGCAAAGGAAAGACAAAACTTCAGATATCAGACTTTAGCTCCTGACACTTTGCAGACATGATATCAGCACAGATGTGAATTTCTTCTCCATTCTACCTGAATGAGCTCCTCTCTGCTCTCAAACTCTGACACCAAAACGTTCTTCATGTCAGCTATTCTGGTGAGGGACACACACAGCTTCCCAGAGGCCTGGAGGTGGGCATCTTCTGGAAGCTTCTGCAGCAGAGAGTCCTTCACAGTCCGCAGCAGACTGAAAGTCGGGTGGAAAACGCCCAGTGTGTGTTTTCTGGCCTCTTTCGCTACCAGCAAAACATCAACACAGAACTCATCTGAGGGGGAAAATAAAGCAAATTATTATTATATTTAACTTTTGTTTATTTAACCTTCCCAGGAATACTCCCATTGAGGTACATAATCTCTTTCACAAAGGAGTTCTGGCTAAGACGCAGCATGAAAAGCAGAAATTACACCAAACAATACATTAGCAGTGCTCAGCAAAGGCAGTAATTCACATATTGTCACTCTGTATTGAAAGGGTCTTTGAGCTAACTGACCTGTACCGCCTGCTTGACATCCTGCCCTCAGGGAGGTGATACAGGTCAATTAAAACCCGAACCACAAGACTCTGGAACAGTTTCTTTCCTAAAGCCATACAATCTCTCAACAAACACACACAGCGACTCTGCAACCCGCATTAAAAACTTAAAACTTTATTACATTTTATTTACTATAAAACTATTTCATTCATTATACAATCTGTGCAATATATTTTATATGTTTTTGCAATGCTATGGTCTGGCAATTTACATCAGTGCACTTTTACCTGCCTTGTTTTATTGTTTTATTGTCTTATTGTGGATTTATGATTGATGTGTGTTGTGGAATAGGAGTGATTGTGTGTGTGTATTTTTAAGCACCACTGGTAGGGGCACTCGCAATTTTATTGTATTTTGTATATAATGACAATAAAGGCTTCTTAACTTCTTGGGTTATCTTTTCTTTATTCTGCATTTTGAGAATTAAGTTGTCAATTATTATTTTGCTTGTCCCTAATCCTGTCCTCTTTACTTTGTGAGTAAGTGATGAGTGGAAAAACAGAGGCAGTGAGTGATAGATGTTTTCCCACACTTGGCCTCACTTGACTTTGAACTCTGTGTGGACTCTGGAGTTTGCTCTCACTATTGCATGAACTGAACTGTTTGTGTGTCAGTGAACCTGCCATGTACAATGTTTACTCAAAGTATCATTCAAAGCGTTTACTCTTAGATAACATATCCCTGAAAGGCCATGAAGTTCAATTACAGATGAATGAACTTGTCGTAAACATGTCAGGCAAAAAAACGAACAAGAAAAACATCCAAATTTTAAAATGTATTACTTTAAAACACAATCTCTTTTTGACGAACAGATCTATACTGAAATGCTGTCAAATGGTCTCAGAAACAACCGAAACCCACAAAGAAAAGTTATTTAACTTATTTACTTGCACAGCCTGGGTCAGGTTTTCTTTCTTATAGACTCAAAAGGGAGAAAAACACCAGACTCGCTGCGTTGTATAATAGTGCAATAAATATGGGCAATAAATCTGTTACCTTCATGCATTAGGAAGTGATCAGAATGAGACGAACAAATGACATAAAAACAGTTTGTTTTAGCCAAAAAGATCAAATCAAAAATACCCACTTAAGTTATAATACATCAGGATTTGAGTCTGAAGAGCTGCAAAAACTTTAATCTTCTATGTACATTGAACTCACCGATGGGAATCCCAACAGCCAGAGCTGCAGCCACGAGACAACCAGAAGAAGCTCCACAGATCTTGGAGGCTCCATGAACCAGGTGAGGGGCCCGCTCCAGGATACAGCTCAAAGCCCCCAGGTAGTAAATACTCCTGAATCCACACCCTGCAAAAGAAATGTTCCACTCCTCGTCCCAGTTAAACATCTTCTCCCATCAACTCAAAACCTCATCTCTCTTATTGTCTTTTCAATCGGCTGTTGTATTTGGCCTCTCTTCAATATTTCATCAACATGAACACTAACTTTCTCATCTCCACCACACTTACAGTTCGAGTGGGGTAGTGCGTCATTGCTTCATAACCAACTATGCTATGTTGTTGGCTGTGGCATGTGATTGCGCAACTTACTAGGCTCAAATGTCACGTTTCAAAACAGAGCATTGGAGTAGCTTAGAGCGAAGAGGCCAGCTGCAGGACATGTGATGCAGCTTCCAGAACTTACTTAATCAACTGTAAATTGTGGACAGAAGAACAGGGGGACTTAAGAGGGGCAAGGGGACAGCAGGCTGAGTGAGAGGATTTTTAAAAGAGAAAAATACAGGTTTAAAAACTATATATGGCCAAAAATGAAAGTCTTTAGGGGAAAAAAATACATCACACAAACTACATCTGCTTCTGAATGTTTTTTGTAGGATGATTATGATGGACTACATGTGATGAAAGATGAATTAAAAATCATGCATCATAATTAATCAGTACAAGTCTATAAATATTGCATCATTTGATGTGTTTTTATCCCAGTTTTCTTTCTTTTTGTTCTGTAGCTCTCTAGAAACAGCTGAAATTAATTCCAGTGGTTTTCTTTCTTGTAACTTTGTTAAACGGTCTTAATGCTGACATCCAGTAATGTAGAAGTTACTGCATTTACAGCAAGCTGCATTTACAGATTTCTTATGTTTTGCTATTTATTGTTTTGACTGGGGGCAACAGAACAACATGACAATAAAACATAGACATGTCAAATACGCAATATTACACGAGAGGGAGTGATGTACTGAATATCATCCAGGGGTGGATCCACAGGGGTGGCCAGGGGTGGCCGTTGAAATCTGGTTGGCCGCCCCACGTGCCACACCAAAATCCTAAACTATGATTGGCTATTTGCCTTGTCAGAGGCGGGACTTACATTAAAATCATCTATTTGGGCTGTGTTGCAACAGGCTGCTGGTAACACCCCAGTCAAAAAAGTCTGGATCCACCCCTCATATCATCATGGCTTTGATTCAGTCATAGGCACTCGACTGATAATCACAGCCGTGCTGATATTTAACAGAGGAATATTTGGAGCCATGTTTCCGTCCCTCTGATGAATGTTAGAAATATCTCAGGATTGTAATATGATAGTGCACTTAGTGCACTGTACAGTGACTTGCTGCATCTGACAGAGAACTATATATTTATGATATTTTATTTGATAGCGACACAAAAAAGGGACATTTTTGTGTTCTTTTATACAACAATCAATATTTATTTTTACTTCTTCTCTTTCAGTGCAATATTAAATACATTTACTTGAATGCAGTTGACGTCGAATCAACTGTTTACTTGAGGATTGAAGTCTGCTCCGATGCAATGTTTCGTATCCATCCCACAGCTCTGCCCAAACCCCAGCCTCTACCTGCGCTTTCATGGGACTCTGACGCGACTTCATCAAACCCAGAGGTGGGGCTGCAGGTGGGTGTAGGGGGCGGAGTCAGGGGCATGAGGTCCAGTTCATACTGTGTACTCAGGGTGAACGTCAGACGGGACGTGGGAGTGGCTTCTGGGGTTATCGGGAGAGCGTTTGAGTCTTCTTGTCTCTGATTCGGCAGGTTCAGGCCCGATGGCAGGCTTTTACACCTGCGGTGTGGCTCACTGGAAAAAGGCACAGAAAGGACAGGAGGATTCATCGTAAAGAGGAGAGAGAAGCTGTGTTTCCACTGCAGGAACTTAGTCCAGGAACTCGGGACTTTTACAAGAGCTCAGTGCATTTTCACTGAGGAGAGCAGGGTGTAAATAAAATCCCGGGGACCTTACTTTACCCCCCCAAAAGGTCCCTGCTCGGGGGGTTTGTACTTTCCAAAAATACTGTGATTTGCAGTTGGCCATGCAGAGCGGAACATTTGTGATGGGACTCTTGGGACTAAAAGTTCGGGGTACTTTTGGTGGAAATGTTTGTCAGATACCACTTTGCTGCAGAGTTAAATATCTTGACCTAATGTGACCTTTAGGACAACATTTTCACTCATCTGTGGTTTGACCAGAATGGGAAACAATTTCCTCATCTTAAGTCCAGCCGTGCACGATGGCTTTCAGGGCATTGTACTTTACAGAGAAGCTATGAGACTAAGTCTACACATTTATGTAGATGTGGACAGAACAAATTTACACTGCACACCTTTCATAGTCCTCCTCTTTGCCTTTGCAAGCTTGTTTGTATATGTTACCAGCCATGCCGTAGAGCCAGCCAATGTCCTGTTGTACATCCGGGATCCAGTTCACAAGTCTAAGAGGAAGGGTTAAGTTACAGGAGGTCAAATCAGCTCATATATGCAGTGGTAGGAAAAAGCACTTCAGCAAATGTAGCATTGAGATTTTACTTGAGTGAAAGCTGCAAATGTTAAAAATTGATAGTGGTCAAGATCGAAAGATCTCATTGAGTAGAAGAAACCAGTTTGGTTCCAAAGGGGAGGAAGGAACAGGTTGGAAAGTAGACTGTACCTCTGAGCTAAAGAACAGGCCGAGTCGACGGGCAGAATACGAGGGATCTTTGGCAGGTACTCGGTCACATGGGACAACAGACCACCAGCAGTATGCGTCTCTCTGCAGGCCTCACACAGCGCTGACACAAACACATTAAGTTTTTATGATACATTTCTGCTCTAAATTGACTGATTTCCCTTGAATGACTGTCCTACCCTTTTTAATGTTGAGTGGGAGGTTCTCTATGAGCTGTCGATCCAGCCACCAGTGCTCCTCCTGAGCTGGTTCCAGTTCGCTCTGCTGCGTTTTCTCACTGGACTCTTCAGCTTCAGCAGGCTTCTTCACCGGCGCACAGCATGCAGGGTGAGGTGCATCCGTCTCCAGGCTTCTCAGGGGAGACTCGCTGCTGATCAGATCTGTGATGGGCATTCAGATGTAACTTATTTATGCAATAAGAACGTATCTATTACCTACCTGAGCAACTGCGGGTAGTAGAATCATTAAAAGAGGTTACTTTTGTTTGCATGAATATTTAAGAGTCTTCCTTACTGTTCTCTTGCAGGAAGCGGAGAGCATCCATGTAGCCGTTCTGGCAGATTTCAGCCATTTCCTGCAAAATTCAAAAGATGCTAGAGAGGATGCAAGCTACACTTACTTAATTAATTCCCTGTCTGTTGGTATCAAAGTAAATGGGAGACTTGCTCCTGAATTTGTGTGCTATATACAGGACATGACAGGCTGCAATAGCCTCATTCTGACCAGCAGAGGGCAGAAATGAGACGTCAAAATAAATTGATTGCCAATTCCAACCTGCTCTTCTCATTTAATGACTCACACACAAATGGATGGCTATGCCTGCGGGGGAAATATGGACAAGAGAAACTGGGGATCGAACAGCCAATCCTCAGTTTAATGGGGGACCCACTCTATCTCTGAGCAACAGGGGCCACTTTTGATTTGCAATTCTCTTCCAAAAGGAAGGCTTATATATTTCTGTCTGTTGTCTGAAATAGCACTGTTGTGTTAATGTTTTTCTGTGCAAAATTCTGAAGTATACCTAAAATACGGTTTAAAAAATGTCTGTTATCCATAAACACACATTTATATTTAGAATAATAATCACTCTGACTGCTGCAGCTCATAAAACGCCTCTGTGTGACTCACCTCAGCCTGGGGGGGGAAGAACGTGCTGGTCACTCTGTACATGTTCTCCAAGTTAACCTGGATGCTCATGTTTTTGAAGCGCACCTCGTGGAAGCTGAGCACACTCGCTCGAGGGCAGAGGTCGCTCTCGCCGGCGTACGGGGAGAACGTGATCGTGTTTTTCACGTGACATCGAGGCTGGTTGTCGCTGGCGGCGCCGTCCACATAATGCTGAGGGGAAAAGAAGAGTGATGATCAGTGGGTGGAAGCAGAAATGTATGCAAACCAAATGTTCTCAGATATTCAGATTAATGAATGCTGTTATGAAGATGAACGATAAATGGATCCACTTTAGGATGAATACAGTTTGGAGAATAGCATTACATTAAAATGCGAGAGTGTCTCCCATATTTCTGGTGTAATTAAAAGTTACAATGACTTGATTAAAAGAAGCAAATAATATATCATACAATATCCATATGTGGTAATAAAAGCAGGCCTAAAACTACTGTTACAGTGTCTTAACAGGTCTCCCTAAAAAATCTGACAACTGCAGCTGATTCAGAACGCTGCTGCTCGAGTCCTCACTAAGACCAAGAAAGTAGATCACATCACTCCAGCTCTGAGGTCTTTACACTGGCTCCCTGTCTGTCAGAGAATAGACTTCAAAAAACTACTGCTAGTTTATAAAGCGCTGGACGGTCAAGGGCCAAAATATATTTGTGATCAACTGACACAGTGTGAACCATCCCGACCCCTCAGGTCGTCAGGGACAGGTCTGCTTTCTGTCCCCAGAGTCGGAACCAAACATGGAGAAGCAGCGTTCAGTTTTTATGCTCCGTATATCTGGAACAAACTCCCAGAAACATGCAGGTCTGCTGAAACACTTCTTTTCAATCAAGCCTGAAGACTCACCTGTTCACAGCTGCCTTTTATTACATTATTTTGATACATATATTTTTAAATCATTTTAATTATTTATATCTGCACTGTAACTTTTATTCTTATATTTTATAACTGTCTTTTTAAATTTTAGCTTCTGTTTTAAGACTTTATATTTTATCTTCACTTTGCTTTTTAATGAATTGTTGTAAAATATTTCTTTGCCTTTGTTGTTCTGTGTAAAGCACTTTGAATTGTCTTTTGAAACCAGTTAATGTCTTTCCTTTTTAAAAAAAAATTGTATTTAAGAACAGAGAGGCTGCATTAAATGTCTGCCAAACCCTGCAGGCGGTATTGGAACAATTGGAAATGCGTTTGTGACTGGGATGATTCAGGGTAAAAAGTGCCCCGAAAAATTAAACATGTTTCCTGTACAATTATAAATATCATACAAAAACATCTTTTTTAGGGAGAACCCTTGCATGTCCTATAGTGTGTGTGTGTGTGTGCGTGTGTGTGTGCACTGTGTGAGGGCTGGCTGGTTCACTCACCACTCCGCGGTAGGTGGGGGGAATAACACCACAGTAAAAAGGGACGAAGCAGCTGCACAGAAGGGCCTGAAAAAGTCAGATATTACTGTATGTTAGAAACAGGAGCCCTTAAATCCTGTGCTGACACAAGTCATGAAAAAAAGGTTTAAAAGTGTAGAAAGGCCACTCAGCATTTTATAAAAATCATTTTGCAAGAGAGGCAGGATCCCAGCTAACAAGTATGAGATACATCAGATGTGGTGGTGAATTTAAAGAAGAACATGTAGCTGACCTCTTCACCGTCATCCTGGCAGCAGAAAGAAGCAGAGCGCAGAATCAGTTCTGCTCAGGGCTCAGTTACTCAATTTCTCCCAGATATTCCTTCATTTCCCTGAACTACAAATCACATCTGTCAAGTCAGCTTCTCACAATCTTACACCTAAAGACAAGAGAAGGATTTCTGTAGTATCCCTGATGCAACCTGCTCCTTTCTTTTGGTTACTAATTACGTTAGGATCAAAAAGAGTAACTTGTCTCTCTCTTATGAAGCAGGTATCTTCATTTAAATTCTGCATAATGATTGACCAGTTTCTATCCTAAAAAGACCAAATTTAAGTCATTATCAAAAAGACAAACAAGGTATTTCTTTCTGCTGTATTAAATGTTTTTCAATGAAGTAGATGGTACAAGTGTCAAGAACACAATAACAACCCCCAAGGTTCCCCAACATCATTGTCTCTCATTCCAACCATGTTATGAACAGTGAATTAAAATTTGGTGTACGTGTGTGCGGGCTAGGGGGGGCTCAGCCTTACTTAGGTACAAGCAGGGGGGGGCTCCAAGGAAAAAAGCAGTGGAAGCACTGCTTTAGTGCACCAGTCAATCCTAAAATTTAAAAGGAAGCTTCATTTTTGCAAAAAAGTACATGGGCCTTTAATACTGTTGTCTGGGATCATAATGTGATCTATAATGTAGATGTCTTTGTTTCTTATCTTTAATTTCTATGTTGCAAACGGAGCTGACAATAAAATGTGTCTGACAATAAGGTATTGTTATAATTTATCATCATAAAGATGAAGATCTGAAATGTTGCAC
The DNA here is from genome assembly GCF_022749685.1 of Semicossyphus pulcher. NCBI lineage: Eukaryota > Metazoa > Chordata > Actinopteri > Labriformes > Labridae > Semicossyphus > Semicossyphus pulcher. The sequence continues at coordinate 4,354,749 of NW_027211759.1, forward strand.
CTACAGACCTGAATGAGCTCCTCCCTGCTGTCAAACTCTGACACCAGCACGTTCTTCCCATCAGACACTCTGGTCAGGGACACGCAGAGCTTCCCGGAGGCCAGAACGTGAGCGTCTTCTGGAAGACACCTCAGCAGAGAGTCCTGGACAACCTGCGGCAGGCTGTACGCCGGGTGCAGGGGACCCAGTCTGTGCCTCCTGGCCTCTTTGGCCATGAACATCAAATCAGCACAGCATTTCTCTGCACAGAGCGATAAAGGAAAATGACAGTTAGTGCATAAATGGAAAAGTCGAAATGCTGAACTAGAATTCTATAATTACGGGTCTACGGGAAGAAAAGAAAACTTGAACGCATCACCAACTTCAATCAAATAAATCCAACATATAAAACGTTTCACAACAAAGATGAAGTGCTGGCCAAAAGTAAACCAGAGCTGTACACATTTTTAACTTGTTGTATCTTAAATAACTTAGGTATATTGATGTGGAATATTTGTATTGGTGTGTTTTAAAGTGTGTGTTAAAGGCCCAATAGAGACAAGAGTCGAAAATGAACTAGCACTACTAATTACTTAAATTGCATTCTCCCTATAAAATACAATATATTTGATTTAATTACACAGCTTAAAAAATATGTTGCAAAACAGCAGTTATACACTAAAAACAGGAATCCTGACATGCTGTTTAAATGTCTTTGTGGAGATATTTTCTTTATGTGTGTGCTGCTGTGTTTTTTTATCTGTGCATCTCTGTGTTCAACTCTCTTTGAAAACAAACCTCCCTCAGGGACAATAAATCTAATCTAATCTAATCTAGATCTCCTCTACTGCTTTAAAATAAATCGTGTTTTCTTGGAATCTCGTGCTGTCATTTTTTTCCTAAGGTAGGCTATCGGTCTAATGAGACTTGCATATCAAAGCAATACTTTATTTCTGAAATAGCTCTGCTGATATCATGTTTTATCTCTAGCACACCCAACACTGTGCAATGGAAGGTAATCTAAGATAAAGAAAATTCCAAATGTTTCCAATGTTTTCCAAATAAGATAAAACACAAAAAAAACAAATCCACAGTTAATTTTTTAGCAAAGGGTTTCTGGAATTTGTCATGGAAGACAAAAAGGAAACAACCCTCAGATGCATTAGACAATCAATATCTTATATTATCAAAGTACAAAGGTGCTTTGTACAATTAATATATGCCGAATTAAAGAGTAAACGTTGTAATTTAAATTACATGTTAAATATTGTTTCATTTCACCCAGTATAGTTGCAAATAACCACTTTAGCCTTAAATTGGCAGTTTTTCAAATGGAGTTTGGTCTGTCGAGAGGGTTAGGGTTAGACCCACAACTCACCCAGGGGGATTCCAAGACTGAGAACAGCAGCCATGAGAGCACCTGAAGACGCCCCGCAGATTTTCGAGGCGTCTTGTATGAAGCGAGGGGACCGTGCCAGGATACAGCTGCTGGCACCGACATAATAAATCCCCATAAAACCGCATCCTGCAAAGGAGATGCCCCATTCTGTCTGCAAATCCAACATGTTCTCATGTGCGACTCCACTAACACAGTGTTTACAGTCTGTACAAATCCCCCACACAAACGAACCAGTGAAATCGTGACTTCTTGAACTTAAAAATTAAAAGTGTGGGGGGTCACTGTTGGGCACACTGCCACCCGTAAACACTTTCCACAGGTGACAAGTTAACTGATGGAAATTTGTATCATTCGTAGCTCTTTTCCTATTGGCAGGAAAGGTCACATGACAGCAAAATTAGGTCGCTACCACCACTAGCGGAAATTTAACAGCTTAGTCCTGTGCTGCCTTTGTTTCATCCAGCATCTCTGCATGTTGATTCGTTCTCATCCATTTTTATACACTCTCTTAAAATGAGCATTCCTGTAGTGGACTTTGGTGCATACAGCCTGAGTGAGAAGGATGTTTCTGACGAGCAGTTGCAGAGCTTGAGCAAAGAGCTGAAAACAGCGTTTACAGAAGTTGGATTTGTTTTTCTGACGAACACTGGGATTACTAATGAGGAGGTGAGAAAAGAATGTGAAAAGATGAATTAAGTTTGGTTGTAATCGTTTAAAGGTGGATTGTGACTGGTTTTGACAGGTGGGTCGTGTCATGGACATATCCAAGAAATTCTTCTTGCAACCTGATGAACTGAAACAACCATTCAGCAGAAAAAGCTATGACAAAAACCCCAACCATGGCTGGGTTTCCCTGGAGACTGAGAGGTAGGAGTCAGACTATTAAACACAGCACTTTTTAAACGAACTGCCCGCTAAACTCTTTTTATTAATTGAATTTAAATGCTTGTCAGGTTGAATCCACGTCGACCTGGAGACCTAAAGGAGTCATTCAACGTTGCTTCACTTCACCCGGATATAGTAATGATTACCTGTCAAAGTCTGTCTTCAGGTTTATCGTTTGGTCACATAACTAAGACTAAGAGAAGCAAATGTAATCCCACTTTGTGCTGTGTTTATCAGTGTGTGGGCAAAATACAAATAGGGGAGACTGGGGACAGTTACAACACTTTCTTTGGACTACAGTCACCAAATTTGTTAAACTTACATCTGTGTCATAATTACCCATTCAATTAAAAGATGATTAAATATGACATTTAGTTCACAATATTTATTTGAACCAAAGAAGTCAAGTCAAGATATTGCAACTAATCCAGATCCTGGGGAGAGTTTATACACTGATCAGGGACAGTTGAAAATAAAGTTATGATAGATAGCTAGTTAGCCAGCTAGCTACCTGTTGCTAGCTCATTTAAGTTCAGGCTACGAGTGACTCATCCTCCATAGGACGCGTCCTGAAGGATGCAGCCCCCGAAATTGAGAAACTGCTACTGACTCTGACACATGCTAACCATGTCACTTTAAAGTCAACAAAACAAGGATGTAAACTAAATTAAGTTTTGATAAATTAATACATATAACATATAACTCATGAAAAAATTACCTTAGTGCCTCAGATTTCATTAAACTATAAATGTGTTCTCTTCTGCTGTAGAAATGGCCGTCAGGTGCTGTGAAGTCGTTCCAGGAGATCCAGACGTCTTTCTTTCAGCGCTGTAAAGAGCTGAGTCTGCGGGTGCTGAGGGTGATTGCCCACAGTCTGGATCTGGACCCGGAGGTGTTCTTCAGTGCTCACCGATATATAGGAAGTGGGTCAAAAACAGGGCAGCTGTCAACGGTTACTTTCATTGTTGATTATTTTGTAGATTGTTAAATTAGTCTTTTTGATATATAAATGTTTAAGTTAAAGCCCTCGTATGTCTTGTTTTGTTGACAACCTACGGTGACCCTGAAGGTCAAAACACAAAAACATTTCACAAAATACTACAACAAAACTAAGTTGTAGTTTACAATTAATCGCCTAATTGTTGCAGCTCTAGTGCAAAATACCCCACACACTGTGCTTCTTGGTATTTCCTTCTTGAGTTCAAGCTGCATGTCATGTCAGTGAGTCAAAATCAGCTGATATGTGGCAACGCTGTGACTCGATCCTTTGTTTATCACTCTGAGGTCTTCTGTGAGTGTGTGGACCTTTCAGGAGTATTTCTATTTAACAAAACAATACTTTAACTCTGCTGCATCTCAGGGGCAAATGTTCTTTTGTTACATTTGTCTGTCAGCTTTAGTTACCTGTCAAGTGAAAATATGTCTTTAAATGTGATGATTTTAAGTCGTAAGTGTTTCCTGTGGGTTGAAAAACTTCTTAGGAAAAATAAACTATTAAAAATGCCTTTTGGTTTAGCTGGGAAATGCAAGTGATGTTGTGTCCCCTCCAGCTAACGAGAATGGCAGCACCCTGCGCTCTCTGTACTACCCACCTGTGAACAGTGAGGAGGCCAAGGAGGGTCAGGTGCGATGTGGAGAGCATTCAGACTACGGCACCATCACGCTGTTGTTCCAGAGCTCTGAGGGGCTGCAGGTAACGCCACCAACACCTACAACTATGTGGACGAAACAGAGGTTACAAACTAGATTTTAGAACAGACTGAAACCTTTGGAGTACTTTGGTTTGATTAAGTCATGTAGCACAAGCTTAAAACAGGTATGTGATGATTTTGGTTGTAGCGATTTCTCCTTAAATCAACTAATGAAACAACAAACACAATATCAAATGACCACTGTGGCACCTAGTCAGTGAAACTTTTGCTCGATCAAAAATGTAATTGTTCAGGCAAACAAAGATCAATGGCGTCTTCTATATTTCTTGCCCTGGTATGAAACCACACACCCTTCCCAGTGCCTTCCCATCCCTACCTACCTACCTATGTATATATTTACCCAGTGTCTACGATGCTGGTTATCGCCTCGATAAGTCAAACCAGGGTTTCTCTGAGTGCGTTCACGTAAAAGGGGCATTGTTTGTAGCACATGACCAATCACACATAGGGACAAGTCTGCTGACAAACTCATAGCAAACTTTGATATTAGGAAGATATGAAGAAGTTCATCCAGACTGAAATCCACTCAGCTGCAGCTGCTGGATGCAGGAAGGACAACAGACTGTGTTAATGTCCAAATGAAGTCGATAATATCACTGCTTCATTATAAGAGCACAGTACAGTGGTGGAAAAAAGTTTTCGGACACCCTTAACATTTTAAACAATCTCAAATATTATCATGAAATATTTGTGGAAAAATCGTTTTTGTGTTTCAAAAGGTGTGGCTGCATTAGACACAAACAAATACAAATTATGTTTTTTTTGTTTATTGTTTACAAGAAAAACTAACAACTAAATTAGTCAACAAATAACAGAGAATGTGTTCAAAACTGGACAAAAAATAAATATACCATCACATCATCAAATTAATATTTAGTAGTCCTGCCATTAGCACGCAGTAGAGCTCTAATCCTGGCTGGCATGTTCCCCACGAGCCTTTCACACTGTTGAGGGGTAATTTGTCCCGTTCTTCTTGAATTACTGCTTTTAATTCTTTTAATTCTCCAAACCATGATACTGTCTCCACCATTCTTGACAGTAGGTACTGTACATGCTGGAGATAATGCTTCGCCTGGCCTTCTGCGTACCCTCACCTTAGCAGGAGGAAGATAAAGCTGGAAACTGGACTCATCTGACCACAGAATCTTCTTCCAATTCCTGGCTGTCCAGTTCTTGTGTGCTTAGGCCCAATGACGCCGGGCTAACCTCTGTCTCTCATTGATCAGGGGCTTCTTGACAGCCATGTAGGACCTAAAGCCATGATCTAAAAGTCGGCCACGTACAGTGCGGGTGGAACACTGGACACCAGTTTGGTTTGACCACTGCTGCTGAAGCTCCTGTGATGTCTTTCGGCAGTTTTCCCTGCACACGCGGATCAGGATGCAGTCATTTCTTATATATGTTTATAGAACCAATCCATTTGAAGTTTTTAATGGCTTTTTTAGGATTCTTTTAGTAATTTGGCTGTGACTGTACTAAAAGAAATTGCACTTGAAGACCTAAGAGTGATTCCTAATGCAATATTTCACAAATGCATGGGGTGTCCGAAAACTTTTTTCCACCACTGTATATTGACTATAATAACACTTTACACATTAAATTAATCCATTGCACAGATGTATTTTTGTGGTGTTTATGACAGATTTAGACTTATTCTCTGATCCCAGCCGTATCAAACGGACTTATGGAGCAAATGAAATAAATATAAAACCACAATTTTTACTTTAGTATCTTATAAATATGACATGTGCAAGGTTTCCGTGGTTTTATCAGTCTCTGTTGAGATGTATATCAGTAAAGCTCGATGAATATCTTATTTTTCTGCTCTTAAAGCTCCTGAATCAAGAGACCTGATTGGTCAGTAGGTGGTGTTTAGTGCAGGGTGATCTCTTATCTCGACCACAACCTGCTCCGGACCAGGTTAGGTGTTCAACATATGTTACCATGGCGATCTACCATGGTAAAGAGTGAACCACCTTCCTAGTACTGACAAACCGGAGTTAACCCTGAAGTTTACCCCCCAGTTCTTTAAAAACAAAAACAAATACTCACATTTTCTAAATAATAATACTTATGTTAACAAATGAATCCCTTAAACAAAATGACAACAAACATAAAAATCATTAAAGGTTGATGTATTAAAAACAACATAAAATGTGATTAGTACCAACATTAAAAACGGTTCATTCTCAGGTGCTGAGTTGCTCAGGTGAATTCATCAACGCTCCCAGCATCCCCGGAACGGTCCTCCTCAACATCGCTGACCTGATGCAGCGCTGGACCAGCGATCGGTTTGTCTCTGTGGTGAGTTGAGATGATTTATTGCAGATACTGTATGTCCCACTACTAAATGAACAAGCTTTGGTGAATTTATTTTTATTTTATTTTTTTTAAGATTATTTTTTGGCTTTATTAGATAGGACAGCTGAAGAGAGACAGGAAACGTGGGGAGTAGAGAGAGGGGGATTACATGCACCAAATGATCGGCAGACCGAGAACCTGCGATCAGTGCATTGAGGACTGTAGCCTCGGTATATGTGGCACCAGCTCTACCGACTGGGCTAAACCAGCACCCCACTTTGGTGGATTTTTGTTTTATAAAAAAACTAGAATTATAGCTTTGAGGACACAAGTATGTGCATTTTGCTTGTCCCCAAGCACTGCTCTTTTTGCTTGAGAGGAAACAGCCAAGGTGTTGGGTTTGGTGCAATAAAAAGACTTTACAACATCCATAAAGGCAGAATTATCTACAGAATGTAATGACTTATTGATATGAATTTGCATACTGAATAACAGGATTAATAAGAGATCTAAACAGACCTGTGGCACAGATACAAAAGATAAAAAATAAACCAAAAATATGATCACATTTGATTAGCATTAGTTTATGGGGTTTTTTTTGCTTTGATGTTCCCATCATTTGTTCAGGCAACAACTGGTGTTTGCACATTCCAACACAGGCTCCAGTGCCGTTTAAACATCTTATTGCAGTTGCAGGTTAACAGGTGGAAGGTAAGCTGTTGATATGGATGTGGACAGGTGGGAGGGCTGGCTTTATAATGTTGGGGGAGTGGCTTGGTCAGGTGTGGTGATGCAGGTCCTGAGAGAGAAGGTTTCTTTTTCAGTGTTTTAAAGGATTGAAAAAAAGATTTAATAATTGTGTGTGTAAAATTAACCTATAATAAAAAATATATATTTCATATTAAAATAATAATATCATGGAAAATCATGGCTCTTCTTGTTTTTCTTGTCGCTCAGCTCCACAGAGTTTTGCTGCCCCCTGCTGGAGACTCCTGCACACGTCAGTCCATGGCTTTCTTCGTCCATCCCGATGACGAGGCCCTGATCACCTGCTGCGACGGCTCCAACAAATATCCTCCTGTCACAGGAGGCGCTTACCTCATCGAGCGCTTCAACGACTCGTACGGACAAAACTGAATTTAGTTACTTTCATACACACAACTGTTGTTGGTCCTTTAGTCCTGCTGACCTTTTTAATACATGCCTGAGAAGGATTTTAATCATGCTTGATCCTTAATGAACTCTTATCAAAATATAAACACTTCCCTTTGGATCCCACATGCTTTTGCTTTTTTGAACAATTGTGTTTTTAAGATAATCACTGAGCTGAATGTATGAATGATAACATGAAGAGACACAAACCTGCGAGCTCATTCACTTTATTGTCCACATTCAAACCTTGTACAACACTTCATTAATTCAGGATGTTGGCTGTTGGACAGATTTACCTTCATAAAAAAATAAATGATATCAGCGGGCCTGTTGTTTCTCATTTCCTCTTAAGATTAACTGACTTTGTGTCCATGTTATCTTTTATTTTTGCATTAATCTGCCATGAACACCCTGTGACTCTTAATTCAGCTTATCCATCTTCCGTCAGAGAGACGAGGTTACATTTTTCCTGCTGCAGTTTCATGAACGGTGGACAAAATAAATAAATTAAAAGTTCTCCATCTTGAAAAATAATTCACAGACACACACACAAGCACTGACTCACAAACACGCTCTCTAACACCAGCACAATTATATTAAATTAAATATATAATATATGAAACTTCTTTTAAATAAATATGCTCTTCATCCTGTGTTAGGTAGAAAGATAACTCTTTCTGTTGGTATAATTTTGTATAAAAAATAGAGTTATTTAACAGCAAAATAAAGTCATGTGTGCAGAGAACAGTTGCAGCCTTTAAGAGGTTAAACAGGAAAAAAATAAACTCTTATTTGAAATATTGATTGAAAGCAGACTCTTTAAATGAACCCTGTCATATTTGAAAATGAAACCATAAAGAAACGTGAAAATGAACATGGTTAAAGTCAAGTTATAAAAGAGAGAACATTATTTTACGGATCCAGAAATGAGCAGAATATGTTACGTTCATATATTAATACATTTAAAAACATCACTATTTCATTCATTAGGCAGCAGCACAACATAGACACTACAGTAAAGTCCCTGACATAAAGTATTTCCTCCAGTGTGTGCACTAAACAAAACTTAAACTTATCAGGCCAAAATCCTTCCTCATTTCCCCACAGTGTACTTCCTGTTTAGAACAAGCTCCTTGTCGGGATAAAAGATCCAAGTTACAAAAAAACTTAAGGGTTGATTGTCCATGAGGAAAACTGCACCAGCTCCACATTTCAAGTCTGATCTATGCAGCGCAACGAGCGCTGGCACCGAATCTGAAGCCAGAAATCACATTTTTATATGTTTAAGTGGTGTTTTTCAAAATCCTTCAAAAAAATAGAAACCAGAACAAGGCAAACACACATGCAATCCTTCATACTGGCACTCACACAGCACACAGAGTTGATGAATCCTGTTAAGATCGGCCTGACACCGGGACATCTTGCTGGTGAGCAGGCATCAGATTTTGACTGCTTCCTGGCATGACAGTTCGGTGTTCACCTTCAGCGTCAGGAGCTCCCACCTCTGCAACATGGAGTCATGTCGTTCATGAGGTTCAGGAGTTTATGCACATGATGGTAAAGTACAAGATGAAAGGAGGGTGAGTTTGTTTGGTTCATATATCAGACTGATGAGCTCTTTTTCCCTCCTTATTTGTTACGTCCTCTGCTTGAGGCTGTAAAGCTGTTACGTGTGTTTTGTTGTGTTGGTGTATGTTCCAGCAGGTTATTAAAGGGGGGGTATTACGCTAATTTCAAGCTTCATATTTCCCTCTGTGATACCTGTGGAGTAGCTTAGCATAAGAGAGAGTATAAAAAGAGCAGAGAGAGGAGGCAGCCTGGGCCAGTGGGTCATTCTGCTGTTATTAGTGTTTTGTACGTGTAGATCTGCTTCTCTTTGGTTGGTTTTTGTAATATTCTAGTTTTGTGTTGCAAAATTGCCTTCGTTTGTAATCAAATCCTTTATATTTGCTTTTACTTTGTTGCTTCCTTATTTTTCCTGGGTTTTATTTTATTGATACTCCCCTCATCCCCTAACCATCTTTGGGGAACATGAGTCTTGTTTTGGTTGCTACTTCTGGGTGCACGGAGGTTGAAAATGTTTTATTCCTGCATAATAACTCTTTAAAAAAGGGCACTTCGGTTATTTTCACATTTAAAATTCAGGTAACGTATCACAAGTCCTACTCAATCTATTAAATAAGTTGCATAATCTCTTCTGTGGCTCTAGATTTCGAGAGTTCATATCTATAATAAAGATGTAATGATTTGGGAAAAAAAATGTATGTCTCTTTATGTTTCTAGAAGTGCAATCCTGTTTGGCTGGAGTGCCCCTTTAACTGTGAGAGCTACTGTATCACTGTACAATCACTGCAATACTCACGTTTGTCTTCAGCTTTTGTGCCTTGGGCTTTTATCCTTTCCATGTCTTCTACCGCCTGAGCAGAGAGAAGAGGAAACATGTCAGACCATCACCAAATAAGAAGGAAACTCTGCTGAACAGCTGAGTGTTGGTGTTGTTTGTTTTACCCTGCTCCCTGCGTCTTAAAGTTAGCAGCACTTAGAGTAAATGTTTAACAGGCCAACAAATCAAGCACTTCAATCACTGTGCGGATATTACTCCATCTACTGCCCCTTTCAAGCGACTGCAGATTGTCTTTTAATTCACCTGCTGTAGCCCCATCTTCTGAGCGTTAAGTTCTTCCTGTTTTCTCTCGAGGTCCTCTTTCTGTTTCTGCAGCTCGGCCGTCTTCTTGTTGATGTCCTTCTCCTCGTTGGCCAAGTGCTGCTCGAACTCTCTCATCTCCTCCTCCGTGTACAAGGCGTTGTGACCGAGAGTCTGTGGAGGCACGGAGGAGTAAACAAAATCAACAACAGGATGACTTTCTGTTGATACAACGTTGCGAATACCTTTTAGCCACTTTGCAATTGTTACGCTTTTATTTGATCATTTTACAGCTAACTATGGTCTCTAGACAAAAATAGCTCTCAACTGATGTTTAGTTTAATTTGATATTAATAAAACAAACTAACATGACAGAGGGGTCAAACAAATCTTGACTGGCAAACATCCTCTAAAGACAAACCTCACATTTCTGTCAGCATGTAGCAGCACTTTTCCGACTCAATCCAGCTCTTACCTCCCATTCGTCTTTCTCCAAGAACTCGTCGTTCTTCGTGGCTGCCATGAACTCGTCCAGCGATACCAGTCTGTCTTTATTCTTGTCCACCTGAACATCAACACATGAAGCTGCTTTAATCAAGATGAATCCTTGGCAGCAGATGACCTTTAAACTTCCTGCTAAGGCCTGTCCTCAACATCTTGCACTGATGTTCCACTGAAAATGTCTGCACGAGCTTGTGTGCAATTTGTCACTTCAGTGTGAGGAACAATGGGTCCATCAATAACAGTTTGAGGGAAAGCTGACACACTACTTTTCTAATTTTGGCACTGCACGGACGGATAATCTACTTTGGACTTTTAGATGAAATAGGCGTGCTATAACTTAAGACTTAAAACATATTTTAGATACCAATTACTGTGCCTTTTATTAAGCGTGGAAAGGCATTGCACTTGAAACTAGAATGCAATAATAAATAGATAAAATTATGAATTAACCAGAAGAAGAAGTAAATGAATACTAGTTTTTTTTATTATAGATTAATAATTTTAGTAAGTAAGTTAAATGTATTCATATAGCGCTTTTCACAGACATAGGTACAGCGACTTCACATACAGAAATGTAAACATGACAGCGATGGTTGTATAAGCTGCACAAATAAAAGTGAGCAAAAAGTCATGATGATTAACCAAATGCCTTTAATCATTTAAGTTAATTAAATAAATAACTTAATAAATTGAGTTAAAATGTCAAAAACATTTCTGGTTTCAGCTTTTTAAAAGTAAGGACTTGCTGCTTTTATTCTTCATTTATAAGTTTGGGGGTTTTGGTTGAAGAATTTTGAAAATATGTCACCTTGGACTTTGCAAAGTTGTGATGAGTTATCATTTATTTAATTTGTTTTAGACATCGTTAGACCTAAAGATTAATCTCGAATGAAAGTAATCATTAGTTGCAGCCCAAATTATGTTTTCTATTTCGATGCTGCATTTAGTTGTCTCGCTGCTGGTCCTATTTCTTTTTTCTAGTTGTTGTTCCAACTTAATATCTTTGCACTATTTGCTCTGCCTTTTTTGTGCGTCTGACTTGAACACTTGAAAGTGTCAATAAATATTTACTATCTATTAGGTTGTGTAATGTGTGATATAATCTAGATTATATTATAATATATCCTATCATATCTTGTATGTGATATTATAACTATAAATATAAATGTTCTTATTATTATTATTACTTAACATTTATATCGCTCGGTCGTTTTCCTCTTTAGTCTGTTTGCTTCATCTGAGCGTCGAGTTTGTTTCTTTTTCTTTGGATTTTCACTTCTTGTTGAAGTTGTATCTGTAGTCATCCATCTTTTCTTTGTTTGTTCAGCCATAGTAGATTACTGTTTACTCGCAACACTTGCAGAGAGCGGAAAAGCAGCCGCTTAGCTCCGCCTACCCTCTCTGGCAGACCAACCACTGCTGGCTGATGGAGAATGCGTCACTAACTGGCCGCCGCTTGTGATGTTTTCCGCGAATGTCACAGACACCCAGTCCATAATAATACTATACTGCAAATGCAAAGGCTTTCATCGGTAGCCCATAGGCTCAATCACCATTGTGTTACCTCATTCGGCGATACATAGAGTCTTAACAGACATTTATTTACATGAAAAAGTTCGACATTATTACTTTAAAGCTGCTATTACAATCTCACCACCCTTCCTCCCTCTCTCTCTGCCTACCTACCAACCTCTCTCTCTACCTTGAGGGAGCCCTTACTTAAATTTTGCCAGTCCAAAAATCAATTTCTTGATAATTCAGACACCCTGTGAATGCAAGGTTAACAGTCAACCTTCTAAACTTCCAATAGAAAAAGTCTGAATCTTTTTACTGACTGCTTTCAAATGATGCCTTTATCATTGGTGTGACCTGATCATAACTGTAACACACACGAAAGAGCCTCTATATTCTGTTATCGTGTGGTGGCTCACCTCATTCATAATATGCTCTCTCATTCGCAGTCTCTCTTCCTCCATCTCGACCATGTCGTCTTCTTCATTTTCAGGGTTGTACACCTTCTCAAGCTGAAAGACAAAGACAGATAGTTTTACCTTAACTCCAAGGCTTCTTTATTTCTGTAATACTAAAACATACAGAACCAGGTGAGCCAGACATAAATATATTAACATAAATACCTCTTTAGTGAAGAGAGCTTCTAGCTCGCCTTCATCCAAGAAGCGGTCTCCGTTGTTGTCTGCAACACAAGTCAACTAATTTTTCACTGGATTGTAGGATAACAACAGTGGAAACCTCTGATCACCCTCTTTCTCTCTTTGGACACATATATAGTCTGTGGTTACCGTGCATTTTGAAGAAGGTCTTTGGATCAAAGTCAGCTGGGTCCATACCGTCCGTCTCCTGCCACACCTCCTTCAGCTGGTCTTGACTGCCCTGCACACACAAAAGCACACACACACACACACACACACACACACACACACACACACACACACACACACACCGTGGTCTGTTTCAGTTCTCTTTTTTTCTTCTCCATTTAGTTTTTATTTTGTACAAAATGTTATGTACCCCAAATAATCCTGTCCTGCATAGACAAGAAAATTCAAATACTTCCACCAACTAAGAGCTATAATATAACTGATAATATACAAAGTAATAAGTGTGAATGCTTCTATGAGTTGTAATCTTGATTTGCATAAATGAACTTAATTGCAGCAGGAGTCTTACAGGGTGGTGAACTTTAGGATGGTCGGCGTGTTTCTTTTTCATCTCCTCGTAGTGCTGCTCCTCCTTCTTGCGGTCCTCCTCGTTCATCGTCTTCAGACGTTCCCTCCTCTCGTGTTCCTTCAACATCTCGTACCTCTTGAACTCATCGTGGCGGTCCTTGTCGAAGTTCTGAAGGTCGTTAGTTGCCTGCAAATTTTTTTTTTAAAAAGAGAAGGGGAATTTTTACAACTGGATTGTGCAGACTGTGCAAACAAGAGTTACAACAGGTAGGAAAATTGTCCCAGGCAGGATCGATCAAACATGGTCCTGTTGTTTACCTCATCTAGTCAAAGTTACACAACTTGTTCAGTGCCAATAGGATAAATAAATCTAATGGGAACTGACTGTGCAACCTGTATTCTGCCCTACAAATCCACTTGGCAACGGATACATCCTGGGTAGGAAAACTGAGAGTACAGAAGACAAATGTTGACTCATATTCCAACATTTATTTCTTTTTTCTTAGGTACCTTTATGATATTATAAATGCATGTTGATTATCCCAAAATGTCCTAAGTGCAGTCTTAACCTGCTGATTTCTGTAAATGTGAGACAACAGTTTTGGACTTGTTTTTTAACCTGAAGATCTATCCATTTATGCTACAGCCCTGCTGGTGCTCGCCTGGTTTACAATGTATGAAAATGTTATGGCTGCTGATGGTTGTCAGCACTCATTTATCAGTGTTGTCACACACCTAAAAAAGTAATTAATGACGATACCTAGTGAGGATTGACATGCATTTAACTGTCAACTGTAAACCAGAGAGTCACGGAAACCCAGTGAGCTGACTTCCCCTTTGTTTTCTTTAGTCCACAGGAAACGCTTTTTTCCTCTCAAATGTATCTCTAGCGCACCAGCCCTCTTCAGCAGAGGATTTAAAACTGCCACTGCCCCCGCGTTATTACCTCTAAATCCAGTCCTGAGAAACATCGCTCACCGTTTGACACCTCGGCTCGTACATACTCTAAATTATAGCAATAATATGAAGCAACATGTTCTTTCCTGTGATTATGGGTATGACTGTAATGCAGTAACTTACGAGCAACAGCACTACAGTTACCACAGCAGAGGAACATGGTCACTTATGTGTATATGTGAGAGGTTGTTCATGTGTGCTACTTGAACAGTCAATATGTCCAGAGGCTACAACGGTTATCCCTCTGAAATGAGCCGTCTATTTATTTAGGCTGTGTTTGATGTTTGTTCCTCAAATTGCCCCCAAAAAAAGGCATAAAAAAAAGACTCTTCTCAACAACCTAAGCTGATTAACTTCATATGAATGAGGAACTGCAACTACATATGGTCTGTGAGTAAAAACTGTTGATAGAAAAAGTACAAAAAACTAAAAAGAAAAGATATAAAGATAAAAGAAATATTTAGTGAACAGTGCTCGGGTGTTTTTTCACCACTGCCTGTACCGATTTGATGAGTCGGTCCAGGTCCTCCACCTCGAAAGTGTCTGGGTTCATGTGGTTGAGGTGGTCAAACTGTTTCAGCAGTGCCTGGTGGTCCACTTTCCAACCTGCAAGTAAAGGAATCAAGAAAAGTTTCATGTAAGACCACTAAAATGTCCAACTTCTCTTATATAATATCTCTGAGCATTATGTTAAAGAAACTTGAAATACAATGACTACACTGCAACTACACTTGCACATTGCCATCTAATATCATACAATTCATCCTAACATTCAGCAGCCCGTGCTGGTATGAGTCTGGGTATG
The DNA here is from genome assembly GCF_022749685.1 of Semicossyphus pulcher. Lineage (NCBI taxonomy): Eukaryota > Metazoa > Chordata > Actinopteri > Labriformes > Labridae > Semicossyphus > Semicossyphus pulcher. The sequence continues at coordinate 4,369,774 of NW_027211759.1, forward strand.
ACTGCTGTAGGTTGGTGCTGTATTACATCATGTTCTTGCATCTAAGAGCCACATCCTACAATTAGTGATGACCCAACTGCTGATGTGTATTACAAAACTTCTTGTTCAACTTCAAGAAGCGTTTGTCGGAGACACGTCAGCACAACATGAAGGATACTTACCATTCCCCACCTGGATGTCATTTTTGGTTTTTATGAGCATCCGAAGCCGGCCCATCTCCTCCCTCTTCAACTCATCCAGCTTAGTCCGATAATTGTGGAGGACAAAGTCCAGCTCTTTGGAAAGTTTCCCATGCTGCAAGCAATAAATAAACACAAGAAAGGTCAACACACAATGTTCGACAAGAAGCTAACAAATGAATGCCATGTTTAGTTTGTTGCAGCATACCTTGATGTCATCCATGTTGGCATTTTTGAGCTTTTCTTTAAAGTGGGGGTCTTTCTCCAGGTACTCAATGACTTCCCTGAGGTAGCGGTCGTAGTGCAGCCCAGTTTCCTGTAGAATAAAAAGAACCACATATCAGCGTTTGTTCTTAAAGGACTAAAATTTACAAATAACTTCCAACTTGACTTAGAGTCATTACAGAAAACTTTTCTGTCACTCTTGCTAATGAACAATGACACAGAATTTTCTCTACCTAAAAGCAACAGTACTTTATTATGTGCAACAGCCCATTTCTGACCCAAAGGTTTCCTTCCTTTAAATGACTATATTTGACACCGTCCATCTGACTTACAGCACTCTCTGGGGGCCCCAGTTCCTCCTTTTGAGGATTTTCTTTCGTCTTGTCGACACTGATAGGCACTGACTGGATACACAGCCACAAACTCAGCAGAATCAGCCCACAATGGGCCAAGGCATTACCCCTCACCATCTGGTTAGAAAGGCAAAAGAAGAAAAAGAAGAATTAGAAGTTCATTGTGATGCAAAATGAATATGGTACATGTCTTTTGAAGCATTTTAATTGACTGAAAATGGTCTTGGGCTTAAATGTCTAACCATTACAGTGTGTGCAGCTGCTTTTTCAGCATTAATAATAGCATTATATTTTACTTTTACAGAAAGGATGCATAATACAGCTTCACCTAAAGATAATATCGTATGATGTTATACAAGTCTTAATCTCCAAAGCAACTACTTCCGTTAACTGTGCAATTTTAAAACACGTGTTTTGTGAATAAAGGGAGCTTACTTTAAGACAAATATTCTACCAAAGCCTAATATAGAAGAGTGTTGTAAATCTGTAACTTTAGAACAAATACGTACAAACATGCCAACGGTGTGATTTACAGAACAGATGGTTCAATGAGAATGGTTCACTGAAGATAGCTAATTCTTTTTATCTCGAAGTAGAAAATATACAAAAAAAGCTACTAAACATGTAAAATAGCACTTACCTGTAACCTGGTCCTTATTTTGTGCTCCTCTTTTGACTCTTTATCGCGCTTCACCGTTCAGTTACCCTCAAACTGCCGGAGCTTCCGTGGTGCCTGTTTATAACTGTTATCTACAAACACTACAAGCCTCCTATGGCTACAACCTACAGAAAAAAAAGATTGTGCTCACCATGGCAACGCCCCGCCTTCGGACGTTCTTATTGGTCAGAAAAAGTATACTTACTTTGTAAAACAGTCGCGTTGAGAGCTGATTGGTCGCTTAACCTCTCAATCAAAGTGTATCGAACTGTCAGCTCTTAGCATAAGGTGCTCTGAGCCAAACTGTACGTGGCGTTCAGACAACCCCCGACGAAGGCGGAGTCAGTGTTTGATGCAAGAAAAAGAAATAGATTAACAGCTATAAAACTGATAACACATACTCATAAATATGTTTGTACACGTCAGCATGTGCCAGTGCAAGTTAAATTAACTGAGCGTAATCTGAATTTCAAAAGATGCAGCAAAACAAAATCAAAAAACGACTTTTTTTAACTAAAGTTAAAATAATCTGTCAATAATAAAACGTTACAGGTATATATTATTATAATTAATTGTATTAATAATTATTATTATTAATTATTATCTCTAACATAGTGGAGTGTGCAGTATAGATTAGAATTAAAGAGGAAAACCCCAAGTACAGTATAAGTACACCAACACTGTACCATAGAGCAGTGATTTTATTAATGTATGTACAAAATAGTGTAGTGATATTTGGTTAAAGTTAATTATGTAAGGTAAAATACACAACGTTTGAGGGATGGGTTTAGATCCAGAGCACATTACATCATCAATAATTGTATCAGTGTAATTTCCTCTTACTTATAACAACAATTCTGATGAACCTCAAATAATTACTTGACGTAAAATAGTACAGAGAAAAATATGATCTCAAACAATAAATGAAACAAAAATGTAAAACATAAGAGAAAAATAAACATTCCTATTATTACTCAAGTTGTTCATTACTGTTTGAATTATTTACAGCCCTCTGAGACTTACTGTGTGATAAAATTAACCTTGACTTAACCTGACTCAATGTAGTGATATAACGTTAGAAGTTAATGGTGAACTTAACTCACTGAACTTATCCTGAACTCCCTCACTGCATCCCTCCAGACTGCATTGTTTTATTGCCCTTTGAGAAACTCATAACAGTTGGTAGAAACCTCTCAGATTATATTTATTGATTAATACCAATTTAAGAAGACATGGTCCTGTTTCTGAAATGCAATACAAATTAACAATCTCAATCAGTATCTGTCTTCTTGGAAAATTTCACATAAACAATACTAGACTGCTTCTAACCACACCTAGCATCCATCTCTTTTGAATCAAAATCCAACATGTTTTTAACTCTGTGTGCAAAATAACAATTAACAAAAAGCTATAAAGAAATAAAAAAATATTAGAAAAAATTATCTAATCTATCTCATAATCTAATTTATGATTACATTTTCATAACCCTCTCACTGTTTGCAATGTGTTTTCATTTTATATTATTCTTTATTTCATAATATTGTTTCTTGCTTGAATTCAAGATGTTACAATAGTCATATATCAATATGATCAATTGAAATATTACTTACAATTTTCTGCACTTTGTGAAATATGATAAGGAGATAAAAATAAACAAACATATAATAACTTGTACATAATCACAGCTGCTGTGAGGAGACTTTCGGTTTGTGTTGATTTTGGCGCCCCCTGTGGACAAAGCCGTACCTCTTATCTCTTTGCTGATTTTGTCCTGTACATATTTAAGTGGTGGTTTTTAACAAACAATCTCGTCCTGATTTCTTTAACAGTCATATATTTCTTTCACTTTAAATGTTTGCCCTGGAAAATGTTAATCGCTTTATCTGACACCTACCCCCCGCCATCAGTTTCAGGCATTAAAAATAACTATATAGAAATAATAAATCTTGTTGCTGATGTTGTTGTTTGCTTTTGTAGGTCATATAGAGTAATCCAAATTAATTTCAGTCTGTTTTAAAACCAGTGAAAAACTCCTCACAGGGACCTTAAGCTTTTTTGATTGTTTTTTTTGCAATACCCATATTTGTCCACATGATGGCGGTGTTGTCCCATTCAATCTTAGTTCAGCAACCCATCCAAGCAGAGACAGTATCCAACCAAAACTCCAACCGACCTCCTCAACAGGAACTGACGTCCCCTCGGTACAAGTTGATGGAAAAAAATGCAGCTGCAGGAAAAATGGCTCCAAACACCGCACCGCTAAAAGGTGAGAAACTTACCTTATATGCAGTAAATGACTGCGAGTCAAAGTTTTATCCTCTAGTTGCCTGAAATCGGCGGTTTCGGCATCCGTAGTAGGCGACTGTTTTCCGTAAGACAAAACCTGCATTTCTTCCTTGTTGTGGGCAGTTGGCAGGACTAAAGCAGCTTTAGAAATAATATATCAGTGCCCCTAAAAGTACGGAGCAGACATGTAAGTTATTTATGTTGCTAAATTTAGTCGCGTTATGTTTATATGAACGACATTTTTTTCCTATTTAGCGTGCCGTGTTGTTAGGTTTAGCGGCTAACTAACTTAGCATCCAACAAAGTCAGACGTTAAAGTTCCAGCGACTATCAAAAGTACCAAAAAGTGACATTTGAATTTGATAACCGGGTTACTTAGCAGGATTACTGTCTTATTATCTGTTCAAACCCACTGTTATCTCAAACTAACAAACAGCTAGCTCTTATGTGTGTGTGTGCGCGCGCGCGTGTGTGTGTGTGTACAATATGAGAAAAACAAACATTCATGACTTACTGACATTTCACAACGCATCATTTGGTGTCAGGTGAGCATCAGCCGACAGGTTAGCTAAGTTAGCTAACCGAGATGTACACAGATAATTATGCAAGTTAGCTGCTGTGCATTGTTCAGCCTAAAACTGGTCCGTGAAATTATTCTGTAGCGTTAGAGACCTACAGGTTGTATAACTGAGCAAAACATCTCATATGTCGCTTTATTGTCTAGTAAATTGACTTCTAAAAACGTGATGATATCCCAGTGCTAACCATTAACACTTGGGATCAGATGAAACACGTTGTTTCCCCAAAAGTAAATCGTGGAAAAGGATTAGGAGGAACTATTACCCACTGTTTACTTGTACATTTTCTAAGAGTGTATATTTTATATATTTTGTTATCTAATTTTGTACTTTTTTATATATATATATATATATATATCGATTGATATATATATTTTGATCTTTATTTTTTACCCTCTGTGTGCTGATTCTTTCCTATTGTATTGTACTGTATAAGCTGCTGGAGACTGAATTTCCCAGAGGGAGTCATCCCAAAGGGATCAATAAAGTTGAGTCTAAGTCTAAGTCTAAGTCTAAGGAGTTTTCTAAAAGTTATAAAGAAAGTGTTGGCTTTGAGTTGATGTTACTTTCCATGTATTTTAAATTACAAGTACAGCGGACACTATCACTTATTTGCAGCAAATTGTCTTCTGAAGTAGGCTAATAGTTGTCTAAAACTTAAATGGAAAAATGTCAATAAGCGTGTCTCATCGCCTGAGATAATGTCCTCAAATGTCTTGTTTTGTCAAGTGATTCAGTTTATTTTCGCAGAGGAGTAAACAAAGCAGATAATATTCACATTTAAAAGGTTGCAAACAAAGATCTTTAACTTTTTTTCTTAAAAATAACTCAGATTCACTAATTATCAACAGTTGGCAATCAACTTAATAGCTGATGGCTAATGGGTTAATATTTTGCTGCTATATATCTACTGCATGCATAGGATCCATTAGTTGTATGAATAAATCACTGTTCACACAGTGATTTATGTTTACACTGTTCAAGCCAGTACAGGAAAAACTCAAAGGAAGTTTTACTGTATTTTTTGTCTCTTTGTTCAACCATTGAACATTCCTTACAAGTCAATAAACTCAACCTGGTTACTTATTTTCCTCTTTAAAGATGTCCCCCTGTACTTTGCTCAGCTGCAGAGTGTTTTGTCAAAACTGCACTTTTTTTTTTTAACAGCAGTTACAAACAAAACTCGTTTTAAGTCCTATCAGGTCAAATCCAAATTAAAAGTTCGGTTCACAATTATTCAATTCCGTCTTCAAACAAGAGTGAGGTGCCCATATGAACATTGAAACAGCTCGGGGGTTGCTGTCCTTTCTCCTCTTGCTCATGCTAGATATAAACGGGTCCCTTTATTTTGCCCTGTCAGGGGAAAAGGTGGAAGTCAAAATCCACAGTCTGTGCAAAATGCATCCCAGAGATTACCTAAAGCAGCTTGAGTTAGACAAATCAAGCAGATTGATGCTGCCATAAAACATGTAAGCTAGGATTTGAATAGCATAATATATATGTAAGCTGATAAAAATGAAGAATATATACAATGCTGTCAGATAGTGTGGATGAAATTAGATGATTTTCCATCCTTAAAGCGGCCTAAAGGCCACACTAAAGTAAACTGTTCAGGAAGGAGTAAAAAAAAACACTCTGGATGCGTCAAGTGATCTGCAAACTGTCCACACTCTAAATGTGTAATTTATTATTGTGTCCTCTGCATCCTTAAATATTTCACTTAAACAAGGTTGAGTTGCGGTTGTATTTAAAATACTAAAACAGCACTGATTTCCTGCTCAGATGTTGAATGAAGCTCTTACAGGACCTTGGCTCTGCCACCCTTTGCCATGCTGCAGTCAGTGGAACTGAGTTTGCAGTATTTGTCTTGGCCGCAGTTTTATTTTTTTTCCCGTAAGTTAAGTTTTCCTCCATTCTTTGTGCGTGTCTTATTTGCCATATATGGACTTTGAGCATATGGCTAATCTTGATCTAGGATCTTTAGTGTTAAGTCTTGGTTTTGGTAGCTTTCCTCCTGTTGAATCTCCATCGTACAGCGTACAACGATCTAAGGTCTATAGTGAAAGACCCATTTGTATGAACTGTAATCATGTTACATGGTTTCTCAGATTGGCCCTGTGTTTACATACAGAATCAGGAAGTAGCTGCTGTCAAGTGTCTGGTTCAGGTCAGGGGTTATGACCTTTTAAACCTGGAACAGTGACCTTAACTTCTAAGCTTCCATCTCTCAGTACATGCTTCTTCACTGTGAGTAAAATCAATGACATACGGATGAACTGCTTTGGTCCGACCATGGGACGTTTCTGCACAGACTCAAGCCATCCGTGACAGCAGACTCTAAAGGACTATGACCCTTATTTCTTATTCATTTAGGGTCCTAAGACTGTGCTCTTGGCGAAGTTGGCACTAAGCGCTCCTTGTCGAATACTTAATGAATGCAGCCACATTGTCGCTGCCTGCTGGTGTGAGCACAGCTGATAAGACAATCTTGGGCCATGGTGCTAACATAATGCTAACAGAGTGGGAGAAGAAAGAGAGAGAGAGACCCGTCAGGCTGCTTAGCATGCCAAATTCCTCAGCTGCACAATAGTGCTAGGCTAGTCTGAGCCCCAGCACAGCCAGCCTTCTGCACCACAATGGGAGGGGAAGCTCAGGAGAGGCCGTGACGCCTGGGGAGGGAAGGAACTCACTCAACCCTGGGACTGTGATCGTTGGATGAATGGTTGCTTTGAGAAGGCGCCGTGTCATTTTAGGACCACAAAACACTTTGCAGCAATGTTTTTCTCATGTTATACATGTGCAACCCTGTCTCCCAGAAATTATGTTTGCATATAACTAAACTTCTTTCATTGTGACAAGATAATCACTGCCTGGATTATGTCCACCAGCGTTGTTTGTAGAGTGAATATAACACACGATTTATGTAGAGTGTTGGACGCACCAGGAGGCGGGCTGGGTGGATGGTGGGCTAACAGAGCGCTGGACTGCCACACCAGTGGAGTTCCAATAAAAACACCTTATTTCAGTTTGGACGATAAAAGCACTTTGGTTTAGTTTTGAGAAAGATTCTTAAATCATGGCTGACTTTTTTCTGCGTTAAAAATAACCACATCAAATAGGAATAATGCTGCTGTTACTGCGAGTGGATGCTGTATTTCGAGATTGCCTGCTTTGTTCGAAAAGTTTCCTTCAGAGCGTATTTCGTGTTGCATATTTGCTGAGTGTGAAAACACTTTCTAGGAGACAGGGCTGAGATATGGGATACTCTTGGCTCTTCCAGTTGTAGTTGTATAAATCGCTCGAGTTCTTCAAGAGTCAAAGATGTTTGGCAAAGACTTTTTGAGAGCCTGTTGGAAAAACAAGCAGTTTGATTGCATCAATGTGGGATCACAGAAAGTAATCGGTGCATAAATAAAGGAGGAAAATCATAGTTATTTGTTTTGCTGCACAGTAGCTAACAGATCTGTAAGTCTGCATTTCAATATGTGGTGTGAGTCATGTCACCTTCTTATTATACACCACTTGTTTTCTTAAGTCTTTTTTTGGTATGTGGTCAGTCTGGCTGCTCGGTTTAACAACTGCAATGTCAAGGTGAACAACACAGAGGTTCACTAAAAGAGGAGAGCGCTCTGTGAGTAAGCTGATCCATATGAATAGCATGAACATGCTAGTTATATAGAGCATGCTGATTACGTAACCTAACTGGTGCCCTTGGCCTCAAAAACAGCCACAAGTAATTATTGGCTGTCAATACGTGACAAATGGCAGCTCAATAAGCAGTCAAAGCCGGTTACAGCAACAAGGCCCAGAGAAACCTTTAGGTAAAACATGCTCGTACTGTAACTCTTCAAATGTTCAACATGATATACTGACTGCTTTCGACCCGTTTGTCTTCCTCTTCATGTTATTTAAATAACGTTATTTTTCCACCTTTTTCAGGTGTTTGAAGGATTGCTACGCTACCCTTTGGGCCACACTGACTTAAAAGCTGTCAAACTCATGGCACCTTCCAGTTGACAGAATGGCCCAGATATCAAGTGGTAATGGGTTCAAGATGGAGGTCCCCCAGCCAAAGGGGGTTGTGGGTAAAGAGGAAGCCCTCCGCATGGAGGAAGAGGCTCTAGCAAAGTTGCGAAAGGATAAGAGACACACCCTGTCAACTTCAGCACCCTCGTCTTCCTCTGCAGCATCCTCATCCTTCCCGAAACCAAAACCATCAAAGTCTACCACTACTGCTCCTCAACCATCACCCTCGACGAACAGACCAGAAAAGGACCTCATTGTCTTCCCAGAGACCAAGAAGCAGGCAGAGCAGGACAAGTTCAGGGATATTGATGTGGACAAGCTGACCAATGAGGAGCTTGAAAAGCTCCTCCTGGATGAAAACTTTGGGGCGAACAGCAAAGTGTCTCGCCCATCATCCTTGCTGGGGTTTAACCTCAGTGCCTCCTACCCGGGGGGCATTCCCTGTAGCTCATCTCCTTTCCAGAGCGGCCAGTGGACACCCGTTCTGACCACCCCATCTAGCTCCAGTGTGTCCACTCCCACCCATCAGCCTATCCCAGTGTTCCCCTCAGCTCCATTCCCCAAACCCGGCACATTTCAGAATGGCTTCACTCCAACCATGTCGCCCTTCATGGCCATGTCGGCGCAGCAGGCATCCTTCATGGCGTTCACTCCCATCCAGCCTGCTGCTGCCATGGTCTTCCCGCAGCCAGCCGTGGACCCGGAGATGGCCAAACTGTTTGACAAGATTGCCAGCACCTCAGAATACTTGAAGAATGGCAAATCGGCCTGCACTGACCTAGATTCCTCTCAAGCCGGCACAGCTTCTCTGGCACCCAACCCACCACCACAGCAGCCAGCGGCAACGGAATCCTCCAGCATCAGCCGCTTTGACTGGCTGGATCTGGACCCTCTTACAAAGCGTAAAGCTGAGAATGAGGAGGGATCCCCGGCATCAGGAGGCCCTGCACAGGCAGCACCAGGACTTCCTGCCGGGGATCCTTGGGATGCAGTGCTTGAGACTGAAGGGAACAGCACAAGCAGCAGCAGCCCCACACCGGAGGCAAAAGCATCACTGTCAGTGCGCTCACAGCACAGGAGAGCTTCAACAGGAGCAGCTGTCACCAGGAGTCACTCGCTCAACATCCCGGGGACCTCCTCCCAGCACAAACCAAACAATCAGGTAAGATCACTGTCACAGGAAAATGTTTTCTTACCGCTTAGTTTTTGGCATGATGCCAAAGCAGGAAAATTATTTAGATAAAAGGGCCTGAAAACTTACTCCAACCAGCTTTTTACTGCGTGCTCTGGTGTCCAAAACGAATGTTACACCCTTCTGTGCACCACATCAGGATGAATCAATATTTGAATACAGGGAAGGAAATTAAAACCTGCCAAATGTAATGTAAATATTGGCCGGAGCAGGTTCAAATTCTAGGTCATCTGCTACCATTGCAGTTTCTCTGATGTTACTCAATTCTGTTGGCAAAATGCAATTTTAAGGATAAGAAAAAAAAAACATTACATGGCATATTTCTACTGTCAGATACCAGTAACTCTGTGTTTACAGTTCAAAGACTTCAACTTAGATTTCAGAGAAACCTGCCACAGTGGCAGGAGAGGAAATGAACCCAATATTAGATCCTGTTTTTATACTCGACACTGCCAATCAAATCTGATCAAACAAAACGCACACAGCTCCAATAAAGCAGAAGTCTTAGAGCATCACACTCAGGCTCTTAATTGTTGCTTGTTTAGTTGTGGATACGTATTGTTATTAGTATTCAGGGTTTTTAATGATAGCTGCGTTACATGTATGTGTATCAGTCTCAGGAGGTTTTATAGAGTATTACTTGATGCGATGGCTAACAGGGAGACTATTAGTTACACCTGCATCCTGTTCTTTCTCTTTTATATACACATTTTCACACCTGGAAGCTGCACAGGTCACTTCTTCCTGCTGTTGGCCACTGAGCAACATTAGTTAGTACAGCAATCTGTCTTTGTACGCAGAACTTGGTAAACACAACATCAGCTCTTAGCGAGTGACTGTAAAGTTCAGTCAGACCAGATCACAGTAGATCCTCTCGTTCAACCAAAACACCCATCAAAGTCCGTCTGCATGCACACTCCTCAGTCATTCCTAGCACAAGCCTAACATCCTCTTTACTTCTGCTCCCTGTAATCACGCCTTTCACGTGGTGAGCTACCCACTGTTTCACCCCACAATTCACCCTGAACCGCATTTTGTGATTAATTTTGCCGTGCAAGACACGAGTGATCTAATTCCTTGAGATGAATATTGAGAGCATCCATTTGGGGCAGTGCTATGGGCAAGTGGCATGGGATATTGTTGCCTCTAAATCTCTTCATTCCCCCCTAAAACCAATCAACCATCTGCCACTTGGCTGGCAGCATTTGAGTTTATCAGCCAAACATGAACTCGTCACCCTCGTGAGTCTTCCTCTTTATTCAGTATGTAAGCGTCAGATTCACCAGAAGGAGTAAATCCTTTGTTGGGAAATGAATCAATGAAAGATTTTTCTTTCTTCCTCAGAACAATACAAACCGCCCTTTCTCAAAAACGCCACACAGGACTTTTAAGTCTGGACAGTCTGTTCTGTCGGACGTTGTGTCATTTCTTTTGCGGTTTTCACGACACCCACTTCCTGCTCATTGTGCTTCTCTGTGTCATGACCGGACAATTAGTCTCTGTGGTATGTTCGTCACACCAGGGTGATAATTAACCTTGCAGCACTGTACAAGGAAGGCCCTCATTTCCAGGATTCCTCATGGCGGAAAGATTATGGTACGTTACAGTCTAAAAAACGTAGAGACATGTTGAGGAAGAGGTCATGAACATGACCAGCCGAGTGCTATTTCTATCGTCTGTTCCTGTAGGTCTTTAGTTTCATGTGTGGCACTCACAGACATATATTTTACTCATCAAAGGCAACATGTCCAGTCTGCACACCCAGCTGTGTCTTCAAGGGACGAGGAATGTGTGCGTCTTTGAAAGGATGAAGCGTGTTTGTTTACACTTGCCTATATGTTAGGTCTAGCCCGCGCTGGCTGGTCAGACTGTGGTGTAACTTCACATACATCCCTCTGCACTCTTGCTTCTTCTTTATATGCATCCATTTTATCTGCAACCTTTCTGTATGTGCGTCTGAGATGATATGTGAGTTAGATTGCTCCCCTTGCACCGTCTGCTTGCCCTGGCACACTGCGCCCATGTTGTTGTAAACAGGAACAAGCCTGTACAGCTCCCCTATAACCCACAGCAGCATCAGAACGACGTAAGAAACGGCCCTCATTCACTGCCGTGCCAGCTCTGCTCTAATTTAGACTCCAGGGAGAGAGATGCTGTTTCCGTGAACCTTGGATACCTTTGAGCAACATGATTAGATACTGTGATGCGGGGAAACAGGACAATTATTCCTATATCTGCTTCATGACAAAAGATTCCCAGTAGTTTACGTGTGTAAGGTTTTTAAGAAGAAGCAGCAGCCAACAGTGTGAGAAAAGAGAACCATGAGAAACAAAAGTCTGTTCGATGGGCACAAGCACAGGAACATAAGAGTGAAACTAGACCACAGAGACGTACATTAAGTTGCCTGCACGGACCACAGAGCTCAGTTTACAGTGATGACACAGTTTGGCAGAGGACAGACTGACGTCGAGGTTTGGTCTTGCTTTCCAAAAAAGACTTAAATATTGTAGTCCAGTGTAAACAGTTCTTCTCTTGCTTCCCTTAAAGAACAAACCAATGTTTTGCATGGTCCTTGCCCACACATTATGCAATAACATGGCTGCAAAAACATTTTTCAAACAGGCTGTTATGTCGGAGGTTGTCGAGGGGTTTTCCTAACATTTTAGACATCCTCTGGTTTCCATTCATGTCTCTTCAAAACTGTACAACTTAGTTCACAAAGACTTGAAACTTGCTTGAGCTAGCTTTGGTTGTGACGTATCATTTTTTTATTTGCAAAATAACTCAAAATATGAGTTTTTGGATGAATTCTGGTGCATTTATGTAACTAGCTGCAACACCGTTACATTTATGAGCTACGTATGAAAATCAAACCCTGTGGACTTAGAAAAGGATACACTGACATAGTATAATGCGACTCTGACTGTGCCCTTAAGAAGCCAAGTGTTAATATGCTTTTATTGCACTTCATTTTCATTATAGCATTGTAAAGCAATTACTTTATTGCAGTGAGTTCTTCTAATACGCGTCAGCGATGAGAGAAAACACCCACCAGAGTTCTATAAATAGATCTGCACCACATGTAGGCTGATAAATTAGAGATACTGGTGTTGAGTTGCAGAGCAGATCCAGACATCAGACACGTCTTAACCCTTCCACTCAAAGCTAAATGAAATCCTCTAACAGCCTTCAGCACAGTTTGAAATAGCGGTTGTAGGCATATGGTGGTTTCATTTTTAACCGAGACACATTAATAATCTCTCTACAACTAAAATAAAACCTCTCCAGAACAGTTTTTATAATCTATGTCTAGTTGAGGAAGCGAACAGTAAGCAAGCAGCATTCTGGCTTAGCATGAGGCCTTACGCTTTTCTATTGTTCCGACCACTCAAAGCTGCTTTTACACTACGTGACACATTTCTAAGTGCCAAGCTCAAATCAGATATGCCCATTTATACCCGATGGCTATGCCACTGGGAGCAATTTGGGGTTGCCCAAGGACACCTCGACATGTGACTGTAGCAGTCAGGGATCGAACCTCTAACCTTCCGATTGAGAGACCACCCACTCTTCCACTGAGCCACAGCCGCCCCAGAAAAGTAGATGTAGAAGTGGAGAAACTGAATCAGAACTCGTCAGGCATTGACCTCTGCGTGTTTGTAATTGTTTCACCCTGTTGATTCACTTGTAAATATCTGCCTCGGTAAACTTTTTTAAATTCCAAGATGAGTCTTTGGATGACTGTAAGTCAGCCTGAAGTTGCCAAGCCTTGTTGTGGCTGGCATGAGTGAAGTGTAAGATGTGGTAATGCTGGCAGAGGGGAGTAAAATGGAACAAATGAGATTGAACTTGGAGGCTTAGTCAGAGCTGGACTATCTACAGTGGACTCACACCACGTCTACTGTATGATTCTTTCTCTTTCTGTTCTGTCTGTTTATCTCTTACATTCTTTCAGTTGTCACTCCTTCTACTCTATCGGTCTTTCTCTTTCCATTCTGTCTCTTCCCTGAACTTCACTGCCTACCTATCTACCAAATGAATAATGTGACACAAAACACTGATTTGGAAATAATTTTAAATCATTGTCTTTCCGTTTTTCCATTTAAAAGTAGTACAATCACAGTGAGAGCTGCGTCCATAGCAACGGTTAGCTCTAGCCTTCTTCAAATAAGCTAACTGTTGTTACTCACATTAAATGGAAACATTCCCAGTGATGGTGAAGTGAGACACGGTGAGTCGGACCACAGGAATCAGTGCAGCACCTGATTGAGGTTTCCTGTCTCGTCGCTGTCAAGACTCTGTCCTCATTTTCTTTTCTATTTGTGTCTTTAAACACCACATCTCTCTGTTAGAGCTTGTTTTGCCTCTTTTAACCTTTATTGCTTTCTCTCTGCTGTTTTTTTTTCTTATTTTCTTCCTAAAAAGACCGATGTCAAATTTACCGGACTTCTTTCAGCAGGTTGATATGATCACATATATTCTCCTCTCTATTTTGTCTGATTAGAGCCGAATCCCTAGCAACGGTGTGTTCTTCATAACAACACTCTGTTATCGAGAAATAGCCGACCTCAGAATGCGTAATTAACCAATCGGAATCAAGTATTTAACACAGCAGTGGAATAACATAACTAAGTGCTATCCCCCTTTCTTCTTCCGTCCTTCCATTTACCGACTCCCTGTTCTGCCTGGCTTCCAGTCACTTGCTTTTGCCTTTGGTTGTAGGTTACTGATAATGAGTAGTCAAACAAATAACTCTATCTGCACTTCAGCCGTCACACCTCACAGCACGAACGCCTGTTCAGACCTGGCTCCTGTTTGCAAAGCAGCACAGACAGTGTGTCATTAATCACGCTCCGCCATGTCTGGTGTTAGGCAACACAAACTTCTGGTACTTATCGTCCAATAGTTTCAAGGTAGTAACACTTGATTCAGGTTCCTTGTTTTGTGTAGTAGACCCAGAGAAGGAGTGTGCGTGCATGCATTAGCAGCAAATGTATGTAGATGTGAAGCTATGCAGAGGTAAAATATGGAGGAGAAATTGCAGCAGGTTTGTTGTTTGACTAACTGTCTTTTGATCTATTTAGTATTGTTAATAAAAATGATGATTATGTAAGTCCCATTAACGACTAAATAAAATGTTGTGTGGCATACACACACTGAAGCATTTTGCTGGCTCTTTTATTGCACACTAAGCGAGCATGTCTGTACCTGCTTTTTCTTTCACTGTTATCACCATAACCCGCAGGCTGATTTTATCTGAGCATGTGCTGTGATTCAAGGTTTTCTATCTATAACTGAAACTACAGTTTACCAGCATGCATTGTACATTTTTCCAACCTACTTATGCAGTCAGATCTCTCCTTCCCCCGCAGACCTCTTTATATCTTTCACACCTCCGCACCATCCCACACCAGACTCTGCCCCATTTTCTTTTATGATCGTCTAATTACACCTCAAGTGTGAGAATCAGCAGCAATCTTAACACCCTCTAAATTTTGTTCCCTCACAGAGGTTGCAGGGTCAGAAATGTTGTTGTGCAGGGATGTTTGTGTTTGTGATTCACTGGGCAAACAGCTCTGTGTCTCCTCACCTTTGACCTTGTTTACTAGCAGAAAACAGGAGACATATTGTGGAAGATGGAGCGAGGAAGCAGGTTCACACCAGATACTGATGCTCATAACAACAACAGTCCTAGCATGTGTTCAGGGAATTGGGTGAATTATGCAATGTTTTGGGGAAAAAATTCCAGTGTGTCAACATTGGTTGCACACGACTGAGAATTCTTCCAATAGCAAACAGGTGCTGGACGATATAGCAAACAATATTGACTTTTCCTACATTGATATTTTTCAGTGTTTATTTGAGAATGCTGTCAGTTTGAGGAGTGTCCTGATAATGACGGAGGCCTAAAGAGCAGCATGTGCAGAGGGACTGCGAGCCAAGCTGCTGCAAACATTAATGCAGCTTGTTTCAGGAGCTAAGCTATTTTTTTGGATCGGATTTCTCCAGTGGTAATCGTTTTAAGGTTTTCAGTGGGAGCTGAATTATCCGCAGAGGTCTCCTCTTGTTCAATATGAAGGCGCCCTTTAATTAAAACCAGTAAAAACACTTAATGAAGGAGTCTCGCGAACGTCTCCCTGATGCTCTTCAACAGACACAGCAGGATGTCAGAGACCTGAGATCATAGCTGCTGCTAACATTAGCTTAGCTTTAGTGGGAGCTGAGTTATCTGCAGGGGTCTCCTCCAAAATGACCCATTTACCAAAACCAGTAGAAACACTAAATGAAGCAGTTTCAGGTTTAAAATCAGCGTCTCTCCGACGCTCTTCAGGGGACAAAGGATGTCTGGCGAGGAGACAGCGAGCCCAGCTGCCACTAACGACAAAAAATGTTAACATGACATCAATTATATGGACAACAATTTTCTTCTTTGGAGGATGACAGGAGTTCACTTTCTTCTTCACCTGCAGCTCAAACAATGCTTTCAAATGGGAAGTAGGCATGTGCGCTGGTGTGTACTTCACACGAACCCAAAAAACTTGAGACTAACTGGCTGTTGTTGATACTTTTCCTGTGTTATTGGCTCTTTGATGTATCCATACCAATTAATAAAGACTAAAATGTTTCATTGTTATTAACTTAATTTAATCGCAATCCCCTATTGACATTGTTTTTTATCCCCGCCTTATAGCAAACTAATCAAAGTGTTTGTTTGACGGTCAGCCGCATGTTTTTAACCCAGGGATTTCACTTTATCACACAGGAAGTGTGAGTAAGTAAACCATCGGTTACTTCCTGATGGAAAGGAGAAGTTGATTAGGTTTCTTGAGTAGCTAGTTCCTCTGATTTAAACCACCCAGTTTCTCACAGGCACCAGGTCTCATCGATGCGGCTGTATCCAAACAGAAGTGCTGAGAAAATGTTGTTTATGGATGCAGCCAAAAACATTTTAGACACTTAGAGGCTGCTGAGTATTCACATCCCATTAAAAATCAATCTTCATCCCTGCACTAAGTGCTGGATCAGCATGAAAGCATCGCTCAGCGTTTCTCATACTGTTATGTTTTAAAGTGAAGCCTGAGGCAGCTGAAGTTCGTTTGATTCCTACTAAGCTGAGACTTGCATGTTGCAGGTTAAGTGTCAGCAAAATGCTTGATCTTAAACATTTTCTTTTCTGATACTCATTTATGCTTCTTTCCATTTCTTGTTAAATATCGGAGGTGTGTGTTCTGGTTACATTTAAAGCTGGTGAAACACAGACAGTGCAGGTTGTGTCCTGTGCACAACCGGAGCTAATTTTCATTAGGCTGGCACAGAGCGGAGGTGTCTAATGTCTAGATGTGTACTGTAACTCAACACTGATGCTGGGATTGGAATTACCAGCAGCCACCAGACGTGTCTGTGGTTGCTGCAGTCTTTCACTTCTGCCGCTGTGCTCGGTCAGGCCTGCATGCATGTGTGTCCCATGGGAGAGACACACAAACTTCCTCCATCTGACATGTTCTTGTATATTACACTCGAGGGAAACAACAACAGTTTTTGCTAAAACTTTCTGCTGTTTTTTCATACTTGACCTTGATTTGCAGCTAGCTTGAAAAGCTTTTGAGAGATGTTGGGTAGAAGCTGGTGGTCCTTGATTCAGATAAGGAAAACCTTGATTACACAAGTTTAATGAATTCAAACAAATGAACAAAAAACATTTAATGTGATTATTGAACACTTTTATTACACATTTATTATTATTATTATTTTTATTATTATTGCTGTTATAGTTTTTGTTAATTTTAAAAGCATAATTAACTGTTAATACGTGCATACTAAAGGATTTATTAACCTTACTAAGGCACTGTTCTTGCTTTAGATCCAGTAGCTGCAAATAAAACTGTTAATTAACTGTTAATAAGCGCATGGTTAATTGCTAATTACTGCATAATAGAGTATGCTTTAACCTTAATAAAGCAACAGTCAAGCATAGTAAAGGTTTAACAATGGCATACTGAGTGAGTAAGACTAAATGAATGAGTTTGTAATACTATTATAAACAATCATAAGAAACTTATAAGGCTTTTATTAATGCTCTGAAGCTGTCTATAAACTGTTTACAAGTTTCTTTTAAGTGCTTATGAATGTCTTATAATCAAACAATTAACATGATTATGATACTATTATTAACACTTAAATAGTCTTATTAACATATATCTAATTTTAATAAGCATCTTATAAGGGTCTCATTACCTGTTAGCTAACGCTTATTACACGGACCTTAATGTAAAGCGTTACCAAAAATAGGTAGAATGGGGCATAACTGCAGATGTTAAACCTCCATTAACGTAAAGGAGCCTTGACAAGATTTTTCTTGTAAACAAAATTTCTGTTGAGATTAAATTTTACTCAACAAAATGAGTGTCTTCAGAAGAACTGTATACCACGTTCAAATGCGGCACCTTTTCATTTTTAGATGTGCAGGTCTTTTCTTCCTGTCGTGGTCTGACTATAATCAACAGTAAACACTCGACCAAAACGGACACAATGCTCAATAACACTCTGTTAAGAGTGCTGCAACTCTCCATAATCTACATGTGCAATACCTATTGTTGTCTTTTATTTATTAATGTGCAATATCACCATCTCACTTCTCATAATGTGCAGTACTCAATTCATGCTGTACACTTGCTGACTTAGTTTGTCATTTGGCCTGTTGCGTATTATCTTATTAACTCTGTCCATATTTTTTAGGATACACTTGTTTAGTTACCTATTTTTATATGCCCTTTATTATAATGTTGCACTATCCACTTTGCTGCAGTTACGCTGTAAATTTCCCCGTTGTGGGACAAATAAAGGATTATCTTATCTTATCTTTATGAAAGTTGCACCCTTTGCACATACACCACAAAACCTCTTCAAGCTTTCCCAGAGTTCTGCATTTTGGGGCCCTTGTTTTCTGTCCCCCTAAGCAAAACTATTATCATTCAGTATGTCTGAACGGTTGTGTAACAGCTTTCTCCAGTCTATGAGGTTAAGCTGCCCTAGAAAAACAGCACGAATAGTTTGACGAATGTGTCATTTTGTAGAAGTCACATGTATCATAACTGAATCTGTCTCACTCTGGAGCAGAATGTGGCCAACAAGTGATGTAGGAGAGTCGACACAAAAACGCCTCTTTTACAGATTGAAACCCTGCTGATACAGACATCTATCAAGACAGTAACATCAGAGCTTGTAGCTGGTTTAGGGAAGTGTTGAAGAATAATTTTTCCATGTCTTGTCTGTGTAGAAGTACTGCAAAAAGGATTAAGGAAACCATCTATCATGAAACAATTGGAGGAAATTCACATCAGTTGTGTAGATTTAAAGGCTTAACCAAAGACAAACAGTAATATATATTCTATATGTGTAAAACTAGAAGTCTCCAAGTAAGATAACTATTGACCCAGTGGCACATTTTCATACTGGATTTTTTTTATTATTATACTCATCTCTGTTTAGATTTCTGTCGTTAAAAAGGTCCAACTAACGCTCACATACCACCGCTTCCTCTCCATGACCCTGAAGATCAGCCATCATTAGGTTCATAATCTTCCTTTATGTCGTACAGTGTTTTCCCGTTGTTACAGTCAGTACAGTGACACATCACAGTGAAAGCAGAGAAAAGGATTAGTCAACCTGTGAATCATATGAGGCCGTTCCCATGACTTCAGACACCAGGAGCTCTCCGTCCGGGTCCAACAAAAATCGATAGAGTGAAACAAAGCCGGGCCTGTCCCGCTGAACAGCCTGCTGAGTGTGTATGTTTGTGTGCGTGTATGTGTGTGTTGTACTGTGACAGTCAGCTAACACGACCTCATTGGAGTATCTGCCCTTGTTTGTTGTCACTGCAGCAAACCTTACTCAAACACGAACACTTCAAACGCGCTCTGTTAGTCTCCTTTATCGTCTGCTTTTTAATGTTGTCTCTCAGTCTCTCTCTCTCTCCCTGTTTGACCCTTTGTTTTTTGACCTCTCACCCTCTGTCTTTTTCTATCCTTCCCTGAGCTTTATTTGCAAAATGTACTATTGAACTACTAGCTGCATTTTGAAAGCCAGTCTGTAAAAACAGCGATAATTTGAGGCTGAAATTGTTCTTGCAGGAACTCGGTGTCCTCTCTCTCCCGTGCTGGGAGATGCAGGTGGTTTGGTGCCGGGCTTGGCCTCCTTTCCTCGCTCCATGCTGACTTAGAGATTTCTATCTCCTGGTGTTAAGTCAGGTCAGCTCGCTGCTCTGAACAACACGTCTCTGCTCTTTAGGCGGCACAGTTATGGTCTAAATGATTTCTTAAGTAACTCTGCTGGATGTCAGTGGAGATAATTTCTCTGGTATTTGCTTTTAGTGAATAGTGGCATCAGTCCACTTGATACAGATAAGACGTTATACACATTTTGTTTCGCTTCTTTCTTTAGAGATTTTGTGGTTTGACATTCAAAGGAAATTTGAGTTTGAGACATGGGTTTCACATGCACCAGAGAGTCCTGATCTGGAATTGAATCAGGGACATGGTAGTTATTGTATCTGTGTTTATATTAATTATTATAATTAATAATTATTTACATGTATATTGTTGGTCAAAGTGGCACGTAAAAGAGTTTCCCTGGGATCTTGTAGAACTGCCATTAGCATTTTTGGCTGACCGCCGGGGTCAGCCATACACGAGTCTGTATGTGACTGACTGACAGTACTTTCACAGCCGTAGAGAGACGACTTGCGTCATTCCAATGGCGGCTCATGGAGCATATTGCACCTCCACTGATGAGACTCTGTCTATAAGGCTCTGGATACTTTGTTCGGGGAGTAGGCGGGGCTGCTCCTCCGCTGTCCTCACCTACGTCCGCAGTGTGCACCTGCTTTCAAACACGTTGTCATCGGCCTCATAAGGACAGTCCTTGTAACACATTGCCCACAATAGCGCACATTGACCTGATGCGGTCAGCCACATATTAGGTTTGACCTGGTCTTGTTTAACTATTCATTTAAAGCTCCTGTGAGGAACCTTTGGTTTGTGTTGATTTTGGCGCCCCCTGTGGACAAAGCTGTACCTCTTATCTCTTTGCTTATTTAGTCCTGTACATGCCTCATGCATCATCCTGCTTTCTTCATCAGTCATATGTATCACTCACTTTAAATGTTTGCCCTGCAAAATGTAAACAAAGGCAGTGTGCAGTTAATCGCTTTATCTGACACCTACCCCCCCGCCAGCAGTTTCAGGCATTAAAAATAACTATATAGAAATAATAAATCTTGTTGCTGATGTTGTTGTTTACTTTTGTAGGTCATACATACATATATATTTCACTTTTTCAAAGCTTTATCACAGACTCGAGGTCCAGATAAAAAGACAAGAAGATTGGTCGTGCGTATCACTACATCTGATGTCAGACAACACCAAGATGATAACGTTCTCTGAGCAAATACATTTATCCACAAGGTTTCTTAAAACAGCTTGAAAAGTATTAACTCGAGCAGTCACAAACATTTCACTTGCACTACACCACCTTGGTCACTAAGGAGAATCCTCATAGCATCATTATAAGCTACTTATGTAGCTTGTCTAATTTAAAGTTCTTAAAACTAAATAATTTGAAACGTCTGTTTTGTGCCTTGTGATTCCAAAGGAAATCTACAATTTGATAAATTAAAAAAACAACTCATGAATCTACTGAACTGAAAACTTCTGCCATGTTTATAAATCTGTAAGCAGAAGCAAATTTTCTTTTCTTTTCAATTTTAGTTAAAGGGAAACGTAGAAGTCAAGCCAACCTGGCACAACTTGATGTGGCAAAACAACCTCCAGGTCTTTTTTTACATGTTTCCTCTTTCATTGTCAAAAACTCAAAACTTTCCAGAAGGAAGAAGTTATAATCCTGACATTCCAAACATTTCCCTTCGCCCTCTCTCCCTTTTCCTCTCTTCCTGTCCTGCCTGGTCTTCAAACCTCTCTCTCCCTCAGCGGGAGTGATGTCAGACTCAAAGATTTCTGAGCCGTGACAGAGCACTTTTGCACACAGCTCAGAGCCTGGCACAGGAAGGGGCGGGGCTCTTTCACTTCTAATTTCCTGTGCCACAGGAAGCGCATTCCTCAACCGCTGGCAGCAAGACAGCAGTAAAAAGCCGTGTGTAACTGTGAGTTCCCGGCAGCAGGCCAGCCTCCTGGAAAGAGGGCTGTCTCAGGATCATGTTTTGTGTGTGTTGTCAGTCTGTGTGTGAGAGAGACACTCAACTCTTTCACCTGAGCTCTTTAAATGTTTATGAATTAAAAAAAGGTTTAATGAAATTATATTTTCTCTTTGTTTTGTTTAGATATAGGAGAAAGAGTTAAGCTTGCGGCGTGCACACGGTTAAATGAAATCGTAAATTGTGTGGCAGAGAGACGCTTTAAACCCAAACCTTGATTTAATGTTAAACTAATGTTTAATTTAACGAGACGAAGGCATAAAAGAAGTGGAGAAGAGCCTTTGCCCTTGCCACTGTTTTTTCACTCTAGGATTCATAGCTCTGAGGTGTTTTTAATAAAACTGCCCCCTCAACAATCCTCAAACACAAATCACCATAAAGACTTCGTCTAAGAATGGTTGTCCTCACTGAGGCCTGTTTAGCTGATATACAGGGTTCACATGTGCTAGACTGGACACACTATAAATGACAAACTTCACACAGTGACTTAATGTATACGTGTCCTGACTCCCTCCATCTGACCAGCTTCTGTTCTGTTTGACATATAAAGCAAGTAAATCAGGTGCATTTTTCTAGTGCTGACTGTGTGCTTCTGTCTTTTTCACGCTTGCAGGACAAGGGGAAAGGAAAAGGCTTGGTGAGGAATGCCGCCCTGGAAGAACAAGACGCTCAAAACCTGGAGGTTGTCGCCTTCTGTGAAGACGTAGCAACGTAAGATCCTCACTTTTTGGATCTAAAGTCATCGTTTGACTATTTGTGACCTTCTTTGGTTGTTCCTGAGCTTTGTAACATTTTGAAATTCATATTGATTATGGATATTATCGGCACGTTATCGGTATCTGCAGACTATGGCTTTAAAATAACATATCGGCATTGGCAGATATGTCATTTTTCTGCCGATATTTTCCACCGATAAAACAACACTTTAATTCTCCCTAAACGCTCGATGATTCCCTAAAAAAGAAAAGAAAATGTTACAAACAAATAAATATGGTATTTTGTATGTAACTTAAGTCTAAGTAGTTTTTTATATTGCCCAGTGAATGTGTACATTTTAAAAAGCACTGTATTATTTTATTTCTGCATCTGACAGTGGGCCACTACAATAAGAGTGGGCATGATATCAATTCCACTGCAGGGAGACTTAATGTTCTCTGCAATTAGGTGGAAAAAACACATGTGCCTAATTTAACAGTATCAAAATCAGCAATTGGCAAAAAGGGTTGGAAAATATCGGCATATCGGATATCGGCAAAAAATCCAATAGCGTGCATCCCTAATAATGATCTTATATTGGTTTAGGGCACCTCACAGAGCTGCCAACCTGTGCCTCCTATAAGAAGAGAAAGTAAAAATAGACAGTTTGAACCTTTTGCTGGTGACACTGCCCCCTACAGTGAAAGAAACTGCTGCGATTGTGACGCTCTTGCCGAATGCAGGCGATCAGTAGCTGCAGATTTTGCACGTTGTGCTAGTCACACTGTGTGGTCGTACTTTAAGCTTTATGGTTGTGATAGACGAGAAGCCCGGTGATTATCAAAGTGATTACAATTTTTTCTGAGAGTGACTTTAAAGTGTGTAGCAAATTTCCTGGTCATCCTTTCCATGGGTATTGAGACATTTCACTCAACCCAAAAATGTCAGATGTCATCGTCTGGGAAGCCTTCATTTTGGCACCATGTTTTGTGTCAATCCGTCCGATAAAGGTTGATACATTTGACAGGATAATTAAGGCTTAAACTTGCTGTTGGCTCTTGAGGAAAAGTCATGTGCTCACTAAAGACATTCAGATTAATTTCTGGAGACCATGAATGTCTGAACGAAATGTCACGGCAATCAACTTTCTAGGTTTGTAGATATTTATGTCCAAACCAGTGTGGTGCCTCTAGCATGTCTGGAAATAGCATAATTTACATGTTTGTATGTAATTGTCAATGCATGCTTACACATTTTCATGCGTACATACACATAATTGCATGTTTTGCAGCTGCATTCATGTCCTGAGGCTGTGCAGAGTCTCTCACTCTTAGTAGTTAGTTTGGGTGGAGTGATGATGAAGCTGCGCTCAAGGAATCCACTTTCATTATTACAGAGTCAACGCCCGCTGTGTGTCCAGTGACTTTACTGCCTGCTAGTTGGTGAACACTAACTCTACCTAGTTTGATTTAAACTCTTAATAATTTACTTCCCATGCCAGAAGTATCAGAGTCGTTGTTAAAGGCCGCGTGATCACTTTAGATGTGCATTCATGCTCCCTTTCATCCCTCCATCCAGTTTTTCTTGTTATGCTGCCTTAAGTGCATCCAATAGTCTCATCCAAGCAATCCGTTCAACATGCCAGGCTGGCTCTGGCTGCCTCTGATGTGTCTTTACCGACCAAAACACAGATTCAAGATTTAAAATTCAAGATCTTTATTTGTCACATGCTCGTACAGATAGGCAGTAAAATGCAATGACTGAACCGCAAGGCCCTTCAATAAAAACCCTTAGACACATAAAGATCGCAAGAATATAAAAAGATAAATGAATGAAAATGTCAGAGTGGGGGGAAAATACATGGAGGAAATCTTGACTCTGCTCTGTTGTGATCTTTTTTCCCCCTAACAGTCTGCGCTCCAAGTTCCCTCATGGCGACATGTGCACCAACCCCGGCTACGTCCTCAGCCCGGTCATTACACAGAGACATGGCGACGGTGACAACAGCTGCTCTGTGAAGGTTTCTATTGAAATCTCTGAATCCCAGCAGCCTGTGACCTTCACTTGTGACGGTAAGCATCCAGAAAAAGTCCATCATATGAACTTTGAAATAGTTTTTAACAGGATAAAGGATGTGACAAATTTTAAAGAGCAGCTCCAGTCATGTTTGAAGACACATAAAATACTCTGCTTGAAATATTAAATAGTGTCTGATATGTTTTTTTTCTGCAAAATACGTTTTAATTACAAAATCTGCATTGTCCCTGCCCACTGTACACATTTCCAACCGCCCCCTCCGTCACGTCTCTGCCGTCATTTAGTGGCAACTTGTTGAAACTTAGCTAGCTTGAAATTTAGTTATTAGTAGTAGTAACGGTTACAGCTGGCTCGAGCATCGCCGAAGTGGTTGCCATCGGTTGCAAATAATGATATGCATAGCGTCACCCCGTCCATTAACAGGATTGGCTCCTTAGGTTTGTGACGTCTCAAACCTGCCAATCTGAAAACATGTTGTTCAGCCTGTCCTTGGTACACTGCAGTTTAAAAGCAGACAGGCCCAGCCATGGAGATGACTGCTGATGTTGTACCTCATATGTCTTGTAGCACATTAAGAACACCACATGGAGATGTTTACAAGGTAAAACACTTGATGTTCGCTGGAGGGTGTCTATAACACCTGGTGCAACCAAAAACTGAGCACAAATCGCTGGTTTTACTTGTTATTTAATGTATTTAATTGTATCATAGTCACATATTCTGTGTCATGTTTTAATGTAAGGCTGCTCATTGCTTGTCAGAAACGTTGTTAATGTGCTGCTGCCTGTCTTGGCCAGGACACTCTTGAAAAAGAGATATTAGCTTTTTGCTGGTTATATAAATGTTAAATAAAACATTTAAGAAATCCTGATGTCAGGATGTTTCGTTTCCTAGAAGGGCCGAATGGCTAAAGGATGAATCTGAATTAATGGCTGTTGATCATGAAAATTAAGTTTAACGATTTCTCAAAGATATTGAACACAGCTTTTTAATTCTAGAATAGAAATACAATAAATTAGAAGAATTCCCAAGTGTTAAGATGTGTAGAAATCCTCTGTGTAATTGTAACAGCATCACATATAAGTCACCCAGACAGAACCCTCGTACCCTCTTTGCCTTTAAGAGTGAGCAGCTCAGATTGCAGATATGTGAGTTCTGAAGGAGGAAACGACATTCACAGCTGCCAAACTCTTTACCCCCTCCCCACCTCATTTTTTCTTTCTCTTTTCGTTTTTCCTGTCGTGGGAAGTACACTTTGTTCCTTTTTCCGCACAAATAACGGTTTGTCCCTGCGCCATAGTGTAGCCATGTTGGGCAAAAGCGACTGGAGTCGAGTTTTTTTTTCAAGGTCTCCTTACCCGGCTGTGGAGGCGCTGTTATTGGCTAACCCCTCGTTATATACACACACAAAAGTGCAACCAGTGTGATTGGCAGGTCTTTTGGGATCTCGAGCCACACACACTGAAGGCTGTCTGCCAATCCAGTGGGCTTTTTTTGTTAGACATATTATTCCAACTGTGCGACCAAGTTCACCACTGTCTAAGTGTGTCCCTTAGGATAAGCATTAGGCCGCTGTGTTTGTGTGTGTAAGTATGTCTGCTCTTTGTTTCTCTGTCTGAGTTTATATTTATCTGACAGTTGTTTCTGCTACGGCAGCCACTGCATACATTTATGCATAAGCACTCTGTAATGTGTTTATGTAACTGTCCTCCTGACCCAGACACCACTCTGTGCAGCCTAGTTCAACAGAAACAACCTATAGGAAGTATATTTACTACCTTCCTAGTTCTGCATCCTAACTGTACTTTCCTAGCTTCCTGCACTGACTCCTGGCTCACCTCGTCTTCCTGCTTCTGCTGAGTTCACCTCCTTCAATCTAGCTGCCCGGGTCACTTCCGAGATGCGCTTCCTTCTTTCCTAGTTTGCTGTCTAGTTTGTTGTTTCCTGGTTGGCTTCCTATGCAGCAGCGTGTTGACCCACATTATTGCTGTTTGGATTCCTTTGCTGGAATCTGCTCTCCGGAACAATAGGGCTCAGTTCTGCAAAAAGCTTGGACAGAAGGATAGAGAGAGAGGACTTTCTTGTCGCCCTCTCGCTTCATCTCCCGCCCTCTTTCTGTTGCTTTTCTGATTGTTTTACTTTTACTGTCTCACTCTTACTTGTTTTCATCTCCCTGACGATACTCCCCTCCACCCTGGCTTCTGTGCAGCATCTCCTCATCCTTCTTCCTCTCCTCTTCCTCTCTCCTTTGCTCTGTTGTCCTCCCAATTCTTTTGATCGTGTCATCATCAAAGGCTACACAGATACACATGAGACATAATAATGTCAGCCCTGCTTCCCTCTGCTGTCGTCTTTTCTCTCTCTTATATTCTTATCTTTAAATCACTTATACTTTTCTTTTTCCTTCTAACTTTTATCTGCCGTGATGGTGGATATGTTTATATAACTTTTACTTAATGTTGCAGGAGGTTATTGCATCTACTTGTGAAATATATCCGTAGTCATTGCGAGCATCATTCTGTTGCGTCTTCTTTGCCCTTCCCCCTTTTGTGAAAGAGCCAGCAGAAAGAAAGACAATCAATTCTTCCAGGGCTTGGCTGTGAACTATAAGGCTTCTGGGGATTCCTAACATACTGTGGCTGAAGAAGGGGGAGATGGAGGGAGTGAGGGAGGGGAAAATAAATGCATAGAAAGAAATGAGGAGGAGGGCGGGGAGAGACGGGAG
Organism: Semicossyphus pulcher; assembly: GCF_022749685.1. NCBI lineage: Eukaryota > Metazoa > Chordata > Actinopteri > Labriformes > Labridae > Semicossyphus > Semicossyphus pulcher. Next base: position 4,396,937 of record NW_027211759.1, read on the forward strand.
AAAGTGGGAAAGACATGACTTCATAAAGACAGACAGGGAAATTACAGGATGTGATTTATGAAGGAAGAGAGTGGTGAGGTACAGAGAGAAAATTTGATTTGATGTATTATAAAACAGATAAAATGAATGGAAGAATGAAGAAGTGCTGAGACTTTGGCTCAGGTTACCGTCTGCGGCTGAGAGGGTGTTGGAAGGAGGGAACACCATCAAGACAAGACCTCCAATTACTCCCAGAACCTTCTCATTCTCAGTACAAAAATGTGTTAGGTTTCCACACTGGCGGAGAAAGATACTGATCCAAATACACAAGCATGATACACCAAGCTAAAAGAAATGCCTTAAAGTCTGAGAGTTTAAGACCTCTCTAAAACACTATTAACAAAAAATAAACCTTTTGCCTGGTGTTCTCTGTAATTGATAGAAGCAATAATATCTGAAATTGCCACCATAGCTGTGGAGAAAGTTGTACAAACAGCTCGTGGTTTCGCCCATTCTACATTCTCAACACCCAGCATGCATTGCGCCCCTTCCTCTGAAAGGAACGGCCCAGCGAGAGACACTGGAGTGAAATACTACCGTTTCTCTGCAGGTGATGGCTCAGAGTGGGACAGAATACGAAACACGCCGAGAATATACCGGTGGATCGTCTAAAAAGTTTTCGGTCTGCAGTCTACATTTCAAACTTGATGATTTTGAACAAGACATGACATCAGAGGCGGGCGTCCTAGATTGAGGAAGTGTAGTTTAGCGAGCTCCCTGGCAGGTTTTCCAGGGCCCATTGGAGAAAGCGGATAGCTCCAAAAGCACAGAGCCAAATTGCATTGTTTTTCTACCATAATGGCATCAGCTCCCTGTAATAGCATGATAGCACTGAGGTTGAAAATCGGCGACCTGGCCCTTTAAAAGAAAGACCCAGAACTGCTACAGTTTGTCTCAACATGTTCCAAAGTTGTTTTTCAAGGACAACATGCAGCTTTGTTTGCGATTCATGTCGCGTGCATGCAGGAGATTTCAGCTGTGGGTGAGAGTTCAGTGCAACAAATGCTGACATGGCTGAACTGAAAAAGATATGAACACAAGAGATAAGCTATCAGCAGTTACTTCAGCTGTTATTAAAACTATGCATGTATTTCAGTGGTTCAGCCTTAACTTTTGCTTCTTACTACTGTTTCCCTGTTGCCTCTGTGTCTCTGTTTTGTCTCTGAATCTGTGTCTGACAGTTGGACTTCCTGAAAACAAAACCCCTGTTTTCTCTGATTCATGCTCTGTAGGAATTACATCATTTCTCTTTTACATCTCACATATGTTGTTCTGTGGATTTCACAAGTGCTGAGTGACTTCTCGCTTCCTTCTGCCCTCCTGCCAGCCCTCACTCTGTGGATCTCACACCACTCTGACTGGACCTGAATCTTGTATCATACGTTTTTTATTACACTAGTTGCAGTGGTAGATTTATTTTAACCCCCTAGTTCCTACATGTGTGCTTGTGTTAATCAATATTATTGTGTGTTCCCATATTTGACCCTGCCAGCACCATTCCCCAACCATGTGTGAAATGCCTAACAGCACGCTTTGGAGGAGAGTTCTCCTCTTTTAAGCCCTGCTGGGAATCCCCTCACCACCTCAGCGCTCTCACAAAATGAGGCGTGGTCTGTCTAAATTGCTTTGTTTCAAAACACTGCAGCACATGCATCACCCCTGCGACCACCCTGCCGCAGCCACAAAGGCATACAGGAACCGGAAGCTAAAGCACATCGTGTGAGCAGTAAGAAAAGACGCACCATTCCTGTAAAGGGCGGAGGTCCATTAGGGGGTGGTCTCCCTCCCTGTGAAGTATACCTATAAAGTAACCTGTGTGTGTAAAGCTCTGAATGAAGTGTCTGTATCTGTCTTCGTATCTTTCTGCTTGTGTTTGTGTATCTGTGATCTTAAGAGTGTCTTAAACCTCCTGTAGTCGTAGCTAAGCAGCAAAATAATCTGCCAGGTGTCAGGTTACCCTCTCCACCCAGTCTTCCCTTGGTCCGACAAATCCGATATCCAAGCATATACAAACACCCCAAATCCCCCCACTTAATATCGTTCCACAACACACACCGCGGCAAGTATTCCTCAGATTCGGGAACAGGTTAGAGATGAAACACGAGCCGTTCAGAACCTGGCAGGAAGCTTTGCGGTTACAGAGACATTCAGGAAAGTGTGAGGTCTAGAGTTCAGTTCCCACAGCAGCTCATGTGAGTCTCTCCTAAATGGGAAAATTGGATATTGAAGCAATACTTGACCTCCAATCCCTTTTATAAAATCATACATGTGTGGGTTCTGGTGTTTGATCCTCTACAGAGCCATCTCTTGTTGATAGAAGTTGTATTGTAGCTTCATACTTGCTTTAGTTTCCTGTAATTGAGGTTTAAGTTTGTTTTTTCAGAAGCATTTTACCTCATTCTCATGATGTCTTTTCTCTCTTCCATCACTCCCTTTCCCTCATGTGGTTCCCCTTTTTCCCATCAATATCCACGATCACCCTCCCTCCCTGCCACCATGGCTGCCGTCTTCATCACCCTGTTTCTCTCCGATCCTGTGCACCTCCCTCAGTGAGCTCTCCAGTGGAGCTGTTGATCAGTCAGACTCTCTGCTGGGTCCACGATGACCTGGACCAGGTGGACTTCTCCAGCTACCTGCTCAAAGTCTGTGGCCAGGAGGAGGTGCTGCAGAAGTGAGTACAAGCAAACACAACAACTATTTTAAAGAAAACAACTTTTTTCTTCTACTGACCGAAAAATTTCCTCGGTTTCATGTGTTTTCTCGTGCACTCTGAATCTCCCTCCCTCTCTTAGTGTCTCTCTTCCCTCTCCCTATCTTTATCTCGACCACTCTTATCTTGGCATCCTCTCAAAGTCTTGTACAAAAAAAGGGGACTGACGGATGTTTCTATATTTCACCCTGTGCCCTCCTCCACCATGGAAATTCTCTTCTCCCTCTAATCTGGGATACATGGGAATGGTTACTCCCAAACTGGGACTTAAAAGTGATCCGTCATGATTATAACTGCTGGAAAGATGAATGCTGTGCGAACATACAGAGACAGTTGGAGATCTCTTTTGCTTTTGTTTGTTCATTTAAAACCTTAGACCTACAGTGAGTCCCATAGTTGTATAAAAAACCTAATATATTTGCTGGGTTTAACAATCATATCATTGCTTCATCTGTTGTAAAAAAAGACAGCCCTCTTTGGATGTAGCCCAAAGCTGTTACATCTGCCAAATGTTTGTAATATTTGTTCTTAGCAGTGAATTCACTCAGTTTCACTTTTAAAACAGAAGCAGTTGAAGGCCATGTATACAGGCTTTTCACATGTTTTAGTCAAATTCAGTCCCTACAGGAGCCTCTCTCTGATTGTGGTTGGAGATTCATTTAGGGCCTGTGTCCACTAAAGGCATTTTTTGCACTGGCAGCACCCACAACCCCAATTTCAGAGCGCTTCTCATCGATGCTTGCTGTTGCTAAGTTCCGAAATACAATAAAAAGGAATTGTGTCCTGGCATCACCTGGAAATTGTATCCATGAAAAAGCGAAAGGAGTAGCTCCTCCTCCATCATTGTTGTTTACAAAGTTGATATCTGAAGTCCTTCTTGGTTTAGATTGGTTGGAGAGGTAGAAGTGACACTAAGCGATGTTCCAAAAGTTTAAATATTTTCAACTTTTAGCGCCGACGACGCTGAACTTCACTAGGTTTGTACTGAAAATGCCGTTAGTGGACACAGGCCCTTACTGCATTTAAAGCTGACTGTGTGCAAGATCGACTCCACACAAAACACCTAAACTCAAGCAATCTTGCACATGCAACACATATTTTCATTAAAGTTCTCTTCATGACATTGTGGCAGTTTTTATGATACATCTGGACACTGTAGATATGCCAATTTGCTCATTTGTTAACATGCTGTGGGTGTTATTGCAGCTTAATGCCATACTGAGAGCTGTTGATTCCGATTAGCTGGTGGTGAGCATTATCTTTTCAAGTCACCATGCAGCTCTCAAAGAATGGTCTCCAGACCGTTCCAAACGACATCAGAGACATAAATCACAGACAAATTCAATGGTAATAATAAAAAGAGGGATACCGGGTGCTCACGGTAGCATGCTGTTGCCAGGTGCTCTTGAATGCTAAAAAGTTAACTGTCGAGGGAGGAAAGCCAATATGCTTTCTTCAGGCACGCTCGCACCGAGCCAAGGATTCAGTTTAAAATGTCTTTATTGAATCAGGGCATCTCTCGTAAAAAACATCAGGATCAAAGAAACAAACGCCTTCACCATGAGGACATCACTGCTGGAGGATGACGAGGAACCCCAGATTCAACAACGCAGACTTAATCTCCAGAAGGGTGGTGTATTATTGCTGCTTCTCCCTGCTGTACGCCCTCGCTGGCTCCTGCACTGATGTCATCATGGTGAAGGCGTTTATTTCTCTGATATTGATGTTTTTATGGGAGATGGCCTGATTCAATAAAGGCATTTTAAACTACATTCTGGGCTCGGTGTGAGCGTGCCTGAAGAAAGCCCGGTCGCTTCCCTGCCCATTTTTTTTCCTCTTTATTTAAGAGGGCTAATCCACGCTGAAATAAAAAAATCTACACAACTGAAGGTGTTGTTACTCCCTGTGTTGTGCCCTTTTTTCAATAACAACATATTCTTATCCTCTACGTACATTGTGATGTTCCTAACCTTGCCTCTCTGTTGCCATGTGCTACAGTAAACACAGCCTGGGCAGCCATGAGTATGTCCAGAACTGCAGGAAGTGGGAGAATGAGATCACATTACAGCTTCTCTCTCACTCCACCATGAGAAGGGACTTGGCCCGCAGCGTAAGTCACTCAATCAAGCGAACACATGAGCTCATATGAACTTTACTGTGCTGTGACATAATACACTTCATGTTGTGCGACTGAGAGTCATTTCTAACTTTTAAAACCTGCTGCAAACAATGAAAACAACATGAAATCCTTATTTAGTGAAATGATCTCATGGATAATGTATCACTGTTACTCAGGTACCTGCATACCTGTTATCTTGTGTGCTTATAGTGTAAATCTCTACTGCCTTTGTTTAGGCTGAAGATGACAACTCTACGATAGCTTTAGAGAAGCACATGAGCCAAGTGGAGAGGCCTTTCAGGGAGAACGTCACCAGGTAAGAGCGCCATACACCAGACGAGAAGAAACACTATCGAAGAGTTTTGCCGTTTCAGTTTTCTTTTGGCTGTCCCTCTAGTCTGATCCCACAAATGGTTGCCTAGTTCATCAATCTATCCATTATCTATACCGCTTATCCTGTTCAGGGTCAGGGGGGGTCTGGAGCCTATCCCAGCTGTCATTGTGCAAACTCCCCTGAGCTGGGATTTGAACCAGGAAGCTTTTAGCTGGGATGCTACAGCGATAACCACTGCACCACCGTGCAGCCCTTACCTACTTCAATGGTTTTATAACTTTTCTAGTTTAAGGACCCCTATCCTGAAACAAGTCAGACCATGAACCGCTACTTGATAAAATGTTGTCCCCCATCTGATAGGATTTTTGCTTTTAGACATTTTATTACAGAAACTATATGAAACCATGACAAAAATATCTGTCATTGTGTTACCTAATGATGGAATTACAGTACAAATACATGTCTGGGGATCCCTTTAACCCCATCAACGACCCCTGGGAGTCCCCAAACCCCACTTTAAGAGCCCATGACCTAGTTTTTATCTGTTTTGGTTGGTTTAATGCAGATTGATATGACTTAGTATACTTCTGGAAGTAATGTTATTAGTTATAGTAAAATGTGACTATGATATCTACATGATTTTGTCTCTCAGTGTTTTTGTTTTATTAGTTTTCTGTTAAGTTATTAAGAAAAAGCTGTTTTCGATCTTTTTTTGTATTCTGAGAAACGCAGTTGAAGTTCCTCGTGCCATTTCTGCTTCCTGACTTCTCTGTATTTTTGTGTCATCTTGCAGACAAGGCCTGGCTGACTATTTAGAAGGCTATCACAATCAAGTCAACATCTGTCTACAAAATGAGGTACATATGGCTTCTGTGCAGGTCTGGAATGTACAGTCAAAGGATTGAACAACTTTTATGCCTTTCAGGCCATAAAACATTTCTTAGACCATCAGCTATATGATTTAATATCAGTGAGGTTTTGTAAACTGTAACGCTGATAACAACGTTAACTTGTTGACCAGCTACTTAAATGACCAAATGATCGGCACAGTACTTTGACTGAACAGTATAACAAACGATTCACATACCTCACACATCCGTGTTGGTAAACCAGGACATTCCTGGAAGGCAAACTTTCTAGAAATGGCACATCTGTTTCTCAGCCAGCGTAGCTTATAGTGGAATAATTGAACACAGATTGAAGTAAGAATCACGCGACAGCCTCAACACAACTAAAACCTCACTATTGCATTTATTTGAGTGAGCTTTGGAAAAATCATGTCAAGGTAATTAATGAAGCTGTAGCATACAAAATCTTTTTATTGGAGCCTCGCTTCACACAGAAGGCTGGTTTGATTCAGAAATACTGTTTAGATGAGAATTTGTCAGATGTATTGTTGCTGCTGACCTCCTGATGTTTTGTTCCTGTGTTAAACAATGGGTTTCGCTGTTTATAGACACGCTGAAAACAGAAGTACAGGCTTCCATGAGTATCTGATGATTGATGCAGTTGTAAGAAACTCTCTGTATCTGTGCATTCAGAGTACCCAGTACAAGACGGTGGACCGGTTGGTGCAGACGATGAAGAACCTGTGCTGCGCTCTGGATGAGGTGGAGACACAGCATATTACAGAGGCCGTCAAAAGGCTGAAACACTCCGTCAATTTACCCAGGACACGCTCGCCCAAGGTGAACGCTTCGACACACACATTGCATATACATTTTAGATTTAAGGATGCCTTCTTAAGACCAGCATGTTTTGCATTTCAGTTGGGGTCCTCATCTGGTCAATCATCAAATGGTGAGTTCTGCACATGCACAGTCATACACAACATCCATTCATCCAACCAAATCTCTCCAAAGAAAAACAAATGTACTGGCAGTATTCAAATGATGAACATAGCAGCACTGTGGAAGTATTATGAAGCACATGGGAGTGGAAGCTTGTACAGTATGTTTGTCACTCTGGTCTGGTTGTACATCGATGTCTAAATAAATATAGGCCAAAGGCAGAGTTATATCCATGTGATTTCTTCTAGTGTTGGCATACATCTTCTCCTACCTTTGTTTGCGGTCCCAACTATGACCGTGACACCTCTGTGACCTCACACTGTTCTCTACCCAACCCCGACAGGTCACACCAGTCCTGTGGAAGAGTGCATGGCCTCACTCACGCAGGCCGTCTACAACCTGGGCAAACTCTACTTGCGCTCCTTCTGCCCCCCATCCTCCTCCTTCAGCTCACCTCCGCTGCCGCAGCCTGCAGAGGGGGAAAGTGTAGAGGGAAGGAGCAGCAAAGAAGCTTCTGGCACCACAGACCACCTTCAGTTCACTCTCTTTGCCTTGCACGGAATCCCGGCCAACTGGGTCAGCAGGTAAATAGTCAGAGGAGGAACGAGTGCGGGGCTCCACGCTTACACTTATTTTTAGGTACACAGATGAATTACCGTCCTGTCTTTTAAAGGGGAGGTATTATGATCATTTCAAGCTTCATATTTCACTCTGTGGAGTAGCTTAGCATAATATACAGTTAAAAAAAGTCCTCATTGTTTTCACACTGGTGCTCTGTGCAGGCCCTCGTACAGCCTCTGCCTGAAACGACTCAGTCAGCTCTGTCCCTTTAAGAAATCCCGCCTCTACAAGCCCACTTTCCTCTGATTGGCCAGCTCTCCGAAGCCTGCTGAGGCTGCACTTTGTGACGTCACAAAGTGCAGTAGAACAAACTGTGTGAAACCTGGCATTCACAGCAGCCTGCAAACTGAGCTGAGGAGCCTGGGGATTACTCCAACATACTTTCATCTACAGATTTGAAACCTAACCCACGTTTAGTCTGAACATCCAACATTGTAACGCTATATATATGTCTTAGTATGTGATAGCATTATGCTAACCCTAACCCCATAATACCCCCTCTTTAAAAAGTACTGTGCCCCTAAATTTTCATCAGTTTTTCTTAAACACTTAACAAGCTCCCCAGCACTGTTAAAGTCTGAGCCGGATTGTGATTCCTCTAACCCCAACTGGCTGCTCCCCCTACCAGCCTATCGTAGAGGAGGGGCACAGACTTCAGTCTAAGTTCAATTTGTGGAGAGTGCACAAAGACAACATCAGCAAAGTTTGATGTTGGCCTGGCATCGAGTTTGTCATGGAAAGACATTAGCTCCTGACAGCTTATGCGGTCTGCCATTTTTGAGTTTAACCAGCAAAAGCTACAGTCAGCCCTTACTGAGAAGGAGAAACTGTCACTTGGATGTTTTTACCCTGAGTAAGTCATACCCCTTTCCCACCAAAATTAGCATGTTGACACAGGTTTTTCAGACCCGGGAAGACCCGCTAATAAATGCCGATCATCTCTTTCCCCATTGCCAGTGGAGTATACTCCTTTCGGACTCTTTTCTGCTGCGTCACAGTCTGATGTCACAAACGCGCCATGAACAGTAAAGATGTTACTGTGGTTAGGTCTTTATTGTATCTATTACTGATTCAGTCTGTTTATCAAACTCGGCGCCGACAAATTTTGAACGATGTTCGAGCGCTGCTTGGATGGAGACGGGTTGAATTTGTAGCTGAGATGACGAGGAGTCGCAGAAGTTACCGACGGAGCATAGAACCAGGAAGGGGGCGGAGATTAGCGTGTCAACACAGGTTTTGTGTTCCCATCGATGCCGATCGGAGCTGAGATGATAATTACCCGGGTCTACTGCAAAGTCATTTGACCCGGGTCTGAATGCAGATTGTAACCTTTCCCATTAAGCAAAAAAAAAGTGTGTTAGCGGCTTTTTTAACCAGTGGGAAAGCAGCTTAAGTAATGAGAGAGGCCCAAGAAAAATATAGCTGCTTTGTTACAAAGGCTGGGGAAAATAAATTAAAATGAGGCAGCTTATCGTAGATCATTTTATATGATGTCTGTTAATCTTATCCCTAAATAGGTGTGTTATTATTATATAATGAAATTTGGGTGCACAAGCACATAAAGCATGTGTTGGATGTTTTATGCTGCAGAATATTTGAATGTATCCTTTACTGCAGGATAATTAAAACCTCTATTCATGCATGTGTTCTTGTATGATCTCCCACTTGTTCACTGTTATTAGTGCCACCCACCTTTCACTTGATTGTACTTCTGCACAGTGGAGCCATAAAGAAAGAAAGGAGGCAGTTGAGAATTATACACACTTTATTTTTAATGTGAATAACAGAGAAGGCTTACATTCATAAGCAACCACCAAAATGATGGTTAAAAACATGTCTTTGTGTCTATAATAAGCTCATTCAGTAAGTATTTATTGGTAAGCAGCTCGGACCGCGGGGAGTCCTGCAGGCTGTGTTGTCACAGCAGCTAGTCTTGTTTTCTCCTACTAAACAAACGGCTCCTGTGTTGCTCCCCATGTCTTATTTTTCCATGCCAGTGTCCTGTTTCACCCGGACTTTATCTCCTGCGTGTGTCTGGAACTGAGCTGAGCCAAATTTTCCGTTCCCGGCTCCGTCACGCGTCAGTGACCAGGATCAGTTCATTTCAGACGAGCCCTTCCACAGAGAGTTGGCTAGCTGTGAGCGCGCTAGAAACACAGAAAGGTAAAGTGAAGGTAAGAAAAGAGGGAGGGCTCGAGACTTGAAAGGACCTCCCAGGTAGTCTAGGCTGTCATGGGAAAAAAACATTGTCACATTCAGTCGGAGCTATAGATAGAGGGTTAGTTTTAGTGCTGAAGCACAGTCAGTATGCATCATGATGCATGCAGACAAAGGCCATGTGTGGTTAGGAATTTAAATCAAAGTGAAATGGAAAATATGAAGGAACTGTAACCCTGACTTTAAGATGGATTCCCTTTTAAATCTGTGTAATGCAGCCCCCTCCTTCCATGGTAATGTTCTTGTTGGCCCGTGACACTTTCATGAAGAGAGGAACTGCTTAATAACAGGCCTATTTACTCCAGCACGGCCTCTTCTAGCAGCTATTTTAAGCCAGCACCAAACATTGCTGCAATGACAGCCATTCCAAAAGCACGTCCAGAAATATTTAGCTCCTCACAACCCGAGGCCAGAGGGACACAGCGAGTACAGTATCCCCCCGGGCCAACATTAATAGCTGAGCATATCTGTTGTTGTGTTGTGGTGTCACTGTAAAGCTCCCTTATTGAGGTCTGAGCGTTTGGCGTTGTTGTGGCTCATGTGTCATCCATCTGGAGCTTCAGTGTATGCCGAGGCACTGTCAGCATATTGAGACACCATGACTAGCGGTGGAGCTGCCAACACAGATGGCACTGAGCAGCGGATCGAGCCTGTAGTAGTGAAAACTTGTTACTAATGTGGTTGTTTTTTTAAGAGACTTACATATGTAGCTGTAACTAACACATTTAAGTTTTTGCTGTGGCTAACAGGAGCTGCCGGATACTTTGTGTCATCACATGAAAATAAATATCCCTGTCTGCCTCTTATCTTTACATACAATTTAAACAGAGGAAATGTTTTATTTAATTGTGATTATTAGAGGTGTTGTGTTGTTTTTCAAATGTGTTTTCATGTATTTACGATTGCATGGACATCTATTTGTATAAAGGTTTAAGTACTGTATATACACACATTCACTGTTGCCTGATGAGACCTTTTCCCAGCTTTGTGTTGGGAATATCGACCATGCTTGATAGATATTGACACTTCTTCCTTACTGTCCTACATGGTTGTACTAGACTTTTTCAAGTGCATATTTGTGCAACATAATAACTATAAAGGTGGTTGCATCACTCCTATTGTCTTATATCCCCTTCTCCACCATGCTCCATCCTCACACTTGTTTTCCATAACGTGTCCCTATAATTCCTCCTCTCAGGTGTGTTTGTGCAGGTACATTGTAGCTTCCATGGATAAATACAAGTTAAAAAGGGGTCTTAGAAAAGTCGAGCTGAGAATCAATGTGGTCTAATCATAAAAATTCAAAACAGCTGTGTTGGTGTTCAGGGCCTAATAATACTGTTACTAGGCAGTATTAGTCAGTGGGAAAGTCTTGTTGAGGAATGCTGCTGCTGCTGCCTCTTTTTGTATGCCTATGAGTTGCTATTGCATTTGCAGGTTATTGGGAAGCATACATACTCACTGTATAGTGTCATAAATTAGAAACCGACTTAAAGTGATAATCTTGAAGATTTTAATATAAATAAATGTCTGTTGAGTCACTTTCTATCGCCCAATGAGGTAACACATGGTGATTGAGCCTATGGCCCACTGATGAAAGCCTTTGCATTTGCAGTATTACAGTCTGGATGTCTGTGGCGACTTTTGCGGAAAAAAATCACAAGCAGCGCCCAGTTAGTGACGCGTTTTCCATCAGCCAGCAGTGGTTGGTCTGCCAGAGAGGGTAGGCGGAGCTAAGTGTCTGCTTTTCCACTCTTTGCAAGTGTTGCGAGTAAACAGTAATCTACTATGGCTGAACAAACAAAGAAAAGATGGATGACTACAGATACAACTTCAACAAGAAGTGAAAATCCAAAGAAAAAGAAACAAACTCGACGCTCAGATGAAGCAAACAGTCTGAAAAGGAAAGCGACCGTCAGCCAGGAAAATCAAGAGTTACAACCGGAGCCAACCGTGGACGTCACACATGCAGCACTGTCTGGATATCTGGGAAGTGTGCTCCCGGAGTTACCGTTTATCGCCACAGGTGTCGCCAAAGAGAACGAAACTGAGATCTTCGAGATTATAACTTCAATGAAACATTTCTATTTATACGTACACAAAAGTGCTTTAAAGTGACATGTGTCACTGTCCTTTTACAGTACTTTTTAATGTCCGTATCTAAGCAACAAATGAGCATTCACTTATCGACCTTTTGTCAAATCTCCTGGCGTCTGACAGAGCCTCTGATCAGCCAGTAGCTATTCCTAATTTGTTATTGTTTTGTTGCAGTTATGAGAAGTACTTCCTGATGTGTTCCCTCACCCACAACGGCAAGAACCTGTTTAAACCAGTCCAGTCCAAGAGAGTGGGCACATACAAGAGCTTCTTCTACCACATCAAATGGGACGAACTGTGAGTAATCTTTCTCTTCCCGTCTCCTTAGCTTTCATAAATTTCCCTTTTAACAACAAAAGCGACATACTACATGTGCTGCCCTTCCATGCTTTAACACTGTCCTCATCTCTGGCAGGATAAACTTCCCCATAGCTGTAGCCGTTCTCCCACTGGAGTCCATACTGAGCCTGACTCTGTTCGGGGTGCTGAACCAGAACGCCAGCGGCTCCCCAGACTCCAACAAACAGAGGAAAGCTCCGGAGCAGCTGGGCAAAGTTTCTATGCCCCTCTTTGACTTCAGAAGGTGAGGAGGAAGGAGCAGCTGGTGGTGGCTCGATGTTTGTGCGTGTCATTTGAGTGGTAGTCCAACTTAATTTTAAAAAATCACTTAGATGGGAAACTGTTCTAAAACAGCAATGCCTGAGAGTTTAATCAAGTCCATGCTTTATCAATTTTTCACATTGATCAATTAGCAATCGCTTCATGAAATTACATCATTGCCGCAGTTAATAAGATTGTTTCCTGTGATTGTTGTTTTTGCATCTTGTTGTTGTTCATTGCTGGCTGTGTTTTTTGCAGGGTGCTCGCCAGAGGCAGCAGGTTGTTGTGTCTGTGGACGTCCGCCCAGGGAGCTGCTGCTGCCGGCGGCTCTACAGGCAGCCGCAAGAGGGTACCCGCAGAGAGGATAGTACTACAGGTGGGTGGTGGTTCTAACATCTGTACAAGTAGCATTCGTGTTGTGAGTAGTCATGTTGCATTAAAAGCAGAAGTCCCTTCCAACCCTCACCTATGGTAGTGGTGACGGGTAAGGAGCTCAGACATCCGGCCTGGTTCGGGCATCTGATTAGGATGCCTCCTGGGCGCCTCCCTGTGGAGGTTTTCCGGGCACGTCCAACTGGGAGGAGACCCCGGGGCAGAGCCGGAGCTCGCTGGAGGGATTATATATCCCACCTGGCCTGGGAACACCTCGGGATCCCCCAGGAGGAGCTTGAAAATGTTATTAGGGAGAGGGACGTCTGGGCTTTCCTAGCCGATCCTGGATAAGCAGAGGAAAATAGATGAGTGGATGGATGGATTACGATTGCTACAACTATTGCTATATGTAAATAACTATTGCACTAAAATCTTATAGTTATTGTAACAATGGTAGAAGTGGGTTTCCTGGAAGTTAAGTAGTGAAAATGGTACTATGGTTTTGATAATGCCAGTTCCTGTCAAACTGTAACTTTGCCAACTTGTAGTTTTGATTCGGAGCCATTTTTTGTTCTGTCTTTTCTTTACTTATAAAACAGTCAAAGTTTTTATGAAAAGAGGAGTAATCTGATCCTGACTGTGGACATTTGTGTTTCCCTCAGGTGGACTTCCCCAACTCAGCTGTGGATGTTTTATACGTGGGACCTAAGGAAACTCCCAGCCCCGAGCCAACAGTGGAAGAGCTGGACCCTGATCTGCGTCGTAAACTGGAGAAAATCTGCAGCAGAGCTTCTAATTTCGGGTAGGAGAGTCTTACCCCGTGTTTTAACTTCCACAAAGCAGAGATTGCAATATGAGAGTAGTTCTCACAGCATTTCTTACTACTACTCTGCCGTTTCTGTCATATCACTTCAAAGAGTTTGTGAGGGAAATTTGGCCTGAAGCAATGATTTCAAATGATAGCCCTGACATCAGAGGGGGTGTTAATGTAGCTGTGGTTGATGTGCAAAACAGACAACTGCTGGAAGGTGTAATAACTTCTCAACATCCATCGGCAGGAGACAGAAATGTAACAAAACCTGAAATGATATTCTTCTTTGCAGCTTACAGCTGTGCAGAAAATAAGCCTAAGGTCTTGTATGCCAGACAACATCTCTAAGGTTGTAATAGTAGGAGTGTTTGTCATAGATGAAAACTAGTTTGGGTGCAAGGTAACAAATCTACCAACCATGGAATACACTTTACCTTTTCAAAATATTAAAACCACACTTTTAGAAGCTGCGTAGACTTTAAAGTTTTGATTCTATGTTCTTCAACAACTGCTGACCTTTGACAGCTGGTGTGGCTCTTTGTCGATGTACAATACTCTGCACGAGGAGAGTTTAACAGCAAGCGCAGAAACTGTATTTCTAGGTGCATTTTTTCCCTCAGCTTTTTGGCCGTCTCTCAGACCACCCAAAATCCGTTGGACTTACTAGATTTAAGAAGAGATTTTAAAAGATGCCACTGACTTTGCCAGACTCAGTTTCCCCCATAAACGCCTGTATGTTGTCTCCTCCAGCGTGTCTGTTCTCTTCCAGCTGCTGCAGGCCCAGCTAAATGCTCTCTTATGCCTGCTGCCAGCCAAATCTCCTCCACACTGCCAACATCCATGAGACTCAACCGGTCTTTTAGCACAGAGCGCTCTCTCACTGGGCTGCCTCACCGCCTGCTTTCTGTCCTGCCCCATTCATTCCTCCAGCCTCCACTAGACTTGTGGGGCTGTAGTTTCACTCATCTGTCGTGTGTTGTTCCGCTGTGTGTGATACTGCATCAGTCCCTTAATGAGAAAATAATGTTTTTAGACTCTTGAGGCACTTTAGGACAAGAGCCAAGAAATGTCAGACTTGAAGCAGGGATTGTGTTTCCTAGTTTGCCATGAATGGTATATGACTCTTAAGGGTCCTAAAGTTATTGTATTCGGTTTATTTGTTTGGTCAGGATAATGTTTTCCACATTTACAAGATCGTACACTGTAGTGAACACGATATCCTTTATGTAGTCCATTGATGTAGGTCACTCTGAGGCCGACTGATATTGTAAAACACTTGTGTAACTTGCTTGAGAAAAAAGGGAATGTCCACACACGATTAAAAATCAAAAGACACTTGTTTATTTCTAACAACTTCAAAGAGTGTTACATAAAGGAAACGAGAATATAAACTAAATAACAATGCGATGGGGAGGTCATGCAAGCTGCTCAAGGTTATAAGACTGTATGCTTTCAGTCAGCCGCACCACTAGGCTGCAGCACCGTTCCTTATGAGCCCGAGCTGACCTGCTGGGTTACGCATGCTAAAAATCATTAGTAAACATTTGTAAACATATAAGTAAGGAATGGGATAAATACAAACTAAGGAATTGGCTCCTACACACTTTACTGAAGATTACAGGAGTCCTAACAACAGGGGTTGTATGTCTTGATATTATTAAGTTTTTTAGTTATTGAGTTGGCTAAATTCAACCAATTGTCTGTGCTTTTTATCAGTTTTTCTGAGATTATTATCAGTAGTGACTTAACAATCACGTTAATGTCAGCTTCACTTCCTTTGCTTTTGTGTGATTCTCTTTAAACGCTCTTTTCTGTTTTAACCATCATTGTTGATCCTGCCAAGTAAACTGCTCCCTGGAAGTCCTTTCAACACTTTCCTCTCGTTTATTTTTTTATATATCTGTCTGTTTAGGAAGTGTCTAAAGTTTGAGTTGGTTAAATATGATGGACAAATCAGACAATAGATACTGAACAGAACAAATGAAGTAAAATAAAACACAGTTTTTGGGGGTTCTTTATGTCTTTATTTATATACAGCTTGGAAAAAAATGAAGAGACCACTGCAAAAATGTGTTTTTCTCTGGTTCTACTATTTATATGTTTGTGTTTTGTTTTATTGTAAACAACATTTCTCCTACCTCCAAATCAAATATTCTCATCAGGTCTTTTATTTGCAGAAAATGACGACTGGTTAAGAAAACCAAAAGATGCAAAAAAGATGTTTTTCAGAGCTCGAGTAAAGCAAAGAAAACAAGTTCATGTTTAAATCGGGTTCACATCTGGATCGGGCTGGCCATGACATGAAGAGAGAGATGCTGATTTAAGGAACATTTGGAGCTGTATATTTTTTTATATAAAATATATTTACCATCCCATCCATTTTCATCCATTTCCTCCAGGCTAAAGCGGGCAGATCACCAGCTTCTATGGGACCACAGGCTGCACTGTCGGAGGGACCACCCCAGCAGCCTCCCCAAGGTGCTGGCCAGTGTGCCCAGCTGGGACTGGGCCAGCATCGCTCACATCCACTCCCTGCTGCACCACTGGCCCCCTCTGCCCCCCGTCACTGCGCTGGAGATGCTGGAAGCAAAGTATGCATATATTAACTGTACATACATAAACCCACACTTGTTTATGGCACCACGGATCCTTTAGACATCATACAATTTCTGACATAAATTGGATCTCATGAACTCTATTTTTAGTTTGTGATTTTAGTTACTTGTCAAACTGATGTGTGTTTAAATGTTTCTTTTGGTGAAGCCAAAGAAGGTGTGGAAAGGTGTCTCTTTGTTAACTCCTGAGTCCTTGTCATATATTTTGTGTGTGCAGGTTTGCAGATACAGAAGTGAGGAGTGTGGCTGTTAGTTGGATTGAGAAGAGCAGTGATGACGAGCTTGCTGACTACCTCCCACAGTTAGTACAGGTACAGGCACTTTAAGAATACTCTAAGTCATGCATCGTCACATGTTCACTGTTCATTCACTTTCATTTACTCTCTTTCATTCATCTATTATTTAACATCTATATTCTATTTCCCCCCCTTCCAGGCATTAAAGTTTGAGTGTCACCTAAAGAACGCCCTCGTCATGTTCCTGCTGTCCAGAGCACAAGGCAACATCAACATTGCCCACTACCTCTACTGGTGAGTCCACAGCAGCAATGAAACAGGAACCAGGTGTCTTAGCTGTTTCCCGAAAAATATCTAAAACGAATTGTTGCAAAAGTCTGAAAGGTGCTGAAGTGAAAACACTGAAAACCTGAAGAAAAGTGTTGTTTAAGAAAGATAAAGATACTTAAACTACCATGTTATTAGTTATGGTTTTTGATGTATGATTCCACTGCTAAGGCTCTCTGTGGATAGTGTATAAATAGTGGGTTACCTGTTGTGTTAATGGCTGCAGGCTGCTGAAAGACGCTGTGCAGGATCCTGCCTGGGGACAGCGCTATGAGCGAGTGCTGGGGGCTCTGCTGTGCCTGTGCGGAGCCAAGCTGAGGGCAGAGCTCGAGAAACAGTCTAACCTGGTGACCCTCCTGGGAGCTGTGGCGGAGAGGGTCAGACAAGCCGGGGGATCTACACGCCAGGTTTGTGTGTGGTTGTGATCTAACTGTTATAATGCGTTTTACTTCCTATTGTGGGTGCGTGTTAAGCATATTTGTGTGTGTGCGTTCAGGTGGCGCTGCAGGAGGGACTTGAAAACGTTCAGAACTTTTTCCAGAGGAACAGCTGCAGAATGCCGCTCAGCCCGAGTCTGGTGGCCAAAGAGCTAAACATCAAGGTAACACACTCACAAACACACACACACATAGACCATGAATGATGAGCAGTATGGCTAGTAACTCTAACCCAATCAAGTTCTGCCATATTAAGCTATTTTTAATAATTGTAGCAGGTAAATCTTTTCTCCTTTCTCACCACACTGGTTCGATTACAACCCAGGCCATTCACTGCATGTCATCCCCTCTCTCTCACCCATGTGTTTGCTGTCTATGTTTAGTCATCTCTGTCTGTTTAAGGCTGAAAATGCCCAAAAAATAACCATAATCAGGAGAATAAGAAAAACCTCAACTGAACTTTTGGTCAGGAAATGTTCTCTGTAAAACCTGTGGTTCAAACCATTGTTGCAATATGCTCATTAAGCTTCAGTTTAACCAAAATATTTAACACATGCATGCTGCATATATTCTGAAAAATATGACATATACTCTATAAGCATGTACTTTAATACATAAGTAGAGGATTACTTCCTGCCTGGTGAATCACCGTGGTTACATGGCCATCATTTTGCACACCTCAGGCTTTGATTAAGGCACTTATTGTGTTGTATGTAAGTAAATGTAGAGCCTTGTTTTATGTGACTGTAGTGTATCTCTTTTTTAATATGATCCAGACGTGACATTCTATATTTTTTATCCAACATAATGTTATTGCCTCTTCTTCTTTGATGGTGACTCTTTTCGAGAAGCATGTGATGTCATACAGTACCTGGCTTGACTTTAAAAAACATAGCTCCACATAAATCAGAGATATAAACAACAAGGAAAGACGTGATTGGATCCTGTTGTGAAGCTGAAACTGAAAAACAACATTACAGCATGCTGTGGTGTAGAAGATGAAATCATCTGTTTGTGTGTGTAGGCCTGCTCCTTCTTCAACTCCAACGCAGTTCCTCTCAAGCTGGCCCTGGTCAACGCCGACCCACTGGGAGAAGAGATCAATGTTATGTTCAAGGTATGGCGCCCACACACAGACCTGTAATGTGCTGACATACCTGGTTATAAAGTATCTTTGACACGCACTCCACTAAGTTTAAACTGGGCAGCTGTCATCAGATACATTGTTGTACTTGTTGTAGCCACTGTTGTTTACATGCCACTCATCTGAACACTGCGCCCCCTGGTGGCTGAAGTAAAATCCAGGTAGTAACAACAAAATTGCAGAATGTTGTTGTCATTTGTCCCCCTGTTTGTTTGTTTGTTTGTTTGTGTTTAAGGTTGGAGAAGATCTGAGGCAGGACATGTTAGCGCTTCAGATGATCCGCATCATGGACCGCATCTGGCTGCAGGAGGGGCTGGACCTCCGCATTGTCAACTTCAAATGCATCTCCACCGGAAAGGATAAAGGTAACAGTCAAGCAACAAAAACAGAGGCTCCATCAACACCCGTCATTACAAGTTTCTTTTAACAGATAAAGTCCAGAAGACACTGTCATTTGCTCTCAGCCATATATATGGGTCTCTTCTGATTGGTCCAGAAGGAGCCGGTAATTCACTTGACTCCTGACTTCCTCGAATGCATCATAAATGATGGCTCCGACCTCCGTTCAACAAACTTCTCATTTTAAGTAGTTTTCTTCTCCTCTTGAGGACAGACCTGACAAAGCTTCATGTTGACTTTGATGTTGATTCTGATGTTCCTAATCTGCATCATGATGTTGTTCTTTCAGCAAACTGAAGATCCGTTAATTAAAGTCGATCACAAGAAATCTGTTTATTTTTCTGCTTCATCCCGCTGAAGTCAGAGGAGTCAGGAGCCAGAGTGCAGCCTCTGAGTAACTAACTGTTTACAGTGACACTGAGACTCAGCACAAACAGATGAACGGGCGCTCCTACGGGGGGATTTAATGAACCAAAAATAATGGTGTTTATTTAGCAGACATATCTGGAGGGGAGAATTTCACTTCACTTTAAATCTGAACACACGGTCGCTTCTCCAGCTGCTAACTGGACTGTAAACAGTTCAGCGCTCTGAAAAGGAAGTCTTGGCTGGAAGTCCTTGTTGTTACTGATGGTTCTCTGTTGCTCCCAGAGGCTTTATCACCGTCAGACTATAGAAGATGAGTTCTGAGATTGGTGGTTTAGTTACTACACAAGGAGTTTTATTACAGGGTACAATTATCCATAACCTAACACAGACATAAATATAAATCTTATTCATGAAGCTTAAACAGGAGAAAAGTGTTATCAACTCACAGGATCTAACTCCTTTCTCCAGATGTGGTTTAGCAGTTTAATTTCTTTCCTAAAAGCTTTCTTGGATGCATTTACACTTTAAAAAATCTGATATCAATCCTGTCCATCGAAGACACATCAAGAGTGTAGATAGGGTCAGACACACTCAAATGAAGTCGACCTTTATTTATGCCATCTTTGCAGAAACATATTGTTGAAACACTGTACTCAACAAACATTTTCAAACAGCACCTGTCTGTGATTAAATACAACATGGCCATGGAAAGAAGACATACGCTCTTGACTGAGTTAAGAAATGCTGAATACAGGCATTTTATTTCATCAACCTGTGATCAGAACCGACTTTTTATAAACCTTTAAGAGCTGATTAGGATTCACAAGTAGACTTGTTGCAATGTCAAGGTTATGACTACAGTACATATTCTTATCATCCTTGCCAATACAATAATTTTTCATTGTGTTAATAAAGGTTGTGATGTGTTGTTTAGGCATGGTGGAGCTGGTGCCGTCCTCCGACACCCTGAGAAAGATCCAGGTGGAGTACGGCGTCACCGGATCCTTCAAGGACAAACCACTGGCAGAGTGGCTCCGCAAGTACAACCCTGCTGAGGACGAGTATGAGAAGGTAGAAGCACACTGAGTACTCACGACTGAGCTGCATTTTAAAGTCTTATGACGTAAACTTTGACAGAATGACACGGCAGCAAAGGAGTTAAAAACACACAGCAAGTGAACTCTTAGCAGTTTATAGCAGTTGTACAACTTTGTGACCTTTGACACCTGTAAATGTGAAACCTTACTCCCAACTCCTGACCTCTGACCTGACACATCTACTGCACAAAGTCTGACCCTGAACTTCAGCAGCACACAGATATAAACTTGTCATTAGATACATGCAAACCTGGAGTACTGCTGTTTATGAGGCTGCAGCTACAGTGCTTTTTTTAGTTTGGAAAGTCTGCGAAATAATTTAGGAAGTTCTGTTTTTACTTGAAACATCTGGAAAAGTCGGGAATACTTGAGTCAGCAACTTCTTTTCCTTTTAAAGCATTCAGGTTCTGACCTCCCTAACAAAATCTGTCATTATAACATTACATCATGCAGCTCTTGCTCTACAGCCAACCAACAAAACCTAAAGACTTTTGTTTTCCTTCCTCTTTTTAGGCATCAGAGAACTTCATCTACTCGTGTGCAGGATGCTGTGTGGCAACTTACCTCCTGGGCATCTGTGATCGCCATAATGACAACATTATGCTGCGCTCCACTGGTCACATGTTCCACATCGACTTTGGGAAGTTCCTGGGACACGCCCAGATGTTTGGCAGCTTCAAGAGGTGACTATCAGATTTGCTGATGTCTCTCTCAGGTC
The DNA here is from genome assembly GCF_022749685.1 of Semicossyphus pulcher. Taxonomy (NCBI): domain Eukaryota; kingdom Metazoa; phylum Chordata; class Actinopteri; order Labriformes; family Labridae; genus Semicossyphus; species Semicossyphus pulcher. The sequence goes on from NW_027211759.1 coordinate 4,417,989, forward strand.
TAATCTAGCCCCACACTAAATGTCAGGTGGATCGGATGTAAGCCTTAGGAGGAGTTCGTTAAAGTATGACCCCTGGAAATGGTGCAAAATACACTGGTTTTTGACAACAAAAATAAAAATGGTGGACTTCCTGTTTGTTTTACAATATTGGTCCCAGAGGCTTTTTTGTAGGTCTAGGTATGATACATATCTGTACCAAATTTCATAAGTCTAGGTTTAACGTGCTGCGGGGGCTGAATTTTTGAAAAATTGTAGGGGGCGCCGTTGAGCCATTTAGCCACACCTACTAAGAAAACCTACATAAGTCTTCTCATTTTCCCAGTTTCATGGCTGTACACGCCTTTTAAGCCCCTGATAGCTGATGAGCTATGAAAATAGCTTCCTGTTAATGGTGAACAACGCCTGCACGTGTTTGTGTTTGCATGTGGGCTTGTCAGATAAAACATGCTTTGGCGCTATCAGGGTTTCAAGATTATTCCCTAAAGGTGTGTCAGATGCCTGCTGCCTGTTCCATTTTTGCTTTCATTACCAGGTAGTTAATAGATAATAAAGATCCTGCACCAGCTGATTCCAGTAACACAGTATCATAAAGTACTTTGGCCTTTTGGTTACATTATGTACTACAGTAAAAAGGCAATAAAACGATGTTGACAATGGGCCTTCAGAGGAAATAATTTAAAGAAGGCTCCTCTTTTTCTTTGGCAAGCTCATCAGCAGGTCAATCTCCCACAATTCCTTTAAGTCCTTGAACTCGAGGAGTAGGATGAATGTTTGTTTACGATCATGGCCTGGTTTTTACTCGCACACTGCACTCGTTCACAGCCGAGATCTGTCCAGATGTGCTGCCCTCTAACAACAGCCTTAGTTTTTGGCCTCTGAGCATCTCCACTAAATATGCACCTGCGGTAGTTTAGTGTTTTGGAGAAGGAGGCTCATTCACTTTCCCAATTAGGATTTAAACCAAAGACTCTTCATCCACCACTTCATTCCCTCTTCAGAAGCTGGGTTTAAATGCTCTCTCCTTCTTTCCCATCAGGGACCGAGCTCCGTTCGTCCTGACCTCTGACATGGCGTACGTGATCAACGGAGGCGAGCGTCCCACCAGTCGTTTCCAGCTGTTTGTAGACTTGTGTTGCCAGGCCTACAACCTCATCCGCAAGCACTCCGGGCTTTTCCTCAACCTGTTGTCACTGGTGAGACGAAACCCCCCCCCACACACACACACACACACACACGCACACACACACACACACACACACTCACACACACACACACGCACATACTGTAGGTGTGGACACAAAAAAGTTCTTTATATACACACATACTTTACAAAGAGGAGTACAGCACAGTCTTTCACATGTGAGTTTGCCTTTGGTTGTAGTAGTTAAGGTTTCAACTAACAGTTATTTAATAATCAACAAGCCTTTACATTATAGAACCTTTATGACATTATTCTTATTATTTTTTTGTTTTAGAGAGTGTCATAAAATATCTCATCATCTCCCAAAGTTGGAAAGACATTGACTTCATCGCGATAAAAAACAGAGAAAAGCAGCATATCGTTAAATTGCAGAATGTGGAGCTAGACCCCTTTAGGGGATTATTTTCTTGGATATTTTACAAGTATAATTATCAGATTAACAATATAGATGCTGTGCTGCTAAGTGCAGCAGCTGTAGTTGGAATGCAGCTGTTCTAGATACCTGTTCTTGCTGCATGTTTCTACCTTCTTCTTCTTTGTCAGTATTTATGGCCTCTTGTGAAAGTGTGCTCCTTGTGTAGCTGAACTATTTCTTTTGCACCTGCTAGAGGCCAAATCACCAGGTATGCAAACACAGCAGTTTTGACTTCATGATAAATCAGTGCTTCACTGTTGTCCTGGAAAAGTATGTTTATACTACACACGGCTGTGACAGCAAAATGTCTGCTGTTGGCCTTTTTTAAATAACAAGGTGCTTACAAACAAACCAAAACTGTAAAAGGCAATTAGAGAAAATTAAATCAATGTCATCATAAGCTTAGCTTATTATCTGACACCTAAAACCAAAAATGTTGTATTTTAAATGACAGCAGTTTTATGACATTATTGTGCTGTTGTTTGGTGCTTTTAATAAACCGTATTGTTCAAAAGCACCTGTGCACGCTCCCGGATGACTGGTGTAAGCACTGAGGAGCTCACGGATACACACATTGCCAGCATCAGTTTCAGTTCAGTGACGTTGCAGTTTAGTTCATCAGCACAGACAGTTAACCCCCTTTAACTTCTCCCGTTTGATCTGTGTGTGAATGAAGAAGGTGAGAACTTGCTTATGCGTCTTTAACTTAAAAGTAGGTTTATTCTCCGTTAGCATTTTACCACAGTCTACCTTTGTGTATTTTTCCCGTTTCTGTTTGTATAATTATCGCTGTGCCAACAGGTGCGCTACCTTAATTGCGAGTTAAAGCTCGGTTACTATGTAACTGTGGTTCTCTGAATATTGGGTGTAAAATATAGAAAAAGCTTTGAACCCAGAATTGTTGACAGATTTGAGATGTATCACTGCAAATGAAGAGAAGAATATAATTTGAAGATATTTTCTCTCTTGTTATTTCAGAACCGCACACACGCAACCACACATGTTCTTTGCTGTATTCCACTGCATTTGGAAATTCTCTGGCTAGAATCATTGTCCATAGATAAGCATGCTTTTATATAGACGTAGCCCTAAGTCTATTCTTATATATAGTATGTGTAAACCTTATAACATAATGTTACTGTACAAAATGAATTATTGATAAAATAAGCAAAGCTAGTTTGTAAATGAACAACTCCTATAACAGTATATTTGTGTTTCCGTGTAGATGACCTCCTCGGGCCTCCCAGAGCTGACCGGCTCTCAGGATCTGAAGTATGTGTTTGATGCTCTGCAGCCCCACAACACAGACGCTGAGGCAACCATCTTCTTCACAAGGTAATGCATTCACTTCAGTTCTGCAAGCACCGATACGAATCAGTCTAACGTCTGTTTCAATAAAGAGATTAATGTTGGTTAAATGTAGTAAAGTCTGAAACATCCTCAGAACTGGAAGCATTACAAAAACAGGTAAAATCAAGAACTCTAGAAGATTTGTTCTCCTCTAAAGTAGTCACATGTGCAGAGCTGCTGTTTGGTTAGATGTGTTATTTTGAGTAAGTTCAAGGTTTTGTTTGTGGCTGCAAAAAACTCAAAATCCACCAGGTGGCAATAAAGACAAGTGAAGGAAAAGGAAAGAAGCCGTGTCACAACAAAACCTCCCGACACACAAAAACAAGTATCAGGAGGAACTTTGTGAGACCTGTCTGATAAGATTGTTGACAAAAAGAGTTACGTCTGAAACTGTGTGTACAATCAAAGGTCAAAAACAAAACACTATATTGGTAATTGTTTCTCCTCCACCTACATCTCTCTCTCTAACTTCCCCTACATCCTCCTCCTCCTCCTCCTCTGCAGGCTGATAGAGTCCAGTCTGGGCAGTGTGGCCACCAAGTTCAACTTCTTTATCCACAACCTCGCCCAGCTCCGGTTCTCCGGCCTGCCAGCCAACGACGAGCCCATCCTGTCTTTCTCCCCCAAGACTTACACTCTGAAACAGGAGGGACGCATCCTCCACGCCTCCATCTTCTCCTTCCAGAAGAGATACAACCCTGATAAGCACTATGTGAGTTTCTTTACCAATTTCTACATCCCTCTGGAAACTGGAAACATTCTGACATTGGCTGTCTCCCTTTCCTCTCTGTGTAGACGTATGTTGTGAGGCTCCTGAGGGAGGGTCAGAACGAGCCCCAGTTTGTCTTCCGCACTTTCGATGAGTTTCAGGAGCTCCACAACAAACTCACCATCCTCTTCCCCCTCTGGAAGCTGCCAGGGTAAGGCACTGAATTTCAAACCTGTGCTCTAAATGACTCGAAGGTACAATAATAGTTTTGGAATTGCTCCAAAATATCCAATAAGCGTCCGTGTTTAGATGCTGACAGGCGCAGATTGTTTTGTGAAGTGTCTGTCAACCTAACACAAAGGATCCCTGAGTGATTAGCATGTTACTTGGCATGTTTTGGCAAGAGAGAATCTCTCCTTCACATCTCTAAACCCATTGCCAGCTTACCTTTCCCTCTATAAACTTGTGTTGCTATGCAGCCTCAGAACAATAACACCGAGGAGAGTTGCATCAGTTCTAGTGGAATAGTAAATAACCCTCTCCTTCTCTCCAGTTTCCCAAACAAGATGGTGCTCGGTCGCACTCACATCAAAGAAGTAGCAGCCAAGAGGAAGTTTGAGCTCAACAACTACGTCCACAACCTGATGAGGAGCTCCGCAGAGGTCAACCAGGTACACATACACATGCAAATACTGACTAATCAGTGAACTCTATAAGACAATGTTAGTGTTCTTTATCACTCTATGAATCATTCTCCTTCTCTGGTTCTAGTGCGACCTGATCTACACCTTCTTTCACCCAATCGCACGGGATGACAAGACGGAGGGTTTAGATGCCACACCCAAAGCACCAGGTACACACCTGATCTTTTCAATCTCATCCTGCACAGTTGGTTTGTTAAAACTAAAAGATTGTCTACCCTAAAGAAAAGGCTTTGTTTTCACCTGTCACTCAAAGCTGGTGTTCTCTGAAATTGATAGAAGCAATAATATTTGAAATCGGCGCCATAGCTGTGAAGAAAGTTGTACAAACAGCTCGTGGTTTCGCCCATTCTACATTCCTACAACACCCAGCATGCATTGCGCCCCTCCCTCTGAAAGGAACGGCCCAGTGAGAGACGCTGGAGTGAAATACTATCGTTTCGTTTTGCTGCAGGCAACAGCTCAGAGCGGTACAGAATCCGATATACGACGAGAATATAACGGTGGATCGTCTAAAAAATCTTCAGGTCTGCAGTCTACATTTCAAACCTGACGATTTTGAACACGACATGACATAAAAGGCGGGCGTCCTAGATTGAGGACGTGTAGTTTAGCGAGCTCCCTGGCCTCCGCCAGATGATGCGTTTTACGTAGACTGGTGGAGGTTTTCCAAGGCCCATTTTACCATTATGGCATTAGCTCCTCATAATGGCATGATATGACTGAGGTTGAAAATCAGCGACATGGCCCTTTAATAAATGTGATGTGTGTTGCCTGATTGTTTCAGAGCCTCCGCTGAGTCCCACTTCTGGTCGAGTGGAAGGAGAAGTGAAACTCTCCATCTCCTACAGAAACAGCAACCTCTTCATCATGGTCATGCACATCAGAGATCTGGTAAACACAGCCATGAATTTTATACATATAATAAGTTGATGCCTTCACAGTTAGTTATTTTTTGTGTCTTTATCTCCTGACATCATATTAATTTATCTGCTCCCATTCAGGTTTCTGAAGACGGAACAGATCCCAACCCATATGTGAAAACCTACCTGCTTCCAGATCCACACAAGACCTCCAAACGCAAGACGAAGATCTCGAGGAAAACCAGGAACCCGACTTTCAATGAGATGGTTAGGAAACACAAAATGTCTGCCTACCTTTATAGATTTTTTATGTTTACTGTACCCACTGCCTTAAATGAGACTCATTAGACCAAATTGGATGTTTTTTACACAACACACTTCAAGTTCCAGAAGTTGTGAGAACAGTGGAGACGAAAAGACTCGTGAGCAAGACGGTAATGTAATGCAGGAAATGCAAAAGCATAATGACAGAGGAAAAAGATTAGCCAGTTAGGAGTATCGCCATTTCCTCAGACGTAAAAATAATCCTGAAGAAAAACTACACTATTAAAATGAAGATATATTAAATGCCAACTACCAAAAAATGTACTTCCATGGCCTCTTTCATTTCTGAAAATGTCGCCAAACGTAACAAATAGTGAACGATTCAGAAAATATACAAGGTTCTCTTGAACACAGAAAAAACTGCCCCACTTAAAGGCACCAATGCAAGAATCATGAACCATTCTGTTATCTAGTTTATTCATGGCAGACTCTTTCATCCCCTCTCCCTCCTCCTTCCCACAGTTGGTGTACAGCGGCTACAGCAAGGAAACCCTGGGCCTGCGTGAGCTTCAGCTGAGCGTGCTCAGTGCCGAGTCGCTGCGTGAGAACTACTTCCTGGGCGGCATCACGCTCAGACTCAAAGACTTTGACCTCAGCAAGGAGACGGTCAAGTGGTACAAGCTTACGGCCGTTCCCTACTTCTAACCTCCCTCCTGCCTGTGCCGAAGTTTGGAACGACTGCTCCTTTCCAGACTAGAGCTGCATTCACCTCGTATGGGAAAGGTTATTCCCATATGACATGAATGCAGACTTAAAAACTCCTCCAGACGCACCCTCAGAGGACGACAGAACAGGCAGACTCACACACCCTGAGAGTGGAGCCTGCTCTCCATTCTTCGCTCTTTTTCTCCTCTTTCCCTTTTGAACTAATCAAGATTGTTTCTGTGACAAACAATCTCCACTTATGTTGTCTCTCTTTTTCCTAAACTATAACGAAGAGCTGTAATGTTTTGTACATTTTGATATTAGAGGACCAAAACAGCTTACTTTCAGAAGAGTATATATAGATTGACACATTTATTTTTTAAGGAATAGAAAGGGGCTCATTTTTACTTATTCCTTTGTTTATTTTCTATATAGAGAAATAGGAGGCATCAGGATTTCCTGCTTTGCAGCAGACACTTCTGGGTAGAGTAGTCCAACACACCAGATTCCAGGAAATCAACAGTGACCTTATGATTCCCCAAGAATGTGCCAAAAGTAACGAGAGGGACGGCAAATCAAACCACTCTCCCGAGTCGGGAGCTGAACAGGGTGCCTTTGTTTGTGCTCACAATCTCTTTTAATGCTCAACTTGGCCTTATTGCTATATATATTTTATTAACAATCTGATATGTCCTTATTAAAGAAAAATCTATATTCTGTAAAGCTATATCATAAGTTCTTCCAGAGCAGGTCAGGTTTATTTTGTAACAGTGGACTGCCACTAAATGCACACTACCAGGTCTCTCTTTCATCGTATTACTTGACTTTTTTCACACAGCACACCTTAAAGGGGAAATTGTATCATAAGCTTTGGAAAACACTCTTGTCTGTGCTCTGGATGAAGAGATTATGGTTGCCCAAAAAACGCTGATCTTAAGTCAGTTCAGTGTTTCCTTCATGTGGTTCAAAACCACAATTCAGACTTTTCACAATGCATTTTATGGACTCTGGAGTCTGGATGTGAGGCTTTTTCAGCTCAGGCAGCAATACCACACTCACTCCCAGTGCCTAACAGTGGTGCAATGAAGCCGAAACTGGGTAAAATACTCCTACCTTAACCTGCCAGTGAAGTCCAGATCCAGCCAGGTCTTATGATATTTAAGTGAGAAAACATTCTGAATGTTGAGGAGGCTGAATAAAGATCAGCGCTGCAAAGGCAACTTTAAACATCTTCACAAAAAAGGGAACAAGATCCTGTACAAGAGATTAGCTGCTTCTCCTTCCACTCGCTAACTATAAATTGTTGTTAATGTTTAATAAAGAAATTAAGATGAATTTATCTGAAAAGGTTTTTTTAAGAGATCTACAAGTTATTTGTGATCAAAGAGCAACTCTCACACTATGAATATTAGTGACTTGATCCACTCTTTTAGTGACTGTACAAAGAAAGCAAGCAGAGTTTGTATTAACATGGCCAGTTATTTATTCTTAATTGGTGACCTGTAACCCGAATGGATCAGTGTGTACTGTAATCCCTCTTTCCTAAAGCAAATTAAATGTTTTTGGAACAAATATGATGTGATGTTTTTTCTTGTATATAAAATGTATTGGGTATCTGTGAATAGCATGAAATGCTGAAATACTACATTGCCTTTTTGGACTGCCTTATTTTAATCAAATTTAGTAGTTTTATAACTTGAGTGTAACAAATAAGTCTCGTATTCCATCACACCAGGTACATTACTTTGGTTGGCAGGTGTAAACCTTAATTAAAGCAGGTGTGAGGTTGGCTCTTTCATGGCTGTCATGATTATATTTTGTGCAGAATGGAAGAAAAGTTGAGATTTAAGGTTCAGTTTTAAACATGGTTCCGGGGCACACATAGACACAGTAGCAACTTCAATTTTTTCCAATAATTTAGGGTCTCTTGTCTGGACAAAGGACATTTTGACATGTGATGCAGAAAGATCTAGCTGGATAGCAAACCACAACATCTCCATACCAAAGTAGCTACAGCTGCTCCATCTATGAAATTGAAACAATGCTGCTGTTAGAAGTTTGAATGGTATCAGTGACTAACGTAGGTAAGAAAAATACCTGAATTATGTATTACCAAGAGACATAAACACTACTCTGCCAACTGTTCCTCATCTGTTGGAAGTTACAAGAGATATGCATACATAAGCAGCCCTAAATTGAGTGTGGGTTTACAAATAGGTTTGGAGACTTTAACATCCACAGAACAAAAACTCTTCTACACAGTGAATTGTAGGGCCCCTGGGACTAGGTCCCCTAAAGTGGTATTTTATCTCAGCAAGACTAATAAAATAATTTTGTTATTATTTTGTTAGATTGTAAGGTTTTAACTAAGTTCATAATTATCTGAAATATGTATGGTAAAAAACACAGAGGAGCTTTTGTGACTATTCAGCATCCTCTAACAAGAGTAAAAACAGATTTTATCATCTTTAGAATGAGTAAAAGAACATCAAATTTTGGAATAAAAATGCTCCTAATACTTCGCTACAAGTCCAATGTATCCGTATATGAGAACATGCATTTATCCGTTTGATAATTTATGTCTTTTTTTAGCTTTTAGCAGACGCTGCGTGCATTTATGTTTGAGTTTTAAAACTGTTTCAACGTCTTGAATGCGTTGTGCGGCGTCTAAAACGTCTGTCCTTACGTTTTTGCGTCATTTCCGACGCAAGCGCAAAATACCATTTTCTGTCGCGTGTGCGGCCTCTCTTCCTCTACCGCCATCATGGGTCGCATGCACGCTCCCGGGTGAGCTCTCTTTTTATCGTTTAAAATTCAAAAAACATATCTTTCGATAATTTTGAAGGTCTGTTAAAGCTTGTGAACATGTTATGGGTGGCCGAGGACAAAATGTAGCTGTTTAATTCAACCCTGAAGTGAGAAAATAACTTACAAATACGGACCCTCAAATCGACATCCAACAACTAGTTAGCATTAGCCATTAGCAGTGACTGCTTACCACGATTTTGCCGTGGCTTCCAAGTATGACAGTAATAGAAAGACGTTAACGTCCCTAATGTAATATCTCCCGCGTTGTCTGATAAAAAACAAATCGTTGCAACGTAACAATTTTACTTGTGAGTTTTAGGATGAACCTCTGCCACGATTGTAACGCTAGCATTAGCCGGCCTAGCAACCCTCATTTAGTACCACAGTCTGCAGAAGCTGAATAACTTTCCCTCATTGCTTTTAAACATGACACTTATGTTTGCGTGTTTGTTAATATGTTCAACTGCCGAGGTGTCTAACTAGTTGTATTTCTATCCTACAGAAAGGGCTTGTCCCAGTCAGCTCTGCCTTACAGGCGTAGTGTTCCCACTGTGAGTATATTTTACAGAAATGTGATTCAGCCCCTCAATTTGACAGAAGCAAAAATATCTCTTGACCGACACGTTCAGTTTCTAATTATTGAATCATTACTTGCAGTGGCTGAAGCTCACATCTGACGATGTCAAAGAGCAGATCTTTAAGCTGGCCAAAAAGGGCCTGACCCCCTCTCAGATCGGTAAGTGTTCCTGTGAATGTACTGTAAGTCCAGAAACCAACTATTCTATCTTAATTGCTTGTTTGTGTGGAATACTTAACATGACCACTAACAGTAAATTATTTCTTATGAGTGAGTGAATACCATCTAACACGTCTACAAAATTCAACTTCTGCAGAATTAGCTGAGAAGATTGTTGATTGCAGAGCTAGCGTATTTCTTATTTCATACAGTGTGTCATAACAAAGCTGTTAAATTGGCAACAATTGTATCAAAATGGTTGTGTTTTTTAAATAAATCAATTATATTACATTTAATATGTGATTTAAGTTTTAGTACATTTCTCATTGCTTTTGGTAAATTAAAGGGGGACTTTCTTGACAAGTGCTTCACAGGTCTTGTAGACCATAAGGGACCTTTGTCAATACAAAGTTACTTATTTTACTTGTCATTATCCTTCAATACCATAAAAACCTATTGGCAGTTAGAGGCTCAGTATATATGTAATTGCTGCGACAGCCCTTCACTAATTCAACAGAATAGATTTAATTTAGTTGGAAACATCCCTAAGTGGTTTGTTATTGAATATTTTGAGGACTTCTGCAGGCAGTTTAGTGTTAACTGTTGCGTTAAAGTTGTAGTTCTCTACTTGCATGATTTTCACTGGACACTGGTATCTGTGAAAAGTCCCCCCTTCATAAAAAAACATGTTAAATGTCTCTTTTAGGCCAACAACTTGTATCTGTATTTAGTTTTTAAGAAATGTATTGTTGCTCGTCACCACCTCAACTTGACTTGTCTAACCTTCATCTGGTTCATTAACCATTTTGCTACTGACCTTTGAGCAGTTTCTCTTTTTCAACATTGTGCATCTCTTTGCTTAGTTTAGATGGAGGATGTAGATGATGCACCAAGTATACCTGTTGCTTCCAGCTGTTTCTTTTTTTGTCCATAAGAAAGCTGGCCTAGTAAATGTACAAAGCAAACTGTTTGTAAATGTCGAAGCTTCAATCCTGTTTGTGACCTTGTCTAGGTGTGATCCTGAGGGACTCCCATGGTGTGGCCCAAGTGCGTTTTGTCACTGGCAACAAGATCCTGAGGATCCTCAAGTCCAAGGGTCTGGCCCCTGACCTGCCCGAGGATCTCTACCACCTCATCAAGAAGGCTGTGGCAGTCAGGAAGCATCTGGAGAGAAACAGAAAGGTATATTAATATTGAGACCAGTACTGATGTTCATTTTCAAGTTTGAGTGCCATCTGGTGCAGCTGCTGTTTTTATTATTAGAAAAGTCAGCCATTTACATTTGTGTAATACTGAGTTGTGAGGAGGTATATTATATAGCAACTGTTATTTTCTAAACTCCACCACGTTTTCCAAACTAACTCGGATAAGCCAGCTGTTACATGGTTATTAAAATCTGAGGATGCAATTATGAAATAAAATACATTTGACTTGAATACAGGTTTTATAAAAAAAATGGCAAATTGCTCAAGGAGAAGATGTTTTGTTGGCACTTTTTGGGTTTTATGTGAGTTGATGCCAGATGCACATATTTATTACACTTTATAACCATATCATTTTGTTATTGTACTTAAAGGACAAAGATGCCAAGTTCCGCCTGATTCTCATCGAGAGCAGGATCCACAGGCTGGCCCGTTACTACAAGACCAAGAGAGTACTGGCCCCCAACTGGAAGTAGTACGTATTGGATCTGCTTTGGGAAGCTTTTTCCTTCTTATATTTGGGTTTGAAAAGAAAGTTAGCCAGTACAAAGATATTGGTTGGTTATCTATGTGGCTGAGGGGTTTACAACCTACCACGTTCAGTTATTAAGATCATGTGGATTATTTTCTTTTTAAAATTCAGTTATGTTAAAATGAAACATGAACTCAGTGTCTGCATGTGGGCTATATGCGTTGAATCTGTTGATTGCACAAATCATTGTCCTGCTCTTCCCTTTTATTGAGAGTTGTGATATTTCTGTTGTGCTAGAAAAAGCTGGAGGTAAATTAACAGAGTGGCTACATGTGCCACCTCTGCCAGTCCCCTTCATACAATAAGATCATACATTTCATGTTTTCTACTGTGTGCATTTACATTTAAACATTTGACCTACTGCTACTATTGAGTCAATTCTGATTCATTGAACTTACATGCTAGTATTTGAATAATTGGTCAAACTGATTATAGAAAAATGAACTCTAAATACTGACAGTTAGGATGGACAACATAGATTTGATATAACATTTTTTTTTTTTGCCTTATGTAGAAGTGCGCCCTCTAATGGTATGTCTTCTTTCTGTTTACAGTGAGTCCTCCACAGCTTCTGCTCTGGTGGCATAAACCACACACTTTTTGGATTAATAAAACGATTTGAAATTGGAAATTGTTGTGTTTTTTTATTTATTTTGTTTTATAGACCCATGATTCTTAATTTTTTTTTTTTAATTAAGAAGTTATAATCCCAGAATTCTGGAGGATGGTAAAATGCTTGTTTAAGTTTAGAGCCTCATAGTGCAGCATCTGGGAAACCAGAGGGGCAGTTCATGCTAATGTGTAGAATGTAGTTCATGCTTTATATCCTCTCCCTTAGACCAAATCTCTTTAAACCTGCGTCATAAAAAAATCCATCACACTTCCCCAGCCTGCCCCGTTACTTAAAGTAGGGACAATCGCCCCTGTTTATTAGCACACCTGCATTTGCTACCATTAAGATTTTACTGATTTTGACTTTTAATTCACAGAAAGCTCTTGCCTGTAATTATATATTTGAACTGTTTATGAACAGATTGACAGCCTAAAATCCTCAGACAAGGCCCATTTATTTGTTCCAGTAAGGGTTCAAGGCTATAGGTGCTTGTACAGCGGTACAGAGGAAATGAGGCTAGCTACATCAGTTTTATCTTTAAAATCTCTATCAAACGCCATAAGCAGAAATTATATTTGTATCTTCTCCATTACTATAACTTACAAGTAATTACCTAATTTAATGTTTTTGTATTTGTAAGGGTTGCTATGGTGTTTTTAGTTCTTGCCATAAACACCCTTTATTTATATTTGTGCTTTACAATTACAACTATTAAAATGTAATAAAGGGGTTCTCTTTAATTCAGAGAAACTGCAGTATTTTTGTGTAAATATGGGACAGTAAAAGTGAAATTGTTTATTAGCTTGGGGTGTTTCGAGAACTTCCTGAAAATGTTTATTTATAGCACCAATTTCGCTTTAAAAACTTTTTTTATATCTTGAACGTGAGAGGCTCATATCAGTCGGGCTTTCCTGATAGCTGAGGAAATTACGGGCACTTTCCATGCGTCAGACGTTACGCAATGTGGTGGGAGGGGTTTGTTACGTGGGGTACGTGATTGGAGAGTGACACACGCGCCGTCCTATCACAGCGCCGCTTGACGTCAGGCTTGTTTATTTTAACGGCTCATGTTGCAATATTGGGACATTCAGCTCTACTACAACGACGACGACAACACACGACTGAGAAACATGGAGAAAATACATAAGAACATTTGACGAAGGAGATTACAAAATGGCACAGACTTGCCAGAAAATGAAGCGACAGTACATCGACGCATATCGGTCACTGACAAACGCGAGAAATCCGTTGGTTTTTGACGAGGAGTACCAGAATACGTGAGGACTTTTTGACATCATAACCGCTATAACCCGCGAATAAGAATTAAAATGGCTACGCTTGTTGGTTCCGAGAAGGGTTCTGAACGGACGGCGATGGAGAGGTTCGGTAGCGGAGGGATGGCGCTTCTGCCTTGGACTAAACAGATGCTCACCGTGCTGTGGGAACAGCTTCGACTGCTGGTTCACGTCATATACTACACCTTCATGTCAGGTAGGAAGAAAAGTAATGACTCAAAACTTCTTTTTTCGTCTGGCTGCGTAAATGTGCTTGGACGCCCCCGTTTCTGTGGAAAATTTTACCCCTGTGACTTGTGTGGGCAGCGTTACTATAACTTCCTTTCCTTTGATATAAGTATTGTTCACAGAAAATGTACATTCACACTGCGACTGTTCTATAAAAACTCAAACACCAGGGACCAGTTGTTCAAAGGAAATGTTTTCCCTTTTTATCTAACACCAGGGAAATTTACAAATCAAGATAGGGCATGAGTATACAGAAACTAATTCCCTATGGCGGTAACAATATACTGTTCTGAGTTGTAAAAGAGAACAAATAGTTATTTTGAAAACAAATACAAATGAAAACCATCAGGTGAACAGTCAAATAGCACAACAGGGCGAGGTAAGAGACGTTGAAAAACCAGGGACCAGGATCTTGATAATGGGATTCTGAAATCTGATTAGATCAGAATCCAGTCTTTCTTTTGAACAACCCATTTTCAAGATTTGATCTATCCAATCAGACTCATTTTGAATATCTGGGCCCTTTTTCTTTCAAGGTCAAACTAGGTTTTCATTTTGCCCAGTTCTGTATTCTCAGAAACATAAGATAATGTTGGTCTTAGTCTTGTTTACATCCTAATCTGATGATTGTACTTTATGGTAATCCCCAGCTTAGCACAATACTATGCCCTGAAATGTCCCTGCAGAGAGGAGTTAGATGTTGAAAACTTGTTATGTTACAAATGGCCAAGAAAAGTTCTGCTGTGTGATTAAATGTTTTTTTAAAGTGACAGGTGAGACTTTATTTATCGGTATTATATAGGGAACTGTATGTAATTATATCAATAACAGTCATGTATATTTTCTTATCAGCCAGCCCTATGATGGTTGTGTTATTATACTGCTTAATCACAGGGTCTCCTATTTAAAACAACAGTCAACAAATAAGCAAACACTTTAGCTTGTTAATAGTGTTTTTTTATTATTATTAATATGCTTATCATGTTAACGCAGAATGCAACTTTAACACATTATTTTTAATTCCATTTCATTAACACTTTTCTCCTGATTTTCCAGTTTTCCAGATGTTCCGGTTTGAGGTTCACCTGAGAATCACAGACGAGACAGGTCAGCACATCCAGCACATGAGCGCGACAGCGAGCCAGACAGATTCCTTCCTGTTCTCCTCGTTGTTTGACGGAGAAAACGGCGTGATGGTCGGAGGCTCGAATACGCTCTCTAACTTCTGTGCTGACGTTGGCGACCCGTTCACTGGGAAATCAACTGCCGAGGCCCTGCTGTCCAGTCTGCGAGCTGACGACCTGTGCTGCGGACTGGTGGACGACTTTGTGTCCAGAACAACCGGTAAAGACGACAACATCTTCCTGGGACACAAATCCAGCTGGAAAATGGGCTTCCCCGGCGACTGGAACATCTTTGTATCGAGTAGCGACAGTTCAAGCGACGGCTGCCACAAGAGTAGTGAGAAAGTCTTCAAACAGGAATATTCAAAGGAGACAGGTTTCAAACCGGACACTTCAGAAGAGGAAAGGAGCTCTCACTGGAGTAGCGAGGAAGACCCGAACGTGGTAGAGTTTGATAGTGAGGAAAGTAAGGCGCTTTGGGAGTCCCTGTCAAGATCTAGTGATCCTTACAACCCTTTCTTTTTCTCCGCCTGCATTTCAACAAACACAAACATGGGGAAAAGTAAGAGCAGAAAGAGAGACGGCAGCGATACTGACCTCATGTCAGTGAGCAAGGCCACAGAGGAGATGTTGGGGCCTCGGGGCCTCAACATCTGGGTCAGCCGCTCTGACAGCGAGAGCAGTTGGAGTAGCTGGGCCAGTTCAGACGGCTCGAGCCCCGACATCGACGAGGAGAGCGAGAGGCTGCTGGAGTTCTTCAGCAGTCCTGAAGATCCCTACAACCCCATGTGCTTCACCGCCTGCACAGTTAGCCACACATCACCTCAAACCAGCAGCACAGTCTCTAAACCATCTCCTGCACCTTCCTCAAAATTGGACACAGACACTGAAGAGAAGACGAGCAGCTTTCCTCCTTCATCTGAGGATGACGAAGTAGAGCAGCTGTGGAAATCTCTCAGCCAAAAAGACGACCCGTACCACCCTCTCAACTTTAAGGCCTGCCTCCAGAGCTCCCCAACAACACCAACAACTCCAACAACAACACTCCAGTCTGGTCAAGATCCAGGTTCCCTTGATGTCCCCCACACTAAAAGTCCACCTTCAAAAGCCAAGAAATGTGAAAAAGAGACAAAAACACCCCAAAAATCCCGAGCCACCAAGCCCTCTCTGCCACAGAGGGGGGTGAAGCATCACTCCCATCCAGACAAAACTCTGGTGCCCTGGAAAAGACCCGGACAAACACCCATGACAGTGCCAGAGGAGAAGAAGGAAAGCAAGAGCACCACCCAGAAAAAGGTCATTATCTTAAACAATTTATTGTTAAACTGCCAGAAATAATTAGATTGAGTATTAAATAAGACCCATGTGTGGTTTGAAATATTAAGAGACTCCTGGAAATACAACAGAGCATTGAAATGGGCTTTAAACTAGCAAAACAAAAGGTTAAATATACGGAACTATTTCACTTCATTCCCCTTAGTTTCATTGACCCACATAGCTACAGAAGAGCACGCCTTATTTTAATACTAACATTATTATCATGGGTGTGACTCCGGCTGACTGTAAAGATAGATTTAGTTCCTCCTCCAGCAGACACGTACCCTGTTAGGCAGTGTTGTTGCTTGTTGTTTCTCAGCAACGTTGCCGGTCGTCATGACTAAGCCAGTCATGTGACGCCGGGGACTCAGCAGAGAGTTTGACTTCCTCATGGACTAAATAAAGTTGCAGCAGTATTGCAAAGTCATTATAAAACCTTGAGGATTAACGCAATGTGACATCAGTCTGTTAAAAATAACTTAGAGACATAAAACATTAAAGTTTATGTCTGATTACAAACATGGCTGAGAAGTGTGTGTGAAGCTGGGAGAGCATTACGTCTCTTTTGGTTATTTCCACATCGGACCGAGCCCTGAGTGCTAATAACCAACGATTTACCGACTTTTATTTGACGTTTAGACGTCCCTTTACCTGAACTCGCAGCAGGTTATAAACCCAAAAAGCTCATTTAATTTAATGTTTTATTGGCATGTAATAGAGACAATATTGTCGATGCATCAGGTGATAATCAAACTGAAAGTAAAAGAAAGAAACAAAAAAATGTGTATATAGATCAAACAAACCTCATGTTACTATCTGTACAGTGTTTTGACCTCCAGTCTTGAACTCTTCTGGATTTCAGGTGCGATTTTCTCCTCTCGTCCAAGTCCACGTCATGCGGAGCTGGCAGTTTGCTCGACAGGCGTCCCGCAAAGGACACTGGGAAGAATTTGCACGTGACCAGGATCGCTTCCAGAGGCGGATCCAGGAGACCGAGCAGGCCATCGGTCACTGCTTCACCCAGCCCCACAGAGAGAGGATCCGGGCGTACGTGGACGGTGCCTTGAAATAAAAAAAGTCATGAACACTGAATGTTTCATTTCCTGTTCGGATGAGGACTCGTGATTGGTTGCAATGCAACAGTGATTTTTGATTTAGGCCAATTAGAAATTGGATGTTAGGCCACCTTTAATGTTCGGTGTCGAGTTGAACAACCTTTGTACCTCAGAAGGTTTTATACATTGTGTGCACTGACTGACACTTTCTTATATTAACCTCAGCATTACTGTGTGGAATGTTGTTTTGTATGCCTTATATACTGACCTAGTAATGTAACTTATTTATGCCCTATGGAGCTTGTCGTTTGTTTTTTACCTTTTGTTATTGTGTTTTTAAATGTGTGAACAAACCAGAGTGGTGAAGCTAGAAGTGACAAGTGGATTATATCTTTTAAAAAAGCTGATTTTTATGGTGAAAAGTGTTTTGGAAGTTTAGTTTAAGCATGATGGAGACAAATCATAAGTTCTGGTCTTATTGTCAAAATCTTTTAGTCGTTAATTTTTAAGTTTGGTCTTGTATTTTATTATTAAATGGCACATTATAGCCTTTAGCACTGAATGTGGACATGGACTTCTTTATTGTTAAATTGACTGCAAACATTCAAACGCTCCCTCGCTTCTCATGGCAACATCTCGTAGCCAAAAGTAAAAATATGTCAGAAAATGTTCGGTAGCAAATTTTGTCATACGGTGCTTTTGTCAAATCAATAAAAGTTTGTCACAAAACATCAGCGTCCTGTTTTGTAAGTTTTAAATCATGAAGATCTTTTCTTCTTTACCAAAAGTGAAAAAGCAAACAAGACAGGCTGAGTAAATTCTCTTCCTCAGGTCCAGTCTTGCTTGTAACAGTGAAGCCTACAGAGGACACAAAGTTCCAGAAATACGAGAACAACAAGCACACAGGATCAAATTCCTCAATAGAAAACGCAGCCGTGCAGATATCAGCTGTGTCAGCCTTTTGTTCCAGCTCCTTCTTGAGAAATGTCCCCACATAAGGCTGAAAAGGTGAGAGAATCAATAAAAAAATCTAATCTTAGTTTACAGCAGATTAGATTAGTGTCTGAAAGCAGGACAGGGTCGTAAGGTTTGGAGAAACAATGTGAAGGTAACACAACACCTCGAGGCTCTCTGGTCAAACAAACCAGTTTCCCCTCTCACCCAGTTTGGACACCCAGTGTGCCTGTCACCTGAGCATGACTTCCACCTGTACTGAGACTGCTGCACACTGCACCGTGGCCTTCCACATGAGCGATGACATGGTGAGCAGGGTTGCCAGGTCTGTGTGACAAAACCAGCCCCAAAAACCAGACCAATACTAGAACTCAAAATATCCCCCTGACAAACCACATACACAGCATTGCTATCATTGCCAAATGCGTTATAAAATACACGTATTAAACTCGGATGGTCATAGAGGTGGGTGAGAGGAGGATGTATTCAAAACTGGCATCCATAATGGACAACTCCTCTCACGCCCTGCACAAGACTGTGGGGGCCTTCAGCAGCAGACGGCTACACTCGCTCTGCAAGAAGGATTTTTATTTATTCATGTTATTTGCATGCAAACAAGGTCCATTCAACCAGCGGACAAAAATGTCCACCCGCAGCAGCTCTTCTAAAGTAGCCCAAATCCGCGGGAACCTAGCGACCCTGATGGTGAGCTTCCAACTACGTTGCTTAGTCTCCAGTAGTGAACACTTCTTTACTAGACACGATCAGTGTGTCTTTATTAACAGGCTTTGTACCACAGTCATTTAAACTGGCTTCTTCTTAAAAAGCCTGCTCTTCACTCAGACACCTCAGCTAACTGTAGACCTGTCGCACCTTTCGGCCCATCCGGCCG
Source organism: Semicossyphus pulcher (assembly GCF_022749685.1). NCBI lineage: Eukaryota > Metazoa > Chordata > Actinopteri > Labriformes > Labridae > Semicossyphus > Semicossyphus pulcher. Next base: position 4,436,953 of record NW_027211759.1, read on the forward strand.
CAGCAAACGCCTGTTCAGCACGAGCCTGGTTCTGCTCGCTTTTGCCTGTTGACGTTTTTCTGTCACTGCTGCCAAATGTTGCTCAGTGCTGCTCATGGTGGATTCATGCCGTGTCCCTCTCTCTAAATAATATAAGGAGTACGGTACCTGCTCTTTGTCAAGTGTCTTGAGATAACTTTGGTTATTATTTGGCGCGATATAAATAATTGATTGATGTGACCTTTTTTAGATTTTCTTGCATATTAAATGTTATAGCACATGACTGTACTTAAATACTGTTCAGTTGTCAGTCACATTGTGTTCAGTGCTGTGGTGATATCAGGGGGCGGTGGGCTGGATTCTGCTCCCTCTTTTGTTCCTATAATAATTAATATTCTGTTCGATGTCTGCAGCGTGTACAAATGATACACAATACAAGGTTTCATTCATCGCTTCCTTTTCATTTGATTAATCTTTCTCTGTCTCTCTCTCCCCTCCACACACACACACACACTCAGGAGCTTATGATTTCCCTGAGGGGCTGTGAGTCTCCGTGCTCTGACTGCTGTAAGGCTTTCGTAAGACAAGGGTTAAAAACACAGAGTATGATGAAATGACTTTCCAGTGGGATGAAATCAATTAACAGGTCTCTAACACCCCGCTCCCCTCCCCTCCCGCACACACACGTTTACAGGGATGGTGCAAAGGTGAGCAATCGCTGACACTGTTGCTGTGTCAACCCAGCGGTGGGTCTTTGGCTGATTCTGTCCCACATGCTGCTGATGTAAATTAATCTCCTGCTGCTGATGCACACAGAGACATGAAGTGAGGGTTTGAAAGGGACCCAAAAAAAATCAAAAATCTGTTCAATTTTTAATGTGAAGAGACATCACTGCGGCTTAAATATTCATTATTTCTTCATTTGCATTTTATAAATGTCACTAAATTTCAAGGGTCTATTTGTGGCTCTTTCAGTTTTTCTCTCTGCAGGTTTGAAGCGACGGATCCATTTTTTAAGGAACTGTTTTTAGTCTGACTCCTAATTAATCTGATTATTGCTGCAACATTTAGAGACATCTGACAGGATATTTAACCGTCCATAAAGCTCAGAGTCCAGCCCAGGGTATAAGGATTAATCCAGCACAAAAATTAATGCCACGTTCCACTGTTTAAGAGATACATGCACAAGTTGAAGGACAGTTTTTTGCCCCCTGCTGCACTAATGGTCTAAGGAAAGATGGGATTTGTAGGCTGTGTAGTTTGTAAATCCGTTGAAGGTAAATATTAGTGATTTCGGGCTACAGAGATAAATGAATAGACTCATTCACAGCACTCTGAGCTCATAAAAAGACCCTTTGAATTATTAATAACCCGAGGTAGTTCTTTCACTGCTGATGTTTTAAAAGCTTTTTTTGCATCTTTTATTTATTCAGAGCGATCTTGGTTTTCCATGCTGCAAGTCTGGGACTATTTTCACCAAGAGTGTATTCTCTAGAAGCAGTGCCTTTGTTCATGGGGCTTTTTAAAGTGACTTTAACGGTGAGCTGAGAAGTGAAAAACAAACTCTAACATCTGTTTTTCTCTGGACTAAGTGATGGTGTCAGCGCTCCCAGCTGCAGCATGAAATGTACCACTCTCTCCTCCGCTCTCCGCTCCCTTCTCCCGTTTCGAACCCACTCCTCTCTCTGTATCTTTGTCTCCATCTTTTCTCCTCCTCATCCTCTCTCCCAGCATCATTAGCTCCGTGGCTTAGGCGACCCCGTCTCCAGGCAACCGGCAGGAGTGGCGAGGGCGCTGAAAGGATTGCAGGTGATTGCAGCAGCAGCAACGCCAGAATCAGCAGCCGAGGCAGTGGGGTTTCTCTTGCACACACACACACTCACACTCACACTCACACACACACACACACACACACACACACATGGGGTTGCCCCTCTCACTCGCCTGTCGGAGAAGGTTATGTTTTTATTTTATTTAACCTTTATTTCACCGGGAATGTTCCCCTTAATATACAAAATCTGTTGTGCAAAGACTGCAGCATCTGCAAAGTTTCACATAAAGAACAAACAACAGACGTATGCAAACAGAAATGACATCTCCTGGGTCACAATTAGCTGATGATGCAATCTTCCAGCAGCTATTGTGTCTGACGCCAGCTCACACAGAAAGACTGCATGAGCTGCAAAAAGCAGCAAAGCTAATCTGTCTGCACACTGTGTCAGGAAAAGCTGCACTTTATCCGTCTTTGTGTGAAATATCCTTCTGCATGACGTTTTATACTGTATAGGTTTGAACCATCCCCTCACGACTGACATTAAATTACATATAATGCTTATGAACATTTAGAATCCACAGGGTTTCGTTTAGATTTAACACATTTGGCTTTGTGATTACCTAAGTGGACTTGAACGTCCCCTGTGGTACCTTCAGGGGCTCCAGAAGCCTGCTGTAAAATAATGACTCACTGGGACTTTAAGAGACTAAACGAAAACAACAATTTCAGAGAATGATCACCATCATTCCCAGAACACAAATACATCCACAAATATTCAGCTCAAACCCCTCGTTATGAATGAGACAGCGGGATGTGACCAACACTCATCATCTGCTCATGTGGAGGAGTGTGTCTGACCAACACCCAGCCTGAACACAGAGCTCTGACTGCTCGGTGTGTTTCTGTCAGAGGGTTTGAAGCGTAGTGTTTCATTTGAGCCACCGGGGGACACGACCTCCTCATGTTCACGATGACACGACAAACACATGAAGATTACTCAGGGATGGCGACATGTGTACGTGCTGCGCCTCAAACACACAAATGCTCTTTATAGGTGCTTGATTACAACACATTGTCCCTATTATAGAAAAATTACTTCCTTAAAATTATCCCGAAAAAGCCTTGATTTCGATTGTTGTAAAAATTCATTCAATAATAAAATGTTCATTCAGGACAGTGAAACAACAGGTGATATATAAATATATAGGCCTTATAAGAATAAACTTCATACAGTGATGACAATGCAGCTCCGAGCGCTTTAAAGATATCAGACATCTGATTTTATCTGAGATATTCTGAATGTTTCCCACAATAGTAAAATTGACTTTTGTTTTTAGGCCCCTAAACTGTAAAGATCACTGCCTGTGGATATGAACTGTTGTTTAATCTGGCTTTTGAATTAACAATAACGTTATTGATCCCCAAAGGGAAATTCACTCGTCTGGCATTTCATCTACTATTTACTGAAGAAGGAAAAAGTCTGATGGCTGTGGGTACAAAAGATCTTCTGTATCTCTCCGTCCTGCAGCGAAGAGAGAGGAGCCGTCCACCACTGTTGTTTCTTTGGTCCATCGAGGAGTTAAGAAGTGGATGATCCGTGTTGTTTCGAACGGCCTCGACCTTCTTCACATGATTGAAGTCTCCTGATATTATTAAAAGTGCCTCCGGATGTTTAGTCTCTATCCTGGCAACTATTTCATGGAGAACTTCAGCAGTTGCCTTGGGTGGGATGTTCACCAGTATTGTTTTGATGTGACTTAATTCACTTGGTACATAATGTGGTCACATACCAACTGCCAATAATAAATAATAATAATAACAATAATAAAATAAAGTCTGAGTTTAGTTTGTAATCATTGTTTTCACAGTATTTTTTATCCCTGGTATTCGTTGTGTCTTATTTAACCTTTTATGGAATTTAATTTAGCGATTTCTAACATTTTATTTTTAAAATCTTTTGTCATTTTATTTTTTTTTGATGGTAACTTTAACTTCTGAAATAAAGTTAAGTTGAGTTAAAGTAAAAAATTAAATCAGAGACACAAAAAGTCGAATAATTCAGACAATAAAGACGATTATTGATAAAAAGAAAAACAATATATAAACAGAAATATTAAAACTATAAATCTATCATAACAGAGATGTGGTTGTTAAGACTGTATAGTTATTGTTTAGAAAATAAACTTGTTTACTGTTTATTTGTTTATATTAGTCCAGCCGCTAAACTATTGTCACCATGGCAACAAAACAGCTCCGTTTATGTCACAATGCCTGTGATATTTGGAGCGTCCTTCCGCACCCACAAGACCATATATGGACATACTGTGCAAGCATTATCTCAGACAACAACTATGTAACTGTGGTGCCCTCTTGTGTTAAAATTGAGAACTGCAGGGACAAAAGGACATGTTTCTACTCATTTTCTTACATCTAACTTTGTTTATAGAAAGAAAAAAAAGACATGGGCAGCTCCAGTGAACCTTCGTCCTACTGATAATTTCTTAAGCTTCTTCCTGTCTTACTGTATCTGTTAGATCCAGTGGAGTAGAAGAAGACAGCTATTTGTGGCATCAGCCTCCGCAGGTCTGCTGTGCAGTGATGTGGAGGCATTTGGAGGAATGAGGTCTTGGATTTGACTGACGGTTACAACACAAACTCAGAGGTCCATTCCTTTAGAAAGGGTAAAATTCATGTCACAAGGAGGTCCCTGAACATCACCTAAACAGGGAAATCATCTTAGTGCAGCTGAATGAAACAGAGCAACAATTACACTGTAATCCTCCACTAAGCTGCTTTAGGGGGATTCCCCGCTCTGATCCTGCTGACGGACCAGCTTCTGACTACAGCAGTGGCCATCTCTGAGGAGCTTTTGATCACAAAAAAACTAACAATTAAGTTTCTGGACGTCCTGGGATGATCTGGGGAAAGACAACTGAGGATTAAACCTGTTGTTGTTTTGTTTTGGACAAAATCTTTGTATCTTTCAGGAAAAATAGCTGCATTTCCACCAACAATAACTCAGGACTTAAACTCTGAGGAGCTTCTTTTGGGGACTAAAAGTTTCCTCACGCACATTGTCGCACACTGATGTTTAAAGACGTGTGAAGGTTAAAAACATGAGTCTGCTGACATGTGAAAAAGCCACACCTGTACTCCACCTAACAGAACTGTTCAGTGATGCAAGGCCCACCCAAACATCCCTGTACATTAGTAAGGTACTACCTGGAGCAGGGACCTACAGGGGGGGGTAAAATAAAGTCCCAGGGAATTTAGACCCTGGTCCCCAAACACAGAGTTTCTCTAAAAGTCCCTAACTCCCCAGCTTATGAATGTGATGAGTTCAGGAGCTTCTATAGACGGTTGTTAAAGTGTTTCATCAGACAGATGAGATTTTCAGCGCTGAGGGGAATTTGTAGTCATCGGCTAAAAATAAAAAGCTGTTCAGTGTGACATCACTGCTCCGTTCCCATCATCCTGTCAGTCAGTGTGAATCAACATAGTTCCTCTGGGATGGTGTTAAACCCTCAGACTGGTGGTGTCTGTGCGGTGCATGCTAAAGTTAGCTACATGTTATTAATGTCATGTTAGTCACCAAACAGCTTCATGCCCAGCGTACGGAAATAGAAACAAATGGCACCAGCCAGCAGACGGCTCTCAGTCTTCACTCAGTGGACACATTACATTATATTTACCACCAGCAGCTGTGACTGAAGCCCCTCATATTCACCATCATTAAAAACAAATGCCAAAGGACAATTCACGGCTGACCGCAACCTCCGGGGCTGAGTAATACAGTAAACATGGAAGTGCCGAAAACTGCAGTTCCTCGAGCGGCCTCTAGAGGCCGGCTCCAAAAGTGAGTCAATCCCCATTTGGCCTGAGTTGAAATGCCACCTTAGAGCAGAATGAAGCATGTTGCAGACTGGTATAAAAATTGTTTTGGTCTCTGTTGCTATATTTCTCTGTTCATTAAACATGTATTTTGTGTTAATTATATTAAGGCTGAAAACACTGCATAACTAAGATGCAGCTGCTTTGAGTGACAGGTGGATACCATGCTTGGTGTCACCTCAATACTCTGTGTGTTTGTCCCTGTTATGTGAGGACCTGGAGAGTGAACATGGGAGGACATTGATTTATAATCAGGTTAATTCAGTGTCGATTAACTTGTGAGTCACACAGACTGTTAAAAAACGGGCTTTATGCACTAAATCATGTCGACTTTTTGTGCTCATCTTTGCAGTAGATCTCCTTGTTGTGTTTCCAACGTTCCTGCATCTTGGTTTGGGGTTGTTGTTTTTCTAGAGGTGAACAGCTGAACTGGAATTTTGTGCAAAAAAGTGTTGAAAACTGTTGGAATAATAATAATTCTGTTTCATTTAATTTTTTAATTTTTTTTTAAATGTAGACAGAATAAAACCAGTACAACATCAATGCTGTTTGTTTTTGCTCTTCAGCTCGCTGCAAGATGACATGCACACCCCAGCAGAGGGAGACAGAGTTGTGCAGAAATTGTCGCAGATATGTTTGTAGGCTCTGAAGAGCTTTTTAAAAGAGCTTCAAGTTACCAATCACTAACAATAGATACGTGAGGAAATATAAAAACAGACCTACGGTAACTTTTGAAACTCCTTGTGTATCATTTTGAAAGTGAAACACTGAATCTCTCTTTCAAGCTTATTGTGAAGCTTTTGACGCATCCCATGGCCTTCTGCAGGGAATGAAACTCAAGCAAGTGTTGTCACATAACTTAAATATGGTCATTTAGTTGTAACACTGCAGAAAGGTCCAGAGAAAGAAAGTGATCTTATTATTTCACAGATGACCTGTGTGAAGGAAGAGGAGATAGTGGATGGAGAAACACAGGAGGAGCGGCTGGGGGGGGCACGTGGGGAGGAGCCAGAGGTGGGAGTTGAACCAGGACTGCTGCTTCAAGGACTGAGCCTCTGTACGCGGGGCGTGCGATCTAGCCGCTGTATTTTATGTCTAAATTATTAGTTTCTTAAAGTGAGTTGAGAGATGTTCATTCAGTTAAACAGGTTAATACGATAAAAGTCTTTTCCCTCCCCTTGTTGTTAGCGGGCTGCAGGTTGGGCTCCGTCTCCCTCAGGTGAATTCAGCTTTAAAATGTAGGACGTCACAGCAGTGAGAGTGACACTCTCAGGCCCGCAGGCTGTTACGCGAGTCACAAGCTCTGCCCTGCACCACTCAGCCCACATTTACATACGACACAAAGGAGCGACAGTGCCAGCAGAACCACAGCGTGTGTGTGTGTGTATGTGAGCACTTCCATGGCTTTATTTGCCACCTGAGGTTTTCACTGCGCTGCCAACAGATGTTGACGCAATTCAGACGAGGGCCAAGACCCTCAAACTCCTCAGTGAATCCCCGACAGCCCTGGTTACCCATTACAACAAGAGAGAGTGCCAGATAAAGAAAGATATTGTTTCTGTGTGTGTGTGTGTGTGTGTGTGTGACGGCTCTGTGTGCAGAGGGCTTGTGATGCTGCAAAATAAACTCAGGTTGGATTAGACATGAATTTCTTCTGAATTCCTCCACCATGATGAAATGCGTTCGTCCAACAAATAATGATTAAAAGCTTCAAACTGCGAGCATTAGCCTTTGTGGATATTTGGCATGAAACAAGATGACAGTGAAGCTATTTGTTTTACACTCTTGAGCACATAAACTCTTAAACTTTTATTAAACACAGCACTTTTCTGGAAACAGTCAAAAGCCTTTATTCAATTAGCTACTTCATCATGAAAATGCTACAAAACACCGACATGTCATATTAGAAAGTAACCCACACGTAGCAGCACAAACAGCCTTCTTCAGCTCGCAGTCTGCCACGTACATGCAGATAGTTGCAAACACCTGAGCAGGAGGCAGTTTGGGTCACAGGTGCAAATACAACAACATGATCACCATGCAGCTTTCAGATTCAGATTCAGACAACTTTATTGATCCCAAGGAGGGCAATTCATTTCTAACTTACCCCGTCACAAGCTCACAAACAACATCCAAAATATTTCATGTCAAGCATCAAAACAGAGCAGGCACACAGCGGCCGGTGAAGGACAGTAAATAAGTTAAGTTAGATAAAAACAATACCCAAAAAACCCCACAAAAGTGCACGGTAAAGGTACACACAATCAACTGCAACATTTGATCATGAAACATTAATGCACAAGAAAGAAACAAAAGGATAAAGAAACCAGAACAACTACAGAACTCAATGTATTCATGCGGCCTTCGTGTGATATATATCTAAAGTTTCTCTCTGTAATAACAATTTCACCCAGAGCTCGCTGGAGGGATTATATTTCCCGTCTGGCCTGGGAACGCCTCGGAATCCCCCAGGAGGAGCTGGAAAACGTTGCTGGGGAGAGGGACGCTTGGGTCACCTTGCTGAGCCTGCTGTCAGCGCGCCTCAGCCCCGGATAAGCGGAAGATAATGGATGGAAAACAATTTCAGTCGGTTAGCACCTTGAATCTTCTTTTTAACTGTTCTGAAGGACACATTTCAGTTTGTGTTTCCTGTTACTGCTTTAAAGGGCAGTGTGTAGGATTTAGTGCCATCTAGTGGTGAGATTGCAGATTGCAACCTGATGCCAACTGCAGCCCTTCCAAGTGGGTTTAAGATCTTTCTATAGCTAGTTCACTTGTTCCTCTGCAGATGATGCAATGATTCTTATTCTCAGCTTATTTTAAACTATTGAATATACTTTTGAATATAACATACTGAACCTTTAAAGCCATGTAAACACAAAATTTGGCTGCAACCTCAGCTTTCCCTGTGTTTCCCTGTGTTTCCCCATTCCCTTTGTGTCTGCCTGTTCCTGTCTGTGTTTGTCTGTGTGGCAGGTGTGGCTCATCTCTCTCCAGTCCTGCCTCCTCGTTACCTTGTCAAGCCTCTCCACCTCCTCCTCCTTGCCGCACACCCGCTTCCCATCTACAATCAAGCCTGCAGCTTCAAAACCCCGGCCTTTCTTCCACTCTTTGCCAGATCGTCTGCCCACTTACAGTGGTAGTTACAGTCGGCCACTTGGATAATGAATTCAAGTTTTGCTTATTCTGTGAAAAGTCTTTTTTGAAAGTCTAACACTTTTTGTCCCCCTGCCCGCCTGCCACCACCTCTTCAGCTCTTTTTCCTGCTTACTTTTTGGACAATAAAACTGCTTTAAACCTGCTCCTGTGTTTGGTGTGTTGCCCTTGGTTCCAGCCTTCAGTTAATCGTAACAAAAATGCTGCATAAACAACAAAACCTGATGAAAGTGTGTCTTATGTGAATGAACCTGTGACGCTCAAAATCAACCTGTTTAAACCAGAGCATGAGCAGTTATGTAAAACAGCCAAATAAAAACTGTGTTCTGTTTTAAAGAATTTATTGACAACAACTGAGTGACGCTGGCTGAGCTCGGTATGAGAAGAGTCTGTCCTTGGTGGTATTAACACACCACCCTCCCCTCCTCAGCCATTCGCCCACTTTTAAGCATTTTTTAAAGCTTTTTCATACATACCACTAGCTGCACGGCTAACTCACATCCATCTAAGAGAAGCAGCACTTAGCTCCTGCTCTTGGCTGTTACGCTGAGCGGCCCTTGATTGGATTTGCAGCGTTTTTCTTTTGCATGTGTTTTCTGGGTTTGTGTGTTTTTGACTTTCATTGTTTCTGCATTTGCAGTGATGTTAATGCATTTGTTTCATTTGCAGCACGTTTTCATGGTTGCGTGTGTGTTTTGCACGTTTGTAAGTGTTTCTGAACTGGCATCGTTTCTGAATTTGCAGCCTGTTTCTTCTGATGGAAACTGTCAGGGCTGTTACAGCACGATTGCCCGCCTTGTCGGCCACCGTACATACAGCTCATAATTTCAGATTCAGATGTCTTTTCTAGTTTCTGTTCTCTTACTTACAGCAGCCCAAATGAGCCTGTCGGTTAAAAGCAGCTTTTTGACCCAATAGAAATATTACAGACATCAAGTTTCTATTGCAAAAAGGTTAATACAAAACCTTTGTCACAGTTTCTTACAGTGATGTTGAGAGACTCACGAAATTTCTCTGCAATAGTTTCACAGAGCTAAATGAACCTATATGATCAAGCGTTCATCTTTGATACACACGTTTTTGAGACCTCTACATCATCAGAGAGATCATTTTACTCGTGAAAAACCTTTGGAATACAACCAGACACATGCAGTGAAAGCATTATTCTCCAGGGGGCAGAATTTCAGACCCAGGAGAGCTTTGGATGAGACATCAAACATGGAGGTCGTCAGTCTGTGACTCATACGAGGGTTTTACAGAAGGCAAGAAAAACATTGAAGTTGTCACTGATATTAAATGGAATATTTACTGGATTAAAGCATCAGATAATGACCGAATATTTCTAAACTTATTTTATACTAAAATCGTGTCGAACGTGAGGATCAAATTCAGCAGATATTTGAAATAATGTTTCTGTGAATTTATAAATATTTATTTTTTATGCATTCCATAAAGCTTTTGATTGTTTAATTAAACTAATTCAAGGTGTAAATGACATAACTGGCATATTCAGAGTGTAAGCTGATAATGCCAATAATGTGATGATTTTTTACATACACAACAATGGATGAGTAATCGGCTCTCCTGCTTTCAGTTTTCTTTTGCCAATTGATTTTCACCCATTCATTATATTTTTTTAAATATAAAACAAATGTTTTTTACAAGTTTGAAGATGTTCAAGGGAGAATTTAAAGAGCTATCTTTGCGTTAGTTTAAGGGGTTAAAACTGACGTGTGGTACATTTTGTGGGTGCTGATATTAGCTCAAAGACGCACGTAAAAAACGTTTGATGTGTGTGTTATTTGTTTAAAACATACATCTAACCTGTAAATTGCCAAACAGAAATGCCCGATGCATCAAACATTATGCAAACCTGAAAATGATTTGATGGTTCAGGTCAAACAGGGTTAAGACAACTTCTAGAACTGTTAGGCCCAAACATTTCGCATTGTAACGATTCTGTACTTTGCATCTTAAAAAGGCAGAAAAAGGGACGAAAACCTGTCGATCAACCAGGAAACAGACCTTAAAAAACACCTGAACTTCTGTGCGTTAGTAGTTTCAGTGCAGACAGAGGCCCTGCAGTGTTTGCAGAGGGTGGGGGGGCTCCTGAATCCTGTTCCTCGACTTTGTTTGTGTGTTTGCTCTCTCTCGTGTCTCTCAGCAGCTCCGCACAGACACACAACCGAACACACTGGATGTCCCACTGGTTGTTAACACCGCTCTGCTTTGTAACATGTGTTGTTTTTCTGTTAAATAATGCAGAATGAGACTTCTTATTTCATGTGTTGCTACATTCTCATCCGAGCGAGAGCACAATGTTTGCCTCCGCCCGACCCCGTGGGAATCAGACTGCTGTCCCCGGCACTCTTTGGAGTAGAGAAGAACCAAGTTACACTGACTGAACACAAAGAGACACGGACACACACGGCTCAGAATATCTGGTGAATTGAAAATACACACATAATACGAAATGCAAAACGGATAACGGAAGGTCACCATAATTGAGAAATCCCTAATCCAGGAAATGAAGTCATCGACTTAGAGAGAGTACTTTCCTTGTGAGTGTTTTGATGGAACTGTGTGCTGTTACATAAGCTGAGAAAAGAAAGGAGGCAGAACGAGAGAGAGAGAGTTTCATTATGCAGAAGTCAGGACTTCTGTGTGTTTGGTTCAAAAGACAGGACCTGAAATAAATTGATAATGTTGGTAAGTGTTCAGTGATGGCTGTGGATGATAAACAGCACTAGCATTTGAAACAGGCCTTTTCCCCCAAACACAACACAATTAACAATAAAACCTTCAGATAAAACCAAACACAGAGACTCAAACGCAGAACAAACAACTCAAACAACAGACACAATATTCGCTACAGTTACTCATGTATGCTAACAATGATGTAGCTCCATCAGAGAGCGCGAGATGCTACAGCCGTCTGCATCAATGAGAACAACAAAGACTTCTACCAGGTGCATTCCTTTTGTTCTCCTAGCATCTCTTCCAGCAATGTGACACTACAAAGTACACGAGACAAAGTAATCCTTCTGCACAGTTTATACTTTGTGTAAACAAACTTAAAGGTAAAATAAGTCCTCGCATTTTGTCAACAACGCCTTCAAACTAAGCTCCTCCTCCTGGGCTCACTCAGAAGCTCACTCTCACTCTCTCGTGCGAGAACACGCCCACCCCGCCGAGCTAATGCTAGCTCGTGACATCATGCTGTGCACTGTTATCTCCATGGTGACGCATCACTAATGAGGCGACATTACTTGCAAACTGACGGACGAGACGTAAACAGTGATGCTTAACAGGACTTTTTACATGTGTACACATAAATGCACAGTTACTCGTCCACTGTTGACTTTTGACTGGCTGCGATTCTTCTTCTTCTTCTTCTTTGCATGACTAGAGTATATCGCCGCCTGCTGGTGTGGAGTTCTCATGACAGAGTTTCTGTTGTGTTTTTGCGTTTTTGTTTGGACAGGGATTTTTTATAACCACGCTTGTGTGGACGGAGTTTCTTTTGGAAATGAAGGAGGGAAAAACTCAATTATACCTGTGTACGTGCAGACGTGGCCTAAGTCACTATGCACTGTCATCACATCACAGGGCATCATTGAGTGTGTGTGCAAGTGTTTAGCACACACACTCACTGCAGAACTGTTAGCTTAGATTCACTCATGTTAGGTGCTGATATTAGGCCACAAAAATCTTCATTGTTCTTCCAACTATGTGAGCACTTTATCTTCTCACACGAGGACTCTCCAAACTGGAGGAAAAATCCCCTAACCCTGGGCGAGGCTTTGTGTCCCGGCCTTTACCTGCCCTTCAGCTGCCTCTGCCTTGTCAGGTCTTTCTTTGTTGGTGTTGAGGTGCCTCCAAACTGATTGCTGCCAACTCAAACCAAACAAAAAGGGAGATAAAAATCAGACACATGCACAAAAAAAGTCACCAGATGTGAAAAATATGCGTATGAGTATTTTTGGATAAACGGACAAATTTAGTCTGATGGCAAGATTGTCAGGAATTCTGTTGGGAAAATTGTACTGAAACAGGAGCTGGAATAACGGATGATTATATGAAAATAAGATGACAACACAAGAACCACAAGAAGTTCAGCATGCTTTTAAACTTCCTGCAGCGAGCGATGAAGAACAAAGTGATGATTATCAACATAATCTGTCTGCTCTTCCCTGTCGTCTGTAAATGACTGTTTTTGGGGAGGAAATTCCTGCAGACTGTGGACTTAACAACTTCCAAGTGTGGAGTTCCGAATAATAGGTGTGTGTGCAGAACGTGTCAGGATGTTGTCATAAGCACGCTGCCACACGTCTCCTGGATATGGAGCCACTTCGGAGACAGAAATTCCAATGAGCTCGGCGTTCCCGACGAGTGACTCAGAACAAACAGTGTGACAGCCGACGGAGGCTCGTATTTACATTAATGAGCCACTGAGGGAAACCGACAATAACATATTTGCTGCATGTAAACATCAGAGCCTGACTGGCAGAGCTTCAGAGTCGTCCTTTTTAGGCGCCTTTGAGCCTCATTTTAACTTTGGTTTCTTGTAAATATCACCTGCTTTAAGAATCTTAGAAGAGCAAGTTTTTAAGTTAAGTTAAAGTTATAATCTTAAAGATTTTCATTTTAATAAACGTCTGTTAAGTCTCTGTCTATCACCGAATGAGGTAACACAATGGTGATTGAGCCAATGGCCCACTGATGAAAGCCTTTGCATGTGCAGTATTACAGACTGGGTGTCTGTGACTTTTGCGGGACAAAATCCCAATCGGCGCCCAGTTAGCGACACGTTTTCCATCAGCCAGCAGTGGTTGGTCTGCCAGAGAGGGTAGGCGGAGCTAAGCGGCTGCTTTTCCACTCTCTGCAAGTGTTGCGAGTAAACAGTAATCTACTATGGCTGAACAAACAAAGAAAAGATGGATGACTACAGATACAACTTCAACAAGAAGTGAAAATCCAAAGAAAAAGAAACAAACTCGACGCTCAGATGAAGCAAACAGTCTGAAAAGGAAAGCGACCGTCAGCCAGGAAAATCAAGAGTTACAACCGGAGCCAACCGTGGACGTCACACATGCAGCACTGTCTGGATATCTGGGAAGTGTGCTCCCGCTTTATCCCGTTTATCGCCACAGGTTCCGCCAAAGAGAACGAATCTGAGATCTTTGAGATTATAACTTTAATACTGAATGAGGGAAATGAGAGACGAGACAAAAAGCAAGAAAGCTCTGTTAAACATTGCAACCACATTCTAGATCGCCAGAAATTATCCCAGGTAAACAAGCTTTGTTATCTCGAGATAACAACCGGAAATTACGAGTAAATAAAGTGTTTGGATGCATGTTGACTCAGGGCTTCCGTGTGGAATCAGATAAACCTTCCTTTTGATTTGATTAAAGTATTTTATTAACATAATCTATTAAGTACTATGTTGCTACAAAATAAAGTGTCAAACTAAATGTACGTATAGATGATCGTATGAGAATTAAAGTGTAGCGTAATTAAAATCAACGCTTTTCTTAATGAGGTTCCTAATTGAGCCTTTAATCTCATAATCAGCTCTTCCTGGTTAAAACTAAAGGTGGCTCACATCTAAAGAGAACAAAATCAGCACTTTTTCTTTAACATTTTCTAATTACTGCTGGAGAAAAAAGCAGCTCCTCTCCTCCTCTCTATTCTCACTGTTCTGTGATGCCTTTAAGTTCTGAGGAAAACGTAGTAACTATGAACGTCTTACATTAATAACTCCTTAAATATGACACGACAGGTGGGTGTCTGCACTGATACTCTAGTTTCAGCGATACGATCATGAGGTGAGTTTTAAGATTCTGATTTTAAGTCAATTCACAGCTTATGTAACCATTCGTTCCCTTCATGCTTTATTCAACTGATCAAATATGTGAAACATTCTTCATTAAACATTTGCGTTTGGGTGCTCCTGTTATCGCACTGACACAATCCTTCACCTGTGCTGCATGGGTCAATCTAATGTAGATCTGTTACACTATCACCTGATAAATATCAGTTTGTTGAAGTTTCAACCCCCTTGAAGGACTGACAGGAGATAAAGAGAGAGCCTTAACTGGACTTGGTCTGTTTAAACCCTGAGGCCACTTTTACAACCTCACTACCTGATTCGATCACCTCTTGTTTGAGTTTACGTCACATCGCTAAGAGTGCAGCCGGGATTTGAGAAATACTGAGGTCACAAGTCCAAATTCCTCTGGCAGGACCTCACACGAGCAGGAAATGATTCACGAGCCACCAACCAAACCTGGTTAACATTTTAGAGTGTTTAAAAAAGAAAAGTCCCCTGAAGTGTTTATTTATATTTTCTGTAAATGTTATCTTACATAATTATAGTCTGTAACCTGATATGTAATTCTGGTGTGAAATTACTTTCATTTATTTGGCCAAAAAACAATCATGTCTAGTCTAATGAGTAATGTGTAATATGGGTATGTGTCTGTAGGCCTATCTCAATATGCTACTGTTAATAACCTTTATTAGATAATGGCCTCAATTCCCTACAGTAAATGTTGAAGTCAAAATAAAGTATAAAGTTCTTTTAAAACAAATGTAAATGCAATAAAAACAATTTACTTTAATCTCATCTTCCTTCTATTTAAGCTCAGAACCATGTTTGCAGTGGCAGAACCACAGGCTGTTTATAATGATATAAAGTTAATTTATAAGTTATCATATGCAGGCTTATTCAATTACTTTTTTTTAGACTGGACTTTTACATTTCCTATGTCTGACCTGTAAAGCTAGAGCTAGAAGCATTTTAATGTGTTGGAGGTAGGTTGTGGTTTAATAAAAACAATGTTGATTTAATATCTTTTATTCAGTTTGACTATCTCTCATTTCCACTGTTTAAAAACAGATAAAGCTGTTAAATTAGTTATTACTAATTAAATGATCTAAAAATCAAACAATGTAAACAACTGTAAATGTAATAGATTGTGTAATTATACAAAATGTTTAGATAAAGGTGTTAAAAAATTAATATTTCTAGTATAAATGTTTAAAGAGCCAGACTGAGATTATTAAGGGTCGGGCTTAGTTTAATATTTCTGATATACAGTCTACGGTCTGAACATGTTCTGCTTGAGTGCTCTGATTTACGGGCTTCGGAGGAGTCCCTGAAGGCAGCGCTGGCCCTGGCGGTGATCAGTGAGCTCCCGGGAGACTCCATGGAGAGGGAATGAGATGAAATAGGACTTCAGACCGGATCATGGCGGCGCCTCTCGGGCGGGACACCTTACCTGAACACTGGTCTTACGGTGTCTGCGTGGACGGCCGGGTCTTCTTCATCAAGTGAGTGGAACAACGAGCGCTTTACCGCACCGTCTCTCCCGGTTTACCGGGAGTTAGCTGCGGATGTTTCCTTCCCGGTGGTGTAACAGGTGTTTTTTCTCCTCTCTGTGTGTGTGTGTGTGCGGCTGCAGCGATGAGACGCGGACTACTACCTGGCTGCATCCCCGCTCCGGTGAACCTGTAAACTCCGGACACATGATCCGCTCAGGTAGCCCTGCAGGGCGGGTAGACGTGTGTTTAATATGCCCTTATGTTGGACTTTACTGTTTTTCTCTTTACTGCCAACTTCAGTGTTGCATTTAGGGCCCTGCCCAAAGAGGAGAGTAAACTTTCAGGTGTCACGAACAAGTCTGTGGTTTCATTTCAGACTTACCTCGGGGATGGGAGGAAGGTTTTACGGACGAAGGGGGCAGTTTCTTCATTAAGTAAGTACATTATCACCACCTGTGCTGTCTGTGTTATTGCCACGGTCACCTGCGCATTACTTAGAGTAACCGTGCGGCTTAACATGGCTCCTGCCTCTAATTCCCCGCTACTAGCAGGTCTGATTACCGCAGGGACAGTGTGGGTTTAAACAGGGAGTGACTTGGACTGGCCTGCTGACCCTTTAATGACCCCATGCTTTCATTTAGCCGCCGTGCATATTAAACAGGTATCAGCTCCGTCATGTTTTGCCTTTAGGCATTTAAGCTTCAGTGCATGTTTGATCTTCCTACAGTTGCATTGATGCAAATAGTTTGGCTTCACTTTGAGTTTACATGCCACACTTTATTTGTGATGAATTGTTTTTATGTTCAACTTTCTCTCCAACTTTATCCCGTTATATTTCTCATCTTATTTCTGATCTCTGAGGTTTTGCCTGCAGCCATAGCACATGTATATATTCTGTAATGTTTATTTTAGGGCTGAGTGATGTTGTTTTTTAGTCTGCTAACATATCAATATTTGAGTTACAAAGTTCTGAAAACACTATAGTGACTGAAGTTTTTTATTTTTTTTATTTCTAGTGAACAAACTCTGAGTTTCCAGATAACCTCCAAAAATACTGTGCACCATTTCTGTACAGCAGTTTGTAGTTTATTATCTGCTGACACGGAGCACAGACTCATATACTTCACTTGCAATGAGCTAATTGTTGGAGCTCTAATTAAGTGCACAGTATTTTACAAGTACTCAACTCATTAGTCAACGCAGACCTTCAACCACCACAAAGTCCTGATCTGAGACCTGAAAATTAATTATTTCCTCATATTATATTTTATAAATGTAAAACTCTCATATTAATATTTGTATAGTTGTGTTTGCCAGAGTTACCCGACAGTCTTAAAACCTTTTTACTAAGATTGTTCTTTACTTTGTTAGCACTGGATTGAGTCAATGTTTGTAATTAATGTTCCTATACCTCGACCCAGAAAAGTCCAGTCTTTAAGTCTTTAAAATATTTAATCCTGATTTTAATCTCCCGATAGCCTATGTGTAACTTTGCAGCTACAAAATGTTTTTTTATTCAACCTGTATTTTACCCGGGATAATCCCACTGAGATACAAAATCTCTTTTACAAGGGAGTCCTGGCCAAGACAACAGATAAGACATCGTTCAGAAAAAAAAGACAGCGTACATTAACTGGTCAAATGATCTTTAATTCTTTTTTTAATAATCTTTCAAGCTAATAAATCGCTCAGGTTTAAGGTGACCCCCTACTTAAGTGTTGGGGTAGAGGGCTGGGGTTGGAGTTGATGTCTAGTTTAAGAGAACTGTTGACAGAACTTCATTATCATTTTAGAGAGTGTTCATTGTGTTGTTAAACTTCCCTACACTGAAAGGTGTCTTTTTATTTTTTTCCAACGTCACTGTTTCAACACGTTCTACAGAAAATGTAGAGGATGATTTACACAGCTGTATTAGAGTTTGTTAGTTGTGTAGCTGTACTTGGTAAACATGAGTGTGTAAAGATGGAGAGAGGAGCAGGACCACCAGTAATCAGCATGGCTGCTTGTTGTGATGAAATGTGGTGAAAGTCTGTCCACTTGCTGATGTTGGACATGCTTTGCTTTCTCTTCTGTTCAGGCGTGTTGAGCAGATTGCTCAGAACGAGTGCTGTGTAATCTCAGTAAGTCATAAATCTACAGTCACATTAAAAGTTCCCAGGAACAACGAGGTTCCCTAAACTCAACACACAGGCTGGATGTTTTCCTGTATTAGTCAGTGAATGTGTTTCTCTTGTTTTCTTGTCACGCTGCAACTTTGTATGTCTGTGCCAAGTATCTATGCAAACCAACCCATATTCAAAGAAGCCCTTTCTCTTTCACCTTGATCTATTATGTCACTGAATGACTACACACCTCTATTGTAGCTGCGCCGGGAGTTACGTCAATGAAGTGCCATTCCTTGTCGCTGTCTCTTCTATTGTCTGCAACAATTAGACGAGTTAATCACAAAGCAACAGAAGTGTGGACGTACTTGAGTCACAGACGGGTAGGAGGGGATGGTGTCTGAAGAACTCTTGTTTACCACCTGAAAAACGAGCTTTGGGACTTAAAATTTTCACTTTAAATTTGAAGTCTTGACAAAAGATTTGATTTTGGACTTTTCAGCCAAACTTGTGATTTGCAAAATGAGGACTTTGTCTCGTATGTGACAGTTTGATGAGAAGAGACACCGTCAATAATAGACTGAGAAGTGGCCACATTGACGCCGTCCATTAGGTTTTGGACTACCTATTTAAAGCCTTGAGTTAGCCATTTTTTTTACTGTTAAGGCAACCACCGAATCATTAGCTGTCATTAACCTAACCTAACCTAACCTGGCTGACAGAAGGCCCGCCTCTCTTTATCTGATTGAACAATGACAAAAAGCGGCCATGATGTAGTTTTTCTGCTTTGAGTTGTTTCAACTCGAGACGCTCAGAGTGTTTCTTCAAAAACGCGACGCTCACAGAGCGAAAAAACGCAAAAGTGGCATTCAAATAGCCCCCCATTGCCAAAACGCGCTCTGTTTGATCCGGCCCTAAAACACCCGCACAGAGCCTGAAGCAGAAAGGTTAACAGAGAAAGTACAACCTTTGTGATACCCGTTATCTCTAACTGGTGCTTAGGCTTTAAAATAACATGGATTTTAAATGGCTGACAGCCCACCACTTACATTTTAGTCCCATCTGGTCTCGTTAACGAAAACAAAACATGTCGTCAGAGTTTTTATGATCAAAGATCTATTCCAAGTCTCGTTTACGAATATTTTTCGTCATAATTATCGTGAACAAGTTAACACTGTTTTGGTGCTAGAAACTGATTTGGCTGAGAGGATAGAGCTGGGGAGGAGCGACAGGCTAGCTAATGCTAAATTATCCACTAAACGTAGCCCTGGCTTGGTTAGCAAGATTCATGGTAGCTGTGGAACACATTTGGATGTCAGTTTGGCTTGCAAAAACAGACTTGTAATTCTTACCAAAGAAGAATAAACAGATGACTTCTTAGTGTGTCTTTTCATGCAGCAGAGTGTTACAGTATTTTGTAAGTCCTCATGGTTGGAACTTGTCAATAACAAGGTATGTCACTGTTCATGGGATTCATAACTTGCAGTGGTGAAAGTGGCCATTAAAAGCGTAAACTCGTTAGGAAAACGTCCAGCTACCAGTGGAGTCGCCTGCCCCCCTGCTGGCCAGTAAAAAGAATGCAGGTTAAATGCACGTCCGCATTGTCAGATGCTGAAGTCTAAAGAGGGTTTTTCTCTTTAAACTGCAAGCTGGGTCCTCACATCTACAGTGATTCGCTACCAGAAGCAAACAAGAAAAAAATCAATTTAAAAAGAGGACTTATGTTGCTGATGGAACACTGTTTGGTCATTACAGCTACATATTATTATAAATCGGTTGCTGAAATGTCTCACAGTGTACAGGAAACACAAGGACAGAAAAATCCTCAAAGTTGAATATTTTCAGTGCAAATTTGGACTCAGCTGAGCCTCTACGTCCCCCGTTGGTCTTCATGTATTTTTCAGTGTGTGGGTTTGTTTGTAAGACCCCTTGATGGATAATTGATTCCTCCAGTAGCTGAATATTCATATTCAGACGGTGCGTCTTCTGAAGCCTCCGTGAGACGGACAAACATTAACATTTGGACTGTTGGATTTGTTGTCTCAGTCGGTCATCAGATGGTAATCAGTTGCTCTGAGTGGTGGGATCAAGTGTTTTATGACTCTGTGCCGAGCTGAACCTGCCGACGGAGGCTAAAGTGTCTCTGCAGATAACATAGGTCAAAGGTCGTTCATGTTGCTGTTGATGGTAGCTGTTGCAGTATAAACATTGGTGGGAAGCTGCTTTGCATAAAAGCTGTGGGAATCCGAGCTTATGGCTAAATATCTTGAAGTGTTGGACGTTAATTAAATTCCTGTTGTGTTTTGCACTCATGTGTGACTCAGACTGTTTGTGTGTGTGTGTGTGTGTGTGTGTCTTTTAGCCGCCTTTCTCTAACAATAAACCAGAGCCGAATCACTGAAACATGAAACTGGTAGTGACTATCATTTTGAATTTCTGTTTTAAGATTTTCTTTTTAAATGAAACCTTTCATCGACGGCACACTCTCAAACACATTCAGTCGTTTAATTAGCCGTCAAGCTGTTAGCAGGCTGTTCTTGGTATGTCAGACATCATTTGGTGTTTGGCTCGAAAGCTGCTGAGCATCTGTGAAAATGTAATAATTTCAGCCTTGATGTCTTAAAGCTAGAGAAGCCACAGGTGATACGCTTGTGATACAACTTTTTACAGCACCATATGTCCTTATAGAGTCCTTACGGTTATTTTGAAAAGGGGGTGTGATGCTGTTTCACATTTTAAGACACATATAAAATGTTACAATGTCCAGACTAAACGTGGGTGAAGTTTCAGATCTGTCGCTAAAAGTATGTTGCAGTAATCCCCAGGCTTCTCCGCTCAGCCTGCAGGCTGCTGTGAACGCCAGGTTTCACACTGTTTTTTCTACACACTGCACTTTGTGACGTCACAGGCTTCGGAGAGCTGGCCAATCAGAAGAAAGTGGGTTGTAGGGTCGGGGTTTCTTAAAGGGACAGAGCTGACATCGTTTCAGGCGGAGGCTGTATGAGGGCCTGCACAGAGGTAGATGGTCGCTCAGTCTGTAGGGACTGGCACCGAATCCCCAACTGCTCGGGGGGCATGTCCATGTGCAGCCCCTCAACTCTGGCATCTCTCTGTTAATGCATGTCCATTGGTTCCTGTTTGTGCATGTCTTCTGCAGGCTCCTGTGAACGCTTGCTATCAGACGGACATCTCCAGACGCTTCACTTTGTGGAGGAACTCTATATTTGGGCATCTGCCCGAGACACAGCAGAACTTCCTACCCCTGGCAAACTTCAAACATTCTAAATAACGGCATGCTGTGACTATGAAATATAAGATGGTGAAAGAAAGATGGTGTTGGCATACTTGTATTTTGTTTTATATCCCCAAAAATCAGGTATCTTTTAGTTTGAAGGATAATTTTCTTTTAAGAATAGTCTGCTGAATACTTTCTCGATTAATCAGTTAATTAGTTTTGTCTTTAAAGTCCAAGGGTACGCCTGCAGAGGTTTTATTTACCTACAGTCTAACAGAGAAAAGCATCACATTTGAGAAGCTGGAACCAACGAGTGCTTGAAACAGAAATTAAAAGGTTCCTCAGAAATGTTCTATCATTCAGTTAATTAATTGATCAACTTTAAAAGAATGACCTTAAGTGATGAATTGAAAAAATAAATAAACAATGAAACAATAATTAACTAAAACCGTAAAGTGTTACTGACTTTCTGTGAAGTAAAAACAATAAAGCTGGATGGCTCTACAGACGGTTAAACTCTGTGTCTTGGTGGAATAAAAGCTTGACAGAGATCTACAGGTGCTTCATGTCTCCAGGTGTGAACCAAACTCTCCGGAGTGGAACATTCGCGTCGCTCTCCAAACTTTGAATTGGCGCATGAGAGGTATTTCTTGAACATTAATAACAAGGTGAAGTAATAACAACCTTGAAGTCCAATATCCTATTCACATCGGCGGGGGACTATTTGTCTGGAGGCCATGTTTGTACAGCACCCCCCCCGGGGCTCCTCCTCTGTCTGTTCTGGAGCCTCTTCTATCCCAAAAATGTTTTTCATGTTTTTATTACAAGAGAGGAACAACACCGCTCCCCCTGTGAGTCTGCGTGTTTCTCATTGTCTTCAGATGCTCACAGAGCTCTTGGCATCGGCTCGTTCGGAGAGAAGCAGCCTTATTTCACTCCGTGCTCTTAAACAGGACCGAATCTGTGTATGTATCTCACAGCGGACTGAAATAGTCTCTCAGATGCTTTTTATCATTTTTAATGGTGCTGAGACAAATATCCTCTGAGGTTCAGTACCAAAACAAACCCGGCAGATCCGAGTCTGGAGCCCTCAGAAATAATAACTCATCTCTTATGTAAGATGAATATTTCTTTATAAAGTGACGACATGCTGACCACTCAGCGGGGCTCGTCTTAATCTTCCTGTCAGGGCCGCAACTCGGATTTCTTTCATAATTGATCCGTCTTTGGATTTTCCACACGGTCTTCCATCGCTGACGTTTGAATTGCACCCTTAATTTTGTCATCTTGTCGCACCCTCTTCCTTTGCAAGTGTTGGAGAACACCATCTGTTTTTCTTGATCCTTCAACTTCTTATATTTGTTAGTCGAAGGGAAAAAAGCGAGTAAGAAGTTTTGCTCTGATGATAAAAACAAATACAGATCATGTTGTTTTAATTGTTTTAAAAGGGAAACTATCTTAAAGTTTATTAGATTTAAAAATATAGATAAATCCCCTCACTTACAGATTCCCAATTATTTATCGCCATATATTAAATGGTAACCTCTGTGTCATGATACGTATCGTATTGACACATTCTCCAACTGCTGTAGTCTTACTAATCCACTCGCCGTCCGTTGCAGTGTTACAAATACACAAACAGCTTTATTCCACAGGTGTCACAAGTTGGATAATCCACTGAATTTTCTTAGCTGGATGTTATAAAACTTAACACACGGTATAAAAACAGCTAGTCTAGCCTCCACTTGATGCCACAGTTCAACAGCCTCACAGGAGTACGTGCGCCAGGCTGCCCTCTCTTAAAGCGACAGTACGTGTTTATCAAAAAATGTATCTACACCTAAACATGAAATATTGAACTTAAAGTCAAGTACAATAAAAACATACTGATTCATTATTATAAGTTTACTCTTAATGTTCAAAAACTTTACATACAAATGTACACATTCTAGGAACAGGATATAAGAATGAGGAAAAGTAACAATATAATCCTTGCCTACTACAAGTGAGACTAATGTCCTTATCAGGCTGTGTGTCGATGTTCAATGAAAACAGTGGTGACCACTGTAGACAAGAGATGTGTTTTTAAAGGTGGCATCTTCTCAATGTCATCTTTTTACTCTTAAAACCAGGTCTAACCAGGATGTTTGGCTCGGCTACACATCGGTTTCAGCTAAAGCTAACCTAAGAGTCAGGCAGATGCGTAGGTTTTTAGTGGTTGGGTAGCAGATACGCCCCTCCCTCATGGAAACAAGAGTGAAGGCAATGTCAAGCCCCTTTTACACTGGCAGTTCAGGTGGGATTATCACGCCTCTGTTACACCACATCTTCTATGTAAAACACACGGAGGTGGACTGGTGGGGCGACGTCGTTCCACCTCTAACGTAGGCTGCATCGGAAATATTGACAGAGGCATAACAGAGGCGAAATGGCGCCGTGTATGTGAAGCATGCGCTGTTTGTTTACATCTCGTGCACGTAGCTTGGTCCAGTGTAACATGGCATAACGGCGGAGCTTCGTTACGCCGCTGTGGTGGAATTGCAATGAAAAAAGGGCTTCAGACTGAAGATGCAAAGGGAGTTGATAATTCTGTTATCTCAGGCAGAAGTATGAATACTGGAATAAAACCAGGCTCATGATGTGAAATGGAGAAAAGCTATTTTTCACAAACTGCAACCAGGGACACTTTTGCTTTATAAACGACAAAATGTGAAATATTCTTCTGTTGATGATGAATTGTTTCTGCACTGCTGCTAAATCAGTCTGAATGGTCGTATCCTCACTACATACTCAGAGCACTTTCACCTCAATGTTTCCTTTCTGCTAAATGTAGCATGTGAGGATCATGTAGCATGATGATCCTGTTTAGTGTAATGTGACTGAGAGTCCCAGAACTGTTGATGAGCTCGTTGTAGACGCAGCATCAACATCAGCAAACAGGCTGTTTGTCTGCCTCTGGCTGTTTTCCTGTTACGTCCTTCCTCTCCCTCCCCAACAGTCAGACTCAGTCATTCTTTGCCCGGGCTTGCTTTAACAGCCCCCACTTATGTCCCCCCATGGACAAGTGGGATGTAAGTATGACTGTTGTTTGTTTGACGGCTTCCACCTCCGCTGGTTAAACCCCCTCTCACATACCTCTGTCCTCAGTGTGTGCGTGACGTCTGTTTGTCTAGAATGTTCTGTCTTTCCCACTTTCTGTGCCTGTGTCTTGTGTTTGCTCACCGTCATACCTACGCACATGCAAACACACATGATGTGTCACATGATGTGTCATTTTACCTCTGAGGGGCCTCCAGACGGGTCGTCCTCCTCCCCATCCTGCAGCCACTCCCAGTAGGGGGCTGCTGCCACAGGGAAGCAGGGAGTACATCCGTTTAGATCCAAGGGGGATAAAACTTCTGCAGGAACGTCTGCATGACGGAGTTCACTGAAGGGGATTTAAGGCCAGCAGGAAGTAGAGGAGAAAGAAAGAGACACAAACGTGAGAAAGGCAGGCTGAGAGTGAGAGGTGTCAGGGGTCTGTTGGCAGCAGAAGATCAGTCCTTTGCCCTCAGCCCTGTCTACAGTCATTATCCTCCAGCTCAGCTAATCTGGAAGGTGTGAGAGACACGGTCACTGCCCTGCTGCACCACTGACTCTGTTCAAAGGAACTTTACACTCCTTAGAGTTGATAACATCTGACTGACATTGGAACTGGTTTCACTTTGTTGTAGTTCTGCAGCCATCCGTCGATTCATTGATTAGATATTCAGAAATGTTTGGACACTATTTTTTTGGACCAAAAGTTTTGACGCACAAGGAAACTGCTCTCTGATTGGTCAGAATGTCCACGTGATAAAACTCCCTGAAGTAAACAAAGAGAGAGAGAGAGAGAGAGCACACTCCTCAGTCCCACTGAACACGATCGATGTTCTGCTGTCAGCTCCATCAGCTCCTGTCTCCTTCACTTTGTCACTCAACACTTTGAATACCTCCGTGTTCTTGTGCCTTTCGAGCGCGCTCACCTCGTCGCTCCCCCACGTCTGTCCTCCACTCATCCCCCTGCCTGGCTGCGTGTCTGTCTCTGCGAGTGTCAACATCCGTTAACAACCCACAATGCACTGTGTTTTGGTTTGCTTCCCGTATCAGGTCCTTCTTTAAGTCTGATAATGTTCTCACCTGAATCGAACCGGACTGTGGTTCATTTGGAAACGGACCGAGAGCCGTCTGATCGTCTTGGTCCACACCAGAGTTTGAATGTCCGGACCAAAGCTGTCAGGTGTGAGAGCACCTTAATGTCCTCACATTTTCATTGGTTGATCAGTCGATTCCTCAGCTAATTCATTCTAAAATGTCCCAAACAAACGGGTTAAAAGCAGATTTCTATGGAGCTGGTTTAGCTCAGTGGGGAGGGCCGGCGCTCCGTATACAGAGGCTACAGCTGTTCGGGTTTGACTCCCGGCCTCGGCCCTTTGCTGTAGGTCCTCCCCCCTCTCTCTCTCTTCACCCAATACTTCCTGTCTCTCTTCAGCTGTCCCGTCAATAAAGGCAAAAATGGCCCAAAAAATTCTTTAAAAAAACCCAACAAGCGATTTCTTTGAGTATTTTATTAAAATGTAAATGTAGTATTCATATGACTCATGAGAGTTCACAGTGACTGAATGACTCAGGGCTTTGCAGTGTGCAGAGGTGATGCCTCTGCAGAACCCTGACATTGCAGTGATTTGAGCGCTGCATGACTGCTGGAGTAAGGACAATGATAGTATCACCGAGCCGCGACAAAGAGGCTTATCTCAAAGCAGCTTACAATAATGTCAGGAGTACGGCCTCAAAGATTCCGACTCTTTAAAGCTCCGTGTTTGTACTGACTGAAGATACCACCGAGACCACCGCGGTAACTTGTGCCCTGTAATGGTTTAATGAATGACTTTGTTAAACCTGTAAAGGTTCGCTGAGTGGGTTCGCTCTGTGTCTGCAGAGTGTGGGCTCGCTGTGACACAGGCAGTCCTTCAAACTGCGCAGCATGAATGCGGTGTTGGTTAAAAGCACTTCCCTTTCCGCTTCTTTAAAAGAAACACAGCAGCTGATTCCCTCTCTCTCAATGAACAGAAGGATAACCTTGAAATACTATGTCATAAACCTCGCAGGCAACCAATAGGAAGAACAAAGAGATGAGTCATCGCAGAAAGTCTTCCTGCGTCCCTGGATAGATGCTGTATGTCGGATATGAGCTGGCCGGCTGTTTTCTCAAATCTTGATTTGAATGAGAGGTGTGTGGTCCCCAGGTGAACACGGCTCTGAATAGACCTAAATATAGACTCTGTGTGCAGAGAAGGCCATGCTGCATTAGACTGAGTCCACCTGAATGGATGCTTTCAGGTTGTTTGCTCACACAGAAAGGACATGCAGAAGGTTCCTAAGAAAAGGCGTCTTGGTGGACGCGCTCTGTGAACCTGCTGATAAAACTGATGGATCATATTAAAGGCGTGAGGACACAGGGTGGGTTTGTGCTCCACGTCTAACGCTCTTTGTCCTCCGATGAAAACGAGGCTTTGTTTTCCTGTGGCTAAACCAAAGAACCAACAGTTCCCTGGCAGACAAATAAAGGCTGGAAGAGAAAGCTTGGTCAACAATCGCTGTTCTGTTGTTGTCAGTGGTTGAAGGTGCTAACCGGTTTCTGTGTTTGCTTTCTGACAGCAGGAAAGTTAAACATTATTTCACTGACTGTATTCTTGATGATGCTCCCTCCTGATGTTTGCTTCCAACACCTGCTTCTCCGCTGCAGCAGCATTTCACCGGCTCGTCCGTCCTTCAGTAGACTTTAGATTATCCGGGTAAATCAGTAACTTCCAGAGGTGTTTGGAGGTGAATCATTTCCTCACTTTGTTCTGGCTCTTTTTTACACACATTGCAAAACGTAATGTTTGAGGTGGCTTTGGAATTTCTTTTTTAAAGGCTTCAGTGTGACTTCACAGAGTTCAGAGGTTTAAAGGTTTAACTGCTGCATCGCTGACATGTCAGGTATACAAAGGATCTCAGACTGACTCCTCAGTGTTCACTGTGTACAAGACTTTACTGACAGCTGAAATATCTTAACAGTGGTAATTTAGGCAGCTATTTCAGATTTACAATGTTCGCTTTCGTTAGAGCCAACTAACAGCTTCAGGTGCGATCGGACGCTGGTGCCGACATTATGATCATCATCAGCAACATCAACAAGGTCAATATACTTCATCATCATCATCATGAGAATCCTAATCAACATAAACTACATCCTCAATGTCGACACCATCAGTAGCATCAATATCATTAAGGTCAAAGGTGAAAGAGCCGGGTCTTCAGCTTCTTCTTAAACGGACTCTGCGGACTGAATGGAGTTTGGTAACTTGTTCCACCACCGGGGGACGACTGAGGAGAAGAAGGAGAAGAAGATTTAGTCTTCAAAACATGCTAAAAAAAGAAGCTTTTTCAGTGAGCGTGCACAGAGCCAGAAGCAGGAAGCCTGGGTTTACTGAGAAAGCACCTTCCTGATTCCCGTTCGTTTTGCATGTGTTGTTGTCAGGCTGACACCTGTCAGCGGGTCGGATTCAGGAGGATCTGCACGCCCCTCAGCCAATTCAGCCAGTTACAGAAATCAATTGCTTGTATTTGACAGACCGATTAGACGCACAGTGGGGAAAAATATCCTGGATTTTAAATGTCTGACAGCCCACCACAACATGTTAGTCCCGTCTCGTCTCGCTAACGGAAACAACACATTTGTGTCATCACAGTTTTTTTTCTCAAAGACCTATTTTTAGCTCGATTACGTCTCGTCTTCGTCACGGAAAAAAGGTAGTCACTGCTGCAGAAGTAGCCGTCTTTCCAAAACAAACCCTGTAAATCAAACCAGTAAAAACACTTAGTAAAGTTCTCCTCAGCGTTCAGAGTGCTGCAGAAAGGGCAGCGAGTTGAGCTGAGTTTCTAGGTGCTCAGCTTGTTTAAAAGCGAGGTGCAGCCGAATAATCTGCAAAGGGTCTTCCTCTCTGAAACAAACTTACTTGGTGAATAAAATAGTTAAAACACCGAATAAAGCAGTACTTATTAAAAATGTGATTCCTTCGCGGGCTGCTACCCGAACTGCTGCTAACTTTAGCTCCGCTTGTTTCTCTGATAACTGAAGATCAGGCCGTCACATAACTAAAACACTTCATCAAGTTAAGTCAGGAAGTTAAAAAGTACAGTGAGACAAAGCGTAAGCCAGCGTCTGTGGAAAATCTCTAATAGACTTTATCTTACAGGTAAAGAGTTAGACAGATGTAAGCTGGTGTGGCGCTGTGCTGATAAAAGGCGAGAGTAGCCAGAGCTTTGTATTGAACAGCCAAATATGACTGAGTCAGGAACAGCCTTGTACTTGTTAAGAAATCACGGCGCGTCCTGACGTTATTGAAGCTGGTTGTGGTTTGTCTTGTTTGAGTCGTGTCGCCTCTCTTTTGTCTGCATGAAGCCAGAAGGATAAACACCCTGTGCAGGAATGCTGGAGGGAATATCTGATGTTTGTTTGCCTGCCTCTGAAGGACGAGAGCTTTTCCTCTTGTAGTGAACGACTTTGGAAATGAGACGAGAACATTTTGCATCAGGAAGCTTCAAGAGCGAGAGATAGCATCTGCTGAGGCAGCTTCTCTCTCTCTCTCTCTCTCTCTCTCTCTCTTAAAGCTGTTTTTGGTCGGTCCTGTTCCTTCTCTCTTCCTCTGCTGTACTTTCACCTTCAGACCTCATTATTTTTCTCTTCCTGTCTGAGGGGTCCAGAGAGGTCGGGGCGACTGAAGAGTCCTTCTTCAATCAGCTCTGACAGCCACCACTGAGGTTTCAGCTTACAGCCCTGTTTCCTGATTACAGTCTCAACATGTCAGAATGAAAGTGTTGACGTTGGTGCTCAAACAATTAGTTGATTATTCAAATGAAAGAAAATTAATCGCAATTTTGATCATTTATTATTGATTAAAGTAATTCATCAGCTTAAAGTAACCTCGAAGATGTTTCGGCAAAGAAAAGTTACGTTGCATTGTTTTTAATTGGCTTAAAGAATTTGGAGCGCTTCACCCTAATGGTCTCTTTACATTTTATACCCTAAAAGATTATTAAATTAAAGCAAAATATTACCGGAAGATTGGGTGTATAAGACGCACTCAAAATACTTTTTTTTCATCTATAAAGTGGGCTGCGTCCTACAAACCGGTGCGACCAACATACCAGTATGAAATAAAGAGAGAGGTGTTTCAACCTGACGACCTGGCCGACACTGTGGCCAACAAACGAAGAAGAGGGAAGTTTTTGATAACACGATTGGTGACATTGTGTTGTTTCTGAGGGTTTGCAACTGACATAAAGTGAGTGAGGTTTTGCTAAAGTTTCAGGTCTCTAAAAACGTGTGTTCAAAGCTGAGAGCTGCAGGTGTTCAGGAGTGACGTTAAGTGAAGGAAGGAAGTGAGCACCGAGCAGTGAGTCAGTGTTTATGTCTGACTCGCTGTATTCAGACTGAAACCTTCAGAGGCTCGCTCTGCATCATCACTGCCTAATGACTGATCAATAACTCTGTGTGGGTGTGTGGGTGTGTGTGTGTGTGGGTGTGTGTGTGTGTGTGTGTGTGTGGGGGTGTGTGTGGGTGTGTGTGTGTGTGTGTGGGTGGGTGTGTGTGTGTGGGTGTGTGTGTGTGTGTGTGTGTGTGTGTGTGTGTGTGTGTGTGTGGGTGTGTGTGTGAGTGTGTGTGTGTGTGTGTGTGTGTGGGTGTGTGTGTGTGGGTGTGTGGGCAAACACATTCCTGTTTCATTGTTTCATATCTGTACAAACTCAGATAACAGAGGAAACTCTGGGCTTCTTTTATTCTCTTTAAATGACTGAAGGAGCTGATGTCATTTCACACGTCTACACACTCAGTGTAACTAACTTCTACCTTCCTCCTTTTTCTCATGTCAGAAGAAAAGTCCTTTAAGTCCACTTGGACTCAGTGAATCACCTGAGTCGGTGTTGGGATCATTGCTGAGCCGTCCGTCTCATAATCTAGGGTTGTTGTGTCGTTCACGTCGACCTTTAATCACAATTCTTTACTCGTTAGAGGATATTTTTTTAGCTTAGTAGTCTTAGTGGTCTGCTTCTGAGGCCAAATCCCAATCAGCCCCCCTCGGCCCGAACTCTAGTGTTGGAGTGCCCTCGAATGGATCTTTAAGAGGAGAGATCAAACCACAACAAAGCTCTGAGACGCCCTTTAACACAACTTTAAGGCCTTTGTTGTGAAGGCACGGTCATATTAGACTTTAAGATCCAAGCCTTCATCAGGAAGTGAAAGATTTCTAACCCTGCTGCTGCTGAGGCTGGGGACTGAAGTCTTTACCTGTGACAAGGACACAAGTCGTTATGACTTATTCTTCAAGCTTCAGACACAAGACATGGACATAACTGGACTCTCACTTAGAAACGGTCTCTTAAACAAGTTTCTATTGACATCCGTAAAGCTGCCGGAGGTAAGATGGAGAAGAGAGCAGACTTTGCTTCAAAATTTGAAACATCACGACCTCCAGTCCAGCGGAAATCAGTGCTTTTGCTGTGAACAATAATCTACAGCTAATTCTGTTTAGCAAAACCAGCAGCACTTAGCTTTGCGAACAGAGACTGTGGAACAAACAGCCCCAACTAAGCAGCAACACACTGATGTTGTGAACATTTAGCCGTGAGAACACAGGCACACAGAACCATCAGGAGAAAGTCTGAAACGGTCACACTGCCTGGACACAGAGATACTTTCAGCCACACCGCCAAAACAACGACGACAAGCTAACGTTAGCCCGACTGCTACACCAACATAACACAACGTCAGCACTGCCTCATCTGTGTAGAGAAAACTTCCCGAGGTCGTACCCTTTGATCCCAGCCTGAGACGACCTCTCTATCTTGAATATCACATCATCTGCGACCAGAACTCTTCACCTGAAATCAGACAGAACTGAATTCTAGTTTCTCCCTTTGAAGTGGGGATAAGCATGTTATTGTTCTGCTGTCTGAAGTGGAAAACATGACAAGTGGATGCTACAGTAGGAAAATAATAACGCTCCGTGAAACACTGACTCAGCTTGCAAAGCATTCTGGGAACAACTCTTTTTGGAATCATATGAAAACGCTCTGTAAGGAGGGCGAGGAGACCACTTCCCCTTAATCACACAAATCTGGGCGTAATTTGCTCGTCTTAAAGTGTTTGTGGAGTTTTTAAAACAATGATAGTACTTGTTCTTTATATCTGTTGGATGTTTGATGCACCTGTTCGTAGACTTGACTCTCTTACTGCTTTGTTTTCTGTTGCTCTTTAAACTGAGGAGACGTCTTTATAGCTTTTCTTCCTCCTCTTCTCCTCCTTCTCTCCTCACACTTTTATAGATACAAAGATTACTCTGTGGGGTAATTTTAGTGTGTGTGTGTGTGTGTGTGTGTGTGTGTTATATACGATCTTTGAAGATAGGCTGAAAATGGATGTCTTGAATATTTAACCTTGCCCAGAGGCTGCCTTATTAATCCACAGACTCTCACAGAGGCTCTCAGCACCACACAGCTCCATCAGGCTGGTTTATCGTGCTGCTCTGCGGGAGTATAAACGATCTGATGTATGGATAAAGCCGGGAAAAGTGCTGTGCTGCTTCGTGCTGCAGCTCTTTTCTGCACGAACACATAGATGAACAGAGGATGAGGTTTGGTACATGATCAACAGCCAAGGAGCTAATCAGAGAATAATGACGAGCCTTCCAGCCTCGTCTGAGAGCTGATTGGAAGGAAACAAAATAATTAATGTGCATTTGAAGAGACAACTCCACAAAGAAACACCTACTGATGTAAAAGAATTAACAAGAAGATCAACAAGAAGTGTTGGTCCTCTCTGAACCTTTTTGAAAGAACAAACAAAACGTCCAGCTCGATCATCTTCAGCAGCGATTCTGTTGTGTTCTTCCCACTCGTCCCTCCTTCCTTTAAGAGTTCAAACCTGAGCAGCTTCTCGTCTCTCGTCTGAAGCAAAAATTAAAAAAGTAGACCACTTAAAATATTAGTCAAAGTCAGATTTCTGGGACAGGTTGTTCTTCAGGTAAATGTCACTCAAAGCGAGGTTCCTCACTTAAACGTCTCTTAAAATGTCAACCACATCAGAAGAGCGCAGTGTGTGTGCGTGACGCCGTTCCTCTGGAACAGCTGCAGATGATTTCTCGTTCAGTAAGAAAGAACTTATATAAGTTATTTCCCCTCGTTTGCTTTATCAACAGTTATTTTACATTTCAGAGAAAGCTGATTAATCACGTTTTCCTGCATTCCTCCGTCTCAACCGTAATTTAAAATCGGAAAAGAGACGGGATCTAAAAACAGATGATTTTGTTCATTAGAAAAGAAGCTTAGAGGCGTAAAGATGGAGCTTTTTGACACGTGTACCAACCATCTATATACCTGCTGTGCGCCCCTTTTTTTGTTGTAATGGTTCCACCTACATCAGCATCCATCCATCATCTGTACCGCTTATCATGTTCAGGGTCACGGGGGGCTGGAGCCTATCCCAGCTGTCACTGGGCGAGAGGCGGGGTTACACCTGGACTGATCGCCAGTCAGTCACAGAGCTGACTCACATCGGCGTCGACACCTGGCTTTAGCCCGAAATGTTTTCAGCCCAGCCCGGCAGGTTTTTGTCCGGAGTTGATTTTAACGTTCTGCAGTGGAACAGAGCTTTAGTTGTCGTTTCAATTGTTATTAGGGGCGCGATAGAGCTCTGCACAGGCATGCCGGCGTTGTCATGACAACGGTTGTCTTCAGTGTCACGCGATCTCGGATCCCATCGGCTATAGTCTGACGAAGATATAGCCTCTGGGCAACGACTTCCAGTCAAGACTTCCTTTTCCGCGTGCTGCATCGTTTACAGAAAAAGAAAACTATTTTCTTGTGATGTACTTTAATTAACGGCTCTTAAGTTTGCTGAAATAACATCTGTCCTCAAGAGGAGAAGAAAAGTACTTTTTGTTGAACGGAGGTCGGATCGATCCTTTGTGATGCATTCGAGGAAGTCGGGAAAAGTCTGTTGCAAACTAATGTTGTTTCTGTGCGTTTTGGCTCTTGTTTGTGGCGCTCTCATTTGTTTGCCCTATCGTCTGGCACAAGACTGCAGCTCTTACCTATAGTTGTCATTTAATGATAATCAGCTGCTGTTTGATTTCTGTCACCTGTTGTTTGCTACCTAGATGTCTGCAGTCAAATACTATGAATACAGTAATAATCCAGAGATGATGTAACGAGAGGCTTGTTGCATTTGCGATAAATCTTGTCAAGCTCTAACAGTGAATGTCCACACAGAAAGGCTCCTGTGTGTCTGTTATGTTGGATCCTCTGACATGAATCTTGTGACGGCCTGCCTTTATTTTATGCTAAAGTGTCCTCGGTCTCTTTAGCCACATCTTTTTGCAACCTCTTAACAGCTGACACCCTCTCTAAGGACTTAAAGTCACCTCTGTGTCAGTGAGTCACCACCGCCTGCCACCTTATGCACTCCCTTTCCTCCTCCTTAGATTTTTCCCTGGTTTAATTCTCCCGTCTTATCTGCTTCTCCAAATATCATTTGTGCAGCTCTTGTGAATACATGTGACACTCGGAGCGATGAGCATGAGACAGGTCATGAAAGAAGCTCAGCTGTAAACAAATCAACATGATTTTTGAAACCAAAGACGTGGCTGAGTTAAAAATCCACATCAAGAGAAAGCAAAGTGTCACTCAGAGTGTCAGTTCATGGAACCAGAAAATGGGCTGCAAAGAAACTACAAATAAAATAGTAAGCACAGAATTCTGACGTTTCTATGCAGAACAGGATGTTGCAATGAGGCTGGTTTGATTCGACACGTTCTCAATCAAATGTCAGATACCTCAGCTTCATCTCTGGCCCTATGTTTCAATAGACCACAATCTTAGTAACTAGTTAGCATTGGTTTTATTCCACATATATTTTACATGTGGATAGACTTTAAATTAAATCTTGCTGAAAAGCTTTCACATTTCATGAGCTTCATAAGTGCATCAATAATAAACACGTGGTTGACATTGTAAACGACCATGATTTGGCCATATTTCAAGGTTTACAACAAATGTGATAACAAGTTGGCTACTGTCAGACAGCAGCTAATGTTAGCATTCGGCCGATTCCTAGCTTACATTACCTTAGCTTTGAATTTTCACCTCTCGTGTTGTTTTGTGTAACACCATCATACAGTAATGTAAGCATTCATCCAACTTTTGGCTAATTGTTAAACAAGCTCGCTTGTGGCTGAATGCTAACATTAGCTGTGGTCTGCCGCTAGCTGTGGGTTTTCAAATATCGTAGCTGTGTGTCGAATCAGGGGCTGCATCCTTCGAAGGACGCGGTCTACAGAGGATGACTCATTCCGTAGCCTGCGTAGACGCTAAAGCCGAACTGAGATGAGACGGTCTGGTCTGCGAAGGATTTCCTGTTTGCGTCACCAAATGTTGCTGTTGTCTAGCAACAGGTAGCTAGCCGGCTAACTAGCTATCATAACCAACGTCAGGTAACCTAACCTATTATTTTAAAGATCATTTGTTTCAAGGCCCCTTTCGTTTTGTTTAACAGTGTAAAAGTGTATTCCTCGGCTGCTTAAGAGCTATCTCGTTTGAATTGGCGCGGACTGAATCTTGAGATACGCTGGGCCATGAAGGATGCACCCGATGGATCCTTCGTGGCCCGGGAAAAGGAGGACACATTTGTCGGCCGCATCTGAAGGAGCCTCTGACGCACCACTGTGACGCAATCACCCTTCAAATACATCCTCCGAAGGATGCAGCTTTTGTTTTAACTTGAAATATGGCAGGTGCTGATGAATCAGGAAACCATACTTCCTATATGTCCGTGAAGATTCTCAGCCAGGTCATGGTAATTCCAAGCTTAATCCAAAAGGCAAGTGGACTTGGTTGAAGTTCGTGAAGACGTTTCACCTCTCATCCAAAAGGCTTCTTCACTTCTGAAACGACGGGTGGACGGAGCTAGAAATATCAGCCTCTGTCGGTCATTAGTATCCTAATAGACTTCCTGTACTTACAGCACTTAAAACCTGGAACGCAGCAGTATCACATTTTGATGGCTTTAAGCTTCCCGCCCCGAGCCTGATGTCAGAGAAAAATGGCTGCCGTGAGAGTTTGGTCAAGATAATGTCCAGAACGTACGCTAGCAGTTCCTACAGCATCTTATTGTGCAGCTTTGGGAAACTCTCCAAGCTGCAGTAATCCATGAGTTGGAGTGAGAACTGGCTGGTGCAGCATTCTTCATCAAAGGTTTACACACATGCTTTAGCAGCACAGATGTGCTATTGTAACACAATCTTCAGATATGGAAAAATGCCTGATATTTGAAGCCTACAAATGGAAACATGCATCTGAAGCCGGCTTAATTTCTCCACATGACGAGCCCACACGTCTCCACGGTGTACGTCCGGCCGGTCTCGCTCTGCTCTACATGAATGTTGTCTGTGGAAAAGGCGGAGGGGGTCCATCTGTGGTCCACACTGAGAGAGCGAGGACGGACACAAAGGAGGGATTGAGGGACACAGATGCAAACAGCGAGTGAGAGAAACAACAAGATGGTTAATACAATGTTGTGGCTCTTAAAGTCTGGCTGCTGGTGGGAGACAGTGACACTTCTGTCAGGGTGAGGAGGAGGGCCGGGCCGCCGAAACATTAGCGATGCAGCTAGGAGAGAGAAATCATGTGAGGTCGGAGACAGAGAGAAGACTGATCGGGACAGTGGAGAGAAACTGACCGAGAAGGGAGCATAAAGAGAGACGATGCTCAACCATCTGCTTTGATCCTGGTGACCTTTTATTGAGACTCTTGTGATCCTAAATTTGAGACTGTAAGAGAAGACAGCCGTGAGAGAGACATCAGTGAAATGTTGTAGGTTGGACATGAAGATCTTGGAAAAAGGAAGCTAAATCAGAAGTGTCCAGCAGCTAGTGAGGTGTCAGAGAGAGATAAAGAGAGGTCTTTTATTGTGAAAGGATGGGTACCTGCTGCAGCCGCGACCTCGCGCAGGAGGCCGGTCACGAGCTGGTTCCTATCAAACGTCACGCCGCCTGGCCATGGACGGCCAGAGTGGTCACTAACCTTCACGATCATGAGTTTTCCACTTGGGATCTGACGAGTGACACAAGGTAAGCCCGTCATGAAAAACTAAATCCAAGCATTGTTAAGCGTTGACCTGCTGCTGTTTTCTGTGCCTCGCCTGAGGAGCGTGCGGAGCAGCTCATTGGCTCTTTATATCTGTGAGAAACGCAGCTCCCCGGTTGGTACAGTGCATCGCCCTGCAGGCACGTAATAAAATAGGTTGTGTGTGGCGGAGTTTGTCAGCTTTATTGTTTGTAACAGGACATATGAGACATAAAGGCAGACACACACACCTGTTAGTGAGTGTGTGAGCGGCTTCAAATGAACACAACACACAAAGGCAGGGAGCGGCCTGACTGTGAAACTCGCTCACACTGATCCCGAGCTGAATGCAAACATGAGATTATTTCAGCTTGACGAGAGCTTTATGACGCCTCTGCTGGCTCGCTCAGCAGTTTCTCAGCTTCACTCTCTAGAGATCCTGCTGTGAGACACGAGCCGGGCTGACGAAGCAAAGCAGGAGGAATTGCCTTAGGCCCCGTGTCCACGTAGCGCCAGCGTGTTTTTTCAATTGTTCCCAATGAGGACAGAGCGTATGCGGCTGCGAGCGGCCGCCGAGAGAACAAGTGCTGCACCCAGCGTCGTTTTTCAGAACGCTACGGCCGTTCCGAGCGCTTCCAGTTGAGAACTTTTCAGAAAGGCGCTGGTGTCGTCTCCACAGCTTTTTTTTTAACAGGCAACCAATCACATGGGGCGACACTCGTCACAAAGTTAACACCAAACATGGAGGAACAACTTGTTGTGGCTGTTTGCATCTACCCGGAACTGTACTATACGACAAACAAACAACAGTAGGTTTTCACAAAAGAGAGCGAAAAGCCCATTTGTGGGAGCAGATCGGCCGGACACTAAATGTTGCTGGTAAGTGTGCTGTTATCGCCCGACGCGTTGTAAGCTTGTTGTTGCTGTAGTAAGTTAAACTTATAGTTGTCATAGAAACAAAACCGCACATCCCCGCTCTCTCCAGCGCCCTGCCAGCGCTTTTCTGACAGAAAAAGGCGCTAGATGGACACGGGGCCTCAGAAACGATACTACATGAATCCCATATTGTCCAAACCTGCCATCAGTTTGGCTCTAACCCAGGTAGTGTCCTCAAACTGCATTTAACGGTTTTCAGTGCCTGGATGCACAAACAGAAGCTTTTCTAGTTAAAAGATGCTGTTTGCTCTTTAATGTAAGAACTAAACAACCGTAACCAGATGGAATCCTAAAGACTGAACATCCAAATGTGCCCCCAGAAACACTTTGAATTCCAAAACACCTGTGTGCACCCGACCACAGAAGCTCTATTTTACATTTAGAGAGCCAGACATGGTAAACATGCAGGCTGTGCTGAGAGGCTAAATATGCCAGCTCTCTTGATGACCCGTCATGAATGTAGGTTTATTTATTCTTAATCAAACACAGTGGCTGGAAATGTGTGAGGCTGTGCACAGCACGGCAGCAAGAGAGATGTGTTCTCTGATCCACATATGAAAGGTAAATTCAGTCTAAGGAAAACATGCTGAAGAGGATTCAAAAGCAGGTTTTTTAAATAACCTTGGTGACATCAAGAGCACATCATACAACTGTTTTTGCAGCATCCATGAAACCCTGAACTACATGAAGAAAACTTGAAGGGCGACCCACCTGTGTGTTCCTATTGTTGTCCTGTGTGTCCGCTCTAGTGTGAACAGGTACTTAAGTACAGTGTGTGTTAGTGCAAGGTTATTTCATACATGTGTTTTGCTTTTTGCATGCTCGCTCCGGAACTCATTTATCTTAACCTTCAGTAAAGCACATTTTGTTTTTGTGTGTCGGAAATGTGCTTTACAGATAAAAATAAATTGTATTAAACATTTCTCGAGTCTACTTGTGGTCAAAAATCTGCCCTTTGGTTTTTCAGCTCAGCCTTTGTGCAAGCAGCGCTGCAGAGGCAGAAGGCTAGCAGGTTGTGAAGTTTACTCTGTGCTCCCGGGGCTGTGAGCCGAGCTGTAGCTTAGAATGTTTCTGTGATAACTTCAGATCCACACATCCCATGACTGAAATCCATCATTTATTTATTTTTTTAAATGATTTTTTTGGCCTTTATTTAAGAGACAGGACAGTAGATAGTGGCGGAAATGGGTGGAGAGAGAGTGGGGGATGACTCGGGCAAAGGGCAGAGGGCGAGAGCCGAACCCAGGGCCACCGCATCAAGGACCGCAGCCTCCGTACACGGTCGCCGACCCAACCGCCGAGCCAAACCGGCACCCGAAATCCATTATTTATAAAACCTTAAGAAAAGTGTGATTTTAACTGGTTACAACAGTGAACAAAGTGTCATTCTTTAGCGCACTCAGGTTTAGAGGAGCAGCCGCCAGTTAAGCTGCGGTTAGCTTGTTTTTTAGGTGCGTTGCTGGTTTTTAGCTTAAAATTAATTCATCGTTCATGGTTCAGAAGGTCACACCTCATCTCCAAAACTAAAGGATCTGGTGATTCACACTGTTAAAACTCTGAATACGGCAGTTTTACAAATAGAATCTGTGTTTCTCATACGCTCTTTAGCAGGGCTTTGGGGGCTGCAAGCTGAGCTACCGCGAACCTTAGCTATATTTCTGATAAGATACTTGATAACTCGAATCTTTATCTGGTAAAATGATAATTAAAATGACGATAATGTTTATTGTCCAGCTGGCAGTCAAAGCGCTCTCTGCAGCGTGCATCATGCAGCTTAAACGTGACGCTCTGTGGTCTGATTCAGGAGTTCAGGCTGACGCTGAACTAAAAAAACACAAGCGACAAATGGTCGAAGCTTTGTTTTGCAGAGCCACATGATTTGACTGACAAAATCCTCGACAGCGCTCTATAATTGTAGTGCAGCAGAGAGGCGTTTAAAAAGGTGTTTTTCTAATACATCACATTATCTTGTTAAACACACAGAAACCTGAGTTACTGTAGGCGTTAAGCTGACAGACCTATCCACAGAAATGTAAAGGACGGAGGCATTTAGCACACATTAATAGATGGCTGCATAATATAATATTTTAGCTAGAAAATTAGCATTATTCTATATTTGGTTAATCAGAAGCACTGAATGTTTTGTACGACAGCCAGCTGGTTTCATGTTTGACACTGGAAACACTTCTTGTTCTGAGTGCGTCGCTCCCTGCTCCGGTGGTGGGAGTCGCTCTCTGGAGGAGTCTAATTCTGTCAGCCTGAATGTCTGTCATGGGCGGAGGGTTGTTGCTTTTGTATCTGGAGATGTAGTCAATTATTCAGGAGGAGGATTTAGCTACTTAATGCTCTCTTGATGTGACACCGCTGATGATTACCGTAAAAATCAGAATGGGGAAGGCTTGTCGTTAGACTCCTCACATTCCTCCGCCTCGGGTGCCCTTTTGTGCAGCTCCCCGCCTCCCTCAGGGCGATGATATTGATTTAATCATGACAGAAATGGGAAACGGTTGTCACTAAGTCTCCCTGAAGGGTTTAACCTGGAGGATGTCAGATTTGTTTATGCAGTCGCTCCAGTAGTCGGAGCAGA
Source organism: Semicossyphus pulcher (assembly GCF_022749685.1). NCBI lineage: Eukaryota > Metazoa > Chordata > Actinopteri > Labriformes > Labridae > Semicossyphus > Semicossyphus pulcher. Next base: position 4,477,122 of record NW_027211759.1, read on the forward strand.
AATGCTTCTGTAGTGTGTGTCGTGTGTGGGTGGGAAATTCCTGTGCAGGATCAGGACCGCGAGAGTCATATTCATTTACATAACACATAATGTAAACAAAGACGATTCATTGATTATATATAGAACATGACTTGGATAAAAAGATACAGCATACAGACTTTAATTTAAACATAGCAGATAATAAGAGATGACTCTGCAGAGAATAGAAACTAGAGGAAATGGTGCTTCAGACGGAGTTACAGTCATGAGGAACATATATTTTCTTTAAGCTGCTTTTAAAAGTCTCTTCTCCCTCTCTCCTCGTAGTGTAAAGTAGTCTCCCAAACCCCTCTCAGTCACATGTTTGTGTCAGGCCGTCTGCTCGCTGGCCGACCTGTTTGGTATTCAGGTGGTGAATCGGCTGTTTGGTCGCCGCCAAGCGCTGTGTGTTTGACTGAATCAGGTTAGCAGTATAAAGCAGACCATTAGTAAAAAAAGCCTGCTTTTTGTCTAAGCCCCCGGTGAGCTGTGATGATAAAGCACACACTGTGGCAGCAGCCAGTTCAAGAGAGAACTCTCACACCCCAGAGTGAGACGGATAACAGGATGTTTTTATTTTGATTGTTAGCATGTAGCTTTCATGTGGACGTAAGCAGTGGTTGATGCAGCATATGTTTACAAGGTATATTGTAGAGTTTATAGTATATGAATATGACTGCTGTGTGTTTGCTGGATGTTATGATACCATTTTTTCCTTTCAGATACTGATTCTCATACGACTTAAAAAATATCAGCTGTAAACAAATAACCATGTATAGATGTTAGAGCCAGTGTTGTGACCAAGTCATCTTTGCTCAGCTCCCAAGTAAGTCTCAAGTCATTTGGTCAAGTCTCAAGCAGGTCTCGAGTCATTTTTTCTTGGGCAAGTCAAGTCAAGTCACAGGTTATGTCAAGTCAAGTCGAGTCCTCAGTTAAGGCAAGTCAAGTCACTTTTTTTCCACCCCAGATCCAGCACTGTTACCTGTAGTATCCGGTCTTTATAAAGAGAAAAGACAAGGTGTTAGCAGCTCGTCTAATAATGATATTACTATTTATATAACCTGTTCAAAAAGTATGACAGTGAATTGTATCTGTATTATCTCGGCACAGACGCAGCCATGATGATGGTCTGCTCTGAGAGCGTATTGAGTAGTAACGAGTACGACTGATGAGGCTTCTCTTTGGGGGCTTTGATGTTGCGTGTTGCCATAGCGAGGAGTTTGTCTGACAGCCAGTCATCCAATCATGACAATCACATACCGGGGAGCTTTTTGAGTCGTCCAATCATGATTCTCAGTTTGCGCTGCGTACATACTTGATAGTTAGACAGAAACTTGACAACATTGAATTTGATCATTTTATATTTAACAGCATTCAAACTTATGAACACACGCAAGTCATCTGAGTCAGCATGCCTCAAGTCAAGTCTCAAGTCATTAACTTGCAAGTCCGAGTCGCAAGTCACCAAAACAGTGACTCGAGTCGACTCAAGTCCAAGTCACCAAGTCTCAAGTCCACATCTCTGGTTCGAGCTGCATGATATTGGAAAAAACTGACTTTGCGATAACTTTTTTTTCTGCAATCTTTATTGCAGTAAAAAAAAGGAAAAGGAAATAATAGCAGATAAACGCAGTGTGCTTTCATGTCCCTGTAAAAAATTAACAAGCACTTCTTTTTATTTGGGACTTTAAAGTTTATTTCCTTCTCACGAAACAAACTCCTCTCCTGCTCCTCGCATCACTCTTGGTTCAGAGACACACGCATGAAAAGCAGAGAGAGTTCAGGAGGAGCGACACGTGTCTTTATATAAATACAAACGGACTTGTGGGCTGCAGTTGTCTTATACAGTATGTCTTCTACCATTCCTAACGGTGTTCAGATCTATGTTTAATCAGTGTGATCAGACCAGTGACGGTGACTTTGGAAAGCTCACCGTCTCCTACTTCCTGTCTGCACACACAACCTCACGCTGTGTGTGCGTGACACGCCTGCTCCGTCAACGGTCCGTTTATATAGCCACAGCATTAACCAGCACCGGGACGAGGTGCCACTGATAACGGGAATACTCTCACTTATAAGCCAGCTCGCGTAACAGAGCGTCTTCTCGATCCACCCCCCCCGACATTGTCTGTGACGGCAGCAGCGTGCATGTTTGCCGTCTCCAGGCGTGTTCTGCCTTTGTACACACTGACTCTGCAGCTCAGCGGTCAGCTCTCTGTGTGCTCTGAGGAAGATTGTTGAAGGCAGCCCGAATATTATTTTTGTGTTTCTTTGTTTTTCTTAAAGATTAAGTTTTGGGGCATTTTTGCCTTCATTGATAGGACAGCTGAGGAGAGACAGGAAATATTGGGAGAAGAGAGAGGGGGAGGACATACAGCAAGGGGCCGAGGGCGGGAGTGAACCTGCAGCCACTGTATGGGACATCTGCTCTACACACTGAGCTAAACCAGCGCCCCTATTTTTGTGTTGCTTGGCTCAGAGGATGAATGACAGAGAACGTCTGTTCTTTATTGAGTATGAGAGTCAGTCAGAACTATGATGGCAAATAAATAAGTACATCTAAGAAATAATTCAGGCTGGAGGATCTCACTTGTGTCTGCTTAAGTGCACTGAAGAACCACACGAAGCTCTTTCATTCAATAATAATACAAGTAATAATCACTTTGATTTTTATAACGCCTTTTAAGAAAGCCAAGGCTGCTGTAGGTGGGAGTTCAAACAAAAACAAATAAACAGAAGTGCATAGAAAGAAAGCAAAGTGAGCTGGGTAACAGTCGAGCACACAGAGCCGCAGAGACTGAAGCTAACAGACTACGCAGGACTGGAGAGTGTGACACAACTTAGGCTTATGAAAAGCACTTATTGCTGTGATAATAGCAGTAAAAACACACATGGACTCCGATTGAGAAGCAGCGACAATAACTGGGAATCTAGGAGTGTTTTTACAGGTGTTAAAGACGCCCTCCAGTGAGATCCAGTGTTTCACCTTGTGAACATCTCCATGTGGTGTTCTTCATGTGCTACAAGACATATCAGGGACAACATCAGCAGTCATCTCCATGGCTGGGCCCGTCTGCTTTAAACTGCAGTGTACCAAGGACAGGCTGAGCAACACTGGTTTGTGATGTCACAAACCTAAGTTAATGGGCGGGGTGACGCTAAGCACATCATTATGTGCAACCTATGGCAACCATACCAAGCTGTAACTGTCATCGTTTTGCAAACCCACTACTTCAACAAGTCGCCACTAAGCGATGGCAGAGACGTGTTTTGTTTTCGCGAAGGAGGGGGCGGTTGGAAATTTGCATAGTAGGCGTGGGCTGCAGATTTGGGAATTTTTAATGAGGAAGAAGGAGGAGATGCCTCGGGAGGATTTTTACAAAGTAATTAAAACATATTTTGCAGAAAAATCATATCAGACACAATTTATTATTTCAAGCAGAGCATTTTATATCTCTTAAAACATGACTGGAGCTGCTCTTTAATACCTGAACAGAACCTGTTTGTTTTGGAGAGGAGGAGACCTCTGTGTTTCAATGTGCTCCAGTTAAGAACCTCAGGGCCGTAGAGATTTTAAAAGCAGCAGAGGCAGAGGACAGCTCACAGCACAAATATTTGACTGATGTTTTCGGCTGTAATAAAATATCTGCGTCTCTGTTCATCCGACTTATTCAGAGACGTCACACAAAGATACACAACCTAGTTCATCGTGTTGATCATTGAACATTCTTCTCTCAGCTGGAGGTTTTCGATGTCAGGACTCCTGACTCGTCATTATGTTGTCTTTACTGTGAAGGACTGCAGCCGTGTTTCTCCACACAGCTATTCTGGTCCTGACGCTCCACATAATGTGTCTCCCTAACTGGTTGTTTTATGCAAATCGTAATTACATATGCAAATTGTTTATGCAGATGTATTTTGTGAGTAAATGTTTATTATTTGATTGCACACAATGTCTGGTTGACTGAGATGCATTCATACGTTAGGTAAAAAAAATGTATAAAGTTGATTTTCAGACGAGAAAGAAGAAAAAACATTTCTGTGACTGCAGGAGATTTACTGTCTTATTATAAACTATATCATCTGTTATGTCACTTGTGCACCCTCATGTGTCGTGCATTGGAAATGTTGATAGAGAAATACAACAATAACCAAGAGCAGTGAGCGAGTAATTTATGTATGAAGCCTCGGCGCTGCACTCGTCCTGTTGATATCTTCTGGTCAAAGTCTGCAAAGTTTTTTCTTTATTGTGCTTTTAATTGTGTTTTTCAGTCAGACAACTCACGTTGTGATAGCTTTAATGTTTCTTGCAACAGCAGAACGTCTCAGCTCCGACCTCACCACTCCTCGCAGATTTATTTCACATGCAGAAATCTAAGGAGTGATGAGATCATATCTTAAACCCCTCTTGCTGCAGCCTGCAGGTGGATGCTGGGGTGGTGGTGCGGCTGACAGTATGAGCGCAGCTTAAATAGATGCAAAATTGAGCCAACAAACACGGTCAAACGACTCTGCAGTAGACCCAGGTAATTATTGCCTCGGCTCCCATCGGCATTGATGTGAACACAATACCCAGGTCGACACGGTAATCTCTGCCCCCTTTCCGGTGCGATGCTATGACACGCATAGAAGTTCCGGCCGCTGTCACATAAACACAGAAGAAGAACAACAACGACGGCAAATTTGTAAGATGCAGCAACACTGGCAAGACAGCGAGGTGAGAGAGCGTCTTCTGATCCGAGGGGAAGAAGAAATAAGTCGAGAACGCGGCCCTGTTTCCGGTGCATTTGCTGTGACGCAGCAGAAAAGAGGAGTATACTCCGCCGGCAATGGGAAAAGAGACAATCGGCATTTATTAGCGGGTCTTTCCGGGTCTGAAAAACCCTCGTTACCGTGCTGATTTTGGTGGGCCGTCGCTCCATTGTCAGTATAAAGCTGTATAAACATGTTGATGCATCAAACTGAAATCCTTTTTGACACTTTCTGCCAGATCACGTTGTATTTTCATCTTATGCTTATCTCCCTTCTTTACTGACGTTCAATTAAAGCATCTTCGTGACGGTTAATCTGCTGTAGATAAGAATGTTAATCAAATAACAAAGTCTGCATTGCATCTCATTAAGCTCGAGTCCTGGCTTCATGTATTCCTTCTGGCTTCAGGCTGCACACAGCTGAGACCCAAATATATGATCGTATTGATCAGTGCAACAGCTTATTATGAACCAAACTTAAGTTTATAGTAAGTCAGCAACCTCTAGTGGCCTGAGTAATTATTATTGGAGAAATGTTGGAACATTTGGTGACATAGAGTCCCCCAGTGTTGTGGTTCAGGAAGATATATGGGATACAAAGTTGTTCCACTTGTTTGTCCATGTGAGGGATGAGGATGCTGCCTGCCATCGATTGGGATGGAAAGGATCCTTTGACTCTTATTCCAGGGTAGCAACAAACAAGCTCTGTGGTCGCAATACTTAGAGGACTCGCTGATACAGCACCAACAACCTTTACTGAAACAACAAGTGGCACAAAGGCACATCAACATGTTATTGTGGCCGACTGCGGGCGCTGAAAAGTGAGAGAAACTTTAGAAAAGAGGACCTGAAACTCTGCTCACAGCTAAATTGGAAACTATGCCTTCATTCTTGTTCATTTCTGTGTGCTGATGCAATGTGAGGTATTTGACCAGCTTTAAATCCAGCCGAGTACACTCGCAGTATTGCGTGTTGCATATATGCATCATTCACCAAGGTCTTTGGCATTTTAATAGACATCAGCACAGATGTCTTATAATGCGCTCTTGGTCTTTTGGAGACATTTAAAGCAATGGACCGAGACTTCTCCCCTCTGCAGCTCATCTTTTGTAATCTACCTGAGATTAAAAGTCAACCTTCTCAGTGTGACCATGTGACATTTCCAAACAATGGGAAGGCGACGACAGAGAGATGAGCATGCGGAGAGTTCCCTGTGTTTCCTCAAGGCTGAAGCCTTTACTGCCCTTAAAAAGCCTTTGTTCAGGCCTAACTCTCCCTGCCTTCGCTTACTGTAATGCGATTCTGAATGCCTCATTACAACAGCCACCAACCATATGAGGCTCATTAATGCACACTGTAAATGCTAGTAAAAAATGAGGCCACTTAACACATTAAAATCCTCAGAAACTAAAGGCTAATGCATGCAAAGTATTCCTCGACTTTTCCTCTTCACTTCCATCACATGCAAGAACATTTTAATTCGTCTTATGTACCTGTACCTGGTTACTAAGAGACGATTATACGTTTTTCGAAAATACTTTTATTTGACCTTTTAAATAAAATCATGTTTTCAATATCTTTAAGATTAAATTGTCACATTTAAATAAAATAAAAGGCCTTTAAAAAATGTCAATAAATCATGAACTATCGAGGTGAGGTCTATTTATAGAGCAGTCCTGAAACAGCTGGAGTCAGCTCAGTAACACACTCTCCTGTCTGTCTCTTGAGAGTGACCACTCAAAGGACCACGGTATGATTTTCTCTGTTAGCATCTGTTAGCTAAGACTGTTAGCATTTGTAAGAGGCGGCGGTTTGTCGGCCCAGGGAGGGCAGGCTCGGTCCTGGGAGACTCCCAGGAGCTTAACCAAGGTGTGGAGGGCCGGGCTTAGCCCACTGAGAGCGCAGGAGGACGGGGCACGGAGCTCTACGTGGCCCCTGATCTTTTTGGGCTCACCATTTTTGGACATTACACTCTGTGACAACAATTATCTTAAAGTAATAATGTAAATAAATGTCTGTTAAGTCTCTATGGCCCACTGATGAAAGCCTTTACATTTGCAGTATTACAGACTGGGTGTCTGTGGCGACTTTCACAGAAAAAATCCCAAGCAGCGCCCAGTTAGTGACGCGTTTTCCATCAGCCAGCAGTGGTTGGTCTGCCAGAGAGGGTAGGCGGAGCTAAGCGGCTGCTTTTCCGGTCTCTGAAAGTGCTGCATAGTAATCTACTATGGCTGAACAAACAAAGAAAAGATGGATGACTACAGATACAACTTCAACAAGAAGTGAAAATCCAAAGAAAAAGAAACAAACTCGACGCTCAGATGAAGCAAACAGTCTGAAAAGGAAAGCGACCGTCAGCCAGGAAAATCAAGAGTTACAACCGGAGCCAACCGTGGACGTCACACATGCAGCACTGTCTGGATATCTGGGAAGTGTGCTCCCGCAGTTACCGTTTATCACCACAGGTGCCGCCAAAGAGAACGAATCTGAGATCTTTGAGATTATAACTTTAAAAATTAACCCGATTTATGAGCCTTTTGTTCCGGACGATCCCCGCGTCTCTTCGTCTTTCATCCCCATGGCTCTGAACTTGTGAGTCATGAGGGGTTCACTTGTCTACTGTTGTGAACGTCTATCGGCCTTTAAAGTCTAGACCCCAAATATACGACGATCCAACTTTTTCAGATGTAGTTCAAGGAAAAAAACGTCTTATATTCCAACCAATACGTTACTTGTTTCTGCTGCTTGTGTTTGAATCTCATTGGTCCTGTTTTATTCTAACGCTGACACCCTCGTACTGTACATTGTCTCCGACCTCTCCGGCAGTAACAGTAAAGCCCAACCTTGAATTTCCTTTCGTGTCACCAGCGCCTGTGATGGAGTGACAGTGAGCTCTTCTTCTGTTCCAGGCGGTGACTGTCGGCCCATTCACTGTCACGGCCCTTTGAAGGCTGACTGAAAGGGGTCACTTTTGGGTAGAGCGGGGGGTTTGAGCCGCCTCATTCCTCAGTCACAGAGAAGCAGCGAGGGGCTGGTCATTTCCATTTCAATCAGAGTCCCAGTGCATCCAGTTCACAAGCTGGAATAACGAGGACACACTCATATGATCTTATAATTCATAATATTAAATAGGAGGCAAAGTTAATGAGCTGCAATTTATATCAATTTGAGTTGTTTTTTATTTAAAATCGACCCTGCAGGGCGTCGTTTCACCACTGCCGAGTCAGTAAGCATCGTCGGAGCTAATGAACCTACGGGGACGATGATCATTATTATGTAATCATTGGTCGTATTAAGCAGATCAGTGGTCGTGTTAATAATGTGAATATCTCTCCTCCAGTGACGAGTGCAATAAAATAATAATAAACTCAGCTTAATTTAACTAATGTCCATAAAATGGCGGCACAGCGATAAGAAGAAATGGAGCAGAATCACCCGGGAGTTTAATGAAAGCCCGACGTGTTCGCACCTTTTCCTTAAAAGATAGAGCACAAAGAGAGAGTAAGTGGTTGAAGGGATTTTCTTCCCCTTAATAATAAGATCCAATTAGAGGTAATAGAGGAGCGTAATGAGGGAAGCAGGAGGATTTCGGAGGCAGAACGTGATGTAAGGTGCTTAAAGGTAAAAGATTCTAGACAGTGATGGAGGATAGGAAGTGACGCTGCTGCTCCGGCCAGGTTTCAGAGACAAGCGAGTCCGAAGCAGCAAACACGGTCTGATAGGGATGTCTGACCCTGGCAGGAGTTATACTGATCACTCACCTGTGGTCACACGCGACGCCTCACGTTTCATTAACTTCACTGTTGCACTGCGAGGACCGGAGCCTCTGATAGAGCTGCTGGCTCTGTTCAAAGGACGCACGTTTAAAGCTTCTTCTTTGGGCATGTGAAAGATCATACTGATAGCATGATTTTTCTTTATTAAAAGCTGCATTTAAAAGTTGAGATTGGCTGTTTTCTGCAATAAGAGCCAGTTAACTTGTTATTACAGACAACATGTAGGATTAGAAGACTTCTGGCTTCAGCACACCTCAATGGGAGTGGTATAATAGTAGCTGGGAAAAGATTCTTCATAGACATGTAGAATCTGTAGGCAGCGGCGTTGATTTTAAATACGGGAAGTTTTCTGTTTTCAGTTTGTAGTCTGTTTGTAGTCCGAGTAATATTGACCAATCACGTATCAGCAGGCAGGAAAAACAGTCTGTGTTGAGAGTGAAAGCAGGCAGAACGTAATCTGTCGTAATGACATCCCGGCTCCTGGCTCGTTATCTTATTATTATATTACCTTAGTAATCTCTAAGTTTAGCTAACAATCTGTTCCAGATCTAAAATTTAAATTTGAGACAGATCTACCTGACGTTGTCTCAGCAAAGCTTTTAAGATTTCCCGACTTCCTTGAATGCATCAGAAATGATTGCTCCGCCCTCCGTTTAACAAACCAGCATGTTAAAGTAGTTTCCTTCTCCTCTTGAGGACAGACCTGACAAAGCTTCATGTTGTTCCTAATCTGCATCATGATGTTGTTCTTTCAGCAAACTGAAGAGCCGTTAATTAAAGTCGATCACAAGAGAATCTGTTTCTGTTTGGGCTTCATGCCGCTGAGGAAGCCAGAGTGCAGCCTCTGTGTAACTTCCTGTTTACAGTGAAACTGAGACTCAGCACAGACAGATGAACGGGCGCTCCTCCGGGGGATTTAATGAACCAAGAGATGACCGCATTTATTTAGCAGACGTATCTGTGAGGAGAATTTAATATTCTGGAGATGTGACTCAAACCAACCAACTGCTGGTTCAGAAAAATTTAATGTGGATAATTTAGACTTATTTAGAGGAGAATGCCTGTCAGAAATATGAATCAGGAGAATTCATCACAGCAAGTTGTTCATTATCAAATCATTCGGCGTGTAATCTTGTGCTGGAAAAGCTTTTTTCATACAGAAATACTTTATATTAAATCAAATTCAGGATTCTTCTGTGGCCGTTTTCCACATATTTGTAAGAGAGTTAACTCAGCCTGGGAAAGATTTTCTTTTTGTTTAGCATTTTTACCTTTTATGAATCTGAAACCTTGAACGTGAAGAGGCAAACAGGAAATCCAGGGAGACTTGGCAACCAGGGTACGCCAGGTTTTCAACATAGTTTATATATAACTCATGTTTCTCAGTTACTTTGTGTTCAGGTGCAGTTTGGCTGCAGGTTCAGTATCTGCAGTCACAGGCTGAGTGTCTGTTTGGCCCTCAGAGAGCCGATCAGGATCTGTGCTCGTGCCCCGTTAGCGACCTGTCATTTCAAACGCAGACCTCTCAGTCGGCTCTGAGTGTCGGACCGCCGTTTATAAAGAAGAAAGGTCTTGACCAAGAGTGCACCAAGTGCACTTAACAAACTGAGTTCATCTTTGTTCCCTTTTGTCTCTCAGGTTTCTGTGTGTCATGGAAAGTTTCAGTAAAAGTCTTTTGTTGGCTGGAAAGAGTGAAATCCTCTCGTCTGTGTGTGTGGCTGTAAAAGCTGCTTGACTTTGAACCTGAGCCTCTTCATGGAGCGACAATGAGCTTATGTGCTTTGATTTACGGAGGGGCAGACTCTTCTCTCCTCTGTGTTAGACTCCCAGTGCACAAAGGGATGTGTTATTACAAAGTATTGTGATGTTGGACTGAATAAATATGATGCACATTAAATAGCTGTTTGTGCCGGAAGCTGATCTCATTACGATAGTCCTACCTGATAAAGCATTTCCTTTCACACATACATGCTGACATCCACAACGCAGTGATACAATTATCCTTTGTGTCCATATACATTACCGACACATTGATATGGAGCTGCTGCTTGTTGTGTCTCATTACTATTTACTGATGCAACAGGCCAATTTCTCAACAGCATCATTACAGTGTCATTCTGTCTCTGAGGATTCTGCACGGCCTGCATACCAATGTGGCTTCAGAGTGTTTGTGGGGGAAGACACTTCTGCAAAAGACGTCTGCAAGTCAGAAATAATAAAAGAACACAGAAGTGTTTTAGAGATAATGAAACTTCAAAAGCTGCAGAGATGAGCTGTGTTTTCTTTTAATCTACAGCTGAACAAGAAATCGTTTTAAGATCCATATTGTGGATATTTCCAGGTGGAAGACTTGTATTTGTTTAAATGACTTCTGTTGGGCAGGTAGGGCCAGTTGTCTTTATTTAAACTGATGCATTTGTTGGTCAAAATACTGAAAGAAACTCTGGTTAATGTTTTATACATGCAGGCGTCTGGATGTTTTCTTACACCGTATCGTTTTGTTGAGAGTAAATTGAAGTAGACTGCGTCTTTCTGCCGTCCATAAACAATAACCATGTCAGTATCAACAGGTACCTTGTTTGCAGAAGAGGCAACTGACTGATTACGGTTCATCGGTGACTCTGAAATTGCTCGTGGGTGTGAGAGCGAGCGTGAAAGGTTTTCTGTCTCTATGTGTCAGCCCTGCGATTGACTGGTGGTCAGTCCAGGTGTTATCTCTATTTACAGATTGTATTTAGTAGACAGGGACGGAGATTTCCAGGAAGGCAAGTGTTCTGTTTGTAGTACGCTTGTAGTCCGAGTAATACTCAGCAGGCTGTGGCGTATGCAAGAAAAACAGTCGGTGAGGAGAGCAAGAGCAGGTGGAACGTGATCTGACGACGGTTTAGCTTCTGCATCTGCATGCTAACAGCTAACAGCTAACAGCTAACAGCTAACAGCTAACAATCTAGATTTAAAATTCCCTTGAAACTGTGTCACGAAAGCCGTTCAGTATTCAGATTTCCCGACTTCCTCAAATGCATCAGATCGATCCGACCTCCCTTCAACAAACAAGCGATATAGAGCGGCTGTATCGTCTCAGACTATCGCCGCAGGGAGATTGGTCCAGGTGTAACCCCTGCTGGGATAGGCTCCAGCCCCCGGGGGCTCTGATCAGCAGCAGAGATAATAGTTGGATTTATTAATCAGACAATAATTTTCACAATATTTAATTGATTATTTAGTCAAGAGAGTCCAACGAGACGTCTCCAAATTGCTTCTTTTTGTCCAACAGTTGAAAAGACAAATATTCTGTATAAGCAGCAAAACGTCACCGTGAAGAAGCTGGAACATTCCTCTTCACCTCTTCGCTTGAAGATTATTTATCACCAAATGACTGCAGCTTAAGTTAGCAGCTAACCATCTAGGTGGCTGTTAAATTTCATTAAAGTGACAGAGCAGGTACGTACTGTAGGTGTGCATCGACAGGCTGTTCGTGGTTCTTTCACATCTGAAGTGGTGCCGTCTGTGAAGCTCGCAGCAGCTCAAGCCGCGCCTGTCACCTGGATCATGTGCGATCATCAGCGAGGCATCAGAAGTTTCTCAAAGCCACATACGACCTGACAGCAGGTCGCCGTTATAATGTGGACACCTGAATGAATGAAGGTAACAAACACACAGCTATTCTCCCTGAACCCTTCATCTCCTCTTTACCTTGGTCAGGGGAAGGATGTGACATTCACTGCAGGTGCTTTAATATCGCCAGCAGACAGGTTTCCTCATCCTCTCTTAATATTCTCTCCCTGTTTGATTTGAAAATGCAGAGACGAGCCTCGGGCTGCGTGAAGCTCTGTTTTACTCCTGTTGTTCAGCACCAAAGCTCGCCCCGCTAATCAGATACAGGCAGGCGATCAAATCCACTAAATCCAAATCTTTTGAAGAGAGTGTCATTTCTTTCCTCTTAACTGAGGATCTGATTCAGCGTATGAAAGATTTCTCCTAATTGTGGTGTCTCATTTCAGCTCGAGAGATTTAGAGATGCGAGGCCTCGAGGCACCGTGAGAGGAGAGAGCTCAGAGACAGAGTATTAATAGTAGGACTGTGTCTTGTGTGTGTGTGTGTGTGTGTGTGTGTGTGTGTGTGTGTGAATGAAGATTGAAGAATCTGGATCAAAAGATCCCCGGGGATACAGGCACACACACACACACACACACACACACACTGAGCTGATTGCGTCATTCAGCAAAGCTTCTCCAGAGACTGAGCGCACGTTCTCGAGTTATATGAGCCAGATAATAGTCTCCACCAGAGGAGTGCATCCCGCTCTCTCAGTTACAACACACGTACCCCCCCCACCCTCACACACATGCTCATACAAACCTCCCGTCTCTGAAGTCTCCCTGCGGACTCATAAACAGACTTGTCTTTGACTTATTCTTTCTGATCAGCGCCGAACGTTTCTCATCCAGAGACACGCAGCTCGTGCTGTGTTCTGCCGACTTGTGAACAGTGATACGATTGGTCAAGTTCTCCTGAGGAACTAATATAAAGTCCCACCAGGCAGAGAATGAACACAGACGAGTTGGAGGAAACGAGGCAGCTGGAGATAGTGTGAATGTGTCTCATTTCTGAACAAGAGATAGTGAGTGCGTGGGAGAAGCCAAAACTGAACCAGAAACAACTTTTTTAATGACAGTAGAGGAAAGAATTGTGTCAAGTTGGCAGAACTCTAATCAACACTTTACTTTCTTAGCTTTGGGTGATGTGAAGACTTTCACAAACTTTCTAACTTGCTTAGCCTGCTGCCACCGTGACCCGACCCCGGATAAGCAGAAGGAAAAAGATGTTACAATTTCATCTAGCAGACGCTTTTGTCCAAAGCGACGAACATCTGAGAGTTAATACAACACAAGCGGCGATCGAGACAGGAGGGGGCGGAGTCAGTGAGAGCCAACAAACAGCTTCAAGTGCGATCAGACACTGGTGCTGACAGGCAGAGTATAGGGGGTTTTATTTTAAATATGATAATCATCATCTGCAGCATCAGCAAGATCAGTATAGTCATCATCATCATGAAAATCCTACTCAGCACAAACTACATCCCCGATGTCATCATCATTAATATGGGGCTGGAGCTGGAGCCAATCCCAGCTGTCATTGGGCGAGAGGCAGGACTACACCTGGACTGATCGCCAGTCAATCACAGAGCTGACACACAGAGACAGACAACCTTTCATGCTCACATTCACACCTACGGGCAATTTAGAGTCACCAATGAACCTAACGAGCATGTCTTTGGACTGTGGGAGGAAGCCGGAGTACCCGGAGGGAACCCACGCATGCACGGGGAGAACATGCAAACTCGACACAGAAAGGCGCCCTACGTCTGAACAGTGATTCGAACCAGGAACCTTCGAGCTGTGAGGCGACAGAGCTAACCACTGCACCACTGTACAGCCCCTGCAGAGGTGTCCTCCTCTCCACAGCAAACAAACCCCTGAATTAAAACACGGAATGAAGCAGTTGTGAGCCGAGCTGCTGCTTGAAGTCCTTCAACTGGTTAAATGGTTGCTAAAAACAAAGGCTAAAAACGTTTGGTGTGGTGCTGCAATAAAAAAAGGAACAAATAGTCAAAGCTTTGTATCTATTTCTGATTTAAACTAAGACATGAACGTCTCACGTTACAAAGTCTGAGAATGAATAAATTCATGTCTCGTCTCCCTCTCTCTCCCGTCTATATTAAACCTCTTGTCGGCCATCAGGAACGTGCACGCTACAATCAGTTTTGCCCTGATTGGACAGTTTAGCTTCCTCTGATCAGATTGGCAGTGGACAACGTGGAGGTGAAATTTGTGCTTGCAACTAGTAACGTGCACGTGTAAGGTGCACACATGCTGAAAGGAAATTTGTGGAATATTGAGGCACAAATTTGAACACACACTCAAATAGTTTCTACAGCTACAAAAAGGTTTTACACACTTTTGCAAATCTTATCTGTGAGCACAAAATATTTCTACTCTTGCAAAACTTGTGTGACGACAACGAAGTCACAAGTTTAGATACTTGCATGGAACATTTTTCACATGCACACAGAACGTGAAATAGAACTGCAGACCTTTATTTTGACTCCATATTTATTTGCACAGTCATGCACACACAGACGTGCAAACAGAACAGACACACATTAAAAACATGTATGTACTTAAAACACACACACACACCTACAGTGTTTGTCATCCTGCAGACAGGTAGCACTTGTCTGATGTACCGTTTGGAACACTATTTTGTTTTGGTGATATCGGATTGCAGGATGCACGGCGCTGTCTTGGTGGAGGTGAAAATGTCAGGTCCTGGAGGTTTCACATCCACAGCAGAGAATGAGCTGCACTTTAAAGCCAGAAATATCAGCTTCTGTCTAAAATCAATGGCATTGATCCAAAACGAGCTTTATTATGTTTTATGTTTGTGCTGTCGGGCTGCAGGTCGCACCCAGAGACAGACTGAGAGGCTGCAGCTGAGCATTGTTTTTACAGATTTTTAGTAATATGGGCTCAGATGTGACCTTGACAGCAGGCACAGGGAGGTGGAGGTTGGTAAGGAAGGTGTGTGTGCGTGTGTGCGTGTGTGCGTGTGTGCGTGTGTGTGTGTGCATTCAAGAGCGAGTTGCTATGGAGGGGTTCAGGCTGTAAAAGCCTGATAAGCCGAACCACAGACCCAATCACACTGCTGCCATCTCACCCACTGACATAATGATTCAACACAGCTGTCAACTGTCTGCAGGATGACAACCGCTGCATGTGCGCTGTGCGTGTGCATACAGCGTATATTTATTAGAATGCGTGCCTCAGCTGTTTGCACACGTGTCATGCATGAATGTGCATATAAATACCTCTCTGTGTTTACCTGATGTGTGACACTGAGGCTGTGCGGAAGATCGTCCACCTCTCGTGTGTGTGTGTATGTTTGTGCGTGGGTGGATGGAGGTGGGGCCGGACCACCTGCCTCCTCACACAGGGAGAGTAAAGACAGAGGAGGAAGGAGCAAAGGAAGCAGAAGGTCCCCTTAGGTTTTCTTAGCGTGGTTAGATTGTGCTGGAATTACATTTCACAACAAATACAAACAGTGGGATACAGGCCGGCCCACCTCCTCTCCTCCCACCTTCTATTCATGCCTCCCAATCCCTCCCTCACCACCTCCCTCTCAATCTCCACCCCTCCCTGCCTTTGCTTCTCAGCCACATCTTCCCTTCTCCTACCTTTCCTCCCCTGAGACCTAACTCACCAATTACACCACAGACGATGATGCTACTTCAGTCTGTGTGGATAAACTCTGTTTTGTAAACTGTATGATATCAGAGGTCACCTGACAGAGATGTGTGACTCTTGATCTACACGTTATTCAGCAACTTGCGCCTGATATAGCGCAGCTACCGGTAGGGATGGGTACCGAAACCCGGTATTTATACTTCTTTGTAACTTTATTTTTTATTGAGTCCATTCTCAAAGAAGGGAGAAAACATATCTGATCTCTTATTGTTTGTTTCAGGTAGTCCACGAGGATTTCACACTGTGTCGTAAATCATCCATTTCTTCCAGGTGGCACTAAAAACATTCTCTCTCAGCTTGAGTTGACAGGTCATCTTTTCCATAGTAAAAATCTCTCTTATGATTTCTAACCATTGCTGTGTCGTCGGTGGTTTAGTCTTGTGAAGTACCGCAGTATTGATAAACTTCTGATGTTATCGGTTCTGCTTTCGTTACTGGAGAAATAAAGAAAATAAATGTCCTGTTTATTGTCGCTACAAAAACATGATCTTGCACATTTAATCTCACAAACCGTTTCTAATCTGCAATAAGAGTTCGACCTTCATCTGTGATGCATATTCCCAATCCAGAAGAGAGATCTCTCTCGCTACGCTACAGCGCGCACTCACAAGAGGTCCCGCCCGTGACGATGGCGGAGAGAACTGTGGTAACACTTCCTTGTAACACGAGCGATCTGTCCTCACAGCTGACTGAAGTGTCTCATATACACACTTCTCACTGGACGCTGTTACCCAGCAAACTTAGTATGCGTGACGAACCGGGTTAATTGATAAGCCCCGCCCACTATCCTCCATACATCTATAATAGAGATTTGTTCTAAACATTGCTGTTTCTTTTGCTGTGAATAATTGTTTATTTTACATTTCAGATAAATCTTAAATCTTAATTCTGTTCTTAATTTCTTTTGTTTTGATGAGAATACCGTGAAAGTACCGGCTCGTTTAGCAGAGTAGTAATGCTGTTAATATCTTAACGATACTCATCCCTAGCTACCAGGCTTTAAACCCTCCCAAACAGTGAACCTCACTAATGTTTGTTTCTAAATTAAATATGTAAAAGCCGCCTTTTATAAGAAGCAGTTCGGCTGCAAATCAAAGTTGTTCTTATTAATCTGTTGAGATTTTTTGGAGGTAACTGGTCAGTCAGAAAGTATATTACACATTTAGAGTATAGAGCATAATAACAGTGCATCGTGACCCCAGACAGTAGCATGACCCCAAACACCCTCTGCTGCACACATGACTGTCAGTGCAGCTGGCTGCTTCCCTTCTAAACCAGACGTTGGTAACATTTCCACCTCCGCTGCTGCTGTCCACTGTGATTGACTCTTCATCTGACAGCGCTGTCAGCAGCCCGGCAGCAGAGACACGCAGCGGTGCGCAGAGAGTTTATACCTAAATGTGAGCAGGAAGCACACTTTTACTTTCTCTGGCTGTGCGGAAAAAGTCTGTTTTTACCTTAAAGAAAGGAATTAAAAGTCAAGACTTGTCGGCTGGTGTGAGGGTTTCCTCTGCTAATGAAAGGGAAAGACTGTCGGCCCAGCCCTCACGTAAACGTCTGTCGGGTCAGAGTTACAGACGGATATCTGCAGTGAAATGCAACCAGAGCTCGCCGGTCCATCTGTTTTTTTTGCATTAAATGAGCTCTTCCCGGACGGACACTTATACAATGCTTTTTGATTACATTTGGTTCAGCGGGTGATGAATGCCCCGACCAAACATCACCAAGTGTCCCCCGGCTGTGTCGGTGTTTTTCCACGGATGGGTGGAAACCGTCTCTTGCTAGTGCCACAGGCTTGTGAAACGAGCGCCGGCTCTCATTAGGCTGAGGGATTTTCACTTCACACGGGACACTGATGCAAGACGATAGTAAGAGTGCCATAACAGGGTGTAAGATGTCATAAATGAATGAGTGTCTACAGGGAGACGCCAAAGCAGTGCACATTCCTTATGAGGTCATGTCATGTTTCTGCACAAATTAACAACTTTAATCATCAAGTTATCGGGGTTGTGAAGTGTAAATCCCTTCAGTGAATACAGGAAGGAAACAAACACTTGTGCTCTAATCCAGTGGCTGCATTCTTTTACCTTTTCAGGCCGCTGCCTCCCCGTGCAAACTCTTTTTATATCAGATTACATGTCCGGACTTTGACCCGCAGTGAGTGAAGCTGTCACTTTGCCAGCTCCGCGGCTGTGCCACCAGCAGCCTTTCCCCAGGTGCAGCAGACTCGTCCTTTCAGCGGGGTCACAGCGGCGCTCTGCTTTGTGGGGCACCGGAGTAGACCACCTCTCCGGGGGGAGACGGCACATCTCTGTTTAGCTGCACAGAGGTGACCTCTCACCTGCAGGCTTCATGTGCTGACGGGGAGGTTTGCAGTCAGGCTGTGATGAAACCTGCTGTTGACTAAAACGCTGTCTGCTTTTAGCTCTGCTCTCTGTTTATCTGTTTGAACGTTCTCATCACATTTAAGCTTCTAATATCCACCTTTTCACTTGTCGTCACTCTCAGTCTGTAATTTCTCAGTGTTTTCCAGACAGGCTGTGTTTACATGCACTCAACACTGTGACTGTGACTGTTAGGAAAACATCAGTATAATGATATGATTACAAGAACTATCAGACAATTTGAAGTATTTATATATTTCTAACTGTATCTCAGCTGTTATGAATAATTAAACAATAACCTGATTCATCAATAGAAACGAAATGTCAAACGCGATCGAGTTGCAGCCTCTCAGTTGTGAGGATTCGCCTGATGGTGAAGTGTTTATCTATCTTGGACTGCTGTTTGGGCAAATCAAGGAAACTCCTGACTTGACAGGGCGTGACTTTTACAGAGAAAACGGTTCAGCTGTGTGGAAAAGAGAGATAACTGGTCGCTCTGTATCAAAACCAGATCAAAGGGCGTTGGTTTAGCTCAGCGGTTAAATCAAGCGTCCCAAATACAGAGGCTACAGTCCTCCATGAGAGGCCCTGGGTTCGACCCCACCCTCGACCCTTTGCCGTGTGTCATCCCCACTCTCACTTCCCCTGTTTCCAACACTGTCCTCTCTCTCTTAATAAAGGCACGAAAGGCCAAAAAAAAGCACAATTTTATAGTACTAATAGTAAACTTTGAACAGTGTTGTAAAACCATAATAGGGCTGGGTTTAAAAAATCGATTCTCAATATCGATTAATAAATCCCGAGATCGATCTTTAACATGTAAAAACGTGTCTGATCACTCACATTTCTGAGTGCTCCTGAATGCAGCACGACTCACCTCGAAGGGAGAAATGCCCGGACTTGTTTACTGCAGCTACTACGGAGACGTCAGAGATCGCAGACGGACTCTTTTTATCGTGTGTGCGTCCATGAATATGTGAGTTAGTTTGGCACTGATGTTTTCGGCACGTTGTTATACAGTGTGTCTTTCCCTATAACTCTTGTGTGGCTTTGTTCTTCGCGCTGTGAGATCTCGTGGCCAAATCTCGCGCAAGTTGAGGCCCAATTCGTTTAATCAAAAGTTAATAATCTGTCTAATTCATAACATTGTTAATATAGTGTTGACTGCTGTGTGTTAATCATGTTAAATAAAAAGCTCATGATGTCACTTCTTTAGTCAGTTCTTATTATAAACATTTAACATGTTGATAATGCACCAGGTTAGAGGTGCACTGATGTTGTAACTGACCACTAACACAAATCGATATCGATATCGAATCGGGACCTTTGAATCGGAATCGAATTGAATTGAGAAATCCACATGGATACCCAGCCCTAAACGTTACATTGGAAACAATCATGTCATCACGTGATTCCATTGAAAGTCAGGGAACAACAAAAAGCAAATATGGCTCCGTTGGCGGTTTTTGATGTTCATGTTTAAAGCTGCATCTTTAACCTCAATGTTCAGTTGGTAGACAACGAACTACTGTGTGTCTGTGGTACAAAATAATGATCAATAATCAGATTTATATGAGGTGAAAAGAAGAAGAAGAAAAAACATAGTAAAAATAAACTAAAATCTAGTTTATGAAATAATACAATAATAGGATTATTTTTTCTTGTTGAACACGTCACACATGCTCTGTGATAGAGCCAGCTAATGGCTGAGCCAGCTGTTTGTCTTCTGACATCACTTCCTGTTGACTTCTGTGAAGAGAGGACAAATAAAATGTGTAAAAACGGAATGCTCATCTCACACTGCACATGTGCAAAGGAGAATATACACATTATTACATTTACGCTGTTCTACTTTTTATTTTGGCTGCAGCAATAAAACCATTGATAGGAGAACAGAGGGATTACGGCCTCACTGAGGAGACTATTTGACAGTGGCTAAGTGGACTGCTGACAAAATGATCACAAGAAGACATCGAGTGTTTATCATGGATTCACTGCATGGAGTCTCTTTAAAGACTTGGAGGCAGGATTAGGAAGCTCATGGAAGAGAGACGATCACACCGATCAGCTGTGTCCCAGCTGATATCTCCCGCTAACTCCGGGTCGGGTCGCGGTGGCAGCAGGCTCAGCAAGGTGACCCAGGCGTCCCTCTCCCCACAACGTTTTCCAGCTCCTCCTGGGGGATTCCGAGCCGTTCCCAAGCCAGACGGGATATAAAATCCCTCCAGCGGGCTCTGGGTTTGCCCCGGAGGCATCCTAATCAAATGCCCGAACCACCTCAACGGGCTCCTTTCGATGGGAAGGAGAAGCGGCTCTACTCCGAGCTCCCCCTGGATGTCCGAGCTCCTTCCCCTCTCTGTAAGGCTGAGCCTGGACAGCCTGCAGAGAAGAAAGAAGGAGTGAGTTGGATGATTGCTCCAATTTGCGGAAAGGTTGCAGTGATTTGTGTGAATTTGCGGGAACGCAACATCGCAACTTCCCGGAGCGACTAATCAGACTTGAATTGATTGACATAAGCACATTTGAAAACTTCCTGCTGTACTGACAGCTGCCGTCTGATCTTTGGACTTCAGGAAATGTAGTTAAGGTGTACATTTTCCCTCTGGCCGCTGTTTACACGACCACACGACTTTATATACTTTCATTTGATTACACGACCACAAGTGACATCATCATACTCGTCCTGGAAAAGGACAGGTGGAGGTGTTTACATGCACTCTGTCAGGTTTGCATTCAGGTGTTATATTACACTGTGAGCACATTTTGTGTGCATGTAAACAGTCATTGTCTCTCCCTCTCTCTCTCTCTCTTTCTCCCACGCACACGCACACACGCACACACACACACACGCACACACACCCTCTCTCTTCCTCTCAGTGTGTATCCTGCCAGATGAGCATGAGGCAGGAAAAGGAATGTAGCTCCGCTCTGTTTACCTCTTCCTCGTTTTCTCACTCTCTCTCACTTCTGACACATTCTCTCTCTCTTTCTTTCTGTGACACCTCCCTCCTCTCTCTCTCTCCCTCTCTCTCTCTCTCTCTCTCTCTCTCTCTCTCTCTCTCTCTCTCTCTCTCTCTCTGTGAGTATGCTCAGTCATTCAGCTCCGTGCCCCGCTGCTGTTTTGTGAGGCTGGAGAGCCGATGGGAAGCCTGTGATTGGGGAAATAAGCGCTTGTGCCGGAGCCGGCTACCTCAAGAGACAAACTAAAGCCAGCGAAGGGACGCAGGAGCTGTGGATTTTAACCCTCTCATGTCAGGAGGAGATGGATCTTTAGCACTTGTGAACTTTGCAGAGAATGGACCGCACGTGTAAAAGACATAAACATCCCCTTCTTGCCATCAGGGACTGCTGGAGAAACGAATGTCTCTGAAATCTGCCGCTCATCTAAACCGCTGTCTGATGTGGATCTGCGCTCGAGAGGTCGAACATCCTTGAAGTGTGAGCCAAATCATTAAGATGGAAGCTGGAGACGCATGATTTACCAGGCAAAAGACACAGCTCAGCAAGGTTAACCTCAAAGACATCTGTTCTACCTGGTTACACCTGGGAAAATGACTGTCTCCAGGGAGGATTAAAGGAATAACCTGTGATGTCAGACTTCACCTGGGGCGGTCGTCTGAGGCTCTGCTGAGTAGTTGCATTGTTAAGAGGGGGCTGCTTCATTTCCAGGTGTGTAAACCACACCAGACGTGACTCACCTGACATCATTCCTTCCTGTGTTTGGACTCTCATTTCCTCACCTCATCTTCTTCTCAGTAATCCCTGCTCTCGAACCCACCGCCACCTCTCGTTTTCTCCCCATGGAGCCACTCGAGAGACGAGAGGAGAGACGCTGATTAATGTGACTCCCAGCAGCCGGGGTCTGACTCTCTCCGCCACTAGAAATAGAAAGTAGAAAGAAGCAGCGGCGCCACTTGTGAACGTTAATCACGAGAAAGAAGAAAAAAAGCACCATGTGGAATCAGTCTGGATACTGCAATCACATCCCTCATGCTGGATATCCCTTCTACCATGCACCCTGCAGGTATGTTGTCACACCCCCGTCATGTAGCCCAGCTCTGCTTCTGCTTCCCGCGCTGATACAGAAAGTGTTTAAGGATGTTTGGCTTTAATCACTTTAATCCGTGGTGTCCCTCAGGGTTCAGTCATGGCTCTTCTTGCGTTTCTGAAAATGGTTGTTGGGACAGTTGTTGATCCAATGAGTCCGGTTAATGCATTTCATTTTAAACTAATCCACGGTGTCTTTTCAAAGCAGACGTTGTGACCAAACTGGTTTGTCAGGTTGGGTGTTTGGTGCCTTCTTTTAACAGAGCCAGGAAACAGGTTTTGCCTGCACAGAATAATAGAAGTGAGTGACTATGCTGGTATGTTGGTCAGTGTGACAGTAGTGGCTGACTGCATGTAGGCACCACAAGTCAAATATGACCAATAAACCAAAATACGATCTCTAAACCTAACTCCCCTACCTTAAACAAAAACAGGAGAAAAAGATGATTCAAAAGAAAATGGCGGTTCACCCCTACTGTTCCTCTCTAGCTCGAGGAATTCTTAAACAAAAATATGGGTGTAACGAAAAACATAAAAGCACAATCAATTCATTATCTAACCAATTTGGGAACACCGAGATGAGACAGAGTTTGTTCCAGCGTCTGGAAGGACAACGGCCTTTTTGAAAGTTGAGAAGGGTGCAGGCAACCAATCCCGCTGCCCTCGACACTCTCCGAACCTCAGCCATTCAGAACGCTCCACCTGCTTCAAACACAGATCCACAAAACAACAGAGCACACACTCGCACACAAATTCAGTCTCCACTACAAAAATACTGAAGTACTAAAATCTCTAAACATGGGCTTAAGATTCGGCCATGGGTGCTCAGGTGGACAATCGTCATCCTTCTCTGCCGTAGCCGTCATTACCACCACTAAATGAACTGTTGCTCTCAGTTGCTCCACATTCAACCATGGAGATGAGCGAGGTACAGGTACGGCAACACCGCTTGGACAAACCACACGCAGAACTACACAAACACAGTTTATTATCTTTGGGATTTTAGAAAAGGAAAGAAAAGTCATCAGCTGACTTCAGAGCGGAAGTAGCGAGTAACGAGAACATTCATACAAATGTAGTGGAGTAAAAGTAATAAATAATACTCAGGTAAATTTACCTTGTTAGTCTCCACCCCTGTTAAGCACTGAGCTGTTATCGTGTAACCCAAAAACCCTCCCACAGTCCTGATGTTTTGCTTATTAGCTGCATTTCGCTGGAACACATGATTATAGTCTGTTCTCTAAAAACACTGGATTAAAGCAGATTACATAAGAGTTGACGGTTCCTCTCCCATTATGTCCCTGCCCCCCCTCCACCCCCAGCTGTAGTGACATCATTACATTTATCACAAGGTTTCAGATGTGACCCAGTCTCAAATGAACACCATCAATCCTCATTCCCTGAGGGGAGCGCGGACCCCTGCCTACGCCTCTTTTTCTGTCGGATACTGTAATAGTCTCTAACCTCTAAAGAGTGCTGGAGCTGAACCACCAGAATACTGATTCACCACCAGTTATCTATCAAACCCCCGTGTGGCTCAGCGTAACGAGGACGGAGTTTAAAACTGAACAGCGTGATAAAGTGCAAACATACAACATGCTAAGTGTACTTTTGTGCTGGCGCGTACGTGAGCTCAGTTGTTGTGCATATGCTTTATGTAAATATGTGTTGGTGCACCAGCAGCAGCAGCGGCAACATCAGTGAGGGTGGTCTGTGCCCGAGGGGAGAGGGATTTAGCTGATGAGTGAGTCATAGCTCAGACCACTGGGCAGGTCAATGACCTGTCAGATCAGCGAGCTCATGACAGAGAGAGAGAGTGTGAACAGGAATCCAGGAAATTGCCCTGAGCTCCAAAACAAGCTAACCATCGCTATTCACTCCCACTCTGGTCTCTTATGGTGAAGTGCTCTGACTCACCCTGTGAATGCTCCACCTGTAGCCCAATCATCTCCTGGATTGGAGGCAAATTTGACTGTTTGCTGCATAACAAATTCAATGTTTGACATGCTTAATATGCAGCAGAAACAAAGTGAATAGCTGCAGGAGATGGAATATTAACTAAGAGTTTTACTTCTCTTCTTTGTGTTTGCTAAAGAAACAGTAAACATCTTGTTTTACTGTTAATCAGGCCCGTTCAACCTCAGATCCCAGCGGCTGTAGTCTGAGACGATATGGCCTCTGGGATCACAGGTGAACGTAAGCGATAATCGACTTCCTTTTCCGCTGCATTGTTACAGAAAGAGAAACTTGTGATTTACTGGTTGCTAACGGGTCTAACTTCACCGACATTTCAACATCATGATGCAGATTTGTAAGAAGTAAGAATTCAAGCTTTGTCAGGTCCGTCCTCAAGAGGAGAAAACGTTTAAAATGCTCGTTTGTTGAACGGAGGTCGGATCGATCTGATGCATTCGAGGGAAATCTGAACGCTTAGCGGCTTTCGTGACACAGCGTCAAGGGAATTTTAGATCTAGAGTGGATTGTTAGCTGTTAGCATGCAGATGTCTGTTTGTAGAGATTAATAAGAAGCTAAATCGTTAATGCTGATACGCTGCAGCCTGCTGATACGTGACTGGTCAATATTACTCGGACTTCAAGCGTAGTTCAAAACAGAACACTTGCCTTCCCGGAAATCCACGTCCCTGCCTACAGAGTCTACATTTCTATGTAGAATCTATAAATAGAGATTAAGGCCCATCTTCTCCATACTGGGAGAGTGACTGCTGAGACTAATATTAAATTAAACACCGACATCGCTCTGACAAATAAGGGCAAATACTTTTTCAGTTTCCAGTTAAGGCGTTAAGGGAACATTTTAAAGGATCCGAGGAGGAGGACAGCCCTGAAATTGAATCCTTTTTTCTCTGACGAAGAGGTGATGAGGTTTCAATATCGCACTTGTCACTTTAATAAAATAATAAAATGTTCTATTTTTTATGAGTCTCTTGCGAAGCTGTCAAACTGCTGCTCCTTTGTGTGCTTTTTAATAACAAATTCAAACTGTATTACTTTGCATTAGAGAGAGAGACGAGGTGGCTGCGAGGTGACGCCCAAACTGTGCACTCAGTAAAAGTTCAGAGATCCCCAGGACGCTCTAGTTAATGATTCTCTCACCTGTCAACAGGCACATTATTGACACCGCAAGACTCCGCCCCTCCTTCCTCCGCTTAATCCAGTGCGTTTACATTCAAATGACAAAGTGTTCGCTCTCTGTTAGAGGATGTCCTGAGACGCAGTCCGTTGTTTGGTCCGCTAATCCAGCATAAGCCCGCAGCGTCAGTCAACCACGGAGGCTTGAGGTGAGCGTGAAAGCTTAATGAGGGCCTGCGTGCTCACAGCATTGATTGTGTGAGTGTGAGTGTGTGTGTGTGTGTGTTTGTGTGTGTGTTTGTGTGTGTGTGTGTGGGGGGGGGGGGGGGGAGTGGTCACGCGA
Source organism: Semicossyphus pulcher (assembly GCF_022749685.1). NCBI lineage: Eukaryota > Metazoa > Chordata > Actinopteri > Labriformes > Labridae > Semicossyphus > Semicossyphus pulcher. The sequence continues at coordinate 4,502,835 of NW_027211759.1, forward strand.
CATGCTCTCTTATCGGGAATATCTACTGTGTCCTATGATTTGCTGAACAAACTTGATCAATGATTTTAATTGAGCAACATAACAAACTGTTTATTCGTGTAGCGTTTTATTTAGGCGCGTTTGCGGATGTGACTCATCGGACAGAACCATAAAAAAAGACAGTGATGAGAGGGCCAAAGGTCACGCCACAGATTCAAACTCACAACACTGCATGTGCAGAGTAATCCAGACAGCTCAGAGGTGTGTCTACCTGTGTGCACGTAACCTGCTTTCTCTGTACTGTACTCTGAGTGTGTGTGTGTGTGTGTGTGTGTGCGTGCAGGTCTGTCAGCCCCACAACGGATCAGGGATGTAAATGGATTTGGGCTGGTGACCCTGCAGGGGGTGAATGGAGCAGATTGTCTGAAGGCTTGCGTCTCATCCCCACACACTTAGACAAACACACACACATACTTGTGCTTCTATCTTTGTGAGGACTCTTGTTGACATTGTGCGCTCCCTCTGACTTTTACAATCAAAAGTAAAAGCCTAATCCCAACACTTACCCTAACCAAACCTGGACCTTAAAAGTCCCCACTTTGCCAAAATGTCCTCATTCTGCAGGTTGATAAATGAAATTGGTCCTCTCAAAGATAGATGTACAAGAACACACACACGTACTTACACTGCTCCCTTTGTGAGGGCTCTTGTTGACGTAGCTTCTTACTCTGACCTTAACAATCAAAAGTAAAAGCCTGACCCCCCCAGAGTTGAAACCTGTACCTTAAATGTATGTCTAAACCTTCAATGGACCCACTTTGCAAAAATGTCCTCATTCTGCGGTTAAAAATCGAATTGGTCCTCACAAAGATAGAAGTACAAGAATACTCACACACATATTCTTACGTTGCTATCTGTAAGGGGATGCTTGCTTCTTTAACATGTCCTTACTTCCCAAAAGCGTCCTATAAGTCTGCAGGTTAAAAATCAAAGTGGTCCTCTTACAGTCGAGCTGAAACGGCATTTCGAGAGTACCTAGCTTCCGTATCGTGACGTATTTCCGAGTGAAACAGGATGTGCAGGCGGGACATATCATTAGAGGGATTTGATTTGATCGTTGAGAAGTGGGCGTAGACAGACGTTCTCCACAGCGCAGTAGCTAGCTAACTGACCGAGCGTTCTTGGTGCTCTGCGGCTAAATGTTGCAGATTGATTGGTTGAAATTGTTTGGTGCTAACTTACGTAAGCACGCGTGAAATTTAGTTTTACCGGAAGAAAAAATGATCAGATTTTGATATAAGAATACGAAGAAATGGATTTTCTGTGTTTTTTTTTGGCCTATATTGTTAAATAAATGCACAATATTACCGGGGATGTGATGTAAAAGGATTAAAATGACATTTTTCATTTCACCTCAACTTTAAAGATAGAAGTTAAAGAGTGCTCTGCCATGCATGTTCCTAGAATTACGCACAAAGACGAACATTTCAAAATGTTAATTCCAACAGCTCATAATTAACCAGTTTTAAAGAAGCACCACCTCAGCCTCTCTCAAATATTTAGTTGGCGAAGTGTGCGAGGCTGCCTGCTGATCTCTAAACGTGGACTGAATATTATGTGTGACAAATTAAACTGAGCAAGAACAAAATGTATTACAGCGGTGCGATCCCTGTCATCTTTAGTTTAGGTCATAAAATACATTTGCGTAGCAGGATTCCTGGCTGGAATAAAGATGAGAGTATTTAGTGCTTCACTTCTTTGGAAGGCTGGGCAGGAATAACTGTGAGGAGAGCGTCGTAGGTAATTACTGTAACAGCAGCGACACTGTAATGGTGTAAGAGGTTCAAAGTAGCAAAGGGAGTTCTGCTTATGTCCAGAGGCAAAAAATTAGCAGACACTTAAGGGGAAGATGCCCCTGACAGTTTCCTAAAATACCTTTTGAAGTTAAATTAATGCTCCTAATAATTTGTAGAACCATCGGCTTTCTCACAGTTCAGCTTCTTCTCGTTCCCACCGAGTATTAACATCTAAATGCAGCTGCTCTTTACTACAAGCCACTGTACTGTTGGATTTATGGGAGCGTTTGACTAAGACTCCCTTGCACAGAACAATCTGGGCAAAAGAAGCGTAGATTTTAATAAGAAAACAACCAAACACCGAGCCTGAAGCGGTATCAATGTTCGCATTGTGCAGCCAGGCGTTCGAGAGTCTGCCAACTTCACATTACCAAACGGCATAAACTGAGTATAAGACAATCGAGGGTTGGAGCATGGATTATTTTTGGACATAAAAGGAGGGAAATGGGCCCTGCCCCCGCCTGCCTGTACCAGGAAACAAGAAAACAAATCTTAGCTGCTACAAAATTTGATTAAATATGTCCAAAAGTTGATTAAGCACCCGCGTTTCAATGCCTATTGTGTTTCAGAAAAGGGCACAGTTCAGTCCAAGCATCTGACCCGGCAGTTTATCTCTGGAGCCTGCTGGAGAATCTGCCACTCAGCCTCTGTAGCTGTCCCCTCTTCCTCCTGAGTGTTGACACACTGCTGCGGCTGGATGTTTGATGCAGCTGACACTTTGACAAAACGAATTCCCTTCCAGTCAGTCTCGGGGAGGGCGGCCTTATGTCACAAAGTGCTGGGCTGTCACAGCAGCGTTCTCGGGTGGGACTGCACTGCAGAGCGATAGAGCTGACAGGGCTGTGGTTTCTTTGACGCTGTGGTTTGTCTGTGAGAGTGGTGATGTGGTGAGTGTGGGTTAACTTTGAGTACAGTCTGTTTTCACAACAATCAGAAACCACAGGGAAGGAAAAATCCTGGTTTCTAATGTTAACAGGAAACCAACATTTCAACAACCAGCTCAAGAAGAAGAGAGACAACAGGGGGATCACATTAGTGTGTTATGATACAAAGTATTGTTTGTCTTCCACTGGAGTTATAAAAGGAGGATATGATCATTCTGTTTTTACTGAAGACAGGTCTGTTTATTGTTGGGCTGTGACGGTAACTGCATGACTACAGTACCGCTATGTGACGCCAACCGCAGATGGACCCAGTGACCGTCATCACCGCTTCTTTATTTCTTTTTTCTAAATATCTGAGACCCACAGTTTGCTGACTTAAAGTAAGAATCTCAAAGGTCTCAGTTTTGTTCCCTTTGGCGGCTCCTGTGGTGATAAACGGTAATTGCGGGAGCAAACTTCCCAGATATCCAGACAGTGCTGCATGTGTGACGTCCACGGTTGGCTCCGGTTGTAACTCTTGATTTTCCAGGCTAACGGGCACTTTTCTTCTCAGACTGTTTGCTTCATCTGAGCGTCGAGTTTGTTTCTTTTTCTTTGGATTTTCACTTCTTGTTGAAGTTGTATCTGTAGTCATCCATCTTTTCTTTGTTTGTTCAGCCATAGTAGATTACTGTTTACTCGCAACACTTGCAGAGAGCGGAAAAGCAGCCGCTTAGCTCCGCCTACCCTCTCTGGCAGACCAACCACTGCTGGCTGATGGAAAACGCGTCACTAACTGGGTGCCGCTTGTGATTTTTTCCACAAATGTCGCACCAGACACCCAGTCTGTAATACTGCAAATGCACAGCTTTCATCAGTGGGCCATAGGCTCAATCACCATGTGTTACATCATTCAGTGATAGATAGAAACTTAACAGACATTTATTTACATGAACATCTTCGAGATTCTTACTTTAAAACCCAGGTTCAATAGATTCATAGAAACTGAAATAAAATGTGAAAATTAAAAAATAAAAGGTCCAGTATCAGCAGTGAAGCGCGTTTTTTTTCCCCCTTTACTCAAACGCCACACACCACATTTACAGGTCGCTGTGGGGGCACGGAGAAAACAGTCGGACCTGAATGCTGTCAGGTTTCATCAGGGGATGCAGCAGTGAGACACTTTTCTTTTTCGTTAACAAAAATAATGAGGAAAAATGTTCGTCCATCACCTTTTTTCCATGAGGAAGACGAGATGTTGACGAGCTAAAAATAGATTGCTGATAATAAAAACTCTGAAGACACAAATGTTTTGTTTTCGTTAACGAGATGAGACGGGACTAAAATGTTGGTGGTCCTGTGGAACATTGAAAATGCATATTTTCCCCCACTGTGCGTCTAACCTGCCAAAATACAAGCAATACATCCCTGCACCTGGGTAACCCGCTTGAGATAACGGGTTATCAAAGGTGGTTATGAACTCTCTCTGTTAACTCAGGCTTTCTGCTTCAGGTGCTGTGCACGCTCACAGAGAAAGGGGCGTTTTACGCGTCATTTAAACTAGACTTAAACTATAAAAGGTAAAAGCAAATGTGACTAAAACTAAACATTTTCATCTGAAGCCTAAATCTAAAATAGCTGCCTAAATGAACGCTGCAAGAGAGAGTGAGAGGGAAAGTAAAAAGACTCAGAGAAAGATGGCGAACAGGGCCGGTATGTGTAGCGGCAGGAGGAACGCAAGCCCGCGAGCGCCGCAGCTCAGAGTCTCCGACCGTCTGTTGATCAGGATTTATTGGTTTATTTGCAGAAAACTTTTCAATAAGTAATATTAACAAAGTAATATGTAAAGCAAAGAAAAGTGTCATCGTGTCAGTGACAGCTTTGTTTGTCTGCAAACAATAAACAAGCGTTTTTAATACACTCACAGAGCAATAGAACTGTCTTGTCCTATAGGGAACAATGTAAACTCACACTTCACATTAAAGTCTAACAGACATTGCTGACATTGCTCTATTGTAGGCGATTTCCCCGTCCTCATTAGCCAGATTAACTCACTTTATCTACAGTATATTCTGCCCGGCCTGGATGCTAAATTAGTATGATGGCCAACCTTTCAGGCTCATTTCACATTCTTCGATTAGACACCATCTCCAAATGTCAGCCTCCTTTAAATTCCACATCTGTCCTCATCCCAACCTGCCTCAATAATGAGGATGAAGTTGTTTTCTCTTTAGGTAGCAGGGACCTTGAGAGTTCACTGAAGGTTTGGCTGCTCATCCCCGCCTGAAGAGCCATTAAGGTTTAGTTTAATGTGTGTTTTTTTAATTTGTTTCATCAGCTGTAGGATGAATGCTGCGGCGGAGATTGAGACAATCAGGTCTGCGAGAACAGAAGGCAGCCATGAACACGGGCAGTTTGCAGAAGGAGATGAGACCAGGATATATCTGCCATGATGTCAAATTGCTCCTGAAATCGTGCTGGATGTGGCTTCATTAGAGCCAAACTGCCGGTACAGATGGACAGACCGTAGCCTGCAGCACGACTTGAAGGCTGCTGACTTCAAAGACTCCAGCTCGGTTGATTTCTGGCTGAATCTGAGCGGAGCAGAGACGCTGAGCACTTGTTGGGGAAGTGCTGGTTTCAGTTTGGGCTCCGGCCTCGGTGGGTAGGAGAGAATCAGAGTCACTTATATTTTCAAGAGCGAGCGAAGGTGTTTGTACATGTGTTCACAGAATTGTTGCAGCTCTGGATACACATCACTACATTTACTGCCAGAGAGGAATATATCTTGGCGTGCTCTTTGCTTCTATGGCCGAGAGTTTGGAGTTCTAAGACACTGTGATAAACTTAACTTTTGCAGACTCTGACTGCCCTTGATGCACTCTGTAGGCAAAGTAAGAAAGTTAGATAACATTTAAAAATCTACAATAAACACACCAGGCCTGAACTCTGCTGTTGTTCCTGTTTTTTTTAAATACACAGCTCCATAAAGAAATAAGAGACATTTTCAAGTGATAATGTCAAAGATTTTCATTTAAATAAATGTCACAATCTATCACTGAATGAGGTATCACAATGGTGATTGAGCCTATGGTGCGTCTTTAGTGGAAAAAATCACAAGCGGCGCCCAGTTAGTGACGCATTTTCCATCAGCCAGCAGTGGTTGGTCTGCCAGAGAGGGTAGGCGGAGCTAAGCGGCTGCTTTTCCGCTCTCTGCAAGTGTTGCGAGTAAACAGTAATCTACTATGGCTGAACAAACAAAGAAAAGATGGATGACTACAGATACAACTTCAACAAGAAGTGAACATCTAAAAGGAAAGCGACCGTCAGCAAGGAAAATAAAGAGTTACATCCATAAGAAAGCCAACTGTGGACGTGTGGTTAAATTGGGAAGTGTACTCATGCAATTACCGTTTATCGCCATTAGAGGCGCCAGGGAGGGGGAAACTGAAATCTTCGAGATTTAATCTTTAAATCAGCGTCTCGCTCTACATGTCACGGTCAGCCCAATCCAGATGTGAACGCCATCGAAAACTTCCTGAATGTGATCAAGAGGAAGACGGATGTTAACAAAGCCGAGCTGCTCCAAGAGACAGACTGGAGGAGAGCATGCAGAGATGCATGAAAGCTGTGATTTAAAACCAAGTTATTCCACCAAATACTGGTTCTGAACTCTTCCTGAGTTAAAACATTTGTATTCTGTTGTTTGAACTTGTTTTCTTTGCATTATTTGATGTCTTTTTTGCATCTTTTGGTTATCTTCCGGCCCGATCAGACAGAGCGCGTTTTAGCATCAGTTATAATCTCGGTAAAAAATGGACAGGCGGAGGGCGCTTGCTCTGGCTTTGATGGAGGGAGAGAAGCTGTTCCCAAATACATTAAACACGGGGAAGCAGAGATCCGTGTGGGTACGAGACCCTCAGAAAGAGGAAAGATCACGGCGATCACTCGTTGTCGTCACCCCACAGAAGGCCAGCCTCTCCATTCATCCCATTGGACAATGAGAAACAAAGGCCCATGATGTCGGGCACTTTTCTGCTTTGAGTTGAAGTTTTTCAACTTGAGGCACTCGAGTTGAAAAACACGATGCAACAGAAAAGCAGCGCGCAGCTTTGATCGGGACCTTAACCCGTCGTCATTTTCTGCTAATAAAAGACCTAAATGTGAATATTTTATTTGGATCCCCGAAATTTTCTTTATATATAATAGAAGAACCAGAGGAAACATATTTTTGCGGTGGTCTCTTAATGATGGCGTCTGCAGAAGTTCCACTCTCTGGATGTTTCTGATATCAGCCCGCTCCCCATTCTCCATCTGTTTGTCACTGAAACCCTTTGAGCCTGCCAGCCTCTCAGGTCTCACATTCGGCCCCAGCTGGCCCGGTCCGTGTAGGCTGCACAGCTCTAATCCCCGCCTAATCTGAGACAGCTTTGTGTGTAGTCAAAGAATGCACTGTACATGCATGAAGAGGCTGTGCATGAAAGAAACTCATGCAAGATCATGCACCATATCCGTCCTATATCATTCAACAGATGAAGTATTAACTCTGTAACGGTGTCAGGCACGAGAGGAAATTGTTCGCATTACCGAAGATTCAGTAGCAGTCTGATCATGTTTATATTTATGTAATATGACCTTAAAGAGACCCTGTTATGTCAGACGTTTTCAGACCTGCCTGCAGCCTCGTTTTTGCACAACTGTTGATTAATTTTTGATGCAGATTGACTCAGATTACTGAGATAAACTCTCACTGGTCAGTTTGATGACATTTCTTTACTTTAAAGATCATTTTTGAAGTTGTTGCTATTCTGACATCCGCAGAGCTGTTCAATCAATAGTTTCAGCTCAGCCACCATCGTCGTGTTTGCATTTGAATAACAAGTTTCTCTTTTTGAAACCAGCATGACGAGATTGATATCAGTCTCCTGTCTGATGTACTGAGCTGGAGTGAGGATGTGTTTAGCCGAGTTAGCATAAAAACTGGAAGCAAAAGGAAACAGTTGTTAGATTGTGGTTGTGGGGGAGTTACATGTTGGAGCTATTTCTTGGCAGATAAGTGTTAACCAACCGTTTGCAGCTTCCAGATTTCATCAGGAAGCAACATAACATAATTCTTTTGGACTCATTTTTCTGACTACATAAAAGATTGAAGTATGATATTGTCCTTTCCTGCTAGCTTTGTGTGGGTCTTTTATAAACCTCTTAAAGAATATGGGTCTTAAGCTGGAGCTAGTTCAGCTGTGTCCCAATTCAGGGGCTGCATCCTTTCAAAGGACGTATTTGACGGCTGATTGCGTCTAAGGCTGAAACATTTCGAAGGCTCCTTCAGATGTCAAATGTGTCCTTTTCCTGGGCCACGAAGGATCCATCAGGTGCATCCTTCGCGCCCAGCGTATCCAAAGATCCATTGCACGGCAACTGAAACAAGATGGCGGACTCTTAAACGGCAGAGGACACACTTTAAATGTAAAAGTTTTTCAATCAGCAATCTATCAGCTAGAGATACAAATGTTAAAAAAACAAAACTATCTTTAAATTAATAGGTTAAGTTACGTGACTTTAGTAATGATTGCTTGTTAGCCCGCTAGCTACCTGTTGCTAGGCAACAGGAGCCGTGTTTGGTGATGCAAGGTTAAGGGCGGGAACAGCCGGTGACGCAAACAGGAAATCCTCCGTAGACCAGACCGTCTCATTTCAGTTCGGCTCTAGCGTCTACGCAGGCTACGAGTGACTCGTCCTCCGTAGAACGCGTCCTTCGAAGGATGCAGCCCCTGAATTAAGAAACAACAATTGTCTGTCTGTTGTTTGTGTTGAGGTGGAATCATTTTGGAGATCAGTCGAAGAAAAATACAAAAACGACGACTTGCAGATTCGAATGAGTTTAATGCAAAAAACCTGGACAAACATAGAACGTGCTTTCATGTGTCGTTGCCTAGTTACCCGGTACACATTGTCAGTATCTCACAATACACACACACGCACACTTTGGCATACCAGTGCTACTCGGAGTAGGCCCAATGCTTCCCGTAATTCCGTCCTCAGAGCGTTGACCTCAGTCCTTGGATGAACTCCAGGACACGTTTCCTAATATCTGTTATCAAATCAGCAAAGCTTCTTTCCCCACGTGAACCTTAAGAGCAGAATTCCCCGAACACAGTAAGCAAAACGCTCCCAGAACATAACTTCACAATAGTGTTAGCATAAAGCATGTAGCATTAAGGGGGTTTAACAAAGCTTTACTCCTGGAAACTAGTGCTTACTGGGGTTAATCAGACAGTAGCTAGAATAGTTACAGCAATATGTGGTCCAGTGTCACGCCTCGTGTTTTTAGGCAACTCTACACTGGGTATCATTGGGTCCAATCAAAATATTCATAAATTAAAGTCTCGTCTTAGTAACACTTTTCTGTGTGACTTTGTGAAGTCCGCTGTAGTATGTTTGGCTCGGCTGCGAGGCGCTAAGTGCAGAAAACTATCTGCTGTGGAGGAAAACTGTTAAGTGGGACAAATGGGACGACCCAAACACATTTCCATTGCATGTTTTTCACTTCCCACGTTTGCAACTCCAAACAAGAAGAAAGTCTGTCTCGCGTCGGTCTCGGGTGGACCCAGCGAGGGAAGCGTGGGCCGGAGCGGGACTGGAGTGATTCTCCTCAGTGTCAGTGGGCAGACTGTCGGATTCCTCTCTCACGCTCCTAATGAGACATAAAGTGTGTACCTGAGTTTTCCCGCAGTGCTCCATGGGCTGCATTTTATATGCCATCAGCAGTAGTTTCAAACACAGACTGAAGCCTGGAAATTAAAAAAGGAGCACATTTGCAACTGGAGAGTCAAAACAAGGAGATAATATGTTTTATTGTCCTCATTCTCTGCTGTGTTCTCAAACTTTTTATAGTTTATAGGCTTGTTTGCTTCTCGGGTAATAAATGCTGCTGCAGATCCTCGTGTCCCTGGTGGCGGAGGAAGTGTTCGCATCTTTGAAGCCGAGTTCCAGTGAAGTGATAAATGTTGCAGTCGTGGCCGGATGCAAACACTGATGAAAGTATGAATTGCTAAACTCGTTTTCCTTCGGTGAGGTTTGAAACATGACTTGTGGATTAACGTGTTTAATTTACGATGGTTTATATTTATAGAGGGGTGTTCGTCTGGGATTATCTGAAGGTTAAATTTGGGTTGTAGCCTTTAACTCAAGACAGATGAGTGAGGCTTTATCTTCTTTGTCTTCAGTAAATCTTGAGCTGACTAAAAGCTCGGGGCTATACACTTAAACACACTACCATTCTCAGTGTGCAGAACTTCATGTACATTTCTCACAGCCCTGCTTGCTACGCTGGAACTCAGTCATCTACAATTGTTCACTTATATTGTAAGATTTCCAATTCCGTTGCTTTCTCCTGCTTCCTTTCCTCCCACTGTTATTCACAGGATTGTTGGGGAGTTATGTTGACCTTACTCTCTGTCTACACACAGCACGCCAGCATCACTGCAGCAAGTTCTGTTCCTGTGTGTACACTCGATCTGTTTGCCACAGAACTCCTCTGCACTCAGAGAAGTTTGCACAGAGCCTCGAACACAACACAGATATTTTATTAGTGCCCAAGCTAAGCTAACGGTTTATTGTCTGTGATGAAACCACAGACTGAAAAAAAAAGATGGACGACATGACAGCTCCCTCAAAGTGAAGCCAAACCCTCTCTATCGCCCCCTGCTGACTGGCTGCAGTATATGTCATAAAGCCCGCCTCCTCCATGTTAACAGATGGGACATGAGTCAAACTATAAAATCAAAATACACATTTTCTCAAACATGGTTTCTGCCATTATAGTTAGTTCTTATCATGCTGATTTATGTCCAGGTGTTCATTTTTCTGACAAGTTTAATTTTAATGAGTTATTTGATGCTGTCAAAATGATGATTGGCTTCTGCAGCCGATCAGTTCCGGATTAGCAGAGTAGAGGACGAACGGTGAGAGGAAACGTAACTAAAACAATCACTACAGTCATTGAACGTTCCATAGTTGTGAACGTTAACCTCTGACCAACACAAGAAGCTGTTCTGCTGTTAAACACGCCGCCGTGCGGGATCCTTCCGTGCTGTTTTTTCAGTAAGTTAAGTGTGTGTTTGGGTTAGCGGAAGTGGCTACGGCGGCTCCACCCGCCGATCTCTACTGCGCAGACTCTGGCTCTAAATGACGTCACCATCGCAAGATGGCAGCGCCTATCACAGGGGCTGTTTTGGCATCAATTTGGTTCAATGAGAGCAGATGGAGACGCGTCGTCCATCTATATATACAGTGATTGGGTGAAACTGGAAAAACACCACCAACAGGCAACAAATATCCTCGCTCAGACCTTCAGTCAGGGTTATTACGTTGTCAGCATGGAGGCCTACAGATTACATATATTGTGTATTTGTCATCATTTATAAACTATGGTTTGGTGATAGGATGTTATTGACTGTGCTACAATAGAAATGTGTCCAACAGTAGAGTTTTGGCAGCACAGTGTCCATTGTGTGATCTCGTGAACCCACCTGCCTCATAAGGTAACGTGATTTCGGCTGACGTGGAGGAGGAGGCATCGCACCTGTTAACCTTAACACCTGTAGGACTTAGTGAGGAAATGATTGTTTTAAGTCTTTAAGTGCTGTGTCGTGTCAGGCAGGCGTCTGTGCTGAAGGTCCAAATAAAAGAGAGATTAAACAAATTTAATTAAGAAGGATGAGTTATTTAAACTATCTTTACAGAACAATTACCACTACTAATATATATATATCATTACCGTGATCATTGCATATACCACAACCTCTCAAACTGTGCCATTGGAGCTCGCCCTGAGTCCTCACCTGCTCATGTACAACTCTTCTTCTCTTTTACAAACATCCTGTCGTCACACATCCAGCATTCTGTTTATTCTCCGCTTTGTTAATTATTCAGTTTGCAATCTTCTTTTGTTCGTTCTTTCTTTCTTGTTGGCTTTGACTCAACTCCCATTGATTCCCAAACACACACACAAAATCTCACACATTCTTACACACATTCATACACACACACACACACCAAATCCCTTCCCCTCTCTGAGACGGGCCCGGCAGGACGCTGTGAGGTGTTTTGAATGTGAATGCAGCCGAGACTTGTCTTCCATTAGCATGCCAGGCTGTCGTCCTCCATGCAGAGTCCCTCCTCGCTGTCCGGCTCAAATCTGCTGTTCTGTCACACACACACACACACACACACACACACACTTTCACAAGAGGTGTTGTTTGCTGTAAACACTTTAATCTTCTTCTTCTGCAAAATCCTACTACGAAAATCCCACCGCTGTTTGGCAATATTTATTGCACAGGACCAGAGTGTGAGCTTATTTAAAGCCAAAGATGGCCCCATCTCCATGTTGCTATAGCAACAAAATGTCCCGGCGCAGTCTCTTGAGGGCAGGAGGATAGTTTGCCTCTGCCTTGTGGCATCACCAGTAGCAACAGAGGTGGACGCCGCTCTGTCTGCGGTTTCTGATTGGCTGTGATGGACATCTCCATTACACCACAATCTAGCCCCACCATCCCTCTGCCCCCAGCCCCTCCCAAAATACAGCCACAATCAAGACAGAACGGCTCATCAGAGCTGAAGAATCCCAATCCTGCTACTTGATGGAGCTGCAATTAACTGTCAGGGCCGCTTAATAACCCGTGCGTGTGTCTGCAGAGCGCCGTCCAGGAGACGGGGAGGAGTGAGGCTGCAGCTGCTGCGATGAGAAATGAGCTGGGACAGCATCATAAAGATATAAAAGGTGATAAAGATAAAATAAACGGCAGCAGTTAGTCTAAAATACCGAGCTGAATTCAAACCAAATGTGTTTCGTAAAAGTTAAAAGGAAGGAGATGGTGTAAAAAAAAATTCAGCTGGCTCCGACCCGGTCCACGAGAAAGAGAAAAACAGACTTTAAAGTCGAGAGTGGGAGGAGAAGGAGAGAAAACACAGTAAAAGGCGTGGGAGAGAGCATAAGTGGTGAAATTCTGTTTGTGATGGAGAGGAAACAGGAGGTATGATGGAACAAGAAAGGTCACGAGCTGGAGTCATGGCTGTTGTGTATCGCTTAGCCTGCCAAGCCCAGCCCGACGCTCTATAAATAGCCTTATACGTTGCTTTTAAGGGGCACAGAGGTTGATTTTCCTGGAATCAATGAAAATATGATCACCACAAAACGAAGGGCAACGGCAGTGACTCATGTGGCACGAGAGATTTAATTATTGTGGTTTTAGAGGATAGATGTCCGGCTCCTCTTCAAGACCAGCGGAGCGAACACAAGTTTCTATTTCAAGATTAGAACCGTAAAACCTTGGCGATACTTTGGACAGTTTATAGTCGACTTTATCTGTGGCACTTTGCCTTTATCTGATAGTTAATAGCGAGGAGCGGGACAGGAAATATGGAGAGAGATTTGGTCAGAAAACGAACTGAGACACTCCAACAAAACTAGTTTTATTGCAGCAATTTTTATGAAGTAAAAAGGAGAGAAAAACAAACTTAGATGAATCTTCACTACACCGACGCTCAGTCAGTGCTATTATTGTAGAATATACCATACCTTTGTTTTGTTGTACCCTTGTTGGTCAATGTTAAGAACTACTGACGTTATCAGAGTAATTGAACCTTTTCAACTTTTCCATTGGTAGCTATTTTCTCTACATCTTTACTTTGGCATGTGCTGTATCTGTTTATCTATTTAAAGAGGGAGTATTAGGCTGTTTCACATTTTAAGACACGTATATATAATGTTACAATGTTGGATGTCCAGACTACACGTGGGAGAAGTTTCAAATCTGTAGGCTTCTCCGCTCAGTCTGCAGGCTGCTGTGAACGCCAGGTTTCACACTGTTTTTTCTACACACTGCACTTTGTGACGTCACAGGCTTCAGAGAGCTGGCCAATCGGAAGAGAGTGGGGTTGTAGGGGCGGGGTTTCTTAAAGGGACCATGTGCAGCCCCTTAACTCTGGCATCTCTCCTCTAAAGCGTGTCCATTGGTTCCTGCTTGTGCATACGTGTCGGGCCTTTGTGTGTGTAGCATGTTTGTACTAACAGAGTGAAAAAATAGAATTTCCCCTCAAGTATCTCAAGTGTGAGAAAAAATGTTTTAACTGTAAATTATGCTAAGCTACTCCACAGGTATCACAGAGTAAAATATAATGCTTGAAATTAGCATAATACCCCCACTTTAAGTTAGTCTTGACACAAACGCCAGTACCTCAGTACCTCTGTTGGCTGTACGTACACATCCATGTGTGGAAGTGGCATCATTATCAGGTTTATTTCAGACCTCAGCAGGAAGCTCTGCTGCGCTAAAGGCTTCAGAAATGCCTGATAATTGTAGCTAATGTGAGAAATACTACACTACTTTATCAGTAAGAGAGTTAAAAGCTTTTATATTCAGAAAACAGTAACACTACTACTTAAACTGGTAACACAGCTTCCTGTATTCTTCACTTCACTGCTTCTGTAACACAACGTTTTTTGGGAATTAGGGGATTTAGATTCAATTATTTTTTTAAAGACAAATCTAAGTTTTCATTGTGTCACCGTGATCACACAGTAGATGGTCTGTTTTCTTGTTGTTCACCCAGCAATGCTTTTTGAGGCTGGCATGGCACAGCAAAAAAAAGGCTAAATGTATTAATGTTACCTGAAGGCCCACTTAAAAGCTTTCCACTCCCTTATACAGTCCAAACCAACAGATTTAACCTTTGTTCAGTTGCCCTTGAAATACATGTTCAGACCGTCCATGATTCTTGGCTCCTCTGGGTTTATTTGTTTTTGCCAGAGCACGAATGTTCACCTCTTTAGAAGTAAAAACGTTTTCATATCGTTTGTTCAGAACTGACTTCTCTAAGAACTCTTCCCCGCACAGTTCTGCTTGGTTTTCCCTTTTGACCAGTAATAAAACTTAACACAGTGAGAATATTTTCCACAAATGTTTAATTTTACATCCTTGTTTCAGACCTCGTTGTTTATCCTATCATAAATTAAATATCAAAACTGAATTATTCATTTGTTTACCATTAAATTTCAGTTTGTCAAACTTAATCTTTCTGGCTCGTCCGAATACACGTCTCACTGGGAGTATTATTTGTAGGATGTTAGCCAGTTATCAGATGTGGGCCGTCTTCTCCAATGCTTCACTTGCATCGTCTACGGCAGCTTCTCTTGCATCGTCTACAGCAGCTTCACTTGCATCATCTCCAGCAGCTTCACTTGCATCATCTACGGCAGCTTCACTTGCATCGTCTACGGCAGCTTCTCTTGCATCGTCTCCAGCAGCTTCTCTTGCATCGTCCACAGCAGCTTCTCTTGCATCATCTACGGCAGCTTCTCTTGCATCATCTACGGCAGCTTAACTTGCATCATCTCCAGCAGCTTCTCTTGCATCATCTACAGCAGCTTCTCTTGCATCATCTACAGCAGCTTCTCTTGCATCATCTACAGCAGCTTCTCTTGCATCATCTACGGCAGCTTCTCTTGCATCATCTACGGCAGCTTCTCTTGCATCATCTACAGCAGCTTCTCTTGCATCATCTACAGCAGCTTCTCTTGCATCATCTACGGCAGCTTCTCTTGCATCGTCCACGGCAGCTTCTCTTGCATCATCTACGGCAGCTTCACTTGCATCATCTACAGCAGCTTCACTTGCATCATCTACAGCAGCTTCACTTGCATCATCTACAGCAGCTTCACTTGCATCGTCTACGGCAGCTTCACTTGCATCATCTCCAGCAGCTTCTCTTGCATCGTCTATGGCAGCTTCTCTTGCATCATCTATGGCAGCTTCACTTGCATCATCTACAGCAGCTTCACTTGCATCGTCTACGGCAGCTTCACTTGCATCATCTCCAGCAGCTTCTCTTGCATCGTCTATAGCAGCTTCACTTGCATCGTCCACGGCAGCTTCACTTGCATCATCTCCAGCAGCTTCTCTTGCATCATCTACGGCAGCTTCTCTTGCATCATCTATGGCAGCTTCACTTGCATCGTCTACGGCAGCTTCACTTGCATCTTCTACGGCAGCTTCTCTTGCATCGTCAACGGCAGCTTAACTTGCATCGTCTACGGCAGCTTCACTTGCATCGTCTCCAGCAGCTTCTCTTGCATCGTCTACGGCAGCTTAACTTGCATCGTCTACGGCAGCTTCACTTGCATCATCTCCAGCAGCTTCTCTTGCATCGTCTATGGCAGCTTCACTTGCATCGTCTACGGCAGCTTCACTTGCATCATCTCCAGCAGCTTCTCTTGCATCGTCTATGGCAGCTTCACTTGCATCGTCTACGGCAGCTTAACTTGAATCATCTACAGCAGCTTCTCTTGCATCATCTACAGCAGCCTCACTTGCATCATCTACAGCAGCTTCACTTGCATCTTCTACGGCAGCTTCTCTTGCATCATCCACAGCAGCTTCTCTTGCATCATCTACAGCAGCCTCACTTGCATCATCTACAGCAGCTTCACTTGTAATGTCTACAGTAGCTTCCCTTGTATTGTAGCGCCACTTGTATTATCTACAGTAGCGTTTTCTGATGTTGTCGGCATATTTACATTCAGCTCCAGCGCTCCTGCTCTGTTTACTCTGAGCCAGCGAGTTTGTTTGAAGAGAGGAATTCTCCCATGTCCACACGTTGTCAGGACAGACAGGATAAGAGATGTTGGAAGGAGATATTGTACATCCGCAGCAGAACGACTGCTACCTGTCGCTCTGCTGTCACACTGTTAGGAGGATGGATGTCTGTGTGCTCGACAGATTCTGTCCTTAACAAGCTGTTAGTCACAGTTCAGCTCTGCAGAGTGATCAGATAACTGTTCTTCAGAGTTAACAAAGGTAATGTTGGAAATATTCTATTTGTCAGTCTCATTCTCTCCTCTCTTGTTCTTAAATCCTTCTCTGTGCCGGTGATAAGTCGTCCTGTCAAAGAATTAAAAGGATTAAAGAGCAGTTCTTAGTCATGCTTGTCCCGGTATTACAATAAGAAGCTGTAAGAACATTATCCCCTTGTCCCCCCTCTCATCCATGCATCCTCTACATACATACTAATTATACGTACTGATCCAATTAAAGAAAAGCAAACAAACAACAAACCACTACCACTTATAAATATGTGAATATACAGTATTAACCATGCTTTTGAAGGCTGCAGTATATTGCGAGCAGGGCTAGCACTTAGTGGCTCTTCTGCACGGATCCTGATGTCAGTCAGCTGGTCCCCTTTATGGAAGTTTGTGCAGATATTCACGGTGCGAAGACGATGAATCCTCGTGACCTTTTTTAATACCCTGACCTTTTCTTTTGCACAACTAGCATATCAAAGACAAATCATTCTAAATTCATGTGATGATTTGTCTCTAAATTTCGTTCACGGTGCGCAGAGATGATTTGCATGCCTGACGTGATCTGTTGTTTCTTCAAGAACCATCACGAGGTGGTTTTGAATTAAATGGACTGTGTTCGATAGCTTGTCGTGGCTTGTCGTATTTGTCTTGCCTTTTTTTCTAGCAACATCAAAATGGCAAGTAAAAATTCTCAGTATCGTCCTGTAACATGGAAAACTTATGAAACTATTGTTTGTTCTACTCAAAATGGGGCCATGCAGTGTTAAAGAAATTAGCACTGGAACATAAAACATGAACTAATTTTACGTTTTATATTTGAACTCAGGCTGCTCGGCCTCACACGTTTGGACGAAGTGGCATTTCTGTGTGGAGTTTGCATGTTCCCCCAGTGCATGTGTGGTGCCTCTCGCTGTATGACAGCTGGGTTGGCTCCTGCCCCCTCGCAACTGCCTACTGAGGGTTGCGAGGGAGGTGAGCGGTATAGAAAGTGGACGGATGTTTCTTTTTAAGCCTTTCTAATGAACATCAACTCATTAGGAGAATGTTTACTTAGGTAATAAATCAAGTAAGAAGTAGGGTCATTGTCTCATCAACTTCAGTGGAGTCGCCCCCTGCTGGACATTAACACGGGTTTAAGGCTCTTCACTTTTGAAGCCAAAATGCTACGTCGACTTCTTCTATACAGCTTCGTATATGTGAGACAATACAGTTGAGACTGTATGTTCACTGGGGGCATATTAGCATGCTGGCATTAGCATGTAGCTCAAAGCACCACTATGCATACACACAGCTTCACAGAGCTGCTAGCGTGGCTGTAGAGATTTATTTTCTTACAGGAGGAAACATGATTGTCTTTTAATTGAAGCAGGAAACAAGAATACGACTTGTTTGTCCTTACCATTGATTGTCAAGTTTAAGTGTAATTAAATTATATTGCAATCATTACAGTCCCCAGCCTGCTGCAGCAGAGCTCGTCTGAGGCTGATCAACAGGGAACAATCCAGCATCACATCTCTGCATATGTAGGCAGAATTTCTGCAGCTCTGAGGATCACAACAGCAGCTTGTGTTACACCAGTGACACATTTTCTTCACTCTTGATGTTGACCTACGCCCACGTCGCCTCGCCCCAGCTAAAGAGCAGCCACTGGATGGATACCTTGTTACTATGCTGATTAGCTTTGCACTTAAGTCCTACGTTCTTGCACTCTGCTGCTTTTCTATCCTCATTATCGTCCAGTAACTGATGAACATATTGTTCAATAACAGAGAGGATGTGTGACTCTTGCAGAAGCATGAAATCCATAAAATTGCTTCTTTTGCAGCACATTCTCTGCCCCCTAAATAGCCTCCCAAAATCCTCCCTCTCTCAGGCCGCTTCCTAATACACTCACAATGAGTCTTATTTGCTGCGAAGGCACAAACTGCGGTGTGAAGGCTAATATTTAGGCAGTGCAGGCACTTTCGTAATGAGCCTAAGCATTATTCACTCTCCTGCATGCTCATCCCAATCACAGGGCTTCATTCCACTGCCGGTCCCGTTTATGCTAATGCAAAATATTTTCATTATCTCCGCAATAAGATATTTAATAGGCACTCTGCTCCTCAGCCCATTCAAGAGGGGCTATAATTAGAGTCAGTCAGGCGCTGAGGCGGCGGGCCAAAACGTCACAGCTGATTTGAATGTGGACAAGTGTCGAACAAGCAGGGATCTGATTTCCGAGGAGCTGTCAGGAAATGCTCCTGCGAGTGGTTTGGATCATTCAGAGATGGGTTTATTCTGAGAGTGCAATGAGGGAGCCCTCCTGACTGTGGTGCAGACATACACTGCACTCACTGGCAATGCAGCGTAATAGGATGTAATGTGAGCCGCATCTCTGACATTAATTCTGCCCTTACAGATATGACACATGTTCAGTTTGGTCTAACGATGTCATGAAGATATTAATTTAACTACATCTATATTTTTAAGGTTGTAGCTGGAACGGAGTTGAACTGGATGCATTATAATTAGAGGTGTTGTTAGTGTGTCAGAGGGGGCAGATTGTTAGAGACACACATTTCAGTTTACATGTGAACCTAATGAAGTGGTTGGTGAGTGTAAATGCACACTGTATCACTAACAGTGTGACTTGCAGAGGCCTAACGAGTCTGATGTTGAGAGTTGCAATTCCCACACCTAATATTCTGTACATGGCACAATGCAGTAGTGCTTTAAAGAGGGGGTGTTATGCTGTTTCACATTTTAAGACACATATATATATATATATATATATATATATATATATATAATGTTACAATGTTGGATGTTCAGACTAAACGTGGGTGAAGTTTCAGATCTGTAGGTCAAAGTATGTCGGAGTAATCCCCAGGCTCCTGAGCTCAGTCTGCAGGCTGCTGTGAACGTTTTTTCTACATGCTGCACTTTGTGACGTCACAAAGTGCAGCTTCAGCAGGCTTCGTAGAGCTGGCCAATCAGAATAAAGTGGGCTTGTAGGGGCAGGGTTTCTTAAAGGGACAGAGTTGTTTCAGGCAGTGGCTGTATGAGGGCCTTCACAGAGCACCAGAGTTTTTTTTTAAACTGTAAATTATGCTATTTAGCATAATACCACACCTTTAAGGTAAATGCTAACGTGCTTGCAATAACAATCACAATATGATATTTAGCAGGTATAATATTTACAATATTTACTGTCATTGCTTACCTTGTAACTTTACCTGAAGTTAAGCTGAATAACGATGTCATTAGTTTTGCAGCGGGTGCAGAAAACGTCTACAAATCCAATAATACATCTTATGATGCTGCTAAATGAAAAGGAATCTCAGAACTTTTTACAGTTTATTTGGTGGAATAATGATTTTCTTTACTCGATTTGAGTCCGTAAAAAGGTGCTTAAAACATTTTATTAAACACGATGTCAGGGATTTACAAGTCGACAGGATTCATCCTCTGGGGACGACAAAAGCCTACAAACAATGTTGTTACGATATTTCCGTCAAAGCAGACCAGCACCAGCCTCCCTTTAGCCACACAGGTAGTGGGGCAAAATAGTTGCGTGTTTACTGCAGCCATCTTTATGCAGCAGCATCAATCAGCCAGTAACTCAGAGCAGAGGACAACAGAAACATCTGTTCACCATGAAAACAACGTCGACAAGATACAGAAATGTGCAAAAACCGCAGCAGAAAAGCGCTTCAAACGAAGCTTAGCAGATGAGTTTGTTCGTCTCTGTAGCTTGAACGACACCTGAGCGACAGTGACTGTGTGAAGCCGCAGTAAATAAACAGAATGAAAACCTCTGCAGAGACGCTGCAGTCACATTTCAGATTTCAGACGTATCCGGCAGCAGCAGCCAGCTGCAGCCATGTGCTGAGAATTAAAGCGGCTTGTTAACATTTCCAATTGAAAATAATGAGCGCTGCCTGCCCCACGCTCGCTCAGCCGCGGCAGGTTGCAAAGTTTTTAATAATGAATTCTGATCATTTTCCGATTCAAAGAACAAGTGGAAAACAATCCTCTGGTATTTTTCAGAATATTCAAACTGTTGTGGTTGTGTTGTTTGAAACACTTTGTTTTCCAGCCGCTCGGAGCTCATCCACAGCGTGATCTACTGTTGAGGGGAGTCGAACTGACACGGTAACACCTGCCAGAAAAGGGTTTAGCATATGTTAAAGGTTTATGATGCAGTAAATCCCCCCAACACAAACCTACACTGTCTCCGCACATCAGTGATGTTTGCGAAGCAGCAGCATAAAAACACGTATCGTGCCAGGACTGGCTGATGCGTTGGAGTTGCATTAGTGTTGTTGTTTTAAAGGCCTTCTGCGGTCCTCGTGCCGTTCTGTGGGCTGTGGACAGAAAGTGATGCACTGAAGTGTTTATGTTGTGAGACGAGTGTTATGACAGGCGCACAGGGATGAGAGCTGTCCGCGCTCTTTATCTGACACTTCTGACTCTCATCAAAGCACAGATGTTTGTGTTCGAGGATGCTCTGCTTTAACTTTATTGCAAAGGGAAAATGATTATCATGAGGTTATGAATGCAGCAGCTACGGCTCGGTGGAGTCGGTCGTCTCTCTCAATGGCAGGTTGGCCCAAGCTCCTTCCGTGTCATTGGGCAACACTCTGAACCCCACATTGCTCCTGGTGGCACAGCCATCAGCGTGTGAGTATGATGACTGACGGGCTGTTGGACACTTTACATAGCAGCCTCTGCCGTCAGTGTGTGAATGTGTGTGTGTGAATGGGTGATATTTGCTGGTGAACCAAGTATGTTTGATGTCACATGAATGAGCTGGATGTTGGAGAACTCTTGTGTTCAGGTGGAAAAGATTTCTGAAGCCTGATAGTTAGAAAACAGTTTCTGATTTTCTTTATATTCCAGGACTTATTATTATTGTTTGTTTCAATTAATTAATACATTTTTAATAGATTATGTATTTGGCCTTTGCCTTTTTTTGAATGGACAGTCTAATAGAGCCGGAAATATGGGCAGAGAGAGAGAGAGAGAGAGAGAGAGAGAGAGAGAGAGAGAGAGAGAGAGAGAGAGAGAGAGAGAGAGAGAGAGAGAGAGAGAGAGAGAGAGAGAGAGAGAGAGAGAGAGAGAGAGAGAGAGAGAGAGAGAGAGAGAGAGAGAGAGAGTCATGATACGATGAAACAAATGGCCTTAATGTGATGAACATGATCAGTCTGTGATAGACGTGTTTTAGGATGAAACTGAAATGAATCATAAAGAATCAAATCTGAAACCTTCTGAGTGTTTATGGACACTCTCTTTCACCACATGTTTATACTGACTGAGACATGAATCAGATTGCATAGTATGCCGATACATACTGTGAAATTAGCTGTATAAGACTTTTAATACATTTTACTTCATCTAAAAAGTGGGCTGCGTCCTGTATACCAGTGTAGAAAGGTTAGACCTTGGCGCTACAATCCAGCTAAAGCCTAGTCACGGACATGCGCAGCCGTGATCGTCAGTGCAGCCGCCGTCCTCACAACAATCACTGTTACTGTAGGCTGAGCAGCTGAGGCTAGCAGGCTGCAACTGGATGTGACAACAGATATATTTCTTTTGAATGTGTTTCAAATAGAAATAAATAGAAATAGTGTTAAAATAACTCGTTTTTATTCATAAACAGCTACAGAAAACATTTTTTCCCTCCTGGGATACCTCCAGAAACAGACTGTGTCTTATATTCTGGTGTGACTAATATTCCAGATTTTACTGTATGTTTATGGCCTTTGCCTTTACTTTATAGGACAGTTCATAGATTTGGAAACATGGGTAGAGAGAGGGGGGATGACATGCAGTACAGGGCCGAGGGTCAGAGTGGAACCCCGGGCTGCTGCGCCGAGGACTGAGCCTCTGCACACCGGACGTGTGTCTTGTAAACAAAACATCTAGAAAATACTAAATATAATGAAACAAATGGCTTCATATGATTTTGTTTGCTGAATGATTATGATGCATTCAGTGTCAGCTGTAGATAGAAGTGTCTCAGGTTCACACTGAAATAAATCCGTCATAAAGAAGTCGTCAAATCTGAAAACACCTTCTGAGTGTTTATGGACAATCTGATGTTGATATATACTGTCGTATATAAGTGCATTTTGAGAACTCCTGATTATGTCTCATTTCCCCCACACGTTTTAATATTTGCTTCAAAGCTGCATCATGTGAGCAACTCTGGATTGTTCTGTTTTTTTGTCTCTTAATATCTCAGAATCTAAAACCGACTTCTTCAGTGATCTAATCTTAAAAAAGTGACGTTTTCTGTCTTTGAACACGACATCCATAAACGATCACTTTTTCTCCCCCGTCAGTTGTGTTAATGTTGCGGATCATTGTGGTTTCATTGTGTCTATAAAAATCATATGACCTACAATACAACACTTTGTAATGGAGCAGTAAACTGCAGGTTCGTAGTTGCCACTTGTGTGCTGAGGCAGCAGGTTCTTCATGCCAGTGTTGCTGGTGTCTCATCAGTTATTACTGGCACCATGTTGGTCTCCGTCTGCCAGCACTGATGAGCGGCTTCCCGGCTGTGTCGGTCCCCCCTCGTCCCCTCTGTGCTGCTGGAGATGCTCTTTATTTACCGGGTCACAGACCAGAGGTTGGACGAGAGGGGTTCCTGGCGACATGAAACAGGTGTGATGTAATGAGCAGAATGATGCTTCCTGGAGGTCTTTTACCAGGTTGTAGCAGCGCCTCTTCACCTGTGCTCCCTGAACAGTAAACAATGGGTGATGCAGGGAGCCAGGTGAGTGGGAGACAAGGCTAAAGAGCAAGCTTCATCATGCGGGCTGTGGATGTACGGGTCACCCTCTCTGTGTTACAGTTGGCTCAATTCTCCAACGACAGCTGAAATCATGAGAACAACATGTCCCCTTCCTCACAACACTTTGTTCCTTCAGCACAATAGAAAGAGCGTTCACATTCTTTGTGATGCTTATAAATGTTTTAGCACATTGAGACAGATGATGAAGCACATCTGTTTACAGTTCCAGACATTATTTCATGATATACGTCTTTGAGATCAAAGAAGGTTTGTTTCTTCTCAGCTGAATATTTTAACTCTCCAACATTTGGTAGAAGTTTTTCATTGTGTAAGACAGACATCGATTTGTGCTGACATGGAGCTGCCACAGACCCATGCAGTTTTTTGTCAAGTAAAAACTTGACTTTAAACAATAACAGTCTGGTGCAGTCGGTATAAATCTGTGTGGAAGAGTCTGTCGCTCTGACTAAACATCGAACCACCTTACGATGTCAAAGGACCTTTTCCTTTAGGGGTCAGTGAATCATTTATTTGGATCAAACTTCATCTTGACACTTGGATTAAAGGTGCTCTATGTAACTGACAGAAAGTCCTCATTCCGAGCGACACGAGGGAACTGTAGTCAACCTTCTTGTACGCTCGTACTCACCGGCTCTGTTTACTTGTCACTGACGAGTCGTGTTCATTGACCGGTTAGTTTCATGTTAGCTGGCGAAGTTATCTGTCAAGCTAGACTGACAACACTGACACACACACTCGGATAGTATTTTGGTTGCCATAGCGTTAGCGAGCATGCTAAGGTTAGCTAACTAGCTCTAACATAACTACACTGCGTGGATCTGGCATTGTGCTTCGGCAAATTACTCGATTACCAGCGAGTATTGGTTAAGGAGGTCAATGAGGTCGTAGGGGGCTCGGTTGTGGAGGGCCGTGTAGGTGATGAGAAGGATTTTGAACTGGATTCTTTGATGAGGATCCAGTGGAGGTTTTGAAGGATTGGGGTGATGTGGTCTCTGGTGCGAGAGTCGATGAGCAGACGGGCAGCTGAGTTTCGAAAGTATTAAAGTTTATTGAGGAGTTTGGAGGATGCTGTTGCAGCAGTTATGAAGCCCTCACTACTGCAAAGAAAATGTGTCCATCACATTTAAGGGAACAAAAGAGGAGCATTATGGGTAATATTATAATAGGTCCTGTTTATCTGCCTGATTGGCTGAGGTGTGAAATAATAACACTCATTACCGTGCTTTTCATGCCAGTTGGCACGCCGGCAGCGTTCAGCTCACACTCTGATACGCCGGCACATTCGTCGGGTTTTTAACCCGACAGAACCTCTGTGGACGTTTCTACACCTTCATTTAATCAAACACGGAGCCGCTTCTGAGCGCGCTCCAGCCTGAGTGGGAGTGAGGATGGAGTGACGGGGAGAGCGTGAGAGAGGGATGGACTGTGAGAAAATCAAATGAAAGAGGCTGTTTGTGTTTGTGCTGGGTGTGCGTGTGTGCGTGTGTGTGTGCGTGTGTGTGTGTGTGTGCGTGTGTGTGTGTGTGTGGGTTGGTGGCAGTGGATGGCTGTGAAACCTGAACAAGAGATGGTGGCAGCAGCATGGAGCCGAACCAAATGTGTCACTGCCTCACGCTCACTGGGCCAAGGAAGGAATTTACTGGCAGCAGCGGCCTGCGAGGAATCCAGCAGGGTAACTGAATGTGGGTGTGTGTGTGTGTGTGTGTGTGTGTGTGTGTGTGTAGTGGTCAGATTGTATTCCATCTCTTTACCCCCCGGCCAGTTATAGGATCCAGCTAGCCTTGCTGGTGCTCCCTCCTCCTTCACAGACAGGAAGAGCGTGCAGACTGAGCAGCGCTCGCCCACGCTCACATGCTCGGAGGGGACAAAAGTAGTGAAGCGGCAGCCGTGACCGTGTGGACACAGGTAACAACCACAGCAACAAGAAATAGAATTAGAGAAAGCAGTCTGGGCTTTTCAGTTTCCTGCTTTTCATTGCACACAGAAAGCTTCCATGCTTCCTGCATCTTTCCAGAGTTGTGTTTTTGCAGTGCCAGCGGCAGAACAAGGTGGAAGTGGGCTCTAATGTTACAGCTGCTGGCAGAGCTGCTCTGCCTCTGCTGCCAGCTCCACACAGAGCAGTGCAAAGTGTCTCACAGATGTTTCTAGGAAAGATAGTATTCAGCATTCTTCATAGCTGTGCAAATATAGCTTTACAGCATACTGTACCTCTCTGTGCGGCTGCAGCCCTGCTGTGCTTTGGTCAGGATAGCAACTCTTCAGCTTACAGCGGCAGTGTCGTCCTCAGGAGGAAGCCAGAGAGGATCTTCTGTAGTGCTTTTTAAAATGCAGCAAAGTGCAGGCGTCAGAAAAAGTGGACTTAAAGTTTGTTTCCTGCTTTGCCAAATAACATTTAAATGTCATAATTTGTTGATTAGTTGTAAACAGAGTCGGACTTTCCTGCAGCTGCTGAGTGATGAGCTTCAGACCAAATCACATTCTTTCTTTCTGGCAAGTTTTTTTTAGATCAGAGCACAAATGTTTCTTCTGGCAAGGCACAAGCTTTGGTGCTGCTCTCTCTCTCTGGCCTAACACTGGATGTCTAAAATGGCTAGGCTACATCTAAAGTATCACTGAGCGTTGTCCTCATCCTAGGATCTGTGACGTTTGGTCTTAACCTCAATGACCCTCACAGAACTTGTATCTGTAGTTTGGTGGTAAATGTTGTGTGTCTACATATTGTTGGCAGCTGCTGACATGGTCAGGCATTACCAGTTGCTATCATCTGAGGGTGTACTTTAAAGGAGCCGTGCTTTTGTCTCTCTGGTTCAGTCTGGTTGATGAATTATGGAGGTTTCTTTGGAGGTAAAGATGTCGGCACAGGGAAGGTTGAAGCACCTGCAGAGTGAGGACGGACCCGCTGGTTTTTGTGGGGGGAGAAAATATCTTAGCAAGCAGATGTCGTCTGATTCAAACATGGAGACTCAGAGAAAAGCAGGAAGAAGATCCTCTGACGTTCAGCATTTATACCCTCTGGATGTGACAGTTGGTCTCTGTTGTATTAGCACCACCCCTGAACAGCTGGATCAAAAGTGACGGTGATGATCGCAGCGCTTAACCCAAATTTGACTTTTTTCTTTTAAACTCTCTGTGATTAGAAAATAAAACAGACGCTCAGCACCTCGCCTGCTGCTGTGCTTTGTTGTATAAAGTGTTTGTAGTGTAAATACGCTGTGCTTCCATTGCAAAGAATTCAAAATATACCCTGGTCTCAGGAAACAACACTTTGATAGACACAAGATCAAAGAGCCCGATGCAGCGTGGTGCAGGGCTGCAGCAACAGATTATACCTGCAGATTATTTCTAAGAAATGTCAGTAAAGTTTGAGAGTTGTAAATAACGCACGTCATGATTTCCCAGCGCTCGAATTGACGTCTTAAAATATAAAACCAAAGACTTTTCATCATCAGAATCAGCTTTACTGGCCAGGTATGTACACATGCAAGAGATTAGGCTCTCTTTGTACACGCGTTTAAACATTAAATATTAAACTAAGATCTACAAGCCTACATTAAAGATTAAATATTGAAGCTAATGTTTGATATTATTCTACGACAAACAAACTTTGTCCCATCATTTTTTTATTATTGCAGATCTCAACTTTTGTGTTTGGATATTTGTGGGTATCGATGTGGATTTCTCAATTCGATTCAGTTCCAAATCACAGGCCCCGATCCAATTTGCTTCGATATCGATTTGTGTTTGGGGTCAGTTACAATATCAGAGCACCTCTAACCTGGTGCATTATCAACATGTTTAATGTTTACAATAAGAATTGACCCCAAATAAGTTACACCATGTACTTTTTATCTAACATGACCAACACACAGCAGTCAACACAATATTAACAATTTTATGAATTAGACAGATTATTAACTTTTTCTGCAGCTCAGATTTTCAGTCTGAACATCTGGCTCGTGGTTTTGATTAAAGAGATCTCACAGCGCGAAGAACAAAACCACATGAGAGTTTTAGGGAAAGGCACACTGTATAACAACATGCCGAAAATACACTTGCGGCCAAAGCCGACGCTAACAGAGAGCAACATAAACATCAGACCTAAACTAACTCACATATTCATGGACGCACACACGATAAAAAGAGTCCGTCGGCGATCTCTGATGTCTCTAAGTAGGTGCAGTAAACAAGTCCGGGCATGTCTCCCTCACTGCCGTGCGTCGAGATGATGCGCTGAGTCGTGCTGCATTCAGGAGCGCTCAGAAATGTGAGTGATCAGACACGTTTTTACATATTTTTACATTTTAAATGTATTAATCGATATTGGGTCATCCAAATGAGAATAGATTTGAACCGGAAAAATCGTTATTTTAAACCCAGCCCACTTCATTTGTATAGCTAAGTTTACATTCAAGTCATGTATCTGTATGAATTTAAGACAAATAATGTACTACACTCACAGCTGCTTGTAGTAATTATATCGGACTGTAAAAGGTAATCAAACAACTTTCCAATTTAAAAACTGAGAGTTGTAAAACACGATTTCCCAGAGCTCCGTTCAAACAAACGTATTCAATTTACAATCACGTGTGAAAGCAGTCTGTCACATCCTGTGTCGACGCAACCAGCAAATGTTTGGCACTTATTACTTTTTGTTAACGGACTAATCACTGCGCTGATGAGTTGTTCAGCTCTCATATCCTGAGATTGTACTTTGCTGTTTGGTTCCAGCTGAACGTTCATGCGGTTGTTGCGAGCCGGAGGCTGAAAGCAGCCTCACTCAGGAGCTGTTAAATAACCGGAGCCGCGGTGCCAGCGGACCACTCTGCAGGCCGCAAAAAATCAACAGTGATGATGTTTTAACCTACTTTTGTGCTGCGGCCAAATCAGCACCTCTTCTGCAGCTGTGGCGTCGTGCAACTCAATTATCTGCTTTTTATTTCCGCATTAGGCCATGCACCGAAGTGTCATTTAGTTCTTGGCAGAGGTGCGGATGTGTGTGTGCGTGCCAAGCAAATGTGTGAGTCTGTGGCTGGTGTTGGTCCGTGAGGCCGTCAGAGATCGGCCTCACACGGGACACGTGCGGAGGTTTGTGCAGTGTGGTGTCATTTTGCCAAGAAGTGAAGAGTCATTTGGCTTTTTATTGTAATTTTTTCCAATTAAATGTGCTCTCGCTCTTCTGCTTTTCAGCGGCGAAAGGTCACATGTAGCCACGGTGTTCCAAACTTTGAGTGCTTTTATAATTAGCTTTTTTTAGCAGATATTTGAACACAGCTCGTGCTTACTCACCGGTTATAAAACATGCACAAACACATGCAGACACATGCACGGTGGTCTGCCTGTTTCTAACTTTCTTTCACTCCCAGTGCTGCCTCTTCTCGTGCCTACACGCTCACACTGTGTTTAACATGTACAGTGCGCTCCGAATGGGAATGACCTTGCTGTGTTTCCCTGTTCTGCCCCGGCCTCGCTCCGCCCCCTCCTCCCCGCCCCCCCCCGCTGCACTTCAAACACATTTCATCTGGAAAAAACCCTTTAAATAGACGTGACCTTTGACTGGCAGAACTCCCACTCGCCCGATCATTTAAAAACAGTCTGCTCGGCCACACATCTGTTCCAACACAAGGCGGGGTGTGACAAACAAAACCAAGACACATTCCTCATATTTACTGGGGGTTCAGTCAGAGACAGCAGCTCTGTGTTCAGTCACCACCAGAAGGGGGCGTGGCCTATCGGTGATGGTGACACATCGATCAGATTGTCATCAATGAAAGGAAATGTCAGAGTGCCATGCGGAGCTTTTTAACCTGAGTTAATCATTACTACATTAGCTACATCGCTGGACAGTAACTGAACACAGGACGAGAGCACAGCCTCTTTTAGACTGCGTGTCATGTTATCACCTGCTCTGCTTTGCTGGAAAAATGTGATTAATTTCACCTCCTCTGGCTCCTGAGTTAGTTTACCTTTCTTTCATGAATGCTCAGAATAGATTCAGGTTCATATTTGCAGATAATACCGGATACTTTGTACGGAGAGTAGGCGGGGCTGCTCCTCCACTGCTCCTCCGCTGTCCTCACCTACGTCTCCAGCACACTGTCATCGGCCTCATGAGGACAGTCCTTGTAACACATCGCCCACAAAAGCGCACATTGACCTGATGCCGCATTTTGTTTAACAGCAATGCTGTTCAATGTACTGTGTGCTGTTTGTAATCTTGAACTTGTGACTGGTGTTATGAGCTTTTCAGTCTTCCTGCTCCTTTTCTGTTCTTGCACCCGTTAGCCGGACTCTTGTGGAAGAGCGTTTCTGCTGGAAGCGATTGTGAAACTGTAAAAACAGAAGCGCTTTAAACAAATTCACTCGGTTTAAATGGCATGCACGGTGTGAAATCTGAACCTCCTGCACCCTGCTGTGTTAACTATGGAGTCTTATATAGTGAGAGTGACTGAGTGGACAAGGGTGTGATTTCAGACGCAGATACTTATTAGGGCCTGAGGTCTGGTGATAACTCTTTATGAATAATCCCCCGAGTTAGATCAAATTTAAAATGAAATACAATGTGACACGATTGTATTTCAATTAATTGAATTGAATATATTGAGCAGCCTTCAAAACAAGGCAACAACCAGAACATGCAGCTCCCTCCTGACAGGCCTTCCTGTGTGCACATTCAAACCTTTTGCAGACGATCCAGAACGCAGCAGCGCGGCTGGTCTTTAATCAACCGGTAACCGGTAATGACCGGTTTGATCATTCGGTCCGCAGAGTCCCTTTCACCTTTAAGAAGAAGCTAAAGACCCAGCTCTTTATGACCTCTGACCTTCATGATATTGATGATGATGACATCGAGGAGGTAGTTTATGCTGAGGAGGATTTTCATGTTGCTGATGATGACAGTACTGATCTTGTTGATGTTGCTGATGATGATTGTTACACTGCCTGTCGTCACCAGTGTCTAATCGCACTTGAAGCTGTTTGTTGGCTCTCACTGACTCCGCCCCCTCCTGTCTCGATCGCTGCTTGTGTTATATTAACTCTCAGATGTTCGTCGCTTTGGACAAAAGCTTCTGCTGAATGAAATTGTAACACTGTAACAAAACAAATGTATAACTACTCACAACAGTACTTAACTTCAATCCAGTCTATTAATCCTCCACATTATGTTGCCTATCAAGCTAATCATGTCATCAATAAGCAATTACAAAGTCTACAGTCAGCCAGTCATGACTCAGTGTGAACGAGCAACAGAATAAAAGTGTGAAACATCCCCTGCTGACAGTTTGTGTCTGCCTATAGAGGCCGTTTGACACACGCTCTGAAGGGACTCTTTTAGGCAGCAGGACAAAGATGGAAGAAGACACACAACTAGATTTTAATTTGGTTTAAAGCTGCGTAAAGATTGTTTTTTTCTTTGTTTATAACATGTCAGAAAATAGTAAAAATATTAAAATGTAAAAGAAACCAAAGAGATTTCTTCCAACTGGTTGTTTTGTCTGATAAAGTTCTTTTGATCAACATAATTAACTTGTAATGATATCAATCAGAGAAACTGAAACCAGCAGGTTTCCTCTTAAATGGCTTCAACAATCAATAAATGATCACATGTGTTCGTGTGATGGATGAATCGTGTCAGCAGCTCGGCTTGTTTTGTTTCTGTAACTTGGCTACAAGGACAAACATGTGTGAAGTGACTGGGGTTCCTTGAGAGTGACACTCGGGTCATGTGACACAGCAGGTGCAGAGTCATGTGTGGTATGTGTTTGCATGAGAGGTGGAACATGCTGTCGTGGACGGCGTCGTGTTTACGTAACCCCTCGAGGTTTAACCGCCCGTCCTTCATAAATGTCATGCGGACGTCGGCGGGGGCAGAAAGTCAAGCCCACCAGCTGACAGCAGGTCAGAGGTCAAACGGTGCTGTAAGAGGAAGGTTCAGGATAATTCCCTAATGTCTCGCCTGTCACTGTCTAAGTCTGCTTCAGCTGCAGGGAAGCTGTGATAGACGGAGATCAATAGAAGAGTAAAAAATGAAAGGCAGAGCACTCTTTGGATGTTTGCTTTCCTCAGATGACAAAGTAATGAGTCACTTTGTCTGAGCGGCTTGTTTGGGTTTCTGGTCAGGAAGAAAACAGCTTGAAAGCACTGGTTTGATTTCTTCTTTCAGATGTTTCAGCATCACAAAACCCCAAATTAATGTCTCAGAGTAAACGTGTGAAAGGAGGGATGTCGCTGGTGCTTTTCTCAGACTGCAAAGTGGTCGCACACTTGGTGTAAAAGTTTATCTTTCAGTCTCAGGTGCACGGACAGGAAACAGTTAAGAATAATACTGTTCCTAAAGAGGCGTATGTTTCCTGAAACAGGTGCTAGAATAAAAAACAAATCTGTGTACAACATCCAGTAAGTCTTAGCTTAGATGATTGCTGCAAATATAGTCTGTTGGTTGTGTCTCGGAAACACTGCTGAAACAGATGGAGATGAATTTGTCCTCACAAATCCTCCCCGACACCAGCGGGGAGAGAGACTCGGCGAGTGTGATTCATTTGTTAGATTAATATGTTTGCAGACAGAGAGGACACGATGAAAGCTAACCGCAGACTGTGTAAGAAGATGGACGACACGACAGCTCCCCAAAAGTGAAGCCAAACCCTCTCTATCGCCCCCTGCTGACTGGCTGCAGTATAGCTCATAAAGCCCGCCTCCTCCATGTTAACAGATGGGACATGAGTCAAACTATAAAATCAAAATACACGTCAAATACATTTTTCTCAAACGTGGTTTCTGTCATTATAGTTAGTTCTTATCATGCTGATTTACATCCAAGTGTTTAGTTTACTTCTAATTAGTTATTTGATGCTATAAAAAGGGGGTGTGGCCTAATGATTGACAGCTCTACTGACAAATCGGGCTCCTGCAGCGTTCTGTTCCCGATTAGCAGAGACTTATTCAGACCTTTTCCTGCCTCATGTGACCGCTGTGAAACCAGAACGACACGTAAGAGGGTGATTGAAAACATCCGAGGTTGAAGAAGGAGGTTCATTTACAAGACGACAGCAAAGATGAAGAGATTCAGGAGCTCCTGGCTGACAGTGTTCGGCGGTTGCAGAGAGCAAGCGTGTTTTTTACGTCACGTCCTGCCTCATGAAACCGCCCCGGTCTGACAGGGAAAATCTCCCCGCTGTGAGGGACGTGTGTGAAAGGGCAGCTCTGCTCAGCACAGGGCGGACTGACTCTGCTACTGACCATAAAAATATAATGGAAATCTGTCCCATCATAATTCAATCATATGAGAACATTGTCTTCTTTTGTTAAATAAAATAAGTTTCTAGAAAAGTAAAAAAAGTTTTTATATCGGCTTAAAACTCGGGTGTTTTATCAGCTTCAGTACAGAAAGTTTTCAGACCGTCCCCATCCCTCTGCATGCTGACTCACCAGACTTTATTCTGGAGTCGTCACTGTTTCACTGCAGGTAAACAGCACACCTTACATGGAGCGCTGCATGCATAGTGTCAGCATGAAGGAGGCTATTTTAACCAGTGGGCTTTTTTGAGAGGGAGCTCTCTTAATGATATGGCTGTTACGTAAGTCTCTCAGGCTGGAGAGCGAGCGGAGCGGGGCCTCCGCCGTCCTTGGAGATGAACGTTTATGGAGAAAACTGAAATGTTTGGGTGAAGTGGAACATTTAAAGATGAACACTTTTAGGTGAGGCTGGTGCACTTTCCTCTCAGACACAGGAAGCTACAGCTAAATTATGTGAGATGTGACACATGAGGAACTCAGCGAAAGGCGCAGAAGCTCTGAGTTCAGAGCCTTCAACGTACAGCGCCACATAATAATCAAAGTTATCTCCAGACACTTTACACAAAGAGCAGGTCTGGACTGTACTCTTTTTAAAAATATTATTTAGAGACATATTTTGTATTGTACATATTGCTTTTTATATTTGTATTCTTATTGCCTATTTTTCTTTTACTTTGAGTCTTTTACTTATTCTGATTCTAGTTCCGTGTTAATTGTTCTGCTCCAAAATCGCCAAAACAAATTACTTGTATGTCTAAACCTACTTGGCAATAAACCCTGATTCTTTTTCTTCCTGTGCGTTCACACCGAACGTGATCGCGGCGCAAATTCGCGTGAGTTGAAAAGATTTTACTTCCTCTGCGAATTCGCGCCATGTGGTGTAGCGAAAGACTATCAACATCGAGATTCTCCTGATGCCGTTGGTAACCATGGTGACAAGCCCCGCTTCCTCTCCTCCATTCCGGAAGTGAAGGGGCGAATACTCGGCTGTTATTTAAAGTCGAGCTGAAACGGCATTTCGAGAGTATCTAGCTTCCGTATCGTGACGTATTTCCGAGTGAAACAGGACGTGCAGGCGGGACATATCATTAGAGGGATTTGATTTGATCGTTGAGAAGTGGGCGTAGACAGACGTTCTCCACAGCGCAGTAGCTAGCTAACTGACCGAGCGTTCTTGGTGCTCTGCGGCTAAATGTTGCAGATTGATTGGTTGAAATTGTTTGGTGCTAACTTACGTAAGCACGCGTGAAATTTAGTTTTACCGGAAGAAAGAATGTTCGGATTTTGATATAAGAATACGAAGAAATTGATTTTCTGTATTTTTTTTGGCCTATATTGTCAAATAGATGCACAATGTTACCGGGGATGTGATCTAAAAGGATTAAAATGACATTTTTCATTTCACCTCGACTTTAAACATGAATTTTGATCCAGCGGTCAAACTCGCTAGGCGAATATTCACTTCGTGCTCGGTGTGAACGCGTCATTACACATCCATCAGACATGTGACAAATATCATCAGCTTATTTCACTGCTCACACTCTTCCTGCTGTGTGGAATGAAACCAAAACATTGAGCTGAAAGATCCTAAAATGTTTTGTAGAGCTGAGTCGGCTGATCCGGACATGACGCCTCTCATGTAACCACGTGTTCAAAGAGAATGTTGCTAAGCAGGTTTAACTGTTCCTTTGGTCTCCTCGTGTAAGTCTACTTCAGTTAATCAGATAACCAGAGAAGAGCAGCGAATTCGACCCATTTAACAACTTTAAATACGATATACATATTCAGGTAGCAAAATGGTTCTGATGTCTGTGAAGGCAACTCTTCCTACGTCTGGATCGATTTCCTGTCTTTACATCCTGATACTTTCATGTTATTCACACCTATTAAATGTGCAGGAGACACATCTCTCTGTGAGATACAGAAACACAGCGCACTGTAAATGGAGCTGGAGATGCGAGGTGCATTGTGAAAAGGTCTTTTATTACCCGTGTTTGAGGGCTTTGTTAAAAGGCTGCCGTAAAAAGCTTTTAGTGCTGCTTTCCACATTTTTTGCCGTCACCTCTGAGGTCAGCACTGCCTCAGCTCCTCTTAAATGACACCATCACGTCTATAATATCTCGTACTATTTTCAACCCAGCTGCAGCATGAAAACCACCGGCGCTGATCAACAGCTTCTCTGGACTCTGACGCTGTTTCCATTCAGATCCTGTGAGCGGTCGGATGTTTATCAGTCTGTGCTTCACGTGATCAGCTGAGACGTAAGCAAGCGTTTGTTTTAATGTCTGCGATGGATGGCTGAGGCGACCGCTCGGCTCAGGGAGAGGCAGAGAGGTGCCTGTGTCCTCGGCTGTCACCTCTCTATCACTCAACAGTCACAGTTCATATATCACATTATGTTTCACCAGATCGACATGAATTCTGCGTGCAGCCTTCACTTCTCACACATTAGTGTAAATGAGACGTGTCAACAGTTGATTTTCCTCGTGTGTTGATTTATCGTCTTGTGTCACATGTTGATGAAGACACAGGAGGCGTTTGCGTTCGTCCACATGTTCACACCTGTGAGAGTACTCGTGTCCTCTGTGCCTCGCTCAGCAGCACTGCTTGTAATGGATTAACATTAATGTTACAGTGGTGTTAATGCTGTTACCTGCTAATGTCCACATTAATTTAACATTAACATTTAACATTGTGCTGCAAATTGAATTCAAATATTTTAATGTAATTCATTTATACAATCCACCTGAGACCTGGTCCATATTCATACCTGTTTAAAATACATCAGCACAACCACATAATGAAGACAGACAGGTTTGTTTCTTCTTTATGTTATTATTTCTTCATGAAAACAACGGTGATGGACCGTGTTTGGAAAAGCTTTCAGTGTGTGATGTTGGATGCTGAAGTGATGGACCAGAATGCATCACACACGTGACGTCACCTGCATCAAGGTGGCAGTTTATCAGTAAAGCTGTACGGACACACTCCGGCTGCCGTTTAGACTCAGCTGTGGAAGTCCTCACAGCTAAATTAATAATGATGATGATGATGATGATGATGATGATGATGATGATGATGATGATGAGAAGAAGACAGATGAAGAAGACAGAAGACCGAAGCAGGAAGAAGAAGGAAGATGAAGACAGAACAAGAAGACAGAAGAAGAAGACAGATGAAGATGAAGGAAGAAGAAGACAGGATAAGACAGAAGAAGACCGAACAAGAAGACAGAAGAAGAAGAAGGAGAAGAAGAAGACAGAAGACGAAGACAGAAGAAGACAGAAGCAGGAAGACGAAGACAGAAGAAGACAGAAGCAGGAAGAGGAAGGAAGACGAAGACAGAAGCAGGAAGAAGAAGGAAGACGAAGACAGAAGGAGACAGAAGAAGAAGGAATATGAAGACAGAACAAGAAGACAGAAGAAGACAGAAGCAGGAAGAAGAAGGAAGATGAAGACAGGATAAGACAGAAGAAGACCAGACAAGAAGACAGAAGATGAAGAAGGAAGCAGAAAACAGACGAAGAAGACAGAAGAATAAAATGTATTTGCAAAGCATAAAAAACATGAAAGCCAAAAAGAAAACACACAACAATGCACGAATAGAACAGGAAGATAGAAGGAACAAAAGAGGAACAACCTAAAATGTAATAAATGAAATATAAAATGACAAGAAAGTTGATACAAACGTTTCTTAAAGAGGTTTAACAGAAGAAACTGATGCAGTAAGCAGTCCTTTGGGCAGGTCGTTCCACAGGCGAGGAGCTCTAACAGGAAACACTCTCCACCTTTAGTTTTTAACCTGACGTGGGAACAGTCAGGAGGTTCCTGCCTGAGGGTCTCAGTCTGCTCACTGGTCGGTTAGGGGACAGGTCAGATAGATATTCTGCACAGAGTCTGTCTCAGCCATTAGTTATAACTCTGGGGCCTGTCAGGACAATCTGTTTTCCCTTTTCATGCTACAACTGATCGATTGTAATTCCATCCTGTACAGACCATTATTAATTCTCAGAGCGCCTCTGACTGGGCCACAGGGCGGCTTGTTATGTTGAAACGCTGAGCGTATCCCTCTGAGAGGATGCTACTATCCAGAGCGCCGGGTTTTTTTTGTCCTGTTCGACACACTCTGGCAGCATGACTAACACTTTCTCTGCAGCTCTGAGCGGCTCTCCTTCCTCCTGGATTGGGAGCAAAGGTTCTTCATGCTCCGTCTTTGCATTTTTACTCTCTAGAGATTCTTTTACGGCCGGCTGGCAGACATCCATGTGTCAGAGTGAGTACAGTCCACTCCAGGCCACTGCAGGGCATTCGTCAGGGATTATGAAAGCTATAAATTCTTTTGCATTATGCCCTCTGCATTGTGCCTGCAGCAGTTCAGAATGTTGATATCAAGCAGTCAGCTGTAGGAGAAAGTCCTCCACACCACAGCAGGAACAGAAATGAACAACCAGCAGCCACACCAGAATTTACTTCTCTAAACATTGACAGAAAGAAGTTTAAATCTTGTTTTCAGAAACACAGTTTTGCTGTATTGTTGATCGCTCTTCATGAACCAAACCACTGTGACTGGATTAAGTAGAATAGACTGTAACGCCTCTTTGTTTCAAACCAATGTGGAAGTGCCTTAAACCTGCATTCTTACTAACGGCCTCCAGGGGGCGACTTGATTCTTCTTCTCTCTTGATTTGGATCCGGAGCTGAAGCGTTGAGCTGCTGTTCCTCGTCTCATTCTGGAGGCAGTGTGCAAGAAAACCTGTTGAAACCTGTTTCTCTGAGCTTCATTAGAGCTTTTATTAGGGCTGTCAGTCGATTAAAATATTTAATCGCGATTAATCGCATGGTTGTCCATAGTTAACTCGCGATTAATCATAAATGAATCACACATTTGTTACCTGTTGTAAATGTACCTTAAAGAGAATCCTCTTATCAACATGGGAATGGACAAATATGCTTCCTTTATGCAAATGTTGTTTATTATTATTGCAACATTCCAAAACAATAAATACTGTCCAGAATATTCTTCAGAATAACCTCAAAGGTGCTGCATGCTCAAAAAACATGCTGAAAGCAGAACCACATGTTCCACAAGTTCCACAGGATCCGTCTCCGGCGCGTTCCGTGTGCGCCGCGACCTCCGGAGTCGATCGCGCCCCTTCAAGTC
This sequence comes from Semicossyphus pulcher, assembly GCF_022749685.1. Taxonomy (NCBI): domain Eukaryota; kingdom Metazoa; phylum Chordata; class Actinopteri; order Labriformes; family Labridae; genus Semicossyphus; species Semicossyphus pulcher. The sequence continues at coordinate 4,540,660 of NW_027211759.1, forward strand.
AATACTCCTGATTTTGCAGCACGCGCCGCGGCCCGTCTCTGGCACGTCCCAGAAGCGACGCCGGGTATTTTTGACGGAGGCCGCTTCAAGCACGTGTCAAGCTGAACAGAGCAGATCGTTCCAAACAGGAAGTCACACATGAATACTGCATACAGCATCCGGTCATTTCAAAATAAAACACCTTGTACCGACCGGTACAGACTCCTGTTTTTTTCCGTTTTCATAACAACAACACACTGAAATCTGGAAAAAAGAACACTTTTAATGAAGTAGTGTACTCAGCCATGGTAGAAGCACAAGCATCAAGGAATGATGAGCCAAATGAGCAGATAATCAACCTCGGAGGTGCAAACTGAACTGTTGTTTGTGTGTTGCTCTGCTCACATTGATGTTATCGCATGATTTTGCAATTCTCCTGTGATCTTGTGAATCCAGCTGCTCGGGCCAGCGCTCCACTGCGCTGCGGATCAGACAGACTTCCTGTGGGCGAGGTCGAGGGCGAGTCTGACAGACCAGAACTGCGGCGCAGACGTAACGCACTGGACACTGATCCCGTGGGATCGAGGTGTAACATAGCAAACAGAAGCCCAACATCACTTCCTGATTTCCCAAACTATGGGGCGGGAGGAGGGTCATAATAATAGAAAATGTGCGTACGTTGATCGCGTGTCTAAATAAATTGCGGCATTAAAGGGAATGTGCGTTAATGCCTTATTATTAACTTTGATAGCCCTAGTTTTTATATATCAGTATTTTACTTAATTATTTGATTTTCTGACACTATTTTACGTTTAATAAAAATCTGTGTACTTTCTTCTGCTCACATATTCAAAACAGGCTCGTTACTTCAGCTTTAATGCATTTAAGGGGATTTATGGATCACAAGGATTAAAGCTCTTCGTTGCTATGACGGATTTCCATCAACTGAATAATATTATTGAAATCCAGAGGCTGTGTGTGCCTGTTCTGTACTTGTGTGTATTTGAGGTACTTTTAATTATTAGGAATTCCTGTTTTCTTCTTCTTTATAGGCTGCTCCTAACGTTACTCAGCTACATATCAACAATACAAAATGAACGAATCAATCAATAAAGCTTACCTGGTCACTGATCACAAAGACCAAAGGGAACACTGATCAGTAAAAGAAGGTGTGTGCAGTTGATCTGATCAGCTTCATGTGACACTTTGTGTAATGGACTCACACTGTGCGTTAATAACAGATGTGTGAGTCCCTGCTCTGGAGCCTGCTGCTGCTGCCGTGTCACCGGCTCTCCTGGGAAAGCGTGCCGTCCTGTAGGGTTTGATCTTCTGCTGCGCGGAGCAGGAGAGCGTGGAGCATGAGTAACGTGAGCCGCTGCTGCTGAATGGAAAACTGTGTTGCTACGTATCGATTGTTGTTAGAGATGGGAAAGGTCTCTGATACCGCACACACACGAGCTGTCTGCTGAGTGTGTGTGCTGTTTCTCATCAGTGTTGTGCTTCTGTTGGCGACTGTAGAGCAGCGAGACTAGAGTCTGATTCTGTGGCTCGGAGGTAGAGTGGGTCGCCCAAGATGAATGTTTGTGAGTGATTAGTTGCCTTACATTAGTGTGTGACTGTGTGTGAGAGGGTGAATGCTGACATGTAGTGTCACTGCACGCGGTCAATTCGCCCACACTTGCATCCGCCTGGCCTCTCTGGATACTTAGTGACCCAAAATTGAGCAGTCTTTCCAATCAAACCAACACCCAACGAGGTAAATAGTAAATCAGTCTTTAAATGAATGATTATGACACAGTGAGGGAGAAAAGCTGTCAGAAAGTGGCGCCGTTTGGTGTGCGTGGCAAGGTATCCCAGCATGCTTTGAGCAGCGTATCAGCTGCTTGCAAGACTCAATAAATGGGGGCGAATTTTTGGCCCCATGAGTTCTCGTTCCGTGGGCTCGCTACGTGAATCTGCAAAGGTGCTGATAGTTTACCTGCCGTATTTTGGCACACAAAGCTTATTTAAATTATCTTATATTTTAGAAGCACATTATAAAAGTCTGTCCATCAAAACGATGTGGCAACGCCTTCAGATTGTTCAGTTATTAAAAATAATGTAAAATTGAGATTTTATATGATGTATTTTCTGTTAATCAACTTACCAGAGCAAATTTTCCATCACTGTTATATTCATGAACAAGCTGACATGAAGGTTTCCACAATTCAACAATTTTCAACAAAAATCAACTTTCAGTTTTTCCTGTCCGTTTTTTTTTGTAGTTGTGGAATATTCTTTCTCTGGCACGCCATCAGTGAGTCATACAGGAAAAGGAACCATAAGTTGTTTCTTTGTTCTATACTTTCTCTTTTCCCATTGTTTAACACAATAAACATGTAGTGTTAAACAACAGTGCCACATCTGTAAGTCTCTATAACAATCCTGTCTTTCTAAACCAGATTTTCTGACATACACCAGAAGTCTCCTGACTCCCCACCCCTGACTAAAGAAGACATGTGACCTTATCTTAACATGTGGGTCATATGCTGACCGCCTACGTAACTTTACCTCTTTCTGAAGCTTTGAACCACATGGAAAAGAAGCCCACTGACTCTGCATAGTAAATAACTCTGTGACAGCCCAACAAAGGTTGTACAGGTCGACCTGGTGTTTAAAATTCAATGTTTTTCCAGTTGGGAAAATATTCATGGTTACACCAAAGAATCACTGCTTTTAATTGTGCTGCTACATAGTAATCCCCCCCCCCTCCTCCCTCAGCGACTGTAGTATATTTTGCTGTCCCAAATAAACCTTGATATTTGTTTGTCCAGTGCTCTAAACTGTGTGTCAACTGTCACTCATTTCATGGGAGTAGGCGTCCCTTCAGTTGGCGATGAACACCTAAATATTTCCTCTTTGTACATTTAAAGTTGTTGAAACTTTAGTACAAACATCAATAAACCAAAGGAGCCATTGTTAACTGTCTGCTGTGCAGCATTCAAGCTCTCTCTCACACACACACACACACACTGTGACCCTCCATGCCTCCCCGTGTTGTTTACGCTGTCAGATGCTTTCACACTGTGGTCGGGGCTTAGAGTGACTGACTTAGTCTATAACTGACGGAGGCCCAGGCCTGCACTGTCCAGCATTTTGTGCTGAGCCCAACATTTTCTTCCACACAGGCTGTAGAGGACGGGTGGGGCCGGGTGGGGTTGGGTGGGCATCCTGCAGCCACCCCTCACATTCTACACGGGGCTGGGAAAGTCAGGGACGAAGGCCCATCAGGGTGGAGAGGGTTAGAGTCACAGCTCCTAAGCCCGCTGCTCCTCTGGGGAATGATCGGCTCGTGTCCGCTGTACTTGTGAACGCGGCGGGGGTGAAATCCACAGTGATGCCCTCACAGTGTTTACAGTGCAGCCGAGGGTGCTAATTTTGTCTCCTCTCTCTCCTCCCTCTGTCACAACAGTCATAACCAGAGGTTGACGGCGTTCCGCCATCCTGTGAGCGGACAGATCTCCCCGGAGAACGTGGATTTTATCCTTCATGAACAGTGAGTTGATGGCTTTGTCACTTGTTTGCAGCTCCTTCATATAAGTCATAAAGCATGATATTGGTGTTTGAAATGAAGAAATAGATACTTAAGGTCACATTTCTCCTGCTGTTTTTGTCTTTAAAGCTGTGAAATGACGCTGAAATGAGGCAAATGTGAAAAGAAAATGCAGAAAAAGCTTTTGTATTTGTGACTGTTGTGCACTTTGTTGTTGCTCCATCACTTGTTGCACGACCTTCTACTTGACAGTGACTTTGAAAGCATCCAACACATGCCTGAAAGTCATCATTTGAATGCTTTCCCTCAGGTGTAGCTGGTTATGCTTCTTTGCTGAGTGGGTGGATCGCAGTTTTTAAAGTTCAGCATTGTTTTAAGTGAAGATGTGAGACTTTCATTCCACCAGAGCTGCTTTTTCAATAAGAGCGAGGGAGGAAGTGGAAAGTGTTGTCAAGGACGTGCAGGAGTGTTCTCCCTTCCTAGCAGGAGTCACTAAGATGTTTGTCTCTCTTCCTGTTTGGCCCTTTGGAGTTAAGAAGTGTAACTAAATATACTTTAAGACCTGCTTGCTGAGAGTGGATGAGACGTAGCTGGTTAGCTTAGCCTAGCATAAAGACTTTTTGTGGAAGAAAAGCGCTGACTGGGCACTCGGCGGAGCTGGGATGAAGCGCTTGTGCGTCAAGCACACAGGTTTTGTTTCTATGACAACAATAAGTTACTTACTACAGCGCTAACAACAAGCTTATAACACGTAGGGCGATCGAAGCACAACATTCACCAGCAACATTTAGTATCCCGCTGATCTGCTCCCATTGTCATATCGTACAGCTCCGGTAGACAGAAACGGACAAAATAAGTTGCTCCTCCGTGACTGGTGGTTACCAGGGTGACGAGTGGCGCCACATCTGATTGGTTGCCTGAAAAAAAGCGGCGGTTGACGACACCAGCTTCTCTCTCAAACGTTCAGAGATTTTCATCTTGAAGCGCACAAACAAGGCGGAGCGATTCGAAAAAAAGACGCTGAGTGTAGCGCTTCTTCTCGAACAATTTAAAAAAGACGCTGGCGCTCAGGCGCTATGTGGACATGGGCCCTAACAGGAGTGAGAAGCAGCTAGCCTGGCTCTTTCCAAATGTAAAATATACCCTTGCTGTACCATCCAGGAAGTCACTAATCCAAGACAATAATCAGTTTGTCCCTTTGGATTTAAGAAGTGCAACTAAACGTACTTCGAGTCGGATGTTTTCTATTTCACCTGTTTGCTGAGAGTCACTGAGAAGTAGCTGGTTAGCTTAGCCTAGCATAAAGACTTACAGGAGTGAGAAGCAGCTAGCCTGACTCCGTCCAAATGTAAAATTTGTAAAATTTATCGGCCAGGAAGTCACTATTTCTCGCATTACCCCTGTAAAAACACAATTTGTCGCTTTTACACTTTATTTTTTGTATTTACTAAACCAGCATAGTGTAAATATATATAACAGAGCCTCAGATTTGATTGAAGTCACATTTTCTTACCTTTGAGCAGAGCCACGCTAGCAGTTTCCTCCTGTGTCCAGTATGTTTGCTAAGCTAAGCTAACACGCTGCAGACTGTAGCTTCATATTTAGCTGAAAGTGGGATATATCTTTTTATCTGTCGCTCAACAAGCAAGCGGAAAACTTATTTACCAAAACGTGGAACTGTTCCTTTAATGTTAAACCTCGGGGTGTTTGTGTGTTTACAGTGATGGGTGCTACAGTTTAAACAGTGTCTGTTTGTTCTCACTCAGAGTGCTTACTCACAGCTGTTTAGGAGAGTGTGTTGCACCCTCAGGGCTTTGTTTGGATAAAAATTTCCTGCCAGTAACTGAACCCGACACCAGACTTTCACTACAACACAGAGACTCTTTTCAGTCTCAGTTACAGGAGAGGTGGCGCTCTATTTTTCTTGCTGCCCCAAATGGTGATGTAGGTCAGAAAGACAGGTGAGTTTTTGTAAACGTTTCCCAGAGAGAGCCGTGCGCTGCTTCACTCGGAGAGCTCTTTAGAAACGTTTTCCGGAAAGAAAAACAACTTCGCATCTTTGCTTCTGGCACTCTTGTAAAACCATTTAGGTGGAATGTAACTAACAAACTGCTCCTGCTGTTTCCACGTATTTTAGTCCACTGTTTCATTTCCTGTGTATCGAGCACTTCCTCCATTTATTCTGCTATTCAAAACAACCTGCATAAACCCCCAGCAGCAAGCCTTTTTCTGCAGCAGCGATGGTGCTGTTGAATATTTGATTTTGAGTGCACCAGAAAAACAGCAAAAAGCTCCGAGACCCTCAGATTTGCGATCTATGAGCTTTCGTCATGTGATGGAAATTGCACTTTTAGGTCATAGCAGGGTAACAGTTTGAAATGCCATTGTGTGTGTTGATGAGTGGAGAGGTTGTGCTGCCCTTCATGGATCTGTGAGTGCCTGCTGCTAACGTGTGTGCCTGTTCCACCATGTTCTTTACAGTGAATATGTTTTGGAGGTAATCCCTGAACTGGGGATGGCGTCAGTGCGGTGAGACTGTAAAAGGTTTGTTAACCGTACAAATAAAAGTCTCTGAACGGAACAAACTGCAATATTAGTTTTTATTTAACCTCATGACTTTTTTGCTAAAACTGTCCTTGCCTTGGGCTGCATGGTGGTGCAGTGGTTAGCGCTGCCGCTTCCTGGTTTCGAGTCCATAGGGGGCCTTTCTGCGTGTTTTACAGCCTGTTAAACGCGCTCTGTCCGATCGGACCCTGAGTGGGTGTGAGTTTAGAACAGGACTTTAGACAGAGGCAGGCCTGTTTGACACATTTTATCATCTGTAATGATACAATAATAATGCTAACACAATAACATGATAATAAATGGATTTACTTATAGAGATGAAAAACCTCATCTCCCCTGCAGCAGACGAGAGTTACCGGTTATAATTTCGTCCCGCACAAATGTTCCCTAATTCAGCGGAGAACAATTATAAGCTGCTTTTGTAGCCGCTCGTCTCATGAAGAAACACATTAAAATGTAATGAAGTTCCACTGCACGGACTCCATTTCTGGCAACCTATTTCTCTTTTCATTCTTCTGTTCCATTTCCTGTTCTGTCTAATTCCATCCATCCAACCCGATCGCTTCTCTCCGTCTTCTTTTCCGGCTCTCTTAGTGTTCATATTTTCTCCATCATTGCTCCGTTCTCCGGAATATTCTCCTTTTTTTTTTTCTTCATCCCCCTTTTTGTTCCTTAATATCTCTTTATTCCTCGCACCTGGAGCTGAATGCCTCTCTCTCTCACATAATTATGAGTACATTCATTTAAATTGACTCTGGTTTCTCAGGTAATCTAATCTCCTCTTCATTTTGAAGCGCCACACTCACAATAACTTTGAACTCGTCACTCCAGAGAATTTATCAAGGGACGATCATAAAAATGAGGCTTTAAAACCTGATGAAAAACTGTGAATTATGCAAATATCTAACGTATTAGTGTCTGTAGGGACTGTATCTGCCTGCTCAGCTGAGATTATTTTTTCACACGTGGGCAGGAGTGCACTTCTGCCAGCTTGTCTTGTCTGCCTGTGACCACGGGTACACACCTTTTTGTGCCCTCATCCTCCAACAGTTGGTCACTGAGCTTCCTTATCTCTCTCTCTTTTACTTCCCCTCTTTCCCCCTCTCATTATATCTCTCTCTCTCCTCTTCGTTCGTCCATCTGTCCATTCTAGACAAGCTGAGACCAGGTTACATCTTCCCTGCTACCCTCTGATGGATCTGTCTTATTAGCAGCTACGTAGGCGTGAAGCAGGCCTGTCCGAGCCACTATGATAATGTGTCAGTGCAACACACATGTATACACACACACAACACATCAGTCATTAGTGTGTGTGTATGTGTGGGCATGGAAATAAATGCTGAATTCTGCAGCGCACGGAGTAGTAAGGAGAGGATGCACTCAGAAGGCGAGGGCATTATGTAGCTGTGATTCACCTGAGGACATTCTCTGCTGTGATTATGCAGGCGGGAGCCGAGCACCATCATCAGCATCGACGCGCAAACCTCATACTCACAGTTAAGAACGTCCTAGAGGGGAATACATTACAGCTTTGGAAGATCAGTTAACGGCACATATGAATATTGACCGAAGAAGCTTCATGATGAAAAATTGCCGGGGAAAAATAAAGATTGTGAACTCACCTCCCGGCCACCTGCAGAGCGACTCATAAATCATCAGCGAGCACATTCATTATTTCTGTCCTGCTGTTTTTGTGATCATAAAAATAAGTTAAATGAGGTCAAACTGCATTTTTAAACAAATCAATGCTTTTTTAACTTAAACCTTCGGGCTATCTTTGCTAACACGTCACAGCTGCACTTGGCTGTTTTATAAAGTTGCTTTAGGTTTCATTTTAACCTACACATGGTGTATCTAAAGGTTAGCTCTGCTCCAGCTGAGAGGCTCACCAGACGACAGAGAACGGATGGAGTGTGTTAGTTTGTGAGTTGAGAAAGAGCAGCGACCGAGGGTGCACAAACGCTCACCTGGAGTCATTTTGGATTCATACTGTAGAACCAGTGACTGTATATCTATCGACTCCATCTACTGTCAGTGTACGAAATTGATACAAAAACTGCCCGGAGGCGGGCGCTGCCATCTTGTGATGGTGACGTCAGAAGAGATCAGTGAGTGGAGCCGTCGTAGCCACTATGGCTAACCAAAAGTCGAGCCGCACTGATTTAATAATTGATATGCGTCACTTCCCAACTGGTGGTTTAGTTAAGCTGCAAGATTTCCGGTCTCTCTCTCTGCTCTGTTATTCTCAAGGCCGCCCTGCACCAGCACTGCGCTCACACTCTCAGCCCCACCACCACCCCAGCATCCACCTGCAGGCTCCGAATAGGGGGTTTAAGATATTATTATCTCATCACTCCTCAATTTCTGCACGTAAAATAAATCTGCGAGGAGTGATGAGGTCGGAGCCGAGACGGCAAACACAAGCTGTGTTCTGCTGCTGCTGTAAACATTTCAAACTATTACAACGTGAGTCGTCTGACTGAGGTAACTTGAAATAAACACTGGGACGTAAATCAGCATAAGAACTAACTATATGACATGTTTGAGGAAAATGTATTTGCCATGTATTTTGATTTTATAGTTTGACTCATGTCCCATCTGTTAACAGGGAGGAGGCGGGCTTTATGAGCTATACTGCAGCCAGTCAGCAGGGGGCGATAGAGAGGGTTTGGCTTCAGTTTTAGGGAGCTGTCATGCTGTCCACCTTTTTTTACAGTCTGTGTGTAGAACCATGGTTCTCAACTGGTGCGTCACGGAGCTGTTATCAGTGGGTCACAGATGTGTGCTTGAAAAATAAAGTTGATGCTGCGCTCTTATTTTGAAGGACATGGGTTTCCTATGACGTGCCGTGTAGTTTATTCACATCACCTGATTGGGTAATCCCAGCTACAGTTACTTTTACATTCTTGAAACTTGATGAGCCCTGCTCCATTTACGTTGCTGTTTTTGAGTTTCTATCTGTTGAAAAAAAGGCTGCAAATTAAATGATTTGTCGAGGGAATATTTTGCTCTTATGCACGACCACCTACCCCCTCGTGTTTTGTGATGTTTTGTTCTGTCTCACGTCCAAACTGCACCATTTTCCTTTAAATATATTTGAGTGGTTGAAAAATGTGGGTCGCATTTTGTCATTAGGGAGGTGGTGAGGTACCTGAGGGTAGACCAGCTGAGAAGAAACATGGAGCCAGAGAGTTATGTAAGCTTCTTCTGTAGAATCACGGTACTCTGAAAACCGTCGATGGCAAAATGCAAAAATGCAATGTGCGTGTCCAAAGCGGTGAATAAATCTCTTCTTCTTCTAACCAACGTCTTTCTAATCAGCAGTTATTTGTGAGAAATCCCGTTTATGTAGAATGACCTCCTGTAGACATCCAAAACATCCAATCATGCACTGCTGCAAACAGGAGAGATAACTCTTTCAGCTGCACCAGGCACAGTCCAAAACATCCACAGTGCTGCTATTTAAGGCTTCCATGAGTTTGAAACATGAAGCACTCGAGGCCATCGCTCTTTTTAAAACTCGAATATTCATCCAAGGATGGAGCGTTTGTGCACCCTCGATCGCTGCTCTCTTTCAGCTTCGCCCTGCCGCACACTCACAAGCTAACACGCACATCCATCCTTCCTCTGTCGTCCGCTGAGCCTCTCAGCTGGAGCAGAGCTAACCTTTAGATTTCTGCCACCCTGTCGACGCCACACGCTGGCTCGCGCGTTGCGGAGTTCACTGGAGCTCAAACTCGAGTATATATCTGTCACCTCCAGTTCCAGCTCCGGCTGCTTCGGCCAGGCTGCTGTTTGTCTGATGTCCACGTCAGCTTTGATGGAGGCATCAGCTCACAGGCCATCAAAGCGGAGCTGAAGCTCCATCTGAGAGTGTTATTGGCAGCAGGGTGCGGCGTGTGCGGAGGGCGGCGTCAGCGGGCCTCGCTCACCAGGGGTTATCTCAGATTAAAGTTGCTAAAGTGTCAGGACTTTACAGCTCGTAGGAGCTCAGTATCAGCTCTTATTTTGGCAGCAGGAGAGATGGAATAACTTCCTTGGCTGCTGCAGTCTGGGTATCAGTATCTGTCTGCATCTGAAGTGGGTCTAAATCTGTTCACACCACATATACCTGTCTTTCCTCTTGTCGTCAGCTCGACGGTCGTGGAAAACCTGGAATCATATATCACAGAAAGTAGTGGATTTTAAAAGCTCTGTTTTCCTGACTTTTGCAGACGAACTAAAAGCCAGTTTTTCTCCTCCAGTTTATTATTTTATCTATCAGCTGTTATATGTGAAACACTCCCATTTCACTGATGGAAGTCTGAACTGATTTCACTTCACTGATATATGATCTGGTGATGTGAGCGCCAGCAATGTGATGAGTGCACACATGGTGCTTCACCAGGGGTGCAGCATGGCCTTGCTTTGGTTGACTGTTGCCTAGCAGCAGTGTGGAAGTGACACAGGGGGATACAGCTGGAGATGGAAAGTGAGTCTCAACTCAACTATTTTGAGTATTTATGAGCAGTGAGATTTACGCTCCATTCATTTGGGTGAGACACACAGGACAATGTATAATTCATTTTATATTGGAAAACATTTCTTCTATTAAGATCTATTAAGATCAGATCTTTATTTATCCCCCATTGGGGGAAATTAATTTGTTACAACAGCTCAAAACAATTAATGCAATGATAATAATAAGAAATACAGAATTAATATTAAAATTACAAAAATATATAGATTTATACATTATTTACTTATATACTGTATGTAAAAATAATTGTGCTGAAAAAATATACATATATGCATACATACACATATAATCGGGAATGATATTTAACATTAACATAACATAACAATGGATACAATAAATAAATCCCCCCCTATTGAAAAACGTGTCTTCTTTCTGAGAGATGAGAGGATTTATATCAGTCTTATGTTTGTGCAAAGCGACAGATTCAGGGCACGATGAGCCCAGCTTAGCGTTAAAACCAGAAGCAGTGGGAAACTGTAGCCGTGCTCTGTCCAAGGTCCAAAATAAAAGAGAAACAAACCCCGACAAACACTTCTTAATGTCTTTTTGGGGGCTCAGCGGTCGGGTCGCGCGTCCCGTGTGCAGAGGCTGCAGTCCTCGGCGCAGCGGCCTCGGTGTCGCCCCCCCCTGTTTCCGTCGCTGTCCACTGTCCTCTCTCTGAGTAAGGCCAAACAAATGTAGCAAAACAAACTGTGGCCTCTTCATGAGGCACACTTGTTGAATCGATGAAGAATCTGTGACCTCACTGTTAAACCTTGTAGTTGAAGTCTGCAGAAACAGAACACAATAAACCTCATAATGAGCCCTGTGCATGGCTGGTGGACCAGAAAATAGTTCCAGTAACTTTGTTTTAAATGCAGGATGAAACATAAACGCGCGAGTAAGTGAGCTCTACAGGTTACAGGTGGTTGTTGATTTTAAACTTCAGGCCAGGCTGGCTGCTTTCCCCAGGCTCCAGTCTTTGTGCTGGTAACACTTTGTTCTACATACAAGGACGTGACTGTTACTGACTATTTTATTTCGCTAACTTTTCTTTTAAGGCAAAAAAAAAATCTTTTAACTGTGACCCTCAAATCAACTTTAAGTCTGCAGCCCACAGAGAGTCTCACATTCAGTTTAAACAAGCAAAACAAACAAGTAAAAAGAAAGTGATCAGTGAAAGGCTCCGCCGCAGAGTTACAGGCGTTCACACAATTTAGCCCCATCAACATCACGGAGGAGGATCGCACCGAATGATCCGCTCAGACAGACGTGTCAGAGAAACATAAAGTGGGAAGAGGAGCTGGGGATATTTCTTTCAACATATTTAGAAGAGAGTTTTTAGTTTGACATAATCTGAGGGGATATAGTTTATAAGAATGTGTCAGTGCTGGAATAATGATCTCCTCTCTGTTTGAGGACAGAGGTCCTCTGTTTTCCTCTCAGATAATTTATTGTAACATTCAGAATATTCTGCTCTGCTGAATTCAAGCTGCTATACGGTGACAGCGTGGCTGTATTTAAATGTCAGCTGTGGTGTGTGGGCTGCCCGCTCTGATTGCTGCAGATGTGTTTGTTGTGGGAGTTTGCACAGTTTTAAGCGTATTAAGTGATTTTTCCTTGTTTTCTTTTTGGCGGTATCATTAAAATAGAGGAAAAGTCTTCCGTTTAAATGTCAGAATCCTTCCGACAATTACTTTTCCTCTGGTATTAAAACTCCTTCGTAGCCATGGTCGCCTTTTTCCTCCCACGGACTGAGCAAGAGGAGGTGAAGCGCCTTCTTACAGATGAGCGGCCAATAAACGCCCCCCAACCCATACTGTGGTTTCACTGCTGACTCATGGCAGGATGGCTGGTTGAGATTAACATGCAATATTCTTTAGATCTCCGGTTCCTGCCCCGTCATGCTATCAGTGGGCTGCTAAGAGATTGTCTTAAATGTTAGTCCTTGAGTATTTTTTGTCTCTTTTTGGCTGAATGCTGGGGTCAGCCCTACACATGGGTCTGTACGTGACTGACTGAGTAACGGTGCTGTCAGAGCCGTAGAGACAGAGAGATCATGGCGGATCATGAAGCATATTGGACTCTGGAGGCGACTCTCTGTCTCTACGGCTCTGGATACTTTGTTCTGCTCCTCCGCTGTCCTCACCTACGTCCGCAGCACGCACCTGCTTTCAAACACGTTGTCATCGGCCACATAAGGATAGTCCTGCACTGACCTGATGTGGTTAGCCACGTACGAGGTTTTGACCTCTTCTTCAATTTGACATGCCCTGGGACAGTCGACCAAACATTAATCGATGGAAGATTTTTTTATCAGTTGTCTGGTCACAGAAAATCATAAAGCCTTAAACTTCATCCTTCTTGTCGGATCGTATCTTTAAGACCTATCTGCCGTATTACCGACTGAGACTTCCCCTTTAAAGGGGATATTATGCTAATTTCAAGCTTCATATTTCACTCTTTGATACCTGTGGAGTAGCTTAGCATAATTTACAGTTAAAAAATCTCTTCATGTTTCTCCCACTGGTGCTCTGTGCAGGCCCTCATACAGCCTCTGCCTGAAACGACTCAGTCAGCTCTGTCCCTTTAAGAAACCCCGCCCCTACAGGCCTGCTTTCTTCTGATTGGCCTGCTCTCTGAAGCCTGCTGAGGGGCAGAACTCAGTGTTTGAGGCATGCCTCCTACCCTGTGACCGAGTTATAGAGTTATCAGCAAAGAGTAAACTTCAGTTTTTCGATGTGAAATGAATGTCTGCTGCTCTCGTCCTTTGGAAAAGTAAACCCTGATGTTTTTCCTTCACAGACAAAGAAACACTTTCTCCAACACATTCTAAACCAACTCGACGCGCAGATCAGAGCAGTGGAGTGAAAACCGGCACTCTGAGCTGCTGGGTGGGCGTGTCCTTGAACTATGCCAGCGGCAGGAAGTTCCTCCACTGTCCTCCCACATAGTGAAGCATCTGCTTATCATGTTTTGTAAAGTTACAGTAGTCAGCAGAAATTGTTCAGAGAAGCTCAGGTTCGAGTACAGCGGTTATGAAAAGGGCCAAGTGTTCCATTCTTCATTAATTGGTTAGCTAGTTAGCAGCTACAAGCCAGGCTAAAGCTAACTGAATCACCCTGAAGAAACAGGAAGTCATCGACACATTTAGGTGGGCTGAAGTTGCAGAGGGACAGTGCTGTACAAACTTGAAGAAAAAGTTTCAACACATTCAGAATCATTGACGTTAGCACGTTTGCTGTTAGCATTATCGTTAGCAGGTTGCTCGCTCTGTGCAAGGCTTCAAATCACAGTATGCTATTTTTGGTAGCGCAGCTCAGTGTAAACAATGTAATTGATAACGTTCATTTCAGCTCTGGAGCTCAAATCATGTCCTGATTCCCCCGTAAAGGTACATAAGCTAATGTGATATATGTCATAAACGTGGGACGACTAGTTGACTTTGTCTTAAACTAACAGGAAAATCTTTCAGCCCTAGCTTAGTGCTTGTATAAATTCTTGAGTATGTTTTCATCTTCTTCCTCACAATCAGTTATTTGTTCACATCAGAGACGGAACACAACAACGCGTTTCTAGCAGAGCCAGAAGGAAAATGTCATGTTTGCATGAAGTGAGAGATTCCTGAGAAGCTGAACATTGTGTTCGCTCTGTTTGTGTGTTTGAGCCGTCATTAGTGAGATCTCCATGTTTTCATGTATTTTTTAATGATGGGCTGAGTGTGTGCGGCGCGCACAGTTTATTTTTAAGTTTCCTGCTTTTGAAGTGACTTCAAAGGATCGTCTTTGAGTTGGGGTGAAACAACAGCCCAGTGCATTTTGGGAAGATGAGTTGATTCGTCTGAAGTGATTGCCAGACAAGGTGCCATTCCTTCATCACTTCCTTTCATTGGTTAGTATTCATCCTTCAGTCGAGTGTTATTAAAGGTGCTCAAGAGATTAAGTGTTGCTCTTCAATAAAGTTACAGGATTCACAAGAGACTGTTTAAAAAAAGCAGGTTTACTGACTTGTAGCCTTTTGTGGAGGTCAAACTTCATGAGCATCTTTAATTGCACCTCCTTCAAATCTCACACTGGAGGTTTTATTAAAAGCGATGCGAGTTTTGTATAAACTTTGTTATGTAAACTGGAGTTGTTGGTTTCAAGTCCAAACAGAGACAGTGCTGATGAAATCATCAGATGTATTTGTTATCCGCATTAGGAAATCTCCTCCAGAGCCACAGAAGAATGTTATGTACATGCACCATGCTTTATCACACAGGCATGCAACATAGAGCCGTGGATACATGGGCTGTACATTGACAGCATTTGTTCAATCAGTTGAAGCCCCATCTAGCCGTCAGCTCCCTCAGATTAGGGTGCAAATTTGGTGGCTACTGCAAGAAAGCTAACCAGTGGCTGAAGGAGAGAAGAGCGCAGAACATGTGTTGATGAAGACCTGCTTAAAGAAAGAAAGAAAGAAAGAACAGCACTTTGGTGTACCTGAGAGAGTTTGGATTCAGGAGAGATGACGTGTCACACACACAGCTACCGATTACGACATGCAGAAAGACTTTAACTTTCTAATATGCACACTTTAAAGTGATAATCTCGAAGATTTTAATTTAAATAAATGTCTATTAAGTCACTATTGCTGAATGAGGTGTTACAGGCTGGGTGTCTGGCGCAACTTTCGTGGAATGAATCACAAGAGGCGCCCAGTTAGTGATGCGTTTATCATCAGCCAGCAGTGGTTGGTCTGCCAGAGAGGGTAGGCGGAGCTAAGCGGCTGCTTTTCCGCTCTCTGCAAGTGTTGCGAGTAAACAGTAATCTACTATGGCTGAACAGACAAAGAAAAGATGGATGACTACAGATACAACTTCAACAAGAAGTGAAAATCCAAAGAAAAAGAAACAAACTCGACGCTCAGATGAAGCAAACAGTCTGAATAGGAAAGCGACCGTCAGCCAGGAAAATCAAGAGTTACAACCGGAGCCAACCGTGGACGTCACACATGCAGCACTGTCTGGATATCTGGGAAGTGTGCTCCCGCAATTACCGCTTATCGCCACAGGTGTCGCCAAAGAGAACGCAACTGAAATCATCGAGATTACAACTTTAAGATTTGTCACTTATCGCACGTCGTGTCGTCATCGCAGTGTTGAATAATGTTTTCACACACACTGCAGGTTGTCATCATATCCTGCAGGGCTTCTGGGTAGCCCAGCTCTCTTTGTGAGCTTGTCAGAACAAAAGGAACAAAAAGGAACACTTTCTAAAGAGCTGGTGTCATTTGTCCGTTAAATAGTTTTCAGCTGTGAGCTCTGCTGCAGCCAGAGGTGGAACACCTGCCTCACTGAAAGCATTGTCTCTGCTCTGCAGTGAAAGCATCCAGGCTACAATAACGTAACGCTTCATCTATAATTACTGTTGTGCATGAAGCTGCTTCTTCTGGTTTACACGGCTCTGTTGATGCTCTGAATTCTGATTGGACGTGTTTTATTCTGGATTTACAGAACATGTCTGAGTCTTTATAAGAGGTTGTCAAATACTAATATAGAAACAGTGCAAATCTGCGTGTGGTTGTGTTAAAGGTCACAATTGTTGGACTGTAACTGTGTGTTTGATATTTTCAGTAATAGGACCAACTGGGGAAACCTTTGTAGCGAGTAATGTGTTTGCCCCCTCAGTTACAATCAGAGAGCCGACAGCGAAGCTCCTAAATCAGAGCTGCTCCACCGGCACTGCTCAGGAGCACACAGTGTGTGGAGGCTCTCACAGTGCCATGTTAGCTTTTAAAACTTACTGTATGCTGTAATACTGACATTTCAAGTTGTAGAGGAAGTGCTTAGCTCCAAAAGGATGACTGTAGTGTGACAATGTGCCTCTAAGTCAGGCTGCTAAAACTTGGATGTCCAGTCCTCAAACACATTATTAATCAGACATTTTTTCATGTTTTAAAAATAATAAAATCATCCCCATAAATCAATTGAGATTAATACCTTTCGATCTGCTTCTCTTTCACAATAAAAGCTCTCTCTCATCGCCACCACCCTGATGAAGCTGCAGCACAAAGTGTTTATTGGAGTGAGACCGTCTTCTTTTATGTGCTCTCTCTACAATTACTCCGTCTCTTCATCTTTCCCCTGTTTGCTCTTGTTCTCGTCTCTTTGTCCTCTCAATTAAATTAGCTCAGTTAGACTCAAAGAGGTCTGAGGCTTGATAAGAATCTCTAAGTGAGCTGCACAGCGAGTGGACTTCACACAACAAAGTCATCACAGAAAGGATAACAGGCAGTTGTAATATTTGTGAAAGGGCAAAGTTTTAACCTTTGACTGTATAAGTAACGGACAAAACCACCGTGACGTTACCCACTGGTTTGTCAGCTGCTTTTCTGAAGCATCAGATTAATAATTTTTGCCACCGCTAAGTCAGTTATCTGTAGCCAGAAGTGACCGTGTTTGGAGAGGAGTGAGGGGTTGGCAAAAGCTAAAAAAGCGACGGTAAGAGGAGCACAGAAACCAATACCTGCTAATAGGTGCTAAATTATCATTGAAATAACACTTAAAGCTGGAGCACAGAGCCAGTTAGTACAATAAACCACACATTAAAGTTATAATCTCAATGTTCTCAGTTTCGTTCTCTTTGGCGGCGCCTATGGCGATAAGCGGTAATTGCAGGAGCACACTTCCCAGATATCCAGACAGTGCTGCATATGTGACGTCCACGGTTGGCTCCGGTTGTGACTCTTGATTTTCCTGGCTGACGGTCGCTTTCCTTTTCAGACTGTTTGCTTCATCTGAGCGTCGAGTTTGTTTCTTTTTCTTTGGATTTTCACTTCTTGTTGAAGTTGTATCTGTAGTCATCCATCTTTCCTTTGTTTGTTCAGCCATAGTAGATTACTGTTTACTCGCAACCCTTGCAGAGAGCGGAAAAGCAGCCGCTTAGCTCCGCCTACCTTCTCTGGCAGACCGACCACTGCTGGCTGATGGAAAACGCGTCACTAACTGGGCACCGCTAAAGTCCGCTAAAGTCGCCACAGACACCCAGCCTGTAATACTGCAAATGCAAAGGCTTTCATCAGAGGGCCATAGGCTCAATCTCCATCGTGTTACTTCATTCGGCGATAGACATTTAAATGAATATTTTCGCTATTATTACTTTAAGACCCTTTATTTGATGTTTGATATTTGCATGAAAGAATCACCAAAAGGCACCAACAACACAAACACAGCCCAGATGTAGAGTTCAGTGATTAAATTAGCCGAGGTGGCACCGAGCTCGAAGCATCCAGAGGGAACAGAATAGAGAAATGAGCTCTGGAGCCCAACACTGTTTTTGTACCAGGCTGTCAACATGTTTAACTCTGCTGTAAAGTTTTAATATGGGACTTAATGGGGATGGACTCACTTTTGGAGCCAGCCTCAAGTGGCCACTCGAGGAACTGCAGTTTTTGGCACTTTTACGTTTGCTTTGTTTCTCACTCTGTAGAGTAGCGGTGGGCCGTTATATCGATAAAGCAATATACCGTCATCCTGACTCGTGCAATACAATTAATGATAGGCTTGCGACAAATATCGATATTTAATTTACAAATATACGGTGCTCTGAACAGATTATCCCAGCGATTTTGACTCACTGCGTCACCTCATGACTCCTCAGGTGGCTCTTGTGACATGAATGAGGGTAACGTGAACAGAAATTAAATGGCCAGAGATGAAGTTAATCAGATATCTTGACGTATCATATGATTGTCTTACAATATATCAATTATCGCTGTATCGTGATATTATCGTAACCGTGAGTTGCCCTGTCTTTCTCCCTCCCTTTGCCCTCTGTCTCGTATCTTTCTCTTTTTGTCTCTGATTGTCTCCCTCCTGTTCCTCTCAGACTTTGTGCTTCATGCTCTCTCTCACCTCTTTGTCTGCAGCAGAGACGTAAGCAGGTTACAGCTGATGACCTCTTCCTTTTTGGGCATTTGAAGTAATTAAGTGGTTCTTGCCCTCGTGAAGCTCCACGAGCTTTGTTCCATATGGATTCAGTCGTAGCATAGCGAGGTCATTCCTCTCCGCTGCCCTCCTGAGCGAGGCCAGAGCACGTCCCTTAAGAGTTTCAGGTGCTGCTCCCTGATCTCTTTCTGTTCCCGAGTGAAGTGAACACCTATATTCAGCCAGGTAGCAGACTCCTGCTCGACATCGTGTCCTTTATGGCAGAAAACTGGAGCCCTGTGACCTCACAGCGATGCTCTAATTTGTCTGGTTTTTGATTTATTTCTGGGAAGAAATCAAAGGCTCTGTTTTTCTCTGACTTCCTCTCTCGTTCCAGCTTCGACTCTATTACCGCTCTGCTGATTTCCTTCTCTTTCAACAACAAGGTCGCAAACACTCTTGTCGTTCTCTCGCTCTCCAGCCGCTTTTACCTTTTAACAACTTCCTTGCAAATCAGAGGGCTGAACATTGTGATCACATTTCACAAAATCCCCCCAGAAGAGACACGTTTCGAGAGTCATATTTTAGTCGAGAAATTACACAAAGAAAAGTGCATCCATGTTTTTGTCTTTTGTCAAACAAAGCACTGTCCCTGATACCCTCATGTTTTAAACCAGTTCTATTTAAGGCCTGGACATTATTTGACTTTGACTTTGATGAAAATGCATCTCATTTACATTTTTATAGTTCCTGACCTTTCAAAAGTTTGCATGAAATTCTCCTGACAGCAGAGTGAAAACAGAGCTAATGTCTCTCTCTCTCTCACGCTGTCTCGGCCCACCCACATCGACATTATGCATCTGCAGAGAGAAGCTGGTAATGTTCTGAAACTGGTGGCTGTATTGATGTGTTCAAGTGTAGCCTGCAATATGAAAGGCTGAGATGAGAGCACATTTAGTGGAGTGAGAAAAGGAGAGAAACGCAGGGAGGCAGAAACAGAAAGTGATGTGTGAGAGACAAAGATGGAGTAAGAGAAAATAAAAGGTGACTAATATTCAGAGTTATTCACAAAGTAGTTTTATATAGAAGGAATTAGAGCCTACTTAAGTCTCAAAGAGAAACAAATGTGTGCTGCGTTTACAGGAATAAAAATGTCCGTCTTTATTTGAAGAAGATCGCAGGGTGTGTGTCACGGGGAAATATTGTACTCGGTGATAAGGTGGGATTCTTGGATGAAAGAATGCATCACGCTGCCAGTGTTTTCCCTTCTGAAACTAATCAGACAGATTTACACGCACGCTCCGCCTGGTGTCAGCCCGTTGACAATAAAACATCCAGCGTGGAACGTCTCATCTGTCTCACCACGGTAAAGACAGCAGAGATAACAGGCCTGTCATCACGCAGAGATGCTCAGGAGTGCAGCCAACAAGCAGGAAGCAGCGCTCCGCTGAGATGTGTCTCTGTAAAGAGTATCAGAGTATCTGATATCAGTGCTGCCTATTCATGTTTAGGCTTTAGTCTTTGTATTCAATAGCTTCCTTAAAGATGTTGCTCGTCTGTCAGGGTTACAAATAAGTAAAGGAAAGTAAGGGCAGGACTTAACGAAAGTAAACTTAAAGCTACTGTGAGGAACTTTCAATTTGTGCCCCTGTGAAGAGAGCAGATCCTTTAAGTCCTGTAAGTTGCGAGGTGGGGCCTCCATGGATCGGACTTGTTCGTCCAGCACATCCCACAGATGCTCGATATGATTGAGATCTGGGGAATTTGGAGGCCAAGTCAACACCTTTAACTCGTCGTCGTGCTCCTCAAACCATGCCTGAACCATGTTTGCAGTGTGGCAGGACGCATTATCCTGCTGAGAGAGGCCACTGCCATTAGGGAATACTGTTTCCATGAAGGGGTGTGGTTGTGGTCAGGGTTAGGGTTAGTCTCCAACTGGTCTCCAACTATCTTTAGGTAGTTGGTACCTGTCAAAGTAACACTAACTATGTGCATCAATGAGCCTTGGCCGGCCATGACTCTGTCGCAAGTTCACCAGTTTTACCTCCATGGACCACTTTTGACCACTGCAGACCGAGAACACCCCACAAGAGCTGCAGGTTTGAGATGCTCTGACCCAGCCGTCTAGCCATCTCACTTTGGTGATGACAATCGTCATGCACTGTAAATTCTGCAAGATCCAAAAACTGTGCACAAGATTTCAGCAGTGAAACAATGTTGGTCTCACAGAAAGGAGGAGCAGCAGTGATAGTTGAAGCTGTGTAGCTGTGTACTGGTAATTCTAATGATTAATAAAGAACCTAAAGCCCTCGTGCTTTACCTGCATCTTTGGCAGCAGACTAAACACCTCCGTCCAAAACACGCCGCCCATCTTAAAAATAAATAAGAACATGTTCTCCCGTGACAGCCGCTTTCTGTTTTTGTGTTCTGTGTTTTTATTGTGGAACAAAAGTTTCATAAGCATCGTGAACGACCGCAGAAGAGAAGAAGTGTTAATATTTTAGTGCAGCAGGTTAGTAAATCTGTTTGAGGTGCATTTGGCCGCGAGCTGTGCTTATAAATCGATGTAGGTACGCAGAGCAGAGCGAGCGGCTGGAATCTAAACCCTGAGTGGAAACATTTAAAGCAGACCCGTGTTTAGTTTCACGTGTTGATTTAAAACTTTGTGTGTCTCGATGGTTCTTTGGAGAAAAGCGTGACTCAGTAAACCAGTGTACTCTGAAAATCTGCGTCGTTATTGATCCATGAACAGTCGGCTTTGTTATCACAGATGACGCAGGTCTGAATCTGTTCAGCAGGTCTTTACTCACGCTGCTTTGTTATTGCCGGAAGACGTTTCAGGACTGATTTAGTTCATCACACTTCTTACCTTATTGTGTTACTGAAAAGAACATGCTGTTGATGCTGCTTTCAGGTGGCAGCATTGTAAATCCAATAGTGTAACTTGTGTTATTAAATTGGAAGTTTGGCTCGAAACATTAAAGATGCAAAATAATTTACTGAGTCATTTTGGTCATAAATATCCAAGCCTGATTTAAACCCGGGGCTGCACGGTGGTGCAGTGGTTAGAGCTGTTGTCTCACAGCTAGAAGGTTCCTAGTTCTTATCTCGGTTTTGACGAAGTGGGCCTTTCTGTTTGCATGTTCTCCCCGTGCATGCGTGGGTTCCATCCGGGTTCTCCGGCTTTCTCTCACAGTCCAAAGACATGCTCGTTAGGTTCACTGGCAATCTCGGATCCCATGGGCTATAGTCTGAGACGATATACCTCTGGGGACACTGGTGAACATGCCGGGCAGTTATCGACTTTCCGTCTGCATGCTGCATTGTTACAGAAAGAGAAACTTGTGATTTACTTATAATTAATGACACATGACAATTAATGACAATGACAATGGCTTTCGTTACACAGCGTCAAGGGAATTCATCTCAAGTTAAATGTTTGCTCTAGATTGTTAGCTGTTAGCATGCAGATGTCTGTTTATAGAGATTAATAAGAAGCTAAACTGTCGTCAGATGACGCTGATGGAAGCCGGGATGTCATTAAGGCTGATTATGTTCCGCCTGCTTTTGCTCTCCACACGGACTGCATACACCGCAGCCTGCTGATACGTGATTGGTCAATATTACTCGGACTACAAGCGTAGTTTAAAAAGAACATTTGCCTTCCTGGAAATCCACATCCCTGCCTAGAGATTCCACATTTCTATGTAGAATCTGTAAACAGAGATTCGGTTCACTGGTGACTCTAAATTGGTGTGGATGTGAGCGTGAATGGTTGGCTGTCTCTATGACTAGCGAGCAGTCCAGGGTGTCACCACCTCTCGCTCAATGACAGCTGGGATAGGCTCTCAGTGGTAGAGTCGGTCGTGTCCCAATCAGGAGGTTGGCAGTTCGATCCCTGAACCCAAACGTGCTGAAGGCCGGGCCTGGTATCTAGTTCCTGATTGGAGAAGCCTTTTCCATCAGTGTGTGAAAGTAGTGTAAACATGCTTTGAGTGGTCTGGCTTTAAAGAGCGATGTAAGAGCAGTCGTTTTACATTAGTGAGCAAATCCTGAAATTGACAGATGTTCCAGCTCAGTAGAAATGTGTGGAGGAAATAGATCCTGAAATTGTGTCTGATGTGTGTCAGTGAGGTCGGTCAAGAAGATTTGCTGCCATAATTTGTGAATCTTTAACATTTCTAAATGATAGGACATCTCTCTGACTCCGTGCTCCCCTGGGACGTCTCCAGTTTGAGCCCAGCCTCCTTCCAGACTCCTCCTCCTTTGATTTCCCATCGTAACACATAATAGCAGTTAGATCCAATCAAGACAGACACAAACTTTTAAAGCATACAATTGATTCATACATTGGGTCATTTAATGTAAAGGTGACATCATGTCTTCTCTCTCATAGCAGTGTCTATATTTCATATGTTACAGTGGGATTAAAGCTGCTGCTCATTAACGTTTCCACGGTTACATCAGAGCGTCTGCTGCTGCGAGCGCTTTCTTCTTCTGCAGTGAATCTGCCTAATAAGTCCATTTATCAGCTTCCTGTTGGGAAACAGTGATGTAAGGTGATAATTCTGCACTAACCTGAGGGCACAGGAGGAAAATATATCTATCACACACGAACACGCACACACACACACACACACACACACACACACACACACACACACACACACACAAGCAGGAAATACTTCATTCATTGCCCTCCGAGGTGTGTGGCAGAGAGAGGAGAGGGAGAAAATTTAGCACAACCTCGCTTTAGGTCATTCAGCTGCCCCGGAGGCAGTTTCTCTTACACACACAGGGTTTTACTGTTTTTACACAAAGATTCCACAACGGCAGCGTGACGAGGGTCCACTGTTCCCCCGCCTTTATACTTTTACACTGAACAGCACAACGTTGTCGTATCTCTGTCCCAGTGTGTGATGAAAGAGGCGTGACGTTTGATACTCAGACGCCGGTCCTCCTCTGCTGCCACCTCCGCAGCCGGCTCAGAGGCTGCTCGACTTCGCCCCACAATTCATCCTCAGTACCTTTTACACAGACGGCGAGGCGTCTTGAACAGGCTGTCTAAAAGGGTCTTCAGTTACTTTAGAATTGTACCTGATAACTGTGATATGATAATAAGCTGTAGTTCAAACATGATAACTCCCAAGCAGACAATAAAGCTTCTGTAAGCAGTCAGAAGGTCGGACTGACATGACTTGAATGAAAGAGCTGCAGATGGTTGTGAAACACAAATTCAGAGCCTCACATTAAAGTTTATTTACGGCAGGGGATCCTCTCCCTCTCCTCCTCTATCTCTGTGATATTTCCAGTGTTTCTAATTAATAGACTTTGCAGAGAGGTGTAATAAAAGGCAGAGTCCCCACATCCTCCGTGGTCACAGTCAGAGCTGCGCTGCACAATCGGCCTCGCTACTCTGCCGTTAATAGAAAGAAATGTGTGATGAAGCACTACTGAGCGGTGAAAACTCATCATAAACACCCCGGGGAGCTTCTATTATTACTGCATCAGATTTGAGAAAGGTGTGTTTACACTTCCTGTGTGTGTTTGTGTCCAGGCCGCAGGGTGCTCGCATGATGTCCAAACACGCCGGTGAGCAGCTGTCCAGCACCACCGTCAGCGAGGCCTCCACTGCCATCACCTCGTCCACCGTGGACACCACCTCTGCCTCCAAGGTACATCTGTTTATCTGTGTGCGTGTGTGTGTGTGTGTGTGTGTGTGTGTGTGTGTGTGAGAGAGAGAGAGAGGTTCAGTGCCATTTTGTGTGTTGCTCGCTTGCAGTCTCATTTGCTCATTGCACTATAATTTTCACGAGTGGCGGGGTCTTGTTCACGAGTGAGGGTGAAATGGATCGTGAGATTGACAGGCGGATCGGTGCAGCATCAGCAGTAATGAGGGCGTCATACCGGGCCGCTGTGGTAAAGAGGGAGCTGAGCCTGAAGGCTGGATCTACGTTCCAACCCTCACCTGCGGTCACGAGCTTTGGGTAGTGACCGAAAGAAAGAGACCGTGGATACAAGCAGCTGAATTGAGTTTCCTTCGGAGGGTGTCTGGGCTCAGCCTTAGAGATAGGGAAAGGAGCTCGGAGATCCGGGGGGATCTCGGAGTAGAGCCGCTTCTCCTTCGCATCGAAAGAAGCCAGTTGAGGTGGTTCGAGCATCTGGTAAGGACGCCTCCTGGGCGCCTCCCTTTGGAGGTTTTCTGTGCACGTCCAACTAGGAGGAGACCCCGACGGCAGACCCAGAGCTCGCTGGAGGGATTATATATCCCGCCTGGCCTGGGAACGCCTCGGAATCCCCCAGGAGGAACTGGAAAATGTTGCTGGGGCCTGCTGCCACTGCGACCCGGCCGCGGATAAGCGGAAGATAATGGATTTCAGACTCCGATTTTGGCCCCCTTGTTCTCGAGCATTAAGCTCTATCCAAAGCCCCGATAGGCTGCTATCCAAAACCAAAATAAGTCGGCGAGATGCTAAGTGGAAGAGACTCACCTGCCCACGGCGCTGGTTGTCAATGAGTCACAGATTCAATGGTTGTCCTTGTAGTTTTATAAATAACAAAGTGTCCAGAGATGATCATCAACTTCACAGCACTGACAGCGAGACAGCGGTCAGCCAAAGTAAGACCTCTCCTCTCACCCTCTCTCTTTCCATTCACTCAGTCCAACCTGTGAACCACTGATGACCCTGATGCTACCGCTGGCCGCCCCACGTGACCCAATCACCGCAAACGTGTTCATTCATACCCGTCTCCTGCAGCCCCTCTCGAGCACGCACTGCACTCATGAACTCATCCGGACATAACCCGAGGGAGCTGCATGTGGGAATGCAAATGTTCGGATCGGTTTGACAGTTGGACATTTGATGGACTTTTAACCTGCCAGCTCCCTCGTACTAAGTCAGTTTTCAGCCTGATTGGGAACATGTATGAAAGCAGCGGGTAATTGTCCGGGGAGTTCACACAGAGCGAGTGTCCTCTTTGATGATGTTGACATTGCTGCTTTCGAGTTTAGCTGCTTTAGACTTCTTTCTGCTTGCCAGTGTGTTGCTTTTCACTTGTGTGTTTATATTGCAAATAGGGTCAAGTACATGTTGCTTTAATATCAAAGTAAAAATCAGCTCTGTGGATGAATCCTCCTCCTCCTGCACACTCTATCAGGGATGATTGTACATGACTGGTCAGTACTGCCAAAGTACGGATAAGCTCATGGATAAACGTTGCTCCTGTTGGTGTTTAACATTTCATCTTATTTAAAGTTTCATTCTCACGCAGCTGGCATCCGTCCACAAGTGATGACGGCGTCAGGCAGCTTGATGTTGTACATTGTTGTCTAATAGGTTTATAGTGTTCGATGGTTTGAGCTCACGTTACCAAATGTAACTGTGGTGCAATTTTTCTATAAAGGTAGTTGCGTCTGAAAGGGGGTAACACCGGCAGCCTCATGAAATACTGACAAGTTCAAGTATTGTAAAAGATTGACTTCATTATAGTGGAGTTAAATCTGTTTAGGTACGCTAGTAACTGATAACTTGCTGATAGCTTTGAGTTGCCATGACAGCCAGAAAACTATTATTACACTGCTCATTCATTTGTTACTCTTATTACATTTACTGTTAACGTTAACTGTTGTTCTTAAAGGGAGAGGAGCAAACCCTGCTTACTGGGGCACATGATCAGACACCCTAATAAAGACGTATTTCTTTTTTGTGTGGTATCGGTATCGATAAAATCCTGACGATACACATCCCTACTCTCTGTGCTGTGTTTTCAGTAGTTAAGAATGTCACAGACAATCTCCTGCTGTATGCTTCATATGTGTAGGAACAACTCAGGTAATGTCTACACCTGCCCTCTGGACATCAAGATTATATGTCTTAAAAATGCTACACAGATCACTGTCAATTGCTATACCTGAGTAATATAGATTGTTGTAATTGCTCAACTGCCAAGCAGGAGTACAAAGGTTGGAGTCATGAAAGATCACAGCAGAAGCTGCTGAAGCTGGAAATAAAAACTTTGTTTAAACTTGGATCTTGGTTTAAGAAACATACAAGAGAGCACATTACAGAGACTGAATGGACTGATCTTTGACACTCAATCAATGTTCAAGTCACGTAAATCCTTTGGTTTAAATTTTTCATCAAAGGGCTTCTTCAAATGTCTCGACTCCTGACCTTTATGAAGACCTCTTTGCTCTGCTGTGACAGAGCTCTGTGAAAGCCTTCACCTCCTGTTTTCTTCCTTAAAGAGGGGGTATTACGCTGTTTCACATATAAAGACATATATATATGTATATATATATATATATATATATATAATGTTACAGTGTTGGATGTTCAGACTAAACGTGGGAGAAGTTTCAGATCTGTAGGTCAAAGTATGTCGGAGTAATCCAAGGCTCCTCAGCTCAGTCTGCAGGCTGCTGTGAACGCCAGGTTTCACACAGTTTGTTCTACACGCTGCACTTTGTGACGTCACAAAGTGCAACCTCAGCAGACTTCGGAGAGCTGGCAAATCAGAAGAAAGTGGACTTGTAGGGGCGGGGTTTCTTAAAGGGACAGAGCTGACTGAGAGGTTTCAGGCTATATGAGGGCCTGCACAGAGCACCAGTGTGAGAAACAGTTTTTTTAACTGTAAATTATGCTAAGCTACTCCTCAGGTATCACAGAGTGAATTATGAAGCTTGAAATTAGCATAGTACCCCCCTTTAAAAAAGTATTCATGTTTGTAAGAAAACAAATAGTCAACACAAACTTAAAATGCAGCTTACACTGACTTACAGTCTGCTGATTGCTGCCCTTGTTTGCCAACATTAATCTCAGCTCCCCCTCGTATGAGCCACGGCGCAGCCAGATCATCAGCCTCCTCTGACAGTCTCTCAGTCTGTCGTACAGCTGACAGCTGCGCCTTGGCCCTCAGGCTCCCTAAACTGTGGGAAATCAGGCCTGAGGCATTCAGGCCGGCGAACACTATCACCTTTGAAAAAGTGACTTCACATGAACTTTTAACATTTATTCCTTTACTTTGCTCTTATTTCAGACCCATTACGCTTACATGAGTATATTGTTTCCTACTTTTTAGTGCTCTTTTCCATTTAAAGACAGAGCTGTCAATCATCATTTTAACAGCAACAGCAACTAATTAAAACTAAACTTGGAAAATGAACACTTGGACATAAATCAGCATGATAAGAACTAACTATAATGACATGTACCATGAAACCATGTCTGAGAAAAATGTATTTGACATGTATTTTGATGTTATAGTTTGACTCATGTCCCATCTGTTAACATGGAGGAGGCGGGCTTTATGAGCTATACTGCAGCCAGTCAGCAGGGGGCGACAGAGAGGGTTTGGCTTCACTTAAAGTGAGCTGTCATGTCAGCCATCTTTTTATACAGTCTGGTGTTAATGATAATGGGCCCAGTCTCAAGTGGTCACTGGAGGACCTGCAGTTTATTGCACTCAGACTTTACTGAAGTATCCAACCCCCTCACTCACCAATATAAACTGATTGTAATGTCGGGCGGACGTGTGAAGAATAACAATCAAACATTTGTTTTATAGCGTGTACTTTTTCACTTTTCCCCATGTGTCTGGCTGTCCTTCAGGCTGTCATTGACAAGGCAATGTGCTGTTACCGCCAAAATAATGGAAATTATTGATGCAATTCAGCATAAGGAATGCTAATGGGTGCTGGTTTAGCTCAGTCGGTAGAGCGGACGCCCCATATACAGAGGCTACAGTCCTCCACGCAGTGATCGTAGACTCAACTCCCAGTCTGTGACCATTTGGTGCATGTCATCCCCCGCTCTCTAATTTCCTGTCACTCTTCACTGTCCTATCAAATAAAGGCAAGAGCTAATGCTAACAAATTCCAATATGAGGCAGACCTCATCTCATCACATGTATTTGTATTTTTGCCTGAGACGTGTCTCAGGAATTAGAAAACTTTTCTCTCAGTCTTGTTTCTTCCTTTTTCTTCCCTTCTCTTTCTTTCAGTCTATATCTTCCTCCCATTTTCACTCGCTCACACACACACACGCACATCCGCAGATCCACAGTGGCGTGAAATCTCATCCTGCCCCATCAACAGGTGCCTCAGGACTAAGATTGAACATGTGTCATCGGGCGCGGTGCAGAGATGACAGGGCATCCATCATGACGGCCGTCGCCGTTTCCACACCCATGTTTTCCTGGCCTGCAGCCCTCCCAGGTGCTCCGGCTCATCACCCCTGCCACCCGACCGCGGGAAAAAGAGCAGCAGCCTCATTCTGACAGGGAAAAGTTGTAACAGAAGAATGTTTCTCAGGGGGAAGATGAGTCATGGTGTCCCCCTTTGCACGCCGCCATCAAGAAATGAATCCACATTTTAAATAAGTCACATCCTTTCTGCCGCTGACAAACATCAGAGGCGAAGCCCAGACAGATTCCTCCCTCGGGTTACATCACTCCTTTGAGCGCTTGTGTTCTCTGTCGCTGGATGCATATTTAGAGATGTTGTGTTCAGGACCAGTCTGCACGACTTCTCTGGGATTCATCAAAGTCAAAGTCATTTAGGAGATCCTGTCATTTCTTCGTTTTCTGTTATGAATTTATGTAACTTTGTGTGCCGCACCAGTTCCCGGCTCGATACTTGGAACTAATAGAGCTGTACGACTCGAAATGTTGTCAGACTGTTTGTTAATTTCTGTTTTCAGCACCACAACAACTTCTCAGTAAACCAACATGATTTACCTGTAAGACGCTCAGTTATCAGAGCTTCCATAAGCACCAGCTGTTGGACAGCCGACTTCCTGTTTAATGTTTGAAGTATTGAAACATTTGTCTTTTTACCTACAGTGTATCATTTAATCTGAGGAGGAAGTTAAGTCAGTGTTTTTACCTGTTTTAATTAATACGTCTGTTTGTTTGGGATTAGAGGAGAGCTCTGTGGATAATTCTGCTCCCAGTGAAAAACGTATGAATGATGAGCACTGAAGGAATCCTGACCGAAAAATGACCAAAGATTACATTTTTAGAACAGCTGGGCCTTGCTTCACTGGAGGGATGAAAATAGCAGCAGACAAACACATCAGATCTGCGCAGAAAGACTGTGAGATTGTATTAAAAAAATGCAATATTTCAATTTTTTTCCCCATCACTTTATGTAAATTTGTGCGCAACTTGGATGGAAGCAGATTAATGTCTTTTAAACACTTGTCTTCTGTCACAGTGTTGGGTAACGTTACTTTTAAAAGTTACGTTACAAGATTACTTAGATTAAAAACTAACTTGTTAGGTTACTGCGTTACCGACTGAGAAAAACGTTACCAAAAATTAAACCCCCTTTGCGACTTATTACACATGTGGGTTATATAGTCAGGACGGCGTGTAGCCTGCTGTACGTCTACCTCTGAATGTATCGACTCTACCGTCATTGCAGAGCCTCGTTTACGGCCCATAATCTGTAACTCTGCAGCCTAATGACAGGATGCAGTATAACCTTTATTCTGCTGACAGTCTGACAGTGAACTGGGCAGAGGCATATAAACCACAGCTGTTTCCATGACATCAATACAACACGGGCTCTTAGTCCCACCAGTGTTGTGGAGCTGTGTTTAGCCGCAGATGCTTCTTCACATTTGAAGTCGAGCTCTTCACAGCTGACGAGCACTTCTCCTCCAGACACAACCAAGCAGCAAACCCCGGTGATGAAAAATGAAGCCATATCAAACATGTATTTAATCATCGGCCAGTAAATAGGAGTCAGGTGTTGTTAACTTTTCCCGAAGAGATTACAGCGGACTGTAGTGATGAGAAGACTGGTGATGCGAGCAGCGAGTCCGCTACTTCTTTACTCTGATAAATAAACACCTGCAGTTGGTCACCGTCACAAACAGAATCTCCTCCTGGAAAGTTAAGCTAGCTCATTCATTACAGTCTACCGCTTGCTACGCTGAGGAGCATATAGCCTAGCTTCTTAGCCATAGCTGGCTGATTCATGCGGCCCGCCCATAGAGCTCAGCCATAAGCTTCAGCTTGTTCTTGAGCCGCCTCTTTACTTACCTCTCGATTAGCCAGCTAAAACCGAAATATTTTCATAACAAATAACACAATTTAACTTTAATGTGAGGTATTTTCTCTTTCTAAATACAGCCCACCACGACCAGATCTGTAAAGGGAGGGGAAAGCACCAGCCTACTTAATTATCTCACCCTCCCAGATAATTCTGGCCTAGCTGGGGATTTGAGCCGGCGACCTGCGGGTCTCAGACGGGCCTCTCTGTGCTTTTTAGGTTTCCATTAATGTAACAAATAGCTGCTCTGCACGCTGAGTCACTCACCTACAAGACAGAGTGCTTCTGCAGCAGGGACCACAGCCTTTTCCACGCAATTACCCTCCGCCTAAAAATAGCACACCGGATCGCACACACACATTCACACATATCCGCCGACACAGAGAGGCCGAGGCAAACATTAAGCATGCACAGACATACACATGCTATATATTCACAGATGAGGGACTGTGATGTGACAGTGCTGGAGCCGCTCTGTGTCTTTGCATCATGCTTGGCCAAACAGCCTGCCTCTAATTAGCGAGTGGGTTTGCTGTTTGCTGTGGATGCCTCCCAGAGCTGCTGCCAGTCCATACACACACACACACACACACACACACCTGCAGCCGTCACGCCGACTTTTCTGTACAATAAAAGTGTGACGAAGGTGTGTATGTGTGTGTGTGTGTGTGCATGCTGTGGAGGAAGCAGTCTTTCTTCTCAGCTCTGGAATGGAGAGTGGATGAATGAATCTGATGCACAGTGTATAAGTATGTTTGCAGGCTCATACAGCGCGCACACACACACACACACACACACACACACACACACACACACACACACACACAGATGCAAACACAATAATAAAGCAATAATGTCATGGTTTCCTGAGAGAGAGAGATCACCGGCATGTTGGCATTCCTTTAATGTGTGTGATGAGAGATTAATCGACATTAGAGCCTTCCAAGACTACATACTGAATATAATACCCAGTGACTACCTGAGAAGATGGGGCAGGGATTGAGGGAGGAAATTGGAGTTGAAGAGTTCAACAAATGCGTTACACAGAATAAAATGTGCAGCACTATCTTCCACTCTCCCATCTGTGAAGGCTGAGAAACTTTGGAGCAGCAGTTGTGAGCCAAGATGAAGCTTGGGTCCATCTGTATGCACAAAGTTTTTGTTCAGAACTTTTCAGTAAGGATAAAAAATTAAGCACAAGCCAAACCCAGCAGCATAACATGTTCTCTGCCTCGGGCCAGGTAGTAGTTTTAAAATCTGGTTCTTCATAAAGCCTTCGTATTTCAGTTTGCTAACAAGATGCATTCATGAAATAATATTATAATCCCGAAGCGGGCGCTGCCATCTGGCGTTGGTCATTTTCATTTGGAGCCAGAGTTGCGCAGAGATCGGAGGGTGGAGCTCAATCATCCTTTTGACAGCATCAAATAACTAATTAAAAATAAACCAGAAAAATGAACACTTGGACAGAAATCACCTATGCTTTTACTACACAGCAGTATGATCGTATATAAGCACTACCTTCCCACCCTGACCATGACGTCAGAGTAAAAATGGCTGCCGGGTGATTGATAGTAGCTGTTCAGGTCCACTAGTCCGACTGTCCAGCAGGTGTCCGTCTGGCAGTCACACCAGCCACCTGCAGGTCACAAACCCATTTTTCAGACCTCCTACCTGATAGTCTATAGAGGCTTTGTCAATGTCTGACAAATGCCATGGAAACCATGGCTGACAGTGTAATGGGGGTCCAGTGGAAAATTGGCTGTGCTCAAATAATAGCTCCAATTATGTAACAACTGGGGCAGAAAGAGAGAGTACCTGAGAGAAGGCTAATCACGGTGTGGGTGAAAGTCTATTCAGTCATGTTTTAAATCAGCCTGAACGGTCTGATGAAGCACAGCCTGTTTCCAAACATCATTTACTGTGACACACCGATCGCTCTCGCTTCGGTCCCACTCTTTTAAACTGAAGTTCTGCGACACAGAGTAAATGCTCTTGTTAAAGGCTGCTGATTATCTTTGGTGCCATCAGGCAGTTAATTAACCAGGCTAATACAGCACCGCTAATGCTAATGATGATGAGATGCTACAATTTACCACACAACTTTACTGCTGAGCTGATTAGAGATGTAAAAACGAACCGAGCAAATTGTTTGCCTGCTAATCAATTATCAGTCTGATAGTATAACACGCAACACACATGTGTGCTCCGTGTTCTCTTGATGCGATGAAACTGTTGTAACATTCTCTCGGCCAAGGAAGTTGAATTTGTCTTCCGAAATGTCCTCAAAGTCTCTTCATGTGTGTGTGTTTGTGTGTTTCAGGGCTCCCGCTCCAGTGGCAAGGTGCACAGCTTTGGGAAGAGAGATCAGGCAATTAAAAGGAATCCAAACGTCCCCGTGGTGGTCCGAGGATGGCTCTACAAACAGGTTAGGACACTCACACACACACACACACACACACACACACACACAGAAAATACTCCAGTCGTAGCTCAAGTGTTATTTTTGTTCTTTTGCTAAATTAGCTGCAGGATGTGATGCAGCTGCTGCGTAGAAAGCAGACACCAAACAGTTGACAGGGATATGAATGTTAATGTGTTTTAGACTCTGCGTGAATGAGTGTTAGGTCACTTCCTGTGTGTACAATGTGGTGCAAAATAACACACCAGTAGAATACAGGACAAGATCTTTATTGTCATTGCAGCAGGTACGACGAAATTGAACATGCAACTCTGCATCTATGCAACAATAAAGAGCGCATAGCTGATGCATTGGGACGTGCCGCCATCCTCAACAGTGTTACCTTTCACGCTATAACATGCATTATGTTGCTGCACATCAAGTATCGACCACACTGAAGTTTGTCAGACTTACTTCCTGTTAACAGTAGAGGGCGCTGTGACAAAAAAAGAGTACAGGCCCAAAGAGGTTTCCAGGCCGGCTGTCTGTAAAGTTTGGACAGCTCTGATCGGACACCTCCATTAGGCATGCATCACTAACATATTCCATATAATCTCTGTTTACAGATTCTACATAGAAAGGTGTGGCATAGGTATTATATTGACCAATCACGTATCAGCAGGCTGCGGCGTATGCAGGAAAACAGTCCGTGAGGAGAGCAAATTATGCAAGTTATGGCACAGAATAACAAAGGACAAAATTAAAACAATTGAGAGGCCGAGGGAGGCTATATACTCGCCGAAGCCAGCTACTGATCCGGCCAATGGTATTCATTCGACCAGGGCGGCATGCATCTAACATAGCAACCCATTGGATTGGCTACTGGCTGGGCTGGTCATTAGCTCAGTTACCTGTGCTGGCTTATCGTTGGCCAGATCAGTAGCTGGCTTCGGCAAAGATGTAGCCTCCCTCGGCCTCTCAATTGTCTTACTTTTATCCTGCGCCATACTCAAGTTGCTAACTGGGCTGTTAACAATGCAGCGCACGGAAAAAAGGAAGTCTTGACTGGAAGTCGTTTATCGCTAAATGCTGGCTAAACCGGAACGCCTGCAAAATTCCCTGTCACTCTCAGAGGCTATATCATCTTCAGGTCCCACATTGTATTTGACGTACAGGTATGTCAATAAATCTGCTCAGTTAGTCAGATGGTTACAGTTATGTAAGGGACACTACACATTAGTGCCATATATGGTGAATGGCCTGATCAGGATCCGTGACAGGCAGGCAGTTTGTGTTGGTGTCTCTTTAACACACCACGGGGACGAGCTCCAGCTTGTGCCTGCACGCTCCTGTAACATTTCCTCTGGTGGCCCAGTTTTCTTTTCCTCTTGATTAATTATTTTTGCTCTGGCACTGTGGAGCACCTGCTGTTGATCACAGACAGGCTACTACTGCAGTCTATTTGCATTTGAAGTAATACTTAAAATATCTGTAGTTGGCGTCGTCCCACTAGAAAACACTTGGCCTCAGTACAAGACAAACAGTGAGTGATGTTACTGCGAAGCAATTATGTTTTAATGACCGCACACAGAGACACACACACACACACTTATACAACCGGGCTCAGACAGGAACGCACACACGGCTTAATGCAAAGCCACGTGTGCTCATATGCAGGGTAATTATGTCTTAAAAAAGACAAACTTTGGAGTGCTAGCAGGGGAGCACACGTTTCAGACACAACGTCAGTCTCACAGCATCACATGGTTGTAGCGAGTTACACTTAAAGCTAAAGCAGAGTCGGTGTTGGGGGTGATCTCCTGCCTTTACTGTCCCCTCTGCTCTTCAAACGGCACCGTTTTCAGCTGGAGATCATAAAAAGACAAAACGAGCAGTGAAGCCGGCGTGGCAGGCCCAGCGAGCCGGGGAACGAGGACAAATGATCGCTCCCTTATTCCCTCTCGTTGGTGTTCTCTCCTTTATCTCGGCTCATATCCACCTCACTTTGGTTTTCATTAATTCTGCTTTCTTACTTTTTTCCGTTATCCCTCGCGACTCTTTCCTCTCTCTCTCTCTCTCTCTCCTCCTTCTGGTTATCTTCTCCAAATCTTTCCGTCTCATTATCCATCCTTTCATGGCTCACTCTCTTTTCACCCCTCTGTCTCTCTGCAGGACAGCTCTGGGATGCGTCTCTGGAAGAGGAAGTGGTTCGTCTTGGCTGATTTCTGTCTGTTCTACTACAAAGGTGAGTCTTTGTTTGAGAAAAATAAGTTCCTTTTGTGTAATTTAAACTGAAGCCAACACGTGGAGAAAATAGCTGAAATTCCCATTTACAGCCTGTTCCAC
Source organism: Semicossyphus pulcher (assembly GCF_022749685.1). NCBI lineage: Eukaryota > Metazoa > Chordata > Actinopteri > Labriformes > Labridae > Semicossyphus > Semicossyphus pulcher. The sequence continues at coordinate 4,575,945 of NW_027211759.1, forward strand.
CTCCTTTGTGTTTTCTACCTGCACAAACTGAGCCAAGAAACACCTTTCCATAGAATTCACTTCAACAAGCAACACCTGCACATTCTTTATAAAAGACTACATTTTTTATTTATCAGTAAATCAACACCTGTTGAATATATTGAATGGTTTCTGTCGTAGACTGTATGTTAATCTGCAGGTGTCTCAGTGGCGTTGAAAATGAAGCATCTGAGATCCCAGTGAGCACCAACGGAGTGTTTACTCTTAGCGGTTACACCCGCAGCACACACACACATTTTTATGGGGTAAATCAAATACCCGGGAATTAAATTTAGACCCTGGTTCCTGCTGTCAAAAATGCACATAGTTCCTCAAAACGTTCCCAGTTCCTGGGGAAAGTTCCTGCTGTCGAAAAGCACCTTCAGACAGCTAGCTTTCAGACGCCACAGCTGCCACCTGCAACGCTGTGTTCTTTATTTACAACCTGCAGCAGCTCCAGGCGACCTGAGCAGCCTGAACACCCCGGGCTGCTGCTTTACCCTGCTTTAGTACAGTCTCACATGCAGCTGCAGAACTGGTTGTGGCTTTAAAAAGAAGAAATGGTCAGCAGTATGACGCAACTGACAAAGCAAGTTTTGCTAACTTTTGTTATTAGACATTGATGTCGCTCATATTCTCTTTATCGCCTGCTGGACAGCTCTCCTCTCTGTGTTTACCTCGATCACACAGCGAGCCATGGGGACAAATTGAAAAAGACAAACAAACTCCAGATGCAGCAAGAGCCCGAGAGCAGCAGCCTCCCCTCTCTCCTTTCTGCCGCTGGCGGTGGTAGCTGCTCACTTTAATGTTTTCCTCACTATAAGATATCTCCTCCTGTTGGAGGCACACACAGGAGCAGGCAGTGAGAAGCATGTACATTTACAGCACAAGTAAAATGATCCCGAGTCTTGTGAAATGTCCATGTAGCCATTAAACATTAGAGTTCTCCCTCAGGGATTAATACAGCATGTTGTTATGACCGGCTCCGAGGCCGCAACATATGGAGCGAGTACTACTACTACTACTTCTTCTTCTGCTTCTACTTCTTTCTCCTCCTTCTTCTCTTCTTCTTTCTCTTTTTTCTTCTGCTTCTTCTTCTCCTCCCTCTTCGTCTTCTTCTTCTTTCTCCTTCTCCTCCTTGTCCTTCTTCTTCTTTGTCTTCTTCTTCTTTCTCCTTCTTCTTCTTCTGCTTCTTCTTTCCGTCCCTCTTCGTCTTCGTCTTTCGCCTTCTTCTTCTTTCTCTTCTAAAACCAAGCGGTTGCCAATGAGCGAACAACCAAATCTGGACGCTCATTTTCACCTTATTATTTAGGAAAAAATACTATTTGTTGTTACTGTGTGAAATGTTTCTGATAAAGTTCTTTTGCTACACAAAACATTCAACTTCTTTTCTAACTGCGAGGGTAAACATTTGTCTTTTGGTGGATAACAGAGACGTCTATAGTGAAGATATGACGGCTCTCAACATTAAAGGTTTGGACATAGTTGAGAAATACGAACTGATGCTGCTTTTGAAGTAAACTGCAAACGACAAACCAGCCAGTCATTCAATCACGGCGGGCGATAATCTGATCTCTCTCAGTGGGTTGCAGCTCAAGTGCATGAAAAGATATAGACACACACACACAGTTACATCACACACTTCTTCCACCCCCCCTCCCCCCTCCATCCGTCTTTATCTGCCTCTGCACGCCTTCCCTTTTCATCTCCATATTCTTAACCCAACCTTTCAGGACACGCCGCTCTGCCTCCGCGCCGCGACAGGAGGAGGAAATCAATTCTGTCGTTTCTGTTTCTCTCTTTTCTTTGTCCGTCTCTCAAGTTCAAAGGTTTCTCCTCTCAACATGAAAACACTTGATCTGTCTGCAGCACCGCTCCCCCCCCCCGCCTCCTCCCTTTATCTCCTGTTTCTGCACAAACAACCACACCCCCCTCTGCTTTCTTTGTTATTACCTTTATGTGTTTGCCTTCTGTCAGAGCTGCAGGGTCATTCATTTGTTTGTCTGTGTTTGGTTTTTGCAGCTATGAGAGTTAAAGCAGCCTGGTGTTTACCTGTCACATGTTGTGTTTTAAAGAGTGATTATAGACAGAAAGAATAAAAACAGGGAGGATGTTGGGAAGAACAAATTACTGACTATACCTCACTCCATCACACCTGAGTAAATCCAGTCCATTGAAACAAGCTCAGGCCTAATTAGTGCTGTTCATTTGGACTGATGTGAAACCTGTCAATCAAACCTGGGTGCGTATAAAACCTGTACCTCTCATCCTGTTGCTGATTTTGTCCTGTACATGTTTAAGCGGTGGTTTTTAACAAAAAACCTCATCCTGCTTTCTGTAACAGTCATATGTATCACTCGCTTTAAAGTTGTGTCCTGGAAAATGTAAACAAAAGCAGCGTGCAGTTAACCGCTTCGTCTGACACCTACCCCCCCGCCAGCAGGTTCAGCCATTTAAAATAACTAGAAAGAAATAATCTATCTTGTCGCTGATGGTCTGCTTTGCTTTAGTAGGTCATACAGAGTCATCAGAATTAATTTCAGTCTGTTTCATAAGCAGTGAAAAACTCCTCACAGCAGCTTTAAAGTGCTGCATTAACTTCTGTCAGTCACATGAATTCCCCACATGCGTCCTGTCTGTGTAACTTCATGTTTACTCCTCCTGGTTTGTTTATAAAAGAGCGGTGTAAACAAGGAACCGACCAGAACTAAAATGCATCGATGCATGTATCATATTTTACTGCCTCCCAAATGAACCGACCTAAAGGTTTGGAAGCACCCTGAGTCTATTAACTAATTAATCGATCAATAAGTGATAAGTTAGCAACTATTTTTAATGTATCCTTTCAGCCATCTTTTAAGCAGAAATAACACACCTCTGATTTCAGCTTCTCAGATGTGTAGGTTTCTTTATCAGACATGATTGTAACTCAAGTTTTGGGGGTTTTGACTTAAACAATTGAAGATTAAACAAATGTCTATGTGAAATAAGAGTGTCCATTTTTGCTGAAGAAAAGCACTTCAATCTACAGATTGATCAGAAATGTAAAATATTTGCTCGTATCAGTCCATTTACGGATTTACGGACTGGTTTGGGGTCAAAAACGTGCACCAGTTTAGCTCAGCTGTTAAATCGCACGTCCTGTATTCAGAGGCTCAGTTGTCGATGCGTTGGGCCCGGGTTCGACTCACACTCTCTTCCCCTGTTTCTGACTCTACCCACTCTCCTCTCCATCTCAATAAAAAGCCATAAAAGGCCCAAAAAAAGTAGAAAAAAAACCTTTTCCAAAGGATACAGTTTGTTGTGGTGACTTAGACTTATGATCTCAATCCTTTAATTCCTTTATATTTCTTTTCTAGGCCCAGGTCCAGTTAGGTCAATTTTATTTATACAGCCGTATATCAAAGAATTAGCTCAAGGGGCTTTGTAATCTGTACAGCATCTTTCTACATGTCAAAAAAACTCCTCCTAAATGAAAAACAGGGGTCAGGCGAACAAAATGCGGTGACAAATACTGCCCCTCCTGTGCTGTCTGGATGTTATCTAACTTCACTTGTCACGGCGCGCTCTGCTCAGTGTGAGTGTGTTTGCTCTTTGAGTGTGACCGACGGGGCAGAGCAGATAAAAAGAGCTCACCGTCTCGCCCACCATGTAGAGAATGTCTCCTCCAAAAGTCCTTGAATTATTTTTAACCAATTACCCCTTTAATCCACAGCGCCGCCTTATCACCTCTCGGCCACACGCCCACGCGCACGAGCAGGTGCCGTGCACGCATACTTTCACACTATTACGACATTTTATGATGTGGTAATTGTTTGCTACACACACACACACACACAAACACATTCTAGCGTGCTGTCACAATGTACAGAAAGAAACAAATACTCTGCAGGTAATTATTTAAAGACGTGTGAAGTAATTAAGACGTGACATTCTGGTTGCATAGATGTGTTCGTGTGTCTATCTGCATGAGGATGTTTTTGGAAGGTGTGAACATTTTTAGATGTCTACTTCTTGGAAGAGCTGTTTGAGAGACTGAAGGTTGAAGGTTGAGGACTTCATTACGTCAGTGAGGGTCCTTACAAACATAGAAGGACTAATGCGTGTGTGCACGATGATCTCAGTAATAAACCGGATGGGGGGCACACAGAGGAATGGCGGCAGGCTGCCAGGTGGACCGCGCCAGCTTTAGCTCTGTGACACTGGGATACCAGAGTGGTCGTTTACTGTTTGGCACAACACTGAGGTATGAATGACGGCATATGAGTGTGTGTGTGTGAGTGTTAAGATACTGGTGGCAGGCAGTGATGAAATTAGTGGGTGATGAGTGATATTTATTCTCATGCTTTTTCCTTTCCTCCATATCTCTCTCCTTTTCTCACCTTCCTCTCCCTCTCTCTCTCCCCCTCTCTCTCTCTCTCTCCAGACAGCAGAGAGGAATCGGTCCTAGGCAGTATCCCCTTGCCCAGCTATGTCATTTCACCCGTGGGACCTGAGGACCACATCAGCCGCAAGTATGCCTTCAAGGTATGCCTCTCTCTGTTCTTCAGACTCCTCCGTGCTGATTCACATCTTTCAATTACCTCCTCAGACGCGACTGTTTTTCCTTGAGTTTTGTTTGGAGTGTTTGTGCAGCCACCTTTCAGAAAAACAAAAACAAAACCAAAACAGGAATGTTTGCTTTTTAAAAAATCTAAATAATGCAACAAGGATTTAGCATTATTTCCATTTGCTTAAAGGCATGACACCTTATTAGACCAAACACAGCTCCTTAACTAATGATTAAAGTAGAAACAGGTTATAAACCTATTTAAATCAGACTTTTTATTATCTCACAGTTTTATTTCTTCCTTTTGATTTGACTAACATTTGTGAAAAGACTGAAGTGAGTCCAATGCTGTTCTGAAACCTCAGAGTTACTCATATGATGCTGTTGAACCTGTTCAGTGACTGGATGTCATTAACTTTGTCTTAGATTGTTTCATGTTTAAGTAACTCCACCTTCAGTAGGCTTCAGTAAAATTACCACCTCAGGCACATATGCTAAAATGTTTATCCGCCATGCTATTTAAATTATGTTTGTTTCCACCAATCGGTTTATTTAGTTAGTAAATACATTCTAATTTATATGTTATTATATATTATTCATATGCATATAAATAGGGCTGGGCAATATGACAATATATATCCTTAAAACAATATGAAGTATGTTTTTTTCATCTCTAGTGTGATGTCACAAAACCAGCGGCTGAACTGCTTTACAGCAATTTTACGTCATTTTGACGCTTTACATTCTGATTCTCGCAATTCAGTCCAGAAAAGGACTCGGGCTCAGCTTCAGAGGAAACGGACACTCAGTACTTTTTATCTAATTATGCAATATTGCATTATGCAAAAATAGGCTTTACCTTGTGGTTATTTCATAATGACTTGTTAAATGACCAGAAAACACGTTATCGAGATATGAAAAATTCTATCGTGATTTAGGATTGTGGCCATATCGCCCAGCCCTACATATAAATATAAAATGTAATGGTCCTAAATGTTAACAGAGAGTTGGTTTAGATGTAATACACTTTCTATTCCATCTGAGAACCTGCTGCCTCTTTCTAACAGAACACCTGTTGCGTGTCAACCAGCACTTATGTTGACACGCAGCTATGTCCCCTTGAGCCGCACTGTCAAGCTGAATTTATAAGTTATACAACTTCACATTGTTAAAGTCGTCTCTTCTCAACAAACAGCAACAATTCAATTCACACAATTTCATTAATCTCTAAAGGGACAATTGGTTTCTGAGAGGCTTTTACAAAATGATCAGTTAAAGGAAGCATTTTTATTATCCGTCTAATTCAGAATAATAATACAATAGTTTTCAAGTAATTGGTTTCTTAACAGCTGCCTTATTTATATTGTAATAATGGCAAAAAAAACATGTTTGAAATCCTTTAGAGTTAATAAAACCGATCAGTATCTCCAACAATCTTTTCCCTCCCTGCTCACCCAACAAGCCACCGCTCCGCTCTGTGCAGCACTCAGCACCTGTTGTAGCGATGTCTATTACCCCTGAATGTCTGTCACCGTCTTCACTGAGACCGACAAGCTGCTCTGGAATGGAATGAAGCTTCTCTGTTCCCTGAGGCACAAGACTTTTTCAGTTGAGCCCGGCATGTGTAAAGTTAAGAGGCAGACAAACTGTAGCGCACACCGGTTTAGTAATCCCACCTAATCTAATGATTGAAACTGTATGCAAGATGTTAGTGAGGTCCAGGTCAAAGACAGGACAACACAGAAGTACAATGAGAGTTCATGGTTTTCCCTTGATGAAGACGGACCCTCTTCCTTCTCACTGCTTTAATGCCTTTGGATATGAGTGTCACCTATGGTAAATGGAGTCTGCAAACTGGAAAACATTGTTATCTTCAAATGGAACTAGTGCTTCCAAATGCCAGCTGTATTGAGACGTTATTATGCATCCCACAAAGAGGAAAATCAGCAAGCACTTATGGAAGCTGAAGGAACCCCCCACCCCCCTGTGAGTGCCTAAATTACATCAGTCCAGCTTAAGATCCATTACCATCATTGGTAGATGAATTCAGGGTAGCAAAGTGCAGAGCTCTACCAACAGCAAGAGACTGAAAGGATCCATTTATGTGCCAAGCTAGAGATACGGATCAGCTATCAACTGGCTGATTCATCGATGTATCAGGCAACAGGATCTCTGAAGCTGTGTGACATCATTGACCATCAGTGCTCGGGAGAGCGAGGCCTTTGCTTTGTTCAGAAGGGCAAGGAGACAGAATCAGACAAAGTGGCCAGTCAACTTAAGGGTATTTAGACTTCTTTGTCAGAAGGGAACCAGGTCAGGAACATTCAACAGGCCCAAATCTAAACCCACCACTACTAATGGAAAGTGCTTTCGAGGTGAAGGTTGATATTGGACGGAATACGTTTCCAGATGTGGTTTATACCTCTCCAAGTCTGGGTGTTGTGTTGTGCTCCCAAAAAGACAAGAAGATAGTCCTTGTGGAACTTGCAGTGATCACGGACATTCAGTGCTCTGGATGGCAAGGCCCTTGCTTGATTCATTAGGGCAAGGAACAGATGCACTACTATGCATGAGGAGGAATCAAGGAGATCAACAACTGTTCAACTAAGAATGCCTGGCGCAGTGGGAGCTACCCAAGAGGGAACATGGTGGCAGTGTTGTGGAGATTACAGACATGTCCATATCTGATTCCTGTTGTGGTCAGTTAATGATGCTCTTCCCTCACCAACCTCCTTGGACTTTAAGGGGCTGACTACAACTCCAGCTGTCAACTCAAGAGGCACCAAGAAGCCAAACAGCTCTTACCCAAGGCTGGTATAGATGGTCCCATTACAAAGCCCTGCTGGCGTTTGAAGGACAAAGTGGTCAGTCAACTTGAACAACAGGCCTAAACCTACACCTATACCCGGCTTTCGAGATGAAGGTTGATGTTGGAAGGAAGCTGCAGTTTCCACATGTAGGACGTACCTCTTAATGTCCAGATGTGTTGTGGTCCGAAAAAGACACGATAAACCCTGTGAACTTACAGTGACATGGGACAGTGGATGGATGTCTTTTTAAGGACTAAATCACATGATCTCTTGCCTTGCCTTGCCTGATCCCTGTTGAGGTCGGTTGCAGAGGCTTCCTTGCTTTTGTTTAGCAATGCCTGACTGAAGAGGTATGTAACTCGGCAAATGGGGAAGAAAGTAAAGAGAACCCTGCTGGATAAGACGTCACAGGAGAGAAGCTTGAAGTCAACGTTAGCTAGGCAGCGATTTGGCTCACTGCTGACGCACCAACTGGGTTGTATCCTGGTTAAGGATTGAAACACCCAATTTAAGTTCATCGTCCGCTCACCTAAAAAGGCAACAATTACATCATAAAGTCAAATGGAGACGCACCAACTGGTGTATTCCGAATTAAATTATAGTGCCAGAAAAAAAGTAGATGTAGCTTCCTCGCTATGATAAACATCATAACCCAGACTATTCTCAACATTCAATGGGAAGTCAAGATTTTCACAAACCATTAAATAAAATTGCATCGTGAAAAAGGGTTTTCTTGACATAATATAAGAATAAGTCTCTTACTTATTATATTTGGTAAATGATGGCATAACAATAATTAGGTTTGAAAATGAGCTCCCATTAGCTGAGACAGTTGTGTCAATATACACTGACCAGCCGTAACATTATGACCACCTGCATAATGTTGTGTAGCTCCCCTTTTGCAACCAAAGCCGCCCTGACCCGTCGAGGCATGGACTCCACTAGACCTGTAAAGGTGTGCTGAGGTATCTGGCACCAAGACGTGAGCAGCAGATCCTTTAAGTCCTGTTAGTTGCGAGGTGGGGCCTCCATGGATCGGACTTGTTTGTCCAGCATAGATGCTCAGATCGAGATTTGGAGGATGATTCAACACCTTGAACTCCTTATCGTGTCCCTCAAACCATTCCTGAAACATGTTTGGAGTGTGGCAGGGCGCATCATCCTGCTGAGAGAGGCCACTGCCTGATAATCAATGTGTTTCACTTTACCTGTCGGTGGTGATAATGTTATGGCTGGTCGGAAAAAGGGAAATATCTTCATGAGATCTTCTCAGTTAGAATAATCTAATTTTCTGATAGCAAAATCTTTGACACTTTATGCCTTACGATTTACCTTTCGCCTTCTTACATTCACAGCTCAAGTTAACTGTTATGCACCAATAAAGATGAACAATGTTATACTAACATGGTCACAAAGCTCTGTGAATGATGGCTGTTGCTTCAGTTGAAAGTGAACCGTCTCTTTCTTTTCTATATAGTTTCAAGTTAGTGAAGCACATCAGCACAGCAGCTTCATGTTTGTCCTCTGGTTTCACTTTTAACCCTGCTGCAGTGTTGTAGAAGGTGTAAAACAGACACAAAACTCTGCTTTCAGCCTGTTTAAAATGAGTCAAAATGCTGCGTGTCTGTAATCCAAACCAGCAGGACCAGTTAGCCACCCCAGCTGGGTATTATATGGTGGTGTTTGATGTTGTGAATGCTGCACCCCTTGTCCACCAAATTGACCTAAACACATCACGACCCCACAAATTAAACCTTCAAGCTTCGACGAACCTCCCGCCCTCCACCCCTCTTCCCGTAATTCACCGAATCCTCTTCCCTCTCTTGTTCCAATTTGGTTGGCTGCCCGACCGGGACTTCCTCCCCTCCCTGTGAGTGTGTCGCGTCGTCCAGTGACAGTCCTCCCATAAAATAGGTACTCTACCCTTTCATGTGCTCTCACTTTGCCACGTGTAAACGTTATATATCCTTGTTGTTGGTGTGGCTTTTTTGGGTCCAAACATGAGAGAATATCGCAGCCTTGTATATTCCTCTGATGGTTTGTGATGCATGTTTTGAGAATAACATGTTTTTGTGGCTGACGTGGTTGTGTTTTTTTAATTTAATTCCCTCTCCTGCCTTCCCTCCCCCTCCTCTCTCTCTGTCGCCCCATCTTCGTTATCACAATCTGAATCTTTGTATTTTGCTTATCTGGTGTGGGGCTTATCGCTCATCTATGTGCTGTCTCCTCCATCTGTCACATCTACTGTACCAGCATGCAGTTTTCTGATGCCGTGGAGAAAGACTTCACTTTGTTGTTTGGAGCTACCTCACACCACCGTTCCAGAAACGAAGAGTGGAGAAATAAAAAAGCTGCAGGAGATCTTTCGCTGTGGATGCAGGCTGCGTAACCCCTCGGCCACAATAATTTGTTGTTTTGTAAAGCAGCAGCTGCTTAAGGAGAAAAAAACTGTTATTTTCTTGCTGCCTAACAGGATTTCTGAACACTGGATCGTTTTCTTAAAGCAGACATGGTTTACACTCAGACATCTGCAATCTCTTGTTGACGCAGTTTAGATGTTTTTCAGCGTAAATTCAGTTTCTTCTGTTGCACATTTTAGGAGAGCATTACCTTATCAGGAGCTTTGTGGTGCCCTGGCTGCCGAGGCTTATCTTTATGAGCACAATGACTCTTTAAATAGCACCCAGACAAAGTGTGTGTGTGTGTGTGTGTGTTTGTCCACGGGGCTGTCCACAGGAAAAAGAAGCTGGCATTATTGTAAGCCTTTCTGGGCTGCGAGTAGTGAGTGATATTCCTCAGCTTGTGTAAAAAGAGAGGCTGAAGGAGGGAAGGAAGTGATTAGGGCTGGAAAATATAAGGCAAATAAAGAGAGGAAGGGATAGGTGGAGAGGAAGGAAGCCACGAGGGCCAGACGCGGTGAAACAGAGGACAGGTTGAAACAGAGAGAGGGAACAATACAGTGGAGAAAACAAATAAGCAGGAACACCCTTAAAACTGACACCAGCTCCCACACAGACACAAAAGAAAGAGGCTTAGCTGTGTGTGAATTCTGTGAGTAGGTGTGTCGGTCATGCACTCAGAGCTCAGTGACCCACTCAACATTCCTGCTAAAGAGAGCCAATGTTATTTTAGGCCGCTGCTGGTGTGTGTTGGACTTTGCCGCCATTGTTTAAGTGTGTTTTGATGCAACTTAAATACGGAAAAATGTGTGTACGGTCTGGTGGAGGTCGTATGGGTGTGCACTTGTGACATTTTCTATAACATTTGATCCATTCTTCCCTCCTAAACATCCCGGGAATATGATTCTGACTTAGAATTAAGATTGGATATCTGGTTTTATTCAGTGTGCAGCTCAAATGTCTCTGTGCTTCTTTACCGAGTGTTCGCTGCACATGCATGGCAATCTCTCTGCACGTGCCTCTACATCTGACGAGCGCTTCAGCCCTCTGTCTCTCATCATGAAGCCTGTCCCAATGTAGCTGTAAGAGGCCGTCTGTCAGGGAGCCGATGCTGAGTGAGCGGGAGAGTTTTAACAGCTGCTTCCTGCGGACGCTGTCGTTCCTTTCATCAGGATTTTTTGGTTGTTTTTGGTTACATCGAACTTTTTTTTCTTTTTAAAGATGAGTTGTTGCTGATAGTTTCCCTGCCTGTTTCCTGCCATGTAATGCACCCGAGCACATCTGCTGAGCCGCCTCTGACAGGCTGACTGAGCTCTGTGCACGGTTCACGTCTGCTGGTCTCCTCCGGGGGGCATTGTGGTGAAATAATAGGCAGACTTTTAATTTGACCAACATTAATTCTGCTTGTTAAGCTGATCAGGACCCTTTGAAGGAGACAGGGTCAGGATTTAAATTCACTTCTACTGAACCAGCGCTCTGACGGCAGATACACACGCCACACAGCATGACTGAAGGAGAACAGCAAGGGACCATACAGAAATACAGGCAGACGTGTTACATGCATGTAGCAGGGCCGAGGGATGGGCATTTCAAGTCACCTCAATAGTCGAATAGTTTGATTACCTCACAATTAATTGAGTACTCGCAACCATTAAACAAACATACGTCAGACACGGACCTCCCGGCCCGGAAATAGTAGGCTATGCCTCCAACAATAGAAAGCAAGAGCAACTTCAAATGCTTTATTGAACAACCTTAACAGGTCCTGATGATGAGCCGTGAATAACACGTTGAACTTAATGATGATGGTGATAATAAAAAACGCTTTCCTCATACATGTTTTCCACTCTCGTCGCTGTTGTCCGGCCTGATGGTGGCTTGTACTCCGGCTCAACAAACGCCATCAGCTCACGGAAGCCCTCTCCTTCCACAACACTTAATGGGAGCATATCTCCAGTCACCATGTTCGTTATTAGCAGGCTAATCTTCTCCCCTCTGGTATCATCACAGCGACGTGTGCTAACAGGGCTAGCAGATGATGTGATGTGAGACTGTCTGTCTGTCTCCGCTGACTTCTCCTTGTGCTTTAAGCGCGTGTGGTTATGCATGGAACTAGTATTTCTATGATATACAAGTTTAACCCCACATATCTGCACAGTGCGTTATCGTCGTCTTTTTTGTCAAAGTTCGAGACATCACTTTTCCGGCTCATAGCTGACATGGTGCATGTTACTGAGTTAAACTACTTTACGTGAAAACAACACATGCGCGGGTGCGCGAGTAGTGTAACGTTACTCGAATAATGACGTCAACAACGAGTACTCGAGTATTCGTCCCCATCTCCAGTCGGCCCTATGATCAGGTTGGCAGTTTTTTGCAGACTGAAATGACTATGTTGTCTATGTGATTGACATAAATCATCATGCAACAGTTTTATTATCTAGCACATTTGTTTGCAGGTACTTCTGTACGCACCCTGTCTGTGGTCACTTTAGAGTATCCTAGTTAATGCATACATGGATTTTTCTGCAGTTGGTACTTTCCTGACTTGTGTCTCCAGCCAGTGTAGCTTAAAAGGGACACCAGTTATATGTGAGGTCTAAATGTAATGTCTTTACCTGGCTATGAAGCCGACTAACATGAATACTGAGGCCTTTACATGAGCCACAAAATCAAACAAGACCATCAGCTAGAAGATTTGACTATTTCCATATTTTTATTGTCATTTACCACTGCCATCGGATCAGTGAGGTACTGCACGCAGACAGACAGAGCCTTTGTTTACACTTTCCCCGGCAAAGTTTCACAGTGAGTCGAACATGACACAGTTTGAGAAAGCAAGAGGAGATTTGTCTTTAAAGAATACGACACGCAGATCCACAGGACAGCATCAACAATTAGATAAGATGTACCTTAAAAAGGGGGGCTGCCAAACTCGACTACTAAATGTAAGTTCTCCTCACAGCTGCTTTAATGGGTCCTTGGTACATCCTTTTACTTTTTTTCACTCCCACACAAGGGACACACTTTCCATAGCAAACCTGCGAAGACTCCAGAGCATGCATGTAGTACCCACCACCCTCTTTAAAGGGGAAGGCTCGGCATACAGTCGCCCAGACTACAGAAAGGGTCCATAAACGGCATTAGAGGTATTTTTTCTGCTAACCTGCGTCCTCTGGGATCAATGAAACATACTGTACATACCTCGTTCCTAAGGCTCCAGGTTTCTGCTTATTCAGGACACTTACTGTAGAATGAATTCACAGCCGGTGTGCCAGGAAGATAATGTGGAGCGGCCTTGAAACAGGAAGCAGACTATAGAAGAAGTGGAAAGGCTCTTTAAAAATAAGTGAATGCAATCATTCTCCACGTTTGGAGAACATTAAAGAATAAAAGCGCATTGCTGAGTACATTAGCAGCTTCTGCTCATGCATACTGCTTCCTCCTTCTCATTCATCCAAGCATCACCAAGAGCCAGTGCACAAGGTTATCTGGGCTTGGAAGGATCCAGAGAGTGGTGCAATCAACTCCCAGTTCTTAAAATATGTACCAGGATCAGGGTCAAGTTCGTACTCAGGCGTCGTGAGTAAGAAAATTATATTTATTTATTATGTGAGTGAGCAGCAGCCTCTGGAGTGAGCTTGTTCCAGGAGCCAGACAGCCGTGCATTCAGAGGGGAGGAGACTTGGCAAGCTGTAAGGAAACCTTGGAGGGCTGCAGGAGTGGGAGCGTTTATATTTGTTTGTGTACATGTCTGCATCTGTGTGCTGGGGTTTATTCAGAGTTCACAGTAACAAGGAAAGAACAGCAGAAGTGACAATCTGCTCTGCATTATTCATGAACTTGTTTAGTTTTAGCACATGTTTGTGTGTGGTTTGTGCAGACAAGAAGCCAAGTTGCTGAGATATCACACTCATTTCATCAGCACGTAAACCAAATAATGACATCACAGTGATATTATCGTGCTGCAGCCGCAGCGCATCCCACCACAACAATCCACACACACTTATTATCCTGCATTCATTATTCAGAGAGTAAATTAGGCGAGGGAAGATTTAAGCTTTAATTGCCTTTCATTTGCATGCATCTGTTGTCGAGTGGGTTCCCTCGTTTGTCTTTCAACCCGACCACGGAAACACTAAAGGAAGGAAGGAAGAAAGGGGAAAGTAGGACGTTTATAGAGTGGTGCTCGATGGAGTGCAACTGTCTTTAAAGGGCCTTTAATAAGCCCACTTTCACAACAAGGACACTTTTATCAAGGACCCAAAACACTTAGACGCTATGAATTAAAAACAGCTGTAAGTGATGAACTGTTCCTCCGTCTGTTCTTTCATGGGGCGTGTGCATATCCGTGTGGAAAGCTGGCTCATTCTAATATTAGTGACATGTTGAGATATTTTTCTGCACGTTAAAAAACAAGGTTCAGTAGCAGGAACGTTCGCTGATTCTATGAATTATCGAACAGTGCCGATCTCAAGGCTTCTCTCTGGACTCGCATATTTCAGCAAACTTTCAGGCAGAAATCGGAGCAGCAGCGAAACCAGCCTCGCTACTGATGGCCGTCCCCGCAGACTGAGATGCAGCACAGCCAGAACATGGTGCTCGTAGAGAAAGAAACAGCTCTCGTTTTCCATCTCTGCCCCGCTCCTGCAGTCACTCAGATGTTAGTAGTTTTACTGCCCACCTCTCCAACAAAGTAACCCTTTAAATATGACTACTGCTCTTTGTTTACCAGCTAAATACTGCGCTCTAGGTTAATCCATAGACTGTATATAAGAAGTGGTCGCCATGATGATGTCACCGATTGGTTTATGGACTTTTAAAGGCTTGAGTTTGGCATTTTGGCCTTTGCCTTCCTGTTTTTTGGAGGCCGGGTTAAATAATAATTGGACGAGAGGATGAATACACAATGCTAAGCCTCTGTCATGGTTGATGGTGTCTTGTCAGTCACAAATAAGCCACGCTCTAACACAAAACCTGCTTTATTGTCTATTTTACATTCAATGACACCATTATTTACAAAGTTTTAAAATTAAGAAGTCTTAAAACCAGCATTTGAGACCACACATGCTTTAGTAAAATGTGCACTGACTGAATAAATCAAGAGAGGAATAGTCTCATTTTCTCAAAGGCTTGCATCCTACGGAGCTGCCCCCTGCTGGTCATCAGAAAGATTGCGGCTTTCAGACTTAGTTCTCACTTCTTACAAACAGTCTGTGGTTAAATCTGCTCTGTTAGCTCTCTATGAGTTAAGCACCTCCTTTCACATTAGCTGTGTCTCAATTCGGGGGCTACGTCCTCCAAAGGACGAGGATTAGGCGGTCTGGACTTGCGTCACCAAATGCAGCTCCTGTCACCTAGCAACAAGTAGCTAGCGGGCTAACTATCTAGCATAACTAACGTTGCGTAACTTAACCTATTATTCCAAAGATCATTTGAAATTTCAAGGCCTCTCTCGTTATTTTTGGCTGACCGCCGGGGTCAACCCTACACACGCGTCTGTATGTGACTGACTGACTGTCTGACGGTACTTTCACAGCCGTAGAGAGAGAGAGCTGCGAGCATATTGGACCTCCACTGACGCGACTCTCTGTCTATACGGCTCTGGATACTTTATTCAGGGAGTAGGCGGGGCTGCTCCTCCGCTGCTCGCTCGCTGTCCTCACCTACGGTCGCAGCACGCACCTGCTTTCAAACACGTTGTCATCGGCCTTATAAGGACAGTCCTTGTAACACATTGCCCACAAAAGCGCACGTTGACCTGATGCGGTCAGCCACATGCTAGGTTTTGTTTACATTTGTATTGCTAGCTATTCGACTGAGTTAAAACCAAAAACTTTTACATTTAAAGTGTATTCCTCGGCCGTTTAAGAGTCCCCCATCTCGTTTGAATTGGCGCGTAGTGAATCTCTGGATACGTTGGGCCACGAAGGATACACCTGATGGCCCAGGAAAGGGAGGACGCATTCAAAGGAGCCTTCGAAAGTGGACAGCCTTCGACGCGCCGCTGTGACTCCTTCGAATGATTCAGCCTCTGAATCGGGACGCAGCTGTTTCAGTGTATCAGTGCATCTTTAAAGCACAAATGTCAGTCAGTGTTGGTGAGGTATCGATCATTTATTCTGTCAGACTGGATTGAAAAGAGACAAACAGATTACATATTGATTTAGTGTTTAGTTACCCATCAGTCAGGAAGATGAAATATTGTGTGAGTAACTTCATGCGTTTAAAGAAACCGTGATGTGTATAATTGAGTGAGTCTCCCCCGTGTGGCTCCAAATTGTTCTTCATCATCACATTAAATTTTCAGTTCAGTATAGTTTGATATAATTGTTCTGACACTCAGACACTGATGAATTGGTGCAGCTGTACTACAGTGTCTGAGATCACCTGACTAATGGCCTGATCAGCATGCGTACAAAGAAGTATCCATCTTTAATTTGAGTATGCCTGTCACGAGCTCGCCGCTTCAGTCACAGGGTACGATTACCTCGTCATGCAGTGGAACCTAATCAGGCCACATTTCACACTGCAGAGCTGCTTTTCTCTTCCAGACAAAGACAAGTCATTGATGTTACTTCCTTATTTTGGCCGTTACACTGATGAAAAGCAGAAATAATCCGTATCAGAGCGTGTTTTTCACTCTTATTCAGGGTTTTATATGTTCTTAGGAGGTAAGCTGGGTATAAGGAAACACACAGGTTTGTAAGGACACTTAACATTCTCCACTTTACCGAGAATCTTTCCTCTCATTGGTCCAAAGTTGTGGCTTTGTTGGTCGTAACTGGCTGGCATTCTGTCTGTTTCTCTATCGTGTGGTTCCCTTCATTGGCTCTCCTGTATCGGTCGATGCTTATGTGGCCCTTGATGTTGTTTCTCCTGACGGACAGCATGACGTCTCCTCCGTCTCTCTGACGCAAAGCACCGGCTGATTCCTCCACATCGACTGACCCCGTCTCTCCTCTCTTCCTGTAGGCTAGCCACACGGGTATGCGCTCGTACATTTACAAGCAGAGCTCTGTGATTGGCTCGCAGGCGGAGCACACTGGCATGCGGACGTATTACTTCAGCGCAGACACCCAGGAGGACATGAGCACCTGGCTGAGGGCCATGAACCAGGCCACGATGATGCAGAACCACACGGACTCACTCATCAGGTAGGCCGACACACACACTGCAGTACACACCTTACAAGCACCAGGTAACTGTAGAATGCCAGCATTCAGACTTTTTCTTTGACTGCTGGAACACATTGATTCCTCCACCTTACGTCATGAGCTCCCTCTTGTGTTTGTTACCAGAATTTTGGTGCCTGTTTTCATTCATCCTTCACAATTCTTTCTGGTGCTTCTCCCAGGATCTGGAACAGTCTCTCAAGACACACCTGTTTGCTCTCTCTTTTATTTCTGTGTGATGTTTCCCCGTGATTTCCTCTTGCTCTTCTCTCAGTTGTTGGTTTGATTTATTTCTACCTACTTCCTGTTTTATAACTCTGCTCTGATTTTAAGTGTTGTCCCTGTTTTATTTAATTATGTATAATTGCTTTTTATGCATTACTCCTTTAATCCTGCATACCTGTACTGACGCGATTCTAAACTTTCTGTATCAACTGAAGCATTAAAGCAGTAATCTGGAAGATCTCAGATTCGTTCTCTTTGGCGCCACCTGTGGCGATAAACGGTAATTGCGGGGGCACACCTCCCAGATATCCAGACAGTGCTGCATGTGTGACGTCCACGGTTGGCTCCGGTTGAAACTCTTGATTTTCCTGGCTGACGGTCGCTTTCCTTTTTAGACTGTTTGCTTCATCTGAGCGTCGAGTTTGTTTCTTTTTCTTTGGATTTTCACTTATTTTTTAAGTTGTATCTGTAGTCATCCATCTTTTCTTTGTTTGTTCAGCCATAGTAGATTACTGATTAGCTCCGCCTACCCTCTCTGGCAGACCAACCACTGCTGGCTGATGGAAAACGCGTCACTAACTGGGCACCGCTTGTGATTTTTTTCCACGAAAGGCCCCACAATGCAAAGGCTCAATCCCCATTGTGTTACCTCATTCGACGATAGAGACTTAACAGACATTTATTTCAATGAAAATCATCGAGATGATCGCTTTAATAAAGTGACGTGACTGTAGTTAACAGTCCTGACTGAAAACACCAGTGACTGTATATAAGGATGGACGACGCGTCTCCATCTGCTCTCATTGTACAAATTTGAAGCCACAATAGCCTCCATGACGACCGCTGCCATCTGTATCATGTATCTATTTCTTTATCTGTATTTCTCTTCTATGGTGTTATCACGTTTAAATCCGTGCATGTTTAGAAATACTTCCATAATAATAATCTTATGTTGAGACATGAAGGTGTTTGTTAATTCACTGTATGTTAGAGCTACAGCTGTTACATCCTTTGAACGCATGCCACCTAGAATGAGCTGACATTTGCGTTTCTTTCTTGTCACTAAATCCTTGAAAACTTTCTCACTGTGCTGCTTACAGCTTCAACAGATCTGTCTCAGTCTTAAAGCTATAGCATACGAGCACAGGGCATCTCTTTGCATGTTTGTCTCCTTTCAGGGAGAGAACGCTCTGATGTCGAGAAATGCTGTTTCTGAACGAGCAGCCGCTCTCCGCATGTTTTATTCATGTGTTAACGGCGGGAGGTGGCGCAGATCAAATATGTCCCATCATTCACTGGCAGCCGCAGACACCCAGAGCTCGTACTCCTTCACTTTCTGTTTTTAGTTTTGGAGGGGAAATCCCTCAAGACTGCGCTGGATGTTCGTGAATGACAGAAGGGAAACCCAGCTGAAGACAGCTTCTACTTTTCAGCTCTAAAAAAACCCTGTTTTTCATTTCCTTCCCTGATTTGGTCCAGATCAAAACCAGAGCTGGGAGTACATCCTCAATAGCATTTTAGGATCCTGTTTTTTATTAATCGCAAGATTTGATACTATCTGAAAGCAAAAATTGGATCTGATCACTTTTAAACAACAGGGCCCTCCTCACACTCGCTCATAGGTGTGTCAGATTGTCTCCTCACCTTTCCCCAACCTTCCTTTCCTGTCAGGGTCGTCTGCACAGATTTCACACTTTTTTACGCTCTGATTGTACACATAAGAGAGTGTAAAAGACATAAATTCATCATGTAATCTCTCCTCTCCACAGATCGTCTGAAAAGTTTGAGAAGTTGCACATGTTGCCGCAGCACGCTGTCCCGCAGACGAACCACGTGAACCACCACAAAGCCAAAACCTCAGACGCTGACACCATCGGACCCATCGTCCACGAGGTTCTGCTGGAGCCCATACACCGCGACGCAGACGACCGCTGCAGCTTCCATAAAGACTCTCCTGCTGCCAACCTGCTGGAGCACCAAATAGGAAGCACAACCCTGGAGATGGACACGCACACCTCCCTCCCCTCTAACCCCACCCCCTCCGCCCTCCTGCAGTCAGATCACGTGTCGGCCTCAGCGCCCGTGTCCAGGGTTCCGTCGCGGGCGCCGTCACGAGCCGCCTCCACACTGCCCTCCAGCATCTGCACGAGGAACGGCCTCGTGTCCACGCCCAGCCCCATCCTGGAGCCCAACGGCATTGCTGCAGGGACGTACCAGAGGGCCCCAGCGCCCCCTGCTGACACACACAAGCAAGTGCACAGGAGGAGCGCTCTGGAGCAGGTGGAGCAGTGGGTCCAGGTCCAGAAGGCCGAGCACAAAGGGTAGGCCACTCTCATGTGTCTTATTTTCTTAATTAATCGTTAAATTGAATTCAAGTTCAGATGAGACGACTCCTCTGTCCTCTCTTAAATCAACACATCCATTTTTCTCACCCACCAGCCCCCCATCCAGAGAGAACACCCTCCCTCGTCGCACACCACCCACCCAGCACAAGTTCACCACCATGGACTCCTACCAGACCCTGCCAAAGACTCCTCGTCAGAGCCCCCTCCCTGCCCGGCTCGGCGAATACAAGTACGCCCAGGACCGCCTCAGCCACTTCCGCCTCACCCCCGAGCAGGGCGGCCCGGCGTCAAACACCGTGTGGCAGCTGTACGAGTGGCAGCAGCGCCACCAGTTCCGACACGGCAGCCCCACCGCGCCTCTCTACACCCCGGCCCCGGATTACCCGTTTGGCCCCCGCCCGCCATCCACTGTGCCACCCTCCTCGTCTGCACCCAAGTCTGAAGGGGCGCCCCGCTGTGTGTCAGTACCACCTTCATCTGCAGACATCCCCCCGCCTGGTCCTCCGCCCGGTACCAGCAGAACCCTCTCGCCCACACGGAGGCCGCACACGCCGGCTGAGCGGGTGACAGTCAGGCCGGTGGGTGACCGGTCAGTGGTGGACATCCCGTTCACCGTGTCCCCGCGCAGGAGCAAATCTCAGATGCTCAAGGTAAAATTAAGTCATGACATGTTAACAACTGTTACAAATGTTTCATTGAACTTTTAGGCACACACTCTATTCTGTTTTCCTCACAGAAAGTTTAAGCTGCCTCAGATAAAGTTCATACTAATGCCTTGATTTCTTTTTGACAATTTTCCTGGCAACTTTTTGCACTGAGTACTATGATAAATCTTTAAAATGAAGGCAGGGCAAGTTTATTTATAAAGCACCATTTATACACAGAGCAATTCAAAGTGCTGGACACAGATAAAAACAGAGCATTACGAGCCTTAAAAGAAATGTGACATGAGGGAAAATAACACATCAAAATATAAAATATATCAACATATAAGAAAAGGTCTGGCCAGAAGAATACAACAGTATGTGCTCAGGCTTATGTCTACTTTCTTTGAATTATAACACATCAGTTATAATTCACTTAGTTTGCAGAATTCCCAGAATTCTTTTTCTCTCAGGCCCTGGAGTCCCAGACTCGTACAACAGTGTTGGAAAAGTTAAGAAAAACTTGACACATCTGTTATAAAGGACAATATTGCAACTAAACTCCCGCACACTGTCCAACTTGCAGAAAATGCCTTTATTTGCTTGCAAAGTTAACTCATCTGCTAAACTTTGTATTTTTTAGTTCCCTGAACTTTTCTCTTAAAGGGTCGTAGGATTTTTCCTCGCATTTTGTCAACAACACATTCAAACTGGGCCCCTCCTCCTCCTGGGCTCTTCATCACCAGAAGCTCACTCTCACTCTCACGTGCGAGAACACGCCCACCCCGCCGAGCTAACACCGTCAGTATCACTGTTACCTTTGCGCTAGCATGCTAACTGCCGGTTTCCGTTGCACTAGCATGCTAACAGCTGGTTAGCTTGTCCTACCCGGTTTGAGGCACCTACCTGTCCAACAGAAAGAAGGCCAACTCTGCATCGCTCTGTCTCCATGTTTGCCGGTCTGAATGGGGCCCAGCTGCTAATTTGAACCGCTCCCACACTCACCTGTACCTGTGATTGGCTCAGGGAACCACAACAGCGCCCCTCCTGAAAACGTCCCGTGCAAAGCAAAACAGCAGAATAGATGCAGAGGGAAGGGTCTCACAAGGGTCTGCACACACACTCACCAACACGCATGTATGGAGGCCCATAAGTGATGATTTATATTATGTTTGTAAAACTCTATATTTTATTTTTCTAGGAAAATCCTGCTTATTATACCTTTGATTTCAGCCCATTTTATAACCAGCTAAAAACTCCTCACAGGAGCGTCAACATGTAAGATTAATTACAATTCATTAAAATAGCAAAATGAAGCATGACAAGAACTCAGCGCGTGCATGTAGACGGCAGGATGAGACAAGACGTACCACTCTGTCCACTGGAGCCGCCAATGAAGGCCCAAAATGAAGGTTCTTCACTTTAAATGTTAAAATCAAATTTGTAGTTAAACAGTCGTGTCCACAAATTATTTAAGCAAGTCATAATAAGAGAACAGAAACAGGAATATAATACAGATTGTATAATGTACTAATTGTGATGTATGAAAGAGAGGTGCTTGATTAGACGTATGATTCAGTGGCATGAGGATGAAAACTCGCTGCGTTCTGTTGGATCGTATGAACTCCGTCTTTCTGCTCGTTAGTACCATTAATGTTTTTTTTCCAACAGTCAAATGCAGAAACATCAAATAGAATAGTTTCCCATCCAGAACCGTGTCAGTCATTGTGACAGTGCGGGGCGGGTGTTGGAACTGTGCTCCACTGAACAGAATAATTGTTTCAGTGCCACGGGGTACAACAGCAGACAAATCCTCAATGCAGCCTCTCTGTAAAATCACCTCCTCTGTCTCAGCTGTCCGTCAAAAAGAAGCTCTATGGTTAATGTCAAATAAATATACTACATTGATAAGAAAACATTTATGCAAAGTGATTAAGAACAACTCCATTAGTATTTGCATATCACATTTTGTGAGTGAAAAAACCCACAAATATGTAAATGTACGCCCACTCTCGCCGACGCTCCCACAAGCAGCACAACTTCGTTCTGCCCGGAGACAATACACACACTGATTTTAGTTCTGAAGGTCATGTGAATTATTTTATCCTCTGCAGAAAAGATTGTAGCTTTTAGTGATGTGGAAGTTGTGGTGGCAGATCCTTCCGGAATTTTCTGCTTTTTCTGCTGTAACACACATGAATGTTTTAATGTTATTCTTTAAGCTCTGTGTATATAAGATGTGTCTGTGTGTTGTCAGGCTGCTACTATTGAGAGACGGACGATGCCTCCATCTGGCTACATGACACACACAGTCAGTGCACCCAGCCTGCACGGCAAAACGGTATGTCTTTTAAATAACAACTAAAATATACCTCAGTGTGATGCAAATATTCAGTGATTATATTAATATCTTGAGCCTTGTACTGAAACAGATGTGTGATTTGTGGTCATAAAGCACTTGGCTGCAGCTGAACATTGGGGAGAACTTGTTAACCGTGTACAGTTTGATTCTGTGTCCTGAGTCCTGCCTTTTCTTTCAACACCATTAATCCTCCTGGCTCCAAACACTATGAGTGCAAGGTTCCTTTTTAAAAAGACTCAAAGTTTCACTGAGGTTTGGTGTGGTCAGTGTTGATGCCAGTTTCACTGTCCTGTGGTGCCTGACAGCCCGAGGAGCTCACCCTGTTCCTCATTCAGCTGCGCCGGCATCAGGCCAAGATGGCCTCCGCTCGTCAGCACACGTTAGCCCAGATCCAGCGGCTCAACGGTCCCAAAGACCCCCTCCACCACAACCACCTCCTCTCTGCTAGCACCACCTCTAGCACCAGCCCCCTCCTCAGCTCCGGCCCCTCTCCTGTGTCCCACCTCGGACACTTTGGCCTCTCGGCTGCCCTGGGCTCTTACAACACCCAGGTGGGGGCACACCTGCCTGTCCGCCCGCCCCTCTTTTTACCATGCGCTGTAGAGGTTGCCACTAAGCATATTGCAGTTCTGCATTACACTTAAATCTACATGTATTGTAATACATATAGGTGATGTTTTTATGAGTTATGTAACCTAAGATTCAATGAAGAATTAATGAGATTTAGTTTTACAAAGAACTCAATAGATAACATAAAATTTAATTCCTGTCTTCTCTGGTTCTGTTGTTTTTCCAGTTGTTAAAAAAAACTCTACATTAATAACAGTGTAAATTTTCTGCCCTCATGTTTATTACTTCCTCTTCTGAGGCTTTTGCTTTTCTTATCCAAAAATTACAGATCCTTCGGTTTTATATTGATTATTGATTATTGAAATGATATGGTAATAATGTGGTCAGAATGCCTGTGGCAGTTCTAGTGGTTATACTCGAATGTTGTGTGGAAAACAAGAGGGGATACAATTGTTCAAAATGTTATATAAATCCACTGTAATATTTATTTATCCTCAGTGTTGGGTAACATTACTTTTAAAAGTAACTCATTACGTTACTGCGTTACCGACTGAGAAAAGTAACACGTTAGATTACTTTTGCGTTACCAAAAATTAAACCCCCTTTGCGACTCTTTACACATGTGGGCGTGACGGCGTGTAGCCTGCTGTACGTCTTCCTTTGAATGTATTGACTCGACCGTCATTGCATCGCCTCGTTTACGGCCCATAATCTGTAACTCTGCAGCCTGATAACAGGAATGACAGACGCAGTATAACCTTTACAGCTATTTATTATGCTAGGCACAGCAGTTTCCATGACAACAATACAACACGGGCTCTTAGTCCCACCAGTGTTGCGGAGCTGTGTTTAGCTGCTGATGCTTCTTCTCATTTGAAGTCGAGCTCTTCACAGCTTATCCTCCAGACACAGCTCACACTTCACCGTCATGTTGTTCTCGTCCCTTTCACCCAAACATTCAGAATAATGTGAATATTTACACAAAGTAAACGCTGTCCTCTCTGACACCTCGCTAGCTGAGTTAGCTAGCTACACATGCGCGCTGACACAGCTGTGTTTACCTTCTGCTGGTGCGCAGCTACCTGCCAAGAAGGAGGAGAGAAACCGAAACAGTGCATGAGGGAGTTTCTGTTTTTGTGGCAACAAAAGGAAAAGAGAAATACGGCAACAGATTACTTTTGATGAAAAATTATCTAAGTAACGAATTACTTGAATTGCAGAAGTAACGCGTTACGTTACTTGTTACAACAAAAAAGTACTCTAACTTTGTAACACGTTACCCCCAATCAGACTTATCAGACTTACTAAACATATTCAAAAACACAGCAGTCATGATCTTCCACATGGACAACTACTCTTAGGCCACCTCCATAGCTCCCAGTTGTTCCTGTACATAATCCAACTGTAAATATACGTCTAAATGTGAAATAGTGAAAAATAACCTATACTATAATACATTTAGTAAACCTAAACTTAAACTTCAATCAAGCCTCAACATATCAGTGGCAACCTCTACCCCAAAGCTCCCGTGCTTCAGTGATGTGACATCAGGCATGGTTAAACTGTGAGCGCTGTCCTGGCTGCCGTCATAGAACCATTCGCCTCCTTCTCCATGTGCTGTCCTTGGCTGGTCAGTTTCCATATCGTGCTTCTGGTGACTCTGTCCATAGCATGTTGTGCTGCTAACTTCTCCACGTCCACAAAGCCATCCCATGCTTCGGCTAACCGGCTGGCTGTGGATGTGTTTGGTCTCCTGATTCTGTCATTGTCGTGTGATGTGAGCTGAATCGGAGCTGGATTCAGCGATGTTTCACGATCTGCTGCTTCTGACGGATCTAGTTTGTGCTGGTGTTTTTGTCTGTCGCCGTAGGAACACGGAAACATCTCTGAGACGATGAATGAACGACTTTTTACTGTGTGTTTGCTGATTGTGATGCATGCTGACACAGTTCACACTTTACACTCGACACACGCGTTGCTACATCCTGCTAGACTGATTGTCAGAGAAGCTTCTTCACATTCAGATGAGTCAGATGATGAATAATTCAACGCCTGGGGACACAAATCAATAATCAGCACTCACATATTTGTCACCCTGCAGGCTGATGACACCTACATGCAGCTGAAGAAGGACTTGGAGTATCTGGACCTGAAGGTGAGAAACGAAGAAGAACCTGATAGTTGTTTGAACTTTATTCCAGGTGTTTTTATTTCTGCTGTGCCTTCCCTGATATGAAAGTCTTTATTCAAACTAACACTCTTGGTGTTTCTTACTGACAACCACTTCTAAAAGTCATGTTGAACTGTTGAGCCGAGACGTTAGCGTTGTTGTTCAGGCATCTGTGTGAGACAAAATATCCCCAGTGAACTTCTAACTCTAACTGGTTTGAAAAGCAGCCGACATATTGTGACTCCGGCTCTGTGTTCTTTGTGATTTTGACTCCCAGATCAGAGCTCTAGAGCCCCTGATCCTCGCAGTTCACAGTTTACTACTGCACTGCACTGCTGGGCCTCTCAGGCCTCTAATGAACGTAAGCTGAATGTGTATGTGTGCGTGTGTCTGTAGCCAGTATGTGCTGTAAAAAGAGATGTAGCGTGTCTGTGATTGTGTGTGTGGGCATTTATGCTTGTGCATGTTCCCTCGGTGTACAGAGTAGGGATGCATGTGTTTCGTCTGTCTGTGAGTGTGTGTGTTCATGTGTTTAGAAAGTCTTTGTTCTAGAAAGAACATCCCATCGCTTACAGCACCACATTCACGGCTTGAATGGAGTCAAACGTCTCATCTCCTCGTGACCTTTGACCTGTCTTCCACCCCCTTCCTCCCATGTGGTGATGTTGGCGATGTTAAACAGTGGGCATGGGATGGCTCGGCAGTGCATGTGTTGTGGCTGTGGCTGTGGCCCGGTGGTCGTAAAGCCAGCTGCTTCTTCCATCGTCTCTGAAACGCTGCACCTCTTTGACAATAACACAGCGCTCTACTGTGTCATGTCTTTAGTTTCTCTACAAAAAAGAGCACATGTAGGCCTAAACTTAGGATTTCCAAGCACAATTCAGAGCTGTTAAGAGTTAATTTACTGATATGCTTATTATTGAATTTGCACAGTTGCTCAATTTGGATGTTTTTTAGTGCTTTTCTGACTAGAACCAAGAGTTTCAGGAAGTTATTTTAGCCCAGTAGAACTCTGTTTTTCAGTCAAATCAGTTTTGGAAACTTGAGTCTCATGTTTCACCTGTAAAAAGCTTGTTTAAGAGCTGCTGTCGGCCGGACATTAAAACATTTCCAGTTTTCCATTTATGCTATTGTTTCAAGGCACATCCACATTGTTTTTAACTCGGAGGAAAGATTTGAATCCGCTACCGAGCTAAAGTTAGCATCAGCTTGTCTTGCAGATAATAAGATAATTAACATGAAACTGCTTTATTGAGTGTTTTTACCGGCTTCAACCTCACAGTCAGATCGTTTTACAGAAGATGAGACCTCTGCGTGTAATTCTGGTAAAAACCTTGTGAACAAAGAAGACTAAAGCAATTCGAATTCGATTCGATTTTAATTAGGAAACTGCGGGGCGCTGGTTTAGCTAGGTTGGTAGAGCAGGTGCCCCATGTACAGAGGCTACTGTCCTCGATGTACTAATCGCAGGTTCAATTCCCCTTCTGCCGATTATTCGGTGCATGTCATCCCCGACTCTCTACTCCCTATGTTTCCTGTCTCTCTTTAGCTGTCCTATATAATAAAGGCAAAAAGCCAAAACAATAATCTTATAAAAAAAGAGAAACTTCTTGGTGCTGGTTTAGCTCCCCTGTTTCCGACACTTTCCACTGTCCTCTCTATAAATAAAGTGTGTAAAAGGCCCAGAAAATAATCTTTTAAAAAAGAAAGAAAGAAACTGCTTTATTCTTTGTTTTTCCTGTTTTAATCATCGGGTCTGTTTGTTTGTGGAGAGGAGGAAACCTCTGTGGATAATTTGGCTCCGGGTAAAATACGACTGATAAACACTGAAGAGTCATTTAGAGACTTAATTTGTGCAGTTTACCCCCTGCCATGCTGTTACTCCTGCATGGCTCTGTTTACAATAATGCAGCTGAAAGAAAGGCAGATATTCGACAGGCCAAATGGGAATTGACTCGGGGTCTTCCCAATTTATGATTCAAGTTGTCTGTTCTGTGGCAGAGCTGCAGTAAACCACCGACCAATCAAAATCAAGAAGGGTCAGGACTTCAGGTATCAACTTTATCAACAACAATGGCGGAGGAAAAGCGTATCGTTTCGTTTTTTCGCGGACAATTTCCAGGTGTAGAGCTGCTGCTAATGCCAGGACACGATTCCTTTACATCGTTTTTATATTTGCTTTCATGATTAAAAGTAAATATGAAGCATACAGAGCGATTTAAAACAGACTTAACGATCACTACCGAGGGAAGTGGAAGTGCCGCCAGACAACTTTTGTAACCTAGCAACAGTAAGCGCCGGCGAGAAGCGCTTGTGACACAGGCCCTAATGTGAGCACCTAAACAGTATAGGATGTGTTTCTAAAACAAATATCCTTTAACTTGTTTATCTGGAGGGGACACATGTTTTATTGACAAGTCAATTTGTGCAGGGCTTCAAAGTGTCCATAGCCATCATGTTCTTCACTTGAAGAGCTGATTCTGTGTTCCAAAACTCACTCATATTGTCATGAACACGAGGCGAGGAGAGCGTGTCACAGATAGTCTGTCTCAGCCTTGTTATACTGTAGCTTGTAGCTGGTCTCTGTGTTCTGTATCTCCACGATCTAAGCACCACTGTTCAGACACTCTGTCGCACCATGTAAATAACATCTGGACTGGTTCATTTTGTGGTTTCTAGGTAGCTGGAAGTCAGACGCTGAAGGAGTCGGGGAAACCTGTCAAGGTTGCAGAAAGTGATGTGGATGTAAGTGCGAGCTGAAGAGCTTTTTAAATTTGCTGTCAAGGTGGCTGTTTATTCCTGTTTGCTTCTCTGCTGTTGTTAATATAACAGAGTGCTCAGTGTTTCTTCATGTTTTCATGCGAGTTCAAATCACTGCTTAATATTTAAACATACATTTTGTCATGTTTTTTATTACTTGGATGAAACATGATCAAAAGTGTGTGTTAAGATACAATGATTTTCTGTTAAGGTGTGTAGTTTGATGCAAACACACATTCACACACAGTTTAAGCATTTCTTAACATTTGTCATTATTAATAAATATCCTTGTGGAGTTACTAGGTTGCTTTTAACTCTAGACCAATCTATATAGCTATCAGAAGTAGACGTAGCTACCGAGACGCAGTACTGTTTCGAAGCTTGAGTTTGGCATGTTAGCTTTGGATTTTTACTCCTCAAAAAATGTCATTGCTTGAAACTATCAAATGAAAACATAAACTCATATGAAAAATGTTTTTCTGAGATATGAAGTCATGTGAGAAGTAGTCACCTTCTCATCTGGTTACAGTCGAGTCATCTCCTGCTGGCCTTTATAAAGAATGCAGATTTGTTTTTACTTTTTACAGCCAAAGGCTACGTCCACTTCCTGTACACAGTCTATGCTCTAGATATGGGAATAAGAATTTTAGTTGTTTTGTTAAAGGGAGCGACACAGGCAGCTCCACTGGAAGAAAAGTGAGGGCTATTAAGGCAAAACAAAATATGCACGTTGTGGGAAAAGTGTGGGAGGAGGTGGTGTATTATTGCACTTAGCTTCAAGGGGCAGAAAACAGAGTACTAATAGGTGAATGTCATAACTCCTCCAGAGTGATTATGCAAACAATTCCCTCCGGCTTTTCAAACAGTCTCATATCTCCTATGAAAGTATTTCACAATAAAAGCCTCATGCGCAGCTGTTTAAACAATTTATGAGAGCGTTGTATGCGATGAATATTTGATTAGCTCCAACAACAACATCACCGTGGAGAAAACAACAGGATTAATAATTAATTTGACGGGATATAAAAACTGTATCGAGTGTAAAAATGTACGAGGGTAAGCACTTTGTTCACATCAAGCTGTTCACTCGCAACCTGATTACACGAATCCTGTGTTGTTGTTTTACCACAGGAGGATAAAAGTGATCCAACCTTTGCCTCGAAGTTTGCAGAGTTTAATTGTTGATTAATTAACAACAGGCTCCCTGACACTGTAATTAAAAGTGTCAGGTGGGTCGCACCCACTTTGTGTAATGGGCTCGCTCACTGTAATTACCCCTGAACAAGAAGAGGGGAGCTGCGGGACTGTGAATATTAAGTGTTATACAAACCTGCATGCACGCACTCAAACGTGTATAAAAGAGGTGAATGCACGTGCACCGAAGCAAACAAATCAATATATGACCTCACAAACACACACACAGATACACATTCTCGTGCTCACACTCATTTATCTACAGCTGCACAGACAGGAGGAAGTTGTAATTAAGTAAATTGGCCTCTTAATCACCAGAGGTCAACACACAGAAACACACTTTGCACTAGAGAAGTGTGTTATCCTACGATGGCCCCTGCTCTCTCTCCACTCAGCTCTGTGTCTCCCCCTGCAGGTGAAGTTGAGCCGCTTGTGTGAGCAGGACAAGATACTGAAGGATCTGGAGGCGAGGATCAGCTCCCTGAAGGAGGACAAGGTGCACACTCTGCTTCCTATACGAACCCTCAGTCAGTCTAAGCATCTCATTGTACCAGCAGACCGATGAGTCAGAATATTACAGTGTGGTGCCACATTCAAGGACAAAGTTTATTCTGCTGCTTTCAACTGATGATAGAGCTGTCGAACTAGATATCAGTACATCAGATTCCACTGTCAGCTTCACAGATATGTTTTAGATTCAACATTCACAGTCAAAGAGGAACTTCCATTAAAAGGACAGGTGAGGATATTCAGTTCTCACACTGTCGCTCATTTTCATCACTGAAAGCTGCTATCGCTTTAGCTGTTAGCAGACCTGTCCAGATACACAGAGAATCCCAATCTAAAGGCAATAAGATCATGTTAATTCTTGAAGGGTTGCTGCTGTAAGGTATCCAATTAAAGCCAGATTATTTACAGTTCAGAAGGTTAGTAAGTAAGAGGAGGTTAAATAAGATCTCATGGTGCCTCATCATTGACTGTGCAAACATGCTGCCCTCTGGAGGCTTTTCTGGATTGACTGTAACCTGCTAAATTAGTCTTTGTGCACATTTGCACACCAAGGGCCTAATTCACTAGGAAGGATTCACAAGGATTGTGTGTTTTTTTTGTGCCTGCTAAACCTGTGCAAATAAATTAAAAAGACTGCCCAGTTATCAAAGCACATGCAAAGGGTTAAATGCACCCCAAACTGTGCTGCAGAGCAAACAGCGCCTCTGTGCTCCGATGCTGTTTGCACGTATTTAAATGAGTCATTCTGCAGACATTCTGGGAACATTTTGCCCCTTTCTATTCAAATGAGCCTCGTGGCAAAAAGCTGCTCATTCACAAACACCATGGCTAATAGCACCGCAGTTAGAGTGAGATATCACCGTCAGTTTCCAGTGATCATGACGACAACTAAATAAATACAGTGTGTTAATAATAATGTTCGTTATTTACTCTGTAAAGCGGCCTTGGGTCCCGTGAAAGGCGCTATATAAGTCTAAGTTATTATTATTATGAATATTTCTGCATTATTCTTATAATCAGGAGGATGAATCGGTCTGGGGCTGTCCAAGGCTCAACCCGACACACGGGCACACTTTGTCCACATGTGTGCAGACGGTCTGGAGCCGTAACGCAGGGCGGGAATCAGTTCCATCAGTGTTGAGTTCAATTAATGCATGAGAGCAGAGAGTGGAGGTGCAGCTCATCTCCAAAGTCAGACAAGAGCAAACTGTACGGATCTGCCAAACTTTATGGCCGTGTTTGCGCTTTAATATCATCAGTGCAATTTGCTCTGTGAATCCGTCCAGACAGAGCAGATAGCGGGGGCAAAGGTCATGCAATTTATAGTGCTCCACATTTCTTTATGAGACGCTTTGGTTGACCTCAAGACTCCTTTCTCTTTCAGGACAAGCTGGAGAGTGTACTCGATCTGTCCCACCAGCAGATGGAGCAGTACCAGGAGCAGCCGGCCCATGCCAGCAAGATCGCCTACCAGCAGAGGCTGCTGCAGGAGGACCTGGTCACCATCAGGGCCCAAATATCACGCCTCTCCACCGTATGTTTACCTGCATGGCTGCATGCTTTTATTGAGCACAGTTTTTTGCATGTACTGCTGTTAAATTGGTACTGTATGTTTTAGTGTGTGTGTTTTATAGGGACTTATGGAGGTACTCCTAAAGTACGTTTTCACCAGAGAGAACAGGATCTGAATAAAGCTCCAGGGACTCTATTTTACCCCCTGAAATGTTCCTGCTTTAGTATTGGTACTTTCTGAAGTTACAGGGACTTTAAGGGCGGGACTGAACATTTCTGATTGACCAAGTTCTGGCAGCATTCAGAAGACTCTTTCTCAAATCAGCACACTGCATTGATGACGGCATTTGTGTGTATATACAAAGATCTGTAATGGGATGCATCGAATCCCCCACAGGTATCTTGCTAACTGTGTACCTGAAGACTTTACTGTATGTGTGACTTTGTGTGTGATGCAGGAGATGGCACACGCCTGGGAGGAGTACAGCCGGCTGGAGAGATCAGTAGAGCAGCTGAGGACGGTGCTGCAGGCATACATGAACCACAGCGCCATCTATCAGGTTAGAGCGGGTACTGCAGCTCACCTTCAAACTGTCAGCTCAGGTTTTTAAGTTAAAGCAGCTGCTAGGTTTCCTCAAAGGGTTTTCTATGAAGTATTTGTGGCTTTTAAGTCCTCCAAACTATTTCAATCTCACATGCATCTTACACAACCTAACAGTTCCCTCCTCACTTCTTATATCACTATATACAGTATCAGTGACCTTGAAATCAGAGTTAAAGCAAATCAGAAAAGAAAGCTAAAAAAAAAAAAAAAAACATGATTTGAGTCAAATGTGTTCATCTGTAGCAAGAGAAGGCTGATATGAAGCGCGAGCTGTGGAGGATCGAGGACGTGATGGCCGGACTGAGTGCCAGCAAAGCCAACTACAAGATCACCATCGACTCTGTCCAGAACCCAGGTCGGTACCAATGGCAACCCTGTTATCTTAAAGAGCCGATTTCAACAGCTTTAAAGGAGCAGTTCTCCTCTAGAAAAAGCTGGTGTTCTCTGTAATCGATTAAAGCAATAATATTTGAAATCGGCGCCATAGCTGTGGAGAAAATTGTACAAACAGCTCGTGGTTTCGCCCATTCTACATTCCTACAACTCCCAGCGTGCATTGCACCCCTCCCTCTGAAAGGAGCGGCCCAGCCAGGCACTGGAGTGAAATAATACCGCTTTGCTGCAGGCAACGGCTCAGAGCCGTAGAAAATCTGAAATACGACGAGAATATACCGGTGGATCATCTAAAAAACCTTCTGCAGTCTACATTTCAAACCTGACGATTTTAAACGAGACATGACATCGGAGGCTTGCGTCCTAGATTGAGGAAGTGTTGTTTAGCGAGCCCCCTGGCCTCCGCCAGATGACACGTTTTACGTAGTCTAGCGGAGGTTTTTCAGGGCCCACTGGAGAAGCGGATAGCGTCCTCCAAAGGCACAGAGCCAAATTGCATTTTTTGCTACCATAATGCCATCAGCTCCCCATGATAGCATGATAGGACTGAGGTTGAAAATCAGCGAACTGGCCCTTTAAAAAGAGAATTTCTGATTTGTGTTTGTTTACACTCCGGCCAGAGAGGAAACTAGTGCCTTCGGTGTCAGACCCGGCAGTGCCTTCTCACAGCATGGAGGTCCAGCCTCCTCCTCGCAGCTCCATCCCCACCATCCTCTCCCACACTCTGCCTCACAGCACCGTGCCAAAGTGGGTAAGTGTCACCCTCCTGCTGAGAAAACTTGAAGTTTCAGGAATAAATACAGGATTTATTCTGATTGTAAAATACTACATCCTGGTTAATGCCCAGGCGGAGGACACTGCCCCTCCCAGGCCTCCACTGCCTCGCCTCTATGACTACGAGGAGACGCCCCCTGTGGTGCCGCCGCTCCCCAAAGAGGCCTCTGTCATCCGGCACACGTCAGTGCGTGGGCTCAAACGCCAATCAGACGAGAGGAAGAGGGACAGAGAGAGCGGGCAGTATGTTATCAATGGAGACTGTAAGGTATGCTCTCATTAAGTACTAAAACAATCTCTGGAGGCTGTTGAGTCATATACAGGCAGTTTTGGGAATATATTTGTGCATCACTTCAAACTGTCTTTTTGTCTAACCTCTTACTACTTTAAGACTGACTTGCGGTCATACCTGAGTGAACCAGAGCTGCCAGCAATGAGCCACCACAGCGCCGGGTCTGATGTTGACTATCAGTATTTCCAAAGTAAAGGTACTCGAACAGCAACATGAAAAATTTAAACACTTTATACATAAAATACAGACTTTGTAGCTAGTTTTTTAACAGCACAGAGTGCAAACATCCTCTTCTAGTGCCTTTTTTATACACTTAAAGAGGGAGTGTAAACCAAGACCGGGTTTTTCTAATGTTCATGATTCTAACTGGAAACTTTTTAAAAGGATGAAAGTATGAGAAATATTTGTAATTAGCAATTTAATTAAATTGATTGGAATGTGCAATAAAATAATTTCTGTCTCCTCAGACTGAAAACATTCTTCAGTTTAAACATGAAACATTTATTTTGCCACTAAATTAGTTTTAACCGGCAGGAGGAGCCGTACGTTTCAAAGAGACGTCCACTGTATGGAATGTCATTAAAACTGTAAATAAATACAGAATCTAGTTTTGTGAACAATTTAATTGGAAAGCTGTTAAGTCGAGGTATTTATGATAGATGTGATAGATTGAGTAATAATTCACACACACTTTTGTACTTATATTTCATCTTTGCATTCTGTATGACCTTGTATTTTTTTTACCTTACTGCTATTATTTGTATAATTTTACTTTAAATAAACAAACCAAACTGTGCTCATCCTTCTCCCGTTGTTAGGTCTGTTAGGCTCCTCATCTCGACTGAACCAGTCCAACTCTATCTCGTCCTACGTCACCCTAAGGAGAGGCCCCGGGGGCTCTGCAGCCAGGGTGAGTCAAGACACCTGTGATCAGCTGGAGAAAGTCAGGGTATCTTAGAGTTCTGTTTAATCTTATGTTTAATGGCAAGTTTAGGTGTGCAGTACAAGTATTAGATAGAGGTTAAGATAGATTGAGTGTTCAGTTGGTATCAGTGCATTTATGCAAGTTTGAAGTTGCTGTATGTTGTTTAAATCTGTCACTTTTATTATTGTTGTTTTCCATTTCTCTCTGACCATTTTGTTACACTTGTCATCCAGTACACTGCGTCACTGTCCGTTTCTCTGTCGTTTTTTCTCTTACTTTCTGCCTACTCTCCTTCTTAACTCTCCATCCATCCCCGCTCTCATTCCCATCCCGTCCTCTTTCCAATTCTCCTTGTATCTTTCCTCTTTCCCAGTCTCACCAGGAGAGACCGAAGAGTGCCTTTGAGCGTCTGTCATCTCCCACCGAAGGCCCACAGCTCCCGAGCATCCAGCCGCGAGGGCGAATGACCGCCGAGGAGCAGCTGGAGCGGATGAAGCGCCACCAGAAGGCGCTGGTCCGCGAGCGAAAGAGGAACCTCAGCCAGGGCGAGCGCTCCAGCACGGGCCTCTCCACCTCCAGCTTCACCACCCAGCGCTCCTCCTCCTCGTCCAGGCTGCCATCCAGCACATCAGATCCTCCGGCCTCCGTACGTTACCCCCCACCCCCGCGCAGCAGCAGCAGACACAGGGAGCACCACCTGCACCACCACTGCTGCTATGCCACCCTCCAGCCCCCGGCCACTTAATAACCTAGCAGGAATGCTAACACGCTAGCACTCTCTGCCATGTGTAACGTTAGCACTAACAAGCTAAAGGGTGGGACTGACTGGCTGGCTAGCTAGCTTGGTTAATGCTTTAAGAACACTGGGAGACCAATTGAGCGCGGGAGATTATGGGGAATGTTTGGCTAGTTTTGGACTGGGACAGCGTCGCTCCCTGTTTATTTTTTTAAACTCCAGGGGTCACTTGAACCCTGTGTTACCACTGCCCCCCGGTGGGACCTCACTGACACAATTCTGAATGTAAATCCATTGAGAAAAGGAGGGAAAGGAAGGCATCACTCTGCCTCCCTTTCTCTGTTTTTAAAACCAGGAAGTAGAGAGAAGAGCCCATTTATGTACATCTACATACCGTGTACTTGTACACTTTTATTTATTTACTGAGGTATTTTTCAGTATACAGCTGTACAGTTATATTTTGTAGAGATTTGGTATATAGAGCATATACAGGAGTGGGGGACTGTTGGAAAGAGAAATATAAAGAGTAGTCAGGTTGATGAAATGAATCAAGAGGCAATGCTAGTGGCACAAAAAATCATGATCACACCTCCCTTCTTTCTTTTCGTCAAATGAAATCCAAGTGCCTTGTTTTGCTGACGATCTTTTTGCCTTTTACCTCCTTAATCAACATTGTGATTGATCATGTTTTAAGCGTGCGTCTCCACCTCTGAATCACAGAAATGATGCAAGAGTTAGCTTTAAGGTTGCTTTTCAGTCAGGACGACGTCTGGACTCTGCTGCTTAAAACTCCTGAAGGAAAACTTTGACATGAAAACTAAACCGAGCTTTCACTTTGGTGCACGTTGGGTTCATGCTAACAATGCTAACTGGGTGAATAAAGGTATATAATATGATATAATTCAAAATGTCAAAGTCTTCCTTTAACGTAACATTTCACAAGTATTGATTACAGACTAACACACTCATGACTAGACTGCTGTGAGATCTGTAATCAGACTACGTTTCCCATAATTCCTTGAAATCAAATGTCCCTGTAACAGTGAGCAATACATAGGCTGTGTTCGAAATGGCATACTATAGTAGCAGTACGTACTGATTTGGCCAAAATGTAGTATGTAGTATGCAAACAGAAGCAACATTTACAGTCTGCCAAAAAACACTGGATGTCGAACTGATTCGGAGAAAATCTCCAGTAATCTCGATGTCCACGCTCACGGACGTACGGACTTTGAGGCGCGTTCCTGCTAAGTCTGCGAGGGCTTAGGGCTGTCCCGCTGTCAAATCGTTTCGTGCATGAGGGCTCTCTCTCTCGCAGACTTTCTGAGCTTTTTATACGGACTTTACGTAAGTTCGCTTTTTTGCAGACTTTGCCTGAGGGAATTACCCAGAGTTCATAGCGAACTTCGTGACATATACAAACGTGATTGTCCGGCCCCGCACTAAATGTAAACAAATGTTTGTACATTGAAGTAATATACAATGCAGTTTGAACAAACAAAAAAATAAATGTAAAAAAATAAATGTAAACAATGCGAGCATAGTCGGTGACGGGAACCACAAACACGTTTATCTGAAAGTGAAACAGTTAAATGTTCGCAAATGATTAACAATAATGTGTTTCTGACTTTTGATAGTTTGTTAAAATATGTAAACACTAAAACCCCTTTCCCACCGAAATTAACGCGCTGACGCAGGTTTTTCAGACCCGGGAAGACCCGCTTATAAATG
Source organism: Semicossyphus pulcher (assembly GCF_022749685.1). Lineage (NCBI taxonomy): Eukaryota > Metazoa > Chordata > Actinopteri > Labriformes > Labridae > Semicossyphus > Semicossyphus pulcher. Next base: position 4,612,643 of record NW_027211759.1, read on the forward strand.
CAGATTGTCTCTGTTCCCATTGCCAGGGTTAGTAAACAGTGAGGATGTTGCGGTGGTTAGGTCTAATCAAACTCGGCGCCGACAAAAATCGCTGCTCGGACGGAGACGGGCGGAATTTGTAGCTGAGATGACGAGGAGTCACAGAAGTTACCGACGGAGCATAACATTGCGCCGGAGAGGGGGCGGAGACTAACGTGTCGACCCGAGTTTTGTGTTCCCATCCATGCCGATCGGAGCCGAGGCGATAATTTCCCGGGTCTAATGTAGAGTCATTTGACTTTGCAGAAGGGGGCGCTATAGCTAAAGAAGCAGCTGTTTGCTGTTGGCGGGCTGTTGTTTCCTCCTGCTTTCCAAAAGCGGCAGCTGGCACCTGGCGTAGCTTACTGCAAAATACATTTGAACAGCTCCGCACTACTGTACATGTTACCGCAGGTCGCAGTATGTAGTATATAGTATACAGTATACAGTATATGGTATATAGTATGTCATTTCGAACACAGCCATAGTCTGTAATTTTCTTCTTTTCACCTCTTTTAAAGCATCTAACCATAAACGCCAGAGCATCTTTTATTTTCTCTCCTCCACCAGCATCAAACGTGTTTACACCATTTTATATTTGAATTAACGTCCTCATTAATGCAGCCTTTTCTTGTACAGACTACAAGGTTATTTTTATCGTATGACAGTGGTGGATTTTTGCATTGCCACGTTTAAAGACGGGGAGAGAATCTGTACTCGTGTGCGAGTATTTTTAAAGTGGCCTATGCTGTGCTGTTTTATGCATCATAAATATACAAGACAGGAAATGCAATAAAAAATAAGTATGGACAACTTTGTCATGAGGAATCAGTGTGGAGAGTAAGGACGGGGACAGAGCAGATTAAGGGTGATGTAGTTCTTTACGGCACTGTTGTCCGCTCCAGGTTTTTCAGACGAGTATTAATCTTGAAAGTTTTTCGCCATATTGCTTTTATCCTTCCACAGCTAGGTACAATATATCAGATCAACAAGAAAGTAGTTCCAGGAGGTTGCTCAGTTGAAGAGTAGAAATATAGTAGAGAACTTAGAGAAGTGAACAGCTAATCACAGCCTAATTCTGTGTCATCTGAGAAGCAACGCACAACTCTTTCCCCTTTTCTTTTCTATCATGTAGAGATTTGCACTCGACAATAAAGAGTTTCTTGCTTCTGAACCTCCTCTTGGCTGTGTTCTTCCTAATCTGGTGTGTGGGGGGGTTTGATGAATCTGTATGTGTCTGCATGGTGTTTTTCTCTCTCTTTCCTCCTGTGTGCGACTGATTCTCCTGAGCACAACAAGGCATGGGATGCAGTGTTTCTCAGAGCATGTGAACACACCACCAGATCAGACCCTGCTGCAGGCTGCTGGAGTGGAAGGGATGCATGCATGGCTTTGATACTCCTTGGATGATTACTCACAACAAGTACCCCTCAACACACACACACGGCACACAAACTTGTCAGATTATAAATGTTCTCATGTAAACCGGGCAGAAGGACGTGGTACGTGTGTATAATTACAACTTCCAGAAACGGACTTATCGTCTACCTGGGACTTCTCCATGGTAACGATTCTCAAAGTCATGCTTTCAAATCTCTGGATGAATTTCCCGCTGTAATTGTTCCTGAGGCACGACTCTACCTGAGGCACGACTCGCTGCAGAGACATGACATATTTAACCACAGAGCTTACAGCTTCTATGTGTGCAGCGTTTCCTTACACCAAGATACAGCTCTGGAAAAAATCCTCTGGTTCTTCTATTTATAGGTTTATGTTTGTGCAAAATTTGCTTTTGTTTTATTGTAAACAACATTTCTCCTACTTCCAAATAACAGATTCTCCTTCAGGTCTTTTATTTGCAGAAAATAACGACTGGTTAAGAAAACAAAAAGATGCAAAAAAAGATGTTTTTCAGAGCTCGAGCAAAGCAAAGAAAACAAGTTCATATTTAAACGACAGAATACAAATGTTTTAACTCAGGAAGAGTTCAGAGTCAGTATATGGTTTTTACCTGGTTTTAATCACAGCGTTCTTGCATCTCTGCATGCTCTCCTCCAGTCTGTCACAGAGCTGCTGGGTGACATTAGGCCGCTCTTTGTCCGATGGCTTGTGACGTCCGTCTTCTTCAGGAGGTTTTCAGTGGCGTTCAGATCTGGATTGGTCGGCCATGACATGTAGAGAGAGAGGCTGATTTAAGGAACATTTGGAGTGGTCTCTTAATTTTTTCCGGAGCTGTATATTAGAGAAATGATTCACCCTTGTAAACATCTTTTAAATAGTCCATAGTTGGGACTATGGTAATCAGTTGGTAATCTCGAAGATCTCAGTTTCGTTCTCTTTGGCGGCACCTATGGCGACAAAACGCTAATTGCAGGAGCACACTTCCCAGATATCCAGACAGTGCTGCGTGTGTGACGTCCACGGTTGGCTCCGGTTGTAACTCTTGATTTTCCTGGCTGACGGTCGCTTTCCTTTTTAGACTGTTTGCTTCATCTGAGCGTCGAGTTTGTTTCTTTTTCTTCTTTGGATTTTCTCTTATTGTTGAAGTTGTATCTGTAGTCATCCATCTTTTCGTTGTTTGTTCAGCCATAGTAGATTACTGTTTACTCGCAACTCTTGCAGAGAGCGGAAAAGCAGCTGCTTAGCTCCGCCTACCCTCTCTGGCAGACCAACCACTGCTGGCTGATGGAAAACGCACGAAAGTCGCCACAGACACCCAGTCTGTAACACTGCAAATGCAAAGGCTTTCATCAGTGGGCCATCGGCTCAATCACCATTGTGTTACCTCATTCGGCGATAGATAGTGACATGAAAACCTTTGAGATTATCACTTTAACAACAGTGGAAACGTCAGTTGTAGTTTTCACATTTCCAAATGAAAGCTGCTGCGTTCAGCCTCTAGCAGATTGTCTCTGTGCTCCTGCGTGTTGTTTCCTGATCTACAGTCCCAAAGCCGAACGTTATCAAAGACGAGGACGATCAACAAATTACACATTTTAATTAATCCATTTCAAAATTTGCTGCAAATTAATGATCTATAAGTTGAATAACTGATTAATCAACTAATAGTTTCTGCTCTAAAAATCATGTGTACTGTGTAACTTTAAAGGCTTCAGCTCCTCATATGTAGATTAATGTTCCTATAAATGAATCATGCAGATATCCAGGGATCTGACCTGCTGCCATTAAATGTAAACATTTGACACTGGTAAAGTTATACATAGAAATGTGTTTAATCGGGGGAAACCCTGTGATTACTTAATATTTACTGAAAGGCTCATATCTAACGATGTTACCTGATGTTTCCCCGTCACCATGCCTGCAGTGTAATCCTGACTTCTGCCCTCTCCAGGTGTTTGATTGGCAGGAGGAACGACCTGTCGCAGAGGGTCAGAGCGATGAGGGGCGGCACCAAGTGAAAGAGAGAGGGAGGATCCAATCGGACGAGTGGGTGACGGTGACGGCGCACATACGAGAGGTGGACGTGGAGCCTTTTGAGTTTGACCTGGATATCAGCCGCGAGGTAGACACACACCTGATGAGCCTCTGTCTCAGTCATGGAAAATACAGGAGGCTGAGCAGCTCGCGGCTGTTCATGCCTTTATAGTGAAATACAGGAAGTTGCTGGAAAAGATCTTTATACAGAATCAATTAGATTTATTAGAAACCCTTTAAGAGCAGAATTTAAAGATGACAGGTTCGATATTTGGTTATTGGAAAACCTGCACTTTACTTAGTCTGTACATGTAGTGGCTGTCCTTAAATTGTCTAATGAACTACCTGTCTGTCCAACATGCAGCTGTCCAAACCTCAAAAAGTTCCCATCCCAGAGCGCTACATAGAGTCTGACTCTGACGAGCCTCTGAGTCCAGAGGAGCAGGAGGAACGCTCCCGCCGGGCCGAGCGCATCAAGAACCTGCTGACCAAATCCAGGTAGACCACGCTCGCTGGTTGGGTTGAAGCTGTTGTTGATTTTGGTGTTTTACTTTATCACTTGGGCCGTGTAAGTATGCGAAGAGAAGAGTTAAATATTCAGTGTTTTTGCTTTGTAAGATAGACAAACACACGGATAGATAAAGAGTTCAAAATGTCTGCAGCTTTTCTGAGATCTTCTCTATCACAGGGGAAAATAAAGGCCTTATTGCAACAGTGTAGGTACAGTTACTCTTATACTACACCTGTTTAATGTTTAAGCACTCTCAAAGTGTTGATGTGTACATCGCGTCAACAAGGGATGGTTGGTAGTTCGACAGCAGTCAGAGTGTTTCGCATGAATCCACTGGTTCATAGTCCGGAGTGTTTGTGTCCACAGTGTTCAGAACATTCAGCCGTCTGCACCGCTGGACTTCAGTGAGCTGGACACAGCTCTGCAGCAGCAGAAGAGGATCATGAACGTGTCCCAGGCGCTGGCCTCCGAGGCCTCACGCAAGAGCAAGCTGGTCGCAGGTCAGTGCACTCACACTGTCGTTAACACACATGTATCCCCAGCTACAGTACATGCTTTATATAAGCTCTTACACTATAATACACTTAAGTATAAACTAAGTAAGGCTTCATACACGCAACCAAATATGGCCAACAAAATGTTCTCTTTACACTTTGAACCTCAGCTGTTCTTAAATCACTTTAAAGACGGATGTACAAAACACACAAAGTGACTCTAGAAACAAACATGTGATCTGTCCCTGGTGTGCAGAGACTGAGTCGCTGGAGAGTCGGTGAGAATGTCTGATCCAGGTATACCACCCATTTCCCCATCGGGTCGTGTGCTCTATTGTACTTTCTGTTTCGTGTGCGTCTGTATAAACTGATAAGTTTTGGCCAGGAATGTGCACAGATTGGTGACAGAATGGACTCCCTCAATCCTTAAAAATGTGTCCTGAGTGAACATTTTCTGTTTCACTTTCATTTTGGTCACGTACATAATCCAAGGTTATGTCAATAAAATTTTTGAGAATAAAAGAAATCTGTTTATCTTTGACTAAACATTCATCCTTATTTGTATCAAGTCTCTGAAGCTAATCTGTGCTCAGTCCTGGCTCCTGTGTTTGGGGTGATTAAGAGCCTCTGTTTCTTCTTGGCTGTTGTTCTGGTCAGTGAAGCTCTGGTATCATAAAGGGCTGTTTTGATGAAATGTGGTGGCCTCAGTGTGAAAAGTCGTGATTGGTGGGAGCTGTGTGCTTTTTTTCTAAATTGAAAGACATTCATACTATTTGTGCACAGTTGATAATGAGGTTCCTATATTTCTCAGGAGTGCAGAATTCTATGTCAAATACGTTTAGATTAAACGACAATTTCTGTTTATGTTATCAATTTAAAATGCACATTATGCTTGCACAAAGTACTGGAGTCAGGTCTCTTCTTGGTATCATATGCACTATGCATCTAAACTGTATATTTTACAAGTTTGTGTACAATTTGTCTGTGTGAAATCTACGGTAAACATTTTTAAATCCCAAATTCTCCTGCAAATAAAATGTCTCATTTGCATAAAAAGCTCCGATACAAATTAAAGATTTGTTAGCACCTATGATGTCCTGACAGTGAGAACAAACACTGACCACTTCGCTGTGTTTTCTTCTGTTCAGCTAAAGCAGCTGCACAGCACTGACCCACAGGAACGACCAGCGCAGCAGAACAGAGGAGCTTCTTCGTGACGACGGATCAACAGTTTCCGACTAACCGATTCACTTGTAACAAATCACTATTTTTAAAACAAAGACACATTTTTTAAAGAGTTTTGATTCATAGTTTTGAAATAGAATCGAGTTTTCTAGCTTCTGCACTTACACTGCAAAACTAAGTACCAATAATTTATAACACAACTGATTTTATAAACTTACCTGTTGCGCCGTTTGGTCTGTATTTTTATGAGTTTATAAAAGAAGAAGGAGATGAAAGCCAAACTGCTCAGATTACAGGAAGGATGTTTGACATGAATCGTTTATTTATTGTTTACACTGTTTGGCCTGACATGTTTGTTCAGCTTGTGTACTTTTCTTTACACTGTCACCCAATGATCACATCCTGTCAATCAACTCCAATACATGACACAATAACACTTATAAAACACCTGGCAACAGTAACGTCATTATAGAAAATAAATATTTGATAAAATAGTTGCCGTCTGTTTCATTTCAGTATCGGTCTGTTGTGTTTCCAAAATAAAGATTCTTTTCTCACACTTGAAACATGTTTTGTGTCATAAACTTGAAATTTGTCTCTAGGGAAACATAGCAAATTATCTAAGGCTAGAACTGCCTTGGTGTGCGGCATCACTTTACCTGCTACATATCTGTCCCTACAAAAAAAACAACAAATAAATAAATACATTAAAATACATTTTATCATTGCTGTATCATTTCACCTGTCCTGAGCAGGACACCATTTTACCCAGGGGGAGGGTGCTCCGACTGCTACATAAGAACACATAAGAATACAATAAATTACAATGTCGACAAAGAAATTCATATCACACAGTCCTCTAACTTGTGTTTCTCCATAACTGTAAACCAAATCTCTTGGCCTTTCAGTTTGCTCACTTGACAACTTAGCAAAATCCAAGTTAGCTGATGCTAAATAAACCTTAGCTTAAAAAATAAAATACTTCAGTGTAAATAAAAAATAAGGACACGATATATGATATGATACGTGGTGTTATGCTTATAGTAACATTCTATAGATATTAAATAAAGTACAAAAGGCAAAATACCGGGGGAATATACTGTTTTTGTTGTAATAGAGTGCTTTCAACCATTCTAGCTCTTTAAGCTAACAGCTAGCTTACTCTTATGTCCTTTGTTGCTTCTTGACAATGATATAGTTCTGCTGCTTTCTGTTTACAATACCTCCACAGAACACTCAGGTGCTTTTTAACCCAGTGTGAAGCAGATAGAGTGAGAGTCAGTACCTCCATGTTTGAGGCCTCCATGTTTCCTTGGTTGTGGAACAAGTTGCTGTCCCAAGTGAAGTATCTGATTCAGTGAAGGTAATATGGACTGTGAGACCCACAGGCAGATCAGTTAGGTGTCCAACAATGCAAATGTTGTTCTGGTATGTAATTGGGAAATCAAACTTTGCGTTTAAGATGTTTTCAATGGAAAGAAGCGGTGATAGCTAGATGAAAGCAGCTAGCTAGGTGAAAGCTAGCAAGCGGAGAAGTAGCCTTTCGGAATTAGGAAAAATGAAGCTAAAAGCTTTTTCAGTCGGATATTTTCAACAAAAAGTACATTTAAAAGTCACCAAGGTAGAGTTCTTTTTGAATACTAACTTCACAACACAGATCATGTTAGATCCACTACAGATAGAAGCAGCATGTTACAAACATCTGATATGCCTTCATTTTCCCAATACTGTTAGCATCAATTAGCTCATTGGTGTGTTCAATGTACATGTTTCAGGAACATGTACATTGAATATTTAACTGTATTTAAGGGTATTCTGGTTGGCACAGAACTAATGAAGTATCTGCGACTCCTAACCTGAAGCCTGGATACAACGGCTCAGAGAATTTAACGGGGAAGGTGTGCAGGTGACTCATGGCGTTCGATGATACGGCGTAGAAGGACAGAGTGCCAGCTGACCAGTCCAAGAACACTCCAACCCTTTTAGAGTTAAAGTAGGGGACAGATATGGGCGCATCATCCCTGTTGTACCAGGCTGTGTATTTACCATGACAGTAGCGCAGACTCCAGGACTGACTATTGTAGCCAAGGACAGACTCGTTACCTTTTGTTTTCCTGCTGATTCCTTTATAAGCCACCCCGATACCTGTGCGTTCCCCAGTCCACTCCACCTCCCAGTAGCAACGAGCAGACAGAGCCTCTTTACAAAGCACTTGTCCCCAGTCTGTAAATCGCTCTGGACTGTCGGGATACGTCTGTGCCGTTTCCATTCGAATCATTTTTCGGTGGTCTTCGGAAATAGACAGGAGTGAATGGGCGGTATTCAGATCCATAGTAAGTGGGCAGGCATCTGAAGAAAATCAAAAATATATGTAATATATCTTAAAATGAATAACTTGGCTGCATGCGTGAAATGTCCATTGAATTGTGTGTAAAAAAACTTACACTTCTTCAGAGATGATTTTAAGTAGCACTCTGCATTGTTGTTCAAGCTACAAAAATCAAACACTGACATTAAAAACATTGAAAGTGTGCTTAGTTACTTTACAGAAAAGGAACAAAACACACTGGTACACTGTTACCTTTGCTCTTTGTCTCTAGAGACTATAACTTCACACAGTCCCTGTACTGTATGTATTACACATCTCAAGGGACTGAACTAAAAGGAGCATTAGATCTTTCTTTTGGACATACCACACTCACATGTACCAGCTAAAAAGCCCAGGTGTGCATGATTTCACTAATTAACTTATGTGGAACAGGTTCTAAGGAAAGGTAGTCTCTTCACTCAGAAAACCAAGGTCAGAGGTCCAGGTACTTGACTTCTTCCCCTATTTATAAACGGTAGTTGGGAAAAAGCATTCGTTTTTTGATTTTGGTTTACACATGGACCGTTACAGTGTACCTAAATGTTCTCTACTGTATCAAGAATATCTGTCCACACAGTTACATATTCCACACGTATGGAAACTCTGTAAGACACACCACAAGAGGGGACTGAGCAGATACAGTTCCTCAGATATTACCCAGGATTCCTGACCCTGGTATTCAAGTGTGATGTCCCCACCAACAGAGAGCTCTATGCAGTGTGTGCCATACTAAATATTTATTGGTGAGTCACACAAGGCGCTGTGTGCCAGTACCTAAGGTGCCAGGCGATGCTTTAAACATTGTCAAACCCCACAAGATAGAGAGATCATGTGTGAAAGGAGAGACGATGCTCAGATGGCCAGCTTGCAAGGCCAACCCCAGATGGGTCAATGAAAATGTCTATAGAGAAGAAGCATCCAGCACCTGCTCCCCAACGGAGCTGCCAGCAGCCACCTTAAAGCACAAAATCTAGCAGAAGAAGATTTACCATGTTTTCATTGACCATCGGAACCGGCCAGAACTGTGACCACGGGACTCGTGAGTGAGCTGATAGCTTTGCATCCACTACACTACTAGCAAGTATTTCATACAACTTAGTGTCCAAAAATCCGAACTATCCCTGTAAAGAAAGGCAAACCAGCTCTCACATCATAGCCTGCACATGGGCCACATGGGCCACATGGGACGTGATATGCAGATCAAGTGGCCCAGTTGGGTCAGTCCCTGTACATATGGAATATGTAACATGGTTGTGAGATAGTCGATACCATGATGAACAACAAGTTATGGCATATAACTCAGTTATACCTGACAGTGAGGTCTTTTATGTCCTCCTGCAAAGAGGACATGAGCTCCATCCCCAGTTGCCCTGGGTGATTATAACTCAGATCAAGTTCCTTCAGGTGGGTTGGGTTGGACCTCAGAGCTCTCGCCAAAAAGCCACAACCAATCTCTGTTATTCCACAAAAGGGTAGCCTAAAAGGAGAGAGTAAAACATTTACATTTTATAAACAGCATGCAATATTGACTCACCTTCAGTCCAGGTTGCTTCATCAGCATTAAAACAAAGCCTGATTCAGCACTTGTCACAAACCTCAGTTTTTCCAGCTGACATGTTGTACTTGCAAGCCCAGCAGACAACAGCTCTACTCCTGAGTCCTGAAGGTCATTGTCACTTAAGTCCAGCTCTCTCAGACACGAATCGCTTAGAACTTCACCAATGGCTCTGCAACATCTGTCCGTGAGGTTGGATTCTTTAAGCCTTCAAAATGAAATGATAATGAAGGAATTAGACAATCACTTACAACAGCTTCTGCCTCCACTGTGGAGGTTTCAGATTTAGAATGAGTAAATCATTTAACTTGCACAATACACTAGTCTTTGGCACAGATGTTCTTTACTCACAAGGCTACTCTGGATTCTTTGATCACTGGTAACAGCCTCAGAAGACCTTCCTCTGATCTTGAATACTCCCTCAGGTCAAACTCATCTGACTCCTCCTTTGAGGTCAGCAGCATAAAGACCAGAGCGGACCACTGTGAAGGTGACAGCGTGGTCTCTGACAAACTACCAGAGCTCAGGTAGTGCTGGATTCCCTCCAAGAGAGACTGATCGTTCAGCTCACTGAGGCAATGGAAGAGATTGATGCATCTTTCTGGGGAGGGATTTTCGCTGATCTTCTCCTTGATGTACTCAACCATTTGCTCGTTCCTGGGTGAGCTGCTCACCATTGTGGTCAGGACGCACTTCAACAAATTCTGATTGGAAGTCTGTGAGAGGCCAAGAAGGAAGCGAAGAAACAGATCAAGGTGTCCGTTGTCACTCTGCAAGGCCCTGTCCACTGCACTCTGGAGAAGGTGCGTCACGTCACTGGGAGACTCCTGGGCAGTGGTGGTTGCTTGTGGCTCCAGCAAGTTCTGATTGAAGCAGATGAATGTGTGGAAAACGTACATCGCAGCAAAAAACTCCTGTATGCTGAGATGCACAAAGCAGTAGACCTTCTCCAGATGAAATCCGAAATCGTTTTCAGAGATCTGTGTGAACACTCCTGAGTATATTGCAGCGTCATGAACGTTGATATTGTACTCATTCAACTCATTCTCATAGAAGATCATGTTGCCTTTCATCAGGTGCTCAAAGGCCAGTTTCCCAAGCTTCAAGATCATCTCTTCATCCATTCTGGCCTGGAACTCTGTCTCAGAAGCCTCTTGTCCTGCTGAATACTTCCTAGATCGGATCAACGAGTTGTATACCAGGAAATGCGTGTACATTTGTGTCAGAGTCTCCGGCATCTCTCTTTTGTTCCCATCCTCCTCGACTCTTTTGCTCTCTGTGTCTTCTAAAATATTCTGCAGCACAGTGGCAGATATCCAGCTGAAGACTGGTATGTGACACATGATATGGAGGCTCCTGATTGACTTCACATGTGAGATGACTCTACTGGCCATGTTTTGATCAGAGATTTTTTTCCTGAAGTACTCTTCCTTCTGAGGGTTGTCAAACCCTCGTATCTCTGTCACACGGTCAACAAGATCAACTGGAATGCGATTTGCAGCTGCAGGCCTGGAGGTGATCCAGATGTGTGCAGAAGGCAGCAGGTTCCCCTTGATTAGATTTGTCAGTAAAACATCCACTGAAGTTGGCTCTGAGACGCTGCAGCAGGGCTTGTTGTGGTCAAAGTCCAGAGGAAGCCGGCACTCATCCAACCCATCAAATATCAGGGCAAGCTTGTATTTGCCAAAATTTGAAATCCCTGATTCCTTAGCCTCTGAAAGAAAATGATGAAGTAGCTGCGTCAATGTGTAGTGGTTCTCCTTCATCAGATTCAGCTCCCGGAATGGAAGATTCATTAGGAGTTGGATATCCTGGTTGACTCTCCCCTCGGCCCATTCAAGATTAAACTTCTGCACGGAGATAGTTTTTCCAATGCCAGCAATGCCTTTAGTCATCACTGTTCTGATGAGTCTGTCTTGTCCGGGTAGGGGCTTAAAGATGTCTTCACATTTGATTGGTCTCTCTTCTATTGCCCGTCTCCTGGTCGCAGCCTCAATCTGCCTGACCTCGTGTTCATTATTGACCCTTCCACAGACTCCCTCTGTGATGTAGAGCTCAGTGTATATCTTGTTGAGAAGTGTCTGGTTCCCATGCTGTGCCACTCCCTCGTAAATGTATTCAAACTTTTTCAGTTTGCGTCTGAGTTTGCGCTGGCATACATCAAGCTCGCCATAAATGTCTAGATGAAGGGAGAAAATGAAAAAACGAAATCATTTTGGTGCATCAATTTCAGGGTTGCAACCTCACCCTGAATGTGTGGCCTAGAAGTTCATGTTAAATTTCTTTCCTCATCAAATTTCAGAGAAAACACGACATACTTTAGTGTACGAGTTCTACTCTTGGTACTTACTTTTCTCAAGTCTGTCAGCAAGTTCTGTTTGGCCGATTTTCTTCAAGACATGTAGTGTAATCTTGAGAGCCCCGTCACTGGCACTGGTATCTTGCTTCACATCTTCAGTGGTCAAACAGTCTTGATTCACCTTGTCACTCTCAGACGACTGCGATAGGTTCGGAAAGAGCATCTGTGCATACCTTTTTAGCTCACACAGCAAAATGTTCTTGGCGTGTTCTTCCACCAACTGCAAAGGAGAAGGTAGAAGTAATACAGTTGGCTGACATCTAAGATACCTTTCTTTAACGTAACACCTGCTTTATGCATATGGTGAACATACTTTATGCACAAAGATCAGGTCATTCTTTTGAACCATTCTGGTTTCAGTGCAGACATAAGAGACATGTCTTACCTTAAATATGGAACTTCCATCCATCTCCATCGATTCTGGACAATCACGTTGGTCCCTTGAGATGAATATTGAGAAGTATGTTATTCTAAGATCAATCAATCAAATTTTATTTGTATAGCGCCAAATCATAACCAGAGTTATCTCGAGACACTTTACAAAAAGAGCCGGTCCAGACCGACTCTTTATTATGTTATTTAAAGAGAAGCCCAACATGAATCACCATGAGTAGCACTTAGCAATGTTCGGCACATTGGCAGAAAAACTCGAGCAGAACCAGACTCATGTTGAACAGCCATCTGCCTCGACTGGATGGGCCGAAAATGGGATAGAAGGAGATGCAGGATAGAGACAGGCAAAGAGAGCAACAACAACATATGTCCTTGTTACATGAACAACAACAGGTAAGTGTTCAAATGGAGTGCCTCCAAAGTCTGCTTGGTGATAGAACTGCCTTGGTGTAAATGACATTGGTCTTTCCTTACTGTGGCAATAAAGCTGAAATACAACAATGTATGACGTGTACTGGATAAAAACATGGACGACAATACTAACAAGTCAACTTTGATAACTTCCCCGCATTGTCATATTTTTGTTGGTTTCATTTTCAGACATTTTAAATATATGAATAATGAAAATTCATAAGTAGGTTAATATGACGAAAGAATTTACAAAATTCTCAATTTACACGATCAAGTGCGCTAATAAATAAAAAAATATAGTAAAGGTCAGCAGGTTTTATTCTCATTAGACAATGTCTTAATAGTTAATAGTTGTTGTGATATAAAACCAATGTTAAACCAACATTTCAATCCCCACATGGCGACAACAGCTAAAGACCCAGAATTAAGACTTCACATACCCGTTAGGCAATTCTTTGCTGAAGTCATGATAGATATTTATGGAGGCATCACTTTTCATGGACAGGCAGGAAGAGGCCGGCAAGTCTGATTTCTCTAAATGAATTGAACTGCAAAGAGAAAGTAACAACAGCACTTCAATACCTTCTTCCGTTCTGGAACCAAAGTTATCTTTACCAAGTTAAAGGTTTTTTAACAGCCGACACTTTGTTTGGCCAGGACCAGTGACGAACAGACAGAAAAAAGCTACATTGCCGTCATTATGTCATTTAACATTTAAAAACCTTGACCAAAAATCAGACGGTGAAATCTAATATACATTTGAGCTATTAAAATACATAGGTAAATAACTGTAGTAGACATAATAAACTCAGCAGTGAATATAGAAAATAAGACTTTTTGTACCTTGCAGTTGCTTCTTTGCTGAAGTCATGATAGATATTTATGGAGGCGTCACTTGAGGCTGGCAAGTTTGATTCCTTAACCGAGCTGATAAAGAAACATAGAGCAAGAGTTGGTGGGTTTTATTCTCATTACACAACCACAGACCCGGAGTAGACTTAGTATACCTGTCAGCTGCGTCCTTGGTGAACTCATGAATGATATTTTTGGAGGCATCACTTTTCATGGACAGGCAGGATGAGGAGGGCAGCTCTGGCCTATGAGGAGACCAATCAGCCTCTTCAGAAGCTTCCATTTTGACGGCAACACCTAGTGAGTTAGTATTTCTACATTGGCTTAACTCAGTATCATAACGTAAATTAAACAAAATTCAACTCACTCACTATACCTTGGATAATCTTTGCTTATTACTGTAGAATACATGTTTTTAAACTGAAATCATAATGAGAACAGAAACAATACAGTCATAGTGGAAAAGTACTTTTAAGTACAATGACATCATTTCCATCCTGTTGCATTTTGCAAGCGAAATTTCAACAGCAGGATTCCAGTTGTGCAAATAGACCAAGACTCAACATCATTGGCTGATTTCAAACAACAATGATAATTCATGCTGAGAGGAAATTAACAGTCTTGTAGTGTGGCACACAAAGAACAGCTGACTTTTCAAGGTTGATAGTGTTGCGACGTTCGCGAACGATCCGATTCTTTTGAACGGCTCTTTGTTGCAAACGACGGGAACCGAGTCGTAGTTGAGAGCCGTTGTTTTTATAGCTGTGCCCAAATTTCACGGCCCGCCCTCGATCCACTCCTCTTTATGCCGGATGACCACAGGCAGCTTTTTTCAACTGCAACTCCGCTACACTCGGTCACGTGCAGTGGAATCATGTCACCAGTTCGCAAACGATTAGGCTCTCCGAAAGGAACGGACCCATAAGATCCAGCTCCCTTCAAAGAGCCGTAATTCCCAACACCAAAGGTCAACAAAGCTTCAGAGTTTATTATCAAAAAAATTAGACGAACACACACACCCATGTCTGCATCACATTCTTGTTTTTCGTACCGTTCTGAGCCCTCATGTCTACATCACATTCTTGTTTTTCGTACCGTTCTGAGCCCTCATGTCTGCATCACATTCTTGTTTTTCGTACCGTTCTGAGCCCTCATGTCTACATCACATTCTTGTTTTTCGTACCGTTCTGAGCCCTCATGTCTACATCACATTCTTGTTTTTCGTACCGTTCTGAGCCCTCATGTCTACATCACATTCTTGTTTTTCGTACCGTTCTGAGTCACACACTCACACTGCACGCCTGACGTCAGTTAAGTCTGTGACTGTTTCGTGCTGAGGCTTTAGGCTGGAGATTGGGATTGGGCTAAAGTGCACTAAAGGTAGGCTGTCCCTTCCAATAGAGAAAGTGCAGTGTGTCCTCCTGGGGTGCCCTTACAGTTAATACAACTTTTAACATTTCCAAGACTGCCCGACGTGCTAATACACACTTCTGCCAGCTGGTGCTCCGCTGCATCCTGCTGATGCCCTTTTTATTTTTTCCGCCCCTTCCCTCATGGCAGCAGGAGTACTGCCCCCTACTCATCAGTGATGTGGTGGGTTAAGGTGCCCGTGCAGAGCCAGAATGATACTGAGAGACAATATGCACCCCTGCCTCAGTTTGTTTATTCTGCTGCCGTCAGGCGAACGCTTCGAGCAGCCTCTATCCGGGTGTGACACTCTCACATTCATCCTCCATATCTAAAACGTGTTTTAGTGTGGGTAGCACAGGGAACGCTGTGTACTTAGCAGATGAATACAACAAACCTTAGACTGGCAGATGCGGTCAGACGACTCTCGGTTTGACAAAGTTCACGCTACTTTCACGTCTACTTACAATTAAAATACCCTTGTAAGATCCTGTTTTCATTGAACGCGAAAATATGGACATTTTAACACATTCCATCTAGTTGTAGTAAACTTAAATGATACCTTCACCAGAGCTGGCTCATACGTGGTCGCTCTGAGTTTCATTTCGCTCAAAACATTTACTAATGGCGCTCACACGAAGTTAATGTTTTCTGATTTTCTCGCTGGTTCAAAACTTTTGACATGAATATAAACGCTGTATTCTGCTCTATTTATTAATGTATGCTAAAACCAATCGTCTACCAGCTGTGTCTTACCTTGTGTAGCAGGCGGTGCTAAGACTTCCGCGAGCCACTTTTTCTCCTTCCAAGCAGTAGAAAGTAGAGATGTTTCGGTCCTGAACGATTCGTTCAAAAAGAACGAATCTTTTCAGTGAACGGAATGATCCGTTCACTTTCAAGCATCAAAGTCGTTCCTTTCGTTCACTTGGCTCCCCACTTCTTCTTTTAGGAAACCAGACTGATTGATGTTAGCACGAGCCAATTGCGTTTCAGAGGAGGGCTGTTTGTATCACATCTAATGTATCAAATCACCATCATTGGTTAGGAGAACGACTGAACGTATCATCGTTCATGAACGAGTGACAGTGACTGAACGTATCGCTTGACCGAATGTCTCTCTCTCTCTCTCTCTCTCTCTCTCTCTCTCTCTCGTTCACTGAACGAAGCGACCTGATTAGGTGCATCTGTACATACAAGTCAATTCACAGACTCAGACTCTGATTAAATATATTACATCCTCAGGCCCTGTGAATATATAAGGAGCCTCATTCACCTCCGTTAAACTTTAAAAACAACATATCATAAAAACGGTGATGCAGACTCGCAGCGCTGAGACGGAGAGAGCATCTGCACAGAGGGAGGGGGGGAGCGGGTCATCGCGGACTGAAGTGATGACGAGATATAAAAGTTTGATCATAAAGCCTGATCATCTACAGCTCTGTGTAAAATATATGTAGTACACAGCGGACTGCAGTCTCTGTTGACAGACAGATCTGAACACAGGTCCACGTTATTAAACGTCTGTGTTCTCCCCGCGCTGCGTTATAAACTATGATGAACTGATCGCACAATGAAGTTGTAGTCTTCGTATTTTATTTTATGTATTGTGTTTTGTACAGATATGGACGTATGTGTCTGAAATAAAGAAATAAAGTAAAGTACAATACTAGAAACGATATTACAACAGCTCAAAAATAAACTGACACAACAGCAAGATGAGATAACACATGAATGTTTATTTTTATATAAATATAATATTTTCTTTTTAATATAGTTGGGCCAAGTAACTGTTATTTTGTGATGATTGAACAAGAAGACCAGTAATGCAATGGGAGCCGTATTGTTCGTGAACGAGTGAGAGTGAGTTACGGGTAAACCGGAAATGTCACTGAACGACCTGGTGAACGAATGTAATGAACGAATCGTTCAGCTGAACGAGATCCGAAGATCCGGGTCACTGAAGTGAACGAGAGTTGACATCTCTAGTAGAAAGGAGGGGATGAAATGATCAGCTGTGTGGCACACGTCATGTGACTCATCTCACCTTAACCTTTGGCTTTAATGTTTTAACACATGTTCTGTACATCTTAACTGGTACTGTACTTAATTTACGTGACTATTTCTTTGCTTATGCTACTTTAAACTTACACATTTCAAATGGAAAATTATTTTTTAGAATAAAATGTTTAGAAAAACAAACAAATAAATATACACACAAACAAAGATCGGTAGTTAAAAATACAAATGTACTTTAACGATAAAACCAGTCCAACCGTCAAAAAAAATACCGTGTAGTTTGAGCCTCTTGATTCATGCTTCGGATGTCTGGCTATGTGATTTTTGGCGAATTCAATAAAGAGACATTTCCCCCTAAACCCTTCAAATTGTTTTATTTCAATAACTGTTTGAGGCTTAAAGTGGTATAATCAATAATTTTTACGAGATTTTACTATAGAACCGGAACTACTTACATTTTTTAAAGCTCCTGTGGGGACTTTTGAGCTGATTATGAAATTGACTGAAATTAATTCTGAAGCCTCTACATGAGCTACAAAAGCAAACGAGACCATTAGCAACAAGATTGAATATATCTTTATAGTTATTTTTAATGCCTGTAACCACTGCCGGGGGGTAAGTGTCAGACGAGGCGCTCCCAAATCAGCCTTTTTATACATGTTCCACGGCAAAGATTCACATAAGTGATACGTTTGAACGTTAAAAGAAAGCAGTTTTTTGTTTAAAACACCTTACACTTGTACAGATCAAAAAAGAGAGAAGAGGTACTTCTTTGTTCGCATGATGTACCAAAATCACCACACACCAAAAGTTCTTCATAGGTGCTTTAAGTAGATTTGGCCTATAACACTCTTACTACGGTAGGATCTTGAATGCAGGACTATTAGTAATGACGGAGTAATGTTATGTTGTATTGATCCTTTTGCTTTTTGTCTTTGGACATCTACAATGACTTTTTACATCACAAACATTACAACAGACACTTCCTTTTATTGGTTTTCAAACATGAAATCACAAAATGTACAGTGTGTATACCAATCATGCTGAACAACAAGTGATCCGGTCTCATCCAACACTTTGACTTTAAAAAGGTTCAAACTAAATAAAATCTGGAACATTTGCGATCTTAAAATGATAGAAACTTAAAGTTGACATCAAACCCTGCAGATGTGATCGTCTGACAACATGCACACCTGGATGTTGCTCAATGATGAGTGCTTGTGTAGAGATTCCTTTTCTTTGCAGTAAAAGGGACCAACGTCATGGGTGAAGGAGAAGTTCCTTTCCCGAATTTCCCCCCGGGAATTCTGATTGCCTACAGTCAAACAAATAATGTCAAAATGTACAAATTTGAGATTACAAAAACTAACTCCTGCTTTGGATCCTACGCTGACTTTACAAAGGTCATTTTGTAGCCGGGTTTCCGTTCTTCATCGCTATCATCTGAGCTGGGCTCTGTCCGTTCTGAGGTCTGTTCTTTGGGGTCAGGATCGCAGCCTTTGTCTTGGGCGTCTGTGGGTTCTTTTTCACTAGTGGACTTCTCTGGCTCAGTTGCTTCTGTCTTGCTGTCCACTGGTGGGGAGGGTAACACCACTGGCTCTGGCTCAGGCTCAGGCTGTGGGTAAGAGATCAGATGGATGATTTACTTAAAACCTCAGATTGACAACAAATGTTCCTGTTTTTTCATTAATAATTCAGCCAAACATTCTATCTAGTCTATTACATTTTGGTCCTGATCGTGATGGAAATGTTCGTTATATTTTCCTACAGCACTGAATATAAAATCAAAAGAGTAATGACTTTTTGTTTCAGTTTTACATAATGAAGAACAAAGACCCAGCCTCACCCTACTCTGCACTCACAGTTTGACACATTAAAGTAAACGCTTAAGATAACATGAGTGTGTATAAAAGAGTTGTGTCTGTGTTGGGAAGGATGGATGCAATAATTCAGCTATGTCCATCTCTCCACCGCTCAGGTCATCTCAAAGTGTTCTGCTAAGACAGTGAAACAGCATATTAATGACTCTTCTGTGTTCCTCCCTGTCTTTATTAGGCCTTCATCATATTCCACCCTGTGGTTACATCCAGAACTACATGCTATTTTTATCTTTGGATTTTTCAAAAGGTTTATATTTACTAAATAAACTTTGCATTAATAAAAATTCCTTGCTTCATGTTATTTAGTGGAATTCTTATTGGAAATTACTAGTAATGCAAAGATGTCAAGCTCTAAACACATGCATTTTCCCCTGAAAAGTAATGAAGCAGTTTTGTTTTCATTCGTGTTCATTCAAGTTTTTTAAGCTTTTTATTTTATTTAAAGGTTTACATCTTAAAAAAAACGTTAGAAGCCAATTTACACGAAGTCAACAAACAGTTTTTCGGAAGTGTAAAAGATCAGGACATTTGTTGTGTACTTTAGAGCAGGGAAGTTCTGTTGACATGATGAATGAACCGTCAGAAATAATAACTATAATTCACTCCTGTTAAATTAGCCTAACAATGTGATCCATGAGTGGTGGATGAATTATGATATCAGATGGTCACAGAAACCCAAGGAAGCTGTATGGATGGAGATTGTTTTACTAGAACACCACAGCAAAGGCTGTTAGTCAGTTTAACAATCGACAGCCTGTGGTCTGCTTACTTCTGGATTTAGTCACTACAGTTAATAAATAGTAAATATATCAAATGTATTTACGCCTGGCACGATAAAGCTCTACTTTTATCTATTTTAAAAATCTCTCTGCCTTCTCTTGTCGCTCTTATAACCCGCTCACCTCACTGAAACCCAGGCCACAGTGTCTTCGGTTCCGGCCCGACAGCTTCCCATCCATGCCCTGCTGGTACTGCATCTCTAGCTGCTCATTCATCCTCCTGTCTTCCTGCCCTGCAGAGGAGACACGAGTCACAGCAGGCACACCCAGCCATTACAGGCCTATCCATGCATGGATAGATCTGTGCGGTGGATGTGTAGTAGGGGAAGCCGGGTTAATTGCATTGGGCATAAGGATGAGAGGCAGCAAGGGGTAAGTGGCAAGGGACAGTAGTTTGGACATTTCTTACATGAGTACAACAGAGACATCATTTTACAAGAGCTAAATAAAGAAGCTCACCACTGCGGAAGTGGGATGTCGACTTGTGGTCACCAATAACGAGGCGTCCTGTGTGTTCTCTCTGGAAAACAAATACAATCCCGTTTTACATCAATGTCACAACTTCTCCAAAGGTTATAGAGTGACAGTGACAAGTAAATCAAAACTTTGTTTGCTTTTTTATTAATTAACTGAGTTGAAGTATTGTGATCTACAATACACATAACAAACCTTGCTGGCGCCCATCAACCGTAGAAACTTCTGTTTCCTTTCATTGCTTCCTAGATCAGCTGATGCCCACTGTGTAGACCCATCCTGCAAATGCAGAACATGGTTGTTATCATTCAGGATATACTGAACTAGAGCAGAATTTCAATGAAATGAAATGAAATTATCTATACAATGACTGCTTTTACAAAGCCACAGAGATGGTTTGTAACTCACATGGCTACCTGCCGCTTTACCCTCTTATGACTTACACGTTCTGGTATCATTACAGACATAAACATGGATAGATAATAAGACCAATTTAATAGAATCACAACGCATGATTTGATCTTTAAACATGCATTACCTCAGTCAATTTATATTTGTTCATAAAGTCCAGTAGTATTTTACCTAAAAGTGGCAGCTAAAGTAAGCTCTTAATTCATGAATGATAATTCAAGTTAAAATTATTGGGTGGCCCTTACTCAGCATTATTTCATGGGTAGTTGACTTCCAATCAATACAATGTCATTTTAATCACTTTTGATACAATCCTATACAATTTATTACAAGTTTTGCGAAACAACGTTTGAAGTCAACCTTTAGAGGCGAGTGAACTTTGTCTGGACTGCAAACAAAAACGTGTTCAGATTTCCCGATTAAGCTTTGGAAGCCTCTCGATAGCTAATATACTCACGCGACGCTAACCATAACCAAGTAATTCATAGGTTCATCGACGCATTACGTTAAGTTTTGCTTATTATACTTACTTCATCTGGAGAAGCGGGTCGTTTTGTTCCATGCCTGTCTTCTGGAGAACTCATTATGCACGAGAGCTTTAGTAAAATGTCACTGAAATAGCATACCACTTTGCTAATGCTAACTGGGTTTGTCAACAAGCGTCTACACAGCCACTTCCGGTTCCGGTCTGCTTCTTCTTCTTCTTTTTGTTTTATTGGCGGTTGGCAAACAACTTTATAGTGCATTACCGCCACTAACTGGAATGGAGTGTGGATCGGGAGTTTACAGGCCATTAACCATTTCAACTAAAAAATAAATAATAATAATAATAAAATGAATAATAATAATAATATACATTCTGTCTTTCAAATAAGTACTTTTTAGATATTGTTATAAAAAACTATAACATTTATCACCAGAATTAATTTGTAAAATATCATATAAATCCAATCTCTTCTTAATTTCCTTCAGTCTCATTACCAATAACCTCTCAGCCTCATACTTTTGACAGTACATAATAAAATGCTCTACTGTTTAATATTGTTCACAGAAATCACAATATCCTGCAAGATGTGTTCCTGTTTTACATAATGTACTTTTTAATCCTCTTTGACCAAACCGAAGTCTTGATATTACAGTTTCTTCTTTTCTTGTTCTTCTATTGCTTCTTATCTTATCAACTATCCTTTGGATTTTGTAAAACCAACTTCCTTTTCTGTCCCCTAATGTTTCTGCCACCTTTCCTTCGTTTTGTGTTTGATTATAGTCTTAATTTCCATTTCAACTGTTATATCAATATTGGGTTTTTTTTTCTGTAGCTTCTTTTACACATTTATCAGCAATTTCAGGGCCTTTTATGCCAATATGCGGATTCTGAACAATGATTGTTGAATTTCTAATAAAATATCTGGTTTGAATGGTGGTTCCGGTCCTCTTCTTCTTCTTCTTCTTTGTTTGAGCTGTCTGAGTCATGGGAAAAATGAGTTTCCGATTGTAGCAGTTGACTTGAACGTACCATCAAGTCAAAATAAGCAGTAGGAACGTTGTAAAAATGTGTTGGTGCCTGAGTTTACAAGTTAAAGCACGTGACGTCATGTTACGCAGAAAAATGGCGGACGGAAGTAAACGTTTTGTTGATGGCGAGACACTATTACGCATGTAGGCCTATGTAATGCATATCATTTGCTGCTCACATTTAATGCGGATGTGGTACTAAGTTATCACCGGTAGTTGCTGTACACCGTGTACGGTAAACCTCCACGTGGTGCCCACATTGCGACTTAAAGATCGTCTGAGCTCGGAAGAACAAGTGTTTGAGGAGCACGTGAATGCAGTGTCGGTAACGGCTACTCTGCTACATGTCACCGGTGAATCTGGATGTTTGCTTTTCTGAAGCATATAGTCATTCAATTATTGTCATTATTATTATTTAGCAATTTATTTCCAAAAGCTTTCCTTTGTGGGGTCGTTGACATGAACAGTGTTACATTAACCCTCATTGGATGTCATGCATTATAACCACCAAAAGGTGGCGTAAGAGTAAGCGTAATGGAGAAACAGCCCGGAGGCGCTCTCACGTCTGACAGGACGCTGAAACTCAGATTCTCCTACACAGTCAGTCAGATATAAAAAGAGAAGAGACTATTTTAATGAGCTTAAAATGTTTGTGAAATTATAAGAGGTGAGTCCAAAAATCTTCATGTAATGTGTTAATAGACCTGCACGTTCTCTTCCTTAGCAGAATAAAGAATAATCAAATTAGGACTTTGTTAGTTTTGTTTCAGAGAGCAGGTGAAAGGACATTTTTGAAAAGATAAAATTTATTTTTAATCACAGACTTAAGCTCAAATTATTTTCGGTAGCTAATAGAATAAGATAAAAATTGTACTTGTAATTGTTACTGCTGAGACATCGCTTTAATTAAATTCGTCACATATTACGGTACAACGAAGATGCTTTATTTTATTTTATTAACAAGCTTTTTCAGCACAAACAAACACACAGGCCCATTCTTTGTATGTATCTCAATTTCAGACGATACCTGTCAATGTAAAAAAACAAAACAAAAAGAAAAACAACCAAGACCTGGTTAATTAAAATAATTATTTACCCAAGAGCAGGTGACTAGTGCACATTTAGTCTTATATCGGTACAAATAGGCCTTAATAGCGAGCAGAGAAATGGAGACAAAAAGTTCAAATGAAGGTTTGAGGAGAAGAGAAAAATGTAAACAGTTTATATCTAAATGAAGAATGCACATTAAAAACGTAGACAGAGACACGCAGAGGCAGATAAAGAGAGAGAGTAAGAGAGAGAGAGGGAGGGAGAGAGAAAGAGAGAGACCGGGCGGGGGGGGGGAGAGAGGAGGGGTTATCCTCCCTCTGCCTCTTTACCCGACACTGTCCCGCACTCTCACTTAACCTCCACATAGTGCCGGACCGGAATAACTTTAAATACTTTTTAAATTAAAGATCCTCCGAATGACAGCTCCTCGCGCTCAGTGTCACCCCTGGCAGTCACTCCGCAGAGTTTGATTTCACTTTCTGAACCTCGACGGAGCGCAAACAGAGGAGTTACCAAAGTCCCCGACACGCTCCAGCGATGGTTACTTTACGCACGGGATTTGAAGGCTGTGTGAACTGACTCCTCTTGTTTGGTCTCGACGCC
Source organism: Semicossyphus pulcher (assembly GCF_022749685.1). Lineage (NCBI taxonomy): Eukaryota > Metazoa > Chordata > Actinopteri > Labriformes > Labridae > Semicossyphus > Semicossyphus pulcher. Next base: position 4,636,359 of record NW_027211759.1, read on the forward strand.
GAAACTCTTCACCATCGCCCCGCAACTGTGTTTCAAGTTTTGCCAGGACCAAGCAGCGGATGACGACGAAGTGAATCCAGGTAAGAGAAGTCCTGTTGCATGAGTGTGGGCAGCACCGGGACCGCCAGCCGGCGCGTGCTCTGGCTGGGGCTGCTTGTTTTGAAAGTCGGTGCGCACTTCGGTTATCTGACAACAAACAGCGATGACAGATTCAGGCTGCAGCAGTGTCCTTAAACCTGCAGGTGGACCGTGATTATCTCTGCCGACCCCACATGACCCGCAAAAAGTCGCTCACAGACTCGTTTTGTTTTTAAAATAAAAGGTCCGTTTTAACGTGTTTTACAAAGATCGTATTCTGTACAGATACTTTCAAACAAAATCATTGATTTCAAGTGTGACAAACTGCCAACAGAAACGCACGACGCTTAAAATAAAACAATTAAAATGACCACTGACAGAGTTCATTCTCAACATTTACAATTGTATTAGTTGTTCTCTGGGAAATACACGAACAACAATACGGAGTAAAGATTATTCTCCTTTAAAATAACTAAAATAAACAACTTAAAAACATGTGAGATGAGCTGCAACCGAGTGACAATTAAAGACGTGTTTTTATAAAATGCAAATATTCTTCACACTTTGTCCACTGAGACGTTTGTTACAGCTGCTGATGGGATGCTTAAAATATTTATATATCAAATTTAATATGTCTCCTAAAAATGTAATCTGACTTTGAAACATGTTTTAATTAATGCTCTCATTCCGCCCGGTTTATTCTAATAGCTGCGTCCTCCACTTAAAATGAATATGCAATCTTAATTTGAGCCATAAAAGAAGCAACTGTGTGCTCGATCAGCAGACGCGTTAACTTCACTTTAACTGTGTCCATCTTCCGTCCCTGTCGCGCACCATTAACAGAAAAGGTTCAGCGGTTCTGTGGCACCAGAAGATAGTTCTCCAGACTCAGAGCCCATTAAGAGGCATTAAGAAAGAGTCTCAGAAGGAAGAAGCGCTGCAGCAAATCACTCCTGGACAATTAAAAACTTTTAAAGAACCTCTGAAGTTTTATTTTCAAGCCGCTTTTCAACATTTAAAGGGGCTGTGTGTTTGGGGGGGATGACATTAGGAGTTTCCTCTTCAGCCACACAGCGGTAACCTTCTGTCCATGATCGTGAACGCCTCGCGCTCTGCCGGACAGCCTGTGGTCCTCGTGCGCGTTCCCGGCTGCGCTGCACCTCCACAGACGCACATTTTCTGTTTGCGCCCTGTGTTCCCCTGGAATACAAGAGAGAGAGACTGTAGAGGAGTGAAAGCGGGGAAAAAGGCTTCTTTAGGGTTTGAGTTAACTTTCCCTCCTGGAGGTCACGGCGACTGACCCTACAGGAATGCGTGAGTCATAAATTAAAATAGACTCGGAGCCCTATTACGCGGATCCACTGGGAGACAATACAGGGGGACAGGGCTGTGCGCGGCCCAGGGACAGACATTATTGTGTAAGTTTCTTTTTAATTTCCCAGCATGCTTTCAGCGCGGTTATTGCCTTTCCTCTTGTTGTGTTTGCTCTGTGCGATTTCGCTTTTCCGCTGATAAAATGTTTCTATTTTCTACTTGTTAGCTGAGCAGCCTGATGGAGCGAGGGAGGAAGTGAACTGTGGGTGTGTGAACTTGAGCCATGCATGCAGGGACCGTTTGTTACCCGGGGTGCAGAGCGTGCAGCCCGGCCGATCAGCTGGGTCTGCCTCCTGTGTGAAAGTTTGCCCTGAGTTCACGGTGAGGATGTTACCGGGGGTACAGGAGGACAAGGCGCACGATCGCGGCCTGGAACACACTGATAGACGCTTTTTCAGGGTGTTCCCCGTGTGTGGAGCCGCGCTCGCTCTCTGATAAGCGGCTGCTCGCCTGTAGATAAGGAGCTTTTACAGAAACACAGAGTGAGCGAGAGATCACACATGCTGGACTAAAATGAGTCTGAAAACCGCTAAAGAGGAAGCGCTAAGTCCGGACAAGTGCCTCTGATTTGTGAAGACATTAAAGCTTTTATATCTTCGTTACTCTTGTGTTTGAAGTTTAGCATGTAAGTGCAGCTTCCCCAGCAGCAGCTGTAATTGTTTTACGCGTCCACATTTTTGTTTGCACATCAAATCACTCCTTTATTCAGACTTTTAATCGCCCGGCTTCACAGATCGTCCAGCTGTCACACAGACGTGCCCACACCGGCCTGCGCAGTAAATCACAATTTCCAACAAGTTGTTTAATTGTTTGGACTGTGGCAGAACAATTTATAGACCCCCCCTCCCCCCTCCTCCTCCTCCTCTCTTGTAAGCGAGAGTGTCTGTCTGAAAAACAATCCGAGCTGGTGGGGGTCGCTGGAGTTGATCTCCTGTGGCATTTTGTTTGGAGCAGGTGCTGCGGGTTGAACTTCCCTCATAAGGTAAAGTGGCATTAGAGTGTCCAAATGGCAGACTTATATATAGGCTGCCAATTCAGCACATTGTCCCGGGCTGCATGCTCGCGCGCTCTGCGCTGTCTGAGCGAGACTTTTTCTTTTTTTTTTCTCCTCCTTCTCCTGCGCGCTGACAACAGGCGGACAGGCCTGAACACAGCGGCGGGCCGGTCACTGTGTGGTCCATTAGGAGTCTGTCAGCGACGTGAAATCACTATTAGGAGCGGTGCGTAAAATGCCCCCATTGGCACGTTTGGATTAATCCGCACCTGTGATTTAAAGGAAAGAAAATATGTCCTCTCTGCTTTTAAAAATCCAACTTTTCTTTTTGCCAGCTGAAAATAAAATTCACGAGCCTCACGTGGAATTTAATTTTATGATATGATAAAAACAATTAGGCTCCATTTTCTGACATCTCTCCCACACACACACACACGTTCCTTTCCAGCATCAACACCTTCATTTATTTTACACTAAAATTCCATCCTGAAAATGTCTTTTAATTTGCCCTGACAGAGCGCATGCTCGTGTTAGTGCACTGCAAGGCAAACCTCAGGCTCTAATTGTCATACTTAGAAATCCTTCCATTACTCACACTTAATTCTAATATAGCAAATATATTTCCTGGACTCAGAGAGGCCTTTCTTTTCCAGTGTGGCACTGCAGAGAGAGAGAGAGGGCACAGGCAGTTGGAAAGACTGAAGATGGAGAGATTTGACGGAGGAGAGAGACAGAGAGTGAGATGAAAGAGAGGAGGGGGAGGACTGCTTCGAATTTAGAGACTGTCACCGTCCGGCTCAACGTTTTTCAGGCTCCTCGTTCTGCAGGATCAGAATTGTTTAAGGATGCATCCTCATGTTTCACTGTTATTCTTCCTCCCCTGTCTGTGGAGCCGTCCTCCATCACAGCTCGGTGTTTAAGTGCTTCCACATGTTGTTTTTTTCAAGATGTCATTCACCTTCATCGGAAAACCGTCGCTCCACCATTTTAAGCCTGTGGCCGATCCGGAGAGTCCTAATTATTTGTTGTCGGGCTCTTTGAAAAAGACACCAGCTCCCAAATTGGACATGTGTTGTACAAACACAAATTAAACATTTAGCCCTAAGTATTTCTCCCCGGCTCCTAAGTGCATATTAGTCAGCCTATACTTATCTCTGGCCCGACGGCACACCCAAATTGCAGTGTTGCTGCTGTAAAAGAAAGGCTGAGGCCCCCGGAGAATGAGCACTTGAAGCGCGCTGGCAGATGCCCATAAGTTTCTCAACCACAATGCAAGCTTAGGTGTGTGTGTGTGTGTGTGTGTGTGTGTGTATGTATATAATGTGTATGTTTTTTTGACTGTCGACATAAACAGAGCTGTCATGTGTTCCTTTTTGTGCGGATAAGTGTGCTCAAGTGCAATTTGTCGTTTTATGTGTGTGTGTGTGTGTCAGTGTATGTTTTTTTTCCAGGTGTGTGTGTTTGAATGTCCAAGTATGTTTAAGTGTGTGTGTGTGTGTGTGCGTGTGCATGCATGTCCTTTTGCACAGCTCGGTGTGTGTATGTAAAAGCATCTCTCTGTCTTGTGTGTGTCTTTGCATCATGTGTGTCTAAACGTCGTCGTTAAGGCCTGCATGTTCTTCACTGTGTGTGTGTGTGTGTGTGTGTGACAGAGTGTGTGTGTCCTGCTGGGCGGGCGTACTCTCTCTGTGGATCCCTCCTCTGTTCTCCACCAGCACATAACCTTGGAAGCAGCTTTTTCATCCCCCCCTCCCCGAGCGGAGAATAACGAGGGGCCGCGCTCATTCTCCTCTCCGCTCGCTCTCAATGCTCGGGCTAACCTTTCCTCTCTGCCGCTGCTTCTCCACCACCTGCTCCCCACCGGCCAATTACAAAGCTCAGAGTGAGAGCTCACCTGACACACCAGTGGCCCCTCACTCCTTCCTCTTTCTTCCACATCGTCAGTATTTAGACTAAATCTTTGTTCAGCGTGCGGCCTAAGTTCACCGAGTTCATCCTCCTCCTTCTCGCCTCTCTTCTCCTTTGACTCTTTCTTCTTCAGCCGCTCGGGGTGTGTGTCACCGCCGTGCGATGACTGCATCATTAACAATGGCTATTATGTACCTGTGGACTGAGTAAGAGTTATACATGCATGGTTTACACAAGAGCCTTTGACAGATGACGGCTGCACTCTTAGCACAGTCACAAGGCTGGCGCCCTGTCGAGAGAGAATAACAAGGGGTGGCTTAAATCCACATGAAACTGAGCCGCGTTTTAATATATTATATAAGATGACTGGTGATGAACGTGGTCTCAAATGTTGTTTCTTCTGTTGTGAGTTTAAACAACACGGCGTCGCTCTCTCTGCTCTGTGGAAAAACTCACCATCACTCTCTCCAGCTGCCTCGTCTCCGGGCTGTCTTCATGAAAACGCAGGGAACCCACCAATTTAAGTAACGAGCATTAATTCCTGCAGTGAGTCGACAAATCCAACTCATAATATTTGTACATATGAAGTACTGCAGGGTGGATTATCCCTCCGTGCTGAAGCCAGGATCCTTTTAAATCACTTGCACAGTGAAGCTAAATGATGCCGGGGCTTTATCTCGTGTGTGGTTACAGCGACTTCATCAGAGTGTCTGCAGAAAGGGCCGCGCCGCACCGTCTCAGAAAGCCACCCGAGGCCGGTCCCTGTTTGGAACAAGGCACAGAAAGGGAGGACAGCGTGCGGGCTTAAATTAGTTTAGTCATAAAAATGATTTCATTTGGTGTAAAGAGTTACGCTTTGTGGAGCTGAAGCTCTGCAAGTGGAGAAACAGTCAGACACGTGAAACAAAGTGACCTCTTCATGAGCATTTACTTTACTTCTTATGTAGAAAAAGTCAAATTAAGTCAAAGTTTTTAAAACAAATTGAAAGTTATAATCTCAAAGATCTCAGTTTCGTTCTCTTTGGCGGCACCTGTGGCGATAAACGGTAATTACAGGAGCACACTTCTCAGATATCCAGACAGTGCTGCATGTGTGACGTCCACGGTTGGCTCCGGTTGTAACTCTTGATTTTCCTGGCTGATGGTCGCTTTCCTTTTCAGACTGTTTGCTTCATCTGAGCGTCGAGTTTGTTTCTTCTTCTTCTTCACTTCTTGTTGAAGTTGTAACTGTAGTCATCCATCTTTTCTTTGTTTGTTCAGCCATAGTAGATTACTGTTTACTCACAACACTTGCAGAGAGCGGAAAAGCAGCCGCTTAGCTCCGCCTACCCTCTCTGGCAGACCAACCACTGCTTGCTGATGGAAAATGCGTCACTAACTGGGCACGTCGCCACAGACACCCAGCCTGTAATACTGCGAATGCAAAATCTTTCATCAGTGGGCCATCGGCTCAATCACCATGTGTTACCTCATTCGGTGATAGATAGTGACTTCACAGACTTTTATTTACATTTACACGAGATTATTACTTTAAATTACAGCGATTACTGAAGTGCAACAAAGTTACACCGCCGTCACATGTACATTTACTTTCCTTCTCACGCAGAGAAAGTCAAATGTTCTTAAAGCACAGCGGCAGCAGGGTTAACCTCTGCTCTCCATCTGAATACTTAACGCTGACCTCCATAGAAACAAAGCTTTAAATATAAAAACAGATCGGCATCAAAAGTTGTTTTTCGTCTCGGCTTGCTCATGGAAATCTCATCACTGTCACTTTATTGTTTCACTTTAATCACTGAAGACATCACTCAGGATGTTCTTCCTCCTCTGCACGTGATGGACGTCTGCGCTCTGCCAGGAACAAACCTGGAGAAGCCTCCTGCAGCGCGGCCGATTCTTCGCTAATTCGTGGACATAAATTAAAAGATTAAAGTGTTGTAGTTGTTCTCTTGGGTTCAGCCAATGGGAGCGCAGACTTCAGGTATTTCTAACAAGACTACAGGGTGACCAGGTGACTGACACTGGTGCTCAAGTGGCTCTTTATCTGCCAGTCACGGCCTTGGATTGCAGCAGCAGCAGATGCTTTGGTGATTACGCTGCTGCTGATGATTTTACAGAAAAGAGAATCACATGCGAGCATGTCTGCGTGTCCGCGAGCTGCAGTGTTTTTCCATCTTACTTCTCTTCTGTCCTCAACAGGGACGTGTTTGTAGCTCTGCAGAACATCATCAGGAATATTTAACATATTACACGCTTCTCTTTAATCGACTTCCTGAGACGACTCGGCCTGCCGTGTGCTTAACATAATGCAGGGAGTCAATATGGGAAAGTGGGTGTCATGAGCAAACATCTGCTGGTTTGGTTTATCCTGCTTAAGAACCAGACGGGCGGGGTTTGATGTGTGAGACAATACGAGTGCCTGAAAGTTTTGACAATCAAATGAAAGTGTTTGAAGATACATTTACTCGTCCTTTGTGGGACTGACAGCCGAGCTCGCTCCCTCTGAATTATCATGACACATAAGCCCCACCCCTCCGCCACTCCCTGCAGCTTAAAACAAACAAAGACAAATTATTTGCTCTGCCTTTTGATAATAGTCTGTTGTTAATGTTGCAACGAACCCCTCTCAGGTGCCACACTTGAACATGAGGGCCATTTCTCAGCGTTGTAGTTCAAGTCAACACTGCAGGTTTCCTTTTGAACCTCCAGCATCAATGAGTGTGTTCAAACACGGAGGGAGAAAAGAGACGCGCTGAGATGTTTGTGGGGAGGAGAAGGCGTCCTGCGCTGCCCTGCCTCTCTGAAGCCCCAACAATCAGAAGCACATGTAACTGCACGTACTCACATCACATTGTTATGCATACAACAAGATTCAAGCAGGATGTCTTCCATAACGTGTTGTCTTAGCTCTTTACACTCTATTATGCATGACTCATTAAACTGGTGCATTGTGTAAACAAGGTGGGAGAGTAATTGGACGTATCAGAAGGAGCATCAGTAACCTTTACAATGACACGTATCATGTTGTGCATGCAACAATGTGAGCGTTAAAAACAACCTGCTACATTTCTGTTCAACTCTTCTGCAAGTTTTTTGTTGTACTGATGTAATTTAGTCACACAACATGTGGGGAGCTTTGAAGCAGCAGAAGCCCAGATATCCTGATTCCTTCATTTATCCTTCATTTCCCATCATGCAACTCAGTAGCGTCTCTTTATTGGCCGACATCTTTCTCTCCTCCTTTTGTCCTCGAGACCAGTTTGTTTAATTACCGGCCCGTTCGTCGCGTTTTATGGCGTCATCTTTGTTGTACGGCCTTCATCTTCTTCTTACCGCCACCTACTGGACCGGCGCTGCAGTGCAGTTACTTTTACTGCTTCTCCAAACGTCATTGGCCTGATTTGCATAATCTTCCCGGGACTTTAGGCCGCTGTGAAAACGCAGACAACAACGGGCCTCAGAGACCATTTAGTTCCTTGAAGAACTAAAAGAACTTTTGGTCGATGAGCGCCTTCATTTGGCTCCCACCTCGACAAACACAGCGAAATAGATAAACAGACTTCAAACAGCTGCAAACAAGCCGGCGTGATTGTTCTCTGAGCTCATGTTTACTCTGCTTTTATAATTCTCCTCCCTTCTGAAGAAGTGTCACCCTCCTCTCAAAGCGGCCTGGCTAACCTTCACTTTACTCGTAGTGGTTTGGAGTAATGGGGCGTGGCAGCATGGTGCGGGGCGCGAGGCCTCCGAAATGTCCCTGTGGTGAAGCAGCGAGGGCCAAGATACCGAGGTCCCACCCACTGAAGCCCAAATCCAATTGGTCTTCAGGCAGCTTGTCTACGCAGGGCGCTGCCATGGTTTCCAGGCCGTAAAGAAGCCTTTAATCGAGCCGTTGTCATCATGAGATGGTGGTGAGTGTGTTGGCTCGCGTTGGAGAGATGGAGAACACAGGAGGAACAGAGGAAAGAGAGAGAGAGAGAGAATGAGCGTATCTACTGTGTGCCTCAGAATAAACATGTCGGGCTTGACGGACAGCTCTGAAAGCAGCCTGTCTGCTCGATGCACACACATCAGGTTCATTCCTTGTGTCATGAAGTTCCCAGGGCTGCACAGCGCCTGGGAACGTATTCCTAATGCTCCTGACACGCTCCAGCCTCATGTCTATTTGTATATATGGTATGCTATGTTCTGTGCACGCTGTTGGATTAGCGCAAGTGTGGATTGTGGTGTCCGGCGATGACGGGGTGTGCAGAGGAGCGCGCGCTGGCTCGGGTATCGAGCTGACGGGGCGCGGGCCTCAGGTTTCTGCTACGTTATCTAACACACTGAAGATGGTCGGACGGACGGACGGCAGCGCGGTGGCCTGCTGACATTTGTGCCCGAGAGTTTCACACACACGAGAGAAAAGCTCGATGGACTTCATGTGTGCTGTTGTGTGAAGAGATTTGCTGGCTCTAAACGGGAGCCACCTGTTGGGGTTTTTCAAACTTCTACTGTTGACATCAAGTTGTGGGAGCAAACATTGTCTAACAGTTCAGCCCGAGATGAGACGACATTGGAAACAACCAATCAGCTTAACCATGCCACAGTATAGTTAGAGGTAGTTCATTTGTCTTGGCTCCAGCTGGAGTGTAACCAAATAAAACAGTCGTTTGCCTCGGTCCCTGCAGCCGATGGTTCCCTGAAGGAGGGCCGGCCGCTGCAGGAGGGAAAGCGCTGCCTCAGCAGGCTGCTCGCTCTCGCTCTGTGTCTCCCTGTTTAATATGGGAAACATACGTAGGCCGGCCTGTGATGTCAATTGTTATTGCTGGAGGCCTGCTATAGGAAAAATCTCATTTGCCTTTGTAAAGCACTGTAGTGAAAAGGAGCTTATGTCATAAAGACTCTGTTGTGGTGCTGCGGGGCCGGCCGTGTGCGCGTGTGTGTGTGTTTGTCTTAAAGTGTCACTATACTTTGACCCATACATTGTGGATTTCACGTGTGTTTTCCTCACATTTGTGATGTTTCAATGGACAATGCTCTCCGTGCCTGTTTGTTCCCGGTGCACACAAAGGGAGTTAAGCAGGGGCCTTTTGTGCAGGAGATTTATGAATGAGAGCTGCTATTGTAGCTGCCGTGAATGATTACATATTTCTTCTGCCTGCCTCTCTTTGATTGTGTGTGCTCTTTGTCGTTGTGCAACTCTGTGACTATTGATGGTGGAGGATAAGGTACAAGATAGCAGTGATGAAGGAGGCAGTCGTGTGTGCATCAGCTTGAAGAGACTGAAACATCCAACCTGTTTAACATAACACAGACGCCTTCTAACTAAAGTCTTTTGTGTTATAAGTACTAGAAATGTGTTTTAAACCAAATTCAAACTATTGCCATTTAATTGCCGTCTCCTCTGTGAGCCCAACTTTAATTGGGGGGAGGTTATGTTTGGCTTTTGATTATGAAAATTGAGGTCATTAATTCCACAAACCAATCATAGCAACAGGAATACAACGTTACACCCAACGTTAGCCTCGTCTACGTGTTCTTACCGACTGTCTGAGGCGTTCAGTTGATTGCAGTTGAATGTTGTGGAAGTTTTGGCCGTTCACGATCTATTTTTATTTAGGCTAACGCTAAAAGCAATCTGTAACTCACCATCCAGTGCTACATGAGATATTTGTCAGACAGCAGGACCTCTGATTCTGACTCGGGTGACTCAAACATGCACGACACTGAGTAACACGAGCCGTTACGTGCAGAGGCAGGCACGTGATCAGCCACTCCTCCATCAGCCACTCCTCCACGGGCGAGACGAGTGGTTTTCTAATAGTTTGTATGCAGAGGTGTCGAGTAAAAGTAAAAGCAGACTACTTGTGTAAAAAAGGAAAGAGTAGCTCACTTAAAAAGTACTCTAGTTAGTGAGTTACTTTCCCACCCCGCTGATTTTGATCAAACTGGGCCCTGTGTTTACATGTTTAGGTGTCAAAACAACCTGAGATGGACCTTTTGTTAAAGAAGAGCCTTTGTTTAACCAGAAACAGCAGTTAGAGCTCTCTTCAGCCACCAGACTCCATTGACAAAAACAGTAATTTAACCTGACAGAACACGGGAGTAGCTGATGGGCTGCGGCTGCCTTGATCGGTTAGTTTGTTTGTGTTTTAAAGGGTTTGAATTAACGTGTGTTACGACGTGTAACGAGGCAGCGGTAGACCAGCAAGTCCCGTGCTCTGCGAGGTAACATAAATGTTCTCTGGTGGCTTTGAAGAGAGCGATCTAACGGCTGCTTCTGGTTAAACTTCCTCTTTCCTGTCCCATTCATGGCTCACTCACGTTATGCGTCGGGCCCGGGTAGCTGCAGCCCAGCTCTCCTTCTTCGCTTCGCACTCAGCGCCGCAGTTTTTTTGATGCGATGAATGACACTTTGATCTGATTGGCCTGTTGTCGATGCGATGCATTTGACTGGCGTCTGATCCAAGTCAGTTTTCTTTCTAGCTCGCAATATCCGTAGATAAATATTTCCCTCAGTAACAGATGGATGTACAAATGTAGTGAATTACTTTACTTCATTTAAAACATACTTAAAGGAGCGACTCACTCCTGGAAAAAGCTCCTGTCAGTCAAAGCTGGTGTTCTGCAATAATATTTGAAATTGGCGCCATAGCTGTGGAGAAAGTTGGACAAACAGCTCCCTGGCAGGTTTTCCAGGGCCCATTGGAGAACAGGATAGCGTCCTCCAAACGCGCAGAGCCAAATTGCATTTTTTCCTACCATAATGACATTAGCTCCCCGTCACAGCATGATAGGACTGAGGTTGAAAATCGGAGAACTGGCCCTTTAAGTAAAAGTAAAATGACTGACTGCTCAGTAACAGTAACGTGAGCATTTGTACTTCGTTACTTCCACCTCTGCCTGTGAGCATATTTAAAGCTGCTTTTCCACAGGCTTTAACAGACTTGTTTCACTCGTGTGCATTGAGTCAGTTAACAATTAAAAATGTTCTTTTCACTAACAGATGAATCTGATGTAGATCTGTGCCCAGTTCCATGTGTACTTGTGTCAGTGGAGTTCCACTGGTTCATTTCCAGCTGCAAATCTGTGTCAATGTGTCAGCGCTGCTTAAAATACAGCCCTGACTGCGTCACTTTTCATTATCACAGCGTACAAATAATGGCCTCTCCTGATAAACAGCTCCAAATTGAGCTGGGACACAAAATGTGAGTGGCATCATAAAAAGCCAAGGACTGAAAAATGCGGCTGGGCGGATATCGGATCAATAACTGTTAGCCGTGTAATCACTCTCTCTGACTGAATCTCTCGAGCGGGGAAGAGTCTGCTTCAGCCCGCGGACAGATCCAGTGAAGGAAAAAAGTCGTGCTCTGCTCGTTAATAAAATTGATGAAATATTAATTCTTTATAAAAACATGTCACCGCAGCGCAACAAGCACGAGCAGAGGGGAGTTTGGGTCGTGCAGAGATCAGCTGTATGTTTGATTCCTTTTATGAATACAAATCGTCGACGTATGAAGGAGGAGAAGATTGGGATTAAACCTTTGATATTTATTACAGTTGTTTCTGTGTTTTTTCCGCCTCCACCTCGACGAGCCTCCCCTCACATCCAGCGTCCTCCCCGCGCTGTACGGAGCAGCAGATTTGTGCGCTGTCCTCTAAATCATTTCCCTCTCTCGCAGATTGCTCCCTGCTGGAATATTGGCCTGACAGCCGTTTTTTTCCTCTCCCTCTGCTCCCCCAGTGGACTCATTTACATTTATGCACGCAGCAATTAATTACAGGCTGGCGCTGGCCTTGTAAATTAGAGGGAGCCGAGGTCGCGCTCATTATTGCCCCTGACAGTTAAAGCCTTGTTTGGGTCGTGACAGGGTTGACTTCGGGCTGGGACGGTGGGAGCGCCGCGGTGCTTGGCTGCTCTTCATACATCTGATATCACTTTGAATGAAGACGCTTTATTTGCTTGAAGAATATGTTATTTTGCACTTACAGAAAAAGCAGTGCGACGTTTTTTCCCTCCTGTTTTCGCAGGAGGTCATCATTCCAGGCCTTTTGTTTCGTCTTTTCGCCTCATGCCTTCTGTGTGTTTTGGGGGTCTTTCATCCAAATACTTGTGGAGGAGGGGGTTTCTATAGACCCAGGAGTCAGCCAGGAGACTTCTCACGGTATTGGCCTTTTCATGTGAAGACGCTTCAACTTTTTCCGGCTCCTTCCCTCACAAGGCCCTTCTTTCTTCTCTGTCACGCAGCGATGTGTTTGTGCATACCTTACCAGCTCGACAAAAGAAGGGAGAGATCCTATTCACTTCTGCCTTTGACATTCACCTCTTGTTTTTACAATCTTTCCAAGGCGCGCTGTTTGCACAGTGGAACAGGCTTTGTCTTGAAGGAGCGAGACAATGCCGAGTGCAATAATGTAATCTCCTCGGGGTAGAGGCGAGCAGAGGGGCGAGGTTTAGATGTATGTGCTGGCGCTTGCCCCAACCATCCCTCTCCCTCCCTCCCTCCCTCCCTCCCTTTACTTTAGCAATATTTCATGTTAACAGCGACTTAGGAAAGAATACATGTTGTCACTTAAGCCTCTGTAATGTTCACCCAGCTCTTTTGTGAAGGGAACACAAAGGCTTTTCACTCATGCAAACATCCACTTCCCTGGTTCCACCTTTTAAAGGTGTTCTGAGCAGCACTTTGCCCACCCACATGCATATCTGCTACTCTGTCTTTTCTATCAACACAAGCACAAAGCAGCTACATCGAAACTTGATCTTTATTGAACTTTAAGCAAGTGTTTTAGCAGCTGAAACCCAACCACACATGCACGCTGTAAACCCGACAATCAGCCACCCTTGGAGTGTGCAACACTACCTGAATAGCCTAATTCTTGCACCTATCCTGCAGCCTAGCCCACTTTGCACAGTGATTAACAAGGTGTGTGCAAGTGAGAGAGTATGCAGGATACCCACCAAAATTAGCGCTGACGCCAGTTTTTCAGACCCGCTTATAGATGCCGATTGTCTCTTTTCCCATTGCCAGTGAAGTACTCTCCTGTCGGCCTCTTTTCTGCTGCGTCTGACGTCACAAATGCGTTTATCAAACTTGGCGCCAACAAATTTGTAACGATGTTCGAGCACTGCTCAGACGGAGACGTGCGGAATTTGTAGCCGAGATGGCGAGGAGTCGCAGAAGTTACAGACAGAGCATAGCATCGCGCCGGAAAGGGGGCGGAGATTAGCATGTCCACACAGGTTTTGTGTTCCCATCAATGCTGAACGGTGATAATTACCCGGGTCTACTGCAGAGTCATTTGACCCGGGTAATTATCGCCTGAATGATGATTGTAACCTTTCTCACTTAGCAGAAAAGCCGGGTGTTAGCGGGTGTTAGCTGGCTTTTTGACCAGTGGGAAAGCAGCTTTCTTCTCCAACCGATTCAACGCTATGAATGCATTTCTAAGAACATTGCCCTGATACCTACTTGAACCATTGTGGCTTCTGTAATATGATATGCTTTTCTCACTGATTAAAGGAAGAGAAGTTGTTTGCCTGCATCCCTCAAGAAACAACATAATCGAGGCCTGTCCAACATGGCCGTCACTCCTCTGATACCGAACGTGTGTTATAAGCTCATCATTTATGGGTCAAGTGAGGCTCATTCTGGTGTAATTGCCCATATGATTGGTTGGAAACATACTCTGCTTCCTATGGTGCGGACATGGAAGTGGCAGCGCGGAGCCTCATGTGGCGCGACGCTCATTCAGAGAGCTTCTGTCTCATAGAGTTCCATTGTTCTTCCTCCAGTGTGTCCGCGTCTGCACAAGTGGCATTGACAGCTGCAACAAGACAACATTTGGGACTGTGCATATTTTGTTGTGTGAATGTGTGCATTCATTGTGCAGGTGCAGCACTCACTCTTAATATAATACAGTGTATCTCCTAGTTTTTGAGCCGTGTCTTTTCCCTCTCTTGTTACCGTCAGTAATTCTGTGATATCATGAGTTTACAAGCGTCTGGCCTTTTGTTTTAGCCGCTCTAAGAGCTTCTCTGCTGCCGCTTTAACGGTTCGGTAACATGTGCCGTTTTACAGCTGTTGGACAGCGGGCCAAAAAGGTAGCTGTTACTTCCTGCAGTTGTCAGGAGGAGCCTGGAATGGCTTTATAACGTGCGTCTCCCATGTCAGCATGACAGAGGTGCATGAGCACAGCAGTGATAGGGACTGAAGAGGAGGAACATGCAGGAAAATAATGTGTGACTTTTTATGCAAAGGGAAGAAGAACAAATGTGGGCCTGTCGTCTGATAGAGAGTCTATCTGTGTGGGTCTGTTTGACTGCTGGTTAATGACTCACTAAGCCAGGAGAGCTTCTTTCTCTTTGACTCTTCAGGTATTTGTGTAAGAGGCTGGTATGATCAAAATCAGAGTATTAACATACAAATGGAACAAGTTGTAATCTTGAAGATCTCAGTTTTGTTATCTTTGGCAGCGGTTGGCTCCGGTTGTAACTCTTGATTTTCCTCTCTGACGGTCGCTTTCCTTTTCAGACTGTTTGCTTCATCCGAGCGTCGAGTTTGTTTCTTCTTCTTTGGATTTTCACTTCTTGTTGAAGTTGTATCTGTAGTCATCCATCTTTTCTTTGTTTGTTCAGTCATAGTAGATTACTGTTTACTCGCAACACTTGCAGAGAGCGGAAAAACAGCCGCTTAGCTCTGCCTACCCTCTCTGGCAGACCAACCACTGCTGGCTGATGGAAAAAGCGTCACTAACTGGGCGCCACTAAAGTCGCCACAGACACCCAGTCTGTAATACTGCAAATGCAAAGGCTTTCATCAGTGGGCCATAGGCTCAATCACCATTGTTACTTAACAGACATTTATTTAAATGAAAACCTTCCAGATTATCACTTTAAATGAGGCTTACAGGCTCTAGAAAGCTTTCTTTTTGTACCCACCAAACACATCACATCAGAAACGATCCTTACATGTGTCAAACTAAAACATTTGCAGCTCACTTTGTTACCAGAAGTTACTGACATCATGACCTTTAGCTGATGGTGGAAAAACAACAACATTTCGTGACAGTAAATTACACTTAAAGCCAAACGATGACGACTGTCCCACCCTGTTTTCTACCGCTCTTTGTTCCTGCTTCGAACATGCAAATGCAAAGTTCACACAGAGTTAATATGCACATGTAGGAGCCTGAATATCTACAGCGGCAGGTACTGAAATCTATATTCATGAACTCACCTGCCACTCCCTTAATAAGAGCATTATGGAAACACTCCTGCACACAGATAATTACAATTAATAGATCTATTATTTAGGACCTTATCTTCCCTGATTGTATCTCCAAATACAATATGCAATATGCACACACATGTTCATGTGGGAACACAAATGCATGAGTCTGTTTGTGCAGGATTCATGCATGTAAGTGTTTTGCTGCAGCCGAGTGTGTGTGTGTGTGTGTGTGTGTGTGTGTGTGTGTGTGTGTGTGTGTGTGTGTGTGTGTGTGTGTGTGCGTGCGTTCAGCAGCAACTCTCCTCTGCTGGGCAGCCAGCTGTCTCGCTGATTACCCAGCATCCTCCAGGTGTCAGATCTGCCATCTGCAGATGAGTGGCAGGGCATGTGGAGCGGAGGAATGGAGGGAAGGAAGGGGGGGTAAAAAAAAAAAAAGGGGGGAGAAAAGAGAATAACTGGTTCTGCAGACATTTGGAGCGTGTTCAGACGGGTCATCAGAAGCCGCGCAGTGCGAGCGGCGCTCAGGGGATTCCAGTCGCTCGATTACAAGACGCCTGGCTTTTTAACTTTTCTTTGGCAACGCAGCATTTTACTTAAAAAAGAAGGAAAGCAAGAAATAAAGAAGTTGCGTCTTAAAGAAATGTTTGCAGGGATGTTTCACACAGCGTGCGTTTCTGCCGATTATTTGTTATCATCATTATTATCAGGAGAACTTCTTCGTGCACAAGCCTTTGAGTTGTGGTCAGAATTGCCCTTAATTGTGCCCTGAGAGGAAAAATGCATCCAAGAGAGAATCATTTGCTTGATTAAGGACATGAATAAAAGATCATACATGCTCAGTGTTTGCTTTTTTCTTCATTGTTCTCAATTAGCCTCAAATGGTGGAATCAAAGGCGTGTTTGTGTTGCCCTTTGTACAACTTAGACGCTGCGTTAAGGCGCCGTCATGCTGCATCGCGTCAGAGGAGTGCTGCTGCGGTGTGTGTTGTTGCCCGGCTGTGTGAACGCAGCCTCTCTCTCCTTCAGCATCTCTCCATCATGTTCACTTCTTTCTTTAATTAGCCGCCTCCCACTCTGCATTACGACCGTCTCCATCCTCTCTCAATTTGGGGCCCTCTCTGCGCGGCCCGTCTCGATCACGGCGTCTTCAAAGCGCTCCGTCGGCAGTTTGACCTCTTTGATGTAATTATTTGTTTTCTGTGACCTCTGCTTCAGCAATGGGCTGTTTGTCGTGTGTGTCTGTGTGCGTGTGAGGCAGTAATAAGGCTGACCCCAGGTTAGCTCTCGGAGCGGTCCGTTTAAGCCCCAGCAGCGCAGGAATGACTCGCTGCCAATCTGATGAGAGCTTTCTTCTTCTTACTCTCATCGAGATCAATTTATGAGAGTAAATATCAGGCATCACTAACAGCATTACGTGCGATTGTGGCCAATTTATCCACTTCAAAGCCTCGTACAAGAATCACGCTGTCTGTAAGCGGCCGCTGGCTCCGCTCACAGAGGACCTCTGTTCTGTCCTGCACATCAGCTGCACAGGGAGCTCAGGTGGGTCCAGGCGGCGCTCGCTACAAAAACACTTTCCAATTCAAGCGTTCATACTTTGTCAAACCTCAGCTTGTTGGCGGGATGAGAAGAATTCTGACAGTGTTCGTTAAAATGAATCCTGATTCCAACGGCAACACGCTCTTCCTCTGAACGGTCCGGCACAAATAAACATGTTCTCACCGCTCTGAGAGATCTTTGTCCAAGTTCTCCTGCGACCCCGCACAATGGGAGAGAATGGAGTTTGGTTATTAGAGCTCGCAACATCGTCCACCTCCAACATGTCCTCGTTCTGTGTTAATTAAAGTGAAAACTGTGACTGTTAAAGGTCAGCTCTCAGGTTCTGGTTGGAAGAAGAGATGTGAGAAACTTAATGACCTGTTTGTCTCAACACCACGGATGTTTTTTCCGTCCTGAAACTGATTCTGATACCTAAACTTGAGTTTTAACACCGACTCCCCCTCTGAAACCAGGCCGCAGGTGAAAAAAGAACAATGCGTCATTGCTGGAAAAACACTGATTGCTGACTCGTTACATTTCCCCCGAGATCTGCACTGCTCTGGTTGTTATGCTCACCATAAAATCAGTTCTTCTTTGCTGCTTTAAAAAAGCAGTCCTTAGTGGAAGCCTGACTGCCGTGCAGGCTGCTGTGTCAGAGTGGAAGAAACAAGTTGATTCAGGGGGGTGGGTGCAGTGTAGGAGGCGTTCAGGATCCTGGT
The DNA here is from genome assembly GCF_022749685.1 of Semicossyphus pulcher. Lineage (NCBI taxonomy): Eukaryota > Metazoa > Chordata > Actinopteri > Labriformes > Labridae > Semicossyphus > Semicossyphus pulcher. The sequence continues at coordinate 4,654,183 of NW_027211759.1, forward strand.
ATCAGTATTGGAACAACAAAACACACCACTCTACATAAGTGGCAAAACCAAGGGCGTAGTTTTCGTTGTAACACTGGTGGGACGACTTTTTGATTTATTTCATTTAAATGAGCATGATTTAAAATGTGATTGTTCATGTGTTTATATGAGGACAGAATGATCTCTCTCTTCACAAACGAGTGATTATTGTGTCATCGCTGCTTGAAACTGAAGAAGAAATTACTTTAGCATCTCTGTGTCTTCATGTCCTCCTCAGTAACTTGTGTGTGTAGCAGGAAATAGGTTTTAACCTGTATTTTATCCATTCATTATAATGGATAAATGTAACTTTTGATACCGCATGCTTTGATGATGAGCTGTTTTCATTTCAGACGTCCCGCTGTCAGCAAAGACATTCAGGTCGCGATAAACCTCTTTATTTGCTCAAAATAAAAAAATATAAAAGAGACATAACTCCTAAAATAAAATCAATAAAACAAATCAGATTAACTCAAAATATGACCAAAAGCCGGCTCATCGTTCTCAGCAGAACACAAAACGTGTTTAAAGCATCAAATGCTTTTAAAGGCTTCCACTGCATCAGTCAAAGTAAAGAAACTGAAAGCAATTTTCAGCCTGGCCTTTAAATCAGAAACAAACATATTCACAGCAAAAGTTTCATCCCAAAATAATACATAGCTTTACCTTTAAAAACTGTCTTTTCTGTAATTAGTGTGAGACTGCCCTTTAATTGCTGATGATGACAAAAAACGTGCTGATAACTGTTCTTGTTTTTCCTCTTCTCAGGTGCCGTTCATGAATTTTAAAGTCATCCACAAGTGAGAAGAGGGTGTCGGAGTCGAAGTCTCTTATTCCTGTGAGTTCCCCCGAACATGTTTCTGCTTCGTCTTGTTGATGTTTTCGTGCCGCTGTTTGCCACTTTGGATGATAGTTTGTAACACATGGCAGATAATAAGATGTCGTAGAGAAGGCATCGTTGTTGGAACATGGTGTTTGAACACCGATGGTTGTGTTTGCAGAGCTAGTGTGTGTGTGTGTGTGTCCATGTAAGCAAACCAGTGTATGTCCGCTGCCTCTCTCCCCTCCATCGGCACATACAGAACGCTTTTGATTTGTTTCGCAGCGAATGCAGACCTCCACTCGGGTTAGTATTCTGCCTGTGCTCCCTCAATAGCTGCTTTCACTTGGGTGAAGAAAGGGGCCTTTTAAAGAGTCTCACAGGCCTCGCTCCAGGAGCCTTTCAGCACCGGGACCTACAGTATGCCTTTTAATGGACTTTCACTCTGTGAGCAATAAAGATTATATCTGGAGTCAAATCGTGCTGTAGGTAACACTAGCCTGAATTAAGCTGGCGCGGCCGCGCGGACGATCTCGATGGTTTGAGCAGAGACGGCAGACGTATGAAACGTACAGATGGGAGAGGAGGAAGAAAAGAGCGATCCGACCATCTGGCTAATCCCCCTGTTTAAGAATACTTATTAAGGCTCTCTCTAGTGGCTCGTGAGCCAAGCCACGGCCAGGTCAACAAGTGGCCCGTTTGATTCTCACTGGCAGCTCGCCTGCAGAGTGCACAGTCAGGCTTTGGTGTCTTGTTGAGCGTTATAACCTCTGTCCTGCAGCAGCTTGTATCGTAGACTTTACCTCTAGTTCCCACATAGGGGTCAAATCTGAGAGGTCACCGGTGATAAAAGTGAGAGGGAATCTCTTGCACACAATTAGATAAATTTTTTTTTTTTGCCTCAGCTTCTATTTTTGGACATTTTGCACCTTTTCATCCGCAGCAGTGGGAAGGAACTAAGGACAAATACATGTTAGATATCTGTGCTTTTATTTTAACACAAACATCTGAACATCTCCTCCTGACTGTTTCTGAACAGGCTCCTTCATTTAACCTTAATGCTTTTGAGTTGTGTTCTTTTTGTTGCATCATTGCACGCTGCCTTTTCGGAAGGTTTTTTAATCCCCCCTAAAATAGGCCGAGCCCCGTCCTCAATAATTTTGTGATAAAAAATATGTTATAAAATGTATCTACATATTAAACCATGGATGGATAGATGGCAAAAATGTATGAATAAAAACTGCAATGTACGTATTGACATTCCAGTGACGTGAGTGATAATGACCTTTGACCTTTGCTGCTTTTTCTGTGATTTGATGTGTCCAGCTGCGTGTGCGGGAAAGCCTCTCTTGCAGTTTCCTGTCATGTGTAGAAAAGGTTCAGATAAGATTTGGTCATGATTGAGTTTTTTTAAAATACTTTTTGAACAGAAATGCAGTGTGGAGAAACATTTCAACATTTCACTCCTCTGTTTCATAAGACAGGTGCGTAGGAGAGGAAAGAATCAGTCAAATAACAAGATTCACTTATTGCGAGTATAAAATGTAGCACGCACTGTCCGAAAATACATCTCAGGCAAACTTTGCCTGATGAAGGTCGAGCAGCGAAACGCTGCAAGCAAATAAATGTATTTCTGCTGGTGTGTGGGAGTTTACTCGAAAGTGTGAACAGAAATGCAAATAATTAAATGTGCCTGCGTTTTACACAAAGTGAAATGCTTGTTGTTCTGATTTATTATTGTTCTTGCATCAAAAATACGGAAGCCCTAAGCGGACACGCATCCATACATTTAATTTACTCCCGGCTCTTTCCTGAGATCTCGACTCATTTATCTCGTTATCTGCGGTTAATGACGCTGCACCACCGTAACGACAGATGATCACAACTCGTCTCCACAGAGTTACAAAAGCTCAGAACGGAGAGAAACGAGATGAATGGATCAGTTACACTGGAAAACAAAGATAGGCTTTGACTGTGGCTTAGATAACAGACAGACTTCAGATAGACAGTTTAGTTCTTGACTATCTTTAGCAGTGCTTTGAATTCTGGGTAAATTAAGACTTTTTTCAAAACAAAACAAAAATGGCTGACCGAGTAACCGCATCTAACTGCTAAAGTCCGTTTACCCAGCAGAAAATGTTTGTGTATTGGAGGTTATAAGGGCATAAAATTCAGCCAAGAGTGTAACAACAACAAAAGACCCTAATATGGAAAAAATTGCAGCAACAGTAAACAGTGTTAATCCGACCATAGAAAGGACCGTCAAAGAAGTTGTTACCATGGTAACATGGGTCTTAGAGCTGAGTTAGCCTGGGGGTAACCCAGCTAACAGGGAACGTTCCCATAACATTGGCTAACATTACCTACAAGTTCTAATAACGTTTGAAAGAAAACGTTTTAATCTAATATCCAAAGAACGTTTTAAGGATGTTTCTCATTTCAAATAAAGTTCTTGTAACGTTAAAACTTAAACTACAAAGGTAGAACATGCTCACTGCAACATCCTGAGGATCTCTAAAAGATCTTTGTGAAACCGGCCCAGCTTTGTTATCTGGGGATGACGAGAAAAATAAGTCAAAAAACCCCAGAAATTACTTGTTAATAAAATATATGGATTCATGTCCACTTCGGGCTTCCGTACAAAACGAAAACAAGCTAGCCCCCTGTATCTCCCCCGATCCCAGCCCCCTGACTCCTCTGCTGCCTGTGAATTAATCGTTCACAAGTCAAAAATTCCTGGATTCCCGGCTCTAGAACATCTTACTGGCGTAACATCTGGTGACAGATCATTTTTGATGCTTTCAAAGATTATAATTTATGACCGGACAGCCGTAAAACAAGGCAAACACAGAGGTTATTAAAACAGGCCTCATAAATGCCCTTCATCCTAAACGTTTGGGGAAAACCGGACCACTTTTAATTCCTTTAATTTCATCGCTTCATCTGGAAACTTAAAATCACATTATTGTGTCTTTTAACATGCGAGTTGCTTTTCAAATCTAATTACACGGCGGTGAGATGACAAGTGGACCCTCCTAACGAAATTACAGTCTTCAATGGATACCTATCCTGTCGTGACAGCGACAATTAGTGGTATCTTTGTTTTATGGGGCTTTTGAAGAGGGCGCTGTGCGTTGGAGGACTTTCAAATTCAAGGCCTTTTCTTAAACAGTGCATGCTGTATCTAATGGCTCCGATCAGAGGAGCTGGGGTGTGTCTGTGACGAATGTTTTACATGATCCGACAATAAAACAGGAGCTTTTTGGTTTCCTGCAGAGCATCGAGAACGAGCTCCAGATTTATATTTGTGTTGCGAAGATCACAGCTTATTTAGCCCTGTGTGTTACCCAGCCATGTCATTTACACATAAAGAGATATATATGTATGCTATAACCTCCAGAGTCTTAAATACGGCTGTAATCAGCAGTGGGGAAGACTTCATGCATCATGACAGGCCTATTTGCAGAGCTCTGTTATTACACATGCTCGCTGTAATGGCAGTCATTTGCAAAGAGTTAGAACAGTGACCAGACAGCAAGCAGCCACTGGGCTGATTTGTGGTAAGCTAATGAGCTAATGAGCTAATGAACTCACTGAGGTGACCTGTTTGGCTTCCTGTGAAAAACCTTCTCTGCTGTTTTCTGCAGGTTTGTACGTGACCTTCCCTGCGGCGCGGTGAGAGACCGATCCGCGCCGCTAATGGGCAGCGTCTAACCGAATCTAGTGTCGTTTCTCAGTTAACAGTGAGCTACACTGTCCTCCTGAGCATCGGACGTTTAGTTAATTGATCTGATTTGTCCACATATGAAAAGTCCACTTTGGTCTGAAGGGGACAGAGTGCAGGTTTGTGGTTAGGAGCTTCATTTAGCGGCAGGAAACGAGGAGTGAAAAATGTTCTGCGACGGCCGCAGCACATTCGTTAATGCGTGCCAGCTCGCCAGCACATCTGCAACAAGTACATATGTTTGTGTGTTATGTATTTTTCCAGCCTGTGTCTGCGTCAATTTATTTGTGTTTGTGCTTGCATGCATGTTTGTGTTTTGCACACTCATGCCTCATCAACATCCCGTCTGAGGCCCATCTGGTTTGCTTTGAAGAGGCTCGTGGAGCTGCAGCGGTGCAGGAGTTTAAGGCGGGCCGGGCCAGCAGCGGTTCCTCCCCACTTACACATTAATCCCCGGTGCGAGGCCCTCTGCCAGCAACAGTATAGAGCGGCCCTCGTGGCTACTTCCCAAACCACCCAAGCTCATACCCCACTTTCTCTCTTCTATTGCCCTTGAAATGGGGCCTGCTCTAAATATTATCTCCCCCTGTGCTTTATCCCTCCGTTTATCCCTAAGTCGGCAGGGAGAAGAAAGGAGCCGTGGGGCTGAGTCACTTTTTCCCCTCTCTTCTCCGCTCTCCAAAACCACAGGCAGCGGCAGCGGCTTCCTGGAGATGAGCGCTTTTGTCTGTTGTGCGACCGCTGCGGCTTTAGGCAGATCCTCCTCTCATGAGGTAATGCACAGGCGGGATGAGGAGGCAGAGTGAGGACGGATCTATATTTTTAACCTTTGATTTATGCGAGGAGAGGGTGCTGCACTGGGGTGCATGCTCTTTTTCAGCAACACCCTGCTTCATGTGTAGGCCGCCGCACACACACACTAACCTACTCAGGGGTCACTGGTGCAACTGGTTATCAACTGTTGCCTGAGGCTTGTCTCCGCTGCGGCACCTGTGGGCGCCTTGATGAGGGGCTCATCGACAGCTGAGGCAGGAGAGGTCGTTGCTGTGCGACTTTCCTGAGTGATCTTGTTTTCAAACCAGCAACCATTAAAGTAAAAATGAAGATATACTTCGAGGGATTATAACTTTGAAGGTAAAATGTGGATCTGATGGGGCAGAGTAAAAACATTGGACAGTGTTGGGATGACATTTAAAGGTGCTGTTACCACGGGGCATATACAGTCTGCCTACTGAATGTGAAGCTAGCTCATTTTGAACGTGTCTTTTAGTTACGGTTGCAGCTTTCCACAAAGTTCATGAAGATAAGCATCCGTGTGGGGAGCGAGACGGAAGATCTAAAGTTGTGTTTAGACTCTTGATGTGTGTGTGATAGATAGAGATAGAGAAATCATGCATTACTTTCCCTCTGCTCCCTGACGCGAGAGCGTGTCTCTTCAATCCTCCAGCGTTCTGTTAACCAGGAACATGAAACTTCTCACCACGGTTCTGTTGTGAAGGATTAACCTTCTGATGAACAGAAATGGCAGGCGACTTCAGTGCTGGTGATGTTGCTTTAGTAAAAGCACATGACATACAGACTCAGGCCAGGCCGAATGAGGGAGTTGGCAGTGGAGGGACGTGTAGTACACGGGGAATTGGCTCGAGCGGAACTGGAGGAGAACGGGGAAAATGTTGCAGTGAAGAGAGAGAGCGGTGACGAGGACTCTGTTATTTGAGTTATGACTTATTCTTTCACTATGTAACATACTGATGACTGATGAATCACTATTAATCATATTTAGAATATTTTTAATGGACCGACATTACAGAAATGTTCATGAATGCCAGAAAACAATTAGAAAAGTGTCCTGACTGCTTTAGGAAAAGTTTTAACAGAAATATTTGAACAGTCATTAAAGATGTAATCTCGAAGATCTCAGTTTCGTTCTCTTTGGCGCCACCTGTGGCGATAAACGGTAATTGCGGGAGCACACGTCCCAGATATCCAGACAGTGCTGCATGTGTGACGTCCACGGTTGGCTCCGGTTGTAACTCTTGATTTTCCTGGCTGACAGATGCTTTCCTTTTCAGACCGTTTGCTTCATCTGAGCGTCGAGTCTGTTTCTTTTTCTTTGTATTTTCACTTCTTGTTGAAGTTGTATCTGTAGTCATCCATCTTTTCTTTGTTTGTTCAGCCATAGTAGATTACTGTTTACTCGCAACACTTGCAGAGAGCGGAAAAGCAGCCGCTTAGCTCCACCTACCCTCTCTGGCAGACCAACCACTGCTCGGTGATGGAAAACATGTCACCAGACACCCAGTCTTGTGTTACCTCATTCAGCGATAGTGACTCAGGGTAGGGTAAGTTACTTTATTTGTACCCGTAGGTAGATTTGGTTTACAGTGAGTGAGTCGGCCTCCTTTTACACACACACACAATAGACAGCACAAAACAGACTTGTAAAACATGCTACATCAAGTGACGACAGTGCTCAAAACTAAAAGGGCAGCCCTGACGAAAAACAAAATAAAGATAAGAAGAATATGCCATCAGTAAAAACAAGGTCAATAAAACCAGGTAAAAGATTTAACATTAGTAAAAAAAACAGGTAAAGTTAAGCAAGATAAAAATGCAAAGTTCCATCAGTACAGACAAGATAAACTCCTCTTTCACTATTCAATCAACCAATCATTTATTATGTCAGGACGTGGTTAGCCTAGCTTAGCATAAAAAGTGGAAACAGTGAGAAGCAGCTCAGCTCCGAGAAATGACAAAAGAAATAATTCAATGTCTTTGAGTTATTTTAGAATTCTTTTATGGACAGAAACAAGTGTAAAAGAAATGATTCTAAGAAAAGTTTCCAGCTGCTCACAAAGAGCTGGACGCACACGCAGCCTGTGTTTCTGCTCGTGTGTTTTACACTCGCAACGCTCTTTTCCTCATTTCTCTGGTGACAACTGTGATCGTCAGGCCTGCTGTTGAGGAATGCCACCAAACGCGCTGACATCCAGGATAATTGCTTCCTGTTTTAACTGTCATGGGTCACGGAGGTCAGAGGTCAGGGTCAATCTCAGCTGTTGTGCTCAGGGCTACAGGGGACGCCACCTGGTCCTTAGATCACGGTGATCCTCTTCTCTCCAAACAATACGCTTCCGCACCTTCTCACATTCTCCGACAGGCCGTAGCTGGAGAGCGGTTATTGTCAGCAGGCTGCGTTCAACACTTCATTAACAAACAGTTTTAAACAGCTTGTGTTTGACTGAAGAGATGCCTCTGAAAGAACACAAAGCACCTCCTCTGTACCATTGTTTCTGCTTCAGTGCTAACACCTGTTTCTGCTCCCTTTTATGAACTCTGTTTTACTGACCCTGAACGCAGCACAGCTCCAAACCCCAGCGACATCACCTCCTCATAATTACAGTATTCTCATTACAGTAAAAACGCTGCATCTGGTTTTAAAGCTGCCATCAGCCAAAATTAACCGGCCTTAATGGCCGCTGATTGCATTCCCACACTGGCCGACCCCCTCCTCTGTCCCCACTGATCTGATAGTTTAAGTACATGCTAGCATAATTGAGGTCTCTTCCTTGATTAGATTTGCACCAGCTTTTAACAAAGCCTGCTCGAACCTAATCCAATGAGCGCCATTGTGGGGAGAGCGGAGGGATGACATCGCTCCTGGTTAGCTTCAAAATCAACCGAGCCGTCGAGCAATTAGAGGCAACGCTGATAAAGAGGCCGGACGACTCAAAGTAATGACACAGTGTTCACGGGGCTCACATCATAACAAGTGGACAATTGAGCTGTCATTTATTTACTTTGTTAAGCCAATAACTTTTTACACTCAGCCCAGAAAGAAGGATTATTAAAGGCTCTTAATTAGAATGATTTTCATTAACAGAAAGGCAGGAAACAACACGGCGAGATTCTTCCTTTCAAAATAAAATACAGGCAGCGAAACGAGGTGCCAGCTTTTAATTGGTTTATTTCTCTGGGTTAATCAAGCATGAGCCTGTCACGTCTACACTGAACTCCTTCTTCTTCTTGGTGAACTCACACGATGAATGTGGTGGCGACGTCTTTCACGTCTTCACCGTGCACCCCGCAGACCTGACCCACTGGGACGGGATGGAGCGGCTCTGCGGGGTGTCGCGGAGTCGGGCGCACGCCGCGTCCTCCGGTGACACTCGCCGTAATCAGTTGGAGACTAAACCTCCTTCTGACCTGTGGCTGTGTGTCACACGCTCAATCCCCTAATCTACTCCTTTGTTCTCTGTCACCATCAATTAGTCATGGAGCAGAGGAAAGTGTGTGTGAGGATACAAGCCGGGGCTTGGACACCTTGATTACACTTTCTGCTCTGTGCAAATATGTGTCTTAGAAGTTCATGGGCGTGTGAACTGAAGCTGTAACTGTCAACATGTGAATTATTTGATCATTAATATTCATTTAAGTGATTTTAAATGGAAAAGTATGTCCCGATAAATTCACAGCTTCTAGCTACTTAAATATAAACAAACATGTTTTGTTAAAGACCCCCTCCAGTGAGATCAAGTGTTTCACCTTGTAAACATCTCCATATCAGGGACAACATCAGCATCATCTCCATGGCTGGGCCTGTCTGCTTTTAAACTGCAGTGTACCAAGGACAGGCTGAACAACACGTTTTCAGATTGGCAGGTTTGAGACGTCACAAACCTAAGGAGCCAATCCCGTTAATGGACGGGGTGACGCTATGCATATCATTATGTGTAACCAATGGCAACCACTACGGAGATGCGCGAGCCATCGTTAACGTTACTACTGCTAATAACTACATTTCAAGCTAGCTAAGTTTAACAAGTTGCCACTAAACGATGGCAGAGACTTGTTTTGTTTTTGCGAGGGAGGGGGCGGTTGGAAATTTGCGCAGTGGGCAGGGCCTATGCAGATTCATTTTAATGAGGGAGAAGGAGGAGATGCCTTGGGAGGATTTTTAAAGGTAATTAAACATATTTTGCAGAAAAAACACATCAGACACAAGCTATTTAAAGATGCTAACTTTGGCGTTTTCTATGAACAAATACATAATGAAAGTGATTTAGGTGCAGTATTTATCCAGCTCTGCAGAGGGAAAATATCTGACACTGTCACTTTAAAATCGGCGGATCTGTTTGCTAATTAAAGTTCGTTCTTCTCTGTGAGGTGAGCTAAAAATAACAGATTAAAATCAAAGTATTGGCACCTTATTTTAGTTCTTACACAAGCTTTTCCAAAAACACACACCTGAGGCAGACGGCGAGGTGACGTTTATCTGACGTCACTTCACCAGCATGCATAAGTTATCAGACTCGCTCTAATTGATCTTTCCTTTGACCAGATCAGTGTCGAGATTAAGAACAGGAAGGGTTATCGAACACTGTCTTTCTCTCTTCCTCTTCCTCCCTTCTGTTCGGTGTCTGTAAACCCTCCTCTATTCTTAACAATAGGATTTCACACTCCCTATAAATAGGCCTGAACAAGTCCGAGCTCACCTGTTCAAGCTGTAACTAATCCAGAACTATTTCTACGTACCCTTGAGGCACAATGATCCTGCCCATAAGGTGCTAGCGGATGAGCAGGCAGTGCTGGTATTTGTGAGAGAGAGAAACGAATGATGTTGGACGCAGGCCCGGCATGTGAATGTTTGTGAGATGAAAAGATTGATTGAGTTTTTAAGGATGTTTTTTTTCCTCATCTTCAGTGCTAAACTCAAGGATTAGGCTTTCACAGAACAGGAGCAGTAGGTGAGAGAATGACGGAGGACATACGCGGGCTTATCTGCGTCCTGTGTTCTCAGGCTGACAGTAGCTGATACACCGCGTGATGAATGCACTTTGATTTACAGGGGGAACAAAGCGGTATTGTGCGAGCCAGGGACACTTAAAGACTGGAGTAACTGGGATGTGAACACAGGCCAGATTTATGCGAGCGCGTTCAAGAGTGCGAGCAGCGCCGGAGTGTGTTTGTTAAAGCCTTTGGATGAGGCTCCAAAATGCTTGGCACCCTTTCAAACGCCGGATCGCTCGCTGATAATAGAGACAGATTTTTGATGCCGTTGCCAATTTGTCGTTATTGAAAGAGAAGCGTTTAGATATGCCGCGTGCAGAGAGAAATACACACATGATTTATCATCTGGATGCCATTAATTTAACCTATGGAGTCTTACTCAATAATTAATGTCTATTGGCATATGACCCTATATGCCATACAGTAAACAGCATGTCTCATAACTATGTATGAGATCTTGTAGGCAGCTAATATATGGCTGAAAGGCCCAGAGACAAGCAGCGGGACTTAATAAATCAGCCATATCTAATGAAGCCCCTAATTGTGATTTACAGCCTGCAAGAGCTGAAGAGAGAGAGAGGAAGAGGACGAGCGTATCCTCGTCCAGCGGAGGAAGAAAGCTGGATTAAAAACCTCGCTCTCTTCCAGAAACTGAAATTCTTGCGTGAGTCTCCTGAGAGGTTTGTCAGGGTCTGACACGATAAAAATCAGAACAGCTGGACGCGGAGCCGAGTCGCACTCGCAGCCCGACCAGCAACACGGAGCTCCAGCCGTTCCAGCTTCTTTTAGTGCTGCTGTCGTGTTGCTTCGTCCCAGGAAGCAGCGCTGTACTCTCTTTACGCTGTGCATGTTTCTGTTCTTAACTGAAAACATTCGGCATGTTGCTCCGAACATTAGAAGAAGGGTCAGATTAGGGCGCCGGTTTAACTCAGCAGTTAGAAGCTACAGTCCTCAATGCGGCGGCCCCGGGTTCAACTTCCACTGTCCTCTCTCTGAAACAAAAGGCATAAAAAGCCCCCAAAAAAGGGTCAGAATAGGGACAGGATAATTATTAATTGACTGGGCGCTGGCTTAGCTGAGCTCAGGTTAGATCGGCGTCCCGTCCACAGAGACAACTCCCACCCTCCACCCTTTGCTGTGTGTCTCTTCCCTTGCGTCCAACACTGTCCACTGTCTTCTGTATAAATAAAGGCCAAAAGAAATGTATTGATTTACTTATGACCTCTTAGATTTTGCAGCAGTGACAGCTACTCTTCTGGGCGCCCACACAAAACAAACCAGGACCAGACATACAGGCATCACACGATCCCCAAACGTCCACTAAACAAAAGGAATAAGATGACTTCACTGTTTCATGACTCTTCCTACAGCCGGTCTGCGTTTATTTCTTTGATACTGATGTTTATCACGAGAGATGCCCCGATTCAATGAAGGCATTTTAAACTAAATCCTCGGCTCGGTGCGAGTGTGCCCGAGGAAAGGTCGGTGGCTTCCCTCCCTCGACAGTAATTTAACTTTTATCACAATTTTGCTTTGATTTCAATGTAAGGTGGGCTCCTTTTACAAGCCTCAGGGTTTATATTTTGGCCTTTAATTGTAGGACGGCTGAAGAGAGACAGGAAATATCAGGAGAAGAGAGGAGGGGAGGATGTGCAGCAAAGGGCAGAGGGTGCGCCTGCTCTGCCCACTGAGCTGAACCAGCACCCCTTCACGGTTTCCCTTCTTTTTATATGTTGTTGTATGTATTCCAGTTTTATTATTGTTTTTTTGCACACTAAAAATTAAGCTAACCTCACAAGCATTATCCACGTAACAGATCTATTCAGCTCTCTTTAAATGTAGCATAAATGTGGTCCAGTTTAACGCTGTCTTTAAAGTAAAGGTAACATGCAGCGCTCTCTGAAGGCATTTCTGGTGCCATCATTATGTCTATAGTTGGTGTGTGTTAGCTGCGAGGACGTGTGTAGTTCTTCAGAGGTGAAAATGTTTCTTATGTCTCAGACCAGACTTTATTCAGGCGTCCAGCCTTGCACGCCTCCTCTCCACGCTGTCCCTCACCGAGCACCGTCAGCCCTTCAGTACAAATGTAGCAGCTTGTACGTCTGCACAAAAGATTCGCTCCTGCTTTAAACGCTTCATTTTAAAGTCGTGAAAGCGAGCAGAAAAATAGAAGCGTATTTATATGAAAGGTTTACTGCCTGATGCACAAATGCCAGACTTTCCACGCTCGACGTCACTCGTGTTGGACTGAACAACCCCACCTGAGTCTTAAATATTTGCCCTGATTCAAGAGCTTAAGTCCATGTGAAAAGCGGCTGCTGTGATTGGCTAGATTAACACCCTTCATGGTTTGAAGAGAGGCCTTGTGCGTCTTGAACAATGTATATTCGCTGTGGGCCGCTGAAGGACAATGGAAACCTTGTGCGGCGTAGAGAGGCTCTGACCTCGTAGCGCACACTCACACCTCTCCAGGCTGAAGAATGTGACTGTGAGCATGTGTACATGTGTTTTTACATCCTCCTGCTTGTGCTCGTTCTCCGCAGAAAGGTAGAGCGTGACTTATTCGCTTTCCTCGCCCCGGCTAGTACGAGCCGGCCACAGAGCGGCCTCTTCAACATCTCAGCCGGCGTTTATTGAATATAGGCCACTCGTCTACGGTATCAGATTTACCTTATCCACTCACACATAACTGTTTCAAATCAGCCAGCCTGTTTCCCATAATACACACACACGCAGCTTCGCACACTCTCACTGCACTCTGTGACGAGTGGCTTCGGGCAGAGCAGGGGACACACCGTGGAAAGGATTAGTGTGGATTGTGACAGCTCGACATGCCGGGGGACACTGACATGCCTCCGACTGCCAAACAAGACAACTGCTCCTGCAGGGGAGGAGAAGTTCTCCTCATGCTGCTTCAGCATTACCTCCCTCTCCTCTCCTCTGTGCCTCCTTTACAGCAAGTCATTAACCGTTACTGCTTATGCATGATTTGCATATAGTTTTAATAGCCAGTCTAAGATCAATGAATAAATGGATCTGAAATGTTTGAATGCAGCAGCTTCAGAAGAGGTAGTCAAAACATCTGGACACCAGATTTATGATCTGATGAATGAGACAATTTATCAGTTAATCAGCAACCACGAAAGCTGCAGACACAAGACCCGGTTATGTTCTGTTAACATCGATCAGATCACCGCGATCTTCCTTGGATCTTAGGACAGACAATAACTCAGAAAACATCACCAACATGTGCTTTAGTGCAAAGTAAACACCTTTTATAAATCTGTGTGAAACCAGCTCAAAGTGGCCAAAACTTTTATTCTGACCTTCAACGGAGCATGATGTGAAAATTCTGCGAAGAAAAATCTGATTTAGAAATCAATATTTTTTGTACTCGGCGAAAACATGCAAACATTTATTATTAAAATAAGAAAAAAATATCAAAAGTCTCTTTAACGAGGCATCGAGATGCTTCTGGGGGAAATTTCCTCTTTCGACTTCTTACTTTAAACAACTTGTGGTTTGTTTATCTTCACGGTGAAGAGAATCAAATTAGAAAGAAGTTATGAATACACTTCTTATTCAGCAAATCAGCGTGCATTAAAGTTACATATAAGTAAAAATACAAAACTTTAATAGAAATGTCTCAATCGATTAAAGAGTGACCTCACGGTGAACAACAAGCTGGGAATAAATCTGTCATGGACACAAGTGCTGTAATTAATATAAACACGTCATATTAAAGATTTTCTGCAAATCTTATTTATACCTTTGTTGGGAGTAAGAATTTAAGCTTGCTGGAGAGTTGCACTCATATAAGAGTGTTACATGAAAACCTGGTGTGTTACAAAACGTGATTATATTCCCACACACAGACTCACACACAGCCGCGCCGAGCAGAAGTTACAGCCTCTGCTCTGAGCTCAGACGCGTTCGAAGCATCTGCACACATTACACATTCAGGACGGTCAATAATTGAATAAAAATATGTTGTTTTTCAAACGACCGAAAGGAGCATGCCAATGAATAATGCAGCCATTTCATGCTAACAAAGCTGAGGAAATCCTCAAAGCTGCTGCTCGGATGGGGAACAAAGCTCATTGTCAGGGTATAGAGAGGCAACTGGGATTACAATGGGGCCATCCAGTGAAACGACTTGTCAGTCTTAATCTGGGATTAGCAGGCTTTCGCGCCTCCTGGGCGCTCTAAAAGCCACCTGTTTGGACGCTCCTGCAGATGATGTTACCCTCTAGAGCTCCTTGTTTGCTCCTGATTCTTTTGTTTACATGGAACTTTTAAGTGATTTAACTTATTCCATTATGAGGGTACAATCTAACTTTGAAATCTACTCTTAAAAATAGTTTGTAAATAAACCATACATCATTTTAAAGGTTGGTCGATCTGGTCCTTTGCAGGGCTTCATAGTTCATCACATTTCCTGTCAGTGTGTCTGTGACAGTGCCACCCAGAAATTGTTGTTAAGATTGCAGAATTTGAAGTCTAACTCGGAACATGTGCACGGTCTATAATGTCTTTTCATTTTATTGCCTGTGTCGCCAAAACAACTGAAACTAATTATCATGTAGCATAATTGTTCTTTTCCTTTTCCCTGTTTTTCCCCCCTTTGTGAAGTTTGTCCCACTGTGCCTTCATGTCCTCTCAGCTCAACATTTTCTGCATCGTAAATGTGAAAAGAGGAAAACAAATGCGATGAATTAACAACATCTGAAGATAAAACACTCAACACGGATGTCTGATGATTGTTCTATGCTGCAGTTCGACCCCTGAGTCCCGTTATGACTTATTGAAGCTCACTTTTTGTCTGCTGCTAGCCTCAGGGCTAATGCAATCACTGTGAGAAATGTGTGAGGGCAGCTGTCGTATCTCAAGAGGCTTCCATCATGACGTCGTTGATGTCACCCTGAAATAGACTTTTGAAACGTAACCCTTTGGAAAATTAACCCGCTTTGATTGCTAAATCTGCTTAATTAATTTGATGTAAAGCTCAGTTAACATATTGGAATTCCTTACGTACTTTATAAGTTGCAGAATAATTTTGGACAGATATTGTGTGGAATCGTTTAATACATAGAAAGTGGCTTTTAAAAACGTCTTTGATGACAAAAGGGCACCCGCAGTTCATGTATATTCTTAAGATGATAGGCTTTCTCCTTGTTTACAGCTACTGTTACCTATATGAAGAGGTTAAAGCACAACAGGCTTAAAACTTGTGTAACAAGCTTCTTTGCGCATCACAGTGGAATTATGTTTGTCCCCAACGAGGTCAAAGGTAACGAGCAGGATAATAAGGATAATGGCTTGAGGTGAGAGGACATGTGGTGCGCTGCTTCATTAGCTCCTGCTGATAAAAAGCGTATTACCTCCTGGAAGGTGTTTGTCAAGTGGCAAGCTGTATGTGCTTTGAGCGCATATAGATCACAGGTGGAATAAGGTAAGGTGAAACAGACGATACAGGGAAGGACTGCTCAGTGAGTTTTGTTGGAGAGATTTACATGAAGACATTCATGGGCATTTAGATCATTAATAATGAAAATAAAGCTCCATTCTTTGCTCGTCTCACTAAATACTCTTTAGTACCTGTACATTTGTTTGTTGTTTATAAAGGCTCCTAATCCTCAAAGGTAACGTCTCTAATTCAGCTGTTGTTAAGACTTTGAATAAACACCTTACTTGCCAAGGTTTGTCAGTTGACTTTAAGTAGCGCAGACAACAAGTGTCATCATCAGTTAGATACAGACATTTAGTCAATGTTTTGTTTAGGAAACACTTTCTGCCGGCTTGGAAACTATTACTGGATTAGGAAATAGCCATTATTAGTTAAGGTAGACGTCTACAAATAGCAGAGCGACTTGTGGAGTTCCTCAGGGTTCTGCTCTCGGTCCTCTTCTTTGTTTTGTCTACCTATGCTTCCTCTTGTTCGAGAGTGTTACAGAGGTTAGAAGCTGAGGTTATAGAGATTTCTGTCTCTGCAAGAGAAACCTCCCTGGCATACTTCATGCTTTAGATGCGCAGTAACTTCATAATTTTAAATACTAATGAAAACCAATTGTCTTTTGGCTTTAAGCAAAAACAAAGCAGGTTATGCATCTTAAAAATGACCAAATATTACAAAATGGCCTGTAGATGCTTGAATGTAGAGTAACCCCCAGTCAATCTTTACTTGATTGTTTAAGTCTTGTGTAACTGTCAACATACAAAAGTACGCAGTTACACTTTTATTGTTTTATTACTAATAGGCACTTTTTTTAGGTCTGTTGTTTAATTGGCAGAATTTCTCTGTTTACATGACGGCAAAGCTACCTGGACAATGTGGTTGACTTTAAGGATTAAGACATAAAATATTCACACTGACCAGGTCGTCTAACTAGCTTGGGCGAGAGGTAGCAGACAAACAGTCCTTTTGAGCCCCCCGTGTTGACTTTGGTCTTCAATGGTTTCTTCAATGGTTTGCTCTGTATCCTTGCCATGAAGTTGATAAATGTATATGTGTACTGTATTTGTGTTAGCTAGGGGTGTGTTCGCGTGCCAGGAAAAATAACAAGCACAAGGGAGGGTGTTGGTCAATAAGGCCACTTCTGGATTTCTTGGGGTCTGTGGTTTTGGTCTGGGACCCTGAACACAGAGACCCTGCATGGTGCTGCGTGTTTATGTCCACTGTACAAGCGATGCATTCATCAGTTTTTCAGTGTCCCATCATTGGTTTGATTGAGATTTTCCATCAGCAGGGCTAATGGAGACATCAAACCCCCTGTTTGCTCCAGGTGTCCATCTGATGAAAGACAACATGTTTAAAATTGCAACGTTTGTGAGTACTGAAATACTCTGAAGGAATTTCCATCTACATTTTCTTTATGTAGAAGCCAGGTCTTATGTTTTTGCAATTTCCTATTTTAAGACATTAATTCTAAAGAAAGAGTATGTTTTTACCACCAATTTCTCACAAAATAACTACCTTCATTAAAGGAGCAGTTCGCCCCTGGAAACAGCCACTATCAGTCAAAGCTGGTGTTCTCTGTAATCGATAGAAGCAATAACATTTGAAATTGGCGCCATAGCTGTGGAGAAAGGTGTACAAACAGCTGGTGGTTTCACCCATTCTACATTCCTACAATTCCCAGCGTGCATTGCGCCGCTCCCTCTGAAAGGCCCAGCGAGAGACGCTGGAGTGAAATAATACAGTTAGCTGTACCGGTGGATCGTCTAAAAAGGTCTGAATGTATAATCTGAACTAGTCTGACGCCAACATCTCCAGACTGATTACCAAGGATTATCAATGTACTGTACCTGATAGGTCAGCCAATTACTCACCAGGTGATCACCAGTCTTCAGTGGGATCTGGTGCAACACCACTGCACCACTGACCCACTGACTAACATTTTGTGGTTCAGTGCAACTCCAGGAGATCACGTCTCAGTCACACAGTTTAGGTGATACTTTCATACCTTTTCTACTGTTGATTTAGGGCTTGTTTCTTTGTCTTGTTAGTGGTGGAGACAGTAATGGTGGACAAACGCTTGAATTAGGTATCATACTGGACATATGAAGGTATACTTGGTGCAAAAATCAGCTGAATCCTTGTTATTGTGCTTAAATTGGTGACGTTGCCTGCCTCTTAGAGCTTCCTGAACATGAACTCAACAGCTCTCGCCAAATGGTCGACACTTACAGTCAGTGCTCGTACAAATGCCCCAAATCAATCACTTGTTTAGTCCAAACCAGCGACTGGAGAGTTGATGATGGACACAGAAAATCAAACTCCTTTTTTAAATAAATGAAAAGTATTGCGGCCGCCTGACGGCCAACGTGACGACCACATTTTGAAGTGATCTTTGTGAGTTATAAAATGTTTTTAATGAATTATGTCTGGAATTCTGCTATTCCGAGTATAAAAGTTGGAAGCTGTTTTGGAATGAAAGAACTCATTTCAACCAGAGTTTCTTCAGTTTGACTGTGTACCCTGGCTGAAAGCTGCCCCTGGCCATCACCTCTGCGTGCCTGGTAGTTGTAAATACTTTCCACAGAGGTAAACACAATAGAGCTCTTCAGTGTAACACACTGATGGTCACACAATGACTTCTGTTTACCTGGGAATCGTGGAGGGATTTGTTCGTGACAGCTGATTGATGTACGCTCGGTTCTGACCCGACCATCGTGCACAGCATCCGCCTTCTGCTCACCTCCCTTCATTGTTCCACTTAAGTCAAGAAAAGGTCAGAAAGACCTGCAGTCGCATGCAATGAGCAGGAACAGCTTTGAAATAGAGCAGCTACTTGTTGGCTCCAGAGCAACAGAGCTGCCTGTTACAGTGAAATCCATGTTAATGGGCTGGAATTTCAGAAAACAAAACTGCTTTTCTTGCTATTTAGGCAGTGACGGAACGGGCTGGTTTGGGGGTAACTGGCGTTGGTATTTAACGTTTCTATTTTGGGCCAAAGAGCCGGGACGAGGGAATCTCTGGGAGAAAACAGGGCAGCGTGTGTGTGCTCACATTCCGCATGTCTGACCGATGACAGTGCCCTCTGTTTGCAGCGCTCTGCGATGATCTAATGAAAGTCCAGACAGACGCAAAATTTAGGAGCTGGCGGAGCGGTTCTCATATAAGGCCAGTTCTTTTTCATTTATTTATCCAGGAGCACACATGCTCTCTGTAGCAACGCCCTGCTACTCATTCACACCTGGGAGTGGCCCGATACAACCACAAACATTCACTGATGGCGACCAAACAACTTCTCTGAAGCAGTTAGCTTGGAATGAAGTAGCTATTTAGGAGGAAGGGGGTCTAATGATGGACAGCGTGACGCTGCATTATGGGAAGTGTAGGATACAGCGGTCTTTAAGCGTGAGCCATTCAAAGGACCAAAGTCAGGATATCTCCGCCTCTGGTGTTTTTAAAGGGAGCTGTCTCTCGTGAGTTGTTGGTGCATTCATATCTGTTCTACCCCCGTCTGCAGTCGTTAATATTACGGCTAAGCTAACTGACAGCTTCTTTCTTCCCACTGTGTACTCAGACATGCATGACTGAAGCTTTGAGATAAGCATATATGCTACAGGGAACGGTGCGGTTGCCCTACCCATCGCCCACTTCAGAGCAGATTGAAATTAAATAACCACAAAACTTCAGGGCACAGAATGGTAGTTGTTGTTGCGTGCTATTTTAAGGATACCATCAAAAGTGCCATCTTTCTTGTTGCTAACACAGAGCACTCCTCTGTTTTCCTGTTGAACCTCCAGCTTCGCATTGCTTCTCTTTCACCGTATTTTCTTGTTGGGAGAGTCCAACAGACAAACAATTCCAAAGAAAGTCCTCCATCTTCTTTCTCCTCTTGTTTTTCCTCTCCTCTCATTCTCTGTCTCTCTTTATCTTTGGTATTTTCCACTTCCTCAGTTCTATCCAGCTGGGACGGCTGGAGATTTTACACCCAATTGGTCGAGTCGAAGGCCTTTGTCGGAGCCCTTCTCTCGCTCCACAAGTGGCAGAAGGGACCTGGGTTGTGAATGGCGCTTTGTGTACTGTTTTTCTAAGAGGGGGCCCTCTCTCTCCCGCTCTCATCTGTCACAGGTCCCTCTCCGTCCACGCTCCACAATGCCTGATTGTTTCTGCCAAGTCGCCAGGTTCCAGGCCAGATCTGAACAACGCTTTCCTGCCAAATTCCGACCCCGGTTTTTTGTTTTTGTTCCACTCACAAAGGGATTCTAAGTTACTGTCCACGATTAAGAAGAGGACTTAGCTAGCTGTCCAGCAGCAACAGTTTGTTTGTTGAATGTGTCTCTGAGCTAAAGGCTGTTAGAAATTCCATAAGCAACACAGGAGGGAAGGAGCTTAGACCATAATGCTCAAAGAGAACAGCAAGTTTGCTGAGCATGCCTTCATTCTGATTAATAATGACATTAGGTTACAGCATGTGCTGGTCTTATCCAACTGAGATGTTAACCTTGTGGATCTTCCCAACCTGACTTCATGCTCATAAAAATCTGTAAAAGCATGAACAATTTAAACTCCCCACCTAACAGAGCATGCTTTGTTTAGTTTAAGCAAGCAGGGAATCTCACCAGTGTCATTTTCCAAGAAATGTCTTAAGACAGGGAACGGCTTTCAGGGGAAAGGGCCGATGTTTTTCTACATGTGGAACAATACAAAAAGGCTTTAAAGAGCCTGGAGGCAATGTGTGTACAAATGAATTTGCTTTTCAGCTATCAGTGAAACATTATCGTCATGTTACTGTTTCCACAGAGTGACGCCACACAGTTAAAGTCATTCTTTTGTCTCATGGGAGAATGGCCCTCTTTCAGATATTCTCACTGCATTTCTTTTTACATCTCAGCAGAGAAGGACCCGATTATTGCCAAGCAAAGACATCAAGACAGCTATGCTGATTTTGTCATGCCCATCTTTATAGTGTTCTCTTTTGGAGATTTAAAAGGGGACCATCGTGTAACCATAAAATGCTTGTCTAAAATGTTTAAACTCTCGGTCTGTAAAGAAAACAAGCAGTGATAATGTTTTTCTGTGAATGTAGAGATGTCTGGTTTTAGGGAAGGCTGACATCCCAGAGAACAGCTCCGCTCCTCTCTGGTTTTCTTCAGGTCATGGCAGCAGCAGCTGCAGACTGATGGTCACATGTGAATGGGCTGAAAGGAAGGCCCTCCTCTACAGCCCGTTATTGTCATACCTGATGTTTGGATATTTCATTCTTACATGGTTTTATGAGAAAGTTGTTTTCACACTCGGGTATTTTTCTTCTTCTTCTTCTGCGAGTTTTGCTTGAGGATGTGGCCATCTTTGATTGGCCTGTCACTGAGAATGAAGGCGTAGTATTGCCTCTCCACCTCCTCATCCAAATACGGTCACTTCTGGCTCCAAAGATGGCGGCAGCTAAAATGCCAAACTTGATGTTGGAAAGTGGTAGTCCACAAACCTTTGGGTGACGTCACGGTGGCTACATTGACTTCTTCTAACAGTTTATGACTGAAAACAAATCCACACCATCCATACTGACCCTAACAGGTCATGTGACAAAAACGAATGCATCTAAACTCCATATTGTCTATAAACGCGATTCTGTTAGTTTAACAATGGAGTCAACAGAAGGTATGTGATTCTCGCGTGATGACGAGTGTATGGAGCTGCTGTCCCAGCCAATCACAAAGGGCCTCGGGGGCATCCTTACCAACAAACCCCCCGTACTGTTGCATGATGAAACCGTATCAGTGGCAGCGAGTTATGAGGCTGGGCATTCCTGGCCATATGAGACACCAGTTCCAAGAAACTTCTCCTTAAGCTCCCCTGTAAACACAGCACCAGCAATATTGTCAGCTAAATATAGGCTCTCTGCTGCATCTCCCGCCCCATCGCTCTCTCATCGCTCCGGTGTGGATTGCAGGAGTGGATCATGGATTAGAAACTTGCTGTTTGTTGGTTGTCTGGGGTCTTATTATCTCATGTACTCATACCACCGAGTAGAACAACGAAAGGTCTGGAGAAATTTAAACCTCAGGCTGACAGTTCTATCTATTCCTATCAGTCAATTTAGGCTATGCTTAACATGCATAAACAATTGCAAAGGCAAACTCAGAATACTCTTAGACTGGAGGAAACTATAGTCGCCATTTGTAATCATTTCAACAAGTGGCTGATTTCTAGCAGGAGTTGCAGCCTTGTTGTTATAGATAAACTTTTCTGCTGCAAAAACTGCAAAACAAAGTTGCTAGAAATGCTGAAAGGCACAGTCAATTTGCTAAAAGGTGCTAAAACGAAAAGTAAAAGTGCTAAATGATGCTAAAGTAAACAGTAAAGTTGCTAGAAAATGCTAAAGTAAACAGTGGAAATGCTAAAACATCTGAAATGAACAGTAAAGATGTTACAATGAAAAGTAAAGTTGCTAAAAGCTGCTAAAGTAAACAGTAAAAATGCTAAAAGATGCTACAATGAAAACTAAAGTTGCTAAAAGACGCTAACATGAACAGTAAAGTTGCTAAAATATGCTAAAGTAAACAGTAAAAATGCTAAAAGATGCGAAAATGTAAAGTAAAGTTGCTAAAAGATGCTAAGAGGATCAGTAATGTTGCTAAAGGACGCTAAGATGATCAGTAAAGTTGCTTAAAGATGTTAAAATAAACAGTAAAGTTGAGTTGTAGATTTGTAGAACATGTCATTGATCCACAAATTATTGAATTATTTAGCTCTTGCTCTTATTCGGACCAGTTGACACTGAGATCATAGTGAAATAATCTTTAATCCTCTTATCATAAGTTGCAAAGGTCAGAACCACGGCCATCCAGAGCTCCTGTACAGAAGATGTTAGAGAGAAACACATAACGTAAGAAAAGAGTGAATCAGACAAGCATTTCATTTGTTTGGATGTCAACAGAAAGTGATGTTACATTGGTTAAAACGAATGTTTGTCCTCAGAGGGGAGTGCGTGTCAGTTTTCATGCCATGACACTGCCCAGCCCTCCTCTGATTTAACCTGCATAACAGAGTGACTGGAAGCTGCATTCTGACACAGATAGTAAAAGACGGCATGCACAGAACATCATGACCCTCAGAGTCACTTTACAGCATTCAACCACATGGAAATGAGACACTCGGCTGATATCTATGCCTGCGCCTCATCTTCATTTCTCCATCTCACTTTATCTCACGGCGACAGGAGATTTCATTCAGTTATCTTGTGTTGTGTTTTGACCTTTCCCCGCCTCCCTGCACACATGCACTCTGCAGCCTCGCTCCTCCTCTTCAGACATTCGACTGTGGGTCAGATTTATGTTTAAGGGCACCCGGGGGGCTGCATATTACAGAGATGGACAGCCTGCTGTGATTTACCGAGCGCTAACACTGAAGTAGCAATCTGTTGTACGTCACAGAAGTTGTGTGTGTGTGTGTGTGTGTGTGTTCTCGGGTGGGACAGGACATTCTCTTTTTGCTCCAATTTGCATCGTCAGGTATCACCTAGCTTAATTGTGCTTTTGTTGCAATTGTTTGAGTGTGTTACAAACAACAATTAGCCGTTTAAAGACAGAAAGATGTCTTAAAAAATCCCTTAAAGTGCGCTTATGTTTGGATGCAAAAGGAGGATTTAGGGCGGACGTTTGGCTACAGGGGAGGAGGAGGGTTAAGGAAATAAATGCGGTCAATGAACGTCCTCATAACTATAGTGCAACAAAGGGAAGTAATTACAGTAAATGATGTATTAGCCTAATGACTCTCCCAGCCTGAGGCGTACGTCTCAAAGAGAAAGAGAGGTTTTTCCACTGAACCTCAGCAGCACAGCTTCTGCTTTTTTAACAGCTCCGAGGTGATGAGAGGCCTTGCTGCTGCTTAATAGATTAATAGATTATCCCGCGGCTGTATGTGCTTAATGTGTGTGTGTGTGTGTGTGTGTGTGTGTGTGTGTGTGTGTGTGTGTGTGTGTGAGGAAGACTCAGCATGAATGTGTCGCAGTCTTTGTAAGCTGCTCAGAGGGAGTGTGTCCGCTAAATGCCAGGACTATGAGATGTACTTTGAACGGCTTGTGGGAGAGTGAGCTGTAATCCCATCTTCAGCATTCATGTGTCTGCATTTTAAATGAGGCTGCGGTCTTAAATTAACTATTCAAATACATGATTCTGAAACCTGAAACCGTTTCTTGTGTGGTTTCAGTACGCAGACGGTGCTGGACACAGTTTTTAGATGACTTAACATGCCAGGAGAAGAGCAACATACATTTTTTTGTGCTATTATTGTGAGTACTGATTTAAAGCTGTGATTAAGGAAGCAGTTTAGAAACACTGACACGTTACTCTGGGTTACAACTTTATAGATATTATACTTAATATGTGAACTAATTGTTGGTAACAACAGCACATAATAAAGCTCAACTGTGTTTCCAGTTATGGACAAAAAAGGGCAGGAATTAACTTTTTAAAAAGTGCACATTTGTAGAAAATTATCTGGAAAATGTTTAATAACATTAAAAATAAGTAATAGATAATATATATAGAACAATTACACCTGGACTGATTGCCAGTCAATCACAGGTGCGACACATAGAGACAGACAACCTTGCTCACACTCACACCTACGGGCAGTTTAGAGTCACCAATGAAGGTAACGAGTCTTTGGACTGCAGGAGGAAGCCGGAGGGAGCCCACGCATGCACGGGGAGAACATGCAAACTCCACACAGACAGGCCCACTACGTCTGAGCCAGGATTCAAACCAGGAACCTTCTAGCTGTGAGGCAACAGCATGAACCACTGAACCACTGCACCGCCGTGCAGCGTGTACTCTGCATTTCAAACATATTAAATAGAAATGAACCAGCATAAACACTAACATGCTTTTGATAGGGCAAATTAAATGCATGCTGCAATATAAATAATAATAGTGTATAATATTAATAGAATAGGAAACGTATACGATAACAGTATGATAGTAATTGTGAAGGCCTACGTTCTAAGTGCTGCGTGCACTCTTATGTAGTGCAAGGAAACACATTACAAGAGACTTGACTTTTTACACACGTTTCATACAAAATGTTCTTTATATGAAGAAATAAGAGTTTCTTTCAGCTTTTTTTGCCTGAAAACTTCAACAATGGTTCCTCAGAAGTTTTGCTTCCAGTCTCACAAGCGATCGATATCAGTGTCTCATCTTGTCAGGGTTGACAAAGTGTGTTAAAGTCTCTCTGCTCTCCGTTTCCCTAAGCAGCCTGAAATGATTTCTTCCGTGGCCACAAAATAAAACGCCCTGTCCTCTTCTCCTTCACAGAATGATGTCTTCCATGCGAGCTACGCCTCCCTTCCACCCACCGTCTGAGGAAGAGGAAGCGATGGGTCAGGACATTGCGGCCTGGGCCAGCGACAAGCGAGACGGCCCAAAGGAGACCCAATCTCCCTCCTCGCATGACCAACCCCACCCGGACGAGCTGCAGCCAATCAGAGAGAAGCTGACGGATGCAGAGTGGGAGAGCGTGGTGCCTGCTGCGATGGTGAGACGTGAATTACGCTCTGTCCATATCTTATCTTGAGATATGTGCTATAAGTCAAATCTATAAAACAAATGTGGTCAGTGTGTGTACACAGTGTACACACTCAGGGCACAGCACTCATAAAACACTCATGAAATACATGCCGGAGTACACAGAGTGTGCAAATTCTCATGCATAATGATGATTGTGCACAACTGAGTGTGCACGCACGTGAAAGCATGTACACACACACGCACACTCACCAGTGGTCTCCTCCGGTCTGCGTGCTGCAGGCAGTGCTTAGGGCAGCCCAGCGAGGGTCTCCCTCTAGAGACTTGTAGCCCTTGGTTCTTCTCATCTCTACAGCCTGTTTTCATGTGTGTGTGAGTGTGTGTGTGTGTGTGTGTGTGTGTGTGTCGAGGCTTTAGTTGCTTGGCTTCAGGTTCTGTTGGTCCCTAATGTAAGAGCGGTGTTTGACTTCAGCCTCTGAGGAAAGTGAAAGTTCTGAGAGGAAAGTTTCCTCGGGTATCAGTGCAAAATACATTTAACATTTCCCATTCAAAAGTCCCATTCACTTTTTAGCCGTTTTACTCTTGGATTGTTTGATTATACAAATTATATTTGCTTCTATTATTTGATATCGTAACCAAATCTATAGAAGCATTCTCAGTTTATTTACTACTTTTTAAATCCTTGAATACTTTGGTTCACTTAACTTCGTGTCAGGGTGCAAAGTGGCCTCAAGGCTCAGAATGTTTCTGAATACATTAAGCAGGACCTGTATTTTGTTAAGTTGTCACACACTGTACACACTCAGAAAGTGGCTGCTCATGGGGGACCACAGGAGACTGGTAGGAACCTATGAAAGGTACTTTTTTTCAAGTGAAGGAGAACAGGAGATTTTTAGAGGTTGAGTATAAAAAGTTGGTTTAAGAAAGTTAGCAAGAGGGTAATCTCTGTTGAAATGTAGAATATGTAGGCAGGGACGTGGAGTTTAGGGACGGCAAGTCTTCTTCTTCTGTTTCCGTTGTTCAAACAGAAATAATACGCTGTAGTTCAAGTAATATTGACCAATCACGTATCAGCAGGCTGCGGTGTATGCAGGAAAAACAGGCCGTGTGGAGAGCATCAGCAGGCGGAATGTAATCCGCCGTAATGACATCCCGGCTCCCATCAGCGTCACCTGATGACGATTTAGCTTCTTATTAATCCCTATAAACAGACACCTGCCCGCTAACAGCTAACAATCTGCTCTAGATCTAAAATTCAACTTGAGATAAATTCCCTTGACGCTGTGTCACGTAAGCCGCTCAGCGTTCAGATTTCCCAACTTCCTCAAATGCATCAGATCCATCCGACCTCCATTCAACAAACTTCTCATTTTAAAAGTTTTCATTTCCTCTTGAGGACAGACCTGACAAAGCTTTTTACTTCTCACAAATCTGCATCATCATGTTGAAATTGCTGTGAAGGTAAGAGCCGTTAATAACGAGTAAATCACAAGAAAAACTGGTTCTTTTTCTGTAAATAATGCAGCACGCGGAAAAGAAAGTCTTGTCCGGAAACCGCTGGTTACACGCCCGGCATGTCCCCAGAGGCTATGTCCTCATCAAGGTATAGCTGATGGGATCCGAGATTGGCAAGAGGGTAAAGTAAGAACACCTTACATACTGCTAAAAAGAAAAGAAAAGAGGGAGGAGCTGGGGATGAAAAGGTGAAACAACATCCTGTTTCTCTCCATCTTGTCACCAACTTCACAAAGGTGAAGGACAACATTTGAGCTCGTTAGCCGACAAGGTTTCACATTTTCTCCTAAAAAAGTCCTGGATGTGAAGAAAGCCTTCACGTCGCAGTGAAAAGCTTTTAGAAACAAATCAAGCCTCACTTTTAAAGCACTTACTCCAACATGCTGTTTGTACTTGTGAGCGCGGTGCCTTTGTATGCCGGGTGACTTCCAAGTGACCGGCTCAGAGCTCAGTGCCTTGCTCAAGGACGACTTACACCGTCCCAGGGGTCGTCATGGACACTCATTGTCTCCTGAATGATGAATGTGTGACCTTTTGCTTTATAACATGATCTGACCATTAGGCCTTCCTGCCTGCATCAGGCTGCTTGTGTAACTCCTGAGCGGCATTATACGGAGCCGAAAAAACACACCTGAACAATCCAAGAGTGACACACTATCTCCTAATCCTCATTACGGAGGCATCTTCCGCTTAGAGACAAAGTGCACAACAGGGCCTCCTGGAGCCATTTCAAGGGCGTCTTAAGATCCCGCTGTTAGCCAAAGCCCCTTGTCTTTGAAACATAAGCCTCCTAAAGTTCCTGGAGATCCCCCCACTCTGTAAGGGGAGGAGAAAGCGTCCAGAAATAGCCCCGGTGTTAGAACACCTGTGCTGGAGTGTCTGTTGTGTGGGACAATGTGGTCGTCTTCAAGGGCTTATCTTCTCTGTAAATATAGATCCCTGTGCCTCTCGCTCCACTCATAACCCTGCAGAGCAAACAGCAGTGGGACGGAGACACAGCGGTCATGCAGCACGACATGGAAAAGGCCCATTAGATATGTATCAGGCAGTATCAACAAGTATCGATCAAAGAGAGATGAATACAGTTGAGTTAACCCTCCCAGTAAATTAGCACTAAGACACCTGACTATAAGTGTAGAGCAGGAGGAAAGCTGGGGAGGACTGTGCAAACAGGAAGGTTTCTGTTGATCTGTGGGATTTCCTACGTGTTTAAACGTTTTCCCTGACTGTGATTTCACGATTCTTCCTATAGACGAAACAAAAAATCACAAAGCAGTAATAATAAAAGTTTTAAAAATAAAAAGTTTTGTATTTTAAAGTTACATTTAATTACCTTGTAAAAATCCTCCCTCATTAAAAATTCCCTAATCTGCATAGGCCCCGCCCACTATGCACATTTTTTAACAGCCCCCTCCTTCATGAAAACAAAACATGTCTCTGCCATCGTTTACTGGCAACTTGTTGAAACTTTTAAGAACTCGAACCAGAGAAAGGAGGACTCAATTGGAGCAGATTTAAACAATAACAGGCGAGGTTCGGTACACGGGCAATCAAACCTACAAGGCAACAGTGTCAAAATCGTGAGGCAAGAGGCAGGTCAGAAAACAAACGAGGTCAAGGCTTACATGAATCAGAATGCTATGAGAATGCTGGAACGTGACGACAAGGTACAACGAACTGGCGATGAGACATGGGGAGACATGAGGTTTAAATACAAGAGGTAATGAGGAGCGATTAGACACAGCTGGGGAAGAGACAGTCAGGTGAGCACACGACTGGGGAAGGGACGAGGTGCAGACATGACATAGCTAGCTTGAAATGTAGTATTCAGTAGTAGTAAAGTTAACATTAGTAGTCAGTAGTGAGTTTGCAAAACATTACGATGATGGTTACAGCTGGCTCGCGCGTCCCTGAAGTGGTTGCCATAGGTTACACATAATGATATGCATAGCGTCACCCCATCCATTAACGGGATTGGCTCCTTAGGTTTGTGACGTCTCAAACCTGCCAATCTGAAATCGTGTTGTTCAGCCTGTCCTTGGTACACTGCAGTTTAAAAGCAGACAGGCCCAGCCATGGAGATGACTGCTCATGTTGTCCCTGATCAGTCTTGTATCACATGAGAAACACCACATGGAGATGACTGTTGATGTTGTCCCTGATGTGTCTTGTAGCACATGAAGAACACCACATGGAGATGTTCACAAGGTTAAACACTTGATCTCACTGGAGCGGGTCTTTAAAACTTTAAATCTAGGCCAATCAGACGTCCAGGCTCTGAGGAGCAAAGAAAAACAAATGTTATGGTGCGTTTAAATTCATCTACACATCATGTTTTTCATTTTTTAATAACACCAGATCGCTTTGATTTGTGAGCACTGAGATGAACGGATATTTTGATTAACGTTCAGTGACTGAGTTAGCTAACACCTAGCAGACAGCTAGCAACAAGCTCGAACTGGTCACTCAAAGCGACACGCCCCTAATTATGCATAACTTTAAGCCTTTAAATCATTTCAATGGGTGAGTTATATAAACATGTACCTCCTGTACAGTTGTTACAAACTGAGAAATAAAGACTCTCTTTTGTACCAGGCCGTAAACATGTTTAATTCAACTGTTAAGTTTGGCATTTTAATATGGGGTCTAAGAGGGATGGACTCACTTTTGGAGCCAGCCTCTAGTGGCCACTCAAGGAACTGCACCTTTTTTGGCACTTCCATGTTGGCTTCATATCAGCTCCAGAGGATTTTGCTTTGCATGCATTTGTCATAAACTCACAAAGGCAAGCAATCAATCCAGTATCTGTGCTGATATTCTCCAAAACATCTCACCGAGTCTCTCTTATTTGTCTTCTCTTCTCAGGACAACGAGAGCAGCAAAGGCTGCTCAGTCTACTCCTACCGGACTAACTCTACCTCTCCACCCAAGCCAGAGGAGTACTCCAGGGATCGCGGGGAGTCGATGATCGGCCTCGCTTTTGGGACGCCGGAGCGCCGCAAGGGAAGCCTGGCTGACGTGGTGGACACACTGAAACAGAAGAAACTCGTGGAGCTGACCAAGACGGAGCAAGACGGTAGGAAACTATCCTGTGGCTCCGAGACCTGGATTTAAGGAGCTCTAAAATATACGCGAATGTGTTTTTGTTGAATAGCTGTGAATTTGTCTAAAGTGGCTTTAAGGGATGGATTTAAAAGTTGTATGAACCCCACAAAAGGCAGGGATATAATCGACTTCCATACTGGATATTAATCTTTGAGGCTTGATACTTTATTAAAGGGTCTGTTGCGCTTAAGGAAAGGACAACTTGTTCATTCTTTGTACCCTTTCACCTAATAGAGCAGGAAGCTTTTTTTACATTTTCAGTTGAGTAAGTTATTGTGCAATAGTTGCATAAGGGAGCAACCAGTTGTCATATCAGTGTTAGAAAGGCTGATTGTTCAGTAGTGTCTTGGAGAGCTCTTTGTCCTTGTGTTCGGCTCAAACGACGGCTGCAGCTGTTTGGAAACGTCTCAAGTGCAGCTGAAATCCATTATTGAACTGATGTTGGACGTACAACAGAGACAGCCGAGAGAGAGCAGAGCGTGTACTGTCATCACATGCTGTTGTGTTAACAGAAATCTACATGCATCAGTATATCCTCAACCTTCTACTGTCATTGATTGAAGTGATTAATTTGCACACTGAAGTAGCAGAGAAACATTTGACTGTTCAGGAGCAACAAGTTCTAAAATCCCAACAGCAGCTTGTTCAGCGGCTCAGTGCTTCAAAACATGACGAGCTAGGTGCACAGGCAGGGCTTTGCAGGACTTCCAGGCAATAAAAAATATGCAGGTTAGACTTTCAAAATAAAGCGATCAATTTAAAGATAATAATTTTGCAACTTC
Source organism: Semicossyphus pulcher (assembly GCF_022749685.1). Taxonomy (NCBI): domain Eukaryota; kingdom Metazoa; phylum Chordata; class Actinopteri; order Labriformes; family Labridae; genus Semicossyphus; species Semicossyphus pulcher. Next base: position 4,684,916 of record NW_027211759.1, read on the forward strand.
GGGTAAGACTTTAAAGAAATGTAAAATTATGCTAAGCTACTCCACAGGTATCACAGAGTGAAATATGAAGCTTTGAGTTAGCATAGCACATCCCCCTTTAACAGTGTGTGGCGCAGGTTGGTTATGTTTAGGAAAAAAGGCATCATGTGGGTTTGAATGAGTGCTAATGTACGTATGGTAGTTACACAACTAAGGTACGTACATAACGTACATAACTACATAAACATTAGCCCCTTTTACACAGTCAGTTCAAGGCAGCATTATTACACCTCAGTTACGCTCTGTCTTCTCTGTAAACCACACGGAGGCTGAGTGGTGGGGCGAAGTCGTTCCTGCCTCTGAGCCGGCATTGGAGGTAGTAACAGAGGCGAGCCGGCAGTTTACACCTCGTGCTCATTTGCTTCCGCTTCCACTTTACGCCGGCGTTGCTTTGTCCAGTGTAAAATGACAAAGGCTGCATGATGGCGGAGCTTCGTTACGGCGCTGAGGCGGAACCGCAGTGTAAAAAGGGCTGTTGATTATTGGTGTAACACAGGAAGCAAACTGCCCTTAGATAGAAGTCCTGTTTATATTTGTCTCCTACTTAAGCAGACGTTGGTGCTCTTGATGCTACATAAGATAACTTCAACTGCACATCAGAACAAAGAGGGTAGAGGACAGTGTTCATAAATGAAATCAAAACAGTTGCAGTGTCTCTGTATAGAAAATGACTGAAGGCCTTTTCTGAACAGTTTGATGTGACCGACAGGAAGCCGTTGTCTCTCCTCTACTCTCACATTAAGCGAGAGCAGCCTCACCTGTACTTTGTTTTCCCTTTCTGAACACATCCTCTCCAGAGGATCTTTGAACATCTAAAATTACAACCAGCAGAACTCTCGCTCTCGTTAGATCACAATATCAATCAGTGAAAACACAGGTTTCCCTTTCTCCTGTCGCTCCTCTGATCTGCAGCTCTCACACAGGAAAGCACTCAGGTCTCCCAGCATGCCTCAGCTTGCCCCTTCCCACCCCACAGCAAGCCAGATCTAACAGCATCTAACACCCCTCTTGACTGTTATGTGCACATAGTAATCATGATGATATCAGAGGAGCGCTTGATCTCTCTCATTTACTTTGTTATTGATACAGTAAAGTGGGCCAGGACGGGACAGCCAGAGGCCAAACGCAGCACACGCTGCCTCTAGTTGAAAGATAGGAAGCTTTGCCTCTTATCTACGCGACGGAAACTGGATTGAAAGGGAACTTGTGTGTGTGTGTGTGTGTGTGTGTGTGTGTGTGTGTGTGTGTGTGTGTGTGTGTGTGTGTGTTCAGAAGTGTTGTGACATCTTCCTGTCAAATCAAAGAGGACGTGAGTGGAAAGAAATGCTGGGGGACAACTTTCAGTGTGTCTTCTTTCATTTTTTTCCATCTCATGTAGGTCTTCTCCTTTCCCATCCAGCTCGAGCCTACAAGCTGTGAAATCTGCGTCTTTACTCTTACAGTATGTTAAAGGTAAAAACACAAATGTTCCTGTTAGCTGCCGTTTGTTCTTGTGCAGCTTTAAAGCACAGAACCTCTTCAAGTTTTCTCAGGGTTTCTCCTATTTTTATTTTATTTTCCAGGTCTCTTTTTGCACCGTGATATTTTAAAGAGAAGTGATCATGTAACTCTTTCCCTCTTTTAGAGCTTGTGTTAATTTGTTTTTCTTATTGCCCTAAGTTATTTTTGTTCTTAAATTTCGCACAAAGAGATTTTTTACTAAACATTCACTGTGTGACAAAAATGAAGGCGGCATGACGTCCTCAGATTCAGAATAAGAGCTTCTCTTATTTGCTGTTTTGTGTTTTTCTTCTTCTTCTTGCAACAGAAACAACATTTATATTAGGGCTGCACGATATTGGAAAACACTGACATTTTTTTTCTGAGATTTTTATTCCGATTTTTTCAAAATACAGGAAGTTACACCAGATAAACGCAGCGTGGTTTTATGTCCATATAAACAGTCAAACAAACATCATACCTGTTTTAAGTCTGTTTTCTTCTCGCAAAACAAAACTTTTACCACACCTGGTTCAGAGACACCGGCATGAATAAGTAGAGCAAGTTCAGGAGGAGCGACACATGTCTTTATATCATAAATACAAACAGACATGCCTCTGAAAAATATTTTTTTATCGTTTTCTAAGTTTTAAATCACGTTGTCACTCCGCCATCACCCGCTCCCTCCTCTGTGCTCGTGCGCAGCAGCTCTCCCCCTCTCTGTGCTGCGACTCTGAACCACACTTACCTTCATATGATGTTTTATATTATTATATGATGACTCTAATGAAGGAGACTGAGCCTCCGTGTTTATTTGCACACAGAGCGGGACAGTGAAATCCGATCACAAGTGGTCACTGAAGACGCATTCGAGGGGCTCTTTAATGTTAGGTGTGAACGGCAGGCTTAGAGCTGACCACTTGTGATCGGATCACTCAGGACAAATGCGTAATACCAAATGTGAACAGGGCCACAGACTCTGCAGCACAGCGACCGGCTCACTCTGAGCTCTGCTGAAGAGCTGCACGACTTTCCCTGTAGGTCACTGATGGGAAACCAGAAACCGGTGAGTTTTCTTTTTGCACCGAGCAACAGAAAAGTAGCAGCTTGACGTGTTTCACTTCATTTGCTTCACGTCTTGCGGTGTGCACACATATGCAATTGTTAAATGATATATTCTGCAGCTCTAATTTCTGTACAAATAGAAAACAGCATGCACTCTGCCCTGTAAAGTGTCCACAAAGAAAAGCTCTAGTTGTGGATTTAACTCCCAGATTCATGAGCAGCACTGCCGCTCTTCTTCTGTAAATACAGCCTGTAATGTTTCACCCAGCGATGCCCAAAAGTGCGTCACATATCCTGCTCATTCCCTCCTTTCTTTGGGAGAAGAGAAAAGAAAAAACACACACAGCTTACCATTGAGTCGGGCTCTTCCTTTGCTAATTAGCGTGGCTGCTATCCCAGAGGACTGGTGGCATTGATCACGCTGCAAACACTTAGCCGAGACAAAAACAGAGCAGATAAACATAACCAGGCACAGTGAATCATACACTGTTCGCATGAATAATAACTCTGTCTCTGGGCCTTGTAAACGCTCTTGTGAATTGCTGTGGTCCTTGAAGATGCATTGTAAAAATGTCTTTCATGTGCTGCAGTGGTATTGCAGTTCATTTAGAGCCTGATGTAACCCACACATGGAGATTGACAAGTACCTCTGCTTCTCCCCCCCTAATGAGTTAAAGTGAGGCGAGGTGATCAATACGCGCCTGAATGCTTCGTTAAGTGAGGTCTCCTTCAGCAACAAACACATTCAGAACTGTTTAGCGATAAATCTCCACACCTTTTTTTCTCTGTCTCGTTTGTTAATTTGATGAAATAATGCTTCGCTTCACTCGAACGTTGTGTCCTTCGCTGGATGCTGACGACAGTTTCTGTGTCTCTTTCTCTCCGGCAACGTCGGGAACCTTTCAGAGTCTGTTCTGGCACATTTTTGGACAGCAGACAACCTTGCTCGCATCCTGATTTTTAAGCTTTGTTGTGTGTTACTGGTAAACGCAGAGCATCCACATTTTCCAGATTTTTGTTTTGTTTAAGGAGTGCAAGGCCGTCCCGGTAAACAGCCGTGCATCCTGATTCTCCTGTGACGAGAGGTCATGTGTTCGCGCGCGGCACAGCGGAGCGCTCCGCAGGTTCATTCTGCAACAAGTCTTTTCAGCGGCGTGTGTTCACTTCGCCTGACACATGGTTTTGTTCAGACTCCTCTCGGTGTATATGATGAGGTTTGATCATCGGCACTCAAATGGCAAGCACATCAAAGCCCGAACAATGTGGTCCCTGCCTCGTCCTCTGCCTCCTGCTGAAGAGAGTTCAGTCGATGGAGCTCTGCCAGGTGACACCGGCTGTATGATCAAATGGAACAGACCCTATTAGCCGCTGAGCGCTCACTTAGCCTAACATGGCTGACCCCTCTGTGTACCGCAGCCCTGAGCTAAAGTGTTGATGATGACGCCGTTAGCCTTCGCGCCGCTCTCACCCCCTGTCGGCACACTGTTAGCTGTCCGCCGCTCACAGGAGCCCTAAGTGCCTGTGACAGTTCTAATGAATAGACATGGCCTCGCTTTGCAATGTGGGAGATTTCTTTTTTCCCTCAGCCGACTGCCGCCTCAGCTCTTAAAGCTTTATCAAGACGGCGTCAGCTCGCCGTTTCTCCACACAGCTGGTCGCTGAAAACACGGACTTTCACAGCACACAAGCCCAGAGGGTGAAGGTCGCACATTTTCTTGACAATTTTGCATTTATGTTGAGTTACGCCTTTATTGTGTGAAGGTTTAGACACAAAGGCTCGCCGCACACAAAAGGCTTCCTCTATATACTGTTAAAGCACTTAGCACTTATTAAACTGGTCGGCTGGTTACTGAATGAAACACTCAAGGTCAGGATGAGGGGAACGTCGGAGGGAAAAACGCAGCAGACATCCTGTGGATTGGAAACGCTTCTCTGTCATTTTGGAGCTAAAAATAAGAGGAAGAGAGGACGGGAATAAAAGGCTGTAATAAAGCAAACAATAACCTGTCTCTGAACAGTGATCGGTGCCTCATTAGGAACCATTAATCTGGATTCACCTTGTCTCTCCGAGCCCTCAGTACAAAGCAGTGAGGAGTGGTCACATTAATCTGGGATGGGCTGCAGCCTGATGGACATTAAAGCCAGTGAAGTGTGCAATCAAGCCGCCTCCGTTTTGATGACTAAATTATCATTATCTGTTTTGTTGTGGCTCCCCGGGGCCGAGCCGCTGTTAACGGGGGCCTGGCATGGGCCGCGTGCCCTCATGCCAACTTAGTCAGCCATCTAATGGGCCTAGAGCGGCTCTGGTGCCTGGCAAACACTTAACATCCCTCTAATCCCCGCTTACACCGGAGCCCGTCTGAATTACTGTACAAGTCACGTGTTTCACTTGCAAATGAGCGAGCTCAATTACCGCCGCACTGTACGGCTGCAGAGGGGTTATAAAACGGACACCTGTGTGACGCTTTCATTTAATTTAGCTAAAACTAGATCACTCAGGATGAATCTCCTGGCTGCTGCGGGGGATAGAAGAAGCACATCTGCTATTTTAGGAACGATACCCCTTTAAATACGAGAAGCACGAGCAGGGCTGCAAAAGCAGATGTACACACATCCACAGAGATAAAGAGAGTGTCTCCTGTTTCATGCTGCAGATAGTTTCATGCATCTCTTATTGTGTAATCTTTAAATCACAAGATGCGTAAGAGGAACATCTAACAGGACAATGAGCTGCATCATCGGTTCTTTTATCTCCCTCATATTGTTCTGTCTGTCTCATTGCAGAGTCCTGTGTTATTATCAATGCATGTATTTATAATGAATCAGTTTTGTTCTCTCTCTTGGGTATTTGTTGTTGAATTTTTATCTATTTTAACAGCAATTTCTAATTGTTATAAACGCTGTGGTGTGTGACATCAGCTTTCATGCTACACACAAATACAGATGACATAAATGGGCGCCGGGCCCCGCTCTCTCTTCCCCTGTTTCCAACACCATCCACTGTCGTCCTAATAAAGGCATAAAACAGCCAAATAAATAAATAAATATATCACTCTCTGACTGAATAGATACGAGGATTCACGTCAGACAGGACGGCTCAGATGTGATGTGACGTCTCTCTCATGTTTTTTCATGAACACTGAACCTTCACACAGACGACAGACACTCACACTATTTGACAGTCTCCCGTTATATTTGAGGGGCATGTGTCTGACAGCTTTATGCACATGATAATATAAGAAAATAGATTAAATCATCGGCATTGAGACTGACTGTAATTGTAAATCTGCTCCTTTAATTGTTGTTGATTTGTATTTACTAATGCTTGTTAAAGATGTAATCTTCGTTCTCTTTGGCGGCACCTGTGGCGATCAACGGTAATTGCGGGAGCACACTTCCCAGATATCCAGACAGAGCTGCATGTGTGACGTCCACGGTTGGCTCCGGTTGTAACTCTTGATTTTCCTGGCTGACGGTCGCTTTCCTGTTCAGACTGTTTGCTTCATCTGAGCGTCGAGTTTGATTCTTTTTCTTTGGATTTTCACTTCTTGTTGAAGTTGTTTCTGTAGTCATCCATCTTTTCTTTGTTTGTTCAGCCATAGTAGATTACTGTTTACTCGCAACACTTGTAGAGACCGAAAAAGCAGCCGCTTAGCTCCGCCTACCCTCTCTGGCAGACCAACCACTGCTGGGTGATGGAAAACGCGTCACTAACTGGGCGCACGAAAGTCACCACAGACACCCAGTCTGTAATACTGCAAATGCACAGCTTTCATCAGTGGGCCGTCGGCTCAATCACCATTGTGTTACCTCATTCAGTGATAGATAGAGACTTAAAATCTTTGAGAACATTACTTTAATGTAAGGACAGTAAGCAAAGAGCACGTAAGCAGCAGAAGAAAAACACACGTGTAAAATGAAAACCAGCTTCAGTTGCTTCCTAAAAGCAGCCGCTGCGTATCCCTCAAACCTCCGACAGATGATTCTGTTTCACATTCGTGCCTCTCCCATCACATGGAAATGGGAAACATCACCACTTCCAATCTGGCTTTAGTGGCCGCACGATGTGACGCTGCATTTCTGGGATCCGACGAACCCAGCTCTCTTTCAGAAGTCATCATGACTGTCTTCAATTGATTCATTTCTGCGGAAACTTGAACTCAAAATTAGGTGCAAAACACTGAAGACGTTTTCCCCCTCTGTCTGCCCGGTGTCCCGTTTCAGCTGGAAACATGTCGGATTAGAGAGCGATGCTCGGTTAAAGGCCAAGTAAACATGTTTTCTCAATCACAGTGGAATAATGAGAAATGGGGTACGAGATAAAAAAAAAACAACCTCTTTATATTTGAAAATGTTGAAGCGCTGGTTACTGCCAGGAAATCCCAAATCCAATCTGATCACGCTGCGCCAACACGGCTCTGATGAAGCAGGTTGAATAAGTTCTTAACTTTCCAACTCTTTTTGGGGCTTTAAAATCTTGTAGCTCACTTTTAACTTACCTATTAGAGTCGATTCCTCTGCGTCTTAAGTATATTTAACAAATAATCCACACACTACACACGACACACTACACAGCAGGTAAAACCAATATACAGTGAGCAGAAACATGTTTGCATTTAACCGACTGCATCCTCTGGCAGCATGCAACCGTTTTACGAGCCTCGTCCTGGTGCTGCGTGTCTAAGCCCGTGCTGTCCGGTGTCGGAGGAGTCTGCTCTGTGTCTTGAGTTGAGCTGAGGCCAGGCCAGATCTGGGCACCTAATCACCCATATAATGTCTTCTCCAGCTGGAGGGGGGAGGTCAGAGCGAGGCCAAGCCTGCTCCTCTAAACCCGGCTCCTCTGTGACAATAGAGACATTCTGCCAGGCTTCACTTTGTTCTCTCGCACTGCTGACAGGCTGTTTCAACGTCTCCGCTGCCCCCGCCACTCAAACTGTGCAACGCATGTGCTCGTCTGGAGGGGGTCTGCCGAGGTGGCGGTTTGGGAGTGATGCGTAATGGTGCGCATCCTCCTGTCGCATACCAAATCACCGTGTTCGGCAGATATTCAGTGACGCTCCACCTGAAATAAAACATTACCTGGGAGATTTGTTTAGTTACAATGGGGCTAATGATCCAGTTAGCATGTTAGCTCATAGCCTGGGCCTGTCTGTGACACAGTTTGAAGGTTAAATCATCTGCAGGGTTAAGCTGCAGTTGAAGCTATATGTGCACGAGCGAACTTCCAACTAGCGTGCGCCCTGTGTGCCTGACCTGTTAGTGAGTCTGTGTGTGTGTGTGTGTGTGTGTGTGTGTGTGTGTGTGTGTGTGTGTGTGTGTGTGTGAGGGCTTATGTATTCATACACCCAGGTGGAAGTAGTTGTGATGACAGCTTAACAGGCGAGTTGGGTCGGGCCCGAGAGTTAAGCTCATTGGCTAATTAACAAGCTCTTGGCTCTGGCTCTATGTTTGCCTTCCTCTATGGGATTGGCAGCTTGAGCTGTGATTGTGTGCAGGTAGAGGCTTTGTTTGTGTGTGTGTGTGTGTGTGTGTGTGTGTGTGTAGATTAGTATGTGGGACGCTGGTGTATAAAACACTGTTCTAACCTGCTGTATTTGGGGCAACAGGGCAGCGCTGTGTGTGGAGGAAAGCTCGGTTTGTTCCAAACAAACTTCATTCTTAATGTTGATCTTTTAATCAGCTTTTTATATCCGACTGTTTGGTGGTCAGCGCAGCGCTGCCAACAGGCCGACTCCCTCCGGACCTTTTGTGGTTGGTTTCAATCTCTTCCTGTGTAATCGATAGGGATCTCTTTACTAATGATCAGCCACAGCCTGTGGCTCTTGACTACAGATACAGTGAAACACCCTGTAGCCCTCTCCCGCTCACTTTGGCTGCAGGCCAGCAGGCATATGGTGCGGGCGCACGCAGTGTGGTTTGCCGGAACAGACTTGAATGTCGTCCAAAAGAATCAGATTAAATAGTGATTTTATCGAGCTCTCCTCCTTTTACTAGGATTGCAGTTAAATGCCAAATTGTTCGCCTGAAAATGTATTCGGCATCTGGCGAAGAAACCAACATGATACGACTGTAATGAACAAAAAAAGATGCTGCCGGTGCCAGAGACGAGGAGGATCGTGTTTGAAGGCAGCGGAGCGCGTTTGACACGGCTCGGCAAAGATGTGATCTTTAATCTGCTGTGATGACACACGCACACACACACACACACTCTCTGATTGACCTTCCACTTCTCCAGAGTTGGTTTGATCATTTTTAAAGAGCCTTTTGTAATGCTCTTTCCTTCGTAAGTTATAGGTCATTATTTTTTGTTTTTGACAGCTGTATCTTTATTTATCTAAAATATTGAAAATAGCAGCACATATTATGTTTTTTTATAGATTATTTTTGATAGAGAAATCACTGGAACATCATCTGAACCTCTCTTGCTTTTTTCCCTGGACGCTCTCTTCTATAAACCACGGTGACTGCAGGAAACACGGCAACATTTGCAGGAGTGAAAGCATGAAAAATAAGGTGAAAAAGTGTCCAAATATTTCTGAAAATATATGAAAAGATAACCGTAATAAAAGAGCTAATTTCAGTGCATTTGTAAAAAGATAAAATATGATATTATTATATTAATGAGGCACTCAGAAACACACACAATTTCAGCCTGAAGGAGGTGACGACAGGATCGGGATCAGGGGGTTCAGGCGGCCATGTTGGATCCGCTCTGCTCCTCTCCTTTTCGGTCAAATGTGGAGCGGTTGCTCACGTAGCCAACAGCCCCCTCCCTCTGCTCATATTTGCCCCCACATCTCCCCTCTGTGACCTAAAGCGCAGGGTCCACCCTCATCTTCTCCCCCGAGGGCCCGAGCCTAAACAACGCTCCTATTGTGTCTGAACCACACATCGCGCTGCGTGTACGTGTGTGTGTGTGTGTGTGTGTTAAGCAGGGTATGGTTTCATATATCATGCCTAAAGTGGAACCAGAAGCTCGGGTCTTGAACCGGTGTTTTGGAAGCGTGCGTTTGACAAAGACGTAATTTTGCAGCTTGGCTTTGGTTGTTTTCAGTTTGCTTTATTTTTTCTCACTTATCTTCCTGCAGAGCGACGTGTCTTGGCCGATGCAGAGCCATTTGAGCGCGTCTTTCTTAATTGATTTTGCTTCTTTCTTTTTTTTTCGTATCACTAAAATTAAAACATTCTTTAATGTTTTTGGTCCATCCAGTCTTAAATCAAACATTTCATAAAATGGATTCTCATTCTATTAAAAATCACTCAAAACTTTGGTTTCAGAGATGAAGGTAATTTCTTTTCATGAAGCGACCATTTACGTTTATTCCCACAAAAAAAAAGGAAAAAATGAAACCCTGAAAAATGCACGCGGAGACAAAAAAGACATAAATATGAAAAGCCTGTCATTAACCATTGAATGGATGTTTTACTTTACATTTTAAATTAATTAAATTCAAAGTGACCTTGCTGCCGCGCTGCACCGTACGCCCAGGCTTGTAGACTTTTTAAAGCTCGTCACGCACTCACGCTCGATTGTTCTCCGCCGCTCGCACAAAGAGGCGATGCGGAGGTGTTGGAAAATATCTGAGAAATGTTGGGGCTTTTACTGCTTCTTAAACCGAGCGATAAGAAAAACTCAGCGATAATAGCACGCATCAACTGTCCAAGGATTGTCTTGAGCGAGTTAGAGCCCCCTCACCTGTAACTGTGCAGCTCCATCAGCGCAGCGAGCGTCGTGTTAAAGACGAACACGGCCTCCTGACATTCACACTGTCTGTCTGCTGTGATGCGGGGCAGACCTGACCTCTCAGGCTGCACAGCAGGGATCGGCAGTCGGGCTTTTGGAGCATTAAGCTCACACCTTCAGGAGAAACACTATCCTTTGTCTAACTCAGGGCGGCAGGGTTTCGACCCGGCGCCTTCTTATATCACAGAAAGTACTTCACACTGCGGGGAGGGAGGGAGTATTTTTAGCACGGTATCCCCAAACATGTGAGGAGAAATACAGTCATTCATTTTTGTTTGTAAAGGTCAAAGGTCAGAGCAAGAGAAAGCTGCTATTAGGCGATCTTCAAGCTGCTTCTGAATTAAAAATGTGGACATTTTTCGTTCTCTGTGTCAGTAACTTTCTTTGATCTGTTGAAGAAGCAGAAACTTTATTTTATTAATTGACTGAAAAAAATACAACTGCTTATAACTTGCCCTTTACCCTTTTATGATTTATACATCAAGCTGTTAATGTGATGGAATATTTTATTGCTTTTGTTGTAGTAAGTTGTTTTATTCATTTATTTATTCTGAAGGTTTTACAGATGAACCTGGATTGAAGCACGTTGGCAGTTTAGTCTCTGAGATGTGCTGCAGTCGGCGTGTGACTCACAGGTGTGGTCAGGACAGGATAGAAACATGGTCACGCCTCGTTCTCACATGCTTTCCTCTTGTTTGCAGAAAACCAAAAGTACTGACGTTCTTCACTTCAACATAAGATTGATTTGTATTAATCCCAAAGGAAATTATAGAGCCAGATCGCTCCAAAAATAAAGTACAAAATTAAAAAATACAAACACACATATAAGTGTTTTTGTATTAAGTGAAAATATAAAGTGTGGGTTAATGCAAAAGAGACAGAGCCTAATAGATAATAGTTGTGTCAGGTAAATGGACAGTAGTATTGACAGCAGTAAAATCTTACTATGACATGAAGGACGTCTACAGTTTATAAAGTTTAAACAAAGAAAACCAGAACACAGGAAGAATATTATTAACCATTTAATAGCTGAAATATTTTTTAGAACAAAAATGTGCTGCTTCCAATTTCTCCAAGGATTTACAATTAATTTAAAAATGTGTTTTTGACTTTGCAAAATTGTGACGTTTCATTAATCGACTGATTGATCCAGTACTCCAACAAACAAACAAAAAAAATCTGCAGATTATTTGCTAATAAAAAGCTACTTTCAGTTTCCCTTCACGCCGTCACTTCTTTGTTACTTTAGTTTTATTAATCGTCCGTTTAAGTTGCTTTTAGCTTTATCTCCTTATTTTGTGCCACATTCTCATTCGACAGGAATCTGTTGTTGCATCTAATGTGTTAAAAATTAAACATATCTTTTGAATAGGTTGGTTTTATTGTCGGATATTTTGTATCCTGTATTGTTATATCTGTGTCATTGTTGAGTCTGTTTGGTACTGTCTCTTGTTATGTATTTTAAAGGCCCATCTAGAGACGGGCAAATTAGCCGAGGCTATAAAAGCTGCAGCGTGTGGCAGCGCTTTACTTGTCTAATACAGATAAACATTAAATAAATAAATAAATTGTAAAGTTAATTCCTTTGGTCAAATCTACATAAGCCAATTGGACTTATTAGAGCATCAGTTTAACATGCTGCAGGCTAAATGCTAAGCTAACATGCGGCTCCTACAGGTGGTACGAGTAGGTTGGGAATGTCACTGGGCAGCAAAGCAAAAGAATGTGTGTGTGTGATGGTGTGTGTGTGATGGTGTGATGGTGTGTGTGTGTGTGTGTGTGTGTGTGTGTGAAAGGGCTGATGTATGAAAAGAGGGTTACACAGGGCTAACCCCCCCCCCCCCCCCCCCCCCCTCTGTGCCAGCAGGGTCGGCTGCTTTCTCAGGCCATGTTCTGCGACAAGAGAGTCGGGGTGTCATCTGACAGATGAAAATAGTGTGTGTGAAACGGACACCGTGCTAACACGCAGCCAGGCTAACCACTCTGCAGTTTAATGGTTTTACAACACTGAGCGAGCAGTGATAGGCCATTCAAAGTGTGTGTGTGTGTGTGTGTGTGTGTGTGTGTGTGTGTGCTGTAAACTCTCTGTGCAATTAAACGTCTCAGCAGTGTATCGGCGTTCTTTAATCAGTGTGTGTGGTGTGCATGTATGTTTAAGTGCTTCAGAGTGTTCTCACATCAGTGTGTGTGTGTGTGTGTGTGTGTGTGTGTGTGTGTGTGTTTCCCTCCTCCTGGCTGGCCTGTCTCCTCATGTTTGGACATATGTTGAGTTTTATTTCACTGAGACATCAATCCTGCTGGCCAGCTGTTAGGACAGCTGCTCCCTCTGTGCCTCTCTCACTCTATTTCTCTCTCTCGCTCTATCATTCGCTCTCTCTCTTCCTATCTGTCTGTTTTTGTTGGTCTGCCTCTCACTTCTTTCTTTTTTCCTTCCTCACTTAGTCTTCCTCTCTGTCCTCCGTCTTTTGTTTCTGCAGGTTCCTGTACTATTTTCTTTTCTTTCTCCCCTCTCTCTCTCCCTCCCTCTCGCTCTCTGATGCTGTGGGGTCTGCAGCTGAAGTCGCACCACTGACATAAATTTGGAAGTGCAAAGTGTAGCTGTCAGCTTCCATTTACACACGTTCGGTAGCAAAGTTGAGGCACGAAATGGTCTTTTCAGCCCTCGATGTGTTACACAAACACCAGGCACCCACTAGAACATTGGCCTTTGTTATTTCTAACATTAACTAATTTTTCAGATTAATGTTTCTCTCTCTTTACCTTGGCGTTGGTCTGCAGACTCAGGAGTTCCTGAGCTTTGGCACTCGACATTGTGTGTGTGTGTGTGTGTGTGTGTGTGTGTGTGTGTGAGTTGAAGTAAGTGAGAGAGACGCTGTGTTTCCATCCAACTGTCAAGTGAATTATAGGGCTACTTTTGAAATGTCATCAAATATAAAATGTGAATTAAGTAGGCTCCTTTAAAGCAAATAAACGGGCTTCCTGAGTGGAGAACCCGCGGCGTGTCAGAACACAAATGGAAAGTTTCTCTCCAGACGTGTTATTGTTCTATTGTGTGTTTAAATTATGCTCCAATTTTGCACTTTCACTAGTCAAACACTGAAAAATATATCTGACCACACAGCCACAATGAAGACTTTTACTTATCTGGACATAAAGATCGCAACATGTGTGATGATTTCTTGACATTTTTAAACCTTTCTTTAAATTATATCCAGAGATGTAGAAGTCACATGACAGTTGGAGCATTTCCAGCGCTTGGACGGATGTTGAACTTTTCCTGTTGAATAATCAGTAAAAAAAATACAGGCAGCCGTACAAGAAAATATCAGATTTTTTGCTAATTAAACAAAGACAGGACTGCTTACATCAAATCAAAAGGTGAACGTCAAAGGAAAGTTTGACACTCCCGGGAGCTATGACTTTAAGTAGCACTGAGGTCACTGTCAGGTCACTAGCAAAACCAGGAAGCGACAAGAAAGTAACTTCCAGTAGAACTACAGCTTGTAGTTCACACATTGGTTAATAAATTGATTAAACAACCAAACTGTTATGTGTTAATTAATAAGCTTAAGACGCGCCAGTAGGCAGTTTCCCTATGCTAGCTGTCATGCTAAGTTGCTGGTTCTGGCTTCATGTTGAGCATACAGACATGACTGTTATTAAAGTCTAACGGCCCTGTCAGACAGAACGCGTTTTAGCAGCTGGCGGAAAAAACGACGCCATTGGTGATTTTTCTCATTGTCCAATCGGATGAAAGGAGAGGCGGACCTTCTGTCAGTTTACAATATAACGGTTAGGTTAATGACAGCTAATGATTCGGTGGTTGCCCTAACAACAGTAGAAAAAAAAGGTGCAGCAAGCTGCTCTTTTTTTTAACCGTAGGCTTCAACAAAAAATGCAGTGCGGTGCGCCTCGCGTTTTGCAGGCTGTAAAACGCATTCTGTCTGCTCGAGCCCTAACTCTTTACCAAAGTGTCAAACTCTTCTTTAATTCCATCTCCCATTGAACATTAACATCCAGTAAGCTAGCTTAAAGTCAGTTTGGTGAAGAGCTAACCGCTTTTTTAAGCTAGGCGAACGCTTGCAAGGAAACCTCATAAAACAGGCAACAAAAAAAGTGATTTTAGTAACAGACTTCACCTAACGTCTTCTGATCACCCTAAGCACCTTACACTACCAACACACTCACTCTTTCACTACGAACATTTAATAAACAAACGAAACGTAAGTTAGCTTACTTTGCTATTACTTTAAGCAAGGAAAATAGCTATCAATCACTATTAAATGCTGACAGAATAGGACAGACTGAATTCTGGGTAATTCTGGGTGATAAAAATATACAAAAGAATACGATAGATACAGGGGTGGATTAGAAAGATATATTAGCTTAAATAAATAGCACTCACCTTTCCTACAGGGAGGAAATGGGGCTAAAGGAATTTATATGAATTACCACAGAAGAAGAAATTTAAAAGGAAGGACTCTGAACTACAACACTTGTGCATTATTTATGGAAAAGATAAAGGTACATATGACCCGGCATAAAAACAACTCATGCTCATGGTTCATGTAGAAATAAAATCCAAAGGTGGCAATAACACAGTTTTACATTTTGTTCCTTATAGTAGCATCATTGTCCAGTGTTTATATTTTAAGAGACATTAAGGATACTATTTAAAGAAAACTTTAAAATGAATATTAAAGTCCCTCTGTGCTCTAATAAATATATTTTATTAAGAAGTTAACGTCTGCAAACACGGAGAGTCAAAGGCAGACGGAGGGAAAAGAGAGACTCAGACTGAGGAAGCCTGTTGCACTCTGTGTTGTTGTTGGCGGAGGACGGTTGGGAGGGTTGATGCTTGTCTGACACACACACGCACACACTCACACACACACACACACACACACACACACACAGACACACACACGTACAGTAACACACAGAATCAGTTGCCTGTGGCTCGTGTTAAAACACCCAAAACACTGTGTGTTGGCAGGTCGACGTGAAGAAGGTGATAAAAGTGTGTTTACCCTAAACACCAGCTCCGACTGCCACGCCACTGATTTATTACAACCCGCTTTTCTTTATCCACCGCCTATCTCCTCCTCACATCCTTCTGTGTCTCCTTTGCTTCATTTTATTGCACACTCATCCTCTCTGCCTCTTTCTGTCGAAGAAGAATCAATTAGAAACATCAAATAATTTTAGCTTGTCCTCTTTTTTTATGATTTTGGAGCAGAGTGAAGAAGATGAGGATACACTTTCATCATCAGTGTGGATCCACATGTCACTCGTGCTTTCTCATTTTCCTTTTTCATCTCCTCTTTCCCTTCATTTTTTTATTATTCCTTCTTCTCCACATTTCCCATATCTCTCTCTCATCCTTCCATTCACACTTATATTCCTCTGTGCTAACAGAATATGAACCTGAACCTTCCTCCTCTTGCTCCTCATCTCTCCTTCCCCGTTGTCGACATCTGTCCCACTTCCCTCCTTTCAAATGTCTCTCCTTCTCTTCTTTTAATTTACCCTTCTCCCTCTCCTCTTATTCAAACCGCCCGTCTTCCGCACTTCTCCTCCACTTGATAAAGGAGCCGGTGCTCGGACAAGCGAGGAATTTTTATCCACCCTCCAATCTAAACAGCACTTGATCCCCGACTCGGTCGCGGGGACAGATAGAGAGCCATCTAGGGTAAAACATCTCCCTCTCATCCCCATCCTTCTCCTTCTTCTTCTCCCACCTCCCCCACTGTCTCTGCGTCTCATCTGTTTACCGGTATGGGGGGTATAAATTGCGCGCCGAGTACACACACGGTTGACTTATGCAGATGCATCTCGGAGTTACAGGTTGTATTTTCCTCCTTAAGTGCTCCCATAAATCTCGCTTCCTGATTCTGTTTTATTCGCGGCCCGCTGAGCGAGCGCACTTCGCCGTCTTTAGGTCTTGTGATGAGAAAAAGAAAGGCTCTCATCCTGACCCCGTCCTGCAGCTTTCCCCCCTTTTACCGGCTGTAAATATCATCCACTGAACCAAATATACACAAATACATATCCAGTGGAGCCGCTCGTGCTATAAATCTGTGCAGAATCGTGTGGATTCCTTTGTCCTCAGGGCGGGGAAGTCGTTTAATTAACGTATTTTTCTGCAATCTGTCTGGGAATTCCCGCAGTTTTTTACCAAATATAGAAAATGAGCATCATGTGTTCCTGTAGTTTTAAGTAGTTTCTTCATCTTGTAGCTCCCTCCTCGCTGCCATTGTCCCCCCCTTTGTTTACATGGATCACATGTGATCTGGAGACTGCATTAGCTTATTTACAACAATCATAATCCGCCTGTAAACACGCTCGGCTTTAATGGACTCAATGAGGAAGTTGTGTTCGGCATGTCTTGACCACACAATGGCCCCGTATGCACAAACTAAACATTAAGCCATTCACAATAGGCCATGTGCTCTTATGAATGTCTATAGCGCCTTTTGTCAGGATAAAGGCCCCACAAATGAGCTATTGTCTGACTGAAGCATTCTAAATCAGGCGAGCCCTCAGGGGCATGTTTTCCACAGCACCCAAGAATGTCTCCTTTTTCTGTGTGTGTGTGTGTTTTCTGTGATGTCCTTGGTGACTGAGGCTTCTGCACGGGGCCCTGCGTGACCGTGGCTCCATCTGTGGCACGTCCGCGGCCTCCAAAACAAGAATACATACACACAAAGTCAGGCAGGGGAAGGAGCAGTTTCTCATGCAGACACAATAATACAAATACTGTTTACCTGAAGTATTATTTCATGTTTCAACGTGCTGTGAGGGGCTTTTACCTGGCCGTGATACAGATTCAGTTTAATACTGATGCTTCTATTCAACCATTAAAAGCAACGATCAGGGAGAAGACTGACGAAGCGATTTACAGCTTACAGGACAAAAAAGCTTTGCCATGTCCCCAGCAGAGTTTCACAGTGAGGAGTACGTTAGCAGGTTAAGAAGATGATGAAGAAGAAGAGATCTGTCTTAACATATCACACAGGACGGGAGTAGCGAAGAGAAAAGACGTACAGTTTGTTCTGCAGGTATCACCAGAATCGACCCAAAATGGAAGTTTCTGCTTCTTATTAAAGGTGGGGTATGAGGCTAATTTCAAGCTTCACGTTTCACTCTGTGATACCTGCACAGTAGTTTAACATAATTTACAGTTAAAAAAAAAAACCCTTTCTTCTGATTGGCCAGCTCTCTGAGGCTGCACTTTGTGATGTCACAGCGTGTAGAAGAAACAGTGTGAAACCTGGCGTTCACAGCAGCCTGCAGACTGAGCGGAGAAGCCTGGGGATTACTGCAACATACTTTAAGCTACAGATTTGAAACGTCACCCATGTTTAGTCTGGACATCTTTAAGTAATTATCCTTTTACATTCCTGTCCTGTTCAACTTGATTTCACCTGTTGTTACTGGTCGAAACATCAGGTCCGCCTTCACCTGAAATAATGTCTGACTTGACCATGGAGGGGAGCAAACTCAGGATGAGCAACTACTCTGTCAAACTGGAGGAAGACAGACTTAAACATCATTTTACAGCTCTCCTACACACACTGCAGACTCAGAGGAGTCATGGTGTCAGGTTGTTTTCATAAAAAAGGCCTGAAGAAGACACTTTATTTTAATGCTGTCCATGCATGCACCGGCTCTCAGCCGGGATCCAGGATGTGCACGTCCTCAGAATCCTGCTGTGGCTGATGTGGGCACCAGGAGCAAAGAACACTTAATAGTGAGCTACTTACGAAATGCAAACACTGTAAACTTCAATTTTTAGAACATGAATTAGATTATAAAAGGTTTTGATAATGTATATATCTTAAGGACAGGAGTGTAAATCGTTAATAGTGTTGCAGGTACAAGTAGACAAGTAGTCTAAGTCTTGCATTCGAGTATTAAAAGTCTTTTTCTTTACATTAAGTCCAAGTAAGAAAAAGTACAGCAGAATGAATCCTCTCATTGTTATCTAATCTTATAAACAAATCTGTTTTGTATATGTTCTGTAAAATCCTAATTATGTCAAATAAATGTCATGGAGCAAAAAATATTCCATCTGAAGCTGAGTAAAGTCAAAGAAGAATAAATGCAAACAATCAGATAAAAAATCAGTTTTATTTTAGTTGCATACGTGCAGCTATCTCTCCCTGTTCGTCCCTCTGCTCTCTGCCTGCTGGAGGATTTAAAAAGTTCCCATTGTCTGAGTAAAGTTCACAGCAGGACTCCAAATTGAACAAATGAGACCTTATGAATCTTATGAGACCGCGTGTCGCTGATGTCTATTATCCTGCGGCTATGAGACACATTGTGAGAAAGAGGACGGCCCGACTCGGAACAATGCAGACATTCTCATCTGGTCAGCTGCATCGCTGCTGCAGAGCTTTGTGAGAGGCCGAGGAGCAGGGCATGCTTCCTGCTCTCACTTTTATACATAGGAGTGGGTTCTTTTCTCCTTTTCCTCTTACCTCTTTATTTCTTGATGAGTCTGAGCTGTTAAAAGCATCAAAAGTAAAGGTGATGTCTTCTCTCTGTTTGCAGAACCAACCTGCATGGAAAGGCTCCTCTCCAAGGAGTGGAAGGAGCGTGTGGACCGCCTGAACGCCAACGAGCTGCTGGGGGAGGTCAAAGGTAAGAGACATCAAGGCCGGCATCCACAGCAGCATGTAGTGCAGCTAGATCCACAGTCACACACACAAACGGTCAGCTGTGTGTGTTACAAACTCTCAGCTTCACTGTGCATGGTGTTCTTCAGCAGAGGGGCAGAACATGAAGCGTGTGGGCTGTTAGAGGGAAGTGTGTCAGGAAGGAAAGAGGCGAGTAAGACAGGAAGTGAGAAAGACAGGAAGGCAGGAAGGAAAGAAAGAAAGTGAGAGACAGAACGAGGGTAGAAAGGAAGGAAGAAAGGAAGGAAAGAACGAGAAAGAGAAAGAAATTGAGAAAGAAAGAATGGGAGGAAGAAAGAAAGTGAGAAAGACAGAAAGAGGTAGCAAGGACGGAAGGAAAGAAGGAATGAAAGAAAGTGATTAAGAAAGAAGGAAGGAAAGAGAGGAAAGGAAGAAAGTGAGAAAGAAAGAGAGCAAGAGAAAAAAATTGAGAAAGAAAGTGATTAAGAACAAGAAACACAGGAAGGATGGAAGAAAAGGAGGGAAGGACAGAAGACAAGAAAGTGGGAAAGAGAGAATCAAAGAAAGAAATTTAATAAGACAAAACGAGGGGTAGAAAGAAAAGAAGGAAGGAAGGAAAGAGGGGAATAAAGAACGAAAGAAAGAAATAGAGAAAGAAAGAAAGAGATTAAGTAAAAAGAAAGAAAGTCGCAAAGACAAAACGAGAGATAGAAAAAAGGAAGGAAGGGAAGGAAAGAAAGAAAGAGGGAAAGGAAGAAATTGAAAAAAAGAAAGACAGGAAGGAAGGAAAGAAAGTGGAAAAGAAAAAAAGAAAGAACATAAACTTCCATCTCGTCAGACTTTCTCATCCGTACCTGCGGAAACACTCAGTGAGAGCGCTAACATAAAACCAGCCGATGGTTTGAGCACAAAAAGGCCACCAGAACACACAGAGACACAGACGGGTAAGATGCTGTAATTCTCCTCCGTGTGTACTTTCAGCATGTTTCTGCATATGAAAGCAGAGGAGTGAACGCTCGGCAGGCCTACCTGTCAACAGAGACAGAGCGGCTCGACACGCCACACGTTCTAATTGTAGCTTTGATTAAAGGGTGTGTATGAAGGGAGAGGCTGCACATGCTCCGATTGCATTTATGATGCTATAAATTGCGATGCAGACGTATTCCTGCTCTGCTATTCAAACAGCAGCTTTGTGGGGGATCTTATGTTAAACTGTCGTTCTGCAGCAGGAGGGAATGAGAGGCCTGTCATCCTTTCAAAGTAAAGGAGGAAGCAGAATCTTTCCCTGTTTGAATGTAAGAACTAAACTGTTCTGTTTATAAATAGCACCGCTTTAAGTAATGATTTACATAATAGGGATTATTTACATGATAAATACTTTATATGCATGTCCCTCATCATCCAAATTTTCATCATCATATTGCAGATAAGGCATATTATCATCTTTGTTTTTTATATGTAAGAAAAGGAGCCTATTATATATATATTTAGCATTAAAAAGAAGTCGATAAGATAACAAATAGGCCTGTCATTTGCATCAGAGTTCGGCTTACCTGAAGGACATCTGTCTTCATTTTTAACATATTCTGTGCTGTCCTTATTACAAGAGGAACTTTTTAACTGTGAATTATTATGAATGTTCTGAAAATCAATATTTGTACAATTAAAAACCTTGGGAAGTGAAGACGTCTGGTTGGCGAGTGATCGAAACGAGCAACAATATCTGTTCATGTTTTCATAGCCACGACTGACCGAGTTTTTAAAAGAGAAAAACAAAATGCTTCAGTTTTGAACGCCGTCTTCAATGATTCAAAACCCTCTAACACCTGTTCAATAAAAGAAAGAAACACTGGTAAAATTCTGTCAGCGTGCCGTAACACAAGTCGCTAACGGCTCTGCAGTGGAGCTCCTCTCGGTAAGAGAAGCCGTTAGAGATCGTCTGCCGGTGAAATGGAAAGCATTTCCTCTGTGGAGAGTGGAAAAGAGGGAGGACAGAGAGGCTCCTGCAGCCGAACAGCACCGACATTCACTTTTACTCCAGGACAGAGATCCCACTCCTCTCTCCCTCTCTCTCTATTTACACACAGAATCTACGCACACATACACACTTTGTCAGAGTATCACTTGGCATCTGTAACGACGCGATCTCTCACTCTGCATTAGTGCTCCACATGAATACAGAAGTAAGAAAAATCTCACTTCATGTGACGTCTTTTCATTCAGAAGCAAGTCAAACTATTTCCACTTCCTCTTTGGGTCAATAACCGCTGACAGTGTTGAAGTGGGATATCAGTTCTCTCCTCACAGACCTTTAGATGTTATTGTTACATGTCTGTGCATTTGGCATGAAGACATTAAAACTTCTTGAAAAAGACAAACGGAACAAGCTGTCGTCGGGTGACCTCTGCCTCTCAACCTCCACCTTATATCTCTTTATCCTTCTGTGAAATGAATCGGAAAAGTCGATAAGTCCTTCATCCAAAAAAAAGAACGTACACGCTGATAGTGGCTTTATTCCACACAAGGCCTTTCAGTATTTGACTTACATTTTGTTTGCAGTTTGTACCTCACTGCTTCATTTCTATCAGCTCATAAAAAGTCGTTTTCCTTTGACATTATTATTATTCAATGACACTTTATTTCTTTATGAGTTTAAAATTGAAATCACTTCATATTTTTTACAGCACATTCTTTGTTATTTCTACCCTCTTAGAGCATTTTCTCCCCTCTTGAATTAGCATTCTTTGTTGGCCCTGAAGTCATCATCGTAGCAGAAGTTAGCTTGTAAAAACACTCATATTTTCAGGGCTCAAATTGTTTTCTCAAGTCCAAGTCTGAAAACCGAAAGAGAAGGAAACTAAGGAAGAAATGTCTTTAAGTGCACTTTCTGCCCCGAGGTTAGCTTCTCAGGTAGGCATGCGTTAATGGTCTGTGTGTTTAACTACACACAGTTTATATTAATATCTCTACATTACAACTTGGTAATCCTATATCTTTGAAAAAAGGTAGCCTCATAAAGAACAGTGTTGACAACTTTATTCCAATGAATGTAGCTAGCACTAGCTCCAAAAGTCGCTCGAAGTCGCCAGATGACGCCATACGCTAAATTGCATAACGCTTAGTGGTCGTGAGCACAGCAGCCCGCTGCCATGACCAGCGTTGTGACCAAGTCATCTTTGCTCAAGTCTCAAGCAAGTCTCGAGTCATTTTTTCTTGGGCAGGTCAAGTCCAGTCACAGGTTATGTCAAGACCCGAGAGAACTGTGTGTCTGACTTATTCATAAAGCTGGAATGTGCAGTATATCAATTTCTTGTGTGTTAGTTCAAGACGCTAATAAACATGCATAAATATAGAATGCAACAGTACATGCATGCACATAATTGAACTCACACACAGCAAGGAAACACATGCACACACAGATGTCTCTGTTCGTCCAGCTGCGTCGTGGCCAGAGGAACGTTCTGATTGAATTCAAGAGTCAAACTCTTTCCTGTCTCGGCGGCTGACATGAAGCCCGGCCTGGCTGACCTAAATACACAAACACAACTGTTGCTCTGTGTCTCCTCACACAACAACCTGAACCTATTTGTTCAGTCGCAGTTATTTTTAGGGTGAAGAAAACTGATGACCTCCTTTTTTTATTCTTACTGGAACGTTCATTAGTCTTCACAGATGCACTTCAGCCTGCTTATAATACAACATACAGTTTAAACTCCAAAGACCACTGGATCCTACATTTCCCATAAGGCAACACAAAAGCGTCTTTCCTCCTGACTTGTCTACACACACTTGTATTGCGGGTTTTTTCGTGATAAGTTACAAGCCTTAGTTGACATGAGCTTTGAGTCATTTTGAGGGTTCTTTTCAAAATAAAAGTCCTTGGGGCGCTGGTATAGCTCAGTCATTAGAGCAGACGCCTCATGTATAGAGGCACGGATCTCGTCACATCAGCTGTGGGTTCAACCCCCATCCACAGCCCTTTGGCCACCCCCTCTCTCTCTTCACCATGTTCTGTCATTATGCAGCTGTCCTATCTAATAAAGGCAAAAAGGCCTAAAAAAAATAAAAATTATAGTGGAACTTAAACTGCGCTTTGTTTAAAGAGCAGCTCCAGTCATGTTTTATGACATATAAAATGCTCTGCTTGAAATAATAAATTGTGTCTGATATGTTTTCTTCTGCAAAATAGGTTTAACTACCTAAAAATCCTCCCAAGGCATCTCCTGCTTCTCCCTCATTAAAAATTCCATCTGTGTAGGCAAAACTACAGCTAAAAACAAAAAACACGTCTCTGCCGTCATTTAGTGGCAACTTGTTGAAACTTAGCTAGCTTGAAATATAGTAATTAGTAGTAGTATTGTTAATGTTAGTAGTCAGTAGTGAGTTTGCAAGGACTACGATGACTGTAATCTCTATTTACAGATTCTATATAGCACAATATTTTTTCAGAATTGTCATTATAAGCCGTACTGATTTTGTAGGGTTTGAGATATACAGTAACAGATCGTCTGCATATAAGGACACTTTTTTTCTGGCCCTCCTCTTTTAGCTCCAGCATATTCCTTTGCTGCATGTAATGAGATTGCCAGAGGCTCACCAGCGAGTGCGAACAGTAACAGTGACAGAGGGCATCCCTGTCCAGTAAAACGACTAAGGGGAGATAAACTGGAACCGATATTACTTGTTGTACCGAGGCTTGGGTACTAGTATTTTATTAACTACATCCAATAAGTTCATTGGTCTATATGATCCTGGTTCCAGCAGATCCTTGTCCATCTTATGAATGGAAAGCCATTTAGAATAATGTCATAGAACACAACCAAAAGTTTACAAGAGCCGACAAGCCACAAACACTCACCAGTTTACCAGTTACAATCTGAGACACAACACAACATTTGTTCGTAAGATTCTTCAACAAACTAGTCATTCTCAAACTACTGAAGCACCGAGACACTGATTCTACTAAGATTCTACTAAGAACATAGATGGAACAACACGCCGAATTAAATCCCAAGACCTGGGCCAATGTGGTGGCCAGCAGCAGCAGCTGCCAACAAAACCAGAACGGGCAGTCTCCTACCCGGCCTGAGCCCACCCCCCAGCATAAGCCCCCTACCCAGTGCGAGCGCACCACCCAGCGTAAGCCCCCGACCCAGTCTGAGCGCACCACCCAGCTGATGGACCTACATTTTCATCTGCAACAGGAGAGGAACTGCAGGCATGCGGCCGAGCACAACAATGCCATCATCATGAGCAAGGCGAAGGAGGCCTGTGAAAAGTTTAGGGTGGAGCGTGAAGAGAGACTTCAGTGCGAAAAGGAGAACAGGATGCTCAAAGAACAGCTGAAGCACCTGAATCCATCTTTCAAAATAATGACGGACATGAAGTTTTATGATGACAAATTAAAAGATGAGCTCATGGGTATTATTGCAGCTCAAAATGTCATGCTCCTGGAAACACCCTCAAGTGGCCCAAAGCTGGATGAAACCATAACAGCTGAAAAAGCAGCCCTTGAGAAGGAGATTAAGGCCCTGCAGGAAGAGGCCTTAAACAAAGAAATCATGACCGCCCTGCAGATGGAGAATTTAAACAATCAGCTGCAAGAAAAGACCAGCAGCAGCCTGGCCTTCCAACTTAAAGCTCAGGAGGAGACCAGCCAGGCACTGCAGAAGATGGTGGAGGGGCTACGTAAGTCCAATAATGATTATAAGATCAAGCTCCAAAATCTTCTTGCAGATCAAGCTGGACAGCTGCAGGCTGAAATGTTGAGGTTGAAGAACCAACAAAAAGAACCGTTGAAAGGATCTCTTCTGTTTGTCAAGACCGTAAGTGACCTGAAGTTCGTTGAGAGGAAAAACGAATCCCTTGTGCAGGAGATAAAGTTCCTCAAGGAAGAGGTCTTCAACAGAGACATTTTAAACAATAAGCAGCTGGAGAACTTAAGAAATCAGCTGCAAGAAAAGACGAGCAGTGGCCTCGAGCTGGCCTCCAAACTGAAAGCTCAGGAGGAGGTCAGTCAGGTGCTGCAGATGGAGGTGGAGGAGCTTCGAAAGCAGATCACAGAGCCCTCCCTCCCAAAAGACAATACAGAGGTAACCAGAAAGGACGACTCTCCAAGCATGGCCCAGGAAACACCAGAGATGGCCCAGGAAATACCTGAGATGGTCCAGGAAATACCTGAGCTGGTCCAGGAAACTCCTGAGACCGTCCAGGAAGCACCTGAGACCGTCCAGGAAACTCCTGAGACCGTTCAGGAAACTCCTGAGATCGTCCAGGAAGCACTTGAGACCGTCCAGGAAACTCCTGAGATCATCCAGGAAACACCTGTGATCATCAAGGAAAGACCGGAAATATTTCAGGAAACACCTGAAATGATCCAGGCAACTCCGGAAATGGTCCAGCTAACACCTGTGATCGCCCAGGAGACACCTGAGATAGCCAAGGAGACACCGGAAATGGCAAAAGAAACACCTGAGATGGTCCAGGCAACAGTGGGGGTGGAAACAATCTCTCTTTGGAGGAGGTTTAAGAAGTTTGTCACTCCACACAGCCGCCGCAAATACAAGCGGCAGAAGCTGGCCCAGGAATAACACCCCAGCCTCCCAAAACGCCCCCCACCCCCAACCCCTTTTCACACACACACCTACACACACACACACACACACACACACACACACACACACACACACACACACACACATCCCATCCCTTTGTGGGTTTTCCCCCGGGCGCTCCGGTTCCATCCCACACCAAAAATTGGATTTTAAAAAATTTGAAATAAAATAAAATAAATTCGGCAAAACTTAAATAAATTCTTAAAATATATTTTCTTTATGTATATTTGGATTTCTAGAGTGTTGTCAAGTATTTCTCATAGTGTTGAATGTAGTAAAAGTATTATGGTATGATAGAATGAAATACTCTGTTTGCTGAGTATCAACTGTTTTAACTTTGATTGGAAAGTTTTCAAATGCATTGTAAAATTGAACAGAGCAAAGTGCACTATGACCATAAGGTGTTGTAAGAGTTCACTCATTTGACCATACTTTCTCTACTTTGTGGACATTCTGTCAACACACATACTTCTAATATTAAACTATTGTTTGTATGCAAAGTAAAGGTGAAAGTAAAGCGTTTTAAATTTAAAAACCTAAAAAACTAATTTTATAAACACTTGCAAGAGCTGTTTTATTAATCAGTCAAATTTAAAAAACCTCCGGGTTTCAGTACAATTGGTCTGATTCAGTAATAGAGACGAAAGCAAGGCAATCCCAAACCCCCTTTAGGGCTTTGCAAAAAAGCCTTCTTAATTCTTGGGGTCTTTTCATTCCAGATAAAATGAGATATTTAGGATTCTAGTTTCTTTAAAAAAAGCCTTATCGATGAGGATAGGAATGCTCTGAAATAAGAATAAAGTGTAGGTAAAATATTCATTCTAACCATATTACTTTGTCCCTCTAATAAACTGGAAAATTAGCCCCACAAACAGAAAGTCTTAAATAATTTTTAAAACAAGGTATTTAAACTGCTTTGAAATTGCAAATGGAAAAGAGGTCAAGGTATTTGTGCTTTGTCGAGCTTTGGAGTTAGTTTGTGTGCAGAGGGCATGACTTTGTGGTACACACACCGCTCTTTCACTACTGACGAGGGCAAAGGGTTATCCAGCTGACAGAAGCACTGAACACCCACTAATATGAAAAACAGGAGGAGCAACAATAAGGTCCGCAGCATTACAGCATGCAGTGTTTGGTTTCCTGTTTTTTTTTTAATTTCCATAAAGTTAGGGGACTAACCGAGGTGTCCCGACTTTTAGTGCCTAACTTTTGTTAACTCTTAAGGAAGGCTTGCACGTATGCTGTTTGACAACACTGCTGCACACGTACACATGTGGGAATGAGCCCAGAATGACTTCAGCCTTCTCCTGCAGACCGCTGTGCAGCTCCAGCAGGACATGTCAGCACGTCACGTCAGTTTTGTGATGATTTACTCACTTTGGCCTCATGATCCTGCTGTTAGCTGACAGAAGTTTAAGCCACTCTGTCTTCTGCTTTGAGCAGTCTATTTCAAGCCTCTACATCTTAATACAAGCCGATGGAAACCTAAATCCTCATTAGCCATCTGATTATGTGATTGAAGAGGGGGTGTAATGCTGTTTCACATTTTAAGACACATATTTAATGTCACAATGTTGGATGTCCAGACTAAACGTGGGTGAAGTTTCAGATCTGTAGGTAAAAGTATGTTGCAGTAATCCCCAGGCTTCTCCGCTCAGTCTGCAGGCTGCTGTGAACGCCAGGTTTCACTCAGTTTTTTCTACACGCTGCACTTTGTGACGTCACAACGTGTTAAATATAAAATGATAAATATAAAATGATAAAATTCAATGCTGACAAGTTTCTGTCTAACTATCAAGTATGTACGCAGCGCAAACTGGGAATCATGATTGGACGACTTACAAAGCTCCCCGGTATGTGATTGTCATGATTGGATGACTGGCTGTCAGTCAAACTCCTCGCTATGGCAACACGCAACATCAAAGCCCCCAAAGAGAAGCCTCATCAGTCGTACTTGTTACTACTCAATACGGTCTGAGAGCAGACCATCATCACGGCTGCGTCTGTGCCAAGATAATACAGATACACTTCATTGTCAGACTTTTTGAACAGGTTATATAAATTGGCCAATAATATCATTGACTTGACATAACCTGTTACTTGACTTGACTTGCCTAAGAAAGCAGTTGTCTTTCCTGGGCTGCAGGAGTTTCGTACCGGCTGTTGATGTTGTCTGCAGAGGGACTTCAGCTCTATAGTAATACTGCATTAGCTAACGCGACACAGCCATCATTCAGCATTGCATTTGTGGCTTTGTGATCAAAGAGGGACATTTCAGCTAACGTTGCACACTATGTATGCTAACTGCTAACTATGATATGGAGGGCAAAGCATCTTGTCGCTCACAATACAGTGAGCAAGTGAAGTATTCAGTACTCAGTCAGCTCAAACATTAAAGGCTGCACGACGCTGATTGTATGTGTGCAGAGCCGACGTTCAAGGCTGCATTCACACTTATATTTAAATGTTCATATATAAATGTAATTCTGCACACTTACTTAAATTAAAGTAAGAGCAAAAAGCAGCAACAAACATTTTGAAATTCTTACCTTTACATTTTTTTTACGAGGTCAGAAACCTCATGAGAATAGATGGATAGAAAGTGTCATACAAGCGTCATTTAAATCAGACATCTTACCTTTTTATTTTTCATGTATAATCCTGTCTCTGTGGAGGAGTGAGCGAACAGTAAACCTGCATGTTTGCAGATTACATTTGGTATCTGTGTACCCTGCTCCCCCGAGGAGACACTTGACACCTGAGTTTTGGGGTGACTCTGAGGAGGTTTAGTTTGATTCCTGATATCGTGCTACGGCCTCGATTCAGACACAGATCCCTCCCATCACGGAAACGCAGAGGGAGAAAACAGTTAAAGTCTTTGTGTTTTGGCTGCTGCCCTCAGCAGGTGTCGGGAATAATCCTGATGGATGGAAAGCGGAAAACGTCTGAGATGATTATTTGGTGCCAGAAGCATTGAAGGAACGCAAGACGTCGCGGTCGGAATGTAACAACCCGTAATCCACGCAGATGAATCATGGAGCTGTAATCGCAGTTGTTGCTATTACACAATAGGCTTTACTGCTCTGAGAGGAATGTGTATGTGTGTGTGTGTGTGTGTGTGTGTGTGTGTCGTGACAGTGTTATGAAGTATCCATCAGTGTCTTAAGACTGAATTGGCCGAGGAGACTTAGGGAGGAGCAAAGAAGGAGAAAAGAGAAGAAGGGAGGAGAGGAGAGGTGATAAGAGAAAAGGGGAAAAAAGAGGAGGCGATGGAGAGATGAGTGGTTTAGGGTAGAGAGGATGATAAGGGGAGGAGGGGAGTTAAGAGGAGAGGATAAGAAAGACATTGAGGAAAGTAGGAGAGAAAATGAAAAGAAAGTAAAGAAAGAAAAGGATCAAGGAGAAGACAAGGAAGGATGGGAAAGGTGTTGAGAAGAGAGGAAATGGGAAGCTGATGAGAGGAAGAGAGAGGAGCAAAGGAGAAGAGAGGGGAGAAGAAAAAGTGATAGGAGGAAAGAAACAATAAGAGGACATGTGATGAGAGGAAACATGTAAAAAAGTGAAAAGAAAGTCGTAGAGAAGACGACGTAAAGCAGAAGATGAGAGAAGAGAGAAGGACTCAAAAGAACAAAGAGGAGAAGAGAAGAAGGGATGAGGCAAGGGCAAGAGAAGAGAGGGAACAAGGAGGTGAAACAGGAAACAAAACAGAAGAGAAGAGAGAAAAGGAAACTATGAAAGAAGTAAGGAGAGGACAAGAGATGAGTGGAAACAAGTAGGCAAAATAGGACACAAAAAAGGAGAGGCACTGGGAAAGGAGAAAAAAAAGGAGAGGACCGGAGGAGACAGAGTAAAAGAAGTAGGAAAGGAATAAGGAGAAAACAGAATAGAGGAAACAAGGATGTGAAACAGGAAACAAAACAGAAGAGAAGAGAAGAAGGAAAGTAAGACGGAAAGAAAGAAAGAGAGGAGAGAAGAGAGACAAGGAGGTGAAAATTAAATCAAAGGAGAAGAGAGGAAAGGAAAGCAAGAAAGGAAAGGAAACACGGAGGCCAGACATGATACAGAGGAGAGGAGAGGGGTGGTGATGAGCGAGGAAAGAAATAAGGAGAGGAGAAGAGATGGGGAAACAAGGCGATACAAGAAACAGAAGTTAAGAGAAGAGAGAAAAGAGAAGTTAAGGAGGAGTGAAGAGGAGGATATAAGTAAGGAGAGGACGAGACATGAAAAGAGAAAAGGGAAGAGGAGAGGAAACAGGAGACGAGGAGGAGCCACAGGGAGACTCTGGACTTGGAAGTGGAGTAACTGATGGGGAGGTTGTTTGGGGAAAACCGAAAAAAAGGAAGAATGAAAGCATGAAAAAAAGAGACAAGAAGAGGAGAATGTTGCCTTTGATACAGGGGTGCTGAGGGGTTATTTCTGTGTGTGTGTGTGTGTGTGAGTGTGTGAGTGTGTGTGTGTGTGTGTGTGTGTGTGTGTGTGTGTGTGTGTGTGTGTGAGTGAGTGAGTGTGTGAGTGTGTGAGTGTGTGTGTGCGGGGGCCAGTCTGGGGTACAATAGGGGCCTGACAGGACTACAATGGAGACTCTGTTAGTATGCAGGTAGTGTTGGGGCCACCCTGCAACCTCCCTACATGGCCCCAGGGCAGGACCTTACACACACACACACACACACACACACACACACACACACACACAAACACACAAAATGAGAACTTCTTAAACTTCAGAGTGGATGTGTAGGAGTTTATGTTACACCCTCACACACAGACACTCTCACGAACAACCGAAACTAACTTGCATGTTGTGTTAGCATCTATTAGCACGATAAAGAAGACACCATCACTCAGGCAATCAAGAGATCCTCATCACGTTGGTCGTTGCACTCACAACAAGAGACAAATTACACACACACAGCAGCAGTAGCTCCAGGTCAGGCCGTTTTGTTCTGCCTGTGCTGTATAGCGTGTGTATGCTAACTCCTCAGAGGGCGTCTGCTCCGTCTTCAGACAACGTGTTGCTTCTTTGGTGGAGACATGACTGAACCCTCTTCATGCTGCTGGAAGCTTTAACACTCATACTGATCTGAAATGGACCTACTCAAGCGCCGGCAGCCTTGGGTCCCACCATAGACTGTATGAATAATGGGCATAGTCACCGAGATGTCTGTGGTCGACATCTTGGCCATCATCGTGTTGGTTTTATGGAGACCTAAGCACCTTTCACACAGGCACTGTACTCCTGAGGAGTTCCCGACTCTGTCCAGGAGTGGTGCATGTGTGGCCGCACATTTCTGAATCAGTTCTCCTGGACTTTGAGCGGTCTTTTTCCTGCCAGCAGCCGAGTAAAAAAAGTCTGCATGAAGTCGAGGTTTTTTTCCGTGCAAGGACGAGACGTTGAAGTTGAATAAATTATTGATAATAAAAACTCTGACGATACGTTTGTTTTTTTTATTGTTAACGAGATGAGACGGAGCTAAAATGTTCGCGGTGGTCCGTCGGACATTCAAGATATTTTAAAGCCTCGAGCACCAGTTAGAGGTTGTGAACTTTCAGGCTCTGTGTGCGCTCACAGAAAAAGGAGCTATCATCGGCTGTCTGCTTCAGTCAGACTCTTTCAATGAGAAGCGATGATGACAAGTTTGGACCAAGCGGAAAAACATAATCCAGTGTCTTTAGACGCTGTGCCCTCATTGGCCTCGTTCGCACCAAAGAGCCGTTCGCGAACGTCACAACACAAATAACCATATGGATGATCTGCGGAAATTTGGTGTTAATTTTATCTGAAGCAAAGAGAAAAAGCGAGGAGAGATTCGGGGAACGTTTAGACTAAAAGTAATGACTGAAATGTTACTTTTTATTGACTAAAACTGGACTAAAATGTTTTGACTTGTCGTCGACTAAAACCAGACTAAAACTATAAAGGGTAAATGACAAAAATGTGACGAAAACAAATAAACATTTCCGTCTCAAGATTGAAGATAGCTGCCAAAACTAACACTATAGTCGGGGTGAGCCGATGTGTGAATGCAGCAGGAACATTCGCAGCAAGCGAGTGGGCGGGATGATGACGTTGTTCACTAGTTTCACTCTTAATCGCTCTCCTCTGTTGCAGCTACATTGTTTTCCACTCTTGTGTTTGTTTTGGGGAAACAACAGTATTCATGTCGTGATATTACCCTAGAAACAGTCACAATTACGGAAGACTCCTCCTCCTTCGCCCTCACTTAAAGCAAGTATTTCCACTGATATCCAACAGGGATATCTCCCGTTGTTCTGGTTTCTGTCTGTAGTCCGAGTCGGCTCTGGTGTAAAGGTGACGATTGTGAAACGATGTGAGGGGAGTTGATTCCACAGGATCTTAATCTGTCTCACTGCCGTCGCCCCTCCTTCCTAACCATAACCTCCCAAGAATGTTTAAATCATAAACCTGACAAAAGCCTGTAACAGCTACTTATTTCCAAAGGTTACCTCTAAGTGTTTTTATTGTTCTTGGGTGCAGACACAGAGTGATAAACGCTGATGGCACGTAGAGACAAGACAGGAGATAATAAGTAGTGAGATGTTAGTACAAGCCGGCTGATTTATGGGAAGTGGGGATCTAAAGGGTTTCTCGTGTATGTTGGCCAACACTCGATTTTGGGATTTCTTTTAACAAATGAAACATATCCGAGGCAATTGAGCCAAAGAAAATTACGAATAACTTAATTATGTGTCATGTATCTCTTCTTAAAAATAACAGACAAGTCTCAGCAGACCCTTTTCGAATTATAACCCCTCCTTCTGCATCACGTCCAGGTACACCAGAGTCACTGGAGGAGAAGGAGCGCCAACTTTCCACCATGATCGGTCAGCTCATCAGTCTGAGGGAGCAGCTCCTCTCGGCCCACGACGAGCAGAAAAAGATGGCCGCCTCACAGATGGAGAAGCAGAGGCAACAGATGGAGCTGGCCAGGCAGCAGCAGGAGCAGGTACGGAGGATTTGATGAGGAAACTGATGGGCAAATGTTTGAATATTATGTTCACATTCGATGACCTAGGAATCTACAGCAGTGCTTATTGCAGTCAGTATTGTCTTGACCTCTAAGAAAGACTTTTAAATCAGTGGTTCACATTCAGTTCTTTGTTGTTTTTAGCAGCACCAAGCGACTCTTTTAGTAGTAGTAATGATTTCTTGTAGTCATCATTCACTTGCAGACATTTCCCAAGACTGGCCGGATGCTTCAACTCGACGTGTTGTTTCAAATTCGTTGCTAATTTGACTGACTGTTTCTTTCAGACCCAATATGCATAAAAATAGGAGATTTTTCCCGTTGGAATCTGTTCTTAATTATTTGTAAAAGTCCTTCAAATGTTCATAAGAAATGGCTCCAGCAGTACCGGTAGCTGCATTGTCTGAGTTGACTCAAGGCACAGCATTCCCGCCTTTAAAAGACTCCATAAGAGTAGCTTATGATAGCTGAATGCATAAGGCCGAAACAGGTACGACTATACAGCATTAAAACTAAACTTAACTCACTGCTTTTTCTTGCAGAATATTGTATAAATTGACCTGTTTGTTTACCAGATCTGTTTTCCCCCTATTTTCTACACTGGTAATTTTATCATAACCACTTTAGCTTTGTCACATAAATCCTTGTTTGGATTAGAGATGGGCTTTTCAAGAAAAAATACTATGTTCACTGGGAGCTATTCGACCATTATTCAAAGACACCCCCCATGCGCGCAGACCAATGACTCCATCTGCTCCCATTGTACGATAGTGATGCCAAAATAGCCCCCGTGATAGGCGCTGCCATCTTGCGATGGTGACGTCATTTGGAGCCAGAGTCTGCGCAGTAGAGATCGGCGGGTGGCGCTGCCATAGCCACTTTCGCTAACCAAAACACACACTTAACTTCCTCTCGCCGTTCGTCCTCTACTCTGCTAATCCTTGTTTACTTGTATATTTTCTAAGAGTGTATATTTTATATATTTTGTTATCTAATTTTGTACTTTTTTATATATATATCTATCTATAGATAGATATATATATTTTGATCTTTATTTTTTACCCTCTGTGTGCTGATTCTTTCCTATTGTATTGTACTGTATAAGCTGCTGGAGACTGAATTTCCCAGAGGGAGTCATCCCAAAGGGATCAATAAAGTTGAGTCTAAGTCTAAGTCTAAGTCTAATCCGGAACAGATCGGCCGATCAACAGAGCTGTCAATCATCCTTTTGACAGCATCAAATAACTAATTAAGAATAAACTTGTCAGAAAAATAAACACTTGGACGTAAATTAGCATGATAAGAACGAACTATAATGACAGAAACTATGTTTGAGAAAAATGTATTTGACATGTATTTTGATTTTATAGTTTGACTCATGTCCCATCTGTTAACATGGAGGAGGTGGGCTTTATGACCTATGCTGCAGCCAGTCAGCAGGGGGCGATAGAGAGGGTTTGGACTCACTTTTAGAGAGCTGTCATGTCGTCCATCTTTTTATAGTCTGTGGCGCAAACACCCGCACATAAGGAGAGAGCGAGACACATTTACTTTTTCACTACTCTGTCGCTTTTATTTCACTCTGCAGTTGTTGTCGACTTTGCACGTTGCACTAAACGTCATTTTCATTAATTATTTTGAAGTAGTTCAACACAGAACTATTTGACGGCTGCATTTTTCTCCGGTTCTGAAACTCACAGCCCTACACCCGTTTAACCGGCACCTAGTGCTAATGCTTTCTTCTTCTTTTGTTATTTAATGGCGGTTAGTAAACAGCTTTTTTGCGCTACAGCCACCATCTGGTGGCAGCACCGCATTACAACCAGGTGCCGGTACAAAGCTTTTTATAAATTAATGACTATTTGAATATTCAAAAATAATAACCCATCCCGAGTATGGATCCAATATCCCCATATATTAGATAATATGTCACCTGTATGACTTCCTGACTGTTCATGTCCAAACTTGATGGACTTGGCTCTAGTGATGTTGCTGTGGTCCTGTTGCTATTTGTTTATGAAATGACTTTATGGCTGAAACTAATGAAGGCCAAGACGTCTACAAGACCCAAATTGAGAAGAAAAAATACTTTCCTAAAGAAATCTACGCGTCTAAGGTGTCAAAGTAATTAGAGTGTGACAGAGGGAGAGAGAGAGCGTGAGCACTGAGGTGAGCTGCTCTCTGTTTTCCAGGTTTTCTGACACGTAACTGTAGGTCGACATACGACAGGCTCTGTTTAGACAAGTCCACACCTCCCATCACAACACATTCCACCTCTCACGGCTGCACAAAGGAACGGCGAGGATGGAGAGAGTGAAAAGAAAGACAGATTCCAATATCAGCCAGTCATTTGGCTGTTGAGACTTGATAGGATAATGCCCTACAGACAAACCCTGAGAAATCTGCCTTTAATGAAATATGACATGTGTGCAAATGGGGCGCCGCCTCCCATTCAGCAGCCTGTAATTACATTTCAGAATAAATACACTAAACGACTCCTCAAGAAAAAAAGAGATGCAGCTGCTTTACTTTTCTGACTCAGAGTGGGCGGGGTTTAATGTCGACGCGCCGGCCCTTTAAGGACTTTAACCTCACGCGACTGGCTGAGACGTAGCCCTTTAACTTTTGACTTCAGATGTTTTTCATTGGACGTTTTACATCAAAACAACAGAGGAAGAAAACACACACAATCGCCCCTCCTGCTGATAAGAGGGGGTGTTCCAGAGGCATGCTGGGTAACCTAGTAAACATGTCAATCTCACAGACTCAGTGTCAGTTAAGAGACTTGTTCAGGAACTTTTCCCGCTGCTAATTGCGTTGATTCCTTGTAGCAGCCATCACACTGCGCTGAGGCCCTTTGAGATAATAATCTGAGGTCAAACAGACGCCTAACTCACTGCCACTGTTCCTCTGTCAAGACATGTTTGACCTTTACTGCAGGTTTTATCTCAGACTCTGGTTGCTCCACTTTCTCTGCCTGTCGGGGTCAAATACTTCCTGAACTTGACTTTGAATGCAACACGACCTTCAACATGTGTAACCTGATCATTTTTTCCTCTATCACTTGCAGTGTTCATTTCGTTAACTAAATGTTAGTCAACGACCTTTTTTCCATGACGAAGACGAGACGTTGACGAGCTAAAAGTAGAGCGCTGATAATACAAACGTATGTTCTGAGGAGACTGAAATGTGCTCACAGAAAAAGGGGCCGTTTTACGCATCACTTGACACCGACTGTCTGCTTCAGTCAGACTGTTTAAATGAGAAGCTGCGATGAATATATAAAACGTTTTTACGGTAAAATACAACACTGCTGCTGCAAATAAAGCCGCTTTCCCATTGGTCAAAAAATCCGCTAACACCCGGTTTTTTTTGCTTACTGGGAAAGGTTACAATCTGCATTCAGACCGGGTGAAACGACTTTTGCAGTAGATCGGTAATTATCACCTCGGCTCCGATCGGCAATGATGTAAACATGAAACCCAGGGCGACACGCTAATCTCTGCGCCCTTTCCAGCGCAATGCTGCCACCCGTCACAGTCCGAGCAGCGCTCGAACATTGTTACAAATGTGTCGGCGCTGAATTTGATAAATAGACTGAATGAGTAATATGAGTGTTTGTGACATCAGTCACCAACAGGAGTGTACTCCACTGGCAATGGGAACAGAGACAATCCGCATTTATAAGCGGGTCTTCCCGGGTCTGAAAAACCTGCGTCAACGGCGTAAATTAAGTTTGGAAAGGGGTAAGAGAGGAATGTGCAGCATGTGCGTCTGTAACTGCACGGCTTCATTCTGTGGCTTTACATGTAGAACGTTACGTTCCAGAAGTTTTTATATACACATATAACCTCTGCTGGGAATCTATATGACCCATGGAGAACACCGTAAGGAAATAATTAATGTAAGGTGTTTACAGCAGATTGAACCTGTATCAGGCTGGTTGAACTACTTTAAAAAGAGAAAACGTTTTGACTAAAATGTTTTGAGTTGTCGTCGACTAAAGCAAGACTAAAACTGAAGGGTAAATAAGTAAAATGTGACTAAAACTGATAAGCATTTTTGTCTAAAGACTAAATCTAAAATAGCTGCCAAAATAAACACTGATCACTTCTTTACCCATTTTACTCTTTTAATCAAAATTCGATATCGTTTATGTTTTCTTTTTCTAATTTTTACGATTCTTCCCCCAAAAGATTGATGTCGTTTTAGAAGATTCAGATCCTTTGAAACTTACTTTTGTAAACAAAAGTTGTTTGTTGAGCAATAACATGTTTTTCACTGCAGATGAGAGCGGGGTTTATCAAAAGTAATGAAGGGCAACAGTAGGTTAAAGAGCAGCAAAGTGTCAGGGAAAGAACTGTATATTTTAATGTGAATTTTTCACATGTTGCTTATGTTGTGTAACAACATAGCTGCAGAGCATAAATATTTTAATGGGATTTCTTTGAATAATCCGACTTTAATCAACATTTCTGTATCACTCATAATGCAAAATAAACAATTTTATCCCATAAATGAACTAAATTAAAAGATAAAAAAATATTTCCATTTCTGAAATATGAAAAAGATATGGTTCATTCACATGTCCTCTCTCTCTCTTCGTATGCAGATTGCCAGACAACAGCAGCAGCTCCTGCAGCAGCAGCACAAGATAAACATTCTCCAACAACAGATCCAGGTTAGTGGGCACACACAGACGGACTCCCTCTTCTCTCTGCAGACACACCTCATGTCTTCCATCGTCTTGTCCTCTCCGCCTCCCTCTCTGTGAGGAGGCTGTTAACTTCTCGTCTTTTGTCCGTCAGGATGATCTAAGTGTCTTTTTTTCCTCCTCTTCCTTTATTATTGAGTCCTGCCTGATTGGAAAACAACAACAACACGAGAGGTCGCGACCTTTTCTTTTATGTTTTGCCTGCTATTGAGAGGTTCGACAGTTGCACCACACAAGTCTTACATTGATACTCGGACACTCACACACACACACACACACAACAGTGACCCAGTAATTGCCCTGGTTATGGCAGGATCGTTTACTGTTGCATCGATCACTCAGGGATCAATATCCCAGCATCCTCTGGGTTTCCTCCCACTCTTTTCTTTTTCTCCAGTCGTCTATTTATCAACATGCGTTTCCTCTTCAGCCCGACATGCTCTCGCCTCTCTGTCTGTCTCAATCAAGCGTTTTATTCCACCTTTACACGTCCGCTTGTTACACCTCTGCAGACTCTTCTATTTATCTTTTTTGCAGCTTTGGAAAATAAAACAATATCAGATTGACAGAAAGAAAAGCGGAAATTGTTCACCACGACAGAGACGTGCAGATTTAAGTATCACTCTCTGTCTCATTCAGAGTCTCTCTGAGACTCATGATCCCTGCACGTCGCTCTCACCAAAAACTACCTCCGGCTGCGCGCCAGTGCTGCTAAATTTGCACGCTGTGGCTGAAGTGGGAAGTTCGGCAGCTTCATTGTTTTTTTCTTGAAGTGGTTGTATTTTTGCAGATTTAAATCAGCTTGTGTGTGAATCTCTTGCTCCTGTGACCAGTTCCCTGTTTCACCCCCCACTGGTCTCGAGCTTTGGATCTCCCTGCGCTCCGGAGGTGGGATCCAGTTAACGAGGGCTTGTTTTCTCCCTCCTCTTCTTCTTCAGTTTTTTTACTGCGAGGCCCCACCCTTGGATCTTAATAAAGCTCGAGTCGGACTTCATTAGGCCGCGGAGCCCCAGGGGAGAGCGAGACCATAAAAACCTCCTACTCCTGCGCGGATCCTCTTCCACGCTGTGAAGCATGGATACTGTGTCATGTTTGGTTTTGAGGATGAAGGGACACGCAGAAAATAGCTCCTGAGAGCAGCGTGTTATCATGTCGAGCTTCACAAGCATCTGCTGTAAATTCAAGTGAAACCCACTCCGACGTATCTCTTGTTTCACACTTATTCATGATTTAATTTAGCTAACTTAAATCTGCTGTGTAGAGAAGGAATTAATGCCCAAAAGAGACCAAAACAAAGAATTAGCTTTCAGTGAAGGTTATGTGCAGAACAGCTGGGTGTGCGACAACTTCTTGTTATTTTTAAAACAATAGCATTTCTTGGATAATAAACCCGGCTTAGTAAGGAGCATATGGTCTATCTGCTGTACAGAGGTTTGGAATTATTATGGCTAAGCTCCAGGGCTTAGTCACTGGGGTACGGGCTGTTTACGCTGTGTCGGATGTGTGTTGGCTTTAAACACACAGGCAGCGCTGCACCGGTCTGTTTCCACTTATCAAATCCAGACCTGCGCTCCTCTCAGGCCAATACTCTGAGGAGCTGACCAAATGCTACCGTTTCAGCCGAGAAGAATAGGCCTCAGTGTGGTGAAGCCGCTCTCTAAGAAGAGCCTGTTGTTGCTCATATCTTAATTTGAAACCCTGAAATGTTGTCCAGATGGAAAATATAAGAAAAGCAAATAAAACCTTTTTGCTGTAAAAGTGGAAAAGCTGCAACTCCCCGATGCGCAGGGTTCAGCGCATATGTTGCATCATCTCTGCAAATAAAGTTAACCGAGCTTCAGCAATTAATTAGCATTAATTTTATGACTTATTATCGTCTGTTTTGAAGGTTTTATGGACTGGCATTAAATCGGAGTCTTATCGGGATCTGATTTATGACCAGAGATGATGAAAACCCAGCGGAGAGCTGCTTTCAACCCGTTTCCCCCGACGTGCCTTGTTGCTTCTTTCCCGTCTGTCTCTGGACGGTGTCAGTGTGTTTGTTAGCGAGGGTGTTGTGTGGAGGGAGGGGGGGCATAGTTCAAAGTGACCCAGGTTTCCTGTCATGTGGTTTTAAATGGTGTGGAGGGCCAGCGGGGGATGTCCACGGGTTAAAGGAACGCTTCCGAAGGCCCCATTCCGATAGATATGGCTACACAAACACACATGCATGCACACAAACACGCAAGGACAGAGCTTCTGATATCAGTACAATAAATACATGCAGACACATATATACACACAAACAGACATCTGATGTTAACTTATAGCAGAGACAGTTGATATTTGTGCATAAATCAAAACATGTGGACAGTTTAAATATATTCCCCTGACAAACACACTTGCTCTAAAAGCACACACACACACGCACACACACACACATACAGCGGTGGTGGGCCCTTTGTGTGCCGTAGGCAGAGCGGCCCAGCCCAGCCTGGTGGCTGACAGGCATGTGTCTTTGTTAAGTCAGTCCCTATAATGGCTCTCATATGTGGCCCATTTCCTTCGGGCCCACAAAGGCACAGGCCCTAACCGCACCGCCCGGGCCCTAGCTAACAGGCTAATTAATGACTGCAAAGCCGCACTCCTCCTCCTCCTCCTCCTCCCTCTCTCTGTTCTTCGTTTATAACTCCTCCGTCTCCTCCTCCGCCTGCCCTCCTCCTCTTCTCTCTTTGAGTCGCTTGTCTCCAGAGTGTTGTATTCTTTTTGTTTTTACTTTTTAATTTCATCTTGTTGTACACTTTTCTTGTGTGGATAATGTATTCAACAGCATGTTCCTTAATTACAGAGTGCTGCCCCCTGTTGAAAGGTCATTAGCCCACTGCTTTTGTTGTTTAGGACACAGAACTGGCAGTTTGTGACAACGTGAAAATGTTGTATTTATGAGTCAGAGGTTTAAACATCAGATCCTCGCAGCTGAACTTCTTTACAGTATCTTCTGGTTTCATCAGCGCTCGTCTGATTCAAAGCCGGAAGCTTTTCTCTTGTCAATAAAGCGCTGACGTTTGTCTAAGGCTCTAAATAGTCTGGGTTGCTAAACCTGTGTTAGGACAAACAGACACAAACACAATAATCCTCACACACACACACTCACACACACACACATGCATAAGAGCTAATGGAGCAGGCAAATGGCCGTTAGATCGACAGGCAGCTCCTACGTCAGCACATACAGATGCAGACACAATGACTCGGAAAGCCGTGGAGGGCCCATAACGTCGATTGGACTCACCAGCTATGGAGAATGGCTAACTCTTGACTCTGCAATGGCCCTCACTCCAGTGTATTAACCTGTGTGTTAGCTTAAAGAAAAATGCTATAAGCATACAGTAACTCTGTGTGCTTCAATTAAAATTAACTCGAGAGTTTACATTGTGTTCACAGGGGCGTAGCCAGATGGAGCGCAGTAATTATTTGTAGGTATATTGTGTGCCTAAAGCTTCATTAAGCAAAGTCTGACTACGAGGATGCAGGGGGCCAGCACGACATCTAAAAGAAGCCTCTTATATCGGAAGCTTATCAAGTCGCTATGCTAGCTAACATGCTAGCAAACACTTGCTATTTAGACATCTGCTATCAAGAAGTAGGAACAGCATTTTATCCTATCCAGGAATCATGTTTCTGCCACTGTTAACTAGCACTGTTATTTAAGCTAACGCTTAAATGTGTCCCAAGCTAGCAAGACGCTTTCTTCAGTAGCAACTTCAAGGTTACTTCTAACTGCTGTTGTTTTAAGCCATATCCATAGAACGCTTGCCTTGTTTGAGCCAGAATGCTGGCTGTAGTTTTTTTATTGGAGCAAAGTTTTACTAAAGTACAGTCTACAGCTGTGTCCCAAATCCGCTAAAGATCCATCGGGTGCATCCTTTGTGGCCCAACGGATTCATTGCGCGCCAATTCAAACGAGATGGCGGACTCTTAAACGGCCGAGGACTAGGCGACACTTTAAATGTAAAAGTTTTGGTGACACAAGGTTAAGGGCGGGAACTGCTGATGACGCAAACAGGAAATCCTCCGTAGACCAGAGTGTGTCATTTCAGTTCGGCGTTAGCGCCTACGCAGGCTACGAGTGACTCATCCTCCGTAGACCGTCTCCTTCAAAGGATGCAGCTCCTGATTTGAGACACAGCTAACATGCAGGCATGGTGACGAAAAAATGAGCCAAACCCGAAAGAGCATCACAGTTAGCTAACTCACACAGTACTTGTTTTATACTGCATCAACACTAATATGAAATATTACCATATTGTAATGGTACTGGGTAGATTGGAGACTCAAACACAGCTTAAAGCAAAGAAACAAACACAAGGAAAAGTAGGGGAAAAAATCACCTGAAAAAACCAGGCAGTGACATATAGGTGCT
The DNA here is from genome assembly GCF_022749685.1 of Semicossyphus pulcher. Taxonomy (NCBI): domain Eukaryota; kingdom Metazoa; phylum Chordata; class Actinopteri; order Labriformes; family Labridae; genus Semicossyphus; species Semicossyphus pulcher. The sequence goes on from NW_027211759.1 coordinate 4,726,601, forward strand.
CCAAAAACAGCAAACAATTCCAAATCACCCTGTCCAGGTAAGAAAAAAAGGCAAGAGTTGCCAAGTTAGGAAGGTTGTTCTTCCAGCTCAGGTGTGTTCATGTGTTTAACTAACAGTTACATACTAATGCCATGTTAAAATGTACACGAGACAAAAAAATACTTTGCAATAAGAGAATTAATTGGACGTTTTTGACCATCATGTCAATATTTACTTGGTCTGCCATTATTAGCTACAATTAAATGACAGTTGGCTCGTTGGGTGCCAACATTTTGTCTTTCTGTTTTGGCCTTTTATGCCTTTATTTCAGAGAGAGGACAGCGGTTAGTGACGGAAACAGAGAGAACGGGGACGACACGCAGCAAGGTGTGGAGGGTGGGAGTTTGAGAGACTTTGACAGGCTGTTCACATTAACAGTATTTTTCCTGTTATTGCAACAACAAATAAGTGCAGGGTTAGAAGATGTTACATGTATGACATTAAGGAAGAATTAGTAGACTGTAGTTGACTTTGACTGTTCAGACTGTTACCTGTGTGAGTGCAGCGATGGACAGAAACAAGGGCCGCTCTCATTCACATCATGTGTGCGTACCTGCCGCCTGCACAAGCAGACGTTTCTTTCTTTCTCTTCTCTCCTCCTCAAACACAGCAACACACAGACACGCACCACATACGTACCCATTGCCCCCTCACCCTCACAAGAGCACCATTAATTCTGAGTGTGCGTGTGTGTCTGCGCGTGTACACATGTTCCTTGTGCCTAGGTGTGTATGTCGATGTGTCTGGTGGGCAGTTAGAGGAAGGGGCCTTGTGTTTTCTTAGGGGCTGAGCAGAGAGGGGCCCCCGCAGCACCACCTTCACCAGTCCATTCATCCAGCGCCCCCCCTCGTCTCGGTAAAAGAAGATCTTTGTGTGTTTGCGCTGGTGAAGCAGCCCCAGTCAGTCCCAGTGTTCCCAAAGGAATACAATGAATGGGAGCATTTTGTCCCACTCTATAACATCAACCCCCCCTCTCTTCTTCTTCTTCTTTTTTTTTAGTAATTTGGACACAGACTCGTTTTTACTCTCTCTTCATTCTCTGTGTCACAAGACGTTGGACAGTTTGTGTATGTGTGTGTGTGTGTGTGTGTGTGTGTGGGAACGCCTCAAACGTACCCTCAACTTCTTCTATGTGTGTTTGTGTGTGTGTGTGTGTGTGTGTGTGTGTGTGTGTGAGTCTTAACATGCTATCTGCGTTTTCCGAGTGTGACCTAAACAATGTTGTCTGAAGAGCCGGTCAGGTGATGAACACATGTAACGGCATGCTCACTGAACAAAGCTCGCTGTGGAGAATACAGATGTCTGATGCCCTGTTGTTGCACAATCATGTGCTCGTAAACACACACACATACACACGACCCTAACTCTGACCTTGACCCTTAAAAGAACACAACCAAAATGTGCAAACACCTCCTCACATCAAGGTCTAAAACTTTGTCCGCATAGAGACAGAAATACAAGACGAGACGTGGACTACAAACCTCTTTTTATACTACTTATAATTCAAAGTCAAATAAAGCAAACTAAACCTAACTAAAACATTAAGTGTGATTATTAGATACGTTTTCAGAGTTATCATTTATGTTCAAAAAGGGCCGAACATATACAGAACTTTGTGCTGCACTTTCAAAATAAGAGCGTGGAATTTAATCTGAATGATGAGACTTTGTTTACCTTAACCTGGTTTTGGATTCTAATGCTGTAATTTCCAAAAGGGGATATTAAATGATTAAAACAAATATAAAATATTATTTAACTGGCCTTGAATTTTAATACATATTGACTTAGAAAACAGGTAAACCCGGCTAGAGATTGTGGGATGTTGAAGCTCAGTTTTGTACGACGAAGTGTTCAGGCCACATTAAAGGAAAAAAACATTATGAGAATAAAGTCATCAGAGAATAAAGTCAGAATTTTATGAGAATAAAGTCGTAATTTTCGGCTATTGTTATCGAGAGGAGGCAAAAGTACACATTGTATACTTAGGCAGAAAAAAGACTTTGGTAAAAGTAGAAGTACTGATTCAACTCCTTTACTCAAGTAAAAGTAAGAAAGGCTCTGAAGTGTACAAAATAAAAAGGACATTTTACCGACTTCTGTGCAAAGCTAACTAAACCTCACAATAAAAATAATAATGATAATAATCATTCAAAGACGAATAAAACTACATGCTGCCAATAATGAACATTACATTTGTGCTAGAGTTGTAACAACACCAGAATTTTGAACTTCAGCAACACGACACCTCTTTTGATAACTGGGCAAAACAAAAACAGTCCTCGGCACACTCGGATAGTTTTCTTCGTTTATAGACAGAATAATAAAGACTGAACCGAACTGAGGTCCCAAATGAGCACCTGGATCATTTTTTACAGCTTTGAAATCAGTCTTGTTGTTGGGAAGGCAGCGTGCAGAGACCACGATACAAATAATTCTCCTCACGTGAATTCAAACTAAATTAATGAGTCTGTTTTGAGAACGTAAGGAGTCGAACGTATAGATTTTTGTGTTCAAATGTCGGGAGTGAAAGTAAAATGTTATATGTAAATAAATACTTCATACTTCATTACTTCCCACCTCTGTTGTTAGCACATGTTAAAGAGGAATCTCAGAAGAGCAGCCGGCCGCCTGCGCTGAAATGAACGTGTGAAGCTTCACAGTGAGCATCTCGTGAAGTTATACGTTACACAGAAGGCTGAGGCTACACTTATTGAACACACATATTTATTGAGCATTGAAGAACAGTATACATGTACCTCGTGAGAACATGGGAGATCTCCTACATAAGCTCTTTAAACAGCTTTACATGACAATACTTAAGGTTTCACAAACTGAACTTGGTTTGGCTCATCAGCACCGCTTCATCACAAGTACCACGACGAGTGCAGGCGGCAGGCTGCTCCTCTGATGTGGGAGATCATTCCTGTCTCCCACTGATTCGCAAAAAGTCATTCATGCTTTTATTTTTTCAGGCCTACACTGAAAAGAATTGGGAGTGTGATTTAAACCTAGGTAACAATCTCCACAAAGAAATTCCTGGTAAACTTAACAGAGGACATTCTCAGTGAAGTCTACGTACAAATAAGCATTTCGTTTAACCAAGACATTCCTGTGAAGTTTACGAGCAAAATTCGGTGTTCATGAGCACATTTTTTTTGAGTAATATGTACTTAATTTGTACTCTTAAATTCTGTAAGTAGTTTACTTAATCAAACTTTTAACTACATCCAGCCAGTTAAAAGCTTGGAAAATACCAATTATTTTTAAAGCAATTAGTAAGTAAAAGTCTGAGTAAAACTACTGATAAACACCGTAAACGTCACAAGAAAGTCTTGGTTAAACTAAATGCTTATTCGTATGTAGACTTCACTGAGAATATCCTTTGTTAAGTTTACTCAGAATTCTCTTCTAAGTAAATCACACTCCCAATTTCTTTCAGTGTTCACTGCTGTGATGCACTTTATACTGGTGTCAGTCAGAGCTCCCTCCACCGACTCCAAATGGTCCAGAACGCCGCCGCTCGAGTTTTAACAGGCACCCACAAACACCTGCACATCACTCCTGTACTTGCCCGTCTTTTAACGTCTTGATTTTACTTCACTTTTAAAGCTCTAAATGGCCATGCTCCAAAATGTATAATAGATCTTTTGACCCGTTATGTTCTTTAAGATCGGTGGATGCAGCTCTGTTGGTTGTTCCTAAATCTCGACTGGTATCTGAAGGTGACGGAGCTTCTGCAACCCGAGCCCCTGGACTGTGGAGCTCTCAGCCAATCACAATAAGACAGGCCACAAAAAACCTTCTTTTACAGGAACTGATCTCCTTTAACTTTTAACTAATGTATCTTTTTTTTAACCGCTTTCCTTTTATCTTTCTGTCAAGCACTTTGTAACTGTGTTAGGGAAAGTTTTCCTTTCACGTGGCGCTCAGACTCCGTCGTAGTTTGGGTAAACTGATTAATTGTTTCATTGATCACCTGCCAAAGAATAACGTAAGACGCTTACATTGATGCACATGGAAGAACGACCTCTTTACACTTTGACCACTGTCTGAACTTCCCCATCGAACCTTGGTCACAAGGCCTCTCATTATTTAATATAAGATATCGCTACGGGAACATGCGGGAAGAGAGACGTATATTAACGTTGCCATAGATCCGAATGATGCCGTCCAAAGATATTTAATTGTATATCTAAATAAGCATCACGTTTGAAGAGAAGCAGGAAATTCTTTCTGCTTCCTAAACAGGTTACACAATTAATCAATTATCAAATTTGTCGTCCCTTAATTTCCTGTTGATCTTCTTATAGATCGACTAATCTGTCCGGCTCTGCAGCAAACACGCAGCAGTCAGGGGAGGTCCTGTTCATCTCTCTCTCTCTGTTTAGTCATGCTCTTTGAACCTCACTGCCCGCACACACACACACACACACACACACACACACACACCATTAACATCCCACAGGACAGTCATCTAATTCAACAGCGCAGTGCAAATGCAAAGAAATACAGTAACACACAACATGCTGATTGTATGAGTTTGGGCTCTAATGATGAAGTGTCCCAGAGGACGGAGGGAGGGGTCAGCGCGCTTAATGAATTGGCAGTAAAGGAGATGAATGGAGGTGGACGGCATTGAGCGGAGGTAAAGAGGGAAAGAGAGGCATCAACGAGCTTTCATCTCAGAGATTAAAACAGGAAAGAGAGAAGAAGAAAACAGGAAGAGCGGCAAAACTGTGAGAGTGTGAGGGGAAGAAAGAAAGTAGAAGACAGAGAACGATAACAGACAAAGAAAGCAGCAGACATTATTCTCATAAGAACTAATAGGAGTCAGTTGGAGAAACCAGGAGACATTAAAAACAAGAAAAAGGCCAAAGAATGAGAGAACGTGAGAAAAGAGGTGGAGGAAATATAATTAATAAAAAGGGAAGAATTAAAAAGAAATGAGAGCTGGCTGCTTGTTTTTTAAATGCAAACATATGAACTGAAATCCATTAAAACAAAGTAACGGCATGTTCTTAAATCAAGTCACAACATGAAGACAGAAGCTTAACGAGCAAAAAGAAAAGGAGCAGAGAAAGACAAACGAGGGGGACGCAGGCAAACATTTTTACGAGAGAGAGAAAATGAAAGTGAAATGAGAAGGGATGAGATGGAGGGGAAGAGAGTGAGACAGTACGAACAGTGCTAATAGCCTCCCGCAGGCTCATCTTTGATTTGCTCTCGTCAGTCGGAGCCTCGGCCTCTAAACTCGGGCGATCCTCACTTTTTAAGAGTCTTTCAAGCCAACATGAAAGCGCCTCTTATCCCTCTCTGTTGTTTTAACGGCATTTTGTTTCACGTTTCTGCACTCGCCTCTCAAGGATGCGCCTCTTTATGTGTTGTTTGGTCTCCTCGGCCCGGCTGATGGGAACTGTCGGACGTCTGCTCGTGTGTGTTCGCAGTTTTTCTATTCTATCGTGTCCCTCTGTCTTTGCTCTTTTCTGTTTTTCATTTCCAGTCTTTCTTTGCTTTTTCCCTTCACCCTTTTTATTCTCTCCCCGACCCTCTTTTTTCTTTCTCCCTCCCTCCTTTCTTTGTCCTTTTGTATGACAGGCTTTTGCTTCCTTTATAATCTTTCCATTTTTGTACGTTTTACATTTTTTATTTTCGTCTTTCTCGTTTGTCCGTCTTTTTTCACCGTCGCTGGTGTTTAAGGATTCTGTGTATTGTGTGTAGTCTGCGTGTGTGCGTAGCCTTTGTAGAGATAGAAATGGTTCTCAAGGTGCTTCTGGTTACCTTGTCCAAACATTTTTCATGTTACGGCTTCAAACATCTCTCTCTCTCTCTCGCTCTCAGGTGCAGGGCCACATGCCTCCTCTGATGATCCCAGTGTTTCCTCACGACCAGCGCTCTCTGGCCGCTGCCGCCGCTGCACAGCAAGGCTTCCTCTTTCCACCGGGCATGTCCTACAAGCCAGGTATACAAGCACACACACACACACACGTTCTGAACTAGACAACACACCAGAGAGTGTAAGGAAATCTATGTTTTCTGGATAAACACCAACAACAACCTCCCTCGGACAAAAGCTGTACAACTCTGACAGCTCTCGTTAACTATAAAGAAACAGCAGCTCCCTCTCTCTCTCTCTTGGACACACATGCACACACACACACACACGCGCGCGCACACAAACACTGGGATCCCAGTCTATGTTAATGAGGTGTGTCAGGTGAGGAATGTTCTGGAAATGAGCGGAGAGATTTACAAGCGCTGCTTGTTCACGTCGGGAACAATACATTGGACACAGCGAAGTCTGGAATGTCTCTTTTACGGCGTGCTGAAAGCATGTCAGTTGCACAACACATCTGCAACATGGAATTTCACACTTTCTCACACACACACACAACACACACACACACACACACACACTCCAGCATGTTCTCCTGGTACGCAGGGACCCAACAGTGCTTGGGATGATGCAGACAGACAAATTGCATGCGCTCACAAAAACACACATAAAGATTTGCATGCATGTTTCAGGAGTCGACAAGGGTTCTGCACAACAAGTAAACACAATCACACACACACACACACACACACACACACAGTCGTCTTCTTATTGCAGGACTGGCGACACCACCTGCTTTCTCCCTCCCTCCTCGTCCTTCACACATTCCTGTCTTGCATGCATTCCTCCAGGTGCTCGCCTGACGCCGCTCACCGCTGACCCCCCCCGCCCCGCCCCGTACTTCATACAGAATAATCCGTGTTTATTCCTGCTGCATGAGCATGCACCCCCGAGAGGCTGCAGAGAGAGGCGGGCACGCAGGAAAGGGTTAAAAAGCCATTATTGTCCGCTCTCCTCTGACTTTGGTCCGTTTGCAACAAAGGCTCGGACATGGAAAGCCTTTTAGGGACGAACAGTGGGTGCTCGTATATGAATTCATGAGTGCATCCCAATGAGGGAGCGCTGCACTCAAGCACCCATGTGTACCAACAATACGCGTTATTAACCTTCGAATAAAACACTTGTGACCCTTTGTTCGGCATGAATAAAAACATGAGAGCAAAGAGGAGACAAAGGGCGAGCCAGAGAGAGAGAGAGGGAGGCTGGAAGTAAAGAGCAGGTTAGTTCTTGTGCAGTAACGTCTCTCCTCATTATACAACCTGTGTTGTTTGGGTTTCTCAACAGGTGAGAATTACCCCATGCAGTTCATTCCATCGACAATGGCAGCTGCAGCGGCATCTGGACTCAGCCCGTTACAGCTACAGGTAAGTTTCAAACGCACACCTGGTCTCCTGAAACAACATCGAACAAAGCCGGGAGTAGCTGCGCGGCTGACACTAAATGAGTCAGAGACGACGTTTAAACGTGAACCGATATTTTTGAATTGAAATTGCACAAAAGAGCGAGCGATGTCTGACAACAGGATCACACTGTGGAAGCGAGCAGACACAGACAATGAGGTGGTGACAGGTAAGGGTGTTCAGCAGGCAGGTGTTATAAGCTACTGCGTTCACTCCGTAACACAGAGAAACCGTGCAGCCAGGAAACTTATTTCATTCTCCATCATTTAACTAAAACCTCAAATAGCTTTTGTTGTTTCAGAAAAAACTCTGTCTGTTGTTCCATCACTTCAAACTAAACGAAAGGAAATGTCTAACTTCTCCTATCATAGCGTTGGGGAAAAAAGGAGGTCACATGATTATGAAGACGGAGTAAATGCCAGCAGAGCAACCTGAAGACGTGCCTCTTAACTCTGATGAAGGCTGGAGTTTCACATCCAAATAAACAGCAGTATTATAAACTCAAGGTTCAGACCCACAACGGGAACAAAGACGCCTAACGGTGAGGGGCTTGCACACTGAGAAGGACGCACACATCTAATCCTGAGGATGTAACCAGCAGGCCAGAGCGGAAGATAACGCAGGAGCTAAATAGAACAGTCAAGATAAGAAGCATTGGCAAACTGCATGAAACTCCTACTTGTTTATGACCTCGCCCTGAGTTGAAGTGGGCAAACTTGCAAGATTTCCATTAAAAAAAACAAACCTTTAACGCTCCCTATCCATACCCGACCTGAAGCTGCACAATAGCCGTTACATGTATGCTCTGTGCATGAAACCTTTTGTATTTTGCATACAATGCGGAGGCCAAGGTGAGTTATAAAACCAACTTGAGTGTGTTCTAATAAAAAAGAGGAGGAAGGTATTTTGCTTGATATATAACGTGACCGAGGTCTCAACACAACACCAGACAATCAGAGAGAGGAATGCCACACGGTGTGATTTACAGATGTCGCAAACGTACACACATTCTTTACTCAAGTAGATGTACAGATACACGTGTGAAACAGACTCGAGTCAAGCCCCCGGAAGGAAGAGAGAGAGAGAGCACAGGCTCCTCTGAAGGACGTTTCTACCTGTGCTGTTCCTGTGCAGAGATGACTGAACGTCACGTCATGTTTGGGAAACGAGATATTAAACGAGAGAACGATGAACGTTAGCTTTGCTTGAACCTGCAGCTTCATCTGTGCACTATAAAAAACGACCTATAGAATCCACTCAATAAAACTGAGGTAACAGTTTGCACTTCATTTGATGGAGTACATTTTATGTTTTGAGTGAAGAGTACCTAAATTTAACAGCTATGATAGACTCAAATAAATTAGGTAAATTCTACTCAACATTTCTCATTACATTACACAACTAATTACTTAATAAAAACTCTTGACACAGAGACAAGTTTTCACACTCACGCATGTCTTTGGACTGCGGGAGGAAGCCGGAGTACCCGGAGGAAACTTGCGCATGCATGGGGAGAACATGCAAACTCGAGCCCACTTCATCGGTACCGGGATTTGAACCAGGAACCTTCTAATTGTGAGGCGACAGCGCTAACCACTGCACCACCGTGCAGCCTTTTGGGAATTCAATATGCTCAAATAAAAATAAATTCAAATCATCAACATCGCTGCTCGTGTTCATTTAAGTCGGCCAGTGCAGCCGCTAAGAGAGAGCTACACATTTAAAGGTCTTGTCATGTACAGACACGCCGCCTACAAATCGTCTGGTTTATCTAACTAATAAATAAATAAACACTTTCATTCATTTTATGATACACAACAAAACAGGAATCTTAACTTCAACCCCGATGGCACACCGACGCCGGCGAACACCAGTTAATCCAACCTCAACCTGCAGCCAAGAACAAGCGTTTGTTAAAATGTTATTTTGGGTTGCAATTTTTACTGTAACTTAACTCATTTCAATATATTTCACTTGCTGACTTATTTTTAGTATAATTTACACAATTTGCATGGATTTTATTTACTACCCTCAAAAATCCTTTTTTTACAGTGTAATGACGTGTGGACGTTTTTATCCCTTTCTATAGACGCTTCTTTTCTGTGGTCAACTTTCTCTCTCGTCTGTTTCGTCTTGATCGACTTTTTTTCTCCTGTTAGTGATGTTACGTCCGTCCTGTGTCATATGCATGAAGAGATAAACACATAATGTTTCCCATGTGTTATTGTTCCATCCATTGGGGTTGGGAAGGCGGAGTGCAATGATTCAATTAACCAGGCTGTTTTTAAATCGTCAGGAGCACAAAAGGGTCGGGAGGGTGACTTTAAAAATGTACTCTGATACGGTTACTAATTACCTGTTAAAATATGTCATCAATAACCAGGTATCACAGTTTTAAAGTAACGTCACTGATTAATTCAGTTTTGGACGACTTCAACACTAAATCTGCAAATAAAGACGAGAGAAAGACATTTCAATACTTTGTAATGTCTGAATGCTCGTTTAAATTAATTATGCTTATTTAAATGCACTTTGTTAACTCTGCTGGTCACACCACTTCAAGTGAACTTCCATCAACTTCTTCCAGTTTGGGGCTTGTGTTTTTACACCATCCTGACCACGGCTTCACCAGAGTCACAAACTATTGTTCAGTAGTTATAGTAGAAGACGACAGGTTAGCTAACATCTCTAACTGGATTCTGTGCCGCTAACGTTTGCGGTTGGCCTTACCTGTAAACGTTTCTTTAGATTAGATGTCGAGTCCTTGGAAGCTGTTAACTTGCGCTGTACTGCGATGTTGCTCCCATTTCCACCCATTTGTTTCACCACAGTTGCCGTGGCAACCGTAGACTGTTGGCGGCAACTTTGAGGAGCGGTGTTGTGAGACTTGACGTGTCGTAGAGAGACGGTCAGACGGACGGTTCAGAAATGAGAAGTCAGATGTTACAGAGCATCTTTCGTCTTCATTTTAAAATGTATTTTAAAATAGTTATCCCCATTTTTAATAAATATCTAATCTAATGACCTCTTTTATTTCTGTAACTGTAACAGCATACAGTTGCCTTTTTTTGTACCCTAATTACGTAACACTGTTGTATTACGTTACTCCCCAAGCCTGGAGTACAATGTACAGATGTTTGTGTGAAAATACTGAATGGTGAAAGTCAAATGTGAAACACTACAGAGACCTGAGAACTCTCGATTCGAGTTACTACTTCCTATCTCTGTCTGCAGATGAAACGTGCAAATGCTTGGCCATAAAATTATCATGCATCATTATTTCTTTACATTAGTTTGCTGTGTACCAAATCTATATTCTCAGCTTCTCCATGTTGCATATACGTGCACGAGAACTCCAGAAAAACACCCATAAGAGAAGAAATAAGTCGTTAAAGGAGAACACAGCCGGAGGAGGCCCAGCATACGTACATCAGTCGGCTCAGATCACACGCTCATTTCTTAATTGGATATAATGGAGTTCACTTTCCCAATAAAACAGCGTGACGCTTTGGATAAAGATGCAGCCCTATAGGGCGACGCTAACATATACGTATCTGCTGCCTGTCAGCTGTGTCAGACAAAAGCTGTTATGATGAACCACAGAGGAATTCCGCCCCACCAGCACAACACCTGGCCCGGGCAATTCATCAAATATTTTATTGCAGCTTGACACCTGTAGTTGGAGAATAGCACTTACCCATAATGGTTATCATAGAGCATATTTGCATTGAAAAAAGAAGCGAAACAAAAACAGCAAAAGGGAGAGAAGATTGAGATCGCTGCTCCCTGAAGGCGGTTTGGAATTTCACAACCCGACCCGGCCGCCCCTCCTGCTCTACCTTCTCTCAGTACAAAGAACAAAAGCCCTCTAAAGCTTTTTCACTGCAAACAATGTTGCTTCATCATGTCAGTCATTACCGTAGCATGGCTTTTGGATGTTACAAGAATCCTTATCTCACTTTATTCAATTTGTATTGTGGTTTTCGCTTATCGAGGCCCTCATTAGCAGCTATTGACTTAGCAAAGCGCCGTGCTGCGCTGAGGGGATGGGAGCCCCGGCGCAGCCCGTCTCCACTCCTGGCTTTGAAATGATCAAAAGAGTCTCTTACCTCTCTCTCTCTCTTGTGAGAGGTAAGAGGATGAATGATGTCGGAGATGCAAACTCATTCACATTTAAACACTGCCTGAGACAAGGAGAACGAGCGGCAGAGGGGAACCTGAATGAAAGAGGAAGCGTCTCATCACGCCGTTGTCTGTAACGGAGCAGGAGCCTGGGAGTGGGAGGAAGACAGAGAGGCAGCGTGGGGAAGTGTTTATGGGAGAAAAAAAGGGTGATTATCTGAGGAATTTTTGCGAGACGGAGGCGCTGGCTTCCAGCACATGTTTGGACATTGTTTTGACAACAATGCGTACGCCAAAAGCAATCATGACGAGATTTACGACTTTAACTTGTTCAGTTATGTATCTTTATCTCAGACAGTAGCTCTCTTTGTTCTGTGGTGCTGCTCGATGCAAAAAACAAAGCAGAACAGGATCTGGATAATAATAAAGACACCTGCTCAGAGCTCTGCTGTACAAGTGAATAACCTCTCCCCCATTACCCCGGCTCCTTAACAGACTTTTATCATGTAGGCTGCATGTGTTTGGAGTGTCTTTGCTGTGTGTGTGTGAGCTTCCTGTTCGTCTGTGACAACTACAGGGTTTCCCTCAGGAAATGAGCTATCAGTTATTTGCTTTTACTTTTTTAATCTTGTGGAAATATCTGTTTCTGAACTATAAAACTGATCCTTTAAGAGGACAAAAGCAGATACACGACAACAACACGTGAGCAGGAAAAATGAAGAACTGTTGGATCTCGTCAGACAAACTGTAGACGCTGAAGCTGAGCGAGCTCTGAAAGGCCTAGTATTAATCTTTGTTAGGTTGTGTAATGATCTAACCTGATGAGTCGGTTACATCTCTGGTTACATACTGTGGCGCAGGTGGAATATAAAGTAAAGTCTAAACAACAGACTCATGACAGATCAGGACTGTGCTTGTTGTGATGGAATCCATTAAGCTTGATGAACCAGATGAAGAAGAAGACTCAGGAGACTCAGGTGTCTTAACCTGAAGAGTTTATATTCTAAGTGACAGAAACAACACACATGGAGGAGCACTGTAATGCCAAGTCAATTCTAACAGACCTTTCCTCATGCTCCGAATTTTACTTATAGTTAAATAAGACAGACAGCCTCAAACGGGCAAGACACGGGAACAAGTGTTAGGAGGAGTCATCTGGGTACGGAGCCACTCTGTCCATAACAACAGATAACTTGAAGGCCAACTTGCGGACGGTGCATATCTTCATCAGCACACAGGAGGATTTACGATCTACAGTGTTATAGGGTCACCCTGAGCCTTGGGAGTACTATCCCCCCTTGCCCCTGACCTCTGTCCGTTATCTTCTGAGGCCTCAGCGGATGCTTTAACCAATATCTTGTTACTTAAACACCTGAATAAGGAACATTCTACCACGTGGTATATACGGTAAAATACAGAATATAAGACACAGTCTTTTTTTGGGGGTATCCCAGAGAGAAAAAGGTTTTCTATAGCTATGTATTAATAAAGTTACAAAACTATTTCAATTCATTTTCAAAGTTCAATTCAAAAAAGAGTTTGCAATCATGCTAGCTACCGGTGCAGTAGCTAGCGGTAGCTGGCAGCCTACAGTACCGTTGATTGTTGCAAGGGTGGCGGCCGCACTGGCGATCATGACGCCGCATGTCTGTGACGAAGCGTTAGCAACAATCAGGTTAGTTTTCCTCGCTTTAAACAGCACTCAAGCATATTGTAAATAAGAGGTATCTAGGACGCAGCCCATTAAAAGTGCGTCTTATACACCGAATGTTACGGTAGTTTCTCCCAGTGTTGGCAGAGGTCTTTATTTCATGATAGGTGTGCCATTATTCTGCAGGAAACCCTGAACTAATGTGACTCTGATACAACAGGGACATCTAATGTCTCCACACCCCGCACTATCTTAAGCCCTCTGGCCTGCATGTAGCCATGGCGGTTACGCTGTAGTGCCACAGTGGCTCTCTCTCTCCGTCTCAGCTCGGGCTCTGCTTTCCTCATGGGCTCTGCCTTTGAGAGGTGAGGGACAACGACTGCATTTCTCACAACCCGTGTGAGTGTCCATTAACCCGGCGCCTTGCTAACAAACGTCTGGTGGCTTTTGTTATTCTGCATGGAAACTGTCTCTGGCCTTTTGACCCTTTGATTGGCGGTTCTGATGTTGATGATGAACTCTGTTAGTGTATCAGACATGCACTTACAGTCTGCATTATGGCCTGTGCATTGTAGGGTGCGAGTAGTTGCATGCATTAATGGCTCATTGATCATTAGACGCTACTTGTTCAGCGAACGACTCGGCCTCTCCCTCAGTCAGTCCAGATTTAAATAAGCTTCCACTGTAAAGGCGACGATCCAGTGCACCCACAGACATCTTGTCTTTTTCATGTGTTCTCTCAGTGTTAGTCTCAGTTACGCTTCCTTCCACAGCGGCCAAACTGTGCATTAGCCTCTCAAACAGCATTGTTAATACTCAATTACACCCTGTTAGTTCTACGTTAGCTTCCTCCTCGCCTGCATGCCGTAGTCGAGTACACACCAGCTGGCATCGAGTCCTCTCAATGCCAGATCTGTGCTGAGTGCAGGATGGACAGATGTTGTAGCCAGACTCCTCCAGATGTTTCTGCCTGTAGCGTGCATTCAGACAGCTGGCTGGCACTGACGGTCAAGCGGGCAAAATGTGGCGCACGGTGGGAGCGTATTCTCAGGCAGTGAAAACATGAACCTGCACAAGCTTGAAGAGGAGTCGGTGAAAAGTTCAGAAAGTTACATCACTTGGAAGTAATTTCCTCAGTTTTATGCTTTAATCAATTGAATAAACTTATCAAATCAGCGGCAGGACGACATATTTGGCGCAGGCTGCTTGACCGATCATAACCCGACCTCGCAGTATTGATGGCACAAATGCAGCGCTATCAGCGTGGGAACCTGATCAGGCCAATTGTTTCCAGACCCCCGACACAAACAGTGGATTCTTGCTGAAGAAAGCCCCCCTTTGTCACGGCTAATGCGAGTGAAATACAGTTGCTTAGCTGACATTCTTCTCCCAATCATAAGACATTTCTCGCTGCGAGTCTGCTGCTGTGTGTGAGGCAGGGGGGGGCGGGGGGGAGACGGCGGTGAGGAACAAACTTCGGTGCCCCAGAGCCAAGAGTTCTGCCCTGTTTGCCAACATACAGTAATGAGGCCAGAATGGATTTCTTTGTCTTAGAATGAGGACAATGATTGGATGGCAATCAGATGCCTCCACTTAAAAAAACCAAGCATCTGTTCTGTGAACTGGAAGTGAGATAATGGTTGTCTTCATGCAGCCGGCCGCTCACCGTCTCACCCTCCCAGTGCAGTATACCACCCCTGTTCTCTGAGTGGGCCTGCTCAGTGGCAGTCCATCCACTTCACCACTTCCTCCTCCTCCTCCTCCTCCTCCTGCAAACCTGCTGAAAAAGACAAAACCTCATTTGTTTGTGTACTCCTGAGATCGATAGCAGCCCGGCACTAAAAGAGGCCAGCGAGAGGGATCCTCCACTCGGTCCTAATGGGACGGGCCGGCCTGAGCACGGAGGAGGCTGCAGAACAAAAGTCCAGACAGTGCTGCCCACACCCCGACTGCAACAACAACATCACCTGCTCTGTGTTTTTAAGCAGTAGGCCAAGTTTGGGCAGAAGCCTGATGATGAGGATCAGCAGGGTAAAGAAATGAGCGACTAATGGTTTGGATTTTGGTCAAATTAGCACTTAAGATCCAAAGCTCAGTCAGATAGTCCGGACAGCTGCGGAGTAGTTTGAATCCCTCTTTGTCAATTTGTAATTTAGGAAATTGCGGCATTGTCTTCCCTTGAGGGTTGTCTGGACGGCGAGCGCTCTACTTGGGGTTGTTTACGCTGCACATTGGCCTCCCCAGTCGCCAATCAATCTCAGAGTGTCTCAGAGAAAATCAGGTAAAAGCTCTTTTGTTTGTTCAACATTTCCCTCTCCTTACTGCTGATGGAATCGCTGCTAGCAGCACAATAGCGGTGGGTGCGTTTGCACACAGGCAGGTCCGCGGGTGTGAGGCCCTAACTGTGCGTTTTACCTCAAAGACTCGTGTGTCTGCTCCCCTCTGAGCTGTAAGAATATCAGGCATCACCAGAAGTAACTCTGCGGTCGGCTTGATTGACGCGAGAGGCCTCACCAGCAGCCATTCGAGGCACATTCTTACGAGGATCTCATATCACCAGGGGTTGGCCCGAGCACTCCCGGTGCCTTCCAAGGAAAATAAGCGGTGTGACATCAGGGCTTTGTTTCAGCGGCGAGGCCCCTTCTGTTTGTGTTTAATATCGCTCCGAGAGAAGTGGAAAGAGGGCCAGCCAATTTCTCTGCATGGCCTCAACCGCTGAGCCTGGCGCTCCGGCGGTGAAGCGACGGTGGTCTCGTGTGTCTGCAGAACAGCGCTCTCTATCCCCCTCTCTCTCTCCTTTGCACACTCTTTTGCGTTTGGATCTCTGCTCCCAGGAGGCTTTGCAGTTTTGACTACAGGGAAATCAGATCTCACAACACTGGGGGCCGTTTAGGCCGAGGGGGCAGAGAGTAAAAACAGAGCAGAGTGATTTTGGAGCAAATCTGAGAGACAGAAGAAAAAGAGAGAGAGAGATCAAACGGGTGGAGGACAAAACTAAGACAGAGACGTAGACGGAGGGGGGGATAGATGAGGTGAGAGGAACGAGAGGAAAGCAGAGAAGAAAGAGGAAGAAGAGGGAGTCTAAGTGAAGGCCAGCCACGTCTGGGTGGTTTTCCTGAGGACAGGCTCTTTGATACTCCGACACTCACACTCCAATGCATTCAGACAGGGGTTGACAGTGGTTACAGGCAGCGGTTTGTCTGGCCAGCTAGCTTTGATTTAGAAGACCCTGGACTGTGGGCCGAGTATTTGACTCTTTGATTTTTGTTGGACGGAAAATCGCTACAATTTTTTTCTCCTTTGCTACATTTAATGTTTTCGTCCAACGCTGAAGGCAGATGGTTCATACTTATACTTTCCAAGGCTTTTTTTAAGTGTTCTATTATTTTTACGCTATTTTCAAGTGTTTTTCAATTGACTCATGCCTGAGATGTAATTGCAGTATGACTAACCCTACTTAAACGCGATTGTCCGCCATTGTCTCAGAGATGGAAGTCGGTGAAGAAACTCTTAATGCAAGGACAAACCAAATATGACAAGATTAGCCTCAAGTGTTTTTGAAACTCTTCAGTATTGTTTGCATTCCTAATTTGACTTGACTTTATTGGACTATTATCAGTGCGGCTCTGCTCGGAAACCTTTTGGAAAACTGTCAGGCTGACAAAAACATTTCTTTGTGGTTCATGTTGATTTTTGAAATATAAAGAAAGCAGCCTTTTTGTTAGCATCCCTGAGCCAGACATTGTCTAAAAAGTTAATTTGCAGAAGCAAACACACGATCTCATATTTTATCGATGGTCAGTGTTGAACTTCAGGAGGACACGAGCAGAGTTTCTCTTCTGTCTGGAGGTATTTGTGGATGCAAATTGATATGCAAGCTGCTCCCAGCATCTGCTGAAAGAATAAGTGTCAGAGATGGATTGCACATAATTGAAAATAAAAATGTTTAGCTGGAATGAAACTCCCATTTGTTTGGGACGCTCCTGTCTGTTTCAGATCGAGGTGTGTGTGTGTGTGCATTTCTTTCCACGTTAGTTCTGTGTGTGTTTGGCTCAGACACACGCCACGATGCGAGCGGTACCAGGGAGAGGACGCAGCCAAAAACATAAAACATACAACAGGATCAAGGGTGTGTGTGTGTGTGTGTGTGTGTGTGTGCAGGGGGGGCTCAGAAGAAGAAGAAGAGAGGAGAGAGAATGAAAGAGGAAAGCCACTGACTAGCTGCTGGCGAGCGATGTTAATAGCCTGTCGGTTTTGCTGGTTTCTCCTCTCTCTGCAGCAGCTGTACGCCGCCCAGCTGGCCAGCATGCAGATCTCCCCAGGAGCCAAGATGACTCCCCTCCCGCAGGCTCCCAACTCCTCCGGTCCCCTCTCCCCCTCCGCCCTGAAGAGCGAGAAGCGAGCATCCAGTCCTGTCGCTCAGATTAAGGTGAGTCCACGGCTGCAGGGTGGTTTGTGTTGAGTGGAAATTAAGTGAGGGGACGTCTCTGTGACGGCAAAGACAGCAGCATCATGGAGCAGCATCATGGAGGAAATGTGAGTAGATTCAAGCACAAGGGATATTAATGGGACCAAACAGAGTCTCTATGGTGTATACAGTAACAGACAACATAATAAGACAAAGGAAAGAGTGAGTCCAGGTTATTAATGAAAGGAAAACACACAAGATTCATAATGACGACGATCAGCGGAGTTAAAGTTAGAGGCTGGAAATTTGGTGAAACGACGCTCAGCGCGTGACGGCGCGGAGTCGATTAAAAACAGCTTATTTAAAAGTCACACAAACACACACACACACACTGACACTGGCGCTGGCTGCTGTTTGGCAGGAGCCCAGAGCCCTTCACTGGAGAGAGCGTACGCCTCATCTTTACTCAACGACGAGGCAATAATGGAAGCCATGTGTGTGTGAGTGTGTGTGTGTGTGTGTGGGGCACAGCTGCAGCGGCGTCACAATAGACCGGCGTCAGAGCTCACCGCACTCAAACAGTAGTGCTGTGCCCTCCAAACTCCCCGCCCGCCGCTTACCCCCGCACACCCCCAGACTACCCACCGATGCTTTGGCGTGCCACCCGCAGCCTCAGCCCCCACTCCCCTCCCCGTGCTCCATGTTCCTCCTGAACACACAGATCCACGCTCGTGCAGCGGGAGTTTTCTTCTTGTCTTACTTTTTCCAGGGGTTCTTTAAGTGGATCGATGATCATGAGCTTTTGATTAGAAATAGAGGAGTCGCACAAACAAAGGTGCCATTGTTACAACAAGACGGTGTACTGCATCTTCCCCCCGTCAGGTTCACAGAGGTCAGCAGAGGAATTCATTTACTGAAGGGAACAAGCCTGACAGGGATATCTGCTCATCGGTCGCTGAGAGAACTTAAAGGGAGACTTTGGACATCATTTAAAATCTGCTGCTGCGTTCAGTCAGTTACACTTTAAATGGTGACACATTTTCACAGCAGAAAACATGTGTCTGTGTCGCACTGTGGACTCTCTGAAGCTGTTTGTAGCAAAAGTTATATTGGTGAACTTATGATCGCTGAGAACTTCCTGTTTCTGTGCATGTGCAAAGGAGAAGTTAAATATTGTGCATGTCCATTTAACATGTCTGCTGCGTCTGCTCTACCAACAGGAGGAGGGATCCACACAGCCATTGAACCTCTCAGCCAGACCCAAGACAGCCGACCCTCTTCGCTCCCCGACGTCCCCCACACACAGTCTGTTCTCCGGAAACAAGTCCAGTCCTTCAGGCATGGGCAAGGGCCGCATCCCGAGCCCCATCCCCAGCATGGGCAGGAACACCTCTCTGGGTACGTTACAAACACAAAAACCACATTTCCACCAAAACTACCTGGACTTTTAGTCCCAGAGGATTCTTTTTCCAGGGACTAAAGCTGCGTTTACACTGCAGGAAGTTTCTCCAGGGACGTACTCTGTGTGTTTCCACCACAGGGACCAGGGTCTAAATAAAGTTCTTTTTTAAGCCTTGCAAAAGGGCTAGAAGGAGGGGAGTACTTTCTCATTGTACAGGTGGGACTTGGTTGAGTACTTGCGGCATTCAGGAGACTTATTTGCCTTCACTTCACAGTTCCTCACAGACAGTATTGGGTTGGAGGGACCTTTAATCACTTGCAAATTACTTTCTAGCACTAGAATTAAAGTACCAGGAACTTTTAATTCCAGGAACTTCTCTACAAGGAACTGAATGGTTCCTGTGGCCCATTGTTGTCTCCTAAAGTCCTGGGAAGATTATGCAAATCAGGCCAATGATGTATGGAGAAGCAATGACTGCTCTACACCGCCAGTCCAGTAGGTGGCGGTAAGAAGACGATGAAGGCCATTCAACAAAGATGACGCCATGAAACGTGACATCATTATCACCAGTTGTGCGACACTACAGGCTGTTTGCACTGTTTTTGATCGTTCTTTATTGCATTGCAAATAGATTCATTGAATCAACACTGGAAAGATGATCAGTCTTTTAAACATGGCGGGTGAAATAAAACGCTGCGTACTCGACCGATCACAAACGATCAGCACTGCAGGCCCCGCCGTGAAAGCTTTGGAAAGTACTACCCCCCCGAGTAGAGACTTTTCAGGGGGTAAATCGATAACCCGGGAACTAAATTTAGACCCTGGTTCCTGCTACTGAAAAGTTCCTAGTTTCTGGGGAAAGTTCCTGCTGTCGAAAAGCACCTTTTGGTGCAAATGCAGCTTAAAAGGTTCCTCCATCCCTCTGTTGTCTCCATATCCACCGCGGTCTAAGGATCTGTGAAGATTTGCCAAATAAGTCTCCCCCTAAAGCGTGAAAAAGCCACACCTGTACTCCACCAACCAGACATGTTTAGCACTGCAAGGCCAAAAACTAAGTCCCTGTACTTTTAGAAAGTACTACCCATAGAGCAGGAACCTTTTAGGGGGTAAAATTAGGCATCCAGGACTTTATTTAGAGCCTGTGCCTGCGGTGGAAGCACACAAAGTTCCTCTAAGAAACCCGAGTCACTGGGGAAAGTTCCTGCGGTGGAAACAGCTATACATGAGCTGTAACACCAGTGTTTCCTTTACCACTGGGTTAAAAGCATAAGCAATGTTACCCTCACAAAAAGAAGTGCATTAACTTTGGCTTCACTGACATGTTCAATAAGAATCACTCGGTTTAAATGCTGCTTCGACATGCCAAAAACAAATTTGGAGGGGAAAGTTTGACGCACATACACATGCTCTCTCTCACACACAAACAAACACTCTCATACACGAGCGCATTGTTCCCGTCTGTACTGTACGCGCCGGTGTAAAACCATTCCTTCCCCTCGACCGGAAAAACAAAAACATCACCCACCCAAACACCTCCCTCCTCCCCGCCACACACAGACAAACCGAGCGGCGTCGCATGCGCCTGATAGACTGCAGACACCTCAACCCCACGACGAGACCTGTGTGTGTCTGTGTGTGTGTCTGTGTGTGTTTGTGTTTTACAGGAGTCCAAAGCCCTGTATTTAGCCCCAATGAAAACCCCGGCAGCGGAAGCAGTGAAACCCAGCACACGTTATTTGGTTTTTAAGAGCTTCCTCACATCATTGTCTGCCCGCGCTAGACCTTTTATGCCCCTACCTCTGCTATCTGTTATTAAGGCCAATCTACACCCTCTCATTATATCCCCCCAGAAAACAATTTCACCAGCTCCTCTGGAGTGGCTTTGAGGACGCGTCGCTTGTGTTCCCTGCTAAGTTATTTTTTGCCCATGTTAACGGCCACCCAAGCATACAGGGCTTCCTACTTGTCTGCTAATTAAACGAGCAGGGCGACGGAAACTTTGCATCCTTTTATTTATTTTTTTCCTCATTCTTTAAGCGTGCATCGGCTTCTGAAGTGTGAGGCACGGCGCGTAAACAAGGGGGAGGAGGCTTTGTCGTTGTGTGCACTGGAAAACAACTTTGATAACATTTGGCCACCATAAGAAACTGGAAAAACACCAGATAAAATGTACAATTTTTTGTTCATTTAAATGTGTAAGCAGCTGTAAGATTTCTAGTTCAGCACCTTCTGTATTTTACTTTTCAAACCGTCTGAAAACTGAAAACTCCTCTGTTACTTTAAAACCAAATAAATGAAGAATACTGAAACGTTAAGACTTGAGGCATATGAAACTTCCCTGAAGGTTACCTGTGAAGGTACAAGTCTAAAGAAACATTTTCTGGTACTTTTTTGTCGAGATAACCGAAGGATTCAGAAAATAACAAGGATTTTATTATTCAGGGGGGGCCACATCTTCTAAATGGATATTCTCATATTTTCACGGGTTTCAAATTTTTGGGTGTTTATTGTTGTAAGGAAAGGTGAAGGTCGCCTCTGAAATGAGCCGTTCAGAACAGCTGCAGGTGGAACCTCGCTTTCACTGAAATCGACCAATCGTCATTCACCGTCGTTCACCTCACGCTGCCTTCTCGCATGAGCTTGTAGTCAAGTCTTTGACAAGATTTCAGCTCACCATTCTGATACCTCCTGGAGATTCTGGCTCGTACATACAAGGCCGAATAACCGATCCTAGAGCAGCCATGTTTTCTACAACTTTGGAGTGACAGTGCTGTGCGGCCACACACGCTAGTACTGTCAGCCAATCGTGGCTGAGGTCTCACCTTTGAATGGCAAAACAGTTTTTAAAACGAAACAAACTTCACCAACGTGATTCAAAAACACATTATAACAATAGAAACATAACTAAAACATGTCCCCTTACCATAATAAAACTGTTCGGCAGACATGCATCCACACATTTATTTGCTCCGTTTTCCCGCGGTAACGAGTCATTTGTGGTTGTTTTCTCGAGATCTCGACTTATTTATCTCGAGATCAGATGATCTAAACTGGTATCTCCAGAGCTGCAAAAGCACAAAACAAACATAGAAACGGGCTGAATGGACCTCATCAGTGTGGGCGATGGCAGCATGGCATGTCCTGCTCTGTAACATCACAGTGAGCAGCCTGTTGGTGTGTTTTATAGATCGACAGAAAATTATCCAGTCATAATGAGAAAACAAGCTTTGTTATCTGGAAGTGACAAGGAAAATAAGTCAAGATCTCTTGAAAACAACTGAACATTACTCGTCATCACGGGAAAACGGAGTAAAAAATGTTTGGATGCTGCTTTGGGCTTCCATAAGGGGAAGATGCTTAAAAGCCGTGCAAACTTTTATTCTTGGTTTTAGGTTGAAGAGTCGCACAATAACTGACAGTTTCCTGCCAAAGTTTTGCTGTTTTTATTTTAAATAAAAAAAAATTGGTATAAACGGACACATTTGTACACCAATCAGAACTACAGCAACATTTGAGTCTGAATCTGATGATGTTTTTCCGGTTGGTGCTCACGTTTTCTAGAATTTGTTCATCAAATCTGGTTAAATCTCAAATGTTTTAAGTTAAGAAATATATATACAGTATTTATACATAATCATTTCATTCATATAAAACTTTAAAACATTACAAACATGTATAACAGACAGCAAAGCATTGGACCAACACAGATGAAATGGGATATTTTGCAATGCAGTCATCACAGGGGGCAGTTTTCAAACAATAAATACAGCAAACAGACAAAACCACAGAATAAAGATCTGGGTTTGAAAAGGAGACACAAATTAAGTGACAATCAAAGTGACAGACGAGTCATCCCTTCCTCTCTCCTCCCCTCGCAGACATCCTGTCCAGCCTGAACTCCACGGCGCTGTTCGGGGACCAGGACGCGGTGATGAAGGCCATCCAGGAGGCGCGCAGCATGAGGGAGCAGATCCAGAGGGAGCAGCTCCACCACCAGCAGCAGCAGCAGCCGGGACACCACAGCCTGGAAGCCAAGCTGTCGGCTCTCAGCAGCATGAGCCTCAACAACGGCAACAAGGTTAGACAGACAGACAGACAGACAGACAGACAGACAGACAGGCAGGTCACATGTGGGTGCACATCAGAAGATGCACGGACATGTTTGACTGATAAGAATCACATGGTCTAAATGCAGTTTTCAAAGGCATTTCTTTCATGTGAAGAAAGAATTCTGATTGAAATGCTGATGCACACACACACACACACACACACACACACACACACACACACACACACACACATGAGCTACACAAAAGGGTGTACATACTGTCCATGCATGTGACACTCATCAACAGTTAGTTTCCTTCTTCTTTCTTTTCTCTGTTTTTTCTTTTCATATTTAGATTTTAGAACCAAAACTGAGACTAGTTTTTAAACCCGACGCACATTCAGGTTAAAATGACTCAAAGGTGGATTAAAAATGTTAAGTACCTTCATTTTGACAAGGTTCAACTGCCAAATACCTCATCAGTGGTTATTTAATCCTCTTGAAAGAGACATGCCTTTAATAACAAGTTACTTTTGATCCTTAAATATTTGTTGCTCGTCATTATTTTGTACTTTCACTTATTTTAACAGCTCAGAAACACTTAAAGGAAGCTGCTAAATTTCCAAAGTAAAAGCACACAAAACAAATCATATAACAAATGAAAGTATAATAAAAAAACGGAGATAAAACAGTCACAAAAAAATAGCTATAAAAAAAATATACAGCTCTATATAATCAGAAGTTTCTTGTAGGTTCACACACAAAGAATGTGTCTCATTGTTTAGGTGCAGAACAATAAACAGAAGTAGAATACAAATAAGTAAAAAGCTATTTAACAATAGTTCTCTTACTGTCGGTGAACTAAAGTAGAATAAGATAAAAAATAGAATAAAAATATAAAAAAGCAACATAATACAACATGTGGTGTAATGAAAGAGCCGTACAGATGTGCAGGTTTGTGCGAGATATGACCTTAAGAACTTAAAGTTCTGATTCGGCCTTCTTGGATCCTTATTATCGTATAACTTTGGATGCAGGACTTTTACTTGTAATGCAGTATTTTTATGGTATCACTACTTTTCCTTCAATTAAAGATGTGATCACATCAACAAACAGCAAACAGCAAGAAGAGCACACAGCATAATGTAGAGAGGAGGAGGAGGAATCGCGCCTCGCTCCTTGTCCGACATTTCCTCCTGTACTTCATCAAGGCGAGCGTTCAGGGTTCCTGCAGAGCTCGTGCACGAGTCCGGGAGCGTGCGTGGATGATATTTGGTGTTGTTTGGCCCGGGCTGCAGCTCTTGAGGACTTTTCTCTTTTCTGCTCTCGTCCACACGGCCACCCAGAAGCCCACAGCTTTGAAGAGGGAGCAGCTGGGCCAATGACAAGTGATGGTTTTGGCGTGTGTATGTGTGTGTGTGTGTGTGTGTGTGTGTGTGCGCCTTGACTGGGACAGGGTGAGGGTTTTTTTTGGAGATTGTGTTAACATTAGTGTGTTTCCGTGTGTGTGCGTGTGTGTGTGTGTGTATAATGGAGTCCAGCTCTCCACTTGCCCTGGAGGGGGGATCCCGGCCTCGGGGTTTTAGCCCAATTAAAGGGTCTTTCTCTGGGAAGGGACCCCCCTCGTCTATGCTCACCTCTCCCCCCCTCGCTCATCTCTCCCCCCCCCGGGCTGAAGGAGACAGGGCCTTTGTACCCGGATCTCGTATCCAGAGGGAAATCCATATTCCAAAACATCTTCAATCAGTCTGATCAGGCCGTCACAGCTTCCAGGGATCAGACGTTCACTAAAGCAGGGAACGTGATTAGACCGCCTCTCCTGCCCAGTCGATCCCATGCTGCTCGCGAGGATGAGGAGACGGAGGAGGAGAGGAGCTCATGAATATTTTAGGGGTGGAGACTTTGAACCCACCAACCCCCAAGTAGGTCATGATTGGTGCACTCCAAGGATAGGCTGTTTTTAATTTTTTGGACTTGTTTGCGCTGCATCTTCAGGAGGAAAACATCCCAAAATCTGGCAAAATATATATTTGCGGCGCTTCTCCGAAGTCCCATGTTGCTTTTTTATAAGTCATTATACTCGTAAACACTGAGAAACTCATAAATATAAATTATACAGCAGCCTAAACTAATAAATTGTTAATTAAGATTTAATGTGAGTTGTCTGCCACAGGTCTGGTCTTAAAGGAAACCCTAAATAAGTTTGTGCTTTAAGCAGCTTCTTGCTGAAAGATTAAGGTGAGTGTGTTACAGGGAGAGTCCTGTGTGCTTCTCAAGCTCTATATTTTCCAACTTTATAAGAACAAAACCAAAGCAATGCAGTAATTTGGTTTATAGCTCAGTGCCTGCTAATAAAAAGCTCATTTGGAAAGTCTCAAAGTAATTGTTTCCGGTTAGAGGACGGCAGCAGGCCTCGCTGTTTGTTGTCAGTTTGTTATTCGTTACCTAACAACTGCAGCTCAAAGACTCTTTCTCTACACTTTAAATCATTTTTTTCTTCGGGACCGAGACGTTTTTTTGTGTGTGTGATTTTTTTTCTCAAGTGCGCAAAAGGCTTCGCTCTGTCTTAAACAATTCATGGATGGAACTTGCTGGATGCTGCGAGTGTGACTCAGCCGCTCCGCCTCGGGAGGCAGCGAGAGCGGCTCTCTCTTTACCTTGGATTTGTTTGGTGTTTTTCTGTCCGTCGAATAAATCTGTTACTCAGATCCTCCTCTCAGACACTTTGAGTCTCTGCCCGAGCCTTTTTTTTTGTTTGTTTTATGACATTGTACTAACGCTGCATATTCTTTGGAGGGAATGAGACGAGTGCTGCAGACAGTATCTCAGTGTGATATTGAATGTTGAGCGCTGACTCGAGTCAAAGGGAGCCGCGCACTGACGTCTGAGCGCGTGTTTGAGTTTTATTTCACTTTCTGTTTGTGTATTTTTGTCCTGCAGCGTTCATTTAAGGCAGAGACGACATTTCCCTAAGAGCTGAAAGTGATCCTGGCCTCCTTTGTGTGTGTGTGTGTGTGTGCGTTTGTGTGTGTGTGTGTGTGTGCGTGTGTGTCCTGGCTCTGCACTAGCCTTGGCCATGTTAATGTCATTATAGCTGGTGTACAGACGAGAGGCCTGGCCAGTTAGTGGCATTGTTGAGTATCACCTTACGCTTACGTTGCTTCCAGCTGGCCTGCGGCTGCCAAAGCTCACTGAAATAGCCACTGTGTATGACTGTGTGGGTGTGTGCATGTATGTCTGTGTGTGTGTGTGTGTGTGTGTGCAAAAAGCCTGTGTGTATTTTATTTTCATGCAAACGGTCACAAAACTCTCCCGAAGACCACTTAAAGGGAAACCTAGAGTAAAAGGGAGATCGGCACATGACATGACGTTCAGTCCGACTGCCACTCATTTAAATCTAAAATAAATGTAACATGTTGACGTTGTCAGTCTGTGACAACTTTGCACAGGAGCTTCGTAAAGTTTAAAAGAAATCTGACAAAATAATAAACAGCTTTGAACCACGAGGGACGACTTTTCCTGTTTCCAGAGGAGGGTGATGAAAGACTGAGAGCAGGTACAACTACAGGACGACGGTTTTGATGGTGCTTTGCACGTGAACAATCCCTCAGCAGCCGATTCCAAACATGCAACCTCTGAATGACGTGGATACAGGGATGTATTAGAGTTTATATGATTGGCGGATGTGCAGAAATCTTCTGTATTCCTCTAAAGATGTTTGATTCCTCAGCAGCTGTGAAAAGAAGTGGGTTTAGAGTTTAGACACTTTGAATTTTAGATAAATAAATATGTACTTTTTGTTTGTAAATGACAGAAAAGAAAAAGAAAGCAATTAAATCCAGGCTAACGAAAGTATCAATCTTCTTTATAGACTTTAACTTTGTTTCCTGAGCATGCTCACTCCTCTCAGGATAACTTTTGTATACTTTTGTGTTTATTCTGAACTTTTCTGCAGTTTTGAAATTTACCAGACCTCTGAATTTAATGCTGCGCGTTACAGAGGGTTTTGTCTGAACCCTCCTGAATGAAGTTGCAGTTTGTGTTGTTGGAGCAGAGTGAGTCTGGAAGCCGGCGACGAGGCAGGAAACAGTTGTATAGACGTTTATATTGGCTCCGCTGGTGAGCTCGCTCTTTGTAGGAAGCGAGCCTGTGAAACCGACAGCTCAGACGCTTCCAAGTCTTGATTAAAGGTCGACGTAATGTGGCTGGATTTGAAGCCTGAATGATATACATTATAATAATGTACACTACAAAGCTCCGTCTGGCACCTGCAAATAGACTGTTGAGCGTCTACTTGTATGGAGCTGGAGCCTCAGCGGGTGGAGGGCCGCTGTTGGTGGTGGCGGGGTGTTAAGGGCTATGAATAGGAGGAATGGTGAAAAGGAGACGGAGGGGAGGAGGGGAGAAAACAGAACGGGGCTGACTGACAGCTCTATCGGCGCACGGCGAAGTCTGGAGAGGCAAAAAGAGAAAGAAAGATGGAGAAAATCAGAAGAGAGAGGGAGAGCGGCGGGAGGGGGGACGGAGGAGGGTGCCAAACTTGATTGGTCCGGGAGGAGACAGTAAACGGTTGCGGGTCAGCTGGAGGCACGCCGTGCTGGCGGTAGGCGAGTTGTAACTGTGGTAATGAGCTCAATACGGTGTGGATTTTAAAAAAAAAATGTTTGGAGCGTTACCGTAGAAACGCTGGAGAGACCAGAAACGCCAAGAAGAGGAGAGACCAGGCGGAACGAAAGGAGTCGGGTGTCTCTTAAATTTAGAAATATACATCCAGCAGCATGTTGGACTTCAGAGCGAGTGAAAGCATCGCTGTGTTAAACACACTGCAGCGGCACGGAGGTGATTTGTTTCCTCTGTGCTCAGTAAATAGCAGCGAATGATGTTCCCTCCTGTTCTGCAGTTTTTTTGTAATTAATTTTTAATTAGTCGTCAGTTGTCTGCTTGTCGTCATTTATCTTTGCCCCTGCACATGTCCTTCATTGAGTTTAATTAATAAAGTCCTCTTTTAGTCAACTAGTCTGCTCTGAAGTCAAGTGCCACTCGTGTTTCTGCTCCAATTCAGGCCTGGGTTAAATAGTAACGTGATGTCAAGTGTGCGATTGTCGGGTCTCAAAGCCGCTCAGATTCTGCAGAGCAGGGTTAAAGTTTTACTGTGACTGACGATCTTGTTTCTTTAAAGATTCAATCTCGAAGATTTCAGTTTTGTCCTTTTTGGTGACAAACGGTAGTTGCGCGAGTACATCACGGTTGGCTCCCTGTGTCACGGTTGTAACTCTTGATTTTCCTGGCTGACGGTCGCTTTCCTTTTCAGACTGTTTGCTTCATCTGAGCGTCGAGTTTGTTTCTTCTTCTTTGGATATTCACTTCTTGTTGAAGTTGTATCTGTAGTCATCCATCTTTTCTTTGTTTGTTCAGCCATAGTAGATTACTGTTTAGTCGCAACACTTGCAGAGAGCGGAAAAGCAGCCGCTTAGCTCCGCCTACCCTCTCTGGCAGACCAACCACTGCTGGCTGATGGAAAACGCGTCACTAACTGGGCGCCGCTTGTGATTCTTTCCGTGAAAGTCGCCACAGACACCCAGTCTGTAATACTGCAAAGGCTTTCATCAGTGGGCCATAGGCTCAATCACCATTGTGTTACCTCATTCGGCGATAGACAGAGACTTGACAGACATTTATTTACATGAAAATCTTCGAGATGATTACTTTAAACCAGGTCGTTTTCAGAAGAGGAGCACAATGCAACACTTTACACAAAAGGACTCCCAGAGAAGCTGCTCCAAGAGGCAGCCGTCCAGCATCAAACCAGCAGGCTCACAGGCCAAACCTATTTCAATCTAACTAAACAAAACAAAGACAGCTCCTTACTGACTCTGCCACAAGAACTTTCATGTCGACCAAAAGTAGACCAACCGCAGGGAGCATTTGCAAATTGTGACCCAGGTCTGCTGTTAATCTGTGTTTTGGATCGGTCCACCTCTATTGATGCTGTCCTGCTGCATTTTCCAAACTCTGCTGCTGCGTGCTGGTTTTCCATCGGTCTCCTCCCATTTACCAGGAACATTTCTACGTCTCTAACTGCTCAGGATGTGTAGGAATTATTCTCCTCTAATATCCCTACAGACCATTTAACCAAACGGGGAAAAGCAGGCATGTGTAGCGTCATTTTTAGAACTAGAAAACAAATCCACGCTAAACCTCGAGCACCAAACTCTGCCTTCCAGAAATCTGAAGGCATCATCAGGAGCTCTTCCCCCAGGCTATTGTTTAGCACCACACGCTTAAAAAAGGACTTCTCGGTGCACTTATTCTTGTCTCCGGACGAGTTTTCCATCCGCTCTCTATCTCTCCTCTGTCTCTCTCTTTTTCTCTCCTTTCTTTAGTCCTTTGTTAGGCGGTTGCTTCCTGCGGTGAGCATGGCACTGCCCAGGCACATGTTCTGTGGTGGGCCTGATTACAGCCCTGCCGTAGTGCTGACATTGGCCCGCGCCGACTCCTCATCTATAAACACACACACACACACACACACACACACACACACACACACACACACACACACACTCATATGAACGCATACACGCCGGCCCCTAAGTTCCACCAACTCTGCCAGCGGCTACCGCGGCATGACTTCACCCGGCAACCATTCCTTGCGTCAAACAAAATGCCTCTGTCACCAGAAAATAGGAGGAGAGCCGAAAGAGAGGGAGGAAGGGAGGGATTGAGGGACGGCTGGGCAGAGGAGAGGAGGAGTGGAGCTGTGCGGCGGCTGTGCGGAGGGTTTCGATGTTTTCCACCGCAGTTTGGGAGCGTGGTGGGGTAATTTTAGCCGGACGGCCCCGAGGCAGGCCGCTGGTAGAAGTGATTCGTCTCAGAAGTGGAGTGGCAGGCAGAGAGCAGCATCAGGATGAGAGCAAGATGGTGACTGCATGGCCTGGAAGGAGAGATGACTTGTGCGTTAGATTATCGCATAGCAAACATAGACCCTGCAAAAAAAGAAAAGTAGTAATGCTGCATTCAAGAACACATTCACCAGGCCATTTCTGGGGGGCTGTGCAGGACTGTCCTCCATGCCAACTCAACCCAGCCATTACTTTTATTGTCCCGACCATCAAAGTCATCCCCAGTGACCCAATTAAACAGATGCCAGGCACACACAGGGACCTGCTCCAGACATTAAGTAATAAGAACTGAACTTTAAAGGTTTTAACATGTCTTCAGCGATGGCTGCAGCTGCATCATATTCGCAGCTTGCTTCAAATGACCTCTCTTCACTTCATGTGTTGCAGGAGCGGCTGCACTACGAGACGCTGAGCCAGCACCTGGGGAAGCTCGGGGAGGACGCTGGGAAGATGGTCCATCGAGTCATCGACCTGACGAGACCAGAGGATCTGGATGGTGAGCACCGACACTTTCTCTGGACCTCCTTCTTTTGGTTGCTTACAATCGTGGTAGTTGAGAAATGTGTGCAGATATACAGATGACACAAAAGAGGAGGTTAAGGGGATGTTAAAGGAAGGAGAAGCGGTCGCATCCTGTTCAGACTAAATTGGTTCCTTCACATGGAGGTCTCGCTTCTCAAACAAGAAGAAGGCTTCTTCCAGAACATGCAGGTATTCAGCGAACACAAATATTTATTGTGCTCCTCAGGAAGCGACGCTGAAGGACACCCTCAACAGCTAAACACAGCGGTCAATGTCAACATATTACACTCTTGAAAAAATTCACACTGTTATTATTCCTGCAAGTACATGACAAGAGCCTGAACACGACGAGTGTTTGTGACAAGAGATCCAATCCAGTGCAAGTATGCAAACGGCAGCCGGAGAACACAGGAAACAACTGTGTGAGTTAAAGCTTGAAGAAGTAAAAGTGCATATATGATATCAAAGTCTTACGAACATTTCGCAACACTGCGTGGGGGGTGTCCTTCCCAACTCCTCACACAACAGCAGCTCAATCAGCGCTGTGCTGCCCTAAGGGCCCGATCAGACCGAACGCGTTTAAGCAGCAATCCACAGCAGTTAACATACACATGCAACATGTAAGCTGTGATGCTTCCACTTGTTCTCAAAGCTGTGAATGCAAAAGTAAATGATTGCCTTGAACTGTTAGCTAGTGCGATCATTGCTGAGCTAAACTCCTGTGCTGACGCTGAACACCTGCCGCTACAAATAAATCAACAACTCCCACAGCTGAAAAAAGACACCGGTAGTTATCTATAGACATCAATATTTGGCGGAAGAGGACGCTAACGCTCGGTGTAAACAGCCAAACAGCTGCTGTGTTACTTTTCTTTTCCTCAAATTTTCATAATAAATATCCAAGCTTAACTTCACCTAATTTAAACCCATCATCAAGACAGTTTACAGAAACTTAAAGTGCCATAAAAGTATATGGACTGAACAAGTTTTCTTTGGCTTTTTCTCTGTGCTGGCAGCGCCTATTTTCTCTACATAACCAGTGCAGTTCAGCGTTTTCAGCGCTCAGTTGAAAATAGTTCAACTTTTTGAACAGCTCCGCGCTCGTCAATGTCACTTCTCCCTCACAGACCAATCAAAATCAAGGAGGGGCGGGACTTTGATTTCAACTTGTTAACAACAATGGTGGAGGAGAAGCTAATCCTTTCGTTTCTTCGAGGGAACAGTTTCAAGGTGTAGATCTGCTGCTGATGTCAGGACACGATGTCCAACCTTCGTAACCTAGCAACAGTAAGCGCCGATGAGCAGCGCTCTGAAATTTAAGGTCGTGGGTGCAGCCAGCGCAAAAAACGCTGTTAGTGGACACAGGCCCTGAATGCTCCGTGAGGTTTCCAGCAAATAAGAAACCACTTAATTTTCTGTGTATTGCATAAACTTAGTGATACTGATGCATGAAGTACAACAGCTACAGACACTGGCCTGGTGTTTAAGTCTCTTCCCCTCCAAACCCACCTGTTGCTCATAAAGCACCACTGTTTACAGGCGCTGAGGAGTGGAGCAGTGCTCATTGTGGTTTAGTTTAGAAACAGAGGAGTAAACACGGCAGCAGAGGCACTGGGACATTATCAGGCGGAAGCAAAAGGACTATGGTGTGTTTGTTTGAGCATGTTTAGGGCATCCCAGCAAGACCGCCCTAACGGTTATACTGTACATCCTGTCCCGAGGAGGCAAAGAGGCCTGAGGAGTGAAGAAACAAGCCGTCCAATATCCTGCATTTCAAGCATGTAGGTATGAAGGATCAATCTGTCAGTGATGGTCTGTAAGGAGTGTCTTTCTTTTGTGCCACACAGGGAATAACATCACAGAGGCGCGAGTGTTCAGGGAGGCACGGGGCAGGAACAGCAGCGAGCCGCACATCAAGAGGCCCATGAACGCCTTCATGGTGTGGGCCAAAGACGAGAGGAGGAAGATCCTGCAGACCTTCCCCGACATGCACAACTCCAACATCAGCAAGATCCTGGGTGAGAGAAAGTTTTCAACACCTGTGCTAACACAATCTCTTTTTAGTTTTATAGTTTTATTTTCCCAAAGGATTTATTATTAGTGTGTGTTGAGTAATAGAACAAAAATAGAAATAAAATGACCTCTTTGTTACTGAAAGAGTGATCATAGTCAGCAGCTTGTTTGCTCAAAAGTTTCTTAACGTTCTGTTACTTGAAGCATTTTCTGAGCACAAGAGGACCTCACTCAACCTGCAATCGCTTTCTGCGTTCGTACGGAAGCCCCAAGCGGACATGCATCCAGACATTTTATCTACTCTGATTTCCTGTGATGACGAGTTATTTCTGGCGGCTTTAGATCCCGACTTATTTATCTCGGAATAACAAAGCTGCACCACCGTAACAAGGGATCGGCATTTCAAGCAAAAATACTAAACGACATTCACTGGGAAGAAGATCGCGAAGATCGCGTTCCTCTTCAGATCATGTGTGTGTATAGACCCTGCTCGCCACAATTGATCAGTCTCAGATAGATGAAATAATAAAAACTAATGAAGCCAGGTAAAGCTGTGTCACGTGTTGTTGTCATGTTTTTAAAGCTGCCTAATACAGCTGTAGCGTAATGCTTTCGTCTTCTGTTGCTACTGGCCAATGGCGGTTAGCAAACAGCTTTCAGATGCACTACAGCCACCGTCTGGTGGTAGTAGCCTACCGCATTACAACCAGGCGCCTGTAAAAACAATGGAAACAGGTATTTTTAAGATGAGATAATAGTGAACTCTTCATGAACCGTAACGTCAGATGATCATAACTCGTATCCCCGGAGCTGCAAAAGCACAAAACAAACGTGAAGGTATAATAAGTAGGGTTTTTCAAACTGGGCCCCTCCTCCTGGGCTCTTCGCCACCAGAAGTTCACTCTCACTATCTCGTGCAAAACATGCCCACCCCGCTGAGCAACACAGATAGCATCACGGTTACCTTTGCGCTAGCATGCTAACCACCAGTTAGCTTGCCCTACCCGGTTTGAGGCACCTACCTGTCCAACAGAAAGAAGGCCAACTCTGCATCGCTCTTTCTCCATGTTCGCTGGTCTGAATGGGGCCCAGTTGCTAATTTGAACCACTCACACACTCACCTGTTCGCTGTGATTGGCTCAGGGAACCACAACAGCGCTCCTCCTGAAAACGTCCCGTGCAGAGCAGAGCAACAGAATAGATGCAGAGGGAAGATTCTCACAAGGGTCTGCACGCACACTCACCAACACACATGTATAGAGGCCCAAAAGTGATGATTTATTTTATGTTTGTAAAAGTCTATATTTTATTTTTCTAGAAAAGTCCTACTTATTAAACCTTTAACTTACCTCATTCGTGTGGGCAGTGGCAGCACGGCATGTCCTGGTCTGTGATATCACAGTGACCGGCCTGTTCTGTTTTCTAGATGGACAGAAAATTATCCCGTTATTTCTATCCCTTTTTTTCCGAGTATCATCACCTTACAGATCGAGGCACAAATCTTTCACCTCCTTCTGCTATCTGGTTCGGCACATTACTGCAGTTCACTGAGTTTCCTACCAACAGGCAGCCGACTATAAGAAGGATCAGTGTGCTTTAAAACCTGGAACGCTTCACACACAGAGCTCCACTGTGTCCGCCTCACCAGTGTGATGGATGCATTCAGTTAAAACGTAGCCGTGTTGATACTAACCTCCCCGACACAGATCGCCATTCACACGGTGCCGAGCGTGACGGTTGTTTCGCGAAACGTTCTTAAGACCTCCACTGTCCGACGCGGGGAGCTGCAGGGTCGCCGAATGTAAAGCAACATTTACAAATTGCTGATTCTTAGGTGGGTCTGTGTTCCTGAGCAGGAGCTCTGAATGAGCTCTGATAGAGGGCCAATTGTGTTTGACAAAATGCTTCCTGCATTTATATGATTTATTCTTCATGCAAGTTTCACAGAGAGGATCTAAATGTAACTAATACTTGTCCTTTTTATGAGTCATTCTGGCTGTGAGCAATTTAAGGTTTTTAGTCAGATATTAACTGATTATTATCCTCTGAATCTCTGAGGTGAAAAAGGAACAAAAAGTCGAATCCAAACTGCACAATAATGTTTGTGTGTGTGCCGTCATGTGTACAATTCATGTCCCTCCAACATAATAACACAGCTGGACTCCGAGGAGTGGGTGGCAGCCTTAACAAAACCTCCCCTCTGTTTCCTGTGTCACAAAAGTACACGAGTAGTTTGTGATAAACCTTGATAAACAGAGAGGCAAGGCGGAGTGTGTATAATCAGCTGTCAGAGTGCTTCGCAGATGTGCTGCGTTCCTGCGGTAATGGCCCTGTCCACTCGCTCAGAAGGTCCTCTTACCGGGGAAAAGGAGAAGTACACAATGTGTCATTCTTCTCCGGCCGAGAGGAGCAGAGTGTGATGCTCTCCGGACTTTAAACAGCCTCCACGCTTAGAGACAACATCAAACCTGAGCCCACCAGAAATACTGACGCTTCTCTGTGTGTACCACCCTCCCATATAACTCCCGTTTGTGATTGAATTAATGTGCAGCTGGAATGACAACATGTTAGCGTTGTCAGATGACTGATTCAGAGCTCGTTACATTTATTTTACCACAAACTTTGTGCTCAAAGGTGTCATTGAAACAGCTCGGAAAAACACGTCAGAACCTTTTAAATCATCCCTAAAGTCCCTGAATAAAAGAAGCCTTACATTTTTGTCCCTTAAAGGAGCCATATCATTTGAATGTATATTCTCATATTTTCACTGGTTTCACATTTTTGGGTGTTTATTGTTCACAGTGAAAAAGTGAAAACTGCATAATTTAAAAAGGTCGCCTCTGAAATGGGCCATTCAGACCAGCTGCAGGTTTCTACGTAGAATCGTCATTCACCGTCGTTCACCTCAGGCTGCCTTCTCGCACTCGCTTGTATTCAAGTCGTTGTCAAGATTTCAGCTTACCATTCTGATACCTCCTGGTGATTCTGGCTCGTACATATAAGGCCGAATAACCGATCCCAGAGCAGCCATGTTTTCTACAACTTTGGAGTGACAGTGCAGCGTGCCTGCTCTCCCACGTGGGATCACACACGTGGGGGAGGGGCCCTGCGGTCACTCCAATCGTGACTAAGGTCCGACCTTTGAATGGCAAAATAGTTTGTTTGTTTCAGGAGGAAGGAGAGGCTCAGAAATATGATTAAATTAAAATATGTGTACAAATTTTTAAAACGAAACAAACTGTCGGACATTCAAAATACATATTTTCCTTCACTGTGCGTCTAATCTGTCTGTCAAAATACAAGCGATGAATTCCTGTAACTGGGTAACCCGGTTGGAGATAACAGGCATCATGAAGGTGGTTGTGAACTTTCTCTGTTAACTCAGGCTTCCTGCTTCAGGCTCTGCGCGCACTCACAGAGAGAAGGGCTTTTTAACGTGACAGTTGATGTGTCAATGAGAAGCAATGATGAAAAGTCATCTTTACATGCTGTGGCTGTCTTCATTGTTTATTTACTGTATGGATGATCTGCTGAAATTTAAAGTGATAATTTCACCTGAAGCAAACGAGACTGGAGGAAGGGTCCTATTTACTCCAGAGAGAAAACGATTTGACTAAAATGTGATGACTTTTTATAGACTTAAACGGGACTACAATGTTTTGGTTTTCGTCGACTAAATCAAGACCAACACTGTAATAAAGTAAAAATGTGACTGAAACTAATTTTCGGCAAAAACCAAAAGTCAATGACAAACTAAACTCTCAATCACTCCCTCCAGGCTCTCGCTGGAAATCCATGACCAACCAGGAGAAGCAGCCGTACTACGAGGAGCAGGCCCGCCTGAGCAAGATCCACCTGGAGAAATATCCCAACTACAAGTACAAGCCGCGGCCCAAGAGGACCTGCATCATCGACGGCAAGAAGCTGCGCATCGGAGAGTACAAGCAGATGATGCGGTCACGACGCCAGGAGATGAGGCAGTTCTTTGTGGGGTGAGTTCAAGTTGTCCCTGAACATCACAGAACACTTTCTTTACAGGTTCTTAGATCTCAGTGAATCTTGAAAGTTAAAAAATATGTGCAAAACGACAACGAGTGATAAGTGTCTCGTTTGGAAAGGAATTATTTCTGTTACAGCAACCTTTTGTAATTACAGGCACATTTCCACTGAGAAACTTGTTCGACATACTTCTGTCCTTTGAAGCATTACAGATATTGAATTTAGCATTTCTTCTTTTTGCATTTCTCAAGAGGAGCGTTTGTGCATTGACAGCCTCAAGTCTTGGTTCA
The DNA here is from genome assembly GCF_022749685.1 of Semicossyphus pulcher. Taxonomy (NCBI): domain Eukaryota; kingdom Metazoa; phylum Chordata; class Actinopteri; order Labriformes; family Labridae; genus Semicossyphus; species Semicossyphus pulcher. The sequence continues at coordinate 4,763,287 of NW_027211759.1, forward strand.
CTGTCTCCTTTAAAAAACTCATGTCGCTCTTGTGACCTCTCTGTTTAACTTTCTCTTAAACTAAAACACCATCCTGAGAGCCGCCTTGGCCTCACTGTGGCTGTTTCCCCAATCAGAAAAGATGAGGCAACATATATTATACATATGTATATATATATTATTAAGGTGATTTGGAGGTGTTAAATTCAGATGGGTCACAAGCATCTGAGCACGTTATACAAGTTTTTTTAATGTTTCTCAGTATCAATCCAAATGAAATAGTCTTAACTATTTTTCTAGAGGTCAGAGGAGTGACCAGCAGGTGTTATGGACCATCCATTTTTTAATTAAAGGTCCTGTAAGGAGTTTTCGCTGGTTATGAAACAGACTGAAATTAATTCTTATGACTCTATAAGGTGTCAGACGAGGTGTCAGACGAGGCGATTAACTGCCTTTGTTTAAATTTTCCAGGGCAGACATTTAAAACGAGCGACACATATGACCGTTAAAGAAAGCAGGATGACATTTTTTGTTGAAACCCAACACTTGGGGCGCTGTTTAGCTCAGTTGGTAGAGCAGACGCCCCATGTACAGAGGCTACAGTCCTCGTCGCACTGATCGCAGGTTCCACTCCCGGTCTGCAGATCATTCGGTGCATGTCATCCCCCACTCTCTACTCTCAACATTTCCTGTCTATCTTCAGCTGTCCTGTACATAAAAGCCAAATACCAAAAAAAACCCCGACACTTAAGCATGTACAGGACAAAATCAGTAAAGAGATAAGAGGTACGTCTTTGTCCACAGGGGGCAGCAAAATCGACTCAAACCAAAAGTTCCTCACAGCAGCTTTAAAGGGCCAGTTCTCAGTCCTATCATGCCATCATGGTAGGAAAAAAATGCAATTTGGCTCTGTGCCTTGGGAGGACGCTATCCGCTTCCCCAATGGGCCCTGGAAAAACCTCGACCAGGTGACACGTTTTACGTAGTCTTTCCATTGAGCTCGCTAAACTACACTTCCTCAGTCTAGGATGCCCGCCTCCGATGTCATGTCTCGTTCACAATCGTCAGGTTTGAAATGTAGACTGCAGACCTGAAGATTTTTTAGACGATCCACCGGTATGTTCTCGTCGTATTTCGGATTCTGTACCGCTCTGAGCTGTTGCCTGCAGCGATCAATGTCTTTGACTGGAAAACAGTAGTATTTCACTCCAGCGTCTCTCGCTGGGCAGTTCCTTTCAGAGGGTGGGGCGCAATGCATGCTGGGTGTTGTAGGAATGTAGAATGGGCGAAACCACGAGCTGTTTGTACAACTTTCTCCACAGCTATGGCGCCAATTTAAAATATTATTGCTTCTATCGATTACAGAGAACACCAGCTTTGAGTGACAGAGGCTTTTTCCAGGGGAGAATTGCTCCTTTAAAGGTTTCGTTTTGGATCCCTGCTTCTGTCTGCAAAACCTTTTAAATGTCCGCTGAAGAGCGCTCTATATTTTTTACAGTGTAGTCAGTGCAGTGAGGGGAAAAACAGTGGCATTGTCTTAATGGGAACCAGCCATGGATGTGTTTAAAGCCATCACAGCAGCCTGTGTTTGAGATGGATTTACCAGAGGCCACGGCTTTCAATAGGAGCGATTTTTAATAGCTTGTCATTTATTAAATTAGGACAATGCCGGGCGCTTGCGGGTACTGAAATTGGACACAGACAGACATGGTGGAATATGAAATGTAAGCAGATGTTTGAGAGGGAGCAGAGCGAGGCGACGTCACAGGCTGAATGCCACATTTACTGTGTGTGGTCAAGCACATGCAAAAAACAAAAAAGCGTACAATTCTCCGCCTGGACTTTCAATCAAAGCGAAAGTCAAATACCAGGAGCTGCTATGCTACCAGTTTCTGGCACATTGCATACAACTGAAGCAGTGTTGTTTTTAAAGTGTTTAATGTGAAAATGAGTCTGTCAGAGCGCTCGCTGTAATTGTTTCAGGAGACGGAGGAGGGGAAACTGTTAGGTGAGAAAAGTGACAGCAGTTTTCCTGCTTTATGTGGCTCATTTGAGGAGCCAGAGGGCCCGTTTGAGTGATGTGCGTTTAGCCTCATTCCATCTAAATCTTAACAGGTTATTTAGCCGATGCTGCTGCGAGCTGGCAGGGAGAGATCCGTGTTAGGACAAGCCCAGCCAGATGAAACAAGCTGCCGGTTAACTTAAGTGGCCTGAGAATTAATGTTTTGTTTAAAGCAGTTTGTTCAAAGGAGGTTACATGAATCAATCAAACACCGATCCATCCACCTTGTACAGAAGCAGTCCATGTTTTACCTGCTGCTTTTGACCAATTCATACATTATTCGTATAATTTTATTGCTGCAAAACCATTTTCAGTCAGTCAGTCGTCCCAGGCAGAAATATCTCAACAGCTATTTATAGACATGAAATTTGGACCAGAAGCTGACTCATCCTGTCGGGCGACCATGAGGTTGACGTCTGTTCTTTTGCATAAAAAGTCTCAATATTTATCTGATGGACTGCCTTGAAATCTGTCACACACATTAACGTCCCCTCAGGATAAATTGGTATAACCTTGTTGATCCTCTAGCATCGAACATGAGGTCCAAATTTTAAGCTGTGCTCTGTGTTTAGAGCTAGCTTGCAAATGTTAGCATGCTAACCGGCTATTCTCGGCCATAACTGCTAGCCTATTCCTGCCCTAATGTTCTGTGGCCAGCACACTTAGCTTAATGTTTGCCTTAAGGAGTTACCCAGGAGTGTCAGAGACCCCTGTCTGTGTCCTGTTTCAAAGTCCACATTAACCTCACCCCAGTCTTTCCCAAACTCTCCGCTTGGTGAGGTTTAGCTAGCAAAACTACTGGGTTAAGTTTGAGCAAGATCATGTGAGGGTAAAAATCTTTAATCACTGTTAACATTTGGTCTCAAAGTGGACGTGAAAAGCAGTCAGAGCAAAATAGGACTAATCAGAACTTCATTGGGGGAAAAAACGCTGCTAAATATTAGCATGTTAGCATTGTCGTCTTCAGATTGTAAACATGCTAGTATTTAGCTTAACACTATGCAGCCTCACAGAGCTACTAGCATGGATCTAGACACTTTCTCTGTTCTGTTTTATTTGTAATCATTTCTATACCTTTCATTGTAGTTTGTATATAAAGGCTGCATAATAATAAACATCCATTTAATACAATCCTTTTTTCCCTGTTCTCGTTTCTCAGGCCGCAGCCCCCGATTCCTCTCGGCAGCAGCCCAGGCGGTGTAGGAGTTTACCCGGGCGCCATCACCATGGCCACGACAGCCACCCCATCGCCACACCTGACCTCAGACTGCTCCAGCAACTCAGCCAGCCCCGAACCCGCCATCCCCGTCATTCAGAGCACGTACGGCGTGAAGTCCGAGCCCGGCGGCGGCAGCAATGGCGGCGGGGTCGGAGCGCTGGATCTGCCCAGCGACCCCACAAACGGAGACGACGACATGGACATGTACGAGGACTTTGAGGACGAGCCCAAGTCAGACTATAGCAGCGACCACGAGACGCGGGAGGCCGTCAGCGCCAACTGAGCACGCTGTTGTAAAAAGAGGAAAAAAACAAACTCCTGGTTTACTCAGAGACACTTTTTAAAAACACAGTTTATTACAGAGACCTTCAGGCAGACTTTCAGGACATGTTGCGTCATGCACTGAGCATGCCCACACAGGATTCACACTCAGCGGACATGCTCAGAAAGGTCTTGGAGAGTACGTTGATGGAAGTCCGTTTGAAGAAGAGGGCTGATGGGAGAAATGTGACCCGAACCTGAACAGACATTAAGACATCCAACTGACAAGCTTCCTACACTTTGACAATCTTAACAGAAGCGAATAAGAGGAAGACGAGAGAGAGAGAGCGAGAGAGAGAGAATGGGACAAAGAAGAGACGAGCGACGAACACATTGCTGTGTGGTTTGTAAAGAGCATGCATGGATTTTGAAGCATCAGGAAATGGTCTTCAACAGCTATTTGGTCTTAAATGTTTAAGGAGTGATTTAGTTTTTATCATTATGTATTTACTTTTTTTGTGGGTTTTTATTTTCCTCTTTGTTTTTTGTCCTATAGACTCTTCTGACAGGCCACTGCCTGTGCGAACTCTGGACTGTCGGAACTTGAAATCTGAAAAGTTTTAATATAAATCCTAGCTATTGTAATCTTATAGTCTTACTTTTGTTTCTTACCAATACAGTGCATCTACATCTTTTATTTCTCTGACAAACTGCTTACATTACTGTTTGTTTCTTTTTTTAATATCCCAGCTCAGGTATGATGTGCCAGCTTGTGAATGTGTTTTTGTTTTGTTTTCATACAAAAGGAGTGGTAGGACTTTTCAGACCGTCAATGAAAGACAGGGAGCAAAATCCCTTATATACCATTATTATTATTATTATTATTATTATTATTATTATTGAGTAAGTGAGTACCCAGGCGTTGTACAGATTTACTTCAAATGTGCCAAACCTACATTCACATTCACTCGGGATGTTGTAGTCTTAACTTCCAATGCTGCAAAAAGTCTTACACAATCAGCTTTTTCAATCTGATGACAGGAGTGTTTTCTCGCTAACTGCTGGCTCCCCTCCTGGCAGAGCTCAGGGAGGATGTGTTTTCATCACACACTCACACAGCTTCAGTTCCACTGCACCGGTGCTTTCACAAACCACATTGCCCATAGTTCCTTGCAGCCAAACACATTCGAGTCAGTCCCTTTTAATCTGGTTTAGAAATATTATTTTTTAAATTTGTGCTCAGAGACTTTAAGAGTGTTTAAAAGTGAACCTTCGACTCTGTTCAGTCAGCGTCATATCAAAGGGGAGGAGCGCCCTACTGTGGGAGAAGAGTTTCTAGTTCTGGATCCCTTCACTGTATTTTCAATTGTGTTTTGAATCGGTACAAAAATGTACAAAATGTTACTATTTTTTATCAGCCTGTTAATATTTGTAAATGTCTTCTGAGCATCACGGGGGGAAAGTTACACCAAACTTGTGTTTTAAAAAAAAGAGTTTATAGAGATGAAAATGTGGGTTTAATAGGTCTGTTATTTCAAAAAGGGTACCTTTTTCTACGTTGCATGTATATTTTGAAGACGAGTAAATTATTAAGAGAAGAATAGAGGAAAAATTAAACGTGCATAATTCTCATATTCAGCTCAGAGCACACAAGTTTTTCCACCGTCTGAAGTGAGTCGGCGGTCGGCACCACGCGGGGTGTGCACGCTTTTTCCTCTATTTTACTCAAATGTCACATTCTTTCTCTAAAGACGTATTATATTTTCTCTTTTTTCACCCAGCTCTGCATTTTCAACATGTTTCCATTTCCCACACCTGTGACCTCGGGTGGTTTCTGGGTGCTCTGAGTCGCTGTTTCAGTCGGTAGACTCCACATTTCTCTTCACAAGCTGGGACTGAACGTTGTTACTGCTTGCATCACATGAAAAAAGCCTCATGCATAGACATTTCTGTTAGTGTCACACACATCCTAAGCACTGGATATAAATTCTATGTTTTTTTTAGTATTAACTAATGTGAAGTTGTTTGATTTACGATGATAAATTAGAGCAGTAAAAAGTCAAATATTCAGACTCTATAGGAAGCCTCGTACACGTGAGGCACGAGTAAATCGCCATTTCTTTAAAAGCATTTCATTACTGATTTTGTTTTCGTTGCCGCAGCTCTCGTGCCGCCTGACGGGGCTCACATCACCTCTGATCTCTTTGAAAAGGTAACCTCATGCTCTTGTCAGTTGTGACCTGCAGAAGCAGAACACACGTCTCCTGGTCACGCTCATATTTTGTGATGAGTATTGTATTTGAAATTCAATTGTGCGTTTTAACATTTCATTGTATTTATTAGCCAGCTTTGGCTCTAAAACGTGTCAGTACAACTTGGTGAGAAAGACAATCAAAAAAATAAATAAATAAATAAAAAGTAAAGACTTGAGATTTTCCTTACACGTCTGTCCTTCATCATTGCTTTTTAAGTGTTGTCTCTTTTTGTTGGAAGATGAGAGTCGCATATTTTTCTGGAAAAGCACACGTATTGTGTCGTGCATGCGAAAGCAGTGTGCACAAGTTACAGGTAGTGCTGCACGAGTTTCCATCGCTCTAAATGGAGCTCGTACTTTCCAGGGATCTAATAATTTCCAACACAAGGCTTTCTGTTTCCTACGCCGAGCTATTCCACTCAGTCTTTATATTTTGGTGGCCCATTACAGTAAATGTGGCCTATTGTTCCATTGTGTGTCTGTGTGTGTGTGTGTGTGTGAGGAAACGCCACACATTCTGACTGTGCTGTGGTGTATACGCCACGGCGCCGGTGTTCGCTGCAGCCAATCCCAGCAGCATTTCAGAGAGAGAAACAGAGAGCTCAGCCATATGCAGCCACATCATAAATCTAATTGTAATTCCCAAATCAACTGTAGCGTCACCCTGCGAGGGGCGCCGGCAAGTTTATCACACACTCCTTTGTGTGCACGTGTGTGTGTGCGCTGTGCAACAGTTCTGCGTTGGGAGGGGCGTTTGAAATCATACTTGTGCTGTTGCCATGTTAATCTCGTTAAATAAGTCATCATAATTTACATTTCCTTTTTGCTTTCTGCAGGATGAACATTTAGCTGTTTGCACGTTGACAGATTGTTTCTGTGTGTGAGTGAACGCAAAGCTTTCAGCGCCTTCGCGTAGTTCATTATAGTGCAGTCATAGTTTCACTGAATAATACACACACACACACACACACACACACACACACATATATAGAACCTTCATCCATCTCTGAGGTGATGTAATCCACAATGTTCCTTGCAGTTAGGATGATTTCCCAGTTTGTTGAAGCTACTGGAAGCTTTACGTAAAGACTTAAGCACTCTGAATAACATCATAAAATCAAACAGACCCAAGTTGAACATATAATTCTAACCGTTCTGTGAGGTTCTGTTGCAAGAAATGAGTCAGAAAAACTCAGGGATTTTTTAGTTTTCTTTAATTTTTTATTTAAAAATGATTCTTTTGACCTTTTTATGCCTTTATTAAGAGATAGAGGACAGTGGATAATGTTGCAAACAGGGGAAGAGAGTTGGGGACGACGTGCAGCAAAGGGCCGAGGGTGGGAGATGAAGATGCGATTTAACCGCTGAGCTAAACTGGCGCCCAATTGTCTATCGTTCAAAGAAGGTCCCGGGAGGTTTGCTTCGCCCAAACGCTTTAAACAGCCTTAAAAACAATTCATCTATAATAATTATTTTAACCATTTCAAGATTCAGCCCATCATTTACATTCTCAGGGTTTGTGCACAAGAGATTTCAAGTTTGCACATCCAGCTTCAGTAATTTACAAACATTAGAATGATTTGCCTCCACATTTGTTGCAATGGTACAAAATAATGCTGGTATGTACACGTCGTAAAGTTGTAATCTCGAAGATTTCAGTTTGACGGCACCTGTGGCGATCAACGGTAATTGTGGGAGCGCACGATCGCACGCGATATCCAGACAGTGTTGCATGTGTGACGTCCACGGTTGGCTCCGTTTGTAACTCTTGTTTGCCTCGCTGACGGTCGCTTTCCTTTTCAGACTGTTTACTTCATCTGAGCGTCGAGTTTGTTTCTTTTTCTTTGGATTTTCACTTATTTTTGAAGTTGTATGTGTAGTCATCCATCTCTTGTTTGTTCAGCCATAGTAGATTACTGTTTACTCGCACCACTTAGAAGAACTTAAGAGAAGACATTTGTCCTTTCTGTTATTTAATCAGACGTTTCCTTTTACAGGTTGGACCCTGATTTTTTTGTGAAACTGAGTTTTTATCACTAAAACCAGAAAACAAAACAGCTAAAAAAGAAAATAAAGAGTTAAAACTGTGTTTCTGGCTGCAGAGTTGTACAGCTAGGCGAGCTAACGTGCTAATTGTTCTTCTCGAGGGAGGGAGGAATGGACAAAGTGATAAACCGAGCGGTGATTACGCAGGCTTTGATTTTACCTTTCTCTTCTTGTGGGTTCGGTGTGTTAGAGGAGGATGAGGGATAATGACACGCTTTCTTCCTGGAAGGTCTCGTTCAGGCCCTGCAGGCACATTCAGTTTTTGCTTTGCTTAAAAACCTTCTTGAAGAGAAGAAAGAACAAAATCTGTCTTTTTTTGTCCTCACCAATCGGGCCGTTAGATCAAGAGAATTATAAATTGTTATTACAAAGGAGGAGAACCCTTCAGACGTGTTGGAGAGGCTCTTTCAATGAGGCATCAAAGCCTACTGGTTTATGATCACGGAGGCTCCACTACTCATTGAAGTGCACAGAGTGGTCACAGTGCAGCAACACGCTACCATCCTCTTTGAGCTCATGATGCTTAATCATTAAATGTTTTTGACTTTAAAGAGGTATAATTGACCTTTGTACTTAATTTTTAGCTGATCATAATTTACAAAGAGCGCTGCTTGTGTAATTTAAAGGTTAAAAGTTTGCATCTGGCTTTGATTTAAGAGTGAACGTTTTTATTATCAATTTTGTTTCAATCAATTGTTTTATCTGAATCTCGATCATTTGGTGTAAGACGATCGAGTCATAAAATCCTGTGAAAGCTAAACATGTTTAATATTATCTAATAATAGATTTTAGTTTAAGCTCATGCAAATTACATGAATATTGTCAATAACCAATAACTCCATGGAGTCACAAACTAGAACACAAGAGCTTGTGTCACCCTGTCCTTACTGAAAGTATCACAATAATTGGACGTAAGCGTGCTGTTAGTGCACAGTGATAGCTACTGCTTCATTGGAGCTAACCTCCACCAGGCTGTGTCCCAACTCAGGGGCTGCATCCTTCGAAGGACGTATTTGAAGGCCGATTGCATCACAGCGGCGCATCGAAGGCTGTTTCAAAGGATCTTTCAGATGCGGCCAACAAATGCGTCGAGATTCATTGCACACCAATTCAATCGAGATGGTGGACTCTAATTCTGCCCAGGAATACTTTTAAATGTAAAAGTTTTTGGTTTCAACTTATTCCAATAACTTGCTATACAAATGTAAAAAAACCCAAAAACTAAATGGTCCTTGAACCAAATTCTCTTTAAAGTGCTAATCTCATAGATTTCAGTTTCGTTCTCTTTGGCGGCACCTATGGCAAAAAAACGTAATTGCGTGAGCAAGCTATCCAGTTATCCAGACAGTGTTGCATGTGTGACGTCCACGGTTGTCCTGACTTCCATCGATCTTTTCTTTGTTTGTTCAGCCGTATCAGATTACCGTTTACTCGCAACACTTGCAGAGACCATAAAAACTGCCGCTTTACATACAAGTGCGGTTTTTGCATTAGCTCCGCCTACCCTCTCTGGACATACCAACCACTGCTGGGTGATAGAAAAGCGTCATTAACTGGGCGCCTCTTATGATTTTTTTCTGTGAAATTTGCACCAGACACCCAGACCATAAAAATACGATATACTGCAAATGCAAAGGCTTTCGTCAGTGGGCCATAGGCTAAGTCACCATTGTGTTGCCTCATTCAGTGACAGATAGTGACATAACAGACATTTATTTACATGAAAACCTTAGCTAGTTAGCCAGCTAGCTAACTGTTGCTCGGCAACAAGAGCCACGATTGGTGACCTAAGGTTAAAGGCAGGAACAGCTGGTGAGGCAAACAGAAAGTCCTCCGTCGGCCTTGGGGTCCGAACAGGCTAGTAATGACTCCGTAGAACGTGTTCTTCGAAGGATGCAGCCCCCGAATTGAGACACAGTGAAAGTTTGAAGAAAGGAGGAATGAAAAGCCACTCTAGCAGCTTGCTAGATTCTAATACTAACCCAGCTAACCAAAGCAAACCACTACGCACAGAAGGGCAGCAGTGGCCAAAACCTACCTCTGTTTTTTATTCATTATTCGTTTTCCATTTTGTAAAAATCCACCCAAAGCAGGATGGGAAATATTAATAATGTGAACAGGAATCTAAATGTAGTCTCATTAATAGTGACCCTGCAAGATACCCCGTCTTTGTAGAACCCAATACTGTATGACTGAAGTGTGTTTGGATGTGAAACAGTGTCAGACTTCAGTCTTTTCAAGGTTTTGTATTTCAATTCATTTCAACAGGAGGCAGGATTCTTTGTGGACGTTATATGAAATCAAAATAAGTTCATTGAAAGTCTGGGGTCAGTCGAGGTCAGCCACACAGTGAATTTTTCTTGTGTTCAAAGTATATGGTACATTTCGGTAGTGTTTTCCATTAGGTGTATTTTTTATCATTTATTCTTCATAAAAAATAATAAGTCTTGAAACTTCATATTTACTCAGCACACACACGGACTGTACGAAACCTTTGTTCTCTGGTAGGTCTTTGCTGGGACAAAGACTGAAAGCTAATCCAGTTTGTGCTAAAACGCTTATATCCTCGATGAAGACAAAATACAGCTGAGGCTCATGGTTATGTCATTAATTTTGAAAGTATTTAGTCATAAACCAAAGCGATGCGAGATGAAAACAAAGTTCTTTGAATTCGTCTCGAGGGGAAAGTAAATTTCTGCCCTTAGTTTCGTGGTAATCCATCCGAAAGTTGAGACATTTCACCACAAATTTCAACCTCATGTTGATGGTACAAGAACCAACAGGGGGGCACGGAAGAAAGTAGGATTCATCCCCTGGGGACCATGAGAACAAAAAAACAGGATTGGCTCTCTAATGGTTTAGATATGTTGGCGTGGATCAAAGTGTTTTACAGTTCCACGATGCCATCTGTACTGCTTTACAGCAAGCAAAGAGTCTCTAAAACAAAGATTAAGCATTACCGGCAACACCAATAAGAAGAAATGGAATATACTTACTGTCTCCTTATAGGGCCTTGTCTCTTTTTCCTCTCCACAGAAATAGTTCTGACAGTGAAACACCAACAGACAGGACAAACATGATTCTGTGTATACAGTATTTTGGTTGCAAGATGGCACAAGAGAGAAGACGAGTGTTTCCAGATCTTGGAAGAGTGTGTTGCCGAAAGACAGACAGGTCTCGAGCAATTTTTTTTAGCAAACTTTGTCTTGATTTAGGTATCTGAGAAATGCCATTAGAGTGTCAGAATGAAGGCTACGTGGCTTGTAAAAAAAGGCTCAATGGGTACTACAACCATTGAACTACAGCCTCGACAGGGATCTCATCATGCCTTGCCGATATCTCTTAATGGATGAAAGAATGCCACCTTCAGCTCAACTGTATCATAATTGACGACCAGCTAACCTTTAAGGTTCATGTGGCCTCGATTGCTCAGCCATGTCGATTTGCCCCGTACAACATCAGGAAGATCAGACCCTACCTTTCAGAGCATGCAACACAATGCTGGTACAGGCTCTCGTAAAAATCACGCATTGATTACTGCAACTCCCTACTGGCAGGCCTTCCTGCATTCACATTCAAACCTCTGCAGATGATCCATTTGTCACTCCACTGGCTCCCAGCCGCCACTCCAAATACGGCTCCTGCCTACCTGAACGCCCTCATCCAGGTCTACACTCCATCCCGCCCACTACGCTCTGCCAATGAAAGGCGCCTGGTACTCCCATCACAAGAGGGCCTTAAGTCTCTAACTAGACCCTTCTCCTCAGTCGTCCCCCGGTGGTGGAATGAGCTACCAAACTCCATTCAGTCCGCAGAGTCCCTTTCACCTTTAGGAAGAAGCTAAAGACCCAGCTCTTTCTGAACACCTCTGACCTTCATGATTTTGATGCTATAGATGATCAAATCAAATCAAATCAAATCAAATTTTATTTGTATAGCGCCAAATCATAACCAGGGTTATCTCGAGACACTTGACAGAAAGAGCAGGTCTAGACCGACTCTTTGTTAAGTTATTTAAAGAAAGGCCCAACATGAATCCACCATGAGTGAATGATGATGACATTGAGAGTGTAGTTTATGTTGACTAGGATATTTATGATGATGATGATGACTATATTGACCTTGTTGATGTTGCTGATGACAAAAACAAAACAAAAACTCCCTACACACTGTTTGTTGGCACCAGTGTCCGATCGCACTCAAAGCTGTTTGTTGGCTCTTACTGACTTCGTTCCCTCCTGTCTTGATCGTTGCTTGTGTCGTATTAACTCTCAGATGTACGTCGCTTTGGACAAAAGCGTCTTCTAAATTAAATTGTAACATTGTAACATTAAATGTGCACATGCAGTGCGAAACTTTTCATGGCTATTGACTGTAGTCAGTTTTTACTCATTTTATTTGGTATCTTCGAAATCGACCGGAAGTGATGTCAGAGGACAAACAGTTCGCTTATTCAAAAGTTGGGTTTATTGGAGTGTTTGTCCCAGTCGCTCACAGCGGATGTGTAATGAGTTGCACAGAAAAAAATGTCTCAAAACGTCACAACCTGCACCGGAACTTTTAAAAAAAATCTGCTATGAAATCAGGCATTTTAGACCACAACAATCACAGAAAATGCCGTGAAATCCGGGAGGATTTAGGTACCAAAAGCAGGCCTGCATTCTGGGAGCACAGTGTTCTACAGGTTACCAACGTGAAACAAATACAGGAATTGACCCAACGAGCGCGTCTCCTTTCTAAAGTGACTCTGATGCTGGTTTTGCTGGAAGTGCTCCGACACAGACAGTGCAGTTTATAGAAGCATCAATGGGAGTTAATACTGACTAAAGACAATCACGACTGGGTAGTTATGAGTAACTACATTAGCACTTGCTTCAGCCGGCTTTCAGATTCTCCAATTAAAACGGTGGATTTTATATAAAGCAGGAATATAAAGCACTTGCTTTAATTAGAGTTTTCAATGCAACACTTGAATGAATAATGTGTAACCAAAAGGTTTCTCCTAATGTACATGTAATCATTAAACTAAATAATTAATTTTTTTATGATGTACATTAGCAAGTGTATTGTTCAGCCTCACCTTGGATACACTGTTCGACAGTTTTTAGCAAAAGAAAATTGATAACAATTGTAAATTAAAAGGTCTTATTAGAATCCCAAGGGTCAGCAGCCTTGGGGAGCCTTAAACAATAACTAAAAAGCTAAATGCAATACCTGAATAAAAAGAAATCATAAGGGGGAAAAAGCTTTGAAAGGAGTTGCTTTAGCTGTGTCTGTGTTTCAATGTCTTTGAAACATTGCATAAAGGCTTATGCTTCTTTTTTTTTGATGCAATTAGACGTGAAAGAAAGAATCTACAGCACTTTTTGGACTGGCAATGGACAAAAGGCCAATTTTTCCCTTTTGAGGCAAAGTCCTTGGGTCTTTCTAAGTGCGTTAGTCCGCTAATTAAAATATTATATGTTTAACGAAAAATGCACTTTGAAAGCGGCTGGATTGTTTGACTCAAAGACACGGCTGCAGCCTTGATGAGCAGAACTGTGTGCGACCATGAGGAGGTAAAGAAGTGTATTGTTGCCAGTCCTCTCTCATTTCACCCGCCATAATCCTTTCTACTGATTTTACAATCGCATTCTCCTTTGTGCCTCCCTCATAGACAAAGGCCCCGAGACACAGTTATGCAGAGGAACGGACTCGTTGACATTGCATCCATCCATTTTGCACCGTCTGATGTGCCAATGTATTGTTCACTCTTCAGAATGCCTCAGGCTTACCTGCTTGTTTACAAGACAAACCAACAGCCTTGGGTTAAGAGGTTTCAGATCAAACAGTGCTGGATGGGAAGTTTCACTCTCATCTCAGTTCAATGCAAACAGGAGGCAAACATAATGTGACATTTAAATTAATTTCAACATATCATATTTTTAATGTTTTAATCTGTAGGGCTGGGACTACTCAATAATCCCCCTCTTCAGACAGCTGATCTGGAAGGTTTTTAACTCCTCAAGATATGTCATTTAGGTCTTATTTACATTATGGTGAGGCTTTAAAAGTATTACTTAAATTACTTCCAATAACAATTACTTTCAATAACTCATTCCACCAATCCAAATGTCAGAATTTTGTCATTAAGCATGTTTCATTTTCATCAGATGTTCCTCCCTTTCTGACTGTAAAAAAGTAAATTTTGTTTTACTTAACAAACATGACACTGCCACATATTTTACTTTTGTGTAACCTACGCTGTCTGTGAGGACTAAGCCTTTATCTTCACCTACCTGCTTAACTAACGGGAGGTTAAAGTCAAGCTGTACTTTTCCCGTCCGTCTCTTGAAATCAGTGGAGAAGTGTCCCACTGCTAATTTTGGTTCTGCAAACATGAAGCGACTCTGCGTTAATTTTTGTTTTATAATGTACTTTTAACTTGTTCACCTTAGGGTTGAAAGGAGAACGGAAATTATCAATCACTAGCGGTGGGCAAAATCCGGTCTACACAAAGTCGTAATTTCAACTCATTTTATTTTTCGTACAAAAATCAAAAATACAGCGCTTTATGGGCTGTGTTATGTTAACAAGATTCAGAGACGTCATCAGAAAACATTCCCCGCAGATGAAGGAAAAAGTAGACTGTGCAGGTACTTCGGCTGTGCAGCTCTGACGATGAAGGCAGAACGACTCGTGGACGCTGACGTTGGTGATTAATTCTTGACGGGGAGATGAGTCTTACGAGATTTCAGTGGCTGATAGGGGTGACTGCTTGGCTTGGATGCAGCTCTCTGAATATCGAATCCAACTCCTGTGTTTGCAAGAAACTTGATGTTGGTGACTGTGATTCACTGCTCACTTATATTATATATCATTTTAGCCCCTAAATAAACATGAGATGCGAAAATCGCTGTTATTATATGTGTGAATGTGCGATGAATCTTGCGACAGAAGCAGGTGAAATCTAGTTTAGACATGTTTAATCGTCTTCAAATAGTCGGTAAAACACGTTCACGTCTTTTCATCGGGGGTCATAGTCGCCTTTTAAACATCTTACCAACCGAAAAATGCTCACTTGATAACATGGTACGTGTATGCTAACTGCTTACCGTGATAAGGATGGCAAAGCATTTTGTACCTAACCATTCAGTGAGCAATTACAATGAGTCATTCTGCTCACAAGGCCACACTGGGAACATTGTTGTGTGCAGAGCAGAGAAACATGTCAGTCTAAATGTGACAAAGTTGTGACCCATTCACTTTGTTAACTGCTGTAACTTGAAAGGTGAGAATAAACATGATGAGACGTCCTCAAAGTGCTCTGAATAATAGAAACGTAATCTACGTTTCCACTGCCAAAACAACAAACTCCATCCTGTAATGAAGTTAACATTATGGCATCAAGAAGCTCCGGTGGAGCAGCTACTAAACCCTGGACCTCGTGGTGGTATTGATTGTGACTTGCTGTTTGCCAGAGGTCAAGAATGAACTCGCTTCAATGTGAAAGTTTTTCATGAGTTTTCCCTGCAGCATTTCTTTTGCTCCTGGCAACTCGAGCATGATTTAGGACTTTATGATTCTGTTTAGGCAACTCAAAGCTCTTGGTTAAGGCTTTGGAAATATTGTGGTGATGGCAAGTACATCACAAGGGAAGGCAACCAACGCACTGGGTTACATTTTGATGTTGGAGCAGTCTTGAAAAAGTCAACGCAGATTCCAAGAGTTAGAGAGTTAAACTAATGAGCAGTGTGCACTCAGACTTCCACGCTGCCGTCCTCTCCACGTCTTTCAGCAGTATTATAAGGAGGCATTATTTTGCAACGAAGCAGAACATTCAGTAGACATAATAAAGACGTATGTTCTGCAAAATGCAAATTAGTTAGGAAACAAACACAATGCAACATTTAAGTAAATGTCTATATTAGATATTTACTCATACTTTTCATGTTTATGTCTCTGTAGAGCTGAGCTAGTCATTTACCCCTTCAGACCAGCCAACCATGCTGGTAGTTCTGTTTTTAATGTTTACCATTTTAGTTTAGAGGAAATGAAGTCATTAAAAAAATAAAAATAAAGTGCAGGTCTAAAGGGGTTTTTTGAATGACTTAATTTCCTCTCATCTAAGATGGTAAACATTAGAAACATGGAACTACTAGCATGGTTGTCGACTGTCATGTTGCTTAATTTAGAAGTTAAAGCCACTTCCTCTTCCTCTTGAATGTTGCAATATTGGTTATTTTTACTTTGGTTATTTTTGAATGAGCAGTAACCAATGCCTTTTGTTCTTCTTGTCAGGACACGCTCCAAATCTGCACACTCAGAGAAAATCCAGCGTGCACTGCAGAAACGTTTGTTGATGAACTTTATTGTTTGCATGTTGTAAAAGCTACAGCACTAACAGAACTCTTAAATGTTTTCTTTGTGAATTATCTGATTTTGTTGAGGTTGTGGTTGTGTCACAGTAATGGACATTTATTGTTATTGTGTCAGTAATCTCTAGGCAGGGACGGGGATTTAAGGATGGCAATTGTTCTAGTTTCCGTTTGTACTACACTTGTAGTCCGAGTAAAATTGACCAATCACGTATCAGCAGGCTGCAGCGTATGCAGGACAACCAGGCCGTGTGGAGAGCATCAGCAGACGTCACGTAACGCACCGTAACGACATCCTGGCTCCCATCAGCGTCGTCTGTCAACGATTTAGCTTCTTATTAATCTCTATAAACAGACATCTGCATGCTAACAGCTAACAATCTGTTCTAGGTCTAAAATTCAACTTGATAAACTCGCTTGTCATTAAAGTCGTTCAGCGTTCATATTTCCCAACTTCCTCGAATGCATCAGAGATGATCAATCCAAGCCCCACTCAACAAATGAGAGCTTCATTTTTACTCATCTGCATCATGATG